>NC_138529.1:38355263-40900767 GCF_964234715.1 Podarcis melisellensis
CTCCTTTCCCTTCCTCCCCCACAACAAACACTCTGTAAGGTGAGTGGAGCTGAGAGACTTCACAGAAGTGTGACTAGCCCAAGGTCACCCAGCAGCTGCATGTGGAGGAGCGGGGAAGCGAACCCGGTTCACCAGATTACGAGACTACCACTCTTAACCACTACACCACACTGGCTCACAGGTTATTTCACTGTTGCAGCAGTGAAGAAGAATACTGAGACTAAAGCTGAGCTGAACACTTTCTTGGGATACCTTTTGACTTGGAATTTGGGAGCAGGGTAGTAGCACCAAAGTTGCACCAAAACTCCCCCCCCCAATTCACCCACGTAGCCCTGAGCCAAATGCTGAACAACCTAGAGACAAACAGTGTACACATGTGGTGAATCAACTGTTGAGATATTTTGGATCAATGTCCCAACATTCTCATTTGAATGGAGAAAAACGTTTATTTGTCAGGAGAATAAAGAAGGCACATATCTGTATTTGCCTCTAGTACATCTGGGAGCTAAACACAATTAAATGTATTTTATGTAGAATGAGATGGAACCCAACAGACTGCTTCTGAATACTTTCATATTACTTGAAGTCACCAGGAGTGCAGTTCTACCCTGGAGGAAGCTGACAAATGTCCAGGTGGTTCCCCAGGTAACTGTGACCTCTCCTGACCCTTATAGTTTGCATTAAATTCTCATATTCTGCAGTACATTAACCACAGAGTCTTTGGAATTTTTGGCCTAAGGGATATTCAGCATCTATTACTATTTTCCCATGTCGCCCGTGAGCTGCCCTGTTCAGATCCAGGAGACAGACTTTTTCATTAGTCACTTTCTATTCTAAATGGTGCCTCTGAATGCTTCAAGATGCCAGCAAATAGAGCCAAAGTACATTTTTAATTGTTTGGGAAGGTAGCATTCATCTGGACGTTTACTTGCCAAGCTGAGGAGTTTTAAGAAGAAGTGATTTCAACCAGCAAGAAGGTCAAAGGGAGTTCTACAAAATAGTTTTCGGTTGACCCATTTCCTGATCCAAATTACTTAACCTCTTTATGGTTCCTAGATAGAAAAAAAAACACTATCTGCCAAGTTCTTCAGGCAGCTCAGAAGAATGAATGAGCAAGTCCTAGCTCAGCTGCACATCCATTTGGGTGGCCGCCTGTATTCAGCACAATAAACCACAGGGAAATTAATAAAAGAGGAACTTTTTCTTTCTTTCCAGATTTATGCACAACTTCACAACCATAATCTGCTGAAACAATGTGCAATCAACTGAGATTAAAATACAAAAGATAATATCTCAAGAACAGGGGCAGACTTTGGTAATATGGCACGCTGAGTGAAGGAAAACATTGGCATACCCCCATGATATTTCTTAGTTTCGCAATACTTCCTTTTGGTACAGTTGCTTTTTAAATGGATCATCTCAGTATTATTATTATTATTATTATTATTATTATTATTATTATTATTATTATTATTTTGCATCCCCTTGACTTGGTGCCCTGTGCATGGGAACCATCTGCACCACCCTCAATCCAGCGCTGTCAGTCAGCTAAAGGCAATAAACCCATTTCAGCCATTGTCCAATAATCACTGCACAAAATGACTGGGTCACCCTTCAGGGAAAGCCTTCTTCAACAAAAAGGTATTCAAGAGCCATATGAATGTCAAAGTGCTGGGTACCTGTCTAATTTCTGTTGATAACTCATTACAGAGGGCTAGAGCTGTAGCGCTAAAAGCCCAGTATCTTGTGTACAGTAAGCACACTGCTGGTGTATGCAGTACTCTTAGCAGTGCCTCATCTGAAGAGTGTAGTTGCCTGGAAGTGATATATGGTGGTCCCTTAGGTAACTTGGTCCTAAGTTGTTTAAGGCTTTGAATGCTAAAATCATCACCTTGAGCTGTGTTAGATGACATACTGGCAGCAATTGCAGATCCCACAGCAGAAGTATCATCTGGTGCCAATGGGATGCTCCAGTTGCTGCTACCTAGCTGCTGCATTCTGCATCAGTTAAAGGAATATAATTTCCTCTATATTGCTTCCTCCAGTTTTAACTTGTTTAGATACCTGTTCAACTGCACAGCCTACTGGGTGATCCAGGATTGTTCTGAGGGTAAAATGGGGCCACCATATAGCTGTGCTTCTTGGAGGAAAGTAAACCAGAATATGATACAAAGTACCGTATTTTTTGCCCTATAGGACGCACCGTCCCATAAGGCGCACCTAGGTTTTTTGGGGGGAGATAAAGGGGAAAAAAATATTTTTCCCCCCAGGTGCGGGGCTGGGGCGGGGGAGGCCTGACCAAGCTTCCCCCGACCCCAGCCCCCAAACAGGCAGCTCTCTGCAAGCCGTGGGAGCCCAGCGCTGGCTCCCGCGGCTTGCTGAGAGGTCCACAAAGCCTGGACGCGCTGATCTCAGCGCGCGCAGGCTTCAGCATGCAGGCAACTCTCCACAAGCAGCGTGAGCGCTCCCGCTGCTTGTGGAGAGGTCCGCGAAGCCTGGACGTGCTGATCTCAGTGTGCGCAGGCTTCAGCATGCAGGCAACTCTCCGCAAGCAGCGGGAACGTTCCCGCTGCTTGCGGAGAGGTCCGCGAAGCTTGCATTTGCCCCATGGGATGCACACACATTTCCCCTTCATTTTTGGAGGGGGAAAAGTGTGTCCTATAGGGCGAAAAATACGGTATTAGTTTGATATATCAGAGAGCTGTAGCCATAGTGCTGAATTTTTATCAGCTGTCCACTGGCCTGTGGTCAGATTGTTGACTCGGGCTGGTTATAGGGAGCAAACAACTCCCTTGTTTCAAGGTAAAGGTAAAAGTTAAAGGACCCCTGGATGGTTAAGTCCAGTCAAAGGTGACTACGGAGTTGTGGTGCTCATCTCACTTTCAGGCCGAGGGAGCTGGCATTTGTCCACAGACAGCTTTCCGGGTTATTAGCATGACTAAACCGCTACTGGTGCACAGAGGACTGTGACGAATGCCAGAGCGCATGGAAACTCCGTTTACCTTCCCACTACAGCGGTACCTATTTATCTACTTGCACTGGAGTGCTTTCAAACTGCTGGGTTGGCAGGAGCTGAGACAGAGCACTGGGAGTTCACTCCACCACAGGGATTTGAACTGCTGACCTTCTGATCGGCAAGCCCAAGAGGCTAAGTGGTTTAGACCACAGCACCACCCACGTCCCAGTTTTTGTTCCTTGTTACAACAGCTCTGTTGGCTACTGGTTTGTTTCTGGGCATAATTCAAGTGCTAGTTATGACCTATAAAGCCCTGTACAGCTTAGATCCAAGATGTATGAAGGGCTGTATTCTCCCATAAAAACCTGCCCAGGTTCTGCAATATTCAGAGGTGGCCCTTCTCTCAGTCCTATCCACCCTTACAGGCATGCTTGGAAGGATCACAGGAGAGGGTCTTCTGATGGCTGCTCCCAGACTTTGGAACTCCCTCCCTAGAGAAGTTAGACTGGCTCTCTGCTTAATGTCTTTCTGCCTGCAAGTGGAGACTTTCTTGCCCCAACAGGCTTGTGGGAACTGCTTTTAATGAAAGGGCTGGTGCTGCACTGTTTTCATTATCAATATCCGTATATTTAATAGATCTTTTTATGTTTATATACAGTTTTAATTTTATTAATGTTTGATTGTTTTTAATGATTGTTTTATCCACCTATGTTTTTAGCTCTTCACATTTTAACTGTAAGTTGCCTTGAGTCCCTGTCAGGGAATAACGTGGGATATAGATAGATACAGTAGATGATAGATAGATAGATGCTAGATAGATAGATAAATAAATAAAATCATAATCACAATAATCTCCCTGGTCTCTAGTTGATCTAATCTGTGTAGAATGAGTCCTGACTCTGATCATCTTGAATTGCGATGTGTTTGTAATGAAAAATAAAGATTTATTACAGGTTAATTCTTCTTCTTCTTCTTTGCACAGTCCTTCCTGCACGAATTGACCATGATGAGTGATGGGAGGTGTCTCTCCCTTGACAGCTGCAGCATGCTGAGTCCTCCTCTAAACAGGTGCTAACATTGTTATTATTGCTTCTGTCACCTGTTCCCCTCACAGCCACATCCTCTGCTTGGGGCTCCACGTCTTCAGCTTATAAACAGAACACAGATGATGGAAGCCAAGCAGAGAATGATGGCTTGACATTGTGATGCACAAAAGTTGCAAAGGAAAGTCCCATCAGACCACTGGTCTTCAACTGGTGGGGCATGGCCTGATCCAAGGACTACAACCATGCAAATCTATGGTAAAAGAAATGGGTCCCCAAATGCCTGTTCAGGATAAAAGTGGGTCCTGAGTCTCAATAGGTTGGAAGTACCTTCATTAGACATATTGCATTCCCAGGATGAACTTCTCTAGAGCATGTGTGCTATTAAAAAATGAGAAGATTTACTTCTCAGAATATAGGAGAGCTCCAAAAGGGTTCCGCATTTTCATACAGCTCGGTCTGTAAGTCATGATCAATTCCAAATTTCAATGAGGTCAGTTCACCCATTACCAGTAGAATGGGCCAGTCCACCCATGAGACTGCTTGATTAAACCTGAGATCTCTTCATTTACAAGGGGGCAAGTTTTTCTACTATTTTTTTCTTCCCTCCAGTGGATCTTAGTAAGCAGAATCAAGATCACAACAGGTGTGCCTGGCACTCTGGCCTTTTGAACCCGAGCAACCCAAGAACCAAGCCCAACTTGAATATAGTATGTTACTTAGCTTCAGTTAGGCGACACAATGGAAAGCTGGCTGGTTCCCTTGAAATATGAGTCTAATATGAGTCTACTATGACAACCGCAGTGCCTGGAGACTGGCAGTCAGGTTGTGCATCCATAGCAGTAACCAGAGGAGGAATGACTGCTGGGAGGAGCACAGGGAGAAGAAACACCATGGTGCATCTGCAGCAGTACAACTGGATGCCTTCATCTGCCCCAGCTGCAACATGTCTCTCCCATATCTGTCTCTACAGCCACACTAGACACTGTAACCTTCCAACAGTTTGACTTCACTTCTAAAGGCACACTCCTCCAATGTCTCCTGAGACAGACTCATGCCAGTATAAGTTGCAGCATTTAGCTTATTGCAGCCCATTAAATGGCATACAATAATAATAATGCTTTATTTTTATTTATTTTTAAGTGAGCTCAGATGTTCATTGTACTTTATTTAATTACCTTCTGCTCTTCTTTGGATGATTCCCCCCCTTCTTTGTGAAAAGTCCTTCCTTTTGTAGTTGAGGGCGAAGCCCCTGCATCAGCCCTTTAAGGGTTAAAAAATGACTTTGTAAACAGCCTCATAATTCTGGGAAATAGCTTGGTCCCTGCTGCCTTAGCTTCCTCACACTTGCTTCTCCATTGGAGAATTGGAAAGGCTGAGTGAAGCCTATATTATGCTTTAGAATTCACTTTCCTTTACTTCGGCTTGTAACTGGGAGCCAGAGTTGACCTACTGTTCCCCATAATAAATACCGAAACTTAATTTAGGCAAAGGCAATCCATTGCTCTGGGTACAGTATGTTAAAGGGAGCAAAGTTCATCAAAGTCAGAGACCCCTGGATTTGTAATGAGTTTAATCTGAGGATCTAATACCAAGGCTGATGGTATTATTAACCTAATGACCCTGCCAAGTGAACCATGCTGGCAAAAGAAGAAGAGGAAGATGAGGAAGAAGAAGAAGGTGGCGAAATTAGGGCTAGATTAATTAATATGATGCACATGCTTCAGATTAGAGTTCCAAACAAATTTGAATCCTAGGATGAGTTTCCAAAAATAAACACACTGTATTGCATTTCTTGAAATTCTGCACCTGCTTAGATTGTTGTGGTTGCTTATTTTTCAACACAGGGAGTAAGTGGGGCCATGGACACAGATTGAAGAAACCCTTAGCATGCTGGGAAATTCATGAGAAGATTCTCCCCAACTCAAATTTACTTCACCAGAATGACCAAGAACATTGGGAAATAGTACTAATGATATTAAGAGTTGGGGGAAGCCTGGGTGGACAGGCACGTCTTTCAATAAGAGGTAAAAACATCTCTTAGTTGGTGTTTGCTGTGATTGAGAGAATATTTCACATGGAAGGCACATGCCCACAAGATATATCACTGTAGGCAATGGTCCTTAGTGACCTGGGAGATTTTGCTTAAATGCCTAAGATGGTGGTCAGTGTGGTGCTGAATTCAGAAATGTTCCCATTGGCTTAATCTTTGTTTTCATGAATCTTATTTTGTTTGTTTCGAGAAGAACAGGTCCTCCTTTACATCAGCAGCCTGGAAAAAGGGAGTCTGGGAAATCACTGCAGCAGAAAACATGCCAAACCAGGAACAAATAGGTTTTACAACATGGAGCGCCTGCTTCTGAACCCCCACTCCCAGATTGAACAAAATAAATAAATAGATGATGCCATGGAAGTGATCAAACACAAATGCTTTTAAAGTTAATTTATTGGACTGATGTGATGTTTTAAAAAGCCTTCTACATCTGCAGAGTTTGGCTGACTCTGTTTTTTCAATTATGTAATATGTTATTAATAACTAAATGCAAGATAATTTATATGAATTCGCCCAGGTTTCTTTTAAGTCTCTGTGTGTCTGCTGGGGGAGGGGGTACAGAAAGCAGAATTTTCCAACAGCACTTACTCAACTGCACCTCAGTTAAGTCGGTGGTAAAACATCTACAGTACTAACTTTTCCTGCAAGAAGTTTAGAATTCATGTTAAGCACTGCAAATACTGACCCCACCACATGCAATAATTAGAGGCCAGACCTCCTGCCTCCAAGTATTCAAAGCTCATGGGTGGCTTAAGAAACACTGACCTTGATCCAGCTCTCTTGGTCCTGAATGGGAGGAGATATTCTCATCCACATCAAAAGATGCACTCAGCTACTAAAATGGGGCCCAGATGAGCATTATAACATGCAAACCCATTGAAGCCTGTATCTGTGGGCAGATCCCACTTGCTGCATTGGTGTGGTGATAATTCACAACATGTACTGCGGTCCAATCTTTTGTTGGACCATCAGATGTTTAAAATGCTTGATGTGTGGTCTTTCTCAGGTGTACAAAGCTTTTGGCTCAGGCACACCGGTTGCAGTCTTTCTTAGAGGAACCAAATGTGGTTGTGGTCCACCTGACACATCCAGAGTATGTGACTGTAATGGGTTCAACATAGGCTCACCCATAAAGAAAGACTGGGCATTTCGCTGGCTGCAAAACGCAGCCACCAAAGTTAGAACTTGAGTCCACAGACAGTTCTCGTCCCTCCATTATATTATATTTGTTGACTACTAATTCATTTTAAGACTCAAATATTTTTCTCCAACATAAGTAAAAGGGAAACATATGTGTGGTTACTTTCACCAGAAACAATATTTCCTGAGATACTGATAGACATCCCTCCCTCCCTCCTTCCTTCCTGATTGGCAAGTTTCAATTCTATTTCAAACTATCATAAAAAGCTTCTGATTGCACATGAGTGTGGGAAGTCTATTTTCCCTCTTGGTGAGTCATTTTATCATTATCAAAGTCTCCCAAGCACTTCAAAGCCATTGTTTACACAAGCTCAATTGAAAGTTCTGGTTTTGCCATTTAAAGTAGCGTTCCACAAACTGGTGCCTTTCAGATGTTTGGGATTATAGCCACAGCCAGCAATGCCAAATTGTTGGAGCCTCCAAATGGAGCATTTTGTGGTGTGGCAGCCTAAGCCATCCTATTGACGGATAAAGGAGTGGTGCAGGGAAGAATGAAAGAACCATATTCCGTTCCTCCCCAAACTGGCAGAGTTTGGGACGCAACAGTGGCTCTGTCCTCCAGCTTAGGACTGCTCTAGCCAGTTATGTTCACATGGTTTTCATGATTATTATTATTATTATTTTAGAAATATGAATAGCAGCTTGGGGGAGGCAACTTAACCCACAAGCTGCCCACATTTTCCCGAACCATCCCACCATAGCTATTATTTTCTCCACAGAGAAAAACACACAGAAAATATAACATTTTCCTGAAGGTGTCAATAGCAGCTTGGGGAGATGAATTTTAACTAAGAAAATAGTATGGGGGTGGGGAGGGTTAGCCCATATCTCTCAGGGTCATGGCAGGACCAGTCACCTGAAGGCAGCCACCTCCCTTTGTGAAACAGAAAACATCTAGCTTCATGCTTCAGTTCAAAAATTTGCTCCAACTTTCGTCCCTCACCCCCTGCAAACAAGCCATCGCATGCTAACCTGACGTGCTTTTCTTCTCATTATCTTCAGATTCCAATTAGCTGCAGTAACCCAAAGCACTAATAGTGCCTAATACCATCACATGGGATGAAACTCGAAATCATTAGATCACAGAGCATAATACATTTGGAAATTGGTTTCTGCGTCTTGTGGTTTCTGAATATTTCACTTTCCTTTTACACATGCACACAAAGCGTGTTTTCACAGCTTTCCCCATAACCTTAGGGATTCAAATTTTTGATTTCAATGTAGGCCACCGCCCTGCTTTAGCGAAGAGAAAAGTTCAGCATGTGCTTTGACTCACGGCGTCTGAAACCAATGGAACTGAAAAGTGTTTAATTCTTGGCTATATTGCACTCTTTCAAGAAACTTCACCAGGGAGAAAAATCAGATCTGGCTTACAAATATATAATCAGAATAAAAATTTATAAGGCTTTTTAAAAAATGAAGTCATCCTCCAACAGAAGGGGAGTGTCTATGTCATATGTAGCCCATGGACTTTGCCCAGAGGATTTGAGTGTGAGTCCAAACAGCTCCAGCCATAGGGCTGCCAAAAGGCACTGAGCCATAGGGCTGCCAAAAGGCACTGAGCTCCCCTACCTCAAATCAGCTGAAGATGCTGGCTTCAACCCCTCTCCAGCCCTTGACTTCAACCAGAAGACTTCATCGTTCATTTGCACTCAGATTCCACCTATGTACTAGAATGTTTTATCTCAGAATTGGCAGCCCTAGCTGCAGTCCCAAGCATATGTTCTTCAGATGAATTCTCCTTGAAGTCAGTAGGAGTTTGCTGAGCAACAACAATCAATGCTAATTGCACAATGAAAAATCTACGCAGCCTTTTTTGGCACCATAACAGGTAAGATGAGCCTGTTATCATCTTGTTGTGCGTTATAAATCTAAAGTAAATTTCCCCTCCAGCTTCCAGCTCTGAGCTTTCGGGTGCCTTTTGCCTTCTTCACTCCAAACCCTAACCAAAATGAGATCCAGAGAAACAAACATTTCCATTTCCAAGCTTTAAAATAAACACATATGAGGCATTTGCAATTCCGTACTGGATACATCTATCCAAAAGTCAGTCCTGTTGAATTTAATGGGACTTTCTCTCAGGTGAGTGGGCATAGGATTTCAGCATCAATGTCTTTCCCTGCCCGCCACCTAAATTTAAATCACTGTGTGTTTTTCTAGAAAAAAAGGAGCTAAATACTAAAAGTAAAATTAGTTCTATAAATTCAATAACATTTGGGAAGCAAAGTGTGTACACGCATGCACACACACACGTACACACACGTACTTAGTTGTAAGCAATGCTTTTTTTTCCACCAGAAGTCAATGGAACTCAGTTCCAGCACCTCTCAGGTGGGCGCCATTGTCACTATAAGAGAACAAGGGAGGCATTCAAGGTGAGTTCCGGCACTTCTTTTCTTAGAAATATAGCACTAGTTGTCAGAAGACAAAATATAAAGGAAGCTGCGGTAAATTCCTGCAACATCAGTCCCATGGATATATTTGAAATATTTCTCAGTTGCTGCGAATGCCATGTTGACCACTTTGATATGTGTTTGTACCCTTGTATGCTTGTATACTGCATACTGCCAGCACACATGCAGCAGAGCTTGCAGCTGCAATTGAATGCTATTGATGCAAAACACAGTATGTCTACTGTGGAGAAGAAGCTCCTAGAGCAACTGCTTGCCCAATCAGTTTCTAGTCTGTATGGGCTGTAGCAGGTGGGTTGGGGTGGTATGGGGAATCTGTGGCCCTCCAGCTGTTGTTGGACATCCTGACCATTGGCTATGCTGGCTGGGTCTGATGGGAGTTGGAGTCCAAAATCATCTGAAGGGCTTTCCTCCTCCTCCTCCACCAGCCCTTACACTGCGCTACAATGGCTGCAATGTATCATCACAAATCCATATGCAGCTTTCATAACACAGATGGGCAGGGAGCACCTGGTTGGCTGGGGTCGAGGGAGAGCAGAGCAGCCCGTGGCTGTTTGATGATTTATATGGCTTCGTTCATGTGTATTGTTCAAAAGTGTGTCACCTTCAAAAACAACCTTGTAAAACTACTGTTAATATCCACCATGAGCCCTCAGGATACGAGGGGTTATAAATTGAAACAAACACACACACTCCCCAGTGCTTGCTACTCCCGTAGCTGAATTTCAATCAATGCCATTTGCTCAGCCGCCATAATTCAGTCCGCTCCATTTAGACATTTAGTGGAGGCCCACCGCTGTCTCCCGAAGTCCCTGATTTCATTTGGCCTGCCGTTGCTCAGGCTTTTCGGAATGGATTTTGTGATCCGGGGAGGGCTCACAAGAATGGATGGTCTGTCATCCCAAATCCAGAAGCCTAGCCCTGGCTTGATCATCCGTTTGTGTGCAGCACAGAGGAACCCTGCCTCATAATAATTGTCATCTTTGAGCTATTTTTAGCCGGCTCACCAGCCGACCATTGGATATTATGCTGTAAAGTGAGGATGAATGATGGCAATTGATTATCACAAGCTGTGTGGTGCAGTATTAAGGCAAGAAGCCCCAGCTGCGTCCTCTCCTGCCTCCTCGGCAAGATGAAATATCCTGTTTCAATCCCTCTTAATTAAAGTGGGTAGAACACTTACAAGGGGAAGGAAGAGGTTACACTCCGTAAACAATGGTCTACTCAATTAAAAGAAAATGCCTCTATAAAACCCAAAGAATGGGAGTCAAATGCCTTCATTTGTCTGATGCTGCCTTCTTTTTCTGCAGCACGGAAAGTCTTTCTCCACCACCCCCTTTGCACATCGGTATATCTCACAGCAAAGAGACCCCTCTGCATTTGCTCCTGTTGCTTGTCAGGATAGTTTCCTTTGCACGTAATGTAGCAATGCATGATTTGTCCAGGAAACTATAAGTTCCACTGCACATAGAAAATCCTTTTAAGGATGCAGTTAAAATGTATGTGCACACGCGAATGTGGGGAGCACAGGTACTCTTGTCAGAGAGCATTTATTGCCTGTGGCTTCCTGTCAAGGGTACATCCTGAGATGGATTAGGGTTTCCCTCTGTGTCCTGTGTGAAATAGCACTCCTTGAACTTCTATAATCCATTACGATGAGGAACACTAAACATCACAGAATCCTGATGTTATTGATTATGACCTGGGAGAGACGAAGGCAGCCTTCTATAAACTGGCGACTTCAAGATGTTACTGGACTACATCTCCCACCATCCCTGGCCATTTTAATTGGGGCCATAGCAAAGGGTGTTGTCTAATGTATGTCAAACAATGTGTGCCTTCTAGTCCATGGTTAGTATCACATCTGCATGACTGTCCCTCCATGCTGTGACCCTGATTCATATCAGGACAACCCCCATGGCAGCTTTCGGAAGAAGAAAATTAGCTTGAATCTCCAATGTAAAGTATAGTTTTGCTATCATCTCCTATCTTGAAGGGAACATATGGCGAAACAATCAGCTGACTGGTTCACTATAATGCCCAGATTACTCTAGCAGTGCTACCACATATCTCTGAAAAGTGAATACACTAATGAGCTTCAATGGCCACTGGGTGCACAGCAAAATGATCACTATCAATTCAGTGAGGTGTAGTGGTTAAGAGCGGTAGTCTCCTAATCTGGGGAACCGGGTTCGCGTCTCCGCTCCTCCACATGCAGCTGCTGGGTGACCTTGGGCCAGTCACACTTCTGTGAAGTCTCTCAGCCCCACTCACCTCACAGAGTGTTTGTTGTGGGGGAGGAAGGGAAAGGAGAATGTTAGCCGCTTTGAGACTCCTGAAGGGGAGTGAAAGGCGGGATATCAAATCCAAACTCTTCTTCTTCTTCTTCTTCAATACTTGCCTCATGCTTGGTAATTCATAGCTCTCATGCAAATCAGTCTTACGCGGCTCAAAGTCAGTGCTCAGGTGATAGTGGGCAGTGAGAAGGGCCTCAGCCAGTAGCTGATGGCATGTTGGTGAACTGCTGCTCACCTCCATTTGGTTGCATTGCTACTGCTTACTGAGAGAGGTAGAGGGGGAGGTAGTAGGAAGGTCAGTGCTGTGCAAACACAGTAGCAGAAGTGATGGATGGACTCTACTGGTGTGTTTGCACCATGCCAACCTCCTTACCACCTTACCTTTTTACTCCTGGTAAGCAGTGGTGATGCAACTGACCAGGGTTCAGATAGGTGATGGTGGCCCACCATGTCATCCACTGCTGGGCACAGCCCCATAGCTTTTGTAACAGGTCACTTAGTATGTTTTTTTTAGAATACTACGGGGGAAATTACTTTCTTAAATCAGGGAGGTGTCTCAGGGAGTTAGGCTGGTGGATTTTGTTAATGACCCCTCACCTTACTGCCATAATTTGAGCACAGCCCTTACCATGAGTACTCAGAATGCCCACTGATTTCAGTGTGATTTGCTTCCAGGCCAATAGATTTAGGACTGCAACCTAAATCCAGCATACGCCATTTGGCCAGAGCGTTTCTTCTTCCTTGTGAACCAAAGGCACCAAGTGGGGATAAACAGTAAGGTAAAGGTAAAGGTACCCCTGCCTGTACGGGCCAGTCGTGTCCGACTCTAGGGTTGCGCGCCCATCTCACTTAAGAGGCCGGGGGCCATACACTTCCGGGTCACGTGGCCAGTGTGACGAAGCTGCTCTGGCCAGCCTGCACCAGTGCAGCACACGGAAACGCCGTTTACCATCCCGCTATAAAGTGGTACCTATTTATCTACTTGCACTTAAGGGTGCTTTCGAACTGCTAGGTGGGCAGGAGCTGGGACCAAAAGACGGGAGCTCACCCCGCCGCGGGGATTTGAACCACCGACCATGCGATCGGCAAGCCCTAGGCACTGAGGTTTTACCCACAGCGCCACCCACTAAACATTAGTGATTCATAAAATTCCAACTACCTCTTGCAGCTATTAATCAATACCTTGTATGATCTGCATCTCTATCCATGGAGTTTCTCCCATCTGGATTTCAAAACAAAAGCTAATCAGGGTGTGGCAAATGGCAGAGTCCCTCAGGTCCAATTAGCTAAGGCTTGGACAGGATCCAGCCACTCCTGAAAAGGCACTGGCTTGCATTTCTGGCACAATGCACTGTTTGCCTATGAATAGGCATGCAAAGTAGAAGCAGGAGGACTTGGACCAGAAATAGGTTGGTTGCTGTTTATCCAGGCAGCAGGGCTTGGCACCCGTAGGAACCGGATGTTTGTGTGCCTGTGTCTTTGCATCCAAATATACTTGGAGCACGGGGGGTGGGAGAGAATTTCTTCTCTTAGTTAGAATGCAAACTTGCTACAAGGGGCCACCTCCAAAGGACAAAGGCAGGCCACTGCTGCTGGCAGCTGAAATAATATTCCCACCTGCAAAATGGAGAAAGCACATTTAGCTGTCACTACAGCAGCTTCTCGGGATAATCTCTGTGTCTTGCTAATGGTTTTTCTTTTTCGTTTGGTGAGGGGAAATCATTAACTGAGAATAAAAGTCAACCATGGAGTTATGATTACGGCATGTTGCTAATGCTGATGTTTGGGATTGTAGCTGGGGTGGTTTGGAGATGGGAACTTTCTAAAGAGGCAATATATACACATTGGCTGTGAACTTTGGAAGTTGAACACCAGTCAAGTTACCAGCAATGAGTAAAAGCTGCATTTTGGAATACTGTCCAAGGCTCCCTTGAAGGTTTGGGTCTGTTTGAACCCTTTGCCTTCTTTTTTCATTCCGATTTCCTGGAGAAAGGACTTTGCCAAACAAAGCTAGCTGAGACATTGTGTCATTCACCCAGGCATGCAAGTGATCCTGGCGATCACTGGGTACATAATGTGTGAATCAGCCAACCACTGTTTTGTTTTGTTTTGTTTACTGTAACCACAAGCAATTTCCAAAATATCATGCAGTCATGTAACTAGGAGGGCCATTGGGAGTCCTTGGTACAACATGAGCAGTGGTGGTGCAGTGGAAATAAGGAGCCACGTAATATATTGACACTAATTAAAGGAATATTAAAATATGCTGTGTATTCTTTTCTTTAATTGGGCTTGGTTTCAGGGGAGAAAACCCAGCTATCAGCATATTCAAAAGCTTAGGGCCAGACTAGATGGTACGTTAAATGTGTGATGACAGCTGCAGGGCCTCCAATCAAGATGGTGACCACAACACCAGGGGATGGGTTAGCCCTTACCCCTGTGGCCTTTCTCCAATTAAAACTACCCACCCACACCCTGCCATTTGCTATTTGCCCTGGGAGAGAAACTGATATGGGAGCAGAGGGCATCTTTCTTTCTAGGGCAAATAGCACCACTGGGAAAACAATTATGGAGAGAGGGTTAAATCCCCTTCGCGGCAGTCTGGTTGCCATCCAGATTAGGGAGCTACTCTTCTTTAAAATATGACCACAAATTCCCATTGAATACAATGAGGTTTATTTCTGAGTAGACATGTCTTAGGAGAGCACTGTGGTGAAGACTGCAACTCTTCATTGGCTCTGAGCTGATATAGCAGAGAAATTCACCACTTCATGCTGCTGATGGGGAGAGGATGATCAGAGACCTTGGACCTTCCAGAGCAGACCCCATACGGATCTACTACAACCTTCCTTAGCTGACCCCCAGAGTTCCATCATTCTGATGATTTACCAATCACTGCCCATGAGATTCATTTGGTGAATAAGCTGTTAAGTGCTTTATCTATTTGACACAGGCTTTCTCCCATTAGAGACTTTTGAATCTGTGAAGTGATGGTGATGACATTGCTAGTTGTAACATCGATCTCAGTAGGAAACCACCCCTTGCATTTTACTCCTTACAAATATGGCAGCATCTGCTTGCACAGGGTTAGGCAAAGGACTGTTTGTGGGGAAAATTGCAGGGCAAGTTCATTAGTCTGCTCCAAAGAGAAATGTTCGGGAACAATAAGATGAAAAACACGTGGTGGTTGGGTGAAAACAGGCCACAATTTTGTTAATTATAGCAAGGTAAGCAGGGTTGGCGTGGCACTTTGGCAAGGATTTAGCTGTGGCAAGGTGCTGATAATGCCAAGGCTGTAGGTTTAATCTCATAAGGGACAGCTGAATATTCCTGCATTGCAGTGAGTTGGAGTAGATGATCCTCAGGGTCCTTTCCAACCCTATGATTCTATGATTCTCCTTCTTCACTTCAAATATCCACTGTGATGTTTGAAGAAACCCATCTCAGCATAGTTGCTGAGGAAGGCCCATGGGAGTTAACAGTGAGGAATGAGGTAAAAAGGTAAAGGTAAAGGACCCCTAGACAGTTAAGTCCAGTTAAAGGTGACTATGGGGTGTGGTGCTCATTTCATTTTTCAGGCTGAGGGAGTCAGCATTTGTCCACAGACAGCTTTCCGGGTCATGTGGCCAGCATGGCTAAACTTCTTCTGGCACAACAGAACACCATGGTGGAAGCCAGAGTGCACAGAAATGCCGTTTACCTTCCCACCACAGTGGTCCCTTTTTATCTACTTGCACTGTTGTGCTTTCGAACTGCTAGGTTGGCAGAAGCAGGGATAGAGCAACAGGAGCTCACCCCATCACGCAGGTTCAAACTGCCAAACTTCTGATCGGCAAGCCCAAGAGGCTCAGTGGTTTAGACCACAGTGGCACCCACATGGCACAAGCTTGAGGTGAGTGGTGTCAGGCCAGGCCTAACCCAAGTTATGATTAGGAACTGTGTGTCACCTCAGAACCTTCTAAGGGTCCACCCTATGTTTGAGATCCTAAAAATGCCATTTCTGGCCAAGCTGCAACAATGAAAAGCTGACTTTTCACTGTTTGATAGGCCAAAACATTGTAACTGACCGGAAAGCAGCAACCACTTAAAACCTCAGTGGAAGACTCTAAACTGAGGGCATGGCGGAACTCAATGAGGAAAAGAGGCCTGTCTGGTCTGTTGCAGCCCCTTTTCTAAATGCTGCTGCCTTCACCTACTCCTAAGAACTTATGAGGTCTCGGGAGCATAATGGGGGACAGGTCATACCTGTCCGAGACATCAGAAGAACATGCACAGCAAAACAAAACTCCTGAACCCATATCAGCCATTCATGCTTCTGCTGCCATTATCTACCCCACATGTGCTTTTCAGGGTGCAAGGAGGAAATTACAACACTGGAGCCTTTGGGGAAATGCATACATTTGATGCCTGTGCTGGGGACCATGCAAATTTCTAGCCTTGGCAATCAATCAGGAAGAAAACCAAATAGGCAGACCTACACAGTTATGCTTTCCGGAGGGAATCCAGGCAAAGTCTGGTGCAAACCTGTTTGGAGGAGGGATGGATAGATAGGAGGCACACCGAACACCCCTGTTGATAGGGTTTTAATAGACATATTATGCAGGAACCTGGTGTAAATATTCTATATACTGAAACCATTCCAGCTCATCTCCAGTGCCACACACACATTATTATCCTTTTGATTTACAGCTGTCTGGATTTCACATGACATGACAGTATTTTATCAGCTCTGGGAACTTGTGTAGATAAATGGCTCAGCCTCTGAGAGGTAAACACACGTCAGCCCGTGACAATTATTTCTTTCATTAAGGATGAAGGTGATGGATGTGGTCCCAATTGTTCAGTTTGGGGGGTAGGCACTAGTAATCCCATTATCACCTAGATGGGAGAAACCAGCAGATCAGTGTAGGTATTAAGATGACTCTGTGAAGCACCATTAAAATGACTGCATAGAAGGCTGCATGGGTAAGGGTGTGAGCTGCACAAAAATGAGGAGACAGTTAACTGGCCTGAGACAGAGGGGAGCTGACATTAAAAGATGCTCTCCTGCCCATGAAGAACCCCTCAACACCATTAATACTTTCCATACTCAAAGTGGCAGGCATGTTTGTCCCCTACGCATTTTATCCTCACAACAAACCAGGGAGGTAGGTTAGGCAAAGAGGCAGCCACTGGCCCAACATCACCCAATGAAGGAATGGGGAATCTGTAGCTACCCAGTTTTTTCTTTTTTCTCTAGAAGGTTTACAATCCTGTCAAATAAAATACAAATAGTTGCAAAGAAGAAGAAAGGTGGGTGATGGTGAAAAATTTAAAAACTTCCTATCTTTAAGACATTCTCAACCAATTGAATTCTATAATATAGCAGACAATAAATTAAATTTGGGACTCAAGGTTACCTTCATCCACCCAAAGCTTGCTTGACTCCAGTCAGGCTCATCTGATGACAGAAGTCTGTTGGAAGATTATTCCATAGCATGGAACCAGCAACATAAAATGCCTGACTTCTAGTTGAAGTGTTAGACTTCTAGCCCTAACCCTAACCACATTCCCCTGGATGATCTCAGTGATCGAGCTGGGATATAAGGGCCCAGGCAACCTGTACATCATCACAAGAGCCTGAAACCTTGCCCAGTAGCATATGGGCAGCAAGTGCGGATGTTCTAGCAGAGGTGTCAAATGCCGTCAGCCTCCTGCCTCTATCGGCAATCTAGCCACAGTTTTCTGCATTAGCTGGAGCTTCTGGAAGAGGCCCAAGGACAGCCCCACACAAAGCACATTACGGTAATCCAGTCTCAGGGCTACTAGTGCAAGGAATCCAGTAGGAAAATTATCCTGATCCAAGTACGGCTGCAGCTACTGCTGACCCTCCAAGTGTCCCTATTTTCCAGGGACGTCCCTGATTTAGAGAAGCTGTCCCGGTTTCAGTGGCGGCGCTAGCCGCTCAGGCACCCGGAGCGGCTCACATGCCATGCACCCGGGGGCGGGGTGATCTGTCCATGGGGGTGGGGCGATCCGCTCAAGGGGCAGCACGATCTGGCTAAGGGGTGGCATGATCTGCAGGGGGGCAATCATAGCGCAGCGGCATTATCTGCCTTGGGGGGCCGATCGCGGCGTGGTGGTGACCCGCCTGTGGGGATTTTGTCACCCCCCTCTGGGATGACATCCGGTGTGGACCGTGCCCACCGCACTTCTACGCCCCTGCCTGGTTTCTAATTTGATCCCAGAATGTCCCACTTTTCCTTAGGATGTCCCTATTTTCACTGGAAAAATGTTGGAGGGTATGAAATTATCCAACGTTTCATGAGGTATATATGAGCACAGCTGAACCTCCAAGGAACTTGATCCCAAGCCATTTAGGGCTTGAAAGGTTAATATCAGTGCTCAGAAATGGACTGGAAACCAGTGCAGATGGAGAACTGGTATGATGTGACCAAATCAGCCAGTCCCAGTTAGTAGTCTTATTGCCGTATTTTGAGCCATTCCTTCTCAGACTGTTTACAAAGGTAGGCCCATATGTAACACATCACAGTTATGAGTATGTGCATATGTGTTTAGGACAGAGGGCCTGAAGAGGAAGAGTCCTCCCAGAGTTTCAGAAGTCCCACTCTTCCTGAGCCTCCTCCTCTTCATCTCCCACTCCTCAAAACAACTTGTGTCAAGTTACTGCTGCATTGAGCAACCCCAAACTCTCATATATTTGTGCATGAGAGCATAAGAGATCTCATACCTCGTGCAGAGGACCCTGATGCTTGTATCCATAAATGAATTCTCACACCTGACTAGTAAACAATTAAAACAATTAAAGCCACCCTGTTAAATTTCACAGATCTCAATTATCTTCTCAGCATACGCTGCATATTGATCAAACGTGGCAGATAAATTTTTCAAACTATACAGAGGAATGGCAGTATAGTCATTAAAAACCTTCCTCAATATGTGATATGTCCGGAGGACAGCATCTTTTTGTAGTTGGGCCAAAAGAGACACACACACAAATGTTTTTTTCTTTTTTCTTTAAAAAATGTATTCCGGTGTGATTTATGCATCATGCCTGGAAATATCAGGACAAATAACCTGACATGTTGGTAAATCGCCATATTCTTTTTATCACTATGATGCAGGGACGGAGGAGAAATTCACTTGGTCCTCATTTTTTAGTGAACTAATCTAATCGCATCTCCTGAACCAATACATGAAACATAATTATCCTTTGGATTTGACATCTCTGAATTTTTCAATATAATTCTCAGCATTAAGAAACTCCTCAAATAAATTTTAAAATACATATTGTAGGATAAAACACCTTTAGAAATGCATACATTGGGATAAAACACACAAATTTAAATATGCATTTCTCTGATAAAATATTAATTATGGTATGTATTTAAATTCATATTCCTATATGGATTTCAATACAACTTTTTTATATAAAAATTTAATGGGGCAGAGCAAGCTTATGCATAAACACATACAAAATGCACATGAGTTAGAAACTGACTGATCCATACATTTTTTCAGTTTCTCTCTCCCACACAAATATATACGCTGGCCTCTTATTAGCACGATACATCAGACTTGAGTACATAAAAGTGATTAAATGGGGGTAATGGAAATGTTTGTTGTTGTAGTACTTAATTCCTGAATCTCCAGTAATGCACAAAAGGAGAATGAAAACAACTGGCTTAAAGGTTTTCTCCTTGATATTGCAAGAGAGGACTTTTGCCCTCACTTCCTGCTTGTGGGTGATCCAAAGGCATCTGATTGGTCATTGCGCAGGATGCAGAGCCAGAGAGCAGGTTGGTGGTCTGGATATTTTATTTAGGTTCTAAAGAGACGTCTGAGTATATGCAGGTTTTGATATGCCTTACCAATGTGGACGCTCACCTAGACATACTTCCCCATCCACAGTGTGCTGTTCATCTGAGTCCTGTTGTACTAATTGAAGGTCACCGGCGATTATGCACAACTATGCCTGGATTTCAGCAGTTATTTTTCGAATGGTGCTTTTTTGTTCCTTGGGTAGTGATTTTATTCATGTGAGCTACTTTGAACTTATTGAGAAGGCAACACATAACTCTATCTATACGTAAGTAAATTAAATGCCAATGGCAGGTTGTTGTTGTTGTGTTAAAAAGTCTACTTTGTGATTTTTGACATTAGCAGCGGGCAGGCTGGAGTCTACTCAGTAGCATTTCACCAGGTGACTGTGTTGTATCGCCATAAAAAAAAAGATCTGTATTGGGTTTCGGTTTTCCTGTATGAAATTAGAAATCTTTTTAGGCCATCATTTCCTAACTCCCATGCATTGGCAATCTCACTTTTTGTAATTACAGCATGCTAACATCCATTGTCTGTTCAGGGAAATTTTTAACGTGTGATATTTTACTGTATTTTTGGTTTTTATGGAAGCCGCCCAGAGTGGCTGGGGAGGCCCAGCCAGATGGGCGGGGTATAAATAATAAATTATTATTATTATTATTATTATTATTATTATTATTATTATTCCTTCACATTGCACTGTGCTTTTATCCAACCTCAACCACATGCTGACACAGTTTGCAACTTTCAATTTGCCTTGTATTGGGGTTTATTTACCTAACAAAGAGCTTTACCTACAAAATCTCTCTCTCCCTCTTCCTCTCCTGCCTACTACTTTGTGACCCTAAATCCAAATTATATCACAGGTAGGGCAACATGTCAGGCTAATGCGTGAAGCTGCGAAGACTTTGCAGCCACACTTACAAAGCTGGCTATGCTGTCCGGTCAACAAACTGAGAAATTCCTTTATGGACCGGGTTGTTTTTTTGTTTTCTTTTTTTACAGCAGGGAACAATTGCAGGGCCTGCAGGCCTGCAAAATCAAGCAAAGCAAAGAGACATGTTAATCAGCACCACACAACAGCATGCAGACAGACAAGACTCAGAACTGAAGGGTGCTTTCCATGCCTTCCAAATGCAGGCTTCTTTTTAACAAGGGACCCATTTGCTTATTTATAATGAGCTGCCCTGGGAAAAGGACTGAAAGAGAGGGACACAGGATGTCATGAGGAAGGGGGGGACGGGAAGAAATCATTTTTATTCATCTATACAATGTGAAGGTCTAGGATGACTTCGGAGGTCATCTAGCCTAGGATGTCTTAGCCAAGGGTTTTTATTGCAATTTTGAGGGGCCAAAGGGACCACAATTAAAATTAGAGGTAAATGCTGGTGTTCCAAAGGAAGTTTCCATGGAATAGTGAAAAGCTACCCAATTTTCTATCTATGATTTTAAATTTAACCTGGAAAATATAACACTTCAGAATGTTCCACTGCTCCTCACACAGGTTTGCACAACAGTAAGCCAAACTATGTTTCAGAATATCCCCAATTGCCCATCAAGCTCACTGGATGGCTTTGGGCCATTTACCTCCTCTCAGTCTAACCTATCTCACAGGGTTACTGTGAGGATTAAATGAGCATAGGGCGAGCCATGTGCACCACCATGAGCTCCTTGGACTAAAAGGTGGGATATAAATAATCTCATCTGCCCTCCCAGTTGAACGACGTGGCCCAGGGAGAGAGGGAAAAATAGTGGAAGTGGACAGCTGGCTTCGCAAATGGTGTAAACAGGAACGGTTTGGATTCTTAGATCACGGACTGCAGTTTCTTGAAGATGGACTTCTGGCAAGCGATGGGCTGCACCTCACAATGGTGGGAGGAATGTTTTTTGCCAAAAATCGCAGAAACCTCATCAGGAGGGCTTTAAACTGACGAATGTGGGGGAGGGAGACAGTGCTCCTGAAGGTAGGAGTCTATCAATTGATTAAGATCATCCAAATGTCATAGACCAAATGGAGCAAACAGCACGCAGACCTAGTGGTGGGAGGAAAAAATCCTTAAATAAGAGACACGGGGGAATGATTAATGGACTTCAATGTCTGTACACTAATGCGCAAAGCATGGGAAATAAACAAGATGAGCTTGAGCTCTTGGTACAGCAAACTAAATATGACATAATAGGCATCACTGAAACCTGGTGGGATAAGTCCCACGATTGGAATGTAATAATGGAGGGATACAATCTATTTCAGAGAAACAGACCAGACAAGAAAGGAGGAGGAGTGGCGTTATATGTCAGGGATGTGTATACCTGTGAAGAGATCCAAGATTTAGAACCTCAAAGCCAAAGTGAGAGCATTTGGGTCAAAATTAAGGGAGAGAAGAATAACAGTGACCTCATTGTGGGAGTTTACTATAGATCCCCAAGCCAAACGGAGGACATAGATGATGCCTTCCTGGAACAGATGGCCAAGCATGCAAAAGGAAGGGAGATAGTAGTAATGGGGGACTTCAATTACCCGGATATTTGTTAGATGTCAAACTCAGCCAAGAGCATAAGGTCAAACAGATTCCTCACTGGCCTTGCAGACAACTTCATTGTCCAGAAAGTGGGAGAAGCAACAAGAGGAACAGCCGTTTTAGATCTGGTCCTAACCAATGTTGATGACCTGGTTAGTGGGGTAGAAGTGGAAGGATCATTAGGCGCAAGTGATCATGCTCTTCTGAAGTTTACTATACAGCGGAAAGGAGCAGCCAAGCATTCTAGGACTCAATTTCTTGACTTTAAGAAAGCCGACTTCATAAAACTTAGGGGAGTGCTAGGTGAGATCACATGGACAGTAATACTAAAAGGAAGGGGAGTTCATGATGGCTGGGAGTTTGTTAAGAGGGAGATAGTAAAAGCACAACTTCAGGCAATACAATGAGACGGAAACATGGAAGGTGCCTAAAGAAGCCAGGGTGGCTATCTAAAGAACTTTTAACTGAGTTAAGATTAAAAAAAGGATGTGTACAAAAAATGGAAAAGGAAACCACCAAAGAGGAATTCAAACAAATAGCCAGCACGTGTAGACACAAAGTCAGAAAAGCTAAAGTACAGAATGAACTCAGGCTTGCTAGAGAGGTTAAAAGCAACAAAAAAGGCTTTTATGGGTATGTTCGTAGCAAAAGGAAGAACAAAGAAACAGTGGGGTGAAATGCAAACAGGGGACACAGAAAGGGCTGAACTCCTCAATGCCTTCTTTGCCTCAGTCTTCTCCGATAAAGAAAACAATGGCTAACCTGAAGAATTTGGAGCAAATGATTCAGCAGAGGAAACACAGCCCAGAATAACTAAGGAGATAGTACAAGAATACTTGGCTAGTTTAGATGTATTCAAGTCTCCAGGGCCAGATGAACTGCATCCAAGAGTATTAAAAGAACTGGCAGATGAGATCTCAGAACCACTGGCAGTCATCTTTGAGAATTCCTGGAGAACAGGCGAAGTCCCGGCAGACTGGCGGAGGGCAAATGTTGTCCCTATTTTCAAAAACGGGAAAAGAGAGGACCCAAATAATTACCGCCCCGTCAGTGTGACATCAATACCAGGGAAGATTCTGGAGCAGATCATTAAGCAAACAGTCTGTGAGCACCTAGAAAGGAATGCTGTGATCACCAATAGTCAGCATGGATTTCTGAAAAATAAGTCATGTCAGACTAACCTGATCTCGTTTTTTGACAGAATTACAACCCTGGTAGATGAAGGGAACTCCGTGGATGTAGCCTACCTTGATTTCAGCAAGGCATTTGACAAGGTGCCCCATGATATTCTTGTAAAGAAGCTGGTAAAATGCGGTCTTGACTATGCTACCACTCAGTGGATTTGTAACTGGCTGACTGACCGAACCCAAAGGGTGCTCATCAATGGTTCCTCCTCATCCTGGAGAAGAGTGACTAGTGGGGTGCCACAGGGTTCTGTCTTGGGCACGGTCTTATTCAACATCTTTATCAATGACTTGGATGATGAACTCAAGTGCATCCTGATCAAATTTGCAGATGACACCAAACTGGGAGGGGTGGCTAACACCCCAGAGGACAGGATCACACTTCAAAACAACCTTGACAGATTAGAGAACTGGGCCAAAACAAACAAGATGAATTTTAACAGGGAGAAATGTAAAGTATTGCACTTGGGCAAAAAAATGAGAGGCACAAATACAAGATGGGTGACACCTGGCTTGAGAGCAGTACATGTGAAAAGGATCTAGGAGTCTTGGTTGACCACAAACTTGACATGAGCCAACAGTGTGACGCGGCAGCTAAAAAAGCCAATGCAATTCTGGACTGCATCAATAGGAGTATAGCATCTAGATCAAGGGAAGTAATAATGCCACTGTATTCTGCTCTGGTCAGACCTCACCTGGAGTACTGTGTCCAGTTCTGGGCACCACAGTTTAAGAAGGACACTGACAAACTGGAACGTGTCCAGAGGATGGCAACCAAAATGGTCAAAGGCATGGAAACGATGCCTTATGAGGAACGGCTAAGGGAGCTGGGCATGTTTAGCCTGGAGAAGAGGAGGTTAAGGGGTGATATGATAGCCATGTTCAAATATATAAAAGGATGTCACATAGAGGAGGGAGAAAGGTTGTTTTCTGCTGCTCCAGAGAAGCGGACACAGAGCAATGGATCCAAACTACAAGAAAGAAGATTCCACCTAAACATTAGGAAGAACTTCCTGACAGTAAGAGCTGTTTGACAGTGGAATTTGCTGCCAAGGAGTGTGGTGGAGTCTCCTTCTTTGGAGGTCTTTAAGCAGAGGCTTGACAACCATATGTCAGGTGTGCTCTGATGGTGTTTCCTGCTTGGCAGGGGGTTGGACTCGATGGCCCTTGTGGTCTCTTCCAACTCTATGATTCCATGATTCTATGAAATCTATCTACTGCATCTACTCATTCGTCTAGCTATCTGTATCTCAGCAGATCTTAATAAGTCATTACAGATGTCAATGCCATGGCAAATAACTTTTGTCTATAGCTGTAGCTCTCTGACCAATCTCTAAATTATAACTCAATCTGCACATTGCTGTAGTCAGATCTCTTTGGGGTTGGGTGACAAAAGGCATTTCATCACTGTACCTTTCATCACT
Source organism: Podarcis melisellensis (assembly GCF_964234715.1). Classification (NCBI taxonomy): domain Eukaryota; kingdom Metazoa; phylum Chordata; class Lepidosauria; order Squamata; family Lacertidae; genus Podarcis; species Podarcis melisellensis. Next base: position 38,380,172 of record NC_138529.1, read on the forward strand.
GTGCAGGAGATGGAATTCCAGCAGGGCCAGGTTGTCATATCAGAATGCTACAGGTACAATAAACACAGCCCAGCCTGCATCATTTTTATCAAGCTGTTCGGTATCTACTTACTTATCTACTGCAATCCTCTGTAGTTGCAGAATTTCTTTAATTTAATCCATCCTTAGCAGATATCCATCCAGTCCAAGAGAGAAGAGAAAGATAGAAGGGGATTCATATTTCCAGGACTTATTCCATTGCCCACAATGCCTGCTGCAATTTGAAAGCACCGCTGTTATTATTTTTTTCCAAAAAAACCCCAAACCCAGACAATCGATAGCCTTCTCCCACAGCAGTCTTTCCATTAATTGACAACTGCAGCCAAGGAAGTCGTTTTTCCTTTCCATAATGTACCAGTTACTTTTATCTTCTGTGTTTCAAGACCTTGAGCAAATCTGATGCTCCTGTTTTGTTGGCGAAAGATGAAAAAAAAAATCATCTTACTGAGACAGAATCAAGTGGTTGAACATTACAGATTCCGTGTCCTTTGTGATAAATAACAGCCAGCTGGGCTGGTGCAGAACATTCATGAGATGAAGGAGAAGGTGGTGTCCTCTGCTGCCATTCCATATACAAAAGCCAACCAGACTGACTGTTGAATCTTATTTCAGCACTAAGAGGAGGACAGCAGCCTCCACTACACCTGAGGGCAACAGGCTAGCTTACGGAGGGTGAGGCAAGCTGTATGGCACACCCAGCTCTGTTCCCCAGCTTCTTGCCATCGCTCCCCACCACTCAGCAGCTGGCATGCGAAGGAGCCACCCCACTTGGCCTGATAACAAGAATTCTACTGGATTAGGCCAAAGGTCCATCTGGTCCAGTACTCTTGGTGGCCAACCAGATGCCTATGGAAAATCCACAATCAAGACCTGAGTGGGTAGGGCTGGCTTTAATATAAAGCCAGCTTTCCTATATTTCTAAAACATGGCAAAGAAAGAGGCTATCTTCCCAATCTCAGAAAAGTGAAATGTAGGTTTGAGAGCTGGATCTAGCAAAGCCAGATCATATAACTAGATCATATAACATATATGAGGAGGGGGAAGAAATTCAGTTCAGTTTGCATTAAGGGCAAAGCAACCAAATTCACACTTTCCTGTAACAAGGCTGTCCTTCAAAATCTACATTTCTCCAAAAATTTGCAGTGCAGTTCTGCAACCAGGTAATGTATACAAAAATGCATATACTAGGGTTGTGTGTGCATTAAAATGTGTACATTAGCAATAATATCATATGTTACATATGTGGAAATTGCTTTGCAAAAATGTGTATATTAGGGGCAAGTCCTATTCCTGTGGCTGCAATTTGTTCAACTGTTTTTAATACTGAATGTTAAATTGCTGTAACCCACCCTGGGACACGTAATTAATAAGAATAATAGAAACATGCAGCAACATACTGATGAATTTTCATAAGGACTTTTTAAATTCTTTTTTAAAAAATACTGATGTGAAAATGCAGACAACTGAACTTAAGTCTGGAAAAGGAGAAACGGGGACTGATGAATTCACCCATCCCTGGTCTTCTCCACGCCCTTCTAACATTATCAACATGAATAACCATTATCAGACAATTTATTGCAATCATCCTTAAAATAATACAGCTAGAGAAATGTATTTTCAGAAGAAGCTGTAACATCAATCCCACTGCAGGCCAATTTCATTTATTTAATTTCTATGCATAATAATAATAATAATATATAAACTGCATGAATATAAACTGTATGCAGCCTGAATTTTAGATGTAAAATATGCAGGCACATCTGCTTTAAAATACAAATCTCACAAACACCACCTGCATCTGGTTTAAATGGGAAGACTCTCAAAATGTGTGTGTGTTCCCTCTGCACCTGACAGGGTATACATGAATTTTGTACTTGCATAGACATGTGTGGTTAAAAGTAAAATAAAAGGAGAATTAGTCCTGATATTGGAATTTGGCTGCCATATTGCATGTTGCTGAATTAGTTGCCTGAGGCTAAATGATAGATACTACCATAAATAGTGTGTGTGTTTTTCCCCTTGCAACTTTTAGTAATGAGGATATATTAACTCAAGTTGTTTACAACAAGACATTGGTCTTGTTCTCATTAAAGTCAATAGGAGTTTGCATAGGACACTAATGGGAATGGAGGGAGCTGGAATTCCAATTCCCCCTGTACAGGGGTTTTGATGTCTGGTGTTTTGTCGAGCTGCATTGAAATAAGAGTAATTTTTAAAGGGACAGTGCCACCAAAGGACTGGGGACATGCCCGACTGCAATGTATGTGTCCCAAAGAGGAATTGGGAGCCAAACATTTGCCCCTCCAGCAAATGGACAGGTGGCTTGTACAATGCTTCCTCTCCTTTTGAACTGACACACCAGACGTGCAAGCAGAACTGTGTTGCCCAGTCCTCTCCTGCTCTCTTTAACTAATGAAGCCTCGTGCCCTTCCTTTCCAGAGCTGGGACACCTTGGCCAACGCAAATGCACATGATGAAAGAAAGAGCCCCTTCCTTTGTACCAGGCAAAGCGGCAATGATTAATGCGCCAGTGGTAATGAATCTGCACTGAAGGATTAGCGGCACGAAGGCTGTGCCTCTCCACTACTGCAGAAGCTGGCGCTGATAGGACAGCTGGCGAGAGGGGACACCAAATTCAATTTGCTCCTCATTTGCATACATATGACAACCATCTGTGCTAATAGCACTGCAATGTCTCCATTAGGCTACCTTCAAGTGTACTGAGCTCCACTACACTCCAATTAGGCTTTTAAGTGGGAAAGCTTAGAGCATAAATATTTGCAGAGGGGACAGGACGGCTCACTGAGCCATGGCTCCTTCTGCTTTTCCCTCCCTATCAAAGGTTGACTCTAGTCCAAGACAGGCACCAGAAGAAGCTGTTTCAGTGTAACTTGTGCCTCATATCACCTTGTCCTCCTCATTCCAAAGAGTGTCCAGTCCAGATGCACAGAAATCCCACCATCACCAGTGCATGCCACCAGAAAATCAATTTAGCTTTAGTAAAGCTGTCTAGGACAATCCCAATAAGATTTTTCTCCCAGAAATCACAGCAGCATTGCCTCTTCTAGCGTGTGTTTTGGAGACATCTTGCTCTTTTTTGAACTTGAATTATCAAGCTGCAGTCTCTCCGTAAACCACTGGAACAAACTGTTCATCAGTATTCCTGTAAAAGCACAAATGGGCCATTGCACATTTGGAATGGTGCTCATTTGGAGTGCTCATGCATGCACAATTTAATTGCAATTAAGATGGTAGTGCCTCTGTTGATACGTCTACTCCTTATGCTGGAAGGAAATAGCTTAAAAGAGTTGGAGCATTTTTACTTTGGGATTTCACACCTGTACTGGGATAACCTCATTGCCTCAATTCAGGCCACAGGTGACAGAACTGAATTTCTTAATACATGTTAATTCACCAGTTTCCCACTGGAGTTTCTGTTGGTCTAGCTATGTTGGTACAAGCCACTGTGGGTGCCATTTCACTCAAAATACCTTCAGGATATGAGTGTCTGTGGAATGATGACCTACGCTGAAAAATTAAGCTATTAAGACTGCACTGCTAAATTCATTTACCTTGGAGTAACTTAGCATGACTTACTTCTGAATAGATATGCCTAGGATTGTGCTATAAATATACACTCTAGAGTTTTTTTGATGAGCTAGGGGAGAGTCTTTGTCATATGACTTCCTTAACTGAGCATGTTCCTTAGCTGAAGGTGCTGGACTTGTGAAAGCACATGTACATTTTTCATTGCGTTTAGATCTGGAATAGTGCTCAATCTCGTTGGACTAAAACTTCCCCACTGAATCCCTTGGGGTTATCCACTGACTTTGTATAACAGAGAGAGGTTTGTGCATCCGTAAATTCTGCAACGGAGCAGTAATGGCTATTAGCCATGAGAGCTAAACAGAACCATCACACACCAATCCAGTACACCTGGATACAAGGAGCAGGTGACAAGCATAGGAAGGGTTGTGACTCAGTGGTAGTCCATGCTTTGAACGTAGGAAGTCCCAGATTCAACCCTTGACATCTCCAGGTATGGCTCAGCAGAACCACTGGGGAGCTGCTTCTAGCCAATGTGGACAACACTGGGCTATATTGGACCAGTGGTATAAGGCAGCTTCTCACTTTCTACCATCAACATTCTACTGGGCTTCAAACCACCAAGAGACATCTGATCAGCCACCATTGGAACCAAGATCACGGGTCTTTGTTAGATCCAGCAGGGTAATTTTGAAGTCCCTGTATGCTGGGAGTCAGAGAGATCTCACAGATGCTTTTGATTCTCCTCACTGTGTTGCTTTGCTCCTCGGCCATCATGTTCCGATTACTGATTCCCCTGTATGTTCATTTCTGTAATGGCTCTATGTTTGCAGGGCTCCTGCTCTGATTAACACACTGGCCCCATACTCTGTTGCTTGTGGGTTAGCTGACATGGGGCATTAGCTGGCCAGTTACTTCTCGTAGCCCTGGGGGACAAATTAGGTTGCCTGTCAGAATTGTCTTTAGTACCAAATTATTTTTGCCTGTGTTTTTTGGTTTGCGCTGATGGAGAAATACATTTCCCTCGTGGGTTTCAATGGGTTTAAGGTTAAAGGCCAGCCCATTAATCTACCCCTTTCGCCTGTCTGTTTTTTAACCCACGTGCTCATGCATTGCTAAGGTAATTTGGGAGGGTGAGGGGGCCGAAGTGGGCTTGAGACCACTACATAATGGAAGCAAAAGCCAAGAATGTACTCTGCACACCTGGGGAGGAGGTGATAATTAACCCTAGGAGAAAACACGTTGACAAAAATATTTCACGACTCTTGCTTTACCTCCATTCATGTACAAGGTCAGTGGGGAATTTAATCAGAGACAACTGATTATGTTCAGGTTTTGTAAACCACCTAGAAATCATCGATAAAAGGGGGCCTATGAAAATCTTAAGTAGACAGACTCCCCCTGCTTGGTGACCCTGCATCACAGGCATTGTTGAGTGGTTATCTAAGACATTGATTAAATATGAAGATTATAGCTAAGATCCTGTGATGTACCTCTGTTCCCATAAGAGGGTCAGGAATTTTTGCTAGCTCTCTCCTCCATCTGCAGCCCCCCACAGCAGGTCTTACAGCAACCTCAAGGGACACCCACCCCAAAATGCCTAGGAGAAGGAAGGGGAAGAAAGGGGGCTGCACACATAAATAAGTGGCAGAAAAGCCTCACTCCATGAATGTGGCCTCCATTTTGTTTACAGAAGGTAAAATTAGAATCCAAGCCCAAATGCATGATACTGTCTATTTCTGATGTTCACAATATAAGTGTTGTTGCTTCTGTAGTCAAAACAGCATCACTGATGCACAAGAGGGAAGCATCTGCATGCTTGTGGGGCACCTAGCAGAAGTACAAAACAACTTTAGGGGGATAACCCTAAAGGAAGGGCAGAATACCACCTTGCCAAAGTGAAGCAGGCCTGGGTCTAATTGGTGTCTGGATGGGAGACTGCCTGGGAACCACAAGGTTGGCTCCTTGGGTTCCATTATAGAAGAAAGGAGGGTTGTCAGTGCAGGAAATTAAAGAAATAGTTTAACAGGCTAGGGCTTATCCATACTTCTCCAGTCTTTCCAGGCACAGGTCCACACTTTAAAGTTCCGTGGCCAAGTACTCTCTCTCTTGCTTTCTTTTTGCCCCAGAGCTTTCCCCACAGAAACACATTCTTTAAAGCTTAAATGCAACAAACAGCAATTTGAGTCTTCCTTGGATTGCTATTTGCTCCAATTCAGCTTGAAAGAGTGGGTTTTCACAGGGGGGTGGGGGGAAGAATGCCCAGACATGGAACTTTAAAATGCAGACCAAGCCTGCAAAGACTGGAGGAAAGCTGTGTGGATAAGCCCTATACCAAGGGTCTAACTAACTATAAAGTCAGTGTTCTATATTCTTGCACCTGCCTCTTAAAGGTGTGTACAGGCTCTGATATGCATCAGCTCAACATGCAAAGCTTTAAAGGTAAAGGTAAAGGGACCCCTGACCATTAGGTCCAGTCGGGACCGACTCTACGGTTGCGGCACTCATCTCACTTTATGAGGGAGCCGGCATACAGCTTCCGGGTCATGTGGCTAGCATGACTAAGCTGCTTCTGGCGAACCAGAGCAGCACACGGAAACACCGTTTACCTTCCCACCAGAGCAGTACCTATTTATCTACTTGCACTTTGATGTGCTTTCAAACTGCTAGGTTGGCAGGAGCAGGGACTGAGCAACGGGAGCTCACCCCGCTGCGGGGATTCGAACCGCCGACCTTCTGATCGGCAAGCCCTAGGCTCTGTGGTTTAACCCACAGCTTCATGCACTGGCCAGGCAGAGCCTCCAAAGCAGATTTATAAGAACCAGAACTTGACAAAAGATTAATGAGTTGGATGTTTTCTAATCCAGTCCTGAACTCACATCCTTAAGTGTGTGTTTGCTTTGAATCAGTCGGCTTTTACAAGATAGAGCCCAGAACAGACCACAAACAGCTGGCGCTGTCCTGCGCTCTGAGTCATCTTGTCCTTGCATTAGGGCCCCAGGTTTTGTCCTGGGAAAGTGAGTAATTCAGTAAAAGAGTCACTGCTGATGTGTAATGACTCTTGTGATGTTTGGAAAGACATTGCAGTGGGTGTCTATTGTTCTCCTCCTTTCAATTGGCGCACTGCCACACTTATTTGTGAATAAATTTATGCAGGCGTTTGTGTGCCAGCATAGCCCCCTTCATGCTATTTTTAAGCTTGAATGTGTGCACAGCTGTCTGTGTACAAATTCAGCCTGAGTTTCGAAAGGCAAAAGAAAATCAGAGGGTGCCAGGATTATTAGGGCAGGTTTCTTGCTTCATTGCATCCTCACCACTGATGTGTGTTTGTAATGTCTGAGTTGCACCTCTGCCTAAAGGCGACACACCTGGTGTGGAGAAAGTGGACAAGAAGAAACCTCTGTCAAAATTCTTCATCCAATGAGGCTGAATACGTGGGAGGGTCAGGTCAGACAAAAGGGAGTACTTGTTCATGCCATTCTTCTTAATCTATGGAATTTGCTCCTACAGGGTGTAATGATGGCTACCAGCTTAACATAAGACTCTAAGTGGTAAGTGGCTTCCGTTTGGGGACATTGTTTACTACTGTGCAGGTGGCAATGACCTAGAAGGACTGCATTATACATCAACTTCTGTGTAAATTTGGTAAATTTGACAAATGCCCCAGAGGTGTAATTTTATTCCCAGAGGTCTGGGTTAGGGAGAATGAGGGTCTGACCACAGGCAGTCCCTTGATCCCAGCTGAAACAACCTTTGGCTGGTTCTGCAAAACAAGAGGCTTGAAGAGAGGGAGAAAGAGAGAGAGAGATGTGTGTCAGTTGCCCTGACATCTAAAGCTTGGATTAATTAGGTTGTTTAATGGGGTCTGACAACATCTGAAGCAGCACAAATTTCCCTGAAAGGAGGGGAAAGGGAGTTGTGGGATTGTTGTCCCCCCTCCCCAATCCCTTAGACTCGCTACACTGCCCAGGAAGCAGAGATTCTCTGATCTTGTTCTGTGTGCTAAGAGATCGTTAGTGAAACAAGCCAGGCAGTACATTTCTAGCAAGCTCAGGAACTCCAAGCCGTCCACGATTAATCACATGTCTCATGGAAAAGAATGGAACTATCTAGCTGTGATCCAGGTCTCATGCCTGTAATCCTGTCCCAAGCAAATTTCTCATGGTCATTGTATGCCCGGGACCATCAGCTCCCATAGCTGGCCTTTATGTTTGAATCTGTAACAGAAGGCTGCAAGGACCGGGGCACCCTGTTCCTGCAGCGCGTTAATGGCCAGGCTGTTCGTGAATATCTGGTGGGAATCCGTGGTCTCAGAGTGTTAATAGTGGCTACTTAAGGAGGAAGAGGAAGGTGTTGTTTGGCGAAGCACAAACTCCTCTCTGAACATTGTTAAGGAAGGGAGGGAGGGAGGGAGGGAGGGAGGGAGGGAGGGAGGGAGGGGAATTGATGGTCGTACTTCAGAAGTAAATTTCTCAGGTTTAGGTAAAAGTTAAAGGACCCCTGAACAGTTAAGTCCAGTCAAAGGTGATTATGGTGTTGTGGCGCTCATCTCGCTTTTAGGCCAATGGAGCCGGTATTTGTCCACAGACAGACAGCATGACATGTGGCCAGCATGATTAAACCACTTCTGGTGCAACAGAACACCATGACGGAAACTAGAGCGCATGGAAACGCTGTTTACCTTCCCACTGCAGCAGTACCTATTTATCTGCTTGCACTGGCATGCTTTCCAACTTCTAGGTTGGCAGGAGCTGGGATGGGGCAACCGGAGCTCACTCCGTCACGGGGATTTGAACCACCAAGTTTCTGATCAGCAAGCCCAAGAGGCTCAGTGGCTTAGACCACAGCGGCATCATCACTGGCATCTCTAGGTAGGGTTGGGAGGCACCTCCATCTGAAACCCTAGAGAGCCACTGCCAGTCAGTGTTGACAATTCTGAGGTCAATGGACCAATGGTCTGATTTAGTATAAGAGAACTTCCTGTGTTCTGTGTCCAAAATGTCAATGTTGATGCATGATTGACCCAGAAGAAAGGGGGTCCAATTGCCGCCCCCCTGACGCAGGAGCATAACCAGCATAATCTCAGACTTTACCCATTTAATGAGTGTCCACACTTTGGGATTTTAGCCTTGTTTTAAATGTATGGGGTGGGGTTGGTTTTAACTGTTTTTAACTATTTTACATATAAATCACCTTCAAACGGTGCTTTAGAAGGTGATTGATAAATTAACTGTGAATTAACTATAATAACAAGAAGAACAAGAGCAGCTGTTTTCTCTTTACATTTTCAGGTAGGGAAAAGGGGTTGAATATATCAGTGCTTTAAAACTTGCCTGTAGTGAGTGTGGAGATTTGTAAGGCGTGTTCTAAGAGAACCAACAACAGTGCCCTTGTTTCAGCAGTAATGGAATGAACAATGACGGGTATAAAGGTTAGTTCTATTTTTAAACAGGAATAAATGACATCATCGGGATCGTGGCTCTCTCCACCCCTCTGCCTCCAACAATAAAGTGAATCTATTGACTAGTCTCCCTCCCCTCCATTCCCCACCCCACCCCAAAGTTCATCACTGATGAACTGGTAGCTGTATCTGAAGTTTGATAGAAAGGCAGAAATGGCCACATTAATGGCAGGTTTAGTTTTGCTCCCTTTTGACAAGCAGAGAGAGAAGGAGGACAGCACTGGCTGGGACTCATCTGGTGCAATAATAAAGGATATAACCTTGCCCTGAGGTCTCTGATATGAAGTAGGGCAGCTGGTTGCTGGCAGGGTGCATTGGAGAGTGAGCTGGGCAGCAGGTGGAGTCCATCCATGAGATGATTATTTAACACTCCTGAACAGAGCACAGCTAAACAGAAGGGATATAAGAGCATTTGAAACAGGGAACCAGCTAAATTCCCAGAATATTGTGAATGACGCCTTTACTCCGTTTCACATCCTCATTTCTTGCCACTGCAGAAAACTCCATGGACTCCTTGCTGCACAGTCTGCAAAAATGCATACAGATTGACAAGGGAATCATCCCATAGGGAAGGAAAAGAAGTCACACTATAAGCAGTCCTGAAATGTCTACCTTGTGTATCTCTTCTACCTGGCTTGCTTATTGCTTGTCTTCAGTGCTGGAGAATGCAATTTCAATGAAGGACTCTTAAAAGCTAGCAGATCTGCTAGTTTAAACATTTGTTACGGTGGCATTTGATGCTAGCCTAACTCAGATTAAACCCATGGAAGTTAATTGACATGACTAAATTTGGTTTATTAATTTCAGTGGGTCTACTCTGAGTAGGGACTCAGCCATACAGCTGCAAATAAAGCATTTTAAATGTATTGTAAAAGTGCAATATACAAATGTGACACTAGATGGTGACAGTGAGCTATGTAAAATTCAATGTATTTTTCAAAACCTTTTTGTCAAAAGGCATTTTCACAGTGTTTTTTATGTGTGTAGATTCCATCTAGGACTTAGTTGAATACAACCCACAGGGCAGGATTCACCTAACAAGTGCAATCCACACGAGCTGATGCAGTGTGCTCCCCCCTCCCCATCCTTCCTCGTGTACCCCAGAAATTGGCTCTATGGAAGTCAGGAGAACCACCAGGACAGAATGTGAGGGAGAGATGTGGGGTCATTCCATCTGGCAAGCTGCAATGCTTGTGTTGATGCGACATTCAAAATAGTGCAACATTGAATTCCACCCACAGTCTTAAAGGTGGTACAGGCCTCTTCCTCTTTTTTCCTACCATTAAAGAAGCTTTTATCAAGGAATGGTAATATTGACCAATTCCTTGCTTTGAAGCCTCTGGACCAAACATTGCTGAGAGATTGGTTCAACTGCATCATTAGCTGAGCATGTGACTCAAATCCCAAATAAGAAGCCACAGGATTATGGAAGTGTTTCACATGCTATGTCCACAGACAGTGGTTCTTATTTCTTTCATCTTTTTATTGACTTTAGTGCATAGAAGGGAGAGGCTATGGCATATACAGTATACCGAGCTACTTTTTCCTCAGTGGAAAGGGTGCAGTTGGTATCACATGCCTTGTTCAAGAATTCCACCCATAGTGGAAAAGATTGCTGGGGCTGGAGGTGGGACTAAAACAGATTTGCATTGTAGGTAAAATAATTCCCTCTGATTACAGTGGTACCTCATGTTAAGTACTTAATTTTTTCCAGAGGTCCATTCTTAACCTGAAACTGTTCTTAATTTGAAGCACCACTTTAGCTAATGGGGCCTCCTGCTGCCGCTGCACCGCTGGAGCACGATTTCTGTTCTCATCCTGAAGCAAAGTTCTTAACCCGAGGTACTATTTCTGGGTTAGCGGAGTCTGTAACCTGAAGCGTATGTAACCTGAAGCATCTGTAACCCGAGGTACCACTGTGTAAATTTGACCTGTCCATGCAGAAGGTTTAATCCCTGGCATATCAAGGTAGGACTAGGAGTATTCCCAGTCTGAAACCCTGCAGTGCTTCTGCCAATCACTGTAGACAATGCTGAGCTTGATGGACCAAGGGTCTGACTTGGTATGTAAACAAAGACATATGCTTTCCTGAACACAAACAACAGCCAAACGATCCGTTCTGAAGGGCATGCATTATTTGGTGCATTATTTCCAGGATACGTATTTAAAAAGCAGCAAAATGCTATGTGCAGGCATGCTTTCTTCAAATCAGATGTGGCACACCCACATTAAATGCGTAGTTATTTTTTTTAAAAAAATAATAAATACATTTAACCAGAGCAGTAAGACAAGCCACCTCCAGGCAAGTCAAATCAGGGAGTGGGGGACAAAGGAGGCGGCAGCAGCAGGTGAGTCTTCCCAGAGAGAGCAAAGAAGGGGGGGGTGACACTATTATAGTTTCTTTGTACCAACAGCTGCGCCAGGGCTGCAAAGGCCTAATTCAAACATAACATTCCCACAGTGGTGTGATTGCTGCTGGAAATTGTTTCCACATGGGCAGGGATCCTGCAGCAAAAGGAATGGTCGAATCTGGCACCCCTGTGGGACTTGACAGATCATGCCATAACCGTCCAGGCCAGTGTGGGATGGCAGAAAATGTGTTGGATGCAAACTGGAGAGACTGAGGGTCCCTACCCCAGCTCCAAATAGGGCTGAGGTCAGCACCTGGCATCCTCAAACAGCAAAGATCCAGAAATGAAGGTTGTTTGGTGTCCTGGGGTCAGTTTCTCCCTCTCTAGCCTATTGTGAGGACAAAGCGGTGAGAAAATGTGCTGGGCTTTTGGAGGAAGGATAGGATTGACATGTAATGCCCAAATCATGACAATGCTTATTTATTTAACAAAATTATATACTGCTTAATCACCCATAAACTAAGCTTTTTTAAATTTTAAATTGCCTCCTCACTCTGAGAGATGCAGCCGTGGTGTGGGCACACACACCACTCAGAGGGTATACATAGAAAATGTTAGGATAAATTATTTCCATAGAATGTGTGGGACGGTCTTGTGTCCCATCACCCTTAAAAGCATTTGCCATGCTGGCTGGGGCTGATGGGAATTACAGGCCCAGGGATCGTGCACCTCTGTCCCCAACTCCCCAGAAAACTGGACAACGTCAACTGATTTGGGTCAAAACAGGCCACAACATTATTGAATACAGATGTAAGGAGTTTGGCTTGGGCATAGGGTAATCGAATACTTGTGGCCCGCATGCCGGAAGTGAAGCCATAGGTCAATCCATGTGCAGAGATTCCTAGGACTTACATCAAATAGGGTGACTCCTGCAGGGATCGGCATCTGGGAGAGTGCCATTGGCCCTGGTCCCTGGCTGGGCATAAAGACATGTTAACTCCCCCCTCCCTGATCCCTTTAATGGGATACCCTAGGAGTTGGAATCTAATGACATCTGGATGGCCACAGCATTCCTCGCCCCTGCCGTAGAAGAGCCCAGGTTTTGCAGAATAAGCTTTGGGCCACTGCAAAAACATTTGAACTGACCCTGAGGCAGGCAGTGGAGAAGGTCACAGAGTGGGTGCTGGCACAGGTACACTTATATGAAGAGAAGAGGCGGAAGGGAAAGGGAGGGGAGGAAGACAGGAGATGGAGATGCTTTCAGCTTTCCTTTGAATCAACAACTGTGTTAGGGTGGCTATTCTTTCCCTGCCCTGGGCAATGTGCAGGTGAGGGACCTGCAGCCATCTATTTCCCCATTTAGCATGCAACATGATGTCCTTAAAAAGGTGGGTTGTTTTTTTTTGTCTGTATGGAAGAAGATGGATGCGATAAATAATGCAGCCTGCTTGGTGGCACTTCTGAATTATACAGCGCAGCTCTCTCGTTTGAGATAGCAACATGCTAATTACCCCTGGCTGGCAAGAACCCCTTATTCCACTATCCATTCACAATCTTGACAGCATTAAGTATGTCCCTCTATGCTGCTTTAATCACCGATGCAGAGTTTAAGCAGCACTTGCTCTGTCCCTAATGATGCCGGCCTGAATGCGGAATTGATGTTGACAAAATGCACCTTGGCACTTGTGCTGGGGAAGAGGGAAGTTGTTTCCACCCCTCCCTGGCAAGAGACACAAGTGCTATCAATTCAGAGTGACAAAACATGCAGCGGAGTCAATACCAAGATCCCTGGATTGGGGGGGGGGGCAGACCTTGGAAGAGCTCACATCTGAGTGTTTTACTGCACCCTCTACTGGGCAAGGATGATAGGCAAGGAAAATATACATACAGTACATACAATCCAGAGCTTTGGCTATCTAGCAGCTAGCACATGTTGTGTTGCAGAGTTTTTAGGTTGTTTGGGACAGTGTCACTTGTGACGGTTAAACTGCTGTTTACAAATTGTGTAAGCTACATCGACTGCAAAGAACAACTGATTTAAAAATGACTCTCGTTGGCTTTTTAAGACTGCTGTGACAGCATTTGCAAGTGACAGGTTGTAAATGTTTCTGCAATGAGAAAATTCAGCTCAAATTCTGGGGTTGGTGAAAGTGCCAATTCACCTCTGCAACCCCTTGCCAAATAATAATAATTGGGATTGTAAATATTCGGGATTGTTTTCAGGGCAAGGACTTACCTGTTAGTGGCATAGTGGTGATTTCATCCTGCTTTTTGTTTCTTTTAAAAGCTTGATTTACTATGAATGCAACTTCTTAAGAAGACCCTCTCAGCCATTGACCATTTCTTCCCACCCCCAGTGTCCCTTGGAGCAATGCTGCTCTACAACATTGTGTCATTCCAGGGGCAATGCTGGCAGGAGGAATTGGCAGCCCCCACTGGTGGTCCCCTGTAACAATGATTGTAGAACCACAGGATCTTTCAAGGGGGGATGGGACCAGTAGGAGGCACTCACCAATAGGACCGTGCCTGTTGCAGTGAAAATGCCCTTTGTCTTTTGTTGTGGGGATGTGGTATTGTTGTTTAGTTGTTTAGTTGTGTCCGACTCTTCATGACTCCATGGACCAGAGCACGCCAGGCACTCCTGTCTTCCACTGCCTCCCACAGTTTGGTCAGACTCATGTTTGCAGCTTCGAGAACACTATCCAACCATCTTGTCCTCTGTCGTCCCCTTCTCCTTGTGCCCTCCATCTTTCCCAACACCAGGGTCTTTTCCAGGGAGACTTCTCTTCTCATGAGGTGGCCAAAGTATTGGAGCCTCAGCTTCAGGATCTGTCCTTCCAGTGAGCACTCAAGACTGGTTTGCTTCAGAATGGATAGGTTTGATCTTCTTGCAGTCCATGGGACTCTCAAGAGTCTCCTCCAGCACCATAATTCAAACGGTCCAGCTCTCACTTCCATACAGAGAACTAATTGAGAAACCCTTCCTAAATAAATCTACTTCCTTAGGTTTCAGTTAACTACGTGCATAAGGGCAACAATCAATACAGTACGAGGGAAGGTTTGCTGATGTTTTCTTCTCTTCTGTCCCGCAAGAGCAAGAAACATATATTGTCCTGTAAGATGCAAAAGGCATTTCTGCAATTTTGCAGTGACTTCCCATGCTTTCACTAAGAATGGAAATAAAAATCCAACCACTTGTTTCGCTTAAGTGTGAGGCTGTAGGCAAGCACACCCTGGGCTACTACTGACACTAGCCAGGCGACCCAGGGGCACTAGGAAGCTGGACCTATTGCCTCTCAGGAAGAACACCATGGCAAGAGGGAAGACCAACTCAGCCCTCAGCCTGTGAAACAGCCTAGAAAAGAGCCACTGAGACAATGGTTGCTTTCCTCCTTCCCCTACTCATCCAATGTCCCTTTTCTGTCTGTCTTTTAGATTGCAAGCCTATGAGCAGGGTCTGTCTTTTAATATATGTGGAGTGCTTAGAAAATTTAATACAATTTTATAAGAGAATAATAACAATACTTGAGGTGCCCTGCCCAGGTGTCTGATGTGTGGGAGAAGGATGTAGGCTTGAATATTCAGTGATGAGAGGGCTGTGGTTGGGATAGACTTCATTCCTTCTTTCTTACCAGCAGTAGGTTTTACAAAAGGAAATAGGTTTTAAGGTGAAGACTTATCAAACCCTGGCCCACATTGCCCTGACTCATTATGGAGGTAAAATAATAATAATAATCAAAGAGATTTATACCTGAGATCCTAGAGGGGTCAGAATGGTTACTTCCTACCTATTGGAGAAAAGAGTTACTACTTATTAAGGGCAAATGTCCTTCACAGAAGAAATACGCTTTAAAATACTGCATTCCATAATCAATGATAGCACTGCTGTGTAATAATGGTGCAAAGCTGTTGTATCCCATAGCTAAGCTGCAAGAAGCATATGCAAAATCAGATTTTCTTCCATTTCATCTCCAACCTCCCTACTTGCATATGGCCTTCTGTGAGTCAGCAAATTCATCCTTTGTTGCCTTATCATTAGTAACCAGAGGCAGCAAAAAAGTTTCCCAATCATTTCCAGCCTCTTAGATGGAAATGAGTCAATACCGACATGGCAGAAGGGCAAAGCTTGTAGTTAAACACTGAGGGCAGAATGGCTTTCATATTGTTTTGCAAATGCAAGCAAAATATTCCTGTTTGGTGAAGCAGTCCCTTTAAAGAATCCCACGATACTGATAAAGCAAAAATGTGTCACTGTTCAGTGTATATATGTAAAATTACTTTAGCTTTTGAAATTTCTATTGCTTGGCCTAATTTAAAATGGTAAACAACAAATCCCAGTCCTATGTTTTCAGCCAAGGCTTCAAAAGAAGCAAAACAATCAGATTAAAAGGGAAAAAAAGTTTTCATCAATTAAAAAAAGAAAGTAGCACGAGTCCCACCAGCATTATTTACATGTATAAACACCGTGATATGCTAGGCCATGCTCAGAGGAGAACTAAGAACATAAGAAGAGCCCTCCTGGATCACATCAGTGGCCCATCTAGCCCAGCATCCTGTTCTCATGGTGACCCTATTACCCCAACGCTTGTTCAGCAGTCTCATTTTGGGGTGTGGGAGCAATACTGAAGAAGAATACAAAGGGTGTGCACAACTCACAAGATTTGCCTTGGATCTCTCTCTCTCTCTCTCTCTCTCTCTCTCTCTCTCTCTCTCTCTCTCTCATGTTCTTTCCACTTCAATCTGTAATTCAGGTTCTGAGCCATTCTGAATAAAACTGGAGCTCCATATTCCCTTGGGGTCTTCTTTAAAAGGGCTATAGCTTTTCACTTTTGGGGCAAAGTGGATGGAATTTGCAGGCAAAGGAGCCCATCTTTTGTGGATTAAGGTGACCAAGTGGTATATATTCTTGCTTGTACAGTGGTACCTCGGGTTAAGAACTTAATTCGTTCTGGAGGTCCATTCTTAACCTGAAACCCAAGGTACCACTATACATTAAAAACAAAAAAACTTTCCCGCTTCACACCAGCCCTTCCACTGCCTCTTTGTATCATCCTATGAGTCTTACAGACCTCCAAAAGTCCTTACAATGTGAGGCTATCCAGAATGCTGCCTGTGGAGTTCAGAAGAGCTTTAGGCCATTAGTGGCCAGTGGAGCAGCACAGGTAGGATGGTGTTGTTTGCCTTCCAAAGACTGAGCATCTCTGCCGATTTCTGAGGCAAAATTTTGGACAGCCTCACTTTTTGTATAGCCCATGGACCCATAGAATCATAGAAGTGTAGGAAAACATAGAGCTATAACATTTAGAAAATAGCAGAAACAATAGAGTAACAAAGCAACACAATGCTTGGGCAGGGGGGGATGATCCATGGGGACTACGTTAACATTGTACTTCAACTTGGGGAGAAAGAAAAACTCCTCTGTTCACCTTGCTTCACCTCATTACTTGTCAGGGTGAGGGTCGGGAGCAGATCAGCAATAACTCACAAGGTGTCAGTGAAGTTAACTCTTTATTCATGCACCCACTCTTTCCAGGAGATCTTGCACCAATGAGACAGTTGTGAGGACGGAAGGTCCCCACCTTCCCACAGCTGTCTCCTCCTGCCCCAGTTCCTTCCCAAGCAATCTGAGGCTCCTTCAACTTGTCTGTCTCTGCTCCACTCTCTTTATACCTTTGTAGGTTCTGGGAGACCAGGGTGGAGGGAAGTTGGTCACAGCAGGAGGGGGAGAACCCCTAACTTCTTCAGTAGACTGCCTCTTGGGCCCCCTGTCCTCCACTTCTGCCTCTGAGTCTGGACTGCTCTCTGCCACAGCTTCTTCCTGCTCGCTAAACCCTGTTATCTCTGCAGTTTCTGACACCTTCTTCGCACTGTCTCCTACCTCTTCTCCCTTTGACAACCCTGACTCTGAGCCTTCTTCCCTTGCCGGTTCACCTGCTGGTGCCTCCCACCACTCCATGATGTTACTTGGCCCACACACAGAACCACTACACACCTCTGGAAAAGAAAGCACATTTTCCCATGGGGAACAATTGTTTTAGATCAATGTTGCAGGGTTGCTTTGAAATGTCACAAAGATGGAATAACTGTTCCTAAGGCAGAAACAATATTTTCTCCAAAGCTCCTTCTTAGCAAGCAAAAGCAGTGGCAGCGTCAGCTCTCGCTCATCCCTTTTGCCTCAATTCTCGTCCTCTCCACTTCAGCCTTATTGAATATCACCCATCTCTTGGCATTTAGCTTTTATTGTTATAATAAATTAATCTCCAATAGTAGTTCCAGGCTTTTTATTGTTTTCAGATAACATGAGGTTCCATCTCTCCCCCAAGCCCTGCAATGTTCTTCCCTGAAATTTATCTGATTTGTCTGCAAACCTTATGCCCTAACGAAGCAATTGGGAAGGGTATTATTTTTTCAATTTGGTAAAACATTAGCGAGTGAGCACGGAGTCCAGCTTGTCAGCTAGCCAAGCCAAGTAATAAATCTGTTTGGAGAATGTGAAAACCTGCTTCGATTAACCTGATGAGCAGTTTGGGAGACAGAAGCCAGTTATTTCCAGCATTTCACAGTGATGCTGCCAGAGTAACTGGATCTCATAGGAGAACCTGTTTTAAATTTATTTTCCAGGGATTTGCAGGAGGAGAGGATACTATTTGGTTCATCTTCAGAATGCCAAGCACCAAAAAGTCAGTGGTGTTTCTTCCCCACCCATGATTACCCCACATTTTTTATTTGATTCCATAAGAACTTATAATTGAGGGGTTTTCAAAATGGGGGGGTCTGGCTTAGCTGGACTTATGCATGGACTCATGGATTGGAAGGGCATTTAATTGCTTTGCTGGATCTAACCAAAACATTACATCAATAGTGGGTAACCAACCCAATATCTCCAGGAAGCTCACAATCAGGACACAGCACTGACAGCCCCTGCCCCTTCTTGTTTGCACCCATTCATGCCACTTCTCAGCATGCAGGTCCTATTTATCTGCCATGGTAATTGCCACTAATCTACTCTGCATGGATTTTCCTATCTCAGTATAAGCAGTTATCTCTGCCTGTGTGGAAAACTGAATAAGAAGAAATTAAAACAAAAACACAGAACTCTGGGTAGATATATAGAGAATGACATTGTTGAAGCTCTAAATAGTCTTGGACCACATTATCTCAAGACCCAGTGCCTTTTTGGTTGTGGCACAAAGGATCTGGAAAAGTCTCTCTAGAGACTTCACTACTACGGTACTTGCTTTTAGGATACTGAAAGCTGTACTATTCCAGTAGGCGTTTCGAGGACAATGTTCTCTGTAATTGGCTTAAATGAGTACTGCTTTTACATCAATAATTAATATCATTATTGGCTGTTTATGTTTGTGTGCTGGAAGAAGAAGAAGAAGAAGAAGAAGAACAAGAAGAAGAAGAAGAAGAAGAAGAAGAGCAGCAGCAGCAACAACAACAACAACAGGCTAATTCCCTTTCCCTCTGCAGCCCCCAGCAGCTTCCCTAGATCTGCTCCAGAGTGTTGAGGGACCTTCAGTACAGTGTGGGAGATGGCAAAGCTGTAAAGAATACAGTAGGCTACAACTTATCATTGTTTAGATGTTGAAACTGATCTATGCATCATACAGTGCCTCAAAGGTACAAACGTATAAAGCTTGGACCTGAACTTGCATGATAAAATTCACATTTACTAATGTCTAGAACAAGTTTTCCTTAACCAACCTGTTTTCTCTACAAATGCCCTGCAGTAGTCACAATCATTGCAGTATATTGGAATAATCAGCCCTCACTTTATAGGGGTTCTCCTATAAAGTAGATTATTTAAAACACTTACTACATCAGGAACACTAACTACATCAGGTTCGAATCCCCGCGGCGGGGTGAGCTCCCGTCGTTCCGTCCCAGCACCTGCCAACCTAGCAGTTCGAAAGCACCCCTGGGTGCAAGTAGATAAATAGGGACCGCTTACCAGCGGGAAGGTAAACGGCATTCCGTGTGCTGCACTGGCTCGCCAGATGCAGCTTGTCACGCTGGCCACATGACCCGGAAGTGTCTGCGGACAGCGCTGGCCCCCGGCCTCTAGAGTGAGATGGGCGCACAACCCTAGAGTCTGGCAAGACTAGCCCGTATGGGCAGGGGTACCTTTACCTTTACCTTTTTACATCAGGAAAATTCCGTGTGTGTTTATGGGAGCTCCTTTCGCAAACAAATGCTGAGCTATTTCTTTTATGCTGGATTAATAGAGAGCGCAATGATTAAGGCACCAGCACAGATTGGAATAACTCCACTCCTTAAATCATGATTTAAGCATCCTGCTCAGCACAACATGACACAACAATGACATGCCAAATGCTGAAAGATCACAATTTAACTTCTGTATCATAGCTGTATCTTTTCTATCTGTTGCAATTTCCTAAAGAGATGGGATGGGCAGAAAGGCAAGCTATACATTTAAAATCTAAATAAAATAAGGAGTGGTTTGCATACGTTCACCATGAGCATCTGTGGCGTGTCATCTGTCGCATTGTCAAGCCATAAGAAGTAGACATGCTGCAGCTGTTTGGTGATATTCTTATTCTGAGATTTTCTAACTCCTAATGGAAGGTGGGATATTTTAAAAATTAAAGCTTTTATTTCCTACAGTTGTTGCTTTTGAAAAACAATAGAGAATGCTAACCTTGCATTTACAAACACTCCCGGTAATAAGAGTACAGTGGTACCTCAGGTTACAGACACTTCAGGTTACAGACTCCACTAACCCAGAAATACTACCTTGGGTTAAGAACTTTGCTTCAGGATGAGAACAGAAATCGTGTGGCGGCAGTGGGAGGCCCCATTAGCTAAAGTGATACCTCAGCTTAAGAACAGTTTCAGGTTAAGAACGGCCCTCCAGAATGAATTAAGTTCTTAACCCGAGGTACCACTGTACTAGAAGCATAATTTTCAAAGTTTCAGGAGAATTAACACTTCGAGCCCATCGATCAGCCACATGAAACTGTCTCAACTGAAGGTGAGGAGTCCATATATCCCAGGAGTCATATATTCACTACTGCTTTTAAAATCCTGTGGAAATGTGGCTAATACTTCTCACTTTATCAGCCACATCAATTGTGCAACCAGAAGGAAACAGGGCTGCCATCTTGCCCTCAGGATCATGGGTGCCTGCTGCCGCAACACAGAGATACGATGTAACACACACTCTGTGTAGGCATGTGCATGTGTTGTTGCACATCCGCATTGCAGTGGCAGCGGCTGTGGCTCCTCTTCCTCCTCCTCCTCTCGGCAGTCAGCAAAGCACCTTTTTCCGTGGGGAGGGACTCGGTGGCAGAGAGACTCTGCATTTGCACCCAAGCCACACATCCTGGAGATGGGTGCCTTGCTGGCTGGCTTCAGAGGACAGAGCTGAACTGCTTCTCTCTTGGAGGCAGCGCTGCCACCACCTGCTGGCATTTCCCGTTGACTTTGTGGGTGCCCAGCCCCCAAGTTTATATTATTGTGGGTGCCCCCTAGCACTGGCTCCTATAGAAGGACATGACATGGTTTGGGACCATAGGTCAGTGATGGAGTAGAATGCATCCTTCACATACAGAAGGTCTCAAACTCAATCTGTGGCATCTCCAGTAGGACCTCTGTCTGAAACCCCAGAGAGCTACTTCCATTCAGGGTAGAGAATGTTGAGCTAGGTGGACCTATGGTCTGATTCAGTATAAGGCAGTTTCATTCTTCTTCTTTGGCGATCACTCACAGCCAAGTAATATTGTCTTCCACAAACATGGTTTTGACAATGAGTCCGTAAGTGACTGTGGAGGCCAGTTCTGGAACCACACGTCCTTCCACAGTGGGGACATTGGTTTCCGGGCGGGAGTTGATCACGGTGTTTCAAATACTCAACATTACAAATGATTAGCTCAAGACAGTAGCTGCATCACTCTTCTGACCCATGGTGGTTCCTCATTGTAGATGCTTCTGGTGCCATGTTCCAAGTCTGACCTGTCAGTGTATCTCCCATTCTATCATGGTAATATATGAGCTGAGCCCAAATTGCTGCCATTTGCTATGTCACTCTATCAAAACACCTTAGATGAATACGGTATATTCAGTGGGTCTTTATCTTTAGCTGGGTTGGGATGGCTCCTACTTGATATCCATAGCCCAGGAGTAGGCATCATGGTACTTTCCTGATGTGCTTTTAATTACAACTCCCATAATATCTTACCTTTGGTCATGCTGGCTGGGGCTGATGGGAGTTGTAGTCCACAATGTCTGGAGGGCACCAGGTTGGTTACCCTTGCATTAGCCCCTTTATGTCTCTTTTCATCCCCCCCCCCCAAGAGCTCCCATTAAATCCTATATATAGCAAAGTGAATTGCTCAAAGAGCATATAATACTCTTTTATTGCTGGCATAACTTTCTTTCAGAAGATGAAATAATGCTAAATAGTACCTCTTTTCTTCATTTGGATGAACTTTCCTGAAAGTGTCAGACTCTTCTGGCTTTCTGACAAGGCAGAATGTTATGATGGTAAGATGAATGCCCACCGGGAGGGCAGCTTTTAATCTTCCCCTTCTGAATAATGCAGGTTTGAAGAGGTTATTTTACTTGGGTGAAAAAGGTCGATGCTTCTGTTATTTCACATGTGCCAGGCTTTCCTGGACTCTGTACCTCATGGCACCTAATAAAGTCCGGTTCCTGGAGAAATGAATGGGCTTGCTGTGCTGCCCCAGGCAGAGCCCTGCAGATCGTCAGCATTTTAAGAAGGCCCAAGGACATTGCTTCGGTGCTACAGACCTGCACAATACACAAAGAGGTGCCATAAGGGCCGGCCTTGGGCACAGGTTTGGAACCCTGCAGCCCCTAAGTACTCTTCAAATGATGCTTCCATAATAGCAGAGGGTCCTCAGCTATCTTTTTAAAAAAGAAAAAAACCTTTTTACAGCAGGCACATCGCTAGCACTCAAAGCAAATGGTCATTGCCCCCATCTTTCATTTCCTGTGGTTCCTCTAGGCCCCTGCTGTGAGTCCAGAGGCAGTCTGAGGAGGACAAGAGATGTTTTTCTACCTATTGCAGCAATTGCAATGTGCTGTATATTTCTAACTATATTTGTGCAGTCATGCCACAGACCACCTGGACGAAGCTTGTGGACCACTGGTGATCCACAGACCAGTTTGGGAAGTCCTAGTGTGGGACATGGGAGAAAGAGGTTTTTTAAAAGGCCTTTACAGTAGAGCAAGTGTTATGGATGGTCCCCCAAAGCCATTTTCAAACAAGCAAACATGTTGCCTGCCTCTTGGGAAGGGAGGTCAAAGGAAGCCAAATGTGATTTTTATAGCCAGACAGCCTGTCCCCACTCCTGGCTGTGAAGGATGGTGATTTTTAGAGGTCTTGATTGGCTCCCTATATAGTGCTGGAGTATTAGCTTATAAAAGGCAAAATCCTTCGTCCCATTAACAATAACCTTTATCCTTTGTATGAGCAAATCCAGTCCCTGTTTTTTCTTTGACACCTTCCAGTTTAAGTTTATTAGTGGCTTGGCCATTGGTTCAATAGCAGCACTGATAACTCTGCATTAGGCTTGACTGTTATGTATTGAGGGTTATTAAATTGGCTGGCAGGTGTATAAATCTATCAGACACCGCCTCCCGCTCCCCCTTCCCAGTTTATTTCCCTCTCTGCCTGTGCTAGGATACTGCACAAAGGAAGTAGGGCATACAGAAATATGGAGCTGAAAGGCCACGGGCTGGAACACAGAAAGAGTGGATCCATTTTGGGTCAACGGTTCTCTGTTAACCAACTGCAAAAACAGGAAAGAACTGCAGACAGACACAAAATAATGATGCCCAATGCGCTTAGTGGGAATCACTTTGCCCCCCAGGAAAGGACTTGCTCTGAAATGCGTTTGGACTGAAATAAATCTGATTCCTGTAGCACCTGCAGGGTTCTTGACCGCCACCGCCCCAAGTACCGTATTTTTCGCTCTATAAGATGCACCAGACCACAAGACGCACCTAGTTTTTGGAGGAGGAAAACAAGAAAAAAAATATTCTGAATCTCAGAAGCCAGAACAGCAAGAGGGGTCGCTGTGCAGTGAAAGCAGCGATCCCTCTTGCTGTTCTGGCTTCTGTGATAGCTGTGCAGCCTGCATTCACTCCATAAGATGCACACATATTTCCCCTTACTTTTTAGGAGGGAAAAAGTAAGTCTTATAGAGCAAAAAATACGGTAGTCGTCTGTTAAAACAGAACAAATATGTTGTTGGCAAGAGAGGAGATCTAAGAAGGAAGGATGGTAAGATGGGACCTGCTATAGTAGAAATGGCTGCTGATGAAAATTAAAACATATGGATTGCATGATGCTGAAGCGGGGGATATAGAGATGCTAATAGACTGAAGATGCCTCATATTGTATCTTCCCCTTTTAACACCTAGGCGAAGCATAAGTCATAGGCTAAATGTGCTCTTCACCAATCATATGTGTCTAGGATTGTTCTCTGGGGGAAGTACCCACCGATTAAGTAATCCATATTTGTCTCTAATGGGCTAACTGGATCCTTTGTGGTACATAAAATAATGTTACTTGGTATTGCTGTTTTGTTGGCAGCCATCTGTCTCAGGAGACAATGGAACAGTGTGCCTTTGAGGGGTGTGGTTGGACCATTGGAGACTTACAGTCCCTGTTGTGCCTGTAGAGACCAATATGGGAGAGACATGTTTTATTGCAGGGGGGGCAGATAAAGGTGTCTGGTCTTGCTGCTACAGGTGCACCATGACTATTGCTCCTTTAATGAAAAAGAAAAACAGCCCTGGAGGAAGATGGCAATTTAGTAGTGATCCCTTATTCTACTAGGGCTCACCAACAATAAAGCATATATTATGAGTATGTGATAGAGCAGGAGAGAGTTAGGATTTGGATTATTTAACATTTTTCAAATAAAGCCGGGTGTGTGTGTGTGTGTGTGTGGAAAGGAGGAACTTTGTGACTCATCAGCTCACAATTAGATTTCTCTGAGCAGGCAAAAGGTTTATTGATGGATGATAGGATTTATAACTAATCTGCAGGGAATGGCAGAGTCAGTTACAGAATATGGTTTATGATCTGCTATCCCAGCATATTATGGAGCTCACATGTGATTTAATTTCAGCTGTATTTATTTTCAGAGATAGCTTCACTGTACACATTCCCTTGCCTGTGCTAAGAGGATGCTCCCATAAGCTTGCAGCTATCACAAGGTCATAGACTTTGCGGCAACCACGGGGAGATTGTAGGCCATCCTGTTTAAACAACATAGACAATCCCCAGCCCCTACAAACAGATAAACCTCCCATTGTGGGGCAGTGCTTGAAATGATTTCCTAATCAATCATGCACCATGTTCTAAAGGGTACTTAAAGTCAACACATAAGATGTAGAGGTATTCACTGTTCAGTCAATCTAAATGCCACTTTTATTCAACTGCCTCCTTTCCATATTTGCTCAAAGTGCAGCAAACTTACAAAACTATTGTCAGCCTGGCATCCACTCTCTGATACTGCCTGTCATTATTAAGGAAATGTTAGGGATGGGCAAATCTGTCCATTTCAGTTTCCCTCAATTTCTCATTTTTCATTCTTAGATTTAGTTCACGTTTCCACACCAGCTTGTGATTTGTATGAATTTCATCTGCCTTTTTAGTATGAGTTTCTCCTAATGTGCACGTTTTGTATGCTCTTTTGCCTAATATTTTTGTCTAATGTTTACTAATCTAATGTGCTTTTATATGCAATTTCACTAATACAATGCCTTTTGATGTACACTTTGGACTTGTATGTGCATTTTTTATGCATAACTTGGCTGTAAAATTCAAAGAAGTGTGAATTTTGAAGGATGGGGCCAGATCTGAGGCAGGGTGGGACCAGGTTGGCCTGATGCACTGGGGCCCTCAGTTGAGTCAGTGGGGGGGGGGGCACAGCCCTACTGTTGAGCTCATTTCTCTTTCAAGTACCCAGAAATAGTATAGCTGCCAACTCCCTGGAGCCCTGGGTGCCCGTGCACCCACAAAATTCCCCATGAAGGGGCCAGGTACCCACAAAATTTGGTGTCAGGGCCATGCACACTGCATGGCACCCATGGTCACGGGGCCAAGCTGACATTCCTGAACAGCAGCCAAATTTTTATCAACCCAATGCTTCCAAATACAGTTGTTCATCAGCTCCTGAACGCCTTTGGAGTTGAATGTTCTGGCTCCTGGACGATTGAAAACCGGAAGTGAGTGTTCCAGTTTTCGAACGTTCTTTTGGAAGCCAAACTTCCAATGGGGCTTTCGATTGGCTGCAGGACCTTCCTGCAGCCAATCAGAAGCTGCGTTTTGGAAGTCAAACATTTTGGAAGTCGAATGGACTTCTGGAACGGATTCTGTTTGACTTCTGAGGTACGGCTGTATTCTTAAGAGAGACAGACCTCCCAATATGCATTGCACAGCATTCGTTTCTTTTGTACTTAGGCACTAAGTACAACTTAGCGGTGAAGTAGTCCTTAAAAGAGGGATGCGGGTGGTGCTGTGGGTTAAACCACAGAGCCTAGGGCTTGCCGATCAGAGGGTCGGTGGTTCAAATCCCCGCAACGGGGTGAGCTCCCGTTGTTCAGTCCCTGCTGCTCCTGCAAACCTAGCAGTTTGAAAGCACGTCAAAGTGCAAGTAGATAAATAGGTACCGCTCCAGCGAGAAGGTAAATGGTGTTTCTGTGTGCTGCTCTGGTTAGTCATGCTGGCCACATGACCCGAAAGCTGTACGCCGGCTCACTTGGCCAATAAAGCGAGATGAGTGTGGCAACCCCAGAGTCGGTCATGACTGGACCTAATGGTCTGGGGTCCCTTTACCTTTACCTTTAGTCCTTAAAAGCACAGATAGCGGCCATTGAACAGGTCTGACCATTGGTCCATGGAGCTCAGTACTGTCCACACTGCGTGGCATCTGTTCTGCAGGAATCTTTTCTAACCCTCCTTTGTAGTGCCAGGGATTGAACCAGGGACTATCTGCATGCAAAGCAGATGCTCTCCCATTCATCTATGTCCCTTCCCCAGTCCTTGCTGTGGGCCCTATTTTTACCCCCTTTGCTTCTTGGATGCAGCTGTTTCGGGCACAGAGCAGAGATCCCTCTTGCTTTCATGTAGCACCTGCAGTCTCCCAAGCTGGCTTCAGGGGTTTGAGCTGCGCAAAGACAAGAGAGCTAAGAAGGCAAAACGCATGCCTGTGCACCTGCCCTCCATCTTTCCAGCTGAGCAGCTGTGGAGGTGTGAAATGCTAACACGCCAGCTGCCGCGGCCATTTATATCTCAGAGATTGCTCTCTCAGGACAATAATGGATGTTGGACAAATGATGATAGGGAGCTCAAAGTGCTATTACTCATTATTGAAACTTTGCATTGCTCTCCGGTCAGTGCTAAAACCGTAAAGTCGTCAGCCAATGGGCAAGCTCCCGCTAACCTCTGCCACAGGACTAAAAGCTTTTGGAAAGGCAAAGAGAAGTGCTATCAATCTTGCGAGGGCCGACAGTCAACATTTGTCACAGAAACCTTTAAGGCTTGGTTTAATCTCTTCCCTTTTGGAGAGTTCATCATAACAAATAACTGGGTGGCTTAACCCTGGCCAACAAATCTCTCTTTCCCACTCCAAATGGAAAGGGAAAATGGCCCTTGATAGGACCACTGGCCTGTTAGTCGGTGGCGCTTTTGCCTTGTGTGGTCCTAGACACCGTCCTAAATGGATCCGGAGCCTGGTGTTTATACGTCCTGCCTATTGTTGTGATAATGCCGAGGCCCGCACATTTTTAAACCTTGCATGGATGTGCATACCACCATCCATTAATCTTTCTCCACACTGGAGAGCAAAGGGAATTGTTTACATTGTGGATGTTATAAGGGATTGGTCTTACATTAACCCTTCATTTGGGAGTGTTAAAATCTGTCCATCAGAGTGAATTAGAGATTTGGGTTGTCAGAGAACTTATCCCAAGATGGCTTCCATTCTGGGAGCTCAACTGCGAATAGATATTCCTCATCCTGAAATATCCTCCTACACCATTAGAAAATGGAAGCAACCCCCAAGCATCCACTGGTGGTCCAAGAGATAGTAAGAGATAGTAAGAAAATATATGTAAACAGCAACATTGTCTTTGAACCACATTGACCTGGTTCCCCACATAATGCTAAGCCAAACCATGACTCGTTCATACTTCCTTTTGTGCTGTGTTTCTAGGGTGCTTTAAAACTCTGTGTCTGAGCACACACACCCCCGCTCTTCCCCATGAAAACCCGCTCTTCCCCAAATCAAATGGCAACCTGCAGAAAACCCAAACTGTTTGTTCTGATTCAGCATTAAAGAGCGGATTTTCATGGGGAAAATGTTGGGAGGGGGGAGCGCTCAGACACTGTGCTCTAAAGTGTGAATCTGTGGCTGAAAAGGTAAATGTGGGTGAGCGATTATAGTTTACATGGATGAGCTCATGGAGGAGATGACAGCCACAGCACTCTCCCCCGATTTCCCTGCTGCTGTACTATCCAAGTTAAGGCATCATTTGGTTCAGCATGTCATCCTAACCTTAGCTTTTGGCTTATCCTACACTCATGGTTCATCTTGCTCTAGATAAACCATAAACTATAACCAAGGTTTGTCCTGGATTTACAGCTCACACTTTGTCTTGAGGAGACAAACCCTGAGCTTGGGTTTGGATGGCACTTCAGTTTAACCCTAGGAGCGGCAGGTGTGCCAGTGCTGGTGAAATGGAGTCTCCCCCCTCACCTTCCTCAGTGACCCCTCAGATTAGCTCAGGGGGTTGGCAGAGCCCCCCAGAACAGGGGGAGGAGAGGCGAGACGGTTTCATGTTGTGAGCTGAAATGCTTGCACTGACAGAACAATCTTTTTAGTGCTATGCTGAAATCATCCCATAGAGTGCTGGTTTGGCAATGTTTGCAGAAATATGGGCAGCTAAAGCTCTATAAAAGCAGCAGACCAATCATGGCCAACATTTGGGTAAGTGTGCCACATCCAAAGTAGGAGTCTAAGACATATGGAATATTTTCAGGCCTTGGTGTGGTTTATTGAGTCTTTCTAGTCTGCTGAGCCAAGAAACAGCTAGCCATTGCAGGACTGAAGACTTAGGAAGTTGTGTGACCATAACACTACCCATTAGATGCCTGTTTAGGTGTGGCCAAATACCCACTGCATGTGCCGCCTCTGGCATCTGTGCCACAAGTTGACACAAGCCACATTTTACCAGTTTCTGCAATAAGCAGGATTCGGTTTAGCCTGCCTGAGGAGGATATTGAAAGTGTTAAACAACTGGGGGGAGGGGGAGGAAAGTGCCATAATAAAAGTTCAAATTATTTAGAACTCCCACCCACATTGTGATCTTTGTGAGATTTAACAGAGCAAGCTCTCTGAAAAATTGATATCGGAGTCTGCCTCATATTCTCCGGGGAACAACCATTTGAGGAATCTATTGGAAAAGCAAAGGGCTGGGTTGTGGAGAGCGTTGTAGGGGGGATCCGACCAGGGAAGATGAGTCTGTTAATGGAAATATTGATTGTTTCGGAGGTTCAGTGCTGCCAACCGCCGTGCACATATGGTCCCGGTTTTATTGATATATGAATAAGATTAAACATGACACCTGTGTCAAGTGAATCCCTAGGTACCATTTAACTAACACTTAAAGCAGCTGCCTTTGAAGGATTACCTTCAGGCACAGGCCACCCAAGCAGAACAATATCATCGCCAGAAGTACTTTCCCAGTTGTCGACAAATGGGAATTCTTGCCTTATAGCCGCAATAATTACACTGTATTAGTGAAAGTCAAACAATGGGGGCATTTAAGGGCTGATTTCCTTCTCTTTGGCAGTGAAGGGAGAGTCAAGTGGACAATATGAGACAGGAACCCAGAAGACGTGCCTCCCTTTTACTGCTGCAGTTTCTCCATCTGAGAAACCACTGAGGCAAGAATTTGCTCATGAGAAGAGTCTTATGAGAAGAGTCATGCTTTGAGTTGACCCAGTCATGAGTATTGACTAGTTAATTCACTAGTTTTAAAGTTTTAAAAAAATCACTCACTTCTAACACAACTGGTTATTTCTCCCCACCCCCACCCCCCAGCTGCAAGCATTTAACTTTTACTAATTAGCTAAGCTCTAACTTGAAGATTCGTCCTCCAGCTTTCTCAGCATTTATCTGACACAGCCATTCTCTAGGATCCTCTGTAGGGAACTATTATATTTCTTTATTAAAACTCTAGGATTACCAGTTGGAGAAAAGAGAGGACATTTTTGCCTTCCTGTGAGGTACAAAGAACTAAGATTCCCAGAGTTCCTTTGTTCACACTGAAATTTCAGTACACTTTCAGAAGTCTACAAGGCAGCCAGCTGGCTGCAGGAAAAGAAACTAAAGCAAACAAGGAGAGATACTGATCCCAGTAAGGGTGCCGGTCAGTTCTGCGGCTAAATTTCCAGGCCCCAGAAGTTGGGCGAGGAAGGCAGCAGTAACTCCTGGCCAGTAATGGTGGGGGTTGATGGAGCAATACAGCTAGTGCTGAGTTCAGAGCCCCAGTTCACTTTCACCATGGCATGTTTTGAAGTGTCTATGCCACAGAAAGGGACGCGGGTGGTGCTGTGGTTTAAACCACTAAGCCTAGGGCTTGCTGATCAGAAGGCTGGCGGTTCGAATCCCCGCGACAGAGTGAGTTTCCATTGTTCAGTCCCAGCTCCTGCCCACCTAGTAGTTTGAAACCACGTCAAGTGCAAGGTACCGCTCTGGCGGGAAGGTAAACAGCATTTCTATGCACTGCTCTGGTTCGCCAGAAGCGGCTTAGTCATGCTGGCCACATGACCTGGAAGCTGTCTGTGGACAAACACTGGCTCCCTCGGCCTATAGAGCGAGATGAGCGCGCAACCCCAGAGTCGTCCGCAACTGGACCTAACGGTCAGGGGTACCTTTACCTTTATGCTACAGAAAAGGGGGTGATTTGGGTCCCTTTAAGAGCTCTGGAGCATGGTCGCATTGAGCACAAGTACCATTCTTACCAGCACTGCAACTAGCCATGAAACATTTGGGTGGGTGTGGGTGTGTAAGGGCAACTTTCAAACTGGTTCATCTCACATGCCTGACAGTCAAGGAATCTGTGTAATTCTGTGACGGGGGCGGTTATCTGCAGATTGAATACTTCTATATCACAACACATGCTCCATCCACAAATCCTCCTTTTCTTCTTGAGCCCTTGCTCTGCCTTTACTGAATGCTGATGGAGAAAAAGCAATGGTGACATCAGCTTTATAAAGGCACCGTCAGGTGTCAAAACAGATACACATCAAAAGAAGAGCAATGAGCTGTGCCTTCTAACTGTCCTGAGCCTTTGTGGGCAAAATTTATAATCCAATGGTGCCTGAAGAACAGAAAGACAGCACTCTTGCCTTGCCTTTTCAAGTGGCCAGTTTTCCTTGCTTAGAGTTTATAATAAATGGATGAGTTTGGTGTTTTACATGAACATGTTTTCCCAAACTTACTGTGTTTTCCCTATTACCTTTACAGACAAATCTTCCTCAGCAGCCTTCACTGTAAACATGCCATGTGAAAACTAGTCCCATGTATTAATTTCTTAACTTTTTTTTAAAAAAATGTAAAATACACTATAAATATACTCCTCACTCTTTCCTGAAATGAAACCTATAAAGGCTCCATCTCATATTACCCCTTTATGGCTGCAATGCCTGAAGGAGGCTACTGGAAACACCTCATTTTACACTGAACACTCAGGTCTTGACTGAAAGTTGGGGAGAAACATCCAATACGGTTAGGCCCTGGACTTCACCAAGTACAGTACATATGGCACAGATAACAACCCTGTGCATATTACTTATCCTATGAAAGTAAATTTAAAACCAGAGGACATGTTATTTTCACTTTCTGTGAGAGACTCTCTGTGTATTTTTTATTTTCTCTTGCAGATGACCACAGTGCCTGGAGACAGGCAGACAGGTTGTGCATCCATAGCAGTGACCAGAAGATAAATGACCACCGGGAGGAGCACAGAAAGAAGAAATACCACAGTGCATTTGCAGCAGCACAGTTAGTTGCCCTCATCTGCCCCAGCTGCAACAAAACATGTCTCTCCCATATACGTCTCTACAGCCACAGCAGACACTGTAACCTTCCAACACAGTAACCTTCACTGCCAAAGGCACATTCCTCCATTGTCTCCCAAGACAGACTGATGGCAACAACAATAAGGTCATGTCTAGGGAAGGTTCAAGGTGTCAAGTATTCAACCATTGGGACTATATGAAGAAATTCTAAAACAGCAGGCCGGTGGGATTAGTGCATTCTACACAGAGAGAATCATCTGAGGTCGTCTGAGGTTGTCATAAAGGCTTTGCCACAGGGATAGTCAGTAACACCATCCCTGTGAGCCAGTATGAAGGGCCGTCCCTCAGAGTATCTTTGGTTTATGCAGATAGTTCCAGGTTCAATCCCTGGCATCTCCAGGTAGGCCTGGGATTGTCCTTTGCCTGCAAACCTGGAGAACTGCAGCCAGTCAGCATAGACAATGCTGAGGCAGGTGGACCAATGATCTGCCTCGGTATAAGGTAACTTCCTGTGCTTCTATGTGACCATTCTGATGGCTGTGGTGTATCGGCTTCATCTTGAAAGAGTTTGGTCATGAAACAGAGTGTTTTATGACAGATGGAGAGAACACCCAGACCCAGCCAGGAAAACCCAGGGCCTACACAGGCGCCACAGTCCTGTTGCTCTCTTGGAGCTCATTAATCTACCATGAGTTGCCATTATGCGAAACTCACATAGCCCGGTGCGTTCAGTTGATCTGTTCTTGTTCTATACTCCCTTTGAGGCCGATAAAAAAAAAATTCTGCCAAGCAATGGCAGCAAAGCTGTGGGAGTTTAATTTCCCTACAACGGCAGGTGGAATTGCCGGTGAAGCTTACAGGCCTCTTTTCTGGAGGGAAGTGTTATCACCCACAGCATGCCTCCTGTGATCTCCATTGGCTTTGACTGTTACACATGCTTTGAAGGTATGTTCAGAGTCCCCTGTGGCTGTTCAGGATGTGACTCCAAGCGGCCCTCTCTTAACGCATGCAGCGTTCTGCGGGCAGAGATCCTTTCATTAAAACTGATAGATGACACTTTCCCTTTCCCTTTCCACGATATTTACAATTCAGAGAATTGTGATCAAAGTGCTGGGAATTAGGGTGTTGACTCAGGATAATTAGTTCCTTTCTGAACGTGTGCCTCAAAAGGGAGCTGAGGCTTCCCTCCTCCCTGCCATGTGGACTTGCGCTTCGCATTACCGGAAAGCATTTCAATCCCTCTGATGTCTTTTAGATATATTTGCTGACTCTTAATGTCAGTAACTCCCTCTGCGGTTAGAAACCTGAGGTGACAAGGGAGGGAGGAGGTGGTGGCGGTGAAAAAACAACACAGCGGAGTTTTACAAGCTTGGATAATTCAGGTGCAGAGATAATAGTAAAATCTAAAAATAAAACACCAGTAGCTTTAGGATGGTGCCTGGTGCATTTGGAGATCAGCTTCGTTCTAACAGTGGTAGGTAGGTAGGTAGGTAATGTTAAGGAGAAAATTAGTATGTCATGCTTTGTGGTTATTATAATGCTGTGTTTGTTGGCTGCTGTTTTTCATGCTGTGTCATATTAATGCCTTGGAGGTAAAGAGATGCAATAGAGAAAATTAATAGGAAGCTTTAAAGGAAGCCTGGTGAAGTTGCAAACAAACAAAGCTTCATTAATGGTGGGCTTTATTAAGAATGCTGTGCAAAGAATCGGTGCAGCAGCCCATGCAGAATGCTAAACTCCAAACTCAGAACTGAGCGCTGTGGCCCTCTGGATATTGTTGGGCTCCCATCAGCCCCTGCTAGCATGGCCAATAGTCAGCGATGATGGGGCCAGATCTTCAGCCGCATCTGGCCATCAAGTCCCCATCCTGGGTGCGGAGTTGAAACATGTCACCATGCTCCAAGGGCTGTAGGGCCAGAAATGGGGCATTTCAGGAGCACTTGTCGCTGGTCCCAGAGTAGGTAAAAAGTAAAGGTAAAGGACCCCTGGACGGTTAAATTCTGTCAAATTTGAATATGGTGTGCAGCGCCCACCTCCACTTTCAGGCCAAGGAAGCTGGCATTTGTCTTCAGATAGCTTTCCATGTGGCCATCATGACTAAACTGCTTCTGGTGCAACGGGGCACTGTGACAGAAGCCAGAGTGTATGGAAATGCGGTTTACCTTCCTGCCACAGCAGTACCTATTCATCTCTTCACGCTGCTATGCTTTTGAACTGCTGGGTTGGCAGGAGCTGGGACCGAGCAACAAGAGCTCACCCCATCGGGCGGACTCGAACTGCCGACCCTATGATTGGCAAGCCCAAGAGACTTGGTGGTTTAGACCACAGCGCCGCCCGTGTCCCACGGTCCCAAAGTATGGTCTGAAGGCACATGATGCCTTGCTGAAGCTAAGCAGGCCTGATTAGTGCCAGGATGGGGGACTGCCTAAGAACCATATGGATGGCACTCTGGATTCTGTGATGGAAGAAAAGTGGGATATAGATTTAAGAAAAATAATACTACCCTCTGCCTCAGGAGCTCAGTGTCAGCCTGAGAAAGACTCATGGTTGGAGTCCAACAACATCTGAAGGCCACAGATTAACCACTCTTGATCTAGCTTGATGAAGAGTTCTAGAGAACTCACAAAAGTTCAGTATTTTGCTTGGTCCTGTTAAAGGTATTGCCCAATTGTTTAATTGGGTCCCCCCCCCCTTTTTGGATCAAATGGCTTCCTTTATTGACTCTCAAGTGTATGTATTTAATCCATGTTGGGAGGGCTGGACCTCTGCTCCTATAAAATGCTGGAGAAATAGGCTAATATTTATATATGAGACACTATCAATTATATTGTTGCCAGCATTTTTCTTTTCTCGCATGGCGCTCCAGTTTTTATAGATGGTTCAAGAAAACCAACCATATGAGATCAGGCCTGATTTGCATGGATTGCCCCATTGCCTGCAGGCTCCCCAAGGAAACATCCATCTTCTTGGCAGAGTTATGTGCAATCTCCCCAGTACTCACTGGACTACATCAGGATACAGCCGTTGGAAAACTCCATCATTTACTCAGCCTGAAGTGAGCTCGTTACAGACACTGTGGTTGTTTCGGTTCAGTCCACACACCCTGGGCTTGCCACAATTTGATTTCAGCATGTCTTATTTTATTCCCTTCATAGTGGATTGAATAGGGTCTTGCAGTTCAGGGTCAGATGAGGTAGCAGAATCTACTGCTCCCTTGTTCATAGTACACATAATTTTGCAACATGTATATGTATACACACACCGCTTATCAGATTGTACTACTGCACAGCCTGAAACAAAAGCACATTGCAGATTGGCTATTACAGATCAAATTCATACAAAGACAATTTCTTTCTATAATGCCCGCCGAGCCAATGGTGCCATGGCACCATTGTGTGTATACCTGGCAGAAATGCTTGAGGAACTGGTTCTATGGGAATTGTGATACACATTGAACAGATCCACCCCTCCTGGATTAATGTGCAGATTGGAACACAATGATCCACTGGCTTTTGCGCTTTCCAAATATCCCGGTGTTGTTTTTGCCTCAAAACAGAAACTGCAGCTTTTTGCACTTTCTCCTTTTCTAAAAGTCTACAATTAGCGCAGATAGGAGATGGAATGAGCCAAGGCCCCCTTCCATTGTCTTATATGGTCTTCTGCAACCCTTTTCACCCAATGGGAGCAGCAGAGGTCAGTGCAAACGTGCATTGGCCATTTCTTCTAGTTCTTTTGAGGGATGTAATTTCCTTGGGAGCATTCTACTGAGTCAGGCCATAGGTGCATTTAGTTCTGCACTGTCTGCACTGGCAGAGGCTTTCCAGGTTTTCAGGCAGGAGGCTCCCCCAGCCCAAGGATTCAATCTAGGACCTTCTGCATGCAAAGCAGGTGTTCTATCACTGAACTACAGCCCTTCCCCAGGAATGTATATTTTAAATCATTTTCGAAAACTTAAAGCACTTTAGTACCCTGTCATTTATGTTGCAACTGGAACACTACTTAAGCACCACTATTAGAAAACAGTACTCATCAATAACATCATAATTCTAGTCCTGAGCACATTTCCTTGAATGCCCCACTCTTTCAGTGGCTTTGCTTGCTGTCTAGAAATGACAGGCTCCTAAACAATTTAAAGACTTCCCAAACAATCATTGTAAATTCACATTATGATGCTAGGTCCTAACCAATTTCAATAGATGCTTAAAAGTCACTATCACTACCTGGCTGGTTCTAGAAGAAAAACATGTTTATTCTAGCAAGTATATCCCCTTTGAATATATATATATATATATATATATATATATATATATATATATATGCAGGTTTTGGTGTCCTCGGGTGTCTTCCCGTGTAAAAGTTGGGGTGTCTAGGCGACGTTTCGACGAGGTCTCACTCGTCATCTTCAGGCTGGTGCTTTCGGCTTCTTGTTACTGGAACAGAGCAGGATCTCAGTGTTTGAGTTCCTATAAATACTGTTGAGGGGGTGTGGTGTATAGCCTCCAATGTTCTGGGCAGAGAGGAAGTTCCCAGGCTAGTGTGCCTTTTCTTCTTTTGTTCCTTAATTACTTGAGGGATATCTTGAGTGATTTCTTGAGTGATATCCTGAGTACCACTTAGGTGGGTCATTAGGTGTGGATTGGTTGCTAAAGTCTTTGTGTCTTGACCTCTTGAACTTTGTGAAGAGTTTTTCTGAGAAGATGGCTGTACTGCACTTAGTTGTGCTCTGGCTTGGCTTCGTGTATAGGGGCGAGCTGTGGTTTTGTGGCCTGTGTCAGCCAGATCTGTGTAGGGATTGCAGGGGGGTGCAGCATCCGGAGGTGCCACCATGGTTTGGCTATTGGATGGTGTCTGTAATTTATCTGTGGAGAGGGTCTGGGTTTGGGTCTGGTGTGGTTGATTGGTGATGGCGTTCTGTGTGCCTCTGGATCTGGTGTCAGTTTTTGTGGGGAGGGCTAATTTCCAGATGTCTGGCAAGCGGGATGTGTCGTCACGCTTGTTCATGTTGTGAGGGTGTTTCTCTATCTCGATGGCTTCCATGATTATTCTCTTGTGGTGATGTTCCATGTTAAAGAGCAATTTGGAATCTGCAAAATTAATTTCGTGTCCTGTTTCTTTCATGTGTTGGAAAAGAGAGGAAGTTTTTTCTTCTTTTTTGACGGCATTCTTGTGTTCTGCGATACGTGCATTTATTCGTCTGTTTGTTTGTCCAATGTACGTGGCTGGGCAGACTTTGCAGGGTATTTCATAGACCCCTTGGTTTTCCAACTGGATTTTATCCTTGGGGTTTCTGAGGATATTGGCTATTTTTTGGTTGGTGCAAAAGGCTGTTTTGATATTGTGTTTATGGAGGATTTTGCTAATTTTATCTGTAGTGCCCTTGATATAAGGAAGGAGGGCCATGCCATTGTTTTCTTCTGTGTCTTGGTTTTTGGGGGGTGTTTCTTTTTGGATTAGCTTCGTAACCCTGTTTTGCTGGTATCCATTGGCAATTAACACATTTGAGAGATTCTGTAACTCAGTTGTCAAGTGGTCTTTGTCAGCCAGGCGTTTGGTTCTGGAGATGAGAGTCTTGGCTACGGAGTTTATTTGTGCAGGGTGGTGGTGTGAAAACCAAGGGGTCTATGAAATACCCTGCAAAGTCTGCCCAGCCACGTACATTGGACAAACAAACAGACGAATAAATGCACGTATCGCAGAACACAAGAATGCCGTCAAAAAAGAAGAAAAAACTTCCTCTCTTTTCCAACACATGAAAGAAACAGGACACGAAATTAATTTTGCAGATTCCAAATTGCTCTTTAACATGGAACATCACCACAAGAGAATAATCATGGAAGCCATCGAGATAGAGAAACACCCTCACAACATGAACAAGCGTGACGACACATCCCGCTTGCCAGACATCTGGAAATTAGCCCTCCCCACAAAAACTGACACCAGATCCAGAGGCACACAGAACGCCATCACCAATCAACCACACCAGACCCAAACCCAGACCCTCTCCACAGATAAATTACAGACACCATCCAATAGCCAAACCATGGTGGCACCTCCGGATGCTGCACCCCCCTGCAATCCCTACACAGATCTGGCTGACACAGGCCACAAAACCACAGCTCGCCCCTATACACGAAGCCAAGCCAGAGCACAACTAAGTGCAGTACAGCCATCTTCTCAGAAAAACTCTTCACAAAGTTCAAGAGGTCAAGACACAAAGACTTTAGCAACTAATCCACACCTAATGACCCACCTAAGTGGTACTCAGGATATCACTCAAGAAATCACTCAAGATATCCCTCAAGTAATTAAGGAACAAAAGAAGAAAAGGCACACTAGCCTGGGAACTTCCTCTCTGCCCAGAACATTGGAGGCTATACACCACACCCCCTCAACAGTATTTATAGGAACTCAAACACTGAGATCCTGCTCTGTTCCAGTAACAAGAAGCCGAAAGCACCAGCCTGAAGATGACGAGTGAGACCTCGTCGAAACGTCGCCTAGACACCCCAACTTTTACACGGGAAGACACCCGAGGACACCAAAACCTGCATTCCTGTACCCGTGAAAATCTACGAAAGCAAATATATATATATATATATATATATATATATATATATATATATATATATGAATGAAATAGATCTGCAGCCACAGATGACTTGGATTTTAATGCAACACATTTTCCCCCTCCTACTGTGTAATCAAACTGAGCATCTGAAATCTATATTTTTTCATACCTGATCTTTCCAGAAGAATGATCTGTGGGTGGACAGCTCTATAGGTGCTTGTTTCCAACAGAAAGACTAATTGTTTTGATTGCTCTTTAATTAATCTCCTTGGGCCTCGGCAATGAACTTTTGTTAAGTTCACAAGGCAGTAATGTAGGTGTAAAGCCCACCATCAAAATGCAGATCGATGCGCTTGATTGCATATGGGTGGGAGATATGGATTGATACAAAGGAGATATTTGCACAATGGGCTCTTAATAGTTTATTACTTTCCTTTCCCTTGTCACCTCCCATCAGCCACGCTAATAGGTCGTAATCCTGCACCAAGTAACACAGCTATTGCTCCCCTAGGAATGGGCTGTGGCGTGGGGAATGGCACTCAATGACCTCTTCGGCTAAGTGAGATTGTGCAGTACCTGCTCTGGGTGAGATAAATGGTCTGTTTACATAAGTTTATTTTAAATAATCAACCTCCAAAGGCTGGAGGCAGCTGGAGACACAGTATCAGAGCATTTACGTATTGTTGCTTTAAAACCCAGAGGAAGGACAAGCAATCTGCGAACTTTTTCCACCACTGATCATTTGATCGGTAATTTATATTACAGAATGTATTAACCGCACTTACAGCAAGGTTCCCAAGTTGTGGTGCATACTGCATTCAGGTGGTCTGTGTTGTGTCTGCATTCATATTGATTTTTAATTGTATTTTTACTGCTTCTTTTTTTAAAAAAATTACAGCCTCATAAGTAAAATTCCATAGAATACGTCCATAGGTAAGGTGATCCCCAAGTAAACTCATCCCAAGCTGTTAAAGGCTTAATAGTAACACTTTGAACTTGACCTGGTAAATGCATTGGGAGTTGATGGGAAGTCTTTTGTATTTTAGTAAAACTGTAGGATGAAAAAGATCGTATAAGATTGAATTAATTTTTATTTGTATATTTACACAAGATGGGTTTTTTGTTTACATAAGATTTTTTTTTATCAACGAATCTCAATCACGTATTTAAAAAGCAACCCCCCCCCCCCAAACCTGAACTTGACCTGATAACAGATGGGCAACCAGTGCGGGTGTCTGAGCAGAGGTGTTATATGCTGACAGGGTCTCACTCCCGTTGCAGTATTCTGCACAAACTGAAATGCCATTTCAGGGTCAAGACCAAGGGAATCCCCATCTAAAGGTCCCTTCCAATACTGATTCTATGGGGGGGGGGGAATCAGTTCCCTCCTTACATTCTCACTTTGATCACAGCAAATAAAAATTATTTATGTTTCACACATGGATGAGAAAACTTTTGGAGACAGACTGGGATATGCTTCATTTGGGTCTTTAACATTTGTAATATTAATTAAGAACTGTGCTGTGTGCCCCATAGCTGGCCTACCATTAAATTCCACAAAGGCAGAATATTGGCTATCCACTGCCATTCATGCCTATTGCCTTTGTCCATGGAGTTTTCTTGGTGGTGCTCCAGGTGGATCACGTTTGGTCAAAACTCTCCACTATGACCTGTTCATCTTGGGTGCCCTGCACAGCATAGCTCATAGCTTCTCTGAGTTATTCAAGCCCCTTCGCCACGGCAAGGCGATCATGGGATCCATGAAGGGAGACATCACCTTGCCAACAAAGGTCCGTATAGTTACAGCTATGGTTTTCCCAGTAGTGATGTATGGAAGTGAGAGCTGGATCATAAAGAAGGCTGATCGCCAAAGAATTGATGCTTTTGAATTATGGTGCTGGAGGAGACTCTTGAGAGTCCCATGGACTGCAAGAAGATCAAACGTATCCATTCTTAAGGAAATCAGCCCTGAGTGCTCACTGGAAGGACAGATTGTGAAGCTGAGGCTCCAATACTTTGGCCACCTCATGAGAAGAGAAGACTCCCTAGAAAAGACCCTGATGTTGGGAAAGATGGAGGGCACAAGAAGAAGGGGACGACAGAGGACGAGATGGTTGGACAGTGTTCTTGAAGCTGCAAACATGAGTTTCACCAAACTGCAGGAGGCAGTGGAAGACAGGAGTGCCTGGCGTGCTCTGGTCCATGGGGTCATGAAGAGTCGGACATGACTAAACGACTAAACAACAACAACACTGCCACTCATATCCTTAAGTCAAGATGTTATGGGTAGACAGCTGAGCACTCCACTACTACGTTTTGGGATCTGTTGATTGCCACATACGGAAATAGGAAAAAGCACCTTAAAGGCTGCTATCAAACTGCATTTCTCACCCAAATTGGTTCAGGAGAAGATGCTATTTTTTAACACGTTCTTCATCTTTCATTTGGTAGGACATATTTCATCCTAAAGCAACAACCCCCACCCAAATGGAACTTAAGATATGTACGCAAAACCCTTTGCAAAAGTCAGGTAGAAGAGATGCTGTGACTCATTGATTATATTTCTCCATAGCACTACAGAGAGTGGTAGAATGGTAAACTCAGGGCAGAATCTAACCCAGATCTGTTGCAGTTCACCTTTTGCTTTTAATTCGGCAGTTCAATTTCAGCTGTGGCTTTATTGCTCGCTGACAAATGGACTGAGACCACCAATCTGTTTCTCCCAGAATGCTGAAGTTCAATTTGATTTAATCTTGTGTGACATGAAGATGAAAGATGGCAAACTGTTGACAGTCCTGAATGCATTTATTTGGAAGAGTAGGGCCCAATGATTTCAACAGGACTTACTTCTACTTACTAACATCATTGAGCCTTACATAGCTTAGCAAATGAAGTTCAGGAAGCTAAGAGTGGTAAATGTGGACTGAAGGATAAAAAGTCACAATTCTGAGATTTTTGATCCTTGTTTTTTTTTTAAATGTCCTGATCTGTCCAGTAGCATGATCTACCCAAAACTGTTCTTTCTTTCTTTCTTTCTTTCTTTCTTTCTTTCTTTCTTTCTTTCTTTCTTTCTTTCTTTCTTTCTTTCTTTCTGCAAATTAATGTCATACCTCGCTAGCAGTCTCCCTTGAGAATAACCAGAGCTTTGAACTGCTGCCTCTGCAGTACCATGTTGACGTTCAGAGGCATTCTTTTGAGCCTGCAGCCTCTTATCTCTGGCTTTGACACTGTAGGCAGCTTGTCAGCATCCATGCCTGCCACTCTTTTGAGCTTATGTGCATCTGGTGGGAGTGAGAACAGCAGTTTCTCAGAGATTAGAAGTCTCCCTGCTCACCTTAAGACATGCCAATCATGCCATGCTCTTCTCGGTGATATACTCATCACTGCATTTGAAAAGGAGGACCAGTTGCCATTCTTTTCTCAGCAGAGCTGTGTAAATATGTCTATATATAGTTTCATATATATATATCTCCAGAAAGCCAAGCCAGTGGGTGATACATGGGGAGAAGAGAATGAGGCTTCCAAATACCATTAAAATGGAAACTATTCTCTCCTTTTTCTGCCCGCCCTTTGGCATTTGGCAACTGTTGTCAATAAGCCTTTGTAAGCAAGGCCATCTAGGATTTTCTGTATGAAAATATTTATATGGATTGATCTCTGATTGATCTTCATCTAAAAGGCTAAAAGGGGGACGGACTTTCCTTGACATCCTGATCTGGGCTTCTTTCAAATGTGTGGCTCTTAATGCTAGTAACTCATGGCTCTTTTGCTGGAAGCCACAAGTGGAACTACAATGGGCTTTTCATACTGTCATGGATATTGCATGTTTCCTTGCTATGTTCTATCTATCCTATGTTCTAACCTTGCTGTGTTCTAACATCCCCTCCATGGGCTGCTTTCTCAAGGTACAGAATCCACGTCACATCCCATTCCGTGCAGGCCAGGAGGAAAGCCCAGTCCATGACCAGCTGTAGTGACCAGAATGCTCCCAGGTGTTCCTCCATGGAAGCACACCTGCCTCCATCCTTTTCCTTTGAAACCTCCAGGGCAGACAGTAGTGCAACAGCTGAAGGTGTTTCTAACATGGAACTGTTGCAATAAGGGACCTAAGAGCAGAAGAAGAGCCCCACTCGATCAGGCCAAAGACCCATCCAGGCCAGCATCTTGCTCTCACAGGGGCCAACCAGAGGCCTACGTGAAGCCCACAAGCAGGACCTGAATGCAGCAGCTCTCTGTCTCATGAGATCTTTCAGGGCTTTTTATATGGGACCTGCAGTGCTGACGAGGTGCAACTATCAGGGACATGGAGATGATGCCATTTGATAGGGGAGCCATTCGGCTGGTGTGGCAGCAGTATATCTCCAGTCGTGGTGCCTATGAAAGTAACTATAGAGTTGCCAGAAGTATAGGATTGCTCTGCTTCATATTCATCTATTCCACTTGACAACTATGAATCTCAATGAGCCTTGTATAAGCCTTTAGCCTGATATTCCCCCCATGGATGATTTACACTTAACGTCACATGAAATTGCATCATGGGGCTCATTGAAAGCCAGGAAAATCCATTTTGAAATATTTTGGGCCAAGCTGTCTGTCTCATGAGATCCTTCAGGGCTTTTTATACGGGACCTACGGTGCTGACTTGTGCAACTATCAGGATACTCATTCGGTTCTCATTCATAGCCATCATTTATTTCTGTCATCTGTCATCTCGCGGTTTTGTGCAAAGGGGGAAAGATGGGAAAGACACTGATCTGGTGTTTCATGAAAGAAGAAACAACTAGAAAGAGAGGGAACTCCACCAGGAAACTCAAGACTGGCAGATGGTTCCCAAATTCATTGATGCTGTTGCTTAGGTACATCTCTTAACAGGTGAAAATCCCAATTTGGTAGAACAACGAGGCTGGAGACAGAGGGAATCTATAAAAGGACCTGCCAAAATAAACCTCTCTCTATTTCTACTCTGAACTTAGAAAGCATGAAGGAAACAGTCTTTAGAATGAGCTGGGCATGGATTCTAACTCTCTTGAGCACCATTCTGCTCCAGCCCCTTATAAAATGAAAATACCTGTCTATTATTTTTATATTGCTGGCAGTTATAGCCCACCTTTTTTCTCCAAGGTGGCATGTATGATTCTACCCCTCCTCCTTTAATCCCCACAACAACCCTGTGAGGCTGAGAGGCAGTGACTGGCCCAAGTGAGCTTCATAGCAAGTTAGGATTTGAACTCTGGTCTCCCAGGTCCTAGTCTGAAACTCTAACCACTACACCATGCTGGCTCTCAAGTAGCAATGTTGCTGTGAAGATACATGGAATAAGAATGGAAAAGAACTGAATTTCAGAGGATTGTATAAATGATAAGTAATGTTAAGTATTTATTTGATTATTGGCTACTGTTCATCAGTAATGTTCCTTTTTACAGAT
Source organism: Podarcis melisellensis (assembly GCF_964234715.1). NCBI lineage: Eukaryota > Metazoa > Chordata > Lepidosauria > Squamata > Lacertidae > Podarcis > Podarcis melisellensis. The sequence continues at coordinate 38,423,651 of NC_138529.1, forward strand.
TATACACAGAATCTGCTGTGAATCTAATGTGGATGAGTAAACACATGAGTAAAAGTATGTGACTTCCCAGGGTTTCATTAGTGTTCACACTCGTATCTACTGCCCTAATGGTCTAACATTGTATAGTATGATGCAGGTAGGTAGACGTGTGTGGCATTTGCCTCCTAGGTGGGTCATAAGGAAAGGGTTAAATGAGTGTGATGTGATTGGCCAGTGGGAACCCAAGGGGAGGAGTGAGAGTTAGAGTTGGTGTTGTTTGGAAGTCAGTTGAGAGTTGGGAGTTGGAGAAGGAAGAGGGAGGTTAAGTCTGTGGGTTGGTTGAGTTATGTTGTGAGAGAGTGAGAGGAACTGTTAGGTGGAGTCGGATAGATAGTTGGGATAATCAGTTTGAAGTTGTTAGGAATGTATAGGACAGTTAAGGAACTAAGATTAAGAAACTGACAAGAAAAATTAACTGAAACCATAAACTTGTTCATGCTTAAACAAATAAACTTGATTATTAGTTAATGTTAACAACTGTCTGGACTCCGTGTGTACCCGAGGGAAACGGGTTGGTGGCAGCGAAGAGGCAATCACAATGGTGGCACAGGGATCAATAGACCCCTGTGTGATCGCCACACAGTGTTGGTCTGACACAGTTGAAATAAATAAAAAATTGTCCAGTAGCACCTTAGAGACAAACTAAGTTTGTTCTGGGTATAAGCTTTTGTGTTCATGCACACTTCTTCAGATACCATGCTTACATGTCTTGCCATTTCAGGGCCCCATCAGCTGCAGTAATACAATATTTCATTTTAGAATATTTTCATTCCATTCTCTCATTTCCGGCATCCATCTTACCCACCCCATTCATAAACTTCCCATCATGACAGTTTGGGCTGCAATCCTATGCAACCTTACTCTGAAATAATCTCCATCGCCATCCACTGGACTGACTTCCAATCTGGGCCTTGGAGTAGCGAACAGCTTCTTATCTACACTCAAAGGAGAGCAGAGAATAATTGTGCCGTGTTTAGAAGCAGCTGTTGAGATGGCTGGCGTTAAAGCAGCTAGAAAATGTGGTAGCAATTTATGCCCGGCAATAACAGCAAGCTGCTATTTTAGCTTCATAAAAATGTAGTTACAAAATATTGTAACGTGCAGGCTGCAATGACTTTTACAATCCCTCGTAAAAATAATACTGCAACATTTTGTCATGATCAGCAACCAGTGTGTTTTCCCAAAGGCATTGGGACAGAGGAAGGAATCTCTGGCTCTGCTGTTCCAGCAGAGGCTGACATCCTGACACACAAAGCTTCCTCAAATTACAGACTGCGTTCACCCTAATTGTAGACTGGGTCACCTTTAATGTCCTGCCAGGAGGACATCCCAAGGTGGAACTCCCAGCAAGCCTGGAAGGATGTTTGAAGTTATATACCACATCAAACATACAGATGAGGTGAGTGAACTGCCCAGCTCCTCACTGCCCTGGCTTAGAAGAACTCCAGATGTGCTGGGTGATGCTATGCAAAGGATGCTATCTTGCCAACCGACTGCCAAGGGAAAACCTCCTTTAGCCGCACAGGACGGTACAGTGAGGTACCTGTAAGATCTTACATAGATAAAGGGGTAATGTCAGTTTAGTGGTTACTGTGTGTAACAACCAGCTATTGTGCACATTCACCATGTCTCATGGAGAATGTGTACATAATTTGTCCAAGAAGAGGGAATTGTGTGCATTCATTGCATACATGATCTCCTACTGACCTTAGGCCATGTGCATATATTGACTGAATTTTGTACACTCTCTGGCCATTATGCATAATCCCTGACAGGGCTTGAGGAGTGTGCATTTTCCACTACATGTTGTACATACCCCATACGCAATGTGCACATTCTCTAGTCCAAATGTTAGTCTCCAAGAAACATGCCCTTGTCTTCTATCGCTAATCCAGATATGTGCAATCTGTGCCCCTCAGGCTGCTCCTGACCTATTGTCGAATCCTACATGGCACTCAGCATACCCTCCCACTGAGCAGCTGAGCAGTGAAAATAAGGCATGAGGCTCCATAGAAAAATTAACTTCCTTTGCAGCTCAGCTGCCTTTCCTTCTCACTCAGCTGTTCCCCAGTTAGTAGAGTGCCACAGGAGAGATTGCGCACAATGGCCGCAAAATGTACAAACTTCAGTCAATATATGCATGTTCCTCAAGCCCTAGTGGACATTTTTTATATGAACTCAGATATGTGCCCAGTTCCATGGGCTGGTTATATGCACATTTTCCATGAGGTCTGCATGATAGCCAGTTGTTCTGCACATTAACCGCTCAGCTTACATTATCTAACATACATGATAGATATAGAACCATATTCAACTAACCCGGAGTGCTAGCAGAAGCCAGTGTAAGGATTCTGGCAAATACAACTGGGTTTTCTCCCCTCTCTCCCCTCTGCATCCCACCATGACTCCCCCAAATCCACTCTGGAGGGTCAGGAGAGCCCACAAAGTGTGTCCAAGGGGAGGAGATGAAAGTTGATTCTGTTTTGCAAGCAGAAATGCTTGTGCTGATGAAACAACCATCTTAGTGCTACGTTGCATCCTTCCCATAGATATACATACTGAAATGCCCAAAGACTACAAAATGCCTTGACTCCTCCATTCAAAACACTCAAAATGAATCTCCTACTCTTTCCTGGCCATTAGCTCCCACTGAGGAAACATCCACCAACCATTCACTAGCCTGACAAAAGGAATAGAAGTACGCTTCACTGAGACCAATGAGATCCATCTCTAATTGAAGTGTTTGGAATTGAGAGTTCCTTGAGAGCAGGCAGGACAGATGACTTTTGGGGTATAACTTTCATTGGTACCTCAAAACCTCTATTCCTCCTTCCTTCCTTCCTTCCTTCCGTCCTTCCTTCCTTCCTTCCTTCCTTTGTGAAGTGTGCATTTGCTGTACTGTGCTAGCTTTCCTTCGACAGTGCTTAATAATTCCCACATTCACAGAGGTTGTATAAGCAATCTGGAGTAAGATTTATCACCACTTTAACCCTTCAGGATCATTACCCTGAGACTTTGAGACTAACCAGAAATGCTATGACAACTTCCACTCAGGCAGTAATTAAACACTTTTTAAAGATGTGTCACAGCCACCAGAGGAGCAGCAAATTGGCATCATGCCACCCATCGGCATTATTATATTGTCAACAGCCAGGCTTTCTCTCTTGAGGAATCTTGCCTCTGTGCTCTCCCAACTACTTTCCCTTTATTAGTAAAGTGTCATCTCAGGCTCCGGGGAGAAGGTTCAGTGCTGAGCGTTGTAGCATGGGGCTGAAAAGTTTGAGGAACGCCTGGCTGGATCAAAAAGCGTGTGCAGAAGTTGTATCCTAAGTCAGGTTTTCTGCAGACCTACATCACAGCTGAAGGAAACTGACTCTCTGAAAGAAGAAAACTGGAACCATTCCTAGGGACTCCTGCAGAAACAGCCCCCCAAGTCAGAAGCTGTGAGATATTCATAGGGTTTGGCTATATCACACCTTGGGCATTTAGTTGAACAGCATTTCATTTATGGCTTTCATCTTATTTTTATTCTACCTTTATTACCTGTAGAAATGTAGGCTCAAGAGTGATAAATAAAATAAGTAGGGAACTCAGGATGTAAAAGTCTAGGCTCTCTTGGTCATAGAATGCATGGGATCCACCTGGCTCACCCCTTCAAACCATCATTGAGGCCATTGCCATAAGAGTCCATTAAAAATCCCCATTTCTTTGGGGACAGCTTCCCTGGTTCTAGAAACTTACTGTTATTATTATTTGAATTTATATACTGCCCTATACTCACAGGTCTCAGAAGGAGCAAGGTCAAACTCTCAGTTGTTTACCACTCAGCCATATGTTTTTATTTTATTGTGTATTATTAAATTGTATTCATTCCCCTATATAGGTTTGATTTCAACTGTGCTTTTTTTGTGGGGGAGAGGCTGGAAGGCTTGGTGCCTGGATAGCTCAGTTGGTTAGAGTGTGGTGCTGATAATGCTAAGGTTGCAGGTTTGATCCCCATATGGGATAGCTGCATATTCCTGCACTGCAGGGAGGTGGACTAGATAATCCTCAGGGTCCCTTCCAACTCTGATAATTCTATGATTCCTATGTGGTAAGGCTCCAGGTCCCATCAGCTGCACCCAGTATGGTCTGTGAATAGGGATGGTGTGAGCTGGAGTCCAATAACACCTGAATGGTATACAGGTTTTGCCCTGGGTTCTGCCTGCTATATTGTATCTACACACACATACACACACACACACCCCACACCAAAGAACCACCCAAAACGAGAGGCTCTAACCTGAGGTCTTCCCTTGTAGCCATGGGGCTCTGTTCATAGGCCTATCCAAGTACCAGAATTTTTTTTCATTTCAAGAGTTGGGAAGATTTTTTTTTTAAAAAATGCTTTATAATTTGTGGGTGGCTGACCGAGCATGCAGATGGTTACATATAGTCATTTTATTATCTTTACTTTAAAGAACGTCATCATTTTCTACAATGAAAAGAGAGTTCATTTCCAAATAAATGTGTTTTGCATCAAGGCAGCAGATGCAAACTCCGGTTTTATTCCTGTATTCACGTTGGCCCTGTATTGAAGCTGGTTTTAAATGCAAAACTCAGAGTATTGTTTTAAAAAAACCAAGAGTTTGCAAACCGGGTTTGTTTGTTGCCCTCACATATCAGGAATATGGAAGTAGTTGTAAAGCATGAAATGGCAGAGGGGCCGGGAGAAGGAAAATATTAATTTCATTAATGTGGATTTTAATGTGTGCTTCTCAACTGAATACACATGGCCATCTAAATAGGTGTGTGGGTGTGTTATAATATGGTTATGTCCAGGATTTAAAATTATCTTGCTGCACCACTGCACTCATGATAAAAATGGTGCATGATAATAGGCGTGCTTGTATTCTCTTTGTGTTGAAAGATCATAGTGGTGGCAACAGCCGAGAGCAGACAAGGGGAAGGCTAGATTTCAGTGGCTTCCGGTGCAAACTTCAGCCACTAGCACTGAATACTTGGAAGCAGGTAACACAAATAGTCATGAAGTTAGGGTATTGCTAGGAAAGGCATGAGTAACAAAGACCTGGTTCTCACTTTGGTTGGAAACCTGTCAAGAATGTGCCACTTCAAAATGTAAGCAGTAGCATATGGTGGGGTTGGATGATAGAACTCTCATGTTCTCTAGTCAGCTGCATCACAGCTGATTACCAAGAGGTAGAGGGGATGGGCAAGATGCCAGCAAGGTCAGCATAGTAAGCAAGGTGCAAACATGCCAGCAGGGGTGCCAGATTGGCTCTGCCAGTGCATTTGCACCACACTAAACACAGCAATCTTGCTGTTGCCTCACCTGGAGGTCAGATGAGCACCGCTGCCCCACTCCACTTTCAGCTACTGGTGCTCACGTGATTGACTGCTCTTCCCATGAAAAATGCAATCCAATAAATTCCCACACATAGAATAACAGATGTCATGGAGAGCAGTTCTGCCTAGCCTTCTCCCCGGCATCTAATTTTTCAGTGCAGACAGTTATAAAGGTTTCAGTCATGTAAGCCCCTATCTTCTGGCTGAAGTCACAACCCAAGCCCAGATTCCCCCACCACAGTCAAAAATAAGACACCGTGGAATTCAGTCCGTTAGAGTTTTATTCATTGCATCACTGCTCAAACCGGGATTCCTTTTATTAAAACAAAATGGAATGCCAACAGCAAAAGAGGTGGCTCAGCAATAAAGGCCAACTGTAAATTGTTCCAATCTGCTTGCCTTAAATAAGCAAGCACAACTTGGCAAGGACGTGTAATTGAAAACAATTGTGAGAGGGTTTGCTTTGGAGACCTGTGCCATCCTTGATTAAATAACCCATTTCTTGGTACATGCTGCATAGAAGCGATGGAAACAATAGTTGGCTCAAAGTCATGTGTGAACAGTTGGCTTGCTGTGTTGCATGTAATTCTGTGGTTTTGTCTCTGTGTTTTTGAGTTTTCTGTTAATCCCTGAGAAGGAAAGAAACAAGCCAAGCAAAGTGGTGGTGGATCAACCTCCGCTGGTGAGAAGCGTGCACATTTTTTTATCATTTCACAGAGCTCTTTTCTGCTTCATAATGAGATTGGTGTAAACCATAGTCTTTCAAGCCTTCAGGGGACATGTTTCAAATATCAGGGAACCCCCAAAATTTGCCCTGGAAGCCTCACACATTGCAGAGGTGTCTAAGGCTTGTTGTAGGGTGTATACTCATGCTTTGGAGGGGGCATTCATGCCAGGGTCCCCTGACATACCCCTCCAGGATTCCCTGGAGGAAAATGTTCACCCTAGCAAATCCCAGCACCCCCAGCAATTCAAAGACACCCACTCTTTTAGCACAGCCTTCAACATTCCAGCTGTGGTCCCAAGGGACTCCACACCACTTGCACAGGCTCCCAGCTGGATACTGGAGCACTCCTGCTTCCTCTAGCAAAGGGGCTCCTGGGCTGCTGATGGATTGCCTAACTAGAAACACATGGGGTCCCTCTGCATAAAACTAATCAGGAGAAGGGGTGAGCCATGTAAGTGTGTGCCTGGACTGGAGCCAGAAAGGGTGCAGCCTCCAGCTCACATAAAAGCTCTCAGTTTAACTCAGGGAATTGCTGGTGCAATAGCTTCCTTGGGTTTCTCTGCCAGGCTCTCCTTTGTGATCAATCAGTTTCTCAGTTTGTGCCCCCTCTATGGACTGTGAAATGGACCACTGTTGCCCTCACCACTGACTGATGTGTGCAGTATAAGAAACACCCAATGTTCCCTACATCTACTCATTCTGGAGTGTGCATCATTTCCATGTATGGGCAGAATAAAGAGGTAAATCGTGATGATGCAGGGGTATTCTCACCCTCCAGTATCAAAGCAGAATCTCAATAACACATGCACCACTTGGATCAGCTATTTTTAGATTACCCAATTTTCAGATTACCCATGAATCAGGAAAACGCAATACAGAGTGGGTCAGGAGTCAAATTACAGATCTAAGTGGAGAAGACACGGAGTGACCCAGAAACAGAACAGAATTTTTAAAAATTCACAGATATAACTACAAAGTGAATTTGGAGCCCATCCACACCCCTCAGATTTACTATTTTGTTTTGTTTTTTCTAATCATGGATAGTGTTGTGTTTGGTCTTCCACTGCCCTTGCTGAATTGGAGAGATCGTATCCCTCAGCTTTTAAAGGGAATTTTCAGGATTTATTTCCTTTGAAGAGCAGAAGATTATGACTGCAGATGTAACAGTACCTAAACTGAAAATTAATACCTGCCTGGAGGAGAATATTCAGTGAACTGAAGTCATTTGTTCCAAAGACATTTGCGAACAAGTGGTCATCAAAGACAAATGTAGTGTTTGTTATTATTGGGGCCTTCACAAAGTATAGGGTGCCCTTCTCTGTGCATTGTACATAACTCCATTGACCTCTCTGTGGAGGAGGAGACTCTTCTGAGACTCTAAGCCTGGCGGCAGCAACTCAAAACTTTTAAAAGAGGATTCTGATGCACAGCCACCCCTGCTAGGTAAAGAGGACATATGGCATGATGCCATTATACTCAGAGTATTGCTGTCACTTCTTCAGTTGACTGCCACTTGTGAAAGGTGGAAAAACTTTGCGCATAATGATGTAATACCACATATCTTTCCATGTTGACCACTAGCTATGCTGGATAGGGCTAGTGGGATTTGGGGTTGAACAATATTTGGAGGGCCACAGGTTCCCCATCCCAGTTTTAAATGTTTTCTGCTCAACACACACTAATAATAATAATAATTTATTTATTTATACCCCGCCCATCTGGCTGGGTTTCCCCAGACACTCTGGGTGGCTTCCAACAAAATATTAAAAATACAATAAAACATCAGACATTTAAAAGTTCCCTAAACAGGGCTGCCTTCAGATGTCTTCTAAAAGTCGGATAGTTGTTTATTTCTTTGACATCTGATGGGAGGGTGTTCCACAGGGCGGGCGCCACTATCAAGAAGGCCCTCTGCTCTCTTGGTTCTGAGAACAATAATGCTATAAGGTAGCCTTCTCCAAACTGGTGGCTTCCAGATGTCTTGGTCTACAATTCCCATCCGTGCAGGCTAGGTTGGCCAATGGTGAAGGTTGATGGGCACTGCAGTTCAAAACTTCTGGTAGGCAACAAGGTCGGGTCAGGCAGCTTGAAGTGTAGAAGACTAAAATTATGTTAAAGATGGAAAATAATTGGGCATGTGTATGTGTGCATGTGCACATGCAAGCAGATACACCAGACTATTATTTTTATCATTGAAGTGTTCTCCTGTAGTTGCTGGTGTGCTCCAGTGATGGGAATGGCAAGCGATTTCAGTGATGTTCAGAAATCCTTTTTCTGAGTGGTTGGCTGTGATCTTTCTGCAGATGACTGAAACACTTTCATAGCTATGAATCTGGAAACGAACCATGCAAAAAGAGATTACTGCTTCAGGATTCATCACATGGGATGGATGAAAAATGAGACGACTGTGCATGCTGGAATGAAGTCAGCAAGTGGGCGAAAATGAGGAAATGTAGACTCGGGAATCCACAGATTTGCTGGAGGGAGAAGATGCCATATCCAGATGCCAGCCCAGGATGCTGGGTAATGTTACCAAACAGTCAAAAGTGAGAAGGCTTTCGAGTTTAATAGTCCTTAGTCACAGTCATTTCCCTGACTTTGACCATATCGTTTTCTCTACACCAATCTCACTGGTTACTTCTGTAAAAGATATCTAAAGTCACTGGCTCTCTCACACACATTTTAATAATGACATCAATGGACTAAGAGCAAATATATCACTGCTCCCCATCAAAAGCTATTGCAAGGCCCCAATCTTGTTTAACAGGAATGTGTTGGTGCTCAGCACTTTAGATAAACATAAGTGTGCCTCAGCAGGCTTTAATTTGTCATTAATGAAGCCACACTCGCAGTGTCATTGGAATTTACTGACTTAATTAAACCCGTTCTTGTCATTTCTCACCGGAATGGAACAGAAGCTTCAGTCTCACTACTGATGTTTCCACATTCCTATAACCTGAAGCATGGAAATGGCTTTTGCAGGGGACTGGAACTCTGCTAGTCAATATCTCTCCTTCAAATCTCATAAGACAAAAGGTGCATGGTCATGACCCATGTGGACCCTCTTATAGCAGGGATGGGGAACCTGTGGCCCTCCAGATGTTCCATCATCTCTGACCATTGGTCATGTTGCCTGTGGCTGGTGGGATTTGGGGTCCAACAATATCTGGACAGCCACAGGTCCCACATCCCTGCCTTGTAGTCTGTGTGGAAGACCCAAGAGTGCTGCAGGGGAAATGCAAAGGTCACCATTCCTAAATGAGGGTAAAATGCAGTATTAAACAAAAAGTTTAAATTGAAAGGCTAAAAAGGCACACGTGGTGCTGTCATACATGGATTTATTTACATAGCTGAATTTATGTTCAAAAGCATCAAAGCAAGCCCTGATTCATTTCTGGTCAGTGTTTCTGTGTTTAAACCATGGAGGCAAGCTTCTTATTGTGTTCTGTTTTAATTTCTACTTTGGTTCTTTGTAATAATGAGACTGGGACTATAGTATTTTTACACTCGACCCCAATTTTCATGGTTTTCATAGCCCATGCTTGACCAAATGGTCCTTGTGTATTTTAAATTAAACTTTTAAAATAATAATAATAATAATAATAATAATAATAGCCCATGCTTGACCAAATGGTCCTTGTGTATTTTAAATTAAACTTTTAAAATAATAATAATAATAATAGCCCATGCTTCACCAAATGGTCCTGGAACAGCTTACAGAAATACCAAAACTAGCACAAATGGGGGGGGGGACACAGCCTAATTAAAATACAAGATTTAAAATTATAAATTGGCTCAAAGGGGAATTCATTACGTGGTTGCACAGGCATTTTATGCCCATTTGAAAACAGAACCTAAAAATCACTATATATGTTTTAGAAACCTGCTTGTAAATGTTTACAACAGTCAAGTAAGGATAATCTTGTTATAAATTATGTGGTTCCTCACTAGCGATGGGTGAGTATTTCTATTCATTCCACAATTTGGAGTGAACCTCCCTGGTCCACATTCAGTGAATCGTGCCTGGATCAGAAGCCGGACACACATATTAGATTGCATGTCTACAAACTCCTTCCAAACTCGGCTTGCTCCAAATGACTTCTCATTTTACAAGATGGCCCAAGTCATCTCCGGCTCGCTCTTTCTTTCTTTCTTTCTTTCTTTCTTTCTTTCTTTCTTTCTTTCTTTCTTTCTTTCTTTTAAAAATCATATCTAGCAGCTTGGAGCAGCCATAAAGTGCATTGACCGCTGTGCTTGTTGAAAACTTTTGATTCTACCAACATCTGGAGAGTCCCAACACCTGCTCTAGCTGCTACACAACACCATAACCTTTGCCTTCATGGCATATTCAACCAGGGTCAATTGTGGGTGTTCGACACCGTGATTCAGGCTTGTTACAAATCACAACATAAGAATTGCCATAAGAGTACTTATTTTGGTCACAGCAGGGGTTTTGGCTTTCTAGGATATTACTACTACTTTGGTTTTTGACAGCATTTTGGAGCGGTGAAAACATTTCACATACATTTCTTTATAACAACCTGAAAATAGGTCAGAATTATTTTCCCCATCTTGCAAATGGCAGGGGTAGGAGCTGAAGCTCAACTCACTAATTCGCCTTACTGAGTTTGCGGCAGATACAAGTTTTAAATTGAGGGCTTCCTGGTTCACGGCTCAGCCTCTTAGCCATTGAGCTATATGAGCTCTCATCTGTATCAGAACTAAAAAATACATTTACGTGTCAGTTCTCCCAGTATTTCATTCTCTCCCTTTCTTTAGCACATGGCTCTGACTCTGTAGTGTAGGAGAAAAGTGAGCTAAGAATTGGCCTCAAATATATTTAAGCTTCCTTTCAGTTCTTCAGAGTTCAAGGTGCTAAGTTTAATCTTTCAGAGCTGATTACCATTACAGATGCATGTACTTGGGAGACAAACCGTTGTCCAAAGAAGCATGAAAGCGCAATGTGACCGCTAGACTAAATGCATCTGTCACAGAAGTTTGGTATCGAGAACAAACTTCTAAAAGTAAATCCTGACACCGTGAGAATTGTCCCTCTGAAGCAGTTGTATGTTGCATGACAGCTTTGACCTTAAGTTTTCATGACAGCTTGTTTGGGGAAAGAGTGCCATTCCTGAGTCTGCAGTCTTACCTTCCAATGTAATATGAAAAAGCTGAAAGGCCACAATTTCTCTGGGCAACCCTTTGGGAACTACAGGTCAAAGGGGAAAAGGGGGTGGAGCAGTAAATATGACTGTTATAATTGTACAGTAGACTACATTCTAGCCACACAAAGTCAGAGGTTTCTACACAATCCACACACACACAGAGTGAGGGGGAGAGAGACCCTCCCTCCAGGCATGCAAGAACTATTATCACACTTCAAGCCAGGCAAAAGCGCTTGAGAGTGCAGAACAGAGCCATTGAGGGGGTGTGGCCTGGGAAGAGGGGTGTGGCTTAGGAAGGGGTGTGGCCTGGGAGAATCTCAAAGGCAGGAGAAAGAAGTTTGGAGATCCACATTTCCCCCCTCGGCCTGAGGTTACCTACTCCTGCAATATGTGAGTGCAACTGAGAGGGTGCAACTTTGCAGAAATAGGTTTTCCAAGCCTTTGGCATAAGCTTGTTCAATGTAATCAATGTGCAGTTTATGCCATGGTTGTTTCACAGTCCCGAGTCTTTTTTAAGTTTAACAAGAAACTGAAGCACTTCGCATTTTACTCCACCCATTGGATATGTACCAATGAGTGGCTGAAGGCAGACCATAATGGTTTCTTCAGCTGCATCGTATGGCTTCACCAATTCATTTGGGAATCTCAGCCTTGTGGTGACCTGGGGTAGTTTGTTTCCTTTCTCTACACCCCAATTCCACTCTCCTAGGTAATGTGGACATATTCTATTCAAACGCAAGCTCTTTTGAATCCCATTACAGTGGTACCTCGGGTTACATACGCTTCGGGTTACATACGCATCAGGTTACAGACTCCGCTAACCCAGAAATAGTGCTTCAGGTAAAGAACTTTGCTTCAGGATAAGAACAGAAATCGGGCTCCGGTGGCGTGGCAGCAGCAGGAGGCCCCATTAGCTAAAGTGGTGCTTCAGGTTAAGAACAGTTTCAGGTTAAGAACGGACCTCTGGAACGAATTAAGTACTTAATCTGAGGTACCACTGTAATTTCAATGGAGGAGTTTGGCTGCAATTCTACAGACACTATCCTGAACAAAAGTCCCACTGAACATGGTGGTATGGAACCTACATCTAGTAGAGATGCTTATGATTACATGAATATGAATCCCAATGAGACTTAAAACGGGACATAATTTAAGCTGGACTTTGGCCTTTTTTTAGAGCAGCCCATTGTCTCCTGACAGGAGTTGTGGTGCAGAACAGCTGGAGGGCACCAGGGAGATGAAGACTGCTTTTCAGTGCCCCCATAGCGCAAATTCATCTCTCATTCCCATTGGCTGACTTCCAGAAAAAAGACACAGAGCCTATCTTTTTTGGCTGGTTGCTGAACTTGTGTAGGAGTTAAGATTCCTGTGGTGTTTAACTATTTGAGGTTTTAGTCTTCTCTTTCATTCCTCATTGGAATTAATCACTCACTCTTTCAATTATTTAGATACGCCCAAAAGCCAAGGATGTCTGGGCAGGCACTAGGCACATTTTTTAGAAATAGTAATTTGTGCTCTTCTGCCATCTTTGATGACCACCAGAAATGGCACTGCTACATAAATTTGTATCCACAATATTAATGCAATAATGGATTGTTGGAATCAGTGGTGGCTGCTATGGAAGATTTGGAAATAATGCTTATATAACAAGGGGAAGTGTTGCTCCTTCCAGCACCAGATACACCTGATTTAGCTTTTAAGAGGAGAAGAAAAATACCTAAGACATTAAACCCCTTATCCTCCGCCTGATAGAGCAATATTGGAAAACCTGTTATTTGGCAGCAAATGGGTTTATTAACTTCTAAAGGGGACCATGTGTTTGAATGTGATAGGGAAAGGAGCATTCGTCAGAGTGCTCATTGGATCAAAAGATGAATTAATCCTTTGAAGAAACCTAGCATTTCAAATCTGCAACTTTAAACAATCTACCAGGCTACAGACACAGAGCCACGGAAATGCTGCCTAATCCCTTTCATCACACTGAAAGTTGATCTGCTGCTTTTGGTTCCAACCCCCAGAAAGTTGATCTGCCACTCCTGTCTTGGGGAAAGAAGTGCAATCCAGAACTCTGGAAGGTAAACATAAATGACACCATCTGGTTGTGTTTGGTAGAATGAAGTAGCAATGTCTAGTGATGGAATGAATCATAACATAAGTGTCACTGCTCAGTAGATAGAGAGATTGTCCCCACACCTCTGGATTTTGGACAACCCAAAGCTGGTCCCCACTATCTCTGGATGAGAGACTGTCTGCAGCATATGTTGCACTTTCAACCTCTCAAGTTCCCTCCTCCCTCCTTGACTCAATTTGTCTCGATTCAGACCCTACTACTCCTGCAAAGTGTGCCACACTCGTCATCTCACATATACAACCAGCATATATTTGACTGTATCCCGTGTATATCTCATTTTATATGTAAGTTGAATGAAAATCGTACACACCAACAGCACGTATTTTGTAAATATTTATTTAAAGGATTAATATCCTACTTTTCGACTGAAGTGCTCGATGTGGTTCACAATATTAATAAAGTTCGGTGGGTGGGATTCAAACTAAGTTGATTCCGCTTAGTTCTCAATGAGATCAATGGGACTTGACACAGGACCAAACTACATATTACATTAGTCATATTTATTCATTCATGTGAGGGGTATTAAATCCCATTCTTTGGTCAAAAAGGTTCCCAAGGCAGCTTACACAGATTAATGGAAAGATAGTACCAGTCTGTGCCCTTAGGCTTACCATTTAAAAGATGCAGTGAAAAGGAGCTAGCATGTGGGTCCACAATGTGCCCCTCTTGTGTTTATATTGCTCCAGTTGTAACATTTGGGGCTTAATTGGAGATCCAATGTGGTATAGGCATTAGAGTGTTGAACCAGCAGCCCAGAAACCCAGTTCAAACCCAGTTGTTCTTAGGGCTGCCTTTGAAGACAATCCGGAAGCTTGAATTACTGCAGGAGGCAATACATTGTTTACTTAGCCAAAGGCCTGGAAGAAGAGGAATGTTTTTGCCGGACTCCTGAATATATGTAATGAAGGAGCCAGGTGAGCTCTCTTGGGGAGAGCATTCTGCAAATGGGGAGCCAACCACAGAAAAGGCACATTCTCATGTTGCCACCCTCTGGACCCTCTCATGGAGACGGCACATAAAGAAGGGCCTCATATGATGATTGCAGGGTCTGGGTCAGTTCATATGGAGAGAGGCAGTTCTTGAGGTATTGTAGTCCTGAGCCATTTAAGAGTTTATAGCTCAAAGCCAGCACTTAGAATTGGGCCCAGAAACTGTTTGGCAGCCACTGCAGTCAGGCCAGGATTGGTGTCATATGCTTAAACCACTTTGCCCCAGTGAACAACCTGGCTGCTGAATTCTGCACCATATGAAGTTTCTGAACCGTCTTCAGAGACAGCCCCACATGCATACTTGTAGCATAACCAAAGACTGCTGGGCCTGCAGCATCCAAGTAAGTAGCCATATTAATTTTGCATGAAATTGATAATCCCTTTCCTTCTTTCTAGTAATGAATGGCACAACAGTAGCATCATAAACCACTTCTGCCACATGGTAGGCATTGCTGGCTCAATTGCTGCATTCCTTTTTTTATGTCCCCAGAGGATGACAGTGAGCAAACCTTGGGGACTTAGTGGCCCAGATGCCACCACATTGTTTTCTGGAGGGCAGATTAGATGCTATCAGAAGGTAGCCGCTAAGAATTATTAGTGATCTCGGCTGGATCAATGCCACTGCTGTTTATAGCCTGCAGGCAGTCAATCCTCTTAAGTCTTTGATCCCCATGGCTTCATTTCATTGCACTTGTCCTGAGAAGAGGCTGCAGGAAATATAACCTTCCTGCCTCCCAGACAGACAGCTGTCATTCTGCCTGGTCAAAGCTGCGGATGAGGATTTCTGCTGAGGTTACTGGCATGAATGATGAGCTCGCCAGAATCAACCGCATATCTTTAATCCTTAAAAAGAGAAGATTCTTCTGCTTCCTCATTCCCGAGATAGCTATTTTGAGCCCAAGATGCCACAGTGTCACATTTAGCTATCCTATCCCTATGCATCTGGAGAGCTCTGTAATTGCTTTCTTTTCTGAGGTGGTAGCTTCAAAACTTAACATAAGTTATTTGTCTCATGGGAAGATGACTATAGTATTTATTTATTTATTTATTTATTTAGATTTATATACTGCCCTATACCCAGAGCTCCGAGGCCAGAGCCATAGCTACGGGAGGCAGAGGGCTAGTTGGTCTTTTGCCCCAGGTGAAGCCTACAGAGGGTTCCCATTTAGACTCCCATCCTCTGTGTGTGTGTGTCCATGCAAATTTGCGTGGGTGGGTGCCAAACTGGGTCTTTGATCCAGGTGAACTGCAGCCTCCTTTCGCCCCTGTCCTAGGTTCGTGTATGTGGTTCCTCCACCATCGTACCCACCCCAGCAGAAGGCCTCTACCCAAGTCAGCTAAGCCGGGGCCCTTTGAGGAAATGCTCAGGAAAGCTGATGTGTCAGATCTATTCGTTTTGTTTTAATTCATAAAAATGTTTATATACCACTAACTTGCATAGAAAGCATCTAAGGAGTGCAAAGCAAATATAAAGTCACAATAAATAAAAGGGGGGGACATGAAAGCAGAAAATGTGGGGCAATGCATTTCAGATAGAATTGGATATGCTCACTGTTTCACATAGGATACATGTGCGGGTCTTTGCTAAGTTTAACAGTGAGGAGGATGAAGCCGCATCATCGTTGGGATACTTGGAGTGGGGGGAGAGAGAGAGACACCTGGCAGGAGACTGACAGCAAAACTGCTTTATTGCCAGTACGAAAGCATGACAAAGAGGACCATCCTGGCCTTGTCAACCCATTCTGCAATCCTTCTACCCCCGGAGAGGCCTTTGATGCTCAGCAATTTGTGGCAACCTTTCAAGACAGAACAGGGTGGCTCTCTAATTAAATGTGAAATCTCCCCCCCATTTTGGCTGCAGCTTTAATTCATCATGTTCCGCAGCTGGTGTAACGATACTGTGCAGTGCATCTGTGATGGAATTTTCACCATTAGGAACTTCCTTTTGTGTTCCAAACAAATTCGAATACCAGTGCCTTATCTGCAATAGCTGCCTTATCAGAACTCAGAAGAGGACATAGCAAAAGAATGGCATTGGTTTGGGTTGATTAGCGAGAAAGGAGAGACAATTCACTGGGAAAGGCAGATGTAGGAGGTTTCTGAACTGTCCAGTATGAGGGATGGGCAATTCCTAATAACCTTACCCAGCAAAAAAAAATTAAAAGAACCTGTAACACTGGTTTGATCATCTCCCCCTTTGGGAGACAATTTTGTGCAAACTTCACAGTGGAGACCCACATGGTAGTATTGAGTTGGCATGGGTCCTGTTGCCACTATGCACTTAGCACATCTGATTAATGATTTTTGCAGTGTTACATACACAACGGCAATGATGCACATGAGTTAGTCATCTGAGTCTCCACTGTGTGATGATGACTGCAAGTTATTCTGCAGATGCAATAGACTCAGTCTGTACAAATTACCTATGAGGTGGTGTTCCTGGATGGTACCACTTTAGACTGCAGAGAGAAGAATCACAGGATTGAATGTTTCCCCTCAGTTATTATTTTTTATTACCCTGCCCAGAGAACATTAAAAGAAAATGAGAAAGATTTTAGTTTAGTTATTCCCTCCCATGTTAGTTTTCCATCTGAAGGGATTTATTGTGAGGGAACATTCAAACATGCAAAATAGCATCCCTCTCTGCCATCACTTTCAAGAGGTGGGATAGTTGAGAAGCAGTTTACGACCTCATCTACTCTTTGTTTGGAGAAACAGGATTTCATGCTAAGGAGGGATGCTCTACTCCAGAAGTAGGCAATGTGGTACCCTCCAGATGTTGCCGGACTACAACTTTCAGCAACCCTGACCATTGGCCTTCCTGGTTGGAGCTGATGGGAATTGGAGTCCTAGATTAGAAGGGCATAGAATGGTATCTCCAACTCAAAGAACACATACTTTAAAAAATATATACAGTGGTACCTCGGGTTAAGTACTTAATTTGTTCCGGAGGTCCGTTCTTAACCTGAAACTGCTCTTAACCTGAAGCAACACTTTAGCTAATGGGGCCTCCTGCTGCTGCCACGACGCCGGAGCACGATTTCTGTTCTCATCCTGAAGCAAAGTTCTTAACCTGAGGTAATATTTCTGGGTTAGCGGAGTCTGTAACCTGAAGCGTATGTAACCTGAAGCATATGTAACCCGAGGTACCACTGTATTAAGTTTTACAAAAAAAAATTAACATAAAAACTGCCAACAATATATATACAAAGTAAGTTGTCAGTCTGTTTGTGTCTCTCCCCCCCCCCCCGCCCGACTTTCCTCAACTTCCCCTTCTGGTTTTTTACATATTCATTTCTCCTGCTTGTAATCTTACCTTTTAATATATGCAGCTTAAAATTCCACATTGTTATTATATTCTTAACATTTCCTCCTCTTCATATTCTATACATTTTGTTATTTGTAAGTGTTTAGTCAAACCCTCAAAGAACACACACTTAATTAGTTGGAATGAAAGGTGTGAGTCTTGCCATCTCAAACAAAATTGGCCAGCTGCAAAGTTTCTTAAGTTGTCAGGCCCAGTCTTCACAAACAATTGCCCATGTGCTAAAACTGTTTATAACCTGTACTGTACTATTTTGCACAGAGTGTGGAGACATTGCATCTGTGCATACAGAAAATGACGTGACAAAAAACATTTCTGCCTCATGTCATATATTTCATTTGTTAGGAAATGTATATGTTGGTTTTCAGATCCATCAAGAACAACCAAAGTGGTTTGCATAAGAAAACCACAGCATAATTTATATTAAAATGTAATCATTTTAATCACATCAAGTAAAAAACAGACACAATAATCACAAGATCAACACCAGGATCTGGCATAAACGGTCAGAAGGATGCTTGAGTACGGTATATAGAAAACATTCAGTCATATCACCACCTGCATCCTAGAGCGTTGCAGTCAAGGAACATGTTTACCATGCAATTTTCTGTTTATGTAGATGGCTTATGATATACACTTAGTCTAGAACTCCCACCTTCATTTCCCCTTCTCCATATATATACCTTACAGCAATCTCCCCAAACAGGTCCTCTCCAGGAGTTTTGAACTACAGCTCTTATCAGTTCCAGGCAACAGCCATACTGACTGGGGTTGATGGGAGTTGTAGTCCAAATCGGTGGTCGGTGAAGGCTGCTTCAGAGGCATTCTAAGAAAAGTTTTGCTTCTAGGTCTGAAATATTGTACAATCTGCTGCCTGTGCCAAGAAGAAAATGACATTTCATTAAGCTCTGAAATCTGAGCAGAGAGAAAAGGAAGTTTAATAGTACAATTATGTTTTGGTTGCTGCCTTTAATCCTAACGACCTCCCCCAGCATGGGGAAGAAGGGCTTTTATGAACAACGCCAGTTGCTTCTGTGACAGAAGCTAGACTGACCAAGGGAAATGAATTCACTTTTTTTCCCCCATATAAAGATATCGCAAGAGAGAGAGAGAGAGCGCAAGCACGCCTGGACGCGAAATACACCCTAGCAGATGTGTAATATCATTAAAGCTGGCTCTAATATAATCTAAGCCACAGTTTGGTGTATTAATGCTTTGTTTATCTTGAAGCACAGATGGATATTTTTATTAGCATTACTCTGTTGATGCAGCTTCAGGAAAGGTTAGTCCAGAGGGCAGATGTCTATGTTATGAGAGAACATTCGCTCTGAAGCTGACTAGCAGGAAAGGTGAAGCCTTTCCATGAAATGTCAATTAGAGAATTAAACCTTGTAGATGTTGGCGGCCAGGAATGTCAGTGCAGACTTTAGAAGCAATTAAATCTAGTTATTTATTTATTTTTAAAAAAATCCTTCTTTCACTCCTACTGCAGGAAATAGGTACATTTTTATCAAATGCTTTCTTTTTTCTTTTTTGCTGGCTCTTTTCAAAGAGGGTAGTCCAAAACTCCTTTCTCTTAGATTAATTGGCACAGCACTTAATATCCTGCTGAGGGGACAATGGAAAATATTCTTGTGATTAGGATGCTAGGAAATGAGGAAAGGGAGAGGAGGGGTTGAATTTGGGGCTAACCCTGGAGCCCATTGACAATGGAAAGGACACTTTTGCGCAACCTTTTTCATTCCCTTTTAAGGAGCACTGATGTTACTTAGGGATAAGCACTAAGTCCACATTTAATACCGGAGCAAGAATGAATTCTGGGAGTGACATTCTGCAGGGCTTAAGGGTTTCATGAAATAATTAGCATAGGAAAGAGTGAGTCAGTCCGTACCTACGGCCAAATCATAACCCTGAGGGTGTTGCAAGTTCTGGCTTTGATATCCTGGTTGTGCAAAGGAGTCTTTTCTTCAGGTTAGTAGTACAGACCTTTTAGAGACTCCGAAAACATCCTAGCTGGATCCAGTCCAGATCTTTTGAATACTCTGAGCAAGATCAAATCCAAAGTATCAATAAGAACTGCAGCAAGCAGGCAATTTCACAGCATGAATTATGTTTGAGCTCTGCTTCTTTATTAAGCTGAATCATTTACCAGAAGCAGCCATGACACTGTCAAATATTTCATTCCACAAACCTAGAACAGTTTCCACAAAAGGTTTAAATGTAGCAAATGCACCACATATTTAAACTGGCAATCTTCAACTTCAGTTTGCCTTTTTCAGTTACATGAAACAGAGAAAGGTAATTTATGAAAAACCCTGTGTTAGTGTGACACTATGGGCCTAAATAAAAGTTACGGGGTCTTGTAGCTCCTGACAACATGAGTTTCCTCCAAACTTCTACATGGTAATCTCTTGTAAAATAAATACGTGATGTAACATCATTTTGATAAGTATTTTCATGTCCCCACTCCAATTCACTGGGTGCCGTAGTGGTTAAGAGCAGTGGACTCGTAATCTGGTGAACCGAGTTCGCTTCCCTGCTCTTCCACATGCAGCTGCTAGTAGGGTGACCTTGGGCTAGTCACACTTCTCTGAAGTCTCTCAGCCTCACTCACCTCACAGAGTGTTTGTTGTGGGGCAGGAAGGGAAAGGAGATTGTTAGCCGCTTTGAGACTCCTTAGGGTAGTGATAAAGTGGGGTATCAAATCCAAATCCAAACTCCATCTGGGAAGGGGGAAACACTGAATGAGATGAATCTTTGTTGCATGTGCTGGGTTTTACTGGGGATGCCCGTGCCTGAGATATGGGCTGTAGGCAGCTACATGATAACCACCATAGCATCCTGTTAGGTCCTCTGAAGGGCCATTAATGTGTGTGTTGTGTAATGCCCCAAGGAGTAAGCATCTGACCATTTTAAGGCAGGGGAGCAGAACCTTATTTCTTTAGAGAGTCACATTACAGTGCAAGGAGAAGTGATATCTATCAGGGACCACATGCTGGAGCTGGAGGTGCTAACTGATGATTGGTGGAGGCAAATATAAAAATGTTACAGATTTTGTAATCTTGAATAATGGCCGCTCACCCTGTCCATAAAAGGTGGGTGGCAATTGTGACCCAGCATGCCAGTTCCTTCTCTCTCTCTCACATGAAGGACACCATTTTCCCCTATGGCCGTTGGCTCACACCCCCCTGGCTGCTACGGAGCATCACGGGTCACCCGCCAGATCCTATTTTGAATCACTCCCATCCTCAATGGGAACAGACCTAGGAGTGGCAGTCTTCACTCCAGTCCATTCCAGGACCATAAAGAACTGGCTGGCACTGCTCACGCCTTCTGATATTCAGATCGCCATGAAGAACCACCTCATCATTAGTTTCACTTGGATTTTTGACCAACCCTGAGCATTAAAAAAATGGCTGTTCATATTTACAAAAAGAAATATGGATCAACTGATGAGACTCTAAAATTGTGGTCCTCAATATCACTTTAATTGTTATTTCACTGATTTTCATTCAGATATGCTAGAAAAATAACAACTTTATCTGCTTGTTCCAAACCGAAGGTCATCACCTCCATAGGCAGAGCAACCTTCAGCACTAGATTTTTATCTGATGAGTCCCTCTCATTCCAACCTAACCAAGTCTTTTTTATTATTAATAAGTGGAGATTAGAGTTAGCTTTACTCATATGCTTGGGATCAATTTGGATCATCTACCTCGAAGCTATTACAAATGAGTGTGTCATCCTTTGGTGATGCTTTTCGTAATTAATGGCATAAATGGGAGGCAGCAGATTCCTTAATCTGAATAATGTGTTTGCAAACATCTGCTATGCTGGGAGGAGAAGTGGGGAGGGGAGGAACCCTCCGTCATGGAACAATTCTGGAAGTTTTTGGAAAGTCATTGAGGAACGGAAGGATGGGCGAGTTTATTTTGTAGAAGACTCCTGGAAGGATTCTTCAATATAAAGCATTCTTCATACCTTCCCTACATTACTCACATCAGGTGACTGCTAATTATATTTATGCCTTGATACAATTTGCTAGTTTGGTATGGATAGGTGAAGTCTGTGCTTCGTCATTTTGGCATCTTCTTTAAAAAAAAAAAAAGACGGATGAAAAATCATCAGGAGCATGGAGCCAGGAGCAAGAAAGATAAATAACGCCAGGAAGCTGATCGCTGCCCGTCTGTCATAAAATTTCATTAGTTCTGACAGCCTGTACAACATAAGCAATGAATGAATACTAACTATACTTCCTCCCTGTCTACTTCCATATTTCACTCGTATCGCTTGGCCCACAGAAAGCACCAGGCTAGGCCAGCCTGGGAGGAAAGAGCTGCCAGAGCATTCACACACTAAATTATAGTCTACCCCATTAGAATTATCTATGAAGAAGAAGGGAAAGGGCGGTGGCAGCTATATTTAATATACAGACTTTCTCAACACTATGCTTTGCATGCTGTGCAGCAAAAGACAAGAGGGGAGGCTGAAATATTATAAGAAGATAGTCTGTCTTCCTACAGATCTGTGGTTATATTCGCAATCACAGGGACAAAGTAAACACCAGTTTTACTTTAACCATGGTAAGGCCTTTATTTTGACATCTCTCACTGTCAGAAAGCCAATCAATATCCACTCTATCACACCACCAAAATTGTGCTGTCGTGCATTTAAGGTGAAATGTTATTTTCCAGCTCTCGGACAAACATTTGCAAACGTGCATCTAGAATTTTGGGGAAAGGTTTTGAACATAGATTGGATATTGGAATGGATTATGCTACTGGTTTATTTTAATCATACTTTGAGTAGTGTCTGGCTTTTTATTGTACTAATATATGATTGATGATGGCCTCTGGCTAAACAACAACATCTGGAATCCATGGGGTAAGAGCCTTACAGGAAGATGCAGGCAATGGAATGGTTAAACACCCCTGTACACTGCTCTGCTCTGAATTGCCCCTTCCTGAAGCTACGGTACTTTCCCCTATACGAAGCAGACATTGGAGTTTAATATGCATCTGCTTGAAATGTCTGTGCAGCTTCGAAGAGGCACCTATTGACACATTTCCATTGGTTTGAACTCCTTCTTACAAAACTGTGCCCCACTTCCACACAGTAAGCCACAGTGCAGCTCCAATTATCCTTTAGTACAGTCAGCAGTCCACTTAGAGTTGTTGCATCAATAAATGTATAATAGAATACACAACATATAACAAATCAAAAGCATGCCGTATTGTTTGGTGATTTGTTTTCCAGTGTTCAATAGATGTCCATTTATTAATACTTCCTTTCTTTTACACGCACGCACGCACACACGCACACACACACACACGTTATTTTTGACATGAAAGCATACTCATGCAACTTAGTTTCCCATTAAGACAATATAGGTATCACTGACAACTTTGGGGATCTTGCATAGCATATCTGTGCAACAACTATTACATATGATAAGCTGGAGGCATTTGAAGCGGGGGGGGGGGAGGAGATGCAGATCACTTTTAAAAAAATATATATATCAAATAATCTAAAGCAACCTTCCCAGCTTTGGGTCCTTCAGCTATTGGTGGACCATGACCCAAAGGTCAGAGATGCTGGGAATTGTCCCAGCAACATCTGGGGACCCAAGATTGGAGATGGAGGGACTGATCTAAAGGAAGATAAATATTAAGTTAGCACATTAACCATTTTCAAATAACCCATAATGGCCCTACGCCTTTCTCAGGGCTTCCTGCAGGTCCCACGCTGTTGGCCTTTGTTGTCAGGCAGATTCCTCTTGATTAAGAAAGTGATACTGAAGCAGCACTCCTGTTGGCCTGTGTTCCCTTTCCTTAACAGCAGGATGGGTAAGGCTATTTCATGCAGAAGCCCTAAGTTGCAGCTGGCTAGGTCCTTGAGAAGAGCTCATCATTGTTATTTATTATTATTTATTAAAATTGTATATTGCCCTATGTCCATAGATCTCAGAGGGGTTCACAACACCAGGGTTCTTGGGGCCATGCTATGGTATATCCTGCCACCTTATCTAAATATAACTGTGTCTACCCAGTCTTTTTTTATGGCAATGCAACTTAAGTTAGTTGCAGCTATCATATTCCATTGTTTTCAATAGCACTTAGTCATAGGTAAATTTAGCTGGATCTTGGGTATATGTTCTCATATGCAGATTGTATCTTAAGAGTTTAAAAAGATGTTTCAGAGTGAAACTAGGGGGAGATAATTAATGTAGTAAAACAGACATGCAGTTTTGCATAGATTTAATGGAAAACCATTATGATCTTGCAAATGTCAAGGGTTACTAATACGCTGACATGGTCTCAAGGACAGACTGGATGAGGGCTTTCAGTGTTTCAATAAAAGGCCCCATTCACTATGGACATGTGTTTAATTAATAAAATTCATTTTCACCTAGCTTTTCAATCTGCTTCTGGCTCCAGCGTGCACTAGTTCAAATAGTTCCTTCTGTTTTATTATTTTTATTAAGTACATGGAGTTTATTAATACAGTTATTAGATATGTTTCTACAGCCTTTCACTGGGATTTTCATTTGCTCAAAACAGAGATGGCTCTTGTGTGTCCCACACAGCAAATTCACTTCAGAGAAGGAATCTGACGCAACAAACCCTCCTTTGCAACACACACCGATCCAAAACAAACCTTCGAGACACACTCCCCCCTCCAGGGTTTCTGGCCAACCAGCCAGGAATCTCACAAATAAATAGAGTTGTGGCTCCATG
This sequence comes from Podarcis melisellensis, assembly GCF_964234715.1. Taxonomy (NCBI): domain Eukaryota; kingdom Metazoa; phylum Chordata; class Lepidosauria; order Squamata; family Lacertidae; genus Podarcis; species Podarcis melisellensis. The sequence goes on from NC_138529.1 coordinate 38,448,110, forward strand.
GGTGAGCTGAGAATAAATCTGTTTCACCCGAAATGAGATGGAAAGTAGAGGTCAAGCTTGCTTAGTGAATTGGTGGCCGAATGCCAAAACTAGTCACCCCAAGGGCAGCATAAAATGATTCATTTGTTAGCCTGACCCAACAAATCTTGCAAAATAAGGTGGTACACCTCTCTCTTTGGAATCTTGGTAGAAAATGTTGATGGCAGCAGTTTTTCTGAATGCATGTGTATGCCCATTAAAAGATTAGCATTATAGCATTATAATTATTTTATATTACTTTTAGCATACAAACCCATTTTCAATGTGGACTCGTTTATCACTGGAATAATACTATCACATCATTATCTGAGCAGGCTATGCTCCATGCACTGAGGTAGCCTAAACATTCAAGCAGAGAATTTAGCTTCAAAGGAACCCCAAATTTTCACAAAACAAAAAATAATTTCTAGCCCTCAAAGGAAATGTGAGGGAGGAGTACACTGTTCTGATGTGCTAAACCTCTCCTTAACCCTTTTATAATGTGCCTTCCAGCAGCAACAAATCTTCATATTTATTACTTATACATTCCTTTCTACTCTCTACTCTGCATTTTGAGCAATTTTATTCCATACCCTCAGATATTGCATTCAGAGTTACATATGCCCATTTAGTAAATGCATTTAAAGTTGTTTGGATTATAGTACTCATTTGTTGCATTCTAGAAGATGGATTTATTTAATCATTTTGTTTGTATCCACTGCATCCTGGTCATTTTTAACCTATGAAGAGGGCAATCCTAACTATGTCAACTCAGAAGTCCTGTTGAATGTAGTGGGCCTTACTCCCAGGAAAGTTGGGTTGGGATTGCAGCCTAAACAGGGGTAGTATACCTCAGAGACTTTATCCCTTTTCTGTCTTGCTTCTATGTAGCTCCCTCCTCAACCCCACCTTTTCCAAATTTGTGCCTTACCTAGTTTGGGTCTGGTTGTCTATTGCCCCACAATATGTGGAACTGCCAGCTCATCCAGCTCATGTCTCCATATGATCCTGAATGGGATAAGAGTCAACCAGAAACCCCATGTGATGGCCTGGGAATCTGATTCAGAGGCTGAACCTGAGGAATCCCAGCCTCCAGGGCCGGCTGAGCTGGGGCAGGGGCTTGAACCTGAAGGGCCCTCACCTGTGCTGGATCCTCAGGAGCAGACACCAGATGAATCCGCTCTGGCTCTGGAGGTGATCGAGGACCCATTGCCTGCAGGTGCTCTTCTCCCAGCCCTGTCAGGGGAAGGTGAGGTTGCCTCTGGGTCCAGTAACTCTCCAGCCTCTCCTGAGCTGCAGAGGCTCAGGGCAGAGAGGCGGAGGGAACTAAGTTCTCGCAGGAGGAGTGCTCGCCTCCAGGCCAGGAGAGACAAGTCACCTGTGGACCGGGACCACCCTATGCCTCAGAAGAGATAAAGGCCAGCCCACCCAGTCCCAGGTTGTGGGAGCAACATTGTTGGTTACTTGTTCCTGCCGGCACCCTGTCCTGCTTTCTGCCAGAGTTCCTGACCATGCCCAACTCCCTGCCTTGGACCCCGCTTCAGCCTCAACCTGGACATCGACCACGCCGCACGGTAAACCCCCCCCCAGGACCATCACACCCCAGGCACTTTTGCAGGCAATCATATCAGATGTAGTGAGCATGGGAATCAAGTGTGAAACACGCAGAGATTTGTGTGGAACAACTTGCAGCCTGGTTCTGTGTGAGTTTACTTGAAAATAAATCCCACTGTGTTCAATAGGGCTGATTTCTAAGTACAAGGTTGGGCTCCAAATTGCTTGCCACTCAAAAGTGGCCTTGGAGTTGCTGTCAACAGCTCCATGAAAGCATCAGCTCAATGCACTACAGATTTTTTTTTTTAAAAAAAGAAGGCAAATGGTAAGTTAATAAATGGTGTATCCAGAGCTCACATACTTATTATTTGTAGATTTGGTAATCCCATCTCAGAAAGGGCAAAGTAATACTGGAAAAAAACAGTGTAAGCAAGAAAAATAATCTGAGGTACAGAGCACCTTCTGTCAAGGGGGGAAAGAAACACCAGGGAATGTGATCAATATAAACAAAATTATGGATAGATGGGGAGGGGAGCAAATTAGAAAGAGTTGTTTATCCTTTCAGCTCCTACGGTCAGAGGGACCTCCAAAATGTTACCACACTGCAAATTTAGAATACATAATCATATCCTATACCGTTGCATTTTGAAACTTGTCTCCAGCAAAAGAAAAAGTGGTAACATTGAACTGGATCCCAAAATTTGATGAGTCCATAGAACACCAGAATATAAGCAGTGGCTGGGTGTTGTTGTTGTTTAGTCGTGTTCGACTCTTCATGACCCCATGGACCAGAACACGCCAGGCACCTCTGTCCTCCACTGCCTCCCGCAGTTTGGTCAAACTCATGCTGGTAACCTCGAAAACACTATCCAACCATCTCGTCCTCTGTCGCCCCCTTCTCCTTGTGCCCTCCATCTTTCCCAACATCAGGGTCTTTTTCAGGGAGTCTTCTCTTCTCATGAGGTGGCCAAAGTACTGGAGTCTCAGCTTCAGGATCTGTCTTTCCTGTGAGCACTCTGGGCTGATTTCCTTCAGAATGGATGGTGGCTGGGTAGAACACTCAAAACATGGCGTGGCGTGCTTAGAATGTCCCTCAAACTGCTTGGTCAGGGATGGGGAACCTGTGGCTCACAGGTGGGGAAGCCATTGGGCTCTAACTGCCACCATCCATGAGAGTTGGCCATGCTGGCTGAGGACTAATGGGACCAGTGGCATAGCGTGGGGGCTGGGGGGCCCGTGGCCCCGGGCACATGTTTTTGAGGGGACACAATCAAGCATCCCCACGACAGGTTCCCTCATTGTGGGAAGCCACACCTTAGCCCAGCCTTTAGGGCTGGGGTAGCAGTGGCAGTGGCTACTTCTCCTTAGGGCCACCCTGGGCTGACCACGAGGGAGGGGGAGGACACTGCCCCCAGCAGGCCGCAGCTCCACTCCCGCATCAGGCCTGTCCTGGGGGTTGAAGCGGCAGTGAGGAGGGGAGACAGTGGCTGAACAGCAAAGAGAATTTTTTTTCTTCCTTTCATATAATACAATAACCTGTGGGCTTCCAGTGAAAACTGAATGATGGAAGTCTCAAGACAGACAAAAGAAAAGACTTCTTCATGTTAGTTTCTGTTTGCCAGCTGCTTAGATTCACAAGGCTCTGTTTACATTCCAGCGACAGTCCAGGCTATTGGAAGTCTCACGGGAGACTAGAGACGGATGTGACGTTACTGGTTTCCTGTTTCCTTTGTTCCTTTGTTTCAGTTGCGCTCTGCTTTCATAGAGAGAGGATGTATATTTCTTTGCTGTCTACGTAGCTTAGAAATAAAACTCTTTGCAATGTAGCCATAAATCTCATCACTTCCGCATGCTGCTGGAAACTCTGCTGAATGGGGGAACATGCCTTGGAGCCTCATCAAAGGCTCAGGTCGTTAATTATTTGTCGGGAGAGTGATTCTAGAGGAAGATGAGCTTTATCAGCTTGGCCAAGTGGCGATCCCGACACTTCACACCACAAATAAACTATGGGAATTTGGTACCCAAAGAGGCAGCAATGATGGCTACGAACTTGAATGTCTTTAAAATGAGTAGAATAAGGCTATCCATGTCTACTAGCATGGTGGCTGTGTACTGCTTGTAGTATCAGAGGCAATGCGCCTCTGAAGACCAGTTGGGCATTTACAGACCCTGCTGCCATGATCCCAATCATCCTTCCAGACACTGAATTTACCAGGTTTCCCAATGCCTCCACAGGGCCTGTGTTTCAGTTTTGATATTCTACGTACCAGATCTTATATTTTAATGCCGGTTACAAGCTCACCTTTGTGCTACCCAAGTGGTGACAAGGACGGAGGTTGGTATCCTCATGCTAACCATATCTGCACGTGTTTATTCATTTGCAGTCTGTCAGGCTTTCAGCTGGTTATTTATGAACCTTTTAGATTTGCATATTTTCCTTTTCAGTGCAGCTAACGGGTTGGCTGCCCACCCCCTCTTGCATGCAAGGTCCTGTTATGAAGGTGTATGCAGAGTAGGATTCCAGCCCCCACAGGAACAGAGGGGCTATTAACTGCTGCTCACAAACAGCAAATGGGCTGTCATAAAGCAAGCACAGGAAGGAAATTGCTTACAGAATCTCATGCCAAAATGTTTCAGATCGAGTCTTTGAAAAAACATGCACATCCACAAACACTAGGATGCCATCTTTGCCTGTAATTACTCTTTTACCATTGTCCTTGGGAGAGAACATCTGTTGCCTCTTTGCCAACTGTCTTCTCATAGCTCTTTATTCCCTCCCAAGTATCTTAGTTTGTGTTGCAGCAGCTGCTTTTGCTGCTAATAGCTGGACCAGTCATCCTAGGCTGAAGTCCTTTGCTCCCCAGGCTTGCTCCATTATCCGCTGCAGTTCTTTATGCTTCAGAGTTATCTGTTTCATCAATACCAAGGACAGGAAGGAAGGTACAGGATCTCTTCATAGGCTTCATTTCACTCTTTGAATCATTTCAAATATAACTGGGAGACAACCTGATTTATCTTGCAAATTAAGCCCTAATCACAGACAAAGAATGATGTGATGCCTGGAAATGTTATGGAGAACAGTTTTTCAACAACATGAAGACTCTATGTCAGAGTCATCCTTGCCTCATGTTCAGGACTCACCTCTAGACCAAACATGTGCTATGGGTCCCACTTCTACTAGAATTGCCCATCTTAGGCAAACTATGGCCCAGTCATAGAGTCTAACCTACCATCTTAAGGTTGCACTGTGAAATCCACATACTGAACTCACAGAGATTTATGTATGTATATTTTTAAAATGGCAGCGGACATGCAATCTGTGTTCAAAGCAGTGATCTTCCTAATGGCACCCATACAGGATGTAGTCCAACAAGATAATAGACATGTGCTTCTTTCAGAACATACCTATCTACACAGGAGCATCTCACACTCCTGACTGGGTGCTTTATCACCAGAATGGAAGTATGAAGTAGCAAAAGGCGTAAGGCACAACATCCAAAGGTGCAACTATTATGACTCCCATGTAGAACAATGCTGGAATGAGGATGCAACAAGCAATCACTCCCCACTGTCACATGTGCTGAATAGCCCTAGCCCCAGGCACCTATATGTACAGCGTAAAGTCTGCAGGGAAGGGGCATTCATATATGCAGCTGTCTGCATGAAGCTTCTACATGACCTGGAACCCAGCAAGATCATACTGCTATATGCACAAAGGTCCCCACTCTCTCTGTAGAGATTTGCATTGCCTTTCCAAAGGTCAGGGGGTCATGCCCCTCAAGTCAGTCCCATTCACATCCTTGCTCCCAGGTTGCCTACGTGGAAAGTGCAATGCCTAAATGGTGCCAGAGAAGAACATTGCACAGAGCAAAGCATATTTTTTTCTATCAGGAGAAAGGAAAAGCTGTGTACCGTATCTCTCTCTCACACACACACTCATTTGTCCAGATTGGAGGCATGTAGCAAATATATATATTGCCTTAGAAGTCTAGGTATCAAAACAAGGGAGACCATATTTTCATTGTCTGGATACACGTATATGAGTTGCTGGTGGAAACTTATAATTGCCAATTCTAAATCAAAAGAAAATCTAGTTGTTTCAGGTGTGGTGGACTGAGCATTGAATGGTATTTGGTGGCAGATGGTATCAGACACTGAAGTGCTTAAAAGACCAAGTATTGCAGGCACAGAGGAGCCATACTAGTAAAGGCACACTGAGGTTGATTGAACATCTTGTCTGAATCTTAAATATTATTGCCCATGAAAACATTCTCAGTACACTTGCAGCAACAATATCAGAAGGCAGAATGATTGCTGAAATTCTCAACAAAACAAAACAAAAAATGAGACAAATCATTTGACAATTGGCAGCGGCAGCAGAATGCAGATGACAGGGGAAATGGCAATAAATCATTGCACAGAAGAGAGTAAAGCCTATTCTGACTGCCTCTCTATCCCATGCATCCATTATTGGAGGCCAAAATGCTTCTGAATACCAGTGGCTGGAAGCCACATGAGGAGAGAGTGCTCTTGTGTCTGGGTCCTGTTGGAAGGTTTCCCATAGGCACCTGGTTAGCCACCATGGTAACAGGATGTTGGATTAGATGGGTCATTGGCCTGATCCAGTAGGCTCTTAAGTTCTTAAGTTTCTTATGAGAAAGAGAGAGCGATCTCAGGGGAGATCCTCACCTCCACACCCTTCAGTGTGACACCCATTCTTGGAAGGGAGGAAGGGAGGAAGGGAGGAAGGAAGGAAGGAAGGAAGGAAGGAAGGAAGGAAGGAAGGAAGATTGCATTGCTCTGGGAGGACCCCTAATAACAACAAATGAACTAGAAGAGGAGGGAATTAGGGGTGCCATACTTCAAAAGGTAACAAAAACCAGGACACCCTGAAAATTTTTGAGCTTTTTTTTTTTACAAAAGCACAAAAAAAATGCATTTTTGATTGACTTGCCTTAAATCCAGGACTAAGCACCGCCTTTCAGGAATCCTAATGTATGGCAGCTCTAGAATAGATTGGCTACCAGTATAAGTAACAAATGAAACCTGATTCCAGATTTTGCACTGCAGTCCACCCCCCAAAAAGCAGCAAGGGAAAGTAAGTTATTTGAAAATCCTTATTGGGTCAGTTGCCTATATTGAGCCAACCAAATATCACAGAATGTGCAAGCTCTTGAGTCCTTTAGAACTTTTAATCAGGCTAGATGTTAAACAAAGCAAGGGTGGAGGAAAGGGGGGAAATCGCTGGTGGTGAAGTCGTAAGTCTGCATCTGGTAAGTGTCTTAAGACTGAATGTGGGAGAAGGCAGCAGACATTCAAATGAAGCTGTTTTAGGTGCCACACAGGTATCAAGTTGCAGCAAGGCCTACTGGGAATGGTTGATCCCCCATATCTGGAATTACATGAACCAGCTGTTAGCCAGGTCTGTCTCTGTCCTTAGGCAAAACACTCAGATTTCTGGGTAGGTAGAAAACAGGAATAAAGAGAAACTAGGCAGTCTTTTTATATTAACAAAGATTATAAGTTGCTTGAGTAGAGTCTGCTGTCTGCCTTTCAGCGAGTATGTAATGTTTTTCTTTGGTTGTCAGGAATCCAAAAGGAAGGAGAAGACAAAGACTTTCCAATGGATCCAGATTAACCATCCATCCAATCAGTATCAAACATCTGAAACTATGAGATATTCATTGGCAGGGGGGACACATTTCCACGGTGTTTTCATAACTTTAAAGGACTGAACCACAAAGAACCAATGTGGAAACCTAAGTTCTATGTGGAAGAAATAAACTGATAAGAAACGAAACGAAACTTTATGCATTCAGTGGGCTCATATGCTGAAACATTCCATGGACTGTATCACTTCAGGGTGCTAGCAGAAGGCTACATGCCTGAATCCCACCCCCATATTATCAATAATACCATATTAATGAATCAGGGCCAAGATGTGGTAGCATTGAAAGCACTTCACAAGAATCTAGTAGCAGGAAATCCATAGCACACCAGCTAAATTCTACCACAACTAGGTATCTATTGCATGTCTTAGATACATTATGTATTATGTGGAGCACCTACAAAATTGATCAATGTGTGAGACTGACAAATGTGGTGGCAGAAGGACATAAAGTAGGTGTTGCATGTAACACTAGCATTGTGACTATAATTGCAGTAGGAACACAAAAAGCTGCCTTACACCAACTCAGACCATAGCTCCACCAAGCTCAAGATCAGTGACACTGACCAGCAGGAGTCTTTGCAAACCCTACCGAGAAACACCAGTGGTTGAACCTGAGATTTTATTTTCTGTTGCATCCATAGCATTCACTCTACTACTGAGCTGTGGCCCTTTCCCTATGGATGCCACGGATGTCTTTCAGGAATACTCAGGGTTGCTACTCAGGAGGAGCCACCATACTGTGCCAATATCCTTTTCACCAGTTCCTCTGATGCACTGGTCTTCAACTGGGGGGACAGCAGCGACCAGTGGGTCACAACAGGACTACTTCCACCTTGCAAATACACTGTGAAAGATAAAGAAAATGGCTCCCCAATTCATGTTTGGGGTAAAAGAAGAAGAAGAAGAGTTTGGATTTGATATCCCGCTTTATCACTACCCGAAGGAGTCTCAAAGCGGCTAACATTCTCCTTTCCCTTCCTCCCCCAGAACAAACACTCTGTGAAGTGAGTGGGGCTGAGAGACTTCAGAGAAGTGTGACTAGCCCAAGGTCACCCAGCAGCTGCATGTGGAGGAGCGGGGAAGCAAACCTGGTTCACCAGATTTCGAGTCCACTGCTCTAAACCACTACACCACACTGGCTCCCCTGTCCTGGATCTGAAGAGGTTGAAGATGCCTGCTGTAATGGTCAGGGAGAGGTTGAATGCACACACACACATCAGCAGAGAAGCTGCCATGGCCACAGTGACAGCAATAAGCCCCTGCCTCTCCTCTATTCTGATAAATACTCTGCCTAGTTGACTTGAGAAGCAGCAACAGCAGCCTCCCAGAACATCAAGAAAAGCTGACCCATTTCCACCATTCATGGTCTGGCTTCATTCTGGGGACTGTTATTTGCAGGCAGCAAAGCAATGGATATACCCTCAAGCCGTAAATGGTGGGCTCTCAATGTGAGTCCATATTCTGCAGATAAGAGTGCTGAGAAAGAAGTAGCATGCCTATGCAAATATCACTGCGCAGCGGGAAAGATGTCTGTGGCAAAGATCATAATAGTTTAGCCTCACTGCCTTGTAACCATCTTTGGCTTCGGAGCAGCGTGCATCTGAATTCAGCACTGTACCTTTCTATCTGGGATTGAATGAGCTTTGTTTGCATTAGGCTGATGTTTGTTTTCTCCCACAGAGCTCTCTGGTGGAGTTTTTGCTGCTTCTCTCGCAAGCTGCAGGCTTCTGCTTTTCTGTCCTCAATCAAGCATTTCATTCATACACTGAATATTCTATAAAGGGTCACAGGGAGCCTCATAGCACACATAGATGGCACAGAAGGCCTGGGGTGACCATTCAAAAGAGATACAGCACATAAGTGAATAATAACGGAACTGCCTGACTAGTGGCGACAGAGGCACACAGCAGTACTTGCAGTTCGAAAGGGAAAAGGGGGAAAAACCATACAACCTTATGCGCATCTGCAGACATCATGGCACCTTGACTCCTTTATGGACCAGTTTCAAGACTGACCTCAGCATCAAATCACTCCACAGACCTCTTCCAGGTGACAGCCAAGACCCAGAGTATAATTCTCATTTGTGCCAAAGCTGCCTTAAACGATTCAAAAGTGCTAAGGGGAAACCAATGTAATCCACAGCTTCCCAAAGGGAGAGATGCAGGAGTTCTGAAAGCATTTAGGAATTCAGTCATTCGACACGCAATTCATTTCACTTCTTTGACTGCATATGAAAGCAGCAATACAAAAAGTAGTTTTCAAAAAGAAAAGTCAGCAATGTATTAAAGCTTGAAACTTATATTAATATAAAACTGATAAATTAAAGAAGTCAGATGGAATTCCCCCTGCCCTCACCCAAAAAAGGTAGTTTGTTGTTTTTTCTCAGTAGCAGCCACAGCCAAAGATCAATGACCTGTTTTCTATAAAGTTATGTTGAGGTTCTAGACTATTTTAGAGGTCAGTTGATAAGCTGGTCAGTCCATCAGTAAATACAATCAACAGGAAAATGTTAAGTTGTTTCCAACAACTAAAGAAAATAACTAAAATAATAATACTCAAATTATTGTCATATGACAAAGTGTTTTACAGGGCAATCCTGTGAGGTAGATTAGGTAAGTGAGAGAGTGGCTTACTCTGAACTACCCATTGCACAACAACAACTGAATGAGAATTATAGCTGCATCCACACAAAACACATCCCACCCACATTCCACTGCTGTAATACTGGTGTGTGACCACAGTTCCAGCATCCATGGATAGTGGCAGGGATCTCAGCACCCACAATTGATGCCTGCCCCACCCCTTCCTTAATGTTTTCCCTTATAGGCAGCATTTGAACAAAGCACTAAGCACTATTTCCACCACAACACCACTCTGGGAAATCAAAATGGCACCTCCCAGTGCCTGTTCAGAGTGATACTAAAGGTAAAGGTACCCCTGCCCGTACGGGCCAGTCGTGTCTGACTCTAGGGTTGTGCGCCCATCTCACTTAAAAGGCCGGGGGCCAGCGCTGTCTGGAGACACTTCTGGGTCATGTGGCCAGCATGACGAAGCTGCTCTGGTGAGCCAGCACCAGCGCAGCACACGGAAACGCCGTTTACCTTCCCGCTAGAAAGTGGTACCTATTTATCTACTTGCACTTAGGGGTGCTTTCGAACTGCTAGGTGGGCAGAAGCTGGGACCGAAAGACGGGAGCTCACCCCGCCGCGGGGATTCGAACCACCGACCATGCGATTGGCAAGCCCTAGGCACTGAGGTTTTACCCACAGCGCCACCCGCGTCCCTAGAGTGATACTACTACCCACTAATGTCATTGCATTTTGGGCAAAAAACAACCCATCACACTGAAACTGGCCCTATATGACAACTTGACCTGTATCAATCATGTGGGCTTACGGCCCACTGAAGAGACTGGTGCAGCTTAGGAAATTGCTTCTTTCATTGGCCTTGAAATCCTGTTCTCAAGCATCAGAACGCTTTTCTCGAAGGGACTGTGTTCCACAAGTGTTCTATTAAGCAGAGGCTTGACAACCATATGTCAGGAGTGCTCTGATGGTGTTTCCTGCTTGGCAGGGGGTTGGACTCGATGGCCCTTGTGGTCTCTTCCAACTCTATGATTCTATGGTTGTTCTCAGCCCTAGCACCACCTCTGCTTTTTATTTTCTCTAGCCCCCTCTGACTTTTCGGTGCTGGAAAGGCCGTTGCCTGCCATTTCTGGTTGTCTTGTCCATCTTGTATAAAAATGTATTCATTATTTTAATCTTAAAGCATCTTAATCCTGTAAGCATGATCAAAGCTGTGCCTGAAGACATTTCTCCCCACCCCCCACAAATCCTGCACTTTTAAATCTCATGTGACCCACATGATCAGTATAAATACTTCAACCTTATATGTCTTGCTTCTCTCTCCTACCTTGATGTGGTCCAAGGTCTCACACAATCCCCAAGGCAGCTCCTGAGCCTTCTCTGTGCAGTTGGATGGCTCAGTGATTCCCATGGCAGTGTCAGTATGATGTGATGGACATGGCCTCCTCTTTCTCAGACCATATTACTGCTTGCTGACTTTTCATTCATTGTCTCCGCTAAAATAAATAATCTTCTCTCTTACACTCTGAGCTCATAAGGCACTCTATCTGTGAGGGCCCAACAATATGTAGCATTAATTATTATTATTTATAAAAATTATATAGCACCCTTCATCCAAAGATCACAGCGTGGTTTATAGTTTAAAAAGACAAAATACATAACATAACAACAACAAACAATATCCTCCCATTTAATGGCCAATAACAGGCTACTTAATGTTGTATGTATGTATGTCAGTATATTTCATTCTCCCATTGCTGGATGTGTGATTGTTACATCACATGTCTGTGTTTACTTTCCAGGCTTGGAAAGTATGAGAACAAAAGTCAGTCCTATCTCTTTCGCTGTATTATACTTTTGTACTTGCTCTGTCTCTCTTGGAGAAGATGTGAGAGGACACCATGATTGCTTTGTCCTGTATATATTGCCTAATAAATTACTTAGAATGCCACACCTCATCTCCACATTGTTTCTGCTATATTCTGCTTTTTGAGTGCGCGCATATCTGAGGATACAGTATATGTCGCTGATGCGCACCGGGACTGAAGATTTATGAACATCCTGAGCTGCGTTTCACAAGGAAGATGCCCAGAGAGGTTTGTCTCAGTCCGGGGGCTGTGGGTGCCCCCCAGGTGTGTTCCGACAGTATATACACATACACACTAATGGCAAACTAATGCTACTACTGCTAGTAATCCCCTATATTATGCTTTGTAGTAGTCAGATGAATGGGAGGTGCAACAGCTGTATCCTTTCATGTCGCTTTTGACCATTTCAAGGGTGCAGGCATGACCTCCAGTTTGACAATGGAAGAGTGGAACTTAGTGTGGATAGATGTAGGCAGTTGATGGTCAGCCCCAGGCCAGTTTGGGCAGCAGTCCAGAATCATGGGTTAGGTTTCAGTTAATGAGGGATTCAAGTTTGGCAGGATCCTGAATGGGTGCCCATTCTCGAAGGCTCTGGTTTATCAAATAATCCCCCTTTCTCAAACTGTGGTGTGAATTCATCAACAAGTTGTCCCCAGCTTCAACAAACATGCCTTGGATCTCCTGATCTCCCAAGCATAAATGGTTGCTTCAGTGTGAACTGCAGATCCTGTGACTAATGCAAGTCTTGGTGCTGTGTTTTGTATCAACAACTCCAAGAAGGAGGTTTTGCAGCTGGGCTGATAGAGAGATGCTTTATGTATCTGGGTTGGCCTCCTTGTTTTTCAGGTGGGTTACAGTAGACTCTGTGTATTAGAAATGGCAGCAGTGCTTTCTCCTATAAAACCGTATGAAAGCCCTCCACTGTTCCTGCAGATTTAATTTTCCCACTCAGAGGCCACGGAGAAACAAGCACATGGAAACTTTTAATTAAACAGTGGGATGGGAACCATTCTGATAGAGTGGAGTAGTGTGTTGGGTTGTTTGAGAAGCTGAGGATATACACGGCGGAAAGGAGCGGTTACCTGTAAACCTGGAATTTCTGATTTAACGATGAGCCACACTCTTGCCGTCAAGCAAAAAGACAAGACAAATGGTGTAAACCACTGGGAAACTACCTTTTACAAACTTGTGCAGTTCTCATTCATTTCAATAGGGTTAACGCAAGAAAACTTGCTTTTGGAGCCCCAAAGTCTTAATAGCAATAAAAGCATCAATCTGGAGAAATAACGGTGTTAAAAAACATTAATCAGAGACAAGGTTAACTAAGGGCTTTGCAATGCAACAAGCTGAAATAGCAACAATGTTATTAATGGCAAGGCATAAGTTTTATGTAGTGCTTTTGAGTTCAAAGCGCTTCATATAACACTGTCTTCTAGCAGTCCTTCAAAACAAAAATTCTTGGGGAGGGATCATAGCCCATGCTTTGTATGCAAAAGGTCCCAGGTTCAATCCCTTCCATCTCCATTTAGAAGGATCAGAGGTAGCTGTTGATGCAGAAGACTTCTGCCTGAACCCCTGGAGAACTGCTACTCTCCAGAATAGGACCTTTGTCCTAAGTCGAGCGCTTTCCCAGTCTACATCTGTACTGGAATTGTTTTAAAGATGTTTTCATTGTTTTATCATTTGTTGTTTGCTGCCCTGGGCTCCTTTGGGAGGAAGGAAAGGATATAAATTTAATAAACAACAACAACAAATAATAATATTCGCCTGTCCCTGCTGGCTACAGTAATTCATCATGTTATTTACAACAGGTGAATGGATGTTTTAACTCATCTTTACAGCTGTTGCTCCCATGAGTGGGATCAACAACCTTTGATTGGGTTGTATAAGCTATAGGAAGAGAAGAATGAAAGATATTCATCTTTTGGATTTCTAGCCTTAGAAGTAGATTTCTGTTGTATTTGGTGCAACTTGGATTCTGGGGATATTGTAGGTATAGCTGTGGAACAAATTGTCCATACACAATTCTGAAGAGTTGGGAGAATAAATGCTTGCCGATTTTTATGTTTGCATGTAATACACTGTACTTTTGGCTTGGCAGAGCCTAACATTTACACTACTTTGATTGAGACGACAGTGCTGAGGCTGTAATCCTATACAAACTTACCTTGGAGTAAGCCTCGTTGAATACAGTGGGATTTCTGAGTAAACTCACATAGAGTTGCACCATTGATAGAAATAAAAGAGAAAGAAAGATTTTGGTAGTCATGGCTGGGGGTGGGGGTGGGGGGCAATGTAGAAACCATACCAGGGTGAACACAAGCAGGCAATGCATTCAAATAGATGACAAGCATAGTAACATGCATTAATGTTTCCATAGGTATTAATAATGGCTTTTGGAAATATAGAAAAGGAAGGGAAATAGCAAGACAGAAAGTGGTTCCATCAATAAATAAAGAGTAGATTATATGAATGACGACTCTAAAATGACTGAACTCCTGAAGTTCATTTAACGAAATCTCTTAGTAACTGAGCAAAATAAGGGGGGAAGATGTAAGGACTCAGGAAACTGGGCTGCTTCAGTGTATGACATACTATTCACAGTACAGACAGCACGGGGACTCAGAATGACTCTCATCCTGGCAGATAAATAAGTTGTCTCTTTAAGAGTGCTTTACTTTTAAAATTTGACTGGAATTGTCCATGTTCCTATACGAATATAGGCCTTCACTAAATTTTGGATATTCACTGACCATCTGTGAAACAACTGGAGAGAACTGCACCTATTCAGTTGCAAGCCCACAGCTTGCAGGGAGCCTGTGCCCAATTGACAAGGCCCATGTGTGAACTTGTAAAAGCCCCTGTATGGTGACTGCAGTAGTAGAATCATAGAATAGAATCATAGAATCATAGAGTTGGAAGAGATCACAAGGGCCATCGAGTCCAACCCCCTGCCAAGCAGGAAACACCATCAGAGCACTCCTGACATATGGTTGTCAAGCCTCTGCTTAAAGACCTCCAAAGAAGGAGACTCCACCACACTCCTTGGCAGCAAATTCCACTGCCAAACAGCTCTTACTGTCAGGAAGCATCCAGTGAAAACTTGGGGTTAGGCCCTCTTCCAGCTGTCTTGGACTACATCTCCCCATTGTTTCTGCCTGTGAGCTGTGTGGCTGGGGCTGATGAGGAACTGCAATCCAAAACATGTGGAGGGCACCAGAAAGATTGTCTTAGAAAATGCTCAGGTTCTGAACTCTTTGCGGACCTATGTGTAATCTGGAGTGACCCTTTCTAAGGTGGCTTGCAATGTAACAAAATAACTAGGAGACTGGAGAAGTCACATTTTTTTAATCAATGGATGTGGAGGACGTAAGTCTAAACTTAGTTGGATACCCACCCCTGTACCTCAAGCTTGTCTTTGGCTAAGCCTGATATTTGGACACAGGTCTCTCAAACTCATGACCAGTATACTGCTCACAAAACCTCCCTCTTTCTGGAAACACAGCAACGGAGCATGGGCCTGTGATTGCCACTTGGCAAATCAATTAGAAACAAGTGACTTAGAGAAGTAGCTCAAGAGTTTCTTTCATGTCTTACCCTCTAGTCAGTTCTAGGTTGATATCAAGCCAGTGTACAGGTAAAAGCATTTGAATGGCAGAGAATAGGGGGTAGGGAGGTTGTCACCCTCCAGGTATCACTGGGCTCCCAACTCCCATCAGCCCCAGTCAGCATGGACAAGGGCGAGGGATAACTGGAGTTGTTGTAGTCCACAGACATCTAATGCCCCACAGAGTCTTCAACCCATGTTCTAAGAAGGAGTCAAGTGCCTATGATGGCCTAGTTAACAAATACGGCCTGATTTTGGAAGGTATGCATTTTCTAACCAATCAGAGATTCAGCAGTTTCAGTAAGGAGAACATGGCCACAAAGCTATGCAACGTGGAGGTGTTACAAATGTCTGGCTGCCATCATCTCCATTGGAGAGCCAAGGGTATGATTGCCACAGGTATTCCTCTTCCTGTCACTGCTGCTCTTGAAAAAGGCAAATGCTGGCTGTTCTGGGCCTTAAAATGCCAAGACTAAGAAAATCACAGCTTGTTCATTTGCTTGGTGACGCCTGGAACTATCATCCTCCCAGAGCATGGAAATTTAGAAAGTGTCAAGAAAACCCCTTGCCTACGTCAAAACAAGTCCTACCCATTTGGGCATCGCTAAGGGGTGGCAGCAATACATGGCTCTCTGTGCGACAG
The DNA here is from genome assembly GCF_964234715.1 of Podarcis melisellensis. Classification (NCBI taxonomy): domain Eukaryota; kingdom Metazoa; phylum Chordata; class Lepidosauria; order Squamata; family Lacertidae; genus Podarcis; species Podarcis melisellensis. Next base: position 38,464,056 of record NC_138529.1, read on the forward strand.
AAGAATCTTTGAATTATGAACTGGCAGAACAGTCAGCAAAGGAACTTCTTTCCCCATCACTGAATTAAAGCATTCAGCTATTTTCAGCAGCTTACACTTCTCACGAATAGGTTGAGCCAAGGAAAGCCAATGCTAATCGGCCGAGAGAACTGCAAATGTTTTGAAATGCTATGTGGATTAGGAGGAAAAGTCCAGATTTAGGGGGGCAGACATGAATTATTGTGTGTAGATACAAATAAATATTTTTTCCCCAGCTCAGCTTCTGGCTCCCGTCCAGTACACTGCAAATTCATTTTCTTTTTAAAAAAAGAAAAAGAAAAATGAATAGCCTAGTGTGTTAACAAGTGCCTGATGAATGAGGAGAAACTGCCCTAAGGGGGTAGCCTTGAAAAATTGAACCTTCAATGGGAGCTGGTCTGTTCAAAATAGGCTGCATATATACATTCTCTGATTCACACTAAGGCTTTCTTATGGCACTTTGTTAATGGAAGGGGTAGTTTTTTAGTAATCTGCCTTCATTCTACACCCTGCATTTCTACCCAAAGGATTCATATTTTGCAGGCTCTTTCCTAGCTTTCTTCCCCTTGGTTTTACAGGGAAATCATGATGAAACATACACACACGAACATAATATTTAAAGGCCAAGTGGAATGAATTTCTTCTCATGTTTTATTTGCATTAACTGGTGACCGTGGGAGTAGGAATGAGAAAATTCACTCATCTCCTCAGAACTTTTAAAATTCCCCATGTCATCAAATTCACTTCATTTCCCACTGTAGTCAAAATCTAGACACAACTAAAGGATTTGAGGAACCACTCTTGAGAAATTTGCTATTCATAGTGAAATATGGCTGTTGCAACACTTAGTGGAACTTTTTTCGGTTTCACTCAAGATCATGGTAATGTTTCGCCTGAAGAAAAGGCTCCAGATTTGTCTTCGGATGAGACAACTTTGGGATGTGCAAGATGACCATGAGAAATTTGGGTCATTTCAGTGGTAAACTTTTGGCTTCCCTTAATATTTCTCAGATGGTTCACCTGAGAAGTAAGTACCAAACTTGCATTGAGCTATACTTTAGCTAAATTTCAGTGACAACTCTTATGTTAAGGATTTTGCCTTTTTCTTCAGAATATGACACTGATGGCTAGCTTTGCATGTATAATTTTCTGCACATATACCTCATCTATAATACGGTGAGCACCCTTCAACTCAGAGTTTACAGCAAACTGCAACCTGAACAAAATAGATTAATCTGTAATATTTATTACTTTTTAAATCTCACCCTTCTTCTAAAGAGCTCAAAGTAGCACTTTATCCCTACAAAAACCTTGTGAGGTAGGTTAAGCTGAGAGATTGTGACTGATCCAAGGTCACCTGAGAGCTTCACGATTGAGGAAGGATGCAGACCCAGGTTTTTCCTCATCCTAACTCCTGAATTGCACTGCCTCAATACTGTCATACCTCCACAAACGTTCGCCCCTTCAACCGTCCATTTCGGTGGATGTCCGCGGCAAACCCGTAAGTACTGGAACGGGTTACTTCCAGGTTTGCTGCTTCGCACATGCATGAAAACTGCTCCACATGCACATGCAGAGTGATGCTCTATCAAGCGTCTCTTTCGTCAAGCGTCCAGGGCCCAGGAATGGATCCCGGACGCTCAACGAGGTACCACTGTATTTATTTCATAGGGCTATTGGTGACACAACATCCTGTCTTGCTGTGGTGTGTAATGGATGGCCTAAAAATACTTCCAGAACCTACAAAAGGAACACCTTACTCATGAATACCAGTCTTAGCAATACAGTGGTACCTTGGTTTATGAACTTAATCCATTCTGGAAGTCCGTTCTTAAACCAAAACCGTTCTTAAACTGAGGCACGCTTTCCCTATTGAGACCTCCTGCCGCTGGTGCCCTTCCACCATTCGGTTCATTCTTAGACTGAAGTAAAGTTCTCAAACCGGGACACTATTTCCAGTTTTGCAGAGTTTATAAACCGAATCGTTCTTAAACCTGACTGTTCTTAAACCGAGGTACCACTGTAAATCCAAAGGGCTTCAAATGGAGGAGAGGCTGCACTCCAGGATCTATTTTTAAGCTAAAATCCCCAATAAAGCTTACTCTAGAATAGACTAAGAGGTTTCAGGAGAAGCATTTGGGAACAAATGATTGAGAGTTCTTTGGCCATTTCCCATTAATAAAATTGCCATGTTTGGCAACAAATATTCTTTATTATATGCGTTCCTGAACCACAATAGATGTCTCAACTTCCAGACACAACATTAATTAATTCCATTCCCTCCCATTATGGTTTCTGTGGAATAAGAAAGGTGTAAGGGAGAAGGTGCGAGTGATGTTCTCAGGTTCTCCCCTGGCTTGGTGTCATTCCTCGTCTTGTTGCAGACCTTTTCCTAACAACCTACTGCACAGGCTTGTTCAATTATTTTCTGGGGCTTTTAGTAGTTTTCCTATTACTATCACAACTTCATAACGAAGATGAAACATTAAGTCATTCTGAACCCAAAATTAGACGGGAGGAACCTACTCCACTCACGGTCAATGCAAAGCTGGAGAGGTTCTGGATATTCTCAGACGTTACCTCAAGCAACTTTTTGCTGCACTCTGGCTGTCTTATGTGGGAGGAGTAGCAGGGTATAAACTTTAATACTGTATATTAAACAAAAAAAGTACTTTAGAAGGTAAAGTAGGCCATGACAGACAGGCTGATAGAAATAATGTCATTTACTTGTCAGCATATAGATAGTCCCGCCAGCATGCTAGGATTTATTTATTTTTAACGAAAACATGTGCAACTCAATTCCACCAATATGAAATCATGCCCCTGCAGCAAAATAGGTAAAGCAAACATTAAAGCTCTCCCTAATCTGACCTTGGGTGTTCTCAGAACTATAAAAAGGATTATTTATGGAACCTCTGGATCAGTGATATAATAGCTTTACTATGCCTAATTACAATGCTCTGGAGTGAGATTACCCTTGTAAGTCAGTCACTCATACACTTAAATGCAGTTTCTCTGGCTGGAACATCAACATCAGGGACAGAGCGTTCACATTGTGAGAGAGCACAGTTGTAAATACAATTTTTCTAGTGACAAAAATTGTTTGAATTTGATGTTTCTGTTAACGTTTTACAATATTAAGTGTTCAAATTCAGTGCTGTGTTCACAGGTTAACTTATTTATTTATTTCTTAAGAAAATTATATTGAGGCATTTTTAGTTGTATCTGTTTTAATTCATGTTGTGAGCCACCTTGGGTCCTGTACTTGGAGAAAGGAGGGATATAAATAATACAAAATAAATATAAAGCTTTGGGAAAATATTTTGTCAATGAAATGATCCACTGGGAAAAACTTAAGATATTCTGCTGCACTGAAAGAGATGCATTATAAACAGCAGGAAATTCAGTAAGACTTGAGGCCTGTGTCACAGAATGATAGAGCAACTGGGCTGAATGCAAGTATAGATGTAATAAGATAAATAGAGATTCTTAGGTCATATTTCTCCAGTGATAATTATCAAGCAATACCTTGGTTGCTTAAAATCTCCATTGCAGGTCAGCTATCACAGACTGAGCCTTCTCATCACATGAATGATGGTAATAGGAGGCATACTGGGATACGATAAGCTTATCATGTGCTAGCAGCCACTCAAACAGCAAGTTCAATTCATCCTAAAATATGGATGGATAAAATATGTCGATGAAGTTGGATAAAAAGCAAGGAGGGACAGAGTCGATGCAGACAGAGGTCAGTGGATGAACTGTATTAGGACATGAATGGAGTGCATTTGGACAGGGCTGGATAGATATAGAGTGCCCATGGGTAAACGGATGAAACATATGCAGAGAGGAATGGATGGATAAGACGCAGTTATGGATGTATTAATAGATTCAGATAGAGTGCACGCTGGTGAAAATGGATAGACGGGCTGTTTGAAAATCAAGGTGGAGGGATTTATAGGTCTTTTTGAAACCGTAAGCAGACATATTTGGAGTCACTTACATCAAAGCAGTTTTGGGGGTGGGGGAAGTTACCCTCATCCAAAGCAATAAATCTTCTTAATATCAATAGTATTCGGTGGTGCCATGAGCCTTTATTTTACATTTAAACATTCTACTTTGGATCACACACACACAAACACACTCACTCATGCCACCCACAACCTCTGCTGAGCAGTAGCAAGATTCCAGGGGGTTCCAGGCACTCATGCAGGGGGTTTCAGGCACTCATCCAGGCACTCAAGGCACAGCAGAGATGAGTCTCTTTAAGAAATATGGTTTGTTTTACTCATATTGACACCTAGAGCCTTCAGTGGAGGGGGTGCAGAACATGACGCCCCAACTGTGTCTCTCATAGCTTCAGCAAGCTAGGGCCCAAAGCAACAGCCTGTCATGGCCCCCAGACTCTTGGTGCAAAGCCACTTCCGAACTGTAGAGGAGATGGGGTTGCGAGCCCACGCCCTCCCCCCACACACGGGGGCTGACTCACAGCCCCCACGAGAATGAGGGAATCCTCGGGCGCGTCATCGCCCTGTCCAGCTAATTGGCTGGCCAGGGAGGCATGGCCTCGGCTATTTAGGGCCGGCACGCCTGAGGACCGCCCTCTCTTCGAAGTTGTTACGCAAATGAAGGGGGGAAGGAAGCGCCATCACCTTCCCCCAAAGCAAAGGGTAGTCCAGTAAAGGATTCTGGGGGCGCTGCCCTGTCCGAAACCTATGGAGGTGTGGGCCTAAGGCACACCCCTGAGCGGTGACCCAGGAGGAGCTCCTAGTTGATGTACATCAGCAGGACTGCCCCCAATGGTGGTTAACCCTTACCGGCCTTCATGCAATCGGGCTGAAGCCGGTTAGTTGATAGGACCAATGCCTAGGCCAACACCGCTCAATTCCTGCAATCAATAAAGTTGTGGCCTTTTCCGCCCATTAACCTTAAATACAGTGTCCTGTGACTTTATTTCCCAAGCGGGGTGGGGGGGCACTTGCCACACAACCTCCTCCAGACAGTGCCACATGGAACTCCTTTTTGTTCCCAGGACACCTTGCCAAAAAGCCTCATTTTTTCCTCTAGGCCACACCTTGAGAATAAAAATTTGCTTGCGCCACAGTAATTTTTTTATTAATAAGAAATACATTTGGGGGGAGTCCTAGCAGTGCTTGGTTTTGAAAAGATACCTATCCATATTCTGTAAAAACATATAAATAAAAATTTGATACTCTACTATACCATGCTACACTGAAATGTTTAAATGTTTCTTTGATTGTCCTTGAATTGTCCCGCCACACTTGCCATCCTCTCCTGCCCTACCAGTGTGGTGTACCACACTCTTTGAGAACCACTGGTGTAAAAGAACAACTTTTTTTCTATGTGACATAAGGCCCAAGTTGCCCTGGCAACTCCCCCCCCCACTCCCATAGGGTTACCTGTAGAGTCTTTTGCCTTGTAGATGACATCATCTCCCTCTGCCCTTCTTAATTGCAGAAAATGACAGGCAGAAAAAGCAAGCTCAGCCTGTCAGCTCTGATTAAACCCCAGCACCCAAGAATCTAGATGGGAAAATCTGGTACCCAGAGATCTGGGGGATCCCTGTTCCCCCGCTAACCCATAACAATACATACTTAGCAGACCAGACCAGAAGAACAGAACTACAGCTATGCAATGTCTCCAGTACTACATCCCACCATTGAACTAAATTTCCTGGCAGTTGCTTTCATAACCTTTTACACATCACTTAGGAAATGAAACAGCAGGTACCCCCACCCCACTCCACTATTTATTTTGCACTTAGGTTTTTTTAAACCCTGCATTGGAAAGTATGCCAAGTCTCAGTGGGGTGCTAACATCAGTGACAAATTATATGAAGCACACATGTATTTTTATGGTAGGATTTAGCATCATTTTCTAACAACAAATCTATCCAGTAAAGACTCTTGCTGGTGTTTCATCTCACGAACCATATACAGCCCCCAGATTTGTCTTTTATCATATTAAGTCATTACATTTGAATATTTTTTGGAATTAATTTAAAATATTTAAATACTGGTGGCCATCAAGTGCAACGTACAATGGCAATGAAGAATACAATAGAGAATTGTACAATACAAAATACGTTAATATTAAACTTTTGCATTCTTTGTGAATCAAAACCTACATCCACTTGATATTGCATTGATACTATATTTGCAGTTGTATTAGACTGCAGAAACCTAATTAAGCCACCACTGTCATATTTATGATTTGAACTAATAGGAAAAAGGACTGCGTAATGTTTTTAATACATAGGTATAATTAACATTAATAGGGCTCAATTTGTTTAAATATTGCATCGTCCTGAAGGAGCAGACACTAGTATGTCTTGTTTATATAGCAGCCAGTGAAACATGAAGAATAAAAAAACTATGCATCACAGCAATTCACTGGGTAAAATTTAGACTTCCTAGAAATATTGTTTAAACGATGTCTGGTCTTGAACTCTAGTAGAATGTTAGTACAGAGCCAAACTTGAAACCGAAAACGTATTACAGAATGAAGTTCAATGTTGGAAGATTCAGAAGAGACAAAAGAAAGTGCTTCTTCACACAGCATATAGCTAACCTATGGAATTTGTACGCAACAATGAAGTGTTGGCCACCAACTAGGGTGGCTTTAAAAGAAGGATACTGGCCGTGATGGCTCTGTTCTATCTCCACTGTCATAAGACTGTGCTGGCTGAGGCTCACAGAGCTGCAGTACAAAACAGCTACAAGGCAAAAGCTTAGAGAAGGATGCCCTAGCCATTTTAGTACAGATACAGAATGAATAAGGGGAAACAAGCAATATTCTAGCTATTCAAGCCATATTCTAGCTATTCAAGCCATATTCTAGCTATTCAAGCCATATTCTAGCTATTCAAGCCATATTCTAGCTATTCAAGCAATATTCTAGCTATTGGCTCAATAGGCAACCTGGGTCCAGAGGCTAATGGTTGTTGTGACATCAAAGACAAGTGATTGCATTTCCAATGCCTTAAAAAAACAAAAAACACTAAAAGCAGCCATAGCATCCTCCACCCCCAGTTTGGATCAGAACCATGGTGCCTGCAGGATTTAACCCTACTACCTTCTTTCAGAGCACTGATGCCAATAGTCAATGTCAGCAAACAGTTGCTATTAGCCATAAAAGCGAAAACATACGGACCTAGTGAGTTTGTATTGCACCTATATTACCCTCCCCATATCCCTCTACAGCAAATAGCAACTTTGTGGGTGCGTGGCTTGCACTGGGGCTGCCGCAGCATGGGGAAGAAGGATTAAGATCTCCTTCATCCACATGGTCCTGATGCAAACTGGAGCAGTCATGGCTTCTTTCAGCCAACTGGCCAGCCAGTCAAGATGCTGGGAAGAAAGGAGTGTGACCTCCTAGAAGCCCTTCTTCAGCAGCCAAGAGGATTGTATGGCACCAATCATAGTGGAGGATTGGCAGACGGAAGGGAGTGCTGAACCTCTTTCATGTCCCCGCCCTTGAATTAATCTTCAGCAACAATTTTGAATGGAAAAACAGTCCAGGGGGAAGGGAAGTGTTAAGGAGATGAGTAGCGTCTCCTACTCATGCATCAGTCTTCTCCTATGATTGGCGCTAGGATTTTGTTCCTCTCACTTTGGCATTTATAGCACAGCTTTTGTCACAGAGCTATATGCCTTGTGACTCACCAAACTAAATGCTACCCATTGGCTATATATTGTGGTCTTTCATTTACCAGACTCCCTCCTTTCATTACTATCTTGGAAAGACAGTAAAAAAAGGCAGTTTACTGAGATCCTGATGAGCTAGCACAAATCAGGGAGGGTCTGCTTTTAGCTTTGTAGGTAACATGAATTTATTACAGTTATAGAAAAGTGTATTTTTCATTATCTCTATTGGAACTGTTCTTTGGAGAAAAACAAAAAAAGAAGCCAACCGCTTCTCAACAAGGAATCATTTCAGCACTTAATTGTTGATGAATGTGAAGAATGTCCAAATAAACTACAGACTCCAGTGGGGAAAGGTTATTCAAGGTTCCCAGCTTTTTCTTTGCTTCCAACATTCTACTATAAAGTCAGAAAAGTCCCCAGTCCAGTTCAAAACTCTCTAGGGAAGGTAAATGCCAAAGCCTCCAGCCTGTCTATAATTCTAAAACCAAAACTCGGTTACTTGGCTGTCCAAAAGAAAGAAGCTTCTGAATATTTCTCAGCCTGAGTTTCTTCAGGGAATTCCACTGCAACATCTCACACCACAACCACCAACACAGTATAAACATGCTAGGATCCAACAAAAATCGCAGTTGTGGGATAAAAGAAGGCACTAAGGGTCAAGCTACATGTGACTGACAGCTGTGTGTAACTCTTGCCTTGTCTGCAGCTGTGGGAGGTTGTAGTCTTGAGCAATGGGTGGCGGGGAGGTTCTTAACCCTTTCTCTTGAGTGATCTGCCTATTCTGAATTCTCAGTTGCTCCAGCCATGAACAGTTTTTATCCCAGCAAGAAGGTAGCAGTAGTCTTGAAGGAAGCAGCACTGTGTTGGCCTGGGCAGGATTGTAGTCCACTCTAAATGCACACTTAGATGGATTAAACAAGCTGATATGTACAACATTCCACTAACCGCCCTTCTTGGTTTTTGTCATCAGGAGGCGAAATATTGCCTTTTGTGATCCAGAGAGTAAAGAGGGTGGGATTTTCCTACTTTTGACTTGCATGGATGCCTCTATTCGCATGCTCACTGGCTGTGGTACCTAACTCCCAGCGTGAAATCCATTCCTGCCTAGAGCTTGGCTCAAACTAGCTCATTCTGGTATGTAAGTGGTATGTAAACATAAGAATAAACAACCATCAATAACAACGATCTGTTTCTGTGAAACAGAATTGACCCAGGACGTTTCAGCACGTCAGTTTTTCTGTGGAATTGCTGGTTGAGCAGCACCAACCCTACCATCAAACATCTGCCTGGAAGCACCCTATCTCTTGATTTTAGGTACTTTGCAGGATAGAAAATAATGTGCGCTGCCATCCTATATTATTTGTAGACGTTGCTGACAAGACCGCCAACGCAAAACACAGCAGCGTGGTCGGCCCGCTTTTCTCCCACGATGTCCTTAACATCAGGGGCAGAAGTTCAACAGGCGCAGCTTCGCTTTCTCCCGCTGGCCAGGAGCCACTGCTACCCTCTCCGAGGCTGAAGCATATTTGGAGACACCGGACACGAAGAGGGACCCGCTCTGCACCACCGCAGCGCCTGCGATTCCAGCAAAGCACCTGCCAGGTGCAGCGCGCGACCTCCGCCTGTTCTTTCCCCGCGCCGCGCGCGCCTAGGCTTAAAACGCGACTTTCTTCAGCCGCGCGCACCGAACTCGCCCACCTCCCGGAAGTCCCGCCTTAGCTCCGCGGAAGTGAAGTGAAATCCGGAGGGCGGCCGGGTGGCAATCATGCCGGGCAAGATGGCGGCGCCCACGGAACCGTGCTGAGGGGAACGAAGGGCAGGGCGGGCACCGAGTCCCGCTCTCTGCCCTTCCTACGCCGCGCACCGCCTCGGGCTCCCGCAGGTACCAAAGGGAAGTTGGGAGGAAAAACCTCGGGGAGCTCTTGCCCCTTCCGCCGGGGCGGGAGAAGAAGGGAGGGGAGGACAGGGACTCTTAGATGCCAAAATAAGGCGAGAAGGGGCAACGCCTTTTCGGAAGGTGCCAGAGAAGGAATGGCTCTCTCCTCCGGGCTTCTCTGCCTGTCGCCTCTCCTCTTTGCGCGGCTGCTTCTGCTCCCGTGTGTTCGGAAGGGCGACTCTAGGTCATAGGAACCTGCCTTGCCCCGTGTCAGACCGTGGCACCGCTTACTAAATGTTATGTGAGGTGCCTGTCAGTGGCTCCCCAGGATTTCAGGCAAGGCCTTCCCTTATCCCTACCTGGGCATCTGAACCTGGGACCTTCTACGTGCAAAGCAGGGCACTGCCCGCTGAATAGAGGCCGAGTGATGGTAAAAGAAGCCGAGCCGAAAGAGTGAGCAGCTAGTCCAAAGCAGTCTTCTCCCAACAATGCTATAGATATGATTGCTTTTCCTAAATGGAAAGGTTTGCTTTACGGGTCCCAAGGCATGTATGCTTGATTACTGAGCTGAAGCTGGTGTTGTTGGCTACAGCTTCTGTTTTATTGTCTCAGTTTTAAATTACAAGCCTGTGGTAACTTCTGTGTGCACAGGTGGTGCCAAATAAATACATAAATAAATAAATAGCTAACATTGGGGGAGAAAGCAGCCCCCCATTCTCTTCTGCTGTGTTTGCTGACAACAACAACAACACCCCAACCATCTGGCTGACTTGCCCCATCCATTCTGGGTGGCTTCTAACACGTATAAAAACATAATGAAACGTTAAACATTAAAAACATCCCAATACAGGGCTGCCTTCAATAAAAAGTGCAACTTGCTAAAAAGCAAAACTTGCTGGGGTTTTTGTTGTTATAGGCTGGGTGAAAAAAATCTTTCTCTGCTTATGCACTCTTCAATTGTTTTCCTATACTGTACTATCTTAGTTGAACAAAAAGAAAAGATGGTGGCAAGGATACACAGGGAAAGAAGGTGCATTCATTTCAGTTGTATCTTTTAAGGCTTATGTTTAGTGGGAGAAGACTAAAGGGCTGTGTCTAAGGCCTCAAGAAGGATTTTTGAGGGGGTTGGCAGAATGGAGAGTCACACCATCCCTTAAAGTTCTGGAAGACAGTTTAGGATACAAGGGTCAATAAGACACAGAGGGTGGATCGTTTTGAGGGAGCTGAGATCCTTTGAATGGTTTGTGATGGTGGAACAACAGGTGTAAAGATCAGTGTCAGAGATCTCTTGGGATATGAAAATGCAAGATTAACAGGGTAAGGTTAAGGAGGATTTGAAAGAAAGATTTGTGTGGATCTGAAAGTAGATAAGACATTGGCAGTGGATGTTGTTCAGTGGTGGAGAACATCCTTTGCATTACAGAATGCCCTAAGTTCAGTCCCTGGCATAGTTAATTAAACCACACTGGGATTTGTAGCTGTCTGAGAGGAAGAGGGGTAACAGCTCTCATATGGTTTGACCCTGGTATAAGACAGTTTCCTATTTTCCTTAAGAAGGGGTGTTACATGGAGGTAAATGAAAATGTTGGCAGAGTTCTACACAGAAATATGGCAATGAAGAAAGCTTCAGGCACTTAGACTTACTAGTGTCTCTTTTTCAGGGCTGTAGTTCATGTTGTGATGGGGAGAAATGAACTTCTGTTCTCTAAGTGAATTCCCTGGTGCACTGGTTTAAAATATCAAGAAAGGGGCAATTTGGCTAGGATGCTGCACACCTTCCTTAGTGACTTTTCCCCTTTGGCCTCATGTGTTTCTTTAAAATATGTTGATTCTTTTATATATTATCTAGACAATGTATCCCTTGCACTTTGGGTATTTCAGTTGCTTAGCGTGACTTGCAACAATTAAAAACAAAACCATCCCCTACAATAAAAGTTTAAACAACAGCATAAAAATGGAAGCAGGTTCAGGGGTTTTGTGATGGAGAGAGAGAAAATGTTTTACTATGTAGAAGTATTTAAGTTTTCTCTACATTCTCTTTGTTCTCTCCTTTAAATGTGTATGTGGCTAAAGGTTCCCCCCCCCCTTCACCATGGATTTATGTTACTTTCTTTTCAATTCAAGATTTGTGTTCCTTTGAGAGAATATGCACTTTTCCTATTTAAAATAATGTGTGTTAATAGGCATACTTTATCTGAGTAACTTGTGCAAGCATACAAAAAAGCATGTTAAATAAATGAAATTGTTTGTTCCAGACATAGAAGCTACTTTTTAGTGAGCATTCAGTGGAATTGTGATGTGTCGACTTGACGAACTGAAGCACGTACACCAGGCTCATAAACATTGCTTTAGTGTTTGCCTTTATTGTCATGAGACTTTTTACTGTGACAATTAAAAATGAAGTTTTATGGTTGTCTTATATCATAGTTGTAGTTTTTAAGATCTGTAATAAACACACACATTGCAGCTGGTGCAAAAACCAGAAATGTTCTCCTGATGTGAATGTTCAACTCTGGTGCTATTTTAATGGGCAATGCCTACTTTTAAGTAAATATTCCATTTTGTTGATGCTTGTCTAGTTATAAACAGTTTTATAGCCAATGGCAGTAGCAGGAGTGGAAAAGATTAGCTTGATCGGTTGTTTGAAAGGAAACACTGAATGACTTCCCCTTGGATTTTGCAAGGATTTTTTTGTTTTATGCTCTGTTTTCATTTGCATCTTTTCCTGCTGATGAAACTGAGAATTTGTAATAGTTTTCAATCTAATCTCTATTGTAAGTAAATTCAGACTTTCCCCCTTGCTTGTAGGTCTTTTTCCAGCACCTTCAAGACAAAAGCCATGCAGCAAATGCCATGCAAGTTTGCTTGTTTCTTTAGGGCCACCAAAGTAAGAGGAGTTACATTTCAACAGTTAAATTTCATCAAGCGAATGGTAAGTTGGTGTAATAGTGTGTAGTGCTACAAAAGGCAGTGAAAATCAAGACTCTGCATTCATTGTACTGTATAGATTTCCCGCATAATAGTATGCATTAATTACAAAGGAAAAACAAAGACTATTCCATGAAACTTCTTGAAGGGAAAATAAATAAATAATGTGATTATAGCAGTGATGTGAGGTGAAGCTTTTTCTATAAATATCCGGTGTTAGTCATACACAGAATAGACTGATTAAAATCAGTTTACAGCTCAAATTAAAACTACTCTCTAGGCCACAATAGCTCAAGAGACGTTTTCACCTTTCTGTGTATTTGGGATAATGTGACCCTATCCAAGCAATGTGACAGAAACCGCATAATCTAAAACTTTTGAGAATTTGAATTAAATTTGTAGATACTTACATAGCTTCATAGGCCCACAGAATCTATAATAAAAAGTAATTTATTTTATTTTACAAATTTATGTTGTTTTTTTCAGTATGTAACACAGCATAGCAAAGCCCTCAGCCAGCGGGCAAAGTTGAAGTCAGAATCAACTGCACCTCCTTTCCTTGAAGGCCAGCATTCAGGTCAGGAAAAAACGGTTATCCATGAGGTCAGATCGGTTTCACCTCTTCTGCCGCCTTTATCTGAGAAACGAGTTATTAATGAATCTGAAGCACTGAAGTCCACAGTAATCGCCGGAGGCACAGGAACTGTAGTAGGACCTGCATCCAAGGAAGAAAAACAATGGAAAGAGATGAAACTAGAGCTGGATGATTTACCAGGCATTTTAGCTCGTTTGTCCAAAATCAAACTTACAGGTAATATTGTTATTCTTTCAGAGGTGTAGGTTATTGCAATATATATATGTGCATGCTTCTCCTATTCTTGTTGTAAAAGCAAGGGCTGCAAAGTTCAATGGCATTTCTCTAAAATATGCATGTTTGGGATGTGCCATGTAGCCAGGCTTTGAAAGGTGAGTTCAGTTGAGGGTGACTCAGTTGAGGATGATGGAGACATGTACTGTACAGCAGTTGTACTCTGATATGAGGAGTTCTTCCTTTATTACCTGTTTGGGCTGCCTTTTGTACATCCTGAGTTGGAGTGGGTCAGAGATTTCTATTTGTGTGCTTGTACCTGGAATTGTCAGTGTGTGTACAAGGGTTTAGAGAAGAAAGTAGAAAACCCAAGTTTAATATGCCCTCCCAACTTTGTGCAAGCAACAGACGGCTAAGTCCCCTTTCTCCAGTGTTCCCTTAAACAAAGTGATGTGGAGAGAGTTAGTTCTATGCTATGTGCTTTCTAGCATGAGTGGATTTATATACTGCTGCTGGTGTGCAGTAAAGGGCAGTTATATTACATCGTGGCTCTGAAAATGGCATGGGAGAAAGGGGGAATTTTTATTTTTTTTTGGCTCTGCTGAGCTCTTTAAGAGTGCATTAATTTAAAACACCTTTCTTGCTGGTTCATTATGTTTTCTTTCTGAGTGAATAAGATTTGGGTGAGCATGTGACTCTAAATCCTGTTATTTAGTTATAAACCACTGCATCATCAAGATATATCACGGTGGTTTACAATATAAAAACAAAAAAACCCAAACAATAAAATTATAAAATGTTAAAAAGAAATTAAGAGTTAAAAAGAAATTAAGAGCAAAAAAGAAATGTCTCTGCATGACCTTTGATGGTGCCCATTTTTTTGCCCTTGCACCTGTTCTGGATAGGTATAACCAGGGTAGGTATAACCAGGAATAGGTATAACCAGCATGGTACTATACCTGATGTTGGTGTAACTTTCGGCTGTGCAGGCACAAGGGAACTTAGTCTGTATCCCTTCCTTGTACTGCCAGCATGTCATATCTTTCTTTGTGCAGTTTAACCTTGATTTGAACAAACCTAAAGTTTCAGTACCTTAAGCTGAGACTGTCTCAGGCCAAGTAATTGTGTAAGCAATCTATCTGTTAATACAAAATCAAAGCACTGTATCCAGTGGTCACACAAGTAGATGGCAGCTCACCCAACCAATCTTTCTCTTACTTCTTTTCCCCTGCAAAACCTCTTTGGAAGGTTGAGAGGGCCTTGCTAAAGAGTATGTAAGAGGCAGGGAAGCTTGGCACAACCCAAAGTAAGCATAAATGAGAACCCACATTTGCAGCGGTTGTGTGGGTTGAATTTTAGAAATAAATCTACTTGCTACACATAGTGGATGATGATCGTAGATGCTAATAATGTGCCTCACATGGGTCAAGTAGGCTATTACAATTTTAATTCATTGATTTATTTAAATTAAATACCGCCCTTTATCCAAAGATCACAGGGCAGACACACAAAACCAAAATGCAAAACATAACAAAAACAGAATTAAATACACTCCCCCCCACACACCATTAAAAGGCCATATATTGTTTTAATATCCAATGGCCTGGTTGAAGAGGAAGGTTTTCCCCTGGTGCCTAAGGACAAGTGAACATTCAAAAGAAGTAATTGTTTTGAAGCTTGGGAATATTGTGTGTTCACTTTTTAGGAATTTGGGTTATTTATACCAAGTACTGTAAAGTCTGAATAGAGAATAAGCATTGGCTTATATTTTATTTCATTGATAGAATGCTTCTTTATTTAATTGAGTTACTGAGAGCAGAAATTAGTTCTTAAGCATTTAAATCTCCTAGACGTTTTAATAAAAAACTCATTATCTTATTTTGTTCCCCAATACTGGTTACAAAACGTTTGGTTTTCTAGGCTGCTCTAATTTTAGTTGTTGTTCTCCTACCAAGAATACAATATACTACTCCTAGACTTTGCTGTGGTGCACATTCCACCAAAGGTATTCCATAGATTTTACAGATTCTTGATAGGTACTATATTGTAGTTTCATAAAGAATTACCGGTATTTTTATTGATGCACAGAGGAAGCAAAATAAAAGAGTTCACACTTCAGCTTCTCTTCCTCCAAAAGTTCCCTGATATATCATAGCATCACCATCTGCTTTATTTTTAGGGCTCCTGCTTAGTTTCTGCAAGAAGTGTTATGAACATTTGTTTCAAATTACTGTTAAATGCAAGAATGCTTTAAGTACTTAGCCTCTTTTTAATGTTCATGCTGTAACCTCTAATGAAACATATATAACTACTCCAAACAAATCTAGGCTTACTAAGTAAACAAATTGGTGAGTCTCCTACCACTAGCATTGCTCTTATATTTAGTGTTTCAGTGAACAAAGTGTGAGAATGTAAGGAGAAAAACATTCATGCCAAGCGCTTTAGGAGAATGGTAGCTTTCCTTGGGGAAATATTAAAACCTGCAGTAATATGTGTCAGTGTTTGTAAAAAGCAAAAAAAAGGAGGAAAAGGTTCTGACCTCCCTTTGCCTCTTCAGCCTGGTCCTCGGACCCTTGTCGGCACAAAAAAAGAGTCCACGAGAATATCCTTGCAGAGTTTTATTCTCAAAAGTCTTTGTGCAAAACACGACTGAATAACTCCACACACCAGCACCAACCAACCCAAACACCAGCCTCAGCAACAAACTAACATTTCTCACTTATATATACAACTTGGTGCAGACCGCTGAGTCATGCTGACCCAGCTTTACTCGCATTAAAGAAACAGCGGCCATTTTAGCCGTGACACCCCTTCTGTTTCTTTAAATGCGAGAAACCCCAACAGAAACAATACATACATACATTATATACATAAACCCAGTTTTGTCATCAGTTCATTATGGCATGTTGCTGGCAAAGGCTTGGTGAACAAATCAGCAATATTATCTTGTGATTGACAATACTCCAGTTTGATTACCCCATTCTGTACACAATCTCTAACATTTGCATGACGGATAGCAATATGTTTTGATGCGGATTTCATTATTTCCGAGCCCGCTAATGCAATGCACGATTGGCTATCTTCATACACTTGGATAGGCAAATCAACTTTACAATCTAGATCTTTTAGTATCTGTATAAACCACATGATTTCATTGCATGCTAGCGACAGGCTCCCATATTCTGCCTCACAGGATGAGGTTGCAACAAATCCTTGTTTCTTTGACCTCCACCCAATTATGGAATTGGCAAACATCATAACCATTCCACTTGTAGATTTTCTGGTAGCTACACAGCTTCCCCAGTCCGCATCAACAAATATTTCTAGTTTTTCGTCTTGTGTACTAGATATCTTCAAACATACATTTAATGTCCCCTTTAGATATCTGATAAGCCTTTTCAAAGCACACCAATCAGCAGTACTGGGTTTAGATACACGTTGACTCAGAACATTTGTAGCACATGCAATGTCTGGCCTTGACCACTGGCTTAAATATAACAGTGATCCTATTTTTGAGTGATACAACTCAGGCTGATCAAATTTATCATCACACACTGTCTTTGGGAAATCTGGTGTCATGGGAGTCTGAACTGGCTTGCAGTTTTCCATGCCAAACTGCTCTATCAAACGAAGAATTTTCTCTTTCTGACTCAATAGGAAGCTTCCATCAGCTTCCTGCCTTACTTCTACTCCCAAGTAATTGCTTACAGGCCCCAAGGCTTTAAGCTTAAACCTCTTTTCCAGTTGATTTGTGAGCTTCTGGATCTCATCTGTGGAACTCCCTGCCACAAGCAAATCATCAACAAAGACTAAGAGCATTAGATATTTGTTGCCTGATCCCTTGGTGTACAGGCATGGATCAGCCACACTCCTTTTAAAACCAAGTTTTACAAGGGCTTCATTTAAACACTGGTTCCAACACCTTCCACTTTGTTTGAGACCATAAACAGCCTTTCTCAAACGCCAGACTGCACCATTCTCCTCTTCAAACCCAGGGGGTTGTCTCATTAATACTTCATGGTCTAAATTTGCATGCAGATATGCAGCATCAACATCAAAATGGTGCACTGCTAGTTGTCTTACAGCAGCAATGGAAAGCATTAAGCGAAAAGTTTCACTCTTTACAGTGGGAGAAAACACTTCATCATAACTCTCCCCTTTAATCTGAGTGAACCCTCTGGCTACTAATCTGGCTCGAAAACGTGGTTCCCCAGATGCAAGGGTTTTCCTTTTGTAAACCCACTTGCATGACACCACTCTGCCACCAGGTGGCGGCATTATGACCTCAAACACTTTGTTACGTTTAAAAGAGTCCATTTCTTCTTTCATAGCTTGTTCCCACAAAGCACGTTCCCCAGGGGGTAAGTCTAAGACTTCATTATAACTTTGTGGTTCCACACAACTCACATTGCATACTCTCACTCCTCCTAGGGTCAAACGCTGAGGAGGTACACCCTTGTTTGAACGCTGGGAGCGCCTAGGCACTATTACTTCTTCTTCCCCCCTTATCTCTGGCTCTTCTTCCTCTTCCTCTAGAGAAGTATTATCTTTTGCCACATCTTTTGGGGAAATCTGTGCCTCCTCCTGCTCCTGCGTTGCCAATGGCTGAGAAGAAGCCTCTTCTCTTACTTGCAGGGGCAGTAGGCAATCTGGGTTGGCATGGATCACAGTCCATCTGTCCTGGTCAGCGAAGTCTGCACTTCGTGACAGAACCACTCGTCCTGGGCGTAAATTGAAACGCCACCCTTTGCCATAGGACTGATATCCCACAAACCGCAGTCTCTGCGCTCTAGCACCCCCTTTCTGGCGCTGAGCTTTGGGGATGTTTACATGTGCCCAAGCACCCCAGTTATGGAGCATTGTCCACTCTGGTTCTTTCCCAAACAACACATGATAAGGAATATCTTTTATAGAGCTAGACCAGGTTCTATTAATCAAAAAGTTCGCTGTCAGAAAAGCCTCACCCCACAGCCTATGGTTGTGACCCAATCCTGCATCCACTAGCAGGCAGTCCTTTACTGACTGTATTACAGCCCCACGCCTTTCACACAGACCATTTTCAGCAGGGCTATAAGGGTTAGTCAAACGATGAGTGATCCCCTTACGTCGCAACCATGTCCCAAATTGTTTGTTCAGAAATTCTCCACCCCTATCTGTTTGCAACTGCACAACAGGGCGAGCGAAGAGCTTTTCAGCTTGGGCAACCCATTCTCTGAATGTGGGGAAACACTCAGATTTCTGCTTTAACAAAAACAACCAACTAAAACGTGATTTATCATCAATTACCAGAAAAGCATATCTGGCGCCTCCTTCAGTCTTCTGTGGAAAAGGGCCTATCACGTCACAATGGACAAGTTCTAAAACCTCTTTAGATACTCTGTCACTTTTAGAAGCCACAGGCTTCCTCTTAGATTTGGCCATTTTACATACATTGCAATCTAGGAAACAGTTACAGCTGTTTACTTTTAGGTTCTTGCACACCTTTTGCATCTCTGAAAGCACACGGAAATTGGCGTGACCCAGTTTTCTGTGCAGTTCATGTACACACCCCTTATGAACTGGCAAATTATCCTGAACCACCTGGGCTGCTTTAACAGGCTTGTCCTGCATTACATATAACCCATTTTCCAACTTTGCATGGCCACATACCTGAATTCCATTCTTTATCAGACAGCCATCCCGTGTGAAGTTAACACTATACCCTGCATTAATCAAACAGCTTACAGACAGCAAACAATAGTCCAAACTGCTGACAAACAGAGTCTCTGGTAGAGTAGTGTTCAAGCACTGCAGGAAACATGTTCCCTGGCCATCAATCTTGCTTCTACGACCATCAGCAAGATAAATTGAGTCTTTTCCATCAGCTGGCTTCCCCAGGGTCTTAAAGTCCTCCCGACTGTTGCAGATAATCCTGCTGCTCCCAGAGTCCAGCAACCATGTTCCTCGAGGTATCTTCCTCTCCTCTCGAGAAAATGCAGAAACAAACTGAGCAGAACGCGTGTTCTTCTTCTCTGAAGAGAACCCCTTCTGCTTACGTTTCTGCGTTGATTGCTGTCTCTGCTCCACGTCGTCTCCTGGAAGTCTTGCCCTGCATTGACGTTGGAGATGCCCGGGTTGGTTGCATCTATAGCATCTCCTCACTGCCATGGCCAAGTCCAAACCTTGGCGTTGCTCCATTGGCAGATTCTGCTGCTGGCCCCCTCGACTGTAACTCCTCCGCTCTTGGAGTTCAGCTTGTTTATCTGACCTTCTTTCTGCTTCTTCGGTCAATCTTCCAACCACATACTCAAGGGTCAGATCTCGGGGACGCATACTCTCCATGCTGTTAATCACGGGCAACCAGCTTTCAGGCAAACGGCTTCTAGCTGCTGCCTCTGTTGACCCTCAGGTCCCGCCTGGCTCTGCAACTGGTGTAGCCGCTCTGTGAGTCGCCTACTGTGGTCCTCTAGCAGTTCAAACTGTTCCAGTAGCCGACGCTGAGTGCTTTTCTGGTCCTCAGATCCTAGCTGCTCCAGCGTCGCTGCAGACAGTTACAGCTTGCCACCAACTGCTCCAACGCACAGCCACCGGCTCCATACACCACCAGGACTCACCAGCTCCCTGCTGAGATGCTGTCAGTCGTTTTGCACTCTGCACATGCTCAGAAACACTGGGCCCATAACCTGTCAGTGTTTGTAAAAAGCAAAAAAAAGGAGGAAAAGGTTCTGACCTCCCTTTGCCTCTTCAGCCTGGTCCTCGGACCCTTGTCGGCACAAAAAAAGAGTCCACGAGAATATCCTTGCAGAGTTTTATTCTCAAAAGTCTTTGTGCAAAACACGACTGAATAACTCCACACACCAGCACCAACCAACCCAAACACCAGCCTCAGCAACAAACTAACATTTCTCACTTATATATACAACTTGGTGCAGACCGCTGAGTCATGCTGACCCAGCTTTACTCGCATTAAAGAAACAGCGGCCATTTTAGCCGTGACAATATGATCAAATTCCTCCCCCACAAATTAAATAAGAAACACACCTTTTTCTCCAGCTTAGTTTTAGCATAGAAGTTCTGAAGCGTAGGGATTTCAATTTAAAAGCTCAAATGAAAAAGGCTAGGATTAAAATTTAATTTTCTATATTTTAAATGTTCTAAGAGTTTGGGTTTTAAATTTATTGCCACTATTGGAAAGTCATAAGCAACCTTGAAATGGGCATATATGGATTTATTTATTTTTTTAGTGTACAGTATACGACAAACTAGGGACGCAGGTGGCGCTGTGGGTTAAAGCCTCAGCGCCTAGGACTTGCCGATCGAAAGGTCGGCGGTTCGAATCCCTGCAGCGGGGTGCGCTCCCGCTGCTCGGTCCCAGCGCCTGCCAACCTAGCAGTTCGAAAGCACCTCCAGGTGCAAGTAGATAAATAGGGACCGCTTACCAGCGGGAAGGTAAACGGTGTTTCCGTGTGCGGCTCTGGCTTGCCAGAGCAGCGATGTCACGCCGGCCACGTGACCCGGAAGTGTCTCCGGACAGCGCTGGCCCCTGGCCTCTTAAGTGAGATGGGCGCACAACCCCAGAGTCTGTCAAGACTGGCCCGTACGGGCAGGGGTACCTTTACCTTTACCTTATACGACAAACTAGTAGAATGTGAGTATGTTTGTTTAAAAACATTTCACATTTAACTTTAGCTGTCAATGTGCAATCTGCAGACTCTTTTCCTGTAAAGTTGGGAGTCAAAGGGAAAGCTGTAACCACTTTTACATCTAGATGTATCTGCTTTTTGCAGGTATTGGCTGTGTGACCAAGTTCCCCAAGCACTCCTGAAGTTGCCACCCATTAGCTGATGGGTGGTGACTTTAGTCCTTCTTGCTGCAGGGATCAACTTCAAGGGGAACCTGATTGCACAGGCAATCCAGCCGTCTCTAGCTGCCCCACCCTCTCCTTAGGGTATGGATAGGTACATATGGAAGGATGCATTCCATTAGGTACTGAGTTCTCAAGCTGTTTTAAGATGTCATGGTCCAAAACCAGAACCTCTACATGGGCTCAGCAATGAAGGTAATGCACTTAAGGGAGGACTGAGAAAGAATTAAAGAATTCTGAACCAATGATTTTGTTTTGATACAATAACTGAACTGAGATCACAGTTCTTCATACCAAATTAACTTCTGCCCCAACTCCAATTTTCATTTGAGCAGTAAAATGTAGGGTTTGGTGGGAAGAGTCATTTTGTTGCCATCAAACAACAATGTTAGAAGTTTGAAATCTTTGCTGATCTATTTCAAATCACCCAGAATTTTACCTCTTCACCCACCCTACTTTATAGTAGGCAGCTCTAAAATTTAGAAAGGCATAGATGAAGGTCTCTAGGTCTGAATTTGAGGCATGCACTTAAAGCTTGCTTTAGCCAAGGCCCTGATGATGCACTTGACAGCATAAACTTTGTTTTATGCGTGTGGGATACTGGGCAAGCTTACAGAAATATCTATTCCAGTTGGATAAATGAGAATGTAGTGCAGCTGCTTTTAATGAGATCCTGATAAGTCGCAATGAAATGACTGCCTGAAATTAATCTGGAGAAATCAATGGAGACTTTAATTAGAACACTGGCTACAGTATGTTAGAACTTCTTTGAGGGTCATTGTAATGATAATGCCATACAGACAGCTCCCCCTCCCTCCTTCTATAAATGAACTGGTGTTTTGTTAAAATAAATAGATTTTGAGTATTCGCTCTGATAAATTTAATTAAAACTTCTTGTCAGAATTTAAAGGAAGGCATTTACCTTTACTAATGGAAACCCAGTGTTTCTGACAAAACTCAAATAGGGAGGCAGCAAAATATGTCGTTTGTGATTTTTTTCTGGCAACACCAGTGACTTACCTCTCCATCTCCATCTTTCCTTTCAGCCATAATCTTTTCATTATGCTGTTTTTTAACTGTCATAAGGGTAGAAGGGTGGAAGAGAGAGCTGAGTAGTGTGATAGTGGTTGCACATGTGACTTTAGCTTCCTGGTTATGGGAATATGCCTAGTTGCTTGGTGGAAGTTTATACTCACCCTAGGCAAGTTGCTAAAGGCCACATGCAGAGAGTATACTATTATGTGCCAACATAGGAACACACCCTCATATTTCTGAGAGCAGGAGCAGCTTCTTCTATTTATCTTGTTTTAATCACGAGGCAGGGGGAGGACACTGTTATCATGGCAGTATTATCAAAAAGAGTAAGGATGACTCAGAGCTGGAAAAACTCAAAGTTGTCTGTGATGAAGTTGTCTTTATAATATTGTAATTGATATGCAGTGGTTCCAGCTGCAAAACTGTAAGCGATATATTTTATTAACATGTTGGTACTAAAGTGTGTGTTTGCATTACAGCCCTGGTTGTAAGTACTGCCTCAGCTGGATTTGCAATGGCACCTGTACCATTTGACCTAACGTGTTTCCTGCTTGCCTCCCTTGGAACAGGCCTATCATCCTGCGCTGCTAATTCCATCAACCAGGTTGGTGCTTCATCATTATCTTGTCTTCACAGCTCAGTGCTATGAATATACAAAGTTACTCATTTTTGCAGTTCCTGTGTGATGATAGATCAAAATATGAACATCAAGCATAACATGTTTATTTGGGACCACGAGTTAAGACAGCATTAAAGTCTTGTCAAAGTGGTGCTACTTTTGATGGTATAAAAGCGGCAGTCGGGGTGCAAGCAGTTTTTCTGGCTCCCAAAGACTCCACCTATTTTGGCAGCAGTAGTAAAAATAAACAAAATAGACACAGTGCTGGGTTGGGGGGAACTGAAGAAAATTCAGGTGTACATTCTTGAAACTATGGTTTATTGTTACATAAATAAGGTGCTGCTTCTGCCATATAATGGGAGGGAATTTCAAAGGGTAGGTGCTGCCATGCTAAAGGTGCAATTCTGAGATCGTGTGGAATGGACCTTTGGATAGATTTGTGTCTGCTGGATGCCCTCCTGCAGAATATAGTGGTCAACTGGGTATTTAGGGGATGAGATTACCTTTTTGGGTACCCTGTTCTCATTCTGCATAAGGCTTTTTAGTCCAGTACAGCACCTTGAACCTAGCCTGGTAGCTAATTCGCAGCCAGTGCAATTCTTTCAGCAGTGGTGTAATCTGATTGTGATATTCCATCCTACTGAGTGATCAAGCTGCCACCTTTTGCACTAGTTGCAGCTCCAAGGGCAGCCCCACATAAGCACATTGCAGTAATCCCATCTGGAGTTATGAGCGCATAGCCGACAGTGGTCAGGCTATCCTGATACACAAATGGCTGGAGCTGTCTTACCAACCCAAGCTGGTAAAATGCACTCCTAGCCACTAAGGCCTCTAGTGACAGATATAGATCCAGAAGTGCTCCCAGATTATGAACCTGCTCTTTCAGTGAGAGCATGACCCCATCCAAAGCAAGGAGTGGACTAATTTTCTGGACTTGGGAACTACCTACCCACAGTAAGTCCATCTTTAGAGGTTGGTTCATTGGCTGTCATTCAACCACTGAATCCAGGCACTGGTCCAGGGCTTGCATGGCCTCTCCTGATTCAGATGTTACAGAGAAATAGAACTGGCTTTTAGTAGTAGTAATACAGTGGTACCTCCGGTTACAAACTTAATTTGTTCCGGAGTTCTGTTCTTAAGCCGAAACCATTCATAACCCGAGGCGCGCTTTCATTAATGGTGCCTCCCGCTGCTCCTGCGCTGCCAGCACGCAACTTGCGCTCGCATCTTGGGGCAAAGTTCGCAGCCGGGAGCATCTACTTCCGTTTTAGCGGAGCTCGTAACCCGAAGCGTTTGCAAGGAGGACAGTACATAACACGAGGTTCCACTGTACAGTGGTACATCTGGTTACAGACGCTTCAGGTTACAGACGCTTCAGGTTACAGACTCCACTAACCCAGAAATAGTACCTCGGGTTAAGAACTTTGCTTCAGGATGAGAACAGAAATTGCGCAGCAGCAGCACGGCGGCAGCAGGAGACCCCATTAGCTAAATGGTGCTTCAGGTTAAGAACAGTTTCCGGTTAAGAACAGACCTCCAGAACGAATTAAGTTCTTAACCTGAGGTACCACTGTATAGTGTGTTTTTTTAAAAAAAACATATTTCTTAGTTTACAAAAGTATGTGCAATGTCTCTTTTTTCCAGTTGCGTTTTCTACAGATCAATTTCATTTGTTGTGAGACATTAGTGTTACATTAGGAAGGAAAGGGGGAAAGAGGTAGAGGGGGGAATGGTGAGTGGGGTGGGGTCGGGTGGCAATGCTTCTATTCTAGTTAGTGTATGTGAGCCTTTATAGTTTTTTGTGCTTTTCCTCAAAATATACCTGAGGAGTAGGTTACAGGTTGTTACTGAGGCTGAGTGACAGATTACTTTTGTGTGATGTCGGCATCACAAAAGAGCCAAACTACACATGACATAATATCAGAATTTGCAACTATGGTGATGCAGTATAGTTGCAGGAGGTCCTTCTTGCAACAAGGCAGGTGGAGGCAACATCACTGAACAAGTGACAAATATAAAGTCATAGAATCGTAGAATTGTTGAGTTGGAAGAGACACTGAGCATCATCTAGTCCAGCCCCCTGCCATGCAGGAATATGCAGTTGTCCCATAGAGATATCGAACCTGCAACCTTGGCATTATCGGCACAACACTCTAACAAGCTGAGCTCCACCAAAGTCTTGAGCAAAAGGCTTGTAGAGCTACAAGATTTGTATATGCGTAATATAATGCCCCACCCTCAAGTCCGGGGGGGCGGGGGTAGAATAGGAAAGAAATCTCAATGATTAATTGCCCATTTTTGTTTATTAAACAAGTGGGGGGGGGGGAATGGAAATCCCACCCTGTGATGTGATCCTGGAGGTAAATTATGTTTTCCTCAGTCTCAGTCGCTTTACCTAACCTGCTTTTACTTTAGTTCAATACCCATTTTAGGGTTGTAAACCTGTTTTCTGATCTCCTTATGAAAACTGAAAATCAAGCTTTTGTAGTGTCAGATCTTTATGTAGAAAGAATATCTTTTTTTGGAGTTCAGAGATTGATTTATGGCACTGCCATGCAGATAAAACGTGTAGTGTTGTTTACAACAAAACGTACAACATTGAAATATTGAAAGATTGCATGTTCCTCTTAGAAGTCAAGTGCATTCTTCTGAGACTGTGGAATGGTTCAAAGTGGGAGAAGATTGTAAAGATGAAAGCAGGATGTTTAAAATGGTTTGAATTTAGTAGCTGAAAGATAAACTGCTATGGTTAGGTTTGAGTGATAGTACCTTGAGAAAGAAGCAGATGGAATTGCATATCTTGTATTGAACTTCTAAAACATACAGTGGAAATTAAAGAAAACAACACACAGGGAAAGAGAAGAAATCAAAAGTGATGATATACTAACCCCTTCTGATTTGTGGGGGCAGGAAGGGGAATGTTTGCCTTAGATAATTGTATTGCGCATCTGCAATAGCTGTACTTCTGGCATTTGATGTAAAATGCTTGCTATTTTTTGTTCTTATAAACCTTTCTTAAAATTAATAAAGAAAAGCCAGAAGATGGGTGGTTGCGCCTAGCCTAGCTCTCCATGCACTGGCAGCACTAAAATGCATTGTACCTGGACTTCCCTTTGAGGACCAGTGGGTTTTTAACTGGAACCCCTGGAACTGAGTTCTAGCACCTCTTAGTTGTGTTCCGGCAGCCCTGCAATGTTGTGGGTGCTCCCCCTAAAAAAGGGAGAGTTCTGGAACCTCATTTTCTATTTTTAAAAAGCCCTGTTGAGGACCATTTGGAAACTACAATTAGGGTGTAGTGAATACCAGGATTTTAATATTTTGACATGTTGAGTCTTCTTGAATTTCACCTAGTTGAAGCTTAGAAAGACAAAGGGAGGCTATTCAGTTAGTGGTGCTTGTTCTTGGTTTTGCCTCTGGCCACCTGCCAGACCAGACAGAAAGAGATCTGAGTTATGTGGGCGCATGGTGTGGTTTTGGTTTCCTTCGGGAGGGGTGCCAGCAAAGCAAGAAACCAGTGAAAACTGATGGGGCTTCCTGTTGGTCACAAGCCTTATCAGCCCATACCGGCTGGAGTGTTGGAATGCACAGTCCACACAGCTAACCACATTGTATTAATTAGGAGGGAGCAGGTCAGCTCACTGCCTTCTGTCTTCAACAGAACGTAGAAGGAGCATGTTCTTCACTGCCTTTACTTCCTTTGGAGGGGGGGGAAACGCTTTAAGACAAGGTTTGAACAACCACAAACATCTGAATACTGGATTCATTTAGTTTAGAGAAACTTTTCTGAGAGATTCTGAGCAATGTGCTCTCTCTCTCTCTCTCTCTCTCTCTCTCTCTCTCTCTCACACACACACACACACACACACGGAGGAAGTGCTTTTTCTCCTGTGTATAGCATGGTGAGACAACTTGTAGCTGCCTGGAATTTTTTGAAATTAATAGAGAATGGAGAGCCAATGCGCTTGACTTCTGTATAGTTCATTTGAGATTAACACCTGATGCATCTCTGTCTGTCTTTCTCTGAAGTTTCTTTTTGTTTTGACTGAGCAGACGGCCTGCAGCAGGCAGCGCTTCCTTTCATCTTCCTCTGATGATCAAAAGATTGCCAAGTGGTGGTTATTAAAACCTGGTGTTTAAGCTCTGGAGTGCAAGGCTGTCAGTGTAGGAGGCAGCCAATGATGTAATTTACAGTATATAATAAATATAGGAGAAGTGCAACACTGGAAGTCTATCTCCGTGCTCAAAAATGCTCTGATATATGCTGCTTTGATATTTTAACTGCCTGGCAACCTTCATTTGGTTACTGTGAGGATCATAAGTTATGGCTAGTCCGATGATTCATAATTGTAACTCCGCTAAATCGGTGAGCATCAAGAAATCCTCAATACTGAAGATGAATGGTTTGATCAGTGATGGTATTATTTCATGAGCTGCGAAAATGATGAGCACTTAGAGACCCAACCTCCACAAGTACAATAAATTTTAAATGCAGAGATCATCTTTCTAAAGCATAAATTATTTGACCTGTGGCTGAAACTTGATAAAGGATCTTGGGAAGAATGTTATAAATTAGTGGGTGCCGTTGTAAGGAGAGTGTCTCAGATAATAAGCATAACAAAGGGAGGAGGGAAACCTTTGCAAGCATTTGTGTTGTGTGCATGCATTATATTTTGAATTAAATGTCCTGGCAAGGGTGAAAAAAATAGCTGTAGAAACAAACTGGAGAAAGTAACAAGTTATTTTCCTTTTCACAAATTGTTTCATTTAGTCATGCTTATTTATAAATATGAAGCGTGTCAGTGTGGAGCAACATTCATGCTGCTTCTTGTAATCCTGTGAAACCCAGGTATACTTTGGAGACGTCATGGCTGATGAGAGTTTTGAGTGTGTACTGGCAAACATTTCTGGTATGAGTCAGGGTAACAAGAGCCTGACTTACCTGCTTCATAACAAAGCACTGTATGCAACAGAGGTGTAAAGTGGGACTGCATTGTCTTTTTCTGCTATTTATATCCACACTGCTGTTTTAACATTGCTTGATAGTGTCTATATGCACAAAGGGAGATGCATTCCTATATAATTTTTAAAAACAGGCTCTGATAACTCACTGCAGAGACCCTCTTAAAATACTGTAGCTGAGAGCAGCCTCCTGCATTAGCTTAGAAAGCCCATTGTGCATGTGCATGTGCGTATACAGGTGATTTTGTGTTTGCATTACAAAACTTCTAACAAAATTTTGGTTTTGTAAGAAACAATGTAAAGCAAAATTCTCCCCTCATAATAAACATCAGTCAGAAGAAGGTCAGAATGTCTGCATTATGCAGCTAATATGGGAACAACTTTCCCTTTTCTTTTGTACAATAATTAATAGAAGATTCCCCCCTTTAAATTAAGGATTGTCTGAGACACGTGAAGATGGGACATAACAGAAATGTACAAAATACATAATAAAACAAAAACAAACCAATAATCCCCCTCCCACATGCATATTTTAAAAGCCATGGAATGTTAATCAGCTAAACGGCTGGTTGAAGAGCAATGTTTTCGCCAGCACCTAAATATATATAATGAAGGCACCAGGCAGGCCCCCCTGGGGAGAGCATTCCATTAACAGGGAGCCACCTTCCAAGATCTCTCATTCTGGAGGCACACAAAGAAGGGCCTCTGGTGATGATCACAGGATCTGTGTCAGTTCATATGGAGAGACAGTGTCCTTGAGGTATTGCGGTCCTGAGTCATTTAAAGCTTTACAGGTCCAAACCAGCACTTTGAATTGGGCCCAGAACTGTCTTCAGAGACAGCCCTACATATAATGTGTTGCATTAATCTAACCTAGAGGTTTGCAGTGCATAGACAACAGAGGTTAGGCTACCCCTGTCCAGATGGGGTACAGAAGGGCCACTAGCAGAAGCTGATGGAAGGCACTCTGCAGCACTGAGGCCACCAGAGCCTCAAGCGACAGCAAAGGATCCAGAAACAACCCCAAGCTACATACACCTTCTGGATAATCCCACTCAGCAGTTTCATGTCGATGTTACATGACTACATCATTTTTTATTTTGCTAGTAATTGATTTCTGATTTACCTCCTCACCACCTTCCAGTCTGGTGGGAACTCTTTCATTTAACAATACTGCCAGTAGATGTTTCATTGACTGTTTGTTTCTAGAACTCTCACTTTGGATAATGGCTGTCTCATAAATTCATAGTTCCAGACTTGGTTAAAATCTCACACCAACCAGCATAGAGTCTGGAGCACATTTTTAATAAGGAGCTGGAGTCCAATGTCGGGTTATGCTTCCTAGCCCTTAGGCCACATTTTGTATGTTATTCTTATTCCTGTGTCATTTGTTCAATTAACTTTATTCATGAGGGTCTGGATTCACAAGTACCCAAGATCAATACATAGACAAAACAGTTTTGGTATAATAATTGAAATATGCTAATTAGACAGCAACAGATTTGATGGTAAACTTTATTCTAAGGTGTTTGAGCAGAGCAGGTTCACATGAGTGAACCTTTTGACTGTACTTTCTACTCACTTATATGAGATTGCTTATTTCACTTTTAGCCAGTCTTTCATTCCATAGAGTCCCAGGACAGCATACAGCATACAAACCCCAACAAAAGTCTAGCCCACACCACACACAATAACATGGTGAAAAACCAACAGCATAGATATACAACCATATAGCAGTTCAACAGCAGGCATAAAAATAGAGATCACTAATCTCCACACCCAAATACCTGGTAGGGAAAGATGCATCTTCAGGTGATGCCAAAAGGTCTTTGACGACGACGGTATCTCCTTTGGGGGAGAGTTCCACAAATGAGGTGCCCCCACAGAGTGTTGTCTTGCAATGTATATGAGTGTGGGTCATAGATCTTAGCTCCAGCAACTTCAGTCATCACTGACACTCTTTGACTTTGCTGTTGCTGCACTTTGTAAGCTGCTGCCTCTCATGTTTATTTCTCTCTCATAAGCTCATGATTCTTGTAAAGTGATGAGAAAAACATCACAAGGTAGTTTGTGAACTAGATATTTGTTGCAAGCCAGTCTTAAAATATAACATGCGCACACACACTTGCTTCATCTGTGTGGTTTTTTTGGTGGAGTATATTCTAAATTAGGTTTACGACCAAGGTTAAGTTATACTCTGTCCAGATGTGGTTAAGGCTGTGAGAAACTAGCATGTTGTCAATTTACTTAACTTTTTTATTTTTTAAAAAATGGAAAGTTGGGAGGGGGGAAGCAATTTACCTTTATGATTGATCTTCAGGAAAACTTTAGTTGTGGTGCTCCCTTTAGATGCAGTGCCAGATTTACCCCCGGAAGCACCGATGGCTGGAAGAACAAAGACTTATTAAAGGGTTGCAGTGATGGAATGTAGAGATAGCATCAGACAAAGAAAAAACTTAGTAGTTAATAAAATTAATCTGCCTGTGTAATCTGCAGTGGCACTACATCCCCAAATATACTTATCTCTTAAAATACAAGAATGATTAGGTTTTGTTCTCTAGCTTGTAGGATAGCTGCCTGAACTGTTTCAGATTAAGAATGCCTCTTGCATGGCAACAAAATATTGAGTGATGAAAATATTAGTGGAAAGCTGCTTATCTACCAAAAGTTACTTTAAATAGCATGAGAATTGGAATGTCTATGCGTTTGGGGCCTTAAATATAATGTTTGGAGCCCGGGAATAACTTCCATCTATTTTCTCAAGAATAACACAAGATGTGAATTAATTATTATTTTTGTGGTTTTAATGATATTAAAAGCAAAATTTCTCATCCATTTTCAGGAATGACTATTTCACAATTCCAGGAAAAGTAAAATATACACTAATAAGATGCCCCCCCACCTACCAATAATATTATGTAGGAAAAAACACATATAGTAATATTTACAGTAATATAGAAAAATATTACTGTAAAACAGCCGGTTTCTCACTTAATAAATGAAATATCTGAGGGAATAGCATGACACTCCTGTTCAGTTATTGCTGCTGTTGCCCT
Organism: Podarcis melisellensis; assembly: GCF_964234715.1. Classification (NCBI taxonomy): domain Eukaryota; kingdom Metazoa; phylum Chordata; class Lepidosauria; order Squamata; family Lacertidae; genus Podarcis; species Podarcis melisellensis. Next base: position 38,494,865 of record NC_138529.1, read on the forward strand.
TTGGATATGCTTGTGCTCTGAAGTTATGGAAGTTGACAACACCAAATGTTTCTGTACTGTTGGTTTTCAGTCTATTAATTCTTGATAGGAATTAAGACCATCAATGGTACAGCACTGGCTCTGTCACAAAGCTATTGTGTTAATGTATTCTAATACAAAAGCAGCAAGATATCTGCAACTTGCATGCTTGGGCATCATCAGAAGGAAAGAGTAGGTGGTAATTAATGCCTGTAGGGCCAAGACAAGTGTTATACATTTTTGAAGTACCACAGGCAAAACGTCTCTCTTCTGTTTATCTTCTCTACATCATCTCGTTTCTTATTACAGCCAAGCTGTATGTAATGTTACCAGTAGACTCATGACAACCCATTTCATGCAGAGGCTTTTTCAGTTAAGTGAAGGGGCTTCATTACAGGTAATCCTTTATTTTATTTTATTTTTTTAAAAAAATAGGTGGGAACTTTTTTGGACTGACCTTTTACAAGGTACATTAGCAGCTTCAGAAAGTAAGTCCTCTGTTTATTAAATAGCACAGGAGACAAAACAGTCCATTTGGAAGTGCTTCTTTTTACAAAAATATTTGAGAAATGGTTTTGCCCAACCAGACTGCATTAAAAACTGGGAGAAAAACATTATACATCAGCTAAACATCTGCCCTTTTTAACTAGGCAGTTAAAATAGCATGATTCTCTGGATGTTTCCATCAAGAGTTCTCTAAAGTCTTAGACAGTTTAAATGTACTTGGTAGAGGACAGCCTGCTTAATCCTGGCTGTCTACCCTTTGACATTACAGGTTTTCTCATCATAAGCAAGTTACAAGTTTCTTTATGGTTAAGACTAGTCACATCTGCTCTAGTGGCATGTGTCTGAAGGGTAAAACGTTTCCTAAAGCATGTTCAGTTGTCTTGATTTTATATAAGAACACAAACTTGGCTTGGCCTTTACTCTCAACCTCATTAGTAAGAGTACAGTGTTCCGCATGTTTACTTAGAAGTAAGCTCCTAAATAAGTGTGCCTTGGATTGCAGACATGGTTGGAGTCATCACTGCTTCTGCTGGATAACCTGGTGTTTATGCAAGAGAGATACAAAAGCTTGTGGCCATTTCCCACATGTTCTTTTCTACACACACAAAATGTGTCTTAAGGGCAGTGTTTAAACTCCCATTGTTCTTGGCGCAATTTGTGACAGGGAATTTTATTAGCACGAGCAGTTTCTGAGTTCTGGGCGCAGTACTGCGACTAAGATTTCAGATTAAAGCTGCAGAATGGAATGAAAGGAGGACCTCCCCATTTCTAGCTACTCTCTGAAGACTGGAGCAGAGACCTGCTTAAGAATATTCGGGGGGTGGGCAGGGGAAGGACTAGACCATGTGAAAAATAAACATAATATTTTAACTGTGGTCATTTTCAGCTTTGTATTCTTATTATTAAAAAGTGTGCCTAGACATTCTGTTGTTGTGCCCATAACCTAGGTTTAAGGTGCCATTTAGCTCCTAGCTTTCATAGGGGGGAAGTGTACACTTTCTGCTCACAGAATTGGTGGGGGGAGGTACACTAGAAACATGGAATGGCCTTTTTGTAGGAAAATGGGGTGCAATCTACATAACCCTTTAAATGGAGAGCAATTAATGAAGTAATCACATGTGCAAGGCTTATTTTTCTATGTGAACTAAGTCTGGCTTCTTATTGGTCTTTATGTTTCAATGTAGTTAGCCTTCACAGGAAAAGTGAGAGTCATTGTATCCCAAGTTAGTCCATGCTAAGTAAGCCACTTTCAGTGTTGTGTTGTTGACCAGTGACAGCTACTAACTTGATAGAACATACAAAAGAAGTGTATAATTAAATTTGGGGCAACTCTTTCAAGGCACACCTAAACCAATCTCTTGATTCCTTTGAGTACCCAGGGCTGATTTTAGAACTATAGAAATGACAGGATTTAAATGTCTCAGTATGAATTTACCTGACCAAGTTCTAATCTTACCAGAATTTACTCAAAAAATTCCTACAAGGTACAAATGCTTCTTTACAGTTATTTGGTACCTCTGAGTTCCATTTCTTAAAACATTGTGACAGTATAACACATAGCTGCTCTTTGTGAAATTTAAGTCTGTTTAACACTGGCATCTTCAAAGACAATAAAAATTCCAGCCTGCCGTTTATCTATTCCCATGTGAAGAGTTACTGTACTGTATATTGTATCATTCCATGGGAAATTCTTTGGCTTAATAGTTTCATTTATACAGTTGTCCGAGGTCAATTTTCTATTTTGCAGTTGTCAAACAGCTGCCAAATTAAGCGGCTATACTCCAAAGTTCATTTACATTTTATGCCATTCTTAGGGTGTCTGCTTCATATCTTAATATAACTAATGATTTAGCTGTGGATCTCCGTCATCCTTCCCCACAGATGTTCACACCCTCATGTTCTTTGAGTGCTTAGCAAGTAGCTTTGTTTCTCTTCCAAGGCTTTTAAAAAAAGGTTTAGTCATTTTAGAAGAGAAAACTATCTCCCTAACAGAAAACAAACATGAAATGGCTGGTAACTGTGATTAATTTGGTAATGCTTCAGTAGAATAGGTTTTTGTTTTGTTTTTTGACATTCTCTTCCATTTTTTTATGTTGCTGGAGTAGAAGGTTGGGGGGTAGAATTAACATCTGCAAAATGCCCACTGTTCCTTGGGTTTACTAATTGATCATAATAATTATTACGTATTTTGGTTTTCTACTTTGTAATGATTTTGTGCGGTTCCTTTGAAAAGCACACGCTGGAAGGAACTTTATCCAGTGAAGTATCTCTGCAAATCAAGGCATTTTTTTATTGCTGAAATATCAAAGGATTCCACTTTAATAAGGGAACATAGACTACAGTGGAGTTCATTTGTGGTTTTGTAGCATATTTCTTATTTAGTGTAAATGTACATGCATGGGTGAAATATTCAGGATTTTTAAAATGTAGTGCGATGATCAAAGGAATATCTCTCCTAATGCCATTGATGTCTTACTACAAAGTAGTCAAATAGCCTGGGGTCACCATCCACTTTATAAAAATTCCTTAAAGACAGGTAGGACCCTTGGGTGTTAAATGGATACTTGAGAGTTTGGTGTATTTTCTGTCGAGGGAGCAGCAGAGATATATTTACAAGTACTGCCATTCAGGATAGTGCTGAGGTTTAAAGGGGCCTTGTTAAAAGGTAGCCCTAAATTACAGGCTTGCCCCCAGTGCATCATGCCAAAAAAGTTTCTGTCTCATTCCTTTCCGAACTTGGTCAACCCTTCTGAGGACCATGCATAGACAATATACTCTAAGAAGCAGCTCATATTTAAATGTTTTAAGAGAAGCATTTTAAAACCCCGTTGAGGTTATTGTGAGCAAATCACTTGAACTTACTGTGTTTGTACTAGGTAAAAGAAAGCAATACGCTTGCTAGTTGTATACTTTCTTAAGCAATGATTGGTGCTTTCGGTTGATGGGTTTGTCATTGGGATTGCAATAAAATGCAAGCCAAGGTGAAATTGGATACAGGTTGGGAGAGCAGATAAAACCAAGTGAAAATTAATGGCAGATGTAAAAGTTATCAGAAAAAGTCTAATAGACTACGGTCATCTGTTAGTAGCGCTTTAGTAAAAGTATTTTTTTTCCTTTACCAGATGTGTCTTGCAGCATCTTCAGAGTAAATCATCAGTTTGACTCCTAACATTTTATGTATTGTACGTGGTTGAATTATGCTGTCCTTTCTTGTACTGGTTTGTGGTGGTTAGAGGAATAAAGTGTGTGTTCTTAATCTAGACATAATCATAAATGTAGCATCGGAATTCCAGCTGCTGAACTGTTTGCAATGGTTTGCTTTAAGAAAAGGAGACGGATATATTTTGTTTCCCTCACTCTTAACTGACCTGTTGTTCCATCTTCAGTATTCTGGTACCTCATGCAAATATCCCTCTATTATATGGGATGGCCTGTTAATGTCTTTCTCTTCCATTGCCTGGTGAAAAGTTCAGGTGTGGTTGTTGTAAGTGGGTAGACTGAGGGCAGGATTCCTTGGCAATTGTGACTGGTTGAAGGAGTGTGGGATTTCCAGATATGGGTGGCAGGGTGAAGCACTTACAATCAATCTGAGATTAAGGAATTGTTAGTATGAGCTCCAGGGGGAAATGCAATATTAAGAGTGTGGGTATTTAGACACTAATTCAGTTGCTCAAAATCTTTTGACAAAAGAGTGGGTAGAAATTATTGATAGCTGCTGTGCTTATGTATCCTTTACTAATTGATCTTAGTCACAAATAACTTTATCTGAATCATAGCCATAGGGTATTTCTTTCCTCCCTTTATTCAGTGATATTTGTTTTAATGCAAGCCAGCCCCCCTCCCCTTTTTGCAACTGAGTTATCCTTATTATCTGCAAGTTCATAATGAACTAAATTGTGCAATCACACATTGAGCAAATTCTTGATCTCATAACTTGTGTTATTTTGCTGGGGTGGTGGGAACTGATCAGCATTGACAAAAATGTCTAGGGTTTTAGCTACACAAGAAATGTTTTTTATTTTTCTAGTGTTTTATACTTTAAATAATGTATTTTACTTTCTATTTAGGTTTAATTTTTAAACCTCCGGTATTTATTTAAGTAACTTATATGCCACCTTACATTTCAGGAAAAATATCTAAGTAGTTTACAAGTGTTTCATACAAAATAGACTTAATAAAATATACATTACAGATAAAATACATAAAACAAAAAGAAATAGAATTCAGTCATTAAAATAATAGTCAGCAGCAAGGCAAGTTAACATCAGAATAGGGCTGAATGACCCTTTAGTTAGCTGTGTTTGTTTTTTGGTTGGCATACTAAGAAAGATAAAGTTAGCAAATGTGGGTTGTAATTGATGAAGTTGTTCTGTTAGTGCAAGTACTTCTGCCTGTACAGTTGGACTTCCTTTCCCTAGCTCCTCCTTGTTCATCCTGCACCCCCCCCCATCTGTTTGTGGGTGCTCCAAACCTGCCAGAACAGATTTGGGTGCAGGGGTAGGTTTCCACCAATACCTTTTCCCTAAATATCTGTATTTGACTATAATTCTACAAAAGCAAGTAAGCTATGTATAGATGACTGATGACAGATAGATTTGAGAAGTAAATTTGAAGTGGAATACCAGTGATATTAGCTTTTTTCAATTTTAATTACTTTATTTCACTGTCCAGAAAGCTGTGTGGGAATAAAATAACTGAATTTATTGATATCTAAAATTAAGCCTGGTAACAGGAATTTTCTCTTTTAATTCATATAACTTGGCTGTGGAAAGACTGCAGATACATAAAGCAAACAAGAGGCTGATAAAACACTTTTTTACACAGATCATAAAGTTAATTATACAGATTTGTAGTAAAGAGTCTAAATTAAGAAATGTTGTTTTTATGGTATATTAGGTAGAATTATTTTTATGTAAATGGTTTACCCCAAGGAAACTGTGAAATTGATGCATAAATCTGCTCTGTTCCAGAGCTAAGCATTTGAAATGCAATCTGTATGGGTTTAATGTCTGTAGACCAGCATGTTCTTTTTTTGCAGTGAGGTCTAGGTGCTACTAATACTGCTGTAACAGGTGCATGTAATTTAACTGCAGAGCTAGTCAAAATATCTTTAATCTGTCCATATTAAGTTGAACCATGTGGGTGTTTGACTCGAGTTTTCAGTGATGTATTTTCTGTGTTTCTAGATTTTATTCCTGCCAGTTTGGAGGATAAGCCTCATTACTATAGCTACCTTTCCTTGTTCCTGTCCTTTAGGAAGCAACTTAAACTGGGTATTGTCAGGAAAGCTGGTTTCTTCAGCTTTTATGTTATATAGCTGTTGATAGTTCTGGCTAAATAGGCTTACTCTTTCTTCTGAACACCTCCTGTAAAAGTAAAACAACTTTGTAGAAGAGAGATAGAGCTTTTCTCCAATGAACGCAGCATGTTTTATTGCCCTGAGCTCAGTGGCTGTCTTGCAGGGAAGAAACAAGGTATCGTGAAGAGAGAATAATAGCATGCAGCTATTTGAATGTAGTTGGTTTTTTTTAAAAAAATACTTAGGGAAATCAACGAGTATTGTGTCATCTGCTCCAAGACTCCAAGAAGGTTATGGGATTCTTTAAACCAGTCCAGGTTGTAACTGGAAATAGCTGTTGCCTTTTTCCTTTCATAAATGTATCTAGTGCTTTTCATGAACTATCACTGGTATAATTGTGGTAAAGTGAAATACGTTGTTGTGGAATGTGGAGATCTCTGCTAAACACTAGAGTTTCTAGCATGGTAATCATCAGCCTAACTCATAGCAGCAGGTAAGTTGCTTTCCCGCCCCTTCCTGATTAGAAGCCTTCCAAAAGAAAAGTTCTTTAGATTGCATGACTAGTTTTTGTACCCGAATTATTTCACAGTGACTGGTGTTGCAGATTATTTATCTTAAAGATAAATAGAAGCAGACTACAGCTAGCATGAATATGTTCCTTTAAGCTTGCAAAAGGCACAGAGTCTAGCCTTAAATGCCCAACTATATTCAGTGTTCAACAGTCAATTTTATCCTGCCATGAGCTCTTATTAGTTGACAAAGAGGAAAAATTGTTATTGCATGCAGCTATCTTGCTGGGTGGTCTTCCAGGAGCTATAATCAACACTGTCTTTCTCATCAATACGCAGTTCAACACTACAAATTTATCTTATCGTGTGGTAACAGCAAGGGTTTACTCTAAGAATTGTGAGAAATTGCAAATGGGCTTTCAAAAGGAAGCAGGATGAATTGCATTTAGACTTGGGTTCCTTTGTGGCATAGCAACTGTAAAGATTTTTTTCCTTTACTTTTCATGCTAAATTTGCCAGTTGGGTTTTTCGTGTTGGTCTAATTTTTAAAAGTTATTTCTCCTCTGCAATGAGTTATTACCGCTACTTTCAACAAATGAATAGCCATTTTAGTTAAGATTTATTACAAAGAAATGCACATTAGAAACAATCATCTTGATAGACATGTAAAATTAGTTTGGTGAGTCGTAGGCTGTGAAACTGTTAAGTACTGTTAGGTAAATTGCCGTGGCACATATGCACTATTTAATCCATTGCATAAATAAAATAGTTTTGAAATATTGTTATGCATGTCTAGAGAATGTGAAAATGCTGACTGTTTAAACACAAAAGAGCATATTTGCAAAAGGAAGCTGAAAATTAGCTTGTCAAATATGGTAGAATATTATGGGTAAGAAGAAGAAGGTAATATTGAGCAAGTTATTAAGGAAACTGCTTTCTATGGTTTCATTATTGTAATGTTCTGGAATGTTATACATTTGCTGGGGGGGGGCAGAAGGGGGGGAGGGATCTTTTTATTTCTTTCATTTTCCCCTTTTTGTCTTCAATGAAAATGAAGAATAACAACCTCAGACAGTACCAGTAGAGTATGTGCATGTATATTGACCTGTTTCCTTTATGGCACTTGTGAGAAGGCTCCACTTTTATTATGCAGACACTAAGAAGACTTCAGAATTAATGTTCTGGGTATCAGAAGACATCCCACCCCACTTTCAGTTTTTAAAATACACGTCAACACTTAAGTTGGGTAGACAGCAGCACTAATCATATTAAGCACAGTCTCCAAACTCACGGGGAATGCATAATTAATTCATTGTTTTAGAGGTGCTCATTTACTGGTCAAGGGCAAGCAGTCCATGCATAGCTCCCCATATGAGTAAAGAGAAGAGAGCCAGTGTGCTGTTCAGTGTGACACTGCCATTCCCTCTGCCCACTAAATCTTGTTTGTTACACCTCTACCATGAGCCAAAACCATCAAGCGGTTTCCATTAAAGTGTTTGCCACGTAGAGTGCAGTAGGGTAGTAAATGCTAATTCAGTGTCAATTAGAAAAATGCCTCTAATGGGGGGAGGGGGGTGTAGTTAAAAAGAGGCACTTCTGTTGATTCATTGCTGAGTCTCAAGCTCTCTTTCCCCCTCCCTTCTCCATTCCTCAGTACTGTGCACTGTAAGCCTCTTTCAACACTTTATGTTTATTATTTTATAGCAAGTTTAGCTTGGATGCACTTTGCTCTGTCCTTTTATTTTACTTTAAATGTAATCCCAGAGTTTACCTCTGTACTTAAGCCCCTTTAAAACCCTGCTTCACAAGTGCATCGTTACATTCCGCAAGTCTTAATGGTTAAAAGGTTTAATATGAATTTAAACTTAATCCTAGCATTCGGGAAATCGGTGGTCATCTGAATTAATCCTGTTTAGTTTTACCCCTGCATTTCGGGTGCACGCTAAAAGTGTGCTCAGAATTAAACGAATGCACATAATATCTGCTTATGTAAACATGGACTTCATTAATATGGCTGGTGAAGTTCTGGATGAAAGGCAGCTTATATCAGCTTCATCTCCGTTACTTTTAAATAGGCATATGAAAAGTATTATGTTTTGACTGTGGCTGACTCCAGTGCAGTTACTATGGGTGCAAGTCCCACAAAAGCTGGATCTCGTTGATTTCATTTGGGGACAGTTAACTCCATCTTTAAAATCAGTGTGGTTAATTTTGGAACTGGTGTGTATCCTCAGTATGAAATATACATTGTGACCTATAGGTTAGTATGTCAGAACAGGAAGACAGTTTGGGAGTAAAATTTTGTTTCTATATTTGTTATGTATAACTCAATCCCCCCCTTTAAATCTGATAAACTAGTGCAGCTTAAGTTATTGTTTGTATACAATGATTTTTCAAGACTTTTGTTTCCAACCATGAGATGTAAAAACTTCAATACACTTTCTTTCAAACCTTGAATTCCTGTTTTGAAGCAATTACAGGGAAATGAAGGCATAATAAATTGGAAAAAGAAATTGTGCATGCATATGCTGCACTAAACCTCTGGCGACCCTCAGATAAGCACATTCTGTCCATTTATTCCTCTGTCATTAAATTGACTTCAAAATTTATTCTTTTCTTAAGTCAAGGGCAGCTTTACATGTACAAGGAAAAGGCATGTGCACTTAATTGTCTAGCATTGCAGTGAATGGAGATGCTCTTGGATGTGCAGGAGCCTAGTACATTGCAGATCTTGCCTGCGGGAAAAAAATAATTAGTTCTGAAGAAGCTACGACATTTCCATGGCGACCTTCCTATGTACATTTGCATGTATACTTACAATACTCTGTGTTTATGTAACACATTCAAAGCAATGTACACCTAGATTCTCAGAAATTCTCACAGCAGTTTTATATAGTGGCCAGTATTATTATTTCCCTGTTTCAGCGGGGAGCCTGAGATGGTGGCTTGCCTAAGGCAATCAAGTGAGTGCATGGTTGAGATGAGGTTTGAATCAAGGTTTCCTTCCTTACAGCTTCTTCTTAATCATTGCACTCCCCTAACTTTCTCATTAACTAAGCATGCATGGATATATAATATGGTTTTCTAATGTTTTGATGGTAGCACACAGCAGTACTGGATTGAATTAGGACATAGTTTAAGTTGTATATTCTCCCCTTGGTGTCAGTACAGTATGTGGATGATTTATATGGGAACTAACATAGATTGCATTTTCTCCCCTCAGTTGCTATATAATGTGTTTCTCTTCCAGAGTGTCAAAATTGTGCTTTATAAAACCCACATTAAAGTTATTTTTTGTCTTCCCCATGTTTGTGTTTCATTAATTTGAATTACATTTCTAATAGAGCCTTTGCATTTTCAACGCTGTGTGAGGTTTTAAATTGGAGAAGCAAGCCGCAATTTTTTTTATAAAAGAAAAAAAGAAACACACACCATTGCCTGAATCTCTGCACTTGGATGCAAGTCAGACTGTCTTTTTTTCTTTCTTCTGTTTCTCTCTCCTTTTTTGCAGTGGATAAACTTCAAAGGCATGTTGCCAGAAGAATTTAAAGTTAGAACTTACATGGTGGTTTGTGCATAGACTGAAAAATAATTAGGCGTCTCAACAGTAACGAACCTTACATGCTATGCTGTGCAATTCACTCGCTGTGTGGTGTATTGGACCATAAGCTGAGTAATATTGTTTCTTTGCACAAAATGTAATCTGAAACCACATCCTCATTTTTCCAGTATGTTAAATTGGAATAATGAAGATTAACTGAATATGTTAAGGTACATCACATGAAAGCACTCTGAAACAAGGACTTGTGTTGCTGCAACTCAATGCAGCATCTTGATCCTTTCAAGCTCTGTCACACTTATACTTAAAAACCTCTTTGAATTCTGCTACCCTCTGTTGAAATAGGTACGTAGGATTGAGTTTGTTTTATTCCGGCTTTGTTTTATTATTTTACCTATCTGGGAAATTTGCTCGCCTTTCTTAAGGAAAAAGGTCTTAGCTGAAACCATCATGAATAAACCAGGGCTAGATGAGCCTCCCTGAGAAGGGAATGCCAAGAGTGGGGTTCCATGATGGAAAAAGTTCTATCTCTGGTAACCACCCACCTTCTGGTAGTAGTGACAGGACTTCAAGAAATACCTTGGAGAACTATCTAAAGAAATGGGTAGGTTTATATTTGAGGAGACAATCACATGCCTGTATGAAACTACCTTATGCCTACTCAGACTATTGATCCATCTAGTCTCCCCCGCCCCTGCCCCATCATCATCTTCTTGGTAAATTAAAAGACTATTGCCAACTATTGAACCTGGAACTTCTTGCATGCAAAAGTGAACTGTTGGAGTTGTTATGAGTGTGTTTATTTAAACTATTTACATAAAACACCAGCCATTGTGTGTCTTCACCTCATACGAGAATGTGCACATAGCAGCGTAAGCAGTCCAATAAAAATAAGCCCCATGATGGAATTGCTTTTGAAAATTTCACACAGTTACTGGTGAATGTGTGTAGAGTCTAAATGTAGACTGTGCCTTGTGAATGGGCAATGTATGAAATACTCTATTTATGCCACCAGGCTCTGCACATTCCCTAGCATTGTTTGACAGGGCAATATGCACAGCTCGATGAGCTGTTCATTTCTGCACATTGTTCTCCGTGTTCAGAGAAATGTCTTCAAACACTGGTGGAACACAGATCACGAAGAAGATGGCCTAGTTTCTTGTGGCTGGCGTTAACATAATGGGGTCTGCCACAGGGAAGACCTTCCACACACTGCCTCTACCTTTGTCTCAGAAGGCAGTGGCACACACAAGAGGACCGCATCAGCTGATCTTCCAGTAGCTTGGCCCCAAAATGTTTAGGACTTGAAATGTGATTGCCAGCGCCTTGAGTTATACTCGGAAACATACTGGCAGCTGGCGCAGCTGATAAAATAAAGGGGCCACATGATACCACCACTTGGCATGCAATGGAGACATGTGGGATATTATTGTATGGAATACAATTGACCTCAATGCAGCAGGTGCTTCTGCACACAGGAAATAAGATGTGAACCAAGGGCCTATCAGCTCAAGACATTTTCTGTTTACTTCACTGAAGGAAGCACCTTCATGTGTGAATCTTTGGCACATGGAGCTGTTTGTGACTAGGGAAGCTTACTCTTGTATGCTAGTTCAAAGTACACTGAAGTGCACCAGAGTTGTAGATCAGGGAAAAGAGCTTTAAATGTAAACAAGTAAGGTTGTGTAGTGTGTGTGTGTGTGTGTGTGTGTGTGTGTTACAACGTTGCTATCAGAATTTCAGTTCTAAATTCAGAAGTCACAGAAATTCAATATCTACCCTAACTTTCTTCTTCTTTTTTGAATAGCAACTACTGTTGTTTCGCTAAATGTTCCCTTCTCACACTTTTTATTGCTGAAAATTGAGTCGTTGCTTGCCTCTGTAGTCTTCTGCTTATATGCCAATGGGCATATAAGACTGGATTGTTGGCAAAGCTTGAAAAATTAACTGTGTAATCATTCTGTACCTCAGAAGATTGAGATGTCTGTCTTATGTATGAGAACGTGTGCAGTTTTACAATGCATGAGTTTTCCTAGAAGCCAGCAGTGACTAGGAAATATTTTACGGTCATCCCAACTATTGAGATTAAAAGCTTTTGTCATCTAGAGTTTCAGAGCAGAGTATAAGGTTCTGTTGGAAGCCTAACTTTGTTTTCTATGTGACCCACAGATGTTTTCATCTCCAAAAAGGGACACCATTGCTCATAAAAGGTGATTAAGGCCGTTACTGTAGAACATGTGTTGGTGCCACATATTATTGGGGAGGGATTCTGAAATCCATCAGGCTTATTGACTGGTAAAGTACTACTGAAAACAATAGCCTGCAATTTTAAGTAGTAAGAATTATGCTGTCTTCAGTGGCAGCTCTGTAACTAATAAAAAGTTTTACTTGACTTTCATGCTCTCGATGTTCTCGTTTTGAGGTGATCCTTATGTTCTAATTTGCTGTGCACAAAGCACCCTTCTCTTTATTTAGTCTATTGTCAAATAAGAAAAACAAAACATACCTATTAAAATGAGCACACAGAGATGTTGGAAGCATTGCCTAATATCTGTGCTAGTTGCATAAAAGGGAATGGTTTGAATTGCAAAGTGATGTCTGACATTTTCAGCTGTACATGCCGAAATATTCTAAATATTTAGAGTAATTCATTTTAGTACTTAGAACTGCATATTCCTTCACATAACAAAGAAAATATATAAACCCAGCTCATACATTGTTGGTTATTCACCTCTTCTGAAATTTATCGGTTGTCCTTGTAATCTCTGTTCCAAAAATAATATGGGGAAACATTTAAGGGAGGCATTTTGTGGTGCTTTTTAAAATTCAATTAATCACTATTAAAAATCTTTTCTAAAAAAATATTGTGTTCTTTTTGGATTGATGCATCCAAAAAAGTCTTTTGGGGAAGCCAGATAATTGATTATTATTTTTAGACATGTCCTGTGATCCATTATTTTTACTTCACTCAGAAGTATGTGGCTTTCTCCAATGATACGATACTGCTTGTCACAATGGTAGCTGGAGGAATTTCTTTTTATGCAATGCAGCAGGCTTCTGTATGGTGGCATGTTGCCTTTTTTACAGGTAGAGCAACACGACAGGTGATAGTCCTATATATCAAGTCACTTTTTCAGTTTGCTTGTTTTTATGTGTGTGTGTAACAGTAACCTTTTTAACATGGCCATATCAAGAATACATGCTTCCCTTCATAACTCTTTCATAATATAACAGTACTGCTACAAAACTGCTTTCCCAAGTTATACAGTGTTGGAAATTTTGTTGTGTTCAATATCTAAATGAGAAGCTGCCCAGGATTTCATTTTTCCAGAGTCTGACCCTGAAAAAAACTTTTAAGTGTTGGGTTGGCTGAAACCCCCGATAAAGCAAAAGTCTAGTTGTGTTAGATAGCAGTAGTATATTCTGTGATAAAGGTTTTGAGTTGGGTCGCTTAATGCAGACAAAATCTATTTAACTGCCCTGAGGCTCAGGCCAGAGTATGACCATTACTAACATACAGCCCATTTCCAAAAGTGATTTTGAAAGTGATCCTTTCCCCATTGAGTTCAGTAAGATTTTCTTCCTATGACTTCAGTTAGTTCAAATTGCAGCCTTAGGCAAGGCTGAAAATATTAAAGTGAGTACCATATGAGAAATAAAGCCACAGAGAGAGCTTGCTCACTTATGATATGACGCCCCCCAAATATAAACACTAGTTCTACTTATGTATAATGCAAATAATATATTTAACAAGTAATCGTCTTTTGTGCTAATCTTTGTTAATCAGCTTAATTTAGTACAATTACAAGTTGTTTAAACTTGGGTATTTCGCTGGGAGTATGGGAAGAAGAAATTAATCCTGCAAAACAAAATATTTCCACAGTTGAAGGATGATGGTAAAACTTGTTGATAGCATTTGTCTCTGTTTTTGTAAATGTAGGCATTATTATGATGCGTTCTGTGACTCTTACATTCCAAGATATTTCGATAATTCTCTTGAAAAACAAAGCAATAGCAATTACAGCAGCAGTTCACTGTATTTCAGCAGTTTATTTCAGCAGTTTATTTACTAAATTCCCTTTCTTTTTTCAGACTATTCTACATTACTTCAATCTCATTTTAACATGTGATGTTACTAGTTAAAGGCAAGCACTGCTGCAGTTTTCTTGTTGAGAGCCATATTCAAAAGCAATTCTAAATCATTTTATTTAATGCTCTGCATTATTTAGAACCTCTCCTATTGAATTTAATAGCAAAATTTGTGTTTTAAACCAGACATCTGTTGAAATGTAACAAAACAATAATAACAGATTGATACATGTTTGGGGTTATTGTTTTTTGGGAGGGGTTTTTTTCTTTTATTTTTTGAACCTATAGGGTCTATTTTTGTGTTTTTATATTATATGTAATCCTCTGATGAGAGTGGTATAGAAATTTTTAATAATAAAATTGTTTAAGCTCCAGTGATTATAATACAGTCTTTTATGTATTTGTTGGAGGTTTATTTGTTAAACACATCTGATCACTCTGATTAGGTAGTTTATGAAGATCCTGTGTAATATCTTAGTTGTTGAAAATCTATCGTTGCTTGTGAAAAGCAACGTCATTAATGTTCCTGAATTTTCTTTCAATAGCTCTTTAAATAATATTGGTTTTAAAATCTTGTCCAAAGTAAGCAGAACAGATTGATACATTTCTGATTTATCTTGGTACCAGTGTTCCAACTTTTACAACATTGTAATATATTTCATTGCGCCAAATCGTAGCTTCTGTGTTTGAATATTTGACCCCCCGGTTTAACAGGAATCACTAAGGTAACGTCTTCTCCTCCTCCTCCTTCCTTGCCTGCCTTTCACCGTAAAGTCCAGGGGCGGATTACCACATTAAAAACACCATTAAAAACAATTTGAAGCAACTGAATTCTTATGAATTACATCTATTAGACTTTAAGGCCAATGAGCAAAATGTCTAAGGGATCACCTATGTTGGCTGTACATTCTAATGTTGGTTGACTGATAAAAATTGTCCACTTTTGTTTGTTTTGGAAAAAAATATATCCCTTGGAACTATATCTCTTTAAGTATAAAACATTACTTCTTTAGCCAGGTTTATAATAATTCAATAAGCCACTAATATTTCAAGAGAAGAGTAGTTGTACTGTACTATTTATGGAGTGTGTGATATACCCCACCCTAGAATCACTTGATTTGTTGAAAGTGGAGAAAATAAATAAGCAAATCCTTGTTTCATGCAATTAGGAAATAAGTGCTCTTAAAATGAGATACATTTAGCCTATGTATGCAGTTTGTAAAATTAGTGGAATTGAATAAATTAACACAAAATGTTACTAATTGAACAATATATCAGTCAAAAATAGAAATGCAGCAAAATAAATTATTTTTATTACTAAAACAAAAGAATCTATTTTCTAAGGGGCATTTAAAAACTTTGGGTGAATGTCTACAGAATTAATTATTTTCTCCCACTTTCTTTTTTCCTGGTATGATATTCACTGATTAATGGCATAACCCTGTTAAAAACCAATTACAATATATGAAGGACCCCTCTTCAATCATAACCCCCAAACTAGAATTTTGACCTAGTATTCAGGTGCACTATCTCCTTAGCAGCATTTCTGGAGTTGCATCTGTGATTTGAGATATATGTGTAGTCTTGTTAGAGAGAAATTATCTGGTTCCTGTGAGTAATCTGGTTAAATCAATGCATATATTGCTTTTCAAATTGAAGCCATTGCTTTAAGTCTAGGCTTCATTAATCAAGAAACTGAAAACAATAGAACACTTTACTCCCCTATCTATGGAACTTTTCCCCAGTACGAGATTTGACTGCCCCACATTTTATATTTATTAAGCAAATAGCTGAAGACCTACCAATTTTTGCCCTTTGGATCATAGCAGGAGTGGCACAACTTGTTCAACTGTATTGCTCAATTTTCATAAATTGTATTTTATAGTAAATAGTGTTTTAAGTATATTTTTAACGAAGTATTTTATAAATGTTAGTTGCTCTCAACTGTGTATGAGGAACTGTAGTGTACAATATATTTCCCATGTCACATTTTGAAATATTAGATTGCCTATTAATAGATAATAATAGGTGTTGCCATACTGTTCAAGGGCTTGAGTTCTTCCTTATATTTACAAGTCCAATAAATTAATAAAGATTTGAGTTTTTCAAAGTGAAACTAATTTACTGTCTGCAAGATTGTGTTAGTGTATCTGTTACCAGCTTTGAAACAAGCCCAAGATCTTTAGCTCATTTAAGATCCTTACTTGTTCCGAAGTTGTAACCATAGAGTGGCATTTATTTGAATTGGTTTGCTCATTATGGGCAAAGTAGGAAACTATGGTAAATTTTAGAATTTCTGGATTAATTTCAGTTTTCACAAAGGAAGGGACAAAGAGAATACCTGTTTGCAGAAGAGTTTGTTAAATAAGCAAAAAAATGATCATCCAAACTGAGCCAGTACATCAGGCTCCTTACTTGATTCTGTTGTTAGCAATCCATTTCAGGACCATTTCATTGTTTTCTTTTATTGGTTAGTTATTCTCAGGGCTTTTTTCCCCCAGCCAGAACTTGGTTCCGGCACCTCTCAAATGGGCACATTGCCACTATAAGACAAGAAGGTGAGTTCTGGCACCTTTTTTCTAGAAAAATAGTACTGGTTATTTGAAACAAGGTATTAGAAGTATAATTCTCAGCAAACATGTAGGGTTCCCCGCCCCCTCTTATTGCAGCAATATTTCTTCTCTCAGTATATTCAAGGAAACCAACATTATTTCCTCCTTCACTTTCCTTTCCCCTAAACATCTGATAACCGTTTGTTTTTAATCATCCTTACAGTGTACCCTCTAACCCACAGCACTTTCATTGTGTATTGGGGGAGAGGGCTGTGCCGGAGGGGATTTGGTTTACACTATATACTCCCAATTTATCCTAAAATCTTTTTAATGTTTCCTGTGGCAGTCCCCCTCCCCCCTGTTTCCACATGCATATACAGGAAGCTGAGAAACACTGCAAAAAGTCTCTGGAAATTTCAGGGAAATCTTTGATTACAAGTAGGTGTAAAATTCCACGGACCTGCTGTGTTCTTATGTGACTTTTGGAATTTGCCAGATATTTTCTGAAGAATACACATCAGAGTACATGCTTGGAATTTAAAGAAGAAACCTGGTAACTACTAGTTCTTTTGGAGCTGTTCACAAGTTATCCAGTTGTATGTTTGCTGTTGGGAAGTGGAATTGTGGTTATAATGCAAGCTGGCAAGCTATGTCTGTGTACTAAAATCTCAAGTAATTTTAGCAATTTTAATATGCCACGGTCCCCACTCTACTCCAGTGTCCAGTTTTTAAGAAGGCCATTGGTCATTTCTTCCATTGTACTCCATTGTGTTGCTTTAAGTCATTGTACATAATTAAATTAACTTATTTCTTCTTCCATCCCATCTTCCATCTTTTTCCCTTGTAAATTTTGTATTGTTTATGAGCCTGTTCAGGGACACAGGTGGTGCTGTGGGTTAAAGCCTCAGCGCCTAGGACTTGCCGATCGAAAGGTCGGCGGTTCGAATCCCTGCTGCGGGGTGCGCTCCCGCTGCTCGGTCCCAGCGCCTGCCAACCTAGCAGTTCGAAAGCACCTCCGGGTGCAAGTAGATAAATAGGGACCGCTTACCAGCGGGAAGGTAAACGGCGTTTCCGTGTGCAGCTCTGGCTCGCCAGAGCAGCGATGTCACGCTGGCCATGTGACCCGGAAGTGTCTCCGGACAGCGCTGGCCCCTGGCCTCTTAAGTGAGATGGGCGCACAACCCCAGAGTCTGTCAAGACTGGCCCGTACGGGCAGGGGTACCTTTACCTTTACCTTATGAGCCTGTTCAGTATCTAGTAGAAATCTTTGGTGTAGATGTTCCTTTCTGAGGCTTATGTCCATAGGATATAATGCAAACATAGACAAACAGTCTCACACTGAGGAAAATAGATTTTTGGCAGTTGCCAAAACCATATCCTGTCCTGTACAGCATGTAAACTAAACATACATGTTTGGGAAGGGGGACAATGTCTAAGAATTTATGGAGATGGGGGATAGATTTTCACTTCTTCCCAAATGCTTTGTGTTTTTTTAAAGAACAAAATGTCGTTCAAATAGACATGTGGAACACTTACAGATAGGTTAATAAATATCTGATATTAACTGTGGGCAGTATTCAGCAAAATAGTTGTGCACATGCAAGGATACACATTAGTGCAACTAATGCAACTAGTTGATGAATAAACCTTTTGTTTGAGCTTACAGCATTTAAACATTTGCTATTTGGACCCGAAAGAAGAAAAACATTCTGCATGTGATCTAAACATTTTACACTTTATATGTTGCTCATCATGTTTGTGTCTTTATGCTAAGTGATAATTTGGAATATTAGTTAATTTATTATAGCTATTCTTCCGTCACAAGCCCTGGGATGTGTGTATGAATCTATTAAGAACACCTGATGAATGATAAAGCCTCTTGAGATATTGCTAAATATAGAATACTCCAGCCATCATATGTTTTTGCAAAAGATGTGTAGGGAAAGGAGAGTGCACAAAGCAAAGAGTTTTTAAATTGTTCAGAGGCTCTTTCCATGGCCCCACATATGTTCATCTAAAATGTGAGCTAACAGGATTTCCCTATGTTGTCTTCATTTGATATGGACATAGAGTGGCAGACAGGGGATTGATGATGATCTCAGCAGTTGGCATGATTAGAGACAAATGGTAGAGACCACAGGTACAGCTGTTGAAAGCTGTCAGAATCTTGCCTTTTTCCTGCTTAGATGATCTTCCTAGATTGTCTTCCTTCATAGCTGGAGACCTTTCAGAGTCATGTGAGTTTTTTTCTCTGGAAGCATGACCAAGATTTTGAACTTTTCTGCTTTGCATGCAAGCATCTGCGCTTTTATTCCTTCAACACCCTGAATCTTTGTTCACTCCATGTTGCTAACACTTATCCAACTTTTCTAGGCTTGGTTTCCCAGTTGTTTCCCTTGTGGGTTTCTGTGGCATTTCTGTTGCTTGCAAAATATCTTAGTAAATAGCATCCCTGTCTTTTCTTCCAAAACATGCTTCTCACCTATCATATAGTGTGTTATTGTGTTTGTTTGTTTGTTTGTTTGCGTGTGTACAAAGTTAAGTAGTACTCCAGCAGTTAAGTCTCATCTCATGTGCTGTGAGAACTTCTGACTTGGTTTGTAAACTCCTAGACAAACAGTGCCATGAAGAACTACAGTAAAAAATATTAGAGGCTATTTAGATGTGGGAATATGTGCATCATATAGCCTGTACTCTTGGTACTCTTCCCTGCAACATTTCAACAAGGAACAGTTAAGTTTAATACATTTTCTATTCATTTCAATACTGGGGAAAGATGGGGCAGAGAGATACCCTGGCACAAATATCTGACACCACAAGTGAATAAAACACTTCTTGCTCACAGTGCACAGGAACTCTGTGGAGTTCTCAATCACTGTGGTTATACATTATCCCAAAAGCTCACAAACTAAAACAAAGAATACAAGAAAATCAAGGAAGATTGAATGTAAGATGATGTTGGAATACAAGTTCTATCATCCCTGGCCATTGGCCATGCTGGCTGTGGCTGATGGAAGTTGGAGTCTGAACATCTGGATGGCCAGCCAACACCACTATAGAGGCATTTTCCACCTAGCAACACAGTTATTATGACGCCTTGCACTAATGGATTTATTGACCCTGTTTATTTGAATCCCATGTGCTTTCTGAGTATATTCTGTTCTTGAAAAAATCATAGAATATTTGAATTTAGCTAGGCTTGCCAATCTGATGCCACCAGAATAGAGTGGATGAGATCTGTATCAGTAAGCAACCTTCTTCCTATTGTTAGGAACATAGGAAGCTGTCTTGTGCTGAATCAGACCATTGGAACATCTGTCTGGTAGCAGCTCTGCAGGGCTTCAGATGGATCTCTCCTAGCCCTACCTAGACATGCCTGAATGAACCTGGGACTTTCTGCATGCAAAGCCTGAGTTCCACTTCTGAACCATGACATATGTTCTTTGTCATTTCCGTTAGAGGATATATAAGTATAAATATATTGGAAACACTACATGCATCAGACAAAACAAAAATAGAAACTTGATTCCTTAAAGGCTTTTTCTCTTGCTGCCTTTTCTTAATTATACCCTACATTTACTGTGCGAGGTTTCCACATAACTTTGTCCTGAATATTTATGCTTTTATCCTGCAAGTGTTATGCAAATCTTTGGTCCTAGGTTTCCAATTGGACGGTGTAGGTTCATAAATGTTGTTATAAATGCAACTCTCTCCCCCCCCCCCGTCTGTGTGTGTTTGTGTATGAGAGAGGGAGAGGGAGAGAGAACAGCCTAAAGTCTACATACTCGAGCTACAATGTGTGGTGTTCAGTTCACATATGTTTGAGGTGCACAGGAAATTGAAATATACAAAAGTTCAAACTCCTGCAATGCTACTTCTCATAACCAATTCCCCTATCACACTAAATTCCCATAAAGCACATGCCAGTTGCCTCTCTTGCCTTCTCTGGAGGTAGGCGAGCATTTCTAATATAGTGTTTTCCTTTCCTCTGTGCCACAAAGTGGTAATATATTTGTTGATGACAAAACCAACAGGTGCCAGGGCTGTTGGGTACTGACGCTATTTGGCTCAATGCCTACAGTCGCACAGTGGATATATTGTATGTCTGTAGGTTTTTGTGTCGTTCTATGTCCTTTTGAGGGATGGGATAACCCAGTTGAAATACATACTTAAACTCCTGAGGGATTAGATGTGTTTCCTTTGCTTTACAGTTAAGAATTTTACAGTTTCTTTGTTTGCAGGTTCTCAGATTGCTTAATGATTCCTCACTCCCCCACCCCTTTTGCCCAGGTGTGTATAATAGCTGTATTTGAACCTTTCTAGGTTTGCCAGTTTTATTACTCAACATATGGTATATCCCTTTATTTCTGTCTGCTATGTCATTCCTTTGCTTTAGGGGCCCTGTTATATGCTGGGAGTTTTGCTTTAACAATTGGATTTCTAGAATCGGACATGATTCAAGCTGGGAAAGACTGAGATTTGTTTTAGGCATCAAGATACGTTAATGAAGGTTATTTACAGGTCGTTGTCTTTTTTCCTCCCACCTTCATGATGATTGTAATATGGCTTCCCTAGTTGTGAAGATAAGAACCTTTTGGCTTCTGCTACAATTTTCATAAATGTGACTTATGGTACATTCATATGGCCATTATTGATGCAATGGCAATCTCCTTTAGCATGCCTAAGACACCGCTCTCTGTGGGAGTCAGCCTGCTCTCAACATCAGCTATGGCTGTTACCACTTCAGTACCTGTGTTGAATTTGGGGCTTACGTTGCAGGCAGTTCCCCTGACACAAGGCATCTTCTTGACCTGGCTTGATCATCATGAATTTCTAAGGCTACACAGTCTTCTTCCTTGAAGCTTTATCCAGCAGCAGTTGATGGCTTTGGAACTCTATTACACAGTACCAGCTGTAGGCACCAGGGAAGCAGCTCCTACTGTTATAGCTTTAATAATAATAATAAAATCTAGCAATCAACTGAACTCGGAACCCAGGGCGTGTTTCCAGCTAGTAAACACTATAGCCTCCAATGGATAGCAGTGTTTCAACTATGCTAGTCATCACCATTACCTCAATATTTATTTATTATATATATCCCTCCCAAAGGAACTCAGGATGGCAAACACTTCTTTGTTAAAAACCTGTTTAAAACGTTTGAAAGCACTTTAATGCAATAAAGCACAATAAAACATCCATAACAGATTTAAGAACACATGTTAATCATGTGGCTGGATAGACCCACTGAAACAGGAAGATTTTCAGAATTAGAGTTCAGTAATGGTGTCTGCCTAATGTCAAGAGGCAAGAAGTTCTAAAGTACAGGTGCCGTCACACTAAAGGAATGACTTCTTACAAATGTGGAATAGACATTGTGTGGCCATTGTAGAAGTGCACGTTATGCAGATTGGTGTGAGTGAGTTAGGATGTATGGAGTCAGGCAATCTCTTAAGTAAACTGATTGCAAGGTGGTGAGCACCTGAAATACCGATAATAACATCTGGATCTCAGTGCAGTAGTGACCTTGTGTCAGCAATTGTGCTGTAGCATTTTGTGTTAACTGTGGTTTCCAAGCCAAACACAAAGGAATCACCATGTAGAGTACTTTGCCGTAGTCCTGTCTTAAAGTTACCAGTGCCTGAACCACTAGTCAAGCAGCCCCGGTCCAGAAACAGTCTCTGTTGTCTTACTAGCTGAAGCCTGTGAAAAACACTCTTAGCCACCAAGACTAATGTTTTCTTTGGACTTAACATTTTCTGCTTGCCAATTTATTGTCTGATTTGAATTTTCATCTTTGAGAGTCAACATTGACTCTCAGTATCAGTCTGTCTTACAGAGATACCATCTTTTAGATGGCTCAATATTAAGGTATACCCTCATCTTGAACAAACACTTAATCTTGCTCTCTCTGTGTGTGTCTTGGTTACTTCATCTGTGAAATTGGAATAATTAACCCCCTACAAGTGTACTCAGAATTAATGTTGGTAATGTTTGCGTGTAGTTTTGAAAATAGGAATAATTGTTAATAGGTCTCTATGTCTATCTTTACTGATTTAAAGAATAAGGCATTTAACTCTTACACACTGGGGAACATGAAACTGTTTTTGCTGTTACAGTTAGTCTTGAGCACTTAACATATGTGTCCTCCCTTAAAATCTATCCTTCCTCACTGACCCATCTTAACATATCAATAAATATGTCTCTGAGTGAATTCACTGCATTCCTATGATTGTTAAGTAGAAAAGCATTTCTATATAATTACAAGCCTAATATCCCTCTTAAACACACCAACATTACCTATCCAGGGGGTTCTGAATGACTGTCTGTCTCCCTGAATTTAGCATTGAAATGTGAAAACCTTCATTTGCTAGCCTTAACAACATTAAACTTTTTTTGTTGACTCTTTTTGTCAGGAACTTAATATCTCTGCATTAGAGGCAGAAAAGTGTGTATGGAATGCTAGGTACTGTGCACTATTTATTGCACTTCCTTGTTCCATTTGGGATTTTTGGGATTTCTGGTCCTTTGTCACCCTAGCTGAGAAGTAAACTGAAACCTTATGTACTAATTCAAACCAATGGCTTGATGTCACCTTCCTTAAGTACTTTGACTTGAACTCTGAGTTGCCTCCAGGGACTCTGATCCAATGGAGGCTCTCAGTGGCAGAAACAGGAGGTGATTTCTGCCTATTTTCCTTTCCCCCTGCATCCCCCAATCTTCCGGAGCAGATTTCCAGAGGCCCAGAAAGCTACATCCCCTCTCTTCCTGCCCTCACCTTCACCAGCAGGAGTACCTTGTGGGTGAAGCTCACACCAGTATATGCAAAGTCCAATTAGCACATACCATGTATTGCAGCCCATCAGCTCTTTGCCTGTCACCAGAGTGGTTAGTGGTGTGAGCAGGTATCTACCTATCAGATAAACACCATTTAAGAAAGGTTGTGTGTCTCCTTATCAGCGTGGTTGGCTTAGGTGAACATGTAGAGCATTTTCAAGCCTTGAAAATACAAAGGTATTTCCCACAAAGGAAGTATCCTGTGTTTTCTTTATAAAGACCGGAAATCCTGTTATAGGCTGAGATCCAAATAAGTACTTAAAGAGCCTGGGAGTGTCCACTGGGAGGTCAGTGGGAGCTCTTCACTTTAGCACTAGCTGCTTTTGGAACATCCCCTTCCAAAGTGTTATGCTACGTGATATGGCAAGCATTCTGTTGATATCCAGAATGAGTATTCTGCCAAGAAACAAAAGTCAAAAGTCCCTTGGACATGCAGAACTAGTTTCCCCTTGCTTTAAAAATCATGTTTTGTTTTTCAGTTAACACAAGGAGAGGACTTTGTGTATGTGCGGAGGTTAACTTTCTGCATCTTCCCTATAATATCATAAGGACATATGGGAGTTTATTCTTTCATCTATACTTCCATGTACAGTATTCACTGAATTTGATGTTATCTGCTTGAGTAGGCAATTAAATTCTGATTGGATTCCTTAATATTTTTCATAGATAGAAGAGCAGTCAGTTGCGGTGTCAGATATCTGTGCCAGGGTATCTCTCTGCCAGCTTTTATAAGCTTAGATGAATTGTCAACAACTTGTCTGCAAATAAGTACAACTGTTCCTCTGTCAGGAGGGTATGAGCAAAGCATCTGGAAATGTGGTAATTTAGAAAGAGCTACTAGTTTAAAAAAGCAAATAGGGAAAAACAGATCTGAAGAATAAGGCACCCAGCTTCAGCATTTTTAAAATAAATATACAGTTTATATGAATTATGTATGAAGCATGCATGCATGTCTCTAAAACAAAGTCTGTATTCACTCTTATGCTTTTTAGAGTTGAATGTCCACCTCCCCCATATTCTCTCTTTTCATTTCAATCCTGAAACAAGATTCTAGGCCAGGGGTCGGCAAAGTTTACTTTGCTTGGGCCAGTTCACTCCAGCGGAGATCCCTTCGTGCACCGGATAGTGCACGTGTGAGCATGTGCTCCCGCAATTTCTGGTGTCTGCGTCTGCACAGATGCGATTTCCAGCACCGCAGAAGCGAGTCCCCACGCCGGTTTCGTGCCGCGCATGGGGACTCGCCAAGTGGGTGGCTCGGTTCGGGGATGGCTCGTGGGCTGGTTAAATTACCCCCGTGGGCTGCTTCTGGCCCATGGGCCTTAGGTTGCCTACCCCTATTCTAGGCTTACTCAGTGGCGCAGGAAGTGATGTGCACATATGTTCTCAGATTCCACATAGAACGCTGGGGTGTATGTCTGAAGGGTCCCCATGTGAAAATATTGGCTCTCTCTTTTGAAGGATAAGTTACTCACACACCAATGTTTTCAAGCAAAGCATTATCCTCCAGATGTGAAACCTGAAGTATGAGAGTCATACAGTGTCAGTTCTTGCACATTTGAGTATGTGAATTACCTCCTCCGGAAGTTTCAGCCATTTTCACCCTCCTACCCCAAAGAACAAAAAAAAAAAAGTGGGGTTTACAGGAGCAGCTACTTTCCAAAACGATTTACCAAATGGAACAGTCTCATTACAGTAGTGAAAGCTGGCATAATATGATATATATTCCATTTCAGTTGAAATATATTTCGACTTGGAAATTCTATGAAGTTTGGGGACAGACTGTAAAAACACCCCCACCTTCTATTTGTTTCTAAACATGAAACACATGCATTTGTACCTTCTTACTTTTTTTTCAGACAAACTAGATTTCTGTTGGGGCTGTTTGTTTTTAAGCAATATTCATTTCCTCCCCACTCGTCTGTGTTTAGTGCTTTTTAATTGTCAAAGTAGATTTCTTTCTTCAAAAGCTTTGAAATAAAAGTTTTGGGATTTTTCAGATGATAAAAAAAAATTCTGGACAACTTCCCAGAAGAAAATTCCACTAATTGAAGCACACTGTTCTTTTAGAATTAATATTTATAAGTGTATGCAGCATGTAAAGCAGCTTTGTTACAAGAGTTTTAAAAATTAAGAATAAGTTAATTTAAAAGCTACATTGGGTGATAGAAATGGGCTTAGAGGCTTCTCCTTGTGAAGATTAATTATGAGTGGTGGGAGCAGAGAAAGAGTTTACTTTTATTCCATAACTTTCTCTGCTCTTTTTAAAATCACGTTTGTTGGTTGTGTACTATTAAGGAGGCAGGACTGAGTTACTTGTGGCTGTCAGGCAGGTTATGCCATATCTGTGTGTGTGTGTGTGTGTGTGTGTGTGACACACACACACACACACACACACAAAATGGGGTTGTACCCAGTGTTAGTTCTCCTCAGAGTAGACTCATTTAAATTAATACTAAATGTACAATTAGATGAGAATTCCTTAGAAATGACTGCATCCATGGCAGTAGACTGGTTAGTTTGCTTCAGTTAAGAATATCACAAACAAAATGTCTCTTGCAGCTGCTTGCTATGTTACATTGTTGTTGTTGTTATTTATTATCCAGGCAAATTGCAACAGTTAGTTTTAAAACGCAATGTTATAATATGAAAAAAGAGTTTAAAACAACTTGAAACAACATTTTCCCCATTTCCTATGATCTCATCCATTGAAAGCCATATATAACATAACAGTGAGTGTTTTGTGTTGGAGCTGCCCATTCCATATACTTGAAAAAAATAAATTATTGCAGCTCACTTCACACATAGTGTAAATACTTTTCCCTAACCAGAATTTATTCTCCTGTAAGAAAAACATTCATATATTAAAGTTATTGAAAAGTTCAATTATGCATCAATAAGTGACAGAAGTTTTAACAGATAGGTCAGACAGGGTGAGGTAGAGGTAAGCTAAACAAGGTTGTAGAGAAACCTTAATGCAGAAACCACTGGCACAGCTCGCTACTTGTGAGTAACAAACTTCTAAACTCCTGGAAGAAGAAGTTTGAAATCTGAAACTATCTTAAATCCAGGAACCTGCACTTTTGCTCAGTCACTCTAAGCCATGGTTTTACTTAGTGCTACTTGTGAACTGGATCACTATGTTACACCAGGTCTTCATGTTACACTGGAATCAATAGGGAAATTGCTGGTATTCCCCATACTTTTTTTTACTCGGAAGGTGACACTGGAAAACATGATGACAATTTGTCAGTCTGATGCTTCTATTTCTTCTTCATCTAAGCACTCCTTCAATGAAAATACCTTTTCTTATTTTCCTGCTTTCCAGAAGCAATTGATTTTAAGAATTTTTTAAGGCTTTTAAAAGAGTCTGTCTTTCATTGTATTTATATAGAGGGAGTTGTGCCAGAGATAGTTATCCTAAGTGGTTTCTAAGATGAAGTTAATAGTTTGTGATATCTTTTGTTTAGGAAAGTGGATCTGGTGGTATTTATTTGTCAATCTTTCCTTTACCTTTTCTGTAAGATTGATGGGTACCTTATCTTGCCCTTTTATCTTTGCGTTTGGGGGATTTCAGCAATGCTGGAATTACAAACACATCTTGGCAGCTTTCAGATCCCCAGCAACAGGTTTGTATGCATGTGTTAACAAATGAGTCTCTGTGAAGTTGTCAGCTTGCATTTCTGACATAATGAAGATGAGAGAAAAGTGAGACCTATTTTGTTTAGTTCAGTTATCTTCATAATGACTTGGAGCAGTACAATTTACCTACTAGCTAACTTGAACAAGGGAGATTTTACACCTACTCCATTAAATCTATAGGAACTATGAAATAAAACAGAAATCTTCTCCATTTTTTCCTTTCAAGTATTGATCCATTGGCACTAATTTTATGCCTCTACCACTGGTCAGAGTTGCAAAGGCATTGGATGGTTGCATCTCCCACACCTTTCAGGAAGATCACCACAAGAGAAACACGAGCCATCTGCTACAGAAGGAGCAGCTGCAAGGAAATGTGAAAAAGATCATTGCTCTATCAGTTGCCCTGGGATTGAAGTAAAGTTGACCCACAATTTATGTTTAACTTGTGGACATTCAGCTAAATAAATTAATTAATTAATAAATGGAAGCAGGTGTTTGGGGGGAAAGACTTTGGTGATCTTACCCACCATTGCACTATATGTGCTTTGCCAATATGCAATTTTCGCTTTATGCACTAACCCCAGAACATAACCCCCATGTAAGTTGCAGGTCTACTATTTTGTGTGGAAAAACTGTAGCCCCTGTCATTGGCCATAGGAAGAAGAGCCACTTATGTCCAAGCAAGAGGTGGAAACAGCTTGGTGTACTATTATATAAATGCCTGTTTACAATCCAGTATTATGTTCTGGCATTGCAAAACTAATCTCCCTACTCTCCTCTTCCTTCTTCTCTCCTTTTGTTCTTCTTGATTTTTTTAGCTTATAAGCCTAACGGCATCCTAAATGAAGTGAGCCAAATGTGGTGTTAATCATAGGCTTTCTTTCAGAATTTAATAGGAAAGGGAGTGTGCAGAAATTCTACATTCATTCAGTAGCAGTCTGTACAAAATAACCTTCCTAAATCATGGAAATGTTTCCTATGTTCATTTGTGTCAAGATCATTGAATCAAATTTAGTAGCAGGCACACAACAACTTTTGCTTTCATTCACTTCTGATGTCTGTGTTTCAAAGAGAAGGGTCTGCTACGTTTTCTGCAAAGATTTCAAGTTAATTAAAATTTTCTGTTGGTTCCCTTTAAAGTGAAGATGAGATGCTGCTTTTAAGTTTACTCCTTGGAGAGTTTTAAAAAGGAGGATGATTAAGATGCCATGGATGATGGTGTCAGCTTTCAAGCATTGTAGTGTCTTAGATTATAAGAAACTAAACATCTTGGCTCTTGAGAAGCACAGATGCCTGAGGAAGAGAATGTGAAAACGTTTAGATCTTGCTTCATGGTAGAAATGGGGAAAACCCCACTGAAAAATGCACATCATACTTTTTCAAAAGCCATCTGAATGGCTTTTGAAATGGAGGAAGGTAGTTAAAATAATATCATCCATTAAACTATGGATTGCAGATGATAGTTTCCTCAAGTTCCCATATGTTAAAAATGTGATTTGAGACTCTCCTAATGATATCAGCTATTAAATATTTTAAAGGGAAAGGGCCTACAGTCTGCTTTTATTATTATTTTTAAAAGGTAGGGATTGTTGTAAATCAAATTTATTTTTCCTGCTATGTTCTGCCTTGGAACTGTTGGACCATATTTCCGCTCTCTGCTTGCTTTGAGGTGCACTAAATATTAATAAATGCCAGTGTCACTTTACACCTTGGTTTATGTTTCAGGCTTTTTATTGGTTGAATTATAGTAATCTCTAAGGGAGTATGTAGCTTTTCATTGCCTGGTTTTCCAACAGTTAACATGTTGCTTAACAGATAAAATGGCTGCATTAATGTTCAGTAATTTAAATAGGTATGTCTAGAAAAATTATATGGAAAAACCCTATTGTACAACATAGGTTAATAGAAAGAAATCATTTTCAGTCAACCCTTCATTTCAGCCAGAGCAAGTTCATTGTCAAATTTCAGCATGTAAAAAGTATACAAGCTTTTCTACATATGTAAATTGCCTGCTGTTATTTTGGCATGCTCAGGCATGTGCAACTATAATATTCTTTAATTATCAGCTTAGCCTATGTCAGTCTATTCCATCTGAAATCTAAAATTGTTCTGTTAATAATACAGTTAACATAAAATATAAAAGTAGCAGAAAGTATCAACTCCGTGTGGATGCAATGAGAATACATTTGCATATTAATACAGTCGAGTAGTTTGTACTGATTGGTATTGAGGTTTCTAACTTCATGAGGAAATGAGCTGTGGTGATTTAATGTTCTCCATATTTTAATGACACCAAACTGATAGGAAGCTGGATGAACAATTATGGACAAGATCCTGAAGTAGAATATGTGGAAAAAGTAATTTTGGAGCGCAGTCTTGTTCATGTCTTCTCAGTAATAAGCCCCATTATTGTGTTCTTTGGGACTTACCCTCAGGCAAGTGTTTATAGGATTGCAGCTTAAATCCATTTACCTTTGGAAAATAAAGTACTAATCTGACACTAGGGACATGTTTGACAAATTAAACTAAAAAAATGAAAATTTATTCAGCATTATTGTGTTACTGTGCATGGACTTAACTATATAGAGATGGTATCTGATAGTACTTTTGTGGGATATCTCTGACTTTCAATACGTGCTTTGTGCAGTTTTCCTCCCACAAAAGTTTTTGGAAGTTTGAACAAAAAACACACGCTTTGCTGGACTAAATATTCAGTCAAAAGGGCAATTAAAAATAAGAAGATGGTATCATAGGGAAATAATTTGCTTTTTTAAAAAAATTAGCAGAGCCACTCTCTGATCAAGAGCTCAGCAGTCTCTTTTCCACTCCAGCTCACCCCTCAAAGTTCATTGGGAAAGAGTCTCAAGAGTCTCCTCCAGCACCATAATTCAAAAGCATCAATTCTTCAGCAATCAGCCTTCTTTATGGTCCAGCTCTCACTTCCATATATCACTACTGAGAAAACCATAGTTTTTACTATACGGACCTTTGTTGGTAAGGTGATGTCTCTACTTTTTAAGATGCTGTTTAGGTTCGTCATTGCTTTCCTCCCAAGAAGTAGGTGTCTCTTAATTTCGTGGCTGCTGTCACCATCTGCAGTGATCATGGAGCCCAAGAAAGTAAAATCTCTCACTGCCTTCATTTCTTCCCCTTCTATTTGCCAGGAGGTGATGGGACCAGTGGCCATGATCTTCGTTTTTTTGATGTTGAGCTTCAGACCATATTTTGCGCTCTCCTCTTTCACCCTCAATAAAAGGTTCTTTAATTCCTCCTCACTTTCTGCCATCAAGGTTGTGTCATCTGCATATCTGAGGTTGTTGATATTTCTTCCAGCAATCTTAATTCCGGCTAGGGATTCATCCAGCCCAGCCTTTCGCATGATGAATTCTGCATATTAGTTAAATAAGCAGGGAGACAATATACAGCCTTGTCGTACTCCTTTCCCAATTTTGAACCAATCAGTTGTTCCATATCCAGTTCTAACTGTAGCTTCTTGTCCCACATAGAGCTTTCTCGGGAGACAGATGAAGTGATCAGGCACTCCCATTTCTTTAAGAACTTGCCATAGTTTGCTGTGGTCGACACAGTCAAAGGCTTTTGCATAGTCAATGAAGCAGAAGTAGATGTCTTTCTGGAACTCTCTAGCTTTCTCCATAATCCAGCACATGTTTGCAATTTGGTCTGTGGTTCCTCTGCCTCTTCTAATTCCAGCTTGCACTTCTGGGAGTTCTCAGTCCACATACTGCTTGAGCCCTTCCTTGTAGAATTTTAAGCATAACCTTGCTAGCGTGTGAAATGAGTGCAATTGTGCGGTAGTTGGAGCATTATTTGGCACTGCCCTTCTTTGGCATTGGGATGTAGACTGATCTCCAATCCTCTGGCCACTGCTGAGATTTCCAAACTTGCTGGCATATTGAGTGTAGCACCTTAACAGCATCATCTTTTAAAATTTTAAATAGTTCAGCTGGAATACCATCACTTCCACTGGCCTTGTTATTTGCAGTGCTTTCTAAGGCCCATTTGACTTCACTCTCCAGGATGTCTGGCTCAAGGTTAGCAACCACACTACCTGGGGTGTATGAGACATCCATATCTTTCTGGTATAATTCCTCTGTGTATTCTTGCCACCTCTTCTTGATGTCTTCTGCTTCTGTTAGGTCCTTACCACTTTTGTCCTTTATTATGGTAATCTTTGAACGAAATGTTCCTTTCATATCTCCAATTTTCTTGAACAGATCTCTGGTTCTTCCCATTCTGTTGTTTTCCTCTATTTCTTTGCATTGCTCGTTTAAGAAGGCCTTCTTGTCTCTCCTTGCTGTTTTTTGGAAATCTGCATTCAATTTCCTGTATCTTTCTCTATCTCCCTCACATTTTGCTTGCCTTCTCTCCCCCGCTATTTGTAAGGCTTCATTGGACAGCCACTTTGCTTTCTTGCATTTCCTTTTCATTGGGATGGTTTTCGTTGCTGCCTCCTGTATAATGTTATGAGCCTCCATCCATAGTTCTTCAGGCACTCTGTCCAGCAAATCTAAATCCTTAAACCTGTTCCTCACTTCCACTGTGTATTCATAAGGGATTTGATTTAGATTGTATCTTACCGGCCCAGTGGTTTTTCCTACTTTCTTCAGTTTAAGCTTGAATTTTGCTATAAGAAGCTGATGATCTGAGCCACAGTCAGCTCCAGGTCTTGTTTTTGCTGACTGTATAGAGCTTCTTCATCTTTGGCTGCAGAAAATATAATCAATCTGATTTTGATGCTACCCATCTGGTGATGTCCATGTGTAGAGTGTTATTGGAAAAGAGTGTTTGTGATGACCAGCTTGTTCTCTTGGCAGAACTCTATTAGTCTTTGCCCTGCTTCGTTTTGATCTCCAAGGCCAAACTTGCCAGTTGTTCCTTTTATCTCTTGATTCCCTACTTTAGCATTCCAATCCCCTATAATGAGAAGAACATCCTTCTTTGGTGTCACTTCTATAAGGTGTTGTAAGTCTTCATAGAATTGGTCAATTTCAGTTTCTTCAGCACCAGTAGTTGGTGCATAAACTTGGATTACTGTTACGTTAAAAGGTCTGTCTTGGATTCGTATCGAGATCATTCTATCATTTTTGAGATTGCATCCCAGTACAGCTTTCACCACTCTTTTGTTGACTATGAGGGCCACTCCATTTCTTTTGCGGGTTTCTTGCCCACAGTAGTAGATATGATGGTCATCCGAACTGAATTCGCCCATTCCCGTCCATTTTAGTTAACTGATGCCCAGGATGTCAATATTTATTCTTGCCATCTCATTTTTGACCACATCCAACTTACCCAGGTTCATAGTTCTTACATTCCAGGTTCCTATGCAATATTTTTCTTTACAGCATTGGACTTTCCTTTCGCTTCCAGGCATATCCGAAACTGAGCGTCCTTTCAGCTTTAACCCAGCCGCTTCATCAGCTCTGGATCTACTTGTACTTGTCATCCGCTCTTCCCCAGTAGCATGTTGGACGCCTTCCGACCTGAGGGGCTCATCTTTCAGCGTCATAACTTTTATATGCGTGTTGTCTTTGTCCATGGAGTTTTCTTGGCAAGGATACTCGAGTGGCTTGCCGGTTCCTCCTCCAGGTGGATCACGTTTGGTCAAAACTCTCCACTATGACCTGTTCATCTTGGGTGCCCTGCTTGGCATAGTTCATAGCTTCTCTGAGTTCTTCAAGCCCCTTCGCCACGGCAAGGCAGTGATCCATGAAGGGAAATATTTCACTACACATACTTATTGGGGGAAATCATGGCTTGTATCCATTTAGAGCTATTTAAATTAATGGAACTGTGTTAGTTATGTAAATTAATTTAAATAGGTATACTTTGAGTATAACTAACACTGAATAGAATCCCATGTCTTCCCAGGAACTCAGATTTACCATTTGCGTTTAAAGTACGTAGCAGAAAAACAGAAATAGCATCTGAACTTGGTACAAGAGTGACCCCTGTGTTCTCCCTGTTCTTCCTCCA
The DNA here is from genome assembly GCF_964234715.1 of Podarcis melisellensis. Classification (NCBI taxonomy): domain Eukaryota; kingdom Metazoa; phylum Chordata; class Lepidosauria; order Squamata; family Lacertidae; genus Podarcis; species Podarcis melisellensis. The sequence continues at coordinate 38,527,865 of NC_138529.1, forward strand.
GAATGCTCCTTATTTGGTAAAATGTTGTGGATCTTTGTCTGGTTAATAGAAAACTGTTTCCCTCTGCCCCAGCACACATTAATTTAATCTGCAAGTTATCCTAATTGAGACATTAATCCTTTCATCACAGTTTATATTAATGCCACAAATATATCTAAACATGGCATAACTGTGAATCTGTAGCCTTCTATCTTATTGAGCATCTGTGAGGTCATTAATTAAGTCACACATTGGGGAGGTGAGAATATAGCAAAGCTTGACATTTTGTGACAAGGGGAGAATGGAGTATTAGCAAAAATGTTTTGCCACACTCCTTTGCTTTTGCTGGAGAAGCAATCATTTAAACACTGTTACAGAGTGCCAATAGGTACATTTCTTTATCTTCACATGACCTCCTATTGGACTCTGCATGGTTTAGAAAACATATAGATCTTTTATTCATGTTCAGTACAGTGGTACCTCGGGTTAAGAACTTCATTCGTTCTGGCATTCTTAACCTGAAACTGTTCTTAACCTGAGGTACCACTTTAGCTAATGGGGCCTCCCACTGCCGCAGCGCTGCCACAGCGCGATTTCTGTTCTCATTCTGAAGCAAAGTTCTTAACCCAAGGTACTATTTCTGGATTAGCGGAGTCTGTAACCTGAAACGTCTGTAATCCAAGGTACCACTGTATACTACTTTTATTCATGTTCAGTATACTTCTGTGTCACTAAAAAGGCACGCTTTACCTCTAATTAATATTTATACCTTGCAGGCTTTATAATGGGGTACTGAATATGTGTCACAGGAGCTGTACAGATTTCCTTATGTGCTGGTAGAGTGAAAAGTAGTTTTAACTGTCACATACTTTCTGGGCAGTCCCTGTTTTGTTTCTGTCATGACCATTAGTTTAAAGGCCCTGTTGAATTCCAGCCATATCACTTTGACATTTCAGAGTTGTTGAAATAATCGTCAGCATGTCTGTCTTCCTTATGGCTTGATATAGATCTGATAGTTGCAAGATGCTACTGCATGGTGACAGCAGAGACGGTTAAAACAGATGAGGTCTCAGTTGATGGAGTTTGCCTTTTTTGGCCAGTTCCAGTGAAGTGGTGTGACCCATACGTTTAAGAGAGAAATAAGCCCCCCAGCTGCTGTAGAACACTTGAGTTATGAAGTGAAAAATGCAGTATATGTGTACAGGTGTGTTGACTTGTAAAGTTAGCCACTCTGTTGAAAGCAATTAGATAATTTGGGAAAGGAAATGGCTTCTAACTGTTCCTTTTATTTGCATGGCGTTTTTCTTTATTTAATTTCCTTCTGCCCCATGTAATCAAAATATACCTTATAATGAACAAAACATAGAGGTGGAGACCAAAGCAGGGCTTGATCTGCCTGCCAGGAAAATAAATGCATATGCCTCTTTTGTAGAAGGGATTGATCTGCATCTATGTAAAGTTGTTGCAGTTTTTATTATTTATTATTGAACAGTATGTTGTAGAATTTAATTTATGTCCCTTACTGTAGGCACGAGGCCCTGCTTGTCCCTTATTTTGACATTTTAGGCTGATAAAGCAAGATGCGACAACCACAAAGTCATAGCATGCAATGAGTTAGGTGTTACTGATCTTACTGTTGGCAAAATAGCAGGTTGTGATTCCTTGAATTTTGTAAAAGCTGAGGCCACAGTGAATATCAATATGCTTCTGGGACAGAAAATGTGTTAATTAAAGTCTGTGACTTTTTCAGTACTCCTATATGAGAGCATTTCCTTTTGAATTGACAGTATCAACACTTTTTGTAGCTATTATCATCTTCAGAATGTGACTACCTGGCTTTGTAGCTCAAGTGAACAAGCATCTGCTGTGCCCAAAATTAGCAATGTGACACTGTTTTACAGAATAACATAGTGTGGTCTTGTTTTTAATTTAACACTAATCTGAAGTGGGAAATTATGAAGGGATCTGTAAATAGCAATCAAGATTCATGGGGCAATATGTTTTTAGCTGCCTATAAGATTCCAAAAGAACAGCTTCTAATCCCATTTGTTCTGCTTCATGTTCACATCTTCAAGACAGGCAGGTGCTATGTGCCCTTTCTGAAATCAAAAGATCTCCTCCCTTTACCGTACTCCCCAAAGGCTCCCAAGCCTTTCTTCTGTTAAAATTGTGTGGGATGTTTCTAGATTTACTTTGGCTCTGCTCTCTGATAGATAGAAAGAATTAACTATTAATGGTATACAGGGTCAACAGAGCTCCACCAGATTATTCTATTGTTTTTGGAACATGAGAAAATGTGGAGTTTTCATGTTTTTGTTGACCATGTCATTTGCTTACTAAGTTTTGGGAGAAAGTATTGAATTGTATAAACATGACTGTGCAGATAAAATTTTCAGAGGGAAATATTATTTCAAATTACATACCTACTAGAACCTTGTGGTAAAAGGCAGGTGAGAAATAAATACTTATATAAACCCTGGGTCTTCCTCAGCTCTCCCTCTTGTGGTTGGGTGGTGCCATTTTGACACTTCAAGTCTGAGCATAGAATGCAGAGAGAATTATTTCACTCTCTGAAAGAGAGAGGACAGAAAACTATTGAGTTAGTCAGTTTAAACCAAGGATTAAGGTTTTACAATTGTAGTTTTAAACTATAATTTATTATTTTGGAGATCCTCTTTTTAAACACTAAAACAAATATCCCTGTGTCTCAGAGAATAAAGATTTGTTTTTTTAGAAAAATTATTGACATTGGCATTTGTTAATTTTTAGAGTAGGTTTTAATAGTAGTCCTTTCTGAATCAATATTTGTTTCAGAATTATAACAGAAAATATTCTGGTCCACAAAGTTAATAATAAAAAGTGACTGGTACTTTGCCAAACTAGGATTACAAAGCAGAATTTCCAAAATGCACTCTTTCTGTTTCAGGAAGCATAAAATATCCTTAATGTTTTCTTAGTAAAGTAGGAATCAGGGTTCATGGGTACAGTTGCAAACTGGATAAATTGTCATGGGCACCGCACATACACTATAACCAAGCACACACCTTAGCCTTCGCTATTGGCTACAATAAAAGGTTTCCTTCAGTTTAATTTCAATCGGGGCAACAGGTAAGTGGTTCCTGTGGATGTCAGGGAAGGCTTCTCTTGGTACATATGCACCCAAAGGCACCATGTTGCTGATCCTTCCAGTAAAGCTTTTTCTGTGTCCTGTTTTACTATCCATTCTTACAAACCATTTTCTCACCCAATCTGGGGTTCCAGCCTGAATGAGTTTACATCAAGGATGGTTTTCAAAGTCTGTGATTGTTCTGGTTGCTCAATTCCTTTTTTTCAAAACTGGAAGAAAGATAATTGCAAATGAGACGTTAATTTTTTTTTTTCATATCATACCCTTGCAATAGTGAATTGAGAAGCTATGCATCGACGTGAACTGAACATGTCTTTTAATATAGAAGAGTTATTTTCTAACTTTAGTTCTTTAGATATTTGGAAAAGCGTGGTAGCCAATTGTACACAATAGTAAAAGCAAACAATGTACCGTTTGAACAGCTTTGGTGACCTTGGGCTGTTCTGAGTAAAGTTATCATCTTCCCTGTGAATTCACATTATCACTAGTTTATGCTGGAGTGTTCTGGGAACAGACTTTGAGGACAGTCACACCAGCTATATCTTTGCTTTCTATGCAGTTTCACTTATATGGAAAGCACTTTCTTAGAGGAATAATGTGAAATATTGCTTGGGACAGTTGCACAGTTTACTCATTCATTGTATATGTACAAGGAAGCCAGCATGTAGTATATGCTATGAATGCACATACTTGATCATTGATTGCAACAATCTATATTCAGTTTTCACACTTCTTTCCCTACATAGAAGTACTTTACATAGCTCTCTCTTCCCTCTTCTGTTGCCCACACAGTCTTAATTAAGTGCCTGGCTGCCAATTGCTTAGCAGAAGTGATTAACTCTGAAATCAAAACTTTTTTTCAGAGGTAACATTCAATTATCTGGTGGGTTTTCCTGGCTTATTTTGATTCCACAACCACCTAATACAGAAACTGGACATCTTTTTACTTCATTAGCTTATGTTAAACAATCACATCCCTACAGCCTTAACAGGCGCTGTAACCTTCCAACAGTTTGACTTCACCCCAAAGGCATGCTCCTCCTTGTCTCCTGAGAAAGACAGATGCCAATTTCAACCGCTACCTTACACCTGGATGGTGGTAGGAAAATATTGTTCCTCTAAAAAAAAAAAAAAATACATAGAAAACAGTTTTTTCAGGATTTTGTAAAGACATTGTTGGTGTCATTACTTGCATTAAAAAAATCTAAATGTCACAAAACATTTATCAGCTGCGTGCACACTTTCCATTTACATGGTTAACAGTTTATTTACCAAAAGGCAGTTCTCTGTATTCAATTAGAGCAGTTATCTTCAGCCTTTTAACCTCAACCTGTAACATGCAACCCATGTATTGTTTATAATAACTCTTCCTTTTTCTCACCTTCCGTCTCTCTTTCTTCCCCTCTCTCTTTCTTCCTCTCTCTCTCTCTCTCTCTCTCTCTCTCTCTGTGTGTGTGTGTGTGTGTTTAATATATCCATGTACTTCTTCCTTTAGAGACTTTTCGAACTGACTTTCAGTCAAAGGAAAACAGCAAAAAGAAAATTGTGGTAGTAAGGCTAGTGTGGTCCAGTATATCTTGATCTGTGTCAGAGTCATTACTCTTCAGTTGATAATCACTTACTAGAGGGGTTTTTTGCCTGTTACCTAAAGCTGATTGATACTCAAACATCAATTTTGTATTTGCATGGTGAAAGTTGACATTTTCAAACTGTCTTAATGCTTTGGTAAACATAACAAGTGAAGGCCATTGCAAAGAGAACTGATGAGAAACATATGATTCTACATAACACTAAACAGCAATATGACAGTTGATCTCACACTTTGAGGACCACAGAATGTAATTACTTTGTCAATTTGATGAAAGCTATGTAAGGGGAATGATCTGCAACAGAAATCGACCACAGAGTCCTATTTTATGTGGTTTTTCTCAGCATCATGTTTTAAATATTTATCTCTACTGATTTAAAATGTTGTGTATGGTCTCAAAATCACTGCCAAGTTATGTCACTTGGTGGTGTTCTGTTGCTGTAGATTTAACCCTGCGCCTGTCCTCCTGGTGTCTAGATTGCCAAAAATGTAGGAAAGACAATATTCTCTTTCAGCCAAATGAAGTGATGCATTCAGACTTCCTGAGGAAACGGCCTCTTGTGAGCAGCTAAAATATTTATTTATCCAGGTTTCTTCTTACTGAATTTGTTGTTTGCTAAAACAAGCAAAACTCTGCAGGCTGCAATGAGATAAACTAAAACTGAGTGTTACCCCCTGCCTTGATCTACAGATGAATGGTATTTGAGACACATTTTTAAAGGGAAATGAGATTCCCCCTCCTCTGAACATCTGGGGGAAATGTGGAAAGTATGACAACTGGTGTCTTGCTGACATACTTGCATCAAAAGTGCTTGTGTTGACTATTTTAGATACACAAACAACACACACACACACTATTGTGAAAAGGCCTGGATGCTGATATGCATTTAATACAAATTTCCTAAATCTTTATATACTTCAAAGCTACAGGACAGCTGGTTCTTCTGCCACCCTTCCCTTGTAACTTGCTGTCACATTTAATTATTCTTTTCTCCTCCCAATCTTTCTGTTTTCTGCTATCACCTTCAGGTGAATACTGTCTGTCACAATATGGGTGGGAAAACATGAAGTGACTTCTGTTTTGCCCTAACCAACATAGGCAACTTCTAATTTTATGTATGCTCACCTTTTTATTCTTCCTGGGAGTTGCTTGCAAGCTATAGTTGCAAGCTATAGTTAATAAATATAAAAGATGCTTATCTCTCGCAGACTCCTATCTCAACAGCTTGACAGTGGGGTAAAAAATGCACAGAAAGACAACCTGGTTACTTTAGAAGTAACCATGGAACATGTTTAGTTCTTATTTTTCAAAATCTGTGACACAAAAGGCATTTCATAAAAACAAACAGGATCCCAGCAAAGAGCAAGCCGAACCCCTGAGGAAGATATGCTGTACGTGCTGAAGCTATGCATGTCTGGGTCCGGCCAGCGCATGGATGGGTGACCATGTGGGAACCACGTGTACTCTGCCTTAAGTTCTGTGATGAAAGCAAGATGGTTTATAAATATAACTAGGAATGTGTTGAGACATTTTGAAATTCCCTCTACCCCCACTACATGTCTAGGCCCTGCTCCCCCCCCCCCCACACACACCTTGCCCACTGCCCCATGTCTGGCTGTCACAAGTTAGTGCTGTTGATTCTGCAATTCCACTTGCCCTGCTGTCCCAGTTGACTCATTTAAAAAGACTGTGTATTGTTGTGCATAGGGAAAGAAGACACTTGGTGGCAGTGACTAGCTGATGTTTGCTGCTGTCAGCAGCTGTTGACAGCTGCGTACTGCAAAAGTAGACCGTGCCTTCAGCTGTTTGCAGGCAGTGGAGAATGTGATTCTATGTCTTGCTTTAGATCCTTTCTATGACTGGAATTGGTCACAAAGTCATACTAGAAGCTCATATAAATACTTAGTTTCATGAAAAGAGGTTGCCGTTCACTGAAGTTTGGCAGTTACTGAATACGTTACTGATTACCTCTGTGTGATTTACATGTTTGAATAAAACGCCAGTCTCTGTAGTGCTGTGTCTTGCTTTATAAGGGTGGTATTGGAGGGACTCACTGTACCACAAAACTTATCCGACAGGCAGTGTTTAAAGTTCCATTGAGCTGCCATGTTAAATAATTCCACATGGCTTCTTTTTTAACTGCTATCCGTGCACTCTATTGCATGCATTTGCAGTTGTCGGAATTGATTGATTGTAGGGTGGGTCATAAGTTTCCAAAGTTGGGTGATCTTGAAAACATTTATAACATTAATCTTTAAAAGTAGGAGCATGTGATTAGCAAGGATTGTTTGTTCAGTGATATTTTTTTTAAGAAAAGGTGGGGGACAGAAGGAAGAAGACGGTTGTTTTCATAATATACATGCATCATCAAAGTCTTGCCAAACTTGTCAAAGATAGAACTTGAAGGACCTGTTTAAATTATGTTTGTCCTACGGGCAGGGTCCCCCCCCCTTTTTTAAGGAAAAGCCAAAAATTTTAATGTAGACTTGCTTTCAAAATCAATGTAAAATTTGCTGTTTCAGTTGTGCTTGGGAATTTTCTGAAATTAAGACCAAAGCACCTGCAAAAACAGCCTGTTCTTTAGCTCGAATGGTCTCTTGCATCCCTTAAAGTCATCTTTCTTCTTTCCCTTTCTCTTTTTTTGGCAGTTCTTTGAGGTTCCTTTTGACTCTAATATGAACAGGACAAAAAACAGACCCCTGGTGCGAGGACAAATCAGGTAAGGCTGCACACACCTGCTCTCGAAAATGAGTAATAAATCTCATTGTTCTTTTTATATATTTCCCAGCTTACTGCCCTTCCTTATGTTTAGATAAGCAAATATGTCAACTTCAGAACAAAAGACTGTGAAAGCGTTGCCGTTTTGTGCTTTGAAGATTCTGAAAGCTTACAATGCCACATGGAAAACATATTGGCTTGCCCTCTCATCATATTCAGCAAGGGCTTTTATAGATGTAGAAATTAAGAATCGTAAGATTCCAGGTGTTCCTGTGTAATATCATAGACAATTGTGAAGCATGTACCGTATTTTTAGAAGCGAGTGGCTCTGCCAAGAAAATCATTCTGGATCTCCCACAATAATTCTTTAAAAAGAACAACAAACATTTCTAAAGTCTTTAAAAGGTCCAAGTTAGCCTTCTATTTGATTTTCCTTTGAGCAAAAGGGACAGGATGGAACTTGTGAGTTTGATACATGACAGGTCACTTGCCCACCATTACTTCCCACCTTGCCCACCTTCTACCACCACATTTCTTGCCAAGAATTCCAAAGCCTGCATTGCAGTCAGAATAACTTGCATGGACTTAAATATGTTTTTTTCTAGTTTGTTTAATCTGTTTCAGACAAAGAGGCCATGTTTCCTTGACGTAGAATTTGGATGTATTTATTTATTTATTTATTTATTTATTTATTTAAAATGAATGTTAATTGAAATTCATGATTAACAGCTTTCCATCTAAATTGAAGGTCAGACATTAAAAATGATAAATTATTATGTTCATTGTAAAAATTACATTACAAAATAACATGCACACAAAAAAGAAAACTAAGTAGAAAGACGTTCTGGAGAAATAAATTTGTTCTAGTCTATCAGTTCCAGCACTTCCTGTCATGCAGCATAGTTTAGTTCCAGTATCTGACAAAGGAACCTCACTGCACTGCAATATTTAGTTTAAGCTCATTATTTCTATCAGCTTATACATTAAGACAACATTCAAGTTGTATATCAATAATACATTATTATTTAAGTTAACTACAGGATATACTACAAGTGCAGATAATATTGTTGGGATGCAGTTTAGTAGCATTTTTAGCTACTTTTACTGTGTTTCTTTGATGAAAGTCCTCTCCTGCCCTCACCATGCTTACTAGGCAGTTTTTAGAATTGCTAGTTCTGCTGGTTCTGCAACAGGATGGTAGCACAACAAGCATAGTTTTATTTTTTAAAATTATAGTTGTAAACCTCTTAATTTTTTAAATAATAACCACTATGTTAAGTGTTGTGCAGTACAGCAGCAATAACTAAGGGCAAATACCTAGTCTGTTTATGAGGAAAATGCAAGAATATTGAGAAGACTTCAAATGTTATAAAAATGTCACATTCAAAGGCTTATTGGAAAATGGGAATTGGCCTTATTAAAACATGGGTGAATCTCTTTCATGGCAGGCATGTTTTAAACTCAGATCAAATTCTATATATAATTTTGTAAGACAAGTTATGTCGTTTTTAACAGCATCGCTTAATTTGTCACTGTGAACTCCCTACAGAAAATCTTTAGTTCCCAGCATGGACACAGTAAAAAAACCCTACAGGTGGTTTTTTCCCTCATCTATGTCTGATAGATGAAATATATCTAATATAAAAATTGCAATTCCCATATTGTGAATTGCAGATTCTCCTAAGAGAGTTCACATTGACAAAGAAGGTCCATACACAAAACGTTTTGCACCAAATACTGTTAATACAGAGTTGCGGGGGAGAGGGAGGGATTGGTCACGGCATGTTTTTAAAGGAAGCTAACACAGAATCACAATCAAACAGATTAGAACCGTTGTGGAAAAACAGGACATCCTTGGGAAGATCCATTATCCCAGAGTGTCTAAGGGCATGTCAGTCATTTTAACAACTTGGCTTGTCTCACAAACAGGAGCCAAAGCAGCCTAATATGACAACAGCTAGAAGTGCTTGGGAAAATGCCCCTTCTGGCACCTTCTGGAACAGGGTTTTGCCCTACATTCTCTCCATATCCTAATACCACCACTTATCACACTTAGTGATGGAGCTCCTTTGTATATTTCTATTTTTTTGTTTCACTGTAACATCTGAGCTTTATATTTTCTGAAAATAATTAGATGATTGGGTTTGCTATTTTTTATTAGACCTAGAAAAAAACACACTAAACATTATATATCTGAAATGCCCATTCTTTCATTCTGTATAAATCATTACCAGTTTGTATTTCCTACTTTTTCCCCTTCATGACAAATCATAAAGCAGGAATCAAACTTCTTATGATGTTTTACAAGAAGAATTCTGAAACACGTGTCACCTTTTATGCATGCTCTCTGCTCCATGTATACATGCAAATAAAAGGCAGTATCCCATGGGGCTCCTGTTTGAACAGAAACTTAAAGCAACCTTGATTTCTGTTTGTATATCTGTTCAGTTTTGTATAGGATTGGATTCCAACTTAACGAAGGTTGGGGAGCACTACACCTTATTTGCAAACTTGAAGCTAAAGCCCATATTCATAAACTATTCAACAAACAATTTTCAGATAGCATTTCCATGATTTGTGCCAAGGATTATTTATAACAAAATTATGTTTTCCCTTAGGCATCTGTGAACAGTTGGTCCTATTTATTTCTGTGTTTTATCCATCATCTTTGGAGGATTGAAAAAAAAGTGATGGATGAAATTACATGAAAATTGAAACAAAATAGTAAAGCAAGCCCTGGGGGTAAACTCACTCTCATTGTAAATAGAGTACTTTGGTAAACTTGTTCTGATTTGTTCTGTAAGATGGTGCTAATTACAGATTTCTAAGTTCAGTTAATTTTATTTTAAAAACATCATGGGGAATATTCTAATGAGAACATCTGTTGAGCACACAGTGAGCCAAAAACTAGGCTGAGCCAAAATTCAATTGAAAGGAGGTATCTTGAATTTGCTTAGGTCAGTGTGTGTGTAAACTTTAAACTCCTCCTCCTTTCTCACCCCCAAGTAAAATTAAAGCTTTTCCCCCACATCTGTGCTGTATTCAGAGCAGCGCCGTACTTTACGTGAAAAACATGTTCGATATATACAACAGTGTTTACCACAGAAAATACTAGAGGGCATAAAGGGTACAGAATTCCAATGTTGGGCCAGAGTGATATGAACACAAGTGTTTAAGTGCACGTCTGTTTGTCCACAGTTCATCTATTTGCTTTGGGAAACATTGGTATGTACATAGGATTGAGTTTTCCATATTAAAAAATTTCTCAGCGTTTTTGTATCCTAAACACTATTTGACTATGTTTATCACAAGCACAGAGGAAAAACAAACAATCATTTAGGTTAAATAATCAGTGACACAAGTTTCCAGAGGCATACATTTAAGTCATGGCGATTCCATTTGGTCAAAACCATATTCACCAAACTTGAAACTTTATTATACTCTCTTCTCTGCCCTTTGTGGTCATTGTGGGGACTCCAAGGCAATCACTCATCGATCTATCTATCCAACTGTCAACACCTAATTTAATGTTCTTTAAAGTGTCACTTAACCTTGAATGATGTTGGCCTAAGTCCTTATAGACTTCAAGCTAGACGTCAACTGGCATTATTTCTCCAGCTGACCAAAACAACGCACTTTGAGAGCTGCAATCTTCTGCTACGTATTTTCCCAGGGTTCAAACTTTTCTAATTAAACTGAGTGTTAATCAAAACAGCAGAAAAATGGGCAAATTGTATTTAAAAGGCTGGTGTCTTACACCATTCCAAAAATATTTGGGGCATGTAAAAAGAGTTCTGGAGCATCTTCAAGAGTGTTTTTGTTTTAATGATACATTTGACTCATATCAAATTTAATTTTTGGTCTATTCTATTCTCATCATCTTATTTAACCCATTGGTGCAATAAATCTTGAAGTCACCTACTCACAGAGGAAATGCTCTTTTACACAAATTTTACACAGGCTACTTAACAGCAAAAACCATTGCCAGCAAAGCTGGTAACTAAAAATCATGGATGTACAGAAGATCTGCAGCTGACTTCTTATATATCTTTTGATTCTATCTTCAAATCAGCAAACAATGGGTCCTTTGCCGTGGGCTTACTTCCTCTAGATGTTCATCTTTATTCATCTCCTGAATTTCTGGATACCTTTTTATTAAGAAAAAAAACAACCCTCCAGTTTTAGGGAACTCCCTTTTAGGTATTTTTCCTTCCTTTCCCTTTGCTTTGGTTGTATTTCTATAGGATTTTATTGATGCATGTAAAGGGTATTGTGCTCATATGTACTTTATCTGAGCAAAGCCAATTCAAATAAGCTATATCAACCCAAAGATTGAAATAGCCCAGTCTGCATTTCCCTGTTGTGACAGTTTTCAAGGTCTTCAATCTAGATATTCCTTCCTCCTCACAAAACTTCAGTTCTCTTTCGGTGTGAATGATTCTGAAAACAGCTATAGCTTGTTTATATAACCAAATGCCCAGGGAGCATTCTGCAATTTGGGTGTTTTTACTTACGCTCCAAATCTAGCCCTGCTGTGTATGGATTGCAACTAACAAAGTCATTGTGTGAGCAGAATGACTTCAGCTTACACACCATAACTTCCCCTTTTTCTCCATCTTTCCACCACCCCTCAAACATGCCTGTTGCTCTCTCCCAGATCTGCTCTGGGATTTACACCAGCCTTCCTGGAGGCAACTCAGCAGCCAGAGCATTAACAAGAGCAGGAAGGTGTGAACACACAACACTGCTTCTAGCTGCCAGTTTTTAAATGATTGTTTAATTTAAAGTGTTTCTTTTGACCTTACAAAGCCCTATGCAGCCCATGACCCTACTACCTAAAGGGCCACCTCTTCCCATATGAAAGACAGACACAGGCCTTCTCTATTGTAACTCCCTTCTCTAGAAAACTCTCCATGATAAAAGAAAGGCATGCCTGGCACCAACTTCACTCTAATTATGCAGTAGATAAAAATGTTTTTATTCATTCCAGTCGTTCCGGACAGCTTTATGATACTGATGCTGCAGTACTTCAATCCGGGCTTTACTGTGTGTTTTTATAAATGTTACTGCACTGAGACTGCTCATTGTTATAACATGTTTTATTGTATATGAGAGAGAGAGAGAGAGAGAGAATATCACTTGGAGACTTTTTAGTATTATGTGATTTTTAAAAAAAAAAATCACTACTAAGGCCCTGCTCCATACAAGGAAACGAGGAATGAGAGGGTGGACAGCAAAGCAAGGTCAAGTAAAAATTAAGAGATTAAAAAACTATTAAGCAATTTATCAATGCTTTTAAATAAAGGAACTTCTTAAAGTTACAGTTCTTAAAACATAGTTTTACAAGGTCTGCCTCTGCAGATTCTGACTATATAGAATAGCAGCAACTTCACGGTGGTGGTGGTGGCGGCGGCAGTTCTGCCTGTCTTGCACTCCCTATAGGTACCCCCTTCTCCCCCACCCTGCCCATCAGATCCAGGAGCAGAGCAGATGACAGTGCCCAGGCCAGGAGGACAGGGGAGCTCCTGCCCCACAGTCAGAAAGCTGACTTGATGATGGTAAAAGAAATCAGAGTAAACACAGCATTCTCCTTTGCACCTATCCATCATTTCAACATGCCTAGATGTCTCCTTTCACCTGTCACACACTTTAAAATTCCTGTTGGGGGAAAACCAACAACTTGTTTCCTTTGTTGTTATATTTTGACTTATTTGGCAATAACAAAACTTAAAACTTTCTCAAATCAGACGTTTTTGAAAGATGCACACCCTACATTCTAACCGTAACAGAAGCCCTTATTTGTAGTTAAATTATGATGTATTACATTTTTGTGCATTTTGTTATAATATAATCTGAGCCTTTTCACACTTAATAAGGGACCAGTGCTCGAAACCATGTTAGATTGAAGGTTATCATCTTAAATTGACTCTCATACTATCCAAAAACCAGGAAAGCTTAGTTGTTGCTCTTCATTTCGTTTCATGATCTGCATTGGTTTCATTTGCTATATTAGGCACTTATAGGAAGCTCCTTCAGGATAGAAGAACAATTCAACAAGAAAATAACAATTAATGGTAAAATTGATATTTTTTGCCTGCCAGTGGAACTGACATCATTGGCAGAATGAACTCCCCCAAATTTAGTCTTATGCAATAGCAATATACAATTTTTAAAATATATAAATAATATATTTTAAAAATTGTATATTGCTATTGCATGAAAAATATTAAAGTGGTTTACAGCAAATTATCAGTAGAAAAGACTTTATGACCTGAAAATAGAGACAATGCACTTACCTGTACTTTTGTAACCCAAGAAAATCTTTAATAATAATTGTGTTTTTAAGTGGTTTACAGCTATAAAAACAAAACAGTGCAATAATACAATAAAGCCATCAAAAAGTTAAAAACATATCTCAATTAATCATTGTGGAAGGGTGTACTCTTAATTGCCTGCATAGACCTGGAGGAATAGAAAAGTCTGTTGGTGGAGTACTCCACAGGACTGAACCAATGACACTGAAGGGATGCCCTTGAGCTGAGTTCTTAAATGCATGTGAATTCGCAAAAGACTGTAGTAGAGCAGTAGAGCAGTAGAGTTCTTCTTTGCATGCAAAAGGTTCCAAGTTCAATCCCCAGCATCTAAAGGTAGGGCTTGAAGATACTATTGTCTGAAATCTTAGAGAGCCACCACTGGTCAGTGTGGACATTACTGAGCAACAAGGACCAGTGTTGATTCAATATGATGCAGCTTCTTACGTTTCAAATATTACTGGTTTCTTAAAAATTTGTTACTGGATAACTGGCTCAGAACTGAAGTTGCAAATGCTTTTGTTTAACGTGATGTGGGGAGGAAGAGATGTTCCCGTTTGAAAACAACATAGTTCTAAAGCGACACCACAGCAGTGTTCTTTTCAAATAATGTTTATCCTGGAGGTATGCAACTTTTAATATAACTGTATGAAAACAAGTGTGTTCTTTCCTGCTGAGTTCCTTTTCTTCCATGCATTTCCTCTGAAGAGTGGGAAGCTGGCATTGCCTGAGTGTTGTAAACAAGAAATTTTAATAAGGCTGTTTTATATTTTGACATGTCCAATTACTCGTGAAAATGTTGCCCTTGCATTTTAAGCAGCAGGACGCTTATTCACTCCCCTGCTTCAGATAGCTACATTTACAGGCAATGAAGGAAAAATCCTTAAGGCTAGAACACAGTTTAAAGAGAATAAAACCCACATCAAAGGATGAACTAATGGATTGCTGTAATGCTTACTATCTTGCTTTCCCAAAGGGAATAGGAATGGCAGTAGCTATGTATCCACACACAGTGTTGATTACATCCTTTATGGTCAATGAGAGTTCCTGTTTTATGTTCATAAACAGAACCTGATAACTGTTTTTAAGATACAAGTGTGTGGCTGGGTGTGGATTTGTGTTTGTATGTGTATTTCTTTGATTCCCCATGCAAGATACAAAATTATTGCTATTTAAATGGAAACGGCAGTAGTTGCCAGCTACTCAGCTCACTGTTTCAGCTGGTTGTGCTGTGTGAAAAAACTCTGCAGCAGCACAGTAGAGACATTCCTTTATAAGCAGTTCTGTTTGTTAAATAGAAATCCCGCGGAAACATTTGACCCCTCACGCCTTGCTGCTTTTCAATTCAGCTGTGAGGCCTTTGCCATGGAATTATTTATCAGGGCCTTTAATTGCATGTGGGACAGTTGATAAATTTGAGTGCATTGTGCATCACATCACGTTAGGAAACATCCCAGATGCTCATGTATAAGCCAGGAGTCATGGTGCATTTGAGTAAATAGCCCTCCATCTGCTTCTGAGGACCACTGCTGAGTAGCGATATGCACTCCTAATGGAGTTGTCTTAGCCTCCTGTGTCAGCTGTGCAGTAGGAGGTAGGGCCCAGTTCGTTTGAAGGAGTACAGCGATTGTATACTATAATCCTTCTGATTATGACCTCCAATATGAACAGACCTTTGGGGATGTACCATTTATGCCAATTCCATTTTTTTTCTTTAAAAAAAAAAGAAATAATGGCAGACAACGTCCTTTTCTTCTGAACTAGCCATGAGGAAGTATAGTCTGTTGTGGCACAGAACCAAAATAATTAGCTAGTATGGTAGACATGCAAATACCCAGTGGCCTTGATATCCAAGCCCCTTGCAAATCTAATCTGGATGAACATACATCTGTGGTGAAAGTGTACGGGAGTAGAAAGGCACAGAGTACTGGCAGAACATTTTATTTATACTTGTTAGCTTAGATTACTATATAGTTCCATAGGATTTTCAGCAAAACACACTGCCCACTTTTATTGCTGAAACACAGTCACTAAACAATTCAGTTTTCCAGAAAGTCAAGTCCTAATAATTACAGAGGCAAACCTTCCCCCCAGATGGTTGAGCTGTTTCTTAAATGCAGTATGTGACAATTTGTCACCAGGAGGTCCTCCTAGGGATAGTGAAACACTTCAGTTGAACTGTCTGTGTTTTCAGTACCGGGGAGAATTCAAGTGGCAAGAAAGACTGTTGCCTGCAATATCCCCAGGATATATCCTGTAAGTGGGTTTTGGGAGCCTCCAAGAAGAACTAAAGACTAGAGCCAAGGAAATAGGGATAAGCAACTAGGATAAGCTGTCTCATTTGAACATTGTCTTTATTTCTGCCCTTGTTCATAGCTGCCCATATAAATCTGCCTATATGCATTGTTCAGATGAGAATGTAGGTGTGTTGCTACTGCAGAGGTGTATATCTAAAAGCAGAGTGTAACTAATAGTGGGAAAAACACATCAAGAGTGATGTTTCTTATGGGCTACCAGATTATTTTTTATAAAGAATATATCCACCCTGCCTTGTGAAGCAATACATCTTGTCTCTGGGATAAGCCTGCCATTTTCTCAGTGTTTAGCCCTTATGGAGTCTGTCAAATTTATTCAGATTTGTGTTTGTACATTTTGTTTTAAGACAATCCAACTCCCTAGCACTCAGTTCTGTTTTTAATAGTGGGGCCTTATCTTACTTAACCACAGCAGCCCCGTTATTCAACATGTGCCAAGTAGTTTCAGAAATGACACCACTCAGCAAGTCCATTACCGAACTGCCAGGGATAGTAAATGGCTTGCACCTTGAGTTCTGTTTACAGTAAGTCACGTAAAAAGTGCATTTCTTCTATAAATGGTTGAGTTTATAAGGCCTTTAAACAAGGGACAGCTTACACATTATCAACTTGGCAAGTCAGATACCAGAGCTTACACTTTAATTAGGCATTGCTAGAATAGCCGTTGCTGCACAGTTTGCATTCCAGAGGCTAAGATACACAAAGAGCCCTCTCACACATTTTATTGGAATCTTCTTGATAAAGTCACAGTGAATATTGTGCTATAAATCCTGCTGAAAGGGGACCCTGGGCCTTTTCCTGTCCGTGCAATGGAATTTGGGTTTTAACTTATTTGCTCGTTTGCCTTCATTATGAATTTCTAATGGCCTGCTCAGTTCAAGGTTTTCTGCATAAGAATTTAAGAGGGTCTGCAGCTATTACTGTGAACCTGAAGATGGTGATAGGCCAGCCTTTGGCTTCAAAAGTTAGAGTGCTGTATGCAGACACTATTAGAACCTAAATGGAAAAGGGTAGCAGAGGAAGCAAAACTATTGGGAAGCAGAAAGAAGCATTCAAACCCAAAACAATAATGTATTGGTATTTTTATACATTTAAAACAGATGATGGGCAGCTTTGAATATTATAATGTTACAGTAACAAGTGGGGCCTGCTATACACTTTCTTGGTGAAGTGCTTCTGTTCCTTGTTTCAGCCAAGCAGCTATGATTTTTCCATTCACCCTCATTTTTGTCTCCCTCTCCAGCAGTCAAGTCAGCATTTTTTACTTCCTAAGTACACTCAGTTACCACTGGCCTATTTTAGAGATCATCTCCCTCACCCCGATTCGGGGAGGTTTTTTTTCATTTAAAAAATAAACCCCACAATGTGTACTTCTGCTAGTCTTGGTCTTCCCACTGTAATTTCCCTCATGTGTATGGATGGTACCATTTTGGCCACATAAGGATAGGCAGTCAGAGAATGCATTTGCAAATAGTATATGTAGGATGTTAGGTTAGTAATAATGGATGAAGATAAGGCTGGCATATGCATGCTGCCAGAGAATATGCAGAAAGCAGCATGCAGCCTGGGGCCTGAGAGGGAAGAGAATTGGCCTTTGGCATACTCCCCCCACCCTACCCCAAGGAATCCTTTTGGCAGGGAGGGGAGACTTCCTTTTGACACAAAAGGGGTGAAGTAAAATTGAGAAACTTCTGAGAAACTTCCGAACCATTTGCACTCAGATCTTATTTCAATACCGTACAGTGGTACCTCGGGTTACATATGCTTCAGGTTACATACGCTTCGGATTGCAGACTCTGCTAACCCAGAAATAGTGCTTCAGGTTAAGAACTTTGCTTCAGGATGAGAACAGGAGGTTAAGAACGGACCTCCGGAACAAATTAAGTACTTAACCCGAGGTACCACTGTAATGCAATCAAACTCAGCTTTAAGTAAAATGGGTTGTGATGGTGTCTTTTAGCATTGGATCATACTTTCAGCCAACACTGAGATAAAGTAGAAGAAGCACTTTCCTTCTACCATACAGATGCAATAGCTCTGTATTTTGACTACGTAAGAATGGTTTGCTCTGAGCTGCACTCAGACCTAGTTCATATGATTCTTCCCTTGCTTTTTCAAGGAGGAGTATCACACAATTGGCAGTTTGCCCAAGGGGTTGGTTCACTGCACACTATCTGTACTGGGGAGGGAAGGTCCTCAGGCTACTATTCCCACCACACTTTCACCTCACACATGTGTGAACTGGGGCTTCCTTATACAGTAGCATAGGTTCTAGTGATAGCTTTTGGGAGGGGTGTAGGATTGAAAGCTAACGTTGGTGTACAGATTAGAAGAGCAGTTCTTTCTGTTCCATCATTCCAATCCTTAAATTTCTTTGTAGTCTTATGCTCACTCACTATCCTAATAAAAAAAATTCGTGAAAATGTATTGGTCCAGCACTGAATTATGTAAGCATGAAAAATAGACCTGTCTGTTTTCAGAAAACAAAGTGACTACTTTAAACCTAGCTGATTTGTTTATAGTGCTGCTCAAGTCACTAATTCTGGGCAGAGGAGATGGAACATCTGCAGCTCACATTGGTTAGGATCTGGGAAAGCTAATTGCCTCCAATTTGGTTAAAATACAGTGTCAATTACATTTTCAAACAACAGCTTCTATACTCTCTGTTGACAGCAAAGCTGGGGTGCCATGCATTGAGCTCTTTTCTTGCTTCGAAAAAAGTGAATTCACACAGCTATGTGATATTTTACCACAGCCAATATTTATTCCTTTGCAAATAAGTAGACTTGCTGGCAACTGAAGTAACATAGCTTGGAGTAGAAATGCCATCTTGAGGCTCCAAGGGACAGTTTGCTTCTCCAAACCTTTTCATTCAGATTGGATCACTTAAAAAAAAAATCAAGGTTATTTAAATAATTGTGTGGGGTTTTTTTTTTTTAAAGATTCTAGGTTTTTGATGAATGTATTTCCTGAAAAACATGCATACTGATAGGTTGCTGAAACATAGGTTAACTATTTGTACAATAACCAATATAATACATAATGATTTATTTATAATACTTTATGTCAGAAATCTGATTTAAGAGATTTGAGTGTTGAGTTTAGTATCCTTTGTTAAATTAATAATTTTTCTCTAGCCAGATTATTTTTAAGATGCTATATCATTAGTATACTAGACAATTTTTAAACATGCCTGCTAAACATGTCTATACATTAGACATTCCTTATCTCAGCACAGCAGACGAATGACTGGGAAGGAGTAAAGCTACCACAATATCCTCTTTGGTAGTCTGCACATGTGCGATTTCATGCTAAGTCATATTTGGCTTATTGTTATGTGCCATCCATGAATTGTCTGCTAGTTAACAGAAATGCACCATTGTGTTGGGATATTCGGCCTACTGTCCATGCTCCATCTCTCTCCAACAATCAAGATCAATCAAGACCACCTTCGAGTTATTACTGATGAGTCTGGATTACCATGTAGACAAAAAGAGATATTAGCAGCTCAAGAGTGCTTCTTTTCTAAGCCTGTGCACATCAAAGACAACTCTGCCTTTTCAGACAATTGGTTGTTAAATCCTTTTATCAGGAGATAAAATATTATGATGACCGTCAAAATTCCTTACTTAAGTGCTTTTAAGCATGGAGCCATTTATTGCATCCCTATGGAGTTTTAGGAGCTCCACTTTACCACTTGGTAGAACTAGCCCCCTTCTCAGCTAGAAGGATGTATGCAATTATCAATATCTTTGTTGCATGTTTGTACTATTTCGGGAGTTTACAACCCAGCTTAATTTTTTTAGCGAAAGCAGACGTAGTTATTTAGAGATAGTTATGTAGACATAGTTTAGAGGGATATTCTTCTGAATTTCCTCATTATCCCTGCCCCCTCCCCACCACCCAAGCAGTTTTCAAAATTATATATTCACACACTACTTTCAGGTATTCCACAGGCTGCCTATGACATTTTTTTTCCTGCAGTGTAAGGTCTGATTGAACTCTAACCCAAAATATATTCCAAAATATTTTTTCATGTGGTTATGAATATTTGCAGCCAGCATGAAGTAGTTGCTGGTAAAGTACAATGAAAGAAGGGGAACATTGTCCTAAAAGAGAAATCAAAGAGTTCTTGAGATACTTTTTCTAGATGTCCTCAATCTCTTATCAGTTTTATAAGTGTGTTTTACCTCTTCTGCATTTAATACATTAGTAACTCAAAAGTCCGTACAGATTACAACAATGGCAGATTTGGGGTTCTTTATTTGTCTTACTATCGCCTGTTGGCTTGAAGCCAAATATTATAGCTGAGATGCTCAGTATTCTGCCAAGAACTTGCATAGAGGGCTTTCTGCTGCATCTTGCCCTTCTTGACCTGGCACCAACTACTATGTTGAGAAGATTAATATGACTCTAGATGTCCAAGAGCAGGCATACCCCTAATTTATTTATTTATAATGTAGTGAGAGAGTTAAATAATTCATGGGAAAAAGTTGACAGGATTTCTTATTTTTGTCCCTCCCTCCAAGGGCAGCACCATCTCTCAGGCTTTAGGCATGAGTGGCCGAGAGGAACTCCTTCTCCCAATGCCCTGGATTGATGGGAGGAAGCCTGAGTTCTCAATTAAAGCTGTAATTTAGTTTTGCATTTCAATTTTAAAACCAAACAGCCTCTAGTCTTTTTCATGAGTCATGAACCTTTTTGCATGAGCGAGTGGGGAAATAAGTGAATATGCATATTAGTATTTTTTCTTCCTCATGTAATGCCCACTTTGTTTGCTTAAATGAGTGCCCTTTTACTTCATTACACTGTTGGTTAATGTAATTCTGTGTCTTTGCGAGAGCAGATCCCATCATCAGTTTTCCTGATTGTTCATAAGCGCTTGAAAGCCAGGGAAAGATGGTGACAAAAAGTGCGACACCAGCTTTCCTGCTTTTAAAGGCTGTAATTGATATTGCCTCTGTGTCCCCCATCAAGGAAGAAAAGGTAGCTTTAGCAATAAATCTGTAATCCTTGTGCTTATAGCTTTTTTCCTCCCTTTTAATTAGAAGATATATCTCATTAGACAAGAAGGAAATTTCTGATTAAAACCAGTAATTGAATGTGAAAACATATTTTTCTCTATCTGTGTTTAAGCGTTTTGTAGGTGACAAGCACCACATACAGCTTCATTAAATGATTACATAATGTGCAATTTTACAACGGTTTTGATTTAAAGCTTTGGGTCTATTTGTTGAATGGCTGGTGGTCACACACAGATTGGCTGTTGATCTGTTGTAATTCTGACACTATGTGCCTATAACAAGAGTTAGTTTATGGGCTTCAGGTTTTTGTTTATTTTTCTTCAAAACAAACAAACAAAAAGTCTTCCACAAAACAGCTACTGGTATGAGGCATATTTCTTCCAGATTTAGTTTCACTTTTATTATTTTTATTACTAGATTATTCATCCCTTCTGAAAATACTAGTAAATGTGGTTTGCATTACTCCAGATGTAAATATAACGGCCTCAAAAGATGTGCTGAGCAAGTTGCTGTGTGCTTTCAGCACTGAGGAATTGCCAGGATTTGATTATTTGCGGTGACGCCTTAATTTGTTATGAATGCTGCCTTCATTGTAATTTTCAAGTTAGTCCAAACCTTGTGGAGGCAAGCAGATACATCTGTGTGTGAAGACAGGCTAATGCCAACCTACCACATGGGAATTGTGGGAAAGTAAAGATGACAATGGCTAGGTTTGAACCATGTCATGGTTAGTGTTGCTCCACCTCTAGTTAAAGACTCATTCTTTTGCTCAGAGTTAAGATCTCCCCATTCTTTTCTCTCGTGTTTGGTTGCTTCTTCCTGGTTCTTGGCATAAGTAGATGTATTGTATTATCAGTTTGTTGTACTGATTATGTTGTTTGTATTGGTTTGTAGATACTCTGAATGTCTTTTCAAGGCACATTGACTCAAGTGGATTTTGCTTTATTTTATTTTATTTTATTTTTCCCCATTGTGCACACATGTTCACACTACAACCGCAAAGCTGAAAATAAATAAAGGGGAAGCCTTCTCTGTCAAAAGTTTTAACTTTACACAAACCCCACCCCACACCCAGCATAAACTAATGTGACTTTGCATATATCACAGTACAGTCTCAATGTAAAGGAGAGAGAGCAACTTCAGATACACCAAAATATAAATGAAATAAAGAATACAGATGTACTTCAGGCCCCTCAAAACCTGCAAGTGTTTCAATATCTCAAATATAAGCATTTCCTATCTGAAAACCATGGAGGAAAAGCAGGAAAAACACACTGGACCTTAAAATGTAAAACTCTAACCATGAAACTCTGCAGTTCAGGGAAACATTTCCCCCACTGAGCAGCACCAGAGATGACCTTCCAACCACATGGGTGATATAGTATTCCTCAAGACAGTAGGTTCAGGTATGTTAGATTCATGCACGCTGGGAACTTGTGATGGCAGACTTGTGATACACCACAGTAGTGCATCCACATGTGGTACCGGCACAAAGAGTTTCAATAGTCAGGCTGAGTGCCTGCCAGCAGAACTTATCTCCAGGGGTCCAAGAGGCAGTTTTAATTTTTATAAAACAAAGGATATAGGTGCCTACTGGAAGGGGGTTTTATTTGATAGCAAAATGGCCATAGATGCCAGGTGTTTGTTCTTTTAAAAGGTAGTTGTATGCACTTGGTGGGACAATCAGTACCAGGCAAAGCACAAGAGCCATTTGTGTTATAAATTAATGAGTGACAAAGTACTGCCCTGGTTGCATTTTGATATGGGAAAGATTACCCCAGCATATCCAAAAGTACTCCTATATTGATTTCTACCAAAGGTTGAGACTGGTAAGGTTCTCCCTCTCAGTCCATTCCACCTCCTTGTGGATGCCTATCTCCCTCTGAAATTTGAACAATTCTGTTACTTCAGGAAGTGTTTCCTTGTACTGTAGGCGAGTGTTATATATGGCTTAGGTGGCAAAGACCCTGATGTTACTAACTGTAATTGTGCAAAATCATAAAAGTCATAAATTTTGAAAATTAGTGGTCATTGTATATTTGCTTTAGGTCTTTAAATAGCCTTCCTTGGTCATGTGGACTGGTGACTTATAAAAAAAGTTTAGATAATAAAATTCTGGAGTTGGATGTGTGGGTGAACATCTGCTCATAGATCAGGGCTTTCTCATCTCCCCCTTCCCAGTGTAGACCCCGGGGGGGGGGCTTTAAAAATGTTAGAAGACCCTCCAGAGTGATGCTGCGTGTGGTAAGAAGTGGAAATAAGAGGGGGAACCCCCATGGAAACAGACATGCTTTTCTCTCACAAATGCCTTTAGATTCAAGTACTGAAACATATATACATCTGAAATAATACGATAACTATATGACTTCTAAAAGTCAAGGCATCAGTTATCTGTAAAAATTACTGGAGTTTCACCACCCATGAACCTGCTGTGGAGAAGGTGTCTAGAGCTCTAGAGCAACTGCATACTTAATGCATTGAGAGCACTGCAAAGATGCAGGTCTTTGCTTTCAGTAGAGGTCACAATCGTACCTTGGGGAAAGTTGCTTCTAAAGATCTTGGAGCTTTCAAAACTTGTCCACAACACCGCTCTGCAAGTGTGAACAGTACAGTGGTGTAGTAATTATGCCCAAACATCCCCTACAGATGTACTTAATGTGGTTTAGCTTTGCTTACGCGAATGTAGCCAAAACTGTAGGAGGGACCCAGCCTTTCAAGTCTGAACAGCATTATATGAGACAATGTTGACAAGGGGAAAAATAGGCTTGTGAAGTCTGTTTGCATTTATAACTAATTGAAGGTTATATGCCTAACACTTCTGCCTCAGAAACCAATATGTGAATACATTATTCAAATGAATCATCAAATTGAAAACCTTTCCAGCATCATTAAGGCTTCTATCTTTCATTCATGTTCTGTCTTCACAACAACTTGTTTGGTGATTCTGCCTTTCCTAATCAGTATAGTGTTGACATTTTTAAAAACGTGCTCACAATGACTCTTTTTATTACAATAAACTGTTTTGACAGTATTGTACGCAGATGAAATTCCTGTCTTGGGGAGTATCTATCTCACCTTTACTGTCATGCTCCCACTTACCGGTTGGTGCAGAACATAATGAAAGCAAAGTTAATTTAAAATTGTTCCCATTGTCAGCAGCAACAATAAAACTATAGCTTTGGGGGAGAAAAGTGTTTCATTGCTGGTGTACCTGCAACCAAAAAGTACAGTGGTACCCCCGGGTGCAACTTAATCCATTCCGGAGGTCTGTTCGTAACCGGAAACCGTTCGTAACATGAGGCACTCTTTCCCTAATGGTGCCTCCTGCTGCTGCCGCGCCGCCAGAGTGCAGTTTCCGCTCGCATCCCAGGGCAAAGTTCGCAACAAGGGGCATCTACTTCCGGGTTAGCAGAGCACGTAACCCAAAGAATTCGTAAGGGGGACGGCTCACAACACAAGATACCACTGGAAGGAAGGAAGGCTGATTAAATGCAAATATGTAAACTAGCATTGCCAGCTGGTTAGGGGCATTTGCCTGGTTGATGCCTATTTTGTCTCATTGCGGATAGCTGTCTCAATGCATGTGTTAAAGAGTATGCCATGGAGCACTATAGAATATGAATACAGTCTCAGGGTTTTGTCTTGCCTGTTAGGTAGTAGTCTAGATAAAGAAAAGGTTTTTGTTTTGTTTTTTACTGTTGCTTTACCCTTATGCTCTCTCTTTTTAGGTTTTTTTTTTTAAAAAAATTCTTTTATAGAAGCTGCCATGGGAACTGGAAATGAGCTAGGACCATGTTGGATAAAATAAAATATTGATACAGTCATTTGTTAGCAAGATGGGGGAAATTCATCCTTAATGCACCGTCTCCTGCCACATATTAGAGTTTGGGTGATCTGTGTAGTTACCTGAAGCCTACGCAATTATGGCTTCCTGGACATTTTATCTTGCAATCCTTTCCGCCCTTACCTGGGTGTAAGTCCCATCAAACTCATTGCAGCTTTCTTCTGAGGAGACATTTGTGATGTTGTTGCTATCATTTCTCCCAAGGTGGGGCAGAGTGCCTGATTTTCTGAAAGTGCTGTCCTTCACTTTGAGTTTACTTCAGTTTTGGATAAGCTGCCTTGAACATGTCTACAATTAAGAGTCCATTTTGGAACAAGGTGGTGTGCAGCCAAGTTGCTATGTACGGTGCTTGATTCAACATACCATTTCTTCCATTTGGAGGCTCAGGGCTGTGCTGCCAAATGAAATAGCAGTGCTCAAGCACAAAGCTCTGTCATTTTGTCTCTCACAAATGGGCCCCTTATGCTGCTGATGTTGTCACTCATGTTCAGATGGAGGTATACATGTACCCATTAGTGAGATTCCATTATTTATTATAATAAAATAATAATCAGAATTCCATAATATTGGAAGGTTGAATTGCACAAGCATTTCCTTGAATGCACTTAAGAGTTCAACGACCGTGTGCGTGCATGCATGCTTACGTCTCCATTTATGCAGCAGAGAAAGTGTAATAAGGGCTGAGAAGTTAATCAATGCCTGTTTTTAGGCTTAATTTATGGATGTCCAATCTGTAGCTCCCTCAACCTCCAATTCATTTCTTAATTATGTTTGTAAAGAACAGCGGAAGCCTGTTTTCACCAACTGTGTTGTCTGCCAGTTCCTATAGATCGATTTTTTTCTTTCTTTCATGGCACAGTGAGAGCAGCTGAGCGATACATTGTGATGGACCTGGATAAATTCAGAAACAAGTCCATGATCATGTTGATATTCAGCACTGGAAGACAGTATTTAGCTGTCTCAAAACAATAAAATATAAACGCAGTTTAACCAGTTCATTGTAACAAAAGCCCTTGATTCAAAGGATTTATATTATAGTCTCACATGAATTAGGTGCCAAAAAAAAGCCTCTGTGGTTTTGGTTTGGTTTTGTAATACCGACTGCTGTCCACTGCCCAGGATGAGTAGAGTTCCATATGAATGCATAGCAATTGTGCAGGGCATGGATACCTGATTCTTACTCACAAGGGATTGCCTTCCCACAAAAGCTATCGTTGAATGGTTCTTTCCCAGACTGACAGACAATTTTTGGGAAGCCCTGCTGTGTCAGTGGCAGCTTGATCTAAATGAGCAGGAAAGCAGCCTTTTTATTTCACTGTCCTGAAGTCCCTGTTGATGGCATGAGGTTAGAGGGGCTCTGCCCCAGCCAAACACTATTAGAGACAAATGTCAGTGAGCTTTGGACGGAAAAAGCTCTCTGATTATTCGCTCCATTCAGGCGTATCTTTCTCCAGTAAGCTTTTAGTCACTCCCACTGCCGGCGAGATGTAATCCTTGCAGAGCCAAGGGGGAGGCATTTTGCATATTCCTTAAGATTACATGGTGTACCAAATAATACATAGACAGTGGCTCTTAACTATGCAAAGGTCATGGGCTTCCTTGACACAGGTTGCTTCTCCTTCCTGCCATAATGTGATGGTGATTTAAATAATAGTAATAATAATAGGCATCCTCTTTTTAAACTAAACTGGCTGTGCAGAAGCAGAGGCCTAAGAAAATGGTTCCCATAGCTCAGTGAAGAAGCAAATTGCATTTTATTACCATTTTATTTTTGTACCCTATCCTTCAGCAGGTTCCTATTATGCCTCCCATGCATCATTTTCCACATTCAGTTCTTGGTATATTGTGTTGAATAGGAGCTGAATGTGCACGGCTGGGAAAGACCTTTACCCGAGACCTCAAAGATCCACTGCCAGCCCGAATAGACCAGTGGCATATGTTCATAATTTGATTTCTGGAATAGTGCCTCTTTGTTGTCCACTATGCAGGCAGCAGAAAGCAGCTCTCAAAGTAGACACACTGGATACTGCTTTGGCTTTGGGTATGTTCTATGTTCTAAAATGTGCAGCTGTTTCTCTGTGCTTCCTTTCTTGAAGTGCAGTTAAAAAAATGTAGGGTGGCATATGCTGCACTCTGGCTCATCTGTATGTAGCTTATGAAGGGCCCTGGCTTGGTAACTGTGAAAAGCGAGTGAAATAACCTGTTCTATAAAGTAACAATATTCTCTGTCTTCAGCAGAAGCTGGTTGTGTGCCCTTGGGCACTCTTGAGGTGGTGGTTCAGAGCACTGCCAAAGACAAGGCAGCTGTGCAAATTTTCATGGAATTTACTTGTTTTGTGAATATGAGCTGGCTTTGACAGCCTTTTGCCTTACAGGGTGGTACATCAAGCACACCACGTATATCCTGTTCATACCTCATCAAAGTTCTCTCCTAACTCCCGATTACACCCATACACACACACACACCCCTAGTGATTTTAAAAACGGATAAAACACACCAGCTGGATCATCAGGTCCCAGGCTATGTCTGCAAACAGGAAAAAAATCTGCTTATGACTTGTCAACAGAGCAGATGTTACACTAAGGGAAATGGAACATATTGTCTCCCATGGGATCTGTCACTGTCACACAGGTACTCTTCAGAGTGTGACTGCATTGAATTTCCAAGGGCGGGTGGGGAAAACGGGCCCCTGTTTTTCTATTGCACACTGTGAAAAAAGTCTCCCCTTCTGGAATTAAATATTGCAGAGTCAATACTGCAGAATATTGTTTCCTGGATGAAAGAAGCCTTTCCAAATTCCAGATGCAAACATCTAGTCCATGTAGAAAGTGCTTCACGTTTTACATCTCCCTAGCATGAACATGGCTTTTAATATTAGGCCTTTAGCTGTACATCACCTATTGCAATAGCAAAGGATATTTGCACATTACATCGACTGGGGTCAATTTAGTAATATGGAAAATTGGTAAATAACAGCCAACCCTATTACAGGCAAGTAGTTGTGTTTTTCCATAAAAATCTCTCAAGCCCTATAATATTGGCTTTCACAGAGTGTTCTGCCAGCTCCTCAAAGAGTTGACACTTGACTTATTTTTATGCCACATGAAGTGGTGCAAACCTAAGAAAGGCATGTCCAGAGCGTAAATAGATATAAAAAATATAATTCATATTTTTAAAAGCAAGTTCTGCATTCACAATACAAGATTTTCCATTTGGATTTTAATGCTTTCATGTTCGCTTAGTTTGGAGAGATTCTTTTGGAGCTCATCACAATCCCTTTTTGTTTTAAGCACCATGAACAATTTGGTATCATCAGACATGGCTACTCACTCCTAACTCTAGATCACATTAATCCACTTTATGAAAATTGAAAAGGGGGGAACTTACTGTTATCGTTTGCTTTTTTAAAAAAATGTTTCAGAAGTGTCACTGAACAATTGAGGAACATGCTTTTAAAAAATGTTTCAGTGTCCTGTTTTTGCTATTTTCTGTTTCAACAATGTTCAAAGTACAGCATCCTTTATAGCTCATCTGAAGTGGTAACAAAATTCCTGTCTTTTTCTCTTCCCTTCCCTCTGAACTTCATCATCAGTCCATTCAGCTATCTTTACACAGATACTTGAGCCAAGTGATCAAGTGATGAGCTTGCCTCCATTTCCAGGGTGCTAGATTCACATGACAAAACTCTGTCACTTCTTAACTAATGTTGTTGTGTAAATATAGGTCCAAGTGTTACAAGATCAGTGCTTGAATGTGTTCACTGAAAGCTGCATGTATTCAAAAGAACATTTTTTCTTGGCTCAGAAGCTTGTGAGAAAAATCTGATAAACATTGCATTCCACTAAAGTAAATCGGCAAAATCCACAATTGGGTTTGTAAAGCTGGTAAAATCATGTTCCAGCTTATCAAATTGTTGGCCTGGTCCATTTAATTAAAAGTTAAATTGGAGGCAGACATTTATTCCTTCTCAGCATTCTAACACGATCCGTGCACATCCATGCTTAGGCTTATTTTGCAATTGTGTATAAAACACTATGAGGTGACTGGTCTGTGTGGGGCTATAAAAATCTACACCAAACATTTAGATGCTTTATTAAAAATAGTTTCTTCCCCACTGTCAAGAGTTGACGTAGCCAGATCTGGAACTTTAGTGAAACCCATAGTTTAAGCTTCTAGGATTCCGATAAATTCTGCTAAATCAGGGCAATAAATTTTGAACACAAATTTCTGTTGAAAGTATTACATTGTGTAATTAAAGCTTGGATAATATGTAGGCATGTTTCTTGCACTATGCTATAAACAATGTAATAGTTGTGTGTGTCTGTCTCTAGGTGGATGTTTAGCTTTAACATGCCTAATGGCAACTTGCATACACACCTGCCTAAATTCCCAGGAAGGGAAGCTCTGCTGCCTATATAGCTTCCTCAAATTCCCTCAACACCCCTTGGCAGGAGCAAAAAAACAAAAGCTATGTCGAGACCAGCCTGCATTGGACTGCACCTGACCTGTTTTGCCTGCTGGTCAAATTTGCTGATTGTTCTCTGTACACCACTGAAGAAGTTACACTCTAGTAGGTGTTTGCTAAATGTACATTTATTCTGTGGTTATCACTGTTGCCCGATTTAAGATTTCTTAATAAAAAAGAATTATCAGGAAAGCATTGGATAAAAAGGTAACAGTAATAAAAATCTACCTTCAGAATCCTTTCACTAACATATTTTTACATTTTCTTGTTTGTTTGTTTCTTTTTCTTTTTTTTTACAGCCCTTTGCTTGCTGTGTCTTTCGCTGCCTCCTGTGCTGTTCCAGGAATAGCTCTGCTCACCTTCGGAGTAAATCCTCTTACTGCAGCCCTGGGAGCCTTCAACATCATCCTGTACACATGCTGTTACACACCGCTGAAAAGAATTAGCATTGTCAATACATGGGTAGGAGCTGTGGTTGGTGCTATTCCCCCAATTATGGGTTGGACAGCAGCAACTGGCAGTCTGGATGCAGGTGAGAATTACTCGGGGGGGGGGGAATGGACCATGAGGAGGAAGAGAATTGAGTGTCTTCCTCTTAGGGCCAATTGAATGACTTCATTCCCAATAGAGAGATGTCTTTTTAACCAATGCCCACGAGTATCATTCGTATTATCTAGGATCTGCATATTTCTCTGTATACTGCATGACTCTCTCTTCCACTGACTTGGCATTTTGCAGTAAAAAAAACCAAGACTGTCTTAGGTTCAGGACCCATTCAGTTCAGTCGTAGGCCAACAGGGGTGTGTAAACTGCATAATGACTTACCTACCTAGTGCAAAGGTTGTGGAAGTCACGTTTCATCTAGTTAGACTGGTAGATACCGTCAGAGTAAAGATGACAGTCATGGTGCAGGTCAGCATCAGTGAAATGGGGAAATGTAGTTGTGCAGTATTGGAAGCAAACTTTAGGTGAGTAAGCAAGAAGCTGAAATTCAGAATTGCTTCCTCCAGAATTCTACCTGTCCCATTTGCAGTGCCAGGTAGACAGGCAAAGCTGAGGCGTTTCAATGCATGCCTAAGATTGCAGTGTCAAAGGACAGCTTTTGACTTCTTAGGCACTGGAGAAGGTTTTGTAATAAGCCAAGCGTATACAAAAGGGACAGGTTCCGCTTGAACCAAAAAGGAGCCAGGCCGCTAGCACTTAGGATCAAAACAATGGCAGAGGGTAGGAATAAATTGACTGTTCTCACAGTGGAGGGATGAGAAAAGTGTGCTCTATTAGACCCAGTACTTTTTAACTTGCTCATAATTAAACTTGCATTAGAGCTGAGCAATGAGGTGGCCAAGTGTTAAAAACAAAAGAGTTTCAAAGAGTTCCAAAATGATTTTTCTTAACTGGGTGAATTGGCAATAAAATGACAAGCACAGTTCAGTGTAAGTCAGCATGAAGAGACTTACATCGGGGCAAAACATCCTTATTTCTCCTAACCACTATCCCTCTTCAGCTGCTGAAGACTAGGGCTTAAAGGTCTGAAATATGGAGAGCCTAGTTCTGTGCAAGTAGGCACAGGATTCTAAACCACTCAAGGAGCCCTCAGATCTTTAGGAGACAGGGCAGGGCCACAGAGTGCAGCCCTGCTCTCCTCTCTCTTGGTTGTAATCATGTGAAAGGATAATGATTAAAGGGAGCTGCTAAGTTGGTCTTAGTGGCCCCCGAATAGCAGTTGCTAGGGAACAATTGTCCTGCTTTCCAGCTTTCCATTGGTCCAAAAGTGAGCTAGTACTAGCCCTCATACTAATAACACTGCAAATGGACAAACTTTGTTGAGATCACAACTTGGGGTGGAAGGATTGAAGCTGCAGGTCTCTCCCCTGCACCTGTTACTAATTTTTTTTAATTAAAAAAACTTCCCATGCTTCCAAGTGATGCATTTAGTGTTGTGTGCAGTTTGGCCCTCAGGCATATATAAGTGCAAGCCTTTATCCTTCTCTCCCTCTTCTGTGCTCACATGCTCTGTGTTTCTACAGGAACTATTCATCACAGAGTCAGCCAAAAGTCAACCAGGATTATGTGACTCCTCCTGGTTTGAAGATCAAACATAACCTTCGGTTTTGCAGTGCTGTTGTGATTCTCTTTGCAGTGTGTGTCACGGCAGGATCTCAAATTCATGCAACAAGATCAGAGAAATGTTGTGCTAGCTCAGTGGGCCTGCTCCCTTCATTGATGCTGCTGCTTTTGAAGCAAAGGCTACAGAGACCTGAAAATGCAGGGTCGGTCTTAATGAAGCTTCCTGAGGTGACCAGCCTTTTGGGGGGCAAGTTGTATTCTTCTTAGCATTGCAAAGCATTTGTTGTTCTAGGCACAAGTGATCAGAGTAGTAGAAAGGAGAGAGAATGTGAACAGATTCAGTTATGAACCAGGGGAACGTGATAGAGAAAATCAAGATGAAAATGCAAGAAGGTCCTAACTCTAGCCTTTCTGCAGTGAAGGAGACAAAGAAGTTTAATTCAAACGATTTAGCTCATATTAGAAGCTGTGTGACATGACTAGTGAATGTTCAACAACCAAAGCAGGGCTTCTGCTGTACAGTTGTCATGTTCACTTATCTGCACTGTGTTTCTGGCTGCAATTACAAGTCCTGTGGCTTCTGCTGCCTCTCTGTCTTCCCCTCTGTTCTGCAACTCACTAAAACCAAACCCAAATTCCTTGAAAATCTCACTGTTAAAAGGTACCGATACCTTGCTAAGCAAATACATGCCGTGTTGGTAATATACACAGATAATTCTGACCATGGAGTTTGGATTATTCCCTAAGACAGAATCTGAATTTTATTTTGTTTCTTGATATGGAAAATGCCCAACCCTATCTGTCTCTCTCCAAGTGTCAGAAACCAGCACCAAATGTTGGCTTCCGCAAGCGGGACTTGTTAGTTGAATCTAGGCCAATTATACATGTTATTTATATACATAACTCTGAGTAGTAATTGGCAGGGCTCATGAAGTTAGTACAGTAAGTGCCACACTTTTAATATTTGGGAGGAGGTAGAGGTCCCTGTACTTGAGTACCCCCGGGGGGGGGGGAAGCACTGGAATAGGTAATAGTGGCCAATCTCAGAAGAAGCTTTTTAGCCCATGTTCTCTCATAATAACTAAGCATTGGATCTCCTCTTCCCCTTCCCACTCAAAACGCTCAACCATAGGCTTATTTGCAGGAGGGCGGGGGGAGCTATCCATGCACAGAAACTATTTCTTTGATTAAAGGCTCCGGCCTGCAGTTGGTTGATAGTTTCTTATAGATGTTAGGAATGCTTTTTGGTATGGACAACCGGAGTATGCCATCTGCTTCCAAATCATGTAAGCCACATCTCTGGAACCCATTAATGTTTCCTAATTAACTAGCTGAAGCAACCTGGCTTTAGGTAGAAGCGTGGGGATACATTTGCACCTTGTTAAAAAGAAGGGGAAAGAGCCTACCCTACTGAGCAGCGATAAGGAACATAAAGCTGGGGAGAAAGAAATTTTAAGGCTGCCTATAGTGCTTGCTATGTTTTACTTTTTATTGGGGAGCTTCTTCTCAAGAAAGCAGTCCAATTCTTTTCTGGTTATTATGCTAAAGCCAGTCATGCAAGGTGAATCACTTTTTCATCCTTCCTTCATTTTACTATCAAAACTGTCTCCTGCTTCTCCAGGGAGGTGGGGAGGAGAGGGCATCTAGCCAATGCAACCGCCGTTGCTCAAGCAGACTGTATGTTTACTTGATCAGTTCCAGTCTCGAGCGCTTGCCACATCATATAACTTTTTCCTAGGGAACAGTTCAGGATCAAAATATGAACCTTTCTCTGTGAGCATTGGTTGGCTAAAATTGGCCAGGTTTAAACTGACAATGCTCAGAGTCAATTTTATCATCAACTGTGGTAGCAGAAATTGCACAAGTGTTAAATTTAATCAGGTTCATGGGCTGGGACCAGCATCTCTCAGCAAGGCGAACGCATGCACTTGCCAAGGCGGGTACAGAGAATTTCCCTCCCCGAAAGGGAACCCCATCTCCAGTTTCTTTTTTTCCCCTGTTTCAAGGAGGAAGAACATTATCATGACAGGAAATGGGAGGCTGGTGGAAAATGCCAAAAGAACAAAGCAGTCTCATTTTTACAGAAGCAGTAAGACTCAGATCAAACTTCTCTCTTGCTGGCAGGAGATCATGGCTTGTGTTTAGTAACACGGCCAAAAAGAGGAATATTAATAATATGCCCTTTTTTAAAGAAGAAGAAGAAGTTTAAATATTGTAATGGGGAATTTCATACTGTGTGTTGTACAGCCTGGGACTCAGGTCTTGGCATTACCACATTTCCTTATGAAAGCAATAGGGTCTGGTATCCTTTCAGGAGTGGTGGCTAGCTCCCAGCATCTGAAGTGTACTCAGGAGACTGCAGAACATAGCAACCCGGTGCCATGAAAGCACATCCAATTCTGAGCCACCCAGTTTGCTTGAAGTGACAAGCGGGGGATCTCTGCCATAATGTGCTTTATCAGTTAAGGGGATTTACTCTGGGTAGGTGGTGGTGGCAAAGCAGATAACAGCCTCGCAAATGTAACAGACGTTAGAGACCCACAGTGGCCTGGAGCCATTGGTATTACTGCTCCCAAGAATGTTTATCTCAAGAGACTATTTAGTTTATCTCAGATGCCCCACTTTTACCTTCTGTTTTCCTGAAAGACATCTTGTCCTGATTTTCATTCATTTTCTGAAAATTTAAATAATTCCTGGGGCTATGGAATTTATAGACTGCCTGTGTATGTACCAACGGTAATCACGCAGAGGCTGATTTTCAAATTGCCTTGACTTTGTAATTCAAATTGGGTTGTGGGCTAGACATTAATTATGTCAGCCAACATCTATTTACAACCGGGGGATTTTAAACTGGGCAGTTCTTATCAGCAAGTGACATTTGGCAGATGGATGGGTTTAGCAACAAAACAGTGAAGAGAGAGGAAAAGGACAATTGTGTAGAGCCTTTCCTCATTTGTATAGCCCTTGTCTGCCCGGAAGGAGAGCAGTAAAGAGAGGACCTCACTTTGTTCAGAATAAGTGACACTGAACTTTGTTCCTATTTCCTTCAAATTTTATTTTTTTTAATTAACTGGATCATGTTTTGAACAGCCTGCTGGCAAAATGTGTAACTGAGCAGCTTTAGAGAAAAAGACAAATTTTTGCCTGGAGCACATTATCCTGGCTGTAGAAATAGAGGCCTAGAGATGTGGGCTGGCATTGATTGACCTTAGCAGAGGCTTGAGACTTCTCTTCCTCTTCAAAATGATGATCCAAGAAGCCTCTTACTCAGTTTGTACAAAAGACAGAGGTATGTCATCATTGATCTGTGAGCATAGGACACACAATGGCAGAGGGCCCCGTTGCTCCATGTAGTAAATGTGGAGGCAGATGGGCAGGGCTAGTAGGCAGCTGTTTTAAATTTAATAAGACAAAAGTCAGTCGATTATTTGCCTCCCCCACCCACGCTTTCTTTTGCAGACACAAAAGCGATAGTGATTCTGCTATTGGGACACCTGAGGGACTGATGCAATCAAAGTCGAAGCCCACTCAGTAAATTCATTGTCACCTACACACTGTACACAGCTGTGTTAAGTTCCAAGTGCTTTCATCTTCCAAATAAAGAATATTCAATGGCCCATATGGGACAGCTGCTCCAGTTCACCTCACCCCCCAAATATGCATTATGAAGTAACCAGTAGGGGGCACCAGAGTAGTAGCAGGAAAATTGCATTGGCTTAAGAAAAGGCAGTGTTTGAGGTTTAGAGAGCTAAAATTAACTTTTTAAAGTTGTGTTGAGTTAAAAAAAGTGTTAAAAATATCCTCTTGCAAGCAAGTTGGTGAACTTCCCTTAGTGCCTTGCAAAAATATGGCCTTTCTTGTCTTGCAGCCTTGCTGGAACTTCCAGTCATCTCCCACCTTAACTGCTACAGTCTTTACATCTCTACGATCACATTCCCACCTACTCCCTTGCCTCTGACCAAAATCATTCAGCTCTGTCATCACTGAGAGCACATGACACCCTTTCTTACCTGCTCCATTCCTGGATCTAGCACAAACATTTGTCCTTGCCTTCATTACTCTGCCTCCCCTGATTATTCTGCCCGCATATCCATCCCCATAATCTTCACTCTTCCATCTCCACCATCCTTTGTCCGTCCCCCACATCTTCAATGCCTAGAACTGCCTCCAGAAACCATTTGATGCTGCATCTTATTTCCTCCAGACTCTTCCCCCAAATTCAGTTTCCTTGAAGAACTTCGACACAGACACTTACTGTTCTTCCTCTGCCGAAACCAAGCCTAAGCACTTGTAATGAAGCTCAAGGCATATCCTGCCCATGTTCACCCTTACTGCCAGTTTATGTCTCTCCTTCTATTCTTCCCATTGGGAACTATGCATGTTGATGGTGCCGTATAAATGATAACTGTTAAATGCCGTCATCATTTCCTCGCTACACCTGGACATGGTTTCAAAACAGTGGTCACTGGAAACGGCCAAGACTTGCCTTGACCAGATTGTGGTCAAACTTCTAGGCTTCAAATTCACAACCTTTATTTTGACAGTGTTTTTGGTCGTCATAGCCACTGCTACAATCAGAGGCACCAATATGATATATGGGTACCATAGAAGAAGTAAGACTTTGAATATTGCAAATGGCTTGTTTGCCACTAGCATATATAACGACTAAGATGTAGCAGATGCTAGAGAAGGAGAGATCCAAAGGAGAATGTGTGGCAAAGTAACATGCAGTCAACATCTTCTACGGAAGATTTATGCCTTGTTCTGCACTTCACCACATGCCCACCCCTTCCTTGTGAACCCCCCTGAATGTTGGTACTCTTATCCACCTATTGGACCTGGTGTTGATTTTAATAAAGTTCTCACTTTCTCATTCATATGTTTCCCAATCAACCATTCTAATTGGTTGTGGTAACAAATTTTAAACTTGGACACTATGATTCATGCATTGGTAACTTTACAATTGGACTCTTATAATTTGTTCTTTGTGGGACTTCCCCTAAGACTGGTCTGGAGGCTTTTGGAGAATGCTGTGCCCAGGTGGTTGAGTGGAACACCTTGATGCACACATAATTTTACACCTGTGCGTAAGGAACAGCTGCTGTGCAGCTAGCCAGTCATGTACAAGGTCTTGTTACTAACGTATAAAACCCTGAACAACTCAGGGCCAGGTTACCTGAAAGACTGACTTCCCTGTCTGCAAGAACATTTAGATCATCTGGGGAAAATTTACTTGTGGCACCACATCCTACAAAACATCACAAGGCACCCTACAGAATAACACAAAGCAGGTATTTTCCATCATTGCCCCTACACTTGATCTCCATATGTGTCTATGAGAGAGAGAACCTTTGTACTCAAAACTTACTTAAACTTCACTTGACTGTTTCCATTTGGTTTGATCAAGGGATATAGATTCTGTTTAAAGAGATTGAGACTGCAATCTTATAGTCACTTTTGGCAGTAAGACCCATTTGAACTCACTTCCCCCTTCCTCTCCTCTCCCATGCAGCTCCCTGCGTGCCCCAAATATCTGCCCCAGAGTATCCCCCAACCCAAAGGTGAAGGAAGAAATGGAAAGGAGGTCCTGTTGTGGAAACAGATATATTTTAGATTTCCATCTATTCTTGTACCCTAGTATTTCTTCCTTTCTCCCACCACAAAACTTTCAGTCCTATTGAGTTATGCAAAATGCATCTTGACAAATTGCTGCATTCTGTCTTACAGTATTAAAAGTAGAGCCGAAATTGGATTTTTCTAACCACATAATTTGGAGGTCTTAACCGATCTCTCCATCCATCACTGCTATATCTTCCTTGCTTCAGTGTGGGCAGGTAGTGTGTTGTTTTTGCTGGATCAGCTTTTGCTGACGGGCATATTCAGATGATGGAAACCTAATTCTGTAGGCAAAGATAAGGTTCAGTTATACTTCATCTCATTTTCCAGGTTGAACATGGAACAACTACAGCTACATAACCGCCAGCCGTGTTTATCCAAAGGCAAATGGGTGCAGCTGGATTTGCTCTTGTTTTCCAGCTCTAATCTCCCTCATCTGGACCAAGGAGGAGTAATTTGTTTTAGCATCTTTTTAGCTAAGAGTAGCTGGTTTGTTACCATACCAAGATAGAAGAAAACAACCACACACAGTTCTAAGTAGAGGCCATTAATGGCTAAACTTAGACTTCAAAATCCCTATAACGTCTTACATAAACTTAAACATTTAATTTATTTCCTAGAGAGACAAGAAGCTGGTGCTTCCCGCCCCCCCTCCACTCTTAACCTCCCCCTCATGTGTCAGTCAGCTACCAGAATCTGGAAATGATTTTAAAATTCCTTCATATTATTCAAGGCAGAAGAATTACCAAAATTGTGCTCTAAGCAAAACAGCATTCTTGGGTTGCCAAGGCAGTAAACAATGGCTTTAGGAAATGCAATAAGACTTCAACATCTGTTTTGGAGCTGATATTTTAACCATTCTGTGTTTATTTTACATGCCTGGTTGGTGATCTCTGTCATACATCTGTGAAGCCAAAAACCAAGACAATGAAAGAGGTAGCAAGTCAGTTTGGAGCTCCAGCTATAAGCCTGGTTTTCCATGCTGAGTTTTTAACATAAAAGTGCTTCTGGCTTTTGTCTTAAGTTTGTGAATTATAACTTAGTTTAGCAAATCATGCTACCATTACAAGACTTTTTGCATACACCTAGGACAGTCATGAGTTTTAAAAGAACATCATTGTGCTTGACAGCTTTAGATAGAAAAGCACGAATATCCTGCACCTTCAATCTTATGTGGAACCTTAAAGGTTGCTGAAAATATCCTCCTGAAATAGTAACACCACTCAACAATAGCAGAAGTACTAGATTAAGCACAGGTTAACTACAGGAAGTTGACTATCAGCCAAACTTGTCATGGCACCAAATGCATCATTGGCACCCATATTACATGGTCAGGATAGGAAACCCAACTGTTTCTCAGCAGCAGTTCTGACAGTCTCCCAGCTGTTACCTATCCCAAGAAGAAAATGGGAGCTTTCTTTTCAGGGCCAACACAGCCATGGGAAAGGGATGATCTCCATTAGTACTTCAATGAGGTATGAAAGGGCTGAACATCTGCTTCCTACTTCTGCAATCCTGACAAAATCAAGACATCACCACCTGCGCCTAACATCACTTTTTAAAAAACAAGCATGCAGGCATATTATCAGTGTTGCACCTAGCATCATGCTGTATGTAGTTCAGCCTTGATGGGTCTTTTCCCATAATGCACACATAAATACACTTAAACTGGAATCCCATACACAGTAGGGAGTAAGAACCATTTGGCAAAATCATACTGACTTCCAAGTAATTTGGAATTTGGAAACATTTTCTCAGGGCAGCTGACACAGTGTAGTAAAAACAGTAAAAAATAATTTATATTCTCTTAAGATTTAGTTTAGAGTGCATTTTTTATAGCCTCATCCAAAGGAATTTGCACAGAGGAGCACATAAAGATTTATGCCACTGCTACTGAAGCACTATCCACTGCATGGCAATTGAGATAGAGGCAGACAACGCTGTTCCAGTTGCTATTGAATCTCTGAATCTCCATGTAGGATTGCTAGGAGGCTCCTCCCGACTAAGCCTGCAAAATAGCACCAGTTGCTACTAAGTACCCCCAGAGTGGGAACACAAGTGGCTATTTCTGTATCAGCACTTTGAGTAATCCCAGCATCGCTACAAGTCTGCCCTGTCAGACAAAGGTTTTGAAAATGTAAAGGTAGAGTCTGGACCCAGTTGCACTGAAAAACCTAATTCTGTATTGCACAGCAAGAAACGAAGCCACGCATGTTGCAATCAAGTTGACTTTGTAGTAACTCCTAGAAAGATTGCGTGAGAAGGCAGGCCCCTCATAAAACAACTCCCCTTGTTTGGCACATCAGTTGTCTGGTTTGGAGCTGGGAGTTTCACCTGAAATGTTGGTTGTTTTTTGACAAGGAAGTGAGAGTTGGAAGTTATTTCTGAGACATCTTGCCTTCTTGTTGCTCCCAGCGTCCATCCCTTTGCAAACAAAATGGACTTTGATTCATCTTCTACAAGAAGGCATAACTCCACTGTAACAACATCACTTCAGAAGTTGAATCTGTGAAAATCAGTCAAGCTTTATTAAAGCGTAGGCCCTAAAGATGTCCCTTGTGAAACAGAATGAAGCAGATTCTAATGGGCATCTGTGCTAAATTTCAGTGGAGCAGGATCTAGTCTTGTAGCATAAGTTTTTGAAAGACTGCAGTTGTGAGGAAATATTCCCATAGTTATATTCAGTGGATCTCTGGGCCTATTTTCCCCTTTAATTCTTGCTTCTGTATAAACTTTTAGGTGGTGTACAGGGATAGGTAATACAGAGACCCCGAATGTTGAAAGAACTGAAACAACCTTACAATTCTATAATTCTATGAATTGTTTACTCTTCAGTTTCAGGTCTCTGCCAAGCATTCATGGATCAACAGAAGGTCCTATGATTGAGAAGTTAGTTACTTAACACTTTTGGCCCTCTGTAGCCCTATGTTATGTGGCTGTTATAGGGTTGGCAACATACATTTCTGCTTAGGAAACCTATGGCAAAATATAGCAAGGTAACATGCAGGTGGTGACTGGAATCTTCTCTAGATTTCTGCTGAGCAAAATTTTAAAAACTTATTCAGTAGCCAAAGTTTATTGAGTATTCTTCACTGTATTTGTTTTATATGTGTACCTTTGCGGAGTGGGTTCTGCGCAGAGCTGATGTACAGTCAGCTTGGCCTATGTGAAAATATGTTGTGTGAAGTATCAAAAAGGTGGAACCAAATGTGGAGACCAAAGGATAAAATGTATCTTAAGTGTTTTCTACAACAAATGGAAAGTGTGTTTTTTTCTCATCTCACAGAAGAGTCTAAGATTTTTTTTTATTCTAAATAGATAGATGATAGATAGATATGCAGTTCGTAGATATTTTGCTCATTGTCTTCTACTTACAGTCTAGAATTGATGATGATGGCTTAAGAAGTAAGGTCACCATTTATGCATCACCAAAAAAAACCCCCCACAGATTAGCATAACATTTACATAATGCTATTTTACATGTAGAGGTGCAGATTTTAAAATAATAATTTAAATAGAAATACAATGCATTTCACCTTAGTGGGGAGAACTGTGACCTGTGTGCCTGCTCAGTCGGTTCTCCAGGTTGGTAACTACTGTCA
The DNA here is from genome assembly GCF_964234715.1 of Podarcis melisellensis. Taxonomy (NCBI): domain Eukaryota; kingdom Metazoa; phylum Chordata; class Lepidosauria; order Squamata; family Lacertidae; genus Podarcis; species Podarcis melisellensis. Next base: position 38,568,523 of record NC_138529.1, read on the forward strand.
AGCAACTTCAGGGGTCCTGCTTTCCTTTTTATGGTTCTTTATCTTTAAAAAAGCACCTCTTCCAATAGAGGACTGTCCTCTGAAAAGTAGGACATGTGGCCACCCTATCAAGAAGTCATAATCAGTTAGCCCATCATCTTTTTATTGTCTCCAGATGAAGCCTCAGGCACTGTTTTTGGTTCCGAAAGCCTCAGTTTCTTGCTTTCTGCAAACATATAATTGTGTGAACAAAAATACAAACAATGCCGAATTCAAAATTGTAGATGAGAAGTGTGATTAAATTGTGTATGTATGACTTGCCGGAAACGTACTAGAAGTAAACAGGTTGGACAAGGAATGCAAAAAACATCCCTGCATCCCATGGAAGTAGCACATACATTGCTTGGGTTCTGAGCCTTTTGCAAGTGTTCTTACTCCAAAAATGATAGAATGATAGAAGCATCTTTTTTTAAGAGTAACATTTAGCAACTCCTGCATCTGAAAAGGGTATTTGGAGTTTATGTGGAGAGTCGAGTAAACTGTTCCACACAGCTCCATCCTGTATACCTTTCACTGCCTTGGGGCAAGCTGATTATATTAATGAGACTTCTGCACCTGCAAGTGATTTACTGGGTGTACAAAATGAAGACGCAGAAACTTCAGCCAAGTTGTCCCGATTTCTGTATCAGTGGCCCTGGCATACACCCTAATGCCTTGATTTCTCTTTGTTTGCAGGAGCATTGCTGCTGGGGGGGATTCTCTACTCCTGGCAGTTCCCTCATTTCAATGCACTCAGCTGGGGGCTCCGCGAAGATTACTCCAGAGGTGGCTACTGCATGATGTCTGTCACCCACCCAGAAATGTGCAGGCGGGTGGCTCTGCGTCATTGCCTCGCCTTAATTGGACTTTCATCACTGGCTCCCATCCTTGATGTCACCACGTGGACTTTCCCCATAATTTCTCTTCCCATCAACCTGTACATTTCCTACCTTGGCTTTCGTTTCTACAGAGACGCTGACCGTGGCAGCTCCCGGAAGTTGTTTTTCTGCAGCTTGTGGCACTTGCCAATGCTCCTCTTGCTCATGCTGACTTGCAAGAAATCTTGGTACAAAAAGGACAACGAAAAGGAATCCTTGAGTTGAGGTCGCATCATGTTGGAAAACTCACGTTGCCTTTGTGATAACTATTGGCTTCAGAAGCTCCTATTCAAAATGACATACGTATTTCAGTTATCATGCAGCAGGGAGGTTTTCTGTTGATGTATTCAGAGAGAATATTTTGTGTCCAGTGAACACTCTCTGTGATTTTTTTCAAATTAAATCATTTGATTTGGGACACACACATGACTCTTGGATTTGATTTTCGAATGTGAGATCCTTTCATTGACTATACAGAGATGATGCTAAGATGCATGTTATATCTTAATAGCATACTGATGAAGGAACAAATCTCTATCTAATTCTTAAGGATGTATGGCAAGCCTGCTGAATCTAGTTCGGCAACAGTTCCCACAGGTGACTCATATGCATCTGCACTTTTCCACACCAGAACAGGAGGGTTAGCTTAACAATATGCAAAAATCACTCTGCCCTAGTTTCTAGGAGTATATTCTCATTCTGTATGGAAAGTGGAAGGGAGTAACAGTATTTGGAGCTGAAAGAAACCACTGGGTAGTGTCATCCTCTCATAGATGCTATTAACCTATGAGGGTACCCAATTTCCACCTTTATTTAAACTTTTTCTGAATATGGTATAGACAGTTCATAAAGGAAAGATACAGAGAAGTTTGACTGGAGCTATTAAAAAGCTCTTAAAAAGGAAAAACAGCCATGACTACTTGAGAGAGAGAGAGAGAATAATAAGGGGTACACATATAGTGTGTGTGTGTGCGCGCGTGTATGCGTGCATGCATGTATATGTGTGTGCGCGCGCACACACACATGAAACATAAAGCCCCCAATGTATGTTTAAAGGCAGACCATCATGCAGAAATACATGGCTTTCCCATCAGCCAGGTCTTTGCTCTGTACAAGCCCTCACCTCATCTCTGGTTACCAACTTAGAAGTCCTTTTGGCATTTAAGCGGATCATAAATAATAACCCTTAAAATAAAGAATGTTAGTACCTGGTAGTATTTGCAGTCAAAGCCATGGGGTTAGAAGGGCCCGACAGTTTGGGTAGCTCCAGGAATGACTCCTAGCACTAAAATCTGCCCATTGACTGGAAGTGTACAGCTCAATTCTTGGTTTTCTGACAATCGGCCTGCTTGACAGGAAACAAACTTATGCCCGGCAAATTTCCACCCCATCAGACCTTTGACAACTTTCATGCCATCCTTCTTTCATAGCAGCCTTTTTGCTAGTAGGTTATGATTGCCATCCTCCATCCAGGAAGGAGCTATTTGTTGTCTGAATTTCCGTTTCCTGAATTTCCGACTCTTATTTCCTGCAACACATCATCAAGCAACCCTGATGGAAATGGAAATACAGAACGGATGGAATCAGCTCAGTCTGGCCACGGAGAAAACATTTTTAACCAATCTGAAACAAGGAAATAACCTTCAGGGTGTAACTACTGTGGCTGAACAACCACAGAAACAGAAGCTTGTTCACTTTATATGCCAATCTTGTTTATGGCTTCAAGATGCTAGGTTAGTTGCGTATGGTTTATTGCATTCTTTTAACGCTAGCTTTTATATCATAGTTTTTCATGTTTCCACTACTTTCAGAAAGAAAATTCAAAGCACAATGATCATCTTCCTTTCATCACATACACCCTACCAAATAATTTAAGTTCATTTGGAATGTGAAGGTTTATTGGAATATGTGTGAGATCAGGGTGCCTTCCTTGGAGATAGGGGGACCTAGCATAGAACAAGGACAAAACTGTTGTTATTTTACCTACTTGCATTGTTGTCTAATTGCAGGGAATGGAGAATTACCAGAAAACATTTGGGATGTCTGAATGAACAATTTGTAGGTGAGAATTTTAGGTGAGAACTGAGGGCATCATGGCAATTAATTCACAATGCTACTCTGATCTATATTTGCAAGAATGAGTTGAGGAGAACCTGCACAACCAATTTAACTGTCATATATACAGGTTGATCTACTTCCCCACGGATACATACACACACATCCTCAGAACACAATAATACTATTAAAAGTACAATTCTGTATGTGTCTACTCAAAAGTAAGTCCTACTGAGTTCAGAACTTCCACACAATTCAGACTACTGCTGAACAAGCTGTAGAAGAGGTCGTACAAAGAAGACAACTAATTTATTTGGCACGAATCCAGACCAAGCTCCCACTTAAATCAGTGGCCTGACTTGTCTATTTGCAATGGTTTCAATGGGACCAAAGTAGGCTGGATCTAAACTATTGTGTCCAAAAGGCAGTTAAATCCATGGGGTAAGGGCTCAAAGGTTTTGGGTAGGCCCAGGAGTGACTCCTAGCACAAAATCTGCCCATTCACTAGAAGCATATAGCTCGCCTCTTGTTTTTCTGACAACCAGCCTGCTTGAAAGGAAATAAACTTCTGCCAGACTAATTCCCATTCTGCCAGTGTTAGATTCTGCTATAAATTCATAAGGAGCAAGTTTTGGCTTCTAACTGCAATAATACTAGCCTAACTTACTGGATTATTTTAAGAATTGCTGAAATAATGTATGTGAAGTACTCTTGACAATCTAAAATACTAAAGAAATAACATGCTAATGCTGCGATCCTATGCTTATTTGCTGAGATTAAGCTCTCGGTAGGGCTTGCTTCTAAGTAGTCTCCTTAAATGCAGGGGTTTCCAATGAAGAACAAATGAATAACAGAAATACGGGTCCTCTCAAATACAACTAATTTCATTGTTCCAATATGAAGTTGTCTTACTTCCACTATCAATTTTGCTAATAAAGCTTTCCTTGGCCTGGTTGTCTTTATGCACATAGATTCCCATGAGATCAAGGTTGTGGGCAGGCAGGGGAAGCATAGGAAATACCACGCCGGATCAAAATATGTAATCCATTTTGGAACTACAACAGATTTCTTCCTTTCTCTGTTTTAAAGTGTAGCCAGTGGTTGTGTGTGACTTTGTGCAACTACACCTTCAATCCAGAGTGGTTTTTTTCCTGAATTTGAAAAGAGCTGTAGGATAATGGGCAATTGTGTCCATGACCCTTTTTCTTTCTCAGTAAACCATTAGAGATTGCCACCTGGCCAGTTTTTTTCTGCCACCTGATTGCTTTTCTAATACTGAATCAATGACAGTCCATGGACAGCTTCTAAATGTGCATATTAATGAAATACCACAATGCACCAGTGGCTATTATTTTGTTTTCCTTAGGGGTAGGGGAAGACCCCTGATCACAGAAGTGAGAAAATGGGAAATTATTGATCTGATCTACCATTGCTTGAGGGCCTGTGGCTATTAATATTCCCAGAAACTAGTTTTTGATGCTCAAAGCTGGGAACTCATGAAATCATGTGTTACCTGGCTCTCCCATGTTTTTCATCTTTTTAAATGATTTTAAACAAGGAAAGGAAGAGGTGGAGGTAGAATAAACACACACCTTGCCCTAGTAACTCCCAAAAGTCCAACATCTCAATCACCCAAGCATCATATCCCATTGTAACAAATGTCCAGAACAGCAGCTGTGATAGCCTGTTGCAGCAAAAACAACTGTGATTTGTGGCAGGCTAACGACTTAATTGATTATGGCACAAGCATTGTGTGTATCACAATATACACCTCTGTGAATCTGATTGCTACAAACTCGGCCTCACAATTCATTTGAAGGACATATGCGGTGGACAAGCCAGTTGCTCAGGACATCTCTCAGAGGTGGATTTAGGGCAGCATAACCATTTCCCCCACATAGGGCACTGAGCCAAGGCAATGCCCTCCTTCCCAAAGCCTAGCAAGCACTCAGTTCGGGTTGGAGACGTAACGGCTCTGGCAGGGTCCTAGAGTTCCCCTCCTTCCTTCTCGAAGCCTAGTTAGCACTTGCCCTGCTTTGGGAAGGATGAAGAAGGGCTCTAGGACCAGGCTAGAGCCCTCATGCCTCCTTCCCATAGCCCAGTGCCTTGTTTACTAGGCTTTGGGAAAGCAGTGTGAAAGCTGGGAGGAGGCATCAAATTTGGGTCTTGCTTGGGGCACCATATTACCATTTCTCTTGCCTGTTTTCTTTTGAAGAAAGAAGACATTCCTCTTTGTTTTGTTTTGTTTTTCAAGGAAGGTCAAGATGTGGACACTGCAAGAATGACTTAACACTTTGCTGGGGCGGTTCCACCGGGTTTGGTTTTCATTTATTTGAAAGGCTGCGTGTTTTCAACAGAAGAAGGCATCAAGACGGATGTGAGGCAATCATCCTTCCAAATGTTCCCAACTAGAAGACGGGATTGTACTGGAAGCAAGGGAAATGGTTACAAGAGGAGATCAAACATTAAGTGATCTGGATTTATTTAAGTTAACTTGGGAGCAGCGGGGTATTATGTCTTACGGTGGAAAATAATAAAATGAAACTCAACAAAGAAAAGCATTAAGCATGACACATTGGAAAGAAATGGCAAATGTATAATTACCAAACTGGGGAGACGATTGTCTGGGCTCCAGCATTACCGAGAAGGAATAAGAAGGAATGAGAGTCTATCTGAAGCTGAGCCAGCAACGTAGCATTTCTTACAAGACAACAGACACTACTTGAAGCTGTATTAACAGCATCTTCAGCCTGCCAGACGGGAGGGGGTAATAGTCTTGTTTTATTTGGCACTAAGTAGGTCTCCAGTGCAGTATTGTGTCCAGTTGTGGTCACCACTTTTAAAGACGGATTAGACTAAACTGAAAACGATTCTGAGGGAAGCAACAAAACTGACACTTTGGAATGCATGACACAGGAGGGGGGAAACTGTAGAAACTTGTCGCGGTTAGTTAGCCTAGAGGAAAGAAGGGTGGATGGAAAGAAATGATAGCAGCTCTCGGGTATCTAGACATGCAGGGAAGGAAAACCTGGAGCAGCTCCTCCCCAACGGCCCACTTCTCACTGAAGTGGTAAGCCAACATCTGCGTCGCTCTGCTTCGAATTGCAGGTGAGGACTGACAGTTGTGCCAGTGGTGTAGTGTCACCCAGATTCATGTTCTGGCAGGTGCATGCCTTTCTGTCTCTTTGGAGAAGGAGTGTCACTGTTGTAGAGCACCTGCTCTGCATGAAAAAAATGTCATTGCACCTCCATTTAGAGCTGGGGAAAACTTCTGACTGAAGAGAAATTGCTAGTTGGTGTAGAGTAGACAATAATGGGCTAGATCAGGCATGTCCAAAGTCAATTTCGGGGGCCTAATTCAGCCCGCCGATCAGTTTAATCTGGCCCATGTGGCAGTTAATTTCCTGGGGTAAAATCCTTTAAAAAATCCTCAACAACTTCAATCCTAAAAAAAGGTTAACAACTTTGGTCAGCCCTTTGGTCGGCCCTCACGGCCCTTCACTTCATCAAATCTGGCCCTCTTTGGAAAAGGTTTGGACATCTAGAGGAAGATTGGAAGAAATTCAAGATTTATCTACAAAAATATTGTAAACTGTATGAATGTTGAAGGATGCTAGAGTATAAACAACTTGGCACCATTAAGCTAGATGAAGTGAACTATGAAGATAAGCTAAATTTAAGAAGAGAGAAATATTTGGAAGCTTTAGGTTATATTTAATGTTTTAAGATTTGAATACAGTATAAGACATTTAAAATCAGAGATATAACATTGGAAAATTAGATAACAAGAATAGAAACAAGGGGATAAATTTGCTGGACAAACTTTATAGACAGGAACGCAGGAGCGGGAGATGTGAGGGAGTCCAAAGAAGTTAAGAAAATTAAGTAAAGAGATGTGTTATATTGTATTGTTTATCGGTATTGTAATCAAAATAAAATTGTCAATAAATTTTTTTTAAAAAAAGGAAAAGGTTTGGACACCACTGGGCTAGATAGACCAATGAATTGACCTCTTATAAGGCAGCTGTGTTTCATAACTGCATACTTCTCCAATTGCATACTTCTTTCTTTCTTTCTTTCTTTCTTTCTTCCAACTCAAGTGTCACTGTCAAGACACAAGTTTAAAACCTTAGGGAAACAAGGACATGAGAGAAGCACTGAAAGGACAAGAGGCATCAAATTAAAGTTTCAGCAGAGCTGAAATCAGGTGTAAACCTTCGTAACTGTAAGCAGCGGACCACAGAATAAGTTGACTGTGGAAGTTGGGCAATCTGTTTCTGGAGGCTTTTAAAGGGAGGCTCCATGAGGTCAGCTCTTGTGGTTCTATGCATTGGCATTCTTATAGATCCCCCAGGGGAAATGATACATTGCTAGGCCTTCAAATTAAGAGCTCATCCCAATGCCCCGTTTCTTTCTTGCCACCTAGTTATGGCTAGAAAAAAACTTTTGCCCAAAGCACACCAATTTATATAACATAGATATAGATGATAGATAGATGATAGATTAGAGATGGATGGATAGATAGATAGATGATAGAGCCTTTCTCCCAAATTGGACTTACGACATTTAAAATAATAAAATGCACAGGAATAAAAACAAACTAGTTAAAAACAATAGATTTGTTGATGTTGATGTTTTGAAGGTAACATGCTGGTCTTGCAGGGAGGGATTTTAAATGAAACATTTAAGTGAGCAAGTTTCCATTCATCAGAGGGCTGTGAATGGTTTTCCTGGCCCACTTCAAAAGACCGGGGCAGTGTGTCCGCTGGGGTACAACTCATTCAGGGGCACTACAGGAGATGTGAAAACATCTGCTCAAGTCAGGCCGGCGTCTTTCAGGACTGTTTCCCCCTTGCTAATAATTGTCTGTGTTCTGTCATCTAGAAAGGGGACTTTGTATGTTGTCTCCCAGGTATTCTAATGCTAATTTGTTTAGTTAAAGAGAGAGGAGGCTAAACAGATGTGAGCCATTTGGTTAGGTTGTAGTTCATTTGTTAGAAAGTGCAAAGGCTTCTTGGGAGGATATTAAATATTACCTTAGCTATTCATGAACACTTCATATTTCAAGAGAGGGAGGGCGGCAGGGATTGCACTCAATAAATCAAGCTTTTTTAAAAAAAAAAAGAATGATGGAAAAAGGCAAACATTTGATAAATCTATGTCATTATGCCTGCAGATCAAAGGGCTTTACATATGTATTTATGCAAGTGGCAACCTAGGAGACAATAATAACAAACATAGATCTCCGGCGGCTTTGCGAAAATAAAAATTAGCCTGTTCTAATCTGTAATTATCTGGGAAATGTGCAAGGCAGGAGGTTGCTGGCTGCAGGAGTGTTTCAACTTGGTAAAACCAAAGGGATGAAACGGCTTCCATTCAGTTGCCAAATCCCAGGAAACACGGAAACTGGCAAATGTTGCTAAGCACAGTGCATATAGTTTGGGGTAGTTAGATGTCTGTCACTACATTGTACTAGTATTTTTGAGCAAAATATAAATGGGGCTGGTTTCATAAATAGGAAATCAAATGTGCTCTTAAGATATTGACATATATAACATAATCAGGCTGGAATCTTATGCCCATTTACCTGAGATTGTCCAGTGTTTATTATTCCTAAGCAGACATGGAAAAATAGCCAGCTCTAAGTCCCTCTCTTGAGTTTTGTGTGCTGTTGATGTGAGATAGAAATCAGAAGAGAGTCATTTTTTCACCAGTTGTACTCTATGAGCCATGTTTGCATTCCATGTGCTTTTAAGCAACAGCAACAACAGGTTTCAGATGTTAAAGTACTTCTCAATTATGCTTGTAGAATCTCTGCTCAATCTTGAGCTTTACAGCAGCCTTTTAACTCTGGTGCCTTCAAAATTCCATCGGCACCATGTATATATAGCACAGTTGGGCTAGCTGATACTGATGGGAGTTATAGTCTAACAACATTGGGACCAGGCTGGCAAAGGTTGCTTTACATTATGATCCTATGCAAATTAGAAGTCCCACAAATTTCAGTAAATATGCAGAGGGATAATAACAATGGCAGTTTGATCTTCCACTGGTTGACTTGGAAGTGACTCTCGCCATAATCAATGGGCTTCCTTCCTCAATTCTAGAAAAATCATAGAAAGGACCACAAGGGTCTTCTAGTCCAACCCTCTGCAATGCAGGACTCTTTTGCCCGACGTGGGGCTCAAACCCACAACTCTGAAATGAAGAATCTCGTGCTCTACCAACTGAGCTAAGTCCCCATAACTTCTGATGCATTGGTTCCAGTGTAAATAGTTAATGAATGCGGGAAAGATCCATCAGTTTGATTGGCCCAAACATTAAAAGTTCATAAAAGGGCATTGTTCTCTCTGTCTGTCTGGCTCGAGTGAACACACTGTGTATTTGTGCTCTAAAAAGAGAAATGGAAGTGAAGGACTTTATTTATTTATTTACTTTTCTTCCTTGTTTGACGCAACCACAATTGTTCTCTGTGTCTTTCCATTCCCCACCACTGTTTCAGATATTCCAGCCATTCGATTTCTACCTCTTCCCTCGAGCAATGTCCACACTCCATCCATCTCACTAAAAAATAAAAAAAATAAAAAGTTCTTTGACATCCAGCCCACATTTTTTCTTGACTCAACTCTGTCATGTCACTCCTACTCATCTCTCCTTGGAGCGCTGGAAAACACTCCTCCCCATTCAAGCCAAATGGCCTTGAGCCAGCAAAGAACAGTGTTTGCAGAAAGAGGGATTAAAACTTTAGGGGCAGGTCAGGGCATAAAAAAAGTATAATGACTTCCGGTTTCTTGGGAGAAGAAATGGAGCTGACTGGGTGTTTATGATGGAGAATAAGAGTACACCCCGAACCCACTCAGCCAATGAAACCCAAAGGAGGGAGTTGTGTTACAACATGAAAATGATTCCCTTTGGCTGAAGATGGCAACATTTCAAAATGAAGTTAGGCCTGATTTACACATTACAGACATAAGACTATGGAGACTGCTTGAAATTGCTCCACTACTTGGCTGATACTACCACAGAGTTGAAGGAAAGATTAAACTGACAAAACATCCTGAACTTCTGATATGAACCTAAAAGCCGCAAGTGGTGTGGAATGGCCACAAAAATGGGGAAACAAATCCACTCTATCCATGCATCTCTATGATGCCCACTTATTTCTGCTCCCCACTCAAAATGACCACATTGCAATGTGCATGTTGGTCACAAAGGGGAAAGCTATTTGTATGCAATTTTCATCCATCAGTTCAAATGTCCAATGATGAAAATGGAGTATGTCCAATGATGAAATATCCAGTGATGAAAATGGAGTATCATATAGCTATGATGAAAATGGAGTATTACAGCCCACTGATTCAGTCCAGGACAACAGCCACATAGTAGCCAAAACATAGATATCAGCCCTTGTTCTACCGGAATCAGAGCAAATGCTGCTCTGTTTTTAGGCAAACCCAGGGCTTGGGCAGCTCATTTTGAAAGGGAATTAGTTTTATTTCCATTTCATTCGCCCCAAAAGGAAATTCAGTCCAGTTCAAGTTTGCCTCCTTTAAAAAAGAACTAATTCGATTTGAGTTCAATTCGCAATTCATTCATGTGGTACTCGGCATTTTCTCCAGCTAAAGTTTAAAATATAGTTAAGCAAACTAAGAAAGCATCTGAACGCACATGGAGTGTAATGTGAATAATGCTGTCATTTATTTTCCCAGTGATTGTACTCTTTAAGCTAAACAGCAGCATCAGTTCTCAGATACTGTAGGTACAATTAGTAGGCACAGTGGCTGCAGTCAAACACAAGAGTTAAGTGTGATGAAACGTGTGTGTGTGTGTGTGTGTGTGTTGAACTGAATTTAAAATTACCCAAAGTTCTACCACAATAGGAACTTAATTCACATTCAGTTCACCCAGAAATTATAAGAACTCCTTTCAGATGTAATTTAGAGATTTTTTGAATTAATTCAGTAAATTAGTATGAATTAGCTCATTCCAGGCGCACTAGGCTGCTTAGATCAACATATGAAAGGAAATAATGTCAGAGGCAGTTTGTCTCATACCCATTCTTAAGAGCATTGAGAGTTAGTCCAAATGCATATCAAAAGAACAACAGTACAGCTCACTCCAGGGATGGATTGGGGAAGTCAGGAGATGTAGAGGGCTACAAAATGTGGGTGGTAATAAACTCCAGCTCAGTTCTATAGTACTTACTCAGTCCTTAGCTGGGGCTGCTGAGTAAGTGATTCCTGACCTGAGACTCCCTTTTTGTCTCTTCCAGTGGCTGGAGGAACATGAGAGTATGTGAGGGGTGTGACTATAGGCACAGGACTTTTCTCAGTTAAGACACAAGCCGCATGAGACAAAAGATGCAAATAATTAGCTGCCAATTCACTCTTTAACATGTTGGATCAAACAGCCACCATAAGTAACAATCAGACTAGGTCAAATCCTACAGAAAAGACTAAATAAAGCGCAGTCTTGCCAATCAACCCTATCTAAGCAAACAAATACAAAGTCATGTCGACCTCCTTCTCTTTATTGGTCCAGATTGAGATTTTATGTTAGCCACTTGGAGACTGAGGAAAGAACTGGAGATAAGGGGAGGGAGAGCAACTAATAATCTAATATAGATGGCTCTGAACTTCCTTGCCTACAAAAGACTCATAAATTGTGAAAGACAAGCTGCATCATTCCTCAAGTGACCGGGGAGCCTCAGGTCCATCTGTGTACTACACACGACCCAAAAGAATGGCCGCATGAAGAATGGGACTGTTCTTACATAGACCACATGGAAGTTGGAACAAGTTTGCTGCATGATCCCCAGGCATCATTACTCAGAAGTAAACCTCATTGAGTTCAAGGAAACCTACACCCTCGTAAATGTGCTCATGACTGTAGCCTTAAATTGTTTTAACATGTCTTTTTGCAGCAGACCTCAACTGGGATCAAATACACAGATCAGTTGCAACTCAATCCAGCTGTAGCGTGAAAGTTTTCTAACCACATATTTTTCTTGTTGCACAATTTGAGATTTGATGATGCCCTTTTTGAAAAGCCTTGATTCAATCAGAGGCATTTTATTTAATTTTTATTTTTTTTAAAAGAAATTATAAAAGCTTTTCTTAGTTTACAAAAATACATGCCTTATCTCTTTTTTCAGGCTGTACAGTCTTTCTTACAAATCAGTTACATTAGTGTTGAGTACAGTATAAGGTTGGGGAAGAAGTGTGGGGAGAGGAGGGGTGGTGAGGCTTATATTCTTTTATATAGTGTACATGTGGGGTTTTGTGTCAGCATCAACTGGGTTGGTTCCCTTTCTATTTGTTTATTACACTTCCTTGGTAGTGAGAGGTTTTGGGGGGGCAGGGTGTGGTTGGTTGTCTGTGGTTGGCTGAAGTGGGGTTTGTTTGCATTTGTGAGGGGGGAGGGCTTGTTCGGTTGGGTAAACCAGATTGCTTTATATGCTGTCAGTGGATTCTTGTTGTTTTGTTGGGCTGTATATGTGATAAAGGGGACCCATACTGGGGTGAAGGTGTCCACTTCTATTTATCCCCATGACAGTTTCAGTTTATTGGTTAGCTTTTCTGGTAAGGTCATTTCCCATACAATTTGATACCATTGGTCCTTGTTTAGTCCTGACAGGCCTCTCCAGTGTCTGGCTATGAGGCTTCCGGCTGCTGAGAGAAGGTGTGTTATAAGCTCTGTATAATGTGAGTGGTCATTATGATCTTGGAAGATGTTCAGTAGGGCCAGTTCTGGGAGTTCTAATACCGTCTTTCCCCGAAAGTAAGACATCCCCCGAAAATAAGACCTACTTCCAGTTTTGCCTCTCGCTGTAATATAAGGCATCCCCTCAAAAATAAGAACTCCCCGATAATAAGGCCTCCCCGGAATATAAGGCCCCCCGAAGCTACCGGAAGGCGTCTGACTCCTCTGGACCGTAGCTGTGGGCACAGCCACGCAGCTCACTGACTGGCCGCAGTGCAACCGGAGCTGTTCAGGCACCGCGAGGTCTCTTTAAATCAGAGAGCCTGTCCCGCCGCCAGGACAAGCTGCCGCCTGCTGCTCGCTCTGCCCTGATGGAGTCTGGCTGACTCACAATTAGACAATAAATGTGTACCGTATTCTTCTTCATGGAAAAATAAGACATCCCCTGAAAATAAGACCTAGCGCATCTTTGGGAGCAAAAATTAATATAAGACACTGTCTGATTTTTGGGGAAACAGGGTACCTGTTTAGTTATTTTGCATATCTCTTGTAGGACTGCTGTCCAGAAGGGCTGAACATATTGGGCAAGCCTTCCTGGGCTTTTCTAGAAAAAATGAAATGGACCTCTTCTGTCACTTCCTGCCTCTTGCAGATGATGTGATTGGCTCCCGATGTTTCCAGGCAAAGAAAGAAGGCAGAAGGGGACTCCACATGCCCCAATAAACTCCTAGAATAAAGCTGCCCTCCAAGTGGCCCATCTAAATAAGAGCCCGGGCCCTTTTCTACAAAGAGAAGTTACAGGAAAGGATCCAGATGCTGGCAGGGAAATCTGTTAAATAGTGATGGGAGGGGTATCCTCCCAAAAGCCAAAAGGTGTATGTCATCAGGGCCAGTTGGAGCTCTGAAGAGCTGGCCTGGAGTCTCTGAAAAGTCTCTGTGCCTGCAGCCTGTGCAACAGAGCCAGGGCGGAGGAAGCCTTTGCATTGCACTGGGAGTCTGTTAGCCATGAATCATTCCTGGGGGGAAAGGAGCCAACTTGCACAGCCCCTAACCAGATCCCCTGTGAATTTCACAAACTGTCCACAAGGCCAATATTATTTTCTATAAAGGCAATATTGTAAAGAACACGGTACTCACGTCCACTTGCTGTAGCAAAAGAAAGGTCACCCCCCCCCCCGCCCAAAGCCCAAGCCCAAGCAGGGTGAGTTTGCTGCTAAGGAAAGGCACCTGCAAGTTGACTTCAGAACACACACACCCTCCACTGCCACATTCATCCCAGGCTACAAAGCGCTGCTTGGCCGGGACTGGGCTGGGTTTGACTTTCCTGCCGGAAAAGAAAGCCCAGCTGCTAATCTGCAAGGCTGTAACTGATCTACCCCGGGAGGCCTCTCCGGAGCGCCGTTCCGCGCACCACCCCCTTTCCCAGTATCTCAGCACCACTCCGGAGGAAAATGCGAGAGAATCTCTGCTTCGTTTTCCCCACCCGCAGAGAGTGTTGAAACTGGCTCAGGAACGCCTGTTCGTTTTGTGTTGACGGCCAGGAGATGAGCTGAGCTGAACCAAACTGAAGCGGTCCCTTCCTCCTCTGGAAGCTGCCTTGCGTGAGTCTCTACGGACTGATGACGGTGCCAGCATCGTTATGCATTGGGAATGACTCCTGGCAGGACCAGTGCGATCAAACGGTGAGGCGCGCAATTTCTGGCGCGGAAGCGAGGCCCTCCCCTTTGACACCGAAGTACTGGGAGCGAAAGCGCTCCCCAACTATTCCCGGGAACACATTTCGGAAGAAAAGGCGCTTTCGTCCTTACGATTCTGTGCACAGTTACTTGGGAATAAGCCCCGTTGCGATCAGTGGGGTTTCCTTGCAAGGAAGCGCTCGCAGACCTAAAGGCTGAAGTGATGGGCAGCAGCAGGGGTTGCCATATTTTGAAGAGCAAAAAAGAGGACACATGATTTGCCGACTTCTACTTTTAACTATGGATCGCTATGACGATTCTACTCACGGAAGAGAGGACATGCCCTGGAAAAAGAGGACATATGGGACCCCGAGGATCATCTAGCCCAACTCCCTGCAATTATTATTATTTATTATTTTAAATTTATATGCCGCCCTTCCTCACAAGATCTCAGGGCGCTTCACAGAGTAAATATAAGATAAAAACACAGGTAAATAATTTAAATAAAAACAGCAAAACAATAACTCCCCTTCCCACATAACATAGCAATGCAGGAATCTCAACTATATCTAAGATTTAGGCACGTTTGCTGAACAGTTGCGATCGTGTGCACATTTGTCCACAACTCAGTGGCGCTTACTTCTGAGTAAGGGTGCCTAGGATCAGGCTGGGTAGGCACCACCACCGCTGCTGCCTGGGACGTGGTTTTAGGACCGCGATCTTCCAGGAAACTGACTTGCACTGAAATCTGTAAGCGCCACCCTCAAGTGCCAAGCGGCGTCCGCGTCAGTGAGTAGCTACCAGCCCTTCTTGTTTCGCCAGGACCGCCTCTTCTGTCACTTACCCACACTCCAAGACATTTCACCCGCAAAATGTTCGGGCCTTTCCGCACTTACTAGTCACATTGGCAACGTTGCTCTTTGAGCCAACGCTTTTAAGAGTGAATTCGGAGCTGTCTGTCTGCACCTTTGGTCCCATGTGGCTGTTATGGGAGAATGAGGGGAGGTTTTCTCTTCCACACTAATGGTCGGTTGTGCTCAAGTTGGGGAAAGTTCTGGGTCTGTAGTCCCACCACCTCGTGTTCCTCCAGCCAGCAGGAGCTATGAGCATTTCGTGGGAATAACTTTTTAGCATTGTTGGGCGTTTTATGCTTTGCTTATATATAATGCCTAGTATTACTGGAATTCTAACCGCATGGGAGGTTAGAAGAAATGTCCATCTGAGCTAATCCCCGAACTCCCTTCCCTACCTGTCATGTCTCTCCTCCCAACTGAAGGACTGGCACAGGAAAGTAGCGCAAAACAGACAACTCGAAACCACACCCACCCATCCATTTTCCCCACAGAAAGTGAGCTGATGCTTACGCACATGTCACGCTAAAGAAAATATTCAGGATCCGTTCCAGATCTTTGACAGATGTCAGATGGAGGGGAGGGGAGAAAAAGCGTCCTTTTGAGGAAGATATTCCGGAATAGTAGCGGAATAATGACGACGTCGTGTGGCAACACGCCAAAACATCGAAAACAACAACAATCCCATAAAGTGCGTGTGTAGAATGGCCCTTTATTTTGCACAGAGTCCCTCAAATGCCGACGAAGTTTTGCACAAACTTATGCGCAAACCCTTTTGCGTATCCAGACGCATCCCTGACGCCCAAATGTCGATTCTGAATACCTGCAAGTCTTTCATACATTCACCCCGCACTCAAACATGATCTCTCTCACACACGCACAGCTTTTTCCACAGGCTCAATATTTTAAAAATAAAAATAAAGTCAGGGAGAGAGAGGGTGGGGAGAGGAATTTCTTCATCGTTTCCTTCGAAAAACCCCAAGAAATTAAAAGTCAGTTTTCCTGCCCCGGAAGGGAAGAAGCAAGATTAGGCAAGGAGACTCTCGGTGTCTTTATGAGTGAGGGAGCTGTGCAGATGTGGATCAACGGATTCCATTTCTCTTTGATCACCTCATTTTGAAAGGATCTTAATGAATAGTGATCTTCTGGGGCTCCTCATCCCCTTGTGTTCTTTGAGTGGAGATGCCTCTTTCGCCATCCCCCCACTTTTAAAGGATTATTGTCAAGTTCCTGAGAAACTGAGGACTGCTGGACAATGAAATACAAATCTCTTCCCATTCTTCGAAAGAAAGCGAAGTGTTTTTTCTCCTAAGCAGGCTGGGGAGGGGGGCGAACCGGAGCTGCAATCCCGATCGCCACGGCTGGGGAGTCAAATCCCATTGAGATAGTGGGATTTAGGGCTGGGCTAATACTCTGAGGATTGCAGCTAATGTGAAAATTAGGAACACCTTTGGGGCATCTTGAGAATGGAGTTAAATTGAGCGAAAGATTGGTGTGTGGTATTTGGAGGTGCGGGGAAACAAGGATTGGTTTCTTCATTCCAGAGCGCACTCTTGCAATTTCTTTCCAAGACTGAAATCGTTAGAATATCCTGAAAGAACTTCACTTCGCTGGGGTTTTCATTTGAGAGAGTCTGTTCGTGATTACCAGCTTTTGTCGACTCAGTTGGAAAGTTCACGCTTGCCCCCCCCCCCTCCAAGCTTTGGCGACCCATAAAATTTCTTTCACTCCAAAAAGAGGGTTGAGGGAGGGGAGAAAGAAACTTTTCTCTCCCTCTGAAAACTTGCGGGGAGCCTTCTGTCATTTTTCATGTTGCCACCACAGAAGATTCGGATCACAGGGAACTGAATTTCCCTTCCAATCTGGTTCAGCCCCCCCCCCTACATGTCCACACACCCCTTCCCGCTTGCTCCCTTCGGCGCATTTATTGTCTTCATTTTAAAGTTCTCTGGGAGCTTGCAGCAGACTGCTATTTAAACAGAATCCGATTCGGCTTCGCTTCGCTTCCACACCAGCGGTAACCACGGGATCGTTTTCGGGGATTTTGCCCCGAGTCTCATCTAGCAGTCAATTGACTTTTTGAGAAGTAGAAAAATAAGCGGAGAGAAGGGTATTATTTATTTACATTGATTTCACTAATTTTTAATTTTTTTTGCATTTTTGTCCTCCGCGGTGGCCCTGTGAGGCAATGAGGTGACTTTCGTCTTAATGGTCTCTTATTCCTACCCCACCTCTCTATACCTCAAAATGTAGTTGGGGGCTTTCTGCTCATCCTACTGCGTGGGGGGGGGCTCTGGAATCATGTCCCCAAATCGGAAGCGAAGACGTCCCCCACCCCCGAAGGCAAGTTGCGCCACTATCGACGCGATGCAGTCTTTCCCCCTTGACAAGAAATCCATTGACACTGGTTTGAAGCGGATCCGAATTATATCGGTTGTACTGTCCCTAGCTTTTAAGCCTGTCCCTTCCCGCCCCGCGAAACAAGGAAGACATGGGGAGCGGGAACCTTCACACTTCGACGTGAGCTCTCCCCCCCCCCCCACACACTTTCAGCCCGGACGCTGAAATCTATTAGGCAACTGCGTGTCCTCCTGCGAAAGAGAATTTGGACGGCTTACACAGCCCCTTCTTCACATTTTAAGCGCCTTTACTGAGAAAATCCTTCCGACTCCAGTGGACGTGGCTGCAAAGCGGACGTTAATTTTTCTCCCCTCTGAAGTAAAGAAAGTCCCGTGGAGCTCACGGGAATTTGTTTCGGGGAAAACGTGGCAAGGATGGGGAGGCCGGTGTCCTTAGGATCCGGCCCAAGTTCGGCTAACTACAGGATCCTAACCATGTTTACTCGGAAGCAAGTCCCGGTGACTTCATTGGGGACTATCGAATATCTTTTTGCTGAAAACTTGTATGTGCTTGTGTAACACACATGCGGCTTAGAACAGAAGCTAGATTGTACGTGACAGTTGAATATGAGGGAAATTGGGACTTCTAGGACATGACCAAGAAAGAGGGTAGTAAATATAAATAAAATAAAATCCAAATTATTTCCAAGAGTTGGGCTCAAAGAACAGAAAACTTTCTGCCCCTCTAGAACAGAGAGACTCCTTTCTTTTTTTCTAGCTGTCTCTCCTTATCCCGTCGGCAGCATAGAAAATGTTCTGGAGTGATTTACGTAAGTCCCATCGCTGGAAGACGCCACAGGGGCAGAAATAAAAATAAATATAAGAGTTGTTTTTTCTTCCTTGTAAAAGTTTTCCACTTTCTGATATTCCTCCCTCCATTTCGAATAAACCAAATAATGTTACACTAATACAAATAATAAAAACAAGGATCAATTAACACATCTTGACAATTCCCCGCACTCCTTCCTTGTTATTTTGGACGCCAGTTCTAAATAAGCACATGAGCAAGTGAGATTTAAATTGGGCCGATATTACTCCTAAGTATTGACAGTTCGAATTCTTCGGCTCACTTGTTCCTAGATTTCAGTGGAAGATCTCCACCTCCGAGTTCAGAAGTAAACCGTCATGGCTGGAAAATCCTACCATCCCCCTCAGTCAAGGCGAAGTACTTTACTCAAAGTATGATTTGAGCAAAACGAGCTGCTTGGAAGGAAGCCTCGCGGTTTTAGCCCCGAGCCCCTTCTGCTGAAAGTGCTTGGAAACTCCCGCGGCAAAAGCGCGGCTTCACACGAAACCAGCTGTAGCGCATCTCCGTCCAGTGTCACCGACGTTTCCATGTTATGCACGTTAGATTTGCTTACGGCTTTTTATCTGGAAATGGGCACACTAAATAGTAAGGGTGTGGTTGTGGTTTTTTGTTTTATTTTACTTAAGAAGGGGGCACACACACAGAACGAGATTTGGGGCATCTTCCTAAAGCTAAAGTCCCACCAGAAAGGGGTTTTGAACAAGGTCCGCACGTGGCAAAAAAAGAAGGGCGAAGCAGCTCCAGAAGCGTTGGGCGTGGAAACTGGTCTCACACTGTTATGCACGCCTTCATTTCACTACGGTTCCGCTTCTAACTTTGCCTAGGATTGCAGTGAAACTTTAAAAGTAACTTGACTTGGTGAACCAATTGGCGTAATACGGTCCTGCAGTGATTTGTTCGGTAAGAATGGCAATGGGATCGTGACGCACTTAGAGCTAAGGCGAGTGCTGTGTGTGTTTGTGGTGATTCTTTGCTACTTTTCAGTTCCGGGCCAACCTAAAGCCCGTCACGTCTTCGAATGGATCGGGGCTCTTCCTGCTGTTTGTTTGAACCGAGCATCTGCCACCTTCCAAATCTCCTTCCTCGTGGCCGTGGGGGCTTCCCTCCCTCCTCCCAGGATGTGCGAAAGAGCCGCCCCCGCGATCCGAGGATGACAGAAAAGGGCCGAGTTCCTTGGGGGTGTGAGAGAGTGGGAGTTACAGGAAATGGAAGGGAAACCGGACGATTCCCACCGACCCCCCCTTTCCCTGGATCTCCCAGGAAAACGCTGGAAGCCTGGCAGACAGGCAACGATGCTGCAGGCATCCGACTTCTTCAAGAGACGTCATGCATTGGGGGTCGTGCTACTCGAGAGTAAAGAGCTCGGGGACACGGGAGGATCTGAGAGATCGTTTGCCAGGGGAAGACCGACCGGGAGGCAGGCACGCCCTAGATAATCAAGTCCTCCCCCCCCCAATCATTTCACAAAGTTTTCATTCTCAGGTCTGGCACAAGCCATTGTCTGTGGACTGGAGAGGGAGTCCTTGCGGGGAAGAGGGATGAGGATGGGGAAGAGGGCCATTCATTGCCCCAAGGAGGGAGGGAGGGAGGGAGGGAGGATGGGGGGCAGCGGCGAGGCTTCCCTCCCAGTGCTCCTGGGACTTCAAGAAGTTTGGATGGGAAAGGGAGGGTGGCTCTCGCGAGGCATCCCTCGAATATCCTCCCCCAAAAGGAAGCAAGACCCTCCAGTAGATCAGTCGGTCAGACTTTGATGCGCTCATACCGCTTTTTAGAAAATTTCTAGCATTTTATTCCTGTCCTCCTCCTCCGAACAGGTTCGAAACGTTCTTATTTCCATTTTCTAGACGATCGTCACCTCCGTATTAGCAAGAGCACAACCCCCTTTCTTAGTATCATGGGATGGTTACCCTGAGTGTAAACAAACGGGGCCCAGTTTCGAAGTGATTCGAGGACTGAGGCAGAGAGAAGGATGGAGGTGGAGGCAGTTGGGAAAGGGGGTCTTTGTTTGCCGGACAGGGCTACACAGGACGGCTGCAGGAGGACAGAAGGTGTCGCAGTTTGAGGTGGGAGCGGAGCGCTGAACCGGCCGGACAGGCGGAGCAGGAGCGCGCGGCCCCACCGAGACAAGGGCCTAAGTGTGACAGCATCCCCTCACACCCTGCTGTCCGTGGTACCTCGTGCAATAGAAGGCCGCGCATTTGCGCTCCGACTCCGTGAATCCGGAGCAGGTTGCTTCGATTCCCTTTACTAATCCGGATCTCCACCTCACCCCACCCGCAGTCCCCAAATCTCGCCGTTTCCGGCTCTTTGACCGACGTGAGATGAAGCTAACTAAGTCCCACGATTTCGTGCTGGTTTATTCGACGTGCCCACTGAGTCACTGCGGCCTTAAGCGATCTTGACCGCACCCCCCCTCCAAACTTGGTTAGACGGTTACTCAGATTATATGCCACTGGTATGCCACTGGGTTGCAGCAGCCTTTAAGCCACATAATATGCTGGGGTGTGTGTGTGTGCATGTGTGTATGTTGAGGTCTGGTTGATGCTGGTGCGTGCAGGTAAAGACACCAGCGTGCTGTTTTGCTAGAGCTCTTACTTCCCGCAAGGAAGATGAGATGAGAGGGGAAGCAGCGTTCACTGGGCAGCTGCCTGAAAAGCCATCCCGCCCCCGTCTAAGAGATTCCTTCCCACCCTTTGGTCAATTGCACTTATTCACGCGGTTGCCTCGAGTTAGCTCAGTCAGTAGATCTCAGGGTCGTGGGTTCGAGCTTCACGTGGGACAAAAGATTCCTGCATTGCAGGGGGTTGAACTAAATAACCTGCGTGGTCCCTTCCAACTCTAAATTCTATGAGTTACTCGAAGAACCTTCTTGACTCCGCAGTCTCCGACGCCTCCAGGCCACGTTGGCTGCTTCTTCACCGTAAGCGCATCTCTGCAGCAGGGACGGGGCGGGCGCGTGGAAACCACGGCTTGCCCGACGGGGCGGTCTGGTCTGCTCTGCTACGAAGCCGCCTCGGAAGCAGCTCGCCAGCCTCGGCGGCCCCCTCTCCGCTTTCCTCTGCCGCGGGCTCTTTAACGGCTCATTAGCCAATAAGAATGGCTAATCGCCTCCCGCAGTTCCCCGCTCCCCGCCCACGGGGGCGGCGCGGTTAGCCATTGGCTGCCTTTGCTCCACCAAAGGGGGCTAATTACCATGCGGCGAGCGGCTCTTATAGGCTCCGAGGGGTGCCAGTCAGGCGCGCCTGCTCTCCGCCCTCCCGCGCTCCAGCCTGGCCGGCCAAGGAGCGCTGCTGCGCTCGCCACTCGCTGCAACCGCGAGCGGGACTAGACGGGTAGCGAGCGAGCGCTGCTGCTGCCGCCGCCTCTCCTCCCCCCCCCCCGCCGCCTCCTGCGCTCGCCTCGCCGTCCGGGCCCCGCGAGCCATGGTGCCGGGGTTGCCTCCCGCGGGCTGCAGCCTATGGGCCAGCTGCGCCTGAGCGGCGGCGCCCGCCTGCCCCCCGATGCCCCCGGCGCCCCTGCCTCGCCGCCGCTGCTTCCCCCGCCGGGGCGGAGGAGGCTGCTCGCGCTGCTGCTCTTCGCCATGCTCGCCTTGTGGCTCTGCGTGCTCTATTCGTGCGCCGCCGGGGCGTGCGCCTCCGCCGCGCCGGGTCTCCTGCTGCTGCGCGGCTCGGCGCCTCCGGCACGGCGGGCGCACAACCCCGCGGCGCTCTCCAAGCTGCTGCTGCTGCGGGCGCCGGGCTCCAAGGGCCAGCTGAGCCCCGAGCAGGAGAACAACGACGAGGACGACGACGAGGACGACGACGGGGGGAATAACAACAACAACGGCGGCGCTGCCGCGGATTCTCCTCTCAGTCCCATCTCCAGCTTCCTCAACGGCTCCGGCACCAAGCGGCTGCCCCAGGCGGTGATAATCGGCGTGAAGAAGGGTGGCACTAGGGCGCTGCTCGAGTTCCTGCGGGTGCACCCCGACGTGAGGGCCGTGGGCGCCGAGCCCCACTTCTTCGACCGCAACTACGAGCGGGGACTCACCTGGTACAGGTACGCCCAGCCTTGGGGAGAGCGTCCCGGACCTTTAGCGTAGCCTGGCGCCCCCTTCGTCGGGGGCGAGCCGTTAGAAGCCGGTCAGAAGGCGTAGCCCACCGGAGACCCCACCAGGGTGTGAATGGACGGCAACCCGTCCACGTGTCTCCATCGACCCAAAGTGGGAGATTTCCCTCTGCCCCACTCCTAGGGAGAATGCGACTCGCTTAACTCTCTAGCAGTTTACTGGTTACTTCACCCCCAAAACACACAGGGCTTTTACTGGGTGTTGATGGGCAGGAGTTAAGCGGGTAAGGTAAGAGAGAGACCCGGGCCGAATCGTCCTGCTTTTCCATTGCACCAACAGTACGCGCGGTGAAAGCCACCTCTGAAGCTCTTAGTTTGAGTTTGAGTAGCCTTGACTCCCAAGGAACGGGTTTAGACGCGACTTGTTCGAGGGTTCCCCCTTCTCCCCGCTTTCCCTTCCCGGAAAGAGGGATGCGTTTAAAATGTGTCCGGGACTGTGGATGGAAGCGGGAATTAACCGGCGTGGGTCAAGGTGGGAAGTAAGCAAGGGAGGCCACTGGCCCTCGCGGCCGAGCCGCCTTTGGAGCCTGTAAGTGGGCCTGCCCACACGCCGTGTCGAGGGTCTTCTCCAAGCCGTGTCGTTTCGAGGCTCCTGTGGCCTCTCGAAGGTCTCCCCGCGCGGCCTCCAGTGTATCAGGCATCAAGTGTCCGTGACCCTCATGATGGACGGGGTGAGACTCGGTTGCCCTGCAGTTATTGTTCCCAGGAGCCCCGGCGTGGATTAATTCCGCTAGGCGTTTGTATTGGGGGCTGTTTGTGTGCGCGCGTATTGGGAGGGTAGCGGGTGTGAGGCTGATCCGAGGGCCAGGAAGGGAAACTCCCCCCCCCCCCCCGCTTCCAAATCGGTTTCAAGCTCCGTAGCCGAACTCGCTCTAGATCTACCCCACTCCCTCTCTCTCTAAAAAGCCCGCAGCCCCATTCAGACGGCAGTGAGGTCCGTGTGTATCTGAGCAGCGCGCCGGCGAGCGAGTTTGAAGGCAGTGCAAGGAGGCGCCGGCCGTGCGCGGAGAGGTAGTGAGCTCTGTTGGGCGAAAGGGAGCACTGCAGCTCCTGCTCCGCCGGCCCGCTCGGGATTCTTAATATTTTGACACGGGAACCCGGCGATCTGCTGTGTCGACTGAATCTCGGCAAACGCTAATGAAAGTTAAGCTTCCATAACTTTCCTAGACCTGCTTTGTGGAGCAAACGCGTCTCCGTGGGGTGCTTTTTAAGGATACTGGGATTTAAAACGACAAATAGATCTGGAATGGTTGTGGAGTCCTTTGGGCAGTTTCACGCGTCCTCTGGGGGTGCGAGGATGGTTTTAAGGCCTCGTAGTAGCGGTCATACCCACCCGATCCCGCCGAGTTTAAGTTCTACAGGACTGGGAGAGTTGCCCTTCCCAATCTAGACAGCGGCGGCTCCACTCGGTCTCCTGCGCGCCCTCTTCCTTGTCATTTGCAACGGCAGCTCCTTGCGCGCTTCACATTTCTCGGTCCTTGGCCGATGGACTTCTCTCTTTGAAATGACGCTTTAGAGAGGGGAAAAAAGTTTTAAACAAAAATGTCCTATTGAGGGCATGCAAGAAAAATAATAATCCAGAGTTCAAAACGAGAGCAGAGAGTGGAACGAAAGATCTTAGGCAACGGATTTTCTTAAGATCAGCCTGTGTGGTTTGACTTGCGAGCTTGATCTCTCCGTCCTCCTGCTAAAGGAGAGAATTTTATTTGCGGGGGGGGGGGCAGATATCCTCCGCTACCTTATGGGGGAAAGTGCTGTAGACACCAGTTATCAAGCCAGCGGCAGGTGATTCTCTCCTCTCCTTCAGATGCATGGGAGAGGGGGAGATGGTGCGATTAAAAAAACAACACCCTGCAGCTTTTAAACGGATCTGTCCGCTGACCTTCTGCGCTTCCTGGGGACTGACTGCAGACCTGCGAAGAGAAGCCTCAGATTTATCTGTAATGGGATGCGGTCGTCGTCTGTGCAACATGTGTCAGGGCATGGAAATGAATCCTTGTACAGTCGAGGTGTCCATTGATTTATAGGGTGGTGATAACTTGGAGGGAGAGCCTTGTCTGTTATAAATAAAAATGGTTTTGATTTTACATTCCAAGCCCTGCACTCAGTCAGGTGACTTCCACTTCCACCCCCCCTCCACCCCCCAAAAAACCAGCTTGCAGAACTTTGAGTGAATCTGTGCAGGGAGATGGAAAAATTACAAATCCAAAATCCAAACCTGTGCTATGCTAAGCACATGGCTGAGTTGCTGTTTGTGAGTGTGTGTGTTTTTAGAACATTATGTTTTAAATAGGATAGGACACAATTTAAAACATCTCACAGGGAAAAAGGGTTTGATTAAGGAAGAGCCAGAACAGTGGTAACAATTTAACATATACATACCAATCAATAGATGTAGTTGCTGCTTTCAGTAAAGGAAATTTGAGATGTATTTGTTTTTAAAGTAAAACGGAAAGACACAATATAAACGTATTTGGAGACGCCAAGCTCTTTCGCTCATTTAGGGTCACACAAATGCTTCTTGGAGGAATTGTGGGCCAAGTAAGCAAGAGTGCAAAGCAAGGGCTTCCTCCCTTCTGCTCTGGCAGGAGGATCAAGTCCCTTGTTTGGTAGGCAGGCTGTGCTTGGCCCAGTCTTCCCGGCTCCTTCCTCCCCGGCTCTCCTTTGTCACTCCCACAGCCCAGCGCCACAGCCTTTGATTAGGGAGGCTAGTGCTAATTTTGTTAGCCAGGCTGTGAAGAGCCGGATCTCTGTTATCCAGGGTGAGGGCCTTCAAGGTTTTCTAAAAGATCCTCCCCAAACTACTGCTTGTAGCTAATGAGCAGAGCTGTCAGGAAGACGAAAACCATTAAGTGTTGCTAAAGGCCAAACTAGGGGGGAATTTTCAACTAGCTTAGAAGTTGTGGGTTGGGTGGATGGAATGGGAGCCTGCATTTAAAACTCTTCCTCAACTCTGCCTAAGTGGTTTAACTATTTTTTTTTTGGGGGGGGAAACTTAATCACTGGAAAACCACATTCTTAAAGGTGTGCAGTTTTCTTAAACGATGAAACTCAAAAGCATTAACATGTAAGGTGGCTGGGAAGAAGGTCTGTGCTGTTTGTCATTCACAGCCTTATTAATGTAACTAATTTAAAGTAATGATTACCTCCCATGGAACCCCAACTTCACAGGATTTTTATTTGGCATTTGGCATGATTTTGGCTGATGCAACCACCTTTTGATCAAATGTGCATGTCCGCACTTTTCTCGGTGCCAGTCTTATTTTCAGGGTGGCTTTTAAAAAGCTGGGCCTTGCTGGATAAGCGCAGAGAGTCTGGAGTGCCAGTGACTTGATCGGAAATGTTTGCAGGTTATGCAAATATGAATTATGCAGATTAGCTGGATGTCCAATTGTTGCAGGCCTTGGAAAGATGCTAACTGAAAGAATGGGAACCAAACATATGACCACCTTAATTGCCTAGAATAATATTCCGGCATCCTTGAGGAAACTGAAATGGGTTTAGCACTGGGTTTATGAGCTTTCCTCCCTTTCTCCCTCCAGCCACACAAGCCATGGAGCTTGAGATTCTACCTGCTTGGCATATTCAACACAATCCTGCAGTTTTACTCCTTTTATTTCCTCTCTCTCTTTCTGGTCAACTTTCTCCTTGAGACTGGCTCAATGTATGCCCAGTTACTTGGGAGTAAGTCACTTTGGATTTGTTGGGGATTCCTCCTGAGTAGACAGGCATAAAAATAGCACCATATGTAGCAGCATCTCTTTTTAAGACTGGCAGCCTTGCATATAGTATCCAAGCTTAGTTGAAGCCACTTTTATGTCAGCTGGAACAATGTTGCCTTAAAGGAGATGACATGTCGAAACTGCAATAGTTACAGGTGCTGATCTGGCTGGTGGCTTTTATTTAACAGGGATGTAACAGTTTTCCTAATTAAGGCCCAACTGAGCCCTTCTACTCCCCCCCCCCCACTTTGCCAAATAGTCAATCTGCTGCTATTTAAAGGAAGGACTTCTGTGCAAGAGAAAAATCAATGTGTAGTTAGGCAAATGATAGTTTCTTAAGCTAAACCAATATACACAAACTTGTTCTTTTGAATTGAGGTGTACATTTTCCTAGGAACATTTTTTTCCCTTTTTTTGGAAAATAAAGAAAGACTCCAGCTTAGCACTGCTTTGAGTTGAAGCTGAATTATTAAGGGCAGCTTGATTTCAGCTGCAGTGCACAACATGCTGCTTTAATAGTGGGCTTTGTTTTGTTAAATCACTGTCTACGAAAACTCTGAGAAATAGCTTGGTTCTCTCACAAACAATTCAAGCTGCTGTGAAGTTGTCACGTGACACAAACTGCCCGTGCAGCAACGGCAAACCATTTTTCAGCTGAGTTACTTCAATTTGATTATTATTGAAACTAAACCATCTTAGTCTCCTATATGATTTTAACGAGCTCTTGGATTGGGGTGTTAGTCCTGTTTTAATAAGACTAAATTGTATTATGGTAGTTCAGCTGGGGACTGTGACTTGTGAGTGGAAGCCATGATACGTAAACAAGAATGGATTTGGGAGGGATCTATAACAGAGGCAAGAGCCTGAGTGGCAGATTAATGGTTTCTGCTTTAAAATACTTTAACAGTTGCGATCAATTAAATGTAGGTTTTAATTTCACTCAGCACCCCCCCTCCAAGAAAGGGTGTTTAGAGTATAACTACTGTTGTAAACAATGCTTTCTTAAACAGAACCATGTCCCTTCCCTTCAGCAACCAAATATTAACAGAAACTAAACTACTATGTGTGCCTTTTCAAAAGTAGGCACCTCCCTTTCAAAAAAGAAAAGAAAAGTAAGCCCCATTTCAATTAACTGGAAATCTTTCCTAAAAGTAAAGTATCTAGGACTTCAACTTCGTAAAAACTCCACTGCCAAGTGCTTGAACTGACGTACGATTTTGAACGCTATCTTTCTCCACGTTGCCAAAGCAACTTCAGAGTTGGCGATATGTAATGTGACAGCATGTTAGTAGAACCATACTGACTTTTCCTAAAGATCTTTGTATACTACTGAATTTTATTTTGGCTTTGAATGGCTTTCTATTTTTTTTTATTCTTTACTGGATTGACACCAGACCATTGTAAGTCTATAGGCTACATTTTTATGGGACCCCTCCACCCTATCTCTGCTCTGATAGCTGAATTCGCTCAAGTTTTGGGTTATGGCACAATTACATTATTACTGAGACAATAGCCACAAATCATAATTCAACTTACTTGGTTTTATGGGGAAGAGAAAACTGCAGTAATATAGCCATTGAAGTAAATGAGAAGTCTTTTTTCAAATTCTGCAAAGGCTATGAGTTTTTTTCAGCTAACTCAACACGAGGAAGCCATTTATGCACAAGTGTGACCAGGATTAGGGACTAGTTTAGGATATTATTTTTTATCAAAAGGCTCGCCTCTGAAGGGAGATGCAAGTGTTCATCGTCAGCAAATTCACCTCTTGTGCGATATGTTTCAGCAGGAGATCTGCCACTTGGACTATTTGAAATCTACAATTTTTGATGAGGATGGTTGGTTACTGCCATGACAGGCTTTTAAATTTTTTAAATTCATTTTATCACATTTGCTGTCATCATTCAAACTAATTTCCAAGTGAAAATTTTGTGATACTTTGGTTGGTCCTACTTAAAGGTATTGCTGTGGATTTTGGAGATTTTTTTAAAAAAAACTATTTTTAAAAATTCTTATGGAAGACCCTGCTTCTGGTGAAAATTAACAAGGCATTGTAGGGGTTGTGTGTATCTGATTAGTTAAGCACCCCCAAATTAGTCAACTATTTTTTTTAGACCCTAGCCTAGAACAGTTGGCTCTTGAAGGGAAGTGGAGGAAATGACTCCTTGGGATTTTCTGTTCATACTGACCGCAAAGCTTTCAATGTTATCTATGATTAACTTCAAGGTTAGCCACCTTGAACTATTGAGAAAAGGTTGTGTGTTTTAAAGCAAGCAAGCTTCTATATGTGCAGTATCAAAACTGACTTGAGGGGACACCATAACACACCTAAAACATTTTCAGCCTCAGATAGTGCAGCCTCTGCTCAGAAGTAAGCCTTGTTGCATTCAGAGGTATTTATTCCTGGATAAGTGTGTACAGAATCACACCTTAATTTCTGAGTTAAAATGTTAACAGTAATCTCAAATGGAAATGCTCCTGAGATCTAAACAGCAGCATTATCTCTAACTTTGCTTAGGCAAAGGCAGCAAGCAACTCTATATATGGCTCTTGAGTTAGCAACAGCTAAACAGGGTAAAACTGAGAAGACAAAGTGTTCAATATCTGCAGCATCTCTTTAGCTATTTTTGGAAAAGTTTGATCCTCAATAGCATCCATAGCATTTCAAAAAGAACTATGTGTGGCTGGCTAAAGAACTGGCTGTCATGGTTTTATTAGCGAAATTATGTTAAAGCATCTTGAGTTCTGTATTAAATTAGCCACCTAAATTAGACTGTAAAATGGTTGATTAATCCTTCCCATGTAAATGGGTACGCAGCTAATTGCAAATGAGATTCCCAGATCCAGTAAGTGGAATAAGTCAATATTTAAGAGAACACTTTGCTTTAGGGATGGGATTGCCTGCACTAGCAGAACCACACTACTTACGCTTAAATGATTCACCAGAATAAAATGCCTCTTGTTTTAATTAATGTATCTATTAGTCTAAGGCCAATTCAGCAGACATGCAAGCAGTTTTCCTCCTGGAAAAAAACTACTTCTGTGAAGCTAGTAATTATGCAGTTACAGATATGGGGCTCCAAGCAAAGATCATGGTGATTATAATAATCTTAAGACTATGAGGTATCTATTTTGGATTTGGCTTATTTCAGAACATGGAGCATAGTGGGACCTCTGAAGAACATCCTGTGGTATTCTGACAAATGTTGTCATGAAGTTGTGCAAGCCTAAGCACAACGGAGTTAATTAAACTGAAGTTGCAGTTCTAAATGTGCTTACCTGGGATTAAGCCCTACTGATCTTGACCTGTGTGGATTGTGGTGCTACTCTACTAAGTGTGTTTAGGATTGCATGGATGCTCAAAGGTGAGCCCTGCTGTGCTCATTTGTACCTACCCCAGATAAGTGCACATTCCAAGCAAGAAATTTCAGACCCGAATGCATTTTTGTATTCTGACTTGTGCACAACTTTAGTCTGAATCAGTTAAATGGTAAAACACACACCCCTACATTTATTTTGCATTTGTAATATGTACACAATTGCTAAACTAGTTTAATTTTCTTTTCGATCTTAAAATCTTATGCCACCCCGATCTCTCTCTGCTCAGTTGTTTGTAATGGGAAGAGATTGCTAAACTTCACACTTCAGGCAATGATTCTAGTGCAGGTTTATTTTTGAAAATATTTCTGCTTCTGTTGCAGAACTCCAAAAAACAGCAGCCTGATAGCTGAAGGTCTTTGGAACGTACTATTTCTGTTTAGTGGCTTCAAACAGAAATGTTTCTGCAGGAAAGGAAAGGAAACTGGATCCAGCTATTAATGCTAAATAGTTACAAGCACTAGAGTTCCTGGGTTTTTTCTTTCTCTTCGGCACTGACTCTGGAATCCTTGTGGACAAAAGCAAAGTGGGAGAAAATGGCCCTTTTTGCAGCCAAGCTTGAAGGATGCAATCACTTTCTTTATACAATCGAAGGCTTCTTAAAACCTTCAGAATAACTTTCCTGGTATTTGAACAATGCTTTCAATCTAACTTCCCCATTGCTATGTTTATAATATAATTATAATATAATATAATATAATTAATATAATATAATTAATATAATATAATTAATATAATATAATATAATATAATATAAAATATAATATAATATAATATAATATAAAATATAATATAATATTATATTATAATATAATATAATATTATAATATAATATAATATAATAAATATTATAATAATATAATAATATAATATAATAATAATTATTATTTTGGGGGTGGCAGCAGTTGTGAAAATTGGAGATGTGGGTAACTTGCTGAAATGTACACACGCACAGTCTACCAAGCTCTTACCAAACTTGTGAGCGCAAGTTTTTACACTGTGAAAAGAGTTAATGTGCAATGCTATTTGGCCATTTAAGAGTATAGCAAACTACACAATCTCAAGAATTTTTGTACCAAATGGTGTAAATTCTGAGGGAAGGTTGTCTCTGTGTGTCCTTATGTGCAACTGCATGATTTCTGGTTTTGGGGCCTCGGGCCTCTCCTTATCTGCTTAGAAATTGGAAATTCTTTCTACTTAGATAGAAATGTCTGGCTGAGGTAGCAGTGGCTAGAATGCTGATGCTTGATTCCTAATGAGTAAAAACAACAACACCTAGACATTGACTTCTGAGAACTGCCAAATTTTAGTCAAATGCTAAAACAAGAACATATGATAAGATAAAGTATCCCAGTAGTCTTTGGTCAAAGGTTGGATGCCATTTTTTCAGTAACGGGAATTGATCCTGTCTGCCTTCCCATCGTGCTTGTTAGATTTTCCATATGGCTCCCAGGTTGATTAGCAAATATGTGGGAGAGAATGGAAAAGAGCTCATTGTTCTCTGTGTTGGATGCTTTGCTGAAGTTGTGACCCTTATGACTTATAAAACTCCTGGTGTCCTAAGCTAGTCCCACCCTCCAATACTGAGATTCTTTAGTAGGAGGCAAGCATTCTTTTGGGGTGGGGAGAACTGCCCCTCCTCCCCTGCGTCCAAATGAAGGTTGCTTGTGCATCTTGGACAAATAGAAGGAGGGCCCAGAGACTTGGGTTTTATACACACTATACCTTTAAAGCACATTCTTTCCCTCAAAGAATTATGGGTGCTGTAGTTTATCTACCACAGAGTTACAATTCACAGCAACCCTTAACAAACTACAATTCCCAGAATATTTTTTTTAAGAGAAATGTGCTGTTAATGTGTTTTCAAGTTATAGTGTCTTCACAGCATTAGTTGTAGACCTGTGTTTTCTTCTCCACCGCAATTAATTCCATAGGAAACCTTCTGTTTTCACATTTCTGGTGGCAATGGTAACTTGAGAATTCTGAACGTATTATCCTTTCCTACTTTAAACCTTGGTCTAGTAAGCTGAGTCTGTGGACTGATACATGCTTGCAGAGTTGTATTTGTACGCATTGTCTGTTCCTTGATTTGGGAAGGCTGGTAGTGGTAGCACCCCTGTTCTCAGTGTATTGGGCTGGAGATTAATATGGTGTCAGACTGGTAGGTTGCTGACATGTCACATCGGGGAAAAAACCTATCAATTACTCCCTTGAAATCTGGCAACATGAACTCCGGGGCTGCTTCTGGGATTGGTGCTTAGATAACATTGGGACTTATAAGCAATTGATGTACATGTTTGTTAAGCCCTTGGACTGGGAATAAAACCACAGAGGGAACTTGGTATAAGAATGCTTTTAAAAATAATTGAGGGTGTGTTTGTCACCCTGGGCTCCTTTGGGAGGAAAGGCAGTACAGTATAATAAATAATAATAATAATAATAATAATAATAATAATAATAATAATAATTGGATTTCTTATAACAGCTCCCCCATCCAAAACAAACAAACAAACAAATACTTGAACTGAAAAGCTGGCCTTCTTCATTTTTGAAAAATGATTGAGTGGAATTGTAGACACTGCTTTAACATTCCGAACTTTGTCCAACTCTGTTGCCTGAAACAAACCGTAGAGCAAAGTTTTGTATCTGATTTCATGCTGCATCAGCTTCAGGGGCTCTTCACTTCTACTTCAGAATATACTTACAGCCTCTTGAATGAATGAAGCTCTTTGGAGACAAGAGCCTAGCACAATTCAAGATGGGGGTCTCCCTACTCTTTTTCATGCACTCTCCAAGGCACATAATGCCTTCCAGTTTGATTCCAGCAGGCCCCAAATCACAATGTCTTAGTCGCAGCATGAAGTTATGAGGAAAATGGCCCCCAAAGGAGGGACGGGCTCTTGTGATCCATCAGCAAGGCCCTTGTGTTTCTCTGGGAGCCTTCCTTCAGATTGCAACAGGAGCGTTGAGTTGTTCAGACAGATGGCAAAGATTATTTCGTGTTGCTGAGATTTCAGTGCACTACTGTTTCAAGCATGTCTCCCAGTGCGGCGCAAATGATGCGTTCTTCCCAGCACGGCGCTGACGGGAACTGCTTTGTCTTCCCTGATCATGTTTCACAGCCTCACCTGTTGAGGAGTTGATTCTTCCCACCCCAACCCCCCACCCCCGAAGTTGAGCATGCGCCGGAGCGGACATATTTGGCTGGTGAGTCCACCCATGGCTCTGAGTTGTGGTGAGACTCTGGGGCCGTCAGTGAAATGGAACGTTGCTGAGTAGCGTAAAAAAGTGATGATGAAAACTTTCTGCGTAGGCTTTTCTCTTGGTGGTTCAGGGATAGTAGCTCTTTATTTAGAGACGCATGTTTCCCAACTCTTGCTCTTTAGCAGACCTGTTATTAAGAGCGGAAAATGGGCATTCTTATTTGGCCTATTCAGGCATGAGCAGAAGCTAAATAACTTTTTCTTTGGGTCTGTCTCAGCTGCTGCATTTGTCAAATCTGGATGTCTGTATTATGTGCCATTTCTGAATAACATGCTCAAATAATGAAGGTGTGTATTCATGTGTACAACTGCCATCCTAATTCCCTTCACCTTGCAGTTATAGTTCAGATTTTAGAACCAGTTGTGTGGCACTTTCAAGACCTTAACAGGCCAGTTCTGATGGCTTGTGAAGCAAGCCTATGTGTTTGTGTAGTCTATCGTACTCTGGGCCAGTCCACCCATGAGGCAAGGTGAGGTGACCACCTCAGGTGGCAGGATCCACAGGGGCAGCAGAACACAATGTAGAGCCTTATTCCCACCCCCTCTTGCATCTGATGTAGATCTTAACTTATCCCTTCTTCCTTGGTGGGGAGGGAGGCACCATTTTGTTGTTCTCTTCAGGTGCCAAAAGGTCTCAGGCTGTTCCTAGATGCTCTTTATTTTGAGAGATTGTACACTTACAAGACGTGACTGGGTATGTATGCTGCTAACAAAGCCCTCTCTTCCGTCAAAATGGCTGCATTCATCTACATCTTGGGGATTACTGCGTTCATACACACATACATTTCTGTGAGCATGAGAGGCCACCTGTGCTGAAAATGCTGGCTGTATCCAAGAATGCCATCAAGGCCTGCATATCATTCAGTCCAACAACTGTGTAAAATGTCCAGCTTGCCCTTTTAGATGGAAGGCTAAAATGATAAACTTAAATCTCCTCTACTGGATTTAGCGCCTGGACATTCTGCTTTGCAGCTTCCAATAGTTAGTGCTGAAAGATAACCAACATCCGTGCTCTTTTGTTGTTGTGGAGGACTGGTGATCAGTGAGTCAAAGGGATAATAAATAGGCCAGAGCTCTGCTGGGTAGCAAACCATATGGCCTCAAAGCACAACAAATTCCAGGTCCCATATATTCCTGTAGCCTAATTACAGGGTTGGAAAGCAACCAAGGCTGCTACCTGTTGTCACTGTGTGGTGTCTGAGATGATTGAGGAGCTCTGTTGCTCTGTTGTGTGATGTTTGCACTCTCAGCACCGAGTTCTGCTGCCCTCGAAACAATTTAATGCTGGGCTCAGTTTCCCGGGTTTAATGTGTTGTATCTGGCCTTAAAAAATATTTTTAAATCCTTGTGCCAAGAAACATGAGCTTCTTTGACTAGCACTCGTTATATATAATGTGTGCTGCATGCTGCCTCATTAAGAAATGGGGAAATCATTTTGTCAACTGAAGTGATGACTGCAGTGTATATGTACATGAAATTGCTTGCCAGTTCTCCGGATTGTCAAACAGATTTGAAAGCCAATAACAGGCCAGCAGCCCCATGACTGGAGAGATCAGGCTTGCTTTGGCTGCATCAGTCACTGACATCCACTTGGCCACCCTTGTGTGTAATGCTAAAAGAAAAAAGGTACTTCTGTTTTGGGGCAATGCGTAGGAGGGCGAAACCTCTCCCATTTGCTTGAGGACAAAAAGAGCAGCTAAGAGCAGCTCTTTCAAACAAGATCCAGTGGAATATATAAATTTGCATTAATATCAATCACCAGCAAAAAATTAGTTGCATAAGTGGCTGTCAGAGATGAATGAGATTACTTGCTGCTTTTTGTTTTAAGCAGCAAATCAAACTTAGCATCTTAACTACTGCCTTGGAGGTGGGGAAGCTGTTCAAAAGGTTTGACTTGATTCCTGACAATTAATCACTGGCTTTACCCCTAAATACGGCTGGGTGATACATTGATATACCATCCCAAACTGGTTTGAAATCCATATCGTGAGATCTGTTTCATAGTTCTTGACCTGGCAATATATTGTGAATCATGGTGCATGTGTGTGCTATGCAAAAATCACAACGTGGGAAAAACCCTTCTCCAAGGTCAGGAAGTCTGTGCCCTTCCAGATATTGCTGGACTGCATCTCCCATCATCACTGACTGTTCGCCAACATAGGATTTGAGTCAACAACATCTGGAGGACCTTGCAGTACCCAAATTTGAAATGCATATCTAGTGTGGTGTTTGGAGATGAGAGAATGTGGTGGGGAGGCATGGAGGATGGAAATGCAGTTGGGAGTGTAAGCAAAAAAACAAACAAAAAACAAACAAACAGTAAAAGCCTGGTTGGTAAAATATGGATTTGTTACTAATTTCTCATTCTTGGTGATGACATTCTGTCTTCTGCTGAAATGTGTTTTCTCAAGTCAGGCTTTTTGGCTCCAATTATCTCTTGAGAGAAGAGGAAATCTCTCATTGGATTATTTGTGAAGTGAACACACCAAATTAGAACAGTAGAAAAAGCAAGCCCTGCAGCTGTGGTTCCTTGCAATGTATTGTTTATATTGATTTATGCATATGCAAGCAACGTTGGGCAGCTGACCACAAGTGCTGGGACCAAAGAAGGTTTATTTCTTATTTAAACATTCATAACAAAGCATCATTTTGCAAACTGTCATAAGCCCAAACAAATTCTCTTCCCATCACTTCTCGTTTCCCAGAAAACTTCCCAGAAAACAGTGCTCCAACTTTGCTTTATAGGAACTTCCGTATCTTAGGATGTTGCACCCCTGATTCATGACTTGTGTTGTAATCCTTTTACCATTTTACCTGCAATCCTTCCATTTCCACCATCTAAACATTCTGTAGATCTGACTGGGAATGTCTCAGCATGGTCTGACGAATGAAAACAGGAAATGTGGGTTTGGGGGAGAAGAAAGAACAGTTACCTGGAATATTGAAGTCCCCTCATTAGAAGTTGTAGTTTCTGGGTGGAACCCAATATCATATGAATGGACTTCCACTTGCACAGTGAGATTCACCCTCTTGTTCTGCCCCCTGTGTAGAGGGGACTTTTGGGGCCATTTGGGGGACTCCAGGGGTAGAAGAGGACAGTAAAAGTTCTGTTCTGCATTCACATGGACAGCTTGGGATGCAACCCTATAGTGAAGATGTTAGGAGATGTGAGCTCATGGCTGAACTTGTTAGTGCATCCTTCAGGCAGGAAGACTGAATCTCTGGCATCTGCTTGAAGGAGGAAAGTTTGGGTGCTGGTGCTGGGTGGAGCTGGCATGGGGAGAATAGCTGGCATATCACTTGTCTTTTCTCTTAATATACTAATTTGCTTAAGTGTTAGGCACAGATGTGGTGGAGGAAATTCTGATCTCTTTCCATTTATATGTCTTAACCATCATCTAGATGGTGTTTGGCTGATCTTTGTTGGGGAGAGTGAGGTGTGGAGCCAGAGGGCGATGACTAGTCAGAAAGAGGACTAGGCATTGATAAAGCGAGAAAGCAGGCTAGTATTTCACACCATGCCTTGATGTGGCTAATCCAGAATGCGGCAGCTAGACTGGTGACTGTGAGTGACCTCCGAGACCACATAACACTGGTCCTGAAAGACCTGCATTGACTCCCAGTACGTTTCCTTGCACAATTCAAAGTGTTGGTGCTGACCTTTAAAACCCTAAATGGCCTTGGCCCAGTATACCTGAAGGAGTGTCTCCACCCCCATTGTTCAACCCGGACACTGAGGTCCAGCTCGAAGGGCCTTCTGGCAGTTCCCTCACTGTGAGAAGTGAAGTTACAGAGAACTAGGCAGAGGGCCTTCTTGGTAGTGGCACCCACCCTGTGGAATGCCCTCCCATCAGATGTGAAAGAAATAAGCAACTATCGGACTTTTAGAAGACATCTAAAAACAGCCCTGTTTAGGGAAGTTTTTAATATTGGATGAATTATTGTATTTTAATCTTGTGTTGGAAGCCGCCCAGAGTGGCTGGGGAAACCCAGCCAGATGGGCAGGGTATAAATAAATTATTATTTTATTTTGTTTTATTTTGTTTTATTTTGTTTTGTCATGTCATGCCAACTGATGGGGCAGGGCTCTTTGTGTTCTTCCATGGTTGCTCAGGACTGTCTCCTGTATTCCCTGGGTTTGCAGCAGGGTGTAGCCAATGTGAAGCTCTCCAGCTGTTGTGGACTACAACTTCCACCCTTCCTCACTATTGGCTGTGGTGTGGTTGGGGATGATGGGAATTTTAGTCCAAACATATGGAGCACACTGTGTTGGCTACTCCTAGTTTGTAGGTGAGGTGCGGACCTTTCCATTGAAGCTTTTTGTAGCTGCATGATTTTTGACTATTTGTATTGTGGCTGTTTGCTGGCTTTGTAAATTTCAAGGAATTTGGAAATGGCTTGTTCATATGGTTTATGCCAAGAGTTGGGAACCTGTAGCCATCCAGAGAATGAATGCTGTCTGCAGTGAACATGACAAGTGGCTGGGGATTATGAGGATTATTGTCCAACAACATCTGGCCACAGTTCTCCATCCTTTCCTCAAGTGGCCTTGCATCTTCTCCAGCAGTTTTACCAAGGCTAGCATAGCAGGGTTGTATTTTTATTTTTTGGATGGGGGAGTATATGGAATATTCCCTTAGTGCTGTTCCTTCCTTCAGCAAATACTTCACTCCCCCCCCCCCGACCGTGGAGTACACTGTATGATTGGGAAGGAGACACAAACATCTCTCGTCCACCTACCAGCTTGTCTAATGCTAAGCTGTTAGCCACTGGATTCAGGATACAAAGAGTGCTTGTGTGTACTGGCACATCCCAAGTATTGAAGGCCATTCCTTGTTTAGAGTCTGTTGGCACACACTTAAGAGCGCCTCAGGATGCTTCCACATAGCCTTCTCTCCCTCGCCCCTCTGCATATAGAGCCCATCCTGCACCTTCAACCAGTGAATCTAGCTATTGGCACCATTCACTTAACTGGTTTATTCCAGAGAATCCCAATGACGTTCCTGTCTCAAACTGCTGCACTCACACTTTCCCAACATGTCACTCCATTAAAAAAAATAAAAAGCGGCAGGTTCAGATTGCTTTTGGAGTTTCTTGCACGATTGTAATGCCATTTCCTTACTTGGTTTGAAGGTGTGGCTTGCAATGTGCTTGGCGATGGGGCTGGTGTGTAGCCTATCTTCCTCTCCCCATTACCTGCTTGCTGCTCCATCATGTGGCCTCTTCAGAACCATTGCCCTGCTGTAGCATCTGGACTGTATCTGAAAGTGATTTTAAAGGGGGAAAGGATGTAAAATGACCACGGGTACTTTTATGGGAGGGACACGGGTGGCACTGTGGGTTAAACCACAGAGCCTAGGACTTGCCAATCAGAAGGTCAGGGGTTTGAATCCCCACAACAGGGGTGAGCTCCCGTTGCTCGGTCTCAGCTCCTGCCAACCTAGCAGTTCGAAAGCACGTCAAAGTGCAAGTAGATAAATAGGTACCACTCCAGCGGGAAGGTAAACGGTGTTTCCGTGTGCTACTCTGGTTTGCCAGAAGCAGCTTAGTCATGCTGGCCACATGACCTGGAAGCTGTACGCCGGCTCCCTCAGCCAATAAAGCGAGATGAGCGCCGCAACCCCAGAGTCGGCCACGACTGGACCTAATGGTCAGGGGTCCCTTTACCTTTACTCTTATGGGGGAAAGGTGGGCAGGGAAGATTTACCCCAGTTGTAGCAACTGGTAGGAATTCTTGTGTCAAGGGAGAGTGAAAAGAGAGGACAGGCTCCTTCCATATGTAATGAATTGTCTACAAGATGGAATCTCATTAGATATAGTGAGTTATGCTGAAGTTTTCCCTTCTATACAACTACTAAATATGCAAAGCCTCTTTTTTTCACCAGGTCTGTATTGTGCAAATAATAGCACATTAGGCTCATGCTTGTACAACTTTGAGGAAGTTGCAAAGCTGTGCATAATTCCCTTGAGTCCTTCCCTGAAAGAGAGGTGCTGGGTGCTATTTGATCTCAGTCTCGTGGTTGGTGACAAATGTCTAGCTTAAATGTGAGTGGATGTGAAGTGGCCTGAGAGCACCCAAAATATCTCAATGAAGTTCAGGCAGTAGGGGCTTCCCCTGGGCCCAGAGCCCTCCCAAGACACTACTGATTTTGGCAGCAGTAGCAAAAAGAAAAGAATAAAAGAATAAAATTAAACAAGCTGGGGTGGGGTTCCACAGCATGGAACCAATATGTTCAGCACCCTAGTGGGAATGTTAATAATCACCTGTAATCAGCTGAAGTGTACATGTGAGGCTCACACCCATTGCTAC
Organism: Podarcis melisellensis; assembly: GCF_964234715.1. Lineage (NCBI taxonomy): Eukaryota > Metazoa > Chordata > Lepidosauria > Squamata > Lacertidae > Podarcis > Podarcis melisellensis. The sequence continues at coordinate 38,607,687 of NC_138529.1, forward strand.
TGTGGAAGGTTGGCCAAGGGTGAACATGATCCTCAGGCCAAAGGAAGATTGGTCAACTCTGGAAGGGATGAACACCACAGACTCTCTGTGTGTACTTCCAGGGATATGCTGCTACACAGGCATGTGCTTGGATGATTCAGATGAGAGGGGGCATTGACTGGATTCAAATGCTCCTCCTACATACCTCTTCTGAACGCAATTGCTTCTCTGGAAGTGGCAGCTTCCGGTAAGCCAAGAGGAAGCGGTGCCTGCATCCTGATGAACAGCCAGTTTCTTAATAATGGTGGAGGAAAAGGGAGCCTTTCTTAATTACAACCTTGCTCTGTCCCTGTCAAATTACTGAGTTGGAAATGCAGAGTCTTTCATTAAAACTTTATCTATGTAATTAGAAATTATATATACCTACAGCAGAGAGCACCTTCATGCCTCAGTCGCTCTCTTTAAAGATACCTTGATGCTATCTGACTAAAGCCGGGGGTGTGATCAGAATCCCCTTTCTTCAGATATCGGAGCCTTTCTGTCTCCCCAGGAGGGAATGTAGTGTGGTGCTCACATTTTAGTTCCAGCTTTTCAGCCTCTAAGTTTCTGAACTCTTCCCCTCCCAGCCACTCCCAAATGCGTCCAGTGCATCATTGTTTGGGAGGCAGCTGTTCTATTATGCATTCACCTCCTGAGTAAGCCTCACTTACACAACCAAGAGCATAACAAGAGCCCTACTGGATCAAACCAAAGTCCTATCTAACAAGCACGCTGTTTCCTACAGGGTCCGGCTAGATGCCTCTCGGAAACCCAGAAGCAGGATATGACAGTAATAGCCTTCTCCTGTTGTTTGCCAGAGGCAAACTGTATATGGTACGGGAGGTAATATAAAGCTGAGATAGCCTTACCCTCCACAGCACTTTCTTGTCCCTTTTTAACACATCTAAGTTGCTGGCCACAACTGCATATTATGGTCACAATTTCATAGCTGAGCTGCCTTGGGTGTAAAAATATTTGCTTTTGTCTGCTCACATTGTAACTTCATTGTTGGTATATGAGATAGGGAGGAAACACTTTGCTTCAAATAACTCCAGACTTCTAATTTACTCATGTCATTGGTGCCAATTTTCTGTCTACCAGCTTATCTAGGCAAAGGTTGACCTCTACAACTTTCACATCAGGCAGGCAAGTGGACATGCAGCCTACATGCCCATCACAAACCTCTTTCTATTGACTGAATTATTCACTATGAGGAACCCTCTCCCACTGGAGGCACATTCTTGTCACAGGAAGATATTGGTTCACCCCACCACATGGAATAGGTTCCTTCTAAGAGATTCCTCTTTCTTGGGACACCATCCTCTGCCCCTGAGACCGTCCTAACAGTACAGGTGATTACCCTGGTTGCTGCTATCTCATCCCCAAAAGGACTCTTCTACCAGTCTCTGTGTCTCTCAGCTGTCTCTCTCACCTTGGCCTCATTTCTCTTGAGCTCATTGCACCAAGCATGGTTTTCGTCCAGCAGACAGGTAGTGTCACATGTATAGCTATTTTCATAACTGTTTCGATTGGGTGGCAGGAGGGTGAGTTTGAGGGCTTTTGCCTTTTCCACCCTGTCACTGAAATCACACAGGTGCCTAACTTGCTTGTCTGCTATACTGTTTATCTCAACGCTTTAGCGCTGGGGTGGAAATGGTTTGTCTGCTGGGCCTCCCCTTGTGCTCTTAGTGGATTGTTTATCCCCTCGCAGCTCTCCTGTGAATCCTTGTCTACAGGAAGGATTTTGATAAGTCTACTTCCCTCCCTGCCATTGTGCCTTGTTTGGCTATCTTGGGTTATTCACAGGGAACTGTGCTTCTCTAGAGAACCCCAGTTTACCCCACCCACTCAGACTTAATAACCTTGCTGCTGTTATGCTTGTTTATCTAGGAAAGGGAGGCGAGTTGGAACAGCTGATCTTGCCAGAGGTTTTGGACACTCTGCTGCAGCTCTTGCTCCTGTCGAGGTGGCAGTTCTGAGGGCACCGGCTTTGTTCTACACCCCTGAGCCATGTTGATTTTCTCTCCAGGCATGCCTGGGAGCTGATGTTCTCTGTTCATGACCAGGCTAATTCAATTTCAGATGCAGTGTCTGTCTATCTCTTTGACTAATCACCAATCCAATAATGGGAGATTGGAGAAGGCAATCCCATTTGTATTAAAATGCATTTAAGGCTCAGTGTGCAGAGAGGATCAACAGTGTATTAATTTGCTAGACCTCTTATTCCGGCGTGAGGAAATTATAGTGCAGCACACATTGTCTGGGTCACCTTCTGGCTGCAAAGTAGTTTTAAGGAATGACCTTTTCAATTTCTGACCATTTTGTACCCCCTTGTGAAGCAGGTGATGTGGTTAAGGGTACACGTCTCACATCTTGTCCATGCACTGACCCCTCTGATGTGGTTAGGAAATATAAACCCTCTCAGAAGCTCTTGAGAACTTGTAATAACTCCAGCTACGATTGTAAACATTACAGTTTGATTAGCCCAATTTCTCCAAACATTTCTCTACTGCCTGATTTGCATAGGGACACGGGAGACTGCCTTATACTGAATCAGACCATCAATCCATCTAGTCTGGTGTTGCCTGCAGCAACTGGCAGTGGCTGTCCCAGTTGTACCTGGCTGTCCCAGATTCTCTCCCAGCTGTACCTGGAGATGCTGGGGATTGAACTTAGCACCTTCTGTAGCCACTAAGCTATGGCCCTTCCTCATTAGAAGCCACAGGCTAACAATAAGGAAATCGTAGGTACTGTGCAACTAATGCAAACTGCAAAACATGCTCTTGGAACGACTGCTGTTAACGAGTGAGCTGTCCTGGCTCCAGTGAGTTCCTGTTTTAAGAACATTCAGGAAGCTGTGTATTCAATCTTCTGAAGGAAGTGAGAAAGAAGAATCTAAGTTCTGCTTCTGGTGATCTGAATGCAATCTTAAAGAAGGTCATAACAACTGTGGTGGTGGTTTTTTTAAAGCTTCACATAGAGAAGTCCCCTTCTTGACCTCTCGCGGCTTCTCCAAGGTGGGAAGCCTGTGCCATGGGGAGAAGTCAGTGAAAAGGCTTTTAAGCAGCTGCTCCTTGAGCGCCTTGGTCCAGTGCACCACGGCACTGTTGGATAAATAGAACAGCTTCTGGCACATTGAAAGCTTGCTTTCCTTTTGTGTGCTTTGCCACCAGAGTGGTGTTGGTACCTCCCGTGCAGACAGGGCCCTAAACAAAGAGCTTGATAGCAGGCCGGTCACATGGCTGCTGCCACCATGCAGCCAATCCCGTTCAGGGGTTTCAGTCTTGTGCAAAGTTATAATTGGCCTCTCCACAGCAGTGTGACTTTTTGTGCTCTTCAAAAAGCTACCTCTCTTTTTATACAGAGGCTGACTGAGAAGGTGGGAGGGTGGCTTTTGTTGAGGGAGGAGGACACAGAGACCCAATTGTGAAGTTGGATGGGTGATGCTAGGGTGGAGATATATATATATATATATATATATATGGGCTGGCTCTTGTCAACCCATTCTTGAAAACAGGCCACAGGCGTTGAACATGGCTCCCTGGAAGGAAGAATATCCTGCTGAAGGGAAACAAAAAAAAGCAAATCTTTCCAACAAGAACTCCTGTGGCCAGCCATTATTCTTTGGGTGTCTCACAGAAGCTTGTGTTTCTGCCTGGCTCTCCCCCCCCCCCCCAGTGAAAACTGGTTTGGGGTAGAATTAAAAGGGCCCATTTCTCAAAAGCTGTAGATAAGAATACTGAATGCCACAAATCCTGTCCTTGCATTGCGATTGTCAAAGGAAACGACGTGGTAATAATAATGGACATCTTTCCTTTTCAGTTTATTTGCTAAAGTAGGCAAATAAACAAAGGTTAACAAAAGTGTTCAGGCCATTTAGGGTTTGGCTTAGGAGTGTTTTCTTCTGGACCATGCCATATCCTTTGATGCTCACCTGCTATTGGAAGGTGGCTGTTGGGCAAAGTGAACCATTGCCTTAACACATTTTTTCTTCATTTTTTTTTAAAGTGTCTGTTCCCCTAAACTCAGGTAGTTCTTCAATAAGACCATTTTAGCTTTACTGTGTTTAAAGTTTCATCTCATAATCACCTTGGGCTATATCAGACAGATGTCTGTTGTAAGGTTAGTGCTGCATTTTTGTTTGTTTTTTTGCAGTGTTCACATGATGTCATTGGCATAAAAATGCCAGCCTATATTCTCTCTCCCCACCCATCCATTTAAACCTGCTGTATGTAAGCCCAATCTTTGCTTGGTTTAATTTAAGATGGTAGAACAGTGGCTTTTACAATTCCCATTGAAGTTTACTTGGCTGAGTTGAGCCTTGCTTGTAAGATGGAAGGAAGGCTGCTGGCAAAAGAAGCTTGGTGGCAGCAGGAACAGACAGGTGGGTCAAAACACAACTGCAGACTGCCTGCAGAGCATCTTCTCATGGCCAGTTTTTGATATGCGGCTCTTGAGAGTAGCATCCAACATGTCTTCTCAATTGTTACTCAGACGGTTAAGTTAGTTGCCCCAGTTAATGTGAATGCTTTGAACCTTATAAAGAAATAAAAAATGCAGTTATTGTATGCCTGAGATATGCCCCTTTGGTCTATTCCCAAAACTGGCTAATTTGGTTAAGTGTAGACGGTACTGAGTTTTTCTTACCTGAAACCTGGTAGTGATTTCTTACATTTTCTACAGATTTTAGTGAAGAGCGATTTGGAAACAGTTTCGGGATGCTGTCCCAATGCTACCACATTATTGCTATCTGGGGGGACTTGTAGTGTGACAACTGCAGGACAATGATAAACAAGAGCATGTGTGTTATAAACAGTTCTGGGATTTCAGCAGGAAATTCTGGGATGGACTGTGGTTGGAAATAAACCACCCCAAAACTTCTTCAGGTACGAATGGTATTTTAACAGGTATTGCATATAACTGACCCGATAGCATTGTGAGCCCCAATCTTTTCTTTTATTTATTGTTAATTTGCTTTTATACACCACCTTTTCTTCAAAGAGCTCAAGCTAGCACACACACATCTCCCCCTCTCCATTATACCATTGCCACCCTGTGAGTTAGGTTAGGCTGAGAGACAGTGTCTCTCAAAGTCACCCGATGGGTTTCATGGCAGAGTGGAGATTTGAACCCTGGTTGCCCAGGTCCTAGTCAAGCATTCCAGAAAGAAATGAGAGCTCCAAAGAATAGTTGTGGCCTTTCTCTTTTCTTAATGTTCTGTTTTACAAAGATGAGTGCCTTCTTTTTATTGGCCGTTTTAAATGTTTCTCTTCTCCCCTGCTGCATAGTCCTGGGTGTTGTAGTCTGTAGCTGGGATATTCAACAGACTAAAATATTTATCACCACAAATCTCTAATAGTGACGGTGGGACTTACATCCTGGCAGTGAGTAAGCAAAAGTGAGAGAGTAGCTTCATGTGCCCTGGCAAAGAACTTGGAAAATATTTTTTCCCTCTGCAACCCCCAAAGCATCTTTGTTAAAATAGATAAGTTCTACACATATGCATTCAAAAATAATAAAGTGTATGGGTTTGGTACAATCCACATGCCCTCTTCCTGCTTAGTGGCTAAACTTTATATGGCCTTTTGAAATCTTTAGAAGACACATCTTCTCTTCAAGGGCAGGAGAAATATCTTTTCCCCCAGGTCTGAATCTTCTGCACTTCTCAATCGAACGCCTGTTAAATCTGTTCTTGTAGGAGAGCTAAATCCATAACCGGAGCAATTAAACCAATTTGGCTACATGGAAACAGGGTCTAATTAATCACGCTGTCCAAACTCCTCTTGCTTTATGGAGCCGCTTCTTATTTTACATTCCTTTCTTGCCACTTGAAAAGCTTCTATGTTAGTCTTAACTTCTTTGAAGCAGATCTTATTGAATTTAAATGTATTCACTCAACCATGATTGCTGCCGAAAAGCCCTTGTCTGTGCTGGCAGTCCATGGAGGAGGAATAGTGTTTGGTCTCCTCCTTCTTTCCTACCTCTCTCTCCCCCCTGCCTGCTCCCCCCCCCCAACATGCAGCAGTCAAGGTGAGGAGTTGAACGATTACTCCCTGGCCAGGATAGGTGGGCAACCATAGGTAGGTGAACAAACATGGGGGGATATCGCAATGCAGCGAGAAGCTCTTGCCTACACAGATAAGTGAGCATTATTCCAAGGAGTCCTGCATATCCAAAGCTCAAATCATAGCTGGCATTTGATCCAGATCCAAAATGTGCGAGTGCAGTATAGGCTCCCAAAATATGTAGAAGTGATTCCTCCTCCTCCTTTTCTTTTTTAATGACTTGTGGCTTGCTTCCTTAGCCGCCTGTGAAAAGCTGCTGATGCCTGGTTTTTTGTGGGGGGTTCTGAGCTCTTGAACCAAGAGAGAGAGAAGCTTATGAATAATGCAACTTCAGCGAGCAAAGGGATTAATGAAAGCATAACCCATTTGGTCCGATGGAGCCAGAGTCCTCATTGGATGCCTCTGCCAACTGAAAACATTAAAGAGGCCACTCAAAACTCCTGTAAACTAGGCGTATAATTATTGGTGCCTCGTCCTGTGGACTTTGTGCAAGAAAATGGAGCAAGCAAGGAATGGTGGTTGAGATGCGCTTGCATTTCTCTCCTAGAGCACAGGTCTGGTTGTGTTGTGCAGATGGAAACCTACGTCCTGGGTGTTGGTGGAATAGCGACTGTAGTCGCAGGACTAAGTAAGTAATGAAGAAAAGGGGGGTGGGAATTAGCACATTGAAAAGCACCTCTTGTGTGGAAAGTCCTTGACCACTTTTTTTTAATCTCTCCCTCCCCCACCCCCGAAATTGGCTCTGTCTGTTTTGAGTCATTTCATTTCCAAGAAACCTTTCTCTTTCTCCTCCTCCTTCCCTTAACATGACCTGAAAAAAGCCTATGCAGGAAATGGCTGCAGATTACTCGACTACCCCTCTGGCCAAGCCATGTGAAATGAATCCCTGATAATGATGAGAGAGTGTCTAAAGGAACGGCTCCGTAAACAGCAGTGAGCTTTTAATGTAACCACTATCCAGTCATCTGCACTTATTTTCCGCTCCTTCCCACCACCTCCTTTTCCCAGCAGGCATAAAACCTTGTAGCCATTAAAGTGGTGCTGAGGGGATCCTTCAGACAATGGAAGGGGCGCCAAGTGGGACAAAAGGAGTTCAGATGCGCTCTTGTCTCTTGGGCAAGTTGAGAAGCGAGGGGAGTTCTTGTAAACGGCAGCGGAACTGGTGTGTCTTGGATGATGCTGACAATTAGGAGTGTCCTGCTGGTTTTTCTGAAACAAACAAATACTAATACCCTGCATAAAGAGTCTAATATTGCTTTGCGTTAATCATCTCCAGTATGTGATTCAATCATGCAGAATATTTACCACTTAATTCTACCTATTGCCCCAATAAGACTGCCTTCTCTCCAGGAACATGGTTGGAAGTGAAATCCTACATGCCATGAATCGAGGAATAGGATAGCTAGTATGGCAGAGCTGTGTATGGTCAGTGTTTGGGTGGGAGGCTACCAGGGAATTCCTTGTACTTAGCTCAGCTCCTAGAAGGAAGGAGGGATATACAACTGTAATGTGCAAAAGGTTCACAGCCATGTGGCTGCCATTGTCTAATTTGTATTTACTATGGCAATCCCTGGTGCACCTATAGTGCTGATATACCTGTGGTGGGAAATAGCTCCAATTCTGTGTTGGTTAAGAGCTGTTACTTCTCTCTGTAAATAAACTTGCACCTGTCTGAAAGCTTTTCACAGGTGAAGGCTACCTTCAGATGACCTGGCTTCTAGCAGCAGCCTTATTTGAGTCTCGAAGGTACCTGGACCTGCCGCTTTCTGACAAGAAGATTGAAGCCCAGCAATGAGCTGATGACTATGAAGGGTGCTATTCTATAAATCTGCTTTCTGCTTATTAAATTGAGTCAGGAATTTCCTGCCATTTCTAAAGAAGCAAGAAGCTCTCACAGCTTATGGTGGTCTGCAAGTGAGAGGATGACCTGGCAATCTAAATTCCAGTATATGATGCTTGTCTCTGAAGGCGCCAGGCTAAAGCATGAGGTGATTGAATCTAGTCGAAAGCCACTTCTGCATTATTCCCCACCTTGTAAGCCATGTCAGGGGTGCCATAGCAGTAGATTCCCTACATCAACAGGGGATCACACAGTTGGTTTCCAGAACTACCCACTTACTCTTACCAGGCTCTCAAGAGCCTTTCTGTATCTGCTGCTACTCCTGTGCAATTTGCCCCTTAAGCACATCTTTTCCCCATCATTGGAATAGCGGAAATTTCCCCATCTTCATCCCAGTTGATGCAGCTGTGAAGCATCTGCAAAACTGCTAGCAACCACTGCTGGAAAAGAACATTATTTCCAGTGTCTCCAGCTGAAAACCATTTTATTTGAACCCCCCCCCCCTTGCTTGCTTTTTGGCTGTGGAGATTCTACCACCTTACCTTTGATAAAAATTAGAGAGGCCACTGAATGTGCAATGACGGCTAAAGTGGCTGTGGAAGAGGGGTGGTGAAGTGAAACAGAGCAATTCTTGAGGTGGAAACCAGGAGAAACATCAAGACCAGTTGCTTGCTTTTAACAAGCAAGTGGCCATATTCTCTGACTGCCCCATTGGTTAAAAGGAAAACTCTGCACATGCATTTCTGCAAAGGCACCAGATCACTCTCTTCTGTTTCGTGTCTGCTCTTTACTCTTGATATATTCCTGTGCATCTTGGTTCTTCATTGAAAAAGAGTGTTCCAACCTGGATCATCTCAGCTGTGCTGCTGCCTGGCACTTCTGTTTTCGTAGCTTCTGGCCTTGCAATAAAAGCTCAAGAGCCTGGTTGTTTGTACCTGTCAGCTTGTTGTAGTAAACCCAAGACAGCAACAGCATGTAAAATACTTCTCCTTCCCCCCCTTCTGCCACATCACTAACAAGAGCCCCCCCTCTCAATTTTCTTTATTGGGAAGTGTCAACAGATTAGTGGAGAATCCCTCTGTGCGGACAAAAACCTGCCACAAAAGGCATTAGGCTTTCAGCTATTGGATTACCACGTGGCCACCTGTCAACTGACTTTGTAAATGTATCTGTCTCCAAACTGTTTTTCGCATTAGAAGGCTGAGGTGTTTTTTTCCTCCAGGAATGTGTGTTGCTAAATGACTATTTCAGCATCCTGCGTTTAAGCCTTTTTGGGGGGTGAGGGAGGAGTTGAGGAGATTAAAGCTGTCTTGTGCAAGAACACTAATGTAATAAAATCTTAAGTGGTTAACAGGCAAAGCGGGCCAGTCTGTCTGCACGGTAAATACATTGCTTCACCTAGCGCCAGGTGCCTTGTGGGGAAAATCTTTATGAAAGGAGTTCTCTAGCTCCTAAGAGTTCCTTTGTCTGAGATGGTTCTAGGAGGTAGGGCTCTATTGCTACCTGAAGCAGTATGCATGGAAAGGGGTGTGCGGGATGCTTGCATCTCCTGAAGAGACTCCTTCTTTCTTGCACTTCTGTGACCATGCCCCCAATTTAGAAAATATTGGTGATTGTCAAAGGTTTGTTTTTTGACAGAACCTGCATCCTTTGAATGAGCAGCATCATTCAGTTGATCACCTGAATCACATTTAAAGTCATATAGTGAAATAACCTGTGGTGAGCCTCAGACATAAACTCTGTTCTCCTCCTTATCTCCTCTCGTGCATACAAGGAGATGGGTGCATGGGGGCAGCTTCCCCCCTTCAGGTCAAGTAAATAAATAAAAATACTTAACTGACCAATTGCATGGCAGATACCTTGGTTCTGCCTCCCCAACATAAAGCCTGCCTCCCCTAAAATCAGTCATTGCTATCCCCATGGATGGGTGGACATTTTAGAACAAACTGTCTTGTTATTCAGAAAGGTGGAACTCTTGGTTCATTCTAACCAAGGTAAGCTTAACTCAGCTAGAGTTGAAATGTGGTGGGCACCAAAATTTAAGCAAGTTATATGTGGCACAGTTGATAATAAAACTTCCTGAAAAACCTCCTGAAGTAGGCGTGCTTAAGATACCTCATGTGAAGTGATTCATAAATGAAACAAACAATGTCATTATGGAAGAGACCTTTGGGTACATCTTGGCCTTTTGATTCATGATGTACTTAAGTCTGAAATGATGCTCTGTTGTTCCTTGGCTGAGTAAGCAATCTTGCTGGGTATTGTCAGAACCAAGAACTGTAAAAGAGTGCTGTAATTATTGTCCATCAGTGTTTCTAACCACTCTGTGCTTTTCTTCTCCTTCCCTCTCTCTCTTCTCTGGCAGGGATTTGATGCCAAGAACTCTCGATGGGCAGATCACCATGGAGAAAACTCCCAGCTACTTTGTCACCAAGGAAGCCCCAGCTCGCATCTCTGCCATGTCAAAGGGCACCAAGCTCATTGTGGTGGTGAGAGACCCGGTCACCAGAGCCATATCTGACTACACACAAACTCTGTCCAAGAAGCCTGACATCCCCACCTTTGAGAGCCTGACCTTCAAAAACAGGACTACGGGCCTCATTGATACCTCCTGGAGTGCCATCCAGATTGGCATTTACGCCAAGCACCTGGAAAACTGGCTCTTGTACTTCCCCATTGGGCAGATCCTCTTTGTCAGTGGGGAGAGGCTAATCAGTGATCCAGCTGGTGAGTTAGGCCGAGTCCAGGACTTTCTGGGCCTCAAGAGGATCATCACGGACAAACACTTCTACTTCAACAAAACCAAGGGTTTCCCATGCCTGAAAAAGGCTGAAGGCAGCAGCAAGCCCCACTGCTTGGGCAAAACCAAGGGGCGGACCCACCCCAACATAGACCAGGAAGTGGTCCAGAGGCTGCGGGAATTCTACAGGCCCTTCAACATGAAGTTCTACCAGATGACTGGACATGACTTTGGCTGGGATTGATGGTTTAATGCCGACGTTCTTGCCAGAGTTAATCCCCTCATTTCAGCTTGCTATCCCCCTTATATATGTAGATAGGTCTATATGTAAAATGTACAGAAATCTATTTTATAATAATTTATTTTTAATTCTTAAGCAATTAATTCACTAAGCTGCCTAACCACACTGTAGCAGCCCATAGCTGTGTTTTTAACATTCCACAGTGCTGAATCCTTACTCTGCTCTTTCTCTTTTTTGTAGCCTGGTTCAGTTTGTGCTGGAAAGTGCTTCCAAGTATCTTCTATGAGAAAAATTAATATAAAAGAAAGGTTGGTGGGTAAGGGAGAAAGAATTTTTAAAAGCACAATTTTATTTTCCAATACGGGTACTAGGCATTTTGAAACACTTTTGTGAAAGGCCCTCCAGCTAGCATATTTTGCCTTCCCTCTTCCAGATCAACCCACTTGCAATTGAGTTTTTGGTTGGCTATGAAATTTCGTGGAACTCAAAGCATTTAGGCCTAGCTTAAGCCTTTACAGGTGGGCATGGCACGAGTGCAGAAGGAGATTCTCTCCAGCCATATAGCTGCTGCTGCTGCCTGTTTCTCAGATATGTTTTCCTTGATGTGTACAACTCTCTCTCTCCTTGTAGAAAGCTTTGCCTACAGTAGTTACTGAATGTTCTACAGTTTTTCCTTCTGCTTTCTTGACCTTTAAGCAGATTTCCTGGACTGACAACTATGCATATTTGGTCCAGCTTTAACTTGTTCCTGCTGAAAATGTGAAATGCTTCCTTCGGGCACAATTCATATGGGGTGCTTCTTCTTTTTTTAAAAAAGCTGGTCTTGCAGAAGAAGACCATGCAGTCTGAACTTGTATAGTGAACCACTCCCTGCTATGTATAACTGAATGATAGGCCTGATTGCTGATAGCCCTGCAGTCAGGGTGCTCTCAGATTAGAACATGCAGAGTTACATGCCTCATCAGCCTTTTTCTAAGAGAGTTAATTAAATCCCCCCCTCCGCTGGTGCTGAGCTGAAAGTTTTGGACTTTCATATGGGGTCAAGTGGGATGTGGGGGGAAGTATGCACTTCATTAAACCCTTGAGAGAGGGGTTGGAAATGAACATGCAGGGACCATAGACAGTCTGAACCTTGCCAAAGAATTTCACACCCGCCCCCCCAAGACTAGCAAACAGCCTATTCCTGCCCCTGCCCTCAATCACATTACGCTAAGGTGAATTGAATGTAACATCTTGGCACATTCTAATTGGACCTCCAGGAGAATTGCTCCCAATGTAGGTACTTGAGAAGGTTGGGCATGTCTGACTAATGTTGCAGTGAGTGAGCTACCATCTTGTATTAAAACCTCTGTTCAGCTGTACTCTTTCTCTCTTTCTCTTTCTGTGTGTGTTTCAGTTCTCAACACATTCTTGAAGTGTCCCACATTGGACACAACTTGAACAATGTGGGCATAACTGTCAGATTTATTTTGAGAAGTAACTGCATATGGAATGTGGGATTTCTCAGAGGGCTGTATACAATTTGTGTGTGCATGAGCACATGCACATTATTCTAAGGATGTAGACATTCATATGAACATTCAGCCTCTCTGTTAGCCATCTTTGGACATATGATGTTTGCTATCACCTGCCGGTGAGGCAGCACTCTAGGACAGGCTTCCCCAATCTTTCACCCTCCAAATTTTGTTGGATGGCAATTCCCATCACCCCTCACCATTGGGCACCTTGGCTGGGGGGATGACCGGGATTCCAAAAACATCTGGAGTACCAGAGGTTCCCCTTCCTGATTTACATGTTGAGCACTACAGAATACATTAAATAGACCCCTTGCTGTAGACCTCACTCCATCCTTTGCACCAGGGTTGGTCAGCATGGTGTCCTCCAGATGTTGCTGAACCACAACTCCCACAATCCCATGCCGGCTGAGGCTGATGGGAGTGGGATTTCAAAAACACCTGGAGGAATGCTACTATAGAAAAAGTTGCTTGAACCCACCTTCTTCCTACTAAAGTGAGATGCAACACATGCACCCTTAGCCTCCTCTTTCTGGACCCCCTCTCAACAGAATCTGTGACATGCTTATGTGATAACCATGTTGTCAAGCCATGCAGCTTCTCTTGCTCCAGGAAATTGTAGTGGGGTTTTCTTTTATAGCTCTCCTTTGTTTTCCATTTCAAAATCTTTTTGCAGAACTCAGTGCTTGGACTTTTCCTTCTTCTCTGAGTAGGTTTGTAGCCAGATGCCTTCCTCTCCATTGCACAAATCAAATTGGCAAAGTAGGTATTGTATCCACAGAACCGGTTCCGAATGATTTTGCGAAATAAGTTGAGTGATAACTCTGCCACTACTTCACCATTCAGTATCTTGAACAAAATTGGCTGTGCAGACTATATAGCAGAAATATTATGAAACCAGTTAATTTAAAAGACCTTACCTACATATCATGGTAACCATGGTGGACCTTGTACCATATGGCATTTGAAACTGTTCAAGCTAGCTTCCATACATTAACTTTTTAATGTTCACGAGAGGGTACTCAGTTGAAACTCAGAGGTGTGGTTGGACTTGTTTCCCCCCACATGGTAACATTAATTTATGGCTGAGTTCCATTCAGCAGTACGTCCAGATATTAGCAATATATTTGTGTGTGTGTTTGCTGTAACATGATACATCTTAGACTAGTCTACTTGTAAAGGAAAGCAAAATGGCAAGCAAAAACTGTAAATTGAGTATTTTGTGGTATGTACAACACAAATTAATTTTACACAGAGGTTTCTAGGAAAATGAAATTTTGATTCATACTATTTCTTTGTATGAAGAAATAAAATATATTTTACCAAACCATGGAGACCACCTCATTTTCCTTTTCAACGTGTGGGTAAACAGAAATCAAAACAAAAGGTTTGGCTATCAGAGGAATCCAAACTGGGGCCAGGGAAGTGGAGTGGTGGATAGACTAGTGCAGTGAATGCTGAGGGCAAAGGGCGTATCCTCCACTGCTGTTTTGTTTTTTAAAAATAAATGTTATGTATTATTTCACTTTTTATATAATAACCCCCTCCTGGTACAAATCTCAGCAGTGAAATAAAAAGCAGTTATACATACTCTTATCAGTATCGTTACACATTGCCTTGCTCCTTGCATAAAGAAGTAAAGTGCCACATGTAAAAGAAAACAATTTAAATTCACAGTATAGGACAGTGTTTCCCAACCTTGTGCCTCCAGCTGTTTTTGGACTACAATTCCCATCATCCCTTGCCACTGGTCTTGCTAGTCAGGGATGATGGGAGTTGTAGTTCAAAAACAGCTGGAGGCACAAGGTTGGGAAACACTGGTATAGGAAATATAAAGATGCAGATGTCCTCAGGAGAGCTTTCCATAATGTTCTGTGTTGAAGATGGATTCTCTCTGAGGTATAGATGAAATAAAGCCATACCATTTTTCATGGAAAGTGTCCACCATTATTATTTACTGAAGGGCTCTCATCCAGCCTCTCTGAGGGGAATGGAGCAGCTTTGGATTGAGCAGATCAATGGTCAGCTCTGCTCCATCCCCACGATGCCTTGCTTTGGAAACTTACACTGGCAACTGGCAACAGGAACACCAGTAGCATTTGTGTTCTCTTTGTTGCACATTCTTCAGTAGGAGCCTTCATGGTGGTGGAACCCCCTGGCTGGACACCTCTGCCATATCCTAACCCCCTCAATTATGGGTGATCAAGGGATTGCTCTCAGGTCTACTTTTGGGATGATTATTCCACAGAAAGCAATATTCTACACAGGGATGTTTGGAAGAAGTCCTCTGGATGATGTGAGTCGGTGGTAAACAAATTCTGCCCCTCGGCCCAATTTCAGAAGCCCTATATAAGCAATCGGATCACTTGCAGGAGTACACTATCCTTCCTTTGTGGCTTTACTGGGCAGAGAGAAAGAGGAAAAGAGAAAAAGGAGTATTCAGGAAAGAGAAGGGGAATGGTTCCACTAACTGCTGGCACAGATGGATTATCCCAGAAGGAACAAACCCCACATTTATTCATTCATTCTGAACCCCCTGATCTCAGTAGCACTGCACCCAGAGCGTGTTGTGGTGCATGTCCTCTATTTTGGTGATGCAAGGTCTCAACAGCTTCCCAAACATTTTGTGCCTCTGAAAAATAACAGGATAGCTCCATTTTAAGGTAGAGACTTCATTTGCAAACAGTTCCTTGAGGTATTGCAAACAGGTTGTTAGCAACAGGTTTTTGAATTAAAAAACATCAACCAGATTTTCTCTAGAAAGTGTAAACTGGCATTTTGATGTCGATGCTGTTGTGAACTCTGCAAAAAACAAAATCACAATGCATGTATGAGGAGGAACAACTGTACAATAAGTACCCATGTGGAAGCACCCCTGGCCAGAGATCTGGCAAACTCAAAGCGT
Organism: Podarcis melisellensis; assembly: GCF_964234715.1. Lineage (NCBI taxonomy): Eukaryota > Metazoa > Chordata > Lepidosauria > Squamata > Lacertidae > Podarcis > Podarcis melisellensis. Next base: position 38,623,010 of record NC_138529.1, read on the forward strand.
TAGTGAAGAGAGAGAAGAAGGATTGAGACAGACCTGGACTGCTTTCCAGATAGAAATCTCAAAGCAAACTCTACTGTTTTAAAGCCATGAATGGATGTTTATTTTTCATGGCCTGCAAGTTTCCCAAACCCACCTTGAAATATAGCCTCTGCTTCAAGGCTACTCTCATCCCTGATTGGCGATTTTGCTAGGACCAAAACAAATGCTTCATCTTTTACCACATATTAAGAGATCAGTCCCTCTCTTCCCATAATAAATTAGACCAGTTGCTTAATGATTAGGAAATTACAGATGTTTGTAATGCAGACACCATTTCTTGAAAAAGCAGCCTTGTTTTCATATTTATTCTGGAGGAGGATAGTGAAAGATGCTTTTATGCTACACTTTTTTTAAGGAAGGAGGGAGAGAAAAGAAGCTTCTGCACATCTGGGTGTGTGCGTGTGGGGAGGGAATGGAGCACTCCAAACAAATCCAAAATAGTCTGCAGCAATTGACCCACATGTACTTTTGGCATGGGTACATTTATCTCTCCCCCCACCCCCAGCAATAAAAAAAGAACTATTGGGTTTGCAAATTCATGCAGGAAGTCACAAGCAGGTTAATAGTCTATTTTCCTCACTGAAGAGATTTGCTTCGGATCCGTCTAGTCTGACAGCCTGTGTCCTGCTGTAGCCTACCAGGTTCCTCTAGGTAAGAAGTCACAGCTGCATCTAGACTTCTACATGTGGTTGAGAGAGAGTGCGTAAGTGTAACAGCCTTCCGCTCCTTCTCCACTGTATATTCAGGCTTACAAACTGAGACCAGGTGTAGTTCAGCCCTAAGTCTTCAATTGTGTTGGAAGAACTAGCCATTCACCCTGAGATGGTGAAGTAGAGGAGAAATGGTCCAGCATGGGTTGTACCAGAAAATGATTTGTCGCCATAAACCCTTAGCTAATTGGGAGACCTGAGCCTTCCATTCAGGGAGAAGAAAACAGTGAAGCAGCATTCACAAAGCCTTGTTATTGCAGCTGATCCCCATTGCATGCCACAATCTAGGCCACCCCTACGTGATCACACCCACTGAAGACAGATATAAATGGTGGTTGGGGATTGGTAGCACATTAATACGGATGTGAGGTGATAGCGGTAGCCGATCCTTCATTGTGGTGGCCGCCTCCACTCGAGAACTTCCAGCCCATTCATATTAAGCAGTCACCTTCACTGCATAGTTCTCAGTGCCTGCTAAAAACTTTTTTTTTTGCAAAGCAAGCCTCCCCAAACATGTAAATTTGACATGTATTTTACTACATAACTGTATTTTATTATATATCTGTACAGTCATACCTCAGGTTACAAACGTTTCAGATTGTGTTTTTTTGGGTTGCGGACCGCCGAAACCCGGAAGTACCAGAATGGGTTACTTCTGGGTTTTGGCGGTTGTGCATGCGCAGAAGCGCTAAATTGCACTTTGCGCATGCGCAGACATGCCAAATCGCAACTTACACGTGCGCAGTTGTGCCACTGTGGATTGCGGACGCTGCGGGTTGCGAATGTGCATCCCGCACGGATCACGTTTGCAACCTGAGCATCCACTGTAATTGCATATATAGCTAAACCACTGAGCCTCTTGAGTTTGCCAGTCAGTAGGTCGGCAGTTCAAATCCCTATGACAGGGTGAGCTCCCTTTGCTCTGTCCCAGCTCTTGCCAATCTAGCAATTCGAAAGCATGTCAAAAAGTGCGAGTAGATAAATAGGTACTGCTCCGGCGGGAAGGTAAACAGCGTTTTCGTGCGCTGCTCTGGTTCACCAGAAGTGGCTTAGCCATGCTGCCCACATGACCTGGAAAGCTGTCTGTGGACAAATGCTGGCTCCCTTGGCCTGAAAGCAAGATGAATGCCACAACCCCATAGTCGAATTTGACTGGACTTAATCATCTAGGGGTCCTTTACCATTTACCTTTACCTACCTTATATAGATATACCTGATTTTTATCAGTAATTTTAACATATATTTTATATTCTATGTAAAACACCGAGAGGCTTTGATGTTGAAGCAGGATACAAATCCTGTTACATAAATTAATACAAATGTTGTTGGAAGAAGTAAATGTCACTGCTTCTAAGGGGAGTGACATTTATTTTTAACAGGACAATGAATTTATTTCTTGCATTCCTAAACCAATTCCCAGTAAGAGCCCTGAAGCAGTTTGCAATAAAATTAATTAAATTAACAATAAAATATGATTGCACGCTTTTGAGCTCCATACAGCATGATAAGCAAGAAGAATGACATTTGGTGCATCAGTGGCATGTAGCAGACAATTCCTCTGCAGTGTGGACAACTGTGGGTACCAGGAAAGGATATGCCCACTGGCATCCTTCGAGACTTAGGAAGAGATTACACACTCACAAACAACAGCAAAAGTTGCCTTATCATCAAATAAGTGCTGGTGATCAGGGGAACAAGTAAGAGTAAAGCCATGCCACCTGACACTTCTACTTGCATTGCCAGGGCATTCTGGGTTCATTCACACAGCCACTGGGTGGCCACAAGAAATGCCTTTTAACTGGCACTGGCCAATGTGAGCTGTGAGTTAAATCTTGCAAATGGTGCTTCTTGGAGTTACACAGCAGCTCATCGCAGCCTGGGAATTGGCATGCACATGGTTTTCAAATGTTCATCCAGTGATTGTGAATAATGTTGGAGTTTGGCAAATGCACTGCAGCCTTGTGCAGAAATAGTCTAGTGTGATTGCTGGCTGAAAGGCAAAAGAAAATATTTTTTGTCACGGCAAAGAAAGCCCTAAGTTTAGGTTTCACTGAAATGAGGTGTAGGTAAGCAGAGGCTTGACAACCATATGTCAGGAGTGCTCTGATGGTGTTTCCTGCTTGGCAGGGGGTTGGACTCGATGGCCCTTGTGGTCTCTTCCAACTCTATGATTCTATGATACGCATATATTGATAAAAGTGCCGTGGGTGTCAGCACAAAATGGCTGCTATGACAGCAAGAAAGAGCTACTGGTACTTTATACTGGTGAGTATACAGTGGTACCTCGGGTTACAGACGCTTCGGGGTACAGATGCTTCAGGTTACAGACTTCGCTAACCCAGAAATAGTACCTCGGGTTAAGAACTTTGCTTCAGGATGAGAACAGAAATAGCGCGGCGCCAGCGGGAGGCCCCATTAGCTAAAGTGGTACCTCAGGTTAAGAACAATTTCAGGTTAAGAACGGACCTCCAGAACGAATTAATTTCTTAACCCGAGGTGCTACTGTACACACATAAAGCCATGACTTTTAAATGTGGTAAGGATGGAAATAATAAGTTAACTCTGCATCTTGCTAGCTCATACTGACACTGACTGACTTGGAGAAGAAGCAGCAAATGAGGAAGTGATCTAATTTACCAACAAGTAGTTACTAAAACAGAATGAATCCCTAAGGAGGAAGAGCAGCTCGCCTTTCTGCCTATTGCCCCCACCCTGGTTCAGATAGCTTATTGCTAGCATTGTTGCTTTACTCCCAACATAGAAGGCATTCAACTGGCATGGGAATCAGGGCCACCCCAAGGCATTTTGCTTCCTGAATCAGAGAACAAGATGGTCCCCTCCCATTCCCCTAATAGAATCCCATTGGCCTGGTGGTTCATTCTTATGTCAAAAGTGGCAACGGAATGGCATCTCCCACTGTATCTGAAGGCAATAGGCAAGCACAGGGCAGTTTAGCTTAAGGGACTCAAGCGGAATAGAGCTGCTCCCTTACCTCCACCCACCCCAAAATCTGCTGCCTGATTGGGAGTTTAACATCAGGGTGTGTCAATCAATTGATTCACAATGTAAATAACAAGAATAAATATGCACAAGCCTACTAGAAACATCATTTACTTACCAGCAAAATGCCCATCTGTTGGGGTTGTCATGGAGTTGATGGGCACCATACATCACTGGGGCCATCAGAGCGCACAAGCGCTTGTGTATATACATAGACCTTTCACATCCAATGGACTCTCTCTCTGTAGACATCAGATTACCCAGTGTAAGGGAAATGCAAAGCAATTGCTACAACGTCCTCAAATGCAGCACTGAATCTCTCTCCCCCCCCACTCACTGCTGGGTTGAATTGCAGTCACTCATCTATTAGAGAAAATAAAAACATACAATTTCTGACACCATCTGTATCTGACACTGATTACTCTGAATTCTTGGAGCAGAACACCTTTTCCCCAACTCTACAAGTCTTGCCAATTGCCATCAGTTTACTTAGCCCCGGAGAACACAAAAGGACCAAGCGAGAATTCAGTGCGCACGTTCTCCCACTCTCCTTGAAATAGCCTACTTTAGTTCCATATCTTGGTGGTGTTAGAGTATGACAGAAAGACAGACTCACTTGTGCTTGTAAAATGTAACACTTAGAAAATCAGCATGTAATGTGTGGGTCCATTATTAGGACATGTGCCACTGGCTGGAGTGGTAAACAAGCTTATTATGGGGATGAAAGACCAATCTCTAGGATGTCTCAGCTGCAGTACCCTTTGAAAACCCTCCTTAAAAATATGAAAAGCACCCTGCTGTCTATAAAAAAAATTAAATCAAATTTCAGAATTATATGTGTGTTTTTCAAACGATGTGAGTGAAGAGCTATAGCTGCCTGCTTTGACATCTGAGATACTTAGCTCAGAATTTATGTGTCAAAAGCTTAAAAGCTTAACCTAAGCAACTTTAAAAAAGCACTATATTTCCAACTAATTAAGTCATGTCAGCCAAATATGATTTATTTACTGCCATCAGTCATGTCTACAGCAGAATTATCTCATTTTTTGATTTCTAATGATTTTCCCTCTCCTCATTAATCTGGTTGTGAATTATTTTTAATATATCTTTCTGGCATGAAAGCAAATCAAATCATTAAAAGAAAAATAGCCAAAGGTAATTCTGCACTACAGCTGAATGATGGACGTCAGAGCTTAGTTCTGTTCCTGTGGTTTGACACAAGCCCTTCTCAGCCAAAGGGGAAGAGTTTGCTTCACAGCCTCACTGAGAGCTGCTGATTCAGAACTCCATCCCACTTTAGCTGCTTCCAGGACCTGGAAGCAGGTCCTCTTACTCAGCTGTATTTCTGGATTTCCCTTTTCTTAACAGGTATCTCCTGTGCCCCTGGCAACCCCATTCCTCCAGAAAAGAGGGTAAATGAGAAAGCCCAGCATTTGTCAAAGAACACAATGCCTGTGAATGAGATAATTAAAAAATATAGAACATAATACACTTTTTTAAGACTGGGAAAGCTGAGAAGGAGTACGGTACTTCATTAATGCAAAAACAGTTAGCTGGCACTTCTAACAATGCACAAGGGTCAAACCTGGATTTCTCCCCCAAGGAAGTAGCTGCAGACCCTTAGACAAAACCTCCACGAAGAGATCATTTCCAGCCAGAGCTGCTGCTGGTACCATTTCCATGTCGCAGACCTCTATTATCTCCATGTGAACCATATTTCTCTGCAGCTCACCTAAGGGCAGATCTTTCTAAGAGCTTAATTGCAGGTAGTTTGTTAGTTGGTGACATTCCTGGCAGAGAGCGTTGGCCTGCAAACCTGTTGCACAGCATGGTTATTAAGGTATTGAGGTATCCTTGCATATATCACGTTTAAGTAGCATTTTTACTGCTGAGTGCTGCGATGGATGTTTAATCTGCATGAACGCACAGGATGCTAGTGCAGGGAAACTACAGATGTCCACTTAGAATGATATATTTGCAGTTTTCCGTTCTGCATCTCAAACGTGGAAGTTCAGCATCTTTAAGTTCCGTTCGGAGCCAAGACACAAAAGCAGTCAGAGTGTCAGAGCAGAGCTGGGAAGGTCTCGGGTTTAAATTCCCACTTCAGCAAGAAACTTCCTGGGTGATCTTGAGACAGTTGCTCTCTCAGTCTGGCCTACCTGACACGGTTGTTCTGAGCATAAAATAGGAGGCAGTTGTGAGCAGTCATGTCACTGGCTCCCACCATGTAGGCTTAGAATCCAAAGCCAACCTTGTAAATATGAAAAAGCCCCACTAAGTAAAGAACCTTTTTTTCCCTTCACCAATGGGACTTCTGTGTGTTCTGTTTACCTTTTTAAGCAATGCTGGTGATGTGTGAAGGAGTGAGTAGGGGGCTGGGACAGGGTAGCTCCAGCTTCCGAGCTTTTAACTCTGCTATATACAAATCAATTATTTTTCTTTGTTTTTAAACACAAGTATCAATCGGTTAGCAGCCTTTTCTATTACCAGCTCCCTGACCCTTTTTATTGGAAACACCTGGAATTGAACCTTTATTCGGTGGATCAGGCCCCTGCTTTGCCACGTCTTGTGTCATTATATCCCAGGTAAGCAGCTTCTTTAGTAATGTGGGCCATTTTCAAGTACATAATGAACCAAAGGGCTGTACGTAATTTGCATTTTTATGCGCATATAATTTGGATGAATGTGGTCGGTATTAAACCATAGCTAATGAACATGAAGCATTTCTCTGCTGATGCCACTTGAGCCATGAATCTTTTTACTCTGAGCCTTCATCTTCATAATACAGTTCCCAGCAACTATATCTTTCAACTACCAGAGGAGACCAATATGAGGTACAGTGGTACCTCAGGTTACATACGCTTCAGGTTACATACACTTCAGGTTACAGACTCTGCTAACCCAGAAATAGTGCTTCAGGTTAAGAACTGTGCTTCAGGATGAGAGCAGAAATCGCATGGCAGCGGTGCAGCAGCAGCTGGAGGCCCCATTAGCTAAAGTGGTGCTTCAGGTTAAGAACAGTTTCAGGTTAAGTAAGGACCTCCGGAACGAATTAAGTACTTAACCTGAGGTACCACTGTAGTATTTACTACCCCAAATATTCAATAGCAGGCAAGATGAGCTGAGAAACAAGATTTTTTAAAGCGCACACAGGCATATTATCTTGTTTGCCTTCCAAGCCCTATATATGCTGCTTAGACATCTCTTAAACATGAGGACTAGAAACCTAACCTAGCTTTCAGGATTTCACCACGTTGCCTGTAAGCAGTATGTTGACCACCCCTGGCTTACACTATAAGGTTGATGACACAGGACCACTAGGACCAGAGGAAACACCGGCATATATTTTGTGATATGAAATACTGCCCTTGATCAGGGGAGTAGCAGGAAAGGGAAACAAATCTTGAGAAAAGGAAATTCTGGGGCTGAGTCTTCCCAGGAGGCATACCCTTGCTCCTGATCTGTTCTCACCAAGAGTTCATTGAAAATATCCTCAAAATGCTCACTGCCGCTTAATGCAAGATGCCAGGCCCCAGGTCTATCATGTGAGGAAGAATAAATTCCTTTGACAGGCCTGCTTTCCACTTCCCAGCACAGTTATTCTTAGTGAAGCCTTTGTTATAAAAAGCATGGCTGAAGAGTTCACCGTAACATAACATCAATTGACCCAGAGATCAAGTATTGGATAAATAATAAATGGGAATAGCAAAGTATCAATGAGCGGTGTCTGTAGCTGACATCTGTTTTCCGACCGGCCTGCAGCTATGCTGCTCCAGGCTGTGATCTTGTACGCTAAGCAAGGTCAGGCTGGGTCAGTGCTTGCTTGGAGAGAAAGATGCAGATTCTTGGCAACTGGGAGCTGTTCATGGTAGCTTACAGTGTACCTGCTCAGGCCACAGTCAGCAAGAATGATACGCAGCTTGTGAACTCCACCAAGCAGAAAGGTTTGAAATACTGGACAGGGGTCTCCAAATCTGAGTTTGTGAATGCACACCTGCTTGCAGACACCTTCACTGGTCTCCACACCCTACTGAAATTAGGTTTGAGAGAAGCATTCTGTTGATGCCAACAGCACAGGTTGCAGTATGTGCTTGGTTGTGGCACGTGTGTGTGGTGCCCACAACAGTTTTTTTCAGTTTGCAAATGTGTGCATGGGGCCCCCAAAGGCTGGCGACCCCCTGTACTAGAAGCTGCAGATAAACATATAAATAACTGGGAAATCGTGGCCTCCTCCCAGAGAGCAAGTGTTGCAGTGAGATAATCAAGACTGACCTCACCGCTGTTGTGGGTGGGAGCGATTGGATAGCCACAGCAACCCAATTGGTGGTCCCTCGGTGGCTGGGGTAATTCTGGCCAATGGGATCATTCCATGCATTAACCGAGGGATCTATATATACTGCTGCACATTGCATAGAGCTTCCTCTTTTCGCCTCGTGCACTGGATCACCCGCCCACCCTCCCTATATCTAGGATTCATTATGACCTTGCTATGCCATCATGGGTCATCTGCTGTTGGGACAGGGGCCCGGTAGGAATTTTCCCATTTGGCTAATTGGCTGGTGCCACTTGGGTTTCGCCTGCCGCGTAGCAAATCATCACAACTTTTTAAGGTTTGGCGGTTAGGCATTGGTTCAATGTGGAGTGGAGGGGAGGTTGTCACACCTGACCCTCCAATGCGCAAAGGGTATTCCGTTAAAAGAATCCAGGGGCTCGCCTTGCTTTTGTCCGATCCCCTTCCAGAGGTAGGGCCACACCAGAACCCCTGGGAGCATTTGGGGTGAGCTTGAGTCAGAGACCGGTCCAATCCTCCCCCAGGATGTTTACCCTTACTGACCTCTGCCGGAGTCCAGTCGTCAGTGCTGCCCTGCCAAAGTCAGGTGCAGCTAGTTGGGAACCAATGCCTAAACAAACCACTCACGATCTGTAATCAATAAAGTTGTGGCCAAAATTATGCCAATAACCTTGAACTAAATTTTGTGTCAATTGTGTCTTTATTTATTGGGGGAGGTCTTGGGATCTTAAAGGTAAAGGGTAAAGGGACCCCTGACCATTAGGTCCAGTCAGGACAACTCTGGGGTTGTGGTGCTCATCTCGCTTTACTGGCCAAGGGAGCCGGCATACAGCTTCCGGGTCATGTGGCCAGCATGACTAAGCCACTTCTGGCGAACCAGAGCAGCGCACGGAAATGCTGTTTACCTTCCTGCCGGAGCGGTACCTATTTATCTACATGCACTTTGACATGCTTTTGAACTGCTAGGTTGGCAGGAGCAGGGACCGAGGAACGGGAGCTCACCCTGTCATGGGGATTCAAACCGCCAACCTTCTGATCGGCAAGTCCTAGGCTCTGTGGTTTAACCCACAGCGTCACCTGTGTCCCCTTGGGATCTAAACACGCAATCAAATCTGTCCGGATAACATTCTGGCAAATACAAATTACATATTTGCAATGTACTTAGAAGGTGACAAATTGGAGCTCATTGTGAGTGCATTGTGAAGTTGGGAAAGTGAAATGCAAACTAAACCAGAAAGGGAAACCCAATGATCCCCAAACAAACAGATGTCCCCTATTCTATCGCCCTGCAACACAAGCAAACTTTAAAAATATACACAGCCGAGAGGATTCTTTGGCTCCTGATAAGAAAATGTCAAGGGCAGTGAGGAGAAGAGACTAGAGATAACAGACTTTGCACATGAGTCAGTGTGTGTTGGGCATGGTGATGAAAATAACTTTAGGCTGCAACCCTATACACACTTGCTTGGGAAAATAGACCTGCTTCTGAGTAGCTATGCATAGAACTGTATGCATTTTACTTTCTAGACATGGAAATTTAACCTTAAAGACATGTGCATGTTTGTTGCAGTTCCAAGTGGTGGGATTTTGTTTTAACACACTCACATTACTATTGATAACATATTTATGCATTTCAGATATTGAACATCAAAACTTCACTCATGGTGCCTGAACCCACCCAGGTTGTGCCTTTAAACTTGGAATCTTGGCTCCTCCAAAATATTACATGATGTGCGCTGCACACAGAGAAATGGATGAACTGGACTACATATACTGGTGTGTGTTTTTTAGAAGGTAGTATAGCACTGCATGCAAAATCATACTTCATCTTCCCTGATTCTCTTCTAGTGTGGCCCCTCAACGTGTTATTTCAACATGGTTAAAAGAGCATCTGAATGGGACTGCGGTTTGCCATTTTATACAAACTGGGTACTGTGGTTGATTTTAACTTTGGTTTATCCTAAGAGACTTATCACTTTATACCAACTAGAAACTTTGGTATAACTAGAGTTTATCCTTGGAGTCTTGTTTGGACAAAACCATATGTAAACCTAATCACACTTTGTCCTGGCTTGCATGAAACACCAAATTGTGGGTAGTTGAAAGTAGAAGCAAATCCTTTCAATCTCCCAACCTTCCACCCATACCTTTGCTGAAGGAAAAGAAAAGAGGGAAGAGGAGAGGGTACAAGTCCAGGACTCATTTATGCAAAACCTCACTGCAGTTTAGTGTAATGTCCGGATGCAGTCAATAAGTAGGGTCAGAGCATAGCTTGGGATACGCAGTCCCGTGGAGTGCTGTGCACACCTTATCCTGGCCACCCACCTGTGAACTTGTTGCTTAGAATCACCTGTCTGCTCTTCGTTAGCAGCGATCATTGGAAGGAAGATGGGAGCAAGGATAGCAGTGGGCAGCTGAAAGGATTTGTGACCGAAAGATTCATTGCAGCCCCTGGCAGTGTGGGTTAGTCCTGTATAGGAGCCGCAAGAGTGCATCCATCTCATGTCAGGTTTCCTACCTCTCATGCCTTGCCTTCTCCATTTCACAAAAGCCAGGTGAAAATGGGGCCTAATATCAACCACATTTTTTATTTGATTGATTCTATGTACGAATTGCTTCCTGTGTGTTTTAACAATAAAAACATACATAAAATAATTTCATGTATAACATGTAAAATACAATAGAGATACAGACTGGGATTGGTGTTGTTTTTTTAAGGGTTGCTGTGAAAGGAAGGTCTTCAATGGGCCCTGAAAAAGACAGCTCTTGTCTGATATGTAGTGGGAGGGTGTTCCAAAGCGTAGCTGCCACTATGCTAAAGACCTAAGTCCTACATTGTATGGAATGGGCTCTCTCATCAGATGGTATCTGCCGGAGGCCCCCTCTTGAAGTGGCCAATGGGGCATGTAAGACATGAGATGATCTTGCAGGTGTCCTTTTAGGCAGTAGCGTAGCGTGGGTTGTCAGCACCCGGGGCAAGGCAAGTAATTTGCGTCTCCTAACCTGTGGATTTGTGCCCCCTAACCCTAACCCCCAGATGTTGTGCCCGGTGCGGCCGGCCCCCCCTGCACCCCCAAGCTACGCCACTGCTTTTAGGTAGATTGTTGCAGGTGTGTGTGTGTGTGCAAATAGTAAGAGGCACAATACTGGTAACATATTGCCTTTTTATTGGACCAATGCCTGTTGATATATAAAGATTGTATTACATCTTCCGCACTGCACAGAACGCTTTGTCAAGCAAACCAACAGAGTCTTTATTCTTAGTATGCTCTTTTTCACAGTGCTGATCGTCCATTTCAATCCCTGGAATATGAAGGAGGTGTTAGGAAACGCAACACAGCCTTATGCAGCATCCAGGAGTGCTTTTACTTCCCAAGGCAGAGCTGGTATAGCACGATCTCCTTTTGCACCTGCACTGTCCTGGGAAGGAAACCATGGCATTTTTGTTCCCCAGGGCACTGCAGGGAAGGGAGAAAAATGCTGCTGCTTCACTAATGCAGTACTGGTGAAAATCAGTATTTCTGCATCCCAGGGCAGCACTGGGGTAGTAGGAGAGTAGTCGCTCCTCCTAACCCGGCATGGGATGGGAAAAAAACAGGGAGAGGGAGCCTCTTCTCCCTCTGGGATGACAAGAGGGTCTCAGTTCTCTGGAAACAGAGCATCTATCCTTGACAGATGGCTCACCAACCTCTGTTGAAATACCTTTAGTGAAAGGGAGTCTGTTGTCTTTTTCATTACATAGTTTGAATCATCAGGAAGTTTACCCAAAATCTTGGCAATTTCCACTCATTCATTCTCATCCTATCCTCTGGGGTATCATGTGGAAGATAGTCCAAAGGTACAATCTATTTAAGGCAGGCCTTTTAATTCACATTATAGACCAAGATATGGCCATGTGTCAAGAGCATGCAGACTCCTAAAGAGCTGACATTTTCGCTTGCTCAAAACTGTGCGCATGTTGATGCATGCAACTGGATGATTTTAAATACCCAGATTTGCAAAATGGCTAAGGGAAAGGAGCAGAACTGTTAGGAAAGCAAGACCCATTCAGTCCAGTCCTTAAAGGTCCACTTGGCCTTAAGTAGTACCTGAGCCCAAACTGACAGTGTGGATATTGACTTAGGAGCCAGGCAACTAATGGACACTTCTAGGTTTTGTCTCCTAGGCAGAAAGTTAACAGAGACAAGATCTAGTTTCCACACAAACAGGATCTCGCACCATCTGTCCTCTGTGAGGAGGGGGAAGTAGCCATTTGTGTCCAGTGACTGCGCCTAACCTGAAAGGGGCTGATGAATGGGGGGTGGAACCTTTGACCTCGAGGTCACCAAAGGTTTGAACTATGTGCAGGCCAGAATGCAAAACTCAGGTTGTTAACAAGGGGCTTCCTCTTCCCAAAGTGCCTGCCATCACTGGTGAGGGAGACAGATGACTTTCCTTCAGTGAAGGATGTTTCCCTTGCCTCTCTCGCTAAATCAACCTCCAACCGATCTTTCTTTCTCTCCTTGGTTCCTCCGGGGTCAGAGCAGATGACTTGGCAGCTGCTTAAAAAGCCTTAACTGTGGCTGCAATCCTATACACACTTTCTGGATCTGTTTATTTTCTGTGTTTATATCCTGCCTTTATATCAAATGATCCTCAAGGATCCTCAAGGGATTATAATCACACACATACACAAACTCACTCAAACAGGAGTGACGAGCACAGTATTGTGGAGCTGACTTCCCGACAGCTATCATCGTTTATGGAGACACAGTTTGGGGGCAGGGCGAAGGTGGGGGCACTGGATTGGCTCTGCCAATGCATCCAGTTTGCCACTGCCCACCAATAAGCATCAGCGACACCAGTGTTGGGATGGTGATTCCTCTGCAGCAGCAGCCCATCACACTTATTACTCCTGCCCCCAGTCCAGCAGTTCTTAGTCCCCTGACTGTTGGCTGAGTCCAGAGTATGCTTCCTTTCAGCTCTGCAGCCCCAGGGCAACCAGCAACGGGACTCTCTGGTGGGGAAGAGGGAGCTAGCTCTCTGTGGCTTCTTCTTCTGTGGCTGATGGATGGAGCCAGGCTGGTCTCCCCATTGCTATTATATTGTTTCTAGAAGGCAGGGCGTGCAACTTATCAGTGACCTTTTGTCACCTAACTGACAACAGAGAGAAGAGTGTACTTCCCCTGGAAGTATAAGATTGCATTGTTTAAACTGCAGATGGCACTGCGGGTTAAACCACAGAGCCTAAGGCTTGCAGATCAGAAGGTCGGCGGTTCAAATCACCATGATGGGGTGAGCTCCTGTCGCTCTGTCCCAGCTCCTGCCAACCTAGCAGTTCAAAAGCATGCAGTACAAGTCAATAGATAGGTATCGCTCTGGCGGGAAGGTAAATGGCGTTTCCGTGCGCTGCTCTGGTTCACCAGAAGTGGCTTAGTCATGCTGGCCACATGACCTGGAAGCTGTACGCCGGCTCCCTAGGCTAGTAAAGTGAGATGAGTGCCGCAACCCCAGAGTCGTCCGCGACTGGACCTAATGGTTAGGGGTCCCTTTACCTTTATTTGGAGAGAAGGGTGCAATCACAGGAGTAGTGTCATTTGGATCCACTTCAATCTGGGTTCAGACTGGTTTCAGATCAGGCAGAAGGAGACCCTGATACTCACATTCACCTTTGGTTCCTTTGAGCATAATATCCTTCTGGAATGATTGTATGAGATGGGCAGTGGAAGCACCGTCTTGCAATATTTCCATTCCAACCTTCATAGTCAAGTCCAGAGAGTGGCATCGGGGAAGTGATCTTTGACCCTTTGCTGTTGGCATCCATCTGTTTTGGGAGCCAATGGAGGAGTGCGCCTTTGCAGGTGAAGTCAAACTGTTGGAGTTACAATGCTTCCTGTGGCTGTAGAGGCAGATACGGAAGAGACTTGTTTTGTTCTAGCTGGGGCAGATGAAGGCATTCAGTTGTGCTGCTGCAAATGCACGATGGCATTTCTTCTCTCTGCTCTCTTCCCAGTGGTCATTCCTTCTTTGGTCACTATGGTTGACACATGACCTGACTGTGATACTGGGTTCCACAAGGCACCATCTTGTTCCCAATATTCAACATCTATATGAAGCCATTAAGAGTAGTCAGTAGGGTTCAGCAGGGGTTTTGCAGCATGGTGCCATCAGTATGCTGATGACATGCAAGTCTATTTCTCCATAACATCTGAATCAGGAGTGGCTGTGCAAGCCTGAATGCAGTGGTGGACTGGATGAGGGTCAATAAACAGAACTTGAATCCTGGGAAAAGGAAGGCTCTGAGATAGGGGTTCCTGTGTCCAAAAGATAGATCACTTGCTTGTTTCGGATGGGGTAGAACTCCTTCTATAGAACCAGGGAACAAGCTTCATGGTACTGTACTTTTCCTGGTGGTACTGCATACTTCTTGGCCATTAGTGGCATATGCAGCTATCAATGCATTTTACCAGCTTCATCTGATAGGCCAGCTATATCTGGTACCTGGCCACTATAGTCCATGCATTTGGTAATCTCAAGAGTGGATTATTGCAATCTTCTCTATGTGGGACAGACCCTGCTTCAGATGTTCCAGCTATAAGGTCACCCAGAGGAGGAGCACTGTTAGTTGTCTCCCATGTTACAGAGGCCCAACTGGCCTCAACTAGAAGTCAAGCATTTAGTGTTGCCTGCCCCATGCTGTGCAACACTCTTTCATCAGAGTTATGATAGACACCCTTCCCATTGACCTTTTGATGCCAACAAAAATTTTTATGCAGCTAATTACATTTTCTTGATTAGTCAGTCATTTGAATGATGACATTGTTTTACACACACACAAACACACACACACACACACACACACACACACACACACAGCCTTGATATTTTATATGAGTTGGCAATATAAAAATACTTCACATTCACATTCAGAATATCTTGTCGTTTGGTTTACCTAGGGTCAAATGCTTAATGTTCAGATCACGCTTTCATTTCTACACCCTGAAAACTTTGCTAGCACAAGTGAAGTCTATGGACACCCTCCAGTGGGAGGTTCTCCTCTGCACACTCCAGGAGAATGAATGAGAACCGCACAAGTAAATATTATTACAGTATCTGTTTATAAGCTAAGCAAGTTTCTGTAGCGTAATTGTGGCTAATAGTAAAAGAAGTGGGGGGAATTTTTCCTCCACTTTAATCAAGACTGTTACTATTATTTGACACTAGGAGGTCTCTAATGGAGCCAAATGTAATAGGAATCCTGCTTTTTGTTAAAAAGAAGTCATGATTTTTATAAAGGCATCCATTATCTGAGCTACTTATGTCTGTGATCTGTGCTACTGTTGTTGACTTGGTTTGCAAATATGAGCATTGGTACATAATCGTTTCTTGTAAACATCTTAATTAAGAATCCATCACATCTGGTGGAATAAACTTTGGCTTAGACGAAGGGGAAGGATTAGGATAAGATTTAGGGATATATTTAAACTGCAAACTACATTTGGAGTTTAGAATGCTAAAAGGATTAAAGCTACTGCCTGGCGAAGACTGAGCCACCAGACAGCTACTTAATTTAATGTACAGTACTGCTAATTAACTCTTTGAGGACTGTAATGCATGCCGAAAACATCAGCAGGTGCGCACACAGGGATGAAATAGGCCTGATAGGACATGCGTTTAGTGTGTTGCTCAATTAAGCAGCATCAAAGCATTTTACATGTTATCTTGGTGGGCCACATTACGGTATTTATGTCAGAGGAACACTCCTTACATGGAACCAGTGTCAATGCCATGTGGGAAGGATTAATGCAAAGGATTAATGCATGTCATTACTTTCCAGAGAGATACAAACATGCTAAGGATTTAGGAATCAATTGGCAACATCTGTATCTTTCTAGGACCCAGTAATGTGTATGAAGATACCCTCCTCCTGCATATTTTTGGCCTAGTTGCCAAACTACTTCCACGTGACAGACATACCACCCTGGAAGCAGCCCTGACAAATCCAAAACAAGCATGACTTGAGAAGATGGGACCAGGTCTTCCCGTGCTTCTTTGTTTTTGTTTTTATAAATTTATTTATTTGGTTTTTTCAAATTAAAGTTTTACAATCACATATCCAACATACATCATAAAAACAAGATTCCAAAGAATCTCCTGGACTTCCTTCCTCCCCTTTGTTGGTCCTATTGTTAGTCATTTCCTCCTGCATCTTTTATAATAATCCAAATCGTTTACATCTCCATTATATCAAAAATTCACAATTAAACCACAAGTGTTATTCCAATCCTATTGATGATTTTAACTGTTTACAATGATTTTTAAGATAAATTATAAACTTTCCCCATTCCTTATTAAAATTTTGGTCTTCCTGATTTCTGATCCTTCCGGTTATTTTTGCTTGGACAGGCGGAGTCCCCCCCAACCCCAGGCGACCCCTGAGCGGAATAATGACTCAAGACAACGTGCTTTGGGATTAAAATTGGCCACAACTTTATTAAGTTTCAGGTGTAGGGAGACCTTGGCTCAGGCACTGGGTGTTTATCCTTCTCAGTCCCCAGTCGGGGCTCTGGGAGACTTCAGGGTTATCCAGAATGTGCAGGGATTGGGCTGGCTCTGGAGAACATATGTCCAAGCAGAGAGCCCGCCCCCCATTTCGCCGCAGTCGCAGGGGAGAGCAGGCATTGCCATTTTGGCATAATCCATCAACTGAATCTGCCATTCTTCTCTGGCTGGGACTTTGCCTTCTTTCCATCTCTGGTCTCCCCATGCTTAATCCAGAATGCGGCAGCTAGACTGGTGACTGGGAGTGGCCGCCGGGACCACATAACACCGGTTCTGAGAGATCTGCACTGGCTCCCAGTACGTTTCCGAGCACAATTCAAAGTGTTGGTGCTGACCTTTAAAGCCCTAAACGGCCTCGGTCCTGTATACCTGAAGGAGCGTCTCCACCCCCATCGTTCAGCCCGGACACTGAGATCCAGCGCCGAGGGCCTTCTGGCGGTTCCCTCATTGCGAGAAGTGAGGCTACAGGGAACCAGACAGAGGGCCTTCTCGGTAGTGGCGCCCGCCCTGTGGAATGCCCTCCCATCAGATGTCAAAGAGATAAAGAATTACCTGACATTCAGAAAACATCTTAAGGCAGCCCTGTTCAGGGAAGTTTTTAATATGTAATGCTGTACTGTTTTTAACACTGATTGGGAGCCGCCCAGAGTGGCTGGGGAAACTCAGCCAGATGGGCGGGGTATAAATAATAAATTATTATTATTATTATTATTATTATTATTATTATTATTATTATGCTTCTAACCAAGCATGTAAAGAAGGCGCCCAACTGCCTTGTGTCTCCTCTGCCATCACTTGTCTAGATTTAGAACATTTAAAGTAGGGAATACAGTACCACCCACTGAACCATCCTTCAGGACAGGTTGTAGTGGTCAGATGCGGTGACAGTCTTTTTGTGAAAAGACCCTGGGCTAAGAGACATTTCTTCCTACCACCACTTCCAGTTTAATAATTCAGCACTAGGTTACAGTCATGCTTACCAGAGAGTAAGTTCCATTTAGGTCAATAAAGCAAGTTACTTCTGATTAGGCATGCATGGGATTGTGCTATTAATCAGGTGCTGCGCTCATTGGATCAATGTTAATGCTCCACTGTGTCTGCAGAATATTCCTCCCCAATAGAAAATAATGGGTCTGTCCTTGGATTTCTCTACGTGAATGCACTGAAACAACCACTGGATTATAGCTCTTAAATTTCATCTAATACTGTATGGCTGTTCCACAACATTAACCCTCAGTGTTCAGGTGTCCCTTCTTGCAGAGTCGTGCTGCTGTTGCTGTTTTAAACAAATACACAGGGACCTTCCCACCCACAAATAAAAGAACTGTGAAAGATTTCCTGGGAAATTTTATAATCAAATTATTTGACATTCTGCCAATCTTTTAGCATCATTGCTAAAGTTACAGTGCTATAACCCCCCCCAGACCTATTTTTTTTTAATTCTGAATTTCTTCTTTTCAGAAAATGCTAGACCTGAATCAGGCTTCCATGAGTAATGCACAGCTTTTAACAGGACGGCGTTTGCGGACACACTAGTATCTTTCATGTCGGTTAAGACAGTGTGCATGTAATGCACGGCATTAATGGGGAATCTAATAACGTTCCTGTTGGAATTCTCTTCCCATTAAATTGCCAGCAGGGAGCTATACTGTATGTTTTCTGCAGGCAGCATTGTTTAATGGAAACTTTACACAAATTAGACGGAGGCCTTTTGGTGAAGTGGGATCTCTAATTTAATTGGATTTTGCTGCCAGGAGGCAGGGTGTGCACTGCTCCTCTGGACTTTGCCAGCAAGTAGCCAGTCAAAATTAGGCTGCGCTCTGAACGCTAGACTAATGGCTCTTCCTCAGCCTCTTTCCGAAAAGAACAGTGTGGCTTAGTTATTGCTAGAGCTGTAAATGGCGTAAATAAAGTCCTCCAGGGGTAATAGCAGGGAAAGACAGTCTCATAAAATGCCCTAATCCTAGGCTGTGAGGGGAATTCCTGCCCTCCTCAATGGGAAGCATGGAGAGTAAGAAAATAAAAAATAAAATGGAGAGCTTGTGGGTTTAAGAGAAACAAAAATAAAATGCAATCCAGTGCCAACACATATTTCTAAAGCTTCATGTAACAGAACACTTTGCTCCGTGGTGGCAGCCTGGTGCTCTTCCTCTTGCCTCCCCTCTAGTGTAGTATTATAGGCAGAAACATTGGAAACAAGTTCATCATACCTAATACTTGTATCTTGTTCAAATAATCAAATTCTTGATATTGTATACATTTAAATCCATAGATGTAGACTGCTGAAATGCAAGCTTTTGGGGTACTTATGGTAGTTATGAGTTAGCAATATTTCTGCACCTTAGATATGTAAAGAAAGAGAGAAAAATGCATAAGCAATGAACAAATATTTAGCTACTAGAGAGCACCCTTTTAAGAGAACAGCACGTGTTGTTGTGTACAGGAGGCCAACACTGTGGACCCTATGACAAGACTAATGGCAGGTTAAAAGGTAAAGGTAAAGGGACCCCTGACTGTTAGGTCCAGTTGCAGACGACTCTAGGGTTGCGGAGTTCATCTCGCTCTACTGGCCAAGGGAGCTGGCGTACAGCTTCCGGGTCATGTGGTAAGTAGGATAACCACAGTTTCTTTGTTACATTTAGGCTGGAAATAACAACAGGTTTCCAAGACCAAGCCTTGTGGCTGGTTGCCTTGAACTGTGTCAGGAGCAAGGCCGGGACAAATGCGTGGACAGTTTACCAGTTTGGTTTGGACAGTGGCGTAGCAAGGGGTTGCAGTAGGTGCGGCCCACCCTGGGTGTCCCCACTGGGGTGTGTGTGTGTGACAAAATGGTGGGCAGCACCCACTGCGGGGCCTGCAGCTCACTCAAGCCATGTGTCTCTCCTGGGAGTGAAATGGTGGCTTGGGCACCCACAGGCTCTGCACTGCCCCAAACGGCCTGCCCTCTGTCTCCCCCTCAGCTGTAGGGTGGCTGAGTGGGAGGAGGCAGGCAGACTCCTCGTAGGCCCTGCGGAGCATCCTGCCCTGGCTTGCCCCACCCCGCGGGTGGCTGGCCTTGCCCCTGGGTGCAGTGCATGTGCACTGCCCCAGGCGCCCAATTGGCTTGTTCCGCCACTGGGTTTGGATCCCTCCAGTACAGCAGAAATCTCTGCTTCTTCTAGTGGTTGGGACACTGCTGTGCTACATTGCTTGATGTAGAAGCACTTTAAATAAGCAAACAAATGAACATGTTGCTTTGGATTCCCATCAGTGACCCTAGAACATGTATCTTCAGACTTCCCTCAAGGAATGCCTAAGTTAGAGCAAGCAACACTTCAGTAATATTGGAAAGTCATTAGGAGCCGAAAGTCTGGATACTTGCCATTTTTGCAGAGAATGAATGGCAATGTATGTGAACCGGGTGGATTCCAAACTGTGGATGGACACACAAGCCTCTTTATGTTAGTGAAATCTTCCTTTCAGCTCAACCATCCAGTTCTTGATAATGGCAGTGTGCTCTGTGTGCATCAAACAAAACCACAAAATTGGTCCAAAATATGAGATTTGAGAAGCTGTTGTGCTGCCTTGCACCACAGACTTAAAGGTAAAGGTAAAGGCACCCCTGCCCGTACGGGCCAGTCTTGACAGACTCTGGGGTTGTGCGCCCATCTCACTTAAGAGGCCAGGGGCCAGCGCTGTCCGAAGACACTTCCGGGTCACGTGGCCAGCGTGACATCGCTGCTCTGGTGAGCCAGAGCTGCACACGGAAACGCCGTTTACCTTCCCGCTGGTAAGCGGTCCCTATTTATCTACTTGCACCCGGAGGTGCTTTCAAACTGCTAGGTTGGCAGACGCTGGGACCGAGCAGCGGGAGCGCACCCCGCCGCAGGGATTCGAACCACCGACCTTTCAATCGGCAAGTCCTAGGCGCTGAGGCTTTAACCCACAGCGCCACCTGCGTCCCTACCACAGACTTAGGCTTGTGCAATATCCCGCTCCTCTCTTTTGCAGCCCCCATACCCTCAAAATTTGCTCCAGAGGGCTAGAGAACCATTTGGAGGAGATTTAGGGGCACATGGGTTGAGGAGAAGAAGGGAAGTCCTGTTGCATGAACGGAACACCACTCCTGCAGCATTGGTTGCAAGCCATGATACGTATCACAATGCCATCTGATTCCCAAGCCTTTATGACACAAAGTTGTCAGGTTGAGCTTTCAGTTACAAAAGACTGGAAACGTATTGTTCTAGCAAAAGAAATGAAAGATGAGCTTCTCATTGGCGTAACAGAATCGGGCAGGCCTCACAAAGATGTCTTAGGACTTCTAGGTTACACCCTCATGTTTGGACAGCATCGTAACTGCCTTTGTATGGTGTTTTGTTTGTCTAGTGCTGTTGGAAGCTCATGAGAAGAATTCAGAAGAATACAGGCAGTTCATTCCTATTGTACCATAGAAGAATGTTTAGCTGTGCATTAGCTGTCGTGTGTTGTCATGCTTGATAAAGTGTCCTCCATTATAGCATAATGAAGTCACACAATATATTTAGGTTACACTGAGTTGCAATAGGCAGTTGCAATAGCTGCTGAATGTCACGGGTCTTGCTGGAGGGTTTGGCAACAGGTGATGAAGGGGACCAACCTTCCCCATTCACAGGTTATGTGTTTTTTTCAGGGGAGGGGAGTCTCAGTGATTACTGAGAAAACAGTGGCTCCAATTGGCTGGTGGCTGCTAAGTTATTTTTCTAGAATGCTGCATTGCAAGAGTCACTTTGTTTAAGAAATAGCTGCTTCCAGTGCTTATTTTTCTAGAAAAAGAGGTGCCAGAACTCCCCTCCTCTCATTCTCTGAGAATGGCAATGGTGCCCACCAGAGAGGTGCTGGAACTGAGTTCCTGTGAGTTCTGGCTGAGAAAAAGCCCTGCCTGCCTCTACTGACAACCACCATTCTTGTGTGTGTGTTGGCCACCATTTCCCCCACAGATTGCCCCTCAGAATGGGGCAGTGATTCCTCCTCCTCTTCTCCCCTCCCCACACTGTTCCCAAATTCTTTGGAAGTTTGAACCAGTCCTTGCTCAGATGCTTAATCTGTAAATACACCCTCATTCTCTGAGAATAACTTGGCAGACAAACTCCATTCCTCTCTTCTCAAACAGTGTCTTGACTACTAACTTTGGCCTAAGATGTACCCTGATTGTCTTTGTGCAAGATTACAGCATAAATCATGGCCATCCAGATCTCTGCCTGTACTTCTTACTCACCGCTCAGCGGGCCTTATGTGTGATGAAGGGCCTGATGTCCAGGATTATATGGACATTAGGTGGACATTAGATGGCAAGGCAAACTCACCCCATGCCATTTGTTTTGTGTGTGTGGAAGTGTTTGAATCAGAGGCAGCCCATCTTATTGCTCGCAGAATGAGGGGGCTGCAAAGTTTTATTTCCAGTTGTCCCTGACAAGATTCTCATTGGAATGAAAGCCTGACAGGCCCTCTGTGCTGCTTAATACAATGATTTATGTGGAGCATTTGTGCTGGGAGGTAGGCTGCACACATCCAGGCAGCCCTGACAGTAATGGCAGTGGAGTAAAACTCCCCCCCTTCTCCGTTTTCTAGCTTCAGACACTGATGGGAGTAGTTTAATGACTGTGCTGTGCCTCTCTTCCCAAAGCCCCAAGTGCTAAGGTTGTAGAGGTGGTCAATGAGAAACATGATTTGTGGCGAATCCACTGCAGGCTGGGGTAGGTGTGAGAGATTGAGCTGCCATCCCTGTGGAAGCCTCATGGCTCTTATGTCAGCGCTTGTGATGAATGTGATAGCCTGAGATTCTCTGGATCTTAAATTCAATCCACCCAGGCATTGCACATGCAGAAAGATCTAAAGCACCACATCAACCTGCATGCCAGAGCATTATTCTCATGTATGACCTCCAGTTGTTGTTGTTGTTTAGTCGTTTAGTCGTGTCCGACTCTTCGTGACCCCATGGACCAGAGAACGCCAGGCACCTCTGTCCTCCACTGCCTCCCGCAGTTTGGTCAAACTCATGCTGGTAACCTCGAAAACACTATCCAACCATCTCGTCCTCTGCCGTCCCCTTCTCCTTGTGCCCTCCATCTTTCCCAACATCAGGGTCTTCTCCAGGGAGTCTTCTCTTCTCATGAGGTGGCCAAAGTACTGGAGCCTCAGCTTCACGATCTGTCCTTCCAGTTTGATCTTCTTGCAGTCCATGGGACTCTCAAGAGTCTCCTCCAGCACCATAATTCAAAAGCATCAATTCTTCGGCGATCAGCCTTCTTTATGGTCCAGCTCTCACTTCCATACATCACTACTGGGAAAACCATAGCTTTAACTATACGAACCTTTGTTGGCAAGGTGATGTCTCTACTTCTCAAGATGCTGTCTAGGCCTGTCATTGCGCTTCTCCCAAGAAGCAGGCGTCTTTTAATTTCGTGGCTGCTGTCACCATCTGCAGTGATCATTGAGTCCAAGAAAGTAAAATCTCTCACTACCTCCATTTCTTCCCCTTCTATTTGCCAGGAGGTGATGGGACCAGTGGCCATGATCTTCGTTTTTTTGATGTTGAGCTTCAGACCATATTTTTCACTCTCCTCTTTCACCCTCATTAAAAGGTTCTTTAATTCCTCCTCACTTTCTGCCATCAAGGTTGTGTCATCTGCATATCTGAGGTTGTTGATATTTCTTCCGGCAATCTTAATTCCGGCTAGGGATTCATCCAGCCCAGCCTTTCGCATGATGAATTCTGCATATAAGTTAAATAAGCAGGGAGACAAAATACAGCCTTGTCGTACTCCTTTCCCAATTTTGAACCAATCAGTTGTTCCATATCCAGTTCTAACTGTAGCTTCTTGTCCCACATAGAGATTTCTCAGGAGACAGATGAGGTGATCTGGCACTCCCATTTCTTTAAGAACTTGCCATAGTTTGCCGTGGTCGACACAGTCAAAGGCTTTTGCATAGTCAATGAAGCAGAAGTAGATGTCTTTCTGGAACTCTCTAGCTTTCTCCATAATCCAGCGCATGTTTGTAATTTGGTCTCTGGTTCCTCTGCCTCTTCTAAATCCAGCTTGCACTTCTGGGAGTTCTCGGTCCACATACTGCTTGAGCCTTCCTTGTAGAATTTTAAGCATAACCTTGCTAGCGTGTGAAATGAGTGCAATTGTGCGGTAGTTGGAGCATTCTTTGGCACTGCCCTTCTTTGGGATTGGGATGTAGACTGATCTTCTCCAATCTTCTGGCCACTGCTGAGTTTTCCAAACTTGCTGGCATATTGAGTGTAGCACCTTAACAGCATCATCTTTTAAAATTTTAAATAGTTCAGCTGGAATACCGTCACTTCCACTGGCCTTGTTATTTGCAGTGCTTTCTAAGGCCCATTTGACTTCACTTTCCAGGATGTCTGGCTCAAGGTCAGCGACCACACTACCTGGGGTATACGAGACATCCATTTCTTTCCTCTATTTCTTTGCATTGCTCGTTTAAGAAGGTCTTCTTGTCTCTCCTTGCTATTCTTTGGAAATCTGCATTCAATTTCCTGTATCTTTCACCATCTCCCTCGCATTTTGCTTGCCTTCTCTCCCCCGCTATTTGTAAGGCCTCATTGGACAGCCACTTTGCTTTCTTGCATTTCCTTTTCATTGGGATGGTTTTCGTTGCTGCCTCCTGTATAATGTTACGAGCCTCCATCCATAGTTCTTCAGGCACTCTGTCCACCAAATCTAAATCCTTAAACCTGTTCCTCACTTCCACTGTGTATTCATAAGGGATTTGACTTAGATTGTATCTTACCGGCCCAGTGGTTTTTCCTACTTTCTTCAGTTTAAGCTTGAATTTTGCTATAAGAAGCTGATGATCTGAGCCACAGTCAGCTCCAGGTCTTGTTTTTGCTGACTGTATAGAGCTTCTCCATCTTTGGCTGCAGAGAATATAATCAATCTGATTTCGATGCTGCCCATCTGGTGATGTCCATGTGTAGAGTCGTCTCTTGTGTTGTTGGAAAAGCGTGTTTGTGATGACCAGCTTGTTCTCTTGACAGAACTCTATTAGCCTTTGCCCTGCTTCATTTTGATCTCCAAGGCCAAACTTGCCAGTTGTTCCTTTTATCTCTTGACTCCCTACTTTAGCATTCCAATCCCCTATAATGAGAAGAACATCCTTCTTTGGTGTCACTTCTATAAGGTGTTGTAAGTCTTCATAGAATTGGTCAATTTCAGTTTCTTCAGCACCAGTAGTTGGTGCATAAACTTGGATTACTGTGATGTTAAAAGGTCTGCCTTGGATTCGTATCGAGATCATTCTATCATTTTTGAGATTGCATCCCAGTACAGCTTTCGCCACTCTTTTGTTGACTATGAGGGCCACTCCATTTCTTTTACGGGTTTCTTGCCCACAGTAGTAGATATGATGGTCATCCGAACTGAATTCACCCATTCCCGTCCATTTTAGTTCACTGATGCCCAGGATGTCAATATTTAATCTTGCCATCTCATTTTTGACCACCTCCAACTTACCCAGGTTCCTGGTTCTTACATTCCAGGTTCCTATGCAATATTTTTCTTTACAGCATTGGACTTTCCTTTCGCTTCCAGGCATATCCGCAACTGAGCGTCCTTTCGGCTTTGGCCCAGCCGCTTCATCAGCTCTGGATCTACTTGTACTTGCCCTCCGCTCTTCCCCAGTAGCATGTTGGACGCCTTCCGACCTGAGGGGCTCATCTTCCAGCGTCATATCTTTTATATGCCTGTTGTCTTTGTCCATGGAGTTTTCTTGGCAGGGATACTGGAGTGGCTTGCCGGTTCCTCCTCCAGGTGGATCACGTTTGGTCAAAACTCTCCACTATGACCTGTTCATCTTTGGTGCCCTGCTCCTCAAAAGGCCAATGTTTCAATGGTTGTTTAGGAAGACCTACCAGAATCCTGGTAGTGATTTTCCCAGTAGTGATTTTCCCAGTAGTGATGTATGGAAATGAGAGCTGGCCCATAAAGAAGGCTGATCACCGAAGAATTGATGCTTTTGAATTATGGTGCTGGAGGAGACTCTTGAGAGTCCCATGGACTGCAAGAAGATCAAACCTATCCATTCTTAAGGAAAGCAGCCCTGAGTGCTCACTTTAAGGACAGATCCTGAAGCTGAGACTCCAATACTTTGGCCATCTCATGAGAAGAGAAGACTCCCTGGAAAAGTCCCTGATGCTGGGAAAGATGGAGGGCACAAGGAGAAAGGGATGACAGAGGACAAGATGGGTGGATAGTGTTCTCGAAGCTACCAGCATGAGTTTGACCAAACTGCGGGAGGCAGTGGAGGACAGAAGTGCCTGGCGTGCTCTGGTCCATGGGGTCACAAAGAGTCAGACATGACTAAAAGACTAAACAACAACAACAACAAAACCAGAATCCTGGACCCTAGACCCTAGACCCTGAAACCCTAACTGTGCCTTGCCACATCTCTGCTAGATGTGATAAGCTAGACTGAGCTCGATGAACAAGTTCCTAATAGGGAAGACCCCCTGATACCTGTTCTGTAGGGGAAGAGTCATAGCTTATTGCCAGAGCTTTCATTTTACATGTAGAAGGTCCCTTGTTCAACCTCAGGCATCTCCAAGCAGGGCTAAGAGAGAAACCTCCCTGAAAACCTGGAGAGCTACTACCAGTTGGGCCAAGGCTCTGATTCGGAATAAGGCAACACCCTATGTTGTAACACTGGACATATTTATTGTAATTATCTTCCACCGTTTTTACATAGGATGCTCAGGTAGTCTTACATCCATGCATTGAACAGATCCTGACCTGCAAGGTGGCCTCATCACACACTGTCTCTTCAGACTATGCTTTAGGACAGTGGAGGCCAACCTATGAGCACCCAGTTGCTGTTGAACTTCACCTTCCATCATCCTTGACCTTTGGCCATGCTGGCCGGGGTTGCTGGGAGTTTGTGGGCCATGTGGGTTCCTCATCCATGTTGTAGGATATCTGATGTCACATAAGATACCAAATTTGTTGACAAAGGTAAACAGAGGGAAATCTAGGAAGCTGATCTAAGGGTGTTTGCCCAGTTAGGTCAGTTCTGGCAATTCTGACAGGCAGCAGCTCTTGGAGGCCTATCACACCTCCTGCTGCCTGATTCGGTTTCTAAAAACTGGCCTTTTCCCACTTCTGCTTTGGTGGAAAGAGACATTATCCAAGAAGTTTGCAGTTCTTCATGCCTCTGAGAGATGCAGCAGGCAAAAAGAAGCACCTGTCATGGCTTCTTGCAGTGGAGTAATAATTGAGTGGGGCTGCTGCCACTTCCTACCTGTGTTCCACACAAGACCCTACTCAGAGATAGGCCTCTTGCAACATACTTGATTGATTTTCCAGGTCAGAGCTTGTGGAACTGCACCATGTGATTAAGCGTCCTTCATTGCCCTGACTGTGTATTAAATTGTCCGCTGCAAATCAACCCTTTGGTGTTTAGTTCCCTAATGTTACTTTGAATATTTTCTCTCATTTTTACCAATGAGCTAAAGCTAGTGATTTTTTATTCCTCTGGGCCTCAGAGTAAATGGAAAGGTACTTATGTTTTATTCATCACAGTCTCTATCCCTTGCTAATTTACTTACATTATTTACAGAATTGAAAAAGTAGTCTAGTAGGTTGGGCAGGCATCCCTTGTCCTATTAAATGCTAATTTTCCAAACAGTATCAGAGCCTAAAATCTTCGATGGGCCTCTGGGCAGGCATAGGGTCATTCCCATTTTCCATCAGTTGCTAATGATCCTATGTAGAAAAGCAATATTCCTCTTCCCTGTAGCATCGGCCCTAGCCAACCCAGTTCTGCATGCAATTCTTTGGTGCATAGGCTTCATTTTTTTATCTAGTGCTAAACTAGTTGACCTGCTGTAAGGTACTAATAGCAGTGCTTTTTGGAAGCAGTACATGCCAATACACTGTACTGCTACCTATTTTCCCCCTTGCCACCATCCCAAACCTTGCCCGCCCGCCCACTTGATCCCTCACCCCTTGCTCTTTTCTCTCCTGCTTCCTCCTCCTCCTCCTCCATGGAAACATGGTGACAGGTGTGGCAAAGAGGCACTTCACTTTGGAGCAACCCTTGCATGATTGCCAAAGCACCTTCCAGGAAGGTGCCTGATGGTTGTAAAAGGTCATGCCAAAGATCCTCTGGGAGGCTGTGCCTGCTGCAACAGGAAGTGGCAGCTGCAGTGGAGGACGTGGAGCAGGTAAAGGTGTGTGTGTGGGGGGGGGGGAGAGGGACTGAACAGGGGGGCGGGCAAGCAGCAGCGGCAGGATGGTGGTGGTGGGGAGAAATAAAGCATTGGCTAATAATAATTTGACTTCATATCTTTGCTCCCAAATCACACCATATATATTTCCCTGAGATCTTCATTCCCCAAAACTCCTATGACCAAGAATTCAGAGGGCTACAATTGCCTCATGGTAAGATCTATTATTCTGTAATCCATTTAGTGTAGCATTGTTGTTTTCATCACAGAGCATGAATAACCTGTTTGAATCCACCCTTATTCATCAAAACTTGGGATCTTTCTTCATTTGCTCAGTTTCATCTTATGGTTCATTGGGAATGAGAACGTGGATCCCACCTTCCAGTAGAGGTTACTCAGTAAGAAACCCATCACCCTAGTTCCAGGCCAACAAAAACTATTTTATAATTTCTCAGCTGCCTAACCCTCCTCAGTGTATATTCCTCTGTATTCCCCATGGGCATCTGCATATGTAGCATAGCTTGTAGGTTTATATGACAAAATGGAATTAGGCAAAAATGTTTTGAAGGGGAGCACATGTACACTGATTTTCCTATAACCCTAATTTGAAAAGGGACCTGCCAGAAATGTGCCTGGCAAAGAGATGATGCTCTATTTATGACGACGATGATTAAAAGATGCTGGCATGCTGGCAGACTTAATTTCAGTCTTTGTGGCCACCATGATGAGAAACTAAGGATATCAAGTTTTCCCTTCTCATTGCAAACACATGGCTTTTCTGATTGCTTTCTAGCTTATGGATTGCATGTGGCTTTTTCATCAGGCAGACTGTAGCATGTTAATTTTCTTTGTCTGTGTTTAGTATCTTGTCTTTGGAAGTCTTGTCCACATGGAGCACTGCAATCATCACTGATCAGAGTAATTTCTTGAAAATATCCAGAAAATACATACAATGATTATATTCTAGTTGGTATGAGCAGGACAACCATATGATTTTATCTTGTTGGACCCTGGTGATCTGTAATGTGTAATGGCCTTGTCTTTAAGCTCACAGTCAAAGGTGTTTGAGCCTGCCAAACCCAGAATGCTGTACCACCAGCTACTGAATTGGACTAGGTTGAATTGAAACTGGTGGGTTTGGGCTTACAGTGCTGGAGGCTGATGATTCAGAGGCTCTGGAACCTGAGACTGCACTGCCATCACAGATAAAGTCCCTCAAACCTGACTCACCAGGAATCAAGTGCTTCCTGCACTATTGCATTTGCCCATCAGGTGGAAAGCCAAGGGAAGTTGAAGATGTGCTCATCTTCAGGTCATGGGACTGGTCCTTTAAGAATATAATCATTGTAAGTCTTCAGGCCACTGAAGATACTCTAGTGGTCTATCTTCTTAGCCTATGATCCTTTCTGAATAACATGGCAGTTACACAATACATTCTGAAGTAGATCAGAACTAACAGGCCCCAGGATCTTGGACTGTGCATGGATTTTGATGGGATATATATCATGTATTGATTGTCCATGGGAGTAAGTGTGGTGTCCATGGGAGAGCCAGTGTGGTGTAGTGGTTAAGAGCGGTTGTCATGTAATCTGGGGAACCGGGTTCGAGTCTCTGCTCCTCCACATGCAGCTGCTGGGTGACCTTGGGCCAGTCACACTTCTTTGAAGTCTCTCAGCCCCACTCACCTCGCAGAGTGTTTGTTGTGGGGGAGGAAGGGAAAGGAGATTGTTAGCCGCTTTGAGACTCCTGAAGGGGAGTGAAAGGCGGGATATCAAATCCAAACTCTTCTTCTCTTCTTCCTCTTCTTAAGGCATATCCTTGGGGCTTCAGTACTGTAGGCTAGGCACAGATAGAACACTGCCAAGGACTAGGTCCCAATGCTAGTGAAGCAGTGCAAGACATCTCAGACATATCCCTTATCTGCAATATAGTTCTACTCTAAAAATGGCAGTACAGCTTTCAGTTGGAAACAGGGAATTCAAGGCTGCATCACTGTCATTTCCTTTGCAAGAGGAGTATAAAAGGAGACCAATTGAAGCGCACTGTTAAAAGACCTTCTTTCGTTATGCACATAGGTGAGCTGCAAAATTTTCTTCTGTTTGTTGCCGTGGTTTCTTGAGGAGCAGTGAATTCCTTTTTCTTTTTAGAGATTATCTGGGAAAGCATACAACAGACAGTTCATCTTTATACAATGTGGTCAGAGAATACTGTTCTCCCCTCACCCTCCAATTCTAATTACACCTGGAGATAAAGGCAGCACCATTAGCAGTCTGGAATGCCTTCAGATCACCAAGGTCCATGTTAGCCAGTAACCACAAGGAAGCCCTGTAATGTATTCTGAGTTAAAATCCACCATCAGATCATTCCAATTGCCCTTGCAGGATTTTATTGTGCTCCCACGATGTAATTTACTTGAGGAAAATTGTCATTTTTATTCCTAAATAGTAAGCTGCTGCAGAGCTAAAGACAACTCTCCACGGGGTGACCTTGAAGTTCACACACCATTACCGAGGTCCTGTTTCAATTGTACTAGAACACAGGAGCTGCATAATAACATCTTGATTGCCAGCCTAATCGAGCCATGCAGAGGCAAGAAAGATGCAAAGTTTCTTGTTCGCTGTGACTGTTCCTTTTCCTTTTGACTGCATAGTCACTGGCGGTGGAACTGGGAAGGTTTTCTTTAGATGGGCAGAATCTCCACATTGCAGCCAAATCCAGCTGCTGTTCCATCAGGTCAACACCCAGACATGGCACCTCTGTCTTTATGGGGTTTTAATCCCACCTCCACTGCTCTCTCTCTCTTCTGATTCTAGCACCTCATAGTTAGCATACTCAGTTTTGGGATCAGGGCCATGCCAGCTAATTGTATGCCTCATGATGGCCCAGGCTGTGCTGGAGAGATAGTTAAGCACTCTGGTTATCCTCCAAACTTGAAAAAAGACCAAGAGCCAAGTGGCAGATGGGAAGATATGTCTCTGCTTGGGAACACAGAGACAATCATCTGTTTGAAAGCTCTCAGGGCTGAGTGGTGAATCCTGCATCAGTCTGAACAGGATTATGGTTGCTTCCAACATTTTTTTTCTTTGAAAATACTAGGAGCCTTGTTCTTACAAGCTCTAGGCGAGAATCTTTCCATTTCTAGTAATAGAAAACAAAGAGCAGCTCTGTCAAAAGCTCCCCTGGCTGTGGTTCTGATTATATCCAATTTCTCCTAAATTAACAGAAGATCATGGTTTACATATGCAAGACATCATAGTAATATCTATGCACTTACTTTCTTCAGTCCTAGCCAAGAGGGAGAGGAAGACATTCAATGGTGCATTCTCCAAAAGGCAGGCCATGGAGAAGACAGATCCGCTGTGCTCTGAAAGGCTCTTGGTGGGAATGATCTGGACAATTTCCCCCACCTTATCTCGCCCCAATTCTTGTGCAAGGAACATTTACTGTGAACTGAACAACTTGGAAGATGTCTCTTGGTCACAGGATGAGCCTGTCTTTGCAACTGAAATGAAAAATAAACATACTAGTGACTTGAAGGTGGACTTAGCAACCAGTTTTACTCCTTCTCCCTATGCTTATGCTAGATGCCACCATAAAAGAAAACTTAAAGCACTGCATGAATTTTTTTAAAAAAATCAATAAATCATTTGTACCCTATTAATGAAAAACTAATTAAAATAAGAAGAAAATAAAGAGCACTTTTGAAAAGTGAAAGGGATGGGATTGCAAAGTGATACAAAGGCGGTTGGTAGAAGTGTAGCCAATCAGCTTCAATCAGAGCCAGCAAGCCTGGCTTCTTTGGTCTGAACCTCTGAATAGGCACACTGGGGTTCTCACAAGGTGTTGTGTGCATTTGCTGTTAATGCAAAACCCTGATCTGTAATGTCAGCAAAGATGCAGGATCAATAGGCAAAGTGCCCAAACAAACCTTAAGCTGTTTCTACAGAGCTGATTCTATACAGCTTTACTTTCTGGCTCTCCCCAACCTGGTGCCCTCTAAGACTACAACTCCCATCAATCCTGACCATTGGTCATGCTGGCTGAGGCTGATGGGAGTTGATGTGGTGGGCACAAAACCAGGGAAGGCTGCTGTACCTTAGGTCTATCCAGCATTACTCTTGTCTCCTAAGACAGCTTTTTTGTGTTTCCTTATCTCTTTCCTTGAGAATATCCAGTAATTGATATGAAGCTCCCCTTCATGATCTATGTTAAGTGAGCCTGGAATGATGGTGATTTGCAAAAAACACACACACAAAAACAAACAAACAAAACCCCACTACACCATTTTGCAATACATTTTGATGTCTGAGACAAAAGGCATTAGGATGCCTCTCCCTCCACAATTCCACATATAGGAGCTGATGACAATGGCATTGTATATCAGCATCCTCCTCCACCAGACCTGCATATGCACGGCAGGCTAACTTAGGGATTATGAAAAAAGGTAAAGGTACCCCTGACCGTTAGGTCCAGTCGCAGACGACTCTGGGGTTGTGCGCTCATCTTGCTCTATAGGTCGAGGGAGCTGGCGTTTGTCCGCAGACATCTTCTGGGTCATGTGGCCAGTATGACTAAGCCGCTTCTGGCGAACCAGAGCAGCGCACGGAAACGCCATTTACCTTCCCACTGGAGCAGTACCTATTTATCTACTTGCACTTGACGTGCTTTCAGTGGGCAGGAGCTGGGACTGAACAACGGGAGCTCACCCCATCGTGGGGATTCGAACTGCCAACCTTCCGATCGGCAAGTCCTAGGCTCTGTGGTTTAGACCACAGCGCCACCTGCATCTCCTTAGGGATTATAGTACAGTTCAAATGGCACACACAGCTGCATCCTCCTGTACTTCACTGCCACTCACTCAGCACTCTGCCCGGCACTCCCTTACTTCCAACGCAACTGAAGGAAATGCAGGTGCCAGCATGTGTCATGTGTACGTATGAGATGCTGGGAGCACGTGGCCTGGCCTGGCTGCCTCTCTGCCTTCTCACGCAGTCAGAGGCCTTTCTCACAGGCATTGTTCAGGAACATGCTGGGAGAAAGTAGGTAGGCAGCACAGACAGACAGCCCAGGCCAGCAACAAGCAACTACTCAAATGAATAGACAGTGTATTCCACATTGTGGTTCCAATTTCAGCGGCACTGTACCAATTGGCCTAATTTTTCTAACACATTGGGACTGAGAATGTGGTTCAGTTTTTCTTTTGCTCCCCCCCCCCCTTTGGCAGAGACTAAATAAGGCTCTATCTGTAGGACTCTGAATCATGCAGAATATTCCAGGTGCAGAGGAAGATTTCTGTATCTACATACCCCCTCTCCTTTCCATAGTTTATAGCATGCCCAGCTTTGGCAGTGAACAAAGAGATCTGACCTTGCAAATGGTTGAACTGGGAAGTTACTAAATAACTGCACTGCCTCCACCCCCAATGGCTGTAAATTGTACTAAATAGAGGTTTTGCCAAGGGGCCAGACACAACACCGCAAGCCTCCAAATGATTTCTTGTTTCACTTGGAACTAGGGGAAATACTTTATTCCAAGACATGCTGGTTTGAAAGGCTTTCCAAATGATTAAAAAAGAAAAGCCTGAGGCACACAAATGTGTGTGTGTGTGTGTGTGTGTGTGTGTGACAGACAGACATAGATACAGATATAGCTTAGTGTCCAACTTGCTCTGGTCTTCATCCAGCAGCAGTAGCGTGATGAGTATCATGAAAAGACTCAGACCAGGGAGATTCTACTCAGTCAAACATTTGGGGCAGTCAGAGCCAGAGCTCACAAGGTGGCTGTGAGAAGTCTGGGTATAAGACCTGCAAATGTCATTGCTCGTCGCTATTTTGAGTTGATGGAGAAGTGTGGGAAGCGATTCTCTTTCAGTTTAGTGTACAGTGGTACCTCGGGTTAAGTATTTAATTCGTTCCGGAGGTCCGTTCTTAACCTGAAACTGTTCTTAACCTGAAGCACCACTTTAGCCAATGGGGCCTCCTGCTGCCACTGCGCCGCCGGAGTACGATTTCTGTTCTCATCCTAAGCAATCCTAAGCAAAGTTCTTAACCCGAGGTACTATTTGTGGGTTAGCGGAGTCTGTAACCTGAAGCGTATGTAACCTGAGGTACCACTGTAGTTTGATTTCTTTTGGTACACGGGTACGTGTATCCGAAGTGAGGCTTCCATACTATAAAACGAAGCCGTGGTTATTTGAAGCTATTTGTTGCAGTGGCAAGTGGGATATCATCCTAATTCTAGTGGCTAAACCAAATTGCTACATTGGATATTAGTATGAAGGCAGCCTTGCCATTTGCTATGGTGATCCCTAATGAGACAGGAACCCTGGAATCTTTCCAGTGCATTGCCCTTGTTGGCTGCACTCCCATTTGGTCATGCTAAACGACTAGGTAAATAGGCCTTTCATGAAATCCAGCACTGCCCCCCTGCTACCCTCTTCTCCCCCTGCTTCTTTCTCCTCCTCCTCCAAGCTGACGAGAGCTAATCAGTTGTTTTGACATAGCTAAAATCCAGATTCGATGTGAAACATGGCCAAGAAAAGTTCAAATCGAAGGGCAAGATTAATGAGAACTTCAAAGAAATTTACTACCAAATGTTACTAATTTAGTACACCCCGCGCTGGTAACCAAATGACCTAATTG
Organism: Podarcis melisellensis; assembly: GCF_964234715.1. Classification (NCBI taxonomy): domain Eukaryota; kingdom Metazoa; phylum Chordata; class Lepidosauria; order Squamata; family Lacertidae; genus Podarcis; species Podarcis melisellensis. The sequence goes on from NC_138529.1 coordinate 38,657,438, forward strand.
GAAAAGATATCCTTCCAGGGCCATTATGCTTTGGTCTTTAGTATTCACAATATGGCAACTCAGAGGAGGTTATGCCGCTAGGTGGAAGTGGATGAAAGGGTTTCCACTGTACCCTACTAAAGCATTCCACTGTTGACTGCATAAAGAGATTATACCGTAAATGCACGATAAATAACAGAGTTCAAGTCAGAGTTTCCTTCCCTCAAATATGAGTATGATATTACAAGTCCTTTAGAGTCTTTCAGGGAATTGAATAGCCTGATTAACGTTGCCTTTCCATTGCCAAAAACACCCAACATGCTACAGAGATGTTCTTAGCATAAAAATCTCTGTGCTTTTCATTGGGCACTGCAACAGAATTTGAGGGTGCTTCGAAACGTTTCAATTTGTGGGTGATAGAATCACAATGCCGATCATCCACAAATCACATGTTCAAGCAGGGGAAGGGTGGGGACCCTCGTTCTGATTATTGTTGGTCTGAATGAGCTAGTCCATATGAGTTGGCCTGGGTGAGGGGGAAATCTCTGTGCATATATAGTGGTTCTAGCTGAAAACCTCTGCCTCCGCCAGTAGGAGGCATTTTCTGTGGCATGGACTGTCTTCCAACTTCTAGGTCTTCAAAGGACCTTAGAGGTAGGGACTCGACATGATTTAGGCCCATGGCGCAGAACTGTTGCAGGGCAAATGTAGATGAAAAGCTCAGCTGCCATATACACCACTGTGTTTGGCCCTTTGTGGGCCTGCATTTCTGGCCACATCAGGGGTTGGCATTGCCAGGCAGCTGCTTAAGCCTAAGCATCCCAGGAGCCCACCACCCTGGCTGACTCCTGATCCACCATGATGCAGCTGACTGGTGGTAGTGAAGAGGGCAACCCCCACACATAGGAAGAGGACAACTGATGGTGATCATTTCCCAAACAGGTGGCAGCTGTGCCTTGGTGCCAGGATGACTGGGCCCATCTTCAGGAACTGGGACGTCTTCATATCTCCAAGTTTTTGTTGCTGCACTGTTCTGTCACCTGTAGCAGCAATGGTAATTCTTCCTTCTCCACATAGAAGAATGTGGCAAATGGTGCCCTTACCCCCGTGACTGTGGCAGTGACTGCTTGTTGATGGGCAGAGAGAACTGGTGGAATCCACTTGCATCTTGCACTGCCTTTGAATAGGGCCTGGGGGGATTGGGCCCCCTCTGGTACAACCCCATTTCTCATGCTGCACGGTGTATCCACCTATACTGGTGACAGTGACTGCTCATCCTCCCCAAAGCGGCTGCTTGGTGCTGTCAACCCAGCAAACCATTCACTCAAGTGGAACAGCAAGTGCTGATGGTTGCTACACGCCATGGTGGTGAGTGCTACTCCTTTTCATCTTGTCCAATCAGAGCCAGGGGCGCAGCCCAGCAGCAGAGGTGGAGCTAGCTGCTCCAGTACCTGGAGCGGCACACATGCTGCGCACCAGGGGACGGGGCCATGGGGGTGAAGTGAGCCACCCATAGTGGGCTGCTTCCTGGGCAGGTGGGGGAGGGAGCCATGCTGCTTTGCCAGCAGCCTTCCTCCCTTCCCTCTTCCTTTTGACAGCTTGGGGGTGGCTCCCCCCCTGGAAGCAGCCCAGGAGCAGGGGGGCAATAGTGTTGCCATTCGCCTGCAACTCTCAAGCCTCCCCCAAGCTGCCAAAATGAAGGAAGAAGGTCACCAGCAAGGCAGCACAGCTCCACCCCTTCCTCCAACGGCTCAGGGTAGGCTTGGGAGTCGTGGGTGGATGGCGCACCAAATGTCACCCCCCTCAGTGATGACACCCGGGGTGGACCGCCCCCACTGCCCCCCTTCCTCCAGCCCTGCCCTGTGGTAGAGCATCTGCTTTGCATGTAGAAGGATCAGTGAAGGGTGGGTTATATTACCATAGCAATGTGCTCCAGATGAGTCTCTTGAGATAAAAGTCATCGAGGCTGAACATGGACCAAGCAATGAGTTTACACCACAATATTTCTTTAAATCCCATTTTATGGATAAGTATTGCAGAGGTTTTTGAATTATGGTGTTGGAGGAGACCCTTGAGAGTCCCATGGGCTGCAAAAAGATCAAACCTCTCCATTCTTAAGGAAATCAGCCCTGAGTGCTCACTGGAAGGACAGATCCTGAAGCTGAGGCTCCAATACTTTGGCCACCTCATGAGAAGAGAAGACTCCCTGGAAAAGACCCTGATGTTGGGAAAGATGGAGGGCACAAGGAGAAGGGGACGACAGAGGACGAGATGGTTGGATAGTGTTCTCAAAGCTACCAGCATGAATTTGACTAAACTGTGGGAGGCAGTGGAAGACAGAAGTGCCTGGCGTGCTCTGGTCCATGGGGTCACGAAGAGTCAGACACGACTAAACGACTAAACAACAGCAACAACAAAACCAGAATCCTGGACCCTAGACCCTAGACCCTGAAACCCTAACTGTGCCTTGCCACATCTCTGCTAGATGTGATAAGCTAGACTGAGCTCGATGAACAAGTTCCTAATAGGGAAGAGTCGGACACAACTACATGACTAAACAACAACATTGCAGAGGTAGCAGAACTTCGGTAGGGCGTATGCTTCTTCATCCCCAACCTCTCTTATCCAAATCATGAATATAGCTGCTCCTACTCAGAACAGTCCTTTCCCAGGAAACACTTACATAAACCCTGAAAATCCAACAATTTGTAAGTCATTTTAAAGAAATAAAGTATACAGTTGGAGAGCAAAGGGGTCTGCAAGCATGCACGTCTTACTTGTTGTCATTCAATTTTATTTCCAAAACCATGAGAATTGTGATGCTTCCCCATGAAATGTCAACTTCCCAAAATAATACATACATACATACAGTAATGCTGATTTAGAGACAGAAAGTAGTTTATTAGTAAGCCTTATCTGGGAAGCTTTTTCAAGATTACTACTGCAGGTTACAGAGCAAACAAGAGACAGACAGAGAGAGAGATCAATTGACCCCAAGCTTGCTTAAGCTCTCTAGACCCTTTTGTTGCATTAGGAACATAGGAAACTGCCTTGTACCATGTTGGACCATTGATCCATCTACCTCAGTACTGTACGTAATTAGATGGCAGCTGTTTTATTGTAATTATTTGTGTGGTTTTAATAGATTTTATATATGAATATAGTTTTACTTCTATCAACGTTAAAAAGTTTTTTAAAATGGTTTTTTCTATGTTTTCGGTGGTTCTCAATTTTATATGCAAGCTGCCTTGAGTTCCATCAGGGGAAAAGGCAAGGTATAAATAAATAAATATATACTACTAATAATAATGAAAATAATAAATCCACACAGCTCCCCATCATGTCCAGATCCAGTGTAGGGCTCTGTCTACAGCTATATAAGACTTTTAATGGGTGCTTGATAGAGCATGTCAAATTTTTAGCTGCGTTTTCCAGAGCATTACTGTCAGGGTTTCTGGGAGAGAGGAGGAGATGACAGAGGAGACGGAGAGCGAGTGGGAGGAGGGGCAGAAGGATGAGGAAGAAGATGACGGAATTCTGAGGGAATCCACGAGTCTGAGCAGCGAGTCAGAGGATTCTCAAAAGGGGGTTACCTTAATCAAGCAAAGGGGAGGAGAAGGGAGAAGCGGAGAGGAGCCCAGTGGAAGACAGAGGAAGCAAGAGACGTCTCAGCCGGAACGGAGTAAAGGGGGTGGAGTCGTCAGCCTCTCGGAGGGAGCAGGATTAGGAGAGAACAGAGAGAGGGGGTTGGAGCAGGGTGTTCAGCCGGAAAGGGTGGAGAGCAGAGCAGGGGGTGGTGTAGCGGTCGAAAGAAAGGTCAGCAGCAACGTACGCGCGCCAAGTTCAAGCGTAGAGGCGCGCGGAAGTGGAGAGAGCTCAGGGGAGGAGCCCGGCCCTAAAGCCAGAAAGAGGGGGGAAGAGGCGGCAGAGGATTCAGCCACAGGCGAGTCACGGAGAGAGGGAACCCAGGGGGGCAGGAAGACCCTGCGGAAAAGAAAGGAGAGGAAGAGGTGGTCTAGAGCCAGGCTATTAAGTTGGTGCGGAAGAGGGGAGGAGTCAGAGGGGACTTCAGCGGTCTAACGTGGCAGACGTACGGCCACAATGCTGAACTGTATGAGAAGCAGAAATCTTCAATAAACTTTTCCTGTAAATAAGCTGCAACGGAGTGAGGTCTCTTGTGAGCTGGGACCAGATCTGGGTGGCCGTGACAGTAAGTCCCCTCTCAGAAAGCAAAAATTTTTTTTTGCGAAGCTCACGAACGGGAGCAGCCATGAGCGCTGAGGAGCAGCTGGTTGCATTGCGGAATCAGGTTACCGCTCTCACATCGGCAGTCATTGCTTCGCAGAAGAAGAATGACGACTTGGAGAAGACGTGCCAGGATTTGCAGGCAAGGTGGGAGCGCGCGGACAAGGCGGGGGCCCCAGGATCCAGAGCGGAGGGCATTGCGCTTGGACGGAGGGGGGGTGCCCTAGTTCCGCATTTTAATGGCAACTTGCAAGACTATCCCAATTTCAGAGCGGACGTTGTATATGCACTGCACTTACTCCGTCACGATTTTAAAGATGAGGAGGAGAGAGTGGGGTTCATTGTTTCGCACCTGCATGGGGAGGCCAGGGCTTGGCTACGCAATTTGTGGCGCGAAGATGGACCGGCCCGTCGCGATTCAACTGCGTTCATCAAAGCGATGGATTCTTGTTTTCAATCCTCTGTGGATGTGGACATTGCGCGCCGTCAAATGCACGGGCTGAGGCAGGGGAAAGCGACTGTGCGCCAATACCACTCTAAATTTTTTGCATTGCTCACCGCCTTAGATTGGCCAAAGGACAGTAAACCGGTCAGAGATCTTTTTTGGGAGGGATTGAGCCCCCCCATCAAGGATGAGATCGCTAGGGGGGACAGACCCCAGACCCTAGAAGACGTGGTGCAACGGGCTTTAGCTCTTGGAATTCGACATGAGGGGCGTCCGTGGCATGAGGAGGACGGGCCCCAAGCGCGTGCGCAAGCAAGGACTCTCCCTTTTGGGCACAGGGACTTCAGCCGTGCGCACCCCTCGCCAATGGGGAAGGACAGAGAGGAGCCAATGGAGATTGGTGGTGCTAGGGCTCAGAAGCCATCCCAGAGCCCTGTCCCTGGTGCAGCCAAAGCGAAGCCTCCTAGAGGAACCAGGAAGTGTTACATCTGTGACAGTGCGCACCATATGGCGAAAGAGTGCCCCCAGAGGCTCCAGAAGCACACTGCAGCGCTGGCAACTGTAACAGCAGAGGTGCAACCAGGGGAGCAGCTTCAGGGAAACGACAGTGCCTGGCTGGAAGCAGAGCTACTGGGGCTCAGCCAGGCGGATCTGTAGACAAGCCCCCAGCATCACTGCAGAGCGTGGACCCTTTGCCTCCCAAACCGGCAGTTCTGCTCACAGCAACACTCCAGTTGCCTGATGGGAGACTCCTTGAGGTTCCAATAACGATCGATTCGGGAAGCAACGCCGACTTCATGGGACTGCAGTTCGTTAAGCAGCACAACATGGCGCTCCTGCCTGCAACGACGCCTCTGAACGTGGTCACGGTGGACGGCAGGAAGTTGCTGGGGGGGCAAGTGGTGCAGCAAACCCCTCCCATGATGATGCAGATTGGCAACCATCGAGAGCTTATTAGTTTCAATGTCACCCACTTATCGGACACACCCATCGTGTTAGGCATGAGTTGGCTGGAGAGGCACAGTCCCGCGGTTGCGTGGTACCAGAGGCAGATCAACTTTTGTTCATCGTATTGTGCTCAGCATTGCTTTCAGACCGATCAGGGAGGAGAAGCTGAGCAGCCATTGCATCTGAGTATGGTGCAAACAGTGCCTCACAAGTACCAGGACTTCTTGGAGGTTTTCTGTGAGAAGGAAGCTGACAAGTTGCCGCCTCATAGACCTTACGACTGCGCGATTGATTTAGTGCCAGGGGCGCAATTGCCTGCTGCCAAGCTGTACTCCATGTCGGAGGACGAAATGCAAGAGCTTCGGGAGTTCATAGACCATAACCTCAAGCGCGGTTTCATCCAGGAATCTAAAGCAGCGGGAGGCAGCCCTGTTTTCTTTGTGAAGAAGAAGGACACGCCCCAAAAAAGGCTTATAGTGGATTACAGGTTCATCAACAGCTTGACTAAGCCCAAAGCTTTCCCCATGCCCAAGATTGACGACCTTTTAGCGACCGTCAGGAGGGGCAAGATTTTCACCAAGCTGGACCTACGTGGAGCTTACAATCTCATCCGCATCCGGAAAGGAGATGAGTGGAAGACCGCCATGTTCACCCCTCTGGGCACATACGAATACAGAGTCATGCCTTTCGGCCTCCAAAATGGCAGCCACGTTTTTCAAGCATTTATGCACCACGTGCTAGCAGGTCTCCTCTACAAAAAGTGTGTCTGCTTTCTCGACGATATCCTGATTTTCTCGGAATCGCCGGAGGATCACGATAAGGACGTGAGGGAGGTCCTGCAGAGGCTGAAGGAACACAGGCTGTACGCCAAGTTGGAAAAGTGCCAGTTTGATGTCAGAGAGGTTGATTTCCTTGGCTACAAGTTGTCCGACGAGGGACTGGCCATGGACAGGGCTAAGGTTCAAGCGCTGTTGGACTGGAAAAGCCCTCGAAATCGGAAAGAGGTCCAGAGGTTCATCGGCTTTGCCAATTTTTACCGCAAGTTTATTAAAGGTTTTGCGAACGCGACGGCGGCGATCACTGACACCCTCAGTTCCAAGAAGAAGAAGTTCGTCTGGACCGAACAAGCGGAGCGGTCCTTCCGGACGCTTAAGGGTCTTTTCGCCTCCGAAGAGCAGCTGCTCCACGTGAATCCCGGCAGACCCATGCGGGTAGAGACCGATGCGTCGGATAGAGCGGTTGGGGCCGTTCTTTTGCAAGAGGATTCACAAGGCAACTGGCGACCGGGTGCGTTCTACTCCCGGAAGCTCAGCAAGACGGAGCGCACTTATACCATATGGGACAGGGAGTTGTTGGCCATTCATGCAGCTTTCAAAGCGTGGCGACACTTCTTAATAGGAGCCAAGCACACGGTGCAGGTCCGCACGGATCACAAGAACTTAGAGTATTGGCGGACGGCTAAGTTGCAGACCCAGCGACACATGCGCTGGGCGGAGTTCTTTGCGGACTTCGACTTCAAAATAGAATACATCCCAGGAGACTCCAATGTTATTGCTGACGCGCTGTCCCGAAAGCCGCAATACTTGGAGGAAGCAGCTCCAATCGCAGCAAAGCACATTTTCGCACCGCAGGCGTGGACGTGCGCTACCATCGCAGTCGACCTGGACGCGGTGCGACGCGCGTTGCAAAGGGATCAGTTTGCACAGTCTAAGATGGAGGAGCTACGCGGAGGGTCGCGACACAACGATGAGTTTCAATTACAAGATGGACTTTTGACTCGTAAGGGTGCCCTTTACGTGCCCACCGACGATCTTCGAGCCAAGGTTCTGCAACAGTTGCATGACGCCCCTAGTGCAGGCCATTTCGGCAAAGAAAAGACGATGGAGTTGGTGGCTAGAGACTTTTGGTGGCCCCAGATGAGAGGAGAGGTGGCGGACTACGTCGCCAGGTGTGATATCTGCCAGAGGTCCAAACCAGTGCACCAGAAGCAGGCGGGATTGCTAGAACCGCTGGAGACACCGCAGCAACCATGGGAGAGGGTAGCGTTGGACTTTGTTACAGACCTGCCCAGCTCCAGAGGTAAGACGGCGGTGTTAGTGGTGGTGGACTTGTTCACCAAGATGGCGCACTTCATCCCTTGTGCCAAGGTGGCGACGGCAGAACAGACCGCAAAGCTCTTCATCGATCACGTCTTCAGAGTGCATGGACTTCCGCAGTCCGTCTTGTCCGACAGGGGGCGCCAGTTTGTTTCCACTTTCTGGCGAAAGCTTCTGGGCATCTTGCACGTCAAAATCAACCTGACATCGGCGAGGCATCCACAAACCAACGGTCAAGCGGAGAGGGTCAACGCGATCATGCAGCAGTACCTGCGGTGCTACGCCAACCAGCGACCTGCGGCGTGGGTGGACTATCTGCCGATGGCTGAATTCGCCTACAACAACACGAAACACGCTTCCACCGGGGTGACGCCTTTCTTCGCGAACAATGGCCGTCATCCCAGAACCTTCCCGAGATTTGCGGCACCAGGAGGGGGGGGGCCTCAAGATGCCGACCAGTTTGCAGCGGAGTTGCAAGAGGTGCACGAGGAGCTGCGGAGACATTTGGAGCTGGCAAAACAGGCGTATAAGGTGCAGGCCGATAAGCACAGGAGGGCGGGAGAGGACATCCAGGTTGGGGACTGGGTGTGGTTAGCAGCCCACGCGATGCCGGCCAGGTCATTGGCCAAGAAGAAGTTAGGACACAGGCAGCTAGGGCCATATCAAGTTGAGGCTAAGATCAATCCGGTGGCTTTTCGTATAGCCCTTCCGGAAGGTTCCAGGGTGCACCCGGTCTTTCATAGGTCGGTGCTCACTCCCTACAAAACCCCACACAGGTTTCAAGAGTCAGGAGCACCCCCAGAGCCACGTAGGAGGGCGCCTGAGAGGGGGGAATCGCCAAGACCAGAACCTCTTAACGAGGTCACAGAGATACTGGACTCGAGATGGGGGGAGGAGGGAGTTGAATATTTTCTCGCCAGGGAGGGCACACCAGCCGCTGCTAATAGTTGGGTGCCAGGCTACGAGTTAGACGAACCCCTTTTGAAAGAAGAGTTCCATGCACTTTTCCCACATAGACCCATGCCAGCTGAGTACTTTGATGACTGGCTTTTCACACCCACATTGTCAGATAGCACGTTCAGGGGTTTCTCTTCCCCCGAGGGAAGAACACCAGAATCAAGCCCGCCCAGGGGATCGTGCTCGGGGGTGGACACGGAAACCCCTTATTGGTGGGAGGAGCAGCCAGAGGAGGAATGGCGTAAGAGGTGGCTGATAGGTCCTTGGCGGGCAGCACCGGAGGAAGTAGCGATGGAAGCAGAGACTGAGAAGCATTTGGGGGAAGAACCCGAATTCGAATACACTTACACAGAACTGCCAGCAGAGAACATTGACGTAGACGACCTGTATCCTGAGCCTACCCCCGAAGAGCCGCAGTTTCCACAACCGGTCCCCGGCGAGCGGGAGGGGGGAAGGGGGGGCTTCGAGGGGGGGATGGATGTCAGGGTTTCTGGGAGAGAGGAGGAGATGACAGAGGAGACGGAGAGCGAGTGGGAGGAGGGGCAGAAGGATGAGGAAGAAGATGACGGAATTCTGAGGGAATCCACGAGTCTGAGCAGCGAGTCAGAGGATTCTCAAAAGGGGGTTACCTTAATCAAGCAAAGGGGAGGAGAAGGGAGAAGCGGAGAGGAGCCCAGTGGAAGACAGAGGAAGCAAGAGACGTCTCAGCCGGAACGGAGTAAAGGGGGTGGAGTCGTCAGCCTCTCGGAGGGAGCAGGATTAGGAGAGAACAGAGAGAGGGGGTTGGAGCAGGGTGTTCAGCCGGAAAGGGTGGAGAGCAGAGCAGGGGGTGGTGTAGCGGTCGAAAGAAAGGTCAGCAGCAACGTACGCGCGCCAAGTTCAAGCGTAGAGGCGCGCGGAAGTGGAGAGAGCTCAGGGGAGGAGCCCGGCCCTAAAGCCAGAAAGAGGGGGGAAGAGGCGGCAGAGGATTCAGCCTCAGGCGAGTCACGGAGAGAGGGAACCCAGGGGGGCAGGAAGACCCTGCGGAAAAGAAAGGAGAGGAAGAGGTGGTCTAGAGCCAGGCTATTAAGTTGGTGCGGAAGAGGGGAGGAGTCAGAGGGGACTTCAGCGGTCTAACGTGGCAGACGTACGGCCACAATGCTGAACTGTATGAGAAGCAGAAATCTTCAATAAACTTTTCCTGTAAATAAGCTGCAACGGAGTGAGGTCTCTTGTGAGCTGGGACCAGATCTGGGTGGCCGTGACAATTACATTTACAGAATGGATCAACGTGCCCACTCACCTTGTACCATCGCGAGGGAAGGAATTACTGTGAACCTAACCCTCAGCTTCAGGTAGATGGGACATTTATGAAAGCAGGAAAATTTATTTTTCCCTGTGCAGATGTAACCAAGAAAGGAATTAAAAATTATGGCCAGTTGCCATGGTAACAGAGCCCCCAGATTTGGCCTAGTAGCAGTAGGGTGGGCTCGGGCAGCCTTTCCCCCCCTTCCAATAGGCAATTTCCTTCCATTGAAACTAGAGAAAGACTCGCCGTTCATAGCGGGGATAAAAATTTTATGAAGCTAAATCTAGGCTGTGTTTTAGTGTCAGTCAGCATTAACCCTCAGCATGAACACATAAATAATTGAGATTTCAAATACCCCAGTGCTCCAGATTAGAGGCTCGGAGGGCTAGAGTTCTCATAAGAACATGAGGAGAGCCTGCCGAATCAGGCCAATGGCCCATCTAGCCCAGCATACAGTTCTCACAGTGGCCAGCCATAGGCGTCTGGGAAGCAGGCAAGCAGGACTTGAGCGCCCACCTGCAAGTCTCAGCAACTGGTATTCAGGGACTTAAGGCCTCTGCCCACCTGCAAGTCTCAGCAACTGGGACTTAAGGCCTCTGATAGTGGAGGTTGAACGGCCTTCATGGGAAGTAGCTATGGTTAGCCTTTTCCTGTGTGAATTTGCCCAGTCCTCTATTAAAGCCACCCAAGTTGGTGGCCATCACTGCCTCCTATGTGAGCAAGTTCCACAGTTAAACTATTTGCTGTGTGAGGAAGTAGGCCAAACTGTCAACCAGAGCAGCTTTGCTTATGGGATCTTTTCAGCAAGGTTTCTGTCAGGGAACTGCCATCGGAGCCAGAGGCGGAGGGAAGGCTCCAGAGGGATGCCGGAGAGGGTCCCAGTAGGGGGAGAGGCAGCCCATCTGCTGGGGAAGGAAATCAGCGTAGCACCAGTGGAGAAGGGGGGCAGATGGGGGAATTGGCGAGGGGGCTCCAGGTCTCCTCGCTGGAGACCAGCGGGGAGAGCACGGGTCCTCCGCTGCCCACACCCTCCCTGCGCAGAAGACTTCCGCACAGGGAGAGTAGGAGGAGACTAGGCGTCAAAGAACTTCTTTGCTGGAAGAAGTTCAAGAAACGCCCACTGACGGATTCTGCCAGCAATTGAGACAGCCATGGATGGGTGGCTGTCCGGACAGAAAGGGTTCACCCAGGTAACCCAGCCAGGTATGGCGACGAGTTATGCACGAGCAACCCCTAGAACCATTACAGTTTCCATCCCAGTCACGAGACATCCTCATGCCTTGAGTTGTGTAATAGGTGGTTGAAATGCTGAATTGGCTTTTCTGGTGTGCCTTCACTACCTCATCTCAGTAAACTGCAATGATGTCACGGGTAAGAGGCTGGCCCCACCGTGCTATTCCAAGCCAGCTGTTCCTGGCCCCAAAGTATATTTAAACTGTAAACAGGGGTGCCAACTTCAATAAAATATTTGGGGGGTGGGCAGGTAAGCCCCACCCCACATAATCAATCACAAGACATGGCACATGCACATCATTTGAATGGCAATGCCCATCAACTTTGGGGTAGCCCAGCCCCCTTATTTTTTGGGGGGGGGCTCCTGTTCCTAGGAGTTGGCGCCTATGACTGTAAAAGACTATCCATTGGTTCCAGTTTTCATTTTAAAAAATCATTAGACTCAGAACCACTATTTTTAATCAATGGAGAAAAGTTAAGAAAAGTTCAGGTGGATGACTTGACGGTTAATTCCATTTAGCCTGCAATGAAAGGGTAGATCCTATTCTTTCAAAGCAGTCTGAAGGACACTGGGGCACTCATGATGGCTTCATAATTAATTACTTCATTTTAGTAACATTTGACTATTACTTCACCTTAATAATATTTCAGCTCCTGTGTTTCTTGCTGATTAACCAATAATGCACAGTGTGTTTCAGTGTGGTGGCAAATCTATGCTCCCTTGCAGCGAAGCTTGTAAGTCATGCTTCTTTACAGCAAGTGACATTGCTTTTGGAGACAACATTTCTATCCCAATATTTATGTTCAGGAGGGCAGCAGTAGTTACTTTGAATCACACAACCCCTTTATCACTGGCTCCTCTGGGATGCTTGCAACCCATACTAGATCTTCATGGGACATCTAAATATTGTTTAACATTGAACTATCATTGGTGAAATAATTATCCTTCAGTGGCTTTCAGTGGCTGCTCCTGTTGCTTGGGAGCCAGAGCCAGAGTGCTTATATAACTGCAATCTGACGCCAGTGCTGATCTATGTCTTTTATTCTTATTAATTAACCTAGAATGCTCTTCCCATAAATTATGGAGATCAGGTTTCACTCATATACTTTGATGGAGTGAGTAAAGTCCATACAGTCACCTTGACTGTGTGAACGAAAAAAAGAGACTGATTAAAGTTTGCTACGAAGCACGTGACTTGTGTTTGAAAAAAGGAGCCCAAACAAAAGATGGAAGTTCTATACACTGTTTACTCAGAAATGAGAAGCCCTACTGAGTCCTGTGGGGTTAACTTTGAGGTAAGTGTGCATTGGGCTGCAGCCCAAACACCCCATGGTTGAAGATCATAACCATAGTGGGCTTCCCATTGGACTTTAGGGCAACTGTCTAATGAATCGATTCCTCTCTGGTTCTTCCTTTGGTTAACTAAGAAATACACAGCCATGTCTACTGCCTGGATGGGACCAAAACCAATTATTATGTTCTGTGGCTAAGGGGTGGTGAAAGGTGCTTTAACTGCTTGCCTATGAGAAGCATTGCCCAGAATTTGACAATATGTAGTAAATGGACTGCAGTTGTCTCGAAACATTCTGTAGGCCTGGCTTTGCTGGTGTTGGATTGCAGGCAAAAGAAAATGCTAACCTTTGGATAGTTTTAGGGTTCTACGAATTATTGTAGTGAGCTTTGCATGTATCCATCTAGAGGAATCATCCACAGAGCTGCAACAAGAATGAAAGAACAGGCCTCTTGTATCATGTGGAATTTGGAAGCCTCTTGGAAGACATCTCATCCTAGGTGCACCTGCAACCCAAAGATAATGTATTGCCTATTTGAAAAGCACAAGGAGACTCGTTTAGATTAGGAGTAACAGGTAGACACTGGGTGCTGGAGTATATCAGTACATGTAGGTGAGAGCTCCACAACTTTCACTTTTCTTGTGATTTTCTCAAATGAACTTGATCTGGAGCTAATGTTCAAAGTTGCTCTTCAGCCAGTCACTAACCTTCCATTTCCTCATGCTCTCCATATGTCCCACATGCCGCTGTAGTGGCAGCTAATGGCAATTGCAGTATTTTTTCAGATTAACCACAGATGAAGAAATCTTGGTTCACCTGCATTTTTCAATCCAAGCTACATGGCTGTCAAAATGAATGGCTTCAGTAGCTTGGGGTAGAACATTTCCTCTGATGTTATTGGTGCTTATTATTGCTTTTTTAAAAGTTTAGTGGCCATGATTCATATCCTCACTGGAAGGCATTTTATCGCTGTTTCTTTCTGACATATCAGATCATTTCATTTTTTTATTATCATGCACATATTTTTATTGATCAAACAAAAGACTGTGCAACAATGGAACAAAAATAAGCAACCCCTACATATTTTGTGGTGGGGCTGCTTCAGACAGATTCAGAGCTTTCTCAAGCTGAAGTGGAATCTCTCCAAAGCACCCCAAATTGAAATGGGATCCTTTAAAATGCTTTGGATGTTTTGCTTTTTTAAATATGTTGCAGATAGTATGACAGCAAAAACTGGAAAAAGCTTGCTATATAGGGAAAACACTAGGGTGGTGATTATGGGATGGATAGCTCTTTTGTGACAGTCAGGTCTAGCTTTTAATCACAAGGAATGATTTTACCAGAGCTCTACAACCACAGTGTTGGGGGGGGGGAAGGGGCACTGAAGTAATGTATCACCTTGTCTTTGTCTGTGCACTTTGCTAGTTCTGTTAGTGATGTTTTCTTGGGAAATGTTGGGCATTCAAGTCCTTTGTTCCCCCTCTGCTCCACTGCCTCCCTTTGTACAAGGTCCTGAAGCAGACTGAAACTCACTCACACCCACCAGACTTATTGGAACCCATAGAAAAGTATAGTTCCTCAAGCTTTTGGGAGATGGCAGCTTTGATGCACCACCACCACCACCATCATCATCATCATTGAAATGGCTTGAATTAATAGATTGACTTTTTTTCTAGGAGAACATACAGGCCAAAACATGGTGCAGTGTATATAGATAGATGATAGATGATAGATAGATAGATGATGATAGATAGATAGATAGATAGATAGATAGATAGATGATAGATAGATATAGATAGATAAAAACAACCCCCCATATGTTGTTGTTATTTATAATCTGGGAAATCAAAGTAATAGGTGAGCTACAAGAGGAAAAGGCAATATGATGATGGCCCATTAGGAATACATTGGTAAGTGTTTTCTCATCTGCAGCACTGTGTGTCAGGCCTCATAAGCACCAGTGCAGATACTACAGGTCCAGCAATGACCGAGGTTAATGAACTAAATCATTAGCAAATTACAAATTTCAGTTGGTGAATTAGGAAGAAAAGACTTCCTAAGTGAGAATTTATTATAGTTCACATTTAGGTCTTTGTTTTAACTACTTCAGGGATGATTAACTTATGGTATGGGCTCTCTCTCTCTCTCCCCCACCCCTCTGCTTTTCCCATTCATGGACGCACATAAAATTAATCATTAATGGAATTGTATTTATGTGATGGTCATGGCAGAAATGCCAGTAGAAGGTGCTAAGGAGGAAAACACCACCACAATGGATTCTTAATTAGGGTTTTGCAAACTGGAGCTAGATGAAAACAAAGGGAGCTGCAGATCAAGCCCAACCAAATACTACAAATTTGAAAACATCACAATATTCCCATTGCCCAGCAGAATTACTCTTTCCTGAATTTCCTGGTATTGACTATTGACAGAGCTAAAGTGCAAGGACAGATTACAGGCTGGATATGGGAGCCCCTCCAGTCACTGTTTTTAGACAGCTACAGGCAACATCATTTGGCTAGTCCTAGGGAGAGTCAGGATATGTGGCTTGCCCATGCCATTAAGAAGCCCTGCCCTACACCTTTCTCCATCTCCCTACAATTAAAGCACAAATTCCAGCTCTTGACGGAAGCTGGACACCGTTAGAAATCTAGCAGGCAGAAAGATCCATTCCTAGGAAATGTCAGACACAATACATGCTGTGTGTAAGTTCTGGTCAAAGGAAGGAAGAAGCAGAAAACCATTGGAGACATGCAGCAGCCATCTTGAATTGTGTTCTTGAGGGGGGCACATTCTCCCTTTTGGCCACAAGTCTTGCTGTGATCATGTGGGATGTAACGGGAAATAGATATTCAGTTTAAGATTACAGTGGTACCTCGGTTTAAGAACAGTCCTGTTTACGAATGATTCGGTTTACGAACTCCGCAAAACTGGAAGTAGTGTTTTGGTTTGCGAACTTTACCTCAGTCTAGAAATGGAAACCAAATGGTGGAAGGGCACTGGCAGTGGGAGGCCTCATTAGGAAAAGCGCGCCTCGGTTTAAGAATGGGTTTGGTTTAAGAACCGACTTCAGGAAGAGATTAAGTTCGTAAACCAAGGTACCACTGTACTACAGTGGCTTTGGACGAAGCCCCAGGGACTTATTAAGGAAGGACTGGCTATGAGACAGGAGACATGACCTGCTCTCTGTAACAACTTCTCTGACCTGCTCTCTGTAAGAACAAGTCAGACCTGGTTCTTTGGTCTAAGCAATTAATGGGCTCAGTTTACTGCTGCCCCTGTTTTACCTTGCCCACCTTACATTGCCTTATATTTCAGATCCTGCAAATGACACCAATAGTATGTTACTCAGTGGCCCAGCAAACACATTGCTGCAATTATGAGTAGAGGAGCCTGGTGCAGAAAAGTGTGTCATTGGAAAGGTTGGTGGGTAGAATTGGCTGCTCCTGCACCTTTAGAAGTGGCTTAATAGGCAGAAACATGCTGCTAAAATGTAAAGTGGAATAATATCACTCACTCTCAGTTGCCATCAGAAAAGAATCTTTTGGAGTCCGTGCAAATGCTAACAGCCCTCATGCTCAAATATCTTCTGTTAAGACCTCAAGGAAGCTAAGTGCATTACTATCTAGTACAGGGAGGGTTTTCACAAAACTTTATTGCAATCATCTTTTTTAAAAAATATGAAAAACAGTATATAAATACTCAATTTTTAACTCATGAGCTATTGCTGCAATCTATATTTTATCTTTATGAACGCTGTTTTTATTGTGTTATGTTATGTGAGCTGGTCTTTGACCTTAATAAATTATCTATCTATCTACTCAAGCTGGATAAATAAAATAAAAACATGTGACCCTGTGGATCATATACTACCTACTTTGCCATAAAAATAAATTGAAAAGGTTCCTGACTACCCTTTGTAGAAACTAAATGTGTAGAAACTTTGTAGAAACTAAGACTCTGCTCTCTGGGACTACAACCTTTTTCTTAAGATTTGCAAGCTTTCCATATAGAAAAGAGCCCTGTAACTAACCAAGCATCCAGCCAGTTAATAAACTGAGAATGTGATCTCAAGTCACCAGTCACACGATTGTTATCAAATATGTTCAAAGTGCCCAAGTTACAACGGTCAAAGCCAAAGCTGGGAAGATGTGATATCAGATGGCAAACAAAGCTGTGGTTTGCAGAGAGGTGAGTTTTCTACATGTGCAGTTGCAATACTGAATTTACTGTTCGTTTCACAAGCTGAAAATAGGGTGTTGTTGTTTTTTTACAAAAAAGTCTGCTCTTTGTGAATATTTACATCTCATTTCTGGAATATTTAATGCATGATTATGCACAGACTGATAGCAACCAGCTCTCTGCTGTGTTTAGGAGCAGGATACTGGCTTTCGACTTTTGTTGGATAGACTCTGGTTTTGTTTGTTGCTTCACAGATGCCTTCCACCCCTCAGTCTGTTCTCAGTGTAAAAGGAGATGGCATGCTGACTCTGAATAGTGTAGCATGGACTTCCTGTTGCTCTGGATTCAAGCGTATGTTTGACTTGGCAAATGTTCCTCCTTTACAGATCTAGGAGTAGTTATGTTTGATTTTCTCTGATGATAAAATGCAAAACAAAAACAAAAACCAACCAAAACAGCCCTTGGGATTTGGTCCCAGGTCTGAGGAACCTGACTCTGAAAGGGAACAGGTGCAGGTTATATGAGAGAAGGATGCTAGTCAGTCAACCCCAACTCCTTGCCTGGAGGCTGTTATCACAACATTTTGAGAACTGTCTTCATGAGCATTCCAGTCAGGGAAGCGTTCATTACTAGCCCTGTTTGGTGGGATGCATGAGGGGAAAGAGCACAAGTGACTATGTTCAACCCACACATCCACCCTCCCCAGGAAAGAAATATGGGCTTCGTGGAAACAGCCTATGTTCATTATGGGAAAATCTAATAGGCATGGAGGTGAGAAATGGAAGATGGAATCCCACATCATGCTTGAGAAGCAGGAGGTAGGGCTGCATTGTTGAACCAGTTAATAAGTTAGATTCAGCATAAGCAGAACTAACCTTCAAAAATCTGTTCCATAGTGCTGTGATTTACTCTACTGTTTTCATAGACTCATTTTGTTCTCACAGCCTATCTGCAAAGTAACTGTGTTCTTTTATATGTGCACCTATTTTTCATTCTCAGGAATTTTTGCATCTCTGCATTGCAAACAACAACAACAAAACCCCAAACCAACTCTTTACATAATCTGCAATATCAGGTGTACCTGCATTGGAAAGCAGAGCTGTGGGAAGGGGAATGTAAAGGTGATTCCTGAGTGGTGGGGCGCAACAGGTGATTAGGAAAGTACCAAGGAGTGAGTGGGAATCCGTAAGGGCCATTGGCTGCAGAGTGCTTTATTAATTAATTCCTTACTGAAGGTATTTTTAAGCCACCTTTTATGGCCAAGCCCTGAACTTAGCTAAACATAGCATGTAAAATCACAATCGTAAATGTACAACATGTAACAAAATAGTAATAAAATAACACTAAATACCATCCCACCCAGGTTAACACGATCAATCAATCATTTTATTTGTATGTCACCTTTCCAGAGTTAACACCATGTTCAAGGTGGCTTACAACATACAAAAATTACATATTTATAAATATAGCAAAAGTAGTCAAATAAATAAAACATTAACAAGTACACAACCAAATTGAAAATTTCCCACATAAATCATAAGAAGATACAAAAACTTAATATGAATAGCATCAACACCTGCACCCTTTAAACAACAGACCCCTCTAAACAAAGCCCCATCACAAGAGTCTGTTCAGCAGCCTCAGCTTTTGTAGCTGGAGTCAGTCAGGACTCTGCCCTCCCAGGCCAGGTGGGAAAAGGCCTGCAAGGCAGGGGGCAGGTGTTCACAGCCAATATGACCAAAACAAATAAAGCAGCTTAGCACTATATCATACAGTAGCAGTTTAGCAAACTTTTAAGAAAAGTGACTTGAAGCAAATCGAACACTTAGCTAAAGGCTTGTAACGATGGGGCCATCCAAACTTCGACTAGAATAGAGCTCCACAAGCATAGGGGCCACTGCTGGGAAGTCATCTCCAGTGTGCCTGCCAGTCTAAATGATTCTACTGGTAGGTATAGGGCAAATTGTCCCTGCTAGGGTTGTCCTATTTTGAAGAGCAAAAAAGAGGACGCTATGGCAACTCTCATTTTAAATACCCCCTACTATGTGTAGACTATAAAAGCTATGATATATTGCTGAGGAGGGCAGGAGAAGAGAAAAGGAAAGCAAATCTTCAAACACCAGTTATGTCTATGTCTCACCCAGAAAGTATAGCCAGAGACATTTTGGCAAATTTAAAAAATCCATGGAGAGAATTTTTACCCTTGAAAAAGAGGACATGTCCTGGAAAAAGAGGACACATGGCAACTCTCTTTTCTGACATCCCTTGGATATGATTTCTGAGCCCACAGTCCAAGTGGAAGCAATAGCGCTTAGTAGTTACGTATCTTTGCTGGATGTGTGAGCATCTTTCTCTCCCTCCTTAAGCACATAGAGACTTGTTTGCAGACCCTGTGAGAGGCACATGTCCAAGTCTGAGCTTTTGAAGTAAGCTATAGCTTGCAGAAAAGAGATGCCTCAGTGTCTGAGTTAAACCCCACCTAACTTCAACTACCTTTTCCTAAGATAAAGACTTTATCTCCCATCCGACATAACAAGGAATAAAGTTTCAATCAAATGGGGAAAGAGAAGAATGACTAATACTACAAAAAGCTAGTTTACACACACACGTTTTGACCTTCTGAGTTAAGTTTTCCTTCCTCCCAAGGGCAGCCCCCTCTCTGTTTTGAAACCATTTTATGAGACAAAGCAAAAAAAGGGATTGGGGGCAGCTTTGCTTGAAGTTCATGTTGAGAGATTGGATCAGATAGCGAATTGTTAATGCTGTAGTTTAGCATGAACTCAGGCATGCTGCTTGCCAAAAATGCTAAAGTGTACATCTCAAAGACAGGATGTTGCATCTTGTCAGTATAAACAGCCCCCTCCTTGAGAGTTCACAGTCAGGGGAAGTCAGCTGCTCCGCCAAAGCTAGTTGGCTCCATGTTAAACTTCTCCATTTTCCATTAATTCCTCTTGCTAAACAGAAAATATGCACAACGATGATCCCCAGAGCACATCAGGTCATTATCAGCTGATTCACATAGATCATTCTTTATCCAGTTTATCCTTACCTGGAAAATTCCTAGTTCATGTTATCCACCCTGAAACAGGCTCTTGGAATGATGAGCACAATCTTCAATGACTGTCAAAGCCGTATTTACAATTAAAACATCCAGCTCGATACAACACACAAAAAACACACACAGGATGCTTAAGATTCTCTCACCTTTCCCCCCTTTCAGACTCGAAGCTTTAAAGGCTAATGAGTTAAGAATTGCCCAGGGTGATAATGGGGCTGCTAAATTTCTTTTAATGATTGCTACAGGCTCTAAAAGAGCTAGAAACAAAACTAGAGCAGGCTCTTTGGGAGAGGGTGTGTGTGTATGTGTGTGTGTTCAGGCACAAAGGACTGGGAAAGAGGAGCCTGGGAGAAAGGGGCTGCAGTTTTCACACTGTTAGGTGTTTAGAGGAAGACAAGCCACAGACACAGATGACTAATTCTGGCTAATTGCAACCTGCATAGGTCAAGGCCTGAAGGCCTCAGTGCCGCTAGGTCAGGGCAACATCCATCACTAGCCTCTTCTGTGAATAGTGGATCATCAGCAAGCCAGGACAATGGGAGGCACAATGGGAGCTTGAGAGGGCTTAACAAGGACAACAAAATTTAATCATTGCATCTCCTTCATACTCACTTCTCTCTTTCTGATTGGCAAATGGCCTGGTGAGAAGTTACTCTGCAGAACATAACAAGGAGTGAGGCCTCACAGCCCTTTTCTCCTCTGTGGGCCAACCCCAGCCTTGTAGACTCTGCATCTTTCCAGCACATCGTATGCTGAGTGCTTTTTCATATTTCCAGTCCTGATTTGTTGTGGGGTAAAAAGGTAAAGGGGCCCCTGACCATTAGGTCCAGTCGTGACCAACTCTGGGGTTGCGGTGTTCATCTCGCTTTATTGGCCGAGGGAGCTGGCGTACAGCTTCCGGGTCATGTGTTCAGCATGACTAAACCGCTTCTCTCTTGGGTGGCCCCCCCCAAAATTTAAAGAACACAACCTGTTTGCCTCATCTCTATTAAGGTGGTGGTGTGGATTGTGGAATAGAGCTGTTGGCAAAAAATGAGCTGAGTGAGTGAGGGAGTAAGTGAATGAATCTTTATTTGCATCAGGCACCAGCCGTAGCAATTAAAAAAAAATGCAGTAAACTGAGTATTTCAGTATTATGTCCATGAATGGAAGCCAGGATAATCCCTGAGCATTTGGCCATGCTGGCTAGGATTGATGGGAGTTCGAGTCCAACAGAGCCGGATTTATGTATAAGCTAAACAAGCTATAGCTTAGGGCCCTACTCTCTTGGGTGCCCCCCAAAAAAATTTAAAGAAAAAAAAACCACTTAATAATTATTTCACTTCTTCTTACTTGTATTTCAGTTCAACAATTACTTTGGTAAAATACATATTTTGTTATGTGCAAATGGCTTTAGATAGCTATTAGGTCCATAAATTACTATATAGCATATATTCAACACAAAAAACTGTGACAATTTGTTGTTGACAAAGGACAGCTGGACATATAAAGGGCGCCATTACCTTCAGTAGCTTAGGGCCTCATCAAACCTAAATCCAGCCCTGGAGTCCAACAACATCTGAAGCACATCAGGGTTGAGAAGGCTGCTCTCACACTGAAAGCAGTGGATCTCCAGACATGGGTCTTCTATATAATCTACTACAAGACCCTTTAAATAGGAGATTCCAGGGACTTGACCTGAGATCTGCAAACCTGGAGCCTTGTCCTTTACATGCCCTCTTCTGCTGAGCTATAGTCCCTTCCAGAACAATATAGTACTCTGGAGAATCACTATTATACTTTTTCAAAGTTTCACTGCTAACTTTGGAACTTTCTTTAGTCAAAGGAGAGTACTCAGATAAGCAACGAGCCATTCTTTCCTGGCTCCATCTCACCCAGCAACTCTGTTGCTTTGATGCTTTATGAACAATGCGCCTCAGTAATGAGATATGCCTCAAACAGTAGAGTCTGTTTGTTCTCCAGTGCTTGGCTATTAGGAAGTGCAGGTTGTTCTGCTGACACACTGTTCACAGACATGATCAGAATAGCTGCTGGAGTCCCATGAAAACAGTTGCTAAGGTTGGAAGACTGATATTCAGCAAAGGAATAGGACACTTCTGGATTAAAGTATCTTTTCTGCACCTGAAATTTAGTCTCCTTGTGTGTGTGACTGGAATAGAGTTGTCAATTTATTTGTTTATTTCACACTTTACTTTATCAATAACCTAAGAAAAACAAATTCTAACAGATTGCATGGAAATTTATATCCAATTATATCTTTAATAATTACTAAGATGATTTGCCACACTGTCTTTACCCCCGTACAACTCCACCGTATGTGAAAAAGTTGACATCTGCAGGCTGACATCTCCAGCAATCCCCACAGCAGTAAGCATAATTTTTTTCTGAAGCTGGTGGGTGTAAAAAAATATTACAGAAATCTTCTTTCAATTGCATATTATAGTTAGGAGCAAACTTGCATATATAACTCTTAGCATTCCTCTTGTTTGGAACAGTTCCAAATCTCTTTCTCATAATTACTAATATTTTGCAGCACTTGCTTCTGTTGTCATTAGAATTGTGCACATTTGAGGCAAAAAAGAGAACAAAACAAAAAAACAACTTTCCCCCCAAGATTTGGTACGCACAAAGTTTTCAAAATTAGCTAACTCTCGAGTGACGTCATTTATTAGTTAACCTAAGAGCCCTTGCTGGATCAGAAGAAAGACTTCCATCTAGTCCAGCATTTTGTCCCAGGCCAGATGCCTATGGGAAGACCACAAGCAGGACCTGAGCACAAGAGTCTTCTTCCAAGAGTCTAGCAACTAGCATTCAGATGCATACTGTTGAATTATAGTAGTAAAAGAGAGAGAGGGATATCCACTTTTTCATGTAACTGGCTTTCTTCTCTTGCCCACATTCTCCACAGGTAGAGAGAGTGCCAAGGCAAAGTGAAGAAAAGAATGATTGCCATGAGTCTGGTAGACATGTGAGCTGGCCATTAGGCATGCAAATGGAAGATGTTGGTTAAGATTCCACAGGGAATGCACACGCCTGCACATTTTATGCATGGACTTCATTTCCCCCAGAAGTTATTTTTCAGAAGATGGCTTCCAGAAGGCTCTCTTTTCTCTTGAAGATCCTCCTAAGAGCTTTTCAAAGGAGAAATCATTGGGGGGGGGGGGAATGCATATGTTACTAGCAGCATTCTCCCTCTAAAAAACTATTGCACCCAGTCTCCAAACTACTTTCTTCTTTTTTGATTTGGTAGATTTTATATATCTATTTTTTTTTCAAAAAAAGAATTTTGGAGGGAATTTTGGAGGGAAGAATATAGAACTTACAGGACATGATCATAAGCACAAATTTTAGACCACAGTTGTGGCATTTAATTTTATGAAATGTGGATGTGATTGTTAGGACAATTGTTGATGCAAATCAGGAAAGCAGATAGCTGTGAAAAATATGAACACAATTTAGATTATAGGGCTGAAATATTCAAATTGATATGAAAAATATAAAAAGGAGAAGTTTTGCTATGAGCTGCATATCAGTTATATGCTCTGCGCAAAACTGATTTTTCCCATTACTAATTTCTTAACCAGTTCCGCACTAGTGAAGATGGACTAAGGTTCAGATTCTACAGATGAACATTTTGAGATTTCTTGGCCATAAAACACTATAATCCATATGATTTTTTTGTATGTAGTTTAACTTCAGTCAATAGAATTACACCAGAGTGTGTAATTTGAACCTAGACAAAAATCTCTCTCTCTATATATTTTTAAAAATTATTTTTGCATTTTCAATTTTCAATTTCACATACAATAAATGAAAAAAAGAAGATACACAAACAGATAGAAAAATAAAATCTCCTTTGACTCCCCCCCCTTGTGGATCCACATATAACTATTTTCCCTCTGCATCTCTTCTGTAACTCTGTTCTTATAAGTCCTTTATCAATCCATAGTTCACATTTTGACTACAAGTTTTCTGTCAGTCCTATCAATGAATTTTATTGTTTGCAGTAGCTTTTCAAATAGATTATATACTTTTTCCATTCTTTAATAAAATCAGCCCCTTCCTGGTTATATATATATAACCTGATTATATATATATAATGAAACTTGAACCATACCTGACTGCCTCATGTGAATTAAAGAAAAGTCTCATTCAAGTCCTTTAAAACTTTCTTTTTCTGGAGAGTAGGAAATCCTGAAGTTATTTTTTCTCATTCTCACAGTACTGGATGACTCTTTGAGGACTTGGCAGAATATATATTCCAGGTGACATGCCTTGATTTCATCCCTTCTGTCTTGTCTCTCCATGTGTGACAAGCTTGGGAGATTTTTTTTTTCTTGTCTAAGAAAACAAGACAGCATTATTATTTTTAATTTGAAAGCACCAATGATATCTAGATGAACTAACATCAGAAATATTTGCAATTTTGTTCTGAATTTCCACACTTCCCTTTGCGTCACAAAGGGCCTGTTAGTTTGCAACTAGACAACAAGTTTTGCTGGAAGAAAAGTACAGGAGGTTTTTAGTTACCATGATCTGGAAAGTAAATTTTCTGTATGTGTATGCTTGGTGGATCTCTTTATATCCCCCCCCCAACCCAATGCTTAAAAAAATGAATCTTACCCTGCTCTTCTTGATGCCACTTAAATGAGAACCATGCACAGGCAGCCCACTGAAATTCTTCCAGCAGTTCACCCAGATGTTTCATTTTGAGTTTGAAGAGCTCTTTAGCTTTGGGAGCTGCCAGTGGGGAAACGTCCTGTGGAGTGTTGGTGTCCTGCATTAAACTCTCTGGCCTCTCCTTTAAACTCAGGAAGCTCAAACTGCAGTTTGGTGGTGTGTTGGGGAGTTGCTGCTGAAGTGATGCTGAAAATTATTTGTTTCCCGCATGCTCCTCTGCTTTGCCTTCACATGCCATGTTGCTTAGGTTTTATCTTGCACTGAGGCATTCCTTTTGGTCCAGGGCCCTGATAATGACACTATCCTTCAAAGTGGTGCTGGGTGGCGGGAGGTGGGGGGGAGAGCCTGTTTCCATGGAAACAGTAAGCCTTCCCCAATTGTATAGGAACCTCAGATGGCATGCATTAGCACACTGCCAGCAGCTAGGACTGACCTATAGTCAATCCACTCTGGTCCCAAAGCTATCATTCTCATTGTTGGCGGGGGGGGGGGGGTGAAGGCCAAAAAAAAGGGGGGGAATACAACCTACCTACCCAAATATCCATTTTGATACAGCGAATGAAGGTCACGGCTGAGGAGTACTTTTAAAACCACCATTTTGGAAGGCAATTTGGTCTACAGATGCTACCAAGCCTATTTTTAAACTTTGCCTATGGCACGACGCCTCATGTTGATAGGGCAGCCACCTCCGCGTTCCCAAAAGAGGAGACCGTTTTACATAAAATTTGCATATGCTAATCCATATGTAGATATAAATTTAGAAATAATGACTATCATTTAAATAGAAATGGGATACATCTCACAAAGGGGGAAGGCTGTGGACTGGGTGACTTGTGAGCCTGCTCAGTCTGCTTTCCAGACATGTGGGCTATTGATGGGCAAGTTCAGGGTCCTTGCTGCTTATCCTTCTTATGGTTCTTTCTCTTTAAACTGACCTCGGGCTAAACCCAAGCCTTCAAATACAGTGCATCACACTCGGTCACTTTGAGAACAGGAAGCTGGACTAGATAGTCTGATGCAGCAAAGCTCTCCTTATGGACTACCCATGTCTACCTTACATATCGTATGACCTTCCATCTTTCAGTTTGTGGAGCATATACGAACCTGTGATTACATTTCACAGAATGGTTTGTGAACCAGAAGTGTTCCTCACCATGTTTTGGGCCAGAAGTTCACATTTGGATAGAACAAGACTTCTACATATCTTTTGTGCTGTTTCATTCGCTCATTCGTGCTAAATCATAGTTTGGCTTAGTGTTACGGCCGGAAATCTATGTCCCCACTGTGGAAGGGTGTGTGGATCCAGAATTGGCCTCCACGTTCACTTATGGACTCGCTGCTAAAACTGTGTTTATGGAAGACAATTTTACTTGGCTACAAATGATAGAAGAAGAAGAAGAAGAAGAAGAAGAAGAAGAAGAAGAAGAAGAAGAAGAAGAAGTATGAATGAGGAGATCATAGCTCCACCTCCAGACCTATTGCCTCTCATGGTTGACATAAGCTATGCCTTCATTTCCCTGTCAGCTGTCCTCTGCTCTGTCCTCTTGCTAGTTGATAGAGCTTCCCCACCTCCTATTTGCATACTCACAACATTCCACCCATCAACAGCGGAGCATCAACTTCCAGTGTATGGCCATCCAGAATGTCCCTCGCTTGTTGAGGTTTGTTAGCGACCATCTGGGAGCAAATGCCCTCCTCAACACATCCAATGAGTATCAGTTGGGAGTGGGTTCAGGGGGGCAGGGCCAGTGACAACTTCTGCACCTTCAAAACTCTGAACTTTCCCTGCAGAATGATTCAGGGCAGGCTGAAAGCCTAAAGCCTCTGCACATGAAAAATAGAAAAGTTGCTGTATGTTGAGTCAAACAATTGTACATTTAGCTCAGCCTTGTCTGCACTGACTAGCACCAGTTTTCTAGGAATGCAGACAGGGAGTATCTCTCAACCATACCTGGGAGACTGAACCTGGGACCTTTTGCATGTGTTCTATCACCAAGCCACAGCCCTTCCACGAAAATTCAGCATTCAGGGAGTTCTGCTGGGGTGCGTTTATATAGGTAGATATGCAAACATCTGTACTTATGTGCATCCATTCAATCAACCAACGGTGTCTCTGAAAAATCTTACACATCACTTGGGAAGACAGGCAAACTAATATATATGTATTGGATGAAGCAAAGATCACCAGGGGTGAAGCAATGATTCTTCAACATCCACTTCGTTGGACTGGTCATGTTGTGCGGATGCCTGATGATCGTCTTCCAAAGCAACTACTCTATTTTGAACTTAAAAATGGAAAGCGTAATGCTGGTGGTCAACAAAAGAGGTTTAAAGACTGTTCAAGGCAAATCTTAAAAAGATGTAGTATAAACACCGACAACTGGGAAACACTGGCCTGCGAACGCTCCAATTGGAGAACAGCCTTTACCAAAGGTGTCATGGACTTTGAAGACACTCAAACTCAGAATGCAAGGGAGAAATGTGCTAAGAGGAATTCACGCTTGGCAAATCCACACCGTGATCAACTCCCACCCGGCAACCAATGCCCCTACTGTGGAAGGACGTGTGGGTCCAGAATTGGCCTCCACAGTCACTTACGGACTCATTTTAAAACCGTGTTTATGGAAGACAATCTTACTCGGCTATGAGTGATCACCAAAGAAGAAGGATATGCACATGTGTGCGTGGAAGCAAGCCACTGAAGCTCCTTTAAGGACTTTACTTGCTGCATTCTCAGTAGCACAAATAGAAATATCCTGCAAAACTGGAGGGCAGCTATACAATTGATTGCCTAGTGGCTTAGCCATTTGGAATACACTGGCATTTAGCCCATTTCGAAAAAGGGTGGCTATTCTCAGGGATGCTTTCACATTGGTTAGAGGAAATCTGGGGGCGGGGGGGGGTACCTGTAGCGTTTTATCATCTCATGGAGTCCTGGTTCCCTGACACCTTATTTTACAACCAGAAAATGCCAGTGGAAAAAAAATCTCTTCACATTTAACTACTTCAATCATGTTTAAGGCTAGTAGAAGACGGGGGGGGGGTGGGGGGGTGGGGGGTGGAGAGGAAGGGTGGGAGGAGATTTTCCTTTAGGACCTCGGCTTGCTCAGAAGTGCAGTGCATTTATCTTTGTTTGTGAAAAGTAGTAGTATTTTAAAAGGCATTAAGCATGAAGTGATTAATCAAATGGCAAGAATAGGCCTTTAGGGTGCTCTGGAGAGTCTGGAGAAACACAATTGAGAAATGATGCTTTCTGCTCTATTGAAATGCAAATGCAGCCCAGCACAGCCCTCTCAGAAAGTGTGGGGTGGGGGGCGCTTCATGTTATCAATTCCTGAGAATACCTGCTTGTATGCATCATGTCTATTTACTTTGCTTGTATAAGCCCCTGGCAAGGTAGAGCAAGTGGATTTACACCTGAGCAAAGGTACCATAATTAGCAGAGAAATGCCCAATGAGAAACAAGGGACACTCCAGAACAACCAACATATTGGTTGTCTTTTTTCTCATTCAGAGATCTTTTGCTTTTTATGTTTCTGTCTTTATTAGCTCAGTCTTCCACTTCTGAAGCAATGAAATCCTTCCACCACCACCCCAGATACGAGTCTAGCAGCTGTTAAGAGCCCAGAGTCAAAATTATTTCATCTTGTTGATGATATTAAAAAGAATAAAAAAGGGGGGAGAGGGGAAGGACCTTTTTATCCTTTTGTTACCATCCGCACACAGTTCAATTACTTTGATTCTCAAAGGCCCTGAATGCCACTGTAAGATCTTGGATAAATCGCTGCAGAACTTGATGTTGGTGTGTTGTTGTCAGAATAAGATAATATTCATGAGATTATTCCTCGAGGAGGAGGAAACAGGTTTGTTTTGTGAGTCTACACAAAATGGATAATCTAAGTAGACCTCCCAAGTCCTAGAGGTGAGAGAAGTCACCTGAGTGAATTCCACAAAATAAAAATGAAGTCTGTCCCCTATGCACTCACCAAGCATGACCCCCTGTAAATGTGGTCACATGTGACATGGGTGAGCTATGAGCATATCTTTATCTGCAGGTGGACAATTTTGTTTGATCAGGTGTTTTTTTTTTATTTAAAAAATATTTTTCATTTTCTCATTTTACAAACTTATAACAATACAAATTTACACATCAAATTCAAGATACCAAATATTAATATCGACCCCCTGCCTCTCTTTCTGTGGTTGCTTATGTCATATCTTTTATCACTGCGTATCTGAAATCTATTTATTATTTATCCTTTATACTCAATTTAAATGATTTTACTGCTCATTTTTAATTCAGGCTGTTTACAACAGTTCTTCAAATAGCCCTTAAATCTTCCCCATTCAAAGTTAAAAAGTCTCTTCTTGATTTCTTCTTCTTCAGGTAAGTTACGCCATTTCTGCATACTCCATCAGTTTCTGCTGCTAATCTTCCTTGGTTGGGACTGCTTCTTCTTTCCACCTCTGGGCGTATATCATTCAAGTAGCTGTTGTCGCATACATATATATATATATATATATATATATATATATATATATATATATATATTCCTGTTCTTTTAGTACCCCTGTTCCTATTATTCCTAAAAGAAAAGCTTCTGGTCTCTTAATCAAAGTTATCTTTAACTTTTTTTTTCAAACTAATAAAAAAATATAAAAATATTGTCCAGTAGCACATTAGAGACCAATTAAGTTTGTTCTTGATATAAGCTTTCGTGTGCATGCACACTTCTTCAACTCATTATATATCATTTCCCAGAATGCTTTAACAACCTTACAAGACCACCACATATGGAAAAGGGTACCTGCATTTAAATTTATTTGTTTTTTTAGGGAGAAGGATTGTGCATACATAGGCACACACTTATCACCTGAATATTGGGGGCGGTGGGGCGGTGGAAGGATTTGAGCTTGGACTTTTGCTTTAACACAGAATGGTGAGCCAGACCAGGACTATGAGTATGGAGTCACAAAACAAAAATGATTGCATGTTTATTAATGCAGGATACAAGAGTGTTTTCCTGCTTATGCCATGCCTCACTGCCCAATTTCTAATGCCCTGCCACTCACCTGACATCTGCTTGTCATTCTGCATACATATATAACTATGCGCGCACACACACGTGCACACACACACACACATACTGTGTGTGTGTGTGTGTATATATATATATATATATATGTAAAACAAAGTGGGGCTCTTTGTCTAGACGTCACTTTGTGATCTTAGTCTTACTGTATTACCGGCATTGATCCATTCTGGGACAGATAACAGAAGAAGGCGACAGACTAACATGTTCCTGTAACCTACTTGATGCTGGCGTGTAAAATAATACCCCAGATAGTTACCCTAAAGGCCTTTATCATTTATTCATTCAGCGATTCCCTTCCTGTGTAGTTAATGTTGCAATTCCCTGCCCAGAGCTTGCAGACGGGGCGTGAGAAATCCTTATGGACAGATGGCCTTGCATTTCTGAAAACAAACTTGTGTTATCTTCCAAGTTGCTTTAATGAGCTGACTGTTTAGGGAGCACATCAGAGAAGGAATTCATCAGCCTGCTAGTTCTTCTGTATTTTGATTTGCATTCAGCAAAGTGGAACAAATCCTGAAATTGTTAGTGTTTGATTAGCCCTTACTTATGCAAAGCGGAAACTTTGAGAGCTCTGGAGGTTTGGGAACTGCCAATCGTTCCCGAGGGCTGCTTCTCACAAGACTCCAGTACAGTTACCTGAGTACAACACACACACACATTGTATTGGATAAAACCGGCACACAGATTGTGGTGACTTCCCTCTTCAAAATGGGGCTGATCATGTCCTAGTTTCTTTCTGTTTGTATTTTACAGGGGAAAGATGTGATTTGTGCCCTAGTCATAACCAGTTGTTGTTGTTGTTGTTGTTGTTGTTGTTGTTGTTGTTGTGTGTGTGTTTGTTTTGAGGCTGTATGCCACTGTCCCCCTGCACTACAAATTCACGCAGCACTTTTATGATTGCCAAAGCGCCTTCCAGGAAGGTGCTTGTTGTTGTTTAGTCATTTAGTTGTGTCCGACTCTTTGTGACCCCATGGACCAGAGCACGCCAGGCACTCCTGTCTTCCACTGCCTCCTGCAGTTTGGTCAAACTCATGCTGGTAGCTTTGAGAACACTGTCCAACCATCTCATCCTCTGTTGTCCCCTTCTCCTTGTGCCCTCCATCTTTCCCAACATCAGGGTCTTTTCCAGGGAGTCTTCTCTTCTCATGAGGTGGCCAAAGGCTTGGAGCCTCAGCTTCAGGACATGTTCTTCCAGTGAGCACTCAGGGCTGATTTCCTTCAGAATGGATAGGTTTGATCTTCTTGCAGTCCATGGGACTCTCAAGAGTCTCCTCCAGCACCATAATTCAAAAGCATCAATTCTTCAGCGATCAGCCTTCTTTATGGTCCAGCTCTCACTTCCATACATCACCACTGGGAAAACCATAGCTTTTACTATACGGACCTTTGCTAGCAAGGAAGGTGCTTGGTGGTTGTAAAAAGGCCATGCCGGAGCAGAGGTGCTTTGGTGAGACCCTTTTACAATCGCCAGGCAAGTTCCTGGAAGGCGTTTTGCCAATCTTAGAAGGATCATGCCAAAGCGCCTCCGGGAGGCCATGTCTGTCACCATGGGAAGTGGCAGAGGCTGTGGCAGCAGGCAAAGGTGTGAGGGGGGAAGGATCAAGTGGTTAGGTGGGAATGTGGCAACAGTGATTGGATGGTGGCAGGGGGTGCAAGCAGGCAAACAGTGGCGGGATGGTGTGCACTGGTCATAACTGGCTTGATATGCATGCCAGTTGTATATCTGTACTAAGTACAAAATATCTCACAGTTCTGGGGTTCCAAAAGGTCTGCTGCTCACCCGTATTTAGCTGTTATTTTTAGGAAAGGGGTTTGTTGTCACTGGCAAAAGCTGATAGACCCTCAGGTTTATTGTGAAAGCTGCTGTAGCATAGGGACTATTGTTGCACCCTACTCAGAGTCGACCCATTGAAATTAATGGACATGACTAACCTGTGATCATTAATTTCAGTGGGTCTACTCTAAGTAGGACTTAGTTGGAATCAACCCCAAGAGACTAAACTATAAAGGTGGAAATCTCAGGTCTGAAGCTCACTTCTGCCATACACTCACTAGCTGACTTTGGGCAAGCCATTGTCTCTCAGCCTCAGTCTTCACACCTGCAATATGGGGGACAATACAACTTTTCTTACAGTAGCATTGTCCTATTTTAAAGCAAATTCACCAAAAACTAGACTTCAGACATGGGTTGACATATGTCTGGATCTTCCCAGACATTTAAGTGATTTCCACCCGGCCACTGCTTCTGACTGCCATGTTCCGGCTATGTCCAGGAAATTTTGACATATGGCAGCTGTACCTTACAGGGTTGTTTTAGGGATTATGACCAGTGAAGCAATCCGATTACTATGCAAAATCCAAGTATTATTACATTTGTTTTTTAAAAATTCTACCTTGCTGAAGTTCTCTCTGTATTCCTCTGTCTTTTGCTCCCTTCTGTAGACTCAAAACCAGCTGCCACACAACCTCCATCAGCCCCATTCCAAAATATCTGGAGGGGGTCAGGTTGTCAGAGGATGCTGTAAATTGTACTGATGGGAAGTTGAGAGTCCACTAACATGGGGAGGGCCACAGATCTCCCCATCTCTGCTCTAAATGAAGTTTGCATTGCTGGCAAATACATTTGCATGACAAATCCAAGCAGTGGAGGGGAACTTTCTTTTCAGCCTGAGGTCTACATTCCCTTGTGGGCAACTTTCTGGAGACTTTCCCAGAAGTAGATAGGAACGAAGGCAAAGTGGGTGGGGCAAAGGATAGGACTGTCAAACTTTCTCCAGAAAGTTGTGTTCCAGCCAGAGGTTTCTACACCACCACTGCCCAACACACAACTCTCCATTATTGATCCAGACCAGTAAGTGACAATAATCATAGGCAATAATACTCAAGGAAGGTGCAGAACAGAGCTCTGTGTGTGTGACTCAAGGTCCAGACAGAGAGGCCTACAGGGTAACAATCAGCACCCACCCCTCCCAGCTGTGAACTCACCTGTATGGAGAACCATGGACTCAGCTCTTCTTTCTTTGGCAATCACTCGTAGCTGAGTAAGATTGTCTTCCATAAACACAGTTTTAAAATGAGTCCGTAAGTGACTGTGGAGGCCAATTCTAGATCCACATGTCCTTTCACAGTGGGGACATTGATTTCTGAGCGGGAGTTGATCATGGCATGGATTTGCCAAGCATGCCTTCTGTTAAATAGTGGGTAGACATAGCAGACGATGCAGCAATTTCTCCAAAGCAGCTCTTTATTTGTAAGCTGGAACAGAACTGAACAGCAAACAGCTCAGCTGGCCTGCTTTTATAGGCAGCCAGCTGCCAACATTGTAGCAACAACAACCCAGGGTTTCCCGCCTAAAGTAACTGACATGGACCTGAGTAAAAACTATATACACAATACTCTTGGTGGCCAGGGTGAGAACTTCAATACATAACACCTTCCTCTTAGCACGTTTCTCCCTTCCGTTCTGAGTTCGATTGTCTTCAAAGCCAATGACACCTTTGGTAAAGGCTGTTCTCCAAATGAAGTGCTCGCAGGCCAGTGTTTCCCAGTTGTTAGTGATTATACTACTTTTTTTTTTAGATTTGCCTTGAGACGGTTTTTAAACCTCTTTTGTTGACCACCAGCATTACGCTTTCCATTTTTAAGTTTGGAATAGAGTAGTTGCTTTGGAGGACGATAATCAGGCATCCGCGCAAAATGACCAGTCCAACGAAACTGATGTTGAAGAATCATTGCTTCAACACTGGTTATCTTTGCGTCTTCCAGTACACTGGTATACAGCTGCAAATAAAACGCTTTAAGTGTGTTTTAAGTGCAGTATATAATGTGACATGAGATGGTGATGGTGAGCCTTATGGGAAATTCAATGTATTTTTAAAAATGCTTTTTTTTAAAAAAAAAAAAGCAATTTCAGAATGATTTTTATATGTGTGTAGATTCCACCCATGTAGATCCCCTTCCTTCCATTTTCTTTCTGACTATATCACAGCTATTATAGGAACAGGGGAACCCATATTGCATCCGGTCAGAGTTATTTGTACATCCTAGCCCAGAATTATCCACTCTAATTGGCAGCGGCTCTCCAGAGTCTCCGGCAGGGAAGAGTCTTTCTCATCACCTGGCCCTTCCAGCTGGTAGGTGGATGCTGCACAGATTGAACCTGGGGACTTCTGGGCGTGAAAAATGCCTGCTCTACCGATGGACTGTAGTCACCCTACATTTAGATTTTAGGATATTCCCCATTAGCTCTCTTTTGTAGAATCCTTTTCTGCTTGAAGGAAGCTGAGGGAAACATCTGAATACAACTTGGGCTTCTCTGTAAAATAACAGGGAGTTTCCACGGCTGTTTTGCTGCCTGATTCCCTAACTATATAGTTTGAATGGGGGGACGGGGGGACGAGAGGCCTTGACTATTGTTTCTGCTTTTCAAGAGGAATGCCTCACCCAGTGCTAGTGCAATCATTCCAAAGGTAGGTGTTAATCTTGATCTGATTTCATGTGCAAAACAGCTGCTTGGATACTTAGTCTTCCATCTGTCTCGGATGGAGCTGTTTTCTACCACTCTTTCCTACACACGGAAAGTTAATTTAATGCATATTGGGAAATTCTTTAAACACCAGGAGACTTCACACCATCCCTCCCCAACCCACCCCCTCCACCCCATCAGGCCCTTGGAGTTCTTGCTGATATTTAGAGGTGTGAGATTACAGAGCTGTAGAAAGGAATGTTTCACTAATTTGTTCTAGAGACTATCTGTGGCTGAATCTCCATGCTGTTCTCCTCCTAAACCAAGCACAGCACAATATAAAAAGTCACAGTAACTTCTTGTGAAGGAAAATGCGGCTAATGCTCAGGGGTGACTGGAGCCGTAGTCCAGCAAAACCTGGGTGGTACCAGGTTGGAAACAGCTACTTTAAAAGGTGGGGACGTTAAAGCTGTGGTCTAAACCACTGAGCCTCTTGGACTTGCCGATCAGAAGGTTGGCGGTTCAAATCCCCATGACAGGGTGAGCTCCCGTTACTCTGTCCCAGGTTCTACCAACCTAGCAATTTGAAAGCACATCAGTAGATAAATAGGCACTGCTGTGGCAGGAAGGTAAATGGCATTTCCGTGCGGTTTCCATCATGGTGTCCTGTTACGCCAGAAGCGGTTTAGTCATGCTAGCCACATGATCCAGAAAGCTGTCTGTGGACAAACACTGGCTTCCTCAGCCTGAAAGCGAGATGAGTGTCATAACTCCATAGTCACCTTTGACTGGACTTAACCGTCCAGGGGTCCTTTACCTTTTTAATCTTTTTTTTTACCTTACTTTAAAACATTACCATAAGCAGTGGAGGCTGGCACTGTGGCTGCTGCCAGTGGCACTCTGCACATGTGTAATGGCACAATTTCCTAAATAAGTTCTGCACAAGTCCTATTGTGGCAAAACCAGCGAGGTTAAAAATTGCAGCCCTCCCAAGTCAAAATTTTACCTGCTCTCCAATGACCAAAAGAGTATTTCTGACCATTCTGACTGGGGCCACGTCAGATTAAGCAGTACTCCGCCATCTCAGATACATTATCTTACCAACGTAAACAGGGAGAACTGTCCAGATTGAAAATGGGATGACGCTCCTCGCTGTGATGCTCAAGCATCTTGCGCAGTTTCTAAATCAACAAAACCTAATTCCCTTTCAGAATGTAAAGAATAGTTTTGTCCCCAGGTGTATTAGCAGAGCTACATAAATGAATTTTAGATGTACATTAAAATTCTGTTTGCTTACAAATTAGTTGTACTGCTGAATATATTTCTCATTAACTTTTCTAAAAGAAATGATTGCTTAGAAGCTGTTATCCAAATAAACATTTTTAGTTGCTGGATAAATCTTAGTTACCGCAAATCTTTCAGTAAAAAAACATTAGACGTTACAAAATGTTGAGTCAATTCACTCTGATTTGTGAATGTTATTGATGTTTTCTGATGCATCTTTAAAATCAGTTCAGTGATTCCTTTGGTGGAATCAGTGGTTACTGACAGATCTATCCTTCCTCTCATGCAAGAGGCATTATTGGAATTTTGGAACTTGTGTGAAACACATGAAGAAGTGAACATGGGTTTTCTCTGTGGTGAACATTGCCACACATCATCAACAAGGTGTCCAGGTTACCTTAGCATGCATGTGTGGACATTAGGAAAGGGAACATCAAATTCAGTCCATCTGCCTCTTTTTCCTAGATGATAAAACAAACTCAGGGGGAAGTCTCTTATCCCAGGTTAGCTTGGTCATCTGAGTCTTCCTATAAAATGATGAGGATTTTATCACACGGTCAACTGGCAACATGTGGTGGAACCTGTAATCTTTGGGGCTTCTTCTTACCTAACAAATTATCATGTTTGTTTGAGGGAGAGCTGAGAACAACCTCCATTCCTCTGTTAAGCTTGGCCATCTCTAGTTTGGGCCCTGAATGTTAAAACAGGATGCAGATATCAGCAAACCATTTCTCACAAAAAGGGACATGAACTAAGACTTGGTGATCCCGTTGTAATGAGATGCTCAGCAGAGGAGTCAGTTCTATCACAGAGCAGGCTGAGAGTTGTACAGAGGACAATAGAGATTGGAAATGGACATCCTCCGCTGAACCTCAGCTTTGTCTGATGAACAGGAGAAGCAGTAAGGCTGATGGGAAAACAGAGAGAAGAGAGATCAGCATCCCAGCATCCTGACCTGAATACAAATCAGATCAAATGATTGCATGGTTTTATATTGCCTGGCTCTCCTTCTTTGGAAGCATGCAGTTATTCAGTAACTTTGTGGTCACAACAGCGCTGTTTTGTTGGTAATAGGCCCTTAAATATTACAACCTAATGTTTAACTCCTGCAACAACATGAGGGTTACTGTGTAAGGCTGCAGAACTACATGGAAGAGGTGATGCTTAATTATGTGGCAGAGCAAAGAGTGGTGATGATGGGGCATCTGCTCGGGGGGGAAAAGAAGTGCATGCCCACCTGAGCATGAAAGGATTGGGTTCATCTGAAGTCTGCAGGGACAAAGCCGGATTGTTTGTTGCACTCTTGAACATGTGGCGGGTGTGCTACAAAAGAACAATTCAGAATACACCTGCAATTTAAAATAAGGCATGGCAAACTCAGCCTTGCGATAGGACCAATGGGCAGAAGTTGCTCACCTGTATCTTGAGAAATGTGTTGTTATCTGCACACAAAGAACCTAGATGGGTATCTGACCAACTGTTGTCTGTCTTTACAGCCTGGTGTGATACATGAGAACTGACGTTTCTTTCACGGGGTCCTCTAACTTTCCTTACATTGTAGCAGAGAAGTTTTGTTTCGAAATCCTGTTTAGGATCCTGCAAAACTATAAAGTATGATTGCATCAACCCTCTTAATTGTAATCCTGGTCAATGAAACTTGAGGTGCCACTGTTCTTCCATCTAGATACCTGAATTCTTTTGCTGCTGCATAAAAAACTGCTTCTGTGAATGTATTTCTTAGCAAGAAGTTCTAAAAGTTAATTACTTGCAAGATATAGTCCCCTCCCCCGATAGCCTAGTTTTTTTAAGTTATGTATCTTGGTTTTATTAATGGCATTGGGAAGCCAACTTTTCCTGCTTAGTTCCTGTTTGCTGAACAGTTCTTTTTCCCAAATATGGAGATGATAGCCTTATTTCTCTGGAGAACACATTTATAAGGTTTCCAGGAAGGATGTGCTGTAAAAGAACATCTTAGAAAACACATGAGATTTAAAGTGAGGCACCAAAAAACCCCCCTGACTTCATGTATCTGATAGGACATGTGAAGATTACTCATCTGTTTCTAGAGAAAGATGAACTCATAGTCTGTAGATAAAGATACTAGATGTGTATCAAATCAACTGCTTGAATTTCAGAATAATGATATACAGATTTTATCCTTGTCTCATCAAAGTCAGTGGTCTGAAAGCCTTCATAAATACAGGCCAGTATACCAGCTCTGGAAATCCTAACATTGGCCAAAATCTTTCTATCCACATTTCACTGGGCTTCATGTTCAGAGGGGGGTCACATACATCAGTGATCCATGTTATCTCTCCAATATGGCACCTTGGTTGGACACTGCAATCCTAGTGGACAGAGCTAGGGAAGAGAAGAGAGGAAAGGGCAGATCAGGGGCTGGGTAACCCAATTCCCTGACCCAGCAAAGGCCTTTCTAGTGCATAAGTGCACTCACCGAGACGTGGTTTTGTCTACATAGCTGCAAGGAACAATGTGTGCCCCTTAATTTTTAATGTCTATGGAATTTTTTTTATGGATATCAGCTGTTAGTTCTGCCATGTACTGACAGTTGGTTACATCATTGTCAATACATTTGATTGCACTGGGAATATTTATCACATCTGATTCAGATTTAAATATTTTAACTAACTATTATCAACCATAGAATCATAGAATTGTAGAGTTGGAAGGGACCCTGAGGTTCATCTAGTTCAATCCCCTGCAATGCAGCTGTCTCACATGGGGATCGAACCTGCAATCTTGGCATTATCAGCACCAAACTATAACCAACTGAGCTATCCTGGTATAATTGTTTGACAGTAGAGCAGGCTGCCTTGGGAGGTGATGGGCTCTCCTTCATTGAAGGTATTCCAGCAGAAATAAGACAGCCAACCAGCTGTTGGGGATTCTGTAGCTTTGTAGAGTTTCAGCTCTATTATTATACATCCATGGGAAGGAGATGATATAAAATATACCCGCCCTACAGCATTGATCGTGTAGAGAAGGGATGTCCAACACGTCAACTGCAATCTACTGGTTGATCCCTGCAAGGTTTTGGTAGATCGCGGTCAATTGCTGGCCATTCCAGCCCCGCCCCCTCTCCCTGCGCCGGCCTCTATTGTTGCAGAAGAGAAGCTGGAGTTTAGAAACGGAGGCTGTTATCTGGCCAGCGATTGTAAGGTTAGTGGCTGCTCATGTTCCTCCCTCCCTCAGACCGCCAAACTGCATTTCCCCTTCCCCCCAAAAGCTCAAAAACTTTGCCCTGAACCCCTTAAAAATGGGGGTAGATTTTAATTATGAGTAGATCGCAGTCTCTCAGGAGTTGGCCACCCCGGTGTAGAGTTTCTCTACCTAGCCCAGACAGCAACTAGATGGCCCACATGATTCGGGCAAATATTGCTGGCACTGGTAACTCTCATTTTGCTACATAAATTTAATTTATTTTTATTTATTGCATTTATATACCAACTTTATCTTCCAAGGATCTCAAGGTGATGTACATTGTTCTCTTCCTCACCATTTAATCCTCACAACAGCCCTGTGAGGTAGGTTAGGCTGAGGAATGGCCTTCTCTGTTTGAGGATTGGCCTTCTCCAACTTGGCTTCACACCCCAGCCTCAGCCAACGTAGCCATAAGCAAACACAGGGTATTGAATATTTAATATAGCCACTTTTTTTTTTTTAATTTGGTGGCATTGCTTTTAAATTCAAGTCTTCTCAGCTGCCAGCAGCCACTTCCCCGCCAACCAGGGCTAGCGATCCCTCCTTCCCAGAAGCAACCCTTTCTAGCCTACAAGGCCTTGCTTCAGTCTCAGACAGACACTGTGACTATTATTTCCCTCCATTATCCGCCTGAACTTTCAGCAAATATTATTTGTTTGTCAAAACGGCACTGTCAAAGGGCCCCGTGTTCTTAATTAAAACCTTGACCCTCCTTTAACCTTTCCTGGGAAATGCTCATTAGTGGAAAAACTCCGCTGCAGGCTGCCTAAAATTTGGAGACAGCACTGTAAACATGGGGATTCCAAACAGCCTCACGTAAGACTATGTAATTCCCCTCCCTGAGAATCAGAATGAGCTTGTACATTTGTTACTGATGCTAGCGTTCTGCAAACTTCAGCACCAGAATTTCAAGATTGGGTCGCCTCACTTCACTGGGCCAGGGTGAGATGGGGTGGCCATAGGAAGCCTAACAGCAAAAAGCCAGTGAATTTATATGATCAAGCATACATCTTCCTCTCTCCACTACTTTACAGAAGACGCAGGGCCGAGACGGGAACGAAAGCAGCCCATGTTGTCTTTCTGGCTCGCTACCAAATGAACTGCCTATAATGAAGAGAACTGTTTCCTTTTACTCATCACCTTTGTTTCTGACTGTCTTTTAGCAACTTATAGTGATGGGGCTGCAGCAGCATTCAGGCAGCTGCTATTTGACTCCTACTATTCTACAAACAGAAATACATGCACGATGAAACACTCCAGCAGAAGTTCATCTCCCAGGAATTCTTTTCAGTCCTTGACCGCAGAACCAGCTAGCCTCCATGGCAACAAGATACGATGTCCCATACATGCTGCTTTCAGATAATGCTGCAGGTCAGGGATCTGTTCAGCTGAATGAAGTTACATTCAAACACCAAAAATGATTATTGTTGCTTAATTTCTTCTTCTCCGGTTGCTTCTTCCGTCGTTCCTTTCTATTTTAGGGGGAGGGGATGGTTCTATATGCGCACTCTTAAAATGAGTCTCAGACCTTGCAAAAGCTTACCTATGTATTTCTCATAATCCATGCATGTTTGTTGATAGCTATTAGGAATACTTACAGTCGTTCCTTGCTGTCACCATCAAGATCTCATGTTGCAATCTTCAGAGGAATCACTGTCTTATAAGGATAGGGTAGAAATATCATTCAGTTCGCATTTAAAAGCGAACCTACCAAATTCACATTTCCTGAAACAGTGCAGGAACCGAAACACTGTCATCCATTTAAATTTGCAATTCTCTGAATTTTGCAATGTAGTTCTCCAGTTGAGTAATAATGTAGTAATGAGCAAATTCTTTGTAAGCAGAACTCACTGAGTGTCATATGTCCCTGAGCACAAGTGTCAATCAGTAAGCTTAAAAAATGTAGTATTGATGATGTTCCTAATGCTAAAGCTATCAATGCTGTGTTTGAGGGAGAGTTTGCTATGTGCAGTTTTTGCCTGATTGTGTGGACCTGATACTTCTTCTTAATCAGTACCAAGTCTGGCCATGGTCAATAAATGGTGCTTTAAAAATACATATGTACTAGAGCAATTATGGAATTCATTTGTTATGAATGGATGGATCTGTTTTCTGCTGAATCTAATCCATTGGTCCATCTAGGCTGGTATTTCTCCTCTGATTGGAAGCAACACGCCACGGCACTCATCATTCCCAGTGTACAACTTCAGATTTCTTGTTGCTCATAAACTGCCTGGAAGGTTGCATCTTCTGTCCATTTCAAATGGGTCTGCAGTGCTGCTCAATCACTTTCAAGCATCCACTGGAAACAAGAGAAGAATAAAAGTAAGAGAGAAATCTTATCTGTTCTGTTCTTGCAAATTTTCGACATATGGTTTGGAGAAAGGCAATAGACACGACAGCACTTTGTGGCTGCAGGATGTACTTATAGGAGTAGATCCATTGAATATCAGTGAGGCCTCCCTATTTGCTCACACATTTATAAATTAAGTCCACATCTTTCTATGGTGAACTCCTCTTCTTGTTTTCTTGAAACACTCCAGCAAAGACTATAATGCAAGCATTTCTACAGTTTCACCTTATTTTGCTTCCAAGAGTTTGCTGTGGCTGCATGCTAGGCTTATCTCCCAAAGCCTGCCAGGTTTCCCTTCCTCCCAGAGTCTGCCTCTCTGTGAAGTGTCCGTCTTTTGTTCGGACTCCACTTTGGCCTGCCATGTCCCCCAGTATCAGAGAAAGTTGGCCTCCAGGCTTGAATTACAGCAAGCCTTGCTTAGAAAATACACCATGAAATTTTATGGCTCCTGGGAAGGGCTGCCATCTGCTTTTTCTTTTTCCACCTTTTTTCCTCTTCCAAAATAGCCATTCCACAGTCTCTTAAACCATTACTGCCTTCTC
The DNA here is from genome assembly GCF_964234715.1 of Podarcis melisellensis. Taxonomy (NCBI): domain Eukaryota; kingdom Metazoa; phylum Chordata; class Lepidosauria; order Squamata; family Lacertidae; genus Podarcis; species Podarcis melisellensis. The sequence goes on from NC_138529.1 coordinate 38,698,804, forward strand.
CCTCATGTTTCTGCTAATATTTTGTGTCCTTTCCCTGCCAAAGCCCCTTGTTTAAGTACCTACAATAAGGATGTAATTCTCCCTTGCAGCTCTTTCTACAAGTTTAATATTAGCTTGACTGTGCAATAGGTTGACTTCGTTTGGAAAATTAAACAGTTCCTCAATTTGCCACCAAACCATCTCCCCCCTCTCCATTCTACATAAGCAAACTCTAATGGCCCGAAGAGTTCCTGTATTCAGGGACTATTGAATCTATTCAATTTGCTTTTGCTAATCTGTTTCTGATTTGTGGAGAGCACTGATTCAAAGCAGAACTTTGCACCTAGGACTTCACTCCACAGCAGGCTCCAGTTCAAATGTCATGTTTGGGGTTTGAACCATGCACTCCTCTTGCAGAAAAATTACAATCATTGAATTCAAGCAGCTGCAGTCTATGCTGCAGTGTTTAAGCGAGCTCTACATTCATTCCTGCAAACACAGTTGTATTTTTCAGATTACAGATATTTGTCTACTCCTGTTGCATAGAAAAGTAACTAGACTTTACTTGTTTCTTCAAAAAGCTTCCCCATGTCTCTTTAGTCACTTTTTCCTTCAAGCATTTAGGTCAATCTAAGTTTCTCTCCTTTCATCACATGGCTTTTTTAAAAAAATGTAACCCTGAAAGGGCTTGGCATGAACAGGTGTGACAATTAGCAAAATAAGTAGATTTAATTGCTCTGTTTTCATGTGGGATACCAAGACATATAAGAGATCAGGAGACATTTCTGAGAAGTTGATCCAATTTTTAATGGCTTAGAAAATGTATGATCAGAGGTGAAGTCATCTCTCAAACCTGTTTGTTTAGCCTATCCTATCCAGAATTGTAGAATGTCAACATGTGTCTTCATTGAGTTTTTAGCTTATGGTTGATTTTAACCATTTTTTGAATGTTTTAAATAGCTGAGCTGCTTTTTACTGATGATTTGATTGCTATATTCTTTTCATAAGCACTTTGGGGTTTGGGTTTTTTTTTACAATTAAGCGGTGTATAAAATTGTAGACTAAATAAACAAAATGGGGCCACATGTTACCATATCTCTGTTAGTTTTCCTAATGTAACTTCTATAAAATTCTAGAAGATACACTTTTTCATCAAAGTTGTTAGCTATAGCCCTTCAAAGGAGTAGATGTGCTTTACACTAGCTTTGGACCACAGAATCTTATGTGCATCAAGTTCCCAATGGGAATGGTCAAAGGCAAGGCACACAAAGCATTCCATAGTTGACAAGGGTAAAGATGAATGCTCTATTGGCAGAACTAAGTTCCATCAAGAACCATAATATGTCAAACCATAATATGTCAGAGGTTAAGACGGAGGGGAAGAACTGAGCCAGGGCCAAGAAAGGCTTCCTTGCAGTTTTGGCTCAAGCAGGATTCCTTGTATAAATGTTTCCTGACCTGAAAGGCCCAATGGTCAACTTGGCTGGGTGGGGCCAGCCCTGTCCAAAGTTGAAAAAGAAGATTTCCTTGCCAGAAAGATATTTCAAGCGGCAGTTCTGCCAGCTCACCACATGGGGCAGCTGCACACAGAACCAAACATTGCTAACTACAGCTGTGTAGATCATGGCACGTTGACACAGGGTACAGTGGGAAGAAAGGACTCCCATCAAATTAATTCAGCTCCCAGCCTGGATAAAAGGGCTTGGTAGTTACTTAAAAAAAATAATAATTATTCGTTTATGTATGTTTAACCACATTTATAGACCATGCAATTGAAAGCAAGCAATACAGATTTAAATCAGTAAAATCTAAAAACAAGTATACATTATAAAATTGCATGTATACTGAAGTTTTTAAGCAGGAGTCTAAAACAATGCATTGTGTGTTCTTACATGGTGTTAATAGGCTGGGAGTTCCAGGGTATGGGAATCACACCAAAAGACTGATTCATTGCAGATATGTGTGATGTGGACATCATTGTACTATTTCCGCCCCCCCAGCCACTCTGTCCCATGGCAGCCAGTAATGTAGGGAAACACACAACATGTTGACATTACATGTTATAAGGGATCGGTCAGAGAATAAGACACAAGGCTGCTGTTTCTGCAAGAATGCCTGTGTCTTGCATAGGGTTGAATCTAACAGTGTGAGAGACGACTTCACTTGTGCTCCCCCCTGCACTTCTCCCAGTTCTGCTCCAGAGAGTCCTGTACCCCTCCAGGGAAGAAATTGGGTGTGTGCTGTGAGCTGCAGAGGGAGAGAAGAGGAAGGGGAAATCCTGTTGCATATGCGGAAATCTGTTCTGCTTGTGCATAGAACGCGGATGATAACAACTTTGCTAGGACCATTTCTGGTTGAAGATATTGCAGTCCTAGGATAGCTGTGAGATTCCATCAACAAAGAGTTGGAAGGGATCCCAAGGGTCATCTAATCCAACTCCCTGCAATTCAGGAATCTCAGCTAAAGCATCCATGACAGATGGCCATCCAACCTCTGCTTAAAAACCTCCAAGGAAGGAGAGTCCATCACCTCTCATGGGAGTCTGTTCCACTGCCAAACAGCTCTTACTGTCAGAAAGTTTTTCTGACTGTTTAGTTGGAATCTCCTTTCTTGTAACTTGAAGCCATGGGTTCAAGTCCTACCCTCCAGAGCAGGAGAGAACAAGCATGCTCCCTCTTCCATGTCACAGTCCTTAAGATATTTGAAGATGGCTTCGTGCATCTGGTTCTTCCTGCCTAAGTGCAGAATCTTACATTTGTCCCTATTGAAATTCATTTTGTTAGTTTGAGCCCAGTTCTCCAATCTTGTTAAGATCATTTTGAATTCTGATTCTGTCTTCTGTGGCATTAGCTACCCAAGCCCAGATAGGTTATGCTCTGATAAATGCACACATCCCTGAAGGTCGTCATATGTGACAATTTCATTGTACATAACGGTGATACAATAATTTTGTGGGTTTTGTCCACTTTCTCTCTGATAATAACTTTGACACATCAAATTTGTATAAAGATATATCCCTAATTTTATATACATTTGGAAGATATGTGCTTCATGTTATAGATGCCAACTTCCTGGGGCCCTGGGTGCCCGAGCAACCACAAAATTCCTCATGAAGGGGCTGGGCACCCACAAATTTTGGTGCCAGGGCCATGCACACTGCATGGCATCCATGGCTCCAGGTACCCACAGTCAGAAGGCCAAGGTGGCACTCCTGCTTTATGTTCTTCATGTTTAATCACATTCTTCTCCTAAAAATGTTTCTTCTCTGTTCAGAAGTTATGTAATTGGAAACTGGTATATAATCAAGCTAAATTGGGAGGGGGCCTTCCAAAGCGTATTTTGCACAAGGGCCCACAACAAAATATATCTGTAGCATTTGATAATAGTCAAATGACATGCCATGGATATCTGTGCAAATTATTCTTTTATAGTCACTCCTGAAATCCATGACAGCTGAAGTACGTTTTCAGTAGTTTCCCCAAGTACAATGTCTGCAACAACTCTTAGAGGTCATTTGTGGGACTTTATTTTTTTTAAAAGGAGTTTTGGAATATTATTCAATGCCCAATTGGATGCATGGATATATATTTATTAAGCACACCTTAACACTGGGGACGAAAACCATATTCAGCAGACTTTATATTTGTACAATATCCAGGTGGTGTCAAGAGTATTGCTGCTCCCTCTTGGATAACTGAATGAAAAGACATACCCTAGTTGTATATACACTAGATCATATTGCTGCCGTATTCAGTTGCCATTTCAGATGCCACACTCATAAGTATGATATAAATCTTAGCCAGGCTGATAGGTAACAGGTAACAGCCATCAGAGTTCAGTCAGTTCCTAAGGAAATCATATTTTTATTGCTGATTTCAGCTTTCTACCTGACATTTCCTCTTTAGAAGTACTAACTTGACTGCATGGATTCAATTTAGAATAACCCGTCATCCACTAGGGGGAAGATGGGAGAATCTGATAGCTGTTTTGTTACTCAAAATTCAGATACAGGGGAAATACCCCGTTAAAACATATTAAGTCTAGCCTAACCAAAATCTAAAATTGTTTTAAAAAGTCTCAGTATCCTTTTGAAAGTAACAGAGAAGCACCAGTTTGTAGTATGTAACATACCTACATTTTAAAGACCATTTCATGAACAAATTCCTTTTTAAGTGCAAGGTTAATTCATTTCAGAATTCGCAATGGATCAAGATCATCTAGCAATGGGACGACAATTTCACTTCTCGGGAATGCCTTCTCACATTGTTGTTGTTGTTAATATTATTAACTTTTTTTTGATACCTTACACCAGGGGTCAGCAAACTTTTTCAGCAGGGGGCCAGTCCACTGTCCCTCAGACCTTGTGGGGGGCTGGATTATATTTTGGGGAAGAAAATGAATGAATTCCTATGCCCCACAAATAACCCAGAAATGCATTTTAAATAAAAGGACACATTCTACTCATGTAAAAACACGCTGATTCCCAGACCGTCTGTGGGCTGGATTTAGAAGGCGATTGGGCCGGATCTGTCCCCTGGGCCTTAGTTTGTCTACCCATGCCTTACACTATGACAGAAAAAATATAAGAAAATTAAAATAGAGTAAGAGGGACAATGCAATATTAAAAGCATCTCACTCCAGAAATACCTGTAATATCTCTACATAGCAGTTGGCCAACAACGTACAACAGAAGAATAACATAGAAAACCCGAGAGATGCCATCAAGAACAATTAAATGCCTGGGAGTACAGGAAGTTCGTAACCTGGCACAAAAAGAGATGCTAGTTCAGTGGTCCCCTAATCCCCCCCCCAATGGATCCTATGAAAATTGCTGATGGTCTTGGTAGACCCCTTAATGATTTTTCTGCCTGTCATAGCACAGTAATGCATTGTGCTAGATGCTGCATAGTTTTTAATTGTATTTTTACAGACACAATGTGGACCACCTGAATGAAGTGGTCACCAACCACAGTGTGGGAGCCCCTGATCTTGTTTGTTTTAGAATACATTCCTCAAGTCCTTTCCGATCTGGATGCAGGTAATGCAGAAGGTTCCCTTAGAAAGCAGTAGGTCAACACTGAGTAAAGCTCACAGCAGCTGTCTTAATGAGTTGTAGTCTTCATTCATTCATACTCCTAAATTCATCATACGCATCTTATTAAATTAGTGTTTCCAAGGCTGTGGCCCACATTACTAGCATCTGCCAATCCTATTTAGTCTCACAGCTGGAATGAAAAGTATGCATGCAAAGTGGCTGGCAAAATGTACCAAGGAGTTCGTGTGATGACGTGGAAAAGGGTCAAACACATTCAGAACAGCAGCCTACTCAGAGAGATTGGAAAGACTTCGTCTCTTTATCAGGAAAGTAAGAATCACATGATGCGAAATGCAGCATGTTCCCCTCTTGCTTATTTGTTGTTGTGGTTTTTTCTTATTCAAGTGAATGTCATGACAGCAACAAGGCTGGAGCTTGCACAACACCTGGGCAGACTGCTAATACCGGCAGGCCAAACAGAATCCCAAGTTAGGTCATTGCTTTTTAATCAAAACACCTGTCTCTTTTCATCCTGTCCTGCCTGGCTGCCATTGCAGAGAAGAGACACTTAAATTTTGCAGCATACCCAGGTGTGAAAGGAACAAAAGGATTTGCATGAGTCAAAAGGACTTAAGGTGTCACGAGCTGTTTGTACCAGAAAACACATGTACGATTCAGCTGTTGCAAGTCTGCTGTGCTCTGGGTTGTGCCCATATTTATATAAAATAGAAAAAAAAAACTTAGCCCTATTTGAGACCCAAAGACTCATGATTTTTGACCTAATTAATCCAGGATAACTAGATTAAAAAGAGCCCCATGTGCACTTGCACATTCATCCTTCTGTTAATTTAAAGACATAATAATTATAACGATTTAAACAATGGTTGCAAAACTATTCCAGGGATGGGAAGGTGAGTGTGTGTGCATGGGAGGGACCCAGTAGGAGCTGCAACTACTGCAAAGCCCTTCCAACCCACAGTTAGGTCATTTGCATTGGTTTTTCCTGCCAGTGGTGGCAGTGAATCTCTAGAGCATGAGTTGGCAACCTCCAGATGTTGACGGAATACAGCTCCCACAATCCCTTGCCATTGGCCACACTGGCTGGGGCTGATGAGAATTGGAGTCCAACAACGTCTGGAAGGCCATTGCCTCCACTCTAGCGCAAGTGCAGCATAAAGGGAAAGCCCCCTTTAAAGACCAGACTGAAGTGGTCCATTTGCTGAGCTGGAGAAGGCTGTGCTACATATAATAGACCTCCTCAGTTTTCAAAACTGTCTCACCTGAAACTAACCTTTTGGAGAGAAACAGAAGGATGTTTTCCTTCAGACTGCTGGAGAAAAAGCTGCCCTGGAAGATTTTTAATTTTAGGTGTTGAAAATCAGCTATTTCCTGCACTGCACATTGCTGTGAAACATATATGGCATAGTTTAAAGTTCTGGAAACGTATATCAAAATTAACCCCCTTGGACACAATAGAAGCTGGAAAGCATTCTGGAAACTTGCTTAAATTGCATAGCCAGGCTGTGTGTGTGTGTGTGTGTGATGATAAACGGCAGCGCATTTATATGAAATCTTTGTAGGTAGAAGAGGAAGCATTAGGTATTCTTGGGTTAGCCATTCACACTTAAGGCTGAATATTCCCCAATGAATGGTGATGCCATTAGTATGACTGCAAGAGTGTATATAAGACATAGGCTGACCTTTGGGCTTTCCAGTAGTGAACCTTTAATTCTGTTTAATTTTTGTTTGCTTGATTGGCCTGATGAAATGTCAGGGCAAGGTTCCACAACAGATCTTCCAGTTGCTTTTGGAAAGATGCTGCCTCTAATTCTCAGCATAGATTGCCTAGTTGGAGGTCAATGATGAGACACACAATAGGCAGAGCTGCTCAGAGATAATGGTCAGAGGTCAGTCTGATCCAATGTTGAGCAAGCAACATTAACGTCAATATAAAGTGAGGACTGGTTTGCTTTACCATCCTAATAATCTTCAGACAAGAAAGTGAGGCCCTATATTCTCCAAGGTTGACAAATTCATAGTTTTTCCATTATTGCTGTACAGTTTAGGAGTTTCATAAAATCCAAAGCCAATATGTAGTGCCTTTCCAAAAGAAGGAAAGATGGTATAACCTAGGAAGCTGCCTTTTATCAAGTCAGACTATCAATCCATCTCATTCAGCATTGTCAGCACTGACTGGCAGTGGCTTTCCAAGGTTGTACAGTGGTACCTCGGGTTAAGAACTTAATTCGTTCTGGAAGTCTGTTCTTAACCTGAAACTGTTCTTAACCTGAAGCACCACTTTAGCTAATGGGGCCTCCTGCTGCTGCCTCTGTGCCGCCAGAGCACGATTTCTGTTCTCATCCTGAAGCAAAGTTCTTAACCCGAGGTAATATTTCTGGGTTAGCGGAGTCTGTAACCTGAAGCATATGTAACCCAAGGTACCACTGTAGTCCTACTTGGGAGATACTAAGAATTGAACCTGGGAACTTTTGCAGGCCAAAAAAATGCACTCAACCTACTGAACTGTGGGACGAACAAATCTGACTGCTTTGTGCCATAAAAGAGATCAAAAAGTAATTGTCATTAAAAAAGAAATAATTGATAGTATTTTTGTGATGAAATGTAATGTTCAGCATTTGGATTTATGTAGCTATGAGAACACTAACTACAGCCCAACATTTAGCGTTAGGCATGTCTAACAATTAGGCATAGATTGTGTTGAACTCTGTACTGGAATGTGACCTCAATATAAAGTGAGGACTGGTTTGCTTTACCATCCTAATTTGAGGAAAATGGAAAATGTATTATCTGAATAACTACTTGTATAATGATATTATAATCATTTTGGAAACTTTCCAGGTGTATTCACTGAATCAAAACCATGAGTGAAAGGTGTTTAAGAGTTAGACATTATTAAGAGAAAAGGACTCATACATTTCTCAGGAACATCTGTGTTTGAGAAGTCAGCAGCACAATGATGGCCCCCAATAGAAAATCAATTTCTTATCAGGGAGGATGGACAAAAACTAACAAGAAGTTCAGATTGTTTATAGAGCCGCGGGGCAGTTTCAAGGGCAGCGGCTGTTATCAGGAGTTGTACCAGACACCAGATCCTGACTGCAGTTCAGTGTGTTCTCGCAACCAAATGAACTGCACAAAATCGACCCCATTTTGACCGGCTGAGATAGGTCTTGGCAAATGTTCAGTCATGTCTATTTTCAGACATACATCTTTGGTTATAACTACTAAGTTGGGGGAGGAGACTTAAAAGGGCCTTCTACACCACAGATGGCTAACCTTTGGCCCTCCAGGTGTTGTTGAACTCCAGGGATGGTCAGGGATGATGGGAGCTGCATCTAGCAACCTCTGTTGGGGCTTCTTTATTTGCTTTTTTATTTTTATTTGCTTTGAAATTAGAATTCAGCTTTATGTGGTTTTAGTGTCACATAATTACTTTAGTGTGTATGTGTGACCCGCTGAATTGAGGGGAGAGGTGGAAATGGACCAAGAGATGGGTATCAGCCTCACCACCACTACCGAGGGGCATCCATTTCAGCACATGGCCTTGCCATTCATCTTCCCTGCCCGGGTGGAGAAGCTGAGTTCAGTGAGAGCTTGGGTGTTCCTGAGCACTGGTTGCCACTTGGCTCCCCCCCCCCCCAGTAATCAGTAACACTCAGAGGAGCTGAGGCACAGCAGTGGTGGTGGAAGAAGGGCACAGCACAGCGAGCCAGGAAATGGAAATTCCCATTTTGCCTCACGTGGTGAGATGAGATGGGCTGTCCCTGCTCTGCCCACTTCCCTTCACTCCAGGCCACACCCGGCACTCATACTGCTTTGTACCCGAGTGTTTTCACCTGGCTGGAATGTGTTCTTGAACTCTGATGATGCCTCTAGCTCAGGCATCCACAAACACGGCCCTCCAGATGTTTTGGGACTGCACCTCCAATCATCCCTAGCTAACAGGACCAGTGGTCAGGGATGATGGGAATCGTAGTCTCAAAACATCTGGCGGGCCGAGTGTGCCTATGCCTGCTCTCGCTTGTCTGAATAGTAGATGAGCTAGAGGTATATATATATTAATATGTGTAGAAACTAGTCTTCTGTAACTTTGTCCACCCATTTTGGCTCTTGCCCCCATTCAGAACTGTGGCCCTCAGATGTTTGCCCAGAATGGAGTGTGGCCCTGAGCTTGATGGAGATGGATCCATATATTCCGTGTCCGTCAATAATGTCTGGCATTGGCTGTCCACAATCCACATGAGCATATGCCCCAAAAGAGAATATTCAGGAACAATCTTCTGGGTCCTTGAAAGGGTTTTTTTTGTGTTTGTTTTTTTAGTGATCCTCCTGCTGTGAAGCTGTTCTATTAGCCACCTTCAAGCAGCCAATTGAATTGATGGTAGTGAGAATTTAATATTTCCTCCCATGTAATGATGATCAAAACTTCGCAATTTCCTTTTTTCTTGCAGAACCACGGTAGATGTCTTTTTAGAGTCCAGTTCTCCAAATGGAGAGGACAGAGCTTTGTGCATTTAGAGGCAGCTAGATTGAGATGACAGGGATACTGTTGTGAGTAGATTGACTGTCAGGCCTCCATCTAGTGTACAATGGCAGAGAATTTTCCCAGAGAATACTACCAGCATCATTGATGTTCCTCCTCAATTTATAGATCTCATCTTGTCAACTTGGGACTGGATGTGGGGTAACTTTATTGGTCCATGATGCTGATCTCTGCACCCAAGGGTTTAGAAAAGCACAAAGAGACCAAATGCTACCCCACTGATTGTCAAGCTTCACTAGACACCACATTACTTTCCAGTTTTAGGATTAGGAAAATGATCCCAATGCCAGATTTGTTTCTGCAATTACATGTATCATCTTCCCACAATTTGCATGGCTTTGGAGAGGCAGGTCCCAGTCTGATTGCCATGTGGAATGCATCTCTTGCAGTTGCTACACAATATGCAAGCAGACCAATTAAGACTGCTGGTGCTCATTCCTTTCCAAGGCAAGAACAAAGCACTTGGAAACCATTAATGGAGATTAGAGAGCCAGAGTCAGAATACAGTATATTAGCATTGCTAATTCTATTAGTCTAGCTCCCCATCCTGCCTGCCTTCCTTATTTTTAAAGATTTGCTTAAAGATTAAAGATTAATTATGGCTGAGAATCTCTCAGCAGGGAGCAACAGAAACATATTGCTTGACCAGGCACTGCTTTCATTCCTCCCACCCCTATAGTCTCAGCTCAGAGTTGCTTCTTAAGAATAGTTCCAGTGATTCTTCCCTCAGCCACAGACCAGGAAGTATCGTATTTTTCGCTCTATAAGACACGCTTTTCCCCCTCCAAAAATTAAGGGGAAATGTGTGTGTGTCTTATGGAGCAAAAGCAGGCTCCATGGCTTCAGCGAAAGCAATGCGAAGACTCTCCTGGATTCAGGGATAGCCACCTGAAGCCAGGAGAGTGAGAGGGATCCCTCTTGCTCTCCTGGCTTCGCTTCACTGGAGAGGCACTGCACAGCTTTCCCTCTCTGCGCAGTGCCCCTTCAGTGAAGCAGGTGGCAGCCCGGGGCTCACCCCTTTCGTTCCCCCAGCAGCAGCGGTTTGGAGGTCTTGGGCCCCCCAATATTTTTTATAAGTCGGTATGGGCCCCCGCTCCCCCAATATTTTTTATAAGTCGGCTATCACTAAGATGGTGAAGTTACTATTTATGGCCTTGCTGTTCCCACTGTGTTAGTTCTGTTGGTACGTTCACAGTGATCAGTATGAGGATCACCACAGCTGATACTGAGGTTGTCTAGTGTGATGGCAAGCCAGAATGTCAACAATGCTAGTTACCTTCAAAAGTGTTGTGCTTGCCAAAACTACTCGCAATAACCCCCCAAAGCAAGGGAAATGCATAAAAAGTTATTTATGAGTGAACAATTTAAGACTACATTTACAATTTACATGTGTGTACATGCGCACAAGCAGAAATGAAAGCCACTGTTGTGTCACAATTACAACAATGCTCCAGATGTATTGCATTCTGTTTTAAACTTCATCAGACACAAAACTGGATAATTTCTTACTGTTAGTAGATGTAGAGCGCCTTATAGCCTCTTTTCTGAATTTTCCAAATTACATAAATATTGTTCACCTGGCAAAGTTCTGTAATACTCTCTTTCTCCTTCCATGACATTATAAGGGTGACTTTGGCAAGCCTGGGAAAAGACCAAAGTTGTGGTGAATGAACGAGAATGGACCTTTTCTTTTTTTGACCTCCTCTCACAAACTTGACTTTATTTCTGCTCCTGCTGCCCATCAGACCTCTTTCTGTTTTAACTGTTGGAGATGCAATAGGAATGATGCTTCTCTAAAACGTATATTTTTTTCATTGTTCTATATTGAAAGACTTTTGGCAAAAGGTAACTGTAACCATCAACAGAACTGTACGGAACAATCTCACATTTACAGAGCAAAACACCCTTTTGAATTATTCACCCAGCCCATGGAACCTTACAAAAGGACAGTTTGAGTGGACTCTCCCTGCCCTTACCACAGCAAAAAGATGGATACTAAAGAATTGGGAAAATAAAAATGTGACTCCCTTCTATGATAATATCCCACCATATCATAAAACACCAGGGCAACACCATTAAAAAACAAGTACAAAATAATCATTAAAATTACTGGTTAATCAAGAATGATTTAAACAGCTGCATGGACCCTGTGGGCATAAAAATGTCTCCAATAAATTCTTGAAAGACAAATGTAAGTATACTTGAATATTTCAACTTGAATATTTTTGCTTCCATTTATGCAGCCAGTTCTCAGAAACCATCCCTTGGCCACAGTGGGCTACTCTGCCCACAAAGGTGTTGAGCATGATAAAGATACACCATGTGTGAGGAAGAAGAAGGCATCTATAGGCAGCACACAGAGATGTACTGCCTTCCCCCAGTCCAAACATGGACCTCCTTCTGTCATATAGCTCCAAATGAATACTATGGGAGAGGTTTTCAGGACTGGAAATATAAAACTGTTGAGGTAGAATTAAAACTCCACTTTTCCTTGACACTCAGGTCACTATTGTGTGCTTTTAAGCACACAGTGGGAATGACAGAATAACAAAAACTGAACGAACAAGTACAACAATATAATAAATAAAGGCCCAGGAAGCGGGGGGGGGGGCGGGGGGGTATAGGACTAGTATACCAGATCAACCATGTCATTATACAAGGATTGAACAAGCAACCAAAACAACTCATTAGCTCTGACAACATGTCGATAGGCTGAATGTTGGTTGGCCTAAGCTACAAATGGATGCTACTTCTCAATGGAGTTGCTGGTATGCATTTGCCCAGTGGATATAGGATTCCTCTCCCGCCCCCATTGAGCTCACCAATGAAACCTTTCCAGAACCTTTTATTATATACCACCAACTGGTATTTTTCAGTGCAAATGTATTTCCATCCTTGTGGTTAGTATGATAAAGCTTACACATTTCCTGCAGGATATACAATCCCAGTCGTCCTCAAAAATGTGAAATAAAACCAGATTTCAATTATGTAAGACAGGTCTGTGGGGAGATCAAGGAGGAGGTTGCTGGCCTCTTGTGCATTTCACTTTCAGCCTGACCAGATGCGAACCCAGCTGGAAGAGGAGCACAGCAGGAATGGCAGATCGGCAACACCACAGCTGCATCAGAGGCAGCCTTCAGGTGTAGCGGCTCTAGAGCTGCAAGGAAAGGAGGTTAGAGTGAGAGCTCTTGGATCATGCTGTGCTCATGTCCTCCTTGCAGGTTTCCCACAGGCATCTGGTTGGCTACTGTGAGGACAGGATTCTGGAGTAAATGGGCTTTTGGCCTGATCTAGCATGATCTTCTTATGTTATTATGGTGGCTAAGAGCACTATAACAAAGATAAGTGCTGGTTCTGAAGTTTGATGATGATGATGATGATGATGATGATGATTATACTCCACCCTTCTGGCTGTAGCCACTCTGGGCGGCTTCCAACAAATATAAAAACATAATAAAACATCAAGCATAGAAATTGCCAGGCCGGGAACTGGAGAGGAACAGACCATCTCTCCTGTCAACTTGGCACAATAGAGCTTGGCAACAAGCCTTTGATGAAAAGTTGACCCAGGAGAGGAGAAATACATAGAGGAAAACAAAACTGGGAGAGAAAGAGAGCTTGGGAGAGAGTAAAAATGACAGCATGCAAGCGAGAGAGTGTGTGTGGGTGAGTGCATCTGTGTTTAGAAAGGAAGTTGATTGCCAGATACAGAAAGGTCTGGGTACTAACACCCTGTGACAAGCCGGAATCAGAGGAAGAGAGACAATGGAGCCCTATGGTGAGTGGGGTCCCTGACTCCTTTGGGAACCAAGGAGTCACCAAGTGTACCCTGCAGTGAGGATTCATTTTGGTGCTCTAAGGGTTCCCATGGCAAAACTATTCCAGCTCTGCCCTCAATGGTCCCATATGGAGTAGCATCATAAGAAAACGCAGCACCCAGGATTGGGCTACCAGAAGTCACTGGCAGGCATCATGCAGTGCAGATGAGGATGCTTAAGCTTTTACTGATGTCCAGTTCATGTTCTAGATAATCAGACAGGCCTACTTGATCTCATGATATATTTTAATATGCTATTATATACATATATAATATAACAAGGTAATTCACATCATGGTGAGATTATCTGAACTGATGATTTGAACTCTGATTGGTATTTATGGCAGATGACATCACGTGGCTGACTGACCAACACCATTTTCTTGCCAACACAGCATATGCCTGAAGACACATCTCCACTGGCCACTTAATATTACCTGTGGATTGAAGCAATATACTTTCCTTTTTATGACAGTTGCAGGATTCAACCACTGCAATTGGCAAGATAGGAATTTTCCCAAACATACACAGCCCGCATGTAACACAGCTCACATGGCTAAATTCAGGAAGGTTCTGAAGAGCTGCTGTCCCGTCACTGATGGTGCTAATGGATTGCCGACAGATGGTCCAAGCAATCCTATCTGCGAGGAGACATGGCCACCAATTGTTAATTGAAATCACTGTTCAGAAGACCACTAGCCTTGCTGTACACATGCCAATGCAGCACTGCCAACAAGTCCCATACCTTTAGGAGGCTCCTCCTACCTACCTTCTGGGCACATTCTGTTCCAAGGCTCTCTTGGCAGCTGCTTGGCATCAATGCATCAATATTTTTCCAGTTCTTACTCTTTCCTCTTCCACTCAGAACTTTAACGTATTTAATATTTCATCATGCATTTTCATAGCTAGCCTCTTATTCACATTAATAATTAAGCAACCAGATTTCTTGAAAATACCAGGGAGTGCATGGCGGTTTATGCAGTGACTTCTGTTTCATTAAAGGACTTTGGTTGCCCAGCCAGAATTCTTTCAACCATTTCCTTTCATACTTTTTTTAAAAAATAACAATGCTTCCTCTAGTTTTGATGGCTAAGCACTATTCTCTTCCCACTTTGGTAAGCCAGAGTTGTTTTAATAATGCTAGTTATTGAGTGCTACAGAACAGTGAATACTGTGGAAATGGGTCTACTGTATGCAGCCTACAAGAGATTATCTGTGTTTTAGAGATAATGTCTCAGGCCAAGAAAGGGTGCCAGGTGGTTCTGAGTCAATGAGGCATCTATCAAAGCTGTTAATAATGTATTAAACCTGGGCTATTCATTTAATTTGTGAATTAAACATGCCAAAGCAATTTGAAAGCATCAAAAGTAAAAACATACATAAAAATAATTTCAGTCCAAAATAGATCCAGACTGGGATAAAGTTATCCACTTAAAAGACATTGAAAAAAGGGAGGCCTTCAATAGGTGCTGAAAAAAATAAGAGTGATAGCGATAGCTCCTGTCTAATATGAAGGGCTTTCCACCACATGAAAGGCCAGATTCTTACATCCCGTGGAATACACCTCCTGATAAGCTGGTCCTGATGATCTTCCAAAGGCTTTCTCCTAAGGAGTGCAATAATCAGTTGATTATACAGGGGATGATCTGATCTGAAATATCATCAATAGAATATTTATCAGTTGTCCATAAAATTAGCAGGACTCGGTTTATTGGAGTATCTAGTTTAATGCTGCTCTATTGAGTTAAACAGCATTTTAGTTATATTTCATAGCAATCACAGGGAATCCTTAGCTCCTTCAATCCAATGGAAATATTTTCTGCCCAAGAATGATCAAGAGCTTTTCTGCAGTGACCAAATATTATCCTTATGTCCATCATTTAGTAGTAAAAGGAACTATTTACCCACAAAAGGATGGAAAGGAGGATGAGTCTAAATAGTTGGGCAAAGGCCTGGCCAGGGGGGAGGCGGTCATCCTCTTATATACCTGCTGGGATTGATAAAGGCATCTGACCCTCACCTGAATCTTATAACTCTCCTGACAGGTGATTTGGTCTGCAGCCACAGTGTTGAAATAAAGGATGAGATTGCCCACCAGATACCAGGCACTCTACTATTCAAATTAGGCCCCAGTGTTTTTGTTACAATCCTCTTCTCAATTAAGTAATCAATTTTTATCTAGAATTTAAATTCTCAAAACTTTCTTATTTGTTAATTCGAGCAAGTAAACTACTGCTCTCATTTCATTACAAACAGTATTTCTACCTGCAACACACTTGAGCAAACCTGCTCCTCTTCCTTTCACAGATATTTTGTTGCCATTTGCAACAGTAGCTGCCTCTGATTAGTTATCATTTAACTCTTGGGGGAAATAATTAGCATCACACATCATGCACATGGAAGTTGCTGAACCAATTAACCAATTAGAAGGACTACTGTTAATAGCACCAGTTTTCCTATAACTTGATATTGCTGGACAGTTTTGATGAACTGCAAAAGCATTTTCAGTTTGCTTTCTGTTGCCACCCAGGAACTTTTCTTTATCTTGCAAATGAAGGAAAATATAATAATAATAATGTTGGTAATATAATTTTGGTTACTGAGAACAAACAAGATTGTACAAAACCAAGATTGGGCGCAGGCCTGGCCAGGACATAGGCGTCCTGATTTTGACAAAGGTGACCTGTGTGCTTGCTTGCTTGATTAACAGCTGTTGGGAACTTCAATGTCCCTGCTCTCCCTTCTTGTGGTCTTTGTATTGGACCTGGAGACTGCAATAGAGAGCATTCCATGTCAAGAAGGAGGGCAAGTGGGCACCCTATCAAATGACAGGGCAGGAGCTACACGGAGCAGTGCCTTTTCACTGGTGGTGCCCATTGTATGCCTCGCTCTTCCCAGACCTGCTCTCTTTTGGCCTGAATTTTGGAGCTTTATCATTTAGGAAGACTTTGGAAGAACTGGTTGACAAGTCATATCAGTTGCTGACGTATGAGCGGATTTTATTTGCTGCTATTCTGGGCTTCTGGTGCACCAGGATTTACACCAGCGTGATAGAGTTGGCCAGGATGCCAGAAGGGATACAATTTATGAGCTTTCTCCATTATCTGCACATCAGGGGGTGTTCAGTCAGCAGTGCAAAGGCTGAGCTGAAGCGTTCCCTGCTGGTTACCTGCTTTCAGCAATAGGGGTCACTGTTTGGTAGTACCCAATTGGTTAGCTGTCAGATTCTAGAGCTCCCTATTGGTGGCTCTAAGGTAATTCACAAAATACAGAGTCCATTCATAAAACACAGTGTTCATTCATAAAGCTGTAACATAAATCTCCATTGGTACATATTGGGTGCATATTTCAGTGGTTGAATGTGGAGGTTTATGGCCATGCTGTAGTGTAGTGCTTATGCAACTATGAATAAAAGGTGGAGGCTCATTGTCTCAGGGTTTGGGGGGAAAGAGGTGTCAAAACTGCTTTCCAATAGGTGCCCCACCTTTATTTCCATAACAAGTCATTGAGTCTGTACTCTGAATAGTGACACCAGGGACCTAGAAGGTGCAGGGCTTGTCAGTCCAACCCCTGCACAGTCTCATCAGGGCTGACCTTAAGGCAATTGGAGCAATTTTGCCAAATTGGGCCCCATGTGCCGCTCCTAAGGGGCTCCCCACACCAGAGCAATCTAGATGGATTTTATTTATATCTCTAAAATTTTGCTGACTTTGGCTGTGAACTGGGGCTGTACAAAAAAATATTCAAGTTGCGCCCCACTGCTTCAAACTGGGCCCCACTGGCTAGCCCTGAGTCTAATAGTTGCTGGGCATGAGTTGCCCTGCCGTAGCATGAAGTCTTGGGTTTGCAATTTTGGGAGAGGGGAGACTGCAGCACTGGGGAGTGGGCAGGCTGGTGAGGCCCCTAGTTTTAGAGGCCCTAGGCTTCAGCCTACTTAGCCTATACATAAATCCGGCACTGAACCCAGGTCTACTTCTGCACAGCAGCTGCCCAAGTGGTGGGTCAGAATTGTGGAGCTGCTTACCTGAATGGGATGGAGCAGGGTGATGGTGATAAGGTGAGGGGCATGCAGGTGCCCTGGTGGAACCAATTCTGGGAATGTTGTAGATAGTAGAAGAGGATATATTGATTAAATATTTCCCTTCCTCACTCACGGTAGTGAGTCAGTAGCAGAGTACATTTCCCAGTATATAGCAGGAAGCTAGGTGGTAGATTCGTTAGGATCTCTTTACTTAAGCAATCCAATCTAGCTTGTTGAGATTGGGTTTGTTCCTGGTAAATCCCTTTTGTTCCCTCTTAAAAAGAATATAGACACAACAGTATTCTTTATAAGTAATGATAAGAAGTTTACTTACATTCAGTTCATAGAAGGTTCCCTGAAGGCAGGCTTTAGTTTGTAGTTACAGAAAAGAGTTTGAGTTCATCCCATATGGGGACTGAGCCTATGTGCTGCTGGCTGAGAGCCAGCAGACAGCAAAATACATCAAGGGAACAGCATCAAGAGTTGCTATGTGACTGCCCCTTTTATGGGGTCACGCCTATCTACCTGGTCACACACAGGGGGAGGATGCTCCAGACAGGTGTGATAGGAAGTTCTCCGGCCTGGAGCTACATTCCCTGTGTGTCCACTCTGGGCAAATAGGAATGTTGTACTTGACTGCTTATGTTACATCCCACATGAATTTGGTGTTCCCACTGGTGCACTCGTGTAGCCCCACCCATGCTGGCACCCTGATTGGTCTAGGTAATCAACAGTGCTGCTGGTATCAGGGGACAGGCTCCACCCTCACTAGATCTGTAACTACTCCATGCAAGTAAGCACAACTGAGGTTAGTGGGGTCCACTCCTAGATAAGCATTGAAAGGATTGCACCCCCAAAGTTTGCAATCCTGCACATATTTACTCAGAAATAAGTTCCACTAAGTAAACCTGTATAGGACTGGGCTGCATGAAACCATTAATTTATCCACACTCTGTTCCAGTTTGACATTAACCCATAAGATGTAACATCTTTGCAACCAAACATTTTGGTTATCATATACATGTTTCTCTGCAATCGGGCATACATATATGCCTTAGTATTAGTATTAGTATTTTGCATTGGTTATCACAGGTTTTTCTGAGAGAGGATGTGCTCCAGGACCATCTTCCCAAACTTTTTACAATTCATTTTTATTCTGCTAAAAATAATTACATTAGCATAGATGATCTATACCCCTAAATATGCATGAATGGTGGTGGGGTGGGGGGGGGAGAGATAAAAATGCAGCTGCAAGTGGAAAGGCTGGTTGAGTTGGAAGGCTGGGTGAGTGCGAGTTCATCAGAAAGTCATTATTAAAATTAAAATCCTTCCATGGCAAACTTCAGCTCAACATTAAAAGTGAGATTTTCATTATCCCGCTGAATATTTTAAACTCTTCCGATGCAGGAGCCAAAGAAATAAATCAGCGCCATTGCGCTGAAGTATGTGTTGGCACATAATGATTATTATTATTTATTACAGAAAGGGGAAAGAATCTTGCATAGTTTATCTTGATGGGCCAAATCGCCAGCATGCAAAATCCCCACAACCTGCAGTGAGCAGCAGATATTATGACAGCTCAAGAAAAGTGCTGCATTTTACCCGCTCCATTCATTTTCCTGCTAAGGGCAATTCAGCCAAAGCCTTATGATTAAGTTACACAAGTGCTCACATGAGACCTGCTCACAGAAAACATACCAGGCGTGGTGAGCCAGGTTTCATTGAAGAAATCGATCTACACTGCTCACTATTGTTGGAAGGACTTAATTTGAACTCACCAGGATTTCACTCTGGAACATCCCATTACCTCCAAGAGTAAATGCCCAAAACATGTGAAGGATTTCACATGAGCAAGAGCAAATGCCCAAAACATGCCCAAAACATGTGAAGGAAGCTTCATTTTTTTAAAAGCCTCACTAGAGCCAGGCCTGAATGCTGGTAACTTTCATAGCAAACTATCAGTTTGCTATCATTCTAGGAATAAGATTTGTGGCAATTCATGCTCCTAAAACTAGGATTCAATGTCCCTCACCCAGTAGTGAACAGCATGGTGGGAGTCTACCATTTGTCTGACCTCTGGTTGGTTGCATCACTGCTGTTTCCCGGGAGGTAGAGGGGAGAGGCAGCAAGGTCAGCACAGTTCAAACACACTGGCAGGAACAGTTTGGCTCTGTCTGTGCATCTGCACTGTGCTGACCTAGCCATCTCCACTCTCCCTTTTCCTTTCCAGGGTCAGGTAAGTGGCAGTGCCCAACATGCCATTATTTAATAATAATAATTCTTGTTTTTATTTTTATTATGTATTTTGTGTTCTTATATTGCGGTTTTATGTTGTGAACAGCCCTGAGACCTGCAGGTATAGGGTGGCATACAAATTTAATCAATCAATCATCATCATCATCATCTGTCACTGCCCTCACCTTCAGTAGCCCCCTCTGTCCAGCAGTCTCCTTCAGTTATGCTTCCTCACCCCATCGCTGAGCAGCTTCCTTATGAATCTGACCTATTGATAATTAGTTTTCAACCGTGGGGGTTAAACACCCTCTTGGGGGGCACTGATCCCTGCCATGAATGTAATATCTCTGGCAGCTCTAACTGTGAGAACTGACTTGGCTGAAAAGCAAGGTTGAGCTAATGAGAAGAAGAAGAAGAAGAAGAAGAAGAAGAAGAAGAAGAAGAAGAAGAAGAAGAGGAGGAGGAGGAGGAGGAGGAGGAGGAGGAGGAGGAGGAGGAGAAGGAGGAGTTGTTTGGATTTGATATCCTGCTTTATCACTACCCGAAGGAGTCTCAAAGCGACTAACATTCTCCTTTCCCTTCCTCCCCCACAACAAACACTTTGTGAGGTGAATGGGGCTGAGAGACTTCAGAGAAGTGTGACTGGCCCAAGGTCACCCAGCAGCTGCATGTGGAGGAGCGGAGACGCGAACCTGGTTCACCAGATTATGAGTCTATCGCTCTTAACCACTACACCACGCTGGCTCTCCAGAGAGGTAATGTGAGAGTTAAGAACCTGCTGAATCAGGTCAATGGTCCATCGAATTCAGCATCCTGTTCTCGCAGTGGCAAGCCAGACACCTGTGGAAACCCACAAGCAGGAATCAAGCACAGGGAAACTCTCCTCTCCTGTGGCTTCCAGCAACTGGAATTCAGAAGCACTGCTGCCTCTGACCATGGAGACAGTGCATAGCCATCATGGTTGGTAGCCGCTGATAGCCTTCACCTCCACGAATTTGCCCAACCCTCTTTTAGAGTCATCTACGTTGGTGGCCATCAATTGCCTCCCGTGGGAGTGAGTTTCATAGTTTAACTATGCACTTCTTTTTACCTGTCCCGAATCTTTCAACATTCAGCTACATTGGAAGTCTAGGAGTTCTATGAGAAAGAGAAAAAAACTTTTCTCTATCCACTTCTCCATGCCATACATAATTCTATAACCTTCTGTCATGTCACCTTGAACTCTTACATTCTCTAAACTAATCTGTGCCATTTGATCTGTGATGGTTCATTCACACATATCACCTCCTGACGCAAGGATGGGGAAACTGTGTCCCTTCCGATGCTGCTGGACAGGGCAGATGGGAGTAGCAACCAAACATATTTGAATCTTAGAATTATAGAGTTGGAAGGGACCATGAGGGCCATCTAGTTCAACCGCCTGCAATGCAGGAATCTTTTGCCCAATGTGGGGCTCAAACTCATGACCTTGAGATTAAGAGTCTCATGCTCTACTGACCGAGCTATCCTGGAAGGACCATATGTTCCCCATCCTTGCCTTGATAGATGCTGCAGCCATCAGCTAATGGAGATGCATGTATGTGAACCAGCTCAGTGTGTTTCCAGTTATTGAAGCCATTTCCAGCTTTGGAATTTTTCAAAACCATTAATCAACCACAAAACCTTAGGTGCTCTCCCCCACCTTTCCTGAGGAAACAAAGGACAGATGCAAGGCCAACTACCAACATTTAAAGTGACTATAAAAGTTTGGGTAATTACTTTCTTTCCATGCCCTCCTCACTCCAGCATGAACATAACTAACTTGGCCTTGCCTGACCTTGGAGCAACTCCAGCTTTTACTGCATGCTCCAGAATACATTTGAGAGTGTTGAAGTCTATGAAATGCAGGACCACTGAGCCTTAAGAGTAACAGGAGAGAGAGGGAGAGAACCCACCAGCAACCCAACCTTAGCTAGGAATGGCTGAACATCATATAAATAGCAGTAAAACTGTTAAATCTATTTGCATTTCACACCCAATAATTTCAGAGTCCACCTCAGAGAGCACTGCTTGAAAGTCAGCACTTTTAATTGTCCAGTAAATTTCTTTTCAGACAGCTGCTTCATAAACTGCCATTCCTGCGCACTCTGAGAAAAAACAGAGATCTGATTTATCTCTGGATGGAGACCAAAATGGCTATTTGTGTGTCATGGCTTCCCTGGTCTGTTTCACTCAAATGAAAAGGCAAAGCTCCCTTGGATGCAAATCTGTAACCTGTTCATGGGCAAATGTTCTGGTGTACAGTGGTACCTCAGGTTAAGTACTTAATTGGTTCCGAAGGTCTGTTCTTAACCTGAAACTGTTCTTAACCTGAAGCACCACTTTAGCTAATGGAGGCTCCTGCTGCTGCTGCATCACTGGAGCACAATTTCTGTTCTCATCCTGAAGCAAAGTTCTTAACCTGAGGTACTATTTCTGAGTTAACGGAGTCTGTAACCTGAAGCATCTGTAAACCTGAAGCGTATGTAACCCGAGATACCAATGTATTGGGAAGAAGCGCCGGCCAACAAATGGCAGACACATTTCCCCACACAAAGGCACACACGGCTCCCAGTGCCCATGTCTTCTCCATCCTCTTATTTTGGCATAAACTGTTTAATGCTGGCTCTTGGACACCTAGCTGCATAATTTCTTGTATAATTAGAACTTGGGGGAAATAATCTAATTTGTGTCATATCTGTTTAGCCTTCCTCTGTTCCTTGGAGGTCTGATAGAGGGGCAGGGGAGGTGTTCGTTGCAACAACAAGAAAAAAATGTCTTGCTGTAAAATTTTATGGGATTTCTACAACAGTCAGGGGCTGCTAAATGTCCACATGGAGTTAGACAAAGGCCAACAGTCTACATAGATTCCCTGCCCCCAAATGAAAGCCCACCTAGCAAGCTTGGTTTCATTTGCATATCATATTGGAAATATCCCAAATTTCAATGGAGTTGGGGTCTGCTACTGTCATTTTGTTTTCTTTCCTTCCCACCTGCCCCCCCCATGTATTTCACTATTGTTAAATCCAGGGTATTTGTAGACTTGTCTTAGACAGCTCTAATCAGAAAAGATCCTACAGAATTTCAGAATGCATCCTTAAACTTGTTGCCTTAAAGCAGGGCTATGGAATCATATAATTTCCCCCTCATCCACCACAGGGAAAATTTGACAGATGGGGGTCCCACTCACTTGTCAATCACCCTTTGTCTGGTCTTGTGGAACCATTGTGAAGCACTTTGCAATATGCTTTACAAAACCCAACACTCTGGTTTGAATATTGTGCAATCTGAGCTGATTTGTGTGCCGTGGCACCATTTCAGGTTTCAGTAAGAGATGTGAAGTTATTTCAGAGTGCTGGAGTGGGCAGGGGAATGCCATGACACTGGCTTTAGCTATATGCAAGGTTAAATGACCATAAATAAATAAGCATGGCATATTTCACGATAATTTGTTGTGTGGTGACTTCTTCTACCAAGCAATCGCACATAGACTGAAAGGGGATGTGGAGAATGGAACTGAACTTTCCATATATACACATATCCCACTTTGATTTCTGCTTAGAATGGAAATCATTCATTAGGTGTACTTTCACATAACCAGCCAATGATTTCCATTGATTCCTATGGGGAAATTTCTAATGTGTTACTGATCATTGAATTGTGACCCCCCCCAAAGCCAGGAATACCCAGAAAGAAATGCTTTCTGATTTGTCTAATCATTTCCCCTTCCTTCCTTCTTCCCTCTGTTCCTTAGCCAACCAGCAAAAAGCAAACAAGGAAGTAAAAATTGCGATCCGTTTAGATATCTGAACATGTGGCATGTATAGCGAGGTTTCGTTATTCATTCCTCATGTTTGGATAAGTGAATTTTCACATAGTGAATGTTTGTAAAGTGGGACCTGCATGTATATGGTTACCAACTATTTAAAAATCTGTCAGTAAAACTACCTATGTTCTTAAAAGAAAGTGGGACGGGGAAGAGCTAGAGGGGCCAGTAGTTTGACTTTGTATATGCAGCTTCCCAAGATTACAGAAGATATAGTACTGGTATAGGAAAGAATTTCTGTGTGGACTTCATCCCTGTGGACCATGACTTCTCAAGTGACTGAGTGGCATGTGAAGGTGCTGCCAACATAATCTGATAAGGGACCAAAGGTGTAGTACTGTGGTAGCTCTTAGCAAGCCCCTGTTCAAATCACTAACCATCGCAAAACAACAACAACAAAAACCCTATGGTTACGTGGAACATGCTCAATAAACACACAAAACGTAACCGGCTGTACTTTTGAATAAATAAGGTATACTATTCATTGTATCCTTTTGTAGATTTCAACAGAAGTCTCATAAAGTTCAATGAAAAAAGCAGAAGGCCCAGTGGATCAGTTCATTCTCTAGTCAGTTCATGCATAAGGCACATACATGTATAAGTATCTATTCCACCTGTCTGTTCAAAGAGTCCAATAATCCACATGAAGGGTTGTTACACTTCCACAGAATCTTTTCACAGAGTCTCAGACAAGGATTTCCGGAATATTAGCCTTGTTTCACCATCCTAGGCTTCATCAATAGAACAGGCTTATATTTTAATCATACAGGATAGTGGAACTTATAGCATAGTAGTTGAAATCTGCAAATTGATACAATGAATAGTATACCTTATTAATTCAAACATACAGCTGGTTACGCTTTGTGTGTTTATCAAATCACTAACCAGGCACACATTCTGCGACAGTGGGAAACTTCATGTAAGTGAACTGCACCTGATAAATTTGCATCTGCCCCTGAACCTAAATATGTGGAGAAGATTCAATACAAGATTAACATACCTACTTAGCATATCCCCAAGAAAGTAATATTTCCAGCACTTTACAAGGGTTGTGGAGCAAATGAATGCAGACGTGTTGCAAATGTAGGACTTTGGGGGCCGGTGTCCAGAGCCCCTCTTAGCAGAATGACCAAGGGGGCTCCCAAATGCAGCGGGACTGACTCACCACATTTTGAATCCGGTGAAGTAATATTGCCACCTAAAGTGAAACTTCCCAAAGGCCAATCAAGCCTGCACCACTGAATGAATGTACAAACTTTTAGTTACTATTGAATCTTCCTGGAGCTTCTGCTCATGCGCTTGTGCATGTGCACCTGCCCCACCACAGCAATTGTGCTTGCTGTTCCTAAATCTCTTTTCCCTTTGTAAAAATGCTGCCACTCTGTCAAAGTGCAACAACTTGCATCCCCATTTGCAAGTAGCAGTAAGATTATACAGCATGTGTCAGTTCAGAATATAATATTAATGTAACAGGGAATAATATGTTAAAAGCCAATTTGCTATAATATATGACAAACTCCCTCTTTCCCCTTTTATAGTGATTTTTTTATTTATTTTATTTTTAAAAACTGGATAAGAAATCAAGGCCAGGAGTACTTTTCAGCAATAATGGCCCTGTCGGCTGGGTGATAGATATCACTTTACTGATGGTAAAAAGACATGAATCAAACCCTTCTGGCAACCCAACTGCCTAATTGTGCCAGGAGAGTTCATCAAGGCCACTGCAGTGGCTCTAAGTCCAAGGTTTGAGAGAAATATGTCAGTGGTGGCTGTCAAGAATCAAAGCAATGGAGGATCCTCTATGCCAAATACCTTGGAGGAAGAATGGCATATTAAGAGGGGAGGTGCTTTTATAAAGGAAAGGGAGGCAGGAGGTGAACGAATCCATAAGAGCTCTCATTACAGCTTCGATAATATTGATTTTGTCGTTAATAGCATTGAGGAACCTTAAGTGAAATTCAAGTGTCAGTGCCAAGTGGATTATTCCTGCAATAAATGGCAGATTGGGCAAGTGTGAGAGCATTGATGTTAAGGCACAGAAAGGGACCACTGGAGAGACAGAGGGCTATTATCTAGGCCACATTGGCCATGGGGGTCAGCATCCTGATGACACGTCCTCCACCACCGCAACTGTAGAGCTAAGTAGAACTCAACGCATCTGTCCTGTCAGCTTTCCTACCTCTTTCCTAAACATTGGCTGGTACAGTTCAATATATTGTGGGTACAAGTCACATGGTAAGTGAACCTGGCTTATGGAGAAGGAGTGTGGCCTGGAGAGAATCCAAAGGCTAAGTAGTGAGGCAGGAAGAGTGAAGGGTGTTTGATACATTATGAGTCTGAGCAGGCACACACAGGTACATCCACAGTGCTCTTTAATTTTAAATTTTAAATTTCAGTTAAGGATGTTTTAATGGCCCGGTGGATTTGTTAATGTATTTTTAAATTATGTGTTGATTTTATTCTTGCAAACTGCTTATAAGTGGTATATTGATAGATTAATTAATTAATCAAGTAATAATAGCAATGATAATGTGACACTATACTGTTAGCTGCTCTGTACTCCTGTTGGGAGGAAGGGCCATATGTAAGTGTGAGGGAATAAATTTCCCATTCAGGAAGGAATGCTAAGCTCTTTGTTTTATTTTCCATATTCAAAAACATCATCAAGTAATTTTTGAAAAATAGCTGTTCCATATGTATTATTTTGCTAATCAATTATTATTGACTGCTGCTCATTCACCTTATCATCCAGTCTTCCAGTCGTTGACAGAATGCTTGTGTTGAAATTTGAGCAGCCAGTTTTGGGGTTAATGTGCCGTGGTGGGTGAAAGGGAAGTAGCAAAACTTTGCTATTGAATTACAAAATAAACGTGCATTGTGTCTAATATCACAAGGAGTGCCTATTTCAATTTTGGCATTCATTGAAGCAAACAAACATACATAGTTAGTTTGCAGACTTGAGTAGCTAGTGTTTCAGCTTGTTTAAATCGCCACACTCTCTTTTTAAATAGTTTATTACATTACACTGCAACAATGGGTTCAGTGGGCCAGGTTTGCAGTTTAATTGAACAACCCTATGCAATTTAACTCAAAATTTAAACCCAGTGTGCACTGTATTGCAACCATTAACTGTGCACTCACTGTCTTTACCATGCTAGGTTTTTAATCCATATTCACACGACTTTGTCCAAAATGCATATATATCCTGTACTGTGTGGTGGAATACTACTGTTTGATACACTGTTACTCAAACCAGCTTCATACCAATTGGAGTCCTTCAAACATTCCTAACTTGTCTCCAGGCAAGGCATGAGCTCCTTTGCATTGGGTAAAGACATGCCTACCTCATCATCGCCCCAGTGTGTATAAACAGAATCTGACACTAATGAAGCCGTGTTGATGTGAACAGTGTGTTTGTGTGTCTGGGAGCACTGTGAAACACACTGGTAAAAACAACTTCACTGAGCTCTTAGGCAGTAATGTGAGCACACCCTTAGTCTGCCAAGTCCACCTTCTTTCCACACTTGTATGCCACTTCTACTCCAAATTCCTGATTAAGGAAACCTTCCACTTTTCTCCTGCGAGCTCATTCATGTGGATGTGTTGACTCATGCAAAGGTAGAACTTTTCCAGGATGTGCTTCCCTGAGCAAATTTCTGCTTTCCAAACTAATAAGCTACTCTTACTCCCACTACTACTTGTTTGATTATTTGCTGCAGCTGAGAAGGAAGTGTCCCAGGCTGTAAACATGCAGGGACTGAAATTATAAAGTTCTGATCCCAGAAGGATCACATTTCTTCCATGAATTTTACCCTGGTGGTTTGTTCCTTGCCCTAGTAACTTGATCCTATTCAACTGCTACCCCCAAAATCAAGATGATGCCTATTTCTGCCACATGAAAAAGCCAAAGCCACTTTAATCCCATTAAAAATCCAACATGTACATTACCTGTTAAGGCTGCAGTTCCAATATTGCTACTGAGTTGATATGTACAGAATGGTGCTCTTAAACACTCATTGCCCTGTGTGGTGCCAACAAAAGTAAATCTAAAAAAAGCTCTTGTTTCACCCCATTTCACTGTTTATATCTAGTAGAGTACTGTTAGAAGCCATGATGGCTTATGCCCATTTGGACTGGCAAAGTAAAAGGAAGGGAGGCCAATAACTGGCCGATGGGAGATGGCACCAATGGATTCTAGTTTCATCCTTATTGTCTTGATGAGTTCTGCTTGTGAGTTGAGGCCCCGCTCCCCACTTTGTGATGAAATAAGACACATGGACACAAGCATTTTAGGTTAATGGTCTAAAAAAGGCCACAACTTTATTGGTTACAGAATGTGAGTGGTATTGGCTTAGGCACTGGATCCGAGCAGACTATACTTGACTCCTGCCTGCTCTGCAGGGAGTCACACAAGGGTTAACAACCTGTAAGGGGAGCTTGTTGATGCAAATCAACTGGAAGCTTTCCCCTAGAGTCACCGGAGGGTCATGCCATGGCCCTAGCCACCACCTGGGCATTGGACAGGACCCATGACTGCCAGGTTCCTTTAATGGAATACCCTTCAAGGGGACGGGTAGGTGATGGCCACAACCTCCCCTTCAACACACAACACATTTTTCAATGCCTAACTACCAAAGTTGTGATGATTTGCTATGAGGCAGGCAAAAAACCAAGTAAGGCAGTCAGGTGGAGGCTGGCTGAGGGCAGACTGAGATTGGCGGGACAGTACCCCATTTGTCTGAATGGACCAACCTCTGCTGGTTAGAAGATGCAAAATAAAAAATGGTTCCCGATCCTCGTGAACATGAAAAAGAGAAGGAGTAGGGTTGACATGTCATACCACCAGAACCATTTTTGTTTCTGGTGGGAAATGCTAAATGGAGGAAAGGGCCACTGCACTTAAGTCCTGCCTGTGGGAATCCGAATGACTTCTGGTTGGCCACTGAGAGAACAGAACAGGACTTTGGCCTGATACAGCAGGGCTCTACTTATCTTCTTATGCACAGACATCGGCGTCCTCCTTTGCTTTGCTCCTTTGCTTATCAACCCCAATGTGACAGAATGCCACTAACATGTCCCTTCTGTCTCCCAATGTTAATGCTGGTGTTGGGTCTCCGGTTCAGTCTTCACCCAACCCGGCCACCTCTCAATGTTGCTGGACTACAGCTCTCATAATCCTTATCACATGGTGGTGGGAGCTGATGGGAGTCCAGAAACATCTGTAGGGTGCCAGATTGGGTAAAGCTGTTCCAGGTGTTCAAAGCCTTCATCATATGCCTTTAAAAGCAGAGAACTCTAATTCAGTGTTTCCCAACCTTTTTTGGGCAAAGGCACACTTGTTTCATGAAAAATATCTCGAGGCACACCACCATTAGAAAATGTTTAAAAAATTAACTCTGTGCCTATATTGACTATATATAAAGTAACTCTCTTTAATAGGAATCAAATAAACACAAAGAAAGTATTTTATAATTACTTTATTATGAAATAGTAAGTAAACAGAAATATGAAAAATTATAAAATACTTTATTCAGTGCGCAACCTGGGCCTGTTTGGCTGAACACAAAGCTGATATTCTGGCTGGAATCGAAGAAAGACACACACGTAGCTCTTCGTCAACAGCTCTCAGTCTCTCTCTGTATTTAGTTTTTATAGCAAATGAAGGAAGAGTAAGCAGGCTGGGGTAGGTTAAGTAAGGGCTGAAAGTGCCTAGATGAAGTGGGGGAAGCTAGAGAGGAGGTACATTCTGACGTTTGAGGATAGACTAGGTTCTTTATGTGAATGATAGGTGAGTTATTTGACAGATCGAACTGAGAGCAAGGTGTGGCTTGTGTAGCTGGGGTGGACATGAATGTTTGGGGTGCAAACCCCAGGCCGGCCAGGTCCGAGGGGGGGCAGGGAGAGACGGGCCTGCCTGCCTCCGCCTGCGCTGTGGTGTGTTTTGCCCCGACCGACGGACGGACCGACCTGCCAGCTGTCTCCGCAGTAGCAGCGCGGACTGGAGCTCCGTCATTCTCCCCGCCGGTGCCCGGGGAGGGGAGTGTGGGGCGGCCGCTGTGGAGGCGACGGCGTGCTCCTCCTCCTCTTGCCGGGCTAGAGCCAGCCGGCTAGCGCTCGCCCCTCCTTGCTCGAGCCGACCCCGCCGCCGGGGGCCTTCCCATCCTCTCAGCGGCGCCGCCTCGCGTCCCTCGTCCGGGGGTTGGGGGGCTGGGGGGGAGGAAGGGGGCGAGGGGGAGCAGCCGCCGCCGCTCCTGAGGAGATTCTGAGGCGGTGGCGGGCGACGCGTGGCGGAAGAGGAGGGGTCCCGCCAGCCCCGCGTTTCTCTCTCTCTCTCCCTCACGGAAACCTTCCCCACAGCTTCTGCCGCTTTTTCTCTTCTTTCCCTCTTCCTTTTTTTTTTTTTAAAAAAAATGAAAAATCTTTCCTTTCTCTCTTTTCCAGCCCCCCCTCCCCTCTTCACAGAATTTCACTGCACTCGGGCGCTGTGGCGCGCAGGCGCCCTACTCGCTCCTCTTTCCGCGCAGGCGCCTTCTCTCGCTCTTTCGCCTCCTTTTCTTTCTCTCTCGATGGTCTGCCTACAAAGGAGCGAGGGAGGCGACCGCCATGTTTGGATTTGCATCCAGCAGGAGATGCCGCCGCTGCCTCGCCTCTCGCCGCCTGACTCGCCCGCCTCCCTCCCACGGCACACCAGGCAACGTCTCGCGGCACACTAGTGTGCCGCGGAACACCGGTTGGGAAACACTGCTCTAATTTACCCCCCTCTCTCTGATGTTGGGTAAGATGGAGGGCACAAGGAGAAAGGGACGACAGAGGTCGAGATGTTTGGACAGTGTTATAGAAGCGACCAACATGAATTTGCCAAAACTCTGGGAAGCAGTGGAAGACAGGAGTACCTGGCGTGCTCTGGTTCATGGGGTCATGAAGAGTCGGACACGACTAATTGACTAAACAACAACAAAGAAAGAAAGAAAAGCAGATGTAATCACATAAATGTTCTCTTCTTCCACTCTACCCCCATCACTCTAAATCTAAATCCAGTGATTTTACTTTTCACAAACGTTTGAGCCTTCTAAAGCGTGAACCAAATGGCTACCACCGTTCCCACTTTAATCAACAAGACGTCTCCTCCTGCCCCGGCTTCTTGAGCCACAGCTCCCCCGCAAAAAGAAACAGACAACAGATTTCAATTTAGCTTTGAGCGAGGGACGCTCAATTGGGTTATTAAATTTCACACCCTAATTGACACGCCTGCTGTAAAATATAAATCCCACAAACACAATTTATACTAATGACACCAGGGCAAAGCCCTTATGCCTCCATCTCTTACCTACCCCCGCTTGGGTCCGCGGGGAGCTCAGCTTTAATTGTACCTTCATGGTGTAAGCTGTTTATAGGGGTGAGAGGTTAAAGAGAGGGAAGAAAGAAACAGGGAAGGTTTGATGGGCAGTTTTCTCTTTGGGTCCAAAACATAGATGAGTTTGTCTCTCTCTGTGTGTGCAAATGCGCTCTTCTCTCTCTCTCTCTTTCTGGGTGTTTGCTCCATTCGCTCTCTAATGCAATTATAGAAAATGGACGTCTGTATGCACACATCCCTAGACACATCAAACTTCTAGTTAATAAGGCTTAATGGAAACAGATTAACCATAGCTTGGTCTCCAGGCACACATTAAGCACTGATGTTCTGCAGATAGATTTCTGTGGGCTGATTTGGATATCTCCATTGTGCAATGACAGACAGGCCACTGCAAGCTGGCATTTGGATCATTTTTCTTTTCTCTAACCTCATATATGCGATGGCACACTTAATGAATTGTTTCCTCCTTAGCTCTGTTCATACACCACATTGGAGACATGTACAACCGGTATATAGTTCATACAAGTTTGTTTATCCCCCCCCCCACATGTTTGGCAATTCTCACTGTTCAGTGCTCATGCATTCATTTCACTTATTTATTTATAAGATTCCTTGCCCTCCCTTCACCGTGAAGTCCTAGTGTGAGTTGCAATAATGACATCTCCATAAAAACAGATAAACCATTGCAGTTATTAAAAACTGGTAAAACTGTTACAAATTCAGCAAAACGGGAGGGGGTCCCACAAAACAAAATACCTTCATTGTCCAAGTTCAGGGTACAGAGGTGTATTTTCAGCATAGAGCAAAAGTTATACAATGGAGGTGCTAGATGCACTTTTGTGGGGAGAGAGTTCAACAGTTTATAGGTTGACACAGAGAATGTCCTCTCCAAGGACACCATTCCTTGCGCTTCTGAGTGTGGTGTAACTACCAAGAGAGCCCCTTCTGCAGATCTGAACAACTGTTTAGATCTTTAAACACCAATGTGAGCATCTTGATTTGGGCCCAGAATCAACTTGGCAGCTCGTGCAGCTATTTTAAAACAAGAGCTATCAAGCTCTAAAGGGATTGTATTTTTCTTCTCCTTGATTTTACTGTTTTATCTTTTGTAAACCACCTTGAGGTTGTTGTTTTTTATAATCAAGTACAAATCTTGTGAAACAAACAAACAAACAAAAAACAAACCCTGGCCAGTAACGTGGTAACTGCATTTTGGACCAGTTTGGAGTTTTCTGGATTGCCTTCAAGGGAAGTCCCATTGCACATTGCAATAACCCAATCTGAAGGTTACCAGAGCATGGGCTGGTATAACTAGCCAGAGCTGGAAATAGCTATGCCTCACCACAGAGGCTGCTTCAGCCTCCACTGATAGTGTTGGATTCTGAAGCACCCCCACAATATAGGTCTGTTCCTGCCAAGCACGTGGAACCCTATCCAGAACAGGTCATTGCCCCACCTCCCAGATTTGAGAACTTGACATATCTACCTTTTCAGGATTCAGCTGCAATTTATTGGCCCACATGCAGCCCATCACCATGTCCAAGCAGGGGTCTCCTGATTCAGACTGAACAGAAAGATGGGTGCGCCTGCATTTGGTCCATCTAATTGTGTATATGGACACTGAGGTCTAGCTCCGAGGGCCTTCTGGTGGTTCTCTTGCTGCGAGAAGTGAGGTTACAGGGAACCAGGCAGAGGGCCTTCTCGGTAGTGGCACTTGCCCTGTGGAATGCCCTCCCATCAGATGTCAAGGAAATAAGCAACTATCTTACTTTTAGAAGGCAGCCCTGTTTAGGGAAGTTTTTAATGTTTAATGCTGTATCATGTTTTTAATATTTGGATGGAAACCGCCCAGAGTGGCTGGGAGAACCCAGCCAGATGGGCGGGGTATTATTATTATTATTATTATTATTATTATTATTATTATTATTAGCCTGGTGGAACTCCATTTAATTTCAAAGCAGTCATATGGTAGGTGATGTCTGGCTCCGTTGTTGCACAGTGCTTCAACTGGCTCACCTGGTTGTAAACAGCTCCCCCCACCCCTGAGCATGTAAAGGAGGGGCAGAGGAGAGGGCGAATAGTGACAACATTTTTTCTGTGTGAACAGGATCAGAGGTTCAGATCCAAAGCTTTAACTGGCTGATTTAAGTCCATCTGTTTGGGAGCAAAACTGCAGTGTGTATTTTTAGCAGCTACTGGGTAGAAAGGAAAGAAACTTTGCCCTGTGCACATATGTAAGAAATATCAGTAGCACAATCTGTGGGACTGAGCTTCTCTGAGTCTTTGAGCGAAAACAATCAAACTTGAGAAAAGTTGAAAAACTGCCGTCCTGGGAGACTGTTCTGAATAATGAATGGCAGAAACTTAACAATGCATGATCTGAAGATTTAGCTGGAGTGCCTGCTTCTCTGTGTAGCTGCTTCTAAATTATTAAAATTAATTTTTAAGAGCAGCAGATTACAGTTTATTCAGCCATGCCCATTTCCTCTGGCAGTTCATCTCAAGCACTTGCCTCTCCTGCCCGCTTTGCTTGCTAGATAAGAGAGTCTGTGGGGAAGTCACAGCACACACAGAGAAGGACAGGCTTACTAGGGGCCGCTTCACCAATTATGCAGTAGCAGACCTGGGTTTGCAACCAGGCAACTACAGTCAATTGTGCCTGCCTCTCAAGCATTCTGGGTTCATTCATGTTTTAACATGAATGTCTGTTGCATTCACACTTGACTCTTCTTTGGACTTCTCCCTCCACCTTTTACAAAACAAAGCCATCCCAAATGTCGGATGCACTGCTAATATTTGTTCAAGGCATTTTTTATCCGCCTCAGTTAGCATGTGACTTCATGTGCACTGTAAAGTGAATATGGAATATACTTTAGAAACCTCTGGTCTCCAGCGACCCATCAAGACAGGGTGAAAACTGTGTAAGGAGTGGATGGGCCCAAATGCTTGAAAAGAACCGGTTTCCTGGTTAGGAGCAATGCATCCTGGGATATAATCCAAGATACGAAACAGCAGATCAGACCTTGTGAGGAAACGCAGCTGTGTAAACCCTCCGGCTTGGTTACTCGACAGCGTTTGTGGCATGACGACATGTTAAATATAAAGGTGTGAAAGTGGTATTAGAGAGAATAATAATGTGTCATGAAAGAAGTATCACAAGGTCACAGTGCACAAGAGAATCACATCATTGTAAAGTGAGCAGGGACCGCAGTGCCCCTTCTCATCTCAAGCCAGCCCTGCTTCATCCCAGGCTATTTTTTAATTGAAAAAAATGGATTTCATTATGCTGATTGCTCTGTTCTATTATTAAGAAGTTACAAATCTCTGCATTAGTCATTTGCAACCCGTGGGTCATGACCCTGGAGGGCTTGGGGAGGAAGGTCACCAGCAGTTCAGCAAGAGAGTGAGTGTGTCCCCAGACTCCTTGTCTGTTCCAGACCTCGGGTTGAAATTTCC
Organism: Podarcis melisellensis; assembly: GCF_964234715.1. Lineage (NCBI taxonomy): Eukaryota > Metazoa > Chordata > Lepidosauria > Squamata > Lacertidae > Podarcis > Podarcis melisellensis. Next base: position 38,733,109 of record NC_138529.1, read on the forward strand.
TCTTTCTTCCTGAGATTCTGATCATGATGCCAGCCATGCGCCATGTCTGAGGCCATGAACCTGTAGATGCAAATGCAGCCTTGAATTTAGCCACATCCAAGTCTTTCTCTTTTGCTTTGTCTCTCTCAGCTTCTTGGCAGTAAATAGGATGGACTAAGGTGTTTGTGTCATGCACTCTGAGTGTCACCAATTTACAAACTCTTGCTCCCCTTCCATAACTGAAAATTAAGTGCTTAAGATGAAATATGAGGCCCTTAATGGCTTACACCAGAGGTAGCCAATATGGTGCCTTATGATGTAGCTGCATGCACACTGTGATTAGTTACAACCTAGTAAATGATTTTCTGCAATTTTCCCAGTATCTCTGGTTCCCCGGAAGACAGATAATTTGTTTGCTTTCTGAGAGAGTTTCTAACAGAGAGTTCTATCAGGTTAAATCCTTTCAAAGTGGCTGAGATATATTTAAACATGACTTCAATACATTCAAATGCAAAATGAAACAATAGAGAACCTGTATGAACTAGATTGGAATAAAACTGAAAAATGCAACGTCGAAAAAGCCTGAGGTGACTTTTTGGGGGATTGAAAGGACACCAAAGTCATAGTGCCACAACTTAAAGGGCTCTCTCAAGAATCCCTACCTGCCTATATTTTGAGGGCTGAGAGAATACAGAGGAGGCTTCTTAGGACAATCTTAACAACTGGGCAGGCTCAAATGATAGGAGGCAATCCTTCAGGTAGTCCATTAAACCAGCACCAGTGGTGACTGGTAGAAATTGCAGCTGGTGGGGCAGGGGGCAAAACAGGATAGCTACTGGTAGTCAGAACCAGGAGTGAAAATAGTCTGAGCTAATTGCATTTGTATTTGGTACTGCAACAGAACAGTTTCTAATTCCCATTTCACAGAAAGCAAGGTGCTGTGGCTGAGCGATAAGTAACTTCCCCATGAAACTAAGCACAAGGCTGCAATCCTATGCACACTTCTATGGGAAGAAGTCTCACTGAACACTGTGGAACTTATTTCAGAGTTGACTCATATAGGATTCCTATGCAAAGTCCATCCACACCTCTCTTTCTCAGATTGCCAAATGCAAAAGAAGACAGGGCTCCTGCAACTCTAATGGTTGTGTACCTGTTATACCTGCTAACACCCCCCCCTTCTAAACAACTATTAAAGTCGCAGGAGCCCTGACTTCTTTTTGCAGTTTGGAAGCAGGCTGGGAACCAGTGAAGTTGATTTAAGACTGGTTAGATGGATTTTGCCCCAGTTTAACGCAGACCACAGGCAAAACATCAACCACCAGCTAGCTCTTAATTTGAAGCAACCATTTCTGAACAAGCAGATGAAAAAGAAAACTCATAATAGATTTATCCATGTGAGATGTGGACATTGTGCAACCACTGCAGGAACTGATAAATTGCTGTTTATAAAAGTAGGGACCCTCAGATAGCTGCTCATAAAGCATCTTTCACCAAAATACTGGGCATCAGATGTATTATTAGAATAATTTGTCAAGCACAGCTTTCACTGGCTGGGGAAAGAAGCTTCTTAGTGCCTTCTCCTCTAGCATGCTATAGACCTTGAAAGCTTCTCAGAGGTTCCTTATGCAATTAGAACTTGTGTGGGGAACTCTTGACCTCCCAGAAGCTACTCAACGTCAACTCCCATCAACTTCAGCAAGCATAGCCAATGGCCAAGAATGATGGGTATTTGAAGTTCAGCAACATCTGGAAGGCCAAAGTCTCCCCATACTTGAATGAGAAGATCAGGCAAGCTTCACTGAAAGACAGTATGCCCACCACTGCAGAACTTCCCCTGCAATACACAGCCACACAAAACTGGAGTAAAGCCTAAGAGGCCAGGTATGTGGCCCACATCAGTTGAGTATGCATTCTAAGACAACTCAGAACCCTTTGCAACATGCATGGGTGTTCTTTAGCATACAAGTCAATACGGGTTCCTTTTTGGAATATGGGGGTTCCTTAGCATACATTTTATACCACCCTGTGGGTGGAAAGGCTATAAACCACTGCTGTAGGTAATATTTAGAAGCAAAGCTTTGAAAAGGAAGCTTTGTGAAACTTAAATGATACCTTTGGGTAGGTTTTCCATACAGCGCAAGGAGAAAATTACCTCATTTCACAATTTGTATACTAGTATTACATTCATAAGGAAAATTGTTTCATCAAGGATGGCATAGAGCAAGACAGCAGCGTGCAGGTAGTAGCTTTGCCACACTAACTAATGTGGTTCTTGGCCAAGCTTGCAATTAAGGTGAAATTTTAGCACATCACATCAATATTTTCTTTTTGTCACTCCTTTTGGCACGCTGATGAGGAAACAGGTGGCCTCCGTCCAAATCCCTCACATACTTGTTTATTTTTATGGGCATTTTGTCAAGCATTACTGCAGTGTATAATGGTAGGCAACATCCATTAACAGTAAGCAGCTCTTCTGAACATTCTTCTTGTGTGCAGGGTTGGCAAAAAGAAAAAGAAAAAAGGCTGAGCTTTGGGACGAACCCAATATTTACTAGCCTGTTATTGCTGTTGGAAAGCATCTTCAGGAATTACACTGAGGGGCATTTTAATAAGAAGTTAAACAGGCAAAAGAAGACCTGGTAAGATTTACTGCTGAAATTTCTGCCAACAGAAGATCCAGCTCTAAAACAGACGCTGACATTAGTCCACCAACTCCACACAAAGGAACACAATCTGATTCTGCCAACTCATACCTGTGACTGAATCTTCTTGTGCTTGTCTCCAGCAAGTGATGGGAAAGACAACTATTCCAGGCCAGTAGTGGATAGCTGTTGGGAGATCAGGTGAGCACTGTCACACCACCATGCCATCCATTCCTGTTTTAGACTACTCTCCTGCTTGTTAGAGTAGTAGACAAAACTGGGCTAGATAACCATGGCTTTGACCTGGTATAAGACTTCTTCTGTGTCAGTGGTTTGGGAAGATTTATAAGATGGAAGCTGACAGGTCTGTGAGTGAGGATCAGATGTACTTTCTGAGTGCACTCTCAAATAAAGTCATAGACACTCATATGTGTCCTGAATCTGGTATGAGTTCAAGACTACTGTGGTTGGTTGGTGTTCCCTGCAAATATTGGGTACCAGCTGTGCATGCAGCCCAATATTTAATCTCCAGATAACAGTGGTGGTGGGCAATTATCCATCCATCCATCCATCCATCCATCCATCCATCCATCCATCCATCCATTTGCTGCTGCTCACTCAGGTTTTTAAGGAACTTGAACCATGGAAGGTTAGAATGTCCCACTGTATAGCAATATGAACTCCTGAATTGCAGCAACAGAGAACAATTTGGATATTGCTTACACATCTCCACTCAGTTTTGTTGCATCTAAATTGCTCCTTGCTCCTGTTGAGCTGAATACATTTTCAGGATGGGAGATGAAAGGCATCAAGCTGGCACCCAATTCCACAGGGCCTTGTCTCTAACCCCTGCTTTCAGGCATATCGGCTTCCCTCCCCACTGCTGTGCTTGCTGTCCTTCCTTCCATCCTCAAGGACGACTGCAGAGTTGCTTATCATCCTGTAAATCAGCAATGGCAATAAAATGCTGGCATCCCGAGCAATAGCTTTTTTACTAATGTACTACTTTGCAATTGCTGTGCATATCCAACATATTAACGGCACAAATTCATTACAATAAATGAAGATCTTGACTGGCTTGAGTCCAGCACTGAAAGGAGTGTGGCTGTTGCTGCAGGTTGGAGTTTTGTGATGCAAAGTTTAATGTAAAACTCAAGCATCAGCTTTCCCAAATGAACAGAGAGAGGAGTGCTTAAGAAGGAGGTGCTTCCACATGCCATTAATCAGGGGGATCCATTTCCAGGTAAAGTTTATGGAGTCAAATAGCTTTGTAGGGAGAGGTGAGACTGTTCAAGGTTTAAGGCAATGAGCACTTACTTTCTCAAGGTGAGACAATATGGATGTCGAGGAGCAATTACTGTAGAATCACAAGCTATAAGGATCACAGCCTGCTGCAGTATTTTATAGAATTTTGTAAGTTGTCATGGATGACTTCAAGGGTGTGCTCCCCTAAAATATATCCTGCTTCCATTAACAGTATATGAGCCAATGTGATGCCATGGTCAGAGCAGGAGTGGGGAACCTGCCACGGTTTATATTTAGGACCAGCTTCATGGCTGTGTGGGGATTTGAATTGAGTCTCCACAATCCTAGCCCAATACTCCAGCTAGCCTGCAGGTTCCTCATCCCTGCTCAAATCACTTCATCACACTGGCTGGGTGATTTTAAGCCAGTCACTTTCTCATCCTGTGCTCACATGGGGTTACCTAGAACCCACCTAGAACCAATGAGGCTGGAAATTGCAGGGGAGCAGACTTCAGCCAGGCATTAGGAGAGGCATCCTAATGGTATGAGCTGCTTGACAATGGAACAAACTGCTCATATTTAAGCAGAGGCTGGGCTGTCATCTTTCAGGGATGTCGCAGTCTCATCCTGCATGGCAGAACATGCATTGAGCAGGTGCTGGAGTAGATGGCCTCCAGCTCTATAGTTCTAGAGCCAGTGTGGTGTAGTGGTTAAGAGCGGTAGACTTGTAATCTGTTGAACAGGGTTCACATCTCCGCTCCTCCACATGGAGCTGCTGGGTAACCTTGGACTAGTCACACTTCTTTGAAGTCTCTCAGCTGCACTCACCTCACAGAGTGTTTGTTGTGGGGGAAGAAGGGAAAGGAGAATGTTAGCCGCTTTGGAGTCTCAGTGATAAAGCGGGATATCAAATCCAAACTCTTCTTCTTCTTCTATGATTCTATATTGGGGGTGGTGATCCTGTGAACCTCAGATGTTGAACTTCAACTCCCACTGACTTTGACGCTAGCTGGGGCTGATGGGGAATTCTGCAGCATCTGTAAGGTCACAGCTTTCACCATCCTGTTCTGTATTATCATGATCATGCCGAGTGCCATCAAATTTTCATCTGTTGTGTTGCATTTCCCTTTCTGAGCCATCTAGATGCTGAAGACAATCTGCAGAAGAAGGACCTCACTTTTCAATCCTGCTTGTGAACTTCCCAGAAACATCTGTTTGGTTGCAATTGGGACAGAATGCTGAGCTAGGCAGACCATTGCCTAATTCAGCATAACTGTTCTTATATTCTTATAACCAACTTTAAAAAGCAAGAGACAGATGCTTTAATATAGAAAAAGGTAAGTCACTGGAATTGTGACAGATCTTTGAAAGGAAGGAAAGCTGCAAGGCTTGCGTAGCACAGTCTAAACCACAACTCAATTAGCTGAAGTACTTGGATTTAAGATGACTTAGCCCAATTGCAGTCAATTAGACTAAATCAACTTAAATCCAATTACTTCATCTTAACTGCCCTGTGGATTGGGCTGTAAAAAATTAAGCAGCTTCAGATCAGGCTGGGGGGCAAGATGATGAACAGAATATATGACAAAAGTATATTAAAATTATGAGTGATCCGGAGAAACACACACCAAATGGAAGACCCAAGTGTACCACAGGAAAGCATGCATTTCAGCCCCCTGCAAAGTGCATCATTAATCTGTTGAAGAATTTGGTCTCTAAAGCATGTAGGGTCCAAGGCAGTTTTTGGTTTCACAGGCCAGACATAAGTATACCTAGAAAACAACAGGGAGCCAGAGAGGACATCAGAGCTCCATGAGGTGCCATATTGTGCATGAGATGGAGCATTTTGAAAGTCAAAGGCAGTCATAAATAGGCCACATTGCAAACAGAAACCATACTGGACCCTGCTTAGCTTTGCAAATGTACTAACAGTTTTACTGCTGCACCATGGAGCTAAGTCAATAGTGTTAATATGAGTTATGACCAGAAGGTCTTCAGATGATAGAAAGCTTGAAACCTTCTGCCCTGGTAGAATCTCCACTGGATTAGTGGCTTCCAGGCATAACTCAAAACAAGGAATCGAGCAGTACCCAAGACCCCAAAAGAAAGTTGAACACAAGCTATTATGCACATCTCTGTGCCTCCCTCTGAAAGCCAAAAGAGATCTGGAGCACCAATCTAACCTTATTTATGTACATTATTTCCCCCCTACATTTTATTCCAGTTTTCCTCTAAGGTGCTGAAGGCACTGTATGTCATTCTTTCTCCATCCCTACCTTCACTTCCAACAATCCTGCGAGGTTGTGTTGAAATAGAGTAATTGGCCCAAGGTCACCCCCATGGGCTTCATGGCTGAGTAGGATTTGAACCTCGGTCTCTGGGTCTAGCTGGACACTCTAACCACTAGACCACACTACTTTTGTCTTAACTCAGCCTAAACTGCTTCACCTATAGCTAATCCCTTACTGATTTAATAAATCAAAAAGGCTACAGTTGTCTTGCATGTCAGTGTACCGTATATCTCTCTCTCCTCAGTCCACTTCACACATTATGACTGTGTAGCTAATCCAAACCCACCATGGACAAAACATTCCTACTGCCATGTGGCCTATTGTTTCAGAACTAAAGGTGGCTGTGCTTTTTTATTGTTATGAGAACCTTGATCTGGACTTCAAGACCACATGCTCCTTACATTAGGCTGTGCCTACAAAATATTGTGCCACAGTAAGGAAGCCAGTCTTTAATGTGCTACAGAGAAACCCTAACATAATTTATGGAGGGGTTCCCCCCCCCTTTTAGCACCTCAGAAGTCTAGGTGGCTGAAGGTTCCCATTAAATAACAAGCCTCCACAATATTTGGCAAATGAAGCCATCTCCTTTGATCAACATCTGCTGCGCAGATGATCCCATAATGAAAGAGAAGGAGCCAGATTGGTTTGCAGGATCCAGATTCAATGCCCTCAGATTAATTACAATTTGACAACACACCTTATGTGACTATTTGGCTGGCAGGTTCACAAGCAAGGAAGAGGGTCTCTCCCTGAAGCCTAAAGGAACAGACTGTTCTTAGTACCATCCACAAACCACATGAAGAGGGAGGAGAGAAACACCAGTAACACAGGGATTAGCAGAGACCTGTAATTGCCCTGGATAACTGTGTCATTATCTACAATTTTAAAGCACTCGCAAATAGCACTTAAGGTCATTTTTTTTAGCCCATTAGTGATTTGGTCTCTCTCTCTCTTTTTCTGTGTATGTAGCAAGTAGTAGACATTGCTGAAAGCGGAATGAAAGATGAGCTGATTGTATTAACAGCACACAAATTGCAGGCTTTCATATTTTGGAGAAGCAACCTGCGTTTGTTGATTTTACCTAGCGTGTTGGGAGCCAAATATGCATGAGAGGAAATTGACTTGCCCTATTCTGAAGGATGGGCAAATGGACCTACTCATTTGAAATGATGCCAGCAATTGAGATGTCAGAGATGCTAGAAAAGACCTGATTAGATATTAAAGCAGAACAAGCTGTAAGGTCTCTCAGCTCCTTCACATGCAAAATTACATGTTGTAACCTTCGGGTGAGCTGAGTTGCCAGTTTGAAGTGCAGCCCTTGAAAAAGCAAATAAAGCAAAACAAAATAGATATGTGAATGCAAATGTGCTCCTTTTTGTACATTTATATTCCAGAGAGTTCTGCATTTTACAAGCTTTTTCTTAATACATATTTTTAATAGAAAAAAGTATTTTCTGAAATTTTCAATGGAAGATATTAAAGAAGGTACAAACCTCCCCTTAAGACAAAACATTACAGAAAGCAAACCGAAAAGTCTCTGTACATTTCCACGTTAAGAAAGCTATGTGCGTAAAAAACTCTGAAGCTCAGTGAATCAAAAGGAAGCAGAGAGGAATCAGCATTTGAAAATACAGAAGCCAAGCAAAAAAATGAGCAGGAGGACCATTAGAAAAGAATACTGCAGGGCTGCTGCTGTTGGATCACCAGTTGAGCTGTCTTTCAATACTTGGTCCTTGTTATAGTGGTGGGTGTAATTATCTGATTTCTACTAAGCCCTTTTTACTTTTGACAGGAGGACCACCTTCCCCCTTGGCTTAACCTCTGGTGAATGCATGCCAGCAGTGGGAGTGGCCACCCCACACTCTCATATGTGTGTGTGCACACTGGACACACAGACACACACACAAACTTCTCCTTAGCTGATCTGAAGAGTTATCACCCTTCCCTGATTAGCCTCATGACCAGGGTTGGGGCAATTTGCATCCCCATCAGGGCACTGGGTTGGGTGTACAAGTTTGCAGCAATACAGCAGTGTCTATTCTCCTCATCTCTCCATTGTCACCAAAATTGATGGAGCATTGAGGGACCAAGAAAAAATAAAACAGGGATTGTTGTAGAGATTCATTATGATGTATTTCAAGAAAGCCTTTCTAAAGGAATACACTCTCCTTTGAGAGCACCTTTGGGGTCTTTTGGCACACCAGACAATATGGTGAAAGGCTCCCTCATCCCTCTCCTGCACTTCCTAGGTGGCCTCTCTTCATTATTTCATTGCACAATGCACGAATCATGTCCTCTGAAGCATCTTGAAGCAATTTCACAATACAATAAAGACATACTAAAAAACAAAGACAGATATGATTGGATAGGTGAGAACAACTAAACCAAGCACACACACACACACACAAACACAAACAATTTCAAATTGAGGGGGTGGGGTGGCTGGCTAAGTAAGGCAGGAAGATGACCACATAATCCTGGAGCTCTGGGCAGCTGCTTGTAAAACTTAGCTGTGGGAGGAATTATTGGCCTGCTACTAGCTCTCAAATTAGTGGAGGAGATAAAGAAATGCCCATGAGTCCTTTACACAAAGAAACAACAGAGATCTTACAACCTTTTTCAAACCTGAGAGCCAAAGAATGCAGCTGAGATGAGATCTGAGCAGGCCTGGAGATAACACTCCCTCATGAGAGAGAAAAGGGAGTTTCTGAGAGGAATTTGCTGCAGCACAGGAGGCATTAAAAGACACATTTTTAAAAATACCAAACCGTTTCAATCTAATTGACTGGGATAAGTATTTCCACACAGAAAGCTTGATGGAGGAGGAAGGTATTTCAGTAGCTACCAAAACCACAACTGTCTGATATGTAATGGAAGGGTGTTCTGTAGGTGCCACCACTCTAAAGGCCCAATTCCTATACCATTCTGATGAGATGGTATATGCAAGATGCTGTCTCTTGATTGCAATGGTTGGTTGGGTATATAAGGGATGAGACAATCTTTTTTGATATCCTGTATACAGGTATAGGGCTTTGTTCATTACTACACCTGGTTCTGTGGAATATTGCATGATCACTTTTCTCTCTTCATGTATCTGCTCTGAACTTAGCCTTTGACCCCGGATGGCAGCTCACTGCCTCCCATCTTTTGAGCTTCTGTTGCCCACATATCTCCGCTTAGCAACTGGTCTAGGACTCCAGTCCTTCCTGCTGCTGTGATGCCTTGTTTACTGCTTTGTTCCCTGTTTGCCTTGCTGTACCCTTCTTCCCTTCCCCCAGTGTTGTACATGGGCATGGGAAGACCACACATCATGGTGGGGCAGAAAAGGCAAAGTCTCTTTTGCTGTGGAAGCAAAGGTTTCATTGCTGAATGGAGTGTGGGTAGCCCTTCTCCCAAGTGCAAGGACATCATGGGTCATATCTATGCCATACATGGAAAACACATGGCGTTCCCTAAAGTATCCTGGGAATTGCACTTTGTTAAGGGTGCTGGGGATTGTAGCTCTGTGCAGGGTAAACTACAGGTCCCACAATTCTTTGGGGGAAGCTCGGTCCCTGCTCCTGCCAACCTAGCAGTTCTAAAGCACGTCAAAGTGCACGTAGATAAATAGGTACCACTCCGGTGGGAAGGTAAATGGCGCTTCCGTGCACTGCTCTGGTTCGCCAGAAGCGGCATAGTCATGCTGGCCACGTGGCCTGGAAGCTGTACGCCAGCTCCCTTGGCCAATAAAGCGAGATGAGCGCCGCAACCCCAGACTCGGTCACAACTGGACCTAATGGTCAGGGGTCCCTTTATGACTGCTAAAGTGGTGCAGATGTGCTTCAAACGTATGGTGCAGATGTGTGAGAGAGCCCCAAACCACATCTAATTTCAACAAACATTTCAGGCCCTTGATATTAAACATCCAAGAGCACGTTCTCGACAAAGGCATCTTCTTTTCTTAAAAGCCCCTCTTGCAAATGTTGAAAATGTCACATCAGCGAGTGCCATTATGTCCAACATAGTGCAAATGGCAAGAACCAAAGGGCGTAATTAGGAATGAAGAGAGGAGGAGAGAGATAAAGTCAAAGCAGCCTCTGGGTACAACTTTTCATGCAAAACGCCATAAATTCCAAGAATGGCCTGGCTGCTGGGGCTGTGGAAGCAGAGGTGCAGCCACCGTTCAATTAGAAGGGTGAGAGGGGGGGGGACCCAATTAATACCACCTTAGGAGAATCATCATGCTGAAAATATAGGTGTCAATGAGCCGCATAACCTTTTCAAGCTTCCTGAGGAGCCTCTCTTTTCTGAGGCTGTTTCTCTCTGTTAGAAGAACTGTTTTCACTGGGTCCTGACATGAGCCAGTAAGGTGCAGAGCAAGTCACCTTGGGGATCTATTGGCATAATCTGGAGCATATAATAGCTCTCTTGGGAGAGCACATGCAGGGCATGCAGAAAGATCTCAGGTTCAGTTCCTGACATCATCAGGTAGGCCTGGGAAAGACCCTGTCTGAAACCCTGGAGAACTGCTACCAGCAGTGTAGGCAGTGCAATGCCGGCAGTGGCAGATGAACTAATGGTCTGGCATGGGGCAAGATCATTTTCTATGTCCCCTAAAGGGGTGGGCAGATTTGGCCACATCTGCTTTGTGGAATGGAAGGAAGTGAATACCAATGAAGACTACTTCTTCACTGGAGTGGAATAAACTTTTGATTGGCTGAAGAGTTCTTAAGATGGGGCTTTCCCTACCCATTGGGAGCATCCCTTTGTACTCTGATGGCATACCAAATTACTCACCATGTTTCAGCATGTTCAGGGGAGGGGAACCTTAGGCCAAAGGCTGAATGTGACCCTCCAGACCTCTCCACCCGGCCCTCAGGAGTCTCCCCAGGCCACACCCCCTGCCTTCGGGCCACAACTCTCATAAGGTCTAGCTCTATGTGCTCTTCAACTGCTTATGTCTGGCTGGATTGTGATGATAGCCTCCATGCAACAGGTATGAGTGTTCAGTTACCTCTGATTTTCTTCTGCAGCGTTATACAAAGCCATATCCATGCTCTCAGTGCTAATTGGCCAGTTAACAAACAAGAGGCCAGCCTTCTGTAATGGTCAGGAAATCTGAGCTGGTGGTGCCAGGTGGACAAATAGGGTTCAGCCTTGTCTTTGTAGGGGGAGGAGTTGTACCACAGTGAAAGGGAAATGGCTAAACGATGAAATAGACCAGGCATGGAGAAGGACTAGGGGCCTCCAGATTTCAATATAGATATACCTATATAGAAAGGTATCTATATATATCTATATAGAGAAACACACTCTCACACACTTCTGATGCAGCTTGGTTTGATACAACACCAGTTGTACACTTCATATGGGGCCGGAAATATACCCTTGTTAGAAATACACATCTGAAATAATTAGTTCAAACATGTACATCACTTAGGAGCACTAAAGAGTGTTCAATATATCTCAGAATATTGCAGATCAGTTTGAATTAAGGAAGCAGATGCAAAATGGTAAAGGTGCATATGTGGCTTATTGGACAATTAACCTGCCCGCTCCTGGTGTCAGCTTAGAAGTGAGCCTGCAGTCCACTGTTCACTGTGGAGATAAAGGATCTCACCAGGAAGGTCTCATAGCTACAAGATCATGAAATGTAGTAGTCCATAAAGTGGTCCCTGGCTTTTGAAAGCGCACCTAAACTTTAATACCAAGCAATATCACATCCATAATAACTGGCTGGCAAGAGCTCTTTATTATTGATTGAGAGTTATTCCTCTCAGCGCTCGCAGAAGGCGGAGGGAAGCGTTCCCAGTAGTTCTCCTCTGCTTTAAACAGATTTATTGAAATGCTGTTAAATGTTACAGAAATGACAATCAATTAATTTAAAATGCATTTTAACAGCTCTCTGTTGTTGCCCACATGGACCATGTTTAATGGCCTAGCTCTTAAACCCCCAAGAATGTCATTTTTCACAATTATTCAGTCCTAATGGCTATAACACTGCTACAAAAATGTCTCACCTGTCATAACTAGGATTATCAAAACCATTCCAAATGAAATTAGAAACCCAAACTGGACTTTTAGAGACCATGTGACCTACTAATTCAGTCTGTTCTTTGTTGCTAGGGAAGTAATGGGGTCCTTGTAGAAGGTGGCAGTCACCTTCTTCAGAATTTTTCCTTAGAGCCATCAAATGGTAAGGTTGAAAGCACCACCTAGTCCAATCCCCAGCAATGCAGGAATCTAAAGTCCTTGTTGGACTTTAGGAGAAAGGGGTGTGTGTGACATAAGCATGTAAGAATTGCCTTGCTGCATCCACCTCGCCCCGAGAACTTTTCCCCACCCATAGCCAACCAGATGCTTCTGACAGTTATCCTTCTCAGGAATAGGGTATGACAGCGATGCCCATCTCTTGTTCATGGGCAACATCAGTCATGTTGCCTCTGTATATGGAAGTTTCATTTTCTAGCATAGTAGACCTATTCCCCAGGAAGGAAGAGGCTAACAAATCAACATTTTTGTCCTTCATATAGTACTGCTTTGTCCCAGAAAGGAGGTGACTGTTGTCAGAGCTCATGCCAATCAGACACGTTCTCTGATCAGACACACTGGCCAGCATATATAATGTGGAATAAAACAAGCCGGGCCAGGGACTTAAACCACACGATCAGTGTGTGCCTTAATACCACCTTTCCCAACCAGGTGCCCTCCGGTTATTTTGGAATATAACTTGCATCAGCCCCAGCCAGCCCAGAATTGCTCTGGAAGGGCTGTGACTGAGGGGCAGAACACCTGCTTTTTAGATGCAGAAGGTCTCAGGTTCAATCCCCGGCACCTCCAGGTACGGCTGAAAAAAACCCCTGCCTGAAAGCCTGGAGAGATGCTGCCAGTCAGTGTGGACAATACTGAGAAAGAAAGACCAATGGTATAGCTTCCTCCTGTGTTCTTATGCGAGGAATTTATTACAGCGCTGTGGCAATCGTCCCATCAGAGCAAGTATTTCAGCTTGCCAGATGGAATGATCCCACCTCTCTTCCCCATGTCCATGTGCTGTTCTGGAAAGTCCCCCTACCTCGTCAAACCAATTTGTGGGGAGCATGTGGTTAGGAGAGGTGGGGAAAGCCCAGTTGCTCTAGTGGAAGTCCTTGCATGGACTTTGATGACTGGGAGTTATTAGCTGAATCTGACACTTTGGTCTGTGTATTCTCTTGCAGTTTCCTATTAAAAGAATCAAGAGGGCTGGGGATGCTGGATAGCCCATGTTCTCGGCTCTTAGCTTGACCCACCACCCCAAATTGATTGACTCTGTGCTTAGCACTTTTTAAAAAATAAAGGAGTGCTCTGCTCTTAGCATAGGGCATCCTTTGGCTCTTTCTGCAGGATTTGTCAAAGGTCTGATAATCAGCTTTTATTAAAGGAAGCTGTCATCTTTAAACTTTTACACACACACACACACACTCTGTCCTGACCCTTCCAAATGTGCTGTTCCCTAATCTTCTTTTGAAACAACAAACAGAATGGAGGAAAATCTCTTTAGGGAAAAAGAATGAAAAGGAGGAAAGCTAAGACCCATCAAGCACCATCAGAAATAACTGGTCTTGACGGCTGGCTTACAAACACACTGCAGCTCAGACACCTTAATCATCCCCTGCTAGGTACAATTGATTAGTAACCGCTCCCTTCCCAAACCCCTGCAAACATATGAGCACACAGGACACTTGTTGGCCTGCAGGAGAGTCTGCTTCAGGAAAGGGACCTGCCTGGTAAAAACACACAGGAGAAGGAAGGGGAGGCAGAGGGAAGGCAGAAAGCTGTCCTGGTCTCAGCATACAGTGATTCATTGATGGGACCTGGAGGCACATCCTCAGAATGGAACGAAGAACTGGACCACAAAATCCTCCTCTGCCACCCCCTTCTCTGTGCACAGTCTGAGTCTGTGTTCCCAGAGACAAATCCTTTTCTGGCTTCCACATAAACTGGGGAAGAGGGCCAAGCTTGGCAGATCCACCTGTAAAGGAAAGAACAGGGAGATGTGTGACAAATAACATGGACCTTTGTGACCTATGTGACCCTATTTTTTATGGGATGGTTGTGGTATCATTGGTGTTCAGACATTTTGCTGCCTGAGGCAAAGGACAAGATGGAACCCAGAAGTTGCCTGGACTGTGATTTGAATCTTTCTTCAATGCTAGCGGTGAGGTAGTGTCTTCCATGTCAGCTGAGGGCAGTTGAGAGCAAGCATGGACAAGCTATATGGCACATGCAGCTCTGCCCTCCAACAGAAAGAGGTGCCCAGGACATTCAGAGGTAACATATGGAGCCAACCATCACCACCACCCTGGCATCTGCTGCCTAGGGGTACTTGCCTCATTTTGGCTGTACTCCCTACCATTCTCATAATATATGAATGCAGAATTGGAACAGAAACGATGGGGTAATGTGGAATGGACCAATCGCTCACCTGTCCTTCAGCAGCACATGGTTCTTCCCAAGTGGGTTCTGCATTATTGGAGTTACATGCTGGGATGAGCGCTGGGAGAAATGACCAACTGAATGACTTTCCATGCTTTTTAAGCTCCCTCTTCTGTGAGATTTTCATGGCTTGATATGTAGGAAAGCACATTAAGGGAATCCCTCACACATAGCACTTGCTCCCCCGTCTTGTGAGCAACATATCTCCAGAAGCTTCGCCTGAATTCACAACCACTGATCTAGTGAAAACTTTAGCCCGGTGTTGGTGTTATCTTGCTTGTGCAATGTTCTAAATCATGGGGGGAGCCGATGCACATAGAAAGCATGTGGGGAGGAGAGGACACGAAGGCATGTGTGTGTTTGTGTGTCATCTCTTTTTGCATGTGATTCCTGTAGAGGGCTTGACTTCCAACTCCAATCATCACTACACTCAGACAACTTATAATATATGGGCCTCCAATCTCTGTCACCACCTTGCCTGTTATTACAGCTGCCATTTTTCTAGCAACCTCATAAGGACAGTTTTGACTCTACATCAAGGAACAACTTGAGGAACAACAATAACCCACTTGCATTAATTCACATAGCACCAGAATATATTTCCCCCAACATGATAAATAGAAAACACTCCTTTAATGAAACAATACACTATGCATTAGCAGAACACCTTGTAGAGACATATATAAATGGCTTAATAAGCCCTAAGTGATGTCTGTAACGAAACATTTATAAATGAGGGACTGTAGATAATTTATATCAGTCTCAGTGACTCACCATGACATGAATTCTAATAATGTATTTCACAAAAAAGTGATCACTCATAACTTGGACAACTATTTTTCATATGATGCATAGGAATGTTTGTCCCTCATTTACAGAGTACTACCTTGTCCCCCAATGGCCATCATGTTGAGTCAGAAAGCAGGAAGTGGTTGGGGAGAGAATAATTGATCTGACTCATAAGCTGAAGAGAGAATGCTTTACAAGGCTATTTTCATATAGTCCAAGCAGGGCTAATTGTCCTCTTGTCCTTCATCCTGTGGGGCGTCATTTACATGGTATACCCTTCATTGATCTAATGTAGTGCAACTTTATATATTTATATAGTCATTCATCATGAAATTAATGTGAAACTGAGAACTGTGTATGCACTTTGGTTGAGACCTGAATCAGGCTGCTTCAAATCCCATACCAGGTTTGAGCAGCTTGCTCCATTAGCATGAAAAAGTTTGCATCAAAACGACTTGTTAAAACAGAGCTTTGTTCTAATGGAGTCAGCCTGTTTATACAGTGGTACCTCAGGTTAAGTACTTAATTCGTTCCGGAGGTTCGTTTTTAACCTGAAACTGTTCTTAACCTGAAGCACCACTTTAGCTAATGGGGCCTCCCGCTGCCACCGCGCCGCCGGAGCACGAATTCTGTTATCATCCTGAAGCAAAGTTCTTAACCTGAGGTAATATTTCTAGGTTAGCAGAGTCTGTAACCTGAAGCGTATGTAACCCGAGGTACCACTGTATATGCAACTTTTCAAACGGCTGAAATAGTAGGTAAACTGTAATGGTGACCTCTGTATTGCAGAGGTAGGAATGAGTGGATCTGTCAATTTCATTTCCTCTCAGTTTCTCGATTTTCCATTATTAAGTTCAGCTCTGCACATCATTTGCATTAAAAAAAAAAATTCCCATGAAAATTCACCAGCATTTTAGTGCAAATTTCTCCTAATATATACCTTTTCGGTATGAATTTTGCCTGAAGAACACAATTTTGCACCACAATTTTAGCTACTGCAATGAAATTTTGTATGTTGTTTTCACAGATATCTGCATCTTTATGTACACCTTGCCTTAGTATATACATTTTTGTACACACTATTTGGCTGGAGAACTCTACTACAAAATTCAGAAGAGTACAAATTTTTGAAGGATGCCTGTGTTTCAGTTCATGCGTTGTTCCAGAAACTACAATCACCTTTAAATGTGAACTGAACAGAATTTATCCTGCCTCCTTACATAGCCTCTGAGGGCAGCTGGGAGAGCAAACAACTGCTATGAATGGTGAGGAGCATGAGCTAGGTTCCTGAGGTTTGTGCACAAATGGGAATAGCAGAAGCCAAATAACATTGCAGCTAGTTCTCCTTTTAATTTTTAACACTAAGAGTGTAATAATATGGACTTTTCCCCACGCTTAGTCAAATCTAATCCCTTTTGGTTGTTCCTGACCTTTAACTCCCACATATGATATATCTCTTATTATTTTAGAGACTCTTGTGCCCATGTTCGTTTGTGCTGAAATAAATACTGATGTGACACACCAGATGCATGCCCATAACTCATACAGCAAAGAGAACCAAAAGTGATTGCAAAGGCACATGGGAGAATTCTGTAGTTTGCTCAGCAGACATTTTCTCGACATGTTAAATTACAGTCGAGAAAGAAACTATAGATCCATTATTTGCTTTCAGTACATTTCCCTGCTCTTTCCTGTTTTATTGCATCCAGGTGGAGTCTTCCTCCATCTGTAGTAGAGGTCTGGCTCCTTTTTGTTTTTGTTTTAAAAGGAGTCTGAGTTTCAGTGCTGGTCTGAAAGAACTACTGCACAACAGCTCTAAACCTCCTATCATTCAGTATATGGAGAAGAAAAGGAAGGCAATGACTCGTGGACCCAGGGGCACAGTCGGGGCCGGGCCACCCATGAGGCAAGATGAGGCAACCACCTCAGGTGGCAGGATCCACAGAGCCAGCAAGTCCCAATGTACAGCATTATTCTTGTCTCCTCTTGTTTCTGATGTAGATCTTCACTCACCTTTTCTTCCCTGGTGAGGAGGGGGACGCCATTTTGGGGTTTGCCTCAGGGGCCAAAATGTCTTGGGCTGGCCCTGGGCACAGTGCTTTTTTTCATCCTTTCCTACTTTAGAAAATATCGTTATCATTATTAATATAGTCTTCAGGAATACAAGTAAAATATTAATGTGTGCATAGGGATAAATTGCCCCCACTACATTTTTGAGGCCAGCCCCCCAAAACATTTAGACTGGCTATGGGCCTGCAACCGCCCATGATCCCTAGCTAGCAGGAAATTATGGGAATTGTAGTTTGAAAACATCTGGAGGGCTGAGGTTGAGGAAGCCTGATGTAATCCATTTAGGCTGGGTGGTCCCGAGATCCTCCCTGGGGGCTCAGTCATACTGTGGGTTTGCTTTTATTTGTCGATTTGGGTAATGTGAGGCCAAGATCTTTAACAAGAAATGACAGGTTCTTCTGCAACAGAGCCTACAAGTCCTTGAAACATATACCCCCTCTCCCCACCCCCCACCCCACATATACCTCTGCGTTTGGTGGTTGCTAGGATTCATTCATTCCCTAGTGAGACTGATGTCTGCTGACTCGGCCATTGCTGATGAAATTACTGGCATTCACATTAAATTATTAACATATTCAATGACCGGTAATGTCCTAGAGGGCTACTCAAATTGGTGGCCAACTATGGCTTGCCCAGCTGCGCAGAATCTTGCTTTTCAACCCAATTGTGTCCGTCATTCAAAACATGTCTCTTTCGTCTTTCAAATGTTGAGAGAAAGCTGAAGCATTCCCAGGGATTTTCTATAGCGGGTCTCAGCTGAAGCCGCAAGGGAATGTTCTGTTGCTATCTCAGAGTGCAACAGATACTGTTCTTTAGTGTGAGTAAAAATGACTATGAATACTGTAATTCTCTCCTTGTTGACTTCAGGTCAGTGCTGAAGTATTAAACGTGTGTCCTAGGCCAATCCATGCTACAGATACAAAGTTTTTTGGAAGTTGTTTACTAGTTCCAAATTCCCCTAAAGAACCTGGGAATTAAAGTTTTGTGAATGTGCTGAGAATTCTTCATTAGAGTCCACTGGCTATAACTTGGAGTGTGTATGTAGAATTAGTGGAAGTGAAGCAAATCCCATTCTGGGTAAACTGGAACTTGTAGCTGCAGTTTAGCAAACAAATGTGTAATGAATCCTTTCCCTATATTTAGGGAAAGCTACATTTTAACTGAATAGTCTTATTAAAATTCAAAGTCTACTGAATTTAGCTTATCCAAGTGGCCCATTTAAAAATTACATTACAAAGTCCTGTCTGAACAATGTTACAATATACAGATATTTTATTTATTTATTTATTGAGTGGAATGACCAAGTGTAAATGTCAGAAATAAATAAATTATAGACCTTGATACACAATTTCCTGGCAATGAGTCACATCAGACTCATTGAGGGGATGTACACACTATAAATTACATTTAAAACACACTGTCCTGGCAACTGTAGTTTGTTAAGAGCACTGGAAATTGTAGTTCCCAGGTTTATTCTTCTTTTTGAAGTGTTTGTGGTTTAAAGGTATGGCGTGTATGCAGCCTCAGTAACATCTTTGTCACCTGTAAGTGTGAAAAATGTGACATGTGACTCCATACATTAAAGACATCTGAGAGATTTCACCTCCTTCTTACCAAGCTGCCATTTTGTAAAGACCTCATCTGGCAGAGCTAAGGCAAGCTCTACTGCTGATCCAATCAAGTCCTGCTGACACCGCAGCACTCCATATATGTGTTATATTATTTGCTTATCTTGTTGATCAGAAATGCCTGGGGATTAAAAAGTGCAAAGGGGCTCACTTTGGGTGAGTAATGTTGGTAGGGACACTTGTCATTTTGAAAACCAATAACCTTGTCTGAAGCTGTCTCTTTAATTGCCCTGAGAGGCTATATTGTGGATTAAAAAACAACAACCATTGAGTTCTGGCATCTCTAATCAAATTCAAGCACTGCTCTACTACTATGCCCAATTTCTTCAGAGTCAGAATTCTATAGAATAACAGCTGCAACTAATAATCCATCCCATGAAAAATAATGTGGGCCATCCTTTGAAACGGCATATTCTCCACCAGTGACATTGTGCTCCCACCCAGGGCCATGGACAGGATTTTCTCCATTGATGTTGTGCATTCTGCAAATGATTCTATACATTTTTTTAATGCTACACATTTTGTGCTACATTAGTTTGTTTTGAAAACAATAATACTAGCCACCTCCCAAATAAAAATCATGCGTCTGAGCTGAAAGCATCACACTCACTGATATTTCCTGTTTTCTATGAAAAGAAATGCATGCAAAATCCCATTGCATCCCAATGAAAATTTTCTTCTGAGCATGGGGGAAATCCTGGGGCCACAAAGCTCTACCTACCTGACCTATGCATGCATATGAAAAGTGCATTGCAGCATGGGATTTTTTTTTTGTTTTTTAGAAAACTGTGGTGACTATTATAACACTAACAAGTAGACTTTTGCTTCAGCTTTCTCACCTCTGCCTTCTTAAGAACTTAAGAAGAGTTTGTGTGCTGGATCAGGCCAATGATCCACATAGTCCAGCATCCTGAACTCACAGTGGCCAAGCAGATGCCCACAGAAAACCTGCAAGCAGGTCTCAAGTGCAACAGTGCTCTTCCCACTTGTGATTGATGGCAACTGGGAATCAGAGGCATGCTGCCTCCAACAGAGAAGAGAGAACATCACCAGTTGTGGCTAGGAGCAATTGGGAGGCTCACCCTCCATGTGTTTGTCTAATACAAGCAGGGCTTATCCATCAGATCTTAATAGGCCAGGTTTGCACAGGTCAGTAGTTTTCAACCAGTGTGCCATGACACCCTGGGGTGCCTTGAATGATGGTCAGGGATGCCGCGGGTAACACTGGCCTCTGTCCCGCTTTCCTTCCCTCTCTCCTCTGATGCCCTCTCACGACTCTGCCTCCCATAGGCTTGCACAGCTGTTTGTTACAGCAGCCCTGGCTACAAGCTCTCTAGGTGAATGGTACCTGTGGGACTGGCCAGGGGATGCTGGTTGCCAGGAGCTGAAGCAGCCTTGGAGTAAGCAAACGAGCAGGCGAGGGAGCCCAGCCAGCCAGTCTACCAGCCCTTGCTGTTGGGAATGGACAGACAAGTCCCAGCTCTTATGGGGCAGTGTGAGGTGGCACCTCTCTCTGGGGCAGGGGGACAGCTCAGAGACCAGGGGTGAAAGCAGTGGCGGCCTGGAAGACTCCCAAGGAGAGGGGAGAAGAGAGGAGGCTGAGGGAACTCTCCACAAGGGAGGTTGCTCAAAAAAGGGCAAGGGGCTGCCAGTTCTGCAGGCAAGGGGTGACATAACTGGGCTTCTGAACCCCACAGGGATGCTGTAGTTTGTCAAGGGAGCCATGGACTCAAAAAGGTTGAAAACCTCTGACACAGGTGTTCACTAAGGTATGGATTCAGGTGTGCTGACTCAGTGCACAACCAGTCCCATGATCTAACTCAGGAATCATCCCAGGTCACTTCAATGTTCCGCATTATTTGGAGTACACAAGTCAATGCACACACCTTAAGTGGCAGGACCTGGAAGTACACGGGAAGCTGACTTACATTAAGTCAAACCATCACCTTGGGTCAGTTTTGTCCACACTTACTAGCAGTGGCTTTGCAGGGTTTCAGACAGGAGTCTTTCCCTAGCCCTACCTGGAGATGTCAGGGATTGAACCTATATTGAGTCTTTTATATGCAAACCATATGCTCTGCCACTGAACTACAGCTCTTCCCAATCCTAGTCTAGTCTTGCTCCAGCATATGAGGTCTTCCCGAACAGCCTCTGGATCAATAACAAGAGCTCTTCCAACACAGGCATGGTTTGGCAATGGTTTTCATAAAGAAATGCACATGGAAAATGCCATATCAAAAGTGGAAAAACAACATGAACTGTGAATGACTGGAAGGTAACATCAAATTCATGGTTCCTTCCTGAAATGTCCACATACATAGATGTTCCGTGCCACTATATTTCCTATGCGTGTCTCTCGAAGGGAATCATTCTAAAAGCTCTTCCATCGGGGAAAATATCACATTAGAGTAGGCATTCTTGGATGTCACTCTGGATTTTCACTGGGGTAAATTTGATTATGTTTGCCCATAATGAAGAGGTTTGAGACTCAAGCTGAACACCACAGGACTTGCTCTACTCAGATTTTCAGGGAATATCAGTAAATAATATTGTGCTCATGCCCAGGTGACTGGGGAATAGATGTAGGAATCAATAACAAGCATCCTTATTCTTAATTGCATTAATGTCAGAGAAATTAGTTTCTTAGGCATCCTATTCTCACAAGGGTTCCTAACCTCTTTCTTCTTCCTTTGTGTCTGCTATGCTTACCATCACGGGGGTATCTCAAGGTCAGCAGCAGAAAGGCCACAGGGGGAAAAGAATTATTATTTGTCAGCCATGCTGCTTTTGCTTTGTTTTCTGTCTTTTCATGGCCAATGTCAATGAAAGGCCTGTTTTTACCTCGGCCTTTCTCCTTGAGTAAGGCCAAAGGCCCTTTGAATAAGACCCAGGGAGGATATAAATGATATCTATCCACTGAGTTTAGATTACACCATAAGCAAGAATAACTGAGTCAGACTTAGCTTAGCTTCCACCAACCTGGTGTCAGCACAACAGGGGTTAATGGAAACTATATTCCAAAACATCTGGAGGGCACCAGATTGGTGAAAAACTGACAGTATGTGTGCCAATAGATGATGTTTTCACTTAAATCAGCATTCAGGCTCCTCACGTCCGTTTTCTGTATTTTTTTCAATGGGCCTTACTTTCTTTGTATAAAACATTTGCCGTGTTCTTCTCTTTTCAGACAGGTAGCTAACCCAAACACTTCAGCATCACCTAGTATCAACTTCCTTTGAAAAGTGCAGCTAACAATACGCTTCCAGTATATCAGACACACCTTCGGAAACCTGACAGTGACAGCACTCTTCAGTGTAACATTAGTTTAATTCAAATTACGCAGAGATGTTCCTTTAAACCTGCTGGGGCAATTTCTTCTCCTTTCATGTGTTTATGAACTGTCTGGTTACGCTACATAGGAACATGGGTTTCTGACATTTCAAAGCTTTAGATACCTTACAATGAGAATCAGCTTAAAAATATATATCCATGTGGAATTTGGAGTATGTGAAACCCATGTGTTACTCTGCCGAACAGCAGAAAAAGTGAGACAGTGTGGGAGATAAGCCAACAGCATTTAGGGTGGCTGTGGGAATGCCAGAATATCACTATGGTTTATTATGGCTTATGTTTCCCCAAAGGTAGGAAATGGCTTGAGCCAGGCTGACATCATGGTGTCTTGACTGTTTCACTTCCATGTTGTATGGTGTTCTTGCTTTATACCTAAAAATGGGCCAGGCCCAGAAGTATTCCAGTGGACTATGGAAGAATTTGTGTAATTTATAGGACTCAGGGAAGACCACCCTGTTAGAAGGCAGGCTGCCTTAAGTTACTCTGGTTTTTGGCTTTCGTCCTCATGGGACTCGCATCAAAACTTAATCTGAACCAATGGCTATACTACATCCACATGAAAATGATTGCATTTATTTGTCCAAATATTGTGGAAAAGAAACTCCCTCTGCATAGCCTTTGCTAAAATGCACTGACATTATGTGCAGCATAATCTTGTAACAATTTGGTACTGAATCAGCTCTGCATTTTTCAAACAGTTGGTTCCATCTCCTCTATTCAAAGGAACCTTTGCCTGTGAACATTAGATGCACTGCTTTTACACAAAAGCAAACTCTGAATGCAACAGGTCCTAGGAGACGTTTGTATGTCAATCATCACTGCCGAGAGGCTGGTGGTGTACTGAGATGAAACATTCAGAGTCTACTTCTGAAGTGGAAGCATTCTTATAGAGCAGCTCTCAAGCTGGTCTCTGACCGTAATAAATTTCATGTTCATGGAGGAGCTCAGTTTTGGGGATAAGGGGCACTAGTGAACTTGGTCCTGGGTTGCCTTCTGAAGTATCTGAGCCTTACTGTATTGCTAAAGGGATCCTTCTGTTAAGATAACACATGCCTATTTGTTGCTCACCATCAGTAGTTGGCAGGATGGATTATGCAGTAGAAGATTAGGGTTTACTCTGATTCAGTAGAGGAAAGAGTGGTGGCACTGTGGTCTAAACCACTGAGCCTCTTGGGCTTGTTGATCAAAAGGTGGGTGGTTTGAATCACCGCAATGGAGTGAGCTGCCGTTGCTCCGTCCCAGCTCCTGCCAACCTAGCAGTTCAAAAGCACGCCAGTGCAAGTAGATAAATAGGTACCGCTGTGGCAGGAAGGTAAACGGCGTTTCCGTGAGCTCTGGTTTCCGTCATGGTGTTCTGTTGCGGCAGAAGCGGTTTAGTCATGTCGGCCACATGACCTGGAAAGCTGTCTGTGAACAAACGCCGGCTCCCTTGGCCTGAAAGCAAGATGAGCACCGCAACCCCACAGTTGCCTGCAACTGGACTTAACTATCCAGGGGTCTTTACATTTACATTTAGTGCTGCTAATTAGTTGGGGTGGGGGTTCAGTAGGGGGGGTATGTGTGTGTGGAGATTCAGTGTGAGATGGAGGCATGAATTTGTTTACTCTTTATCTCATTCTGTATCTGCATTGGAACTACTGGTATTTTGGATCTATTGACATTTAAAAGAAAAAAAAATGTTTGTCTTGTTTTTATATATGGAATGGTTTTTAATTATTTTGCATATCAAACTTTTTTTCAGTGTTTTATTTTATGGCTGTATCTGTATTTCTTGTTTCAGAATTGTAAATATATTGTTGTTGTAACCCACCCTTATGGTAAAGTAAGAAATTATGATAAGAAATTAATAAAAATTCACTGATTAACAACTGCCAATGCAGGAATTAATGTTCAGTATATGATACCTGTTAAGAAAAATTTATTCTTCATTCAGCAATTCAATAACATCAGGTGCCATACCCAGTTCAACTCTAGGAGTGCCATTTTAGTGGAGTTTATGGAATGAAAGAAAAACAATATATTTTATTGGGAAAACACTGCAAGTGCTTGAAATACATTTTTTCCTAAGATATAATTGTTCAGAACAAGTATGATGAAACAAACTTTACAAACACCAAGACACTATTGCAAATTAGAGGTTCAGAGCGACCTGGTGAACTCTATTTCCAAGGAAATTACTATGCAGGCTTCAATCTGAATTTGGGGTAGATTCCATTCTCTTGCTCTGGAGTAAATATGCATAAGAGGTGGCTGCACTCTGCAAACAGTTGCTTGTAGAAATGAAAAGTATGTGGCAAATACAAAAGTATAATAGTAATAGATGAAAATGTATTGAAACAGAAAGGAAGAATCTGTTCTATCTGGATCTCCCACATAAAGCAAAGGAAGATAAAGCCAAAAGTGTAAAATTGTATTAGCAAAGTTAAGGATACATTTGAAAAACATGCAAGGCACAGAGTCACTTCTTTTTAAGGTAATCAGCTCAGTTCAGTTTCAATGATTTTTAGTCAACAAATGTGTGTCGGGTTCTAAGGACTCTTACATCCGGCTTTTCTCTAACGTCTTTCTTTGCAAATGTATTTTGTGATAGCAAAATCTTTCTCTCCATGTTTCACAGAATGATAAAACAGGGTTATTGAAACTTTTTTAAAAAATTAATTGGAGAAGTTATGTAGCCCATTGCCATGCACCTTTATTCAGAAGTAAACCCCACTGAGTTCAACAGCAATTCTTACTAAGTGTGCACTGGAGGACTGCAGCCTTGAACTGGCTTGCAGGTGGTTTTTGCTACAGTACTCAGGTTCAAATACCATCTGTTTCAATCACAAAACAACTACGGCACATTGATTTTCTTCCATTAGGGTTATTAATTTTTTATTAGGGCTTTTATTCGGGTTGATATTATCATTGTATTCTTCAGGGTTTATTGGGGTTATTTTTTATTCGGCTTGTTAACAAGGTATAAAAATGCATACAGAATATTTGTTGAATATTTCTTGAATCGTCTTCTCCCATTTCAGTTTGCCTGGTCATTCAAGATTGTCCTTTGAAGCTCTTCTCCAGCTGCACTCATCTTCTAAGTTACAGCAGGTGACTCCTGGAGAGAGCCTATCAGGGGAGGCCAGCTCACTAGGGCAAGAAGGGTGCCCCACCAAACTCAGCCTGCCATCAGCCAAGCCCCACCAGGGAGGAGGATGGTGACAAAACCAGAATAAGCTGGCTCTACCATTGGCTCCAGCTCCAAAAGCCATTTGCTTTGGTTCTGTTTACTGTTGGCTTCCCTGCCTTCCACCCTCCCAGTCCCAACAGTCACCACTTTCCACTGGAGCCTTTGTGAGTTAGGTTAGGCATAAAGTAGAGATGTGGTGTTTTTAAAATAATAATAATAATCTCCAGACTTTTTAGAGCATTGCATGATTTTTATTATTTTGGGATGCAGTCCAAATCCTGGCTGCTGTCTGGTAGAGTTTAATGGTGCAGCTCTGCCACACATACACTGTCAGGGAACTGCCATCAGCTCAGAAGGTGAGAGGTGGAAGGGCAGTTGGGTTACAGGGAGTCTCCAAAGATCGTGAGAAGCAGCACTTCCTCCGCGGAGGAGGGAAGCCACGCCTCCAGTGGGGAAGGGGTGCAGGGCTCAGAGGATGCAAGGGGGAGCCACAGCACCAAGCATGAACACAGCGTGGGGGAGGCAGGTCCCCCTCTGCCCATGCCCTCTTTGCACAGTCTCTTGGGCTTGCTGATCGGAAGGTTGGTGGTTTGAATCCCTGTGATGGAGTGAGCTCCCGTTGCTCTGTCCCAGCTCCTGCCAACCTAGCAGTTTAAAAGCACATCAAATGCAAGTAGATAAATAGGTACTGCTCTGGCAGGAAGGTAAACAGCGTTTCTGTGCTCTGATCTGGTTTCGCCAGAAGTGGCTTAGTCATGCTGGCCACATGACCCAGAAAAACTGTCTGCGGACAAACATCAGCTCCCTCGGCCAGTAAAGTGAGATGAGCGCTGCAACCCCAGAGTCATACACGACTGGACTTAACTGTCAGGGGTCCTTTACCTTTTTTTATGTTCATCATTATATTCTATTTCGTATTCCTTGCCATCCAGCTGGTTCCTTACAGTTCCTGGATGGAAGCTTCTCCCCTTATGTACAGCTGGCTTTTGCACAGGTGTACAAAGAAGAGGTGAACCTTGTGCTGGTGTCTGGATGAGAATCTTCCAGTTCAAATCCACTGCATGACAACTTTCAACACAATGTTTTCTAGAGTTGCCAAAATAGTGGTTTTAAGATTTTGGAGCTGTTTCCACTGCTTTTTCTATCACGTTGCCATACATTCGAATTTTCCCTGACATTTTGCCAATTTTTCAAATTCCCCCCTATGCCATTTTTACACCTGAAAACCAGGACATGTCAGGAATTTTCCTGATGGACAGCAAGCCTAATGTTTTCTTCAGGAGTGACTGTAAATATCAAGGCTTGAGAAGAGAAAGAAGTCTACTCTACTTAATTAAAATAATTGGTAACATACATTTTAAAATGCAAAATAGAAAAGCAAGCACAATGCATTTACTGCGTTAATAACTGCATCAATGTAACATAGAGAACCCTTTTAAAAACATTACAAATCCGATTATGACCAATGTATTCATCAAACAGCTTGGGAACTCTTGTATTCATATGATCCTCAAAAATATTTCTGTATAACCAGAATAATTATTATATAAACTAAAATGCCAGTAGGCATGCATTCTTCTAATCTTGTCTTAAAGCCAATTTTGAAAGATCTTAATAACTATCACCTCAATATATTTAAAGGGGACGCAGGTGGTGCTGTCGGTTAAACCACAGAGCCTAGGACTTGCCGATCAGAAGGTCGGTGGTTCAAATCCCTGCGACGGGGTGAGCTCCCATCGTTCGGTCCCAGCTCCTGCCAACCTAGCAGTTAGAAAGCATGTCAAAGTGCAAGTAGATAAATAGGTACCGCTCCGGCGGGAAGGTAAACGGCGTTTCCATGCGCTGCTCTGGTTCACCAGAAGCAGTTTAGTCATGCTGTACACCGGCTCCCTTGGCCAATAAAGTGAGATGAGTGTCACAACCCCAGAGTCGGTCACGACTGACCTAACGGTCAGGGGTCCTTTACCTTTACTTTAATATACTTAAAATGAAAAACACATCCACTTAAAATATATTGGTGCTCTCTAAGTATAACTTTTCCTGTTTGTTTGGTTTTTTAAAATTACTCTCATATCTGCAAAGGATCTTTCCACACAAAACACTTACATAGGTGCCAGTTTTCCTTCCATGGCTATCTCTAAAGGATTTTGGGGATTGTAGTCTGGGGAAGGAGCTGCAAAGTCTCTGTTAGGAATCCCTTTCTATCCCATTTTACCAGCATGATCCTCACCATGATTATGCAAAAATACTACTCAATTCAATGGGTCTTCCTAAGGTAAGTGATGTTAGGATTGCAGCATAAATACCCCCATTTCTCTTAACCATTTAATGCATTTAAATCAGTTGCATAGTAGACGGGTCCTCTGTGTTTCAACAGCTGTTGATGCTACTGTATTCAAAATAAGAAAAAAAAGTATTTTGTAAGTATAGAAAGCATCTGAAAAGAGCTGAAAAGACACTGATAGAGAAACAAACTGTTAGTCAAAAATATCTTATTCTCTACAGTCTTAGTCCATGCTTTTTACAATTTATCTTAATGTCAAACAATGGTTTGCTTACCTCAAACCATGAAGGATATGTTCCTACCTATTTTCCCTAGGAAGATAAGGTTACACAAAGTTTCAAAGCTTCTGATTCTTTTTGCCTCTTTGGAATTCCACCCACTTCCTGCGTGAGGGGCGGTTACATTTCACTTCTGTCTACCCTTAACTCATCCTTTAGTGCTGCAGAGAGGTGATCTAATGAAGATCTTAAATGGGAGGGTTAGTGTGACTCCGTCTGCCATTAACATTTAGGAGGTAATCTCCCTCAAACCATAAATGCTAAATACTTTGGCATGCCCTTGACAGGTATAATTGCCTGCAGTCCTGTAAAATATAATGACCATCTGGCAGAAAGCAGTGAAATCACATGAGTGTGTGTGTGTGTGTGTGTGTGTGTGTAGTAAAGAGAGAAGCTAGTGTCAGATCAGTGTGACATCCATGGTGCAAAATGCCCAATTACTTGGCAATGGAAATCATTTTCACTCCAGCTATGTCACCACTTTTATTTTCCCACACATCCCGTCACTTTTACAATCACGAAGGAAGCATCTTCCATTTTCTTTTGGACAATAAACACAGGCCAATTTCACTTCATCCAGATCAGGAGGAAAAACTAGTTTCTGCTTAACCTTAACCGACAGTCATGTGAAAGAAAACAGGCCTGGTGGAGATCAAACCCTCGAGCTTACACAATTAATGTCTTTTGGTGCCTACAAAAATATGATGTCATTATAATAATATACCATGTAAGGAGCTGGATTGAAAGGCTCGTCTTTTGTGCAGCGGTCTCTTTCGCTCACCTCATTACTACCGTGCTTGCAAAATTGGGCAGAGTGAAGTGTAAACCAAACATTCTGCTTTATCTGAAAGTCAGGCATGTTCTGGCCAGAAGAGGCAGAGAGTTTTCTGCCACACACGGTGCCTCCACCCTTATCCCAAAAGGGTAAGACTGCCCATGAGTTTGCTTGACAAAGCTGTCAACATCTCCAATGAGACTGCCAAATAAAAAGTAACGTGTGCTGGTCGACCAGAGGAAATTGAGAACCAGAGATTTGTTCAGTCATGGTCACCAACAGATGGTGACAGTGATATCTGGGGAGATGTGCATGCTGCACCACGAGAAAAGAAAATTATGCTCGCAGTTCTCACTGGTCCAGATGTGGCTAGAGCTTAAAGTCGAACAGGTGACTCATTCAACCATGCCAAATACTATTCAGGCTAATACAACCCAAAAACATACTGCACAGGTTGAAGTTTTCTGCTCTGAATTTTGGAGGTTGAATAGTTAGAACTGGATAATGGAGGTTAGATTTCTGTCACATAATATTGATGATATTGATTTCAATGGAACCTAAGTACAACTCATTTAGTCTGGATCCAACCTATTGTTTTCCACAAACATAGCAAGCTGCAAAATTCCTTTAAATTCTTTATAGTGTTTAGGTAAAGAATAGCAGGTGTTCCTCCTCCTCAAAAACATACAGAAGGAAGTTTTCTACATATGCTTACCTCTTTCTCTCTCTCAGCCAACAGCCGACCTTCCTGTACTACATTGCAAAAGTGAGACTATTGCGCTAATGTTCTCCTTATATTATCTTGGCTATTTTAAATAGTAGCAAAGCATCTCTAGTATTCAGGCTATAAATGGTGCGTGGATGCTGTTATTCTTAATTTTCAGGCTGGAAAAGAGCAAAGGTCAAATGGCCAGTGGGATACAGTCATCACCACTATGTGTGCAGCTCAGACACCATCTACAATTTCTGAGAACTTAAGCTCGTTTTTTCCTCCAAAGCCACAGCTGTCTGAACTAATTTTCCACTTTTTAAAGACACAGATTATCAAGTTCGTCAGGGCATGTTGCTCAAGCATAAGAGTATCATTATGGAGAATTAAGAGGAGCATAAAGTAATTTTTCCAGGCTAACAGGTGGCAGTCAAGCTTGAAAACTGAAAGTCTATTTCATGGGAGATATTTCACAAAAAATATCCATTTTGAGCCCCTTGAAAATAAATAATTAAGTTTTTACAGAGCAAACCATTTTTGGTCTTATAGTCTAAGTCAATAAGCTGGTTTTCCTTCACTCTCTAAGTGGTCCAAATCAGAAATCACACATCTAATCCTTGAAGTCAGCCTGTAAAGATGTATTTGTATTTTACCAGAAGAAAACACTTCTTTGCAAAGCATTTCTTTTTCTTTTGCAAGGAATTCCGTGACACATTGCCATGGAGGCCCAGGAACTCAACTGTTCACAAGAACACAAGGAGAACCTGCTGTATCAGGCCAGGGGCAAGGGGAAGAGCATTCTCCTCTCCTCTAGTTTCCAAATACAGTGGTACCTCTGGTTACGAACTTGATTCATTATGGAGGTCCGTTCTTAACCTGAAACTGTTCTTGACCTGTTCTTTAGCTAATGGGGCCTCCCACTGTTGCCATGCCGCCACCATGCTATTTCTGTTCTCATCCTGAAGTAAAGTTCTTAACCCGAGGTACTACTTCCGGGTTAGTGGAGTCTGTAACCCAAAGTGTTTGTAACCTGAGGTGTTTGTAACCCGAGGTACCACTGTAATGATATCCAGAAGCATACTGTCTCTGATAGTGGAGGCAACACACAGCCATCAGGACTGGTAGCCACTGATAGCATTTAACTCCATGAATTTATCTAATTCTCTTTCAAAGCCATCCAGTTGGTGGCCATCACTGCCTCTTGTTGGAGCAAGTTCCACAGTTCAGCTACATGCTCTGTGAATGAGTACTTCCATTTATCTGTCCTCAGTCCTCCTACGTTCAGCTCCACTTCATGTTCAAGTGTTCTAGTGTTATGAGAGAGAGAGAGAGAGAGAGAAGCTTTTCTCTATCCACCTTCTTCATGCATGCCATGCATAATTTCATACCCTTTCAGCATGTCACCCCTTAATCACCTTTTCTCAAAACTGAAAAGCCCCAAACGCTGCACCATCAACCTTGGCCACTTCACTGCTCATTAAAAAGCACAGGTTGCAACCAATTTTTGAGGGGATCCCACTTTCTACATTACTCCAATGGAAGTGCTGCCCATATATTCCTACTCTCTGGCATGTGGCATGCACACAACCTATGCAACCCTTGCATTCTCTGTACAGCAGCAAGTAAGAGCCTTTTAAAAATGTCTGGTGCACATCATTGTTTGTCTATGTATCTACGAAGTTAACTGATGCATAGCTCATGCGCTTTGCTTGTCTTCTCCAAGCAGGGACTGCTGCTTTGATGTCTCCGTGGGCCTAGGATTCTCTGACTGCCATTAGCTTAGTTGTTCCATTGTCTAGAGCAACCATGCTCTTGGCAGCTCATTGTTAAGAAGAACCTGAGAGACTTTTGAATTTGAATTCTAGAACTGGAACTGGGAAGGGATTGTAGCTCAGTGGTAGAAGGTTCAAAAGCATCAGGTAGCAGGTTATGTGAAAGTCTCTCTCTGCCGCAAACCTGCTACAAGTCAGAGGGTAGATAATATTGATTGACCAATCATCTGGCCTGGTGTACAGCAGTTTCCTATGGGTTGCATCCAACTAAGTTTTGCCCAGAGTGATTTAGTCATGTCCATGAATTACAGAGGGTCTTCTCTGAGAATGACTAATCCTCAATACAATCCCATGTTTCAAAGAGCTAGGTTCATTGTTTGCTACATTAAACAACTTAAATAGTGCCTACATGCCATGGAATTTTGAATGACATCATGTTAGTGCAAATACACTCTCCGGGCCTTAGGTGTTGATGTTGCTCACAGGATACTGAAGAAGAATCTTTCTCTAATGTCAATCAACTCTCTAATGCATGTTTGATTGAGTGATGTCTCTGTATTAGGGAAGAGGCAGCTCCTCCAGTTTTTCTTGGCACTGCTTCATTAGTAACTGCAAAGCAGTTTGCACGAAACAAGTCTGGAAAAGACTAGCAATAAGGATTTCAATATGTATCATTGAATCCTGAAGCATTTTACCCATCTACCTACATACTCATTATTAGAGCCTCATATTTTTTGCACCCAAAAGGGATAGGTTAGAAAAAAAAATTTTTCTTAAACACACATAAGGAATGAATAGAAAGGGGATAAATGAGCTGTAACGATTGCTGAAGTGGTCCAGATTAAGCCAGCAGTGCCAAGATGAATTACACCTGTCAAGAAGCCAATAGGAAGTGTGTCATTTTTCCATCAACCAAACGCTGGCTGAAAATGTGAGTTCTTATTTCTCAGTCTATTATCAGCATGTGTTTATGGCAAGCACTTGTATTGACCTAGAGCTGCATCACAAGAAGACAGGGATATAAAAAGGAACTGAACTTTGTGGAAGACAGTTTGACTTCAGTCAGGGGTTAAAATAGAGAGAATATGCAGGCTGACATAACACATTTCCTTTGGGAATGATCAAAAATCCTTTTGGACCAATCTGGGGGAAAGGAATGGGCAGAGTGGAGTCAAGACTTGTTCCACATCTGCCACTGTGTGTATGTGAAAATAAAAGTGTGGGCAGGGGGATTGCTGATTGGAAACAAAGTTGTATATCAACCCCAAACCTTTTACAGGCACAAAGAGACTCATGTGTAACCCCACAATGCCACCATGAGCCCAAACACCATGAGGAAGAAACAATAGAAATGATGTTGGGAGGGGCCCTGAATCCATTCACACACTTGCTACATTCTAGCTCAAAAGCATATTGCTATGCTATGCTGATTGAACAAAATATAAGAACAAAGGAAGGTTTCAGGCAGAAATACCTAAAAATCAATAAGGAATCTTTCTGGTTTGGAGGAGCACTCATGAGTCATCTGGCTTACACTCTTCTCCCCAGGTCAACTTCAAGAGAATCCATTTCTGCTAGTTTGTTATAGGAGTTGGATGTACACTCCACTGATTGGCTGGAAGCTTGTGGTGACATAAATCCATCATTCTTTAAAACAGTTCATCAACTCTAGAAACATGACTGTGTTTTTTTTAAGGCACAAAGTCAGCAGTTAAATAAGTATAAGTGTGCAAACAGTGCTTTAAACCAAACAAACTAGCAGAAAACCAGTTTGAAATGCAGGAGGAGGAACAAAACTAAAGACAACTTTGCTGGCTCCTTTTAAAATTTAATTTATTGTATTTATTAAATTTGTATATCACCCTTCATCCAAAGATCACAGGGTGCTCCCCAACATAAAAATATAAAATGAGAACACAAAATGCATAACAAAACAAAAGCAAACCAATAAGCCCCCCCAAAAACATATTTAAAGGGCCATAGAATGTTAATTAGCCAATGGACTGGTTATAGAGAAAGAGTTTCACCAGGCACCTAAAGATATATAATGAAGGTGCCAGGCAAGCCTGCTTGGGGAAAGCATTCCACAAATGGGAAGCCAATGAAGAAAAGGCCTGTTCTCATGTTGCCACCCTCTGGACCTCTTGGAGAGGAAGCACATGAAGAAGGGCTTCAGATTATGATTGAAGGGTTTGGATTGGTTGGATTGGATTGGTTGGATTGGATTGGTTGTTAAGCTACCTTTGCAATCCCCCATGTTAGGTAATATAAGATCCTTATAT
This sequence comes from Podarcis melisellensis, assembly GCF_964234715.1. Lineage (NCBI taxonomy): Eukaryota > Metazoa > Chordata > Lepidosauria > Squamata > Lacertidae > Podarcis > Podarcis melisellensis. The sequence continues at coordinate 38,766,827 of NC_138529.1, forward strand.
GGTGAGTAAAAAGTACTAACCACTACAGTGGTACCTTGGGTTACATACGCTTCAGGTTACAGACTCCGCTAACCCAGAAATATTACCTCGGGTTAAGAACTTTGCTTCAGGATGAGAACAGAAATCGTGCTCCGGCAGTGCAGTGGCAGCAGGAGGCCCCATTAGCTAAAGTGGTGCTTCAGGTTAAGAACAGTTTCAGGTTAAGAATGGACCTCCGGAATGAATTAACCCGAGGTACCACTGTATTTTCTCTCTCTCTCTCTCTCTCTCTCTCTCCAACCAGATAACTAAATTTCTTCCTTTGCTTTTTCTTGTTGGGCTTCTTGGTGCATATTTTCACGTTTCATTCTCTCCTCCTCCAGCCCCTCTTTACAGTCAAAAATTAGGAGAAAAACTCAGAGGTAGCAAGAGAGCTGCCTCTCTTGAGAAACCTTGAAGTGTCATTAGTTGCCATGCAAATCTTACATGTCACTTGACAAAGTCTTTGAAGACACTCGTGTTCAACACCCGTTTTTACAACAGCAATTAAGAGGAATAAAAAAAGACACAGAGTTGCAGTCCTTTCCAACTGGGCTTCCTTCCAGGTGTATGGCAGCCCTTGCTCTTCAAATCACTGCTAATCAGCCACACTTCATCACAGGGATCTTGGCACATCAAATCTCCGTTTCTATTACAATTCAAGCTGATGGGAAAGGTCACTTCAGTAAAGATCACTGCAAGATAAAATCTTGCCTTAAGTAAGGGCACATACACATAGGTGGTTTAAAACTCAGAGAGGTCTTTCTCTCCTGCTATGCTTCAAGTTATGTTTTGCATTGCTGAACACACTATTGCCTGATTACCTGTATTGCTTCCCTGCACATTACCTGATCTGTTTTCCCTGTGCCATCAATTGCCCCCTGCAATAAAGTTGACCCCTCACATGCCCAATGGATGTCTGAAATATTCACATCTCAGCTAAACTGTGGTTTATGTTTTCACATCTGATGGAAGCTGGTTTGAGGGAAAACACATCCAACAGCAGCGTTTCTCAAAAAAATTACAGGATACATATGGATTGTGGCTAACGTCATGTACGCTCGGCTTCAAACACCAGTGGTGGGAAAGCACTGGAGACAGAGTAATGTGTACACAGCCTAAAAATAGGGTTGAGCTAATCAAGGGAAGGACACTCTTTGCCTCAGCTGGATAATTGCTGAGGGGATTCTCCCTTTCTGAAAGCAACTATAGAATATGCAGAGTAGCTAACTGCTCAAGAAGGATTTGGGGGAGGGGATTTAAACCAAAAGATGAAATATGTATTTGAATAGTCTGAGTCCGGGTTATTTTGCAGCAAAGGTGGGGAACTTGTAGTCCAGCGACAACTGGAAGGCCACAACTCCCATTATCCTTGACCACCGGGGATGCTAGTTGGGGTAGATGGGAGTTGGAGTACTACAACATTTGGTTCGTCAGAGGTTCCCGTTCCCTGTTCATTATGGCTGAACATAGGCAGTGGCCTTGTCCAGGGACTGTTGGAACTCACCCACAATCACACAGTAACCTAACTCTGCCTATATATTTTAATCCTGAGGTTTGTTATGGCTATTTGAATGACCTGATACAAAAGTCACAGAGGCAGGGTTTCCTTCCCTCATCTGTCTTCTTTGTGCACCCTCCTCCTCAAGAAAGCTGTTTTTGTAGTGCGTAACTATTAATGGAAATCTCAGGTGTTGCTGTCTCAAACTTCCAAAACACATTTCTGCTAGAGAAAATGGAAGAGAGTGAGAATGGTGGAATAACTGTTTATACACTATGCCGAAAGTAACTCAAGGGAGGACTTGGGTATAAATTTACTGGCGAGGGATTAACTGGATCTTTTGTATCCATTTCTGGTGTTGCCACTGCTAGGATCGGTTTGCATACATCTCACATTAATGTTCTAGGAACGCTGGAAGTTGCATTTCATCTGCTCCTGCATGGCAGTAGAGTCTCCTTTTGCATGTGGGCAGCTTTAAAGAATTAAGAGAGGTAATAATAATAATAATAATAATAATAATAATAATAATAATAATAATATTTATTCCCCAGCCACTCTGGGAGGCTTCCAAAAAAAAATTAAAATACTGTAATACATCAAACATTAAAAGCTTCCCTAAACAGGGCTGCCTTCAGATGTCTTTTAAAAGTCTGGTACTTGTTGTTCTCTGGTAGGTTGGGAGTGAAGTCACACAGGGGTGTGTATATGTCCGGTGGTTCTGGTGTGGTGGTAGCCACAGCACAGGAAAGGTGGGGAAAATGAGTGAACATGAACTGGGAGGATTTTCTAAGGCAACAAGAGGGCCAAAAAAAAAGGCTTTCGATTCTGCGTGTTCTTTTAAAGGGCCCTCTGATTCTGAGAGGCCCCCCAAGCCTGGTAAGCCTCATTGAACTTGAAAAGCTACAAGCTTCCTTTCTTACCCCTTTGCTTTGTTTCCTCTTATCTCATTCATGTGAGGCACTAGGGCTCCTTCACCCGCCCCCCCCCCACTGACTTGTCTTAAAACAACATTTTAAAAGTCAGTTTGACACGTTATATTACAGGAGAATGCAGATGAATGTTTGTGGAGAATATCACATTGATGGTTAAGAGAGAATATCATTACTGAAGCAGTAATTCATAATACATGCTTGGAATCGTTAATCAGAGAGTAATTAATGGAAAGGAAAGACATCTCTCCATTCCTGCATTATACAATCATTGAAGAAGGAATACCTTTTTTGTCATTCTTGACATGACTGGAACATTCATTTCCTCTTATGGTAACTATGAGAAACTCCAAAAGTGGTTCGAGCCAATTTTCCACATCTAAATATGCATCTGCAGTTGATTTAGCATGGGTCTCCTCACTGAGCCCCAAACCTTTTCCCACAGAGCATAAAGTGGTGAGGCCTTACAGGTCTGGCCATGCTGTTGGGCAGAGCAAGGCAGTCATCATGAAAGGGCAGACCCATATCAGTGTTGTATTTTGCTCCAAGGGAGATCTACATCATATATGCAATTTATTTACAATCCTGAAAGCATTTGCTTTAAGAACTTACTATCACACACACATGTCATATAGAGTATCACAAAACTGAATGGTTTTCAGACAAAGGTGGCTTTCAGCATCATGTATGGCAATCAGGTTCAATACTACATTTCAAGGTCAGTCACTTTAAATGACCAACTCTCCATGCAGATTAAGTGAGACTGGTGATAATAATCAGCCACTGTGTTGAACTGTGCTGTCTGAAATCACATTGACCAATACAACAAAATGAAAAGTTTTTCTAAAGTAATGATTGTATTTTACAGCCAAATATCTAACGCTGGTGATTATGGTGATTATGTCAAGTCGAGGCCTGTGTTCCACTACTGGATTTAGTGCAATTACAACTATGGCTACTGTTACATGTTCTTAATGCCCACAGATACAGTTATGTATTTGTTTAGTTCCACATTAGGCACAGTACGTGCCTTAATTCTGCTTAAGAATTTTGAGCCATAGATTCACTGACTGCTGGGTCCCCATGTTCCTTAGTTGTAAAATGGAACAAACATCCTCTCAACAGAATAAATACAAAAGAGTGCATAAATCTGTGGTTATATATATATATATATATATATATATATATATAATCAGATTTATGCAGATTCTGTGAGTGATTCCAGACAGATGTTTATTGTGGGATCAGTGCTCCTCGTGTATGCAAGTTTTTTCCCCAGTTTCCACATGATATTGTTTTTTTGTTTGTTTTTTTATTATGTATTTTGGATTCTCATTTCATATTCTTATGTTGTGAACGACCCTGTGATCTTTGGATGAAGGGCAGTAAACAAATTTAATAAATAAATAAGCTGCATTTTATCTTTCTGGGGGGAATCTGGTAAGTTTGATTTTTTTAAAAACCAAAACACACAAATCTTCTGCCAATGATTTGTCTGTTACATTAAGCTACTATTTGGAAGTGCCTTTGTCGTGTAGTGCTTGTGGAACCATTTGCAGTTTTAGTCCCTACTCTCAACATGTAGCACATCTGAATCAGAATTGCATTGGTTCTTCTATTGTCCACAAACTTTACCCCTTGCCCCACCCAGTCACATGCAGACATGTCCCTAGTTTCATCTGTGAAATGTTGGAAGGTATCCTCTTGAAATTTCTGAGTTTCAATAACTCGCTGATGGATTTTAAAAGTGGTGTGTATTCATGCCAACTTTATATCCTCCTTGTTCTGTATTGTTCCTTTTTTTAAAAAAAAGGTGGACCATCTAACTTTCTCTGTTTTGGTTCACAAAACCTAGGTCCTCAAATAATAACTCCATTGTTTCCAGAATCTTCCATATTTCCTTTGCTCCCCTTAAAAGAATAGATCCTCTGTATGGCTCTTCATAGGAATATACTCAAAGTACAGTGGCCAGGTTAAAAAAAAGAGAAAAAATAATGGGGCTCCGACAGATGTAATGGCTGTGTAGAAAAGAGAATTCATAAGGCATAGCTAGTAGGCGTGTTGGCATTGGGGGCAAGGCTTGGCAAATGGGTGCCAAGTTCCTCCCTTCCTTTGCATTCACTGAATGTATGTATAGGGCATGGGTAGGCAAACTAAACCCTGGGGGCCGGATCTGGCCCAATTGCCTTCTAAATCCGGCCTGCAGACGGTCCAGGAACCAGTGTGTTTTTACATGAGTAGAATGTGCCCTTTTATTTAAAATGCATCTCTGAGTTATTTGTGGGGCATAAGAATTCGTTCATTTTTTTTTTTTCAAAATATAGTCCAGCCTCCCACAAGGTCTGAGGGACAGTGGACCGGCCCCCTGCTGAAAAAGTTTGCGTATTCCTGGTATAGGGAGTACTTTGGTTATCTGAATAACCCTTGAAATTCCTGTTTCAGCAGTCATTTGCAACCTCATAGAAAATGACAGTGTGCCTAGAGATAGTCCACCTTTGGTGAGATAGAAACATTTGAGAGAAGGATGAAAGCTCAATATTCATCAGAAACAGAGGAGGTGGATTATGTGGGGCTTCCCAGATTGGGTGCTACAGAATCTCAAGCAAAGGAGGTAGGTAGTATTATAAGACTTGAGCTAGAATAGTTGAAGGTAAGGCTCTGAGAACCTACAGTAAGTGCCTCTCACTAATATCCTCGAACTTCTTATAAATCATCTTGGCTTCCTTACATGTGTTCTTAGTGTAATGTTTGAATCAAAACCTCTCTCTCCTCTTGCATGTTTTGTACTTTGCAAGTGTGCTTTAACGGCGTAGCGATCTGAGTAGGAACTGCAGTAAATCTGCTGCTGATAATAATAACTTGAAGATGAAACAGTCAATCGCAGAGAAAGTCCCAGCTGACTTGTACTAATGGCTTTGTCGTGTTAATGGAAAATTCTGTTTCAGAGATGAAAGAGAGATATTTTAAAAGTCCTTATGCAACACTGAAATTGTACTGCTCAGCGCAAAATGGGTGTAGGGACTCAAGATAGACTTTTATCCACTAAATCTCACTCTTCCTTTCTTCTTGATTTCCTAATGGAGCAAAATTCTCAGAAATACCATTATAGTAAAAAATATGGATTTTATAGCCATAATGTGACAACTTGTGTGACTCAACTTTCCTCCCCCTCTGATTCTCCCACCCACCACCCCAAGAAGAAATGGAATAATTAGTCTCCTTATTCATTTACCTTCAATAATGCTGTGGTAGAAAAGAGAGCGATAAGATCAAATACATATGCTGTACAGGCACTTACCCTGATGGTTTGGCTTAATAACATAACTACTTAATTACGGTCCATCTTCAATTAATTTCCCCTGCTTTTACTAGACAGCCATCAGTGGAGACCTACAAGGAGAGGATTTTATTTTCTGCCAGACCAAAGTGCCTGCTGTGCTAGGCCTTGCAGTCTCCGTGAATAACAGACCCGGGGAAATATTATTGCCTTGATGGGACTGCAGAATTCCATGCTGAACATGCGGAGAGTGACCAAGGAAACCTGATGAAATTATTCCTAGCATCTTGTGAATATTTATAAACACAGAATTATTCTTGGATCTCAGGAGAAGGCTCCACTATCTCCTGAGAATGAATCGCTCTTGGTAAATGATGTGTAATAAAGATAATGGTTTAAATCAGTAGTGGGTAGGGCTGGAGCGAAAATTCTATTCAGTGTGCATTTAAAGGTGACTCTATCAAATCCACCCCTTCCAAAACAATATGCAAACCGAAACGTAGCTATACTTCAAAATTCACACTTAGCTGAATTTTGCAATGCAGTTCCCCAAACAAACAATGTTTATACAAATACACACGTTACATGAAAGTGTGCATAAAATGAATATTTTGCTCTCACTTAATGTAAATGAACTGTGAAAAAGAATATGAATTGAAAGTGGAGACAATGAGTGCACCTTTCACTGTTTATCTGCTTGTTTTGTAACACCCAAAAAATCTTTCATAAAAACTTTTTTTAAATACGCTGAATATTTTAATGTCACATATAATAAAATCGTAACTGGCTATCGAATGTGAATGGACTGGACTATGCTTGACTTGCATGAGTTGTGACTTGCCAAATGGAATGCAACCCACCAGTCATGCATTATGGCAAGGAGAACTGACAAGCCCCTTCATTTCGCAGTCTAGCTCAGCAACAAAACCAGGAAGGTTTCTTTATTGAGTGAGCACCTGCTGGACCAAAGGGACTGGAGCTAGTTCAGTGGATCACAAATTGTACAGATGCATGTTCAATTCCCCATGGCTCCTATTGAGTTCTATGGGACAAAACTGGATGCTTTCTGGGACATACGGGTAGGGAGGGTTGACTTCATTATGGGTCCTTCATTAGCACTTTAACTAATTCTGGTACTACACCATAATGACAGCTTGCTGGCTCAGTACTTAACAAACATATTCAAGATACTCGATTCCATTCAGGCCATGCTAAAGCTAGGAGAGCAAAGGCTCTGTTCTGTTCTCACATAATCTGGGAATTCTTCCCTGTTACATTTTTTTCACCCTCTGGTGTAACCAAGACTGAAATGTTTATCATTATATTTAATTTCCTTTCCTAATGACAAATGATTGGTTTCAGTTACTGGGAATGGGGTGGGGGTGGGCAATGTCATGAACTCACTGGGGAAAACCTGAAACTTCTAAGCTCTTCTAGAATCAAACACTTTCATCCTCGACTGATGGGCAACCCTCAGCTTCTTATCATGCTCCCTCTTTGCATTTTCTTTAATTTTTACTTTCTTATACTATATTGTTATTACTCACAGCTGCATAATCAAATCTGCTTCAATATAATTGCATTAGACATGTGAGGCAGCCAGGTTGCCTATCAAGTTGGCCTATAATGAATTTACTTGTTATTCAGAGGTCATTATGTCACTAAAGGTTTTCTCATTATAAAGAACCTTTAGCGACTTAAAGGTAGGCACAAACCCTCCTGTTTTCTCACCTCTACAAAAATAACATGTTTATGGTGTGGTGGGTTTTTTGTTTAAACGGTTCTGATACTTTTGTAGGCAGGATGTTTTGAAAGTTTTCATCACTGACTCTCATCGCAGCCTAACTTCATATGTCAAGGTGCTTTTTTGGGGAAAGTGGTAATTTCAAGAACCACCCCTGCCTCCCCCTTTTGTAAATTTCACTCTTTCTCAACAGCATCAGTTTGACAGCAGGTGGTAAAATGTTTTAGCACATTCACCAATACAGGCAACACTGTTGTGTTCTTCAGAGCTTTTCGGCTATGATTTCAGAACTTTTCAGAACTTCACCATGTACACTGATGCGAGCATCAAGGTGGCAACAGGTAATTTCAATCTGGGGTCTTTAACAGCCAGTCTAAAGTGCCTTACCTCTTGTGCCACTTAAGCACTCTGGCTTCTCAGGACAGGCAGAGGAAGCTTTATGGATCAAAGGATGGGCCACAGTTCCTGTCTGAAGAAGGTTAGCTAATCTCCCCATCCCACCTTGCTTTAATACAGTGGTACCTCAGGTTACAGATGCTTCAGGTTACAGACGCTTCAGGTTACAGACTCCGCTAACCCAGAAATAGTACTTCAAGATAAGAACTTTGCTTCAGGATGAGAACAGAACAGAAATCGTGCTCTGGTGGTGCGGTGGCAGCGGGAGGCCCCATTAGCTAAAGTGGTGCTTCAGGGTAAGAAAAGTTTCAGGTTAAGAACGGACCTCTGGAACGAATTAAGTACTTAACCCGAGGTACCACTGTACTGTCAGATGGCTTCTCAAGCCAATCAAAGCATACCAGGCACTATGAAACTTTCACAGCTAAGCAAGCTGTGCTGTCTTTGCGTTGATTGAGGGTTTTTTCCCCTGCCAGGGATGCTAATGTATATTAAGTTACATCTAAACTTTGAAATGCCTCCTGAGACAATCAATCAATTAGGAAGTGATCAAATTGGAAATAATAATACAGGTCTGAATGGAGAGCTCAGTTGGTTAGAGCATGGTGCTGATAACACCAAGGTTGCAGACTTGATCCGTGTATGAGGCAGCTGCATATTCCTTCATTGCAGGGGGTTGGACTGGATGGTCCTCAGGGTCCCTCGCAATTCTAAAATTCTGTGATTCTATGTGCTCTGCTGACAATAACCAAGAACAATCCTGTGGGTGACTCTTTTACTACCATGCCTGATTTCCCTGTTCCCTTGAACATACCTCTGAATATATGTCAGGTCCCTCAAAACTCTAGCATTGCTTCTCCATGGATGAGTAACCATGCTGGACAGAAAGTGGTTAACAGACCTAACTGGAAGTGTTCAAATCTCTCATCAGCAGAAGTAGACCCAATAGATATGTGCTGTCTTAACAATTTATAATTGTCCAAAATTCCAGGTGAAAGCCGGCATATAATAGGTCAGATGTCAACAATGAGTTGTTTATTACACTTTGTTGGAGCAGTCAATATTCTGTAAATCTATTTGGAATTGATTAAATGAGCCAGACTTGGAAATAAGAGCTGATGAATAGCTCCTTAACCCGATCCCCAACCTTTCAACCAAATAGAGTAGGAAGAAAACAAACACAAGACGTTACTTGACAGCTGTCATAATTATCATTACTATAATCTGGTGGGAGTGGGGGCTGAGTTATCTGACTTTGCATTCTTTTATATCTGATTGAACGAAACCTGGGAAAGCAAGATGTTAAATTATTTAGGAAAAGAACGCACTATAAATCCACTTTGATCTTCTGGAAAAGCAGCCAATTGGAAGGAGGCAGAAGAATGGGTTTATGAGGGCTCACAGGTAGCTGCACATCCGGAGTGTGTGTGTGTGTGTGTGTGTGTGTGTGTTTAGGAAAGTAATGGCATAAAAACAAGGCAAGAACTTGCACCAGGAACTGCTGGGTGTGAATGACACTTGGCTGGAAGGAATAAAATGCTTTTGTTTGTTTGTTCTAAGATGAAGATAACAGAGTCAATCGGTCAAGTGTCATAGGAATGCAAAAAGCCCCAGGGTAAATGTAGCATTTAAAAGGAAACTAGGTTTCTGGTTCAAAGAGAGTAATTCTACAAAAGACTTGCAGTTCACAAGCTACTTAGATCTTGTCTGCGGCTAGTATTTAAATATTGACTCGTAATCTCCATTAGTGTCTCAGGATGCTCTGAGATCTTCAATGGCATGGCTGACAAAGCCATACAGAGAATTAAGTGTAACTATAAAGATCACCTAGTAATCGGACCTGTGTAGCTTTAAGCATCTCTCTTTTCTTACTTCACATTTGCATACAAAATAAAATCCACATCTGTAACAGTGATGTTGACAATGGGCAGAAAGTAACTTAGAGTGTCTTCAGGGCATTGATTTCACATGGCAACTTTCCCCGTGGCTTTTCCCCACCTTCTTATTGTACAACCATTATGAGGGAGCTACGATATCCCAAGAATCCTGCTTGTCACAGGATTCAGAGACATGTGAGCCTCCCTAGAGTTTTTCATGTCTAGGTGTTAGAGAATTTTTCTTTGGATCTATTGTCCCTCAAACAGTCTGCAATACTTCCCAGCATGCTTTGCAGTCAGCTCTCAGTGAAAGCTTCAAGAGATGTCTATGGCTCGCCTCGTTGATCACATTTTATCAATGACTTTGGCAGGGAATGACGAGAGAGTAAGCTTGAAGGATCAGGGTGAAAGGTGGAGGAGTAAAACCATGACAGAAATGTATCATGCCATAAGAATTCTCCAAACATACACCTGATCAGTGAATGAAACTTTAAAGGTGATTGCATTAAAAAACTTAAATATATTATTTTATTTTATGTAACATAATTTGTAGACAGCTTTACCATGAATTTAAGAACCTCTAAGCAGTTCAGTGGGGACGCAGGTGGCGCTGTGGGTTAAAGCCTCAGCGCCTAGGACTTGCCAATTGAAAGGTCGGCGGTTCGAATCCCTGCGGCGGGGTGCGCTCCCACTGCTCGGTCCCAGCGCCTGCCAACCTAGCAGTTCGAAAGCACCTCCGGGTGCAAGTAGATAAATAGGGACCGCTTACTAGCGGGAAGGTAAACAGCGTTTCCGTGTGCGGCTCTGGCTCGCCAGAGCAGCGATGTCACGCTGGCCACATGACCCGGAAGTGTCTTCGGACAGCGCTGGCCCCTGGCCTCTTAAGTGAGATGGGCGCACAACCCCAGAGTCTGTCAAGACTGGCCCGTACGGGCAGGGGTACCTTTACCTTTACCTTTAAGCAGTTCAGTGTTATGTTAAATCTTGTCCCTTCTCCCCACAAGAGAAATTTACCCCAAGATTAATTGATGTGAAAGTATTAACATGGAATTTGTGCTAGATTATTTAGGTGTCACATAAGAATATGGATGGGTTCACAGATGACTATTTCACCATTTATGGTGCTGACCTTTAAAGCCCTAAATGGCCTCGGCCCAATATACCTGAAAGAGTGTCTCTACTCCCATCATTTAGCCTGGACACTGAGGTCCAGCACCAAGGGCCTTCTGGCGGTTCCCTCACTGCAAGAAGCGAAGTAATAGTGAACCAGGTGGAGGGCCTTCTTGGTAGTGGCACCCTCCCTGTGAAACACCCACCCTTCAGATGTCAAGGAGGTAAAGAACTACAGTTTTAGAGAGACATCTGAAGGCAGCCCTGTATCGGGAAGTTTTTACTGTTTGATATTTTATTATGTTTTTATATATGCTGTAAGCCACCCAGAGTGGTTGGGGAAACCCAGCCAGATGGGCGGGGTATAAATAATAAAATTATTATTATTATTATTATTATTATTATTATTATTATTATTATTATTATTATTATTATTATTATAAAATAAAAGTAATTCTTAACTCCATAGCAGGCTGATCCAGAGGGTGAAGATAAATGCATGCTACCAGACATCCACACCAGGCAGGTGATAATGTGTTTTCTTTAACAATTGGCATAGATGACCAAACTGTTCTGTAGCAAAAGATCTCACCCCTTTTGTAGTCTGTATTGGTTTAGGAATCTCTCTTCCTGAGCATATGCGCTACTCTACCCACCACATGTATACCATGTTGTTACTGAAATGACAGCGGGGGGCACATCTTTAAAGTTGTTAAATGTTACAAATATTATGCCTGAATGTATCCTTTTGACTTGACAGCTCAAGTAAGATACCTAGCTTTAAAAATCATATAAAAATCAACTCCTTAGCCAGTTTCCTCCATTCCAACGCTATATTGCCCTAGGAAAAAGGACTCTTTTCCCTGCCACTTCCCCAAGCAGTGAAGACATATATACACACCTCCTACCCCAGGAAATGTCCAGAGGCGACAATTGCTGGGCTCATTGTTAGCCAAGGGAAGCCAAATCTCATCACTGGACTTGCCTCAGGCTCCAGACCTGCAAAGGAATTTCTATTGTACTTTTGAGTGCTGGGTACTTGAGACATGTTTGCCTATGCTGATCTTATACTTGGGTGTTGCCCTGACACATTTGCCTATGTTAATCTTGTGTCACCCTCCCCTTTCTGAAATTTTAGTGATGCAGCAATGATGTTTTGATGATGCTGTGCGAACTGTATTCTGGGATATGGTAGGAAAGTTTTAAAAGTGAGTGTCACACCACGCTCAGTGTTCTTACTGCTGTTTGAACCTGTTGCACAACTATAAAGGATCTAAATCTACTGACTGCTGTTTTGCTCCAAATTACTTGACTGGAATTTCCTTCTTTTACTGACCTCATGGACCCACAGGGGCTTGTACCCTGACGAGCTTGGCTGTTGAGTAGTCTCTCAACCCAGAATTTTCTCTAACAATGTGCATGCACATTAGTTGTCAAGGCATCAATGCACGATATATTCACAGTATAGAATTGCAGAATTATTGTGGTCTATCATGTGTATTTCAGTATCCCAAGAAAACACACTGTTAGCAGTAGAGAGGAGATTAAAATATTTAATCAGGCCTTAGTCTAAAAGCTGACATCATGGCCTTTGCTTTGGTAGAAAAGGTTTTAAATACCCTGAGAATCAGATGCAGAGAAAACACAAAAAGGCTGTGACGTAAGTGTGATAAGAAGGAATGTATTCCAGTCCAGGATAAACATGTGGAAAACATGGTGAGCGAATTGCAACTTTTAAGAACGGTACCAACATTTCTAGAGCAGGATTCTTAATTACTGGCAACACAATATCCTACTAATCTTCTGGTTCCCTCGCCATCCCCCGCAAAATTCAAAGTCACGTCTTACTGATTTCAATAATCTGATACTGCAAACTCAGCAAATTCCAAAGCATAGCATTCAGCTATAAGAAGACGGAACTGATCCATGTGGGAATTTAGGCACATTGGTAACAACCAAGCACGGTAGCTAGAAAACCAGATTGGAATTTAAATCATACATGTTGTGTAAATCAAACATCTGCCCCAAAGTAGATGCACTGGGTACTCCACACACCCAACACACACAATAAACCACAGCAGCTTCCTCTGCATTTCTACAGCCTGGGAACTTCCATTTTGGCACTACTCAGGGGGATGAAACAATGGAAGGGTGTGGATTGTGAGCTGGATTCCTTCTGTACCACTCTTGCTGGAACATACATATCTTATAACAGTAATGGTCACAAACAAAAGATCAGTGCCTGTGGGTTTTTTTTTTACATTTAGATATATTTAAGAATATAAATAGCCCTGGTACACACAAAGATTCTGGGATGAACAGAGATGCTCTCTGCCAAAACTTTAAGGTATGAGGGAAAATCTCAGGGAAACCAAGCACTTAGTAGTCTGCTTCTCTGAAAGCGTGACTAATTCAGGAGCTCTTTAATAAAGGAAGGAACCTTTCACTTCTCAGGTCACCAATTAGAACTTGGCCTACATTGGGAGTGACAGAATGCCAATACTTTCCAATGGCTGTCCAGCAGCCGATGAGAAACAGTTTAAGTGAGCTTTGTGCTCATTCTAGTTGCAAGGAGGAGGTACTCACATCAAAAGAGCTCATATCACCGTTGTGGTTAATTGGCTCACTGTTTATCATTTTTATCATCAAGATTAACTTTGGGGCATCATTATGGAAGAACGTGGAGGTGTTGCCATTGTGAGAGCTTTTGATTTGGGCTAGAAGATTTAACTGATAAATCGGTGTTAGCAATCAATTAAAAAGAATTAACTGTCAACTTTAAAAGCCTGCTTATTAACCCCAAAAGACACTATCAGCTGAACCAGTGCCTGGCCAGTGCCAGCCAGTCTGTGGCTTAGCTGATCAGCTGAACCATGGAGGAAATTTCAGAGCTGAGAGGTCAGTGAAGCCTGTGCCTTCTGGACATTATGAGACTGGGTGAGAAAAGGCTTGGAGATTTTTACCCCTTTTTAGGAAGAGTGAGCATATGAAGTTGTTTGGTTCTGGGCAATGGTACCTGGAATGATGGGGAAACTGGGGAATTGTCTACACAGATGGACATTCAAGTGGTAACGTATCAATGCTTAGAAGAGTTGTCATTATTGAGATCCAGGTTCTGGACAACTACTGAGAAACCGTGGGGTTCTTCTGTAGTGTCCATGCATTATGATCACTAGAATTTTGTGAAGGTCTCTTGCTTCTGCTTCAAGTCTGGCTGGTCCACGCAGCTCAGTCAGTAGAGCATGAGACTCTGACTCTCAGGGTTGTGGGGGCAAACCCCATGTTGGGTGAAAGATTCCTGCATCGCAGGGGGGTGGATTAGGCCGCCTGCTAGGCTTGTGTGTTGAGCATGCTGCTTTATGGAAGTGAGTAATGGACAACTTACAACTGTCAGGAGTGACACCTCAATGCCTTCCACATGCTGTGCATCAAGAGGATTTTGGGTATCACATGGCAGGACAGATTTCCAAAGATGTGCTCCCCCAAGCCCATATTCCCCGGATGTTCACACTCCTGTCTCAGCAATGTCTACGCTGGCTTGGTCATGTCCACAGAATGGAAGATGGCAGGATCCCCAAGGACGTGCTCTACAGGGAGCTGGATTCAGACATCAGGCCTGTTGGCAGACCAACTCTGCATTACAAAGATGTCTGCAAACGTGACATGAAAGCTGACATCGATCATGCCATGTATGAATCCCTTGCAGACGACCACAGTGCCTGGAGACAGGCAGTCAAGTCCTGTATCCATAGCAGTGACCATAGGAAAAATGACTGCTGGGAGAAGCGTAGAGGAAAAAAATGTCATGGTGCATCTGCAAAACCAAACACCTTTCCCTGCCCCAGGTGCAACAAAACATTTCTCTCCCATATCAGTCTCTATAGCCACAGAAGCTGCTGCAACCTTCCAACAGCTTGACTTCACCCCCAAAGGCACACTCTTCCATTGTCTCCTGAGACAGACGGGTGCAAGCTAGGGTTTGAGCCCCATGTTGGGTGAAAGATTCCTGCATTGCAGAGGGTTGTACTAGATGACCCTTGTGGTCACTTCCATCTCTACAATTCTATGATCAGCATATTTAAGGTTGAGAAGCAGTCCCCCTACCCCCATCACACCAGAAAGTAAAAGTGAAGGGATGTGGGGGGTTTTCCCCATCCCCCCCACTTCTGTTAAAATTTGTTGATTGACCCTCTTGCTCCAAACAGCTGCCATACTTGTGTCTGCAGGCTCCATCTGCTCCTGGCTGCTAACACAACTGTAATGTGGATTGAATGTGTTTATTTGCATAAGGGCTGAGAAATAGATGGTGCTTTCTCATGACGGAGGAATGAACTAAAAGACCATGTGTTCCCTTTTGTCTACAGCAAGGGTGGGGGACCTGTGGGCCTTCAGTTGGTGTTGAACTCTCATTAGACTCGGGCAGCATGGGAAATGATCAGGGATCAGGGAAGTTGTAGCCCAACAACTTTTGGAGTGCACCAAATTTCCTACCCCAGGACTTCACAGTCAGAAAAATGCATGTGTCTACCACAGGGGTGGGCAACCTAAGGTCCAGAAGTCAGATGTGGCCCAATTACCTTCTCAATCATCCCCATGGATGGTCCGGAAATCAGCATGTTTTTACATGAGTAGAATGTGGGCTTTTATTTAAAATGCATCTCTGTTATTTCTTAGATTTCAATGCTTTCCTATACCTACAGCATGCTGTTGATATATTTCAATTTCCAAAGGAAATTTTTGAACACCCCTCTGGTACTAAATGCAATAAGCATCGAAAAACGGAAGGAGGGAGGAGGAAATATCAACCATAACAACAACAAGGAAATATTAACAAATACTTCCAGCATCCGATATACATAATTGATAGCATGAAAGTGTATAAAAGAGCCTTAAATTATACATTATTTAAACCACTTTTTGTAGGAAGAGATGAATGTGATTGTTTGGGGGTGGGGTGGGGAGAGCATGTGTACAGGAAAGAAAAAAATGAGTAAGAGGTGCCACAGGAAGAGCTATTAGGAACCATTTATGAAGGGAAGATAGTGAAAGAGCTGAAGTCAGATGTCAGAATGATATGAATACCTGTGCATGGGCCTAGCCAGGGAGGCAGCTGCCCCCCCATCAAGTACTACTAATAATATAAACTTAGCTGACCAATCGTGTTGCAGAAAGCTCAGATCTGCCTTGCCCCTAACACAAGTCCTGCTCCCCACAACATAAATCCTGGCTATGCACAGGCTGTTCAGTGCCGCCACCCTGCAGATAGAGTGCAGAGCCTCTATACTTTCACCTGATCTGTTTTTAGCTGGAGATGCCAGGGATTGAATCTGGCACCATATGAATATAAAACTAGTACAGGCATCCCCCCATGCATGTTCAACTCACGCAGAACCACATATACACATGGCACTGGAAAATACATAAATAGACTGAAATCTGGGAATGGCAGGAAAGCGCTGCCTCCTTCTTCACACCCAATCCCCCACCTCTTGACTGCTCCAGAAAGCTCCAACCCAGGGCAGTCCAGGGACTGTCTCAACCCAACTTTGTCGAAGACTGAATGCTATAGTGATGCTACTCTCGCACTGCAGGCATAAGATCTCACACCTCCAGTTAAAATTGATTTCGGGATGCAGATAGGGATGGAGGAAGAATTCGGTTTTGTTTGCCTTTTAATGTGTCTTAGCATTACTGATGTTGTGAGACTATCCTTGATTGTTGCACATATTCTGGGTCACACATAGCCCTACCATATAAGTTTTAAATATTAACACATAAGAAGTGTCTGTGATTAAGAGGAGTGCTGCTGCATCAGACCAAAGGCTTGTCCAGTCCCAGCTCCCCATTTCCCATAGTCTCCAGCAAGATGCCCATGGGAAGCCCACAGCTCTCTGCCACATTTGATCCTCAGCAATTGGTATTCAGAAGCATATTCGATGACTCTTGGCTACTTGACATTGATAGGCCATGAAAGTGGATCTTTCAAATGAATTATTTTTTTTTGTGTTCTGCATATATCTGCCAGCCAAGGGGAAAATGTTCTGTTTGGAGATTTGTGGTTTGGATGCAAGACTCTAGATGACCCTTGTGGTCCCTTCCAACAGAAGGAATAACACACTCTGTTTGGAGTCCAAGTGGCGTGTCCCTCTACAGAGGACTTCAAGCAAACAGCCAAAGTGGGTCTATTTAGCTGCGCAGTGGAGTTTCTGCCAGCACTGTATACAAGGAAACAACTGGGAGCTTCCAATAGTTCCTTTGTATCAGATGTGGGGCATGTGGGTGTGGTTTGTGGAGAACAGCCTTGCAGGTCAAACTGGGACCAGGACCAGACCTAATTAGGCCCATGGGCCAGAGGGTTCTCCAGGCTGAGAACAAGGGTGGAAAATACCCAGTAGTAAAACAGACTATTAAAACATCCACCTGAGAGACAGCAATCAGGGAGTTTAGAGCCACATACCCATTCATGCCCAACATCTTGCTGTAAAGATGCTATCAAAAACAGTATCCCTGTGGCAAGTTCTCCACTACTTCATAGCAAGGCTTATCAGCTCTTTCTATTATGAGGGTAGTTATATCCTTAGTATCTACACCTCTGCCAGCAGCCAACCCAGCAGATATCTGGAGCAAAGGTAGAAATATGCATTCATGTGCAACCTTGTTGAAGTTTTGGCATAAAGGTGAAGTTATCTCCCCATAGCAAGAGTAACATGCATAGCATACCAGCTTTAGTTACAGAATGAGGGCAAAATCAAAGGAGCAGGGTAAAGAGGGTGGCATTTTTTTATTTTTGGAATAAAACGCTTCTGTTCTTTGGATTTGGGCTGCGTTGTTTCTTTTGGGTTTATCAATATTTTATGCTACCTAGCTGTGTACATTAATGTTATTGTTAGGCCACTTACTTTTTCTCCTGTAGTAAAAAAAATAATAATTTTAAAAATCTGTCTGAACTGCACTTACAAATATGCCAAGGGACCCAGTTCACCACTGTGAGATAATGGAACTCATTTTTGCTTACAATTCTAAATACACTTTCCATCACAAGGAATTATTATTTGTTTGCTCAATTTGATTCCTGGGAAAGTTGGATTTGTTTTGCGTGTAATAGACTGGCAGGCTTAAAGCTTTGTGCATGCTTGTGTATATGAAAGAGAACTGGCACACAGGACAGACTATTGCTCCTTAAATGAAACTAGCAAAATGCCCATCATCAGGAAAGGTGGGGTTTTCTATGGTGGAAGTTCTTTAATATTACAAAGATATTGACCCACAGCAACTCCATCTTAGCAGGAATGAACATCCGTTGCAAAAATACATTATGTAATTTAAAATACACATATTCTCCCCTTTGTATAAAATTTCCAAGTGGATTTTAAAAAAGAACAACTCTTAGGAAAAAACCAATCAGCTAAAATAATTCAATTACTATCAAAAGTCTCCAACAAAAGTAGGCATAAAATATTAACAAAACCTAAAAAAGAGAGCAGCAACTTTACCATTAGAACTTTGCTGAGTAAACTGAAGGTCAAATGAGGACATGCCATAGTTAAATGGTAGAGCTGAGCACACACTTTGCATGCAGGTGTGTCTCAGGTTCTGGAAGTTAACAGCAGGCATCACTGCAGCCAAGACACCTCTGTCCAAGCAGGCTCACAGCTTGACCTAGTAGTGATTCTATACAACTTCTGTCTCTGGATCAAGGAGCACCCCCTTACTGTCAGGCAGTGGTGTAGCATGGCAGGGGCACAAGAGTGCTTTCCTTAGGAGCAAAATTGTTAGAGGCACAAAATTCCAACACCCAGTGCTGCTTCAATACAGCTACATTCTTCTGTTGCTGGGCTCCATTGAAAATGGCTTCTTCATGCAAACAAGGAAGTGACCTCTCCAGACAATGAAATGACTATTCTTTTTCTTGTTTCTGTGGCCATAATCTCCTGGGTGACAGGGACAGCATTAGGCTATTGAATGGACATGTGTACTCCATCCGTTCCCCTCCCTCTCACTCCTTCATGCAGCCCCAGGCACTGGCAACCTACGCTATGCCACTGCTGTCAGGGGTGTATCCAAAACAATCAACCACCAATGACCCACCAGTCAACTATATTTCCATCTTGTCTGCTCTCTGGCCTTGAAGTTGGGTTGCCTGGCCCTTGCCCCAAGGACTCAAAATAGCATTCTGCAGAGGACTGCCATAGTATACAGAATCCAGAGTTTCACTACATTCACCCAGGAGCCTATCCCACCCTTCCAACCCTATGTTCAGTGTTTTGCTAGTTGCAAATAAAACCTGCTACTCAATAGCTCCACCCTACTTTTTGTTTCTCAATTACTTTAAATCAGTGTGCAGCTTATAAGGGCCCTTAATGAAAATAACAAGCCTTCCCTGTTTTAGACAAATCATGACCCATTATAGCTCTCTAAAAGGAGTTGCTAAGGGGGCTGGGCTTCTTCCACCTCCACACCACAAAAATTTACACTTCTCTAGAATGTGATTGAATGGTGTAAACTCTCTCTCTCTCTCTCTCTGTGTGTGTGTGTGTGTATAAGAGAGAGAGAGAGAGAGAGAGAGAGAGAGAGAGAGAGAGAGAGAGAGAGAGAGAGATCTAAGAGTATACCTTGTATCAATAACTGTAGTTCCAGATAAATCTTTAATTCTAAATTTGTTGATCTGGTGACCCTAGCCAATGGTTTATCTGTCTTATCTTCAGAAAAGTAAAATATAAATCTCACAAAATACAATCTTTTAGAGCAACAGGAGCCTTCAGGAACTTCATAATTGATTTATCATGCAACAATTAAAGAAAAGAAGACCACCCAGCAAGCACAAACAATTCCACAGTGTTTCTCATTGGGAGAGCTTACACATTTGTTTCTATATATATATTTTTTTAAAAGTAAAAGCTGTCATGCATTAACTTGCTATTCCACTCCCCACCCCCACCGCTCCCCGCTTTGGCCATACCTCTCAGCATTTGGCCACAGTGGAATTCCTATCACAAATAGGGGCAATTAAAAGGCATCTGCTCGGACACAATTCATTCACTGTTTTAGCCTTTTGAAGTTCAATGGAGTTTTTTAAGTTCAGTTGATTTCAGTAGAAAACGCTAAAGCGTGCTGATTAGCTGGATAATGCTCCAAGTTTAGCACTGAGGCCTACCTGTATCAGATTTTCCAGCACAAATGTTCCAGGCCTTATTGGTGGATTAATATTTTTCTATATGTCCTTTGGAAGACACACACTGCTCATATATATTAACAGAAAACATACAATATACCTATATAAAAATGTGTCCATGTATCAATGCTCTGTTTTGAAGTTCAGTGCTTTAGTGACCAAATGGAAGTGTACTAGGCTAAAATTATTTTCCAATCTCTCCCAGCAACTGTAGAGCAGAGGCATTACCGTACTTCATAGAGATTCAGCCACTACTCTGAACCTGTACCCCTCCCCACTTCCCTGTCAGCCCCTCTTTGTCTATCAGTCATGTTGAAATACAGTGGTACCTCAGGTTACATTCACTCCAGGTTACATATGCTTCAGGTTACAGACTCCGCTAACCCAGAAATAGTGCTTCAGGTTAAGAACTTTGCTTCAGGATGAGAACAGAAATCGGGCTCCAGCGGTGCGGCAGCAGCAGGAGTCCCCATTAGCTAAAGTGGTGCTTCAGGTTAAGAACAGTTTCAGGTTAAGAATGGACCTCCGGAACGAATTAAGTACTTAACCCGAGGTATCACTGTACAGGAATTGGTGTAGGCCTAACAGAGCAAGCTTGCAGTTTATGAAATTGGATTGTACTACATAGGATTTGAAATGCATTTTGGAGTTAGGATATTCCATATTTTCCAGCACACAACATCCATGGGTGGGGCTTGATCTGGTTTAGGAGCATATCATAGCAGAAGCAGGACTTAATCCATGCCATTTCCCACTTAAAACAGCCCTTTCATGCTGCTGTTTGCTCTTAAGGACACCAGAAGAGCCCTGCTGGATGAGGCAAGAGACCCATCTAATCCAGCATCCTAAACTCACAGTGGTGAGCCAGATGCCACTGTTCAAGGAAGGACCACAGCTCAGTGGTAGAACATTAACCTTGAACTATTCATTATATTGAATTGTAGATTTCAACAGAAGTAACTCAAAGTTCAACGAAAAAAGTAGAAGACCCAGTGGATCAGTTCATTCTCTAATCAGTTTATGCATAAGGTCCATATATGTGAAAGTGTCTGTTCCACCTGTCTGTTCATAAAGTCCAACAATCCACACAAAAGGTTGTTGCAGTTCCACAGAATCCTTTCACAGAGTCTAAGACAAGGATTTCCGGAATAGTAGCTTTGTTTTGCCGTCTTGGGCTTCATCCGTAGTACAAACTCTAGGTAATGCAAATAAATACAATATCGAAATCTCACACATTTTCACAGCAAAATTAATATAAACACTGCCAACAACCGTACATACCATATGTGATAAAACAGGACAGTGGATCTTATAGCATAGTAGTAGCTGCTGTAAGGATCATAGCTCAGTGGTAGAACATTACCCTTGCGTGCAGAAGGTCCCAAATTCAATCCCCAAATACAGCTGGGAGAAATCCCTTTCCTGAAACCCTGGAGAGCCACTGCCAGTCAGGGTAGACAACGCTGAACAAGTTGGACCAATGGCCTGACTAGGTATAAGGCACCTTCCCATGTCCCCTATAGAATGCAAAGAAACACTCTTCCCACTTGCGATTCTCAGCAACTGGTCATCACACTGCTTTCAATGGTGGCCCCAAAGTGATTTGTGGCCAGGAGTCATTGACAGAGAAACTCATGGATGGTGAGGCTAATACCAGCAGGGCTTATCCAGCGGATCTCAGTAAGCCATGTACACATAGGTGCACACTAAGGTATGCAATCAGATGTGCTGACACAGCACCCATCCAGTACCAACAAACCTCCGTGTGGGCATGTCCTCAGTGGGCACTTAACACATGTAATTGGATTTTAATGGCTCAAAGGCCTCCACACTGGAGATACTGAAGTATGGCAGATCAAAGAGGCTAAGGAAAGCACTGTCCCTTTAATCCTGTATCAACTAATATCTTCAAGGTCTACAAGTGCTTAGATATTTTATTTATGCAAGTGGCTGCAGGGCACTTGATGGATGCAGCAGCTGCTGTCCCTCTGTGACTCATAGGTGCCTCTTCTCAAGACGTTTGATATTCCTGTCATCTCCTCACTCCTAGGGCTGCAAGTGTTGGCAAGCAGACAACTGAGAAGAATTCAGAGTGTTGAGAGGCAGGAAGTGGGCTCCGAAGAGGCCCTTTCAGGAGGAGGGAATCCTAGTCCCTGCCATACCAGGAATATCACAGCTGCTCCCCCTGGAAATGCTTCTTCTTTTATCACAGGCTCTAATCAATGAATCGGTTGAGGTCCGTTGGCTTCCACAGCAGCCACCCACCCAATGACACCTAAATATTTCCCTCCTTCAGGAGACAAAGACGAAGGAAGTGGGGCCTGGTTCTTGTCAAGCAGCTGGGCTGACAGCTTTACAACCACACTTGGGAGAGGAGCTGAAAGGAGGAGCATTAGATTTAATCAGTGCTGACAGGGATAGGTGATGAATATTTTTATAGTGGAGGAAATGTATCGAGCAGGGGAAATTAGACCGAAAGATGATAAGGATCTCAGCCTGACAAAGCCAATTAATTGCTGTTTACAAATGACCGAACCTGATAGATCAAAGGCAATGCACTTCTTTTGTACTGGAAGTCTTGGCTTTCCAGTGTTGCTCGCAAGGTTTCCATTCCAGGAGGAATGCTCTAAATGCTCAAATATGTGTAGCCTGGTATTTGAGGGTTAATCTGTCTATGAATAGTGGTTTTTCAGACAATGCCTGGAGGATCTGAACTTTACCCAGGCACTGAGGAGGCACTGAGGAGGCACTGAAGAAAAGCCCCACAGAGTCCCGAAATGCAGGGTAAAATTTTAACGTTGGAAATGCGTGCAGCTCTGGGATAAATGTGAGCATCTCATATTGAGAGGTAGAGCATGAGCATAAACAAATGCAGAATGTGTGAGACTGAATACAGGCAGCAGGGAAAAAATATGTGGAGATCCAGGACAATATATCACTATATATGAGGATGGATGGACAGAGTGACAACATTAATTAACTGATGGGTATAATTTTGAGCTAGCTCATTAATGAATAATGAAAATGTGGATTTTAAGAAGCTTAATTGCAACAACTCTCAGTGAAAAGCTGTTCAGTGCTGACAGCATTTCACAGAATCTCCAGGCATCCTTTGATCTTGGAAACATGTTAATGAAATGATTGGATTTCTGTCAAGCAATAGTGACATTTTATCTTTATAAATATGCTCAGAATTTCACCTCTGTTAAGGTCCATGAAGTACTCATGTCTGAAATGAGGCTGTGCTATGCCCAATCTATACATTAGTTTAGCATAGATCCAGTATTACACAGGCAGCTTGTCCCAGGGAAACAATACAGGATAGATAGGTATAGAATAGATCACTTAACAACCTGGAATGACATTTCCTCTATGACTCTGTAATGCCCTTTGAGCTAAAAATATATGTTGGCAGGTTATTTTATATTAACTTTTTTATTAGACTGCTAAGTACTTAACTAGGAAGTAAACCCCATTGGACATAATGGAACTTACTTACAAATAAGCATGCATAGGATTGCATTGTAAATCCCCTTTATCTTCTCCAAACTTAAATGGGATGAACAATGCAATTTTTTAAATTATTATTTTTATTTGTTACCTGGAAAAGAATTATTCCACCACCCCAATTCCAAAAACTTGTGACATATGGTTGCACCAACATTGACATAGGAGATATTATTTTGCTCAAGTCTCTACTGCTTTCCACTGCTCAGATGCTGAATGCATGAAATGCACCCTCCATGACTATATTGTACTTCTGAAAAAATTGCAGCCTTTTGAGTGTGGGCTTCTTGCCAGCGATGGTGAATCACCTTTAAAAGACAGCTCTCTGTAACAATAACTGCTGCTAGCAAAATCTATCCATAATGTTGCAACACCATTTAAGAACATTGACTATAGCTTATCACACAAAGCACAATATAAGCAAGAGCAATCTTGATGACACCAACAACAGTGGCCAGATCTACCAATTTGAAGCTAAACAAGAGAGATCACAAAGTCTAGAACTCATCAAGATTACAACCCCAATGGCTATTATATGATACATTAATCCATAGAAAACATAATAGCCCAAACAGAAAGGAAGGGTTGTAGTTCTGTGACAGAACATCTGTTTTATGTGCAGAAAGCCTCTGGTTCAACCCCTGATATTTCCAGGCAGGACTGGGAATGTCCCATATCTCAAACCCCGGAGAAGGCAGCTAATATAGACAAGAATGAGCTAAGAGAGCCAATGGTATGATTTGGTATAAGGCAGCTTGTTATGTTTCTTCTTATGGTGCAAATTTGCATGGTTATTCATCAACATTTCCCAGCTTCTATTTTTATTATTAAAAAATCCCTAATTTGAGATGTTATAGCAGTTTGATCTGCATTTTTAGCTTTCTGCTCACTGTTTCTCTCTTTTTTTTACACTAATAGAAAAGGAGAAAACCTCCTTTAGACCCTCAGTGTGGGTTAAACCACAGAGCCTAGGACTTGCCAATCAGAAGGTTGGTGGTTCGAATCCCCGCGGTGGGGTGAGCTTCTGTTGCTCGGTCCCTGCTCCTGCCGACCTAGCAGTTCCAAAGCATGTCAAAGTGTAAGTAGATAAATAGGTACCACTCCGGCGGGAAGGTAAACGGCATTTATGTGCGCTGCTCTGGTTCGCCAGAAGCGGCTTAATCATGCTGGCCACATGACCCGGAAGCTGTACGCCGGCTCCCTCAGCCAATAAAGCGAGATGAGTGCTGCAACCCCAGAGTCGGTCACGACTGGACCTAATGGTCAGGGGTCTCTTTACCTTTACTATATACCAGGTCAGTGTCTTGGGAAGAAAAAAAAAGCAACCAGGCTGCTACCTCCTTAAAGGTGACCTAATGAAATCTGAGCCAGTGTGTTTGAGGAGAGAAGAGAGGCAGCAAGGACAATAATTAGATGCTTCAAATGAACAGCCACTTGATTGTGAGTGAGATGCTCTGATAATCCGGGGGTGTGAACTACAGTCTCTGATCCAAAGTTAATTAATAAAATATGCTTTGATAATAGGAACCTTATACAGATCAGCCATCAATCCATCTAGCCCCTTCAGATTGTCAGCATCGCCCTTGAGCCAGTGCCACCGACTGGACTCATCCACTTCAGCCCCAACTGGGCCAGGCGAGCTGGGGTAGCACTTTCAGAGACCACCTTCTGCACAGGAACAGGTCAAAGTGCTGTGGACTCACAACTCAGAGTTGTGAGCACCAGATTCACTTCCAAAGACAGTCGTTGCACAGCAGAGTACAGCAGATCATAAACCACTCGGAGAACAGTTCTGTAGAATAACTACTTTTATTCTATCAACAACTATCATATAAACTATATACAGAGCTAAATGGAGAAGCTGAACTGCACTGAGTGTCTGCAGCTGCTCTTAGCAGCAACCTTATCTATACAGAGTTAACACATACACTCTCTCTCTAACACTCAGTCTCTCTCTTTGATGTGAGGCTGGAGCGGAATAAGTAGTGAGCAGAAACCGCCCCACTCCTCTCTGGAGAATCAGCAGAGAACATCAGCAGATTCTTGGAATGGGAGGAGTGAAATCTCCTCACATATATTGTTCCCAAAAGCTCTAATGATCATAGCCAATAGCTAGGGATGATGGGAGTTGTGCTGCAGCAGCAACTCATTGGCTATCCCTGAGCTAGCCCATTAGTACCTACTCTGACTGGACTGAGGGATCTTTCCCAGCTTGGGTATCTGAGATCTTTTTAACTGGAGATACCAGAAACTGAACTTGGCCCCTTGCATGGGCATAGCTAGGAGGGTGCAGGAGGAGAGCAGCTGCCCCTCAAAATCAAGTAAATAAATAAAAATACTTAACAGACCAATCAGGTCACAGATCTTGGTTCTGCCCCCCCCCCAACATAAAGCATGCTCCCACAACATAAATCCTGGCTATACCCATGGCCTCTTGCATATTCACTACCGTGTGTGTGTGTGTGTGTGTGTGTGTGTGTGTAAGGTACAGTGTAGCTGCTTCAGTTGCAACAGAATTTACCTTCTCAGTGCACAAGCATCTGTTCTTACCAGAACATAAAAGACCAGGAAGGAGGGAGTGTTACAAAGAGTCCCAGTGGAAGCATGACAAGGGTAGGGAAGGAATTTAACACTCCTGGAATTAATAGTGAGGAAATGGGTGGAGGGGTGCAGCTGATGTCATCATAGTCTGGAAGAAGGAAATTGGTGAGTGAAATGAAAAGTTCTCCAATACTGACCCCGTCTGCATAGAGGCTCAGAATAGGCCTAAGAGCATAGCTTGAGGTAGATGACTGTCTACCTCAGTCACTAGCATCCCACCTCTCTACTGATTTATCTCCTTACTACACCTAAAAACAACTTCCAGAAACTCCTATGTTTAGAAGAAATACCAATAACAGAACAACAACAAACTCTTATTAAGCCAAATCTGAGTCAAGTGCCCTTTTTAAAGTGCGTTTGGCAGCCTTTCCTGAAGGCTAAGTGAGATGTAACCAAATGGTTCTCGTTTGGGAGATAATTCCACAGAACTGGGTGATAGCAGTAAAGGACAGGATGACAATGTTATCTCATGAATGATCATACTCTGAGAGAAACCTATGTTAGAGATCTTGACAGGAGCTGGAGCTCATGTCAACATAGACCCACATATTAAGAAGGCAAAAACTTAGGCACAAATCAGAGGCCTAACCTGCTGTAAAGAAAGAAGGGGCAAAAGTCTAACGGTTGTCAAAGTGGCTAAAACCAGCCCTGTGCATTGGTATTTATTAACAAAGCAAAACAAAAAAAAAATTCCTTCCAGTAGCACCTTAAAGACCAACTAAGTTAGTTCTTGGTATGAGCTTTCGTGTGCATGCACACTTCTTCAGATACACTGAAACAGAAGTTACCAGACCCTTCTATATAGTGAGAAGGTGGGGAAGGGTCTGGTAACTTCTGTTTCAGTGTATCTGAAGAAGTGTGCATGCACACGAAAGCTCATACCAAGAACTAACTTAGTTGGTCTTTAAGGTGCTACTGGAAGGAATTTTTTTTTGTTTTGACTATGGCAGACCAACACGGCTACCTATCTGTAATTAATAAAGCAATTTATCATTAAAATTACTAAAGGCAAATTCAGGAGAAAGTAGGTAATTTGAATATTCAGCCTATTCCTATAAGCATGCCCACATAAGACACTACCAAAAAGGGGGGACAGAATTCAGCATAAACTTTGAATATGTTTACATATAGTTGTAAGGTTAGAAATGATTGCAATAATTTAAATAGAAATACAATGCATCTCACCATAACAGAAAGAGCTTTGACCAGGTGACTTGCTGGTGTGTCATCCAAGTGCCACTTCAAGGTTCCTACCCTCCTTTTCATCAGGCTTAAACAGGCTTGGACCAGACAACCTTCAAAGAGAAGCCCATGGCCACACCACGTCCTACTCTGTGCATATTTGTTAGGCAGGAATGTGAATGTTGCATCAAAACATGAATGGGCAGAAAGCAAAACCCATTGTTGTCAAGTTGCCATTTAAAAAAAAATACTAACAGAATATCAACCTACTGTGAGCCACACTGGTTTGTCTGAAGCCAAACAGCTGCCAATTATTCAAATGAAAATCCTCATTACCTTAGTAAGCACTTTGGTTTCTTGGAGACAGATTTGACACGCCAATTCATTTGCTTGCTTCTTTTGTATAATGGTACTCCATTTGGAAGACCAGGCACAAGAGCTTTTCTACCTGAGTGGAAAACCAGGCCTTGAAGAAAAGAAACAAAACTGGGATTGTTATCTAAACTTTCTTATCTTTGAACGAGCCCTCATGAGCACAGTTAAAGAGCTATTCTATTAAAAAAAACACAACTTTGTACAGTTACACTTTGCGAGGGAATGTATGGCACTGGTTTAGAAAACAGGGGAGGGAGGTGTGATTAAAGTCAATTGCTGATTCCAGAGAATTGTTGTTCAATCCAGTCCTTAGGGTCATTTTAGCTACAGCTGTGGGAGTTTATGTAGCTAAAGCAAGTATGCTAGATGAGGCAAGTGGGGCTCTTAAAATCAGTCCTTTAAGGCTTTGTTACTTAAAGCGATCCTCAGCATAGGGATGCTGTACTAGTAGTGCAGGAAGTCTGGAGTTTCACTGAGGAGCCTTAAAACTTCACTCAATGAGCTATTGATAGACACACCCTAAAAGCCAAGAAAGCTTCCTTGAATTTTAGAGCTGCTGTACCCTCAATAGAAGGTCAGGTCCCTGACATAAGCAGGAAGAGATGGCCTTCCTCTGCATTGCTCTTGCGCACAACAGCTCATAGCGTTAACTCTCCCTGACTTGCAATGTTCAAAGTTTGCAAATTTCATACACAAACAAACTGCAAAATCCTCCTCTCACGCCCATTAAATCTTTACAGCTTCAGTAGATTTGGTTTGTTGGTTTTGCATTTACATAATCAGAAGATTATGGACTTCATCTTATGCCATCTTTAAGGTGCCACAACACTTTCTATAATCAGAAGAATCACATCCAGCGTTCAGAAATGAGGCAGTTGGTTTTTTTGCCTCCCTTGTTTGTTTCTTTGAATATGAGCAAAAATCTACCATGGAGAGCAGCAGCAGCAGCAGCAGCCGCAGTCCATAAGAGTTTCCAAGGGGGAGAGATGGAGATGGGCATTTGCTCAGGAAGTAGGAGGGATGGATTGCCTCTAACAATTACCGACAAGACAATTGTGTGTTAATTTGCATTTGCTGGTGAGTATCCCTTCACAACAGAGAGAAGGAGAGAGCTCATTAAGGATAGATTAGGTCTGACATGACTTTACAGCCCACAAAGCAAGAGGAGCATTAAGTCCATGGAAACGTGCAGTTTGATTGCTACTTTCACATTCTTTTCACCAGCTCACAGTGTTCCCCATGAACATCTGCCTCTCAATATTCTCATCTGAATAACTTGCCTTCTCCTTCCCTCCCCCAGTTCAGGGTGTGCTGATTGTCTTTGAGACAGACACAAATCTATACAAGCCTGTGTGCTTTAGGGTGTTTTGTACCTTCTTAATGGGTTAAATACTGGAACTAAATGTGCAAATGACAACATAAGGATGTATAGAGTTGCCAACCTTTTTCCATATCCTTGCAAAATATTTCTCTTGCTCATGTGCCTTTAAAAGCTGCCTGATGCGCAACAATCCATCAGGCGAATCTTTTCCTACCATGGAGATGAAGCGAAGGGAAAAGCTTCACATTTTTCATTTCTTGAGTGGGTGTTAAAGCCACAGGAGTAGGGCAGGTAAAAATGTTAGGTACCTAAGGCTATAGCATTCACCTGAGATATATCATACACCTTTAACATCAGAGAGATACTGGTGCTTGCCATAGGCAAGGCATTTCAGGTCATCCAGCTTATCACTCCAGCATCTGAAGGAATACTCTGCTCCAAGTGTTTTAAGGTTTTTATAGTACTTGGGAATGGGTCTAATGGGGAAACAGCTCTCTGAGAAAACTGGCATGAGTATAACAATCAACACACACCTACTCATGGATAGTTACTTTAGAATTACTGTTTCAAGTCATTTTAACACTTAAAAAAGCCCATTCAGAGAAAACGCAAATATGCAGAAGACATACAAAGTAGTCCTAAAAAATGATTTGGGTTTACACTCCCAAGACTGGAATTGAATTTCACATTGCAGCAAATCCAAGCTGAATGCACAAATTTTATTTTCATATTGAAAGTTTTTGTTTTGTTTTAAGGTAAGAAGAAGAGGAGGAGGAGGAGGAGGAGGAGAAGTTTGGACTTGATATCCCGCCTTTCACTCCTCTTAAGGAGTCTCAAAGTGGCTAACAATCTCCTTTCCCTTCCTCCCCCACAACAAACACTCTGTGAGGTGAGCGAGGCTGAGAGACTTCAGAGAAGTGTGACTGGCCCAAGGTCACCCAGCAGCTGCATGTGGAGGAGTGGGGAAGCGAACCCAGTTCACCAGATTACGAGTCTACCATTCTTTACCACTACACCACACTGGTTAGTGTCAGCACATGAGAAGGGCTTTCTCCCGGATGCTGTTACATATGCAAAATGTATTCCCCTCAAAGGCTAGGTCATTTTCTTTATTTGTGTTCTGCTGGAATTTGAGGGGTTTCCTTGCAAGCTTTTGATTCCATAGCTGTTTAAGGGCCCTTCTAGTTTCTCTACCACATGATATCCTTAGTGCTCCACTGCTATTTTGGAATATTGCAACTGCTCTTTCTTCCATCACAATAATTCTGAGATTTGTGCAAGGTCCAGAATGGTTCTGCAATCTTTTCATTGAGTGGAAGGCATTTTATGCAATTTCTCACTTTTATGTCTATCAGGATGTTTCGTACAATCACCCTCCAAAACACGGCAATATGTTCTAGTGCTATAAATGGTATATCTGGAAAGGTCCTCATTTATTATGAGGGCTGCTCTTTGTTTCTTCACATTTTGTGACTATTTTTTTTTTTATATAATCTGGGATTTATTGTTTGGATTGTTGTTTTTATGCTTCCATTTTTATTTGTAAACCACTTATTGCATGGCAATTCTTTTATGGAGGGAGAAAGCAGGATATTATTTTTTAACACAATGAAATAATAAATTAATATAACAAAAGGGAAGGGAGTCCATACTTGCCTTCTTTAAAACCTCTAACCATTTAGACCCCCTCAGGTGTACCAACAGTAAACTAGCATCTGAGCTCATAATTCAGCAAATATGCTGAACTGAGTAGCGTTACTCAGAAGTCATCACTCATGTGAGGACCAATGCATGTGTAGCCCCACACCCAACATTGCAGGTTCTACCTAGCTACACTGCCAGCATCTGTACATAAGGCATGAGTGTCTGTAGGGACATTCACATGTACACAGAAACACAGAAGCTTGGTCTCTGCAGCTGCTCATACTGTATATATGAATGCCAGGGAGCAGGGCTGGCATACCATGTCATAGGCAGGGCTAACCATGGTCCCATTTGTTGGTCTACATGTCATGATAACTTCTGAGCAAGACCATTCATTGGTGATTTGTTTGTGTAGACAAGGTATAACCTGAAGAAATAGATCAGCCAACCTCTTACAAGTAAAAAAATAGGGGGTGGAGGTGGAGGGAGAGATATAGTCTGAATGGCAACACACACATTTCCAGATTTCCAGATTTTCAAATCAGAGTTCTGAGTGTGAACTTGCCTCTACATCCTGCTCCTGTCTCGACAGCTTTTATCCTGGCAAGATTTGTGGCTAGATAATTCTAAATGACCATCTCCCCACAACAAAGCCACCTCCTTTAGATATGTGGAGATGATATAGAAAATGGGTGGTTCAGGCCGATTTCATGAGGCCCTAATAAATCTTCAGTAAATTAAAGCTCATCCCCTCTCCTCCTCTCCTCAGGCCTTTGTCTTGCTAATACACATTAGGCCTTGGCTGGCTACACACTTTGAGGCCTTTTCGGAGGTGAGGCCTGTACAAAGCTGCAGATGTGGGGGCCTTCGAGGACCTTTGCCCCCAATGTTAGCCATTAACATCAGCCGTGCCATCACAGGAATTTCATCACGGTTCTCTCTCCTCAAAAAGGACTTAGAGTAACAACTTTAGCTTTTGAGGGCTGAGGGAAGGGCGGGGGGGGCGAGGGGAGGAGGAGGAGAAAAGAAATGGGGGGAGGGAGAAAAGAAAGAATGAGAGAGGGGGTGTAAGGGAGTAAAAGAAAGATTTCAAGGGAGGTTTGTCCCCTTGTAAAGTCTGGCCTTCTCTTTAAATCACTGGCTGTTGCTGAAATGGTTTAAGAAAATGGTGACTCTCTTTCAGATGTTGGCACCAATAAAAGCATTTACTGGCATATGATCTATCTTCTTTGCCTCTGCCATTTTATCACCCTCTTAGAAACAGGCCACACAACGGAGGCCCAGAGCAGCTTGGCTCTTTCATCCCGCACTTATGGTCCTTTTGGTTCCCAAAGTCTGAATGTAATACATAACTAGTGCCTAAACTATGGTAATAGGAAGTAGTGGTTTGCCCACCCAGAGTGTCGGGAAGGACCTAGAGTCTCTAGATTTAAGTAACAGTTATAAGTAACTCTCCATGCTCTCTAGAAACAACATAACAACCTATTTGACCTGACAAAAAGTTGACCTAACTCCAGAGTTTCCATGTTGTTCACTTTCCAGTTGAGAGTCAATTTAGCCATTGTGAAACCCAAGCATACTGGGGAGAAAAGTAGAATAACTATCTTAATTAAACTGGTGACATCCTTGCAATATTACGCGCAAACTTGTTTGTTGTAGAAGGTGGTAAAAAATCGTGGGCGGGATTCAGCTAATGAGTCACTTCAGTGCAAGCTCAGCACAAGGACTTTCACTTCCAAAATGATGTTCTCTACTTCTCCTTTCCCGGGGGCCATCCCAAGATTGGCTCAGGGTCAAATGGGGGTGGGGGAGCAGATGGTTCTGTCACTGTCTGGCAAGCAGAGGTAGGTTAGGCTAAGAGGCAGTGACTGGTCCAAAGTCACCCAGTGAGCTTCACGGCCAAGTGGGGATTTGAATGCTGACCTGTCAGGTCCTAGTCTGACACTTTAAGCACTACATCAAACGAATCATTAAAAATATCCCATTTTGGTTGCCCACTTGTGTAGTCTGGAATGCTTATCTCGTAGTGTCACACCCTCCTTTGTGTGAAATGTCCAGGTCACATTTAGAAAGTAGTGGAATATGGAGAGATAACAGTTAATATATAATATATAAAGGGTATGAAGTGCACATGTGTATTTAGGTCAAAATCCAAAGGTTTCTGAGATAATATTACAGACAGGTATCATAGATTGGTTCAAGCCGCAGTTCTGTTGAGCTGTAGGTAAAATAGCAAAATCCTATAAGCTGAAATACTACGCAGCCACACCTGTGCAAGTGTCTTTGAAATCAACAGAATTTTGTTGTGCAGAGCTATGGCTACAATTCCAGGTTTAAGCCGGATGGGCTGTTTGCATGGCTGAATTTTTCTCAAAATTTCATTTTCAGAGTAGCTCCAGCTA
This sequence comes from Podarcis melisellensis, assembly GCF_964234715.1. Lineage (NCBI taxonomy): Eukaryota > Metazoa > Chordata > Lepidosauria > Squamata > Lacertidae > Podarcis > Podarcis melisellensis. The sequence continues at coordinate 38,799,883 of NC_138529.1, forward strand.
AACAGGGAAGTGACTCTTCAAAATGTGTGTGGATTTGGCATGAGAAGCATTTTAAAGGGGAAACTGATGGAAAAGAAAATTTCCACTGTAAAACATCTTGCAGCACATCTTATTGATTTTGCTGGGACAGCATCAAAGGATGCTGGGACTCCCCAAAAAGAAAGGCAGTGCACACACATTTGGTGCATTTGTACTTGCTTATATCACTAATATTCAAAAGTTCAGAAGTTCAACGTCTGTTGTGTTTACGATGTAGGAAAGGAATCAGTCTGTGAGTTTGAAGGGTGCCTATAAAACGTATCTAGTGCTTTCCCAATTCCCCCCCCCCCACACCCATTGGAAAAAATATATATGCTAATTTTAGATGAAGGCATCTATATAGGGAATTTTTGATGCTTAGAATGTTACTGCCTATTATGCAAGACAAGGTGGCTCCCCCCCCCCATATAAGAATCATGTGCTTCCACTGGAAGTGTCATATTTACTTTTAAAATATTTTTGTGGTTTATGAATACTGAGTGTATTGTAATGATCACCTCATTTTAAATTTGAATTTGCAGGAAAAACAAACAAACCATGTACTGATAAAACTGGATCATTTCCCTCCCATAAATCCCATCATTGAAAAGGTTTCTTTGATACCTTATATCTTGGGGTGAGTGCTAGGTACATGGATGCACATGAATGGGTGCTCAATTCCAGCCAGCTATGCCAGAGTTAAATTTTGTTAACTCTTTGGAAGTGAAGCCTGAGAGCTTTTTCCAAATGGTTAAGCAAAGCCAGATGCTTCTTATGGCATCAACGAGTTAACAAGAAACTGCACAGTGGCACAATTAATTATGAGGCAGAAACAGGAAATCTTCTTATATATTAATTCCACAAATCAAAATCTACCAACATCCAAATCAGGTCAGCTATTTATCTAGTCGTGCTCATGTAAACTGAAAACTTAATGAAACCTGTCATGTCCTATGTTTTCTTGGGAAGACAATTCTCCAAAAAAGCAAGCATCCCATGGGGATCATATCACTTTTTACATATTCATTTCCTGATAGCTCACCTATCATATCATATCATATCACACAGGGTGAGCTGTTGTCTGCACACAATTCAGACCTAAAACTGTATAATGCATGGTATGGAGAAAGCTTTAGCTGTGAAGGTAGAGCAGTTGCCCCTCCTGACTGGGAGGGGTGGGGGAGGGTGAGAGAGAAAGCCATTCCTCATTTGCATATGTCTGTCTGCTTTAAACCAGGCAAATGAAAAAGCATTGTTGATGATGATGTCAAAAAAGAGGAAACCATGGACAGGCACTTCCCTCAGCCATCTTGTTGTGAGAAAACATCTGCACAACCCAGAAGCATCAACATTGTCTTATACACAAACACCATTAATATATGCCCTTATGTAATTCCTATCAATTTCAACAAACATTCCTGTAGGATTGTGTCCAGCAGATGCCGTGTGTTTTAAAACACTTTCACACTGGAGGGCTCAATAACTTCCAAGAGCAATATTGTTTCTATTTCATGAGCTCTCCTGAGGAAGCGACACTGGACTCCCTCATGTTGTCTTGCAGCCATGTCAGGTGTTACATCCAGCATCCTTGGGCCATTGCCAGGCCCCAAAATAGATGCCTACCCTGTGCCCTTCTTCTCCAAAATTAATCTGAGCAATTTATTTATTCCTTTATATAAAAAAATCTGTATATAGTGGTACCTCGGGTTAAGTACTTAATTTGTTCCGGAGGTCCATACTTAACATGAAACTGTTCTTAACCTGAAGCACCACTTTAGCTAATGGGGCCTCCCACTGCTGCCGCGCTGCTGGAGCACGATTTCTGTTCTCATCCTGAAGCAAAGTTCTTAACCCGAGGTACTATTTCTGGGTTAGCGGAGTCTGTAACCTGAAGCGTATTTAACCTGAAGCGTATGTAACCCGAGGTACCACTGTACTACAATTTCATTAAGAAATATAAAGCAGTTTATAACAATTAGAACACAATTAAGAAAAACACAAAATGAAAATGTTTGGAAGCTAATACAGAAAGCACCTGCTGAACCTCTATGGAAACAGCATTCCACGGGATTGGGCCAACAACCCTGACCACTCAGTTTTGTTAAATGAGCCTCACCAACTCAGGAGACAACCAGCAACACAGATGATCTCTGCTGGTTTCAAGCAGCCCCTAAGGTACTCTAGACCAGGGGTCAGCAACATTTTTCAGCCGTGGGCCGGTCCACCGTCCCTCAGACCATGTGGTGGGCCGGACTATATATTTTTTTTGGGGGGGGGGGGATGAACGAATTCCTATGCCCCACAAATAACCCAGAGATGCATTTTAAATAAAGGCACACATTCTACTCATGTAAAAACACCAGGCAGGCCCCACAAATAACCCAGAGATGCATTTTAAATAAAAGGACACATTCTACTCATGTAAAAACATGCTGATTCCCGGACCGTCCATGGGCCAGATTGAGAAGGCAATTGGGCCACATCCGGGCCCCAGGCCTTAGGTTGCCTATCCCTGCTCTAGACTGAAGTTGTTCAGGTTTTTGTACATTAATACAAGGTCCTTGAACCCAGCTACAGTAAGTAGTAGATGGGCAACCAGTGGAGATGTTTTAACAAGGTGTCGCTAGTAGCAAGCTTTGTGCCCCAGGCAGACTTTGGTAATCTTTTTTAATATGGCGCCCTATGCAAAGCCAAAATTTGATGCCCCAGAATGGGTCTTCTCAGTTATGGATGTTCTCAATTTTGAGCCCCCTCGGCTTGGTGCCCTGTGCAGGGGGAAAGTTTGCACTGCCATAAATCCAGGGCTGCTGGTGCCCCCTTATCAGAAGTCTGCACTGCAAGCACATTACTTGCAGATCACAGGTGATGGTTGAAAATGATTGCAACTGATTCAGTGGGAAGAAAGCATAACATTGCATTTGAAGTGATGTGACATCAGCCTCGGCCCAGTATACCTGAAGGAGCGTCTCCACCCCCAACTTCAGACCAGAAACTGAGGTCCAGCTCTGAGGGCCTTCTGGTGGTTCCTTCACTGTGAGAGGTGAGGTTACAGGTGGCGGCGCAGCCACCCTGTGGAAGGCCCTCCCATTAGGTGTCAAGGAAATAAACAACTATCTGACTTTTAGAAGACATCTGAAGGTAACCCTCCTTAGGGAAGTTTTTAATGTCTGATTTTTTATTGTATTTTTAATATTTTGTTGGAAGCCAACCAGAGTGACTGGGGAAACCCAGCCAGATGGGCGGGGTATAAATAATATACCACCACCATCATCATCATAATGAAAAATCAGTCTGCAAGATTTAGAATGATCCATTCAAGCATGGAAATTGTCACCTGGTGTTGCATGTGTGAACCTGTTCTCTGACGTGGGGATACACAGAACAAAGCTTTATTTGACATTATGTTCTACCCTACTTCAACCCATTTTAACACCACACTGGAAAACTGACACATTCCCCTCCCCCCCACACCTCCAAGTCATCTCTTTGACTTTGAACAAATGCTTTAAAATGTTTTACTGGACTCTGTCTTCCAGCCCAAAGTGGCTGCATTCTGCAATTCATCAGACTCTTATTAAGATAAGGGAACCTTTCTCTGTGGATCCTTCTCCTTCCTCTCATTGAAACTTGCTTTATTGTGTCCCCACTAAGCAAAAGGGTTTTCAATCAGTGATTTGTGGCTTGAGGATGCGACCAGCTCTGTCCTTTCCCAGTTATTTTAGCAGCCCATGGGGAAGTGAGGGTGTCAAGATTAGATAAATCGGAATTCCTCCTCCAGCCTATCTGATCTCTGCTTGGGTTACAACTAACATCCTATTGAAACAAGGTTAACAATGAGTTGTGGAGCAAGCAGCACTCTGTGAGGGAGGATAAAGTACATCATGATAGACTGTGTTAGTTTTGCTTCTCAGGCAAGTGACAGAATTTATGACTGGAGAAGATAAGGATATATCAGTTGCTCGTCAAAGTTGGTGGAAGACAAAACAGCTTTTCCACACACACAAAATGAAGAAAAAATTCTGATGACTTCGGATGCAAGTGAGGAAGTAGGAAGAAAAGCTGGACAAGCGCCAGCATCATTTTGTAACTAACATGATCAAGCAAAGTGACCCTTGGTTTGTGATGGAATTCCACCACTGCTCCTCCCAGGTTTTGACATGCAGCACAGCCTCCCACTTCCAGAATGAGTAAGAGTTAGCTGTTTCTATTTTCAGGCTTAATTACGTCTCTGCCATGCCCACAAGCATTTATGGAAAGCAAGAGAGCGAGACATACTCAGAAACCCAAGGAGGAAATTTTAATTGATACAAAGGCAGCCAAAATTGATTCTGGTTGGCACGCAATGTGCGGAACTCATCATGCAAACCTTGGGCCGCCTCAGGCTTGGATTTAAAGCTTCGAGGTATCGTTGAAAAAGGTGGGTGCTCCGGCCAAATAGCTATTTTGAGGGCTTTGCAACAGCTCCCTTGTTAGTTTCAAGAATGAGATCCTGCTCTGGCTCCTGCTATGGCCAGTCTACGTCCCTATTCTGAATCTTAAAGTCTGCAAAAGGGAGTTATGACAGATCATATGATAAGGAGCTGGCTGCACCTTTTGTTCAGTTTCCACCCCTGAATCCATGCCATGTTCCTTAGCTTTCGCTTAGCCTGTATTAAACAAAGTGTTGGACTAAAGGAACCTTCAACCACTGAGTTCTAACACAACCTATAAGTCATAGGAAGAACCTTTCCCACTATTAGATTTTTTAAAAAATATTATCAGTATCCACCTCTTGGCTTGTTTCTACCTGTTTTTTTTTGAAAGTTTTCAATTATGAATCTCCCATTTATTTACCCCCAGGAGAGAGCAAGCAACCCGTCCTGTTTGTATTTGCATCAATGCAGTCTATGCAACTGCAGATTATTACTGATTTCCCCCCTCTAGATGAAAACAGAATTCTCCACAGGATCTTAGATACACAGAAACCTTCACACCCACCCTGTCCCCAATGCATCATCTTCCATGCTACACAGATTCCTCTACCTAAAACACCATAATTGCTAATCCCCTTTGGGGTGGGGTGGGGGGACGGACAGGCTTCTAAGTAGAGAGAAATAAAATAAATGAAATGAAGGCGATCTCTGATTACCATACATGAGCTGGCCTCCTTCTCTCTCCTCCCTCCCCTTTCACAGACATCCCCCTGTAACAATGCAAGAGACCGGAAAGGAGAGCAAGCACCCACCCTCTCCTTTTCAGGCCTAAAGAAATCACACTCCATTTCAAGAGCCCTGGTTGCCTAGTTCTCTTTGGGCCTAAGCACATTGTTCTGGAAGAAGGCGTTTGCAGTTCAAATGCCCAGAGCTCAGTAAACCAATAAACTTAAGTCACAAGAGAATCCTGAAGAAGTTGAGCCACTTGCGCAAATAGGAAGCCCCCCTCCTCCTCCTCCCCACTCCTCCTTTCCCCCCTTTTTGCTGGGAGTTGCAGAGCAGCCACTAGACAAGAGAACGAGAGAGCACTTGTGGGGCTGAGAGCTTTTCACTCAATGAAGTCCAAACAAACATATCCACCCCCCTCCCTTCTAGGTGATGCCTTTCTGCAAACACACTGAATGTCCACACAGAAGGGAGGGTGCAAAATTACTTAGGAAGCCAGACCTTGCTCCCTTTTCCCTACCTGCCTTCTGCATAATGTTGACCCAAGATATTTTGATGCAAAAGAGTGGCCTTCTACATGGCGCCCACAGTAGAGCTGAATGAACCAGGGCTGTTGTTTAGTTCAGGCTTAGGCAAACTTGGCCTTCCAGATGTTTTGGGACTACAACTCCCATGATCCGTAGCTAACAGGACCAGTGGTCAGGTATGATGGGAATTGTAGTCCCAAACATCTGGAGGGCTGAGTCTGCCTATGCCTGGTTTAATTCATTGGCTGCTGGTTTTAAAATGAGGACTTTAAATCACAGTTGTTCCCTATATAATTTTTGATGACACTCTTGACGTAGTCACTGCCTTTAAACTGCCTTGCATTAGTCATTTAGTCAAGCAAAATTATTTCAAAGTGCTTGAAAAAAATCACCTATGTTAAATATAAATAATTATTTTTAGACTAACTGTGTTATGGGAAAGTCGTTATTTTTGCCAGGTTCTTTTGTACAGGATTGTTGTGAGGTGAAAATACTTCTCTTTGGAGGAAGGTTGGGTACAAAATAGGCAAACTCAACAAGCGTCTAACTCTTATGGTGACAGCTCAGATTCTTCTCCCCTTGTAGAACCACACAATCTACCAGTCTGCCATGGCGCATGGGTGTGTGATAAATCATGAATTTATCCGTTTCATAAAACTATACTCTACCCAATGCAATGCAAAGCTTCAAAAAGACTTTTTGTCATGACAAAACTTTTCAGTTTGGTTCTGTGGGGATGAATCCCCTTTTTATTAAAGATTTACAGTCACCCAATATAAATTCATCTGTTCAATCAGCAGAAAAACCTGATCTATTGGGCTGGAAAAATTAAAGGCTGGTGATTGAAGGCCACATTGCTCACATATCATAAGCCATAGTAGAAAATCCAGTGTGCTTGAAAACACATGGATTTATCTTAGTTCAAGCTGATATAGTTGTAGCTGGCCAAGCAATCAGGAATCCCTAAAGCTTGTTGCTTTGAGTTTTGATTAGTTTTACATGATCTGTTTGTTTCCAGTCTGGAATGTCAAAAGTAGATTACAATTATTATTATTATTATTATTATTATTATTATTATTATTATTATTATTATTATTACAATATCACAAATTTATACTACTGGCAACAGAAATTCACCTGCCTTCACAATAGCACAGTGATCTGTCAAGGCTTCCGCTAGGACAAACTTATGGTATGTTTAGGAAGTGCAAATGTATCATTCTTTATCTTTTTTTAAATGGATAATTTTTCTCCCCACACCCCAGCCTAGAACTGATGACTTTTCTTAATTGAAGTGTTAAAAAACACACCAGAAAATAGCCCCCAAAGCTACAGCTAGGCAGAGGAGCGGCACAATTTGTGTTGGCTTCTTTGCAAACACAAAAGTTAAACTACAAAAGAAAACATGGTCTAGCAAGAGCTTTGAAGGAGAAAGGCAGTTCACATGCTCTTCTGAATGCATCTCCAATAGCTGAGTTGTTAAGACATTCAGCACCATTAATGGGTAATGTACTGTCAGGCTCCATTGTAGCCTACCCTTTAATCCCAGGCCTGTCAGATTTGAAGGGAAACTAAAGAAGAGACAGTAGTGCAGCAAATGGATTTCCATTGTGTACTCCCTTTTCCTCCACCCTCCTTTAGCAGAAAGAATAAGTTCCTTCCTAAAGGAAACTCTGTCCCACATTAGCCAACCCTCTTCCCCACCCCCACCTCTACAAGGCCTGGCTCAGTGAGAAATTTGTTAATGTGTGGTTACAAAAATCTTGGTGTCTTCCCATGCAAACAGGAGGCACAAGCGTAAAAACATGGCATCTGCAACTCCAAAATGTGATCCCAGGCACATGGGCCAACCCTATGACTAAAAAATGTGGAGGAAATTAGATGGCGCCACAACTCAGGTGAAGCTGCCCTCAGATGTAAAAGATTTATCAGTATATTTGCTAGACAACACAGAATGCTCATCATATTTGACATGGTTCTGCTCCTTCACATAATCCTTAACAACAACAACAACAACAATAATAATTTATTATTATACCCTGCCCATCTGGCTGGGTTTCCCCAGCCACTCTGGGCAGCTTCCAAGAAACATTAAAATACAGTAACCTATTAAACATTAAAAGCTTCCCTAAACAGGGCTGCCTTTAGATGTCTTCTAAAAGTTTGGTAGTTATTTTTCTCTTTGACATCTGGTGGGAGGGCATTCCACAGGGCAGGTGCCACTACCGAGAAGGCCCTCTGCCTGGTTCCCTGTAACTTGGCTTCTCACATCGAGGGAACCATCAGAAGGCCCTTGGCACTGGACCTCAGTGTCCAGGCAGAATGATGGAGGTGGAGACGCTCCTTCAAGTATACTGGACCGAGGCCGTTTACGGCTTTAAAGGTCAGCACAAGACTTAATTGTGCTCGGAAACGTATTGGGAGCCAGTGTAGGTCTTTCAAGACTGGTGTTATATGGTCTTGGCGGCCACTCCCAATCACCAGTCTAGCTGCCGCATTCTGGATTAGTTGTAGCTTCCGAGTTCAAAGGTAGCCCCACATAGAGCGCATTGCAGTAGTCCAAGCGAGAGATAACAAGAGCATGTACCACTCTGGTGAGACAGTCCGCAGGCAGGTAGGGTCTCAGCCTGCCTACCAGGTGGAGTTGGTAGACAGCTGCCCTGGACACAGATTTGACCTGTGCCTCAGTGGACAGCTGTGAGTCCAGAATGACTCCCAGGCTGCGCACCTGGTCCTTCAGGGGTACAGTTACCCCATTCAGGACCAGGGAGTCCTCCACACCTGCTCGCCTCCTGTCCCCTAAAAACAGTACTTCTGTCTTGTCAGGATTCAACCTCAATCTGTTAGCTGCCATCCATCCTCCAACCACCTCCAGACACTCACACAGGACCTTCAGCGCCTTCACTGGTTCCGATTTGAAAGAGTGGTAGAGAACCAAACTCTTGTATTAGAGTTATTAGAGCCACTGTGAAACTTCTATTGCAGCTGTTTCAATTGCCATCATCCTTCAAGGTCCTTAGCCAGTGTGTGTGCGAACGCCGCTCCCCCCCCCCAATACAAAAACACCCTCCTGCTTCTTTTCATTTGATTATTCATAGAATCATAATGTTGTAGAGTTGGAAGGGACCACAAGGGTCATCTAGTCCAACCCCCTACAATTCAGGAATAGGAATAATCACCATATCATCTTATAAATATAAAATATTCATAATTTTATTGATTAGCTTTTTACAAAAAAAAAACATATATTGCTTTTCCCTCTCCACAGAGCAGTTACTCAAACTGAAGAGCAAATAAAGAGGAAGCATGTTTCTTACATTAGAACATAAATTACCATACTAAAAACAGCAGCAAAGAGTCAGCACTGCAAAGAGTCAGCACTAACAATAAATACTTAAACTTTACAGCAATTTTAGCACACCCTATCTTGAGTACTTGTGGCTGGTTGTTCACCACATCAGCATAAAATTTAAAAAATACAAAACTGTTTATTGTTAACTATTGTTTTAAATATTGAATAGTAAGATTAAGTATTCTCTGTTGACACTGCCACCGCTCATAGAGAAACCCCACTTCCCTAGAAAATCCTCACCTCTTGAATGACTCTCCATATTTCTTACTTAGAGGAGTGCTTCCACTCTATGTAAGTCACAATCTTCCCTTCCCTTCACTAAGGCTTTTCAGCTTTCTCCAAAACACATCCCTCTCACATTCCCTAATATCTACAGTACCCAAATACCATCATCGCCTTTACATTATTCATGGCATCAGCCCACCCTTCAACTGTCTTTGTATATTTTCTGGGTCTAGGACAAGGATATACTAATGCAGAACCCCCAACAAATGTTCAGGACAGTCTTGTGAGGTGGAGGAGCTATATAGCAATAATTGTGCTTGAGCTAAACGGCCTCGGTCCAGTATATCTGAAGGAGCGTCTCCACCTCCATCGTTCTGCCCGGACACTGAGGTCTAGTGCCGAGGGCCTTCTGGCAGTTCCCTCACTGTGAGAAGCCAAGTTACAGGGAACCAGGTAGAGGGCCTTCTCGGTAGTGGCACCTGCCCTGTGGAACGCCCTCCCACCAGATGTCAAAGAGAAAAACAACTACCAGACTTTTAGAAGACATCTGAAGGCAGCCCTGTTTAGGGAAGCTTTTAATGTTTGATGTATTACATTATTTAAATATTTTTGGAAGCTGCCCAGAGTGGCTGGGGAAGCCCAGCCAGATGGGTGGGGCATAAATAATAAAATTATATTATTATTATTATTATTATTATTATTATTATTATTATTAGCTTGATTTCTTTATTTCTTTCTCATCAGTGTGATGGGTGTTGATGGATGGGTTGAGGAAAACAACCTAGAAACTTTTCAAATCATGGGATTAGACAAGAGTTATAGGCCATGAAGGCAAACATGTCTTGTTCCCAAGAAACCAGCCCCCCACTTTTGGCATGGATTTTTGTTCTTCTTCAAAGCGGTGCAGTTTATAATCTGATAATGCTGCACTCGCATCGATTCCCATATATTGTAACTGCAGGTGACCTTTGGCAAAGACAAGACAGAAGAAGCACAGTGTGTTGTATACCTGGCAGGTCAGATGTGTGGCTATGGATGCCTCAGAAATGTCCTGCTATTTACAGTGTGAGGAGGAAGTGTGTTCGTTCAAGGTGTACCCTCGTCATTCCTGCCAAGAATGACATATTATTTAATAAAAAGGGGGATTAAGTCATCAGGATTCGTGGATGGAGAAGTAGTGGGAGAGTGAGCAATTTTCACAGGATATTGGATCATTCATCCCTCCATTTTTCTAGCCTGGGAAGATCTGCTTTTTAAAAATACAATTGGAAAGGGTGTGTGTGTGTGTGTGTGTGTGTGTGTGTGTGTAATCTTTAAAGATAAACATCTATGGCAGCAGAAAGAGGGGTAGGAGAGGGGACTAGGGAGTCTAGGGAAAAAAGAGTCTATTTCACAGCATTTTTGAAAGCTCTAGACAAATATGAATGCAAGGGGAAGAAAAGACAAGCCTTTCTTCACAGTAGGGATCCTGATCTTTGCTTGGCCCTCAGCTCCTCAAGGCTGACGTGGGCCTAGAACTTCTCAGAAGTATAGAAAAGAAAGCTTCTCTTCTTTTGTTTTGTTTTGTTTTGCTTTGCTTTGTTTTGTTTTAAGGGACCAGACAGATCCTGAAGGGGTTAAAATGCAAATTCCTTAATTTCCCCTTTTTTAGGGTAGAGGGATCAAGGTTTGCTGATTTCTTCCTCCTTTCCCCCACTCCGTCCTCCCCACCCTAGTTTTGTTTAGGACGGGACAGTAGATGGAAGGGAGGTCTTTGTGTGGGGCTTTCAGTACTCTGAAAAGGACTGAGCAATCCCAATGGAGGGAACAAACTTTTGGAGGTCAGTTTGGTCAGCTTAGAATAAATGTGTTGCATTGTTTGTATTAAGGGTAGGCTCTCAGCAGGGAGCCCTGGAGCCACTGCACACAACACCGGGGACTATTTATTCAACACTGAAATATAAGGACTCCGCTAGCAAGGAAAACATAAACTGCCACAGTAAAGAGGGACGTCTTTGCCCCTGGGGAGGCACAAAACCCCTTCATATTTATAGATCCTACATAAATATAAATGCTTGCGCTTGCGCTTGTGACACATCTTCATAAAGAATCATTATAACTGAAACTTTTGTGCCTTTTTTTTTAAAAAAAAGGACAATCCCTTGCACCACAGATAAAGAGAGATCAAGTCATTAAAGGGTCTAAGAGAGAAACAGTTTATTTTTGCAGTGTTTGAAAACAGGCCTTTGTTTCCATGGCAAATGTACAGGCCCCTCTTGGTTTGTCTCCACCAAACAAGTGTCACAGGCCCCAGGGGGTCCCGGGGGGTGAGCAGGGGGTGTCAGTGAGAAAGGAATGCGGCTTTGGGCGCCTGAAGGCTGGAGACAGGCAAACATGAAATCAAACTGGAAAAGGGACACAAAAGGCGTGAAAGTTACCGCCACACTGGCACTGGCTTCCCCACAGCTACATGCGATAATAGGCGCCCCCAAGTATGTGAGCAGGGTGAGGAAGGAGCCATTCTCAATGTCTCACGCATGAGGAGACTTTTTGCTGGGATCCTGACTGCCAAAAGATCTTTCTCTGTCTGCACAAGGTTCTGTGTGTGTGTGTCCATCCATGTGGTGCATTTTAGAGGTGATTTCATTTTACGTCATCTCTTGTGTCTGAACACTCATTTATTCAGCAAAGCTTCTTGGAGCGCAAAGTGCTTCATCATCTGTATGTCATTCATCACTTCAGCAGTCCTGTGAGGTAGATCTGGAGGATTATTCCCTCCCCCCCCCATATTTTCCTCCCTTCTCATCTCCCCCTACTCTACCCCGACCGCCATTTTACATAAGGAAAGAAGAGTTTGAATGGAAGAACCTGCTTTCACCTTGTAGCACTAGCCTTACAAAATTGTTAATTCTTTCAGGAAGGTTGTTTTTGGTGGTAGTCGATGTAAGAAACGAACAAATTATACTTTTTGGTTCCCTTCATATCTCATTCCAAACATATATTTAGTGTATAACAAAACTCTCTCTCGAAACAAAATTTAAAAAATTCCTTCCAGTAGCACCTTAGAGACCAACTAAGTTTGTTATTAGTATGAACTTTTGTGTGCATGCACACTTCTTCAGATACACTGAAACAGAAGTCACCAGACCCATATATATAGTGAGAGGGTGGGGAGGGTTATAACTCAGAAGGGTGGTGGGAATGCGTGATTGGCTGATAGGTGTGGTAAACCTGTTGCCGACTGTTAACAACTGCAATTGGTTACAGGAAAAAGCAAGGGGTGAGATGGCTAAAAATAGCTTTATCATGTGTCATGAGATAAGAATCCAACGTCTCTATTCAGACCAGGTCTCTCCATGGTTTTAAGTTTGGTAATAAGTTGCAATTCAGCAACTTCTCTTTCCAGTCTATTTCTGAAATTCTTTTGTAATAAGACAGCTACTTTGAGATCTTCTATAGAATGTTCTGGGAGATTGAAGTGTTCTCCTATTGGTTTCTCTGTCTTGTGATTACTGATGTCAGAGTTATGTCCACATATCCTTTTGGCGTAGGGCTTGTCCTGTTTGTCCAATATAGAGAGCTGAAGGGCACTGTTGGCCCTATATTGGACAATATAGGCGTGTGCAGAAGTGATATCTGGCGCCGCGGACATGCGCAGACGCGATTTCCGGTGTCGTGCTGCTGCAGTCCAGCCCACAGACGATCTCCATGGGAGTGATCCTGCCCATGGCCGGTAAACCTTGTCGACCCCTGGTCTAGTGAATGCTTTGATGTTTTCAGCCTGGATCTGCTAAGGAAAGCTCTGCCTGAAGTCTTTGTAGCTGTGTTTATGATGGGGGTGCTGGATACTATCCTCTTCCCATTGTCCTCTGTTCCCCAGAATCTCCCCCCCCCATACATGCCAGAGTCTGGACTGTAATTAGTTCCATCACTTCCTGTGGTGGGGCTGGGAGTGGAGGGATTCTTCCTTTGTGCTGTTCTATCCAGAGACAATGCAGTCTTTAAAACTTTTTAGTATCCAGCCCAAAGCAGAGCCTACCTGGCCTCCAAATGAAGGCATGAGCACTGGGCTAATAGTCATTACCATTTGAATGAGGGTGATTATCCCATTGAAAAGCTCTTAAGTGGTGTTAATTGCTAGCATGGGCCACAGGACTTGGCAGAATTAACCATTGACAAATGGAATAAAATCGCTAAAATGTAAGTATTAATCATAGAAAATGCAATCTGTTCAGGTGTGAATCGGGGGACAAGTGACTATGGAACAGAGCAGCCTTTGAAGAGCAAAGGGCTACCATGTGATTAGATAGATGATAGGTGATAGATTAGATAGATAGATGATAGCTAGATAAATAAATAAATATAGATATGGATATGTTAAATAGGTTGTGCTAGTTGATTTTTTTAAAAAGGAAATGCTGTCTCATTTAGTTATGCTGTTGATAATCATCTTTAAGATACAGTACTATGATTGTATAGGGACACGGGTGGCGCTGTGGGTAAAACCGCAGTGCCTAGGACTTGCCGACCGCATGGTCGGTGGTTCGAATCCCCGCGGCGGGGTGCACTCCCGCCATTCGGTCCCAGCGTCTGCCAACCTAGCAGTTTGAAAGCACCCCCGGTTGCAAGTAGATAAATAGGGACCGCTTACCAGCGGGAAGGTAAACGGCGTTCCATGTGCTGCGCTGGCTCGCCAGATGCAGCTTGTCACGCTGGCCACGTGACCCGGAAGTGTCTGCGGACAGCGCTGGCTCCCGGCCTATAAAGTGAGATGAGCGCACAACCCTAGAGTCTGGCAAGACTGGCCCGTAGCGGCAGGGGTACCTTTACCTTTACCTTTACTATGATTGTATCACTTAGCACAGTGTAGATCCAGGAATATATAGCATGCACGCATTCTGAAGAAGTGGGGAACAGTCCATCTCACAGAGTCTTTTTCAGCCTGACAGAAAGGAAGTTCGTACACCGTTGTACTAAATTTAATAATTTTTTTGTACAATTGCAGAATATGCAGTTACAAGGGCAGATGAATCTCTCCTGTTTTGCAGACATAGGATTAAGTTGCAATGGCATAGCTGTGCTGAATCCAGGGTTCTAAGCAACTGCAAGAGCCTAAGTAGGCATGCCACAACACAGGTCCACTCCTCCCCATTTTATATGATGCCCAAGACTACACCTCCCTTTGCCAACTGGGTTGCTGTTCTAACCACACTTACTTGGAACTCAGTCTCTCTGAACTGCATGGGGCTTTCTTCACAGTCAACTAGCATAGGGTCTGGGTGTTGGACATAGTATAAGTTGCATTAAGAAGAACTCTCCTGGATGAGACTAAAGTCCTGCCTCATCCACAATCCTGTTAGGATATTTCCGTTCCACCTTAAGAGAGAGCAGGCTTGTGAGTCACAGAGTCTGCGCGTGTCCTGTTTCTCAGGATGTTTTAAGTTTGCTATTGCTTTCGTTTTCTCTCTCTGTGCCAGAACACACTAGCAATCGGTCATGTTTTTCTTTGTTCTGACCAACGCTGAATAAACATTCTAAATGATACTCTCCTGAGTGCAACTTTTGCTGTGTGAACTCTGCTGAAAGAGTGTGCACCAGCTCAGGAATGTGGCAGGAATGTTTCTGAGGCTTGGTGCCGCTAATTCCAGATACTGCGTGACTACAGAGATCAACAGATCGTCCGGAGACGACGTGAAGGCAGTGATGGCCTTTGTCTCCCTGGCAGTATCCCAACAACAGGTTATGGGCCCAGATTCACGGCACTTACAGGAGAGTAAGAATGAAAATGCAACAGACTGCTGCTGAGGTATGTGAAAAGTGAAAACGGAGGCTTTTCGGAAGGGAGCTTTTGGTGTTACGGCAGGGCTTAATTGGCCTGGGAGCTGAGCCAAAAGACTTTGTGATTAATGGGAGCCAAGATAAGGAGTCTTTGAAGGCATAGAGACTTGGGCTCACATAAAGGAGTGAGATGGATCTTTTACAGTCCTCAGAGGCTGCTCCGTGTCCACCAAAGCTAAATGGCCACAACTATCAGACCTGGGCTAGGTACTGTGAGGGCCAGATGAGAAGGCTTGGAGTATGGAATACCGTTTCTGAGAATCCCCCTGCCCCTGTGACAGATGAGTGGAAGCAACACGATTCGAGAGCCATGGGAATAATTTTGCTCTCAGTAGCTCCTGAAGAGTTAATCACCCTGGCTGGCAAGGCCACTGCCCGTGAAATGTGGGGCGAGCTTAAAGCCTGTCATCTCCGACAAGAGGCTGGGTCTGTGTTGCTTTATTTCAGAAAACTGCACAGGAAGCGTTTGGAGCCAGGGGAAGACCTTAGAGCCCACATTTTACATTTGCAGCATCTCAGACAGGAATTGGCTCAGAGAGGTTTCAATATGCCTGAGTCACTGTTTGCAATTCTCATCCTGGACTCCCTGGATGAAAGCTACCATGCCGTTGCGAGTCAGATGGCGACCCTCCCAGCGCAAGACCTCACTGCTACAAAGGTCTTAGCGACTTTGCAAAACGAATATGATAGAAGAAAAGCAGCTGAATCGGCTTGTGCGCTTCAGGGGGAGCAATGTGGGACAGCATTCCAGCCTCCAGGAGGAGCCAAAGCGTTGGCAGCTGTGAAGTGCTGGAACTGTGGGAACCAAGGTCATATTCAGAAGTTTTGTCCAAAGACTGCACATAAACAACGGAAGAAGCCTGCAGATGGCCAGAAGCAGAAGGGGGGTGGAAAGCCCACGCCAGTGGAAAACAAAGCGTTGTTAGCTGGCACAGCTTCACCAAAGGCTAAAGGCAAGCCTCATGGCCAGGAGCAGGGGGGCAAGCTGCAAAAGCCCACGCTGGTGGAAAACAAGGTTTTGCTTGCTGCAAAGACTACTCCAAGGGCTAAAGCCAAGTTTGTTGTGGACTCCGGGTGCACGCGCCATTTAACAAAGGATAGGCACCTGTTTATCTCCTTTACACCTCTAGAAGGAGAGATCCACCTGGCTGATGGAAGGACGTTGCAAATTGCAGGAGAAGGGACTGTTAAACTTGCAAGTTTGCATACAACCATTAGTAAGGTGCTTTTTGTACCTGGAGCCAAGGACAATCTACTGAGCGTCCCACAGCTGACTGGGCGTGGTTTTGAGATTTCCTTCAAGAGGAGCGTCTGTGTCATCAGGAAAGGCAAAGAGGACTTTTTGCATGCAAAGTTTATGGATGGTTTATTCTGTATAACTTATGATGACAATGCTGTTATGTCTAGTGTTGATTCTTGTTGTGTTGCACTGACTAACTCTAAGTCCATTAAGTTCACCAAGAGTGTTGAGTACAATCCTAAGTGGGGGGAAAATGTGGGAATTTTCCAGAGTTACCCAGAGGAGGATGAAGGTGATGGGAAAAAGACAGATGATGTTGAGAAAGCTGAGGATGAGGATGATGATGATGATGATGATCAGAGTTCGGATTCCAGTTCAGTTGGTGGCGCTGCTGCTGCTGTCAGTGACAGTGATGACACAGCAGACTACAAGAGCGCAAAGGCCTCAGTCAGACCATCTGATGCGTCTGACAATGAACTGGAAGAACCACTGTTCACCATTGGTCACTTTTCTCCTAAGAAGGAGGAGATGAGTCCAGAAGACTTACGTCTGGTTCGCAGATCTGAGAGGGCCACCAAAGGCAGACCTCCAAAGAGGTTTGCTGATGAGTTTGCTAAGACAGCAACTGCTGTTCTTAGTAGCTCAGAGAAGGTGTGGGAACCTTCAAGCTTCAAAGAGGTTCAGGAGTTAACCTCTAAAGATGCTGAGCCTTGGCTAAATGCCATGAAGGCTGAAGTTGATTCCTTGAACAGGAACCAAACTTGGGAATTGGTAGTCCCGGGAATGAGACTGGTTGGCAGCAAATGGGTCTTCAAGGCCAAGACAGACCAGAATGGCAAGGTTGTCAGACACAAAGCCAGATTGGTTGCCAGAGGTTTTTCACAGGTACCAGGACAGGATTACCACGAGACCTACTCGCCCACCGTCAAATATGAGAGCATTCGGCTAATGCTCAAGATAGCTGCAGAGGAGAAACTGCATGTTTCTCACCATGATATTAATACAGCTTTTTTGTACGGGATTCTGGGGGAGGAGCTGTATATTCTTCCACCTGATGGAATGCAGATACAGAAGGGAATGGTCTGTAGACTGCGGAAATCCTTATATGGTCTCAAGCAGAGTGCCAGGTGTTGGAACACAAAACTCACTGAGACGTTGCTTTCTCTAGGTTTTCACCAGGGCAAAGCTGATCCATGTGTGTTCGTCAAGGAGGAGGGGCAAAACAAACTGTATTGTTTATGTTTTGTTGATGATCTTCTGATGTTTTGGAAGAATCAGGCTTTTTACCAAAGCACCCTAGCTCAGCTGAAGGAGCACTTTGACATGAAGGATCTTGGTGAGGTATCCAACTATCTTTCTCTGCAGGTGGAGAGGGACCAAGCAGGTAATTTTCTGGTGCACCAAACACAGAAAATTGCTGATGTATTAACCAGGTTGAATTTGGTTGATGCAAACCCAGCAGACACACCGATGGTGACAGGCTACCAGGTAGATAGTGCTGCTGAAGCGTTCTCTGACACTACGCTGTACAGATGCATTCTAGGCAAGTTGAATTTCATTGCTAGATGCTCAAGACCTGACATTGCTGTAAGCACTAACCTGCTTAGCAGACATGCTAACAATCCTACTGTTCAGGATTGGAAAGCTCTGAAGCGCATAGCCCGCTATTTGAAAGGGACTATGCACTACAGGCTGAGGTTCACCAGTCAGAAGACTGGAGGTCTTGAAATCTTTGCAGATGCAAGTTTTGGAAGTGACACCACGGATGGCACAAGCACTTCTGGAGTATGCTACATGTACAACCACTGTCTGTTTGACTGGTTGTGCAAAAAGCAGACAACAGTGAGCCTAAGTTCCTGTGAAGCAGAACTCAATGCTCTGTCATTTTCACTCATGGATTGTGAATGGTTGATGCAACTGTTTAAGGACATTGGGGTTTCTGTGAAATGTCCTATACAGGTATATCAAGACAATAGATCCTGTTTGGCTTTGCTGAACTCGGAGAGTTGCAAGCAAAGAACCAAGTACTTGCAGATTAAGCTACATCGTGCAAGAGAATGTATTCAAAAAGGACTGATTCAGGTGTCCTACATGCCAGGAAATGAAATTCCTGCTGATCTGTTGTCTAAGATTATTAACAGAGAACAACTTAAGGTTTACGTACAGAAGTTGCAATTGGGTGAACCACAGGTACTACAGGTTACACGGAAAGGGGGAGGATGTTAGGATATTTCCGTTTCACCTTAAGAGAGAGCAGGCTTGTGAGTCACAGAGTCTGCGCGTGTCCTGTTTCTCAGGATGTTTTAAGTTTGCTATTGCTTTCGTTTTCTCTCTCTGCGCCAGAACACACTAGCAGTCGGTCATGTTTTTCTTTGTTCTGACCAACGCTGAATAAACATTCTAAATGATACTCTCCTGAGTGCAACTTTTGCTGTGTGAACTCTGCTGAAAGAGTGTGCACCAGACCAGGAATGTGGCAGGAATGTTTCTGAGGCTTGGTGCCGCTAATTCCAGATACTGCGTGACTACAGAGATCAACAGATCGTCCGGAGACGACGTGAAGGCAGTGATGGCCTTTGTCTCCCTGGCAGTATCCCAACAAATCCATCCTGTTCTCCCAGTGGCCAGCCAGATACTTCTGGAAATCCAGCAAGCTGGGCATGAGCATAAAGAATCCTGAAAATGAGTATTTGTCCCTCACAGAGCTACAATTCCCAACACTCTTAACAATGAAAAGTTTCTGGGATTCTTTGGGGGAAGTCATGCGCTTTTAAAGTATAGTGTGTACACTGTTAGAATTCAAGCCCGTCTCAGAGGTATGTGCCTATCTGTTCAGGCACCGGCTGAATTCCTTAGACCTCCCTCCGGCGACTCCCGGCAGGAAACAACATACTCGAGGTCCGTTCCGGCGATTTTCCTCAGGCTGTGAGGAAAACACACCAACTGCTTCTCCTCCTTCTCCTCCTCCCTGCATATCCCCAGGGAGGGGAATCAGACACAAACAGAAACGTATCTACATGTCTTTATTTGTGTCTTTTAGCAGTCATACAGTAAAGATGTCTGCTCTCTTCAACAAACAGAGAGAAACTCCAAAACACTCCACCCATGTACATCCTGTACAGGTCAAATGACAAACCCACTGAGCTAACATCCGGTGCTCAGTACAGAATGGACTGCCCCTTTGTTCCCATGGCAACAGTCACAAACTTCCTGTTTGGCTTTCCAGCCACAAGCAGCAGACTTGGCTGCTATAGCCTTTGCTTGCTGCCGCATTGCTGCTTTAGAATAACATACTCCCCCTAAAGTATCAATGCGTGCTGCGAGCAAAGCGTCATCCAGAGAAGAAAACAAACAGTTGTTATACTTATAACATTCCTCTGTTGTTTCAGTTCCACCCTTGGAACTACCCGCCACTGGTTTTACCAATGTACCTCTCTGGCTGTGTGACTTCCAAGGAATGAGTGCTTCTGCATTACCTTGGTTAGCAACTCTCTGTTGTGCCTTTGTCTCTGACTCAGACACAGCTTCAATCTGACCTTGGTCGTTTACTACAGCAACAGCTATGTTAGCAAACTCTTGTGAATACCTCTTTGGTGGTACACCCTTCATTGCTCTCTCAGACCTACGTAAGAGGTGCTGCTCTCCCTTGCTTTCTGGTTCAGCCTTTGAACTCTCTGGAGAACCAGTACTAAGCTTAATCAGTGGTTCATCCTCCTCTTCTGAGGGTCTAGTCATTGTGTGAGATTTCCTCTCAATGACTGTGACAACTGAGCTGTCTGAGCTATCGCTGTCATCTTCAGTACTACTGAACTCAATAAGATCAAACTCATCATCATCATCATCAGAATCATCATTATCACCTGTGGGAAATGTGTGAACAATCACTCTCTCCTGTTCAGGAGCACTCTCTAGAAATTTTGTGAGAATCACCTGACCAGATTCAGACAAAATTACTCTGTAGAGACCCTTTTCATAACCCACAAAAATGCCTCTGGCATTCTTTACTCCACCCGGAGCTTCTGTTCTCACATGAGACCCAAAAACCTTGAAATGGGCAACAGAAGGTTTTCTGTGGAACAGTTTCTCAAAAGGAGAACATCCCAACTCTTTTGAAAACTTTCTCAACCACGTGTAACAAAATGACATTAGCGATTCAGCCCAGTACTCATGTGGCAGATGTGAACTAAGCAATTGCGCTTCCATTCCCTTTTGCAATTCTTTGTTCACCCTAACACAAACACATCTCTTCCAAGCTTCTTCAGAACTAGCAACTTTGTGTCTTATCCCTTTCTTCTTCAGGAACCTCTGGAACTCCTGTAAAAGAAAAATTGGCTTCTCATCTGTGCAAAGACAATCTATGTCAGCATCATGCATATTTTTAACTTTGTCACAAAACTCTTTAAACCTTTCTAAGGCTTCTTTCGGTCTCTCCAAAAGATAAATCCAGACAAAACCTGTAAAAGAATCAACACATATTAGGTAATACTTTGCATTGCCTCTAGATGGTGCTAAAGGACCAATCACATCAGCATACACCCGCTGAAATGCCTTGTCGACCCTCGAGGTGACCTGCTTGGTGTTCTTCTTGGCTACACCTGTAAAAGAAATCATGTTAGAATCACAAGAATTACATTCCATGTAATCACTTTGATCAAAAGTCAACAAATACAGTCCATCTTTCTCTTTGGCAGAAAGATACAGCTCTCCATCTTTGTAGATCTCGCAGTTCTGATCATCATAGGACAGTTTTAGTCCCTTCTTGGCAATCTGCGAAATGCTGAGCAGATTGTACTTCAAATCTGGAACCAAGTAAACATTGCTTATAGTCAAGTTCAGACTTTTAAGATACACAGTCCCAATTCCGGTCGCTTCCAGCTCTTGACCGTTGGCTAGTTGCACAGCGAAGCTTTGCTTCTTAAACGTAGAAAATAGTCCTCTGTGTCGACACATATGCTGCGTGCATCCGGTGTCTAGGATAAAGAAGTTTCCCACCTCTGGTGTGGCTTTTAGCGACATCAAAGCCTTTGCAGTCTTTGCCTTTGGCTTGGTGTGACTTTTGTCTGACGCCTCAGACTTTGTGGAGCTCGCCTTGGCTCCTCTGTTCTGACGTGGCTTCTTGCAGTACCGCTGAAGATGCCCAGTCTGGTCACAATTGTAGCATCGGACAACGTTCAAAGCTACGGCGCTTTCTCCAGTAGCAACAGCAGTAGGGGCGTTAGAACTCCGTTCTTGGCTCCCCCTGTCCTTGACTTCCAGGGCGGCAAGCCTGTCATGTTCACAAAGAACCACGGCAAAGACCCTCTCCGACGTGAGATCCGCTGCTGGGAGAGACCCCAGCTGACTGGCAACCGTTTTGTAAGTCCGATTCAGACTGTTGATCACCATGAAGCAAAACACTTCCTCCTGCAGACGGAAATTGCGTTCCAACATCTGTTGACGCAGAAATTTCATTTCCGTCAGGTGCGCTTGAACATCTCCATCAGGCGCAAGCCTCAGGTTGGTCAGCTTCTCAAAATACAGCAACGCTGAAGAACCTGCATCTCTCTGATGTGTCCTTCTCAGCGTGTCCCAAACATCTTTCGCGTGGTCTAAATCTTGTATGTGGATCAGCTGCGAATCTGACACGCACAGAATTATAGCAGTTCTGGCCTTCACATCCTGTGACTCCCAAGCACGCGTTGGTGCTGCTGGAATGGGGTTTTCAATCACCCCAAACAGTCTCTGATTCTGCAGCAGGGCCTTCATCCTAATAGACCAAGATGCATAATTGTCACTGGTCAAAAGGGGCGGAGAAGGCAAACCTCCCTTCTTTGCATCCATCTTGAGTCCTTGCATTGACTCTCAAACACAAGCCTCTAAAATCCAATAGCTGGCTTGTTTACACTCTGTGCACCTGGCAGCTCTGAACGCTAGCTGCTTTGGAAAGTCCCTTTCCAACAGTTTGTTTGCTTGGGCCTAAGTCATAACAAAACCTTGTTTTTGCCTCTCCGAGGCAAAAGCCTGACTTGTCCAGCCCTCTCGTGAAACTGGCCTTCGTTGCTAAGCAACAACATTCCTTCCCTTGAACAGGAAACCACAGGAATGCTTGGAATGCAGAGCTCTTGTCTCTCAGAGCTGTTTATCCCAAACGTTTCTCCCTCGAAGCAGAGAATGAATCAATCTGCATTCACACTTCTAAGCCCGAAAATCTCATACCTGGGCTCCGTTGCTTTGGCTGTCTTTCCTTCTGGTCAGCTTCTGGCTGCAGAGGATCAGCTTCTCACCTCAGGCTTCCATGGAGGCCACTTCTTGATGCAGAGGTCGATGAAAACAGCAACCGGCGTCTGCTACCACTGTTGGAAATTCTTGCCCGTCTCAGAGGTATGTGCCTATCTGTTCAGGCACCGGCTGAATTCCTTAGACCTCCCTCCGGCGACTCCCGGCAGGAAACAACATACTCGAGGTCCGTTCCGGCGATTTTCCTCAGGCTGTGAGGAAAACACACCAACTGCTTCTCCTCCTTCTCCTCCTCCCTGCATATCCCCAAGGAGGGGAATCAGACACAAACAGAAACGTATCTACATGTCTTTATTTGTGTCTTTTAGCAGTCATACAGTAAAGATGTCTGCTCTCTTCAACAAACAGAGAGAAACTCCAAAACACTCCACCCATGTACATCCTGTACAGGTCAAATGACAAACCCACTGAGCTAACATCCGGTGCTCAGTACAGAATGGACTGCCCCTTTGTTCCCATGGCAACAGTCACAAACTTCCTGTTTGGCTTTCCAGCCACAAGCAGCAGACTTGGCTGCTATAGCCTTTGCTTGCTGCCGCATTGCTGCTTTAGAATAACCTGGTCAGCTGCTGCCAATTCACATCCCATATGCATATATGTGAAGTTAGGATGTTTGGCCCCAATGTGCATTACTTTGCACCTAATTACATTGAATCACATTTGCTATTTAAATGTTCATTCAGTTCACCCACTTTGAAGAGACCCTTTTGGAGTCCCTCAGGATCTCCTACTTCCCTAAACAATTTGGTGTCATCTGCAAATTTGAATAGTTCATGGCTCACCCCCAACTTTAGATAATTTATGAACAAGTTACAAAGCACAGGTCCATGGGGGACTCTATTTTTTGCATCCCACCGTTATGAAAATAGTCCATTAGTTCCAACACTCTTCCTGCTCTTTGCATAGTTACCTCTCCTTTTATTCCATGATTGCTAAGCTGCAATATTGTAGCATTAGCTCAGATACAAGGCTGCTGTATCAAAGTTACAAGTAAATCTGAAAGCTTTGTGGCAAGGAGTGTTGTACTATCCTGACACACTGTTGCCCTATATCACAACTATCAATAAAACTGTGATAATGCAACTAGGAAATATACGTAAGCCATATTCTTCTTCCATAATTAAAAAATGATTGCTGTAGCATCCTCCCTCCAAAATTAGTACACATTTGACAAGCTTTAAAATAAAAATAAATAAATTCTATGAAATGAGAGGGCGGCGGCGGGGGGGGGGGGGTAGGTAATCCTTTAAAATCAATTATGATTTCGCCCTGGATTTCTTGGAAGGTGATAATGTCAAGGCTACATCATGAAGCCACGTTGCAACTTCATAGAAAATTACCCTTTCCCTCTTTAATGTCATTTGATGGCCTTCAACTCCTAAAAGCTCAGGAGGAATTGATGGCTGATTGTGTATGCCTGCCATTGAGTCACTTCCCTGCAGAGCTTCCTGACCTCTAAATGGAAGTCATTGACCTTAAGAAGGTGCCATACTCTTCAGAAGCGGCTGCTATGTCATTCAAGAGTGTTTTCTGTACTTTGGTGTCCAAGCATAGATCTCTTTCATTCCTTTAAAGGACAGTCAAAGCTACCAGAGGGTGGGGGTGGAAGGGGGGCTCTTTTCCCTCCTGAATCCTAAATGTATTTACTTTAATGTGCATGCACACACACACAAACAAACAAACAAACAAACAACCAGCTAGTCAACAACAGCTTTAGAGTGATCAGAGAATGGCTGCCAGACTCAGAGTCTCTGCATTTTTCTGGAGGAGAGCCTTCCTGGGCCAACAAGTAGCTCAGCTGAATGTTACTTGTTCAGATCTATTGATGCTCCTTCTGTAAATGTTTCAAAGGAAAGCTTAGAAATGCAATGATAAGTTAAACAAAGGAGTTCTGGTGCCTTTTTGTGAACAGGGGAGGAACCTGGAGGTGCTGCTGGACTCACCCCTACTTTTTGAGGGACAGGTAAGCGGTGGGTGGCCAAGAACTAAAAGTGCTGACCAGGTTCTCAAGAAATGGATAGTGAAAAGCATTTTTCTTGAGAAACAAGAACTTATTGCCACCATTTTGATTGGCTGAAGGTTGAAAGAAAAGTGCAAGTCTTTCCAAAAGCACTCAATGTTTCTCAAAAGAGACACAGAATGTCCAAGTAGAGTGTCCACAGTTGGTCACAGCAATACTGGAAAGCATGGGAAGGGAGAGGGCTCTTGTACTCAGCTCTTGCTTGTGGGTATCTTACTGGTATCCGGTTGGCCATTGGGAGAACAGGATGCTGGACTAGATGGGCCATTGGCCTGATCCAGCAGGCTCCTCTTGTGTTTTTCTCTTCACAGGCATCTGATTGGCTAAGAACAGGATGCTAGGCTAAATAGGTCTTCATCTGGTAGGCCTCTTCTTATGTTAACACATGACATAGGTGAGGGTAAGCTGCTGAGAGCCTTGAAGAGAAGAACAAAGAGTTTGTGTCAGATACAAAGGGGAAAGGATCTGAAGAGATTGTTGATGACTGATGTGGCTGAACAAGCAGACAAATGGGATCATTTTAACAACAGAGTTGTGGACAGAGATAAGGGGCTAAGGAAAGGGCATGGAAAGAGGATGAAACAGTCAACTGAGAAATAGTTCCTGGGAGGTGGAGGCACTGAAGAAACCTGCAGAATATCAACTACAAGGTTTTAAAAAAAGTAAAGGTAAAGGACCCCTGGGCAGTTAAGTCCAGTCAAAGGCGACTATGGGGTTGCGGCTCTCATCTCATTTTCAGGCTGAGGGAGTTGGTGTTTGTTCTCAGACAGCTTTCTGGGTTATGTGGCCAGCATGACTGAACCGCTTCTGGCACAACGGGACACCGTGACAGAAACCAGAGCACATGGCAATGCCATTGACCTTCCTTCTGCAGTGGTACCTATTTATCTACTTGCACTGGTGTGCTTTTGAACTGCTAGGTTGGCAGAAGCTGGGACAGAGCAATAGGAGCTCACCCTGGGGATTCAAACCGCCAACCTTCTGATCAGCAAGCCCAAGAGGCTCAGTGGTTTAGACCACAGTGCCACCCGCATCCCTAATATCAACTATATCCTGTATTCAAAGTCTACCTTGTATGTGAACATAAACTTAGGATACTTATTGCTGCCATGAGCCTGCTAGTAACATATTCTGGAATTGGACTTCCGGAAGTGGTCTCACATCTAGGCATTGATCAGACTGTGGGCTCAGCCACACTTTCCCTTAAATCTGTACCTTTTTGCCCCATTTTCAATTTTGTCTGGGGCTGGGTGTTCCCACTTGTGATTTTTGCCCCAGATTTTACTTGGGGAAAGACCCCTGAAAGCTGGTGTTTTCTCATTGATATTTTCTATAATCAATAGTCTGCTCTTTGTGTTGTGTCCACCTTCAGCTCCACCCACCTGTGGCAGAGAATCAGAAAACCAAAGAATCAGAAAACTGGATAACCAGACTATCAAAAAGAACCAGGACCATTCCAATGCATATTATGAAAGCCAGAAAATAAAGCTGTGATTGGAGCCACTGCCATCAATCCAAACAAGCAGGAACACACACACACACTTTGCACATATATTGTTCAGTTACAATTTTTATATGAGTGCTAAACAGGGGGGCGGGATTTAAGCACCCTGTAAATTTGGAAGTGCACTTCTTGAAGCTGGGGAGACATCTGGAAAATATCTTTCAGGGGTACATAGGGAAAGGGGGAAAGGAGCTGGGAGCAGACCACCCCCAACACAGCTTTCAGGAAAACACATGAAATCTCACCCAGGAGCTATTTTTGGACTGGTTCAGAAGAGGAACAAATTTGTGTTTTCCACGTGTTGGCGTTTGTTTTAATTGAGCAGTAAACAGTTGGCTTTCCCAGGGAAAGTGTCAGGAGAAGAAGAATAAACCTCTTGGGCTTGTGATAATCGATTGATACAAAATACTAGAAATCACAGGACAAATGAAAGTGTGAATGGACCCTGAGATCAGCTTAGCTTTAGGAAGTTGCCTGTATCCTAAGGAGGAGGAGAATGGAAGATGGATGAACCACTGCACCCTGTGTGAGTGGGATAATTTGAAGGATGAAGGAGAATGAATGGGGTGGCCATTTCAGAAGAGGAGAAAATGTGTACATGGGATAGAAAATGCTAGCTTTAGAACAGCACATGTAAAAAAAAAAAGTGCCCCACTTTCCCCCACCCCAGGTTTGCACTTGCTCTTAATTTGACAAAATCACTTCTTTGCAAAGCTGGATTCATCACGAAGCTCCTGAAATTCACTTTTTAATTTGACTAGAAAGACACAGCAAATCTATGTGCTCATGAGATTCTTATACATGAAAAGCCATTTGGTTCCTTGTTGTTTTTAGTAACTCCAATAAAGTGGCCATAACTCCAGTACAGTGGTACTTCGGGTTACATAAGCTTCAGGTTACAGATGCTTCAGGTTACAGACTCCGCTAACCTGGAAATAGTACCTCGGGTTAAGAACTTTGCTTCAGGATGAGAACAGAAATCGCGCAGCTGCGGCACAGCGGCAGCAGGAGGTCCCATTAGCTAAAGTGGTGCTTCAGGTTAAGAACAGTTTCAGGTTAAGAACGGACCTCCGGAACGAATTAAGTACTTAACCCAAGGTACCACTGTACAATGGTCTGACTCAGTCACTCGCGTTCTACAAAGCCTTAGTTCCAAATGTGCAGTGTTCCAGATTTTCTTTCATTTTTGAAACATTTTCTCAAAAGGAAGCCCCACGTTCAAAGCAGCCCTAGTAGCCAGCCTAATGTGGGTGCCTGTACATTGCCCCTCTTCTCCACACCACCATAAGTTTGTTTGAATAGCCTTGGGGAATTCCTTCCGTTTGCTTGGCTTTCCAAGGAGAACAGCAGGATATGCCTTAGCAGACTAATAATATTACTTTGCCAAAAACTTTTTAAATGCAGGATATTGAATTTCTTTTTAATTGCCTACAGACTTCAAGGCACAGTAGACATTGACCTGTTGGCATTAGGCTTCCATATTTACCTGGTGCCCCTGCAGTTTGTCTGATTTCCATAAAAATTATCTGGTTTTCTGGATGATTGAAACACAGAGTAAAATAAATAAATAAAAATAAAAATTCTGCAAATCAGCCCCACAGTCAAACACACTCTTCTGAATATTTATTTGGACATATTAAAGACCAGGAGAAATGATCAAACCATTAAGCCAGCATTTCAGTATTTAAGGGGCTTGAGTATTTAAGAGAGCATTTTCTTTATGTAGGTATGAGGTACCTCAGCTGCACCGTTGAGAAGGAATGGGATGTGGGTAGTTGTCAGTATCACAATGGAACTGCAAGATGGTCCCATGCGGCTCTATGATTTGTCCCCTAAGCATGGGCATAACTTGTAGCTTTCCTTTCTTACACATATTGCTGGAGTTTTGTCCACAGTTGGTTGCAACCAGTAGTGAACCCATTGGAATTAATGGGCATGACTGACACAGATCTATCAATGCCAACAGATCTATGCTAAATGGAACTTAGATATACAGTCGTACCTTGGTTTTCAAACAGCTTAGTTCTCAAAGCTGGCTCCCAAACTCCACAAATCCGGAAGTGACTGTTCCAGTTTGCAAACTATTTTTGGAAGCCAAATGTCCAACGGAGCTTCCGCAGCTTCCAATTGGCTGCAGGAGCTTCCTGCAGCCAATCAGAAGCCACGCTTTGATTTCTGAATGTTTTGGAAGTCGAATGGAATTCCGGAATGGATTCTGTTCGACTTTCAAGGTACGACTGTATACATTTTGTCTCAATCTTCTGTGATGATGTTGACTACCACTTTTATTTGCATTCCTGAGGTCAGTTGGATGGTTGTCTGTCTGGGTTGACCAGTGTGAGTGGGTGGGTCAGGGGTGGGCGATGTGGCTTCAGCGCAACTGTGCTGTGAACACTGAAGTATCTCTTACAGAGCAACAGGAGAATTTCATGTGCCTTTCATCTGCAAGGCTGAAGTGCTAGATTCTGCTCCTCTAGTTGCCCTCAATCCTGCAGTTTGAAATCTGTCCCGGTTGCTTTGTGGCATTTCAGCAGTAACTCAGCAGTCTCACTGAGCACTCTGATAAAACTAAATCCCAACACGCACACATAATTATATGCACACATATTACTAAGGGGGAGGCAAATTGTGGCATAAATCCAAAGTGTGTGTCAGAATTCCTGAATTTGGAAGCACAGCAATGTATTTTTCTGTTTATTAATAATATTTTACTCCCACCCCTCATCCTTACATAGACCAGGGCAGTATACATAGGATATGACTGATTAATCACATGAAATTAAAATACAATAACATAAAAAGGAAGATAGCAGGTAAAAGATCTACACTTAAAATGCCCAGAAAAATAAAAAGAGAGATGAGCTTGGTGCTGGCGAGGTTATACAGTTGTACAAAATTGTATAGAATAATAGAGTTCTACATAAAACAAGATTCAATGCCCACTTAAAATGGCAGCTTTTTGCCCAGTATTGGGTGTTACCACCCAGAGCCACAGCTCACAACCAAAATCCCCAAATTGCAAAAAAAAAAAGTTCCATGATTTATTATTTAAAGCCTCAATTTGCCATTTGTAGTGCCTCCAAATATCTATATAAACAGAGGTTTGGACAACAGTGACATACCTAAAGATCCCCAAAGTGAATACTCATAGAGGTGACCCAAATGAAATTTTTATAACTAAGCCAGCAAGGTTCACAAAATGTGCATTCTAATTGAATGTGCCCAAATCTATACAAATGCCTTATTTCCAAAGTATAAAATACCAGGGTTTTTTTTCAGAACCTTCTTCTCAAAAATCCATGGTGAGATGAAATGGAAAAGCTGGCAGAGCTCCTCACCACACTCCATTTTTGTTGTTAATCAATCCTAACTTTAAGCAAAGATTGAAACATTTTTATTGCAGCTTTTATTTGTGGATCAGGTTCTTGTTTGTGGGCATCTGCACACTCCACACTCAGATTTCGGTCAGAAATGGGTATGCCTCAGTAATATGAAACTATCCTCTCTCTTGAGCCAAGTGAGTAGTACATCTAGAAATCAGGCATGAATTCTGAGCTAGTGAAGTCTAAATACTTTTGGATACAGTAGGAATAAACATCAAACCATATGAGCTCTACCAGGCAAAAACAGCTGAATGCCATTTGCTTTTAATTAGAGCATGTTAAGGAGAACCATTTGTTTACCAGGATATGTCTTGCTCTATGTGCCCAATGCGCGCTAACCAAGGGTGGATCAGTAGTGAAGCAGCAAATTCAGAAATGCAGTTCCTTCATTAGAGTTACAGCACATTCACTCAAACACACATTTTTTGCGTATTTATGTATAGGCTAAGTAGGCTGAAGCCTAGGGCCTCTAAATCTAGGGGGCCTCGCCAGCCCCCCAGCTCCCCAGCAGACAGTCTCCCCTCTCCCAAAATTGCAAACCCAAGACTTCATGCAAGGGGAGGGCAACTTGGGCCCAGCAACTATGAGTCTCAGGGCTAGCCAGTGGGGCCCAATTTGAAGCAGTGGGGCCCAACTTGAATTCTATTTTGTAGGGCCCCAATTCACACCCACAGTCTGCAAAGATTGCCCTGGTGTGGGGGGCCCCTTAGGAGCAGCCCGTGGGGCCCAATTTGGCCCAATTGCTCCAATTGCCTTGAGGTCAGCCCTCATGAGACTGTGCAGGGGTTGGCCTGAAAAGCCCTGCACCACCTAGGTCCCTGGTGTCACTATTTAGAGTACAGACTCAAGGACTTGTTATGGAAATAAAGGGGGAGCACTTATTGGAAATCAGTTTTGTCACCTTTCTCCCCCCTCCCCAAACCCCGGGATGATGAGCCCAGCCACCTTTTATTCACAGTCGCATAAGCACTACACTACCTGCAACACACTTGAGCAAATATTTTGTTGCCATTTGCAACAGCAGCTGCCTCTGATGCGGTATCATTTACCTCTTTGGGGGGAAATTACCATCACCCATCACGTGCATGAAAGTTGCCCAATCAATTAACCAACTAGAAGGGTTACTGTTAATAGCACCAGTTTTCCTATAACTTGATACTGCTGGATAGTACTGATGAACTGCAAAAGCGTTTTTTAGTTTGCTTTCTGTTGTCACCCTGGAACTTTTCTTTATTGGTGCCACTTTGTTTTGTACGATTCCTTGCAGATGAATATGTTGTATATGTTGATAATATAATTTTGGTTACTGAGAACAAACAAGATTGTACAAAAACAAGATTGGGCTCCATCCCTGAATGCTATTTTTCAAGAGTTGGCAACCCTGCAACAGGCACAGAAGTATGGCAAAACATCTAACACATGATGTAGCAAAATGACCACCTGCATCCTCCTGAATGTGCCCCCTGCCCCCAGCACATTTGTATTTTGTGGTACCTTTCTTTTTTCTTTCTTTCTTGAGTCTATCAGACATGCATTGTATCTTCCGCGGTGTGAGGAGTTTTCTCAGAAAAATTGCATGACTGTCTGGGACATGGCTAGCTAGCTCAGCCAAAATACATTATGAGAGGAGATGCCTTTATGCAAGTCATTGTTGAGTTTGAGGTGCCCTCTGGTGGTGAATGCTGATATTTCCGACGAGAAGCAACAATGAGAAGAGGAGGAGGCTGTTTTGGGCTGGTGTCACTTATCATTATCCAGAGAATGTTCTGCCTTATCCTACTTTAAGTTAGAAGTGTTTGTAACAAATGTAAAAATTCAAATAGAAAATCAATAGTAAATAAAGGAAACCTTTAAAAAATGGTTTTGTACTCATTCTGACCTTAGCTATATAAACAGCATCTAGTTAAAGCACATGACTTTCCCCAAAGAGTCTTGCAAACTGTAGTTTGTGTTGGGAATTGTAGCTCTGTATTTTGCACTAACATAGAAAATATAGTGTGTGTTTTTTCTTTGATGTCAACCACTCAGAATGCTTCTATGCGCAGAAACACGCCAGCACTGACTTGTTCAGGTCCAATATGGAACAAAAGCCTTATTGTGAAAAATTGTACTTCTTTAATTGGAAACAATGTGGTTAGGAACAGTGAGCCAGTGATTTTATACCGCAGAAAGAAGAACCATCAGTTTGCAGTAGGTATAAGTCATATCACTTTGAAGCATGTGTTTGAGCTGAAATAAGGAAGAGACTTTGTTATGTGGGATTAATTGTTCTCATGGACTAGCTACTTGTTCTGACCTTAACATGCTCTCTGTCTGCCACAAGGACTAATGGGCATCAACCAGGAGTGGACTTTGGTCTTCCCAACTTCAGTGGCGCCCTGAGCAAGGACAAAATTTGCCACCTTGATGCCTCTCACCTTCCATTCTGCTCAATTCACGACTTCCTAGTTGCAGCACCCTGTGGAGCCCCCAAGACTTGGTGCCCAGCGTGGCTGCCCTAATTCCATCAGCCCTGGCAACCGCTTTGTGGCTTGCAGGCTTCATGGGACCAGATTAACTTTCTGAACCAACCTGCCCCCCAATTCTTTTTTTCTTTTTAAGCCGACTTGTTCTTCTGTCATATGGACAACACTAAAGATCCCTGTGGGACTCAGGTAGCGCTGTGGGTTAAACCACAGAGCCTAGGGCTTGCCGATTATAAGGTCAGTGGTTCGAATCCCCACAACGGGGTGAGCTCCCATTGCTCGGTCCCTGCTCCTGCCAACCTAGCAGTTCACAAGCACCTCAAAGTGCAAGTAGATAAATAGGTACCGCTCTGGCGGGAAGGCAAACGGCATTTCCATGCGCTGCTCTGGTTCGCCAGAAGCGGCTTAGTCATCCTGGCCACATGACCCGGAAGCTGTACGCCAGCTCCCTTGGCCAATAAAGCGAGATGAGCGCCGCAACCCCAGAGGCGGCCACAACTGGACCTAATGGTCAGGGGTCCCTTTACCTTTATCTTTTTAAAAGATCCCTGTACCTGATTAATAATAATAATAATAATTTATTTGTAAACCACCCATCTGGCTGGGTTTCCCCAGCCACTCTGGGTGGCTTCCACAAAGACCAAAAATAAACTAAGATGTCACACATTAAAAACTTCCCTGAACAGGGCTGCCTTAAGATGTCTTCTGAATGTCAGGTAGTTGTTTATCTCTTTGACAAGTGATGGGAGGGCGTTCCACAGGGTGGGCGCCACTACCGAGAACTTTGAATATGACCTTTTTAAAAGATAGGTCAGCTGAACTGTCTATGGAGCTGGGGGAGAAAAAATATGGATGTATGCAGGATTTAACAGTGTGCAGAAGGGCATTATCACACCCTCTGTTTTGTCCCCCCCCCCCAATCCTTGTCTTAATGGTTTTTAATGTTCTGTTAACCTTTTATTTCTTTTTTTTGACAGCTGCAGCACGCTGAAGTGATGTTCCCCAGCTACCTATCTCAGATCTCTTTCTGGAATGGCAACACACATAAACACAAACACACAGAGTGTGGCTGATTCCTCCCAGTGAGCTGCCTTTAGGTGAGCCTGTGTTACAGCCAGGCACAGATCTGATGAGCAGACAGTAAAAGGCTTGCTGAGGAGGAGGAAAGCCGCCTGCTTTCTTCTCTGTTGGTGTTTGGCCTCGGGCAGCTCATTCAGTGCCTCTCCCCAGAGAGCCCAGCAGGCATGAAGGCACAAAGACTAAAAAACACACAGCCTAGACGGAAGATCTCCCATTTGATGGGAAACACAGGGGCTCGTCTGGTAAATATTTAACCCAGGGAACTCCCCTCCATATGGATCTAACTTGCTGAGGTAGCAAAGGGCACTGAGCCCTGGGGAGCATGCCAGCACTTTCCAATACAAATACCCATCACAATGATATAAACCATCAAGGCAGCCGAGTGGCATGTTGTCATCCCAAGTTGGGCTAAGGGGTCTGGTGGAGCAATGGAGGGAAATGTGCCTGCAGCAATTGCAGCCCTCCTTTCTGCACTTTTCATAGCTCTCAGTAGTAGCCATGGAAGAGGTGAGCACAGATGCCCAACACTCATAAGAGATGTGTGTTGTTTCCTGGCATGGATGTGAAGACTTCTGCTGGGAGAAGGAAACCAGTGTACATGTCGACTTCCCCAAACACATGAATGAAGAGATCCACCTGAACACTTGGATGAATAATGGAATGGGACTTTATGGATTCATCAACAGGATCTGCAACTTGAACTGTTCATCCGAACTCCATCTTCTGGGGCAGGTACTATGGTGAGAGAGGGTGTCAGTGGAAGCATCCTCCATCCATAATATGAGCCCAGGTAGATCAGATCAAAGGCCTTAATCTAGCACTGTGTTTCCCACTGTGGCCAACCAGAGTGGAAAGTCCACAAGGAGGATGTAAGCCCAAGAGCACTTGCCTACTCCTTTTCCTCAACAGCGGATATGTTGTAAGCAAAGTGTGCTTGAAGAACTTCAACAGGACTTTTATGAGTGTGAGACTGTGACAGTGCTCCTCCAGGGGGCCTATTTATTCTGCATCCATCCCCGGCTCATCTTGATTTGCTTACACAAAGCTTACATGGTGGTTAGTCTGCATCTGGCATTCTTTCTGATTTGCTTGCAAGGTGTTTGCATGTCTTCCCATTAATCATTCCCGTTAACTGCTTTGAGGTTTTGTACAATCAAATGGCAGGTGCATCTTTATGCAATAAATACACAAACCCCACACTATCCAGTACATTTCCCCATCACTTTCCTAACTGCAAAAAGTACCCCCCCCTTATTTGCTTTTGTTGGTTTAATGTGGATTTGTTGCTTCATTTTATTTGCACAAACGTAATACCTGGTAGGCACATGAATGCCTCTTGCAAAATTGTGGCAGTCTGGAGGCACCTACAGCCCACTCAGTACCTGCCTCACATTGACTGCCTTTCATGAGGCAGCAGAATGTCACAGCCCCGTGTTTCAGCTGCCTTCCTCTTCTTCCTCTTTCTTCTCCTTCCCTGTGAACACAATCGCCAACCCCTAGTTGTGCTCCATGAGGGAACAGAGAAGAAAACACAATGCACAGTGAAACTGATACTCATTTGCTGGTCACGTCCAGTTCTCTTTGCCTTCCTGTGAGTTGGCTTGCATGTGGCTTAGCTTGTTCCCTGGAGACATCTGGTGCTATTAGCTCCGCTGGTTCCCAATAAAAAGAGGAGAGTGGCTGAACTTTGACTGAACCTCACCTAGGAGAACAGATTTCAGATCCCAGTTCAGCTGCCTTTGCAATGAGTTGCACACTGGACACATCATTGCCCCTCAATCTTAATTCTTGAACTGTAGAATGGGGAGAAAAGGTACTCAGTGCTTTTTGCTCACAGCTATGTCTTAAAGGGCTGTTTTCTGTTTAATGGTTGATACCTTAAGTGCCTGTGGTGGGATACAGATGGAAATAGGGGTAAAACAGGACTATGTATCCCATTTCCCCACACCTTCATAAATCTCCTTTTAGTGCCCCATTTCAATGTTTGAAAATAACCAATTTGTTTCAAAGCAGCCTAAAAATAAGCTCAAAATGCAGAGAAATGGGTGGGGTGGGGGAGGTGGCCAGAATGATAAATATTTCATGTTTCAATCTGGAGTTTAGCATCAAAAGGAGTAAATATTTTAAACTCCAGCAGCAGTTATGGTGGCTGGAGAGAAAGCAACACTGTTGAATATTTTAACATCTGGAGCCACTTAGTGGCAGGGAAAAAAGCACTTTTGATCTGAAGAGATAGGGCTAAATTTCTCTTGCTGTGCATAATGCCCACTCTATTAGCCAGACAACTTTGTCTCGGAATTCTGGGAGGCTCTGGCTGCGCTCAGGGATGTGAATATTTTGTGCATCTGTGTGTGAGCCACTTAGTGTGTAATCTGGAACACGGTGTAGAAGTGTGCTGAAAAATCTCAGCTCTCTATTTCTTTTTATTACAAGAGGTGGGGAGGAAAGAGAGAAGAAGAATCTAGCCCTCATGGTTTCAGTGCAGCGTTTCCTAACGTTTATCCTGTTTTCAGTAACAACAACAACAAAACAAAAATAATAAAGTAGCATGTGCCCTAGGCAAAGCTTGCAGTTAACAGGGCACAAGTTTTCTCTTTCCTGTTCAGAAGTCCTGCTTTGTGACAATTCATTTTGTAGCTTTGAGTGCTACTCTCAGTGTGTTAGTGGACATGCTATTTTATGTAAGACTAGGATGTCTTCCCCAGCTTAGTGCTCCTCAGATGTCAGTGAGCCCATCCCCCATTTTGTCTGGGGCCAATGGGAGTTGCATTGCAAAATATTTCATAGAATCATAGATTTCTGGGGGAAGGGATGCCAAGGGTCATTCAGTCCAACCCCTGCAAACCAGGAATCTCAGCTAAAGCAACTATGACAGATGGCACCAGGAGGGCACCAGGTTGGGGAATTTTGATCTAAATAATCAGGGAGTGAAGGACCATCCTAGCAAAATGTGCACAGTGCTAAATATTTGCACAGATTCTTCATGGTAATTACATTTTTTTAAAAAGCTCTGAAGCTACCGGTATATTGTTAAGAGTTTCCAGCTAAACCCAAGCAAGAGACAGCAGTGCAAGAAGGCATCTCAAGCTTTGCGTTTGGCTATACTTCTTATAGTTCAATTGATTAGTCTGGCTAATTAAACATATAACACATTCTATTATCAGACACTCACCGACTCTATTTTATAGCTCTTGCAAATATGCTTTCTATTACCCGGCTCTGACATAACACATAGAGCCATTAGGGAAGCCTTTGAAGGAGCTATTCTTTATAGATGGCTCTTTGCTAAATTGACTGCTTAATCAGGGTTTTTATTAAAGCTCTTCTCTCTCCCCTCCTCCTGTCTGGTTACATCTTTGGACGTTCAGCACAGCATGGAACAAAGATGCCATCCACAGCTCTGTCGTACGTGGCTTTCTGTCACATGCTCGCAGTCCCTTGATTTAAATTTATCTCCCACCAGAGAACCATAATCCGGAAGCACAATTAGCTTCTAGCGCCTCTGGTAGAAGACCAGGTTCTTTGCAGTCAACACAGGCCTAACTGCATTTAAGACTGCACTCACCTAGTGTGGAATTATTAAAATCTAATTAGTGAATTTGTTCAGTTAATTAAAGGAGAAGTGAGATGTTAGGCACCCAGTTTGCTGAGTTTTTTAGTAGCCAATGCCTTAAGGTCCCCTCATCTGTTTACTTATATGGTCGTTCATTTCTACCCCAGCTTTCCTCCACGTGGTTCTCTCCCTCCCCCATTAAATTCTCACAAAGACCCTGCGAGGTTAGACGGAGAGATGGTGACTGGCTTAAGGCTACCCAGTGAGCTACATGGCTGAATGAGGATTTGAATCCTCATGCCCTAACCCAACACTCTAACCACTATTCCACACTGACTGTTGTTTCTGCCTAGCGGTTTCAGAAAAACCTGAAACAAATGACATACAGGTTTTGAATCATCGAAGAACACCGGCAAATTTCCCATTGGCTTATTTTATACGCTTGTCAAGTATTCAGTTTCTGAGAAATATTTCAATCACTGAAAGAGATGAGTAAATTGAACATTCAACATTCAATACTGGCGAAGTAGAATGTTAACCCTTCAAACTTTGTCAAACTTGTTCTAATTATGGAGTAATTAGACTTCGTTCATGTTGAGCCATTGGCCATTGGCAATGGGCATTGTATGAGCAAGTGGACTGAGGGTTTCAGGATGACTGGAGGATGCAGAAAAATGAAAACTGTGGCAAATTCGGAGTTATTCTGAGGAATCTTTTGGAAGACTGTCCGTCTCTAAGCACAGCAGCTATAGTTGAACTTTTCTTCTACATTTAGAAGTAGTTTGTGTTTTGAAAATGCATCTTCTGTCTGATCACATGAGTGAATAAGTGAATATCTCAACTGAAAGATCAGGACACATGAGATATGACTGGAAATGCACATAGTGCACTCACAAATTCTGCTTAAACAGTTGTGGAAGATTACAACCATAACTGAAGAAAAATGTAGATATAGTTAACTTAATCTGTGTGATACTAAAATCTCACAATTTATTTATTTTTTACACTAAAAGACTCAGCTCAAAATATTTACATACTCCTCCCTGGTGAACTCTGAAGAAAGACTCACTCAAGGCAAACCTGATTTCACACACTAAAATCCTCCTCTAAGTTGCCCCATTTCACAACATCCCTGGCATTACATAATTTCCTGGTATGCCAGAGATAATCGGTGACTTAAAAGCACATAATCACTCTGATAATAATATGAGATATTTTAAATTGCCTTCAGTCACACATTTACTTAAAAAATAAAACCAATTTGTACACATTGTATACATGTGAAATTCCTAAATCCTTCCAAAATTCACAAAATGTGCCGTTCATATTTTACTATTAATGTGTGTTCTTTACAGTTCCGGAATATCCATAGCTGTTGTCTATCAATGCCTGTGCTCTGAAAGTAACGGAACCATCCAAATTTTAGTCTCAGAGAGACCTTGATAGAGGAGTGAACGTTTAGATGTATAAAAATGGCTGCTAAACATGCCCTTTTACTATCGGTTTTATGTTCCCCAAAATTCTTCAGCACTCAGGGTTAATTATGCTTGGCTGGAGAGAAAGCTAAGGAGAGGATCCTCCCAAAGCCCACACTTACTTATCAGTAAGCCCAGCAGAACTTCCCATGGACACTCTCATTGCATAGCCCTGAAGGGTGGGATGCTTCAGCACCATGGCTAGAGCTTGGAAGATGACAAGTTTGGGAGGAGAAGGAAAGCAGCCATGACTCCTAATGATCCATTCATTGATTTTCACAGATGGCTGCAAACTCCTGAGTGTTAATTGTAAAGGGCTTTCCCCTTGGGCTTCTCCTGTGTGTTGAAGGGATTCATGGGATGTCTACTAGCCATCCCAGGCCTGAGTCCTAGCAGAAGGGGTTGCTAGGAATTAGGGCTTGTGATCATGAAAACCACAGCAAGGCTTTGCAGCTTCTGCCCATGTAGTATAATGAGCATCTTACTTCAAAACTGAACCAGGGACCACCCTGAGATTACACTTTGTAAATCGTGCAGCCCAAGGAGTCAACATCAGTCCTGATTTTTTTTTTAATGCAGTTTTAATAGATAATTCTGCAGCTTTGATATGTCCACTTTCAACCCAGCTCTACTCATTTCCAGGTTATGCCCATAAACCTGATGGGACTATCAAGCTTATTTGTTGTTTATATGGTTTGTGAGTGTGTATGTACGTGTTTAAACTTGGGTGCCAACATGCAAGCAGAATCAGGGCCGTCTTACCCATAGGCGCTAGGGTTGTGGGGCACCTGGGCACCAGTCTCTCAGGGGCACCAGGCCAAGAGTCCGGGTCCTGAAAGTTGAGTCCGGGGATGAGTCCCCCTGTCGGTTGGAGTGCCACAGTGGGCTCTTCTACTGCGGGCAGCTCTGCACTGCGAGTTCGGGGGCAACTGAGCCAGCGAGATGCTGAGGCGGCCGGCCTGCTCTGCTCTCCTGCCTCTGACTGGGCAACCGGGGGGGGGGTGTTGCTGGGTGGATCTTTGCACCCTGGGGCTACATATGCTTAAGACAGCCCTGAGCAGAATACAGCTTGTGCAATTGATCCTTCTCAATTACTCTCCCCAAAAACCTCTTCAAAGGGTCAGGGGACCTGCTACAAATTACAGGTTGTGTCCTACATGGCTGTAGTGGAATAAGGATATTGCATAAAAGCAGACATAGGAATGTTGTGCTGATTTTACAGGTTTCCTGATTTGTAGTGGTTCTTCCTTTCCACTACAGCCCTGGCAAACACAATGCCCAGCAGTTACCCTGACTCTCTGAAGTAGGGAATTGGGGAGGGCAGGGGAAAAGACATGCAACTGTCATGTGGGATACAATTCCGTGTATTTACATTGTAAAGGTAAAGGGCCCTCTGACCATTAGCTCCAGTCGTGGCCGAATCTGGGGTTGCGGCGCTCGTCTTGCTTTATTGGCCGAGGGAGCTGGTCATGTGGCCAGTGTGACTAAGCCACTTCTGGTGAACCAGAGCAGCGCACGGAAATGCCATTTACCTTCCCACCAGAGCGGTACCTGTTTATCTACTTGCACTTTGATGTGCTTTCGAACTGCTAGGTTGGCAGGAGCAGGGACCGAGCAACAGAAGCTCACTCCGTCATGGGGATTCAAACTGCCGACCTGATTGGTAAGCCATAGGCTTTGTGGTTTAACCCACAGTGCCACCCGTGTCCCATTGTATTGGCTTCATTTTGTTAGCGGTCTTGAAGCACAGAAAGGAGAGGGATAAATCTGACAATTAACCAATTAATCCAAATCCATTCTTGGGAAACCTTTCTGTGTTCTGTTTTACTGGTTTGTTCAGTTTCTTTGATGGAACCAGCACAATATTTGTTTGCATGTTTAAACCCAAACAGGAAATTTCACTAGATGATAGGCCTGGAATAGTTCAGTTCAACCCCCTCTCAAAGGTGGAATCCATCCTGGCTGTAAAAAATATTTCTAATTTGTTAGTCATTGGGACAGATCAAGATATTCCATTTCAAGGAGGAAATTCATATATTGAGTGGCACAAAGCCATTTGATTGAAGCAAACTTGCCTAGACTCAGGCCTTTCAAACTAATTACACAAAGGCACAGATCACCATTGCTTTAATGCTTCCAAAAGAAGGCTATTTTTATATTGATGTTTCTATTATGTTTATAGATATGCTGTAAGCCACCCAGAGTGGCTGGGGAAACCCAGCCAGATGGGCAGGGTATAAATAAAATTGCTGTTGTTGTTGTAGTAGTGGTAATGTGTAAAAGCCTTTCTATGTACCAAGTAAAGCACTTACTGGCATCCTTAGGCAGCAAAGCACTTGCATTTCTCTGATACTTAAGAGCACACATAATGTTGAATAGTAACAAAGGTGCTCAGCTGAATTTGAACCTTGAAATTTTCACACTTCCTATTTGCCTAGCTTGCTTTTCTTGATATTTGTGCTGTTTCTTCATATTTTTCTCTCTGCTCCCTACTTACACAGAAGCCCTAAATTCAGGATGAGAACACAAATCCTTCCAAAGTATTAGCTTTTTCCTGCTGTACCAGAGAGACATCTTTCAAGCAAAAGGTGGAAGATGTGAAGTAACAGATGCAAAAGAGGCTGGAAATTGCTAATCTCTCGTTGCTGTTTAGTAATTTGTTTTTGGCCTTTGGGATATTAAAACGGAAACATTTTGTGACTGGGCTTTCATAAAAAGGCTTTAACTCTTTGATTGACAACTTCCGTAATAACTTTTTTTCCCTTTTAATAAGGCATCACATTAAGTTAATCTTTAAATGAAGTCAATTACAGCTTGTATCTCGGAGATCAAATGTTGCTTTAAATCCTGTGGGGTGTGAGGGCACAGGAAGGACAGCCTTTATGTAAATATAGCCATTGGCTCTGGCTGGAAATGGATAACACAAAACACTAAAGGATAATGTCACTTATAATATCCCAAGATTATGTGATCAAAAATCATAGGAAGGATACCTTTGGTTGGGGGAGGGAATACCCCCAAACATGGTTTTGCCTGCAGTAGAGAAGGCTTCAGTTCTTGTAGAGATGAGCAGCTGCTTTCATGTTTTGAAGATTTGCTTTTAAGTTGCAGTCAATTCCCGACTTCATACTCACCTTTTTAAATGTTTCAAGTATTACTGTAACACTGAAGCTTTTGTCAAGATCCTCCTGTGCATAGCCATAATTTGAACGTGGCATATTCTTGGCCTTATTACTTCCCGTTTACATGGCCACAGGAATTAGGGCTGGTGGTGAATTGCAATCCTAACCATGTCTGCTCAGAAGTAAGCCAATGGGGTTGACTGCCATTTCTGTAGGGTTAGGACTGCAGCTTTAGTGGCCTAAATAATATGTGCAAATTGGTGCTAGAGGGAGTATATGCAGCATGTACATAATCAGCAGCAGTGACAGAACTCACCATGAAGACTTCCTTTGTTCTCTTATCATGGCAATGGCACTTACCTGAGAGGTGCCAGAATGGAGTTCCAGTCCTAGGACACTGAGATCTTAAGGAGGAGAACAGAATTCCTCTGCAGTCATTCCCCCAATTCCTACTCAATATCACCTCCCCAAGCTGCTTCTCCTGGAGTTCTAGATCCATACTGACTCTTGCCAGATTTTGGCTTGGGTGCTCCTGGTTCTCTCCACAATCCTATGACGTACTGTGTTATGACTGAGCTCCCAGAAGAATTTTACCATCTTCAGGTTGGTGACGTCACTTACCTGCTCCTCTCCTCTGTAGGCGAGGGAACACCATCTTTTCTTCAGCCACGTTTTGTGAGGAAGCGAAACCACCCACCTCCTTTTTCGTCCAGACAAAAGGATGGGACAGACCAGCCCTCTCCTATTACAATCAGACTCTTGAGAAATTTCCAGTCTGGCCTGTCTCTGGGGACTGCACTGTTTTTCTTTGAAGTAATGGTATATCATTAGGAGAAGCCGTGGCAGCACCTAGGATTAAGGAAGGCTGTATTCATTGCTCCCTTCCCTGCTGTTCCGGGCAGATTTGCAGCAGGTGCCCGATTCGGCATTCCATCAGGCCCTTCCTTGGACGCCAGCCAGTCTGAAGGCAACAGGGAGCAGCTGTCCGTCCAGTCTCTTTGGGCTGGGGGAGGGTGGAGGCCCTTGAGCACCAGGAAGGACAAGCTTCGCCTTGGCCTTAGTCCTAAGCCAAGCTAATTCTCTTTTAGTAAGACGATCACATTTGTATATGCACAGCATCAAGAATCTGGCTAAGCTCAGGTTTTGGTGTTGTGTGTGTGTGTGTTTTCTAGTTAGAATTGAAAATGCAACTCTTAAAAGATACATGCATTTAGCCAGCCTGGTGAAACTGCTCTGGAACTCCTAGCATGACATCTCCCCCCACCACCACCCCAAACAGGACATTTCAAGGTATTCAGGCACCTGGTGTCTATCAAGGCAGGCTTCAAAGCCCCATCTTCTGAATGTCAACACATCAAAACTATTTTGGAGATTTGATCTTTGGAGGTTTTTCTTTGCCACCATTTTCTATGGGATTTTGTTTCCCCTTTAGCTAGGTGGAAACAATTGGGAATTTTGCCGCCGATTAGAAAGGACAAAAGAAAACAAATGACACTCGCAGCACTTAAAACCCACCTTGAAATTGCTACATTCCAATGGGAAATGATATGCATGCATGTATTTCTAGCTGAGAACGATGCACAGCGATCAATTTCCGTTGTTTTAAGGAGATGCTAGATATATTAACTCAGAGGTTTTGGCTCCAGTGCTTTTCAAACACTGTCACTGGATTGCAAGACTGGGTGGAACTATG
This sequence comes from Podarcis melisellensis, assembly GCF_964234715.1. NCBI lineage: Eukaryota > Metazoa > Chordata > Lepidosauria > Squamata > Lacertidae > Podarcis > Podarcis melisellensis. The sequence continues at coordinate 38,842,771 of NC_138529.1, forward strand.
GTAAGTGGTATATGGACTGCCAGCACTTGCATATGATTAATAAGTGCAGGGATTCCTCATACTACTTTGCTGCCCCAAAGATTTGTAATACAGACCAACAAGTTTATCTAGGTGTGAAATATTCCCCACTCCCCAGCTATACAGGTCTGTAAAGTGTGTTCTTGTCTCCAGGACCATAATTCCCCCTCCCAAAATTTAGATCTCATATACCCTGCCCTGTTCTTGTTCCATCAGTTAGATTTCTATTTCAGCTCTTTCTTGTTAACTTCACCAAGTGATACCTTCTTCTTTCTTTTCTCTTTTTGTCTGCATGTGCTAAACAGCTTTTTTTTTAACCTTTAGAACTGTCTGGGCCAACCAACCCTCTATACTGTATAGAGTAGTAGGGCGATTAGACATACAGTAAATAAGACCCCAGAAACATTTAAACCATTAAAAAAACCCAGAGGTAAATATCGAGGAAAAATCTTATTTTAAAAAATACTTTTAACAATTTCTCATAAAAACAAGAGAGGGAAAAGAATCTATCTCTCAACCTAGATAAGATAATTTCACTAGTGAGGCTTGCAACCATCACTTTCTATCCCTTTAATCAGTTTTTGGGTGGTCCAGTCCATTTCTTCCCCTCTCACAGTCATGCACAAACACTTTTCAGCATTTTCACTCTTTTTAATTCTCCCCTAATATACTTATTATATCCCCTTATATTATTTCAACTCCCACTGCCAAACTCTTGCCCAGTTAGAAGAGGGGGAGAGTCCTGGAAAAGTTTCTATCCTGTTAGGTTTCTCATTCCTCCCCTGATACAGGGGAGTTTCCACATGCTTTAGGTTTGCGCTCCTTGTAATTGTTTGCTTCTTTAATTTTCAAGCCCCACTGCCCCTGAACTAGCAGATCTCTAGGCTAAACGTTTGACCATGCTGTGAACTTTTGAACCTCCTGGTCAGAGCAAACCACTTAAAAGAGAAGCAATCATTTTACCAACAAAACAGAACACAACATGGCAGAACAGTTACATTTCTTCGCAATGTGGAACAGTATGTTTCTGTGGCTCTATCTCATGCAATTCCTGTAGAGACACAAACCTAGGAACTAACTTATGTCTTGTAGGTCCATGAGTCCATCAAGTATTGTCTACTCTGGTGGACAGCAGATCTCTGGGATTTGTGACACCCTGATAAACTTGGAGATGCCAGGAAGCTTCTGTGTGCAAAGTATGGACTCTTCCATTGTACAGGAATGCAACAAGACAAGTTCTGTTCCGTTCATCACATGGAGCACTGTTTCCATTCTTCTACAGTTCTGCTTCTGACAAAAACTTCATTATTCAGCTCACTGTCTGCTATGGTGGAATTTTATGTAGTTAATTACAAAATTAATTAGATTATCATTGCATTATTCCACACTATTCATTTCAATGCAAAGGAGAGCAAGCGAGGAAGGGCAAGTGTGTGTGTGTGTGTGTGTGTGTGTGTGAGAGAGAGAGAGAGAGAGAGAGAGAAAGGGTCTCTTAGGTCACATCCACCCCAGAACTTTGTTACCAGCTGGAGTTTATAATCCTAAATCTGGTTGGCTACTGTGAGAACAGGATGTTTGATGGGCCACTGACTTGATGCATCAGTGTTGTCTTATGTTTTACCTGGTTCACATTTGGTATAAATGTCAGTCAGCTTCCTATTTTCTAATGCAAAGTTACATGCGAGCAAGTCCTATTGAGAACCAGTGTGGCGTAGTGGTTAAGAGCAGTAGACTCGTAATCTGGTGAACTGGGTTCGCTTCCCTGCTCCTCCACATGCAGCTGCTGGGTGACCTTGGGCTAGTCACACTTCTTTGAAGTCTCTCAGCCCCACTCACCTCACAGAGTGTTTGTTGTGGGGGAGAAAGGGAAAGGAGAATGTTAGCCACTTTGAGACTCCTTTGGGTAGTGATAAAGCAGGATATAAAATCCAAACTACTACTACTACTACTACTATTCTTCTTCTTCTTCTTCTTCTTCTTCTTCTTCTTCTTCTTCTTCTTCTTCTTCTTCTTCTTCTTCTTCTTCTTGAAATCAATGGAACTTCTGACTAGACAAGTATAGGATTGAACTCCTGGATAGCTCTTACTCTGAAGGAGCCCCACCTCCAGAACCCTGGACAACCAGCTCAATCCTGTAACCTTTTCAGATTGCATACAAGAGGTTTCCTTCTCATGTCCTCCATCTCTCTTACATTAATGCAACTTCAGAATAGCCTGCTTTTAAGCCATATCATAGAAATAACAGGTTGCTGCTGAAGAATGTAGGCGAGGTTTCAAAACAAAAGTCCTCTGCTTGATGGCATTAAGCCCCAGAGCCCTAGGCTTCCTTCAATAACATTGTTCTTGTTGTTTCTATCACAGCTTCCTTGGCTCTTGGCAAGACACTCAGCATGCCTGACACTCAACTCTGGCCCCGGGCTCTCCCTTCCCCATGACATCCCTCATGGCATTTCCACTGAAGTTTAGATCTCAAAAATAAGTAAATAAATAGGTAAGCGAGGGCCCCATCGCCTGGCCTCCCCTCCTGCACCAGCACTCTCATCGCATCCCCTCTGAATGCTGCTTCCCAGAGATAAGCCTCTGGCATTTTTCCTCCCGGCCTCCAATCAGGCATTATCATAAGAAAGTGCAAGGCATCTATCAGCCACACAGCTCAGTGATTTATGTTCAAAGTTAGGATTATCTATTCTGCTCCAAATCCCTTCAAACAGCAAACTGGATAAGAGAGAATCACATTCACCAGATAAAATTGGAATATAGGTTCATGTAACAGAATGACAGGCAGGTCTTTATCTATGAACTGCTCCAACCACCTCATTTTGTCAGGAATTGTTCTTTAGCCCCAGCATGGGACTCTTCCAGTGACCTTAATGACACCCTTGCAGCTTTCCCCCTCTGTGCTCTGCACAGCTGGCTGTTTGCAGAGTTCCTTTCCAAGGAAAGGGTAATATCCCAGCAATAATTCAAGAGCTGAACGGTGAATGAGAGGTTTCTAGGCACAGAGCCAGGACAGAGGGACCTTGCCATTCTTGCAGTCAGGCTGCATAGCAGTACCGCTATTCTCAGCCTATTATGTTAAACTAGAGGGATACATGTAATGTGCCATGGGTACAGAGGTGCCCAGCCCTAGATTCCATGAGTTGATGCTCATCTGTGAAGCTAGCCTGAGTCTCAGCTGACTATCGGGCCTGGGAAAACTAGGGATGGGAGTGAAGGTGGAACATCACCTTTCAGTCAGCCTCCCAAGCTGAGTGCATCAATAGGATTGATGCTTATGTTTTCTAAAAGCAGGGGAAGAGCCATAGCTCAGTGGTAGAGCATCTGTTTTGCATGCTGAAGGGCCCAGGTTAAATCCCCAACCAATTCACAATGTCATCACCCGCAGACCTGCCCCAAGGACTTTCCAGGATGGAGAAAGGCATCAGAGTCGCATGCTGAACTTCCCCTTGCCACCTTTTAAGTTGACCCAAGTGTAAGAATCAGCACCTGGAACCATTGGACAGCACCCAGGACTCCAGTGCCTTCGTAGTGCCCACCACTGCCTGCTCTGAAGCTCCCCATTGAAAGCAATTCTGATGCCTGCACTCCAAGCAGGCTGGAGCAAGTGGGTCTAGCTATCATTTAAATTTCCCGCTATGCCTCTTACACAACGTAGCTCTGGGAAACTTTGAGAATAAAATGGTGGCTAGACAATGGTAGCTGTATAGGGAGATGGTGCCTGCTCCCAGGTAAGGATGCTAGGGCCCATTGATGGAAGAGAGGGCCTATTGATGGGCATTTTGCACAGCACCCTCTCAAATCTGGACAGATGGAACATGATTGGTTTTACAAGCAGGGTGGCTGCTTAGCATTACTGGACAGTCTGATTCAGTCAAGGTAACTTGTACCACCATAGTTAAACTGCCTAATGGGGGTGAGGCAGAGCCTTCTGCGAGGCAAAAAGCAGAAGAAGCCTAGCTATATTTAACCCCTTGGTAGCAGAAAAGCCATGTACCTAAGCTTTCAGTACACTAGGAAAACGCAGCACGGGACCAATTTATAGGGCAATGAGAATGAATAGGGAACAGGATTGCCAGTCTGCTGGATAGAATCATAGAATTGTAGATGACCCCCCAGGGTCATCTAGTCCAACCCCCTTCAACACTAGAATCTCAGCTGAAGCATCCATGGCAGATGGATCTGGCCCTTTAGTCAGATCTGATGCTACCTCTCACTGTATTCTCTAAATATCAGACCAGGGACCTTGTTTTAGCTCTGCACCCACTGTCCTATATTTTTTTTCTCAGCTCTACAAGTATCCCCCCCCCTCACTCACCCAGGCAGCCCCTTCAAGATCTCAAAGCTTTATGCCTTTTAAAAGTTATTGCAGTATTATCCCAAATAAGCAGAAGGATGGTATGTGTGCTGTTTTTTCAAAACACACACACACACACACTTTTTTTGAAATTGTGCTTGATTGAAGACGCTTGGGAGAAGATTAAGTGAAGTGGTGTTTTGCTACAGTCAGCTTTGAGCTTTCCGAGATAAGAGGACAGGTTCATGGCATGAGGGGTCTATAATTTATACTGCGTGACATTAATCCTTGGAAGAAGTCGGCCCAGCTTCAGAGTGGATCTCACTGTGGTTTGGAATGTTTCTCATAGACTCAAAGAACAGGAAGCCCATCAAAGTGAAAGACAGGGTGATGAAGAGTCGCAACCCCCCCCCCACTTTCCCTTGAAAGTTTGTCTAAAGACCCACAAAGAGAACTAGAAAAGTGGTAAACAAAAACAGATGCAGCTGGGCTCTGCTTCTTTTTGAAAAGGTACCAAACCAAGCAGGAAATTATGAAGTACAGATTCCACCATGACTGTTTTGCCATATCCACACTGCTTCTGTGGACCTCACTCCCAGGGAACTAAATATGGACTTAGGATGGCCACAATGATCCCTAGCACCACTATGACTGCAGATGGGGAGGGAGTTGGATGCAATGTATTTATTTAAAAGAAAACATGAGGGAGAGGCTTCTCTGTGGTTGCACCCAGAATCTGGAGTTCTCTTTCTCCATCTTTAAGAGCCTTCTGACATGATGTTAAAAGAAGAAAGTTAGGACAGCCTTTTAAAGGCCTGACCCAGCCCTTTATATTATTGTGTTTTATATATATATATATATATATATATATATATATATATATATATATGAGAAGAACAATATATTGTGTTTTATATTACAATATAAAACACTACATAATACAAATAAGAACAGAAACAAACCAATAACCCCCCTTCAACAACACATTTAAAAGGGCATCAAATGTCAAGCAACCCAAGGCCTGGTTAAAGAGGAAAGGTTTTGCCTGGTGCCTAAATGAAGGCACCAGATGACCCTTCCGGGGAGAGCATTCCACAAACTGGGTGCCACTGCAGAAAAGGCCCATTCTCATCTTGCCACCCTATGGACCTCTTGGGGAGGAGGCATACTGGGAAGGGCCTCAGAGGATGATCTCAGGGTCCAGGTAGGTTTATATGGAGAGAGGTGGTCCTTGGGGTATTGCGGTCCTGAGCTGTTTTAAAAGAAGAGTATTGTCCATCTAGAGCAGGGGTCAGCAACCTTTTTCAGCTGTGGGTTGGTCCACCATCCCTCAGACCTTGTGGGGGGCTGGGCTATATTTTGGGGAAAAAAATGGATGAATTCCTATGCCCCACAAAAAACCCCCCCAGAGATGCATTTTAAATAAAAGCACCCATTCTACTCATGTAAAAACACCAGGCAGGCCCCACAAATAACCCAGAGATGCATTTTAAATAAAAGGACACATTCTACTCATGTAAAAACATGCTGATTCCTGGACCATCCGTGGGTCAGATTGAGAAGGTGATTGGGCCGCATCCGGCCCCCGGGCCTTAGGTTGCCTATCCCTGATCTAGAATAAGGCCCTTGGTTTGTATTATAGCTGGATATCATTCTGTCAGTGCACATCATAAAGGAAATGTGGACAACCTGTTACCCACAGAAGTTCTTCATCGCCAAATTCAGAGAATACTCTATCCTCCCCCCATCTACAATGAGCATACATGGCATGAGAGGCCTACTGGCTCAATTTAGCTCAATTCAGAAGACAAAATTGTATGTGTATAGGCTTCTTTGCATTGCTTGGGGTTTAATTCATATAAATATAAGATCTGTTCACAAACTATTGAGTAGGTGTAGGGAAGGGAAGGCCAGTTGTTGGTGCCATCCCAACCCTCTCCCTGCACATTGTACTCTACATGCTACTTTGTGTGTACAGAGGCTCTGTGGCTTTCACATTTCCACAACAGACATTTCTCAGTATGGAGACAGAGTGATAGCTAAGAACACGTGTTGCATTTTGACATGTTACAATGTCATTAATGTCAGTGTCGAGGCACATCTGTTTGAGAGCGCTTGTGGAGGAAGAGAGACCCCCGATTGCCGCTTCTGCTGTTAGTAATTGTCATTCACTGATTTGATGTTGTGCATTTTTAATGCACTGTGTTTTTAATGGATTTTACATATTCCTATCTACTTGTTTTTATTGTAAACCGTCCCCTGTGGCCTGTGCAAAGGATGGTAAATAAATCATCTGCATAAATGAATAAAAGTCAGAGCACCTCAATCAGAGAGAAGGGAGGCAATCTGAACTTCAAGCAAAATAACTTTCCTGTGGAAAAATATTTCCTGGCGTGTTGTATGCATGTCAGCACATGTAAATGGGCAAAGTCGTTTCAGTGGCCCCTTGGCAATCTGGGTATACTATCAGGAATCCCTTTATTTATGTATTTTTTAAAAACTCACTTAAACACTGGTATCAGATATGCTCTTTTTCAATATAAGTTGGAATCATTGTTATACAGTGGTACCTCAGGTTACGAACTTAATTTGTTCCGGATGTCCGTTCTTAACCTGAAACCGTTCTTAACCTGAGGCGTACTTTTGCTAATGGGTCCTCCTGCTGCTGCCGCACTGCCGGCACGTGATTTCTGTTCTCATCCTGGGGCAAAGTTCGCAACCCGGAGCACCTGCTTCCGGGTTAGTGGAGTTTGTAACTCAAAGCGTTTGTAACCTGAAGTGTTTGTAACCTGAGGTACCACTGTACATCACTTTGATTTTATGAACTCTAATCATGCTCCCCATTCAAACCACAGGCATGCAGTGTTGTGCTGACTTGAATGGTTGTTTTGTATCAAGTGTACAGCTAGCTTAATTATGTATCACCTTGCATGACCAGTCAGTGCTTTATTTCATCGATCTGATGATAACATTCTCAAACCTCCAGCTTAACCAGGGCACTTATTCACAACAGCAACTACAGGCAGACCTCAGTTTACATGGGGGTTATGTTCCAAGGCACCATGTGCTTTGGTGAAATTGCACATAACTGAAACCCATTGGAAAAGCTTGCAGACACCATGTTCCGCCCCTGTCTCCTTTCTGCCCTTTTAGTGACGTTTCAGTGATGTCCTTATGACGTTTCCAGGTCAAGTCCAGGTTTGGCACAATGCATGTACATATTGAACATGCATAAAGGAGGTGTCAAATGGACTCCCGGAACAGATTAAATTTGAAAACCAATGTACAACTGTAGTACAGAAAGCACGAGGCTATGAAAGCTTAAGGAAGGCCTTGCATATAAAGTAGGTTCTGGCATGCACTTTCCAGGATGAAGGGCACCAGCAGAGCAGTGGAAGGGAGCAAGAACCTTTCAAGCAGTGGGCGCTAGCATACTGCATGTTCACATTAGAATCATAGAACTGTAGGACTGGAAGGCAATGCAACTAATCACAGTTTGCTTTTAACTATGGCTTAATGTGAAACGTGGGGACACAGGTGGTGCTGTGGACTTGCCGATCGGCCTAGGACTTGCCGATCAGAAGGTTGGCGGTTTGAATCCCTGCGACAGGGTGAGCTCCCGTTGCTCGGTCCCTGCTCCTGCCAACCTAGCAGTTCGAAAGCACCTCAAAGTGCAAGTGGATAAATAGGTACTGTACGCCAGCTCCCTCGGCCAATAAAGCGAGATGAGCACCACAACTCTAGAGTCGGCCATGACTGGACCTAATGGTCAGGGGTCCCTTTACCTTTTTAATGTGAAATGTAGGCCCGGCCATGGTGTCTGAACTTGATAGGACTAGATCAGGCCTCTAACAGGAGCAGGCAATCCTGCATGAGGTGTGGAATAAGCCCATAGGTTCAGGACAACAAAGAAGAACTGTGCCCTCTGTTACCATGTGCCCCTCTCTATAACATTTCCCCCACTAATCAGATATATATCTATTTCTCCTCCATCAGTTTCTCACCCAGGTTTTTATGGCATTTCTTTCCTGCCAATTACCTTTATCAATTATCTGTCCTGCAACACACCATGCCTGTAATGAAATATGGGACTGCCATCTTGGCCTTTCCAGACCCAATGCAGTTAGTCAATTTGATGTTTGTTGCTGAATGTAACCCTGTTGGGCAGAGAAATGTCTTACAATTATTCACCTCTTGCTCCCTTCCCTGGAAGCCAGAATGAGTCTGCAGAATGAGCTCCAGAATTCCCTGGCTTTCACACCATAGACAAAAACTAGCATTGTGTGATGATGATGATGATGATGATGATGATGATAATGATGATAATAATAATAATAATAATAATAATAATAATAATAATAATATTTATACCCCGCCCATCTGGCTGGGCTTCCCCAGCCATTCTGGGCGGCTTCCAAAAAAATATTAAAATACAGTAACGCATCAAACATTAAAAGAAGAGTTTGGATTTGATATCCCGCCTTTCACTCCCTTTAAGGAGTCTCAAAGCGGCTAACAATCTCCTTTCCCTTCCTCCCCCACAACAAACACTCTGTGAGGTGAGTGGGGCTGAGAGACTTCAGAGAAGTGTGACTGGCCCAAGGTCACCCAGCAGCTGCATGTGGAGGAGCGGAGACGCGAACCTGGTTCCCCAGATTACATGACTACCGCTCTTAACCACTATACCACACTGGCTCTGACTGGCTCTAAAAGTTTCCCTAAACAGGGCTGCCTTCAGATGTCTTCTAAAAGTCTGGTAGTTGTTCTTCTCCTTGACATCTGATGGGAGGGCGTTCCACAGGGCAGGAGCCACTACTGAGAAGGCCCTCTGCCTGGTTCCCTGTAACTAGGCTTCTCGCAGTGAGGGAACTGCCAGAAGACCCTCAGTACTGGACCTCAGTGTCCAGGTAGAATGATGAGGGTGGAGAAGCCCCTTCAGATATACTGGACCAAGGCTGTTTAGGGCTTTAAAGGTTAACACCAACACTATATGCATGTCAGTGTGTTTTCCAACTGTTTGGAAGAAACAGCCCAGTGTGCTCTTGTGCCTTTAAGAACAGCTTGATGCTGAAGTCAGTAGGTGAAGCTTTTCACAGCACGGAGACATGCATCGCTATCTGCCAGGATGTGCAGATCAAGCTGCTGTTCAAGCCACAGCTACAGTGGCCGATCAAAAAGTTGGCATACCCATTTCAAATGCAAGAAGAGGCCTGGGGCTAGAGCGGAATGGAACACGCTGCCAAAACATCGTTGCTTCCCAGCTGACCACACAATTCTTGAATTGCTACAGTAAGGCTCTGTTACATGTGCAGAAAAGAAATACTGTTACAACAATTATTTATACCTCCATAAATCTTCATTCTCCCCCACTCCTACCCTTCACCCCTTCCTGGCCTAAAAAGATAAATAGGTCTTCTTGGCTCCAGAACCTGAAGTTTCTCTTTTGGTTTGGTCAGAGTCCCTGATACATTTTGCTCCCATTACTTTTTTATTCCCCTTTCTTGCCCGGCACACAAGAAGGGGCAGGAGAATTTAAAAGCAGTTAATCATCCATCTGAAACGGAAGATAAGCACTTTACGTTTATTGCAACTTTCAGGTGCAGGATCACTTTACTCCTTTTGACTATGATCTGATGCATTTGATCTTTCTGTTTAATGCCTGCTTCCACCATTAACTTCTTAACTTCTGCAGGCTACTGTGCTTTGATATAAAACACACACACACACACACACACACACACCACACACACACACACACAGAGGAGTTCATTTTCCGTACTTCAGAGCTTCAATTTGAAAGGGCCATTTCAGTTGTCATTTAAAAAAGATACACACACACACACACAACCCTTACCCCCAGTGTATATACACATTGTTCATAATAAGCCTCTGAAAGCTTGGAATTAAGACCTCTTCCCTTTGCAAAAGTGTCTTTTTCCGTTTCACATGAACCACCTCCTCCTCCTCTTTTCTAGGAGAAGGAACAGCGGGAGTAAGAACAAATTTGACCAATGTTTTCTTAGGATTTCTACCTGATTTTCTGTTAGGGCGGAACAAAAATACTTTATTATTCTTGGGAAATGAAGAGAGAAGTAGAGAGTAAATCTCTGGCCAGCAAATTTCCTCATAATTTTAGAGTTCTGGCAGCAGCAGAAAGCCCACTCCTCTTTCCTTTGTAAATTGGGGCATTTCAGACCATAAATCTCAAATGTACCCCTTCGATAAGATGAGAGAGTTTTAAGAAGAAAGAAAGAGAACCCCGCTGGTTCTGCAAGAGGAAACAGCAATTTACTGTTGGGATCTGCCATTTACAAATGATGTTACAGGACTTGTAGATAAATAGGCCCTGGCTACTTATGAGTGGTTCAAAGAAGCAGTGAGAAGTACGAAGGCAGCCAGCCAGCCCAGCAAAGGATATCGAAGTCGAATCTGGGCTTTTAACCAAGTTTATTTAGCTTTCAAAACACACACAGACATACACACAAACACAACACAGAGTAAGAAAGGTAGTAAGAAAATAGATATATTCTGGCACATGACTTCCCCCAAAATAATATCGGGAGCTGCAGACCTCCAATTCGCAGCACCTTTAACTAACTGCTGTTCAAGGTGTGTGTGTGTCATGTGGTTTAAAGGTCTGATGCAGCTATATTTAAAGGATCCTAAGTCAGGAACCACTCAGCACCTGATTTCTCAGAGAAGCCCTATTTTCCGTTGCGGCAAAATCAACAGTCTTGTCACACCTTAACAGTTGAAAAAGGGTGGTTCCATAAGCTAGAACCCACTTTGGCTGATGAACAAAGCGTTATCCTAAATTGGCAGACATACCCATGAATAGGTAAAGGTAAAGGGACCCCTGACCATTAGGTCCAGTCGTGTCCGACTCTGGGGTTGCGGCGCTCATCTCGCTTTATTGGCCGAGGGAGCCGGCGTACAGCTTCCGGGTTATGTGGCCAGCATGACTAAGCCACTTCTGGCGAACCAGAGCAGCACACGGAAACGCCATTTACCTTCCCACTGGATCGGTACATTTATCTACTTGCACTTTGAGGTGCTTTTGAACTGCTAGGTCAGCAGGAGCAGGGACCGAGCAACGGGAGTTCACCCCGTCGTGGGGATTCAAACTGCCAACCTTCTGATCGGCAAGTCCTAGGCTCTGTGGTTTAACCCACAGCGCCACCCGTGTCCCTTTACCCATGAATAGCGGAGCCCAAAAGCAGCAAGAAGTACAAGATGTATGTGTATGACAACATATTATTGAGGTCGTTCAGGACTCCTGCTCCTCTAATTAAAAATTTCCTGCTTACAAGTTCTGGCCTCTTTTTTGTTTGCCCCCTTTTGAGAATTACTGGTTCATTGCCCCTTGAATATCCTCTCTTAGTTGTTCTTTATTCTCATTGCTATCCCAGTTGGGGATATCTGTCTTGGATCTGGATTGATTTTATGTATGCATTGTTGCTGTTTTAAACTGTTTTTATATTGATAATTGTTTTCTTAATTGGTTTTACACATGCAATTGTTGTAACTGTTTTTATATATGTCATTATAAATGACACATATAAAAACTGTATATGACTGTAAAGAGCTTTGGAGTTCCTCATGAGAAGTAATTCATTAATGAAATAAACATTGATGGCAATAATTTTCTGTGGAAGGGGGAAGCTTATTTCTTCCCATTATTTCCTTTTCTTTTCAGTTTTACATAGCACGTAATTAAGGGACATAACCTGCAAGCAAGAAACTTTCAATTTATGTTGGATCTTTGCTGAATGGGACTTATAGCTGAGTAAATACTGAAGTATCTTGGCCAAGGGACACAGGTGGCGCTGTGGGTTAAACCACAGAGCCTAGGACTTGCCGATCAGAAGGTCGGCAGTTCGAATCCCTGCGACGGGGTGAGCTCCCATTGTTCGGCCCCAGCTCCTGCCAACCTAGCAGTTCGAAAGCACAAAGTGCAAGTAGATAAATAGGTACCTCTCCAGTGGGAAGGTAAACGGCGTTTGCATGTGCTGCTCTGGTTCGCCATAAGCGGCTTAGTCATGCTGGCCACATGACCCGGAAGCTGTCTGCGGACAAACGCCGGCTCCCTCGGCCAATAAAACGAGATGAGCGCCGCAACCCCAGAGTCGGTCATGACTGGACCTAATGGTCACGGGTCCCTTTACCTTTACCTTTATCTTGGCCAAAGGGAAGGTCAGTGCTGGATAACCTAGCAGTATTTTAATTCCACTTCCCATGGATTGAAGAAAGGCAAGACCCTAACACAGTGCCAAAGGACTCTAGTATGGAAGTAACCTTAAACACTGTGCAGCCACAGCATTCTGGGATAGGATAAGGAGTGTTACCCATTTTTGATGTGGCTGTGATATTTTGGGGAAATGGACATCTCAGATATAGAAGCACCTACCCAATAAGGGAAATGTGGCAACCTTGCTGGCATATAGATTCGTCAGTCCACATCACAGATACAAATCAATTCTTCCCTCCACCCCAGCTTCACTTTCCTTCTTGTGTATAGAAAAATGTGTCCCTGTGATAGGAAATGACTGTTTCGTTCACATTAAGGCACCCCCAGGACAGATCCATACATAAGAGAATGCATGTAGAAGCAAAGCAACTCGTCCACATGCAGCAGATGACAAATGAAAGGAAAGGGCATTCATCTTAAATAAATAAATAAATAAATAAATATCTGAGAGCATGGGATTAGAAGCTTTGCCAATTATGAATAAAGCAATCCTACTAGTGTTCATTGTATCAATTTCAAATTTTTCATATTGTCAGCCTTCTTGGTTCTAAGTGTGTGTTGAACAGAAAAGCGGTTAACCAGAGCAGACAGATTTAGCTCTCTGCTTCTTTTTCAGCACTTCAGCAAACACCAGAGTTGAGTGTTGCAAAAGAATGTACACGCTGGATGGAAAAACCCATGTGAAGTCAGCGGGCGGCCCGGAGCTTGGATGAAGAACTGTGAGCAGATTGAATGCCTTTGTAGCAGGGATTTATGGTGTGCCAACTCTCCATCCTGATGAAAGCATGGAGAGAGAGAGATTTTGTCATATCATGAGGAATATCTGTTGTTGGTCATTGGGGATTTGATGGCATTCCCCTGCAGAAGTGCAAAGGAATGCCGAGACAGCCTTTGGGGGCAAAATAGTTGCTTTTGTCCAGCATCGCTTTCCCTTGTAGGCCATTCTGCCCAGGTGAGACCTTGCTCTGGCTCCAATAAAGTTCTCACTCTCTTACAACAGCTGTCTGTGGAATTATTGCAGACCCAGTCACCAGGATGTGTGATGTATGTATCTGTGCATATAACTCTAAGTGGGCCTGCAAGAGCTGGTATCTCTTTCTTTCTCATGTTTGGGTAGGCCCTTGTCTCAATGTGAACCCTGGAGCTGAAGCAGTGTGAAATAGAGTTCTTTGAGAGATTTCTTCTGCTGGGGAGAAATCTTGCCCTCATTTTTTTTATCAGCTGTGCCCAGGATTTCTAAATGTGGTTAACTTTGCATCAGGGGAAGAGGGGGCATAAAACACTCCCACCACCCATTGCTCACCATCTATCTTGAACTAAATGCAGCCACTACAGGTTGAAGAACACTCTGAGAGGAGGATTCAGACACAGCACATATCCTAAGAGAACAACAAAGACCTCCATTCTATCAGTGCCGGATTTATGTATATGCTAAACAAGCTATAGCTTAGGGCCCCACTCTCTTGGGGGGTCCAAAAAAATTAATTAGATGTACATTTCAAAAATATATGATAAAAAACAAATAAAACAAAACCTACATACAGCAACAGTGTTTTGTGTTGTGTAGGCTCCTATTTGTTATGTGCAAATGGCTTTGGATACCTATTAGGTTTATAAATTAGCATATATTCAACAACAAAAAACAGTGACAATTTGTTGTTGACAAAGGACAGAGGGACATATAAAGGGCCCCATTACCTTCAGTAGCTTAGGGCCTCATCAAACCTAAATCTGGCCCTGCATTCTATTGTCTTGGAAATGATCCTGCAAGAAAGCTAGACCCAATGAAATGGAGCCTTTATTTTCAATTGCATTTATTTATAAAAGTGGTCTACAATGAAGGCACATGAAAATAGTTCCTGTTCAAAAAACAAAATAGACCAGCAAAATAGACCAACACAAATTTTTGGTTTGTAAATGTTTTTATTGATGTTTGTTGTATTTTGCTTTATGCTTCTTGTACATCACCCTGAGCTCCTGTGGAGGAAGGGTGGTTTAAAGCAGTGTTTCCCAACCTTTTTTGGGCAAAGGCACACTTGTTTCATGAAAAAAATCTCGAGGCACAGCACCATTAGAAAATGTTTAAAAAATTAACTCTGTGCCTATATTGACTATATATAAAGTAACTCTCTTTAATAGGAATCAAATAAACACAATGGAACGGAATCCATTTATTTTATCTGTACTTGTAAGCAGGTTTTCATTTCGGCCTTGCATTCGTGTGTTCAGTTCATTCAGATGATGAAATATATCTGCCAGGTATGCCAGCTTTGCACACCACTCATCACTTGCAAGCAGCTTTGCGTAATCTGACCTCTCATTTGTCAGAAACACTTTAAGTTCCTCCCGCAGCTCATACACACGAACCAAGACCTTGCCACGCGACAACCACCTGACCTCCGTATGAAACAGCAAGGTTTTATGCTTCGCTCCCATCTCCTCACACAAAGCTGCAAATATGCGACTTTTCACGGGTCGTGACTTTACAAAGTTTACCATGCGCCAGGGGCACCGACTTATAAAAAATATTGGGGGGTCCATACCGACTTATAAAAAATATTGAGGGGGCCCAAGACCTCCAAACCGCTGCTGCTGGGGGAACGAAAGGGGCGAGCCCCGGGCTGTCCCGACCTTAAGTGAACCTGTGAGGGCCCGCCCTTTGCGGCAGCCGATTGGCTGCCGCCGTGGGCAGTGAATATTAATGATGTATCATTTTTGTGCTTCATGCTGTGGCCACAGACATGTGATCTGATGGTGAATTTGGGGTGACCCAATGCAAAGATCCTGAGGATCCCTGTGGATCCATGTTTTGTAACCACGTTTTTGCACCATTGCAGCCCCAGGCAACAGTGGGTGTGTGATTTTGGGGGGGCAGGCTGTAGCCATGGACATGCTATGTGCTCTGATGGTGAATTTGGGGTGACCCAATGCAAAGATCCTGAGGATCCCTGTGGATCCATGTTTTGTAACCACGTTTTTGCACCATTGCAGCCCCAGGCAACAGTGGGTGTGTGATTTTGGGGGGGCAGGCTGTAGCCATGGACATGCTATGTGCTCTGATGGTGAATTTGGGGTGACCCAATGCAAAGATCCTGAGGATCCCTGTGGATCCATGTTTTGTAACCACGTTTTTGCACCATTGCAGCCCCAGGCAACAGTGGGTGCGTGATTTTGGGGGGGCAGGCTGTAGCCATGGACATGCTATGTGATCTGATGGTGAATTTGGGGTGACCCAATGCAAAGATCCTGAGGATCCATGTGGATCCATGTTTTGTAACCACGTTTTTGCACCACTGCAGCCCCAGGCAACAGTGGGTGTGTGATTTTTGGAGGGCAGGCTGTAGCCATGGACATGCTATGTGATCTGTTGGTGAATTTGGGGTGACCCAATGCAAAGATCCTGAGGATCCATGTGGATCCATGCTTTTAAACCACATTTTAAGTGGGGAGGGAAGGAAAAACACAGAACGGACAAGGAGCACGAGAGGGGTGTGCAGCTGGCTAAGCATGCAGGAGAGGGGTATAACTGGGAGGGAGGAAAGGAAGGCAAAAGTTTTCCCTCACCTACGCACCCAAGCCAGCCAGCTCGCACGCTCTCTCTCTCTCTCTCCCTCTGCTTGCCTGGAGGGGAGGGGCTTTCCCTGCTCTTTGTTCCGTTTGAGCAAACACAGCAAGGAAACAGAGGCGGGTGGGCAGTAAGACCCTGAGGCAAGTGCGTCTTGTGCTTGCTCAGCAGCTTCTTCACGGTGCTCCGCGGAACGGTGTTCTTCATCCCGGCGGCGGCTCCCTCTCTTTCCTCTCAAGCAGAGCGGCCTTCCTGCTCCAGCCGCGCCTGCGCCTGAGGAGTTTCGAATCTGCCGCCGCGCGCAGGGTGACGTCACGGCCGCCGCCGGGCCAATCCGCCTGCTCGGCCCCGCCTCCCTTCTTCTCGCCTCCCTCACGAGAGGAAGCGCCTCCCTCGCGCACGGCGGATGCAGCCTGAGCAGAGTCCCCTCTCGCTTAGAGCAGTGTTTCCCAACCGGCACAGCAGGCAACGTCTTGCGGCACACTACTGTGCCGCGGAACACCGGTTGGGAAACACTGGTTTAAAGACACCTTAAATAATATTTTGCAGCAAGGATAGGGTACCTGTGATCTAAAGTATACTGTTGGACTCTAACATCCATCAGGAGGATGGGAATTGCAGTCCACAGGTTCTCCACTTCAGTTTTACGGTCAGTAGTATTTTACCATCCCCTCCCCAACACACAAAAAGTTGAAGTGAGTAGGATTAAATCAATTTTAATTGAAATAGTTTGGTTTATGGGCTGCGCTGTCTTAATCTAAGGGCCACTTAATCTTGCCTGTATCAAAATCAATGCAAAGAAAGTTTTATATAAACCACATGTGAGAACGATGAATCAAGCCACACCAATTTGGGAATTATAAACTTTTGTTACAAAGGGTGATGTATCCTTAGCAACATGCATGGCTGGGCCACTGGAACAAATAAGAGAACGATGATAACTTTGCAATTAATCTTTGGATCCTTTTTCAGAGCTTCTCTAATTTGTACCAATTAGTCACGTTCCTGCACTTAGGAGACTTGGAGAGCAGGGTTTTTAATACGTTCTTATCTCCCCCTTTCTGGGACTTCTTTAGGTTTACGGCTATTGTGATCTTTACTGCCCCATTTCTTGTTCGGATTGGAATAATTTGTCATCAGCGGGCAGATAGTTCTTTCACTGTTCCTATGTTTGAAATAAAAAGGAGCCACTGTTGCTTCGAAGGTTATCTCCGGGGCCTCACAAAGCAGAGAGCTACTGAATACTTAGAAGTTAAAGATGGGAAGAAAGCTGCCCTAGTGTGACCCATAAAACCTGAGATACCAGCTTTTTAGAGGGAGTGAGGGAGAAGGAGACAGATGCTCTCAGAGCAGTTTTATTCCATATGTGGCAGATGAGTACAGCATTCTGATGTAATCCTCCCCCCATGGGGTTTCTTCTACAGAGTCTGGGGGTGGCCCAAAGTGCTGCACAGATCCTACAAGGCTCCCTCCAGTCTGGGAGGGCACAGCAAAAGGACATTTTCTCCCCTGTAACCTCCTCACCTTCTGCCCTGGCTGGCCTGAGTACCAGGGCTGCAGGTGTGCTCTGGCTGTACCACTCTATCAAGCCCTCCTCCTGCCCTCCAGGGGTTTGGATTGCAGCCTCAGATGATCTATGTCAGGGGTCAGCAAACTTTTTCAGCAGGGGGCTGGTCCACCGTCCCTCAGACCCTGTGGTGGGCCAGACTATATATATATATATATATATATATTTGGGGGGGATGAATGAACTCCTATGCCCCACAAATAACCCAGAGATGCATTTTAAATAAAAGCACACATTCTACTCATGTAAAAACACACTGATTCCCGGACAGTCCGTGGGCTGGATTTAGAAGGCGATTGGGCCAGATATAGCCCCCGGTCCTTAGTTTGCCTACCCATGATCTACGTGGAGTTCTTGGAACTTAGGAAACGATTCTATGTTAACACTAGGAGCACAATTTTCCTTCAATGAGGGTGCAACGGGTGGTGTTCCATCAAGTTCTACTCAGAGTAGAGCTACTGAAATTAATGACCCTAACTTAGTTATGTTCTTTAATTGCAATGGGTCTCCTCTGGGTAAAACTTGGATACCACCCAATGTCTTTGTGCTGAGTAACCCCCAGATTCCTTTCTCATTCCTCTCTGCACTTAGCATGCTCATATGAGGAGGCGTGTGTCAATATCATACCAAGGCAGCAACCTTGGGTTCCTAGATGTTGTTGGACTGCCATCATCCCCAAATGCTGCCCCTGATGGCTATGGATGATGGGAGTGGTAGTCCAACAACATCTAGGAACTCAAGGTTGAGAAAGGCCTTCCCCTTCCTTCCCCCCCAAAAGTTTGCTATTTAACAGATAGCCCTTTGTGTTGCCTGGGAACATGCATGCCCGTGTCCACATGCCAAATGGGGGAAGAGGGGAAAACAAGAGTCTGTGACCCATGGAGATCCCACTGCCACCCTCGCACGAGCTGGGATTGTGCCCTATGTATTTTTGTTGCTGCATTAAAAGGACTCCGCTGCTCTTCTGCTGATGCCCTCAATCATTAGCGCTCCATCCGCTCTTGGGACCACCAGCTAAATGCTTCCCAAAGCAATCCAAACAAAAACATAGGATGTGCCTGCAGGGTGAGGGGAGGTTGCTTCAGGAAAGGTCAGGGAGCCCGGTCACTTTGTTGTGAATGTTGCTGTTAGGCCCAATCAGCCCTCATTGAAAGGAGGCAGCCGTGTGCATCCCCCTTGGAGAATAAACTTGTGAGGAGTGTGAACAACCGCAGGCTGCCAGCCTTTCCGCTCTCCCCATCCAGCCCATCCGTCCTCTGCTCTGTCAGGCACAGGGGAAGATGGATGGCGCTTGAGGATTTCTGGTCAGGGAGGGGGAGCAAGGGCCATCTGTTGCTGACTGGGAACATCTACTGAACAAAGAGGGAATGAGAGGGGAGCTCGGTGACTGTCCCCCCAGGGGAGTGCCAGCACTCATCAATCACCAAAAGCAGCTCAGCAAGATGCATATGCCTGAGTCAGAGGCCTTGGCCAACCCACCAAAACCTGGATATGGGGAATATCCTGTGCAAAGGGATAATTATCCCTTCCCTAATATTCTTTACTTGGAATCAATCCATTGGGCTCTCCTAATCTTCGCCAGCTCCCCAAGTTAGGTGTGTTTAAGCCTATTAATGCAGAAGCCAGTTAGAAGTGTGCTTTCTGAGCTGGCTATAACTTGGGAATGCCTTCTTTCTGACACTCGGTGGTGACGAGGAAGGACAAATGTTTGCTGATATGGCAGCAAACAACAAATGGGATTGTTTGTGCTTAACTGCAGGGCAGAGCTACCTGTGTTCTGTTTGGAACCACAGTCCAAGGGATGTAGATACAGAGCAAGGTAGTGCCACAAAGAGGCATGTTACCAACAGCATCCTCATCATGGAAGCTGGTCCCTTTTTTGCTAAGGAGGCAACACCAAGGAATGAACAATGAATAAGGAGCAATAAGCGATGCCTCATTCTCAAATTCTCCCAGAGTAACCTCTGCCATTTGCTGCTGCCTCTACCCTGTTCTACGGGATGCGGGTGGAGCTGTGGGTTAAACCACAGAGCCTAGGACTTGCCGATCAGAAGGTCGATGGTTCGAATCCCCATGATGGGGTGAGTTCCCATTGCTGGGTCCCTGCTCCTGCCAACCTAGCAGTTCCAAAGCACGTCAAAGTGCAAGTAGATAAATAGGTACCACTCCGGTGGGGAGGTAAACAGCATTTCCGTGCACTGCTCTGGTTCACTAGAAGTGGCTTAGTCATGCTGGCCACATGACCCGGAAGCTGCACGCTGGCTCCCTCAGCCAATAAAGCGAGACGAGCACCGCAACCCCAGAGTCAGCCATGCCTGGACCTAGTGTTTAGGGGCCCCTTTACTACCCTGTTCATTTCCCCTACCCTGTTCATTTCCCCAGGGCAATATGCTTCCTAGTCCCCCTTCCTCTCTTTTCGCCACTCTTCATTTTGGTCTTCTAGCAACTAACCAGGTCCTGGTTTCTAGTACTATTTGATTCTTCCTTGGGCTTCATAATGGAATCAGGCTCTTCTCATATTCTGTTCCCAAGAGTAACCCTGTAGTATTACAATCAAAGTTTTGCATGTTCATAATATCTACATCAAGTGGTCTTGTGAGTGTGTGTCAACAGAAGTGTATTTAGGGGAGTATGACCAGTTTACCCACACTGGGCACTGAGCCAGGAGGGTGCTGCAACAATGACAAACAATGAAAGGCAAGAGGTGTGAGGTGTGGGACACCCAATTTTGCCATTGCACCGGGCACCTCTGAAATTTCAAAGCCCACAGCCCATGACTGGTGACAGGGCTTCTGGACAACCTGTTCAAGTGAGCATTTATCCTGATTTGCTGGCACAACGCTTACATAGAGGTTAGCATACATCTGGTCCTCACTGAGTGTTGATTCTGGTTTGTCTATGGGAAGGTTATACAACAATGAGCACTCATCATGATTTGCTTGCATAGTACCTGTATGTCTTTAATGATTTGTTCATCCCATATTTCTCCCCCCGCCATCACTTTTCTAACCACAAAAGTCTGGGGTCGCATCCACACTGAACATTTGAAGCATTCTGCTACCACCTTGACTGTTACAGCTTTTCCTAAAGAAACTGGGATCTTTGGAACTCTAGTTTGTAAAGGGTTCTGAGAGTTTTTAGGAGACCCCCCTCACAGAAATACAGTTCCCAGCACCCTTAACAAACTACAGTTCCCAGGATTCTTCAGGGGAAGCCATGACTGTTAAAGAGATATGAGTGCTTTAAATGTAAAAGGCAACAAGTAAAGTCCAGTCAAAGGATACTATGGGGTGCAGCGCTCATCTCACTTCAGGTCAAGGATGCCGGTGTTTGTCTGCAGATAGCTTTCTGGGTCATGTGGCCAGCATGACTAAACTGCTTCTGGTGCAACAGAACACCATGACGGAAGTCAGAGAGCACGGAAATTTCATTTACCTTCCCACTGCAGCGGTACCTATTTATCTACTTGCACTGGTGTGCTTTCGAACAGCTAGGTTGGCAGAAGCTGGGACAGAGCAACAGGAGCTCACCCCATCATGTGGATTCAAACTACCGACATTCTTACCAGCAAGCCCAAGAGGCTCAGTGGTTTAGACCACAGTGTCATCTGTGTCCCTTTAAATGTAAGTTGTGGTGTAAATGTATATGAACATTTTTTTCCATGAGTGGATTCATTGTGCTAGGGTGACAAAGTGCTTTAAGCCATTTTAACTGTACAAACCTAAATTTCGGTGTTTGTGTGTCTTTTAATCAAATGCAAAGCTACAAATGATCCTTTTGGAATAATGTTTGTTCCAAAATAAGATTCATATTATGAATCTTCAGAGTTAGAAATTCTCTCCCAAAAGAGAAGTAAGCCTTAGAGATTTTCTTACCCCATGCAGAGATCGCAAACATAAAATGAGAAATTCAGCTAATGTGAACTTTAGCTACAGCAAATATACAAAGTCAACTGAAATCAACTCCCTTCATTCAGAACAAATTATTCCATGTAAGGGCTGATGAATTTACCCCAGAGTTCATGGTTAAATGCTGGGTTTTTCACATGAAGTAGAGGTGTCAATACAATGAATAACGCAGGGGAAATCAAAATTACAAATCAATGTTGTTTGATTGAGAGAGAGCACACATATTTTTTAAGTTGCTTGGCTTTTCCCTAACTCTCTTAATAAAATAAATAAGTAAACTACAAAGAGTGAGGCTTGCAATCTGGAACTTGGCATTTTACTTGAGCCACCGAACGGGTTGTATCCAGCCTCCCAGCATCTTTATATGATTCCCACATGGCAAAGAACCATTTTACAGACCAAATGAAGTAATCCTTTGATAAAGTGCAGTCATTTATTTGAAAAGTGTAGCCTTGCCATTAAAATGCAAATGAAATGAGTGCTAATATATTAACTTTTGATAGGAGTAGAAATGTTTTATGACAAGTGTGCTTTCATGTGGAATTTACTTACGTGCTAACAGTGGACTCCTAAGGGGAGAGTAATACCCAGCTGTGAATGTTTGTTTATTGAAGATATTAATGAAGGACAGTGATTGAAGTGTTTGAGTCTTCTCGCAGTCTTTCATTAGTTCTCTGATCCTTAATCTGAAACTGAGACTCCTCTCCCATTCTTCTTCCTGAAGGGATTCTGACCAAACAGATCATTCTTTGATCCAAGATGTCTGAAGTCTGCAGAAGAGCTGTAACATGTTTGGCACTAATAACGTTTCTACCCTCTTATATCATTTAAAGCGGCATCTGCAAACCATCCAGTCGGTGTTTCGTTTCCAAAGAGAGCCGTCATGGGCTCAAGTCTCACCCTCTTATTCTGGGGCACCTATATGGCTGTCCAGATGTTACCTGACAGCAGCTCCCACCATCCTCATTGGCCATTCAGGCTGGGGTTGATGGGATTTCAGCAGCATCTGCATGACCACACAGGTTGCCACCCCTGCTCTGTCAGGAATCCATGTTGGTAATCTCAGATGTAAGGACTGTGATTCCTTGGTGGAAGAAAAGCACTCTGCACATGTTCAGGGAATCTCTTCCTTTGGAAAGAATCTGAATGCCATTGTTACAAAAGGCTCTTTCATGCTTTGTTTTTGGAAGTATAAGTCACTGTCTCTTTAGATAAGATAAAATTTAAAAAAATCCTTTCAGTAGCACTGTAGAGACCAACTAAGTTAGTTATTGGTATGAGCTTTTGTGTGCATGCACGCTTCTTCACACTGCATGATCACACAGGTTGCCACCCCTGCTCTGTCAGGAAGCCATGTTGGTAATCTCAGATGTAAGGACTGTGATTCCTTGGTGAAAGTGTGCATGCACACAAAAGCTCATACCAATAACTAACTTAGTTGGTCTTTAAGGTGCTACTGGAAGGATTTTTTTTCTTTTAGACTACAGCAGACCAACACGGCTACCTACCTCTTTAGATATGGTGTGGTATTCAACCTAGTTTTACTCAAGAGTAGACCCATTGAAATGAATGGCCCTAACCAATGTTAATTAATCTCAGGAGGCCTACTCTGAGTTAAAAAAAAAAAGCAGCTTGGTTGCATACCATCCAGGGATTTCCAGCAGCACATTTTTGTAGTACAAAGTCTGGTGTAGTGATATTCTAATCTTTCACCAATGTGGGCATAATGTCACACAGAAGTAGGCAATGTGCTGCCCCCAGATGCTGCTGCACTCCAACTCCCATCACCCATGACTATTGGCTATGTTGACTGCATACAATGGGAGTTGGAATTCAATAACACTGATGTAACTAGACATTCTATAGTAGTAGTGGTGGTGGTAGTGGTGGTGGTAGTAATAGTAGTAGTAGTAGTAGTAGTAGTAATAATAATAATAATAATAATAATAATAATAATAATTTATTTATACCCTGCCCATCTGGATGGGTTTCCCCAGCCACTCTGAGCAGCTCCCAACAGAATATGAAAAACACGATAAGACATCAAACATTAAAAACTTCCCTAAACAGAGCTGCCTTCAGATGTCTTCTAAAGGTCAGATAGTTGTTTATTTCCTTGACATCTGATGGGAGGGCATTCCACAGAGCGGGCGCCACTACCGAGAAGGCCCTCTGCCTGGTTCCCTGTAATCTCACTCCTTGCAGTGAGGGAACTGCCAGAAGGCCCTCGGTGCTGGACCTCAGTGTCCAGGCTGAATGATGGGAGGTGGAGATGCTCCTTCAGGTATACTTTAGGGCTTTAAAGGTCAACACCAACACTTTGAATTGTGCTCAGAAATGTACTGGGAACCTTCTAGGAACCCAAGTTAATGAATGTCAGCTTTGCAGGCTTCCAATTCTTACTTCCAATTCACCACCGCCACCTACTCCAGTATTTCAGAATCAGCTTGAAGGTAGGACTGGGAAGCCAAATGCTTTGTGGTACAGTTGTAGCTGGAATGTTGAGCAAGGACAGTAGAATCCTAGGTTCAAATCATGACTCAGTAACAAAGTTAACTGGGTGGTCCCGGGTTAGTCACCCTTAGGGCTAGGAGAGAAATTGGATTCTCTTGGCATTGAAAAGTGAACCTGACTAATTCACACTTTCCAAAACAATGTGCAAAGAGCCATCCTCCAAAATTCATGTAGCTACGAATTTTGCAAAGCAGTTCTCCAACAAAGAACTGTGAACAGAAATGCATATTCTGGGGTGAAGTATGTATAAAAATGTATGTATTGGTGAAAATAACATGCAAGAACTTAGTAAACTGGGGAAATGGTTTTGCAAAAATGTTTATATTATGCAAAATTTGCATATAAAATGAGTATATAAGGAAAAATTCATACTAAAATGCTGATTACGAATATACAGTGGTACCTCAGGTTAAGAACTGAATATGCAGTGGTACCTCAGGTTAATGTGTTCCGGAGGTCTGTTCTTAACCTGAAACTGTTCTTAAACTGAAGCACCACTTTAGCTAATGGGGCCTCCTGCTGCTGCCACGCCGCCGCCACACGATTTCTGTTCTCATCCTGAAGCAAAGTTCTTAACCCAAGGTACCATTTCTGGGTTAGTGGAGTCTGTAACCTGAAGCGTCTGTAACCCGAGGTACCACTGTATGTGTGTGTGTGTGGATGTGATGTAGAAATGTGGAAAACCAAACTGAAGTGTGGAAAAAATGAGAAACCAAAATAGATTCACATATACCTAGTCACCATCATTCTGCAAACCTACCTCATACTGGTTGTGGTGGTTGTTGTGTGTAAATGTGATATTTCTGTAATTTCAATTATTACAAAATATTCCTAAAATAGCACATTTAGAAAATAACCTATGAAACCGTACCTCAACCCTACCTTGCAGGGTTGTTATGAAGGTAAAAAGGGTGGGGAGAATTATGGTATGCACACTGCCCATGCTCTTTGGAGAAAGGTCAGAAATGTATATAAAATAAAATGCTTTCAGGCATTGAGTGGATAGCGTAAAGGCAAACTGGTCCATCTGTTCTCACAAATTTCAGAGGGAATGAAGGATACCCAGTGCATTTCCAAGCTCTGCTCAGTCCTCTCTGTGTGTCAGGCCTTTCGAAGGGAGATATCAGCCAAGAGGCATCAGCTAGCAGCAAGGTGGAGACAAAAGTGAATTGTTAACCAGCCATTCAGATGGAGAGAGGGAGGCCTGAACCCCCTCCAAGGCTCTTGATTTATGGCTTGTGATAATATGTTTTGGAGCACCACAACCCAGAGTGCTGTGCGGCGTGACCTGTAAAAATAAGTCTATTAACCCTAATCAATCTCCCATTATCCACCCTCGCTTGCAATTTAGCCGGCAAAAAGGAGTCACTGAGAGCTCTCAGCCTAGTTTGAACTAATCCCATTGTCTTTCGTAATCAGGGGGCCTTGGAAGAAAAAGCAACTCCTTCTTTGGAGCAGCAGCAGCATAATCGCTCTGTGTGGATTTTTGAGGGGTGGGTGGGGGAGCCCTCCTCATTTCATCTTTTAATGAGAAAAGGGAGAACTGTTTTCCTTCTGAATTGCCAGGCTAATTGAGGGCCGGGGCTCTTGTGGCGTTCCTGGCCCTGTTGGGTACTGGTTCCCAGGGCTCTGGAGGGCACTCTGTCTCAGCAGTCCGTAAAACGGCTCTAAACAAACTTCCCCTCCTCGCTAGTGAGAGACTTTACTCCCGTTAAGTGCTTTATTACAGGGGCTAATTATGAAGGTTATCACAGATTCGTCCTGCCTCGGAAGGGGTTCTCTTAGCCCTTTGTCGCCTCAAAGGCAAACCTGTTTCAACCTCTGCAGGGAAGGGGGGGCAGGAACTGGCACCTTGCCCCTCCGAGTCCAACGCCAATGTATTCTGCCACAAATGGGGCTTGAATTCATTTCAGGTTGGTGGAGACGACGAAATAGCCTGCAAAACTGTTTCCTGACTGAGACTTTTTCTGTCCATTTGTAGGGAAATTTGGAGCATGTCAGAAAACCCAAAAGTTTTATATTAGCAACAATATTTTAAGAATTGCACCCTGGAGGGTTCAAGGTGCTTTGTAGACACCATAGTAGTAATATCTCAGCATATAATATTACTTTGGCAGACCTGTGGCCATTTTTGGTATGAGCTCCAGCTTTTAGTCTGATTTATTACAAATCACTTAATCATCCGTTCAAAGTGTTTATAATCTTATTTTTTTTTATCCCAGATATTCGAAGTAGATTTTATTGAAATGATAGGTGATGTATTACTAAGATATAGTTTGTATACACACTATGCATTAAAACAATATTTTAAGCACATTTTCCCCCTCCCAAAGCATCCTGGAAACTGTAGCTTCCCCCCTTCCAGAGCTATAATTCCCAGTACTTTTAAAATACAGTTCCCAGGTTTATTGTGGGGTGAGTGTCCATGCTTAAAATTCTCTTTAAATATATGGTGCGTATGTAGCCCTAAACTGTTCCTCCCTTGACTTGACTTTCCACTTTTAATGTGCATCACAAATACTTAGGAACCAAGGCGGGGGATAGGGAGAGACAAGGAACTCACAACATATTTGGACAGATCCAAATGCTCCGAATGTGTGGGCTGCATGCACACACTAAAATGTCTGATCCAAGAGTCGGAGCAGCAAATGGAGACCATCCCCACCCCCAGCCAGGATTTCGTTGCTACAGGATTTCTTAAATTCCATTTGAACATGAGAAGGGGCAAAATAAATATCTGAGGTGGGCCCCTTGGTGGTGCTGCATGTGCTAGCAACACTTCCTGACTGATGCCTGACTGACATTTGTTTTGACAGGGGCTTTCTTGCCTGTATGTGGGATGCAAACCCATCAGAGTACAGTGGTACCTCGGGTTACAGACGCTTCAGGTTACAGACTCTGCTAACCCAGAAATAGTACCTCAGGTTAAGAACTTTGCTTCAGGATGAGAACAGAAATCATGTGGCGGCGGTGCAGTGGCAGCGGGAGGCCCCATTAGCGAAAGTGGTACCTCAAGTTAAGAACACTTTCAGGTTAAGAACTGACCTCCGGAACGAATTAAGTTCTTAACCTGAGGTACTACTGTAATGTTAATCCTTGGGACTGTCCTGTGCCTGCTGCATTATCAGTGTTGGTGGTGGGGTGGTGGAGAGACATGGAGTGCTGGATTCATAACTCTGCCCCCCCTTTGTTTTTAGCCCAATTAAAAACGGGTGCCCAGAACCCATTCGCAGGAGCATTTCTTCTGGCTGGATCAGGGTGAATCTCTTAGGCTGCATCCACACAGCATGTTTAATACACATTGGAAGCACAGGACTTCCTCCGAAGAATCCTGGGAACTGTAGGTCATCCCTCACAGAGCTAAAATTCCCAGCATTCCTAACATACTATGGTTCCCATGGTGAGGCAAAGTATTTAGGATCAGGGTATTTAGGATCCAGGTGGCTGGTGCCTTATGTTACCTATTGGTGACAAGCATGCAATGGATACAGAAAGTAGGGGAAAGGAACCAGGGCTATAACAGATCTACAATGTTATTTAGGAATACTGATCAATATTTACAGAACAGGGTGGATACTTAGTCAACAGTAGCAGATTTAATTTACTTGCCAAGTCATCCAGCCGGTAGTTGTGATGCAGTGCCAAAATAGTCATGATTTGGGGCCTAACCATCACAAAATTCAGATTTGGAAACTGTG
The DNA here is from genome assembly GCF_964234715.1 of Podarcis melisellensis. Taxonomy (NCBI): domain Eukaryota; kingdom Metazoa; phylum Chordata; class Lepidosauria; order Squamata; family Lacertidae; genus Podarcis; species Podarcis melisellensis. The sequence continues at coordinate 38,870,583 of NC_138529.1, forward strand.
ACATTGTAGAATAGAATTTATGTGTCTGCCTGAGTATTTGTTACATGTTTCTTCATGTCCTCTGATATCTTGACTGCCACTGGACCATGCTCGACCAGACTTTAGCAATATGTATTACTTAATAAATGGACTGTTAATGCTGGGGGTATTCATCTTAGTTTTGCACGTTGTATATCTAAATAAAAAGAACATATAAAAATGAAATAGAATAAATGTAAGAGGAATATTTGCCTCCTGTTTTGATTTCTTCCCATGTTTTGAAGCTTATCCATCATGACTAAGAATTACCTACCTCTTTTTGATGTTGTTCCTTCTAACAGCCGACTCAGGTGGTGTGTGTCAGCAGGATTGGAGCCAAAACAGGACCTTTTAAGAAAGAGAGGGCAGTATCAGCATGCTTGGGTAGTCATTGAGGTTTGCAGAACTACAGGTTATTTTTTAAAAAAGCCAACCTATAAGGTAGCAAAAGCCAAAGAGAGTCTGAAAATCCTCAGCAGCCTCTGGGAGTCACTGAATCTTAAATGTAAATGGAAAAAAGGGAAAACAAAAAAATTAAGTGGGGAGGGGGAGAGTGAACTGTCTGTACCTGCTTCAGCCTTGTGCTTGCTTGTAGCAAGAGTAAAGAACCTGCAGCCATCTAAATGTCACTGGCCTATCAACCCCGAGCACTGGCCATGTTGACTAGGGCTGGTGGGAGATGGAGAACCAAGGGTTCCTCATCCCTGCCTTCTAGTAGCCTGGAGGAGGGCATTTCAGGAACCTTGAATAGGATACTCTAGAAGTTGAAGATAAAAGGCAATGTGTTGTTGCCGGTCACACCTGTAAAACCAAAATCTGTGAATTTCAGTGCTGTTTTTAAACTGAACATTATATACAAGGCTTCCTCTGGGAGGAGGGACCTTCTAATCCTTCTCTAGATGTGCATGTATATGTTATGAGTGATCAGCTCTGGATACATTTCAAAAAGTAGCAACTGAATAGCCATATTTGAGGATGAAACAATTTTTGAAAGACCATTGCCAGATCTTTGCTACGCTCTGAAGTGTCATATTTAGTCTGTGCGGGTTATGCAAGGATCTTATATTCACATTTGCTTTGTGGGAGTTCCTCAGGCAACCAATCAGAATGAGAAACTGCTGCTTTTAATGGACCTGTCAGGACAAGGACTCTGAATGGCAGGCACAATCCAATGTGGACCTTGTGTATTTAATCACTGCCTTCTCTGCTTCAGGGTGTAGAGACATTTGCATGTATTCTGCTCAATACAGTAATATATACACACCGGCCGTGCATGAAAACGGCAAAAAAATCCAATTAAAGAGGATGGGGAGAAAACGTTTATAAAGAACGGGGTAGATATTGCATATTATGGATCTGAGTAAGTTATGAGACTTATTTTATGAGTTCAAATCCCCAGGTGTTATTTATAGACCGTCTTTGGAGATAAACCCATAATTCATCCTCATCTATGGGAATTTCTCACTGTTCTGAAGAGAAGGCATTCATATTTTTTAAAATGTCTGCCGTGGCGAAAGGAAGGAATTAATGCTAAGAAGTCAGCGATAATATGCTGCTTTATGGGACTGAGTTATTGCTCTGTCAGCATTGAAATGAATATCCTGAGCCACGGACAAATCCTTTTTCACCTGAATCTGGACTGAAGCCGCCATTCCCAAATCAAACCACATCATCAGTTCCAGTAATTAATTTCTCAAATTTAACCCTGTCATTTCTATTCCAAAATATATTTATCCCATCTCCCCCCTCCTCCAAAGTATTGACATTTCCTTTATTCTATGATGTTTTTCTCTACCCATAAATCATGCAAGTGTGCCTTGGAGAAATGGAAAGGGATATGTTGTTCATCTCTCCCTTTATGCATGGATAACTTCCTGCAAAGTTCATATCCATTAGATATCTTCATGGAAGCACTGGTTGGATTAACAGAGGGGGCCAGAGATGCTGTACACATATCCTCAAATGATCTTGAAACATTTTGGGTTTAGATTTTGCAGCCAGGACTCCAAAGAGTATTCTTCTTCTGTGTTCCCAGCTTCAAAAGCTTATAAATCATGAACTCCTGCACCTCTCCTATACACATGTCATAAATATGTATAGCAGAAAAGAGGATGGAGACAAGCACTTCATTCCCCATCACCACAACTGTGCCATTCAATACAACATCTTCCAGATGTTGCTGGACTCCAACTTCCATCCGTCTCAGCCAACATGGCCAATCGTCAGGGATGAGACCAACAAAACCTGATAGGCCACCAGTTCAACATCTGGACTTAAGGTGTGTATTGGGACATTTGCCTGAGCCTTAGTCAGTGCAATGCTCCTGATGAAATGGAGCAACATGGACTTCAGCAATCGGCATTTGGCTTCCTCTCTTCCTGTAATGATGGACTAGTTATTGAACTAATCACAGAACTCTGAGAAATATGAAGACTGCCTTTTCCTCAGTCTACATATTAGAAAGGTAGAAGGTGCAAGGCCAGGATTTCGGACATGTTCATGCTTCTCCATTAAATTTGAAGCAGCACAACTGTCAGGCAGGCATTAGTCAGTGACAGCATACAAGGCAACCACAACATTGGGTCAGTGGGGCTACAGCTGGGAAACACAGGAAGCTATCTTATACTAAGACAGACCCTCAGCCCATTCAGTTCTGTTAACAATGACTGGCAGTGGCTTTCCAGGGTTTGGGAGAAGGGTTTTCCCTCAGTCCTGCCCAGAGATGCTGATGACTGAAGCTGGACTAGCACTGGACTATTGAAAGCCCCCAAAAACTTCATCTTGTTTCTCCTGTGCTTGTATTTGTTGTCCCCTTCCTACCCCCACTTCTGCAACAAAAGCTCATTTCTCAGCTCAGTTCATTCCTTTACCTTCTTTTACCTCGCACGTCTATTCAGGAATGATGCTGAAAGTTTGCCCCACTCCTTCTAATTGTTACCAGATGTCAAAATGAAGGATGCCGCTCAATTGCCTTCACTCCAAGTGGGGCAAACACATGAAGACACAATGCTATTGTAACTGTAGCCTATGAAAGCCATCAGGGCTAAGTGCTGCAGCCATTAAAGAGACAAGCAGAATGAGAAACTTACATAAAAGGAGAGAGAAAACCTGGAAATATCTCCATGTCACTAGGTTGGTGCGGCCCCATAATGAATGTCATGTGCAGGTCTCCTTAAAAATATGGGAGCATTAAGAAAAACAACAACAATCTTTTACTAAACTTTTTGGGGAGGGTTTATTTTTTTCATCTAAAGCAAGGGAGCCAGTCAGAACGCTCTGCAAAATGGTGTGCCTAAGGCCATATCCACACCATACATTTAAAACAACATCATGCCACTTGATGCAGTCATGGTTTCCCTCCAAAGAATCCTGGGAACTGTGCTTTGTAAAGGGTGCTGAGAGTTGCCAAGAGACCCCCTGTTCCCCTACAAATCCCACAGCGGTTTAACGATCAATCCCTCTTCCCAGGGAACTCTGGGAATTGCAGTTCTGTGAGGAGATGACGCATCTCCTAACTATTCTCAGCACCCTTCATAAACTGCAGTCCCCAAGATTGTCTGAGGGGAGCCATGATTGTCAAGGTGGTATAAGAGTTCTTCAAATGTATGGGGCAGATCCACTGTGTAATAATAATAATAATAATTTATTATTTCCCCAGCCACTCTGATTTATTAAGAATAAATCGATAAAATGCCAAACATTAAAAGCTTCCCTAAACAGGGCTGACTTCCCTAAACTTCACTCAATCCAGTCACTGTAAACCTGGGGTGAGGGACCTATGGCCCTCCAGAAGTCATTCAACTCCAGCTCCTACCGTAGTACCATGGAGTTGGAAGGGGCCCTGGGGATCATCTAATCCCTGCAATGCAGGGCTATGCAGCTGTCCCTTACCGGGATTGAACCTGCAACCTTGGCATTATCAGCACCACACAAACCAATGGAACTATCAGCCCCAGGCGACAATGACAGATGGTTGGGGATGATGGGGGTTGTAGTCCAGCAACATCCAGAAGACCTAAAGGTCCCTACTCTTGGTGTACCATAGATTCCACTTAGATTGTATTTAACAACATTGTTTCACAGTTCCTATCATATCCTTCGAGACACTGCAGGAAAGGAAGTGATCATTTTGGAGACACCCTGGGACTCTTCACAGACGCTGTACAAAGAGCAATGGAAGCCTCATTTATGCACCGGGAGAATATAGATAGGCTGTTAGTAATATCTCCAGATCTCTCCCTGCCTGACCATATGGAAGCCTGGTCTCTGGATTATTACGTATAGGAAATAACTATGAAAAACTAGCTGAAGAACACTGTGGTGTTATGTGCTCTCAGTCCCTCCAATCCAAGCCTATTCTTTATGGAGTTTTCATTCTCCAGGGGATGTGGTAACTAGTGGATTAGCCCTGATTTACAGCATTACTCTGCATGTTCCCAGCTCTGCATGTTTATTTCAATACCTTTTTTGGTTATTAAATGCCCATTATGCACCGTAATCCTTATAAAGAGAGGCCTCTTTAGAAGTACGGCGCATATACAACATCTTTGCAAAACAGTAAGTGGATTCATGGGAACGGGCCACTAAAAATAAATTACCTCGTTTTTCCTTTTGGTTGAAGCAGCCTATCTACAATGTGCTTGAAGGCAGCGGAGCTCTGATTTACAATTGGGTTTCCCAGAGATCAAATAAAAGTCAAATGGGGAATGATGGAAATTTCTCAAGGGAGAAACCAAGTCTAGGTAATCGGCTTTCACACTTCCCTTTCCAAAGAGGCCAGGAGAAGTCATGCTCACTGACACCTGGTTGAAATGCCTGAAAAGCTCAGCAACGCTGTTCCTTCCCACCACCCCGGTTTTTATAAAATAAGGATACAAATACTTCCTTCCTTCTGCATGGCTTCATTACATGCTTTCCATTTTGCAAATACAGTGGTACCTCAGGTTACATACACTTCAGGTTACATACACTCCAGGATACAGACTCCACTAACCCAGAAATAGTACCTCGGGTTAAGAACTTTGCTTCAGGATGAGAACAGAAATCGCTTGGCAGCAGCAGGAGGCCCCATTAGCTAAAGTGGTGCTTCAGGTTAAGAACAGTTTTAGGTTAAGAACAGACCTCCGGAACAAATTAAGTACGTAACCAGAGGTACCACTGTATATCAGCCAAACAGACTACAGGGAAGCCCAAGCATTTCTATTATCTGTTCTGATTACTAGTCTGGGGTGGTCCATGGGAGAGTTGTTTCAAAGGGCTACACCAGGCGGGGGCAACCCTTTTTCTGTTGGAGGCCAGGATTTCTGGGAGCAGGGGCTTTCTGTCAGGAGCTGAAGTCAATGGTGGCCTGGCATGCCCATTTGCACCCTCTCTCTATATATATTTTCACCACCCTCCCCCCCCTCTCTCTGTCATTCTGATACTTCATTTTCAGCCCAGTGGAACAATATCTTTATCTCCACAAACCCCACAGGCCAAGTTAGACAGGTGGGTGGGTGCTGCCCAACTGTCAATCATTTGGTGTCATAATGACTTCAGGGGATCACCTCTGAAGTGAGGGACACAACTTTATCTGCCTACCACTTGATGTCACTTATGACTGGTTCCCACAAACCAGGGGTGTGGTTTGTGGGAATTGTCCTTGCTGACAAAATTAGGGCCCTTGTAATGTGGCGCTGTGGGTTAAAGCCTCAGCGCCTAGGGCTTGCCAATCGAAAGGTCGGCGGTTCGAATCCCCGCGGCGGGGTGCACTCCCGCTGCTCGGTCCCAGCGCCTGCCAACCTAGCAGTTCGAAAGCACCCTCAGGTGCAAGTAGATAAATAGGGACCGCTTTCTAGCGGGAAGGTAAACGGCGTTTCCGTGTGCAGCTCTGGCTCGCCAGAGCAGCGATGTCACGCTGGCCACGTGACCCGGAAGTATCTTCGGACAGCGCTGGCCCCTGGCCTCTTGAGTGAGATGGGCGCACAACCCCAGAGTCTGGCAAGACTGGCCCGTACGGGCAGGGGTACCTTTACCTTTAATACCTAGTTAGCCCCCCTCCCTCAACTTCTCCAGACGTACAATTTCCTGACTTCACACACATGGCAAAAAAATCCATTTTGGTAACACAAACAACAAATGACAAATACTGGGACCCTATGGGATCCCTGGTGGGTGACTAGTGGTCCCAGAGAGTGACTGGAGATGGGCATGCTGGTGCTGATCTCCACAGTGAGGGGATCGAATGTGTATTCCTGTATTCACATTGTGGATGAGTATCACATTGGGTGACATGCTTCCAGATGTGAAGGGTCATGCAAATGTGCATCGGTATCTGGTCTGAATGTGTAGGTCCTGGTCCAGAGAGAGATCTTCATTTGAGTAGGATGGGGCAAACACTGGCAGGCTTTAACCAGAAGCATCCTGTTGAATTTTAATGAACCTCATTCACATAGTGCAGGCTGAGGAACATAGAAATCTGCCTTATACTCTCAAAGCACTGGGTCCCTCTAGCTCAGTATTGTCTTCACGGACTGGCAGCAGCTCCCCAATATTTCAGGCAGGCTTCTTTCCAAGTCCTACCTGGAGATGCTAGGGATTGAACCTGCGACCTTCTGCATGCAAAGCAGATGTGCTACCACTGAGCTATGACCCTTCCCCACTTGCCCAATAAGCCAATGCCATTATAATGTGGCATTTCTGATGTTACACATTATGGGCACAATACAGCCCTTTTAATTTACATTGAGTTTAGGGGCAGAGAGCTGAACACCCACTTCACTCTGCTAATAACATCTGTGATTTTCTTTCTAAATAACATTTCTTAACTTTGCTTGGATCACGTTCTAAACTTATAAGCAGATGGAATCTGATTTAGGTAATAGCATTATTATTATTTTGTTATATTTGAAGTGCAACAATGTTCTTACAACACAAATGAAAAATATGGAAGGGATGGGGTGGAGTGGGGAAATAAAGAATATTTGAACCAGATGTGGAAGAAGGTATTATTTTTCTAACAAATAACTGTACATTTAGGAAATGTCCTACTGTGGAGCTGCACTGAATCAAATAACTTGCAAAAGGAGATCTACACCGAAGAATTAATTAAATATCATCTTGTGGGAATTAAAACATTTAAGGGCATTGTTTTGTGTCATTGAGCCAAATTCCCTTAATCATGCCTAAAATATGCACAGGTTTCCTCCCCCCCCTTAATATTCAGTCTGCTAGTGGGTCTTTCAAAATTGTAAATTACTAAGTATAAAATGTAATTAAGGAAAGTAAGATTGAGTTGAATGGGACTTACTTCCAAGAAACTAGATATAGGCTTGTAGCCTTGCAGAACAAACCTACATCTGTGTACCCAGAAGTAACTTTCATTGGGGCTTAGTCCCAGGAAAGTAGATGGAACTGCAACTTGTACTGCAATGTGTCTACTCATATGCAAGAAAGAAACCTGAAAATATCTTTTAGCAGAGAAATGCACTGAAAAAGCACTGGGAAATGTGTATTTTATAGGAAGAATGGATTCAAAACTTATACATGTGGGTTTTTTCAGGTGTTCTTTAAGAATGCCAACAAAAAACCAAGATGGACTGGATCTGTGGTTGAAAAGCAGTGAAACCGACATGGAATAGATGTACACTGGTCCATCCAATCTAAAGTCCAATGAAGTCATCATGCTGTCTACTGTCTGGGGTGTGGCTGAGCAAGAGTCACAGTGATGAGAGATATTACTCCCTTCCTTCAAAGGCCTACGCCATTTAGGAAACTGATTTATTTGAGGTTTTTCTATAGAATACAAGTGGTCTCCAGAACATTACTCTAGCATGGCAGCTGTCAAACTCTTGCTACTTGTTTAAAAAGAAAATGTTCTCATTCATTTTAGAGAGAAATAATCAAGCCAATATAGGAAAGGAAGTTGATTTTTGTACCTAATACCACGGAAACTAGCACTGATACGCCCAGGAACCTCACCAAAATGCTGGAGAGGCTGCACCTCCACAGGCACATACTTCCACATGTGGTGGGAATGCCCCCAAATCCAACTCTTCTAGACATACAAGAAATATGCAAAATAACTAATCAAGTATTAGAAGTCACCCCAGAACTAGCCTTACTGAACATCTTCCAAGATAATAATGCCCACTCACATTATAAAGAACTCATAACCCACCTACTCTCAGCAGCCAGAAGCATCATAGCCAGAAACCGGAGAGACCTGTCAGGAGTAAGCATGGACCAATGGTATCAAATAATATGGGAAACAGCCTTACTAGAAAAACTAACCAATAAACTGAAATTGACATGGGGACAAATAAAAGAAGACGCCTTCACCCCGGTATGGTTCCCCTTTATCACATACACAGCCCAATAAGACAACAACAAGAATCCACTGACAGCATACGAATCAATCTGGCTAACCTGATCCAAACACACACACACACACACACAAAGCAAATCTCACTACAGCCAATCAAAGAAAACCAACCACACCTTAAGCCACCCCCAACCTATCTCACCACCAAGGAAATACAAAAAGCGAATAGTAAGAGAACCTATACAAGTGACGCTGACACAAAACCCCAGACATACACTAAGTAGAAGAATAGAAGCATAACCACCTGATCCCACCCTACCCACCATTCCCCTCTTCCCCTTCCCCCCTCTTTTCTTCCTAACCTAATACTGCATGCAACGCTAATGTATCACAACAAATGAAACTGATCTGTAGAAAACACAACTTGAAAAAAGAGACAATGCATGTATTTTTCTAAACTAATAAAACTTTAATAATTTTTTTTAAAAAAAAGAAAGCTGATTTTTAAGACACTGGATATAAACCTGCAATGCTCTTGTTTCTATGATATGCTGTTCTCTGAACTGCTTCTATCAGTATGTGTGGAGGTTCAAGATCTGTTTCTGAAAAGTGAGTCATTTTTCTTAATGAATTTGGGTTGGCTGCTCCTATTCTTTAAGGAGCCCACTTGTGCAATAAGATGGGATGTTCTTCTTATCCCCAACAGTGTTCTGATATAGGAGCAGAAGATGAGAATCTGACAAAAGAAGGTGAAGGGGGTTAGAGTATCATTTTGCAAATGTGGCCGATCAGAATTCCTGTGGAAGCAGGACTTGTTAGAGAGACAATGCTTCATTTTCTGGCAACGGTAGAAACTTTTGTCACAGAGAACAGCTGGATTCACCTCTGGGTCACGGGACACAACCTTTTAGACCTCCAGGTCACTATTTTCAAAAACAGGTCGGGTCAGCAGTGGCTTCTGTCCTGACACAGCTCTCCGGTGACCTCTACAAAATAAGACAGCAATGGCATAATTTCAACACCAACTTCGTCCAATGACAAACTGCCATTCTGTTGATAGACACGAGTCTGTGGTTAGGACTGCCCAGATGGAGGGACTTTGCTTTGTATACCAAAGGGATCCCAGGCACCTAGTTCCCCAAAAAGACAAATTTTCACAGGGAGGGTGCCATTGTTAAGAGATATTGTTAAGTTTAGGACTCCTATCATGGTTCTTTTAAAAGTAGTGAATAGGCTGCATAGCCATGCCATCAGCACAACCCCCACCCCTTGGTGTTCTGGTCATTGTTAAGCTCGGGCAGAGGCTTTCTGGAAACCTATACAGTGGTACCTCTGGTTAAGTACTTAATTCATTCCAGAGGTCCGTACTTAACCTGAAACTGTTCTTAACCTGAAGCACCACTTTAGCTAATAGGGCCTCCTGCTGCTGCCGTGCCACCGGAGCACGATTTCTGTTCTCATCCTGAAGCAAAGGTCTTAACCTGAAGTACTATTTCTGGGTTAGTGGAGTCTGTATCCTGAAGTGTATGTAACCTGAAGCGTATGTAACCCGAGGTACCACTGTACATTTCTTTGCTCTTCCTTTGCTGCCTAGAATCTCATAGAGCATTTCATGGCTGAGAAGGGATACGAACGTGGTTCTCCCCAGTCCAAGTTTGACACACAATCACTACATAGGTTCTCCCTTCATGGGTCTCAGCTGGTGTGGAATCCTTGAATGCTCCCTCAACTGCCAGGTGTGTTCAGCCATCCTGCCTCTAAATGAGGAAAGTCATAAGCATCTGAAACAGGCTAGAGAAGAAAATGACTTTTGAATATGAGACAGAAAGGAAAGCAGAGGGAAGGTTTTGAAAAGTTGCAATGCTATTTAAATGGAAGAATTAACAAGGAGGCACATGAAGGTGGGAATTAGACTGATTTGGGGCTAGATAGTTTTTAAAGGCGAGGCCGAGGAGGCAGATGGTTGCAGGAGCAATGGTGATCAATTTACACCAAGATGCAATTTAAACTGATGAACTAGGGATGTGGAACTGGCAGCCGCAGAATCAGATCAGTTTCAGAATAGATGGAATCTGAACTCATAAAGAGAGTGAGAGAAAGCACATTTTGAATAAAGGACTTGTGCTTTGTTTGCATTTTGAATTAGCAGTAATGATAGGTCCTCTTGTGGATTAGGGAAGGACTGTTTGGGTAACACTTCCTTTAAATATTTGCAGAGGGATTAGGCTAGGAAGAAGGTGAAAGGCATTGATTCCAAGATGGTCTTGTCTGCTTAAGCAGCTCAGTCAAACATGTCACTATCTTGCAGTTTTATCCAGTGTCACTTCTTCACTACCAGACAATTTCTTCCACCCAAAAGCCTCACAACCAAGCTCAAGTTCAGGGATCCTAACAGCCATGCTCCTCTCCCAGGAGACTACTTTTTTCATTCAACTTCCCCACCTCCTCCCTGTAAGCTTCATTAACGTGTGACCCCGAATTTCCAGATGCTCCCAAACTACAGCCAGTTTTATTCCAGTTTTGTGTTGCTTTGTGCTGCAAACCCCACATTTTGTGCCATCCCCCCCCCAGCAACCAAATAATTGACAAAGCAAATCAGGGTCACAAATTGATGCCCAAAAATCCAACCTTGTTCGATTGACTCCAAACTGGTACCAAAGTGTTGTGCTGGTTTTGTGCCGCAAACCCCTGTTGCTCCCCAAATTGAGTAACTGATACTTAAACCGGGGGCCATAGGGACACCCGTGAGTGTCAGTTACTTACTTTGGGTGGGGTGGCACAAAATGTGGGCTTTGCAGCATAAAACTTGCACAAAAAGTTCAGGGTCACACATTAATGAAGCTCCCCAGTAGACTACCTAAGAACAGAAGTCTTGCTGGATCAAGGTAGTGGCCCATCTAGCCTACATCTTATTCTCTCATTGGCCAACGATGCCTGGAGGAAGCCTGAGAGCAGGACCTGAACACTAGAGCTCTCTTCCCAGTCATGTTTCCTGTGCTGGGCCCAGGGGTAACCCGTGAAACACAGTCCAGGACTGGTCCAGAATCCAAAGGTTCCACTGGGAGTCAGTCCAACAGGGCCAAGGCAGAACACGAGGTAGGAAACCAGGCAAGGACAGGTACAGGATCTAGCATACAGCAATGTTGCTCCCGCAACCTGGGGCGGGGTCTGACAGTCTTTTATCTTTGTCTGGGTAGCAGCCGGACCTGCTCCCCTGGCAACTCACCTCCCTGTTTTGCCCGAAGGTGAGCACTCCTCCTGCGAGTACTCAGGTCTCTCCTTCTCTCAGACCTTAGTCGTTGGGTTATTAGACCCAGGGGCCATCTCAGTCTCCCTGACTCAACCGGTAGTGGATCAGCTGTAAGTGATTGCCCAGCTGAAGGCAACGAGGTAATCCCCGCATCTGGAGCCAGGGCAGGCTCAGGCCCCTGACTCGGCCCAGCTGGTGTTTGTTGCAGGGGAACCTGTGCAAACTGGGATTCTTTAGGATCAGGCCCCAGATTTGGTTCAGATGATGCCTGAGGCAAAGGATCCGATGCAGACTGAGTCTCCTCTGGTTCTGAGTCTGAGTCCGAGTCCCAGGCCATCACATTTCCCAGCAACTGGCATAGCTCTTCATATCCCATGGCTGCTAAGTGTGTTTACTGGTTGTCTTCATTTGATTATCTGGGGGAGTTTTCCTCACCTTAGATTTCCAAGACTTCTGCAAACTGTGGGGCACTGGGATACCTCCCACTTGTGCATGGATGGTACTCTTTGGGCTGCATAAAGATCCATACTTAGATAATAAATTCACTATTTGTGTAGGATACGCTTAGCATATTACTGATTTTGTGTTGAGTGCAGTGTTAACCATTTTGGGTACACAGAAGAGTTAGGGGTTTCTCTCCTAGTCCACTGCAATTATACAATGACTGTAAATTTGAGTTAGGATCAAGTATGTTTCCCCCCCTTAAAGTTTCCAGTTTGGGGAGGCTGAAAGTGATAGACAATTGACCCTCCCTGCCCTTTCTAGGGAGCCTCTTGATAGAGGGTCTCTATCTGTGCTTACCAACTGTGAATGCTGTTTTCTCCAGCAGACTTGTTCACCAGCCCAAATATCCATGAGGTCAGGTTTCTGGGCTTTCATATCCTAGAATGGATTTCTGGCCAAAGGCGCTGTCCATTGTAGGTGGGATTGCATGCTTGCAATTTCATTACAGTGAAGGAAGGAAGAATGTCCTAAGGGGTGGAAGGTTTAGTAATACAATTTAGATACTTTCACCCATAGGTCACAGGTTCTGTCACGGCTAAAATGGCCGCTGTTTCTTTAATGCGAATAAAGCTGGGTCAGCATGACTCAGCGGTCTGCACCAAGTTGTATATATAAGTGAGAAATGTTAGTTTGTTGCTGAGGCTGGTGTTTGGGTTGGTTGGTGCTGGTGTGTGGAGTTATTCAGTCGTGTTTTGCACAAAGACTTTTAAGAATAAAACTCTGCAAGGATATTCTCGTGGACTCTTTTTGTGCCGACAAGGGTCCGAGGACCAGGCTGAAGAGGCAAAGGGAGGTCAGAACCTTTTCCTCCTTTTTTTTGCTTTTTACAAACACTGACAGGTTATGGGCCCAGTGTTTCTGAGCATGTGCAGAGTGCAAAACGACTGACAGCATCTCAGCAGGGAGCTGGTGAGTCCTGGTGGTGTATGGAGCCGGTGGCTGTGCGTTGGAGCAGTTGGTGGCAAGCTGTAACTGTCTGCAGCGACGCTGGAGCAGCTAGGATCTGAGGACCAGAAAAGCACTCAGCGTCGGCTACTGGAACAGTTTGAACTGCTAGAGGACCACAGTAGGCGACTCACAGAGCGGCTACACCAGTTGCAGAGCCAGGCGGGACCTGAGGGCCAACAGAGGCAGCAGCTAGAAGCCGGTGAGTGCCAGCCAGGACCATCTAGTGGGACTCTAAAGAGAGAGTCTGGAGAGTTTGCTGGAGGCCCCACAGAAGGGGCTCAGCAAGCACCAGCAGAGATGGCAGATTTCCAGTCTTCCCAAGTTGTAAATATTGGGGGAGGCATCCCTTTTGAACTTCTCTCAGAAAGCAACTGGCTGAGTTGGTCAATTAAAATGCAGCAGTTGTTAAGGAGAGATGGACTATGGGACTGTGTTGAAACTGAGGTTTTGAGGACTGACTCTGCTGAGAAAAAACGGCTAGATGAAAGGGCTCGTGCCCAAATTATGCTGTGTTTGAGCAACTCTCAGTTATTGCATGTAGCAAATGCCAGCACAGCGTTTGAGTGCTGGAATTTATTAAGGGCAATGCACGTCAGAGAAACTGCTGGAACTATAATTTCTCTGACCAGAAGGCTGTTCAGGACTGTTATGAAAGAAGGTGAGAGTTTGGCAACTCATCTTCAAACGCTGAAATCTCTGTTTCTTCAACTACAGCAGAGAGGTAAGCGTTATGATGAGACTGACCAAACCTACATTATTCTTTCAAGTTTGCCTGAAAGCTGGTTGCCCGTGATTAACAGCATGGAGAGTATGCGTCCCCGAGATCTGACCCTTGAGTATGTGGTTGGAAGATTGACCGAAGAAGCAGAAAGAAGGTCAGATAAACAAGCTGAACTCCAAGAGCGGAGGAGTTACAGTCGAGGGGGCCAGCAGCAGAATCTGCCAATGGAGCAACGCCAAGGTTTGGACTTGGCCATGGCAGTGAGGAGATGCTATAGATGCAACCAACCCGGGCATCTCCAACGTCAATGCAGGGCAAGACTTCCAGGAGACGACGTGGAGCAGAGACAGCAATCAACGCAGAAACGTAAGCAGAAGGGGTTCTCTTCAGAGAAGAAGAACACGCGTTCTGCTCAGTTTGTTTCTGCATTTTCTCGAGAGGAGAGGAAGATACCTCGAGGAACATGGTTGCTGGACTCTGGGAGCAGCAGGATTATCTGCAACAGTCGGGAGGACTTTAAGACCCTGGGGAAGCCAGCTGATGGAAAAGACTCAATTTATCTTGCTGATGGTCGTAGAAGCAAGATTGATGGCCAGGGAACATGTTTCCTGCAGTGCTTGAACACTACTCTACCAGAGACTCTGTTTGTCAGCAGTTTGGACTATTGTTTGCTGTCTGTAAGCTGTTTGATTAATGCAGGGTATAGTGTTAACTTCACACGGGATGGCTGTCTGATAAAGAATGGAACTCAGGTATGTGGCCATGCAAAGTTGGAAAATGGGTTATATGTAATGCAGGACAAGCCTGTTAAAGCAGCCCAGGTGGTTCAGGATAATTTGCCAGTTCATAAGGGGTGTGTACATGAACTGCACAGAAAACTGGGTCACGCCAATTTCCGTGTGCTTTCAGAGATGCAAAAGGTGTGCAAGAACCTAAAAGTAAACAGCTGTAACTGTTTCCTAGATTGCAATGTATGTAAAATGGCCAAATCTAAGAGGAAGCCTGTGGCTTCTAAAAGTGACAGAGTATCTAAAGAGGTTTTAGAACTTGTCCATTGTGACGTGATAGGCCCTTTTCCACAGAAGACTGAAGGAGGCGCCAGATATGCTTTTCTGGTAATTGATGATAAATCACGTTTTAGTTGGTTGTTTTTGTTAAAGCAGAAATCTGAGTGTTTCCCCACATTCAGAGAATGGGTTGCCCAAGCTGAAAAGCTCTTTGCTCGCCCTGTTGTGCAGTTGCAAACAGATAGGGGTGGAGAATTTCTGAACAAACAATTTGGGACATGGTTGCGACGTAAGGGGATCACTCGTCGTTTGACTAACCCTTATAGCCCTGCTGAAAATGGTCTGTGTGAAAGACGTGGGGCTGTAATACAGTCAGTAAAGGACTGCCTGCTACTGGATGCAGGATTGGGTCACAACCATAGGCTGTGGGGCGAGGCTTTTCTGACAGCGAACTTTTTGATTAATAGAACCTGGTCTAGCTCTATAAAAGATATTCCTTATCGTGTGTTGTTTGGGAAAGAACCAGAGTGGACAATGCTCCATAACTGGGGTGCTTGGGCACATGTAAACATCCCCAAAGCTCAGCGCCAGAAAGGGGGTGCTAGAGCGCAGAGACTGCGGTTTGTGGGATATCAGTCCTATGGCAAAGGGTGGCGTTTCAATTTACGCCCAGGACGAGTAGTTCTGTCACGAAGTGCAGACTTCGCTGACCAGGACAGATGGACTGTGATCCATGCCAACCCAGATTGCCTACTGCCCCTGCAAGTAAGAGAAGAGGCTTCTTCTCAGCCATTGGCAACGCAGGAGCAGGAGGAGGAGGAGGCACAGATTTCCCCAAAAGATGTGGCAAAAGATAATACTTCTCTAGAGGAAGAGGAAGAAGAGCCAGAGATAAGGGGGGAAGAAGAAGTAATAGTGCCTAGGCGCTCCCAGCGTTCAAACAAGGGTGTACCTCCTCAGCGTTTGACCCTAGGAGGAGTGAGAGTATGCAATGTGAGTTGTGTGGAACCACAAAGTTATAATGAAGTCTTAGACTTACCCCCTGGGGAACGTGCTTTGTGGGAACAAGCTATGAAAGAAGAAATGGACTCTTTTAAACGTAACAAAGTGTTTGAGGTCATAATGCCGCCACCTGGTGGCAGAGTGGTGTCATGCAAGTGGGTTTACAAAAGGAAAACCCTTGCATCTGGGGAACCACGTTTTCGAGCCAGATTAGTAGCCAGAGGGTTCACTCAGATTAAAGGGGAGAGTTATGATGAAGTGTTTTCTCCCACTGTAAAGAGTGAAACTTTTCGCTTAATGCTTTCCATTGCTGCTGTAAGACAACTAGCAGTGCACCATTTTGATGTTGATGCTGCATATCTGCATGCAAATTTAGACCATGAAGTATTAATGAGACAACCCCCTGGGTTTGAAGAGGAGAATGGTGCAGTCTGGCGTTTGAGAAAGGCTGTTTATGGTCTCAAACAAAGTGGAAGGTGTTGGAACCAGTGTTTAAATGAAGCCCTTGTAAAACTTGGTTTTAAAAGGAGTGTGGCTGATCCATGCCTGTACACCAAGGGATCAGGCAACAAATATCTAATGCTCTTAGTCTTTGTTGATGATTTGCTTGTGGCAGGGAGTTCCACAGATGAGATCCAGAAGCTCACAAGTCAACTGGAAAAGAGGTTTAAGCTTAAAGCCTTGGGGCCTGTAAGCAATTACTTGGGAGTAGAAGTAAGGCAGGAAGCTGATGGAAGCTTCCTATTGAGTCAGAAGGAGAAAATTCTTCGTTTGATAGAGCAGTTTGGCATGGAAAACTGCAAGCCAGTTCAGACTCCCATGACACCAGATTTCCCAAAGACAGTGTGTGATGATAAATTTGATCAGCCTGAGTTGTATCACTCAAAAATAGGATCACTGTTATATTTAAGCCAGTGGTCAAGGCCAGACATTGCATGTGCTACAAATGTTCTGAGTCAACGTGTATCTAAACCCAGTACTGCTGATTGGTGTGCTTTGAAAAGGCTTATCAGATATCTAAAGGGGACATTAAATGTATGTTTGAAGATATCTAGTACACAAGACGAAAAACTAGAAGTATTTGTTGATGCGGACTGGGGAAGCTGTGTAGCTACCAGAAAATCTACAAGTGGAATGGTTATGATGTTTGCCAATTCCATAATTGGGTGGAGGTCAAAGAAACAAGGATTTGTTGCAACCTCATCCTGTGAGGCAGAATATGGGAGCCTGTCGCTAGCATGCAATGAAATCATGTGGTTTATACAGATACTAAAAGATCTAGATTGTAAAGTTGATTTGCCTATCCAAGTGTATGAAGATAGCCAATCGTGCATTGCATTAGCGGGCTCGGAAATAATGAAATCCGCATCAAAACATATTGCTATCCGTCATGCGAATGTTAGAGATTGTGTACAGAATGGGGTAATCAAACTGGAGTATTGTCAATCACAAGATAATGTTGCTGATTTGTTCACCAAGCCTTTGCCAGCAACATGCCATAATGAACTGATGACAAAACTGGGTTTATGTGTATAATGTATGTATGTATTGTTTCTGTTGGGGTTTTTCGCATTTAAAGAAACAGAAGGGGTGTCACGGCTAAAATGGCCGCTGTTTCTTTAATGCGAATAAAGCTGGGTCAGCATGACTCAGCGGTCTGCACCAAGTTGTATATATAAGTGAGAAATGTTAGTTTGTTGCTGAGGCTGGTGTTTGGGTTGGTTGGTGCTGGTGTGTGGAGTTATTCAGTCGTGTTTTGCACAAAGACTTTTAAGAATAAAACTCTGCAAGGATATTCTCGTGGACTCTTTTTGTGCCGACAAGGGTCCGAGGACCAGGCTGAAGAGGCAAAGGGAGGTCAGAACCTTTTCCTCCTTTTTTTTGCTTTTTACAAACACTGACAGGTTCAGCCTCAAGTGACACTAAATAATGCTTGCAAGTTATTACTTTTTGACACACGCTGGATACCCTGGAAAACACCAGTTGGTGGCACAAATCAAGTTCATGTTCTCAAGAGCATCTTCTCTCCTCACATGTCTCAATCTCCCTGGAAGCATAAAGTGAAGAGGGGACAAAGAAAGGGTTTAAAGGTTTCAAACTTCATCCACTGCCTCTGCCAAGCAAAGCCTTGGCTGGATTCTGGGATGAAACCTCCTTAGAATAATTTATATTGCACAAAGCTATTTATAACCAACTCATAAGTTATTATTCCCCCCTGCCCCCAATTTGTATTCTCAAATTTCAGGCTCAACATTTACCTGCTGTCTGGGGATCTTGAAAGCAAAAGGCTCCAAAAACTGACTGCTTTGCTCCAAAAATGGTTTACATGGGTTTCTTCCCATTCTCATTTCTCTATTCGTTATGCTTTGGAAAGCAAGTCAATAAGATTTTTCTCATGACCTTGAATGATATTTGCACATCACACACTTCATTTCAGTGGCAGGGGCTAAAATGGGTGGCCTTTGTGTGAAGGATAGCCTGGCACAGATGAATACAAATATCATAAACAGCCCTTTCAGTTGCCCCACACATTCCATGGTTATTGCTTTTCCACACCACTTTCTCAGATTTGATCCCCTTTCCCATGGATTTGCCCCCCCTTCTCTTTTAGTTATTATTTTTTACTGCTGCACTTTTATTGTATGAATGAAGGATACAGAGCAAAGTGTCAGCTACACTTTGCAAATCCACGCTGGACAGGCTGTTGCTGCAATTCCATTTCAAGCAAAAGAAGGAACTAGAAACCCTGCAATTAATCCCACCTTTAAAAAAGAAGAAGGGAGGACAGCACACCAAAGTTGGAATGCAGCGGGCTAGCAGTGATCTCACCCAGATTCTTTATGATACCTGTGTCTGTCCTGGAGGAAATATGATGACTATTCCAGAGCACAAAGCTAGCATAGAAGCAACCAGTGTGTGCTGCAGAGACATCCATCTTCCTAGCCCTTAGTGATAAGGGCAGCGTTTCCCCCCTTCAGATTTCAATACATTTCTAACCAGGCCTTTGTTTCACTAAATGCTACTTTTTGCATGTCTAGCGCTGTAGGGATTAGAGAGGAATTATTCATGGGAGATCTAATTTTGCTGCCGCGCAGAAGGTCCTTTCTGCTAATGCACCCCTGGAGCAGGAAGCAGCGTGTGGGTGGGTGTGCAATTTACAGTGGCTGCTTAAGATGGCAAAGCCTTGGGGGCGGAACTATAAAGAACAAAGGCTCGCCTACTCAGGAGCGAGGCAGTTATGGAACCTAACCCCATTGGACGTGGAAGGGCGGTGATGAGAAACAAAGGACAAGGAAGGCCTAAAGCAGTGTTAATACCTATTTGCATTGGGAAATCACTTATGGAAATGGAATTCAGATATGGATGCTATATGCTGTTGGCGGGGTGGGAGGGAGCTGGGTTCGGAGACTGCAGATTATAGGTAAAAACAGGAATACAGGGCAAATGAAACAGGGTTTACCAGCTTTCCCCAAGTCACTCACGGCTACAGATATATTTTCCTTCCAATCACATGGAATAAACAAGTAGGCAGAGAATTCCGGTCATGTTTGGTGGAGGGAAAGGGTGTTTGGTGGAGGGAAAGCAGCCCAGAATGAACAGAATAAATTCTTTGCTGATGTTATAATTGCATTCCCAGTCTCCAGGGACTAGATGTCCAAGGTGACCGATAATGAGATAAGTGGCCTTTGACCACTAGGCCATTCATCTGAATTTGAACCAGGTCAATAGTTGTTGTTTTCTGTCAGCCATTAGGCCTTGCGTGAATGAAGCTGAGCAGGAGTCTGGTCAGTGGCAGAGAAGCACCCATACCACACACCAAAATGGACACTGATTTATGCCACACAGAACAGCGAGAGACCAGGTGGATATGGACTCAGCTAACTCTCATTGGCAGGGTTTGCTTATCACGTTTACGCCTTTGCCTTTGGTCTTAAGGAGTCTGTGGGAGTTATCTGATATACTCAGTGATGTAGGTCAGGCTGACAGGTAGTCCAAGTTCGCCCAGTGGCTGAGAAGAGATCAAGCAAATGATTCTCTTGTCCAAGTGCAATGCTCTACACCAGCCGTGTAGAACTGTTCATACCTAAAGATAGTCAGTCTCTCTTACAGAATCTGTAGGCAGGGCAATACATAGATTTTCAGGAAAGGGTGGCAAAGTGGTCACTTCAGGTCCTTTGTTCATGAGCAAATTGTGCTAGTTTGCTACTCTGACAAATATCTTTTGCCATCTTGATTGAGACATCTGATATTGACACAGAACACAAAACCTTCAAGCACAAACTGCTTAGGCATAAAACAGGAATGATTGGCAAGGTCAGAAGGGGATATTCAACTAGGTTTTACTCAGGTTAGATCTAATGAAATTTATAAATTTGAGTAAGTTAGATCCATTAATTTAAATAGGCCTACACTGAGTAAAATTTTGTTGCATACCTCCCAGAATTTGAAACTGCTCATTTCAAAAAAATGGGAATTATCATCAATATCATTATTTTATACTGAATAGCTGGGTTAGTTTTCAAAAGTGTCTGGTGCAAAATCAAAGGCAACCTTTCACTATTTTCAGACTTTCCAGTTCCAATTTTGTTATTTGCAAGGCAATAATTTGCTTCTGGGGACTTTACATTTGAAATCCTTGACTCATGTCTGTAAACACTTCGCTGGCCAATCCCATGACGGAGGATTACAGAGTATCAGCCGTGGTTGGGTGGCTGGCCGACAAGGTGTCACAAGGGCTCCAGCAGTGACAAAATGTCTGATCCAGTATTAGTTGAAGCTGACAGAGTAAATTAAATGACAAGGAAGTTTCTCAGAGGGTGACTGTTTTAATGTCAGTATTCATCAAACTTAATGAATACTTGATTTGCGAATTTGAAAAGCACTGAAATAATTGTTTCAGTTTCAGCCCTTGCCCTTTCAACACATGGAGCAGGTCCTGCTATTCCGAAGGACTGATCTGATTTTGGAACAATGGGTTTTGATGACTCCTTCCATGCATTGAAAGCCGTTTCCCAAAATAATTTAGATCTGCTAACTGCCTTCCACTGTTAAATTGCTCAGAAGCCAAGTGTTCCTGTGAATGGATCCTGAGGAACGGAAGTTGTGCTCTAGGACTAAGAACTTTGGGGGGGTTTTGTTGCACATTGGAAAAATCCAAACCTGTTCTTTGCCTTCCAGAGTAATTTGTTTTAGTAACTAGAGAAATCATTTAGAATTATATGTCCTACAAACACTGGTGGAGGAAGAGGAGTGCAGGGGGAGCACACCGCCCCCAGCAGCACAATCCTGGTAGGGTGCCATCGCAGCTGTCCCCTGGCTGTGCTGGGCAATACGCCCCTGCAGCTGTCATGTCCTGCCCCCAGGAAACACACCAGCCCTGCCTCCACCAGCTCTCTGCCCCCCCTGCCAGGGCATGAAGCTCCACCACTGCCTACAAAATTAGCTGAGCTCTCTAATAGCTGAGGCTGAAGAAAGTGGTTTGCTGGGTGGGGTCAAGTTGCTATGCCAATATCCTGGCAGGTGGGTCACTGGTGCCTACCAGAAGGGAGTGCTGGAGCGGTGAAGCAGCAGAAATGTTGGGGCTCCAATCTCGTGTTCCTGCTGATTTCCTTGCACAACACAAAGCTCCCCCCTGCCTTGCCTCTCCACCTCTCCCTCCTGGTAAGCAACAGCAACCCGCCTTGCCAAAAAGCTAGTGTAACAGCTCTGCCCCACTCAGACACAGGCTTTATTTCATATTCAAAACCTTTCAAAAACCCAGACAAGGGTAAAACACACAAATGCCAAATGGCACATAACATTTTGCTTGAAAAATCATGATAGCAAAATTAGACTTTTTGGTGAACATTGAACTTCTATTGTTGCAGCTCTCTGTTCTACAGAAAGAGTAAATTCCCTGATCCTCCAATGGCAAGCCCATTTGTCACACCAAGAATAAAGAGCTGAGCTTTCTCCGGATTTAGAATGATGTTCCAATATTGCAAATTTCGAGAGAGCTGTGATCACTAAACTCTGGGAAAACTAGTGGTCCAAGCCAAACTGTTGAGCTGGCTATTTGCTGTGTGTATAAGATTTCCAAGATCTGAACAGAACAGAGCAGACCGGAAGCTGTCTATTTCTCTTCCTCTGGAACCATTTTAGTAAGCAATGCTTACATTGATTAAACACACACACACTTTTCCCAAGCCTGTCAAACAAATAAAACTCCTACAATGACTAAAAATGCATCTCATTTTGAAACAGTACCCACCCACACTTCTTTCAATATCAGCTTAATAGCATTCACAAGTGGTGCGTTATTTTCAGGCTAAAATGCATTTTTGCTTTGCTTGTGAAAAAGCTCCATGATTCAGCTGTGAGACACCAATGGCAATCCTTAAGTGGGAGGTGGAACACACCAAGGTCAGAAATGGGCTGAAGGAGAGGAGAGGAGAAAGGAGAGGGATTTTTGGCTCTGGAACAACAGTCTGTGAGGCTGTACAGGGTAGCAATTGACATGGGCAACATTCCCCAACCCGGTACCCTCCAGATGTTTGGATTACATCTCCCATCAGTCCCATCCACCATGACCAATGGTCAAGGAAGATGGGAATTGTAGACCAAATCTTTTAGAGGATACCAGGTCACAAAAGGCCAGTCTAGGGCATTTCACTAATATAACGATAAAGTTAAAAATATATCCTAATTGCATTGTTACCTTAGCTGGAAACAGGAAATTAAACACTGTGAGAAGTCTTGAAACCATTTTGTTCCATTCCTCTCTTTGGAAACACAAAATCTCCTTTTTCTTATGTGCTGCCGTTAGGCAGACTTTCAACAAGCAAAGAATGAAAGGAAAGCAGGCATTTCCAACGCTTTTAAGCTTCATTTGGCTTGATTAAAAATACTCCATTATATTACAAAAAATAGCAATAACTTTTTGAAAGCATTCTCTGAGCACAGTCTATCCGGAAAGTAATTAACATGATTAATGTTGGGACAGGGCTAGTAATAATGTATGCTCAACAAGAAAAAAGAATAAATCCACACCAAATCCTAACCTACAAAGTGGCAATTCAAATCCTGTGTTTTATGAAAAAGTACAGGATTTTGAAATTATCCAGCAAGCCATTTTCACACAGTTAGTTAATTTTGTGTAACGTACTCTGGTAGGCAAGTTTATGGGGTTCATAGCAGGGCAACAACTAAATCACATGGCTACGAATTTGATAAGCATTCTCGTGAAGGCAGCATACAGAAACCTAAGTGGGTTTTTAAAAAAGGCAACCATATTAACAGATACTCCAGTTTAAAAAGCAGCAAAAAAAAATACTCTGTTATCAAACTATTCAAATTATATTTGTAAAAAGGAAGGTGATGGTGGTGAATAGACATCCATTCCGGTCCTCAATTTACTTCAGAGATATAGTCAGAATTTCACAAAATTCAGAATTAAAAGGCTGGAGTCCTTCATTAGGGGCCCTGATTATCGGTCAGATGTATCTGAATGAGAAGCTGCTATTTCCTGACAATGAGATGACTAGGACACACAGCCCCTCTACCTGGCCCATCTCTGCACACGGAGTACAGCATCCCGTCAAAGGACAATTGATTCATTCACATGCTGCTGACACCATTAACCTCGTACATGTGTAGAAAGTGTTCCCCGCTCTTGAAGATGCCCCCAAGGGTCTCTCAATGACACAGGCTAATTAACTCCTCATTAACAACAACAGCATCATCCCCTTTGATGTATACAAGATAATTTGTTAATTGCACTTTAATTACAAAGTTATTAAGCGCTTAGAGGCGTTCGGCAGAAGACTGCAATTAATGTGCGCTGCAAATTGCTTCCAGCCATTTGGAGATGTTATCTGAAACCACCACCAACCTGCCCTAAAGGGAAGACGCAGAGGAAACAAGAGAGATTTACTGGCTGCTGCCGGAATCCCCTCCATTTCCTGAGAAGATACTTGGAACAGAGGCAGTGAGCATAGCAGTGTGCTCTGGTCAGTTCTAAGATGCTTTGTAAGTAGAGATGGAGCTTAATCAACTTTTATGAGCAAAGAGATCTGCTTGAAAGCAGGGAGGGGGGGAGGACACCCCATCTGGTATAGATGAAATCACCAGGTGACCATTTTTAGTGTGTTTAAAAATCACCTGAAAGTCACTTTTCATGTTATCCCCACAATAGGAAAGGAAAGAATCATGGTCATTTGATTTTCCATTCTTAAAAAAAGGAAAAATAATACTGCCTCCTTTATTGGGTGCACTATTACCGGCTAGCAGCGGATGCCCATCAGGAGGGCACAATCCACCATATGCTTTCATTCCACTGAAAGGAGTAGGGGATGAGTTGTGGCAGTTCCTGGTGAAACATGCCAAAGTTCAGACAATTGGGTTATGGAGTGATGTGGACTCTTGAGCCACGGCTTGAATAACTGCCCAGCATGGTTTAAAGTATTTGGCCTTCTTCCTGTGAAATCAGGCACTGATTGTCGCTTCCAGACTAGCCCCTTCTTGAAAAGAAATGACCAATAGGGAGCTAAAGTTGTTCAGAGGCATTTGGAGAGAGCCTAGCAGGTATTCTGACTACCACTGACCATCATCTCATGCCCAGAAATATTAAGGGAAGTGAAAAATACTCAATTTCTTGAATGCTGCACTTCTTATGCCAGGGATTGCCAAACATTTTGAGTCTGTGGACACATCTGCACGCTAGATAAACTGTTGTGGGTGCGTGCACACACACACACACCAAACACAGAGACAAAGAAAAAGCACTGGATGAGCTCATGTGTCTATTTTGGAAGGTTTTTGTGACTGCTGTGTGTGTCACAAACCCCAATCCACTCAAAACATTTCACTAGCCTTATTCTAACACATTTTGTTCCCATCCCCTTTGTCTCAAGGTGTGGGCAGTGGGAATTTGCCCAAACAAAATGCAGCAAACTGACCTCCATTTCCCCTTGACTGGAATTTGGTGGCAATTGTAAAGGTAAAGGGACCCCTGACCATTAGGTCCAGTCATGGCCGACTCTGGGGTTGCGAAGCTCATCTTGCTTTATTGGCCGAGGGAGCCGGCGTACAGCTTCCGGGTCATGTGGCCAGCATGACTAAGCCGCTTCTGGCAAACCAGAGCAGCACACGGAAATGCCGTTTGCCTTCCCGCCAGAGCGGTACCTATTTATCTACTTGCACTTTGAGGTGCTTGTGAACTGCTAGGTTGGCAGGAGCAGGGACCGAGCAATGGGAGCTCACCCCAT
This sequence comes from Podarcis melisellensis, assembly GCF_964234715.1. Classification (NCBI taxonomy): domain Eukaryota; kingdom Metazoa; phylum Chordata; class Lepidosauria; order Squamata; family Lacertidae; genus Podarcis; species Podarcis melisellensis. The sequence continues at coordinate 38,895,580 of NC_138529.1, forward strand.
CATGGGGATTCGAACTGCCAACCTTCTGATCTGCAAGTCCTAGGCTCTGTGGTTTAACCCACAGTGCCATGAAACTTCTTTCTCTCTGGTTTCTTTCAAAATCTCTTGGCTGTTTCCCTCAAGCAAGGGCATTCTCCCTTTGTCATCATAGTTTAACAAGGCAAATCTGACTATGCTGCAGTAGGATAGTCCAGCTTTCCATCTCCTATCCCTTCCCTAAACCTACAATTTCTTATTCTCCATAGGGCTCTTCTTCAGCCTTCACCAGCTAAGCTTACAATCTAAAATACAAAACACAAAAGGAAAAAGAGATGAGGAGGGAGGAGGAAAATGTAAATTTGGGCACCAGTTCTTAAAGCTATTGTTCTTTTACTGGGGTGAAATCAGTTCAGGCAGCCTAGTAGAATGGTTACTGCTAACTGACAGAAGTGTATTTGGACTGGTTACACATCTACATGTGAGCAAACCAGAGCTTTATACCCTTGGCCATGCACACGTTTTTAGTCTCAGGATGAGCTGAACCGTACATGGCCCAGCAACACTGGTTCCACCCAATGTGAGGGCAAGACTATACCATCGAGTTGTCTCTGATTTCTCTTATGCCAAGTCTGTAACCAAAGGCAACTCTAGACTTCTCTAGCACAGGAAGAAGATGTTGTGTGAACCAGCCATTCCCCTGCAATCCTGAACGTGCTCAATTGGTAGGATTGCCGTATTTCAAAAAATAAAATTCCAGACACCTGCAAAATATGAAAGCTTTTTTTAGGGAGACCTCAAAATTTTCCCTAAAACAGCGATTTTAAGCTTTATGAGCTGTTTCCATTCCCATTCCATTTTAACACCCCAAAACCAGGACCTATCAGGAATGACAAGCCTATTCATTGGAAATAAGAGTCATTCAGACTCATGGATCAGGAAAAAAGAAGTATTTGCTTGTTGTTATTCAAAGTACTAGAACGGAAGATGTGATAAAAATCACTGTTCAATCATTTTAAAAGGAATGGAAATGAGTTCCAAAACAGGATGCAGTAAAACTACCAAAAGTACAGCATATCTCAAAGAAGTTCCGAATTCTCGGAAGTCTGAAATATTAGTAGCTGTTAGCCAAGACAGCTTAAGCAAGGCATCTGTCCCACTGCTTGGTATCTTGCTTAAATATCAATCTGTTAGAATCTTGAAGTGAGGAATAATAATAATAATAATAATAATAATAATAATAATAATAATAATAATCTGCTATGTCCTTGAGGACCAGCTGCTAGGAAGACAGATTCAAACTGGGCTAGATGGACCATTAGAAGAGCTTTGCTAGGCTCAGTTATGTCCTTTCCCTCTGAGCTGTGCCCACATTTATTTTATGCCGCCTGCCAGCTTTGAGAAAGTTCAAACAAATAAACTTCACACACCAGTGCCTTAAAGGAGCCCGCCTGCAGCTGGGCTCACTTCAACCTTTTATGTAAGTTTCCCCAGGGTGAAGAACAGCAAAATGATGGAAACTAAACATACGGCTGCCGTAAGAGGTATCTTCAGAGCAAAGGGGAGGGGGGGTAGGAGAGAGAAATCAAACCCTGTAGTTCCTTGTTGCTGGGACCCCTCAGCAGTTCGTCCGTAGCAGAATGCTGCTAAAAGCCCAGAAAGTTGAGCCAAATACCTGTCAGCTTCTCTCTCACTGGGCTTTTGCCAGGAGGTCTATAAAAATGTCATTGTCTGTCAGCTGCTGGCTATTATGTTCCCCCTTTAGTCTGGCTCTTGGTGAACGTACAATATATATTTTTAAAAGAGTGAAAATAATTTTTGCGCCACTCTGGCCTTCCCCTGGCCTTTTTAAAACAATAATACACTAAATATGAAGAGACAGAAGCCGTTACTTGAGTCTTTAGCCAGTGCCAAGGAAAATGAATAATTAAGAACACATTACTTGCAAAAGAATTTACACTAATGCTTTCAAGTTAGGACTTACGACCATCACTTTTAAAATACATCACTGCTTCTCTCCCCCTCACCGCCACCCCAGCCCTTCATCTCTTGCAGAGTATTCATGGGCCAGCCTAATGCTTTGGAACAGCTACCGTTTAGCTCAGACTTAAAAGGGGAGGAAAATGAGAGGGGGAGAGCCCCCTCTTCCTTAACATCCTAGCAATAGAGCAGAGAGCAAAGAGATGAAAGCCTTTTGTTGCATGCCTGCCTATTTACCTGCAGGCATCAGTTGCAGTTTCTCTGCCAAGCAGGACTAGATTACCTAATAAATGTAAATATTAAGCTGGAGCGGGAGAATGTATTCATGAAATATCAAAATGAAATAATTAGAGGTGCGTGGAATTTGCAAATGATTCTACTTGGGATTTGTTTTCAAACATTACAATTATTATTAGTAGTAGTAGTAATAGTAGTAGCAGTAGTAGTATTACCATACTATTCTCTATTGCTGTAGAATGCGGGTGGCGCTGTGGTCTAAACCACCGAACCTCTTGGGCTTGCTGATCAGAAGGTCGCCAGTTCGAATCCCTACAACGGGGTGAGCGCCTGTTGCTCTGTCCCAGCTGCCAAACTAGCAGCTCGAAAGCACACCAGTAAAAGGAGATAAATAGGTACTGCTGTAGCGGGAAGGTAAATGGTGTTTCTGTGCTTTCATCACAGTGCTCCATGTTGCTCCAGAAGCGGTTTAGTCATGCTGGCCACATGACCTGGAAAGCTGTCTGTGGACAAACGTCGGCTTCCTTGGCCTGCAAAGCGAAATGAGCGCCGCACACCATAATTGCCTTTGACTGGACTTAACTGTTCAGGGGTCCTTTAACTTTACCTTTTATGTTTACCTATTACTTAGCTCGGAGGAAGCCAGTGTTCCGACCTGCAGATATATACCTATTGCGTTTATACCCAACCTTTCCTATAAGGAACTGTGCACACAGTTCTCCCCAGCCTTCTTTTATCCTGTGGTGTAGGTTAGACTGAGAGACCGTGACTGACCTAAGATCAACCCATCAACTTCACAGCTGAGTGGGGATTTCAGCACTGATTTCTCTGGTCTCTCTCATCCAACAATTGAAGCATTGCACCACATTGACTCATACTGGACTCCCGTCATCAGCCCCAGACAGCATTACCAATGATCGGGGTGGTGGGAGTTCTAATGGGGCAACTTCTGGAGGCTACCATGTTGGATACACCGACTGTAGCTGCTGGAATGCTGGAGGGATTTTAGCAAAATGAGGGCGGCCAATCACAGGTCACGGACATCAATCAGGACTGGGGAGGGAGGACCTCACATTGCTACAATGACACATCTTTGGCAAGAGGCACACGGCCATCATCCCATTGCTGATGCTTCCAGGCTACTGAAATCTCATCACAAAAAGGCTTCTATCAAACACTGTGGGTAAAACTGAGTGGATGTAGCTGTCCTCTGGAAGCACAGATGTCTTTGGCATGCCATGCAAGTGTTATGCCTTGGAGTTGTCTGATGCCTTCCTTCATGATGAGAGCCGCTGAAGAGAGGCTTAAAGTCAGGGCACAAGGGCAAGCAACAGGAAATATATATAGGCTTTACTAGGTAAGGTGTTCAGGTGAAGGCATTTTGGCAAGGACAAAGGCATTTGGCATTTGGCTAGGTACTTTTAATGGCCAACAGACAGGCAGAGGTCAATTCCATGTGATCAATCCCAAGCAGGACATGATAAGGGGGAGCAGAGGAGGAAGAAAAAAAGGAAGCACATGAGGCAAGAAATGGAGAATAGCCTGCAATCTCGGGTGGGTCATGTGACTCTCATGGTATTTCGGACCCAGAAGATGGTGTCCCAGATTTAGGCTGCATCATGTTGGAGGGTAAAGTTTTTATCACATGCTGAAGATGCAATTCGTTACCCTAACCCAGAGCTTTCCAAACCTTTCATGTTGGTGACACACTTTTTAGACATGCATCATTTCGTGACACAGTAATTCAGTTTTACTAGCAAACTGGAAGTTAAACTAAGCCCTTTTCAGCCCAGGAAGGAGCATGGGGAGCGTTCGCATGACACACCTACACATCGCAGCTGACACACTAACGTGTCGTGACACACACTTTGGAAAGCTCTGCCCTAACCCTTTGACAGCTGAGTTATATATATTTCGGACCCAGCCTCTTCTCTTGTAATATGATTGCAATATATTTTAACTGTTTATAATACTGTATTTTTAAATTGCTGTAACCTGCTCTGGGACCTCGTGGCTGAAAGCAGTTAACAACTACTACAACTACTACTACTACTACTGGTATCAGTGGTGCATATTATTTGGGGAGGTGGGGTTATCAGCACTTGATGTGAGCTTATCCCCTATCATCTATCTGTCCCATATTATTCCATGTAGACCTTAACAAGTGTCTTGTGGCACCTTAAAATGTATTATGAAATTACATAATTATTTTGCTGCTTCTTAATCTGGTGCCAAGAGGCTCTTGCCTTTGCTGCAACTGTCTGGCATAACTACCATGGAAGCTGCCCTTTAGATATATGGATCTTGATGGAACCAAGTGGACCTTTTAGTGTGGAGCTTTGCTCTTCTAGATATCTCTTTTCCTTCTGTCTCATTTTCGAAGCCTCTGACCATGTTCATTTATATTTTCAATATTAGTCCTCTTTCCTAGCTTCCAACCTATTTTTATTTTTGAAATAATGATATCCTGAATACACTATCTGACTTTATTGAGAGACCTAATGCACTAATTGGTGGAGGGTGCTATGTTTGCAAATGTAAGTATGAGGACCATTATTATAATGGAATACAAATGCAGCTGCATAATGGAATGGCACTGTAAAGATGCTTTTTTGCTTTTTTTAAAGAAACCCTCAGTAAGTAACTGGAGAAAATGTCTCAATGTTTCAGTTTTTAAAGTGTGATATTGTTAAGACATTGTACCCAACAAAAGTCACCAATGTTTCCTTGACAGAACATGTTCTGCATGAAGGCTTGATATTCAACATGACGTCCCTCTCCAAGGCATTACCCACGAGAACATCATCCAGGCAAATTTTAATTTCTCCATGAGTATTCCTCAAGTGCCACTCTGGCATTGATTTAGCACCAGGGTGGTTGTGCATAATGGCTCTCTGGTGATTAATACCAGCCATTTGTTCAAAGCTAACAGCCCCAGTGTGACAGCAACAGATAAATTAACAACATTAGAAATATGCTAAAGAAAACATTTATGCAGTGGATCAAGTGTAGTATATGATAGCTATATACATCAGTTTTGTATATAACAAGCTATTAATGATAAGTGCTATGTGTTTTAGTAATTCCCCCTCCCTCCCTGCTCCCCTTGTAATTGTTCTGAAGTCATTCATATGGAGCTTGATAAAACAGGCTGGTTTGTGAGGATGTTAATGGGTTTTATGTGCTTGGAAGTGGATATTGCAAGCAGATGGAGCGGAGGACAATTTGGCACTACAGCTCCAGCAGAAGCATTTGTTGAAGCTAAGCCAAGGTGTGGAGCTGATCTCAGCCGTAAATTACAGGGCCCTTTGCAGAGATCAGACTGTTTACCTGACAACAGCATCCCTGACTGATAGAAGCTGTTGAAAGTAGTTTTATGTGCACAAGCCTTCCCTTGGTCGGAACAAGAAACCAGAAGCTTCATCGGCCAGGAAAGACCGAGAAATGCCTACAAAGGACTATGTGCATCTGTGAGACCGAGGGAGGATATACTATTAAAAATGACTGGAAGTTTTGGGTTTTCTTAAGCATTCTGTCCAGACCTATGGCCAGGGTGGGGCAAATAGATGCAATGGAACTCCAAATTGTCTGTTTAATTTGCAACATGACAAACAATGGCAGCCTCCATTTAGAAAAATCACAAATTGTTTGAAAAACAGGAGCAATTAAAGAATAGATATGGCCTGTGTGATTTGCCATTTTCTTCAAGCTGGTTCAGGGGTAGCCAAGGTGATGCTCTCCAGACTTGTTGTTGTACTACAACTGATCACTCCTGATCATTGGCCCTGCTGGTTGGGACTGTCAGGCACTGAAGTCCAACTTCTGGAATACTCCATGTTGATCATCCTTGAGTTAGTTTATCCAATGTTACACCATTTGAAAGGGATTCCCAGCATTCTTGGAAATTGTCTCTGGAGTGAAAGGGGCTTGCAAAATTGCCTGAAAAGAAATTGATATTAGGCTTGAGCCCTGGTGATTTAAAGCAAAGAAGTCAGAAGCAAATTCTGGTTTGGTGCTTTTAAATATAGGTCTCGGCCCTTGTCTACATGAGATTGGCCCTTGTCTACACAAGATTGGTCACACTGTCTGATCTCTGTGTTCCAGCAGACCTTAATCTCCTTTTGCTTAGCTTCTCTATTGTGATCTGATTATAATGGCAATAAATATCGTTTAGGAAAAGATTAGGATATATTGTTTCCTACATCTATCTTCTTAGATGTAGGGAAATCATAGCTAAACAACTCTTTGCTGCCTGCAGGGGACATTCACATAATCTTGCAAACCACACGTGGCTTTTTATCAGTGGATAAACACTTATTTATTTATCTATTTATAAAAGTATGTCTTACCGCTATATCATTAAACTTCAAGGCGGTGTATAATCTGAAACATAAAACATCACTTTAAAAAATACAAAAAATAATTAAGGGGTCTCTATTAATACTTTGTCTTGTATGTGTTTGTCTTGTGGGTACAATGTACACAGTCCAGCACTTTACTGTTAACCACACCCTTATGAGATCATCATCATCATCATCTTCATCATCACCACCATCATTTCCAATTACTAAGTAGCCACCAGTTAACAAGCAATACAACAACTTATTTGTATGGTACACAATTTTATTATCTTTGCTGCTGCTGCTGCTGCTGATTTAACGACTCACACCTTGTGGGCCTATTACCCAGCTTTCTGGTGTTGTTGTTGTTGTTGTTGTTGTTTTGCTAACTACAGTGAATATTTTTAATATTAAATAATATTGTAATTTCACCCTCCCTCTCTCCCTGCTGCTGCTGGTGGTAATCTACCCCCTATATGATAGGATCTATTATATGACTCCAATGAATATTTTATTTTTTCTCATTATTGACAATCCACCTGTCAAAAGACTCCTGTGCCTGCATTATGCCCCCTGTTCATATCTTCATGCTACTGCCCACCAGTGTCTGCCTGATGCCGCCTGCCTGTGTCTAGTATCTCAACCCTTACTATTATTATTATTATTATTATTATTATTATTATTATTATTTTTATTTTTAAGCCCTCAGTTGTTTTCAAAATCTTGATGGAAGAAAAGCACAAGGCAAATGCAGGAATATGAGAATTAGCATGGATCAGCACCCATAGTGTTTTTTTAAAAAATAATAATGGGGAAAAGCACATTTTAAAGGTGCTTAGCATGAAAACCCCTGGACCTACCCATTTGAAACTTTGCAGGGTCAATTCACTCCAAAGGGGCTACCGTGTTTCCAAATTGCCTGCCACTATGTGGAAAAACAAGAAAGTTATGCTTGTTTCGGTTTAGCAAGATGTTTGTTGCAACTTCCTTGATTTCTGCTTTGCGGCATTCTGTGATTAGGATGAAATGGTTGAATCTCTTGCAAGCACCTGACTTTCGGGGATCCAGACACACAAATCTAGCAAGGGATTAAACAAGAATGGCATAGAAATGCGTTCAGGCTCATCGGTGCTTGATCCTATTAAGTACCTTTCTCCCCAGCAGGCATCAAATTGCTAGTGCATTGGCTTCATTTCAATGGCCCTCTGCTTTATGAGCAGCAACCAGGAAAGATGTGAGGTGCCTGAAGCTACAAGAAACAAGCAATTCACAATGGTGGTTGTAAGACGACATCAGAGCTCATATATGAGAGGCATGGAAGTATGGGGGAGGGCAGGGATTCCCCTTAACTAAACCAGCATGTGTGTATAGAAAATTCCTTTAATCTTCAACATTGAAGAGACACAGTGGGATAAACAATCTACCTGGCAGGCTGGTAGGACCACAAATGAAGATGAAATCCTTATTACTGCTGCCTTATTTTTCAGGAAGCTCTGTTTTCAGGAATGATAACTCTAGCAAGCCTAAGAATGATTTATCCCAGCAGGCAGATGGTTCAGGGAAGTCCACACTGAGGGAGGACCATGAGACCATGTCTGTCTCATGTATCTGGTAATTAAAGACATAAGGCAAATCCTACATCATCTGAATCATCAGCTATAATTATGAGGGTTTAGCACAACCAACTAGAGCTAAACACCTGTTCTCCAAATCCAGCAACTGACTGGATTAATGCCCCTGCCTCACCAATGCACCAGAACACAAAAGTTCTAAATTTGCACATATGCAAACCACCTCTTAGGCCAAACACCAGATGTTACCCTTTAAACCTCCAGTTTAAGTGAGAGAAAAGGTACCTGTGGCTCCTTTTCTTGTCCATTCCTTTTGCAGGCCTCTCACATTACCTCCTACCTTACCTGAGGGAGAAGAGAGGATGTGGGAGGAATGGGCAGGAGGAATCAGGTCTGGCTTTTCTCCCTCTTCAGCAGGAGATTCAAAGGACAAGGGCCATGCCTGTAGTAAGAGCTGACAACCCTAGCAGGGAAACATAAGAATGGAGCCCATCATTTTTGGAGATTATTTTGAAGCAATATTTTGCACACTTGCCAGAGAGGTTAAGAAGTACAGTGATACCTCGGGTTAAGTACTTAATTCATTCTGGAGGTCTGTTCTTAACCTGAAACTGTTCTTAACCTGAAGCACCACTTTAGCTAATGGGGCCTCCCGTTGCTTCCACGTGATTTCTGTTCTCATCCTGAAGCAAAGTTCTTAACCCGAGGTACTATTTCTGGTTTAGCGGAGTCTGTAACCTGAAGCATCTGTAACCTGAAGTGTCTGTAACCCGAGGTACAACTGTACTAAAAGGGTTTATTTGGCTATGTTTGAAGAAAGTGGAAAAGCAAACAAGTAGTACATCCTCTGCACAGAGAAGATGAAGAAATGCTTTCGGGTGACAGAAGGCAGAAGTGTTCAACACCTACATTGCCTTTGTCTTCATGCAAAAGTAAAGCAGTGATAGCGGGGTGAACAATGTAAGGAGGAAGCTGCAGCCCAAGACAGGAAAAGAGGTAGTAAGGGAACATCTAGCTACTTTAAATGAATTCAAGTATTCAGGGCCTGACGAGCTGCACCCAAGGAGTGGATGTAATCTCAGAGCCTCTGAGCGGATGTAATCTCAGAGCCTCTGTCTATAATCTTTGTGAATTCTTGGAGAACAGGTGAGGCCCCTGCAGACTGGAGGCAAGCAATTTTTGTCCCCATCTTCAAAAAGAGAGGAAAAAAAGAAGACCCAGGTAGCTACCGACCGGTCAGCTTGACATTGATACCAGGAAAGGTCCTAGAACAGATAATTAAGAAGTCGATCTGTGAATACTTAGAAAAGAGTGCTATGATTACTAGGACCCAGCATGGGTTTCTCAAAAACAAGTCATTCCAGATGAACTTCATTTCCTTTTTTTATATATAGAGAGAGTTACAAGCTTGGTGGATCAGGGGAATGGTTAGTCTTCAACCTGGAAAAAAGTGACAAGTCCTGGGCCCATTGTTCAACATCTTTATAAATGACTTGGATGAAGAAATTGAGGGGATGCTCATCCAATTTGCAGATGACACCAAACTGGTAGGGGTAGCTAATGCTGCCGAAGACAAAACTGGGATTCAAGGTGACCTTAACAGATTGGAGAACTGAGCCCAAAGTAATAACATGAATTTCAATAGGGACATGTACAATCTGAAACCAAAGGGACACATTGGTTGCCAGATGTGAAATATATTGCATTATTTTCAGCTCTCCTACCCCACTAGTAAAGTTAGTTTATGAACCAGAATTTGCATGCTGGGAAAATCTATTTGTATGTTCCATCTAGTGCTGTGATGGACCCAGAATCATGTTTTCCTCTGGACAAACATCTAGGTACCCACAGTGGCGTAGCGTGGGGGGTGCCAGGGGTGCCGGCCGCACCGGGCGCAACATGGGCGGGGGGCGCACTCGCACTAGCAGCTCTCTGCCCCTACTAAAATCCACGCGTTAGGGAGCCCGCGCTCGCTCGGCTTGGCGAGGAGGTCGCGGAAGGGGGAGAGCGAAGCCTTCTGTTGCGGGCAAAAAAAGGAGAGGAAGCCGGGCGGGCGGGCGGGCTGGCTGGCTGGCGGGGGTCTGGCTTCGCCTGCTGCTGCCGTTGCCGCTGCTGCCGGGCTTTGACAGCTTGGCGAAGCGGAGGGAGAGGAGCTTTATGGTAATTTGAGCCGAGCCGAGCAGGGAGTCTGGCGAGGGGGCGGGAAGAGACTTTCCCCCCTTTTTCCCACCTCGCCTGGTCAAAAAGGAGAGCAGAGTCTCCTCAGGGCGCCCTCAGGCAGGGCAGGGCAGGGCAAGGCAAGCAGAGCGAGGAGGAGAGAGAGGGGAAGGGGGGGAAGCAGCCAGGAAACGCCGCGGTGTGGAGGGGGAATCAATTAAGGAGAGAAAGCGAAAAGCCTTGGAGAAAGGGAAAAAAGGAAAGAAAAGAGGCAGCTCCGGCAGAGCGCGGGGGAAAGAGAAGCCTTGCTGCTGCTGCTTGGGAGAGTAAATTACTGTACTTGCCTTGCCCCGGGTTAGGGGGCGCAAATTACTTGCCTTGCCCCGGGTTAGGGGGCGCAAATTACTTGCCTTGCCCTGGGTGCTGATAACCCACGCTACGCCGCTGGGTACCCAGGCCACTGGTGGGTGGGACAGAGGCAAAAGTGGATGGAGTAGCATGTGTAACTTTTAACTTTGCACAGGAAAGGTTAGAGGCTTCTACATGCACCCACATGCTCTAAACTCCTCTATCCTCCATTCTGTAGCAGTAATAATAATAATAATAATAATTTATACCCCACCATCTGGCTGGGTTTCACCAGCCACTCTGGGCAGCTCCCAATAGAATATTAAAAACATGATAAATACACAAAATATTAAAAACTTCCCTAAACAGGGCTGCCTTCAGATGTTTTCTAAAAGTCAGGTAGCTTATTTCCTTGACACCTGAAGGGAGGGTGTTCCACAGGGCGGGCGCCACTACTGCCTGGTTCCCTGTAACCTCGCAATGAGGGAACTACCAGAAGGCCCTCGGCACTGGACCTCAGTGTCCAGGATGAACGATGGTGGTGAAGACACTCCTTCAGGTATACTGGTATACTGAGCCGAAGCCATTTAGAGCTTTAAAGGTCAGCACCAACACTTGAATTCTGCTTGGAAACATGCTGGGAGCCAATGAAGGTATTTCAGGACCGGTGCTATATGGTCTCAGCAGCCACTCCCAGTCACCAGTCTGGCTGCCGCATTCTGGATTAGTTGTAGTTTCTGGGTCACCTTCAAAGGTAGCCTCACGTAGAGCGCATTGCAGTAGTCCAAGTGGGAGATAACTAAAGCATGCACCACTCTGGCGAGACAGTCCGCAGACAGGTAGGGCCTCAGCCTGCATATGAGATGGAGCTGGCCCTGGACACAGAATTGACCTGCGCCTCCATGGACAGCTGTGAGTCCAAAATGACTCCCAGGCTGCGCACCTGGTCCTTCAGAAGCACAGTCACCCCATTCAGGACCAGGGATCCTCCACACCCACCCACCCCCTGTTCCCCCAAAACAGTACTTCTGTCTTGTCAGGATTCAATCTCAATCTGTTAGCTGCCATCCATCCTCCAACCGCCTTCAGACACTCACACAGGACCTTCACATGGTATGCATTATCATAATTCAAGGACAGATTCCAGCCAGGCAAAAGTACACAAGGAGGGTGCAGAGAAGGGCTACTGAGGGATAGAGCCTGGGAGGGGTCCTGAGCATCACATAGAGCATCCTGGTTGGGTGGGGTCTCATTTGGCTTCTGGACCTGAGATTCCCTATGATCTATCCAAGAACTAGAAGGAAAATGTCAGATTTTAAAACAAGAATAGCTACAAACCCCACAATAAACCTTCAGTCCTTGGTTAGAGGCTAGCACCTCACTTTGAGTATATTTCCTATGAACTGCATCTCCGTGTTTTACTGTTCCCCCTGTACTTAAGGGAATATTTTATCTCTTTGGCTCAAACAATGCAAAACCACATTTGTTCTTTAGTGCTGACTATAATGCAGAGCAAACAGTTTTTTTTAAAGTCCAGGCGAAGTAAACATTAAAAGGCCAACAGCCAGTAAGGCTCATTAAGGATTCAGGAGCCAAGTTCTTATTTATTTTAAATGAAAAACAAACAAAAAACTTTTGTAGTGTGTCTCTGCACCAAGAAAAAAAAGGGGGGCCTCAAAGTAGCAATGCCTCTGAGTGTACAGCAAAAGAAAGAATGGAGAGTGGCATAAACATCATTTTGGACTTGGGGGCTGCCATTTTCTATAAAACTAGAGAGAATGTGTGTGAGTGGTAAGAGTCTCACCAACAAATTTTGGGGTCAGTTCTTTGAAATATATAAGATTAGCTTGCATCACTGAGTTCTCGAACTGAGTTCTGCAATAGAGCAGTGGCGTCCTGCTAGTATGTAAGGGTTTTGGAAACGGTGGAGACAACCACTCAGAGTGGAGGCATCCATGTAGCTATGCCATTGAGCAGGGGCACCAACTCCTAGGGACTGAGGTGACTTCAGTGCCTCCCTCAAATGTATTTGATGGGTCTGAGCCCCTCCCAAAGTTGATGGACAGCAGCTGCTGCTGCTGCTGCAAGGCTTGCCAGTCCACTGCCAGTGGCATGAGGCCTGCTAGGCTGCTGGCAGGCCTGCTAGGCTGCCACTGCTGTACCTCTGGAAGCTGGTGTCGGAAGTGTGCTTCCGGAAGTACGTCAGCAGCTTCCAGAAGTGCAGCCACGGAGACTTGTGGCAGTCACATGAGCCAGGAACATGGTGGCTCCTCCTCCTCCTGCCACAGAGGGGAAGTAGCCGATGGTCCATGGTGGCAGCAGCAGCGGCAGGAGCCGACCATGGAAGCTGAGTTGCATGATGCCCAGACATTGCACGTGACAGTGTTGCAGCCAGGCATCTGTCAGGAGTTCGTCCTACTCTTGAGTAGGACCCTGGCAGAGACACATGCCCGACTGGCATGTTTCCTCCTACCTGGTCGATCGTTCAGGAGCTTCAAAAGCTTTCTTCTGCCCGAACATCACAATGACCGATGCCAAAAGGCATCAGCACACTTAGGGATCCACAGAGTGTTTGCAGTTTGCGTAACAGACCTCAGCAACTCAGCATTTTGGCTAATCTACTTTATTTACATATAAACACACATGGAGCACTGCAACATGGCTCCCTCTCTCTCTAGCATCAGACAGCAAAGAGAAAAAGAACAAAGGACAATAGTCCCACTTCATGGAACACAGTAACACAAACATCCTGTCTCCGTCACTTCCCACTCTGTGGAGTCAAAACATACACCGTCATGTAATAGACAACAATCCCATGACTGCAATCACGGAGCAGGAATCTCAACAGCATCATGGCTGACGTCCAGGCATTGCACACATCATTGTGATGTCACACACAACACCCAGACACGGCATTGTGACATTGGGCACATTGCCAGCCCCTCAGTCTTTTCCCTGGGTTGGCACACCTGCCATTAGGAAAACAGATGTGGAAGTGGAACTGGTATCAGATGAAATTGTGTCGCAAATTGCATAAGATGTTGCGAGCGCAAAAGGGCTCACGTGTTTTCAGCGAGATCTTGCCCAAATCAAATTGACCCCAATTTCTTCACTGGTGGAGGAGGCAGCAGGGTGGGTGGAGAAGCACCACCCATGGCAACAGGTATGGTGCCAGCAGCAGAAGTGGCAGGGCAGGTCACATCCACACCAGCCATTAAACCAGTCATACCACTTAAAAAGTTATGGCTCCTCCCACCCTGGATTTTGGGAACTGTAGTTTGTTGAGGTTGCTAAGAATGATGGGCAACTCCTCAGAGAGCTACAGTTCCCAGTGCTATATGCTGTGGGTGTGACCAACCAAGTGCTTTCCTCTTCCTTGGTGTGAAAGAGGAAAGTATCTTCTCAAGCATATGTATCATTGGCAGTGAATTTGTGCTCTGCTAGGCTAGGGAATATGTTTTCTGATTACAGATGTATATTGTACCTCCAGCTTTGGTTCCACAAGCCCAGACTGGGACAAATTAATTTCATACATCCATAGATGGCAGTTTCATGGATGGCTGAACAAGGACACGAAGCATAGCTTGCAAAAAGCTCCTCTTCATTGGGCTCTTGTATGTTAAAAATGATACTGGTCTTATTTTATTTTTATGAAAAATATGGAAATCTCCCTCCTCTATCAGGTGACAGACAAACCTCCTGAGCATTTTCTGGAAAAATGGGCTGAAATTTGTAATCTTTCAGTTTAAAAAATGCATTTTGCCAGTGGGAAAAATAAAATTTCATGCTGAATCAAAGCCTATGCAGCCCATTTGATTTTGGGAATTAAATTCCCCTGAAGCATAGAATAGTGGTTTCACATCGCCCAGCTCCCCTTGACAGTTTGCAATAATTTAGGATATGTTCCATTTACTTGTTAGCAGGCAAAATGCCATGGAACATTTGCGGTTTTAAATGCATTTTGAAAATCCCTGCTCGGTATGTTTATTCTCCTTTATTAATGATATTTTCTCCAGACTTCTGCTTCTCCATTCTACAGTTTATGTTCCTCTCCCCCCTTCCACCCCACCATCATTATTATGATTTCTGCACAGAAAGGAGAAAAAAGCTTTTCTGGTGTTAATGGATGCTGGAATTGCATTAGAAGGAGACGGCGTAACCTCAGTTTCCGCTCGCTCATGTCAGCTCGTGTATGAGAACCAGGTGCTCAAAGTGAAAAAATAATATCTAAATAAATAAATCTGAGGACTAGAAGGACCTTTGAAAACCACATGAAGGGAAACATAGTTCAAATTCTTGAGGAGGAGAAAGGTGTGTTAGGCTTCCAGTCACCCTGAATTTGGAGTTTACAGAATCACCTGTGCTGCTTAAAAGCCCTTCTCTGCAGCTAGCAGGTTTGCAAGGACAGGGTCGTTTTGCCACCTGAGACAAAGGACAAGTTATTCCACCCCTAACCCCAAATGCATGCAAAACTGACTCTTACTTGGACATGGCCAGTGTCCTCCAGCACAACAAAGGTTTGAAGGTTGGTCTAAGGAGAATCATTCTCTACCCACCAACACCTGCTGCCTTAAATAGGCACCTCACTGTCCTGAATTATAAGAATGGTGTGAGCAAGGATGGCGCTGAAAGAAAACTGAACAGCATGGCATTCATGCGATTAGAAACTTCAAATGCATGGCATTCAAAAAGTAAATACAAAATTCAGGAGCTATGTGGCATGAGACCTGGAAGGAGACAGTGGTTTTTTTGTCTGCTGCTGAGAACCTGATCCATACCCAATGTTTACATTGGAGATAAAGCTCTCGTTTGTACCAATGGACACTTTCCTTCCAATACAAGCTGCAAGTGTAAGAGTCTGAACTGGATTAGGACTACAGTGAGGGGCAAAGTATTAAAGCCCCTCTAGCCGTGTCAGGTCCAAATTAATATCGCCCCCCCCCCGACACCCACTATTCCCCTTTTAAAAATTGACAATTGTGAGAATGTTGTTGTCAAGGCTTCAAGAGAATCCTATCCCTCCCATGGGGGATGCCAAGAAGCAGAAAAAAATAAGAAGAGTTCTTACCAAGGAGTTTATTCAATATTCACAGAGAGAGAGAGATGCAGGCTTGCGGTCTATCTTAAATAATGATGTTGCTCTAAGTAAAGTCTGACCCCCTCAGTCCCTCCTAATCGACATCACCCCAGCGCTGGCTGGTCAGTGCTTTCTGCCTCTGAGATTTCTGCTCTGCTACTCTCATGGCACGCCTGGTTCTGGGAGGGGGGGTCAGGAATGCTTTCATGAGACACTGAGCCTGTTAATTGTCTCTCCCCCAATGCTTCTCCTTCCTGCTGCTCCCCTAATATTTCCCAGCTTTTCCCCTCAGCAACCTCTGAACTATGCCCTTCTGCAAACCACTGTTCTAAATCTATACTGTCCTCCTCTTCTCGGGAAGGTACAGAGAGGCAAGGGGGCTCCCACCATTCCTCCTCAGTCCAGCACCACTGCAAAAGTACCTTCAGGGTCCACAATTAGTTTAAAAACAAGTCCACACGGTTCAAGAGATGCATGCTACACATTGCAGAGTCAACAACAAGGCTTTCTCTGACATGGTGTGATTATATAATTTTGGCCTCCAGACTTGATGACCTTAGATGCTCATCAGTTCAAAATGTGGGAGGCCTGCCCTGCTGCTCATTCAGATGGACATCTGCCCCCAAATCTAGCCCTGGTGCCGCCGTGGTTTTTCATAATATTCCTCAAAATAAATAAACCAATTAAACCCAAAGGCAGGAGCATCACTAGGCTGGTGCAAGCAGTTCTCTTGCCCTGGGGCACAGCTGAAAGTGAAGAGCAGTCTCATGCAGATCTCCTATTTTCCTCTGGTTGTATTGGAGAAATGGGAGCGGAGGATGAGGTTTAGTGGCACCGTCAACCCCTTAATGTGTTGCGCTGCAGAGCTTGGAATGGGTGCTGGGAAGCCTAGTGCAGACAGGCATCATACCTGCTCTTCTTCGTTCAGACCCAGAATCCATCAGAATTCTGCCTGCCAACCAGAACTGATGTGGAATTTACTTTTTTGTGTGTGTTCTGGAATATTGCAAAGAGATTCTTCCTTTGACTTCAGCAGGATTTAAGAGTTGCCAATAAAAAACCAAGGCTTGAAAGTAAGAGCTGGACCATAAAGAAGGCTGATCGCCGAATAATTGATGCTTTTGAATTATGGTGTTGGAGGAGACTCTTGAGAGTCCCATGGGCTGCAAGAAGATCAAACCTATCCATTCTTAAGGAAATCAGCCCTGAGTGCTCACTGGAAGGACAGGTCCTGAAGCTGAGGCTGCAAGACTTTGGCCACCTCATGAGAAGAGAAGACTCCCTGGAAAAGACCCTGATGTTGGGAAAGATGGAGGGCACAAGGAGAAGGGGACGACAGAGGACGAGATGGTTGGACAGTGTTCTCGAAGCTACCAGCATGAGTTTGACCAAACTGCGGGAGGCAGTGGAAGACAGGAGTGCCTGGTGTGCTCTGGTCCATGGGGTCAGGAAGAGTCGGACACGACTAAACGACTAAACAACAACAACAATAAAAAACCCACCACACTGCATCACAGCGGAAGTCGTTTCCTCATGGATTTCAATACACTTGTCCTCGTGAGAAGCTCTTCTAATACAGCGGCAGCTCTTTAGAAAAGAGTTGGGGTTAAGAAAAAGACATTTCTTTGCATAAATCAAGGTACATAGCTCAAAGCCTCCCTCTAGTGGGGTAAAGAGGGAATGCGATACCTACAGGCTACACCATGCTGCTGCTTTGCTTGGTTTATGCTAGCTACTAGGTCAAAGAGTACCACTGCAAGAATAAATCTGGTCAGATATCAACTCTGCTCATTTATCTGCTTGAAATTACAAAGTGCTTAGGTTGTGCATCTGCATTAAATACAAGGTTCTTCCACATGACCTGTTCATTAAGCATTCATCCTGTTTGAGGCTAGATTATACCCTTTCTTACTTGTTTGCGGGGCAGCTATACAACCAAGGCACTCTTCCTGATTTGGTCGTGGGGTGTTTACATATCTCCCCATTCATGCACCCCATGCTTTTCAATGCATTTTTCCGCCACTTTCCAAACCGCAAAAAAGTCCAATACAGTCGTACCTCAAAAGTCGAACAGAATCCGTTCCAGAAGTCCGCTCGACTTCCAAAGCGCGGTTTCTGATTGGCTGCAGGAAGCTCCTGCAGCCAATCGGAAGCTTCGGAAGCCCCGTCTGAGATTTGGTTCTGAAAGAATGTTAGAAAAGGGGAACACTCACTTCCGGTTTTCAATCGTTCGGGAGCCAGAACATTCAAATCCAAGGTGTTTGGGAGCTAAAGTATAAATCCACTTTTTTAAAGTGGATTTGTTCCACTGGGACAACAGAACCCTTTCATCTGCATTAATTGCATAAAGTTCCAGAATATTCTGGAATCCCTCCTGTGCAATAGTGACAGTCTGGAGGTGCCCAAAAAAGGACTGCAATGCAAGGGAGAGGGAAAGAGCTTTGCCTCCACCTTAGCAGTCTTTCTGAATGGAGCCTTATAAAGTTTTTTCCCCCACTGAGGTACATGGGAATAGGGAGCGGTGCCTGGGGCACACCTGAGTTGTCCTCTGTGTCAGAACTGACCCTCTAATCAGAAGAGGGAATAATAAGTTCACCATCACCACCTCGGAAGTCTTCCCAGTTGCAACAGAGGAGCATAGGAAGCTGCCTTATATGTGTCCATTTAGCTCAGTATTGCCTAAACTGTCCTGGCAGTGGTTGTCCTGGATTTCAGGCAGGGGTCTCTCGCCGCCCACCCTGGAGATGTTGAGGACTGAACCTCTACATGCCACACCATTGCTCTACCACTGAGCTACAGCTCCTTCCTAAAACCTCATTCACAGAAGTCAACAGCCCGGTTAGTTGGCAAAGCAATAGCATGCTCTAATAATTCTTTATAATAGCAAGATTTTATTTCCTGTTGAAGTTAAGCAGCCTAGGTCTGGCTGGGGTGTGCATGGATATATCTCCTAGAGCTCTCTGCAGAAGAGGCGAGCTAACATTATAATAAAATCAATGAAGCATACTATTAAAATCTCAAAATAAAATAAAATGATTTACTCACTTTTTTACACACACAAATATGCAAGAGCATGTACCAAGGGTAGCAGAGCTGTGGCCTTCCAAATGTTGTCAGACTACAGCTCCCAAGATCCCTTGCTATTGGCCACACTGGCTGGTGCTGGTGCGAGTTGGAGTCCAACAACATCCAGAGGACCACAGGTTCCCAACGACTGACAAAGACCTTCAGGCTTCAGCTTCATCCATCATTTAGCAACTTTCCCGAAAATTCAGCATTTTTCTGGGTTGTTTTGACTATTTCTCTCCAAAACACGCCCTCAGTTAGAAAACTCACGATGGTGAGTTTAGATTATATATTACTAATTAACTTCTCCATTTCAACCAACAGACCATCATTTTAAAAGTGATTGCTGATGCTCACTTTTTAAATGACCCCCCCCCCACTGAATCCAGAACTATATCAATCAATTAACACATTAATAATCAAAATAACATTTCGGCTTAAAATGTTCTGTCCATACACGGCCCCCAGATATGTGAATTATGGGGTATTAATTCATAACTGGTTTTCTTAATGGGCCTTGGCCTTTGGCCTCACTCTTAGCAACAGTGAGGTGTGAATTGATTCCCCCCCCCCCGTCCATTTCACGCACGGTCACTCCTTCTCATTTAAATATTGTGCAGCTTTGGAAAGGTCATAAGAGATGCAAACGGGGGGGGGGGGTGAAGAGGACAGTCTGGGTGCAAAGATAGCAGCTTATTCCATTACTCCATTCCATGCTTATTCCTCTAAAACATCTGGTCCTGGCCGGTGTCACAGATCGGTCACAAAGGATTTGCTGGCTTTCATTTCATTGTGGCAGGTCCCCACTAGACTCAGCGACTACAGTTTCTCCTTTGCCAAACCTTCACTGCAAAGTCCTGCCGTGGACATCTCAGCTGTGTGCACCATGCGCAAATGCAGCATTACTCTCAGTGAGAGCCTGTGGAAGAGACGACCAGTGGCAGAGACGAGATGCACACCAACAGTTTGGCATGCCAGGGCTGCCTCAACCACTAAACAGAAGGAGGCGACTGCCCCCCAAGCAAGTGGGTGATGTGGGGGCTACCCTTAGCCATTCCCACCCACTGGTGGCCCAGTGGTGGGGATGCTTGTTTGGCCAGGCTGGGTTGCCTAATCCCCTTCTCTCATTGCATCATAAGTGATGTCACTGGGAAAACTCCCTGACTGGGTGAGGAAGCAGAGAGGCAGGCAGCACAGGTCCACACACTCCAGCAGGCATCATGTGTTGACATTTGTTGATCTGCCCATGTGGCACAACCTGACACTGCTGCCACATTGCACCATTCGTCGGAGAGGGGAGCGAGCTGGGGCTTGGCAGAACCATGAGTGAGCAGCAGCTAAGGACTGAGGGGCAAAGCTCCCTAAACCAGCCTGCTGTCCTCAAGTATATAATAATAATAATAATAATAATAATAATAATAATAATAATAATAATAATTTATTTATACCCTGCCCATCTGGCTTGAGTTTCCCCAGCCACTCTGGGCGGCTCCCAATCGAGTATTAAAAACAATACAGCATTAAATATTAAAAACTTCCCTAAACAGGGCTGCCTTCAGATGTCTTTTAAAAATAAGATAGCTGCTTATTTCCTTGGCATCTGATAGGAGGGCGTTCCACAGGGCGGGCACCACTACTGAGAAGGCCCTCTGTCTGGTTCCCTGTAACCTTACTTCTCGCAATGTGGGAACTGAACGATGTCCGGGCTGAACAATGTGGGTGGAGACACTCCTTCAGGTATACAGGACTGAGGCTGTTTAGGGCTTTAAAGGTCAGTACCAACTTTGTGTGATGGAGGGTACTGTGCCATCACTAGTGCATACTCCCCAAGTGCCCTATTTTAAGCGGGAAATCACAGAAGCCAATCCTGGCTTCTGTTTGGATTCCAGAATGTTCCTATTTTTTTTACTCCAGTGCTCTGGCATGAGTCTTCATGCCAGAGTCCTGGGCCAGAAGGCATTCTGGCGCAACCCTGTGGAAGATCACCAGAGTGTCAGACCAGCAGGCACACTCCTCCTGACACCCCAATTTGGGGGATGAAAATGTTGGAGGGTATGCTAGTGTTGAAGTAAACTTCAACTGCCATTCTAGTCGGCATCTGTGTGTGGAAGGGGAAGCATCTTGTATTTCACCTCTGGTGACAAAATGTGTTGACCTGTTCCAGAGCCATTGTCTTTTAACAAACGATAGCAAAGCTTCATTCACAAGCTAAAGATGGATGGTGCAAGAACCCCCCATTTCCCTGACAAAAACAATAATCAGGCAAAAAGATGCCAAAGAGAGGCCTTCCTGTTTTGCATTAGCCCAGTCATATATCAGGGAGTGCCCTTCTGATGTCTGTTATATTTCCTCTGGCCTGTTTCCCCATTCTTTCAAAGGTTAACCTTCCTTGATACTTGATTATAAGCTAGCACCCACATGCACATGCACATTTGGAAATCTAAGTACCCATTTCATAGAAGAGAAACTGATGATGCTCAAAACCTGCCTCTTACATACATACAAGCAAACAGGCAAAGCACCTACACACACCCCAAAACAGAAGACAGGCCAAAAAAGCAGGCAACCCCACTGAACAAACAAAAAAAGCCCAAACCTCCCAATTAAAGTTACAAATCGAGATGGACAGGGAGCCTTGGGGAGTGCCACAGTCACCTCATCCAAGATCTCAGGTATAAGCAATGAGCTCGCTGCATTGCCACTGGTGCATGCCCTCTGAGCGCTCACAGATGAAAGGAGAAGAGGGACACCGCCTGCAACACTTGAACTCACATCAAGCTCCCCTACCGCAATCTTCTTTATGCATTAGATTCATTAGATAACCTGTTCTGCGCAGGTGTGCTAGCAAAGGGACTACAGGAGTTTCCCCTTCAAAGCAATTTATGGATGTTTTGGTGATGTTATTTCATCATCATCATCATTATTATTATTATTTGGAATCTCATAGTCTTCCCTAAGTAAAGAATAGCTAAAACAAAACAAAACAAATTCCTTCCAGTAGCACCTTAAAGACCAACTAAGTTAGTTCTTGGTATGAGCTTTCGTGTGCATGCACACTTCTTCAGATCTGCAGAATAGCTGCAGCTCAAAAACATCCAGCAACATTTACTTTCTGCACAAGGCGAGGGGAGGGATGATGGGGAAGCAACACAGTCACATTTTGTTTAAGAAGATAAGAACATAAAAAGAGCCTGCTGGATCAGGCCAATGGTCCATTTAGTCCAGCATCCTGCTTTCACAGTGGATAAGCAGATGCCTGAGTGGGAATCCAAGGAGCAGAATGTGACCACAAGAGTACTCACCCTTTCCTTGGTTTCCAGAAACTGGTATTTGGAAACATTACTGTCTCCAGCTGTGGAGGGAGAGCCCAGCTATCATTCCAGGTGAGATTCAATTGCATACCAGAAAATCCAAGGGGAACGCATTTTAGTGAGTGGGGGACAACCTTGGCTTGATGGAACATCATCTACCCACCCTGCAAACAAAGAAGAGAAAATGTTTGATAAATAGCTGAGTTTCCTAATCTCCCTGCAAAGTATTCAGGATGAAAACTCAATAAACAGGTCATCTGGAAGCAACCAGGGTCCCCTTCCATGGGTCAAACAACAGAGGCTGGGGGACCTGGAAGTGGTCCACTCATTGCCCTCAGTAATGTTGCCTAATGGAGTCCAGTGTTTGTTATTCATCCATCAAGGATGGTCTCATTTAAATCCAGCCTGGGCAAGGCCCACTGGCCTGTGTTCACTATGCTGCAAACTGAGCTTTAATTAAGAGGTAAAATTATTAAAGCCACAAATTATTATAGCCTCGGGATGCTCCAGGCCTGGTGATACCAAGCAGATGGTCCGGGGCAAGCAGGAGCCCTTTATAAAGAAGTCTTTGCAATTCATGAGCATTAATTATGTCCACTCCTCTCATTTTCAAGTGTTATGGTTGTCAGGCCT
The DNA here is from genome assembly GCF_964234715.1 of Podarcis melisellensis. NCBI lineage: Eukaryota > Metazoa > Chordata > Lepidosauria > Squamata > Lacertidae > Podarcis > Podarcis melisellensis. The sequence continues at coordinate 38,918,276 of NC_138529.1, forward strand.
GGCATTGTGTGGCAAGGAAGCATGATGAATGAGGCAAACCCCTTCTGGTTCAGGACATAGCCTTTGTGTAGCAAAAATTAAAAGTATTATCTCCCAGAAGAAATAGAGACTGGAATGTTTAGGCCTTTGGCTTTTCCTTCTTCTCTCCCTTAATTTTTTTTTTTTTTAATCCGATTCTCTACCTGGCTTATGGTCTTTTCTTTTAGCCTGTGTATTTTCATTTTACTTTTATTTATTTTTCCTGGATCCAAAGAGTTATTACAATCTCTACTTCTTTATACTTCAGGGTTTCTTTGGGGTGTGTGAAATAGCAAGACTTAAAAAAATAAAATGAACAAAAACATCACATCCCCAGTTGACCCCACATAGTCTTCACTCATTGATTCAGGTTGGTGATGCCTGGTCAGCCACGGGAACAGCAGAAGAGCCCGGCTGGATCAGGCCAGAGCCCAGCACCCACAATGGTCAACCAGATGCCTATGGGGAGCTCATGGGCAGGACTTGAGCACCAGAGTATTCTCCCCATTTGTGATTCCAGGCTACTGGTATTCAGAGGCATGCTGCTCACAATGGGGAAGGTAGAACATGGCCTAGTTAGGAGGGGATTTCATGCTTTTAGAATGTAAGGGTTCTATCCAACTGAATGCTACACAGTGTAGACTCATTCAAATTCCTGACCCTAAACAAGGCAAGGCCATCAATTGTAAAGGTAAAGAGACCCCTGACCATTAGGTCCAGTCATGGCCGACTTCGGGGTTGCGACGCTCATCTCGCTTCCAGTGTACAGTTTCCGGGTCATTTGGCCAGCATGACTAAGCCGCTTCTGGCAAACCAGAGCAGCGCACGGAAACATCGTTTACCTTCCCGCCTATTTATCTACTTGTACTTCGACACTCTCTTGCAAATAGATGGCACCAATGGCAGTGGCATATTTTGGGACATTCCACTTTGTAGGGAGAGAATCAAGTTCCTTAAGGGGATGATCCTAAATTCCCTTACACCGCTTGGGTGTTGTTCCAGTGAAATCTGCGGCTGGCTCAGAGGGCAGTAGCCGGAAGTCTTAAGAAAGCGTTAACAAACAACCAAACACAACAAGCAAACTCTCCTCTCCGCTATTGTAAATATTAGTTAAGCTGCTTGCTAATCCCCCTAACCTGTTCCCCTACAGTTGTATCAGGAAACACACTGCCCCAGACCCCAAATTGACTTTTATTTCCTATTCACGCTCCCTCCCTTAGGCTCCCAGGTGGCTTCGTTGCACACAAAAGCTCATAGAGTAGCCTGCCCATTGGGGAAATGTAACCTACGGAGCATTAATGATCATCTGCTGATCTGATCTGTATGAAATCCCCAGTCTGTCCCACCTGCTTCTGTGTGGCTGAAGGGTCAGGTGCTGCTCCAGGCCTGCCCTGTGCAGTCAGAGGCACCAGCGCTTGAGGCGTGGGTCATGGCAGGACTCAGGGGGTCTCTCATTAAAGGAGGGGAAGGGCAAGCGCACACATGCAAAAAAGAAAAAAGATTAGACACAGCATAGCAAACGGAAAGTAATTCATTATCCCGGCTCATTCTCTGGCCCATTAAAGGCTCCCCTCTCCTTGGCAGGGGAATAGGTGTTGTGCCAGGGCAGATGGGATCACGTCCAAATCACCCCCCAGGTGCTTCGCGGTGCATTAGTAGCAATGGCGAAAGGGAGCAAGGTTGTGGATTCCTCAAAGGGCCTGGCTGGGCCACAGCAGGAGGCCCTGAAGTTCATCTGTATCACAGGCACTAATTTAGTTTAATTTACTTCAAAGGCCTCCCTGAATGCTGAGGGTGAATGGATCGCCTCTTTTCTCTTTGGATGAAGGGGCCAGAGGGGCAGGGAGAGAAAGAAGCCCTGTCTCCGAAATGGGAGGAGGATACTGTTCTCTGAACAAAAACCGCTGGGAAAATAACCAGGGTTGGAAGCATAATTCCAACATCGTGAGGTTAGTGGTTTCCACAGTAGGTGTTTCAAGAAAAGACAGTGTGAGATCGGGACAGAGATTCCAAGAGGTTTGGAACAGGACAACCGAGAATGATTTTTTCCCTCACCTGGCAGTGAATGGCAAATGTTGCCTACCTAAAACCAGAGGTTTTCAACCTTTTTGAGTCCACATCTCCCTTGACCAACTACATGCTTTCTGCGGCACCCCTGTGGGGCTCAGGAGCCCAGTTATGTCACCCATTTTCCTGCAGAGCTGGCACCCTCTCACCCCTTTTCAGACACCCTCCTTTGTGAAGTGTTCCCTCAGCGTCCTCTCCCATCTCCTAATTCCTCCAGGCAGCTTCCCCTGGTTTCTGAGCCACCCCCACCCCACCTGAAAGATGTGCCTCCTCACACTGCCCCCCAGGGGCCTGGGAAGAGGATGCCCCCCACCCCGACAGAGCACAAGAAAATTCTGCTGAAATTTTTAGGTTTCTGTGAACTGTCCAGCACTTTATCCTAAAACTTAGTAAGTACACTTTTCTTAGGCCCTGAAACTTTTCCCAAGCCACTGTATAAGGGTTTATACACGAAGGGAAAAGGATAAGAAAGGGTTAGTTTCAGTGTGCTGTTTAATTTGGGTGTGTTTTGTCCTGCACCTGTAGCTAGTTAGGCATGTGAGAATGAGTCAGCAAGCATGTGAGAATGACTCAGCACAATCTACAGTATAAATGTTGTGTTTAAGGCAGGTTTGCCCCTGGTTTCTGCCCTTGGCCGGAGTGTGGTCAGTATGCTGTATGGAAAGACTGTATCTACAACTGTATGTAACTGAAACAGCATGATGCTGTCCGTAAAGCAACTGGCTCTTCCTAGAACTGTTATTCCTGTGTTCTTCTGGCACACTCTGCTGGCATGAGGAATGGGCACTCTGCACGAGCCCCAAGTGTTTTGTGTGGCTGGAAGATACCCTTGAACTCTGGTCATGCCTCTTGTTTGTTTGGATGGAGGATAGAGATGAGTTTGTGTGTCGAAAACAGCCTACCATTTAAGGTAAAACCTGCATTTATTGCTCCACCCACTTTTGACTCTAGCATGTGGTGCTTGGAGGATTGCCCAGCAGAGAATGTGGCCCTTGGGGTGGAAAGGGCTCCCCACTGCTGTCTTAGGAGCCATTGTATCGTGAGTCAAATCATTGATCCATGTAGCTCATGTAACTGTCAACACTGACTCGCCAGCTCCAAGCAGGTGTCTTTCCCAGCGCTTTTGGCTTGGAATATCCATCAAAACTGATACCCTTGCAGGGTATTGTTTCCAATAAAGAACAAAAGGAGTTCATTTCCCTCCCGAAATGCCTCTTTTGAGATTTCTGATGAAAAATGGGGATATGCATGCAAACAGAAAGCGATAAACTTAATTAGCGTGAACCTCAAAGGAGATGTTTATAAAATAATATATAGCAGGTATTATAGTCCAGATAAATGAAAGTGTATGGAACAGTATCAGATATTTGCTGCAGATGTAGGAAGGTTAGTTAAAGGTACTTTCCTCCTCCCCATATATGATGGGATGGTTGCTTAATTAAGTATTCTGTGGGGGTGGATTGAAGAAACAACTGGCTGTCAACCACAGCTGAATCCGGTAACAATGTTTTGGGATATCTAAAACTTCAAGGACAGAGTAACGTCTTTTGATTAGTCACATAACAGTGATGCATATTGATTGCATGGGAAATGGATAGGATACCTTCAATAAAGCAATGGAAGGAGAAAATCTGGGACATAATGTGAAACAAAAAACTATGGGTGGATGCTGTGTTACTGAGTCCTGGGCCTTCCTTGCAGGAGACAGTCTGCTAATTCGTAAGCAGCAAGCCGAACACCTTTTATCCCAGGGCTGCTGCTGCTGCACCACTTGCTCCAAACATTATGCATTTCTCTATGACATTGCAAAAGATTCTGGGGTGCACCTTCTAGATCATGTGCTTCTTCATTGGTACCATGGGCGTGGCCAGGATTTTTGTCAAGGGAGGCAGGCTTTTGTTAGGGGGGGGGCAGAACATCAGATTTGTATTGATTTTGATTGATTGGGGGCAGCTGCCCCCATGCCCTCCCTTGGCTCCGCCCATGATTGGCACCCCTAAGCAGTATCATTGTTCTTCCCCACCCCCCCACCCCAAAAGACTGCTTTAGTTTTTTGCTCACCTGGGCCAGACTTGGATAAGTTTCTCTGGATTCTCTGCAGTACAAATATTTTAAAAACAATGTCAATGGACATCCCTTTGCAATTTTGAGAATCAAGACAGGCGTCTGAATTAGGGTGATCTTTTCATCACCTAGAATAGATTCTGCCGAAAGCAGCTGAGCTATTTCTGATTTTTTAAAAAAAATGGTTTCCTAAACACAACAGTTTTTGATGGGAGAGTTAAAGAAGCAAACAGCACACCACCAGCAGCAACTGGGGGTGTTGTGTTTTGGGGTGGTCCAAAATCCTATTAAGCTCCCTGAGTTTGTCCCCCCCCCTTTCTCTTTTAACACTGTTTCTAAAGATGAAAAGTGTTCTTTGATGGATGAAGCTGTGAAAATGAGTGAATTTCAAACAGAGGCCATTGGAGGGATGGGAGGTGGGGAGTGGCAGGCAGGGCCTATATGCAACCGAGTTTTCTTCAGATATTATATACCCATGGGATGCTGTAATTAAGCCATCTTTAGGGGCAGGGGTTGTCTCCTTTCTTCCACCTGGCCTCCACTCAGACACTTCTCTGAAATACTGGAATCAGGTCTTTATAGATAAGGTGGGGGGGAATGGAAAAGGGAAAGGGCAAAGGCAGTTACAGATAGCAAGTGACATTGATGGATGCAAAATGGGAAGCAGAGATCAAAGCCAAGAGGGCTGTATGACCTCCTGCTGGTGGGATGCAACAGCTAATGCAGTGTGGCCTGAGCTCGCTCTCTCCCTCCCTCCCTTCCTAAGCAATGGCATCCAATCAAATCTCTCTTCATCAACCCTGCAAGCAGAGCTTGTATGGATACCCTGAGCTCCAGCACTTTGGACTAGACTCAGGGTAGGACACACAACCCCTTTCTTTCCCCCACAGTGCATATAGGATATGTGCTCCTCAAAATTTGCTCCCCCCATGATTACAGCAAGAATAGCTTCTTCCAAGTCCCCCACTATAATAAATATTAGTGCAGGTCACACAACACCATGGCCAACCACCTACTAACTAACTTTGCTGTCAACATGTATCGGGCATCTGGGCTGGGATTGATGGGTTTCATCTTGCCATCAGCTTTGAAGTGCTGTAATTCCCATGCAGATCAGCGACCAAGAAAATTGTTGGAGGATGAGCACTGAAGGCAGAAGAGTTAAGGAAATCTGGGTGGGAAAATCCTAACTTGCTGATGACTGTTTTTCTGGCAGCAAGCCACATGATACATGGCTTTTATATTCCAACATTACTACAGTGGAACCTTGGTTCTCAAATGCCTTGGCTCCCAAACAAATTGGCTACCAAACGCTGCAAACCTGGAAGTAAGTGTTCCGGTTTGCAAACGTTTTTCGGAAGCCGAACATCCAACCCGGCTTCTGCTTTAGTGCAGGAAGCTCCTGCAGCCAATTGGAAGCTGCGCCTTGGTTTTTGAATGGTTTCAGGAGTTAAAGGGACTCCCGGAATGGATTAAGTTCGAGAACCAAGGTGTCACTATATTGTCTTTTTCACCTGCTGTCATTGTTCCCATTTTCCGTTCTCCTATTAATTGCTTTTATTGTTTTGCTTTCCTGTGTTTGATGAACGGTGTAAGCCACCTTGCTTGATTCTTATCAGACAGTGATGGGTAGACACTAAATGAATGCATGCATACTTACACATATAACCATTGCTTTCAAAGCAATTTCAGTGCTAACATTCCTACTCCACCCCCCAAACCCTGGAAACTGTAGTTTGATTTCATGCAGAAAATCAAAGCCAGATTTAGAGGCTAGTGATTCAAGTAATAATAATAATAATAATAATAAATTTTATTTATACCCCGCCCTCCCCAGCTAGAGCCGGGCTCAGGGCGGCTAACACCAGTAAAATGACAGTAAAAACATAATAGGGGGGGGGACAATTTAAAATACAGGTTAAAATGCAATTTAAAATGCGGCCTCATTTTAAAAGTAGCCCATAGACGAAAACCATAAAGGGAGGGAAACATAAGGGTCAGACTGAGTCCAAAGCAAAGGCCAGGCGGAACAGCTCTGTCTTGCAGGCCCTGCGGAAAGATGTCAAGTCCCGCAGGGCCCTAGTCTCTTGTGACAGAGCGTTCCACCAAGTTGGGGCCAGTACTGAAAAGGCCCTGGCCCTAGTTGTAACCACCTTGTAACCACCTTGGATGATGAGTTTGCTGGCTTGTTTCTTGTACTTGTTAGACCCCTTCCTTTCTCCTACTGGTGCTCAGGGTAGCTAGCAGGATGGCATCTTCACTTGTAACGCTGGCAGCATTGACCTGCCTGACCAGTGTTGCCTTAACAGTCATGGTTTTATTTAAATGTGAGAAAAATGTGTGCAACAGCAGTGCTGCTTCAACAAACTGTGTGCACATGAGTGTTCGTGATCAGATCTACGTGTGTGCAAATTTTTTGTTTTATATGACGGGAACAAACCATGGCATGCAAATTGTGTATCAGTGTTGTGAAATTGGTTTCAAATGGTACTCGAAAAAGAAAGCTGAAACAAAATGGCAGAGGGTGCAAAAGATACTCCTCATATGGGGCACCAAATAGTCTAAGGCTGGACCCACTGAGAATTATTTTGCACACCCCGATCCCAACTCCCAGAACTACAGTTCACATGATTATCTAATGAGAGGGAATGATGGTGAAGCCTTAAGGCTGCTGTGTAGATTTTACTTTAGGCATCCTTTAAGTAGAGGATGCTAGCCAATCAGGGCCTGGGGAAAAACACCATTAAAGGTGTTAAGGAAAGATGTAAAAGCTCTGCTGTTTGGGGGAGCACATTAACAGGCACCTACCTCTGGTGCCCTGGGGTGTGATATTGCAAAACAAGGGTGCTTGGGGAACTTTTTATGAAAACTGAATGTATTCAGCCACTCCATTCCCCCATTTCCCTTTAATTGTCTTTCCTTTATTGATCCTTCATGTAGCTGTTTATTTTTATTTTTATTATTATTATTTTGAGAAGCCACTTAGATCAAGCCATTGGCCAGAGAAGCAAAATGTTTTCTTACCGAAGGAACACTATGCTTCCTGCATCGTGGTTGATTTTCAGTGGCAATAAACCCTATTGGTGAAAGTGCCACCATAAAATTTTATGCCACATGAAACAACAAGGGTGAGAAAAACATCCTGCTAAAAGATAGCGATAAAAAGCGTGTGTTGTTGTAAGCTCATTTTATTTGCCTAATAAAAACTTGAGTAAGCTTTAACCAACGGAGTCAAGAAATTGCACTGAGTGGAATGCAAGGTGCCGGTGTGGAAAGTGGGGCACTTCGTCTCTTCTGATTTTGTTTGGCTGATTAATTACGTGTGGCTAACAAACTTCGTTGCTTTGCTAATTGAATGCAATAAATCTTCTGCAGTGACTCATTGGCAGCATAAGCTGTGGCAAGGTGTACGCAGAGGACTTTGGATGGTGTACAGAGCAGCCATTGCTGGAGGTGTTTGTCAGGAGTAATGGGGAAATGGCGGCAAGGGCTCCTGAGTCTTGGGCAAGTCAAGCTGAATATGATCCAAGGGTCTGGAAACCAAGCCTTATGTGAAATGGTTGGATGAAGTAAGGATTGTTAACCCTGGGGAAGATAAGACTGAGAGGTCATATGATCACCATCTTTAAATACCCCAAAGGATGACATGTTCAGATAGAAGATGGATCAAGCTTGTTTTCTGCTGCTCCACGGGGTAGGACTCAAACCAATGTACAAGAAATGGAGATTCTGGCTAAACATTAGGACGAATGTTCTGGTGGTAAAAGCCACCAGTTTGTCAGTGGAATGGACTACCTCAAAAGGTGGTGGACTCTGCTCTGAAAACAGAGGCAATGTATGTGCTTTTGTAACCCAAGAAAATCTTTAATGAAAGCAATTTTTAAAAACCGGAGATTGGATAGCTATCTTTCAGGGATTCAGCTGTGATTCCTGCATTGCAGGACGTTGGACTAGATTACCCTTGGGGACCGTTCCAACTCTACAGTTCTGTGATCTTATGAAGAACCTCGTCCAGGGAACTGAAAAATGCCTATAGGACTGGGATAAGATGCAAGGAGGGAATTCATGAACATTGTTATTTATATATTATTTTATGGATTCGTTCTGACTCCGAAAAACACTAAAAGACTTCCTACCAAAGATTTAACAGTGTGTGTATAGTATTGATAATGAAAACAAGAAATGATTTTCGTCTTCAGTTTGAGGACCTATCTTCCACAGGAGTGTCAGGTTTGGGAGGTGGGCTGTCAGTTTTCTGCACCAAGCCTCCTCTTCCTCTGCCCCACCAAGATACCAGGAAAAGACTATCCAAGGAAGAATAAGAAGAGTTTGGATTTGAGATCCCACCTTTCACTCCCTTTAAGGAGTCTCAAAGCGGCTAACAATCTCCTTTCCCTTCCTCCCCCACAACAAACACTCTGTGAGGTGAGTGGGGCTGAGAGACTTCAAAGAAGTGTGACTGGCCCAAGGTCACCCAGCAGCTGCATGTGGAGGAGCGGAGACGCAAACCCGGTTCCCCAGATTACGAGACTACCGCTCTTAACCACTACACCACACTGGCTCTCAGTGAAGGAGGGCTGTCAATGGAATGAGGCCGTCTGAGTGTAAGACAGGTGGGATCATTAACCTAGAGTTGAGAGGAAGAAAAATGAAATGGTGAAACTTTGTGCAGATGACAAATTATACTATGCCTAGAAATCAAGGTGCCTTGGCATGTTTGTCAGTGGTTCTCTATGCCAGATTTGGGAAGCGGCTATTATCAAATTCTGCTTGCACAAAAGCTTTCTTGTAATGGTCCTCCACAATGGACAATGCTTGATCTCCTTACCCAACTTCCTTCTTTGTTCCCAATTGCATGGAGAGCCTCTTTATGTACACCTGGGCAATAGGCACACACCTCACTTCTCTGTGCACTGTGAGAGGTCCCGGGGGATGTCCCTTTGTTGGTGTGTGACGTTGTCCCCCCTCTCCCCAAGCACCCTCTCAACTGGTGCCTCTGATCCCTGGAATCTACAGGTAAGGCTGGAAACAGCTGCTGTCTGGAATTCTAGAAGGCCACTGCCAGTCAAGGTAGCCAATGATGAACTGGATGAACCAATCATCTGATTCAGTACAAGGCAGCTTCCTATGTTCCTATCCAATGAAATGATGGACAAAAGAAAGGAGGTGGGGCCACACAAGAAAACCAACAAGAATAACCCAAGGGGAACGCTGGAGCTTCAGTGTACTGCTGAAAAGTTGTCCATATAAGTCACCTGATACATTTTGGAAATACTGTGATGTACACCAGTTGTTAAAGAAGCAGACTCAGACCAGAGTTCATATCCCTCTTCAGCCATGAAACTCATTGGGTGACCTTGGACCTGTCACTGTATCTCCTCCTAACTTACCTCACAACATATGAGGATAAAAGGGTCTATGTGATAGACAGAGTTGTGTAACCTGTCCTGAACTTCCTGAAAGAAGACAGGCATACAAAGGCAATAAATTATACAGCTGATGTTCAGCCACCTTCCTCGGGGACAGTGCAAATGAATAACGTATATGAAATAGACATTAAAATGAAAGCAACATCTTAAAGCAAATCAATGAATGTCCAACTTCAAAAGGAAGATAAATACAAATGTGGTGTGTCGTGTCATATATGTATATTTCACATGTGTTGTTCATTTATACTGTCCCATAGGAAGACGGTTACTGAATGCTTTGGACAATTAACATGCAACAATAAATTACTGCTTTTGAGCACAAGTTTGAGGTTTCAATTCTCCTCATGTGCCTTTTTGTTTTCTAGCACCACACAGTCTTTTCTTACCCAACGTGGATGTTGGGGAGGAGGTGGCAAATCGGACTGCATAAAAGGAAGTTAAAGAACAGGTTACCTACCACTGGAATACTGGAGATCTGAGGGATCTTCAAACACTTAAGGTACAAGCAATTGTGAGTTTTTATTTTTAAATGCTATTTTATGTAAATGGGTTTACATATCTAATGATATTCATTACCAAGACTTCTAAGGCAACTCATGGGACTTGTGGCTCCTTAAAGACTAAGAAATCAGAAAGTGGACTCTCCTTCCTTGGAGGTTTTCTAACAGATGGTCTGGGAATTAGCATGTTTTTACATGAGTAAAATGCACCTCTGGGTTATTTGTGGGGCCTGCCTGGTGTTTTTACATGAGTAGAATGTGTGCTTTTATTTAAAATGCATCTCTGGGTTATTTGTGGGGCATAGGAATTTGTTCATTTTTATTTTATTTTATTTTTTCAAAATTTAGTCTGGCCCTCCACAAGGTCTGAGGGACAGTGGATCGGACAATGCTGAAAAAGTTTGCTGACCCCTGGTCTAGATAACCCTTGGGGCTCCTTCCAACTGTGCAGTTCTATGTTTCTGTGAAATGTATTATAGCATAAAACATCCATGGACTCAAATCCATGACACAAAATGCATGAAAAGAAATTGTAGTTGGCAAGCGCATAATGGAGAAAATAGTACGGTGGGAGTTGAATGGCAGTGGGGGGGAATGCAGCCAGTGATTATTAGAGCTGAATGTTACGTTAAACAAGCCACATGTTAGTATCTTACAATAGTGGATCAGTGATCATTTCTGAGATAATTGTATTAATACCTGGGAGCATCCAGCATGGTGCGATGGAGTAGGGGCAGACTTTGGTCATCTTTGGTAATATGGTAATATGAGTGAGGCCAACATTTGGCACCCCCAAATGGATCTTCTCAGAGCCAGAGTGGTGTAGTGGTTAAGAGCGGTAGTCTTGTAATCTGAGGAACCGGGTTCGTGTCTCCGCTCCTCCACATGCAGTTGCTGGGTGACCTTGGACTAGTCACACTTCTCTGAGGTCTCTCAGCCCCACTCACCTCACAGAGTGTTTGTTGTGGGGGAGGAAGGGAAAGAAGATTGTTAGCCGCTTTGAGACTCCTTCGGGTAGTGATAAAGTGGGATATCAAATCCAGACTACTACTACTACTACTATTCCTCCTCTTCTTCTTCTTCTTCTTCTTCTTCTTCTTCTTCTTCTTCTTCTTCTTCTTCTTCTTCTTCTTCTTCTTCTTCTTCTTCTTCTTCTTCTTCTTCTTCTGTTGCGTGACCTGTGCATGGGAACTTTCTGCTGCACCACCCTAAATCTGGCACTGCCCTCCTAGCCAATACAGTGATACTTCAGGTTAAGAACTTAATTCGTTCTGGAGGTCTGTTCTTAACCTGAAACTGTTCTTAACCTGAGGTACCACTTTAGCTAATGAGGCCTCCCGCTGTTGCTGTGCGATTTCTGTTCTCATCCTGAAGTAAAGTTCTTAACCCGAGGTACTATTTCTGGATTAGCGGAGTTTGTAACCTGAAGTGTATGTAACCTGAAGCATCTGTAACCCGAGGTACCACTGTACAAGTTTCCTGTTAGGGTGCCTGTGTAACCCCAGCCTCATGACTACCCTGCTCTGCTCTCTCATGTTATTGTCAGCATGGCAGTTCCACAGCAGGAGCCCACTGCTCCTGTTTATACCTGTAGTAGAGCAGGGAATTAGTCACAAGAAACATAGCATTGGAATCCTGGAGTTGGAAGGGACCTAAAAGAGTCATCTACTCCAATGCACATGCACACACCCACCCCAGCAATGTAGGAAACTTAACTAACATACCCATGACAGATGGCCACCCAACCTCTGCTTGAAAACATCCAATGAAGGAGAGTCACAACCTCCAGAAGGAGTCTGTTCCGCGGTCAAACAGCTCCTACTGTCAGAAAGTTCCCCCTGATATTTTGTCAGAATCTCCTTTATTGTAACCTGAAGCTGTTGGTTCGGGTCCTACCCTCCAGAGCAGGAGAAAACAAGCTTGTTCCTCTTCCATGTGACAGCCCTTGAGATATTTGAAGATGGCCATCATATCTCCTCTCAGTCTCCTCTTTTCCAGGCTAAACATACCCACTGAGTTAGATTGGCCAATGGTTCCACTCTAGATAAGAACATAAGAACAAAGCCTGATAGTGGGGAACATATTATAATCTGAGAACTATTCCTAAACACATTCACTTCTGGATACACTGCTGACAGAAACAGGCCTTCTGTTGCCTCATTCAGGCTTTTGCTCACCTTATTTCTTTGTGACAGTGTAGTGGAAATGTGGAAGACAATTGTATTTCGAGGAGTTAGTTAGGTGGCATGTCCCTTTCCCTTTAACATCCCCGGTTTGAGGTCTGCTGGATTCTTGTGTTTCACACACACCTGTCTGAGGTTTATTAGGTTCTTCTGTGTTGCAAGTGCTGGCTGGATGCCGGTTGCAGGTAGTGGGAGACTCTCAGTCACTCTGTATTAATCATGAGTAATGCCAGGTGCACTTGATTACACCAAGGCAGGCTATAAAAGCCATAGGTGGGAGGGGCCCGGGGAGCTTCTGCCCAGATCAAAGGACCTGATGCTGGGAGACCGACGGTCAGGGTCTTTCGCCTGCTGCTCTACCTGGGGCTCCGGGCAGCTGAAGGGGAGATTGGGTAGCCCCTGTCGGGTATGTTTTATTTTATGCTTTGTATGCCTGCGGTTTGTTAATAAAACTGTTTTGGTTCCCCCTCACCTCCTCATTCCTATTGTCCTGATATCCTTGGAAATAACTGCTGTATTTGGCAGCACAGACAGCAACACACACACACACACACACACACTACAAAGCATTTGCTGCTGTCACTCCTTTCACATCCACTGGGAAGTCTTCAGAGTCAAAGAAGAAGTAATTCAATTACAGTGCCTTCGATATGGGTCTACACCCAGCTAAATCTTGCCACCATGTGGCCAAATAAGGAAGTACTGTTGTTGAGGTACACATGCAACGAAAATGAAATTAAACAAACACAGAGAGAGCATTGCAATTATATGTTGGCATTCACAAGGTGGTAAATGAAAGACAAAGGTATTTGCTCAAAATGTTTTGCAAAAGGGTTTATTGTCGAGTGCAGGAAGGAGTTGTTAAACTAATTACTTTTAGGATGCAGCATGCATTAAATATTTTCCTCCAATAGGTGCTCTTTCTTCCTCTGTGGATTGTTTCTCAGCATATTGATGCTGGTTTCCTACCCAGCTGCTTTCCTAGACAGTTTTGCTATAATTTAGCTATCATGGGAGTGCATTGAGGTTCCTTGGGTTCCAAACATAGTTGCCTCAGATCTGCCTGCACATGGCAAGATCTGTTCAAGTGTCTGGTGGCCTCACCAGGAAATTAGGGGAAGAAATTGCAGGGACAGTGCAATGTATGTGAACGTATGTGTGCATATATACATATAATTAGCCTTATTTTCAGTCCAGAACAGTAGTCAAAAAGGAGAGTTCAGTTAATCTGCACCTGGTATATACAGAGCAGCTGTTAACATCTCCACAATCAACTCAATATTCAGAAACCTGGCCACCCTTCTTGCTTACCCAATATTATTCCATATTCATATTTCCTTATTCTGATTAATTCTAGGTTAGTACCAATCAATAGCACCAAATACAATCAAGTACATTAAATGATAGCGTAAATATAATAAAGTGTAATGTAGGCCAAGTTTTTAAATACAATTATTAATCATCATTATAACTCAATACCGTTCCAAGTTAGTTGGAATGTATTATCACAGTTGATATCTAATCCATATCTATTTCCCATAAGGTTTATAAACAATACCCAATTATGATAGAATTTGAGGGTTTTCCCTGCAACTGAATGTACTCTGCAACCTTTCTATGTTATTCCACATTTTAACCAACCACATTTTCACTGTTGGCGTTTCATAGACGCTCCACTTTGTAGCAATCTTTTTTCCCCCAGCCAAAAATAGGAGTGGCATACTTTTTTAAAGTAGTGAGGTGAATATGGGATATGTGTGGAAATGTGGCCATAAAGACTGAGTACAGTGGTACCTCTGGTTACGTACTTAATTCATTCCGGAGGTCCCTTCTTAACCTGAAACTGTTCTTAACCTGAAGCACCACTTTAGCTAATGGGGCCTCCTGCTGCCGCCGCGCCACAGCCGCGCAATTTCTGTTCTCATCCTGAAGCAAAGTTCTTAACCCAAGGTACTATTTCTGGGTTAGCGGAGTCTGTAACCTGAAGCATATGTGACCCGAGGTACCACTGTACACTTGAGTGGACAGCCCTAATGGGGCTTTTCAGTTTGGAGAAAAGGTGATGAAAGAGGGGAGCAGGATAGATGTGTATGCATGATGTGGATAAAGCAGATAGTATCCCGTGAACCCCAGTCTCCAAGGGGTGAGAGATTTAAGGGGTGTGAGCACATACCTTGAATTGGGCTTCCTCAGAATGAAGCCCATCAGAGACTGTGGTGTCTTTTGGATATATAGCTTTATTTACACAGGCTGAGCATAAGACGGAAGTGTCTGCAGTTTTATTGCTCCAACAGATCTTGCTTCCCTATTGATTTCCAGCCCTCCCTCCCTCTTGCAAAGCCATAGCTTTGCTTGCAGCACAAGGAGCAAGTTGGGCCTCTCTGTGTCTTCCCAGCTCCAAAGGAGATCAGAGTTTGAATCCTGCTCAGTCTGACGGTGCATCCCTGTTCCTTGCTAGGAACAGGTGCACACAGCCAACACAGGGTTTAACCCCACTCTGCTGCCCAGCAGATGATGACATGAGATGCACATGTCAATGTATATGTGGAGTTAAGGTTGTTATATCTTACATCATGAAGATAGGTGCAAAAAGAGTTCATAAAACTTCTCTACAATCTTCTTATCCTTCCATAGCACACCTTTAACTCTCTTGTCCAATCACCTCCCCAGTTGGTTTCCTTTCTCATATGTTTAAATATATTTTTATGGTTCGTCTAAATGTTTTCAGAGATACACTGCTCATATTATTTTCATGTCCCTCGGCATCCGCTTGCTTTTCTTGTGCCAACATTGTGTTCCTTGTTGTTCCCATTTGGGCAAGAGCTCCATTTTCTGAATGAAGCTTACTTGCCTCTAATAGCTTCCTTGACTCTGCTCATTAATCATGCTGCTGTTTTCTTGGACTTCGTAGGACTGCTCTTGCCCTGCTTCTCTTATTTAAATAGCATGTGAGCTTTCCGTGGGCATTTGTTGGCAGAAGCAGATTTAGGGCAGTGCAACTGGTTGTGCCACACTGGGTGCCAAGCCTAGGGAGCACTGCAGGGCATTGCAACTATGACACATAGTGAACTGAGCAGAACATAAGGCGAGAGGCAGGGGCCCTGAATATTGGTGTTGTGCAGGGCACTGCTGAAATTTGAAAGACCAAAGACTGTAAAGGAGTGGATTCGTATTTCCAGAAAGCTTAGGCCATTTCCCTGTGGTCTTATAGCTCCCCCCAAAATATGCATTAAAAACAAAATTATTGTAATGTTTAAAAGCTCAAAAGCAAAACCCATATCCTTTCTTCCCATTTCAAATTACATCGGGAAGAGCAATTGCTGGTAGTGCCACCTTTCACCACGAGGTGGCAAAGTTTCACCATCTTTCCCATTGATAAAGACTTAAGAGTTGCTAAACTGCTACTGCCAAGCATAAAGGGGTTTGTTTGCTTTTTGCTCAAGCATAAACATGCTTTTTCTCTGAGACACCAAGCACAATTTTCTTCAGTGTAGCAATGTCTGTAATCCAGTCTAGTGCCTGCAAAAGGTGTATTGAATATCAGCCAAGCTTTTCCTCTGTGGAAATTCACAGATCAAACATTTCTGAATGAAAAGGGAGCATTTGAAAAGCTTCCCTCAAATGCATGAGGCTCTATAATTTCCAGGACTGTGCATGTAGGGCAGAGATTATGAGGAAGAAAGATAGAGTTTCAGGAATTCCAAGTTCATCCAAGATTTAAAGAACAATTTGAGTGCATTGTGGGAAAATCATTCTTTGCCCCAATCCATTATCAGATGTTTCAAAACCCAATGACATATTGAATCTCCAGTATTTGACTCATAACTTGCCAGGGGCTGACAGGAGTTATAGTTCAGTAATATCTGGAAGGCCAAATATTCCTCATACAACCTGTTAACCTTATTTCTGCCCATGTGATGTTGAGTATACACTTACTTTTTCTGACTGCCTTATAATATTGTAATGCCAACCAGCCACTTGGAACATCAAAGTTGAAATCCAGCTTTCCCCAACCAATTAACTCCAGATATGTTGAGCTCCCATCAGTCCCAGCCAGTAATGACAATGCTAAAGGCTGATGGGTGATGTAGTCCAACATATCCGGAGGGAACTAGGTTTCAGCAAGGCTTATCAGATCCCTTAGTGTTAACCACTGTGAGGGCAACAGAAAGGCCAAAGGCCAAATGGAGACTGTTTGTCTAGCACCCCCCCCAAAAAAAATCCATCTTAAAGTGTTCCATGCCACCTGTACCACAGCAGATTGTAAGAGAGCCTGAGTGGTGAAAGTGCTGGTGTTTTGGTGAGGCAATGTTCTTTCCATTTTGGCCTCTTAAGTCAGCTGTCCCAATTTAAGCACAAAAACAGTGAGTGGAGCATCACCAGTTTTATTGACCACCCAGGCAACCTGGTTCACAAAGATGTAGGAGGAGCCCAACCAACCCCATGTGGGATTTAAGTCATGACCTCTTGGCCCCCAACACCCCCCAGAGAGGTAGCCTGCTTCAGCGGCCATATCAATTTCCCATTAAGATCCAGCATCACAAAGCAAAAAGACTACAGTCATCTTTAGGCTATAACTCAGAATACAAAGGGTTACAGCAAACTTTTTCAGCACAGGGCTGGTTCACTGTCCCTCAGATCTTGGGGGGAGGGGGTTGGACTATATTTTGAAGATAAAAATAAAAATGAATGCATTCCTATGCCCCACAAATAACCCAGAGATGCACATTCTACTCATGTAAAAACACGCTGGATTTAGAAGGCAACTGGGCTGGATTCGGCCTCCTGGCCTTAGTCTGCCTACCCATGGACAAGAGAATCATCCCATAGGGAAGGAAAAGAGGTCATATTATAAGCAGCCCTGAAATGTCTACCTTGAGTATCTCTTCTACCTGGCTTATTGCTTGTCTTCAGTGTTGGGGAATGCAATGGGTTAGAGAGAGAGATTTTCCTATGGAATGATTCATTGCAGGCAGCTAGTGGATATGCTAGCCCCAAATGGGGGTAACCAACAGGTACCTTCAGATTTTGCTAGATGCCCATTTTCATCATTCCTGATGATTGACCATGGGATTTCTAGGCCATCGTTTGGAGGGTACCACGTTGGTTACCCCTGCCTTAAATAAATACATACAGCATCTTATTGTTCTAACCACATATACTTGCATCCTCCCCAAAGATATACAACCAAAGGCCAAAGCATGTGAGTTATTCTGACTTTTATTTTGTTGCTTCTTAGTCCACACAAGTTGGTATAAAATCAGAAAAGCAAAGCAAAATAATCATATAATAATGTCTGGAGTCTTAGCATCAAAAGGCACCGCTTACACATCTACACACGGCTGCCAATACAGTTCATTGCCAGACACACTTTTTTTGGGGGGGGGGACACAGAAAAGGGTTACAGAGGAGCTGGAAGGAGGGAGGGATCCTCAAGGGGCTAGAAGGTTCACTTACTTCCCTCCCAACCATGAAGTAAAAGGAGTGTGGGGAGAGAAATACCTTGGTTATAAATGCTTTATTAAAAAATAATAATAGTAATAATAATGATGATAGCAACTTTCCTAAGTACAAAAGCAGTTACAGGCTGTATATATTACACAAGAATTATTTATCATTCCTATTCCTTGGTTTATCTCAAAATCGTTATCTGACTTTCCAGTGAGTAAGGTTAAATGGCTTAGCGATATAAGGAATGGTAAATAGATAGCACCATTTCACAGATTTGGTATTCAATTTTGTAAAAGGGGTTATGGAGAGGGGTGGGGTGGGGATCTGGAACTTAAAAGGGTTCCTTGCTTTCCCCTACTTTAGCTTATTCTTTCTGCCTATTGTCCCACAACGGACAAGGTTGGGGGGGCGACACACCCATGGCTAGTTACAAACCAACATGACGGACTTCTTCGTCCCATGTCTCCCTCCAATGTTTCTTCTTAGCATCGGTGCTCATCTTGGCCATCTCAAAGTACGGAGAAACGGACCTGATTTAACATATGGAAAGGAGCACTAGCTCTAGGTACCTCCTTTTCCAAGAGGGATTTATGAAGGCCTGGCGACATTTCTGTGCTCCCAGGAGCTCCAGTTGTCCTACAAAGAGGGGGGTGAGGAAGGTGGTGATATTATGCAGCTTCTGGTTGCATTGGTGGGACTATACTTCACATACGACACCACCTCTTGACTAGCATCCTAAGGGGTTCCAAAGCTGGGCTCGCCCAGCCATGCCTTCCTCATCATTGACATTCCCCTCCCCTCCCTGCCCTCTATGTGGCCATTGCAACCCATCTTTTAGTTAATGTGAGCATATGAGGGGCATAAGCAAACATCAGTGCAGTGGGCGGCATATCACACCTGTCTGAGGGCCAAGCTGATGGCTCTCGACTTGTCATGTGGCTTGGGGATTGGAAGTGGAGAGCTATGGAGGAGGGATCCATTTGCTTCCACAGCAAGAGGGGAGGGGGGAACGGCACTCTGATTATGCTGTTAGGAGTTAAAGAGTCCTTAGGCACTTTCTTTAGGCTTTAAACATGGCGGCAGGTCAAACAAACAAAAGCAAACAGTACTATGTACATATATGTAAAAAGTGTTATAAATAGGTTTTTTTAAACCATAGATACTATATACATCTTCAATGAACACAGTAACCCTTCTTTCAGTTTGGTTTTGTTTCTTTTCCTTGTTGATATTGTTTTGGTTAACTTCCTTTTTCTTTGTTTGTTTCCATTTCCTAACTCATCAAGGCCCCCTTGTCCTGAGTGCTGTAGTCTCAGCGGCCGCCCTCGACACATCATTCGCGCTTCCTCAGGATGACGTAGATCACCCCACTAATGACGGCCAGCGGGAAGGCCACCCAGGCCAGGATGTACGAGAAGCCAAAGGAGAGGCTGTCTACAGGGGGATGCCAATCTGTATGTCTCGCTGTGAAGATGGTGGCCCCGGACATCACACATAGACCTGCGGAAGAGAAGTCAGCAAAGAATGTAAGCAAGCCAATCCAGGTCCAACATGGAAGATCAAGCTGGGGTGTGTCTGTTATAATGAACATCTCTCCTTCCCCACCTAACTCCTTCTGGTCTTCCCTACCACAATATCTAACAAGAGCCATCAGCTTGGGGGCCTTTAAACAAATTCATGGAGGACAAAGCTCTCAATGTCTGCTCGCCACAGACCTTGACAAGATACGCCTCCGAATGCCTGTGGCTGGGGGAAGTTCTGTTGTGCTCATACCCCTGCTTAGGAGCACCTCAAGACACCTGGTTTGCTACTGTGAGAATAGGATACCAGACTAGGCAGGCCTTTGGCCCAATACGGCAAGGTTCCTCTTATGTCAAGAAATTTCAGGCTGCAAGCAGGTGTGAGCAGCCTTTTTGACCCCAAGGGCCAACTGGGCGAGTGTTTGAGCATGTGTCCATGTGCACACATTCTCTTCTGGCTTTCAACGGATCTCCCTGTTGAGGAAGAGAAACCCAATAAGGAAAGAGACTTTGAGAGCAGGATCACACAGGTGTCTGCCAAGATGAGCCTCACTTTCAAAGGTTCTGCAAACTCCAAGGCACCACTATCTTTTGCAATTTTGTATTCTTCAATATAAGGACCTTAGTTTTGTTTGTTTTTTATCCGCTTTGAGAAGAGAATTAAATTCATGCAGGATCAGCCTATCCTTCTATCTCCAGAAACACCACATCTTGGATTTACTGTGGTATACAGTACCTACGTTTTCCTATTACACTGAGCTAGTAACTGCCACCTTAAAAGTTCCTCTTAACTGAAAAAAAATGGCCACCAATCCTCTTTTTTGAGCTGGAGGAGTCTGCAATGCCCAATCAAGGAAATTGGATCAGCCCTCTCTTCCTACGAAGGACTGCTCCATTGCATTTCAACAGGTATGCTGGTCTGGCCGAGGCCCTACTGTATAATGTACTAGGGAATAATTAATCCTGCCTTGCTGCTAATAATTAAAGCAGAAGTTTGTCTTCTTTTTCCCCACTCTGCTGCCTCCAATGCCCTAAGCCCCTGTGATCAAAGCGTGAGCAGGTCAAACCAGGCCCCCTTCCTGCACTAATGCCTCTAAGTTCAGCATCTTTGTATTGCCACCTCAGCAATACCAGCTCTAGAACTATTTCCTCCCTCCTCCTGAAAAGCTCAGCACTGGCGACTGCCAGGATTGCACAATGGCTCTTCTATTCAGTGCCCAGAACAAGGCCTTTTCATTGATCCCAGCAATTCCACAACCTGCTCAATGTGCCACCAGAGTAGTCTCTGTTCCAAAGCCCTGTGACCTCAGGACCACCTACACCTAACCACAGTGATATTTGAGCTGTTCTTTCCCTCCACACTGCCCCCTTTGTTTGCACAAAAGTGCAGGAGTGGGAATGTGTTGAATTCAGAAGCTGCTGATGCAGCTCCCATTCTCTGGGCCATCAAGAGGACACCCACAGCCACAGCCACCAGCCCATGGACTGGGAGCATAAGCAATTGTCTCTCACTTTGGGTGGGATGGGGTGGAAAAAAAGAGCAGAGCAGTCGTGCCACAAATCACCTACTGGCACTAGACGAGAGTGTGGATTGTGCATGGGAAGAGCTGGGAAGGAGGAGGAGGAGATGGTGGTGATTTTGTTTCTGCTTGAAGTAACCAAATTTTTTCACTGGACCTCCAACAAGTGTGGAGGGAGGGTGGAGAGAGAAGGCACTTAAAGGGGTAAGGAATTAATACAAATGTCTTCTGTTCCCATCTTGCAAAAGAAAATGGAAAATCCATTCCTAGAGACAGTTATCTGATGCAATCTCCATGGGAGAACACCCACCAGGGGAGCAAAGGCCACTGGGTTCATCTCTGAACCAGAATAGAGCTGAAATTCCAGCACTCATTTGCATCTCTAGCAAAAGGAGGGCACACGCAGAAGAAGTTGGAAGCACTATCCTATAGGATAGGAGAGGAAGATGGCACCAGTCAATTGATTTGGGCCTAACATAAAATTTAGCCATTCCAAATAATTCCCCCGGCCTCCAACTTTGAGCATTGGAAGAAACTTCAAAGCAAAATATTTGAGCCACTGGAAACACCAGGATAAGTTTTGTATGACTGAAACCTGGTGCTATGGAACGTTTGCATTCGAAGTATAGAACTGGGAACCCAAACACAAGTGTTATTTTGAAAATCAGTATCTGCCATGCACACAAATGGATCTTGTAATCTGATCTACTTCTGCATGTCTCTGCAGGGGGAAAAAAAACCCTTCAGATTTGATACAGATTCATAACATGCTGTATTCAAATGCTGATGGCATCAATCAGTCATTGTAAAAGTAAAACAAATATATCTGCATGAAAGTTACTGAATTTGGCATGATAAACCTATTATGAAAGCATATGCTCAAAACTCAGATTTTGTTTTCTAGTTACAATACTGTGTAACCATCATGTACTCTGAGACTGAGTTCAGTTTTAATTGCATTTCCTGGATAGTTCACTTGGTTAGAGCATGGTGTTTATAATGCCAAGGTTGCAAGTTTGATCAGCTGCATATTCCTGCATTGCAGGTGGGTGGACTAGATGAACCTCAGGATCCCTCTCGCTGAAAGACCCACACAAAGAACAGAAGTACACCTAATATTATCCAGACAGTTCCCTGTGATCAGCACCCTGCTCCTTCCAAAGATGCTGGAAAGTTACACATTAAAACCAGGCATATTTAAACTGCAGTTTATAAGCAGCACAGGGCTGAGTCACAGGAAGGAAGGTTGCCTTGGGGGCAAGATCATCTGCAAAGAAAGTGATTGACAGCTTGGGAAATGCTTTCTCATGGACTGGAGAGCAGGGCTGGCTTCCAAATGCTCCACCCAACAGAAACAGAGGTTCCAATTGCTCACACTGAATTGGCCGGAGAGAATCAGGAAAAACACGAACAGGAGCAATCTTTATGCTGGCTGCTGAGGCTCCTAAATCTTCACAGCTACCAGCAACGGTATATACAAGGTATGGATTAATGTCCATAAAGCCCCAGGAATGTTATGAGGAAATGCAACCCTGACTTTGAAAAAGCAAACCTTTTTGGAGGAATGCAAATTAATCTGAGCACAAGCCAAAACAGCTCCCACTCTGGAGGCTCTTAAACAGACTCTCTCTCTCTCTCTCTCTCTCTCTCTCTCTCTCTCTCTCTCTCGGAGCCAGGGTGTGGAATGCTCACCCAATGCTAGGCTGAAGCGCAGTGAGATGAGGGACAGGAGAAGCTGCCAACACAAGAACTATTCAGAAGCACACAGCAGCTCCCTTTCAAGCCTGGCACTACAGCAGTCAGAAATGTGGACTGAGTGGGTGAATGGCGGTTGATGGTACTTTGGCCCTGGGAAAGTGGCTGGCAAGTGTGCCACAAAACAAGTCCAAGAGATGGTGCCATTGCAGAAGGCAGTACATAAGGCAGTCCTGATTATCTTAGGACAGTGATGGCCAGACTTGGCCCTCCAGCTGTTTGGGGACTATTGAAGAGAATTCTTCTCTTCAAGGATCTGTGCCGGCTGGGATTGTGATGAAACATCATCTATGTGTTGCTCCAGGTTTTCAATCTCTAAATGATACCTCTTCAGAAGGACACCCTCATTCATAACTTCATTTATTATGGGGTGATTTTTCATATTTTTTGCTGTACTCGCAAACTGGAGGGTTCTAAGAGTTTCTTCGACGAATGTCAGAGTGACTGTGCCAATTTCCACCCAGTGATTTATGGAGAATCCATGTCAACGTACTGTCTCTGTAGTTAATGTTGTTAGAGGTTTTTTCCCCCTCTGGTGGCAGATGACAGAAACTACGACACCACGAGACCGGTGTAAAACAAATCAAGGAAAGGTTTTATTACAAAAACAAAAAACAACAAAGCTTGTGGGTGTTTTCTCCCTGCAGGCAAAGTTCAAAGTGCAACTTTTCCTCCTTTTGTAGTCATGACCAGCTGTATCCAATCTGCCCAGAGCTCACAGAAACAGTTCTTAAAGGTACAAACATCTTTACTGTTTCTTTGCAGAATGGTTCCCAACAAATGTAGGCTCCAGTCTGATCTTCACAAAGTTTATTGATAACTTGTCTCAAGATGGAGAGGCTCTGGTTTACAGGTGAAACTCGAAAATTAGAATATTGTGGAAAAGTTCGTTTATTTCAGTAATTCAGCTTAAAAGGTGAAACTAATATGTGAGATAGACTCATGACATGCAAAGTGAGATATGTCAAGCCTTTATTTTTTTTTTGTTATAATTGTGATATTATGGCATATATAGCTGATGAAAACCCCAAATTAACCATCTCAGAAAATTAGAATATTAAATGAAATCAGCAAAACAAGGATTGCAAATAGAGCAATATTGGACCTCTGAGAAGTAGAAGCATGCATATGTACTCAGTACTTGGTTTGGGCCCCCTTTGCATCAATTACTGCTTCAGTGCGGCGTGGCATGGATGCTATCAGCCTGTGGCACTGCTGAGATATTATGGAAGAACAAGATGCTTCAATAGCAGTCTTCAGCTCTTCTGCATTGCCCAGTCTCATGTCTCTCATCTTTCTCTTGGCAACGCCCCATAGATCTCTATGGGGTTCAGGTCAGGTGAGTTTGCTGGCCAATCAAGCATAGTAATCCCATGGGATTGAACCAGGTTTTGGTACTTTTGGCAGTGTGGGTAGGTGCCAAGTCCTGCTGGAAAATGAAGTCAGCCTCCCCATAAAGCTTGTCTGCGGAAGGAACCATGAAGTGCTCCAAAATCTCTTGGTAAGACAGCTGCATTGACCCTGGACTTAATGATGCACAGTGGACGAACACCAGCTGATGACATGGCTCCCCAAATCAACACAGACTGTGGAAACTTCACACTGGACTTCAAGCATCTGGCATTGTGTGCCTCCCCATTCTTCCTCCAGACTCTGGGTCCTTGGTTTCCAAATGAGATGCAAAAGTTGCTCTCATCAGAAAAGAGGCTTGGGACCACTGAGCAACAGACCAGTTCTTTTTTTAGCCCAGGTAAGACACTTCTGACCTTGTTTCTTGTTCAGGAGTGGCTTGACAAGAGGAATACGACATTTGAAGCCCATCTCCAGGATCCGTATGTGTGTGGTGGCTCTTGATGCACTAACTCCAGCCTCAGTCCACTCCTTGTGAAAGTCCCCAACATGTTTGAATCGTGTTTTCCTGACAATCCTCTACAGGCTGCGGTCATCCCTGCTGCTTGTGCACCTTTTTCTTCCACACTTTCCCCTTCCGCATAACTTTCCATTAATGTGCTTCAATACAGCAATTTGGGAACATCCAACTTCTTCTGCAATTACCTTTTGAGGCTTTCCCCTCCTTATGGAGGGTCTCAATGATGGCTTTCTGTACAACTGTCAGGTCAGCAGCCTTCCCCATGATTGTGCTTCCTACTGAACCAGACTGAGAGACCATTTAAAGGCTCAGGAACCCATTGCAGGTGTTATGGATTGAATAGCTACTGCACCTTTTCACAATATTCTAATTTTCTGAGATTGTTTTTTCCAGACAATGTTTCCTTTCTCAGCAAGATCTGCATTCTCTCTGACAGGGAGCAGGTGCACCAACACGAAGACAGTTACGGCGCCTTCCTCACACCATGCATAATGTTGTTCAATACAATCAGAGAATTCTTGTTCCTTACAATAGTAACCAGCCTTTCTCAATAGTAAGCATAATTATTAATAATTTAAATTATTAAAATTCAATTGCTATATGTGCTGTGCTGTCATCTAAATGATTTTTTAAAAAATATTAAATATCCTATATTCTTTTAAGTTGTCTTGCCCTTTCTTTTAGAATGTTGTGTAAGAAATTTAAGAATAATCCTATACAGTGGCGTAGCGTGGGGGGTGCAGGGGGGGCCGGCCGCACCGGGCGCAACATCTGGGGGTTAGGGTTAGGGGGCGCAAATCCATGGGTTAGGGGGTGCAAATTACTTGTCTTGCCCCGGGTGCTGACAACCCACACTACGCCACTGATCCTATATACATGCAGAGCACATGACAGGTTAGAAAAACTCATGTTCTGCATCTTAACTTTGCTATTCTGGAGTCTCCCTAGCTTTCCATCATTAACCAATGCTCCATCTTGGACAACTTCCCATGGCAATGTTCCAGGATGTGCAATTCCACTCCCCTTTACTTACCAGCAAGGATCTGGAAAATGCCAGTAAGGTAGAACCGTCCGCCCTTAGTGAGAGTGAAGAGCTGGCAGAAGAACAGGAACAAAGACAATACGCTGAAGATGATGGAAAGGATCATCAGAGCTTGGACACCCTGCAGCCATTCTGTAAAAAAAAAAATGAAGACACACACAAAAAACCATTAGGGCAATGCAGACCAGAGGTAGAGGTTCTACAAATTTATCTGTGCAAGGGCAGAAAATTGCCTTCTCTGGCTGCTGAACATGAGATAGCAAAGCAGTAAAAAAAAAAAGATCCAGTGATTCTCTTTTTATGAAAGCTACAGTACAAATCTATTGACTATCATAAACATATATATCAATCGTAGCCAACATGGTGCCTCCAGAGACTGTTGGACTACAGCTCCTCAAATCCCTCACCATTGGCCATGTTGGATAGGGATAATGGGAGTCCAAAAAACATTTAAGAGGGCATCAGGATAGTTACCCCTGCTATGTGTTAATAGAAGTCAAGCACTTTCAGACTCAGCTTGTTGGGGCACATGTTTCTTCCTGGGAAGGTAACCAAGCAGTTCCAGAATTAAGGCACCAATAGAGTCTCTTGCAAATCTCATCTCAAGCAAACAAGGAGGAAATTGAAGGGTGTTTTATAAGTGCTGCTTCTGGGGTCAGCAGGAACTGAGCAATTTTTCTGGCCGTTTGTGCCATCTCCAACCAAATCTTCAGTGCTTTTTATCCAATTTCCAGAGGGTAAACACGGAAAGTACGACAAGGAGACCACAACTTACTCACTGGCTCACAACTCTCCCAGAACCTAATAATGAAGCAGCTGTTCATAGCCCCCTTTCTATCATTTCCAGAGCTAGCTTGCCTGCAGCTCTTGATATTTTACCTATTTGGTGAGGTTGAAAGATCCTGGCTGAGTCAAACAGAACTAATTGACACGATTGCCCTTTTGGGATGCAAAGCAGGGCCAGCTAGAGGACCAGATTCAGCCTGCAGTCCGGAGGTTCCCCATCCCAATTTTGTTACATTCCACAGTCATTTGCTAGGCACTATGCCCATGACCGACGCAGGTGGCACTGTGGGTTAAACCACAGAGCCTAGGACTTGCTGATCAGAAGGTTGGCGGTTCGAATCCCCACGTTGCTCGGTCCCTGCTCCTGCCAACCTAGCAGTTTGAAAGCACGTCAAAGTGCAAGTAGATAAATAGGTATCACCCTGGTGGGAAGGTAAGCGACATTTCCGTGTGCTGCTTTAGTTTGCCTTAGTCATGCTGGCCACATGACCCGGAAGCTGTACGCCGGCTCCCTCGGCCAATAAAGCGAGATGAGCGCCGCAACCCCAGAGTCGGCCACGACTGGACCTAATGGTCAGGGGTCCCTTTACCTTTATGCTCATGACCCAGATTGCTAACCACAGCACTTCATCTGAATGACCTGCAGTTGCTGGGGGAAGAATTGCACTTTCCAAACCACTGATCTTATCAGTGGCTTGAGGAACTGAACACTTGCAATTTCTCCATGGCAGCAGTGCTTGCAGCAATACGCTGGCAAGAGGGTTTAGAGAAGCAGCTGTGCAATCTCCAGAGGGGGTAAAACAGCAGTTATTTAGACATGGCTGCTGCTTCGACCGGGGTGCTAAGAAAGCTGCAAAAGTCTGAAATAACCAAGCATCATTAAGTGACAGTCCTGTCCCCATTTGGAACCTAAGGCGAGGCACTTGTAGCCCAGCTGTCAAAAGTCAGGAGACTTACAACATGAGTTCAGTCAAAAGGCCATCCTTGATGTCTGAGTCAGAGCTGAACTATTTGCATGCCTTGAGGGTGGGTAAGTGCCCTTGCAAAACAAACACTACAATGAGCACTCCTAATACCACAACAGCGCACTGCTTCACCCCAGGAACCTTTAAGTTTCTCTATAACACAGTTTACTCCTGCAGGCATAAAAGGGAGACGGCAGGGTTGGCTTAACCCAGTGGAACAGCTCCACCTATTTATAGCCCCCAGAAAGTTAGCAGACCAAGCAAAAAGATTGCTCAACTTGCACATGCAACAGACGGCCTTTCAATGACAAGGGCTCTTACTATTGCTGTTATGTCTAGGAGGCATAGAAACCTGCAAACTGGTGGTCTGGCTATTCTAAGACAGGCTCTGAGAATTTCACCAGAGCCCTAGCTTTGCATATTTTGGAAGCAAGAGGGGCTTCAATGGAGCATCCTTTGGATGAGAGGCTTGTGTGTTGTCAAGTCTGTAACATCTGCTGTTTCTGTTTATGGTACCCAGGTCCTCTCTGCCTTAGAAGAGTTCCATCTTGACCCACAATGTATCCCATCTTCCTTAGGAAAACATGAAAGATTTGGGCATTGGGAATCTGGGTACATATTTTATCTAATATTGCCATAGTTCTTTTGAAATTACAGCTTTTAAAAGAGGTTTTGGCCATAGCACTTGATTTCTTAAGCAGAAATTTACGATATCCTATTATTCCCATGCAAACACCATATTACCTTTAGTTTTAATTTACTGTAATCATCTCTCTCTTCCAGCCCCCATTTCAGCTACAACATAAGCTTCTGCAAACTGAAGTCCTGAATATCCCCAAAGCTCAGGTTTTTAAAATTCTTTTCAATAAATGCATTGTTTATTAAGAAGGAACATAGTAATATTTACTCAGTATATTTAGGCCATAATCCCAAGAGCATTTACTTGGAGGCAAATTCCAGTGTTTCAGCATTGAAACTTTTGTATGTTTTCAAGAAGGCTTGTAATTTTTTCTTGATTTTACTGTTTTATTATTTGGGAACTGCTTTGAGGGTTTTTGTTTTTTTACAATCAAGCAGTGTATAAATTTTATGAAATAAATCCATAAATATTTCCATTTCACCACTAGAGATACTGCTGTGGAAAGAAGTTAGCCGTCAGCTCAGAAGACAGACTTATCTAATATTGCCATAGTTCTTTTGAAATTACAGCTTTTAAAAGAGGTTTTGGCCATAGCACTTGATTTCTTAAGCAGAAATTTACGATATCCTATTATTCCCATGCAAACACCATATTACCTTTAGTTTTAATTTACTGTAATCATCTCTCTCTTCCAGCCCCCATTTCAGCTACAACATAAGCTTCTGCAAACTGAAGTCCTGAATATCCCCAAAGCTCAGGTTTTTAAAATTCTTTTCAATAAATGCATTGTTTATTAAGAAGGAACATAGTAATATTTACTCAGTATATTTAGGCCATAATCCCAAGAGCATTTACTTGGAGGCAAATTCCAGTGTTTCAGCATTGAAACTTTTGTATGTTTTCAAGAAGGCTTGTAATTTTTTCTTGATTTTACTGTTTTATTATTTGGGAACTGCTTTGAGGGTTTTTGTTTTTTTACAATCAAGCAGTGTATAAATTTTATGAAATAAATCCATAAATATTTCCATTTCACCACTAGAGATACTGCTGTGGAAAGAAGTTAGCCGTCAGCTCAGAAGACAGACTTCAGTTAGGTAGCAGTGGGAAAAGTAGGGCTTGTACTACTAGGTTAAGTCCAGATAAAAATGGTGAATATTGGGCATTCACTGTTCTTGGTGAGTCACTAACGTTCCCATCCTATGCACTCTTATTCAGTTTCAATGAGTCTTATTTCCAACCAAAGTGTGCTTAGGATTTTGCCCCAATCATGTTAGATATTTTACAGACGCAAGGGCCAGCTGTCATTCCAGTATCCCAAATAAATCTCAACTCCCACACGTACATCCTGCTCCCTTAGAACTTCGTCTGGAGTCATTCATCCAAGCAGACTGTCTATCACAGGAGAACGGCCCACACCAAAATTAGTGGAAGCCAATTCAAACACTACCGAGGACAAATATAATTCGCTCTTCCAACAATACCCACTTTTCAAAAAATGTGTACAAACCACAGGGATATTTCCTATGAGTTTTTCACAAATGATAGTACTGTATATCAGAGGCTTCTGGTCCATTAAGCTCAGCTTGGTCTAGACTTAGTGTCAGTGGCTTCCAAGGACTGAACCTGGGACCTTCAGCATGCAAGGCATGTGATCTACCACTGAGCTGCATCCCTTCTCCCAAAAGATGTGACACAACGTTACCTCTGATGGAATCCCAAATCTTCCCACCGGCTCCCTATTTACTGAACAGGAGCAGTCACTCTGCTGCTATTGCACAGCCAAATGCTGGCGGGTGGGTGCCTCTGCTGGTGAAAGAGAAGTTCTGGAAGGATTACAAAGTGTTGAAATGCAGAGTTTCCAGAAGGGATTGTGACTCGCTTCACGCACACCAGCGTAGAAGCCACTTTTCCATGATGTGATGGGGCAGGGGGAGTGTGAGAGAATGATGCAACAGGGTGGGTGGAGTGGATTGTGTGGGGCTTTCCTACAACTTTGATGCCTGAAGATGGGTTACCCATTTTATGAGCAAGTCCAACATGATCTGCCCCACCCGCAAGTTGCAACTGAACCCCACAGCAGTGACGGGGAGAGCTTTTACTCTACACACACACACACACACACACACACACACACACACACACCCTTTGAATAAAACTATCCAAGAGGAAGATAACATTTTGGAGATTTAGGTGGTTTAATGAGAAACCCACATGAAGGGTTTTGAATGCCTACTTATTACTTTATTTCTTTTAGATTAAAAAGAAAGAAAAAGGAGGAGGAATGAGAACGATATGCACTGTGCAGGTTCTTTCAAGCCTTTTATCATTGTAGGAGCTTTCAAGAATGTAGCCCCAGGCAGATAAGAGCTATTACAAGTGTCACTAGTGTAAGCAACTAATAAATAAATGCAGCTGTCTCCAGATTGCAGGCTCTCAGAGGAAGAGCGCTGCAGTTGGAGGACTTTACAAGTGGCCCAGTTCATTTACGGACATGGTGTGCTTATTTCCCCCCAGGCACCAAGGGTCAAACACAGAGCAGAGCAGCAGCAATAGCCTAGTGGGAGCCAGTGTGGTGTAGTGCTTAGAGCTGGGGTCAGCAACCTTTTACAGCCATGTGCTAGTCCACCGTCCCTCAGACCATGTGGTGGGCCAGACTAAAAAAATTTTTGGAGGGGAGGGAATGAACGAATTCCTATGCCCCACAAATAACCCAGAGATGCATTTTAAATAAAAGCACACATTCTACACATGTAAAAACACCAGGCAAGCCCCACAAATAACCCAGAGATGCATTTTAAATAAAAGGACACATTCTACTCATATAAAAACACACAGATTCCTGGACCGTCCATGGGCCAGACTGAGAATTCGATTGGGCCACATCCAGCCCCTGGGCCTTAGGTTGCCTACCCCTGGGTTCGAGTGTGATCTTGGTCCAGTCACTGCCTCTCAGCCTAACCTCCTTTGCAGGGTTATTGTGAGGAATAACTGGAGAGGGGGAGAAATGTGTATGCCACCTTGAGCTCCTTGGACAAAAAGGTGGGGTGTAAAAGCAAAAACTGAACTAAATGCTTTGAAAGCATGAATGCACATGGAAGATAGACTCATCCCTTATGTACCCAAATGATCACTGAACTCTGCAAGTGGGGGAGGGGGATTGCTCCTGCAGGCACCATCTTATCAGGAGGCCCATTCCTGATTCCTCAGGGTAGGAATCTGGCCTTTAGCATGGCCACACCTACCCTATGTAATCCCCCCCCTTTGAACAGTAGATAGTTGCCGACCTTGTTGCCTTTTCACAGCCCTGGCTGAAGACCTTTCTCTTCCAAGAAGCCTCTTAAATAGAGATATTCCCCAGTCTGGATCTGTATGGAATTGTTTTTCTAAAATATGGGTAGGCATACTAAGGCCCAGGGGCTGGATCCAGCCCAATAGCCTTCTAAATCTGGCCCACGGATGGTCCGGGAATCAGCGTGTTTTTACATGGGTAGAATGTGTCCTTTTATTTAAAATGCATCTCTGGGTTATTTGTGGGGCATAGGAATTCATTCATCCCCCCCAAAAAAAAAATATAGTCCAGCCCCCCACAAGATCTGAGGGACAGTGGACCGGCTCCCTGCTGAAAAAGTTTGCTGACCCCTGGTCTAAAATATGTTTTTTTTCTGGTTTTATCGCTTGTTGCTTGCTACCCTGGGCTCCCTTTTGGAGGAAGGGCAGAATGTAAGTCAAATAAATGAAGTATAATGGTATTGATTTCATTCCCTAGCAAATCTGATCCAAGCAAGACCTGAAGTGGGAGTAGGTCTGGGGGAAAACCTCTGCCGGAGATCTCAGAAAGTCTCAGCTAACTAAAGTCAACAATACTGAAACGGTAAAGGGCAGCTAATTCAGAGCATGACCCGCAGAGCAAGCAGCTTCAGTTGATGTACACCAGTGTGCCAGCTGACTGCAGCATATGACAGCAAAAGAAAAACTCCTTTAAATCTTCAAGGGGCAGAATAATAAGACTGTCAGAGCAAAAGAACTTGCCTGAGAAGATATAAGAGGCATGTTGATAAGATAAACACAGTACAGCAGTGAGGCAACGGTAGGTGGAAAGAATGTGGCATGCTTGGACTGATGGGGATGTCAGAGCAGCCCACTAACAATGGATAGAATCTTACATATGAATGGAAAATACATAGTAAAAATTGGCATAGAGGCGCTGTGGGTTAAAGCCTCAGCGCCTAGGACTTGCTGATCGAAAGGTCGGCGGTTCGAATCCCTGCTGCGGGGTGCGCTCCCGCTGCTCGGTCCCAGCGCCTGCCAACCTAGCAGTTCGAAAGCACCTCCGGGTGCAAGTAGATAAATAGGGACCGCTTACCAGCGGGAAGGTAAACGGCGTTTCCGTGTGCAGCTCTGGCTCGCCAGAGCAGTGATGTCACACTGGCCATGTGACCCGGAAGTGTCGCCGGACAGCGCTGGCCCCTGGCCTCTTAAGTGAGATGGGCGCACAACCCCAGAGTCTGTCAAGACTGGCCCGTACGGGCAGGGGTACCTTTACCTTTACTTTACATCTGGTAGCCCAAATAGGCTTTTTGGGGGAGGGGGTAATATTAAAATAAATGTAACAATATGCAGAAAAGAAGTAAACACAATTCCACAGCTAAGCTATTCAGAATGAGATAAGGATGCAGTGAATTCTCTCCAGGGATGGATGATCTGACAGGGTTTTGGGACATTACCCTGCCTGAGCATCTAAACCATCACAAGAGGGCTTCAGGAGGAGTTATGAAAGGAGATCATTTTGATGTTGTATGGTCTCCATTTATATGCTTTATAAATAAACATTGTGCACTGCACAGGCCCCCAACAACACGTGTCTCTGTGCGGTGTGGTTACCTTATTGATATGTAGCTCTGACTTCAAAAATGTCAGTTTGTGGAATCCATTTTATTATTATGCTTGCAAAACTATACCGAACATTTGTTTTGTTTTGTTTTAACTGCAATATTGTTCTCAACACCATCATTGGTCTTTGTTTCTTTAGTGTTTGTATGTTGTTTTTGAAAACATAATGAATACAGTTTATCTCAGGTATAACTACTTAATTTGTTCCAGAGGTGCGATCTTAACCTGAAGCACCACTTTAGCTAATGGGGCCTTCCACTGCTGCTGTGCCGCCGGAGCACGATTTCTGTTCTCATCCTGAAGCAAAGTTCTTAACCCGAGGTAATATTTCTGGGTTAGGGGAGTCTGTAACCTGAAGCGTATGTAACCTAAGGTACCACTGTATATTTAAAAAGAAAAGAAAGACAGACCGATAGACAGAAAGCTTGCAGTGAAGATTTTCCTCACCAAACCTAGCCTTTGCATTAAGAGGGCTGATTTTTCACCACTGTTTTAACCACACATTGTTAAGGTTGCTAGTCCTGTACACCTTTCCCCCATTCGTGGAACACTGAGAGCAGCATGTTTTGCATGCAAGGTACCAGGTTCACTCCCCAGCATCTCCAATTAAGACTGGCCAGAAAACCTTGGAGAACAGCTACCAGGCAGCATCAACCATACTGGGATAGAGGGAGCATTGGTTTGGCTTGCATGTTTTTGACTGAACTTGCAGCCTTGCGGAAGCAAATGAAAATGCACCGTTTGATGAGTGGGCTCATACATGTTATTTGCCCCCCAGCAATCCAGTTTTGGGATTAGCACTTTCAAGATTGCCAAGCAAAAAGATCACACACACAGCCCATATTCACAATGTAACATGTACTGTAACAACGCTAAGTACATGTGTTAACTGAAATAATATTTTCCTGTTCTCTAGGGGTGTGTAGCAGCTTCAAATGAATCCCAAGCCAAACCCAAAGTCTTTGGTGGAGTTCTGGGCTTGGCAAACTTAAAGATAAGGTGCTCCAAGTTGAAGTGGGAACCCCACCCCTAAAGCACCTTGTGATGAGCCAGTAATTTGGGCACCACCATCACCCCAAAAATAGAGCTAGCCAAATTAAAGAAATGGCAGGGAGAGAAGAGGGAGGAGAGAGAGTTCTGTTGTCAAGCATGTAATCCAAGGAAACAATTTTACCCAGACCCTCCAATCCCAGTATTTTGGGGGAGGAAACCAAATCCATCTTAGTTTTCCTCAAATCAATTTTAAAGATGGAGCACAAAAACCAGTGGGCCAATTTGTCAACAATTTGGCAGCTTTCTTATTTAGGGGCGCCCTCTCTCCTGTCTGCTCTTTTTAGACCAACCGTCCACAAAACACTAGGGAAGCAGTTTAGACCAAGGCAGGTTGTTTTCCAAGGCAGCACATTAGTGCTCCACTTCCCTCGCTTGTCTCCCCTGCATTATAAGCCCTCTTGACAAAACCTGGCTCTCTTGCACTTGCAAAACAAAATGGCAAGTTGCAGGAATCAGTCATAACTAACTGGTGTGGACTAACCTTGCGGATTTGTGTAACCCAATCTCACAATGGTGCCACCGAGCTAATCTTGTACAGGGTAGCACCTGACTATAGTTGGGCGGCTGGATGGGGGTGAGATGAATTGAGAGGAGGCTGCAACAATAACAGCTGGGAGGTCTTTTGCCATGGAGGGACCGAGTCACTGAATTTTTCCTGGACTGCGCCATTTTGACAGCAGGTAGGGCATCACATATTTCAGGGGTGGGAAAGATTTGGCTCCCCAGATGTTGCTGAACAACAGCAACGATTTATTACTTGTACCCTGCTCATCTGGGTTGCCCCAGCCACTCTGGGCAGCTTCCAACAGAATTTAAAAGAACACACAATACAATTCCCGTCATTCCTGGCCATTGGCCATGCTTGCTAGAACTGATGAGAATTGTAATTCAGCAACACCTGAATATCTGAATGCCTCCACCAGCATAAATCCCACCTAAAGCGTCTGCATGCTGAGGAAGAGGACCCATGGTCGGAGCTTTAACTTAAAGCACTACATTACCAGGATCATATCATGCCCTCACAATGCACCACTGTATCCACTGCAGTCTCCCAACGATGCCTTCATGCCCCTAAATACCATCAGCAAGAGGCTGGTCTCTAGCTGAGACTCCCATCTAGGTATATTCCAAGAATGATGTAAGACTTTTGCTATCTAAGCAGGCGGAGAGAATTAGATGTGGGAGGCCTTTCAGTTGCCTGTTTTGATCTGTAATTTTAGCAGCGTTTTATTTTTCCTAGATGTATTTATATATTACGGTCATGAGGTCCAAGCCAAAAGGGCAACCGTGCCATTTAAAAAGAAAGAAAAATAAGGGCGCTATCTTTTTGTTCTGTTTGCTATCTTGCAGTACCAGGCTCTCAAGCAGGTTTCACTGAGAAGTGAAATTAACAGACTAGAATTCTTTACGAGTGAGGAGGGGGGAGAAGCCATAAATTGAGATTCTTCTAACGAAAGAATGACAAGAATGCACTTGGGCCCTCTTCATGCAGAGGCTGCTTGCATCTGCAAATACACAAGATTTCTAGTCGATTGCAAAGCTTTTTGAATTTTTTTTTTGGGGGGGGAGAGGTGCCTTCGCCTGCATGTCTATATGACTCACTTATGTGCTTCCTGCCTGGTGGCTTCTCCAGCAAGCAAGGTAAGCATTCCCAAAGAGGAGAACATCCCAAGGAGATGTTTGGCATGCCTTACATTTTTCTCCTGCCTAATTCTAATGCCCCTTGGGCTCCGTTGCAATGCTTCAGGGCATTTGCAGAATACTTCATGGTACTCCTAGGAGACACAATAATCCTTGGCTGAGAAAGCATCCCACCCTAAATATCACCACACCCTAATTTATAGTGCTGCCACTGACTTTTCCTCACCGGGCCAGACATGCAGCCAATGCTTTGCCTGAAACAGGGATATTGTGATGGGAGAATCTGCAAACAAAGCAAGGCTGCTGAAACCCCATTTCTTGAGGTCATGGGTGTGAGAAACCTGTGGCCCTCCTAAACCACAACTCCCATCCGCCCCAGAAAGCACAGCCAATGGCCAGGAATTGTGTGAGTTGTAGGTCAGCAACACCTGGTGGGCCAAAGGTTCCTCAACTCTGGTTCAAGAGCTCCAGGGAACTAGGCAACAGGGCACTGATAGGTCAAACAGAAGAATCCTGCTTCCCACAGCGGCCAACCAATGCTTCTGGGGAAACAGCAAACAGGAAGTGAAGGCAATAACCAGCACTGAGATGCTGAATACATCCCTCATGCAACTAATAGCCATTGACAAGACTTCTCCTCCATGCATTTGCCTGGTCTTCCTTGAAAGTCATCTAAGCTAGTGATTGGCACCCAATCTTGTGGTATCAAACTCCATAAATTCATCATACATCGTGTAAAGAGGTGTCTCCATCTGCCTGTTTGTATTAAGCACTGAAGCAGTCAGCTGTTTCCTTATATTCCACTCTCAATTCCGTGATATGTAGGACTCCAGTTCTGCACAGCAGCAGAGTGGCTAGATTACCAGGGCCGTATGCTTGCCAAATTTGTGGAGTGCTCCTCTGCCTTTAAACAGCTACAGATCAAACAGAGATTCAACAGGTGCTGTTTCACCATCCCCACATTGGGGGGGGGGGGTCACAAGAACCCTGTGAGGAAAAATATGATCATCCTATGCACCAGTAGAAGCTAGCCTAATCCTGTCCTGTTTGCATCCAGAGAACAAACTAAAGCAGATTTGGGAGCTGAGATATTTCTATATAGGGCTATGTACCATCATCACAACAAATTCCATTCTAAACAGGTTCTGTATTCACAGCAGAAGACTGTCATGAAGAAATTCAAATAGATGCAATGACCTGCAATGAAATTGAACCTGATAGATTTCCACTTGTTATGCAAACTATTAAAGACATAGCATGTTTATCAGGGGGGAAATATGGCAAAAAGCTTCATTCAGTCCTGTGCTCAAAGTGCAGAAACAGGGTTAATGAGAAGAGGTAGCACACCTAGCTCCATGGTCTTGTCAAGGCTTTGAAGACCTCAACAATCCCAAGACTCTGGATTCTGCAACCATGCTGGGAAAGTAAGAACATTGAGAAGAGAAGGGTGGGTGGGTGGGTGTCTGTGTCCCTAGAAATGTAATTTGAAAAATGCTATATGGGCTTGATCGAGAGGCTATACTTCACCAACTGCAGCGGCATCACTTCAACAGAGAATCTGACAGATATTCATTTTGGTACGAGTGGGATTCAGTCTTGAATTCCTTAGATAAGTCTGCACGAGGAATGTCTGGCAGAACAAACTAAACTATGACCAGAACATTTGAACATGCAATGACCGCATACTGATCAGCTAATTGAGGAGTTATCCTTACTGGGGGAAATGTGCTCAGATCAAACAAACTTGTCCCAGACATAAAAGGCTAAGGGAGGAGGGCATTCTGCTTAATTCTGTAACTCCCCCTCCCAGTGTAGAATTCAGTCTTCTGGCAATGTTCTGCCAGAAGCAAGAATACCAATTGTGTTAGATGAGGAAAGGCAGGTGTAGACTTTTGAAAGACCACGGTCAGCAACTTGCTACTTGCATTGCTACAGCGATCCTGCTGGGTGTTGGCAACTGCCTCAGTTTCCCCCTCTTATAGAATAAGTACAATGCTGCCACTGGTGATGTTTTGTGGGGAAGGGTGGTTTTAAAAAAAAGAAAGAAAGAAAGAAAAGGTGTGTGAATGAAAAGCACAACTGGTAAAACCCATTACCTATAGGGCTCAATAGCTAAAAATCCTACAGGCCACAGAACCGGAGACAAGAAGGCGATATTATTATTAATGCACACTCACAAACTAGTCATGGCACATTTGTGGTTGACAAGGGAAACCAAGAAGGCATATCTGCAGACAAATCACTTGAAACAGTTCCAGGTTCACAGCAGCTTCTTGAAAAGGGGTGCTCTTGATTCCCTCAGGAGCTTAGCAGGACGTATATGGATCCCACAATTGCCCCTGGGAATTCTGCCAGCTTTGTATTGGGGAATGGGCTGTGGTGTCGTCAATACCAGATCTATATCAGCTTACACCACATATGAGCTGGCAAATGGTACAGGTACTTCTCACAGAATGAACTGCAATCCTACCCCCCTTAGTGCTGGCCATGAACTGAGCACACTAAAACACACCTAACCATTCCTTGAGGCCTTTCTGCACCACACCTATAGGCATCTAGAGGCCTGCTCTTCTCCAAGCCTCCAAATGAGAGGCTATGCTTGGTAAGCATGGAACCACATCCCAGGATGTGAGGACTGACTGGTCACTGATACCCATTAAGTGAAGTAGGGGTGATCACCTCCCTCTGTGGTCTGTGCAATATGTACACACACACACAAAATGACTGGGTGCACTGTCATGTGTCCCGCATGCGTTGGGAAGGAGATGCTATATGTCTCGGCAGCAACCAGCTCTCAGGGTGCAGGTGGGGTTTGGGTTTATTACAGGGCAGAGCAGAAAACACGCAGCATTCTGAGGGACTTGTGACATTCTAGCCTTCAATACAATTTCAGCCTTAGCATCAGTACAAGATTGTGAGCCTCATTGTTGCAGCTGAGAGCGTAACAGTGTCAAAGTGAAGCTGACGAAGTAACAGAAATAAGGAGGCAGGGAAAAGGAATCCAAGTTTTGTTATGGGCCACCCTCCTGTTCTCACAATTTACTTATCCAAAACAAAAGCCAAGTGATAGCTCAGTCAGTAGGGCATGAGACTCTTAAGCTCATAGTTGCGGGTTCAAGCCCCATGTTGGGCAAAAGATTCCTGCATTGCAGTGAACTAGTTGACCCTCAGGGCCCAACTCTATAATTCTTTATTATTTAATTGTAGTTATCCTTTGGGATAAGAAATGTACCTCAGGTTAAGTAGTTAATTCATTCCGGAGGTCCGTACTTAACCTGAAACTGTTCTTAATCTGAAGCACCACTTTAGCTAATGGGGCCTCCCACTGCTGCCGTGGCGCAGGAGCACGGTTTCTGTTCTCATCCTGAAGCAAAGTTCTTAACCTGAGGTACTATTTCTGGGCTAGCGGAGTCTGTAACCTGAAGCGTATGAAACCTGAAGTGTATGTAACCCGAGGTACCACTGTACTTCCTTCCCATAAGTTAGTAAAATCTGGAACATCCACCACTATAAATTTACATGGCTAATAATAGTTTAGCCTTTCCCTGCTGTGCTAACAGGCACCCCCAATTTGCAGGACATAATTAAGAAGGACATCTTTTATTGGAAACACAAACACAGCCAAATTCCGCCATGCATGAGCGACTCTGAAACGGCTTGCCTACCCTGCACATATAGCTATGCCGAAACTAATGCCACTGAATGCTGATTAAGGATATCGCTGCAGCCGTGTAAATCTGCCACATTGTTACACAGATGTACCCAGGCGCTTGTATATGGAGCTGGCTCCACTAGGGGCCAGCAGAGAGGCACAAAACAGCACAATCCACACACACCCATTTTCCGGAGTTTTCTCTTCTGGGGGAAAGAGCAGCCATGGGCCTTTAAGCTTTCGGCATAGTTTAACATTCCAGCAGAAGCCTCCACCCTGAGCTCCCACAACAGCTACTGGGCACCTAGGGATCTTTTAAACCCAGGGTACCACAGAGCTCCAGCATGAAATATACTGCAGCGATTTAGAAGGTCACACCAGTTTCTTCATAGACTTTCCACAGAACAAAAGCAGCTCATTGTTTGCAACACACAACATGCTCCCATTCACTGGAGTCAAGGATTCTAGAAAGAAAATGCTCCCAGAAGTATGTTCATATGGACATGCCACACAAGTGAGAGAAGAATAAAGGTCCATATTTAAAAACAAAACCGAAAAACAAGCAACCAGTCACTGTCCCAAACTATGCAAGTAGGCAACCATGTCTCACCTTCCCAAGCCTCAGGTCTTCAACTCATCTTGTACGTCAGGTATGGGAAACTCTTGACGTCCTCAAGACATTGCAGGACCCCAGCTCCCATCGGGCCCAGCCAACATGTCAAATGGTCAGGGATAATAGGAGTCAGAGTTCAACTACACTTGGAGATCCATAGGTTGTATGGAAATACCAACCAGTTTTTAAATTCTGCTTCTATCCTTTCCCCCTTATTCTTCATATTTTATATACCAGTTAATACTGTCATTTCCAAGCAGGCATACATGAAAGATACAACATAAAAGCAATAAAAATCGGGGGGGGGGGACCTCACTTAAAATGCCCATTGATTTGTTTTCAGAAGTCTTCAATAAGTGCCAGAAGTTGACATCAAACAGGCACTTTCCCTGTTCAACTGGCAGGGAGTTCCACAGAATTGAACCCACAATACTGAACACTCCTGTTGGAATTGAGCTATGCATCTGAACCATGGAGAATCACTAACACTGACTCCCCTGAAAACCTCAATAATCACACTGGATATAAGGTACTGAGCAGTCTTCAAGGTAAAGGTAAAGGTACCCCTGCCCGTACGGGCCAGTCTTGACAGACTCTGGGGTTGTGCGCCCATCTCACTTAAGAGGCCAGGGGCCAGCGCTGTCCGGAGACACTTCCGGGTCACATGGCCAGTGTGACATCGCTGCTCTGGCGAGCCAGAGCTGCACACGGAAACGCCGTTTACCTTCCCGCTAGTAAGCGGTCCCTATTTATCTACTTGCACCCGGGGGTGCTTTCGAACTGCTAGGTTGGCAGGCGCTGGGACCGAGCAGCGGGAGCGCACCCCGCTGCGGGGATTCGAACCGCCGACCTTTCGATTGGCAAGTCCTAGGCGCTGAGGCTTTTACCCACAGCGCCACCCGCGTCCCAGTCTTCAAGGTATCCTGGACCAAATTGTTAAGGAACTTATAAATGAATACAAGAAGTGTGACCTTCCACAATACTGCCATAATCACAATTATTCTTTAATTCCCTGAGCACCTACCTGGCTGATGTGTGGAGTGACTGCACTCCAGTTCCTATCAGGCATCAATTCCTAGATTTGCTTCACCATTAATGTTGACTGGCCAGTCCCACTGATTGTCACAAAGCTCTCCTTCAACCCATGAGATTTCCAGCTCCCATGGAAACACAAACTATCACTCTACCGGAGTGAGCTGTTTTAAACTAAGAAGAAAAATGATGGCCCACTGCACAACCACAATTTTAATATTAACTCTTAATTGTTACATAAATAATTGTCCAATTATTTGATTTGAGAACATTTCAACTCTATTCAACTTTTGAAAAAATGTGCCTGGAGGGGATACAGAAGTGGAGCAATTCACATTGCATGACTATGCCTAAAGAAATGCTTTGGGATTCAGCTCCTAGTGTCTCATTGAGAAGATACTCAAAGTGGCCAAGTTATGACTGGAGGAAATCTGCTCTTCAGTAATTAGGATGGAATAAGGAACATCTGTAATCACTAAGTGCCCTCAAAGCCACATGACCTTAGGAGACAATGTGATGTAGGAGGCAACAACAACTATGATATGGATTTGACACTTGGTGCCATTTCCTTAGGGCATCCTCAGAACAGAAGCAACCCACAAGTAGAATGGTGGTTGATAGCAGATGCACAATATCTTAGGAAAGGCCATCTTTGCCACACCCTAAGAACAAACTGGAGAGGTCACTGCAATTTTGAAACACTAAGGCCCAGCGTCAAACAGCCCAATCCTATGCATGTCTCCTCAAATTAGTTCTCAGATTAGGGTGTATAGGACTGCAGCCTACAGCAGCTCCCACAACTGCTAAGAAATTCCAGGACTTGAGCTGGGTAGAAGAACAATCTTAGGAGAGTGATTATTTACAAACTGAAATGGAAAAGGGCTCAGTTTGGGTCATAACTCTCAAACGGTTTCTCCCTCTCCACCTTCTTCCATAGGCAAAATTCAGCTTCTGCTTACATCATCTAGGTTTAAGATTTTAACTCTGGAGAATGGGAGGAGATGCTTTGCTCCCACACAGTGCAGCTGCAAATCTACAAAGATAGTCTTGCTGCATCATACCAAACATTCATCTACTCCAGTGGCCAACAAAAGCTTTTAGAGGCCTTATAAGCAAGGCATGACTATGATCCCAATGGGAGAGCTCTCCCCCACTGATTGTTCCAAGCAGTGAACTCAGAGGTTCCATTTTTAGCTACCATGTCTAACATAATTGCAAATGCAGGTGGTTGTGAGCCACTGCCTATTGCTTAGGGGGTGCAACAAATATAAGGGAGTGGCTTCTACATACTCAGAGGACTCCCAAGATATTCAGAAGGTTGTAAATCAAAGTTTAATAGTCAATTAATTCATTTAATAGAAAGCAAATTACACTCCCTCCACGCCTTCCTTATGGGAGAAGAGCCCTGTTAGATCAGACTAAAGCAGTGGTGGCCAAACTCAGCCCTTCAGCTGTTTTGGGACTACATTTCCACTGGTCCTGTTAGCTAGGGATGATGGGAGTTGTAGTCCCA
This sequence comes from Podarcis melisellensis, assembly GCF_964234715.1. Taxonomy (NCBI): domain Eukaryota; kingdom Metazoa; phylum Chordata; class Lepidosauria; order Squamata; family Lacertidae; genus Podarcis; species Podarcis melisellensis. The sequence goes on from NC_138529.1 coordinate 38,960,480, forward strand.
AACAGCTGGAGGACCAAGTTTAGCCACCATGGGACTAATGGATTCCTAGTCCAGCATCTGTGGTGGCTGGTGCCCATTGGGACTGGTGGGGCGGAAGGCAGGGAGTCCAACAGTAGGTGGAGCCAGAGCCAATGAGAGGCAGAGCTGACGAGTTCTGCTCCCATCCTCCTCCCCACTGTGTTCTACAATGGCAACATTGAAACTAAGGAAGAGGAAACTGACAGCCAATGCCATCCTCTGGGCTGAATGTAAGAAGGCAAAGAGGAGGGAGCTGGCTGAAGGGAGGTGAAAGGTGATGGGGTAACACCCCACTTGACAGACCAGCCTCCACTGTTGAGCATTCTGTAGATCATCAGTGGGCCTGACTACTCACAAGTAGGGAAGCTCACAAGTAGGGCAGGAGCAAAACAGAACTTTCCTGCTCATGAGCCCCGGCAACTGGTCTTCAGAGGAATATTCATACTCATATTCAAAACAATGGGCTGCAACCATTATTAGTTTTATCCTCCATTAACTGGTCTAATCCCCTTTTAAAACCATCCAAGTTGGTGACCATCTTTTGGACGCCATGCCCCACCCTCAAATTCTTAAACATTTATTCAGATGAAAAGATCATCCATCCCCTCATCATTTTAATTGTGGAGGTTTTTGTTGTACCCTCTCTAGCTCCATTATTTTTATTTATTTATTTTTAATTATATGAAGTGAAGAAAACAGTGATACAAACTTGCTCCAAAATCTAAGCTGTCATCTTTTCATCCTGTCAACTGGATTCAAAAGAGTCTTTGCTACCTGCATGGTATTTTGCTGTCATAAATTTGAGTAGATCATCAGCAGTCCTGACTACTTCCTTGTTTGCCTCTAGTTCCAGACAATTCATGAAACAAATATAATAGCTATGGTGTCAATATATCTGTTGCACCCATCTGTCCATTGAGAAAACTTGATATTTATGCATGTTCCCAGACTCCTGCCTTAACTAGTTACTGGCCTCTTAGCAAAGGATTCCTTTTTGTAGAATAAAATGCTGCAAAAGAATCATGGTTGCCTGACAATAAGCCTTTCTCCATAGCATTCACATCTAATTAGTTAATAATAATGTCAGTGGTTTAATAATGTCAGAAGATTTATGATTCACCAACTTCTGAATTATTCAACTCCTGAGTTGTAGAAACAAGATACCTCTAGCCATTAAGCCATGGAAGTATTTTGCTACAAGCCAACGTGAGATGTGTGAACAAGCTGTATGCAGTGATAGTAACAAATACAAATCAACTGCGAGCAAAAAAGTAAGCAGAAATGTTTGGATACTTAGACATGAAACAAAAACCAGCAGCAACTCTGTGGCAAGTTAGGAATGTTGCCAACTTACATTTCCACTAGGACTTTCTTGAATATGAATCCTCATTTTACCTGCTATTAACAGCTTCTACAGCTTAATCCAATGCATGTTCACTGACCAGTTAAGACCTACTGTGTACTATAGGGCTTCCTCAAAGGTAAGTGTGCACAGGACTGCAGCCTTAATGTGCCAAATATATTACAGTTCTTTCTAGCTTATCTTCAAAGCACAACCGTGATCCAGCCTGTAGAATATCCCAACCCACAGAGCTGTCCATTATGCCACTAAGAGTGTGCCACCTGTACAGGTTTTATTCACAACCAAGACTCAAAACACAGCAAGTGAGGCTAGATTTTAAATGTTGACATAAGCTTATGTCAAGTAGTGAGTGGGTGGGTAGGTAGAAGTGGGTGGGTAGGTAGCCAGAGTACATCATACACAAGATTATGTTTTAAGCAGCCATCTCTGTATTAACTATTCATGGATAATAATATTTTCTTCTCTATCAGAAAGCCAGACAACAGAAGGGGAAGAGCCATAGCTCAGTGGTTGCATTTAAAAAATCTCAGGTTCAATCCCTGGCATCTCCAGGTAGAGCAGAATCCATGAAGCCCTGAAGATGTGCTCCAAGGGTAGACAATACCAAGCCAGATGGACCAATGGACAGACTCAGTATAAGGCAGTTTCACACATTCCTGTAAGTTCACATGATCTTAAGAATGGTGGGCCAATTCTTTCTTTCTCTTTTAAAAGAATGTTACAGATCGGACTCTAGGTTTTCTGAAAGGTTGGGCAAGAAGTCAGAAGATGTAGGTCCTTAGAATCATAGAGCTGGAAGAGATCCCATGGGTCATCCATCTCAGCAAAAGCATCCATGGCAGATGGCCATCCCTTGAGCAACATGGGCTAAACAGTGAGGAGACCATTGCAAGACACACACACACACACACACTGATGGGAGTAGGGTGCAGGATTTCACCCAAACTGCACTCAGAGCAGGCCCTGAGGACTAGCTCATTGTCAAATCTATTTCTAAAAAGGTATCATAGGAGGCAAAGTGAAGAAAAGGTGACAGAATCCTTACCATCTGCGGACGTTTTGGCGCATTGAAACGAACTCAGGGACCCCTGGAGGGTGCAGTTCTGCCAAAGGGCTGATGTGTGCCCATCCCAAATGAGCCATTGCTGAAAGGGAAGGACAGAACACAGTGAGAGGAGGGGAAGTTTAAAATGAGCAGGGCCACATACAAACTAAGCACTGAGAGAAACCATGTACTAAAAGTGACCCCTCTCCTGGTGCAAGTTCATCTGCATGTCTGTTCTTGCTTTGTCCTTAAGGACTGAAATGAAGCCCTGAGCAGTAAAGAGGCATTTTAAGCTTTCTTTAAAAAAAAAACCCTAAAAAACACCTTTGCGCATAACTAAAAGCTTATTTCCGGGGTGGGGGGCACACAAAAATAAACACAATCCTATTTAAATTGACTGAAATAAAGAAAAAGTGCTTCGTACTTTCATTCTTTGCATCCATTGCAAAAGGAGAGAGAGAGTTCAAAGAAAAAGCAAACACCTCTCTCTTTAAGCTTTTGCCAAATAGACAGGGAAAGGGAAATCCAGTTCCCCAAGCTTCACCTCCCACTCCCAACACATCCATTGGCTGTTTTTTCTTTTCTTTTTTTGTAAGACCTTATTGAAAAGCATGCAAATGAAACAAGCTGCTCACACGATTGATTACAATCAGGCATTCATTGACACACCTCTGCCTAAGGTAACAGATTAGCTAACAGATATGGAAATGTGAATGCACCCAGCAGCATAGTAATTCTTCTCCTGAATGCTGAATATGTAGTGGCTGACTGTACAGGCAAGTCACTTAGTGGAGAGGGAAATGTGCTCTGTAGATTTTCAGGCTCTCTGTCTTCCCTAGAACTTAAAACCAGTTCTGGGACAGAGTCGTGGCTCAGATTTAACAAAGCTTTGTGGCTCTCCTAGTTTGGCTTTTCTTTTTAACTAGCAAAGACTAACATTATTTATAAAGGTTTCATATGCTTCAAGATGCTCACACATGCCAGAAACCTGATCTCCGGAAAAAAACAAACGGTTCTTCAGCTATTCTTGCGACGAAAAGAATGAAGTCATTGGGGGGCCATTTTGGCTGCAACAGCTTCCTTTTTCATGAGAAGCCATTGGATCTCCATCGTGATCAGTTCCATCAAGAAGCATTGGGGGCTGCAAACAAAAACAGCCTAACCCTAACATGTTTGTTCAGACCTTTCACTGAGTTCAGTGGAGAAAGTGCAGTTTTAAATGCAAAGTAAACTTCTACAGATTCCAATGGAATTGCATCTGCAGGCAGAGAGCATCAGGACCAGAGTTCAAAAGCTCTGGTTCACCCTCCTGCCCTTAACAACTTGGAAGGGAATTGGAAAACAAATGAGGAGTGTTTGTACTTACACTGACAATTGTTGAGACGAAGAGAAGGACAAGCACTGAAACATGGAGCACAATGATTCCCAACAACAAAAGGAGCATTTTGGCAAAAGTGTTGGATAGATCTGGAAGGGAAAAAGAAAACACACAGAAACATTTAAGTAATGGGAGAAAGGTTACCAGTGAACAGCCTTCTACATAATCCTGGGATGATGAGGCAAGTCTAATTTTGAGACACGAACAGCAGAGGGTGCCTCTGAGACAGAAAATATACACCATATGGTTTGACGAAGCTAAATAAATACATGAAAAAATAATATACATCATATATATGTGTATGTGTGTGTGTGTGTGTGTAAGTAAGAGGGGGCAGAGAATGTGCACTGAAGGTGGAGGCAGATGGGAAGTTTTCAAACTTCTTGACTAGGAGATCTAGCCAATAGGGGCAGGGCAGGGAGTAATTAATCTTGCATGTCTGAAGAAATTCAACCAATTTGGCAGGTTTGTAAAGTAAAGTGTGAGATTTGAAATAAACCAGACCCAGAGCCTGGTGCAGTGAACATACCCATCAAAAGGCAAACAGAGCTGAAGGGGTCAGAATAAATGATCTGAAACTCCCCTCCAACCTCTCCCTAAAATATCACATCTTTTAGATTATTTCCCTTTTCAGGGCTGGATTCCTTCCTCTCCCTGCCCCCCCCCCACCTCCAAGATTTGGAAAACTTATGGTGACTATTGGCATATGGAAAAACTCAAACGACATCACATTCCTCAAAGTTTCCATTTTATTGCGGGGGGGGGGGGGACTCTGTTCCCAAACAGCCAGCAGATGATGAGGTGATATATACATATATCAAGTATCTGTTTTCTAAATGAGTGCTTAAGAAAGAGCTCCAAAGCAGAAAAGAAAAGAGTCTAAAATAAAGCAGGAAAACAGCCACCCCGCTTGGACTAGACCTCCACTGGCTCAGGAGGCGGGAAATGGAAACCGTTATGCCACAAAGCCACCATTCTCCCTTGAATAATCAACATTTGGAGCCCATTAAACCACCAGCACCACAAACTCAGCCAGCCAGCTATCTCCCCCACAGCTTCTAAATAGAATGTGGAAACTGTACAAAAATACAGATATTGCATGAAATTCACAAAAAAGCCCATGGTTTCCCTCTTTTTTGGGTGTATGGGGGGCAAGATTCCTAGGCGGCCAATTGTGGGAGAGATGGAATTTGGGGAGCAGGCACAACGATCAAGTCCTGCGGATTCGGAGGGACCAGGGGATCAGTTATTTGAAATACTGTTGTAAAAAGTTTGGGTGGGAGGGATCTTTATAATCAAATGGGAGAAATCTCTTTAGGCAAGTTTTCTTTCACAGAAGAGCGCCATGCACTCTCTCGCGTTCCCCTTTACGCACACTTCAAAATCTGCCAAGCGACTGTTATGAGGAGTGGAATTCTTCCAGGGCCGGCGGGGGGGGGGGAGGAGGGGGAAAGATCTACGTGCTAAAATGTTTCAACCCGTTTCTAATTATATCAGCCCCAGCCTGGAGTAGCGGACTTTCTCAGCGGCGCGAAGCCTTGGGGAGAGCTCTCCACCCCACTCTCACCGCTAGACACAATAGTCCTACAAAGTGGGGTTCAATGCAACAAGCATCAAGACGCAGCGAGCCCCCGATAAACTTTCTGGGGAGCTGGGTCGAGTAGGGTCCCGCATCCAGGGGTCGAAGGCTGGGTGGGGCTGCTGCTGACGTTATAATCCAAATCTAGAGTGCGCGCACGGACTGTAGAGGGGCCATGGGTCCGGTTGCGAAGAGAGGTCCCAGGGGGCGCTTCAGTGGAAAAATCTCTTGCTCCCCTCCACCCCAAATATCTATCTGTAAAAGAATGCGCTGGGAAGACAGGCGGGTTACTTACTGGTCTGCAAAAAATTAAAATAAAAGCTCGCGCTCCCTCTGGCAGGCGACCTGGCCACTCGCTCTCTCCGACGAAGACTGCGCGCCGAGTGCGGGCGCCCGCGTGCCTCCCCGTCCGAAGATCGAGTGAGCCCGCGAATGGGCGGGACCCCAAGAACAACGCCCAATGGTGGCCGGGCGCCAAGCAGGGCGGGTCCAGGGCGCCGGCGTAAACCGACGGGCAGGAGAAACGGGCGGGCGTCTATAAATACTTTCCCGGACGGGAAAGGAAAAGGGAGAGCGCGCGGACGATCGCTTTGCCAATGGAGCGGCCGCCTTGGATCGTGGGCCCCAGAAATCCAAGCCCGGATAACTACAGTTTCTCTTCTGGGTTTTTCTTTCTTTCTTTCTTTCCTTCCTTCTTTCTTTCTCATCCCCAGTGGAAAAGCGTAATGCAGGGGTGCCAACTTGAATAAAATATTGGGGGGGGGGGCGTTGATTACAAAATGAGGGACACCCACACCATAGGAATAGCAATGCCCACCAACTCAAATATTTTAGGGGGGGCAAAGGGACTTCAGCCCCTACGAGTTGGCTGCTATGGCGGAGGCCATGGGAAAGATCGTGGCCCCGCGGTACAAGCACTCTCCCCTCTCCGGTCCTGGGAAAGCGATGTTCCTTGCTGAAACGCAAGGCGGGTCAAGAGGCGGCGGCGGTGGAGATCTTCGCGTCCGGTCGTCCTCGATGGCTGCGGATGCAAATCCCTCGAAGAGAGGGGCGCAGGACGGGGGCGCGATGGCCAGGTAGGCGCAGCTACCATGGAGCCGCTGGTGGGCTCCGGGGATTCAGAAGAAGAAGAGGCCAACGGCCTGATGTGCCTAGGGAGCTCAGCTAGGCACAACGGATTCAGCACAGTCCGTCCACGCCAAAGTCCATTAAGCGCTTCCTTTTCCACACGTCCCGTCCCAGTGCTCGTCTCACTGGGGTGGGATGCGGTGCGTGGCACACAACACACGCGCAAGGCGTTCCATCGGTAACCCCGAGAAGAGACCGCTAGCCTACACTCTCCTTATAGCTGCTCTTGATTCGATTTCTGGCGTGTTCCCGGGGGGGGGGTTAACCGCTCTGCGCCCCCCCCCCCAGCTGATGCGTGCAAGAGCAAGCTGCGTCCGATCGCTCCTGGGCCGGAAGGCTCAGGTTTGTCCCGGCCACCCTCACCCCAAAACCTGTTGTTGCCTATGTTGCACGCTCTCTCTCAAGCCGATCACATCCGTTCCTCTCTCGATTTCATTTATCTGCATTTGTGACTGCTCACCTGACATCCAGAGAGGAATCCGACCGCGGGGGTAGCATACCTCACCCTTTAAATTGATTGTATTGCTAGGATTTCACACCTGACAGACGTCTGCCACCTGTCTTCCTACCACCACCACCTCCCGCCCATAGTAACCGGAGCAGTGGAACTCTAGCATCAGTTCTAGAGTGTTGTATCGGTGGCAATCCGAATTAAGAGAACAGCCACCGCGTTTCTCGAAGTTGTGCTCCTCCTGAATCTTTGACACCCACAAGCCTGTAAGAGGAAAGGCTGTCCCAATACTGATGTCTGCTAGAGCTGAGCGTTTATTAATTAATAAATAATAAAAACAATAAACAACTTACCAAGGCCAAAGAGCTCGCTCTTTTTTCCAAGCAGTATTCCCCAGAAAGCGAGAGCCAGGTGGGATTAAACTCCAGTTGCTGGATCTCGGACAGAAGCAGATCTGCCTCTAAACTCCTGTGCGCGCCGAGTGAGCCCTCGCTGGTTGCAAACCCTTTACTGCATCCGCAGGTCTCGTGCTCGCCCCGTTTATTCAGCCCCCGTTCCAACGCCCAGATATGTCATGGTGGCCTGAGAGAGAACACCCTTTACTATTTAAAGGGGCAGCGCCTCTCTATCTTTATCCTCCGGCAGGGAACATCGCCAGCACGCAGGGCCTATTTAGGGTGAGCAAAGGATTACTCCGCCGCGAGGGAGTGGCCGGCTTGACATCTCCGTGGTCGGAAGCCTGGGTGAAAAGTCCGGAACGATGTCAATCATTCCGTTGGCAGCTGTCGTTCAAAGACCGAAGCAAAAGGAGAGCGGACAAGGTGTCCTGGGACTCAGTGCTAAAGGTGATGGAACCAGCGGCTCTGATTTTTCCCGTGCCATACAATAAGTGGCTTCACTGAATAGATTTGCAACATCAGTTTAGCTCACCTGGTTGTAAGAATGGGAGATGCATAGCCTTTAGCGACTTTCCCCGCTTTGCATTTCGATCGCACAAGGGTTTCTCCTCCAATCCACAGTGCCATCATCCCTGAAGACTGGCTGTCCTTGGTGGAGGTGGGGCAGATGTGTGTTCCTTGGGTACTCATCCTTAACACCTGTAAGTTTAGTTACAGGAGATGCCTTCAGTCAAACAGGAGAAAAGAGGGGAAAGTCACATTTACAGGGATTCTCATTCTCCCCCTCCTCCAAAGAACCATCAAAATGCAGGCCATGCCTGCTGCCATGTGAAAATCACAGGTCTGTCCCTGCCATGGAACATCATGTATCCTCTGGATTTGACAATGGAACTTGCAGATTCTGTTTAAAAGCCATCAAGTTTGGAGGGTGTTAATTCGGAATTTGTTAATTCCACTCTACAGACTGCATCACGTTTATTTATCCTAGGAACAACTTATTGAAGGAGGCTTATTTCTTCTTTGCTGAGGAAGATGGACAGAAGATAGCCAACGCTTCCAAAGCTAGGATCTGAAGCCAGGGCCCAGCCCACTGTTCAGTCCATTCGTGACCAATTTAAGGTCTGATATGAAAAGTCCTTTTAGATAGCTAGCTTGTTCACTTAACTTCAGAAGATGAAATCTGGTTTGGTTCATCTGTCTCTACCTGCATCTTTTACATGCATCTTTTACAAGGGAGGTTTGTTTTGCTAAATGTGTTTTCTGTCCAGCTTCTAGGCAAGGGGAACTTTTTATTTTTAATATCGCTCTTTTGCGCAAATGCATTTCTGTCTAAAAGAGCTGTTTTAATTGTAAAGATAGAAATACCATAACTTGTCCCTTCAGCACCTGGTTGTGGGAAAAGGCAGACTGCAGCCTTTACTTTGGGCCGATGCAAACAAAATGGAAGTAGAGGGCATGGAGGGAGACAGCATCCAGCAAGATATCACCATGGGCAAGGCTTTTTTTCAGCCGGAACTCACAGAACCACAGTTCCGGCACCTCTCAGGTGGGCACCAATGCCATTCTAAGAGAACAAGGAAGGTATTTGTGTTGATTTCCGGCACATCTTTTTCTAGAAAAATAGCACTGACCACAGGTATATATATTTAAAAAACCCACCACCAACAAACAGGCAGTATCCCAATCAACCCCACCCCCAAACACCACATTTCACAACATAGGACTACTGTGAGTAGGGGCTGGGCACACCACATTGGAGATCCCATAAGGGCAAACTCATCCTTTCTTTCCACACTGTGGCTCCAGTCCAAATCGCCAGCCTGGCCAGAACGGCTTTCATTTTATACCTTCTGAGCTTGATGAGGCATGTGAGCCTCACCTGTCCTGAGCCTACTCCAGCTGAGGAATCACATACCTCCTCCCCGAACTAGCAAGCCCCACTTGGGCTGACATCTGTAAGTTCTGGAATCCTGAGGTACGTCCCATTTTGAGGCAAAACAAGAAGTGCCACCCAGCTCTGCTGCACCACCACCCGTGGGACGCTCACCACCATTGCACCACCTGTCGGTGGCACTGCAGCTGTACCACTAGCTGAGTCACCTCCGTCGCTTGTTGAGAAGCAGTGCTGGCATGGGTGCCGATTCCGTGAAAGAGCTTTCAATATCTCACCTAAATCTCATGAGATCATTTGCTCTCCTTGACATCTTGCAAGACTTTGCAGGAAATCAGCACCTATACTGGCACTGCTTCTCTGGCAGAGGTGGGGGCTTGACAGGAGGTGCCTATGAGGGTGCTGACTTGGGGGCTTCTAATTCACACCACTTCATGGGTGGGCTGGCCTTCCCTGAGGTCATTATGGGTGTCCACACTGGTATCTGTTTACCTGTAAGCACAAACCTTTTTTTTTCTTTTTTAATACAAGTTTCTCAATATAGCAGATTTGCGCAAAACATCAGCTTTGTGTGTGGGTGTTGCTCCAAGCCCAGGAAACCTGAGATCTATGGGTATTTGTTTACATGTGCACATACACCTTTTGTGATCTACCATGCTTGCAAAAAAGAGCAGTCCAAAAATAAAAATAAGTCATGCCTCACTCCAAACTAGGTAAGGATTTGGAGTTGTTCACATGAAAGGCTTCCTGTCGCTTCCTTTCCTCCCCCTTTCCTCCCCATCTCCTGTACCCATGGGTGTAGCCGGGGGGGGGAGGGTAGCGGGATCCACAAATATTATTCAAAAGCATTGAAAGTACTCAGTTATCTGAGGTTGCCTCCCGCCCCCTGCAGAAGCCTGTCCCGTGCAATGTCCTATTTATGGGGTATTTTTATCCGTGTTTTCCTAAGAAAAACTCCATAACCTTGATTTCCTTAAAAAAAAAAAAAAGCTCAATAAAGCTCAACAACTGGATTTCCAAAAAAACCCCCACAAAAACCCCTAACAGAAATCTTGGCTATGCCCATGCTTTTTGTTGCCATCCAGAACATGATGAATAATACAGTACCAGCAAATCATGTAGGAGAAGCCAGAAATGGAGAATCATGCTGAACAAATGGTATGGTGGCCTTCACATTTGTTCCAGCTCAGCAATTTTATGATGTTGTGCAATAGTCTGGAAGACTGCAGTGCTATGCATGCTTAGGTGGGTGGGAGTAAGTTTCACTGAACTTACTTATAAGTAAGCACCAGCAGAGTTGAATGATATATACTCAGGGATATATACTCATGGGGTATGCCCCAATGCAATGAGTGACACTAGGAAAGCAGGTGTTTTTGGATTTTGCCTCCCCCCTTACCTTGGAAACCTAACCATTTTTTTGGTCAATGGGAGTCCTCGGTAATATTTTCTTATGTCCTCTCTGATCATACATTTCAGTTCACAATTTGTTAGGATCTTTGGTTTAAGTAAATTGCTAGAGAGACAAATGAGGAGACACCCAAGTGCTATGGAAAATCCAGCAACCTCAGTGTTGCTTTTAGTGAATTATTATACAAATCAGAGTTTTCTTAGGGTGTGCATTTGAATCATGTGTTCATCAGGGTAGAAGCAGGTTCTGATCTGAATTTTTATTATTATTACTACTATTCATATTTATTAAATTTGTATACTGCCCTTCATCCGTAGATCTCAGAGCGGTTCACAACATAAAAATGCAAGATTAATGAATCCAAAAACTCCCCCAGCACTACTATCTGAGATCTATTTGAATAAGAAGCTGCCTCTCTCCTCCTCCTTTCCCTTCACACACCCACACACCCTTTCACTTCAAGTATTCCATCCATAAGGCATTCCAAACATGGGCATGTGCTCTCCAGGGGGAAGAACTCAAGCACTCTTAGTTTCTAATGATGTGCAGATAAAGTGAAGTTTGTTTCGAAGACTGAGTAGGCACTTTGTTCCTTATGTACAATGCCCACTTTCTTGGCGTTAGTGTTGTGCAGAGTAATTGGCCTCTAACTAAGAGTCCTGAGCAGCTGCTTGAAAGCGAAGGAAGAGGGACTGCTGTAGGGCAGCCTCCCCCAACCTGGTGCCCTCCAGCTGTTGCTAGACTACAACTGCCAACAACCCTGTCCCCCTTGGCTGTTCTGACTGGGACGTCCAGTAAGATACCAGGCTGCTGCTAGTGTAGGGGGAAATCAGCTGAGATTGTTTTGTATGTAGCATTAAGACATGTGAGGAAGTCATTGCACAGACTTACTAGAATTTAATTCCTGGTTGGATATCAATATTAAATGTTTAAAATAAGCGCACACACAAACACACCCATATAGCTATCTAGGGCACAATCCAATCCCCAGGCACTGTCTGATAGGACTTAGTGAAATGCCAGGCTACCACTGTATTGACAGCCCTGCCGCTCACACTGTCCAGGACAGACAGTAGAGAGGCAAGTCAATGTCCTAGCTTGGAGCTAGTGCAGCAATCACACCCAAACCAGGCCCGTAATTCAGCCTTTCCCCATCCTGATATGATACTTCTGCAGTGTGATTTGCCATTTATTTGTTTGTTGCTTTTGTATAAGGTACTCAACGACATACATTTTCTAGAACAGGGGTGTCCAACAGGTCGATTGTGATCTACTGGCTGATTGTGGGGTGTCCCTGGTTGATCCTAGTTAATCGCAGGACCCCAATCACCCCCCCCATTAAAAAAACTCAACAACTTCGGCTGATGCTCCCCCCCCAAAACTCAACAACTTTGATGGGTAGATCACTGCCAGTTTTTTTTTATAGTGGGAGTAGATCACAGTCTCATGGAAACTGGATGTGCCTGTTGTAGTGTATGTGTGTGTGTGTGAATTTTAAAACTAGCAAATGAAAAAAAGAGGGTATAGCTATACAACATAATATAGACCAGGCATTGATAGACTAGATAACTAGATCACAAGTTATTTATTGGGTCAGTGTGGCTGGCTGTTAACCAGAAGGTTGGTGGTTCAAGCCTACCCAGGGGCAGATGTGGGCAGGATTCCTGCATCGCAGGGAGTTGGACTAGATGACCCCGTGGGGTCCCTTCTAACTCTACAATACCATGATTTTTTGAAAAGGGTGAATAAAAAGGTCTTTAACTGGCAAAGGAAAGATTGTAAAGAAGACGCCAGCTGAGCCTATGTGAGAGACTGTTCCATGCCCTGGGTGTGTCCTCCTGCCTCTGAAAAGGCCTCAGGCTACTTGGTGGAGACACTTGGAGCAGCATCTTAATCCGGGTCTCTAGGAACACTTCAAGGCTGCATGACTCAGTGACCAGGAAGAACCAATGGCAGGTGTCTATCTATAGCTCCAAGTCACTGATCCACCTGATATATTCAGTCTTGTTTGGATTCATTCTCAGTCAGTTCACAGAACTGCTCCTTACACCAGGGGTAGCCAACATGGCGATATTGTTGGACTCCACTTCTCACCATCCCTGGCCAGCATGGCCATTGGTTCGGGAGATGGAAGCTGTAGACCAGGTTCGCCAACCATGGCATGCAGTCCTTGAGCAAGCACCAGAGTGAAATGACACCCCACCACCACCACCGCCCCCGATGTTAAGGATAAATAGATGGTGGTGTCAGTGGTATACTGTCCTGTCAGAATCCATATCACTGTATGATTTCAACTTGGAACTTGAAAAAACACTTGGAACAGGAGACAAGGCTAGGTGAGCTCCCTGAAGGACTGAAAAGGGGCAGCTTGGGGAAAATAATGGACAAGATTGACTTACTGAAACTAGGCATAGTTATGAACACGGGGAAGAGCCAAAACTCAGGGGTTCCAGGTTCAATCCCTGGCATCGCTGCATAGGAGTAGGAACGCCTCTGTCTGAAACCCTGGAGAGCCACTACCACTCAGCACCAACAATATTGAACTAGATCAGGGTTTCCCAAACTTGGGTCTCCAGCTGTTTTTGGACTACAGTTCCCATCATCCCTGACCATTGGTCCCGCTAGCTAGGGATGATGGGAGTTGTAGTCCAAAGAGAGCTGAAGACCCAAGTTTGGGAAACCCTGAATTAGATGAACTAATGGTCTAACTTGGCATAAGACAATTTCCTATGTTCCTATGAGGGTGGGAAAACCTTTTTTATTATTAAAAAACCAAACTGCTTCCAGTCTTTAAAAATGATGTGTGTTGCAACAACGTGCTTTGACACACGTTGAGGATTGCCAGCATTTGGTTTCCTTCACCTCCCACTTCATGTACTTCAGGCCTTCTATGAGGGAGCTGATTCAGCAAGTCGCAGTGGGAAAGCACCCCACTTACCACAGTTTCAATAGCCTTCGATCCCATTTTGCATGTTACCTTTGACCATTTCCACCCTCTTTCCTCCATTCGCAAGAAAAAGCCTATGTACACAAGCTATTTAATCTGTGAGCTGACATCTCACAGCTGCAGCAACTTCTATGGCCAAGCCAATGCTGGCCTCATCATGAGGCAGTCTGAAATCTTCACCTCATCAGGCAGCTAATTTGGGGCACAGTGTAAAGACAGCCAAATTCTGGGCCAAAATATGTTGTTCTTGGCCTAATGCCTAAAACCCTGAGTTCAGCCTTGTTCTAGGGTTATTCCTGGGTTAAGGAAGCTTCAAAATCTAACACAGATTATTTTTTAGCTGGATAAACTGAGTTGCTAGCTCATATATTACCAGTGTACTTCTGGGCATAGTTATGCAGAGGTGGGCTTCATGGTATTCAGTGGGTAAGTGTGTTTAAGAGTGCCTCAGTTTTGTTCCAATGAAGCACCACATTTTGAACTCTGAATACTTGCTCCTCAAATAAAAACACCAATAGTGAATGTCCCAAATTGTGAAACATTTAGATCCTAACGGAGGAACTACGCATATGGCATGTGTGCTGCAAAGAGAGGCTACTACGTCTTGTCCTTTATCCAGAAGAAATTGGCCAGGGCGAACTTCCTTTCTTCCCCTTATGCCAAACACAGCTTTTAAAGTGAGAAATATGCAAAACCTAAACACAAGTTCAGCGTAGCCTGGGGCTAAGGAAAACTCTTCTGGCACAATCTTATAGATTAGGAAATGAGAAGGAAATGCATACATGAGATCCCATCCCACCCGCTAGCCTGTCTCAGACAAAAGGTTTTTCTCTCTTTTTCTGCCTTGAAAAGCAAAGTGATCCAAGCAGACTGGGGCCCCTGGACATATTTATTACGCATGTGGTTTCCATTATAGCTCCAGGGATTTTAATACTGTGCTGCCTCCAAATATTTTTAATCATGTGAACAAGCCACAAGGAAAGCTATTCTGCCTGCCTTCAGCAATGAGAATGCATTAGGGGGCATGGCTGTTCCGATTTTACACTGGCAACAGAGACATGCTTACATACCCAGACACGTGGAAGAACCAATTTCTCTAGAATATGCATGCACTTTTCTAGAGGTTTCCCTTTTCCTTTGCTTTTCATTGTGCCCGCATAAAGGAATTGGCATCAAAATCCCAGCCCATATATGTCGCAGATGGGAGTTTGCTGGGGAAGCAGTCCTGGTTGTGCACACAGGTTTTTCACAGGATCCACAAGACATCATTGGCATCACAATGTCAGTCTGTACTTTCTCTTTGCATTTCATCCACATTTCCCCTCAGTGCAGAAAAATAACCTGTTACATAGTCACAGTTGCTGCCAGTGCAGAACCTGGTGAAAGGTTGCATGTATGTTTTTGGTGGGCAGTATGCCATGTGTATGGTGACGTTTTTGGTGGGTGGCAGATGCACTCACCAGCAACTAGGCATGGAGGAACTTTCTCCACACAGTCCACCAGAGGGATTATCCCAAAGACTGCAATTGCGGTACATATATTGATCCTTAAAAAGGTAAAGGGACCCCTGACCATTAGGTCCAGTCGTGACCGACTCTGGGGTTGCGGTGCTCATCTCGCTTTATTGGCTGAGGGAGCCAGCGTACCACTTCCGGGTCATGTGGCCAGCATGACTAAGCTGTTTCTGGCGAACCAGAGCAGCACACGGAAACGCCGTTTACCTTCCCGCTGGAGTGGAACCTATTTCTCTGCTTGCACTTTGACATGCTTTGGAACTGCTAGGTTGGCAGGAGCAGGGACTGAGCAACGGGAGCTCACCCCGTCATGGGGATTCAAACCGGGGACCTTCTGAACGCCAAGTCCTAGGCTCTGCAGTTTAACCCACAGTGCCACCCACGCCCCTATATTTATCCTTAGGAATAAATAAATGAATATATGCAGAGGCCTAGGACAAAACTGCTTTACCACTCTTGCAAAGGGACATGGGTGGCACTGTGGTTTGCCGATTGGAAGGTTGACAGTTTGAATCCCCGCAACAGGGTGAGCTCCTGTTGCTCTGTTCCAGCTCCTGCCAACCTAGCAGTTCAAAAGCATGCCAGCGCAAGTTGATAAATAGGTACCACTGCAGCAGGAAGGTAAACAGCGTTTCCATGAGCTCTGGTTTCCGTCAAGGTTGCACCAGAAGCAGTTTAGTCATGCTGGCCACATGACCTGGAAAGCTGTCTGTGGACAAACACTGGCTCACTCAGCCTGAAAGTGAGATGAGCACCACAATCCCATAGTCACCTTTGACTGGACTTAACCATCCAGGGGTCCTTTACCTTTTTACATCACTCTTGCACAAACCTTATACAAGTCAGACAAACATCTCCCTTGCACAATACCTCAGTTTATTTTTGATTTTTTAAAAAACCAAATGGAAATAAATTTCGCCTCTCTCTCTCTCTCTCTCTCTCTCTCTCTCTCTCTCTCTCACTCTCTCTCACTCTCTCACACACACACACAAAATCAGGAGCCTCAATTTTGCCCATTGAGAATATGATAGCTATCCAATGAAATTGCCATATAATGGTTAGTGCAAGGGCTTCCATCTGTGCAATGGGGCTTTTGCTCTGTCTCCTCTGCCTGGGTGCCCACTTCCATCTGCTCCAGAAGGTTGGGGAAATCCCCAAAACAGATGTGGGGGACACAGAGAAAAAGGAGACAGAGATGAAGTCTCATTGTACAAGTGGAAGTTTCTGCACTAACGGGACAATTTTGTTGGACACAACCCAAGGTTTGTTCTTGTACTCTTGCACATTTCCTGTGTGCCCCTGTGATCTATTCATAGACCCAGTTTAAGGACACCTGAATGACCTGAACTTGTGCAGATCCTTCAAGGATCTATCTCTACAGACAGAATGCAATGGCAGAAGAAGACTTAGCACAGGCCAGGGGCTGTCCTTTTAATCTAAAAGCAGGGTCCTTCCCATCCTACACCCCACCTTCATTAAGAAATATTATGTGTAGGGTGGTTTACCCCATAGGGTTTTCTTTCTGCTTACATGAAGAGTCCTGGCCATCCTTCAGTAAATGCCAAGAAGGAAGAATGCAATGTGGGAAGTGATCACCGATTGCTGCCTCTGTTATTCTAGTTGCTGCTATCCAGGGAATTGCCATAGGCTCTGTAATCTTACCCAGCTCACATGCCATTCTTCTCTGAATGGCAGAGCTTGTGCACCAAGAAGGTTGGGGCTTGTATACACTATATAAAGACGGAAACATTATCTCATGAAAACCCAGCTTGGATGCAAGGAAGGTGCTGGCCGAGGGCTATGGGAACATCCCGCACAGAAGCACTTGCACACATCTTCAAGGTGTGTGGAATGAATGCATCTGACCCCTAAATGTAGCCCAGAGGATTGGGTTTCATGCGTTCTGTGGAAAAATAAGTTTTAATGTAACAGCCTTGTTCAGCCACCAGAAACTTTGGAATGGTTTTCTCATTTCCTCTGCTGAGGATTAAAACCATGCAAAGCAGGGGGATGGGGAGGGGGATGGAATGTGCTTGAGGAAGGGGGGAGGGGGGGAGGCAGAAGTCTAGATTGAGGTCAGAAAACATGGAATTCATAAAGGGCTTGGAAAATGGGTGGATGTGAGTGGAGATGGAGAGCCTGCGGAAGTAGCTTTTGTTTAGATAGCTGGAAAGGCAGAAATGTACCGTATATTGCTGTACTGTGTTTTTGGATGTGAAATCCAAATGTTGATTAGCCTGTACTCTGGATTGTTGCAAAGTCTGTTTGGGAACTGACTCAATATCCCTGCGAGAGCTCCCCTCCCCTCTGTCTGAGATGGGATGCCTCCTCAGTCTCACCAGAGCAGAGGTGAGTCATTTGCTCAGCACCGGAGAGGTTCATAAAGTTTGCATATTGTTACGGAGATTTAGAAACTGTTAACACAATTCACTTTTTTTTTTGTTATTGGGCAGCATAGAAATGCAGTCTATCAATCAATATGAAAAGAAAAGCATTAATGTCCGACTGAGAAATTGTATACCCCCTCCTCCCCGCAAAGAAAACTAGAATCCTGCGTTAGGATAATTCACTTCTTATGCAAGCCTCATAAATTAGTACATGTGTTGTTGATTTTACATCTTTGAAATGTAAAGACAACTAAGAAGTTCTGCAAAGCTATGGCCATCATTGTCTGCTATCTAGTTGCTGAAAGAAAACTGGAGCTTGAGAAGATGGAAATAAGATCGTATGAATATTTAAACAAGGATCCCAAAAAGATTCATAAAATGGGACAGTAAGACATTCATTTGAAATGGTTTCGATATCTAAAGGTCTTGGAAAAGCAGTTTCCTCAATAGCTAAGTACAGTGGTACCTCAGGTTACAGACGCTTCAGGTTACAGATTCCACTAACCCAGAAATAGTGCATTGGGTTAAGAACTTTGCTTCAGGATGAGAACAGAAATCGTGTGGTGGCAGTGGGAGGCCCCATTAGCTAAAGTGGTGCTTCAGGTTAAGAACAGTTTCAGGTTAAGAATGGACCTCCAGAATGAATTAAGTTCTTAACCAGAGGTACCCCTGTAACAGATTTACTGAAGAGGAAATTCATTCCAGTCACTGACCTAATCTTAGCTTGGTGCCCACAAAGTAAGGACAGCCCCAAATGATGCTATTTATCGTTTGATTGAAAAGTCTCCCAGGTTCTGCCCTTTCCTTGAAGGGTGAAAACTCTGGTTGGAATCCTAGCAGTCCTCCTCCTCCTCTCTGACAAGCCCTTGCAGGCGAGTTGCCAGGCCAACACAGAGATGTGGGTCCCTTGTCAGGTTTTTTGGGGGTGGTGCAGGCTCTGAGGGCATGAATTTGTGAGGCCCTGATTCCCAGGTCTTCTGTTCAAGAACCCCCAAACTGATGGGCTTGGGCTCAAAGTTTGATCATGATTCTGCAGTCTGGGTTGGTTAGCAGTTACTTTGCCACTGGTACTGTTCTGATTGGCTCCTTTCAGACAGAGACAGAGACCAAGCTGCTGCTCAGTTTGGGGTGCCTGAAAACCACCTTGCACCTTGTTATATCTCATGCTTGACCAGCACAAAACTAATCATGATCTATTGAGTATTCTGCTGAAACACCAGTGAAGTAAACTGGATAGCTCAGTCAGTACATACCCTGCAACGTTTTTCTGATGAAAATTGGGATGTCGTATTCCATCATCATCATCATCATTACCTTCTCCATCTGACTGAGTTGCCCCAGCCACTTTGTGTGGCTTCCAACTTACATGAAAACACAATAAAACATTAAACATTAAATCTTCCCTATACAGGGCTGCCTTCAGATGTCTTCTAAAGGTTGTATAGTTACTTATCTCCTTATCTCAGGGGTCGCAGAACTCTATACCCTCCAACATTTCTCCGATGAAAATAGGGATCTCCTACGGAAATGCAGGGCATTCCAGGATCAAATCAGAAAGTGGGATGGCTTCTGCAAATCTGGGACTGTCCCTGGAAAATAGGGACACCTGGAGGTCTGTCAGTAGAGCATGAGAATCTTAATATCATAGTTGCGGGTTTGAACCCACGTTGGGCAAAAGACCCTCACAACCCCTTCTATAATTCTATGATTCTAAGGGAGATCACTGGCTCATTCTCTCCCTCCTCTGACATCTTGGATGCGCTGTTTGAGTTTTACAAGTGGTTTGGAATTGTTTGAGTCAAACAGGAAATTCTGTGCAATTTGGAAGGCCATGGAAATATACTGTGGCAAGATTATCTATTGTTGGTATGAAAGTGGGCTGGGTATTTTGGTTGCAGCTAGGATAATGAGGGTGATAATGACTCAGAATAATTTCTAATGTGGGTAGTCTTGCTATATATAGATATGGCAGGCTGCTGTACAAAGTGGGATTGCAGCAGCAGGAGTGGATATCCTTCAGTCTTGTGGGTTTTTTTTAAAATACCAAATTCAAGGGATGGAGATGGAATTCATTCAGTCTGCTTTCTGCAGCGGACTGTCCCAATCTGTCGCTCTCAGACTCGCTTGGGGATGTAAACACAACCAGGTCACCTGATGCTCTAGATTTTGTGATTTAGAACTTTGAGATTAAAATCATAGAATCATACAATTGTAAAGAGGAAAGGGAACATGAGAGTCATCTAATCCAGCCTTTTGCAATGCAGGAATCTTTTACCCAACATGGGGCTCGAACTCACAAGCCTGAGGTTAAGAGTCTCTTACTCTACTGACTGAGCTATCTTTTGACTTTGGCATACAGAAAGTGTGCATAAAACTGCACATTTTATAAACGAGAACAGAATGTATATTTTGTTGAAAATAGTGTACTTTATAGAAAAAATGCCTACAAAAATGTGCGCAAAATGCATGTGCATTTAAAATGCAGCAAAAAAAACAAACCCCTGCACAAAACAAGATAGAATGGACCTATGACTGATTGCCATCAAAACTGAAACATGACAGAATCAGGCTGCTCAGTTCATCCCCACCAGAATTGCCCATGGTCCTCTGTTGTGTTTTAAAGTTATAAATACACCGTGATCAACTCCCACATGGGAACCAATGTCCCCACTGTGGAAGAACGTGTGGGTCCAGAATTGGCCTCCACAGTCACTTACGGACTCATTGTTAAAATCCCTGTTTATGGAACACAGTCTTACTCGGCTATGAGTGATCGCCAAAGAAGAAGAAGAAAGTTATAAAGGAAAGTTATAAATCAGGATGATGATGATGATGATGATTTTTAAAACCTTCAATTTACAATGGTTTTGTGGCTTTGGGATTCTAGCCTGATAATGCTTATGCACAAGTCTGACAACTTTCAAATAGTTCCATTATCACAGGAATTTTCTTTACTCAAGTTACTATAATAACAAAAAAGAAAACAGCACAAGAATATACCCAAATGACAGACAAAATAAGCCAGCAGGAAGGGTGGGGATATGGTTCTGGGATAAAAGGGAATTTCCACAAACTAATTATATCAGCCTGGCTGGCTGTTGAGAAAGTTTGCTGTCCTGGTGGCAATAAAAACAGCCTGGGAATTCCAGGAATTGTGACAAGAAGCAGAACAGGAAAGCTTAAAGAAAGGAATTCTGAATGGAGAGGGAATGCAGAAGATTTGGAAAACTGAGCTAGATGTGCACAAGGATTTTTTTAAAAAGAGTTATTTGGGAACTAATCACAATAAGGAAATGCTGGCCAAAGAAACATGGCAGTAACTACTGAGAGGCTGGCACGGCTAGGCCCCCTGAGTGATAGGCTATAAGATCCCCATCTTTCCCCATTGTCCACTCTTTCTTTATTCATTTATTTCACTTATAGTCCATATTGTCCCTCCAAGGAGCTCAAGGCAGCATACATGATTCTCCCCCTCTTCACTTCATCCCCACAACGCCCTTGGGAGTTAGGCTGCTGTAAGGTATCTACCACACCTAGACAACTTTATTCCCCCCCCCCCCTTTTTATAAAATGAATTACCGGTAATCCCCTGTAATAAACATAATTTAAATTACAATAAACACCAACAATATCAGCTAGTCTGTCATTTCTTGGAAAAAGGATTTACAACAGCCTAACAACTCTTAATAGTGCAGGAGCCCCTGTCCTTTATTTCAACTTAGCTAACCTACTTTGGCCACCTCATGAGAAGAGAAGGCTCCCTGGGAAAGACCCTGATGTTGGGAAGATGGAGGGCACAAGGAGAAGGGGACGACAGAGGATGAGATGGTTGGACAGTGTTCTCGAAGCTACCAGCATGAGTTTGACCAAACTGTGGGAGGCAGTGGAAGACAGGAGTGCCTGGTCCATGGGGTCACGAAGAGTCAGACACGACTAAACGACTAAACAACACAAACCTACAGCATAGATTAATCAAATTTAGCTGGTTTCTTGGAAAGTGGGCTGCTGTTGCTTACTGAGAGGTAGAGGGGCGAGGTGATAGAGAGGCTGGTGTGGTGCAAACTCACTGGCAGGAGCACTGGATATTTGTTGTGTTCCCAACCTCCATCAGCCCCAGACAGCATGGTCAGTGGTCAGGGATGATGGGAGTTGGAGCTGAGCACTTTCTGGAGAACCCATCCCTGTTTTGCAGCACCATAGCTTTGAGCGGGCAGATGGTTATGTACATATTGACAACAACTTCTTGAGGGGTGGCTATGTTATTATGGTCTTAGAATCATATAATCATAGAGTTGTAGAGCTGGAAGGAACTCCACAGTTGTCTAATCAAATCCCATCCAATGCAGCAATCTCAGATAAAGTATTCATGACTGACGACTGTCCAACTTCTGCTTAAGAACCTCCCAAGAAGGAGGGCCCACCACCTTCTAAGGGAGTTCGTTCCACTGTTGGACAGCTCTTATCATCAGAAAGTTCTTCCTGATATTTATTTGGAATCTCCTTTTTTGTAACTTGAATCCATTGGCTCAGGTCCCACTCTCTAGGACAGGAGAAAACAATCTTTCTCCATCTTCCACGTGACCGCCCTTAAGATACTTGAAGATGGCTATCATATCTCCTCTCAGTCTCCTCTTTTCAAGGCTAAACATACTCAACTCCCTCAACCTCTTCTCATAAGGCTTGGCTTCCTTTATCATCTTGGTTGCTGAAATATACTTGAGGTCCTGTAGTGATTTCATGCTCTTTGTTGCAGCTTGTAAAACAGTGATTGAATTGCCCCCCAAACCTCAGGCTTTTATATACATTATTTACACAAAGAGTCCTGTTTGATTGGCTGATTCTGCTTCCCTCCTGGAGCCTTATTGGTCTTTTCCTGCAAGCTAGTCAGTTGTTGCATTCTAGGATCCTACTTGCCTATTGTTCTAGGATCCAACCTTAGTACATAACAGTTGCCCTCCTCTGCACATCTTTCAGCTTATCAATATCCTTCTTAAATTGTGGTGCCCAGAACTGGACACAGTCCTTGAGTTTTAGGAACAGGGGCAGGGGACCAGAAGAGTGACCCAGGAGATGGGACCTGTGATTTGTGGGATGCGACAACACCTGCAAGGCAAGAGCCAGAGGGATAGAAAAAGTCAGAGCAGTCTGAGGCATAGGAAGGCATGCAGGACGTGATGGAAGATGAAGGGAAAGTTCAGCCAGGGGAGGAGTTCATAGATTCCCCACTTTGCCCTGCCCCACTGTCTCCTAAACCAGGAGGGGCTTGAAGTGGGAAGTGTATATAAGATGACAGAGGGGTGGGGTCTCCCAGCTGCTGTAACTGTTTCAAAGGGTCTATACCTGTGGACAGCAGCCTAGAGGCTGTAAGTGTGCATGTGTGCGTGTGTGTATCTGGAGCACCATGGAAGCTGCTGTGTTTCTCTTGACTATAGTTAACTATCAGACGTGTGCCTTCCTTATCTGGGATGTGACTGCTGGTGTCAAAAATATGCTAGTGGCTTGGGTTCAAAATTCCCATTAGTAGAAAATCCCCACTGAAAACTCAGTTTCCTCCTTCCCCCAGAAGCCTGTTGTGCCCATAAAAAACCTCCTCAGGAGTGTTGTAGGGGAGCCTTCAAAACAATGTGGAAGATATCCCTGGGGGTTGTGGTGGGAGGACTGCCTTAGAAGGCGGCAGAGGACTTTCCATTGGATCCGAATTACCGTACTTCCACTGTACTTCCACGAATGGAAGGAGCACTCTTGCTCACAGAAGGTCAACTCAGGAGCCTAGCCTGGAAATCAACTGATCATTCACAATGTGGACTGTAGTCGGTTGCTCCTGCAATCATGCCACTGTTTGGTCACACAACCCACTTGAAACTTTACAGTAATTCAGGGGTGACAAACTGAAATTGCAGAGTTTTGAGAAACTAAAAGATAAAGTGCGAGATTGGTTTCATTATTATCAAATAGGGGAGGCTTACAACTTGGACAAAAAAATTGGTTTCCAGGTGGAAAAATCAAAATTGGAAACAGAACTGTTAGATCCCAAAACTAAGATATTATCAAGAATGTATAACTTGTTGTTGAAATGGAATACTGAGGATGAAACGGTTAAATCTGCTATGATAAAATGGGCACAAGATGTTGGACATAACATAATGTTTGCTGACTGGGAACAGTTGTGGACCACAGGTATGAAATTCACGGCATGTAATGCCTTAAGAGAGAATATTATGAAAATGATATACAGGTGGTACATGACACCAGTCAAGCTTTCTTTATGTATGGAACAACAGCAGCAAGAATTCTCATCGCAAAGTATTGGAAGACACAAGATCTACCCACCTTGGAAGAATGGCAGATGAAAGTGATAGACTATATGGAATTGGTGGAAATGACTGGCAGAATCCGAGACCAGGGAGAAGAGTTGGTGGGAGAAGATTGGAAGAAATTTAAAAACTATCTACAGAAACATTATAAAATTAATGAATGTTAAAATGATGTTGGATTGAAATGAAATGGCTTTAGCAACAAAGCTAAAAAGAATATGTAAAAATGGATTGATAATCAGATGAAGATACGAAGTTTTAATATGTTACGATATAGAATTAAGATAAAAACAAAGAGGGAAAGGATTTGCTGAATTAACTATGTGAACTGGAATACAAAAAAGGGAGGTGCGAGGAGGTCAGGAAACAAGTAATTGAAATATAAGACACGAAAAGATTGATCTGTTTTTAATTGTTTTTTTATTTTTCATGTATTTTGTATTTTTCTTTGTATTTTTGTATCTTTTTTCTTTTTCTTTTCTTATTCTGTAACTTTCTTTTGTCTGTAAAATTTCAATAAATATCATTTTTTAAAAAAGAAACTTTACAGTAATTCAGTAAATGGGCATGACATGTTGAAGCAAGACTGACGCCAGCTTACAGCAAGGTCAGCATGAAGTTTCACTGAAAGTATGAATGCAAGGAAAAAGTAAAAACTAGACGGTTATGGTTTATTCTTTAAGGGAATGGCTAGTGATAGAGGAAGAGACTCTGGTTGGAAAGAATGTGGAATTCCCCAAGGAATAGGTGGATTTTTATAATGGATGAAGCATCTGCTGGAGAAAGGAGGCAGGGCATACTTTGCTGAAGCATCGGAGAGGTTGCCAAAAAAGAAAAGAAAAAAGCAGAAGTGAATTTGAAAACAGTTGTTTAAACAAGCATGGTGGACAAATGCTGCCATATTGAAAATGCCAAACAGGCTGACATTCCAAGTTGAGAACAGGGACAGGGCATTCTGGTAGTAGTACCATCAAATTTTTATCTACCTCTCCATCCTATCCCCATGCTACAATCAGTGTTTTGTTTTTTCCAGGGGGCACTTGTTATGTACTAAGCTTGGATCCTAGAATGCAACAACTGATTGGCCTGCAGGAAAAAACCAATCAGGCTCCAGGAGGGAAGCAGAATCAGCCAATCAGATGGGACTCATTGTGTAAATAATGTATATATTAGCCTGAGGTTTGGGGGCAATTCATTCAGTTTTACAAGCTGCAATAAGGAGCATGAAATCACTACAGGACTCCGAGTATATTTGGGTACTCCAGAGTACACAGCACCGGAACCTCTTTTTCTTTTTGTTAAAAAGCTTTGCTACTTACTGTAACAACTTCATGGTGAGTCCCAGAACCTATTTTTCTAGAAAAAAGCACTGGCTACCATGAATGCCTAGCAGCTCTCCTTCATATTAAACAGGAGCCATACCAAGCTGTACCCAGAGAGTTCAGGGAATGAACCTGGGAACTTCTGCCTTCTGAGCATGTGTCTTACTACTGAGCTATGGCTCTCCCTTGAACATGTTTTCCAGAGAAAGAGATCTTGCTGTTGTTGTGCACCCCCTTTCCAGAGTGCTGGTGAGACTTGTAGGGTCAGTTTCCTTTGAAGATGTAGGGCTTTGCGAAACAAGATGGTTCTCCACAGATTTAAAATTGATACAGATAAATTAAGATATGAGAGATTAGGAACCGCATAGGGTTGGAAGGAAGTCATCAAATAAATCAAGGCAACAAACCAGAAATCAGTTACAGAAAAGGAAGTGAGAGTACTGAGGATAAAAAAGATAAGAAGACAAAATGAGTTCTTACTGGAAGTAAGTGTTTATAAAATTATCGATAATGGTTTGTATTCCTTAAATAACTGTATGTACTGGAGAAGATTGTTCATGTATTTTTCTTTTTTTTTCTTTTTTCTTTTTGTTATGGCTTTTCTTTTTTTGGCTCTTTTTTCTTGTATTAAGAACAATGTGGTTTTTTTATGTGTATTCTTCAATTTGCAAATAAATAAATAAATAAATAAATAAATAAATAAATAAATAATAAACTAGTCCCAGAGAAATTCAGCGAAGATCTTCAAATAAAAATGATGGTCTTTGCCATCTGTTTGTGTTTACAGCTGCTCAGTCAGATTGAGCAGCAGTTCTCAGCCCTGACATCCTCCTCTCACCTTGTGAGGAACTGCTTGCTTCTTAAACTGCAATTGTCCCTAGAAATTAGAACAAGCTGGGGAACCTTTTGCTTCGTTTCCTTATGGGTAAGTACTGGAGTGGGAGGTATGCTGGATGAAGGCAGGGCCAGAGCCACCACTCCTTCTCTCTCTCTCTCTCTCTCTCTCCTGATTCATTCCTTCCTTCCCTCCTTCCCTCTCTCTTTCTCAAATTTCCTTTCTTGTTCTCTCACTCCTCCCCAAGTCTTTAAGATAGCCAGAAGCAAATGAGGACAAGTTTTCTGTGCCATTTATAGCTGAATAATAACAGCACTTCCAGGCTGTCACTGTTTTCAGGTGGGATTCAATCACACACCAGCAAGTTCAGGTTGCACAACTGCAGTTGACTGGGAGGCTTTGGGCAACAAACCTGAATCCCCAAACTATCAGGCTGTTCTGATAAGGGAATCAATAGAAAGAATGCAGTAGAAAAGTGTGGGACAACACTTGCTTTGACCTAAGTTCTGTCTAGCCTCCTTGTCAGAATGAATGCTCATTAAATAGCCAACATCACCCAAACCCTCTGAAATCAAATAGGATGAATACTCAATAAACAAGTCATCTGGAACTGCCCTAAGAGGGAATTTCATCCGATTATACCTGCTGATGTTCCCTCTTCTAAATAATTACAGGAGCCCCATCCTTCTTTTCAGATGGCTTTCTTACATATCTTTCTGCTGCCCACAAGAATGGAAACATTTAGCAACTTGGCCCATGCTAAATTTGGGAGCCCTAGTCCCCAAAGCAGTAGCAATGCCTGAAATTCCTGGGCTTAGGAAATGTCAATTAAAAAAACACATCCCTGTCCGAAACAAACAAACAAAAAGGAACACTGCCACATATTGCTTCCATAATATCAGTTACCAGGAAAGTTAAAGGTCTAAATGGATTAGAGTGGTCTTAGATTTATTTCTGTGTAGGCAAGAGATTCTAAAAGGACAAGCAAAGGCTGAATACACACCATACATTTAAAGCACATCCCTTCAAAAAAACAAAAAATAATAATCCTGGGTACTGAAGTTTACCTGTCATGGGACCACAATTCCTAGCGCCCTTAAACACCACAGTTTCCCAGGATTCATTGTGGGTGAGGGGAGAGAGGCGCACTTTAAATGTGTTTTAAATGTATGGTGTGTGTGTAGACAAAGAGATAGTAGGAAGATCTTAATCCAAAGAAGGACATGGAATATTGGGCCAGACAGCCTTAAAGAGAAAAATCTGCCTTCAATATGAACAAGCCCTGAAGTTATGTATAAAACAGAGGGAGGCTATATTTAGTCAACAGGAGATCCAACTGCTGGTGCAAAAGGTCGCCAAGAATAATTACTTCCTGTTTGGACCTGCTGTCCCGATAGGATACTCTGCCAAAATGCAAAAATTGTGGGACAGGATCTTGCCAAGGGCAGTGCTTTGGCATGGCGCCAGAGGGACAACAAGAGGCAATAAACAACAGAGGCGTCTTCAGACTAGACAACTAAATAAACATTTGTGGCTGTTCTAGGGTTTGAGCTTGGTAATCCCATTGAAAAGGAAAACCACCTGAGATTTCAGCCAAGAAGTGGAAATGCAGAAATGTGTTTACTCAATGTAGTGGGCAATGGAAACCCAACTGCTCCATCCTTGGCCCCAAGTCACTTATAGATAGCTAAGACAGATACAGGACTTTTTATTCCAGTCAGAACTCATTGGAACTCAGTTCCAGCACCTCTCAGGTAGTCATCATGGTCATTATAAGAGAACATGGGAGGCATTCATAGTGAGCTCTGGCACCCCTTTTTCTAGAAAAATAACACTAGATAGACATGTTGTTGGACATATTGTGGCAAGTGGTGCTCACAGAATAGAGCCCAGTATATGCAGGTGTAACAACATGTGAGCTGTTTGAATTGTCTCAGCAAGGAAGAACCGACTTATTGAGAACCCAACAGAACCTAGCTACTTTGCATGACAGCAGTCTTCAGAATGCTATACTCATTATAGGCCCATTTGGGAATCGAGGGATTTGTTGGCGATTTCTAATTACAGAGGGTGGATTTATAAGTGTAAGCCTTTAAGTTTCAAATGTATCTATCCAAATCCACCAAAATAACTCTGGCTGCACTCTCCAAACGAGCTGGGCTTGTAAGCTCATATGGAAAGGGCTTACTGTTTTTAAAATAGGACCGGCCAGTCTGTTATATCTTCAGCTCCCTTCTGAGATGCCTCATTGTTTATGCCAACATAGTAAGTGCAAAATGTTTCCATGAGGAACCAAGCTGATGTTTTGCTAAATTTACCTTGGTGCCCATGCTGATGAGCTGCCAGGTATCATCAGCCACTGAAGCACATGCTTCTGCTGTGTGGTGGTGCACAGACAGTGTTATAACAATACTACGCCACACATGCAGAAATTTCCTTAGAGTGAGGAAAATGATGAAGATAAACATAGACATAAAAGTCTGATAGCTTAGGACGGTATATATTGGGAAGTTTCTTTATTTGATGCCACATCATTCATGTTTATTGTTCCATGTACCTAAAAATACAAAATGAATATCAGCACCTAATGACACTAATTGCTAAAAAATTTCAGACAGCTTTGTGCCATCCACCCCATTCAAATAAAACAAAGGAATGTTGCAATTTGAGATGCCTAAAAATTTAGGCTGAGATGACAAGAATAAGATCTGGCTCTGTGTGGTCCAGGAGCTTGAGCTGCACAAACACAAAAAATAATCAGATAATCAGTATTCAGAATCCATCATTTGCTTGGGTGGAGGGAAGGGGGCACATAAGGCTGGATTCAGTCTCCCTTCCTCAGTCCATTCCATGAACAGACAATTGGCAGTCCTGAATACTAACAGACTAGCTTCAGGATCAAGCTCTCAACTCAAGGAAAAAGGCACACAGTTGCCCTTCTGCACACACTTTTCTTTGTATTCGATCAGGGCATTAGACACAATCCTATGCTCAAGCTTCACTGAACTCATTGGGACTTACTTCCAAGTAAAAACATGCATTGGATTGAACTGCATGACATAGGCTGCCCACAATAAACATTGTGTGCATGCAGATCCCATAAAGGAGAGAATATCAGTATAAAAAACAGGGAAGACACATCAAATAGAAGATAGCTAAATTCATGTGCAGAGCATGCTTTAATAAATGAAAATATAGTCATATCTTCAAAAATAAACACCTCAAAATTTCATAAAAGTGCAACAGAGCAAACCTCCCCTAGGCATACTTCTTTAGTAATTCCCCATCCCCCCACGCAATGTCTTGAGGGTTAGCTCCAGCCTATGTATATCCCACCAGCCTCAGTGTGTTGGGGAAGGTCTTCCTCATCCCCATGCATTTCTCCTGGTCAATGAAGAGCGTATTTGCTTTGACAGCCAGGTCATGTTCTAGAGTGGCTTTGGTGTGAACCAGTGCCTGGAGCGTATCTTCTGCATCTCTTAGCCTCTGCTGAAGGTCCTGGATGGTGTCATCAATTTCATACACTTCGTTCACAAGGCTGCATGGAACATAAGAAAGAATGTTAGCAAGTTCTCCACTTTCCATTTTTCTAGGGAGTCCTCCTTCCATGTTTCTAGCCACACTGGTACCCTCCAGATGTTGTTGGACTCCAAATCCCCAGTCAGCATGGCCAGTGGTCAGGGGTGATGGGAGCTGTAATTCAACAACCCCTGGAGGGGTTGGCTAGTGAATCTTCCACCTGCTTCTTGGTGGCATTCAATACAAAATAAAATAGTTGTGATCTCCTTGCTCAGGATAGTGCTCAGCAGGCTCTCTTTCCATTAGGGAGCGAGCACAGTACTTTTTAGCAAAGTCGTAAATAGTCCTTTCCCCCATGAAATGAGCAAGACAAAACTTTAGAGTGAATTACGGAATAAGTCCATGCGACAGGCTGTACCACTTAGGGGGGAAAGAGAAAAAAAAGAAAGAATGGAAAGCTGTGGTTTCCTGTTCTCATTTTGGCATTCTGGTTTGTCAGTGTGTGTGTGTTTTTTTTATGGGGTTCACATTCCTCTGACAACTAATGTGAGTAGGCAAAACCCAGCAGAATTCACAAATTAAAGAGTGGTGAATAAATGAAAGGTAAATAAAAGCACTCAATGTGCCAAGGGGGCACTCTAAGGTGAGGCCCATTTGTTTCCAGTTAGTGAACCTTAGAATACCAATGTTGGTTTAGACGAACAATCCATTTAGCCCTGTTTCCTGTCTCCAGCTGTGGCCGGTCCAAGGAGGTCAGAGGAAATGTGCAAGAAGAAACAGTCGTTCTTTGTTACTGCTATATAAGATGGAACCAGCTGATCTAGAATTCATTCACAATACCTAACCAGTCAGAAAGTCAGGATAACCTGAATATGCGCTTGCATCTTCTGGCTCTGGGTTAGATCCAGAATAAGTTAGATGCTCACAGGCCTCACTTAAATCAACTAAGGAAGTTAACATAAATCTTTGTAACTAGAAGAGCAACTCTAGGAAGGGTTAGGGAAGTGCAGAAATGTTAAGGTGGGGCGCCCCCCCTTTTTGCTGCATCAGCTCCAACAGTGTTGTTCCATTTGGAGCTGTGCTTTTATCCAGCTGGTAGAGGGGTAACTGCACTGCATCCTAACCACCACTACCTAGCCATCAAAATAGGGGAAAGAAGGTGGAATTGCAGCCTTAGACAGGATCTAACCCTACGTGTCTCCCTACATCAATTGCAGAGTATGGGTCCGATTAATGTCTTCCTGGTCTGTGCATGCACACACACACAAATGTGATGAAATAGACCAGGCATAGGCAAACTCGGCCCTCCAGACGTTTTGGGAATACAAGTCCCATCATCCCTGACCACTGGTCCTGTTAGCTAGGGGTCGTGGGAGTTGTAGCCCCAAAACATCTGGAGGGCCAAGTTTGCCTATGCCTGAAATAGACAAGTAAGTTCAGAGGACTAGTCGTCTTTGCTGGCTGAATTAATGGCAAGTGAAGATATAAGGGTTACTTTAGAGACATACAAGTGCATATAACAAAAAGGAAAGTTGCAAAATCACTGGTTTGGAAAAGCGTAAGCACCCCTCTCAGTCTCTTACCACTGATCCAGTCCAATCATGTCTCTCCCCAGAAGCAGCATTTACTGTTTAAAGCAAGTGTTGTTGGGGTAACACTGCATGAAATTACGTGCATTACATCTTGTTTGGCCCAGGACCAAACTGGACTTCTGCAGGAAAATATGCTGGCTTTCACAGATGATGTGAGTAAATATACTCCTTCATCATCTGTCCAAGAGGATTCGTTGTTTCCAGAAAACAAACACAAAACAATCTAGCATTTTAATTCTTAGCAATAGGACCCATCTCATGCGAAGAGATGTGTGATTGAAGTTCCTGTGGATATTGGTGAGCATTGATGATACCTTCAACATTGCACAGCAGGGGACAGTCATAATGGCCCAAGACCACACCAGAGCAGATGGAGAATTTGTTTCACTGCTTTGTTTCCAGCAGAGGAAGAAGGAAACTATTCCAACAAGTTTCCTGAGAAGGTACAAAGGCCTTGTGGAAGGTCATTGCACTATTAACATAAGCCCAGGGAGCTAATTCATCTACAGATGATTTATGAATGCGCTTCATCCAAATGTGTGGCTGGACCCTTGATGCCTCTAGGTGTAAAAGACTGTAGACATCAAAGGAGAGCTGGTAGGGCTGGTTACTTAAGGGAGGGACTGCAGCTCAGTGGCAGAGCACATGTTCTGCATGCAGGATTGCCACAAGTTTAGTCTCTGGTGCCTGCAGTTAAAAGGATGAAGTGATGGGAAAGATCTCTTGGAGTGCCACTGTCTGTCAGAAGATATAATACTGGGTAAGATGAACAATTTTCCTGTACTGTAGTATGTGGCCGATTCCTATGTTCCTATTTTCAAAGGGTATGGAAGGCTGTAGCAATTTATGAGACTCATCAAACAGCATCACATTCCTGCCTTCCCCACAAGGAAGCAAGATGGCTGCCTTTGCTTACCGTAATTGGGCAGAGTCCCGGCAGAGTTCTATGTTGGGTCTACGCAAGCGCTCATCCAGACGTGTTTGGGCAACCTTCAAGGAACACCCTTTGTCCTTGATGGCCTTACGAAGTGCTTCTATGGTCATCTCTGTCTCAAAGATTTCTTGTAGAGTCTGCAAGTTGGAGGAATAAGGGGGTTGAAAACCCAACAACAAATGTCTTCCTGTCTTAAATACAGAATGCACATTAGTAGAGATTTCCCCCACTGCATGTTTTATTATTATTGCACTTCTGTAATAAAACCTGAATCCATCCAGAAGCTGGTGTGTTGACTCAATAGAGTTGCCAGACTTAGTGCAGTGACTCATTGACTCAATGGTCTTCCATCTGAAAGCCCCTTGAATAACTCTCTAAAAGCAGTGGATCCCCAAGAATAATGAGGATACTCATCTCAAGAAAGATACAGCATGGAACAGTCTGCCCCAATCTGTTTTCTCAATACAAATCTGAGGTTCTGCACCCACTAACAAAAATCCTGGCTATGCCCATAGCTTGGAGAAGAGTTCTTTTGAGGACCGAGTGAAAGAATATGGCATGTTTAGCTGACCAGAAAGAAGACTGGGGAACAAGAAAAAACAAATATTGTGCTTCTCAGGAAAGGATGAAAGAGAAGATTTATGTTGAACATTCAAGAAGAACTTTTTAATTGCAATAACAGATTTACTATGGAAAAAGTTGCCTGGAGAGACTATGGATTCTTCAACATTGGAGGTTTAAAAATATGTGGGGTTTTTTTCTTCTTCCACTCTCCCACAACCCCCATGTTGTGGGGGAGGAGTCCTTCTTCAAGGCATGAACTCTCTATGGACTCTTTCCAGCTCTATGTTTCTGAGATTAAACAATGTAATTACTGTAGAAAAGCCACATCAATTCATTATCTCACTTTGCTCACTCAGGGGAAAAAGGGAGGACCTTCACCAAGTGTTGCTGTCTCCCTTTAAATATATTTTCAGCATGTAGCTGTCAAAGTCCGTCTGGATCAGGCCAATGGCCCATCTAGTCCAGCATCCTGTTCTTACAGTAGCCAAAAACATGCATGTGGGAAGCCCACAAGCAAGACTCCTGCTGTTGTTAATCAGCAACTGGGATACTGCTTCCAACAGTGGAGATAAACCATAGACATAGTGACGATCAGCCATTGATAGCCTTATCCTCCTGCAATTTGTCCGAGGCCCTTTCAAAGCCATTTAAGTTGGTGGTCATCCCTATTTATTGTGGGAGCAAGATCCATAATTTAACAAGAAGAATGTACCATTTGGCTGCCCCTGCTAATACAGAGAACCAGAAGATTACAGAACCCCTCAACAGACTGGACAGTACTCCTTTCTATTCCGGAAAAAGGTTGTTTTTTATAGTGAAATTCAAGTAATAAAAAATGCAATCCTGTGCATGTCTAAGCCCCACTGAGTTTAATGGGACTTGCTCCCAGGTAAGTGTACCATACATTTAACCAAGCAGCACATATCCCCCCCTCTCCGGACAACAATTTTATTCCCAGCACAACCCTGTGAGATATGTTAGTCTGACAACTAGGGAATGACTAAACAGCACCCATTGAGTTTCGTGGCTGAGTTGGAATTTTAACCCAGATCTTCCCAATTCTACACTCTAACGACAACGCCACACTCAAATGCTGCCTTAATCCATAAAATAGGACACAAAACATAAATCCATTTGAAAAGTGCCTTGTAAAATAAGCAGGAATCATGTTGATATTTTGGAGGAGTAGTGGAGGAAAGGCTGGATTTAGTCTTCTTACTCCCCACCCAAAATTGCTCAGTACAATGATAGCTTATTGTTCAGGGCTATGCATCTGCAGCCCTAGCTGCTGTGTGTATACACTTTTGCACAGGTGTGGGGGATGCCTTGTGAAGGCATCATGCAATTCCTATGCAATTTATTGTGCTTTCAGTGCTGGGCACATAGAATCAAGGATTTGTAGCAGATCTGCAGGAGGTTGGAGAAGGCTGTGGTGTGTGCTACAAGCAACAGTAGCCAATCAGGTGCAGTCTTGGTGTCGGATTTGGACTCCCACCAACCCCAGCCAGCCTGGCCGACAGTTTTGGATGTCTTGAGTTGTAGTCCAGCCACATCTGGGGGCGCAACATTGGCTTAAAGGCAAAGGTAAAGGGACCCCTGACCATTAGGTCCAGTCGTGACCCACTCTGGGGTTGCACGCTCATCTCGTTCTACAGGCCGAGGGAGCCGGCGTACAGTCATGTGGCCAGCATGACTAAGCCGCTTCTGGCAAACCAGAGCAGCACATGGAAACGCCGCTTACCCTCCCGCAGGAGCGGTCCCTATTTGTCTACTTGCACTTTGACGTGCTTTCGAACTGCTAGGTTGGCAGGAGCAGGGAACTCACCCCGTCGTGGGGATTCGAACCGCTGACCTTCTGATCGGCAAGTCCTAGGCTCTGTGGTTTAACCCACAGTGCCACCCGCATCCCTAACATTGGCTTAGCTCCAGGCAATTCATGCAAGCAGGCAGGGGAAGGCAGTTAACCCCAAACCGAAAGTTTGGAAATGAATCCCACCTTAGCCAGATGGGCCTGGATCTTGTTTTTGGCATCAGCCGTTTCAGAGATGCGGTTGGTAAAGGCGACATTCACTTTGTTGAATTGGTTCCACATCTCATTGGCAGTCGTCACGAGCAGCGTTTCAATATCATCCCTGAGTTTGCCGGAGGCAGCCCGCTCGCTCTGGGAGCGCATAATGTTATCATCAGTAAACTTGGCCCAGGATTCTGGCACAGAAATCCTGGGAAAGCACAAAAAGAGACAAACAAAAGAGTTTGTACACATCGTTTGCATGGGACTTCCTGAAATAATAAAGCCTGGAGGATGCAGAAGGAATACCAGCTACATTGGCAATATATTGCATGTTTTAACATTTCCACGAGTACTAGTTGGACTTTTGGTGTGTTTTTTAAACAAGTGTAACTGCTTTTAAATAGATTTTCTGGATGCTAATTCTGGAGCATCTTTTTAGATTACTTCTGGAATTCGGGATGGGAAATAGGGAGGGAAAGGGGTTTAAATGAAAAAGAAGCAGAAGCCAGAAACACTAACGTTGCATTTGTGTCTCCATTCCATTTCCCCTCCCACCCACTATTTGCCTCCACACCCGCAACAGCCAGCCAGCATTCTGTGGCTACTGAGCAGGCTCAGTTTTTACTGGGCTGCTTGAGGTTTTCTTCACCTCACCTTAGCTTCCACCCCACCCTTCTGCAAACCTGGGGCTATCCCAAGCCTACTGATACCTCCCCTCTTGTGCATGGATTGTGCCATATGCAACAGCACTTACAGCCTAATCTTTGGAAATAGAGTGAATAACAGATGATTGCTTAAGACAGCTCAGTTGGTTAGAGCATGGTTGCTGATAACACCAAGGTTGCAGGTTCAATCCCTGTAAGGGACAGCTGCATATTCCTGGGTCGAACCAGATCATCCTCAGGGTCCCTTCCAACTCTACAGTTCTATGCTCCCAAACTAGTTTGGGGCTCAAACACACATGTGTTATCATCTGTATCAGGTGATGGTCTTCATGGATGAGGCATCAGAGGAAACCTGACATCGCCCAATGTCAGCTGTAGCACAATCCTTGTTTCTGTTGGCATGCCTTCTGCGGCTAGATCTGGTGCTTGTACGCCAAGCTCCAGGTGATACTTACGTGGCATCAACTCGCTCGACGCCTCGATAAAAGGAAATGCCATCCGATGTGTTCCTGAGATGGTGGCACTTGTCATCGATTCGTTGAGCTGCCTGCTTGTCACTCAGGTCTTTCTCCAGTTCATGCTGGGCTGCTCTATTGGCTCTGTAATAAAATGGGTCAAAAGATGCTCAAGGGAAAAGAACCTGAGTATTTACAACATAAATAGCCACACACCCACACCCCGAGACCACCTTCTCAACCTTCTATTTCACTTTCATGACAATGGTAAGATGTTCAGTTTTAAATCCTTACTTCATGTTTATGGCATTCCTATGATAAAGAACTCCAGTATTGTATTGGCAGAACTGACTGCGTACATCATCAACATGTGTACTAGGGCAGAAGCCAGAGGTTATAATCCTGGCCTTATACCATGCATTCATCTCCTGTAGAGACAGCACATTTTGCACTTGGAACATAGACATGGTTTCTCTATAGACAGTAAATCTTCTGTAAAGAAGTTAACATCTCATGCAGTGTCTGAATGGTCACTGACACTGACCATTCAGGAAGAAGAACTGAAGACGATTCCATACATTATTACTAGGGCTGAGCCAAAGAAGCTCGCTTTGAAGTGGCTTTATGGCAAGGGTGTGGAACGTTCTTGAGACTGAGGACCACTTTCCCTTCGGGGGGCCACATGCCCATGGGTGGGTGGGGCCAAAGGTTGAGAGAGCAATGAGTGTAAATGTTAGCTTTGTGCAGTAGGCTGGTATCTTTACACTCGGCCTTATCTGTCCTCCATCCAGGGAAGCATTATCAGAGAGCAAGGATACATACAAGCCAGGAAGAAGTGCTCCAGGTGGGTGCAGTAGGGGTGGGCGGCTGAGGAGTGGGGGGGGGGACTGGGGGGGGACTCCAGAAGGCAAGATAGAGAGGCTTGGAGGTCTGCATTCACCCTCATAGACCCAAGGCTCCCCTCTCCCCCCTTTTACATCATCATAAAGCCAAACATTTCAATTCCACCGAAGTGCCAGTTTCATACCAAAGTTGCATGTGGGTGGATATTTGGCACAGATGAAATTGCAAATGCTGCAGCAAGCACAAGCACACATGTGATGCGCATACACACATGTACCCACTGTGTACGCACATCTAGCAACCCTGGCCTAATCAGCTTTTCAGCATAAGTGTGTGTGGTGTCTGCATAATATGTGTTTGTTGTGAAAACCACTAATCCAACACTCCAGAATGTGAATTTTTGAATTAGAAAATGTTGTACTTTGTAGGGTAGATACAGTGGATAGTTAAAACTTGTTGACTAATTTTATGGTATCTATATCATTTTTAAAAAATATGGGCCTGATGAAGGAGAACATCAGCTGCTTTATATTGAACTAAAACAAGCTTCAGTAATCTGGATGGGAGACCACTGGGAGTCCCATCTAGGAGCAGGATATGAATATTTTAAAAAATCTGTATTTTTGCACTTCACTTTTTTCAACAGTAACCATGATTGGGAATGTTGAAAAGCAGTTCACTTTAGCAACGAGAGGCAGATGTCTCTTGTAAAACTTAACAAGTTCAGTATATGTGCAGAGACATCTGGATCAAATCTGTGCGCTGCTATCGGGGTAGCTCTTTGGGCTGTTGGAGATTATTTATTGTCCTGATTTCCCTTGCCTTTCTCTCTGCTATATCTATCCCTTCTGACTGGCTGGATTCAGACATCATGCAAAACTAAGCTTAGTGTGATGAGTACAAGCCCGTGAGCCCTGGGTTTGTGCAACCCCTCTGGCACAGCTACATGGAAGAGATGAAAAGCTTCTGCTTCCATTAAACAGTTAAGTGTTATGTCTGAACCCTAAAACTGTGGTTAATCTTCACTATGGTTAATGGAACCAAGCCAGCTTTGTAAACCATAGTTTCACATTCTTTTAGGTCCCTGTTTCTATAAGGTGGCATGCACACTGGATTTGGCAAGCTGTTGTCCCATAGGGAATTTCCATTATCCCCCTAGGTAAAAAGCTAACTTCCAGGGTCATCTTTAATCTTGCACATCTGCCTTTTAGTATGTATGTTTAGAAGGCAATTTTGTAACTCTCCTAGACATTTGGTTTCTTTCTGGTCTTGTTGAATGAAAAGGCCAAGAAGCATATTGGAGACTTTTCTCCCCCTCGAGTTGCACTACAGGGAAAATGGATGAGGCGCTTGCATCAAAATTTGTTTTTAAAGATCTTTTGAGAAAGGTGGAGATTAAAATTTTCCTTACGCAAGTTGGGCCGCTGTCTTACCCAGGTATCTTCTCATTCTCTCTTGGCATGATAGGATGACGTCAACCTCCTGATCAAGTTACAATAGCAAAAAATCCTGTCAATATTTCCCTTGATTAATGAAGGATAATGTGAATTACAGTTTTAAAATCCACTCCTTTATGGCCTCCTCAAGCATCGGAAGAAAATGCAATACAAGATGGTTAGTAGTTTGCCATTCTATTAGCACAGGAGTAATCAATGTTGTGCCCTCCAGGTGTTGCTGGAATACAAAACTGTATCATCACTGACCATTGGACATACTAGCTGAGCAACTGGGAGCTGAAGTCCAGCAACATCTGCAGGGCATCACATTGGCTATCCCTGTTCCAGTAAAAGAGTAAGTGTCCTCTCTTTTAAGATTGTTTGGAAAGGACCAACGAAAATTCCTTTCTATTTGTTGGGTCAGATTGGTAGGTGGGCACTGCAGGGATTCATATTTTCGAATTCCCTTCCGCAAAAGCCTCAATTTGCAGACTGGCAATACAAGGCCTTCTTAAGACCACTGCACGCTCAGAATAACTTGAGTCATCAGAAGTATTCTTTTGGACTGGAGAGCCGTTCCCCCCTTGATATTTGCAATAACTGACTAGGTAAAGGTAAAGGGACCCCTGACAGTTAAGTCCAGTTGTGAACAACTCTGGGGTTGCGGCGCTCATCTCGCTTTACAGGCCAAGGGAGCCGGCGTTTGTCTGCTCCGCAGTTTTCCCGGCTCATGTGGCCAGCATGACAAAGCCGCTTCTGGTGAAACTAGAGCAGCACACAGAAATGCAGTTTACCTTCCCGCCGGAGTGGTACCTATTAATTTACTTGCACTTTTTGGCATGCTTTCAAACTGCTAGTTTGGCAGGATCAGGGACCAAGCAATGGGAGCTCACTCCATCGTGGGGATTTGAACTGCTGACCTTTTGATCGGCAAGCCCAAGGCTCAATGGGTTAGACCACAATACCACCCGCGTCCCTTATAATAACTGACTAGAGCTTTCTAATTTTAACTCTTGCCATGTTTAATTTCTTTTCACCCTTTACATTGTATAATAATTGCATTTCATGATATTTTATATCCCTGAGCATACATGTTGTAAGTTGCTTTGAGAAGCTTGCCAGAAATTCAACATATAAATTAAGGCTAGTAATTTTAACGCTAATGTGACAAGACAGATGGGCCATTTGCTATCTGTTCATACAGAAGGCTTGGTCCCCAAAACAGGAGTGATGAAAGTGATTCTGCTTCTCATTTTTAATTCATTGGGCATGGCCAATTTCTTGACTGTGCAAAGAAATCCAAACTTTAACCAATCCAGGGTTTGTTACAAAAGGTGAATGAGCAAACTAGCCTATAGATCTGTCCTGAGCAGTGGTGGTTAGTACAGGGTAGAGAACCTTGCACACATGCTTCTTCCTTTTCTATCCACTTAAGAACATAAGAACAGTCCTTATGTAGGATCAGGCTATTGGTCCATCTAGTCCAGCATCCTATTTTTACAGCAGTCAACCAGATGCTCCCAGGAAACCTGCAAGCAGGACCTGAGTGCAGCAGTACTCTCCCCTTCTGTGGTTTCTAGCACCTGGTATTTAGAAGCATACTGCTTGCAACATTGGGAATAGAACCATCATCATGGTTAGTAGCCTTTGGCAGCCTTATTGTCTATGAATTTGTCTAATTGTCTGTGATACATTCTCAGCAAACCAGAGTCAATTTTGCTTGACTTTGGTTTCCAGAAACACATTTAATGTCTGAAGCTCTCCTGATACCCACATGCCTTGGCTCTGGCAAATGAAGAAACAGGCAGCTCCCAAGGACTGGATTTTTCCATGTGGCGCTCCCTATTGGAAACTCCTTATTTCCTTTGGATGACAGCATCCTCCAGATAGCTTGTGGCATCCAGCTGTGCTGTAGGTTGCTTGCTTTCATGAGCTAATAAGCACCTTGGAACAAATGACAGTAGGGCTTGGCCGGTGCTATTTCTAAGGGAACAAAATTTGTGCTCTGGACAGAGTGGCAGGAACATTGATGGCTTGGAAATGGACATTGGAATGGGCTGGTGCTGCTGTTATTGACGTCAGTGTGAAATCTTCCATTGATGATCATGGGAGGTGACGCAGGATTTTAAAATAACATTGTGAGAAGGGACTCTGCATTGCCCAATTACCTTTCTTGCAGGGAAATGTTGTGATGAAGCGAACACCATGCAGAAGACCTGAAGCACCTCAATAGTCAGCAGGGGTGGGCCAGAACTGAGCTACATTGAGAAGTTCCTGATCCAGAATCTGAGCTCAGTGGGACGCGGGTGGCGCTGTGGGTTAAAGCCTCAGCGCCTAGGGCTTGCCGATCGAAAGGTCAGTGGTTCGAATCCCCGCGGCGGGGTGCGCTCCCGTTGCTCGGTCCCAGCGCCTGCCAACCTAGCAGTTCGAAAGCACCCCCAGGTGCAAGTAGATAAATAGGGACCGCTTACTGGCGGGAAGGTAAACGGCGTTTCCGTGTGCTGCGCTGGCTCACCAGATGCAGCTTTGTCACACTGGCCACATGACCCGGAAGTGTCTCCGGACAGCGCTGGCCCCTGGCCTATAGAGTGAGATGGGCGCACAACCCCAGAGTCTGTCAAGACTGGCCCGTACGGGCAGGGGTACCTTTACCTTTACCTTACCTCAATAGTCAGCAGGGGTGGGCCAGAACTGAGCTACATTGAGAAGTTCCTGATCCAGAATCTGAGCTCAGTGCTCTTAAGCAGGGCTAGCACTGTATGCATGTATGTTTGAGGGGAATCAGTAATTATAGGACAAATCACAGGGGAAACATGTCACAGTCTTTACATATGAGGAAGAAAATGCAAGATAAGCAGACAGTTCATGTGGCAAGGAACACTAGTGGTAGTGGATGAAGAAGCAAACACTGGAGAGAAGGCAGCGCAAATACAGGAAGACAAAGAGGCAGGATGTACCATGGAAAGCAAGGCTGGGAGGCACATCCAGGTTAGCATTGATAAATACAAAACTGTTCTTGGGAAACTTCCTGCCTGATATGGCTCCAGCGAGGTTCCTAAATACTATCCAGGAACTAATGGAAGAACAAAAATAAATCACAGGCAGGCTGCTGCTGAACTGATTCAGATGGTGGACTGCCAAGGCAGTACTTTGCTGTCCTCCATTTCCAGACTAGTTGCCTTTCTACTAAAAATATATTTCAACATGCAGCACTATAGCAATATACTCGCTGTGCATTTATTCCTTGTAATAGGATGTTACACTTATTTCTCATATGCCCCCACTTCTCAACTTTCAATGGCTGAGGTCAATGTGTATCAGTTTGAAGTTACCTCTGTGTAGCCAGCAAAGGCTTGATGTGGATATTCCTGGATTTTTTATTCTGTACCTGCTCCTGACCCTGAAGACAAGCACTTACGTGAAGTACACTGAAATGCTCCTCCTCTCTGCCACAGTATTGTTTACAGCTGCAGAAAGAGATGACAAGGACAGCACCGTGCAGACCCAGTGCCGGATTTACGTATAAGCTAAACAAGCTATAGCTTAGGGCCCCACTCTCTTGGGGCCCCCAAAAGAATTTAAAGGAAAAAAATCTAGATGTACATTTCCAAAATATAAGATAAAAACAAATAAAATGGATTTAGATACCTATTAGGTCCATAAATTACCATATAGCATATATTCAACACAAAAAACAGTGACAATTTGTTGTTGACGAAGGACAGCTGGACATTTAAAAGGGCACCATTACCTTCAATAGCTTAGGGCCTCATCAAACCTAAATCTGGCCTTGTGCAGACCACATTTAAGACTCCGAGACCTCCCCTGTTTTAAAGGTCAGGGTACAAACTGGGAGTGGGGAACCTGCAGTTCTCTAGAGATGCTGCTGGACCACAACTCTCATCATATGTGACCACTAGCCATGGTGGCCGGAGCTGATGGGAATTGGAGGTCCAATGGCATCTCACAG
Organism: Podarcis melisellensis; assembly: GCF_964234715.1. Taxonomy (NCBI): domain Eukaryota; kingdom Metazoa; phylum Chordata; class Lepidosauria; order Squamata; family Lacertidae; genus Podarcis; species Podarcis melisellensis. Next base: position 39,002,450 of record NC_138529.1, read on the forward strand.
AACAAAGGCTTCCCAACCCTGCTATAAACAAACACTTGCATATATGTTCAAAGCTACTTACTATACAACATACCACTAGCCCACAGTTAAAAACTACAAATTTCATGTTATGTACTAAACGGGCAACTCACTGTCATTAGTTGTTTTTCCACATCATCATGAACAAGGTCAATGCCCATCCTCTTCTCTCGGTGAAGCAGACATTCCTGGGCTACCTGTTTGACATTACAGGGAAAAATGGTGAAAGTTATCTTTCTCTGTTTTTAACATGTAAAGTGGTATAAAGTAGTATATTATGGAATAAAACAAGAACAGTAACTTATCACTGTTACAAGAACACCTTGCCCATCTGGCTAGGTTGCCCCAGCCTCTCTGGACGGCTTCCAACAAAATATAAAGGAAAAATACATAAAACATTAAAAGCTTCCAGAAACAGGGCTGCCTTCAGATGTCTATGAAATGCACGGCTTGAACTTCAGCCGCGAAGCCCAGCCATAGATGCAGTAGGAGTACCGGTGTTTGAAAGGCAGGCTTCTTAAGCTCTGGTGTGCTCATTTGCCAAAAGAGAGAGCATATACTGATGATTTGGATCGTTGCCTAATAACCTCAAATGGGTTCAGGTGAACCCTAAGCAGAGTTTTGCATGGCTGTGTTTACATGGCCCCTAGTAGTCTGAAAGTAAAGGTAAAGGGACCCCTGACCATTAGGTTCAGTCATGGATGACTCTGGGGTTGTGGCGCTCATCTCGCTTTACTGGCCGAGGAAGCAGGCATACAGCTTCCAGGTCATGTGGCTAGCATGACTAAGCCACTTCTGGTGAACCAGAGCAGCGCACAGAAACGCCTGCTGGAAGGTATTTATCTACTTGCACTTTGAAGTGCTTTCAAACTGCTAGGTTGGCAGGAGCAGGGACTGAGCAATGGGAGCTCACCCTGTTGTGGGGATTTGAACCGCCGACCTTCTGATCGGCAAGCCCTAGGCTCTGTGGTTTAACCCACAGCACCACCTGCACATTACTGCAACCCAGCCAGGTGGGTGGGGTATTAATATAATAATCATCACCATCTGCCTGTTTACCTGGAGTTGCCCTTCTGTTTCTAATATGGCTCTTTCAAGTCGTTTCTTCATATCTGAAAGAGCATTTGTCTCCCCAATCATTCCATCAATCTCGTGGTTGAGCTCTGATTTCCAAAATATGATGTCATTGACTCGTTCTCCTAGATTTCTTGTTGATTCCGTTTGGGTTTTCCTTATCTGCTGGTCCTTGTCTTGAATCATCCGGGAAGTGTCCACCCTCAATCTCTCGGCATTGTGGCGTGATGCCTCTGATTCCTTGAAATTTGTTAGGTTAGCTCTATACCAGTCTTCGGGAGTGTACCTAGTGAAGAGTGCTGTTCTGTTGGAAACATAGGGGAGCATGTTGCATGGCGTGAGCCCTTGAGAACTCTTGGAGAAGGGGGCCAAAGTTGGAGTGATAGCAGCGACTTTGTAATAGGCACTAGGTCTCCAAGGAAGGCTCAAGCTGTGGGTCAGGGCATAGTGAGGGAATCTGTTCTTATAGCTCGATGCCATGGTGCTGATGGCCGGCAGAAAATTTGAGGGCGTTGGTCTTGGATGGGCATATGTTGCCGTCAAGGTAGAGCCTACAAGCTCCATGATTGAAAATGTCTATCCAATCAAGTTTCCTATATCAAAGAAGAGCTAGAAAAATAAAACACATTTAATGAACACTTGTGCAGGTAGTCTAGAGAGGGTTCATGTCTATGAGTGTCTAAGCAACCATGACCCCCATATATTGCTTTTCTTACCACTATGCACCCAACTATAGCAGCATTTTGCTTGGTATAACAGAAAGTGGTACATTTCATACAAACAACTTCTCCAAAGAGGACAATCACACCTCTGGTCCAGTTCCATTGCAACAAGGTGGTCAGTCCCATGATGAACCCAATTTTAATGCAAATTCATAGGAAATGAATGGGTTAATCTGGAGAGAGAGAGAGCACCTCTTTTGCTTTTGGACACTGAATTAACAAGCCTATTCTACTAGTCTCATTAGTGGGGTTTACACCTGCCATCTTACAGACCCCACTGTAGCATGTTATTAGACTTGTTTGTGGGAAACCCAGGTTCAAATCCCCGTTCAGCTATGAAGTTCACAAGGTGTTATTGAATGAGTCACTTTCTTACCTAGTTATCTCACTGCATCAATGGCAATGACAATAGATGCAGCAATGACAAAGCGTAAGTATTGCAGATGAGGGAATTGTGGGCAATGGGGTGGGATAAGAGAGTGCAGTTGTCAGGGACTAGGCAGAGAAGGAATGGTGGAGACCACCTCCCCATCCTGACCCTTTCAGGGAGGAGGAAGAGGAAGACATTATAGATTTACAAGAGGGGCTTAAGGGAGGTCGCAGCTCAGAGACAGATGAGAGGGGAGGTTGGGAAATCATGGGAGAGCCAGAGCAACACCTGGCTGACACGTTGTCATTAGAAAGCATTCCAGATCCTCCATCTTCCAGAACCCGGAGAGCCTTAAAAGTAGGAGAGCAGAGAGCTCAAAGACAGAGGGCACTTAGCAGCACCCATAGAGGAGATGATGAGGATGACGAATGAGGAAATGGGAGAGATGGTAGGTGGGGATTCACTCATGCCAACACCATTATCCAAGAGGCTGGGTTCTATAGCCTCTCTCTGTAAAGATTGAAATAAAAAAGGACTGTAAGAAACTTTTCCTTGTCTTTATACTTTCCTGGGCAACCAGCTGGGAGCTGCTGACAGCATCCTGACAGCAATATAAGTAAGGGGAGATGGGGAAGTTTCAGGCATGTGGGATTTTCTTTATTTCCCACCCTGGAATGCTGAGGTGCAGCAACTGGAGCCAGAGCTGCTTCTCAATTCAGAATGCTGAAGGAGATGGGCCTTGTTCTTAAGGATGTCCACACATAGTTTGCTGTATTTTGGGCTAATTCCAAGGGCTAATTGGTACAAAATGTATTCTCTCTCCCACATCTACTATGCACAATCCATGTCCTAGAATCATAATAGAAGAGAAGAGTTGGAAGGAATCCTGAGGGTCATCTGGTCCCACCACCTGCAATGAAGGAATCCAGCCCACAGCCATCCCTGGGTGAGCTCAAACCACCAACCTTCCAGTTAACAGCCAGTTGCACTGGCCCATTGTGTCAAAGTGCATGTGCAGTTGTTTTCACAATCCAATAAGTGAGACGTTTGCAAGCAAATCCCAATACAGGCGCTCTTTCTGAGTAGTCTGCCTATATATCTAGCAGGGGAAACCCACTATTTATATACATATAAATCATATGTACACCACAAATATAAATCAAGCTCTGCAATGTTGGCCCTGACTGATGGTGATGACATAGTAAAGGAAAGTCAACATAGCATAGCCAACTGTAATCTTGACCAGGTGGATATATATATATATATATATATATATGCGGGTTTTGGTGTCCTCGGGTGTCTTCCCGTGTAAAAGTTGGGGTGTCTATGCGACGTTTCGACGAGGTCTCACTCGTCATCTTCAGGCAGGTGCTTTCGGCTTCTTGTTACTGGAACAGAGCAGGATCTCAGTGTTTTAGTTCCTATAAATACTGTTGAGGGGGTGTGGTGTATAGCCTCCAATGTTCTGGGCAGAGAGGAAGTTCCCAGGCTAGTGTGCCTTTTCTTCTTTTGTTCCTTAATTACTTGAGGGATATCTTGAGTGATTTCTTGAGTGATATCCTGAGTACCACTTAGGTGGGTCATTAGGTGTGGATTAGTTGCTAAAGTCTTTGTGTCTTGACCTCTTGAACTTTGTGAAGAGTTTTTCTGAGAAGATGGCTGTACTGCACAAAATTAATTTCGGTCTATGAAATACCCTGCAAAGTCTGCCCAGCCACGTACATTGGACAAACAAACAGACGAATAAATGCACGTATCGCAGAACACAAGAATGCCGTCAAAAAAGAAGAAAAAACTTCCTCTCTTTTCCAACACATGAAAGAAACAGGACACGAAATTAATTTTGCAGATTCCAAATTGCTCTTTAACATGGAACATCACCACAAGAGAATAATCATGGAAGCCATCGAGATAGAGAAACACCCTCACAACATGAACAAGCGTGACGACACATCCCGCTTGCCAGACATCTGGAAATTAGCCCTCCCCACAAAAACTGACACCAGATCCAGAGGCACACAGAACGCCATCACCAATCAACCACACCAGACCCAAACCCAGACCCTCTCCACAGATAAATTACAGACACCATCCAGTAGCCAAACCATGGAGGCACCTCCGGATGCTGCACCCCCCTGCAATCCCTACACAGATCTGGCTGACACAAGCCACAAAACCACAGCTCGCCCCTATACACGAAGCCAAGCCAGAGCACAACTAAGTGCAGTACAGCCATCTTCTCAGAAAAACTCTTCACAAAGTTCAAGAGGTCAAGACACAAAGACTTTAGCAACTAATCCACACCTAATGACCCACCTAAGTGGTACTCAGGATATCACTCAAGAAATCACTCAGGATATCCCTCAAGTAATTAAGGAACAAAAGAAGAAAAGGCACACTAGCCTGGGAACTTCCTCTCTGCCCAGAACATTGGAGGCTATACACCACACCCCCTCAACAGTATTTATAGGAACTCAAACACTGAGATCCTGCTCTGTTCCAGTAACAAGAAGCCGAAAGCACCAGCCTGAAGATGACGAGTGAGACCTCGTCGAAACGTCGCCTAGACACCCCAACTTTTACACGGGAAGACACCCGAGGACACCAAAACCTGCATATATATATATATATATATATATATATGAAATTATATGGAAGTCACTGGTTTGCAACAAATATACTTAGCAAAAGAGATCACCCAAGGAGAGCTTTCTGACAGTGTCTTTTGAAAAAAGCATAATAACATTTCTGAAGTTATCTTCAAAGCTCACCTTGGAGAATGTAACCACACAGAGAGATTATTGGCTCAAGTGACCGCAAGCTGACTTGCAGTCTATTGTCCTTTTCACTTACCTAATTGTATGCTAGTGGAAATCTAATATGCATTGCTATCTAATGTAAATACTTCAGCGTACATAATACACAATCCAGTAACAAACACAGAATAATCCATTCAGCGGAGGTAACCTTCACTTTGGTTACAAGAGTGGATTGTGGATATAGCAATGCCTCTCTAAGTTCATCAGGCAGGGTGATGGTTATTTAAAAACACCTTCATTTTCAACCTAAATATTTCCTTCATCAGCTTTTTCTTGGTTGTCTTCCAAGCCCATAGAGGACAAATGGTTCTAACATACTCATAGTGGATGAGTTCTTTATGAGAACTCTTATCACATTCCATTCTGTGCTGGCTCCTTACTGCTTCACAAAACTTATTGTGCAGTTGTGGCCCCTTTGCATTTTTCTCACGTTTACTTGAGGGCTTTCCACCACACAGTTCCCTCTGCAATAGCCCTCTCATACCACCTGCTAATAAGCTAACTCCATCCTTTAAACTGGGAATGTGGAACCTGTGGCCCTTCAGTTGCTGCTGGACTCCAACACGCATCAGCCTCAGCCAACATGACCAATGGTCAGAAATGATGAAAACTGGAGACTCTCCCAATACATTTCATCCACTGTAATTTTCCTGTTGTACCTGTTCTGTGTTATCTGCTGCCCTTTAACCTTCATTAATATTACTTCTCTTTCTCCAACATGCATTTTTTCCCCACTGGGCACGGACTGAGGATGTGTTCTTACACTGATAAAGAGTTTGTCTTTTATTTTTTACATTATTATTTTATTACAGTATTTGGGAACAGAATGGGCTTAAGACATCTAAATAACAATAACTATACTGCTACAACTACAACTATTATTACTAAGCATGAGAGCACAATGCTACCCACTGTGCAATGGATTAATGTCTGCACTTATATTGTGCTTTTGCTGAGGTGTGATTCTTCTTTAAAAAATGAACTCTGCTACTCTATTCCAGGCAAACCACTAAGATCTATTCATTGTCACATCCAGCGCATATTCAGGTCTTGGAAACAGAATAACGTGGAGAAAGTGGTGAAGATGTTCACATAGCAGCAAATCCTCCTCCCACCTAAGCAAATTATATTCCTTCTGTTACTTAAATCCCACACCTCTACATTTATTCATGACCTAAACTTGACAATAAAGGTAATGAAAAGCTGTTTCCCAGCACTCCCTGTTCCCAATTAATATTACATATGTCTATATCCTATTTTCCCTCCCATTACTTTCCACACCTCTGCCCTCCCCTTTTCACAGCATCCTTACCACCTATTGACACTAAGTGGCTCTTTTGTGGTCTGTGCAGTGGATTATTATTAATTTTGGGGTGGCTCAAGAATACATTCTTTTGACTGCTTCTCCTGACCAGCTTCTCCATCCCTTTCCCTCATTTCCCACAGGCAGATGCAACCCCCTGTCTCCAAGGAAGCCATCCTTCCTTGGAGGATAACTGGCCCTGCACCTAAAGTGAGGTAAGCATCTTCGGACTACAGGTACTTCTTTGCTCAGTGTGCAACAGCCAGGGAGCAGTGGGGCAAAGTGTCCTGCCCAGGCAGTTTGTGTGTTCTGGGAAGCTGGTGGCTCCTTAGTAGACTTCTTCTTCTTCTTTGCCCTACTGCTTCCAGACCTGCTACTCACCTGTCTGCAGGTTAGCTCTGAGGAAGAGAAGAGGACGGGCTGGAGGGGAGGGAGCCTCCAGTATACCCAGGCTGCTGCTCCCCAATGCCCAGGAGAAACATCTTCCTGCTCTTCCCTCCCACACAAGGCTTCTATCCCGCCTTCGCCCTTTGTGACACGCATCCTTCCAACACTTCCCATTGGTCCAAACGAGGGTGGAAGGGAAAGGAGGGGGAGAAGCGGGGACGGGCGTCGCTAAGGACTCAATAGCTGCCTAGTAACTCTATTCCCTCTCGGGGCGGGGCGGGGCAGGGGGGCAAGGTGGAAAGGGAAGAGAGAAAGGAAGGAGGGAGGGTTTCTCTTGAACCTGCAGCTCTTGTCACCCGCGCATGGGGACTCGTCTCGTCCCGCAGCAACGAGGCTTTGTGAACAACTGTCGCGCCCCAATGGCCATCCCTACTGCCCATTTTAAATGGAGAAAGAAAAGATCGTGTGTCACCTATGCCAACAGTGTCGTCCTCCAGATATGATAGAGATCTGAGGATATACAGTGGGGGCGGGGCAGAGGTTAGAACATCGGCAAGTTAAAAGCGCCTGTTGTATCTTGCTGTGTTCTGCCACGGTGTATACCCGCAAAGTACTAAAAGTGTGCAGAAGGACGCCCTCGCAAGCGTGTATTGTGAGTGCCTGTTGTTGTTGTTTTATGCGCTGTCTTTACGCTAACAGCGACTCAAAGCAGTTTACAGATAAAATAACAGCTAAAAACATGTGCGCCGGGGAGGGGGGGAACCAATCATTAAACAATCAATTGGACATCAGAATTAAAACTAAATCTATATAAGATCTATTGAAAATGTGCAGACAATCACAACAAAAACAGCACGGCACTAGCCCCCTCATTGAAAACAGTTAGTTCAGCAAAGCTGAAGTTCAGCAAAGCAGGTTGGAACCTGCCAGCAGAAGAACAATAAGGAGAGAGGCCAGTCTAACTTCTCTAGGGAAGGAGTTCCAAAATGTGGGAGCAGCAGCCACCAAGTTTGAGCTGGTCCATCACTTTAACACTAAAAAATAATAATAGTTGTTTCCTGTGACTGCTCTGATTTTATTGTGTTTTGATTCTGTTTGTAAGCTTTAAGCCTTTACAAAAACAGAGCTATTGATTCCTGTCCAAAGTTCCAATACCTTGGAGAAGGAGCATAATTTCATATGCAGGGCTGGGGAAAAGCTCCTTCCTCCTTTAAATGCACAACCAATAATCCATCCATTTTAATGTCCTGATCCTATGCATGTTTAGGGAAAGGGGAAAAGATACATTGCAATCCCAGAGAGGCTAGTCCAGGGGTCAGCAAACTTTTTCAACAGGGGGCTGGTCCACTGTCCCTCAGACTTTGTGGGGGGCCGGACTATATATTTTTTTTGGGGGGGGGGGATGAACAAATTCCTATGCCCCACAAATAACCCAGAAATGCATTTTAAATAAAAGCACACATTCTACCCATGTGAAAACATCAGGCAGGCCTCATAAATAACCCAGAGATGCATTTTAAATAAAAGGACACAGTATACTCATGTAAAAACATGCTGATTTCCGGACCATCCGTGGGCCGGATTTAGAAGGTGATTGGGCCAGATCCGGTCCATGGGCCTTATTTTGCCTACCCATGGGCTAGTCCATTAGGGCAAATGGGGCAGCGCCCCACCAACCTCAACCTGCCCTCAGCCAGCCCCCACTTGCTTGCCTTCTTAGTTAGAACCACAGCAGGGGCTGTTGCTGCCTGCCAGTTTCCTCCTCTAGTCTTGCTGTTGCCCCTTGGGAAACTCAGCAGGGAAGGGGCATAACATAGAATTAGCCAGCTCTGCCTGCCATTGGCATTGACTCCACTTGCCGTTGGTTTCTCTGCCTTACACCCTACCAGCCCAAACTGTCACCAGTTGCCACCGAGGTAATTGAAGTGACCACCCATACCTCTGGGTTTGGTCAGTGCTCAGATGGGGGACCACACGTACACTACTTTGGGTCCCATGATGGCGGGATCTAAATATAAGAAAAGCAATAAAATCAATTTATTTATCGGTCTCCCTCGGGAGGTGGTGGACTCTCCTTCGTTGGAGGTGTTTAAGCAGAGGTTAGATGGCCATCTGTCATGGATGCTTTAGCTGAGATTCCTGCATTGCAGGGTGTTGGACTAGATGACCCTTGGGGTCCCCTCCAACTCTACAATTCTATGATTCCTTGAAGGCTTACTAAAAAGTAAGCCCCGTTGCATTCAGTAGGACTTACTCCCTAGCAAGCAAGTTTAGGATTGCATCCTAAATGTATCCATGTGGTACCCCAGGAATATAAGAGAGGCAGTGTGGTGTAGTGGTCAGAGTGTCCAACCAGAGAGACCAGGGTTCAAATCCCCACTTGGCCATGAAGCACACTGGGTGAGCTTAGACTAGTAAGTGCCTAACCTACCTCACAGGGCTCTTGTGGGGATTAAATGAGGAAGGGGAGAACCAGGTACATCACCTTGAGAAAAATGGTGGGGTATAATAGTGTGTTTTTAATATTCGATTGAGAACTGCTCAGAGTGGCTGGGGAAACCCAGCCAGATGGGCAGGGTATAAATATTATTATTATTATTATTGTTGTTGTTGTTGTTGTTGTTGTTGTTGTTGTTGTTGTTCTTCTTCTTCTTCTTCTTCTTCTTCTTCTTCTTCTTCTTCTTCTTCTTCTTCTTCTTCTTCTTATGTGATACAGATTTGGGGCTTTGCTCATAAGCGCTGAATGTATGGGGTATACATTTAAAACATATCAAGGTTATTTCATCCCCAAAGTGCAAACAGAAACTAAACTAAACAAAAAATGTCACCCAAATTTGAGGCCAAACTTCAAAGCGTTGCCAGGCAGCATTCCTTCTCGCTCGAGGCCTACCTCTGTGGTCTTGGTACACAAACAGATGGGAGCAACAGCATTTTGAACTCCTGCTGCTGCTGCTGCTGCTGCTGTGCAAGAACTTTGAGAGAGCAGAGATGTGCAGCTCCTTGTTTCAGGACTGCTCTATTATTAATAATGAGCTTCAGGGTTTTTATTTATTTATGTTATTCAGGGATGAAATCAAAGCTAACGTTCAGGGACGAGCCAGACGTGCAGCCCCAGCACACAGAGAGTGTCCCAGACAAGGCTTTGACTGGCAAATCTACGAGACTTTTCCTAAGGTTTACTTTGCTTAAGTGAGATTTTATTGAGAGATTATAAAACTTCTATGGCTGGGCCTCTTAAACATGTGTGCTTGGGGAGACACTTGCTCTGATATGAGACTTCCGGGTACAGGGAGGTGCATAAATAATAATAATAATAATAATAATAATAATAATAATAATAATAGACTTGAGAGCTGATTTGCCCACTGCTACCCATGCATCCACTGTCATTAGAATCCCCTTGCAAATTTTGTGTACAACATTGTAATGGGTAGGTAGCCGTGTTGGTCTGTCGTAGTCGAAACAAAATAAAAAAATTCCTTCCAGACAAAGTCTCTAAGGTGCTACTGGAAGGAATTTTTAAAAAATTGTTTCAGCATTGTAATGGTGTGTTAATAGGGCTTCAGATTCAGCAGAGAGCTGCTCTGCCACATGGTAGGATCCGTTATCTTCACTGGACCACCACTGCACTAAAGCAATGGATACAGCTGTAGATAACTCATCAGGATAACTTTTTGGTATATAGATCAACCTACCAGTGACTAAGCATCTTCTCTGAAGTCTGGTCCAGAAGCCAAAGGGTCAAAGGACTATTCTGTAGTCTCTGACTGACTAGAGTACACACCTGAGTGCATTGAGGGAGATGGGAGTAAAGTAACTTGCACATCCTTTGCTAGTTTTATTCATTTACATTACATCCCACCTTTTCTCCAAAGAGCTCAAAGAGGCTTACTGGGTTTTGCTCCTCCCCGTTTTTATCCTCACAACAACCATGTGAAGTAGGTTGGCTAAAAGTTAGTAGGTTGGCTGGAAGGTCACACAGTGGAGATTCAAACCCTGGTCTCCCAGGTCTTTTTTTTAAATAAATTTTTATTAATTTTCATCCAGTTATACATTTTATACATTTTAACCCAAATACAACAAATTGTGTCTGTTTTGAACTTCCTTCAGCGTCTCTGAAAGTCATCCATTTTTGTATCTTTAATACGCATTCCCTTAGTCCAGTACTCTAACCACGACACCATACTGGCTATGTTCAGCTTGTGAAATCAGTTTGGACACAGGTGTAGGTCAGTCTCAGACACAGCTCCCTGTTATTGGCAACTTTCCAGAGAACCAGATAGCAGCCTCCTTTCTATACCACCCTGCAGAGCCTCTCCTGTCTCCGGCATAGCAGCAGCACAGCAGCAAATCTCACTGTGCTGCATCTGAACATTAAAAACCATCATTTCCTCACATTAATTCACCACTGGATAAAAACCAGCAAGCTGCTCAGTTTCATCCGCAATACAGAAACCACCCAGGCAGCTGCTGCAGGAGACAAAGCAAATACCTTTGTCTCATTATTGCACTCAGTGTAACTCTGCTATAGGTTTTGCCACATGATCCATCAAAAGCTGATCGCACTCCAGCCAGGGCTGTAGAGGAGGTGGGAGGGCAGCTGTCTCTTTTCAGTAACCCACATGCACTGTAGATTTGTACAGCTCAATCCTTTGGTGGTAAATCCCATTGAGTTTGATGAGGCTTACTTCCCTAGTTTGCTTGCATAGGATCACAGCTGCTGGCTCCCTGGGTGCCCTAGCACCCACAAGATTCCCCATGAAGAGGCCAGGCACCCACAAATTTCAGGACCAGGGCCATGCACACTGCATGGCACCCAGGACCCCAGGCACCCAGAGTCGCAGAACCAAGCTGGCACTTCTGCATAGGATTGAGGCTTAGATTGGGCAAACAACAACAACAACAATTTATTATTTATACCCAGCCCATTTGGCTGGGCTTCCCCAGCCACTCTGGGCAGCTTCCAACAAAATATTAAAATACAGTAATGCATCAAACATTAAAAGCTTCCCTAAACAGGACTGCCTTCAGATGTCTTCTAAAAGTCTGGTAGTTGTTTGACATCTGGTGGGAAGGTGTTCCACAGGGCGGGTGCCACTATTGAGAAGGTCCTCTGCCTGGTTCCCTGTAAATTGGCTTCTCGCAGTGAGGGAACCACCAGAAGGCCCTTGGAGCTGTACCTCAGTGTCCAGGCAGAACGATGGGGGTGGAGACACTCCTTCAAATTCTACACCCCCAGCATCATTATTGTTGGTATTATATTGCAGGTGACAGTCTTTGATAGGAGGCTTCCTGCTTTGGGCAATTAACTCCGCCCATGATGCCCCACCCCTTACTGGCCCCACCCATCACAATCAGGATTCTAAATCACACAGTGAGCTTTCCTGCATAGATCAGGCTCCCTCCTTCAGACCTTCCCCTGAATGTGCAGACTGTGTGTGGGGTGACTTGAGTAGCACTGGTAGAGGAAGGGGTGTGTGGTGGGTGCAGCCGACCCTGGGTGTCATCCCTGAGGGGGGTGACATCACTGCAGTGCCCCCCCAGGAAGCTCACCCCACCCCTGTGGGCAGCTAGCCCCACCCCCACGGGTGGCTAGCCCCATGCCCCCAGGTGCACAGCATGTGTGCCACTCCAGGTGCCGGAGCAACTAGCTCCGTCACTGTTGAGCAGGGCTGGGCAATATCTGCTTTTCAGCATGTTGATATATCACCAGCTAAACATCGCAATATGCAGATATATCACAATGTCTGAATAAGGATGGAGCTAGGTAGAGGCACTGGCTGGCTTCGCAGTTTTCCCCACATCATGATTTTGGCTGGCATCTGCTCTTGTGATTCGCTGCTCCCCTGCAGAAGACAGGGAGTCTCTGAGCCGGCAGAGTTAACAGGGGCTGCAGGAACTGAGAGAAGCATTGGCTGGCTTCATGGTTTTCCCCACATTGTGATTTTTGCATAGCACATGATATATTGCCAGGTCATGATGAAACCAATATCACAATATGGACTTCAGACTGGTTTTGGACAATATATCATCCAGCCCTAGACTTGAGCAGGGCATAATGCAGCACTGCCTGCCTCTGGTGTGGATCATGGCCAGAGGGTGGGCCCCTGCTCTCCTGCATTGCATGATGTTAACTCAGGCATAGGCAAACTCGGCCCTCCAGATGTTTTGGGACTACAACTCCCATTATCCCTAGCTAACAGGACCACTGGTCAGGGATGATAGGAATTGTAGTCCCAAAACATATTGAGGGCCGAGTTTGCCTATGCCTGTGTTAACTGCATGGAGCAAAGTGTCCAAAGAGGTTTCCTATGAGGCTTACACTAGGACAGGGTTTGTCAGTGTAATGCCCTCTACATCACTCCAGCTCCCATCAGCCCCAGCCAGCATGGCTCACAGTGGTGGATGGTGGGAAGCCCAGCACTCTTTGGTGGGCATCCTGCAGCAGTAGCATAGGGGGGCTGGGTTTGTTTGTGCCAAAAAGCATCGAAGAAAAGGTATGCTAAGATGCACAGGCCTTGATTGTCTGGTAGGCTTGAGTCCTAGCATGTTTTGTGTTAGAAAAGTAAGCAGAGCAGATCTCAAGGAGCAGGACAGGAAGCAAGTGGAACAAAAGAAATCCAGATGGCCCAAGTTAGTAGCAGTGTTAAGGTGGTGATGGGGGCTTAGGGTTACACTTGGGGGCACTGTGGGTCAGTGCAAAACAACAAAAACCTAAATCAAATCTGTTAAAAGTTATATGATTTAAATAAATCTATAATAACATAAAAAATAAGTGCCAGATGCTTAAGCGCTTATCAGTTGTCCAGAAACGTTGCATTCTTTGGCCAGAATACAGGAAAGCAGGAGCTAATTTATTTCTTGCTGAGCTACTGAGCTATCTGAATATATTCCCCTTAGCATAACTGAATATTGGCTTGAAATTGCCTCCTTTCCAGAAAACACAATACAGGGGCCTTCATTTCAACTAGCCTTGCATTGTAATCTCCATTGCAACTAACAATTCAGAGCCAATCAACCATCAATCAAATAATTTAGTATATATATATTATTATTATTTGTAGATTGGATAAGAGACTATTTATGTAAGTATTCATTCATTATTATAAAATGCATTCGTGCCCCACCCTTCCACAACTATCATAGCACTCAGGGCAAGCATGAATCAATCCTTTCTTGGTGAACCAACTTTGATAGCACACAAGCTTTTAAATCACACAAAGCTGTTCAGCAGATTGAATGAAATGCTAGCAATAACATATTACCTATAAAGAGAGCAGATACAAACATACAACCAGATGTATAGTAAATGAAGCAAAAAGTAAGAACTGGAATCTCAAAATGCAGGCTTGTTGATGGCCAAAGTTTATATGTATAAATGTATTTTTTATTTTTGGAAACCTGAAATACATGTGCGCGCGTGCACACACACACCAAAAGCAGGCAAAAATTGGCAAAAATGATTACACTGTATTCAACTTCATTTTTGTCTATGACATCTTCATTGGGAAATGGTTGAAACCTTAAAATCCCCATATCCTTGTGGTGATGGTGAGCCCTAGAGAGCAGGAAGGGAGAAGAGGAGGAGGTTTATAGCATACAAATGCCTCTAAAAAAATAATAATCACAAAATAAACAGATTTTTTGAAACATGTATTTGTTTCTAATAGGTGAATGAAAGATATTTCTCCATTAACAGTCACCTCGATTAGCACAGATCAGCCCCCACCATCCTTCTGCATGGCTATAACTCTTTTCAGGAACTAAGCACGTTAGCTAGCCAAAGGCGCAGCCGCAAGCTCGCCCCAGCAGTGTAGAATTTTACAGCGGATTTTATAAAAGACACTTTGCTTTGCATAAACATTTCCATTTTCCAGCATCAGCCCCTTTTGCTTCTTGCATATGTTTCCACTAAAAACACTTCTATAGCTGAAACCCTCAACTGGATTTCTCCAGCATAACATCTGCATGTTCCAACCAGCCCTCCTGTGGGATGCTCAGTGGATTCAAAGGTTACTTTCTGCCTTGGGGCCTCTTCCTTTCACCTCTCCTCTCCTCCAACAAGCTCAGGGAAGTGTTAGTGTGGGCAGGCCAGGCTAGCCTCCCACAAAACTGAGGCCAATGTCTCTCGCTCTGTTTCCTGCCACCTTGGATAAGAAAGAGTCAACAGACACAGGGCCCTAATTAGAAAAAAAGCACAGCTGTGTTGCATTTTCAAACATGTACATTAATAACACACTCGGAAAGAGCTCTTGAACCGAGGCACTCTTAAAAAGTTCTGGTTTCCACAGAGCTGGATGCTATGCGCTTGCTTTTTTGTTTAAATCTTAATGAGCCAAGGAAACCCTACTTTCCAGGAAAGCCAGACGGTTGAAAATAAATTAGCTGGGGACCTACAGCCACCCGCTGTACCAAATGGTTTGACATTCCGACTGGTGTGGCAGGAAGTAGGAAACTGTCTGCAGAAATTGCCGCAGGATTCCAATGCCCTTCAAAGGGTGTCATGCACTCTCTCTGAGGAAGCCAGTGCTGATGCAGTGGCCAATATGCCATGGCAAGTCCAAAATATGAGACAGTGCAAGCTACTGTATATATGGAGCTAATAGGGCTGGCCTGCCCGTGAGGCTAGGTGAGGCAGGTTCCAGACAGCTGCGTTCCAGCAGCAGATCCGACCTCTGTGAAGCACACCCTACACTCCTCCTCCGATGTGGGCCCAGCGGGACCCACCACCAGCCACCGCTGATGGGTTCTGATGGGCGAGCTATGGGTGCACAGCAGAGGGGGAGGCGGGCTGCAATATCTTCTGTATTGCCTCTAGTGGCAAAAACATCCTGGACTGGCCCTGGGAGCCAAACTATGGAAGTTCTATTTCTTTCACCAGGTGTTGTGTCTGTTCTACCCAGTGGTAGCTGGTTTGTCTTCCCCACTCAGCCCCTTCTGCTCTAAGCGCTATGGTTTACCTAGCGAAAATGACCTCTCATTTCTCTCACAGAACCTGTGCTGTTTGTCAGCATTCCGCTACGTGCAGCCTCCCTCATAGCGTCTCATGACAACACAAAAACTCAGCCAACAGCTGGCGGGTGGGAAGGTTGGTTTGACTTCAATGCATTTAATACATTGTCTTATTGAAGTGTGCATGCCTGTCTATAATATCCACACAGAGAGTTTGATTCTGTGAAGACCAGTGTCCTCAGTGCAGTGCTATGGTCACCATGGCAACCTCAGACACTTCATTTGATACCCCTGACCCACCCCTTTCCTCCCAGGGATGCCTATTTTGGGGAGGGAGGGGGTGTTCCTGCCTTTTTTCTGTTTTATTTCTTTGGAGGTGTTGCTTATATAGGTGTTGTGCCCTGGAGTGGGGGCAGGTTCTCAGCATCTCCAGTATTTTGTAGTGTCCACAACAATTTCTTAGATTTCCCCAAAGAACCCCCCGCTTAAAGGAATTGTGGGGTGACTTGTCATGGTTTCTCAATGAGAAGCAGGCAGTGCCAAGATGTGATTATACATTTCACTTATTTATTTTATATATGTTGCAAATGTATATCTTTCCTTTCAAACAAATACTCAAGGCACCTTATGTTCAAGTAATGAAGACAAAGTCCTAAAAATAAAACAAATAGTACAGAACTCCAAAGGAGCCATAACTGCATTGAAACAAACAGCAACAGAGGGAAAAAGCAAGATCTCTGTATACAAACACTAGAGCATCAGTCAGCACCAAGAGCCATATTATGTCCATATGCCTTGCAAAATAAATATGCTCTTCAGCACTCTCCTAAACCCAGAAAGTGGTGGCCTCCAACAGATTTCTCTTGGTAAAGCAATTCATAATTTAGGGAGACAACAACAGGCATAAGAATGTCAGACCATAACACAGATGGGACTGCGCTGCACATACGGACAAATTCACTATTCAGTGAATAATACAGCTTGTGGAGAAGAATATCTGCCATTGCAATTCACAGAGAAGGATTTGAGTGGTGGGACAAACTTGTTTGGATCTCCACTGTGATAGTGTGGGGTGAGAACTCCTTGCAGTGAGGATCTGACGTTTCTACATTCACATGGTGGAATTCATCATAGCAATGGTAATGAAATGGCATTTTTGTTGCAGTGAGAGTATGTGCAATTGACTATGGGAGAGAGGGAGAAGATGCTTAAAGTCTCCTGTGGGTGCTGTGGAGGAGGCCCCTGGCAAAATGTGGAAATGACTCTGCATTTGGCTTATGGTGCTGCTCCATAACTTCCAAAGCCATCCTTAATCCCCAGCTTCAAAGACCACTCTCAGGCTTATCCTCACTTCCTCCTGTCTTACTGTCTTCCCCTGGGGAAAATCGCTCTTTAGCACTCAATTGGAGCAAATGGCAATTCAAGTTTTTTCTAGATTGAGGTTTGCTCCAATTTAGAGTGAAAGAGCAGGCTTCCCTGGAAAAGGAGTTGGGCAAGTAGAAACTGCAGAAAACTGCTCTGACGCCTGCTTTCTAGGCATGGGACAAGCAGAAGTCTGGATGAGCCCCCAGTGAGAAATGCCAAGTATGGTGCTTACCAGAGCCAGGGTGCCATGGAGTCCTCAGTGCACCTCTATATTGGGAGGGGCAAAGACCTACCCACAGCACCAACCTGTAAGTAGTGCTGCCACCAACCTGCTTATAGATGCTTCAATGTTAGTGGGCTGCAGAGACACCCACATCACTCAGATGCTTATCTTGGAAATGGGGAAACCACCAGAAGACTCTCACAAGTCGCTGCTGGAAGTCAGCCCATCCTTTCCCAGCTTCCTTGTTATCCCAAACTTTGGAGTGTGATGCTAGAGGCTTGTGGAAGATAAACAGTCGTGATCTAAAGCAACCAGGACTCCAAAATGATGAAGAGATTCTTTTAATAAGTAGGGAAGTGGGGTGGGGGAGAGATAAGTGGAGTACTAGATAAAATAAAACATAAACTTGGCATCAAGTTAGCTTAGAGCAAGTTATGAGGTTCAGTTTACATGCCTGGAGGATGGACGGTTCTCAAAGATGTTCCAGTGAAGTGAGAGACTAATAAAACAAACCACGTCACCTACATCAACAAAACTGAAGAACTTGGGCCTATGATACCAGCTTTTCAAAGTCATTTACACCTCCAGCAACCTTCTGCCAACCCTTTGCCTCTTGGCATCCCTCTAGGTACCCTCCACCCCTTTTGGGAACCACTTTCTTAAGATATCTGGAGCCCTGTGTAGTTATTTCTTTGATTCTGAGGGATGGATAAGTTCTCTATTTTTTATGGCAGATCTTTCCACTTCTATCTCTCTTTTGCTGAGAAATGGGTGAAGCATGGGGAGTGGACCAGATAAGGAAGTGGAAACGTAAATATGCTATCTCCTTCACAATTCAGTGGAGATGCTCCATTTCTGCCCTCCATATGAACCTGTTTTTAGTCAAAGGTGCCATGCAAATTCAGCACAGAAGAGGAGAGTGGAAGAAGAGTGCAAGTGGTTGTCGCAAATCAGAATTCCCTGTCTACAAGCCAATGCATGAAACCACAGTGCCACATCACACTTCAAGCGCAAGAAGGAGAGGAGAAGCATGTGTACACTCATCTAACAGGCCAAAACGTATTACCTCCTGGGTAAGTGCCTGATGGTGCCAGACTACTACTGTGTGACAGGACCTTACCAATTGCAGCCATTGATAGGAACAATTTGTGAGGATCCCAACATCTCATTTTTGAAGCAAGCATCTTTCTTGCTGGCCCAAGACATTTTGTTGCTTGAGGTGACAGCCACCTGCTGCATCCTTCGTAACAGAAACCAACTGAACTGGCAATTGTCTTGGGCTGACATATTTGAGCAACTGCTGAGGGTCCACATCCTAAGCAGGGACCCATTGGAACCAGCTCCTCCTCATCCCTATTGCAACCTTCTTGTTTGGGCATAGTGGGTTGAGCAAGGAAACATCTACAGTGGTGCTACAAATGAGGAAGAGCTTCCTCTGCCTGCTTGCTCATTGGCTTTGGCAAGCAAGAAGGTGGTAGCAATGTTAATGAGGCAGAGGAGTGGGAACAGTTGCCAACAATAGAAGTGAGGTGGTAGGCTCACTGAGTGAAGGGAACCCATTGAAGGTGTCTTGCCCAAGTTCTCCTGACTCCCCCACCCCTGCCCAATCCCTGGAGCCTCCATAGGGCAGTTGAATCTTACTTCAACACTGGTAATGGTGGGGAAGCATCTTCTACCACACCCAAGAACAGAAGGGTGTTTAGGGGGTGCAGGCTAGGCCACATGACACACATAGTCCTGACTTCCAAGACTTTGCCTCCAAGTATCTGCCACCTGAGGCAGTTTCCACACTCTGCCAGATGGTAGGACCGGCCATGTCTGTTTGTTAAGAAAATCACTGACTCTGCTGTCTGCTTAGGCTAGCAGGAGCCTGAGTGATTACACACATGTGCTTGGATAACAGCCAGCGCCAAAGTTGTCCCCTCTTCAGAGTTGATGTTTCCCTGATAAAGGGAGAAGCTTTTCAAAGGCTAGAGAAAGCTCTCAGAGACAGGGCAACTCTTACTACTCCCGCTGGGACTATGAACTCTCAATAAATTACCCTCAGAATGTTTTTTGATGTCAGCTTTACCTCAAGGCCCTACCACGGCTGTGGCTAGCTTATAATAAAGTAACTTTGTAAGGAGTTGGATCTCCTGAGATGCTGCCGGGGGTGGGGTGGGGGTGTCTACTGAAACCATGCAGTACAATGGACAGGAAGCAGGGCCTGTTTTGCTGACTGTGCAAGTCCCTGGTTCTTAGGGAGTTATGGTTGAAACAGACATGTTTCAATATTATTATTACTGTTATTAAATTAAATTTCTATACCGCCCTTCATCTGAAGATCACAGGTCAGTTTACAATATAAAAACACAAAAATACATACAGGCAACTTCCCATTTACACAGGGGTGATGTTCTGAGGTACCACACATTTAAGTGAAATCGTGTATGTTGGGAACACCATTGAAAAAGCATGCAAACATCCTCTAAACATCTGGAAAGCCTTGCGAAACCCTTAAAAAAATCCATCAAACTCCACCACAACCACTCCCTCCAAACCTCTATGCTCAAACTCCCAACTCTCCACAGGCCTCAAAGATCAGTGCAAAGGCTCCTAGGTTGGCACTTGCAAAGGCTCATGGGACAGCTAGATGCTAATTTTACATAATTTTTGCCATTTTCATGCTCTTTTAGGGCCATTTTTGCTCTTTTTTGTGCCACTTCCAGGTTCCTGGCAATACGTGCGCCGTTGTGTGTGCCTTGAGCGTGCGTAAATGGGGAATTTCCTGTACCATAATAACAAATATAAACAATAACTCTATCCACAGTTTAAAAGGACATAGATTGTTTAAGTTGTCAAAGGCCTGGGAGAAGAGAAATGTTTTTGTCTGGTGACTAAAGATATGTAATGAGGGCATCAGGCAAGTATCTGTGGGGACTCTACAATCATCTTTAACTTGTGCTATTTTATAATTATACAAAAAGCTCATTATAATTTCGGGCTAGTCTCTATAAACATAATGGGCAATAATACCCTATCTTCGATGACTTTTTTATTTAAAAAAACCACAATTAGTGTGAGCATGTGTACGTGCATGTGTACACCTTTGCCTGTTTTAGAAGCTGGCTATGAAAATAATGGAGCACGCCTTTCATTACCTAACTGAAACTTCAGACATTTGTTAAAAGCCAGACATCCCCTAGACTTTCCTGGAGCGTGCCACAGTCACCAAGTGTAGCTGAGGTGTTCATGAAATAAAGTCTCCCCAGTGCACTGCTCTTGGTTTTTTGTATCCCCAAACATGATGAAACAATACTGACAGATTACCGATTTATTTAGGGTTTGTAGATCCAGCTGTTTTATTGCTTTCTTCCTTATCTCTCTGGAAGCTCTGCATCAACAGCAGAACAAGCTAACAAATGGCTCAGTGCTTCCAGCTGTGATGATCATATTCTTTGCCCAGTCAGCACACAGAGACCTTGGAAAGAGCCAAGGACCAACCCCAGTTCTTTTTAAAACCACCAAATGTGCTTTTAAATTTGATGGATCTTAGAGACGCCTGCATTATTAGCCCCTTGTTAGTACACACAGAGTGGTGGGAAACCCAGGACTCAGGAGTTTTTTTGCCAAGGGTCATATAAACCTTTGTTTCACTTTTGGTTCATGTAACTTTGCTCTGCATGCCCACCTCGAATTTTGCTAGAGTGTATCCCAACATGCAACATAAAATGAGAAATCTAAATTCAGCCAGATTTGCCTGGCTTTGGGCCAGACATCTTATAAACGGCAACATTGTAAGAAAGGAGGAGAGAGTTGAAACATATTTTTAAGGTCTACAATGGAAGGAGACTGCATAGATTTGTAGATTTTCACCCACTAGGGTCCAGAAGACAGTCTGATGTGATGCCTAATTCTGACATAAACTCAGAACTCTGTATCTAAGGGTCAGGTCTAGACAAATGTCTTTTTTCAGAGCTTTTAGAATGAGCACATTTCCAATGGGCCAAACTATAATCAAAGTTGCAGTGTATTTAAATTTTGCAACTACTTTGTGAAGTTATACAAACCTATTACATATGAACAGCAGGCCTGGGAGACTACTGGAGAAAGAACTAAAAGTAACAGTTCTGTGAATTCACTTATCATCTCACTATCCCATGGCCCTGTGGAAAACTATTGCCAGCTCTCAGCAGCACTTTGTGATGCAAAGGGTTAACTTCAGCAAAAAGACTTTCAGCAAGGGGCATTGCTTATTGCCATCACACAATCCCTTGACTATATATATATATATATATATATATATATATATATATATATATTAGAGATCATCAATGCTAATAATAAAGTATGACAACAATATCAAATATTAAAACAAAGCATGAAATTGAAAGAGATGGAAGAAATTTAAAGCATATCTTAAGAATTGCTACAACTTTGAGGAGTGTTAAAGTGTTAAGGGAGAGGAAGATGTATAATTACAGCTATATTTATCTTCTTTTTTCTTTTTTGATTTAAAGTGAAATTGAAATGAGAATAAGTTAAATTTTGATTGATTAAAAGGGTTGCTGAAAAACTGGAAAACTAGGATGCAAAAAGGGGAAGGTATGGGGAAGTCCGAGAAAAGAGGCTTATGAAAATGAGGTTAAGAAAGCAAAATTTATGTTTTGTTTGTGTTTGTTGTTGTGTGTTTTGTTTGGTGTGGTTTTGATGTAAAAATTGGAAAATTAATAAAAATTATTATAAAAAAAAATGAAATTGAAAGAGATGAGATGAGTTGGCTCTCGGTTGTTGTAATGTCCGAAGCTAGATTTCTACAAGCCCAGACTCCGAGGCTAGTCCCCATCAGGAATTCAGAGTGGCTGTTGCCTCCTTCAGGATGCTGAATTTATTGGGATGTGGGTTCTGTCTCAAAGGTGGGCGTGTCTTGTTCAGGCTATAGGAGAGAGAAGAGCTCCCTGTTTCACTTGTGGAACCAGGCACCTGGTTAGGTTTACATAGGGCTCATTAAACATTCAAAATGTGTGATCAGCTCCTGGCCACCCCGATTGTTGTTGACAGGTGTTTCCCTGGAGACAGTTTTATTCTTCTTGGACACAAGCTTGGTGTGTGTAGCTGGAAGAGATAGGCGAACAAGAAGAACAAGTCACATGCTTATCAGGCTTTTCATTTCTCAACGCTTTTCATTGTTGCATTGCTTTACTAAATCTTCATTCCCTGTGCACATGGAAATGTTCCCCTTTCCTCCAGTGGGAATTGGAGGAGCTCAGAAAATGCTGGGAATTTGCAATAAGCGAGGATAAGATAAGAATTCCTTACAGAGGTTGCATAGAGGCTGAGGAATGTGATGTACGGCATAAATGTTTATGTTAAGTCAACTGTATAAACCAACCTTTATAGAGGCATCTGCCCAGGAGAGGAAAGGTTATATAATGGAGTAAGTTTAGTAAAATATTCAAACCTTCTCCTCCCAAGTAGCCTGCTGGTCAATTTCATGGTGATTCTGCATCTCCTGACTGGCTTGCTGTTGCCTCTGATCCTGTAGATGTGGGGAAGATGAGAAGGGCTCTGAAGGCCAACCAGGAACTCAGGTAGCATCCAGTCCCAGAGTAGAGACACCTATATACAGTTGGGTCTTCAGAGTCATTGTCACTGTGGAGTTCTACTGGATGGTCCTGTTCCCTTTGCTCTACCTCCTCTAGGTTCAAGATCTGGGCAGGGCTAAATGCTGACACCACTCACTCATGACCAGTGCTGGATTTATGTATAGGCTAAGTAGGCTGAAGCCTAGGGCCTCTAAATCTAAGGGGCCTCACCAGCCTACCTGCTCCTCAGCAGGCAACCTCCCCTCTCCCAAAATTGCAAACCCAAGACTTCATGAAAGGGCAGGGCAAGTCAGGCCTCTAAATCTAGGGGGCCTCACCAGCCTGTCATCTCCCAGTGACGCAGTCTCCTGTCTCCCAAAACCTGCAGACCCAAGACTTCATGCAAGGGCAGGGCAACTCAGGCCCAGCAACTATGAGACTCAGAGCTAGCCAGTGAGGCCCAATTTGAAGAAGTGGGGCCAAACTTGAGGGTTGTTGTTTTTTGGGTAGGGCCCCAGTTCACAGCCAAATTCTGCAAAATCTTATAGATATAAATAAAATTCATCTAGATTGCCCTGGTGTGAGGGCCGCCTTAGGAGAGGCCCATGGGGCCCAATTTATAACAAACTATAATGACCAGTATTCTGGAGGGAAAGCCATGACTGTTGAAAGTGGTATGATACTGCTTTAAATGTATAGTGCAGAACTCCATGGCATGTTCAAACATGCCTTAAAACAGGGTTGGGGAACCTGTGCCCATCCAACAGTCAAGGATAGTGGGAGGCATGGTAGTCCATTAACACTGGAAGGGCCACAGGTTCCCCAATCCCTGCCTTAAAATGACAACAGGAACTGGTTCTGTGTAACTCTTTTTCTGACTGAGAAACTGAGGAAGGAGCTTGGTTACTTATAGGCTCAAACCTTGACTGGTTCTCTGCTCTCCAGTGTGCAAGCCATCAACTCACACACCATATAGATAGGCTCCCTTACACTGGATGTTGGCACTTGGAGGCCCCTTGTTGGAGGATTAGGGTTAAAACCATCTATAAATTAGCCACTGGCTAATGGAGCTCATACTTGTGGCTTTCCTGAACTCTTTTTTTCTCCAGGCAACATCCTGAACCAGGTTATAACCTATATTTAGAGCCGATTTTGGTCAGGAGATTGGAATTAATAACTTTCCTTCCTGTAAAGAAAACAATCATGGGGATATTTAGAAATTTCCCCCTTCCGTGGCCTCTGCTGGAAAGGCATTTATTCTGACCATGAAATAATACAAATTAACTTGTTAGCACAATATTTACCAAACAGGCCCTACACCCTGTGAGGTCTGACAAGAGGTTCAAACAAGTTCCCCTAAAATTTACGAAACTCAAGGGACATTTATTTTAATGCTTTGAGTAAGTGCCTGCAATTGGCGTGTGTGCCTGCCTTCCATATTATCCGCGTCTCCTGGTTCCATTCACCTATTTTTAAAGACTAAGAGCAGCTCTCAAGTATTGTTCATTTTCTTTCTTTCTCCACAGAAGAAGTGGAGTCATCATCTTGAAGATACAGTGAAGCTAACAGGCTACATGTCTTGATATGCAAGAGCAAAATAATTTATTTCCTGCTGTCAACTGTTGGATACATTCATTATTCCCCCACCCAACCCGAATATGCTTGTTTAAATGTGGAGCCACAAACATCAGTCCTCCCCACCTACCTACCAGTCTCTTAAAGCAATATGCAGCCTGAGAGATAAGGGGCTTCATATATATAGGCTGCCCTTTATGACTTGTCCCTGGTTCATCAACAAACAACCACTTCCTCCTTGGGATACCGCTTCCTGCCATTATAGGGCAGGGTGTGCCCTTCCATCCACCTGCCTGACTCCTGCTCCCAGACCAAACACAAACATCTGACTAGAGACTGGACAATGGAAGGCATTTTCCAGGAACAGCTTTGCAAAGACATGCATTTAATGTCTTCTGTCCTCCCTTTTTGAGGGCTGTGCTGCACCGTTCTCTTCAGAACCTTTTGCTCATTTGACATTCTCCCGTTGATCTACAGCAGCCTTTCTCAACCTGTGGGTCCCCAGATGTTGTTGGACTACAACTCCCATCATCCCTAGCTAGCACGGCCAGAGCTCAGGGATGATGGGAGTTGTAGTCCAACAACATCTGGGGATCCACAGGTTGAGAACCCACAGGTTGAGAACTGCTGATCTACAGTGATTCTGCCAAGACTCCATGACCTGGTTCAGTCTGCATATGTGGACATCTTGTAACACATGCATGTACATTATTAGAAACTGAATGTATTTGCCCCAGAAAGTTCTTTGGCTCACAATGTTAAAGGAGATTGTGAATGTGCATGGTCAGCCTTCATTAGACCAGATATCCCAACACCGGCTTGCTCTCAATGACATTCTTATTGATAACAGTGGAGCTACGGGAACTATATTGACAGTCACTTGGTAGTTTCCGTTATTTTAAATGGAAACACATATTGATTGCTGTAACCTGCATGATTAGACCTTTTGTTTTCTATTTGGGTCAATGATTCCTTGAAAGAGTTTACATTTCTGTAACTTCCCCATCCATATTTAAAGCCCACTCTAGTTTCCAGGTGTGTTTTTTTTCTTTGTTTAGTTGACAGGGAGGACATTGAAATTCAAAGTAGTTCTCCACCCTGGGTGGTTGGGTGCAGGTCAAGTGAAACAAAAGTACACTTCCCAGGGGGCAATACGATGCACACACAAAGCCCATCAAGACACACACAATTAGATCTGACTGGATAGGGCTGCAGATGTTTATAAAGAAAGGTTGACATCAGTGTGTCTGTGAGTGTTAACATTCAGGGAGGCCCACTGTAAACAAGCAAGACTGAACTGCACTGTAGCTGTTAAGAATCCCCTAATTTTCTGCAGATGTACATTAACAGTACCCATTATGTTCATCTTCTGTCTACACAGCATTCCCTGAATGAACAGCTCAAGAGATGAGACAGATGTTACTGTAAGCGGGGAGGGAAGAGAATATATTGGGTGTGATTATGTCAGGCCTTGGGTGGGGGGAGAACATGTTGAATGTTCTTTGAACTATTGGTTCCTTCTGCTATTGACCTTAAAGGTAAAGGTAAAGGTAAAGGGACCCCTGACCATTAGGTCCAGTCGTGGCCGACTCTGGGGTTGCAGCGCTCATCTCGCTTTATTGGCCGAGGGAGCCGGCATACAGCTTCCGGGTCATGTGGCCAGCATGACTAAGCTGCTTCTGGCGAACCAGAGCAGCGCACGGAAACGCCGTTTACTTTCCCGCCGGAGTGGTACCTATTTATCTACTTGCACTTTGACGTGCCTTCAAACTGCTAGGTTGGCAGGAGCTGGGACTGAGCAATGGGAGCTCACCCCGTCGCAGGGATTCGAACCGCCAACCTTCTGATTGGCAAGTCCTAGGCTCTGTGGTTTAACCCACAGCGCCACCCGTGTCCCTGCTATTGACCTTAGATCTGTCCAAAAAAGGCACTCCAAGTCCATATTTATTCTAAGAGGGTTTCATTTGTTACAGCACAGAAGCCTTAGAGACTGCTTCCCTCTCTCAGTCTTAGATCAGGATCACAGAAAGTTCAGGTTAAGTCAAATGTCCACCACTGTCAAGCTGTCCCGTTCCCCCACCCACCTGGTTGTTGTTAAGATGCTTAATGCTTTTTCTGTCAGTTCAGATTTTGCCTTTTTCACACAAGTCCTTACTGCATCAGCACCCTGACTGGAAGTATCTAGTTAGGGGTTGACAAACAGGAGCTCAGGTTCTCATAGGTTGGATCCCTCCAGCAGTAGAAATGAGGCTCCTTGGTAGGTAAAAGCATGGGTGGCGGAACGGGGGGTGGGGTGGGCAGGGGAGCACACCCCCCCAGCACTATCAGGGAGGCGAGTACCACTGCAGTGCACCCCAGACATGCGCCGCACCCCCCCCACCGCGCAGGGCACCACGCCCCCGCAGGTGGCACACCACGTCCCCAATGCGCCATGTCCCCGGGATGCACACCACTCTCACGGAATGCACGCCAGCCACGCCACCACCTGCTCTCCACCCCCGGTGCCAGAGCATGCAGCTTCACCATTGGGTAAAAGGTAATGGTAAAGGACCCCTGGATGGTTAAGTTCAGTCAAAGGGGACTATGGGGTTGCAGCGCTCATCTCACTTTCAGGCCGAGGGAGCCAGTGTTTGTCCACAAACAGCTTTCCGGGTCATGTGGCCAGCATGACTAAACTGCTTCTGGCATAACAGAACACTATGACAGAAGCCAGTGTGCACAGAAATGCCGTTTACCTTCCCGCCACAGTGGTACCTATTTATCTGCTCACACTGGTGTGCTTTCAAACTGCTAGGTTGGCAGAAGCTGGGCAAGAACAACGGGAGCCCACCCCCGTCACAGGGATTTGAACTGCTGACCTTCCAATTGGCAAGCCCAAGAGGCTCAGTGTTTTATATCACAGAACCACTCACGTCTCCTTGGTATTCACCTCCTCTGGTATTTGTGGAGCCCTGTCTCCATAGGTTTACAGGATTTGGCCACAGATGGCTCTTGTGGTAAAGGTCGATAGACAACTATGGGTTTTTTTGGGGGGGGGAGGAGGCTGAATTAATTGGCCAGTGCTCCTGGGTACCCAGCACAAACCTCTCTCAATGGGCTAGTCCATAAGAAAGACTGACAACTCTTATTGTTGGGTGGGGGTCTCTTGCCCATATCCCAAGGATATAGCTATGTGTGAAGCCCATTTCCCATAATCCAGTTTTCTACCAGATCCTTAATATCATCCAAAGAAACCCAGATTCCTCATACTTTTTCACAGGACTAACCTTCTACAGGAATTCCACGGAGAAGGACAAGTTCAGGCACAAAGTCTTCAGCCACATAAATAGGAATCTACAAGAGAAGCCAATATTAATGCAGGCAATAAATATGTTGCCACATGCCCATTGGCAGAGTCTGGTAGGTGAAAAATAACTTCTTTATACCCCCAAAGCAAAAAGGCTTGATTGGACAAAAATGGGGAAACCAAGCTATTTCTGTGATCGATGTTATTTAAAGGCGCAAACGAGTGAAAATGCCCAGTGTTTTCCACGCAGTGGCACGGGGCCATGTGGCTCCAGAGGAGCACAAGTAGCCTGTTTTGTTCCAGGAACAATTAGTGCATTCCATCTGAGCCACTGGGCAGGGTGCAGAAGGAGAGAAGAGGCTTCCTCATAATAGCTTTGGTCAGAAAGCTCCAAGTTGGTGGGAGTTCCTCCAGACACTGTCCAGAAAGCAGGCCGCTAAGCTGAGAAGTCCTGGATTTCCCTCCCCTCCCCATGCCAGCCAAACTATGCTGAGAATGCATAGGCTTCAGATGAAGCTGAAGCAGATACTTCACAACCAAGGAGGAGTAATGTTCCCAGCGGAGGACAAGGAACACTCAAGAAGGGAGGGCTGTCTGGAGCTCAGAGAACAATCCCTATGTGTGAAGCTGAGAGATATTTGGAATGGATTACATAGAAAGGGGGAGGGATGCTGCACACGAGGAAGGAGGGGAAGGGGTGGCTGTGTGTGCTGCAAGTTTATTTACTGCTGCTGTCTAATAAGAGAGTATGGCATATCAGCTAGAGTGTTGGTTGGAGGTGGAGAAGCCAGCTTCAGATCTTGCTCCCTGGGTGGTTTTGAGCAAGAGACTGTCTCCATGGTTAACTTATCTCACTTCTTGTGACCTGAGTTCTCCCAGTAGGAAGGGCTCAGAATACCAATAAAATAATAAGGGTACTTAGGATTGCAATTCTTCAAGACATTTATTAGCGAGTAAGGATAGGGAAACGGCGTTTCCGTGCGCTGCTCTGGTTTGCCAGAAGCAGCTTAGTCCTGCTGGCCACATGACCCGGAAGCTGTACGCCGGCTCCCTCGGTCAATAAAGTGAGATGAGCGCCGCAACCCCACAGTCGGCCACGACTGGACCTAATGGTCATGGGTCCCTTTACCTTACCTTTGAGGATAGGGCAGACATTTTGTACAGTACACAAAGCTACCTAATTCACCCCTCCCAAAATATACAGGCAAAAAATGCAGCTAAGCTTCAAAATTCCCACCTCTAGGAATTTTTCAATACAGTGCAACCATAAAATGTGCACAAAACTTGTATATTAGAGGAATGTGTGCATGGAAAAGGTACATGTTAATAAAAACAACCAAGATGCATTATATTATAGAAAGTTGTTTACAAAGTGTGTGTAATAGGCAGAACTACATAAAAATCTGTACATAAGGAGAAAAGCACACTAAACTGTTGGCAAACTTGCATGAGAACTTTTTTCTTAACTCACAAACAGATGCAGAAATGTGGCAGGTTGGTAAAATGAGAAAGGGAGAGAAACTAAAACCGATAGATTTGTCTATGACTACTAGGGAGCAGGGTTAAACCACAAAGCCTAGGACTTGCCAATCAGAAGGTCGGTGGTTCGAATCCCCGCAACAAGGTGAGCTCCCATTGTTCGGTCCCTCCTCCTCCCAACCTAGCAGTTCGAAAGCACGTCAAAGTGCAAGTAGATAAATAGGTACCGCTCCCGTGGGAAGGTAAACGGTGTTTCCTTGTGCTGCTCTGGTTCACCAGAAGTGGCTTAGTCATGCTGGCCACATGACCTGGAAGCTGTACGATGGCTCACTCGGCCAATAAAGTGAGATGAGCGCTACAACCCCAGAGTCGGTCACGACTGGTCAGGGGTTCCTTTACCTTTACCTTACTAGGGAGTAAGCCTCATTGAATCTACCTGAGCTTGCTTCTGAGTAAAGCTGAGCAAATGTGCATTCCCTTTGCTACCTTTGTTCCATCCATAGGATTCTTTGGCAAAATGGCCATGATTTACCTGGCTGGAATCTATTCAAATGTATTTGGATATGGAAAAGCTTCATCATTCTAGACAACAGATATGCATCTTAGTTTTAATAGCTTTTTCCAGTTGTCCAACAGCGGTGCAAATCAGAGGTTAATTGGCAGATTTTTTGTAGTGTTTTGCTGGCTGCTACCCAGTCAAGCATGAGCTGCTTTCACAGGACAAATGCATGGGCACCGAACGAGTGGACAGGGGAGCAGGAATATATCCACTTTCTCTGCATCTAGTGAACTGTGAACAGAGCTTGCAGGAATATACAAGTATGAACATAACCAGGGTTCCCAATCCCACAGAGAACAAGCAGTGATCCCGCTTCTCCATGCATGTGTGAAAAGAACAATCGATACTTTGCTAGCAGAAATGCATGCACTATGCTGTGCTTGTGCATTAATAGGAGGTTGGATTAGCTGTTCTTTGAGATCCCTTCCAACTCTCTGTCTTTAAATAGGTCAATTTTGTGAAGGTGAAATACATACTGCATTACCATGGCATATATGCCATCTATACTGCTCAATATTAATTCTCTTACATCTCAACTTTCAAATACTATTTAACATTGACTACTACTGCATTATCATCACGAAATGCAGCTAAACAGGATACAACCTATGATATATTGTCTGGGGAATTTTGGGTTGTTTGAAAGCTTAGCAGGTTCCATAGGAAGAACAACTGAGAGACTATTATTCATCCACCAGTTCCCATATTCCTTTGCTAAGTGATGTACCATTGCACACTAGACGTTAGTACTGCATTGCATGCCAACAGCCAAAATAAGCCAAAATATTAACTGTCAGATATCAAATTCTGAACCTGCATATCTGTGGGTGTCAAACGCAAGCATCTGGAGAATATCCAGAAAGAATATCCAGCTCCAAAGATCTTTGCCAAGTTGGCTCGAAAGTGAACTGGCTTCACATCCTGATACTGGACACTTACAGGCTGGAGCAATAACATAAAAACTGTGGCAATTGTGTTATTTGGTGGTTGTGAAACTTCACCTGTTGATTACTCCCCAGAACACAGTTCATGAGAGCAAAGAACCACTTTGTCGGTTAATTTATGAATGACAAAGAGAATGGACACTGTACTTTCTTCCCTTAAGTATGGTCCAGTCTCTTCCCTTAGACGAGGGGCAACCCTGCTGTAGCACTGTATTTAGATTTCCTACTTGGGAGCATACATAGATCCTGAGTCACATGTCAACTTAGGCTCTCAGTTGCACACTTCATCATGGGCGTGTGGCCTGGCCTGGAGTTATTAGACACCCATATCCTTGAAGCCTGAGGTGATTTGCTTGACTTCTTCCCTTGAGTCTATGGGGCTCATCCACTGGCACTGGAACCCATTCCAAAGGCCCCTCTAGAAGATTTTTCAAAAGCAGCTCTGAAGAGGCTGCTCCTGAGTTTTAGGAATCCCCAAGGTAGGCAAAGGAAATCCTTACCTCCTCTCAGTCATCAGTCAATAGAAGGTCAGTTCTTCGTTCAAGAGGTCAGTGTCTGGTTCTGAGTCAGAGCATGGCAGTTACCAACACCTGTGTGAAGCCCAAATTCAGTAGTCATGGTTCAATAGAGAACACAGCTATTCCCCACTAACTGTCTCCCCAATTCCCCAACTAAATCAGTTGATTTATGGGTCATTACAAAAAAAAAAAGAAAAATTCCAAAGTCCCACCCCTTATAGTGCATCTCTGTGTTTCTCCCACTGAGAGCAGGGCTTCTTGCTCTCCAGCCACTAGAACTCAAATTTGTTTTGTAATTTGTGGAGTGAGGCTATTTCAAACCCATAATGAGGAGCTGCTGCTTGTAGCCCTCTGTCTCAGAACTGCAGGCCTGAATCCAAAGTCTTGAATGTAATGGGAATCTAATTGTGCCTTCCACTTGATTAGATTATGCTGCTGCATTTCCTAATTCATTTATGTTCAGTTTGCAATCCATCATGAACCCGGTGCCTCCACTGATATACTGCCAATTGCTAGCATGAGGGCCATTAATGTCTGAAATGTTGTTTTTGAGAGGCCGGTTGTGGGTAAATGCATCAGGGTTTGTTCACCAATTAGCGGGTTTTCAGGAACCAAGCTCTAAGCTGAGTGATGAAACACTAGCTTGTGCTAGGATGGATTTAGGAGCTGGGACATGGGCCTGTTTAAAGTGCTCCTGTAACTACCATCATTCTAAGAACAGAATATCACTAGCTTTAAGGCCATAGTTAAAGATAAGGGACAAGGCTCTCATTCCCAATAAAGAGAATGATGGATTGCTACAATTCTAGTGATTTAATCTTATGGAAAAGACTGTTGCTAGGAGAGATGCTTCTTCATCCTAAACAGAATAGCTGTGTTCAGAGAGGGAACTCATATTTTTTCAAAGATAGGGCACTCTCTCTCTATTAATACCTGGCCAAGAGCTACCAGAACTTTAACCTCACCTGGCCAGCTTTTAATAGAGCTAGCATTGAGAATCAGATCCCAATGTGATTGCTGTCTGCATACCAAAAGGTCTACTCCACTGATTTCAGTAGAAGATTGTGCATGCAAGGCAGCCTCCTCCCATCTGCATTAATATGGAAAAGTTTGTATCTGGGGGAGCTTCATCTGAACCAATTAGAAATAAGTCTTGAAAGAACAAGTTAATTTGTCTGAAGTTGAATAAGCTTGGAGTCCTTATTACCAGCCATTTTTGTATGTGTTAAAACATGACTAGCTTGCAATGAGAAAGAAATTGTTTCTTCTAGCAACACTGAAACTTCTTGCCATTATCTTTCAAAGCTACACTAGTGTTGGATAAAGTTCTGTTATCTCAGTAGCTGGGTAACTGACTCTGGCCTGCACATTGGCCATGTAAAATCTTCTTGTATTTTTCCGGATTGAAGTGAGCATTCATGCCAGGTTGACTAAAGGGGTTAGCAAGCATGAAATGGCCCAAAGTGGAGAGACCTAAGATTTGGGTGTAGACTGTTTAATCACGGCCCATTACACGTTTAACCTCCATCTGAGTCACTGTAGTGGGATAACCAAAGTCTGGATTCTCTGGCAAATTAACTCTGACTCTTCAAGCCCACACATCTTAGATATACTTTCCATAGATACTGGACTTTCAAGTGCTTGTATCAAAACTTCCATGCCTACAATGGAGCTGTTTGTGCCTCTATGCCTGCGTCATCACTGATTTATGATTACCTGGGTGACTCTCAGAAGAAACCTACCTTGGTGAGTTGCATATATGTTGCAAAATGTGGAGAGAAAGCAATTCTGCTCACAGGCCTGGCTTCCCCAGAGAAAGACTTGTTTGCATTAGAGGGAGATTGCTCTAATCCATTATGTGGAAAGAAAATACTGTAAACATGAGGCTGGGATATATTGTGCTGAAGCAGAAGGCTCAAAAGTGGTGCTTGAGCACTATGCTCTTTGCGACTGGGTGGGTTTTGAACCAATGGATTTGTGCTGTGATCAGTAATGAAAGCATTCAGACTACTCCCCACCCACTGCCCAGGGAGGGGCCCATCATTATCTAAAAAAAGAAACCGGATATACTGCAGAATATAAATATTCACTCTGCAGGGGGCTTGTGATGTCATCGCAGGGTTACCTGAAATTCATGTTAGCGATTTTGTTTCACCTGTGAAAATATTCTTTGTAACTCCCTGTACTGTAGCTTTGCAGTCGAAGAGCAGACTAAATGTAAACAGGCATTGAAAGTAAATAAGAGCATCTTTTCTTCTACGGTATAAGGCTGACACATAGCCAAAACAGAAAGAAGTAAAGCAGAGGGGATCTAATGGATGCATAATGACATCTTGGTGCAGAGAAGGAGGATACCACATCAAATAATTATACATTCTGCCTTTATAGTATTTGAGTGGCTGCAGTAAATGCTGTAGGACAGAGCACTTAGCGTAAATGCATAATATGGGTACCAGATTTCTCAGGGTAACACAGCCTGGAATGCTTGCAAATTCTATTTTGAAAAAGCAATTATCAGCTGTGGAGTTGTGAAGTCACAGATGCCATTACCATTAGTAGCACAGCACCCCCTAGCAAAAAGCCAGAGAACTTGCTCTGCTAATGACTCAAAGGCAGACAACCATATGCCACAAGGGCTTCCCAAAGTGTGAAATGGGGCTTCTAGGGTGGCTTGTTCTCCTTTTCTGAATTCTTCCAGACCTTTTTCACAGGCAGCTTAATTGGGTCTGGTGTCATTGTATAATTTCCCCCCCTCCCTGTTTTAACCACTTGTGTTTGTAGGTTTCTGGGGAGGTGGGGTTGCAAATGGCTGCATGACTCCCAGTTTGTATGCTCCTGTCCTGGAAACATAATGTGTGCAACCTGCTCTCTCTGTTTTTTTAATCCGCCTGACTTGAAGATGAGAACATTGCACCCCTGACTGAGTCTGGCTTCTGTCAGGTTAATTATCTGTAAGAAAGGCCGAACAACTACTCATTGACACTCATCCCAGGACAAAGATTAAGCATTCTGAGCACTGGGAAGGGTCTGTTGATTTCTGAAGTATGTTGAGATATCTTTGGGGAAATCCCACATGTGCGTCTGTACGCAAAGCTCAGCATCGCTCATGGCAGCAGCTAATATTTCAAGAGAAGACATCAGCACTTTCCCTTCGCCTGCCCTGGAAATATAAAAAAGGGTGGGGGTGAAAGGGAGCAGCTCAGTTTCAACAGTGTGGTAGCAGGAAGTCACCCCCTCCCAGTTAGTTCACCAAGGAAACCGGCGGCAAGGTTGCTCGCGAGTCTTAACGGCTTTTGCGGTTCCCCTCTCAGTTTCCCGGCCCTTCTTTTTCATAACCTGAAAAGCATTAAAAGGGGGCTGTTTTCATTGGTCCTGGCCCCAGAAGAGTATAGAATGTGTCTGAGGCCCAAGTGGGGGAGAAATGTAAATGCAGGAAGCATGAAGCTGCAGAGATATATTCCTTCAGGACCAGCGGCATTTTTATCTGCTGATTCATTGCTTCCTTTTTTTGCATCTGGCTTCCTCTCCAGCCCTATACCTTAATTTGTTGACTAATTAATTTGCTATTTACAGCTCTGTTTGCTTGTGAAAACCGCCAGCCCACCTCCGTTTGCTCTATGTCTCAGAATTGCACTCTGTCGCCATTGATAGTACGCTGCGTCCTTTTCCCATTCTTATTTATGTGTCAGATCTGGAACAGCTCACTCCCCAAGACTATTGCTGTTGCAAGTAAGGTGTATAACATGCTCTGCATTTTACAGTTTTTTGGGTTTTTCCAGCTGTCCAAGGGTGGGGAAGGTATGTCTGTCTGCATGACTGGCCTCTGCAGAAGAAAGAAGGTCTCCCTTCAGATAGATTTTTATCTGAGCTTGGTGCAGAGTTAAGCTCAGAAATGCTGTTCATGTGGTATTCTCCTCTAGTCCCATATAGCCTGAAATGTGTACCTGCTGATGTGTACTACCAAGCCCAGTGCTTTTTTTCTGGGGGGATGCATACCCCCAGTGGCATATCGTGGGTTGTCAGCACCTGGGGCAAGGCAAGTAATTTGCACCCACTAACCCGTGGATTTTAGCACTCGAGTCTCTTCTGCGCCCCCCCAGATGTTGTGCCCGGTGCAGCCGGGCCCCCCTGCACCCTCCACGCTATGCCACTGCATACCCCTAAACATTTTCTGAATCTATCAGGAGAAGAAACTAAAAATTGTAAAAAAAAAGTTCCTTCTCTAGCACAGTAAATTGTCAGTTCTGTTCCTTATCCCTGATGACAGCCTCATTTCCTGTCACGGTGTATCCTGAATATCAAACGGAAGTGAGCATTTAATGTGTCAAGTTGGAGTTGGAATTTAGCACGGTGATTGGTCAGTTTCATTGTTACCACCTCCGATGGTGGCTTTGTTTCCTTTCGCAGTGTAATGCATGCTCTTTGTACTTTTGTCCATTTACTGTATTTATTTTTCCTTATTTGAACTATAAAATGATGGTTTTCTTGAGTCAAAATGAGAGTACCCCTAAACATTTTATTTTTTTTTGGGGGGGGGGAGCACTGACCAAGCCCATTTCAAAGTTTTAGTGTTGTTCTACAAAGCCCTGAGCACAAGACTCGTCATTGTTTTTAGGGCAGGGGAAGACTTGTCTGCATGACACAGGAAACATGAAAGCATGCAAAGTCCACCCAAAATGAAAAACCTCCAAAATAATAAGCAAAATGCCAAGATCTGGAGAAGTTGCATTGGTGGGTGGAGGAAAGGATGCTCAGCAGCAGCTCTGAAAGGCACTTTTGAGGGTGTGCTTTCTGCTGCTGTGAAATGCAGCAAGGCAATCTGAAATATGCTCAGAGTTGAGAGTGGATTTCATGCTCTTTATTCAGCTCATAGTGGTGAGGAGGAATGGAAGTTCCCCCGGAATGTCTGCTTTATATACATTATTTATACAATGGGCCCCATGTGATTGGCTAATTCCGGGATTCTCCTTTAGGCCAATCAGGTTGCGGATTCACTTCCACCTGGAGCTGGATTGGGTGGCTCCTGTGGACCAATCAGACTGCTGCATTTTGGATCCTATTCAACTCAGTACAGAACACAATCCATAGGAAATCTGCCAAGGGAAGGGCCATAGCTGAACACATGCGTTGCAGGCCAAAAGTTCTGGGTTCAATATCTGGCACGTCTGACATGGCTGGGAAAGATGGCATGAAACTATAGAGAGCCACTGCCAGTCAATGCAAATACAAAACTGAGCTACATGGGTCAATGATCTGCCTCTGCTGCATAAGGCAGCTTCTATGGAATCTCTTCCTCCAGGCTCTGCTCTCACATAGCACAATATGGAGGCAATATCATTTCTGCAGGGACTTGTGTGGTCTTTCCATTTAATGTATTGAATCAGTTGTCTGAGTGGGTGGGGGCTGGGCTGGCTTTAGGCTCTGTTGATGGGTGGGGAAAGACTCCTCAGATCTGGCATTGATCAGTCGGTGGGATGTTTGTTTAATTGTTAGGCTGTGTAAATAAAGACAGGATAACATTCCCCGTAGGGCGGAGGCCCACAAGAAGGCCAGACAACACTTATACTATCCCCAATGGGATAAGGGTGGAGTAGAAGTTGAGATGAAATAAACTAAACAGAGGTTTCCAGATGGCCAGGGCTGTCCTGGACAGTGGAACCATGCTGCTTACAATCGCATTAGATTTAATGCATGAGCAAGTTTATCACAGTTGTCTGACTGTTATAATGTGCTCCTGTTGTGGAATTTAAGGTTTTTAGTTTAGGATTCCAGCGCATGCAGTCCTGATCCAGCTTCACATAGTAACACATAACGGACTGATATGCCAATGCACAGTATAGCACCATTGGCACTCAAATCAGTTCCATAGGGTTCAAATGAGAACCACAGGACAGGTGTGGATGTGCCTTGGAATGAAGATCTGTACCTGCAACATTCGCAGAAGTGGCCCAGAATTCTCTCCTGCTGGATCAGGGTCATTGACATAAAGAATATAATGGCAATATTAGGTGAAAGTCCAACACCTCTCTTCTTCCTAGAGGAAACAGGCACCCAAGGAGGCTGTGTCCATGCAAGCAAATGATATTTGTGCCCATGCAAGCTGCTAGATATTCCTACACTGGGGCTGGGTTCAAAAATGGTGAATCCAGTGCTTCCACTTCCTTGCTTGGCCTCCCTTTAGTGCTGGCAGGGAACAAGGGTGACACTGAACCTCAGCAACAATCACAGTGCCCAGCCCTTGAAAATTAAAAGCCCTGCTTCAGGCTATCCATATGCTAGCAATCCGGTGTGAGAATAAGGCGGAGCACCGAAATACATTCAATACAAAGTGGGACCACACCTGACAA
Source organism: Podarcis melisellensis (assembly GCF_964234715.1). Taxonomy (NCBI): domain Eukaryota; kingdom Metazoa; phylum Chordata; class Lepidosauria; order Squamata; family Lacertidae; genus Podarcis; species Podarcis melisellensis. The sequence goes on from NC_138529.1 coordinate 39,039,955, forward strand.
CCATTTTGCGACATTTATTTCTGAGTCACTCATATGTGGCTTCAAGAAGCAGTTGTGCTGACTCACACTTTGTTGAGAGATGCTGCCAATCTGTTGTCAAGGAACTGTGGGGTAATTCTTATCCCATGATATCTCGTGATATTTCTGTCCCCTACACATCTCCCCAGAGATGTCAACAAAATGGGCAAACCTTAGGATGCTTGGGCCACCTCTCCCTCGTCTCCCCACCCAAAACTCTGAAGCAGAATATGTCTTCTGCTTTTCTTTCAGACTCTGGCCGCCACCACTAGGGTCAATGTAGGCACTGGAGCTTCACCTCGCCTTACATAAAAGGCTAATTCCCATGCTCAAACCTTTTCTCAAGTCTTCTCGTTCCTCTGTTAGATACAGACAGTGCCAGATTTACGTATAAGCTAAACAAGTTATAGCTTAGGGGCCCCACTCTCTTGGGGGCCCCCAAAAAAAATTAAAGAAAAAAAACTGGATGTAAATTTCCAAAATATAAAATAAAAAATAAAATAAAACCTACATACAACTACAGTGTTTTGTGTTGTGTAGGCTCCTATGATGTAAGTAATGGCCCCTGCCTGCTAGCCTGCTCCCTAAAATATCACATATTTTGTTATGTGCAAATGGCTTTAGATACCCATTAGGTCCATAAATTACCATATAGCATATATCCAACACAAAAAACCAGTGACAATTTGTTGTTGACAAAGGACAGCTGGACATATAAGGGGCCCCATTACCTTCAGTAGCTTAGGGCCTCATCAAACCTAAATCCAGCTCTGGATACAGACATAGCATCTCCAAAGTGAACCTGCCCATGCACTTCCTCTAGCAACAACAGCAGCCCTGGGACCCACAGCGGCAAATTCCTTAAACAGGAGCTATGTCTCATGGGAGGAAGGGACACCCCCAACCCTTGGCGACGGCTGCTCTCTGCAACCGATGGCATTTTTTTATTAAAGCTTTTCTATCCCTTAATCAGAGAAAATGGTAGGAAGCAATAACTCCACAGGCCTATCTATTCCTCATTCAATATAAAGTGCTACAGGAGAGCATCAATAGAATATTGTGATTACATTCTAGTCTTCTTGCAACCACCAGCACACATTTGTACTGCCAAAATGCATATACCTCTTGGGGATGCAAATGGTGCTATCTTCTCCAGGAGTTGATTTGGCTAGGGATGTCTGTGGTACCCATTCCTTATGTATCCATTAGCGAGTGACTCAGCAAATGTCCAACTCACTTATGATGTATCGGCTTCCTTTTGAAAACCAAAGTCTACAATTATGCTCACTGCGTGTTGTCAGGGTGGGAAACAGCAAAGGGCCAAGGGGGGCTGTTTGGACAGCTCTTTCCAGCCACAGAAAGGTTGGGCCTTTTGGGTGTGTGTTTTCTGCCCGGCCAGCTAACTTACAATGGTGATATGTGCACCAACAGAGGTGTGGAGGAAGCATCCTTTTCAGGCAATCAATAGCAATTGGATTCATTATGGTGCCAGGAAGGGGCACATGCATCTGCAGAGCAGCTTCAGCCACTCCTGAACTAGTTCCCAGGGGGTGGGGTGGGGAGTACAAAGTGGCATGAAATAGCCCTTTGCTGTTTCCCAGAAAATAAATGCATCCATCCTTCCTACATATCTTGTGTCACATTGCATCTCAGATGTATTCTATCCGAGATAAACATTTAGTCCTCTACCCATTACTACTTCCATAATATTGTAATATTTAAGAACCACCCCCAACATATTTAATGTCTCCTCTTTAATCATTCTTAATTGACATGAGACTCTTAATCTCAGGGTTGTGTGCTCAAGTCCCAGGTTGAGCAAAAGATTCCTGCATTGCAGGGGGTTGGACTAAATGACCCCCGTGATCCCTTTGAACTCCAGAATTCTTCATTCTTTGACACGTGATTCCTCCTTGTTTCTCATGGGCATGTACATCAGTGGGTAGGCTCTCTCTCTCTCTCTCTCTCTCTCTCTCTCTCTCACACACACACACACACACACAGAGAGAGAGAGAGAGAGAGAGAGAGAGAGAGAGAGAGAGAGAGAGAGAGAGAAAGTGAGAGTGCTCCTGTTAAAATTGACATATTTAGGTACAAACTTTGTCAGTTTCACAGAGTTCAGAATCTGGATTTCCGGTGAAACTAGCAAGCTTGGTCTGAAACCTTTTATATCCTCATAGGAGAAAAATAAACATTCAGAAAGGACTTCAATCAAAACACCCTGATCCAGTTCATATGGGGAGCCTTCAGTGCTATCATGGGAAATGTTGAAGCGCAGCCTTGAATCACGATGGACTTCACAGCTACACACCCAAGGAGACTTGAAAAATGCAGGCAGCTGTGTTACTTCTACACACATAAACACCAAAGAGCTTCAGTGCATGGCACAATATCAGCACCAGCAGGATGTAAACACTACTGAGTTTGGTGGTGCTTACTTCTGAGTGCATGGGCTCAATTGGTAAATTTATATAATAATTATTATAAAAATAATTTTTTAAAAGCAGACAGCTCAAATGCAACCCTTAGCTTTCCATGAGAAATGCAAAGAAGTGTTCCCATTTAAATGGCAAGTGTAAATTAGAAACTCCAACACAGAAGAAAAGAGCAGTATCTGCTTGATTATTTTCCTCATTCTTTGAGTACCTCTATGTGAATATGTCACAAACAAACTCAGAAGTCTCATTATCACCTCATTCATTTGCCAGACCAAGTTGGGTCCATCAATTGCCCTGGTGCTCAGTCCATAGCTCCTGCTCTGAAAAGAAACCCCCGAGTTCCATTGCCCTGCATCCCTCCCCCCGCTCCACTACTGGGAGATCCTCGTGTGATATACAGCCTTTTTGCCCAATTGTGTTGCCTATATGAAGGAGCAGTCAAACAAGGGACTCCTTGTTTGACTGCTCCTTCATATAAAACTCTCCATCTGGAAAACTTGCACATTTGGGGAACAGACTAAGGAAGAGGAGAGCCAAGATAGAGAGCTTCTTTTTCATGCATATTCATTCCACACACAGAGATTTCCTCTCTCTTTTTCTTCTTCTTTTTTTACAATCCTGCAAAATTTCTCCACAACCTGAGGACAATTTGAGCATGAGGGCAGCTCCACACAAGCAACTGTGCATTCCCATGATATCAGCCTTGAGCTTTAAAACCAAGTCATCAATAATTTGAATCTGGGACCTAATACAATCTCCTTAACTAAGCAGAAAACAAATAGAAACAAACAAACAACAAGCATTTGCTTTCATTCCTTGGAAATGGCAGAGAACAAATAAGGTTCTGCTTTTTTTTTTTTTAAACAGAGACTGAAAAACGAATGTCCAACAGAAGGAAGACCATTTCTCCATCCACTTGGATTGTCTTCAGAATCCAATAATTGTGTCCATTTTCTGTTAACTGTGTGTTAGGGCAGTTCATCTGACTTGAGAAAAAAATATATGCCAGCGCTTCTGGTGGATTGTTCTACAAGACAGAGCGATATGCACCAATGTAACATGCAGCATTTTATGGCCGAGAGTGTAGGATGCAATAGCATCTAGTATAGAATTTATTTATTCACCGCCCAAGCTGTTTTTAGCTGGTGGATTAGCTAAATGTGGGATGCTGGTATGCCATCCATCTCCTGACATTGCTAAAATCCAACCCAGGTTTCCAGCCTAGAGGGTGGCATTCTTTGGATGGCAGCAGAAGCTTAGATCAGCTTGGCATTCCATTCCCTTTGCTTAAGTGACCAGCATGAGCTTTTGGGTGACAAAACTGGGTACCACTCAAGCCTTCTCCCCTGCATGCTATACAAACACATACACACCCTTCTCAGGGTTACAGTTCCCAGCAACCCTTAGCAAACTACAGGGCCCAGAAATCTTTGAGAGGAAGAGCAGGCTTCAAATGTATGTTAAAGGTACAGTATGCACACAGCATACCTAATGTGGGTTGCTTGTCTCAATTGTCTTAGCTGGTAAACAGGCTTTGTGGAAATTTGCAGTGCTTCAAAAACCTGCACGCTTGGTCTGGCTACACCTAACAACAGGGCAGGAGAAACAACCATGTCCCACATGGGCAATGATGTCCATCATTAAACTCTCTTTTCCAGTTCCAGATGCAGCTTATGGCTAGATTGAAGTACATGTGGTTTCCTTCTTTGACTAGATACCATAGGAGAAGCACCGGAAATAGGGAACTGGTATCTGTTCCATGACAGATCATGGGTGGAGGGAGACCCAGGATGTGTGATGGCATTAAATAATTCTCACAAGTGTAACTTGTACTCATGCCTTTCTTTCTTTCCTTTTCAAAATAAATTTTATTTATATAGTTTTCATAATCATATAAACAAAATAAAGCATTACGTTGAACATTGACTTCCCTTCCCCTCTTCCATGTATTACCCCTTACTGCTGCATATACTAATTACTCCACATTTCCCTTTCTCCATTTTTCTCAACATATTTTTTACTGCTGAATTTACTCTAATCCAGCTCAAAACAAAAAAAAATCTTTCCAGTAGCACCTTAAAGACCAACTAAGTTAGTTCTTGGTATGAGCTTTCATGTGCATGCACACTTCTTCAGATACACTGAAACAGAAGTTTCCAGACTCTTCTATATAGTGAGAAGGTGGGGAGGGGTATTACTCAGGAGGGTGGTGGGAATGGGTGATTGGCAGATAGCTGTGATGAGCCTGTTAATGACTCTTAACGACTGCAATAGGTCTTACAGGAAAAAGCAAGGGGTGAGAAGGTGAAAAATGGCTTTGTCATGTATAGTGAGATAAGAATCCAAGGTCTTTGTTCAGACCAGGACTCTCCATGGTTTTAAGTTTGGTGATAAGTTGCAATTCAGCAGCTTCTCTTTCCAGTCTATTTCTGAAATTCCTTTGTAGTAAAACAGCTACTTTGAGATCTTGTATAGAATGTCCTGGGAGATTGAAGTGTTCTCCTACTGGTTTCTCTGTCTTGTGATTCCTGATGTCCGATTTATGTCCGTTTATTCTCTGGCCTGTTTGTCCAATATAGAGAGCTGAAGGACACTGTTGGCATTTGACGGCATACACAATGTTAGACGATGATCAATTAAATAGTCCCGAGATGGTATGTGTGATGTTGTTGGGGCCAGTAATGGTGTTGTCCGTGTGTATGTGGCAGCAAAGTTGGCATCTGGGTTTATTGCAGGCTCTGGTGCCAGTGTCCGTGTTAGGTCTGGTTGTAGTATTATTGTGGGTTAGGAGTTGCTTAAGATTGGGTGGCTGTCTGTAGGCAATGAAAGGTCTTCCTCCCAGAGCTTGAGAAAGAGAATTGTCCAGGAGAGGTTGTAGATCTCTGATGATGCGTTGTACTGTTTTAACTTGGGAGCTGTATGTGATGACTAGAGGTGTTCTGTTATTTTCTTTTTTGGGTCTCAGTCTGGGTATCAGTCTGGCTCTGTTGATCTGTTGTCTAACTTCATCTGCTGGGTATTTTAGTTCTAAAAAGGTTTGCTGTAGATCTCTTAGGTGAGAGTCTCTGTCTGTAGAATTGGAACAGATGCGGCTGTAACGTAGTGCCTGGCTATATACAATGGACTGTTTGGCATGTTTGGGATACAATCTTCCTTAAATGCCCTTTCTTCTTGATCTGTGTGTGTGATGCTGAAAGAGAGAGTTATGAATTTGGGAAGAGACAAAGTAAGATAGCTGTGAGTTCAGCAGTACTAGGAGCATCTCATCTGAGCTTTAGGAGGCTGAGACCCCAACAATGGGCCCATCCTGATTTATCGCTCCTCAGTGCTCCTCCTCAGTGCTGCTGCTGACTGCCAGAATGACCACCTGCTGCCACCAGCCACCTCCTTTTACTCTCCAGGCTGACTCAGGCAGAGTTCATGCATGTGCGTCTGTGGCATTTTCAGTATTGCTAAGGGCAGAAAATGTCCTGGGCTGGCCCTGACAGGCAACAATCACACAAGAGGTTGGGTTGAGCTGGGGTTTGAATTCTGCACTTTAGTTGTACAGCTGGTGGACAGGACCTTGTTAGTGGTTGGCCCTTATCTCTGGAACTCTTCCTTGCAGGAAGCATGTATGACTCCCTCTTTGTTAACTTGAATAGGGCCTTAAAAACCTTTTAATTTCGGTCTGTGGAGTCTTGTGCTGCACTTTTAAGCAGCTGCTGTTTTCAGGTTTGTAAGTAAATGTTTTGGTATGTCTTTTTTATTAAATTGTTCTTAATTATGTTTGTACACCTCCTTGGAAGGGTTTTGCCCTGAACAGCAGCACACACATTTCTTAAAGAAATTGGGGGGGGGGGGGAGAGAGAGAGCTGTAAGCAAGCCATGCATCACCATACCATGGCCAGCAAGCTGGCCCAAAACATTTTCCTGTCTGATTCCATGTACAGAAGCCAACTGGACCGGCTGTTGAATCACCCTTCAACACTGGTGAGATGATAGGATCCTCTGTTGCACCTGAGGCAGCAGGCCAGTTGCCTCGCTTTACCCAATGATAGGGACGGCCCTGCTTCCAGAGACCACTTGCATCTCTGTGTGCCGCATTACCGCAGCACTTGAAGTGAAGGGAGAAAAACCAGACACCTGGGCCTTGCTAGAATCTGTAGAGAAAGAAACAGAACACGAGAGCACCAAAGAGGCAGACGCAATGTGAAAACCATGAACCTTAAGCCAGTTCGCAAAGCACCTCACTGCTGGCAGGCTGGAGAAACCCTCAAGACCGCAAACTCTGCAAAATTCCATGGCACCTCTTAACATTCAGGAGCTGCCACTTTGCTGGGATCCTGCTATTGTTTTGCACAGCTCCCAGCCACAGCCCTGATTCCATGCAGCTCGCCTCTATTCCTCTCCCTCTGTGGGATGCTGCCAATCCCAAATTCCTGCAGCCCGAGAACAGAGTTCGGCTGCAGGACAGGACAGCACGTGCGGCTTCTCCTCTCTCTCCCCTGTTCAGGAGGCCAAGGCATGCCAGGCATCTCCCTGTCTGCCTCTTCTTCTTCTCCCCCCCCCCTTCCCCTCTGCTACTGTGTCTGCTGTAATGGAAGCTTTGACATTCAGGCAATCTGCAGAAGCCCTGGCCGGGCAGCTACAGCCGCCTTTATTTGGGCGTGCAGCGCTTTGACCTCAGAGCGACACACATCTTTTGACCAAAACAGTCTTGTCATTCCAGCTTTGCCACTACAGAGGATCCTCCGGGTGGATCAGATGATACAACCATAGTAAACAGAGGAGAAGGAGGGAGGAGGGAGCAGGCCAGCCGGCCCTTTTTTAGCTGTGCCTTGGGAAGCGGCATCAAATGGACTCATCCAAACAAGGCAAGGCTTACCTCCCGGTGCTGGCTAAGCCCGCCCAGGGATCTGCAGCCCACTTCCCCTGTAGGCCACTCAGATCTTGCAGGTTTGTCTCTGAACTCTGCCCACAGGTTGCTCAGTGGGACTTGTTGCCTTCTCAGAGCACCAGCAGCAAAATTCTCCTGCAGGCAAATCCAGGCCTGCACAATGACTTCTGTGTCTGCTGCATGGATCTCCTCAGCACGTCAGTGCACTTCTGGGGTCCCTCTCCATGAGCTCATATTTCAGAAACGGGCAGGCAGCTTTTTCCAGGGATACGATGCAAAGTCTGGAGGTTTAACGATGGAGTTGTGTGCAGTATTGTCAGTTGCCCTGGTAAAAGAATTGTCACCAACTAGGTTGGAAAACAGTAAACGGAGAAGTCCCGCTCCAGCCTAAAACGTGGCTAGGTTGTTCTTTTTCTCGGTTCAGATTGAATCTGGTTTGGGGGGAAAAACACATCAAACGGCAGCATTTCACAAGAATGGATACGAATTGTGTGGGATGTTGTGTGTGCACTGCTTTGCAAACCAGTGGTGGGAGCACCCTGGATGCAGAGTAAGCTGGGAGCGTGCACACAGCCTGAATGTGAAACATGAAGCTAAGCCATGAAGCATCGAAGCTAAGGGAAGTTCTACCGCATCAGAATTGGAGGTTATGTCATAAAAAACAAAGCATAGTGTAAAGGCCAAATGACTTTTCCCAGGATTGGTCCCTTGTACATGTTTGTGCAAATACCAGAATATCACAGTAGCCTGTTTGTAGTCATTGGTCTATTGGTAGGTAAAGGGACCCCTGACCATTAAGTCCAGTCACGAACGACTCTGGGGTTGTGGCACTCATCTCGCTTTACAGGCCGAGGGTTTGTCCACAGACAGCTTCTGGGTCATGTGGCCAGCATGACTAAGCCACTTGTGGCGAAACCAGAGCAGCACACAGAAACACTGTTTACCTTCCTGCCGGAGCAGTACCTATTTATCTACTTGCACTTTGATGCGCTATCGAACTGCCAGGTTGGCAGGAGCAGGGTCTGAGCAATGGGAGCTCACCCCATTGCGGGGATTCGAACCTCCAACCTTCTGATTGGCAAGCCCTAGGGTCAGTGGTTTAGACCACAGCGCCATCCATGTCCTAGGTCTATTGGTACTTTGTAATAAAAGAAGTTCCCCCCTTTATCCATTTTGCCCAGTGTTCCAAACTTATGCAGCGATGAGGACCTGGTTTCATTAGTTTTTAGGAAAAGTGACAAAGCTCTCGGAGGCCAGAGTGGTGTTTAGAGTCATGGTAGCAGAACATACACATGGCTATGGAAGAAATAATTGGTCTTTTGGTTCCTGTGACAAGAGGAGTAAATGTTTCAGAGGAAGAAAGACAGTGAATGATCCACCTGTTGGCCTGTGGTGTGCTCTTGGGCTTGCTTTGAGAGCCTTTTTGAACAATTCACAAGAATGGTTACAAACGATGGAGAACAAGCTCTTTCCTCATTCATTTGACAGCAAATGCAACCCCATGGGGTGCAAGTGCCACAGAATGTCCCATTTCGGATCTCATAATCTACAGTCTAAGATTTTTGTTTGTTGAGCTTTTTGTAAAATAAAAAAGTGAATTTTTTGAGCTATTTTTAAGGGAATTTGCAAAAAAAAGCTACACTTCCAACATGGGTTGCCATATGTCTTGTTTTTTTTCTGGACATTTCTGCATTTTCTGCCCAAACAATGTTTCCAATGGCCAAATTCTGGTGATGTCTGGGAATTTCCAGACTTATGCCCCCCCCCCCCCAAGTTGGGAGGAATGTTGGTGGAGATGCTTTACTACAGAAAGTGAAGTGCGCCAAAATGGTAACCACAAACTGCATATGGCAATGACTACAGCTCTTGAACAGACTGCTTCCTAATGTGAGAGATGGATAAAGTACTAGCAATAGCTTGGGCAGCCTAAGTGTATGGAGTAAGAGAAATGTGTTGTTCTTTGAAGCCCCAGTTTTTCCTGGGCTGAAAATTCAGAGTGCTTTGAGGTTTGTTTGAGATAGGGAGCAACATTAAAATAACAATACATTAAAAGTATAGTTGTTTGAAGTCAGCACCATTTGACAGGCTAACATTCTAAAGCGGAGTAGACAAAAGATGTTGTTCAGCTACAACTCCCATCATCCCTGACTGCTGGCTGGGGCTGATGGGAGTTGTCATTCAACATCTGGAGGGCACCACATTGGCTACCCCTGTCCTAAATGAACATTGACTCCACTTCCTAAGGACTGTTCTCTGACCAGGACAAGTCACAAAGACCATCATCGTCAACAGAATGATCAAGGAGCAAATGACTTGATATGGCACTGAACACCCTACCCCAAAATTGGTCTTTCTGACTGTCTGTTTAATAGCAGTATTTCTAACCAAGTGGCCATTATGCATCCTTTCCTCTCCAGCAGTGAAATCCTCTTTCTGACTCAAAGTCACACACAGTTGCTGTATCCTGGAGAAAAGGAGCAACAGCTTCCGCAACTGCGGCTGAGAGACATGCCTTGCAGTCATATTTATAAACTCTGCAGCTTGTCCTTCCTGGTTAGACTGAAGTCACAAGGGTTGAGGCTCTTCAGACAATAGTGCTTGCTCTTGCGTAAATTACTGACAGAAATAGAACCTTGGTCAGCAAATTCAGATTTTGGATTAACCTCAATCTAGCCCCAAATCACTTTCTTTGGGGTCCCAGCTATTCATTTGCACAAGCCTTTCCGGATCAAAAGTAGGCAAGGTAATAGGTGTCAACAGCAGTTCTGCTTCATGGGTCAATTAAACCTGCTTGGCAATATTTTGAGGCTATGCAACCATCCTTGAGCATGACTCTCTCTGGGCATGTGCTAGTCACACAGTTCTGAGACACCAAAAGCCCTTCAGATACCATATTGCAGAAAATATGCGGCTGACTCACGGTGGAAACACAGGAAATTCTATTTTGCGCTAATCATGTGTAAAAAGCCTGAGAGGTAGGCAGCAAAGATGTGGGAACTTACAGCAGTGAGTAAGAGCAAGGGAAGCCCCATTTAAGCAAGGACAGATCTGAGCTCAAAAAAGTTTATGTGTGTGCTTGGGAGGGGGTGATTTTAGTGGGGAAACAGCCTGTGGGGGACAGTTAAGTTCTCCTGTACTGGCTTTCTACTTTGGTTTGCAACATCTGTGTTTGCATTTTGGAAATGCAGGGGGGCATGCGCAGATTGGCTCAGGTGGCAAACTACAGGCAGACTGAGCACAATAACCTTTTCTTCTCTTCTCATTTTCAACCTTAAGGCCAAACTACACCAGGGGTGGGTAGCCTCAGACCTGGGGGCTGGATGCAGACCTCCAGGCCTGCAAGGGCACCCACCTAAGAGGTGCCAGAACTGCTTTCCGGTGCATTCCTGCTGAAAAGAAGCCCTGCCTCTACCAGCCCTACTCTGCACCCTCCTTGAGTGCTTTTGCCTGGCTGGAATGTGTCCTTGAACTGTGGCAATGCATCTTGCCTGTCTGGAAGGAGAGATGTGCAGCTAGAAACCTCCCGCCTTAGCATGGCTGGAATGTAGCCTGCTGCACAAAAGCCAGGGCTGATACGCATTTCCATTTGTCCCATGATTTCCAGGCATGGGCGTGAGAGGTTTTCCTTTTTCATCCCGCCACTTTCCCCACAGGGAACCCAATCGGCATTGTTCTGATTCAGCGATAAAGCATGGGATTTCCCAGGGAAGGCAGTAGGACTGAAGGCAAAACTTTCACATGGGATGAAGGCATGTGTGGATGAGCCCTAAGAATCATATCTGTTACTCTGCCCACTTTCCCCCTGTTCCCATCTACCACTGGCATCCAGCTCCTGGGAAAACGTTCGCCACTGAACTACACAGTGTATTAAATATCGTCATGTGTTTAACATACCGTATTTTTTGCTCTATAGGACGCACTTTTTCCCCTCCAGAAATGAAGGGGAAATGTCTGTGCGTCCTATAGAGCGAATGCAGGCTTTCGCTGAAGCCTGGAGAGCAAGAGGGGTCGATGTGCAGCTATCCGCAAGCCTTCGGAGCGCTCCAAAGGCATGTGGATAGCAGCCTGAAGCCTGAAGCCCGGGGAGCACAGCTCCCCAGGCTTCAGGTAGCTACCTGCAAGGCTTCAGAGCATGGCAGGAGTTCCCGCCGGGCTCCGAAGGCTTGCGGGAAGCAGCCTGTTGTCCACAAGCCTTCTGAGTGCGGCGGGAGTTCACGCCGGGCTCTGAAGGCTTGCGGATAGCTGCCTGTTCTCCGCAAGCTTTCTGAGCATGGCAGGAGTTCCCGCCGGGCTCCAAATGTGTGCGGATAGCAGCCTGTTCTGGGGGCTGGGGTCGGGGGAAGCTTGGGCTTCCCCCATCCCAGCCCCACGGCTAAAAGCCCCAGGAGTGGCGGCAAGGTTGCTCGGGCTTCCCCCATCCCAGCCCTGCAGCTAAAAACAAAGCCGCGCACAGCTTCTCCCTTTATCTCCCAAGTCAGTTCTCAGAGTGATGGGCATGTCCAGAAACAGGCTGCTTTGAGTGCTATTGCTGAAACACACACACAAACACACACAATGCCATCAGCGCTGGGCATACACAAAGCACTTGTGTGTATGCAAAGAGCCATAAACACTCCCTTTCACACTTGCAGAGCTGGGGAAATGTATAAAAGACTTATTTCTGCCTCCTCCACCTCGCCCACTCCAAGCATTGACATCATACCAATCTCCTACAGAGGCAACACTGCCCCTGAAATGTGGAACTGTGGCAGACCAGTAGGGAGTGTGAGGAAAAGAACGGACATGGCCTTGTTGCAGCCATTTGTGATTTGTATGTGCGAGTGTGTGCTTTTTCATTTTAAGCACCTGGAACCCCTGGAATCTTGCACTGCTCGGAGATTGGGGTGGCATGCAACAATATGGATCTAAAGCCCCACCTTAACAGCACTGTCACTGCTGAGAATTAGAATTAGATGCATGGCCGCTGCATGTGAGGTTTGCTCCGCAAAGACAGACAGACTTTTGTTTCTGAAAGGGTGTCTCCTCTCAGAGGTACATGAGACTGGCAAGCGTGGAAGCATTGCAAAGTGGCAATTGGAATGGATCTTAGAACTTTTTATACTCCTAAAAATTAATGTCTGAAATTGCTGCCAGCCTGGAAAAGGGGAGAGCCACTGGCATTCAGTGAGGCACAAAAACTAGAAATGGTGACTTCTCTGACTGCCACTTGGGCTTCTGGGCAGCACCAGAAAATGATGGAATATCTGGGTAACATTTCAAGTCTGCAATACCTGAGTAACAACAAAGCCTACAGCATAGATGGCTTCACATGCACTTGAAGTTGGGATCCCCAGAGCAATCAAAGTAGGAGAAACAGCAGCTATGGATCATTTTTCTATAAATAAAAACTGTTGTGCTTGGAATGTGTTTGGAATCCATTCCCATAGGCGTAGGGACCAGTGCCGGATTTACATATAAGCTAAACAAGCTATAGCTTAGGGCCCTACTCTCTTGGGGACCCCAAAAAAATTTAAAGGGGAAAAAACCTGGATGTACATTTCCAAAATATAGGATAAAAAAACAAATAAAATAAAACCTACATACAGAAACAGTGTTTTGTGTTGTGTAGGCTCCTATGACGTAAGTAATGGGCCCCGCTTGCTAGCCTGCTCCCTAAAATATCACTGGTTTCCTCATTTCTCTATACAGTGGTACCTCGGGTTACATACACTTCAGGTTACATACGCTTCAGGTTACAGACTCCGCTAACCCAGAAATAGTACCTCGGGTTAAGAACTTTGCTTCAGGATGAGAACAGAAATCATGCACGGCAGCAGCAGGAGGCCCCATTAGCTAAAGTGGTGCTTCAGGTTAAGAACTGTTTCAGGTTAAGAATGGACCCCTGGAATGAATTCAGTACTTAACCCGAGGTACCACTGTATAGGGTGCCTACATTCTGCATGTGCAAATGGCTTTAGATACCTATTAGGTCCATAAATTTCCATACAGCATATATTCAACACAAAAAACAGTGGCAATTTGTTGCTGACAAAGGACAGCTGGACATATAAAGTGCCCTATTATCTTCAGTAGCTTTGGGCCTCATCAAACCTAAATCCAGCCCTGGTAGGGACAAGCCCTCCAGAAAGGCAATGTGCACATGCTCAGAGACTCTCTATTACCAGACATTTACATTCTGCACTGACTCTGCCCTTCATCCAAAGAGTTCAGGGCAGCATCCATCCCCTGGACCAGTCTCATTATCTCAACAGCACTATGTGGCCAGGTGTTTGACTGATCCAGGCCTACCCATGAAATGCTATAAACCTGGCTCTGTCCACCGTAAACCACCACATCAATAAGATGTCCTTAGAAAAATCCCTCCTCTCTCTTCTTGGCTGTTTCTTTATCCAGGACAAATGTGCCCATCCCTGTTCAATAAGTGTTACCCGTGAACCTTCCAACACCATGCAGGGCTTAATGTTGGACCAGATCCATCCATAACTAGACCAGATCCATCCATAAATTACTTGGCAAAGCAAACCCTTGGCCCTTAATTGCCACCAAAGTTATTGCTGTTCTGAGCAAGGAAGTTATAAACCATGCTAATTTGGCTCTCATGTACAATATCCATCTGCTCTAACTGCACAATATTAAATTCTCAAATTGGCTGCTTAAAAATACAGACTTTTCGCCCTTTCCTGCAGGCCGTTTTCGTTTGCCTCTGTATGTGTGCATGTGTAAATCTGACCACGTTGTCATTGGTGTGAGGTTAGTCGATATATCACTTATACAAGGCAGACAGCACCTGGATTCTGTTGGTACACCAACAGGAACACCTGGATTCAATCTACCCAGACATAGCACAACAAAGCCCCTTTAGAGCAGAGCAGGGGCAGGGCAGGACCGGACGGGGGTGGGGAGTCAGTGTTTCATGTTATAGTAATCAGTGGGGTCTGCTACTTTTGTACATAGTGTCAGTCAGGAGTGCTGACTTACTTTTTTTGGGTCTTTCCTTATAAACCCTTTGCTCACCTTTCACTGTTCATTTAGCATAACCACCAGACACGGTTGGACAACAATGAAAGTGCTACATTCTGCCTTTCTCTTGGCCGGTGGCAGATCAACCAAAAGCCACCCCCAAAATACTGGGATCTGGGGGTGAGGTGGGGAAAAATTAATAAAATAATAATAATAATTTATTACTGTATTTATACCCCGCCCATCTAGCTGAGTTTCCCCAGCCACTCTGGGCGGCTCCCAATCGAGTGTTAAAAAACAATACAGCGTTAAATATTAAATATTAAAAACTTCCCTAAACAGGGCTGCCTTCAGATATCTTTTAAATAATAATAATTTATTAAAGCGAATGTATACAGACATTATTTAGGAAAGTTAGGAAGATATTTCTCATATAAGAAATGGCAGAAAACAGGAAGAGACTTATTGTGACGTCTTCCCTTCTTTATCAGGTTTGTCCTTTATTTGTTTTGAAACATTATCTTTATTCAGTTTTGGGAAATGGCAACATGCATTAAACATAGCCAGCTCAAGGGCTGTTATCATAATACAAAGAATGAATTAAGTAACCAGCACACAAGACTGAAAACATCGTCAGTATAAGCGTGGTCATTTCATTTGATCTGGGCACAACCCCTCTCACCCTGCTGTCCTCAGGAGAGTCCATAAAAGAGAAAGAGGAAACTGGGTTATGAGGGAACTGTTGGAAGCACAGCAAATGTTCAGTTTGCAACTTTGTGTGTGTGTGTGTGGGGGGGGGGAGTTACTTTTGTAACTGGCAAGTGTGACAGCAGACTGATGAAGTGGAGACTCAAGTCAGTTGGAAGTTGGCTGGGAGTGAGGAAGACTGCTGAGATTTGGCCATTTGAGGAGCTGGAGGGAAAAGCGGTTCTGGAGGAGTTATTCCTCTGTGTAGACCTGGCCTAAGGAAGACGAACCTCTGTGTTCATTTCCCCTCAAGTTATACCCTGTTTTTCACTTAGTAAAGTAACAATGGCTAACAACCGCTACGAGCCACTTTGGCTATATTCCACCTCCACAGTCAGAAGCAGTATGCTGGGAATCGCAAGTGGGCACCAAATGAACAGAATGCTGGACCAGATGGGCCTTGAACTGATCTTACAGGGTTGTTTGTGCATTCTTAAATGCCCTCACAATAAATGTGCAACTCTGCTTATAGCATCTTACATTCATATGCTTAATAACACGTGAACCTCAAAATCAAGGGTGCAGGCAATTGCATGCACTCAGTATAGGCAGTATAATTCTATGTACATAATAGGGGCTGTGTCCCTACTTACTTCAGTCGCCAACCTCACCAACCCTGTCCCCCTGCCTTTACAGCTCACCCAAAGAATGTCTCAGGTCTTGCCATACCTCTGAGGGTCTCATGGACTACTCTCCTGGGCCACCCACCTGCCTGCATCTCTGTCCTTGGGTTCCCACCTCCTCACCTCACTTGGTTCTCTTGCCTGGGCCTCCTGCTTATCATAGAATGTAGAGTTGGAAGTGATCCTGAGGTTCATCTAGTCCAACTCTACAGTGCAATGCAGGAATATTTTGCCCCATGCGGGGCTTGAACTTATGACCCTTTTAAGAGTCTCATGCTCTACTGACTGAGCTATTCCAGCATTTTTATGTCTCCCTTCTCCAGTTCCCTCTTCCTCCTCACCTCACCTAGGCCTGTATCTCTACCCTCTGGATCACTCCTCTTCTCCTCACCTGGGCCGCCTACCTGCCCACCAGTTTGCCAAACTGTAGTTTATAGCGCCAACTGGCTGCAGCCAAGCAAACTGCAGTGTGACAATATCCTTAACCATTTTTTATATCAGCAAGATACGTCACTTAGAAATTGTGTCAAACACTTGAAGGCAAAGCATTACTGGGGCAAGGGTGGGCAGGCAGGAGCTGGCATGATCAGGCACAGACCTGTGGCCCCATAACCTATTGGGCTCAGCCACTTCTGTGAGTGTGTGAAAATGCCTCTAATGTTTGACATCTGGTTTCATATGCTCTCCTTCTGGCCAGTCTTTTCTTCTGCACAAGATATCCCACATAAATGAACCCTCCTGTCTGGATTTCTAAAGAAAATGGCCCAAATATAAATATTAGTTGCCGAAGGATTTTAATGTGGACCAATCCGAGGAGGCTATTTGCATCTTCTTGCCTTTTCTGATACTGGAGGCATCTAGTGGCTTCATTGGTAACACACGGAAAGGGACTCTTTTTTTGGCAAAAATGACAAAGTTACCTGGAGCTGAGGCTCCCTCTGGGAAAAAGCTGCTTATGGGGACCAGGCCACCATCAAAGAATTCCCTACTAACATAAAGGGGACTAGTTGCTATGCTGAATCGTGACACTGCTGGACTTGGTTCAGCAGCCACACCTACATCTTGAGACCCGCGGCTGCGCTTCTGCTGGGGGATGTGAGCAAGGCTGTTCTCCCTGCTGCTCAGTCCTTGATAGCTTATCCGAGGTGCTGACAGCAACTTGGAAATTCTTAATTTGTCTTGCTCTGCAAGCTTCTTGACCACAGGAGATGTGTGACTAGTGTAGGCTGGATACTGGATGCGGTGGATCAGATGTGGTGGGATGCCAATATTGCTTGATACCAAAGCCCGATCTAAAACCCAAAAGATAGAGAATATATATTAGTTTTCGGATTTTCGGTTTCAAGGATTTTGATTCCAGAAAACAAATCCTTGCCTATCTTGTGCATAATGCTAAGCTGTGCTTTGTTTAAGCCATAGTTTGTTTAAGCACAAGTTGTCTCACAGATGATTGACCAAACCACATCTTGTTTCTCTAAAGCTTGCTTTGTTTTCTAGCTGTTCTTGCCCTGTGGCCTTTGTAGTTTGATGAGTGCCTTTCTGGAGTGGGATAGTCAAACAAACTATAATTAAAGATGAGTGCTGGGTTCGCATGTAAAGCTAAGCCATAGCTGAAACAAACCAAGATTTGTATACCAACAACAAACTATGGCTTCTGGCTGTGGTTTGTTGACAGTAAACAATCCATAGTTAAGCTGCTGGAAAGGGTTAACATATAGCTCTATGTCATGTTTTAACAAAATATTGTTTAATAACCCATGGAAAGAGAAATTCCCTTAAGCCTAGCCTGGAAAGAGGACAGAGAAGTTCACAGAAATAAGACACAAAGTTAAAGAACCACGAAGAAGGTCCTTGGAAATCCTGGAGCACTTTTGTAGTGCTGGATCTAAAAAATAAATAAATCATAAACCAGTAGCTTCTTGACCAAGACATACAAACATTTATTTCAGAAGGCTCTTTCCCAACCTGCATGACATTGTTTTGTTGGAAGCCCTCAATAAATAAAACTACTGCTATCATCACACACTGGCAGTTAAGTATCTACAGGGCAAAAATGCTCTCAATTCAAGATTCAGCAATTCGTATTGGGTGCAGTGGTCCATAAAAGGCACACTGCAAGGCCAAGAAAAATTCATGCACCAGTAGCTGCATTTCACAACCTCAAGCTGTGCCTGAATCCACTTTGGCAGACATTGGAGAAAACTGGCCAGGCAGTTTTGTGTTTTGCATGACACCTCACTGTAACAGCCTAACAATTATGCCTGCTGCCTTTGGACTCTTTGACTCAGCTGCTGTGAAACTACCACTGACATCTTGCTTCACATGGGGTGCAAAGCCCTCTTGGATTTCTCTCCGTTGTAAATTGCACATGCACCTTCGCTGAAAGAACATGTGGAAGTACAACCCCCCACGCCAATGTTCTTGGATGAGCTATTTTGTAGTCCTTTTGTAATTTCTTTTCTCTTTCTTTCCCCTGCATTGGACCTCTCAGAACTGGCTGACAGTCCCACTCTGACTCTGGCAAGAAACCAAATTGGCCCTCATTCACGTTATTGGATCAAAATCTAGAAGGAGCTTTAGTTACGATGCAAAAAGGTGCAGCCATGGTTTTTTGTTTTTGTTTCTTGCACCACCTGACACATTAAGCCACCTAAGCTACACTACACTTAGTGGAAAGAGAACAACAATCCCCTCCAGGTGACTGTGCAAGAGATTCAAATGAGGGAAATAAAATAAAAGGTATTGGCTTACAGTAGGTGAATGGTAAATGCACAAAACAAATGGATGGAGAGAATCGAAAGATGGAAACTGGTGTTTGAGATGGAAATTGGTGTCTGAGCAGAAGATGAGTACTTGAATTCCAGCACAAACCTGGTTCCATTTGATCTAGGATATTCTACTTTGGTCTGATATTTGGGGAATTTCAATTCAGGATAAAACTAAGAAATAAAAATATGAGCTTTCAAATGGGTGAAAGTGGGTAATTTTTACATGACTGAAAAATTCCCTGTAGATTTGAGTGGGAAGGGATGGGTCAAAATTATCCTATATTCAGTGAACAGTTCATGGATGTTTAAGAATCACGATTTGACATAAATGACATCCAGGTTGGGGAAACTAAGCCTCACTGGATGTTGTTGGAAGCCAACTCCCGTCACCCCCAGCCAACATGGTCAATGCTAAGGGTGATAGGAGTTTGAGTCCAGAAACATCTGGAGGGCCACAGGTTCCCAACCACTGTATTGCAACATCCACAGAAGCTCATGGAATCTTGTGCTGAGTGAAAGTAATAGCCAACCCTCCCCTTGATCTCAAGATGGAGGGCTGCATGTTGAAGTAGAAGAAGCATTTCTGTGTTCTACTCAATCCTTCTGAATGACAGCATTCAAAATGCAGGATCTTCCCCACCTCCTCTCCAGGCAAGAAAGACATGACCATAGAAGGAAACCCAGTGAAGTTGCCAGTGCCTTTCTGCAGAGAACACCTTTCTTCCCCATAACCTGCCTGCATCTTTGATGGCAAAGCATCAGTCAGCTTTTGTACCCATGTGGCTCTGTCGTTTCCATATTTCCCCTTCCCTTTCCGGTTGCTTTTCTTTTGCCTCTGCTGATATTTCGCTGAACAAAGTCCCATCCTGCCTTGAGACCTTTAACACTGTGCCTATAAAATCCTAACACTTGGCTAGTTCTCTGCATGCCTTTTCTCTTCTCCATGGTTACCCCAGCCGAGAAACACTTTGTTTTTGTGTCACTTCCATTAGGCTGATTGAGTTTACAGGGGACGGCAGGAAACCATTTGATGGGAATATAAATTCCACGAAACAAAACTCAACAGATAAAAATGTTCCTCTTGGAAGAGTTTTCCCTAGCACTGGGCAGCCTTTGTCAAGGAGTTTGCCACAGAGGAGTCAGCACAAATAGGTCCACTTGTAGCTTTCCTATGACATGCCAAGAGATTTTGTGACCCAACACTGGATAAGGGGGGTGTGTGTTTCCAGATTCCCCCAACTGAAGAACATTGCTTTTTATGAAAGAGGGCAGGGACATATTACTATAATGCAACTTATCCAGCAGTACATGTTAAAATGGATAATTGCTTCTAGTTCTGACGAGAAACTGGCATGGAGGCAATTTCCACACTCTTCTATTTAAAGACCATTTGCCTGTGGTAGGGAGAAAGAGATGGGAAATAAAGTTAAACCCTGCTGGCTGTAACTCAGCATGTTCTGGCAGTGTATAGAATGATTAGCAAAAGCAAACGAGGGGAAATGAAATTATACACTGAAGATGGGAACTTCGCAAATGGGTGGGCTTTTTATTTGAGAAGGGGGCTGCAGAGTTACAATGTCTTTTGCTCTTTCTTGTTTCAAAGCTGTGTGTTTTTAGCCCTTCCTCGCCACACACGCATAAAGGTTGTAGGGCCCCAGAGCTTGTCTCCTATTTATTTTGCCATGTGGTTTCCATATACGCTCACTCTGGGGCCTCCAATCGGAAGGCGCTCCTACCTCAAGACACTAGCGAGGGTAGGGAGAGGTGTGGCAAATGCTTTTGTTTGCTTTGTAATGGAGAACCAGACTAATGCAAAACACTTGTCTTGGAGTGGGCATAATAGCTACCCCTACACGCAAGTATTTGAATTTCAGTCTTTGGCTAAGTACAGTCTGGCCTAAAGCAAGTGAGTATGTTGTAGCTCAACTGGTTGTCATCATCACGGTACTCTTAAATGAGGGAGGGGGAGAGATAAAGCAGTCCACAAAGGGGGGGGGGATATAATAAAGACTCTGTAAGAAAACAAAAAGTAGGAGTTCATGTTCTCACTAGAATTAGCAGAGGTTCAGATATACAAAGTCAGGCAGTTCAGGGATGCTAGGCTCATTCTCATAGTATTCATGGCTTTCTGTGCCCAGAAATTGTCATCATTGTCAGTTTATGATGTTATTATTGGAGTTTTATGACTGGCACGCGCTTTTTGAAATACTGCTTGATGTTTTTGGGGTGGGAGTAGCCACTTTTGCAGGGGTTTTTTGTTTTTAGAAATGAGGATAATAAGTTTTAAAAATGCAGATACATACATACAAATATAAATACATACATACTGAAACTCATCTCCAGGGGATGCTGTTGAGGACATAGGCAGGAAAAGATGAAAAGAGGGATTTTTTAGTAGTCAATGCTACTATAAAAAAGGGGTTTTTTTAGAAGAAGTTATTTTTTTCTGAAGGGAGATGGAACCTCATTATTAGGATTTCCAGTACATTACTTTGAAAGACATGTGAAAACAAGGTAGGCAATGTTCCAGCTTCCAGATGTCATGATAAGCCCCATTAAATAATGCAGAATTATATCTTCTAGTAGAGTTGCATTAAAGTTGTCAAGTATTTTCAGTTTTATAATACTTTCTGTTGCAATTTCAGAACATCAGAATGCACAGAACCCAAGAGGTGCCTCATATTCCATTTTCATTTCAAAATTTTAGATGCTACTACTTACTTTGGAGCCTGCCTTCTCAGGAGTCCTCAGAGCCATTTATTTTCAACCCTTGCTTCTGTTTGCCAGCCCAGACTGAGTACTTGTATGGTGAAGTTCTCATTCATGTGCTCCCTCATACAAACACAACCAGTGCAACCTGAGCCATTGAGAAGAATCCCTAAAGAGCGTTTGCATTGGAATTTCAGCTTTGGTGTCACTGTAGATTCAGGTCCACAAAAACTAGCATACATTACCAGCAGTCACACATTAAGTGCAGCCTAGAATCCAACTCATGGGAAGGGATTTAGCCAGGCAGAGTCCCCTCCCCCCTCCAAGAAAGAAAGAAAGAAAGAAAGAAAGAAAGAAAGAAAGAAAGAAAGAAAGAAAGAAAGAAAGACAGGCTAGAATGAGGGAGGAATAGGAAGGAAACTGGAGGGAACCAGAGAGCCATCTAAATACAGCTGCTCTGTTCAGGAGGTGGAGTTGCTGATGGTGTTTCCTGCTTGGCAGGGGGTTGGACTCGATGGCCCTTGTGGTCTCTTCCAACTCTATGATTCTATGAAAACCATATTCAGTGCTACCTCAGTTTTCGAGAGTCTTGGAAGTCAAACGTTTCGGCTTTTGAACACCAAAAACCTGGAAGTAACTGCTTCAGTTTTCGAATGCTTTTTGGAAGTCGAATGTGCCACACGGCTTCTGTTTTGAGTTTTCCAGAAGTAAACGCTTTGTTTTTTGAATGTTTAAGAATGGTCTTCCGGAATGGATTACCTTCAAAAACCAAGGTACCACTGTATAGATAGCAGGAGGTAACCGAGAACCAGCCATAGACCTCCTATTACATTTAACTTAAAGAATCCCCCTTTTTTCCTTATGATGTTATTGTCTTATAGATTGGTTTCTCATCCTTTCCTCCCATTTATGCATGCCTGAATCTTGTATCTCTATCTTAGTCAGGTGGTCAGGTTTGTTTGTTTTTTGTAAAAAAAAGGGCAAGACATCTGACACCTTTAATAGCTGTATAGAAGAGGTAGCTTCAGCAGGTGAATAACCCCTTAACACTTGATCATCTATCTATATCTATCTATCATCTATCTATCTATCTATCTATCTATCTATCTATCTATCTATCATCTATCCATCCATCCATCCATCCATCTATCTATCATCGGAAGTCTAATTCCAAAGAACTAGTCCTTAAGTTAATCTAGCTAGAAAGCTAGAACAGTTCCTAGAGATGTATTTTCTTGGGAGAAGATGCCATCTCCATCACAATTATCAATCTTTTTTTCTTTGAAGACTCCCCGCCCCCCTTTTTTTTCCTGCAAAGGAATACACTGAGTTTTGGCTGCCGCTGCTGTACACAGAAACAGCCCCCTGTGCCTCCTGCAATGAGGCTATATTTTCCGTTGTGTTTGTACAATGATCGTGCTCATATTGCAGGAATGACTCGGCTGCTACTGTTGCACTAACAGTAAAATGGCTGGGGTGGAGCAGGGTGGGTGGGGAGTGATTCTGCAAACTCTTAAGGCAAGCTCGGGAATGCATCGAGTAAGAGAGCTGGGAAACTTTTCCTGGACCAGTTTTTTGCTTTTGTTTTAACTGGGAAGGCCTATCCAGGTCAGTGACCCTGGCCTCAATTCCAGTGTTTTCACATATGCCTTTTCCCCCGTGCGGGTGAGAAAGCTTTGCTATATGAATGGACCCTTCTGCCTGGTGCCGACTGCACCACGCTATGGAGGAGCAAAGTTAAATATGGCCCCTTGGCAGGAAGGCACAGCTCACAGATATTTGGGGGTGGAGGAGAGAGCTTGCTAATGTGAAATGCCAAGGCAACAAATAGTTGACATTAGAATTGCATGCAGGCTGTGGGACTAGGCTATTCCTTTCAGGCACTCACACAAAGGGCCCCTTTTTTGTCTCGCTGCTAAAGACAAGCAACAGAACGAGAAATACAGAAACGATATTGATAGCTAGGGGAAAGGCCTGTGGAATTTCTGGGGAGGGTTTGCTATCCCAAAAGCACAATGGCCTGTGCTTTGAAATGCACAGACCACGTAGGACGCAAAAGGCCACTGGGGTCTCACGTGACCATGGATTTGCCTTCCCCGCCTACCCCGGCCGATTCCCCCTCACCCAGAACTTGGTGAGAGTTCTTGCTGCTCTCCAACGTCTACGGCAACAATCCTGCCACACATTCAGGCAGCCTTACTGCATGCCCTCCAGCATTTCTCCAGTGAAAGTAGGGATGCCCTATTCCATCATCATCATCATCATCATTTTATTATTGATACCCCACCCATCTGACTGGCCCAGCCACTATGGGAGGCTTCCAACGTATATAAAAACATAATAAAACATTAAACATAAAAACTCCGCTTCCCCATACAGGGCTGTCTTCAGAGGTTTTCTAAAGGTTGTATAGTTACTTAGCTCCTTGGCTTGGAGGTTACATAACTCCATACTTTCCATACATTTCTCTGATTAAATTGGGGTGTCTTAAGGAAGAGCGGGACATTTCGGGATCAAATCAGAAACCAAGATGGCTTCTGTAAATCCGGGACTGTCCTTGGAAAATAGGGACATTTGCAGGGTCTGTGACTGCACAGCATGGCGGCTCAGATTGCCTTCCACTGATTCATAGAACCAAAGAATCATAGAGTTGTAGAGTTGGAAGTGACCGCAAAGGGTCATCCAGTCCCAACCCCCTGCAATGCAGGAATTTCAGCTAAAGCATCCATAGCAGATGGCCATCCACAGGCAAATCTTTAGCATATGCGCCGCCGGGGTGCAAAGATCTGCCCAGTGTCCCGAAATTTAGTTTAGCTCCCCCAATTAACTTTTGCATCACCGTTGTGAGCGCTGTCGTTGAGTCTGATGAGCGGCACCATTGTGAATGAAAAGCACCACCGCTGGCGCGGTGTGTCTTTGGTAAATGAGTGTGCAAACAGTAGGTATACATCTTATATACCTAGTTACAGGTGGGTAGATGTGTTGGTCTGCCGTAGTTGAAACAAAATAAATAAATAAAATTCAGTCCAGTAGCACCTTAGAGACCAACTAAATTTCTTATTGGCATGAGCTTTCGTGCGCATGCATCTGAAGAAGTGTGGTAGATAGTTAAGAGCTTAAGCGGCTTCAGTGGTGGGTGCCTGGTGCCCTCCAGAATCCGCGCCCAGGTGCCCTGCACCCCTTGCACCCCAGGTAAAGATGGCCCTGGCCATCCAACCTCTGCTTAAAAACCTCCAAGGAAGGAGTTGTTCAGAACTGTTGACAGGTGCCAGGCCAGAGAAGCTTAGGTCTGGAGCAACACATGGGGTGTCCAAGTCAGGTTTGCAGACTTCAGGTGTTGCTTCTTTGCTGCAAAGCAGAATCCAGTGAGGGATATTTATAAAAGGAGCAGTTGGAGGAGGTCACATAGTTGTAGAATTGTCTGTGCCTGCCTCCTCCTTCCATTTTGCCCCAACCTACAGTTCCAGACCCATAGTTCTGTCACAGTGAAGCAGTTTGGAAATGTAACTTGGATAAATAAAGTGTGTTTCTACTCTAAGGGCCTTCTCTCGGATGATAATAGGCCCACAGTCGTTGCTCATTTTGGGGGAGGATCCAGATGGTTTCATTCGGTGGCAGGGATAGAGCATTTTCCAAGGACTTGGGAGGAAATATAGCTCAATGCTTGTGCTGGGTACAGATGAGCACGAAAGGAGCGCAAAGCAGGAAGATGACTTTTTTTCTTTTCTTTTCTTTTCAAAAAGGCAGCTAGAAAGGCCTCAGCAATTTAGCATTTTATCTATAGCTAACGGGGGAAGAGGAAGCTTTGCTGCACAGCAAATGAACCATATTAAACGTTGGCTATTTGTGGCACTGCCAGCCAAAGGAACAATCCTAACACCTAAGATTCATCAAGCTAGACCTTACAACTTCATTGTTTCCCTAGCTACTAGGACCCTAAAATGTCCTATTCCCAGAATGTAATCTAAACTGGAATCTAGAAACATATAAAAAATGCTGTGAAAATTGTTTTTTTTTTAAAAAAAAGCGTTTTGAATAATATATTAAATTTGCCATAAGCTCACCATAGCCATCTAGTGTCACATTTGTATAATGCACTTAAAACATTATATTTGCAGCTGTACAGCTGAGTCCTAAGGTTAGCCAGTAACCAATTACTTGAACTGGAGTGGGGGGGGGGGGCACACTGTTCTGATTCATTAGATGCAACTTGTGAACCCTGTACCATGTGCAACTTCAAAATCTGGAATTACACAATATGGGCAGCTGGGTTTAGACCACCAACAAGGAGTTCTGCCCCCTCCCACCTTGTGTAGGAGGAATTGAAGACATCATTTTTAAAGCCCCTTTGAACATTGCCACCATTTCCATGGCAAATACATGCATACTGGGAGATAATATCAGGGTCATTTAAGACAAGGCCGTGCATTTGAATGGGCTGCATGGCACATCACTCTGGCGCCAAGGGAGTTAGCAATGCAGCTTGAGCACGGCCCACAGTGGGATTGTAGATAGTGCAAACAATCCTGGACATTGTGGATAGAGATGAAGGAGGCACATAATAGCATGAACGTATTCCAGGGGGTGGTCACGTAGCCAGTTGACCACCATCAACACCCTGTGCTTTTTCACCTTTAACACCTGCATGATGCAGACATTTTAAAAGTAAATGTCATTTTCATTTGAGACCTTTGATTACTACAGCTGCTAGTCAGAGCAGACAACAAAGGCTGAGCTGCTCTGTGCTTTGATGCTGAAACCAGCCCTGCCAAAGAGCCCCGCCTTTCACAAATCCTCGCCACTTTCAGCAGTGATCTGCCCCTAAAGCATCATTCAACAGCTGTTTTGCTCGTTTCCCCCTGAAGTGGTATTCTGTTGCTGTTGCTGCACAGACACTCCTCCATGCCCATCAGACAGTGAAACCTTGGATATAAGTGACTGCCCAATTTCCAAACAGTCAGAGAAAGAGAGGAAGTGCTGTAGCAGCCCGAACAAAGGCCGCCTTTGTGAGCTTGGAGAACAAGCCAGGAAAACACAACACGGCATTAAAAATTACATGCTAGGCTGGCAGGATCGTTCAGAAGGGGATCAACCAATACAGACGGCGTTTCCCCGGGACTCCAGTGAGAAATTCCGGTACCGCCGTTTCAGAGCAGAGCTAAGTCTGAAGACATTTGAGTTCTTCTCAAACTGTTCTAAGAAAAGCACCGCAAATTCTGGAGCGGACACACGGCTGTCATTCCCGGCTTGCGTGTCCTAATAATACATGCCAGGTTTGAAAAGTCCATGGAATCTGGTTGTCATTAACTCTCTGCTGATGTTATTGAGGAGGAGTGAATGGTGAGCCTGCAAAGGGCACAGGATTGAAAGACCCAACGGTCTTCCTGCTACAAAAATTAGGCGGCTGCTAATTTTATTTGCCCTGAAATTACCCGTGAGCAAATGCCAATTCCATGTGGCGGCAGATATCACTAGGTGGCACTGTTGTGAAACTTGCCTTTTAAGGCTTATTTGACCCAGGAAGTTGACCATGTGCATTGATTTAGGGCACCGCTGGATGGTGAGTATTGGGATTCAAGAGCATGCCAGAAAATTGAGGTTTGCGCAATTAAAGTGGATTAAAGCGCTATGTCGCCTAGTGCAACAAATCCACTTTTACAAAAGAAACAGATTTCTTTGCAGTTCAGAAAGTGATGGGGAAATGGACAGAAAATGTGGAATAAATGAATGAATCATTCATGGGAATGCATGCCAACAACCTGCAAACAAATTAGGAGAAATGCAAAAGGAATGTTCATCATCGTATAACCTCCTTGCAAGCAAATCACAATAAATGCTCAGTACAGTGGTACCTCAGGTTACAGACGCTTCAGGTTACAAACTCCGCTAACCCATAAATAGTACCTTGGGTTAAGAACTTTGCTTCAGGATGAGAACAGAAATTGCGCGGCAGTGGCTCAGTGGCAGTGGGAGGCCCCATTAGCCAAAGTGGTACCTCAGGTTAAGAACAGTTTCAGGTTAAGAATGGACCTCCAGAACGAATTAAGTTCTTAACCCGAGGTACCACTGTAAAGATTCTGTATAATCAAACTGTGTGATCTTTGTGCAAGAAAATCAGAATGAATGCTCACAACATAGGTTAAAGCCTTTCTTCATTATTGCAGTTTAGATTCCACCTTCATTCAAGGTAGGTAATAACCACAAACCCCAGCAGACACCTTTTCTTTTTAAAAAACTAAATCGGGTATCCGGGCTGCAAAGCCCACTGAGAGATTGATGCATGCTGCAGGACTTGGCCCTTTCCACACTACTGATTTTAAACCTCCAAACTGCCCCTCCCAGATGCTTACTCCCATGGGCCTTTGCCAGTGATACCCTGGAACCCAAATGCCTTGGCTCCCAAACAAATCGGCTCCCAAACGATCAAAACCTAGAAGTGAGTCTTCTGGTTTTCGAGCTATTTTTGGAAGCTGAACATCCGACAGGGCTTCTGTGGCTTCCTGCAGCAAATCAGAAGACACGCTTTGGTTTCCGAAAGTTTTGGAAGTTGAACAGACTTCCGGAACGGATTCTGTTCAACTTCCAAGGTACAGCTGTTGAGTACAAGTTGAGGGGGAAAGAACAGGCACTCATTCAGGTGGATCTGCTACCCCATATCTCCAAAAAAAAAAAAGGCCTGACAGTCCTCAGGTGATTTGAGCTAACTCATGGCTCATTTTTTCTCCCTCTCTCTTGCCTAAAGGTAAAGGTACCTCTAACTATTAGATCCAGTCGTGGACAACTCCGGGGTTGCATGCTCATCTCGCTCTACAGGCCAAGGAAGCCAGCGTTTGTCCACAGACAGCTTCCGGGTCATGTGGCCAGCATGACTAAGCCACTTCTAGCAAACCATAGCAGTGCACGAAAACACTGTTTACCTTCCCACTAGAGTGGTACCTATTTATCTACTTACACTTTGACATGCTTTCAAACTGCTAGGTTGGCAGGAGCAGGGATCGAGCAACGGGAGCTCACCCCATCATGGGGATTCGAACCGCCGACCTTCTGATTGGCAAGCCCTAGGCTCTGTGGCTTAGACCACAGCGCCACCCGTGTCCATTCTCTCTCTCTCTTGCCTACCTCTGCCCATTTCTTCCAAAATGCATCACCTGATGTTTCTATGCAAACACATCTACTACACCCGCCCACAAACCTATCTGTGTGTGCATGTGTCCTTCTACAAGCTGTAATGATGGCTGAGTGCTTCTCAACGCTCAAGAGATGCCCCCACTTATCAGGAGACCATCTTCTAACCTCAGTTAGCTGATATCTTATCAACGGGAGCTCACTATTACAGCCAGCAATATTCCTAAGAAAAGCAACACTCACCCAGCGGCTAATAATAATAGGAATCAAATCCTTATGAAGCCCCCTGAGGATGTAGCAGTGCCTGAGAGTACAATTTTGCTATGTGAAGAAATACCCTTGGGCTGAAAAAAAATCCCTGAAGGTATGATCGGCACTGCAATACCATTTACTTGGGCCTAATTCTCAAGGAATGTGCTTCTGAGCAAATGTGATTAGAGGTGTGCTGCACATCACATATGAAACCATGAAATATAAGACATGCTTGTAAAGAAGGAAGTGGGTGTTGGCTTTTCCTAAGATACTCAGCCACTTGCACAGCACTCTGTTGTTAAAATTTCACCCCTCAAGGGGACTATCCTTGGAGCTCTCTAAGCTGATCAACTCAGGACCATTGCAGACTAGGCAAAAATGCTACCAAAGGACTGAAGTTCTAAAGAAGAAGGCTTAATACATCCCAGATCCTATTTTTCCTGAAATTATTAGGAAAGGAATGGGATACCAGGTCCTGGTATCAGGAGGCCAGACTATTTGTCCTCCTAGGACGGCATTTTCTACTATTGCCTGCTGACCGATTTCCAGCATTGGTTCTCCAGCCTCACTTGATACCTGATTAAATTTTATTATTATATGCTGAGATTCCTTCATTGCAGGGGGTTGGACTAGATGACCCATGCGGTCCCTTCAGACTCTACAATTCTATGATTCTATATGAGATCTCACAGATTGCTGCATACACAGTATTTTTTGCTGCTTCCTAGCTAGCCTATAGCCCCCCATCCCTGACAACATTACATAATGGGATAGCAGATACTAAATAACCATTGAAATCACTTTTCCTACTCTAAGGGACAACTTTAAAATCTGGCCCAAATAACGTGTTTGGTGTAAAGAGGTGTGCACACAATAAGGTATATAAGGAGTCACTGGGCTCCTTGTATTTTTTTATTTTATTTTTTGCTAAAATGGATTGATAATATGGCTGTATTTTCCAACTGCGCTCTCAATGGATCATGCATTCCTGCACCTCCCAACTCAGTATCCATGCATTAAGTCCTTGAATAAACTGAAAGCATATTTCCCTGGTCCCTAGAAAAACAAAAACAAAAGCCAGGCATCACTTCCTCTCCAAAGAAGCCTCAGGCTTATTTCATATCTGCCATCATCTTAAAATAACTGAGCTTTGCAAGCTGGACATGATGCCATCCGTGATTGGGCTCATGCTATGCATCACCAATAGGTCACTCTCTGGCTCAGTTACAGTATAAAAGTAGGATTGTGCACCAAACCCTCAACGGCCACTCCAGGACAGGAAACGCAGGTTCATGAGAGGGCAATTTGAAGCAGAAAAGTGGTAGGGGGAGAGTGTGCTTAACCCTTCCTTCATTAGTGTTTCCACTGAAAACTCTCCCTTCAAACTACAATATGCACGCGCGCGCGCACACACACACACACACACAGCTGCTTTTCACACCAAGAAGCTCCTCCAAATGTACATTTACTCCATTCCAAACCAGAAATGTGGACCTCCCTGTCTTTTTAATAAAGACAGTTCCATTTTTAAAAGAATTAGTAAGAAGACGCCTGTGAAACCTGCAAGTTCTGATGTGAGAAAGGAGAATTTCCCAGAAAGGGAAGGAAACAAACACACAAATAAATGGCTGCACCCTGCGAAATAGTTTCACCGGGCAGCGCTGATCAGGCTGGCTCCTCTACTACGAAAGCCCACTGCTGTCTTTGGCGCTCTGCTTGTTTTCACTGTTTAATGAAACAATAATTCTGTTTTAAGCATTGGCAGCTGTCTTATGCACTGAGGTTTTGTGTAAATTTGTTATCCTTCATGGTGAAAACCATATAAATAAACACAGCAGCTTTTCCTTCCTGCCTGGACTCCCCACAAGAACCAGGCTAGTGGCTCTGGGCTCCCCTTCTCTGTCTCTCTCGCTTGCTCGGCTTGATAGCCTCAGACGCCAGCAATCACAACCCTGCCTCCCACTGAGCGAGCAGCCAGCTTTGGTTTAAATCAGCTTCTCCCTGGAACTCGTAATAAACACAGCGCAAAGTTTTGGAGCCATCAATGAATGGGATTGGCCAGGCTGGTCCAGCGTTCCCAGTGTTAATACTGCGGTGGCTTCAGCCCAAAGTCCAGCTTGGCTTGATAAGGTTGTCAAAGCTTCCTGTTCTGGCTGACTACATTCAAATAGAACCTGCTTACATGAGCTCAAATCCCAACATGTGCTGAATGCTTCAGTGCCCCCTGAAAAACTGTCCCAGCAAAGCTCAACTTGTTTCTTTCAGGTCTGCAAATTGGGAGAGACCGATTGGAACAAGTGGGTCTTTCAGAGGCCCAGATTCAAGAACAGAATAGCCCTTTCAATTCCTTTGACTTTTCCAATTTAAAACCGCCCTCTTCAAATCCTGCCCCAGTGAACCTTGACTAGCTTTAATGGGGGAAATTGCTTAGTTTGAAATGTCTCAAAATTCTAAGTGCCTGGCTCTTGGATTTTGGAATAATTTAGAAAATATATATATATACTGTTTGTTGTTTGTCGGCTAATTCAATTCAAAATTGCCAACAATTTACTAAGCTAGTTGTAAATGATGAATAACAACAACAATAATAAAATTGACTATCAACGTAGCATCAAAGTTCCTGCTTTGATGAGAATTCAAATTTTGCCAAGTGTGAGGAATCTATTGCATTGACTGCTATTCCAATTCATTTTGCTCTTACTGTTGAAGGCCACCCCACTCAACCATGGCAATGTTAGAGAGGGTTGAGGGTTGCCCACCATGACATACAGGATGAAAGTGTGTGTGTGTGTGTGAACACACACAAAAGAATTTGGGGCTGACTACATTACAGTGGTACCTCGGGTTACATATGCTTCAGGTTACATACACTTCAGGTTACAGACTCCGCTAACCCAGAAATAGTACCTCGGGTTAAGAACTTTACTTCAGGATGAGAACAGAAATCGTGCTCCGGCAGCACAGCAGCAGCAGGAGGCCCCATTAGCTAAAGTGGTGCTTCAGGTTAAGAACAGTTTCAGGTTAACAACGGACCTCCGGAACAAATTAAGTACTTAACCCAAGGTACCACTGTAATGTGAGTGATTAAGTGTGCCTATTTCAAATTGCTGCACACTGAGGGCAGGTTCATTTATTTAGAAGATAAACCAACCTTTTAACATTATTTTTAATAGGGAGGTTTTGCACAAGTTGGCTCTTGCACAAAACTGCTCTATTAAAAAAAATATAGAAACAGGTATCGACAGATAAACAGGAACTGGGAGTGAAGGGTTCTTATGCCCCTCCCTCCCTGCTTCCTCCATTGCACCTAGGCCCCATAAAACTCATATTTTGGAGTATCATCCTTCACTCACTGTCTGAAGGATGTAATGTATGTGGTTCATCTTAGGGCTGCATGTTGCTTTTTAGCCTTCATGTGGCAAGTCAGCATGAGAAGAAACATGAGCCATTTTTGAAATTGTCACCATGTGACTACTTACTCTATTGCTTCCTTAAATACAGAGGCAAAGCAGATGCCCGAAAAATGTGATTTAGCATGTCTGAACCGTTCCCTAGATGATAAAGTTCAAGTAAACATAGCTGCAAATATTGAAGTGCTCTTCTTCTGCACATGTAATGGGATAGAGCTCAGTCCAAAGAGCATGAGACTCTCTATCTCAAGGTCATGCGTTCGAGCCCCACGTTGGGCAGAAGATTCTTGCATGGCAGGGGGTTGGACTAGGTGACCCTCAGGGTCTCTTCCAACTCTGCAATTCTATGTTTCTATGTCACTTCCATTATTATGCTTATGCCAGCATCCCCATTCAAAGGCTCTTTTCTTGTGGATTCCTAAAAAAAGCTCTTAGAAACCTTGTGTTAAATTATTCTGCAGCTATCCCTCAATCCCAGTGAAGGCCTGTAGCTGGAGCAAAAAGAAAAAACTGTAAGCCTTTCCATAGAGAGAACCTTTTGTCAAGATTGCCTTCAGCTACATTTCAGGCTCACATAATATGTGGTATATTCTTGTCATCTTCGGGGTGGGGGTGGGGAGACCTCCCCCCAAAGAGACCCTTGGAATTCTGCTATGGAAGCCAGGAATGCTGAGTGTTCTGTTCCTTAATCACCAGCCTATAACTTCTCTGTTTCATCAGCTCTGTTTTCAGTTTAAAAATTATAGCACAGAGCAGTGGCGTAGCGTGGGTTGTCAGCACCCGGGGCAAGGCAAGTAATCCCTAACCCGTGGATTTGCGCCCCCTAACCCTAACCCCCAGATGTTGCGCCCGGTGCGGCCGGGCCCCCCCTGCACCCCCACACTACGCCACTGGCACAGAGCGATGTGATTTTTGTAAATACTGTGAACACAG
The DNA here is from genome assembly GCF_964234715.1 of Podarcis melisellensis. Lineage (NCBI taxonomy): Eukaryota > Metazoa > Chordata > Lepidosauria > Squamata > Lacertidae > Podarcis > Podarcis melisellensis. The sequence continues at coordinate 39,072,817 of NC_138529.1, forward strand.
GATGGAATGGCAAGCTGGTAGATTTACAAGCCCTTAATAACTTGGGCATAGCTGTCAACTTTTCCTTTTTCTTGTGAGGAATCCTATTCGGAATAAGGGAATTTCCCTTTAAAAAAGGGAAACGTTGACAGCTATGAACTTGGGTCCAGGATACCTTAAGAATTGCCTTACAAATTAGGTTGCACTTCAGCTTCCATCAGCCCCAGCCAGCATGGCAAAAGGTCAGGGATGTTGGGAGTTGGAGTCGAACGACTATTTTGGTGTTAAGCGGTATAAAAATTAAAGAATAAAAAGAATAAAACATCTGGAGGGCCAGAGCTTCCCTATCCCCGACATACAGCAAGGAACTGCACACTCTGGGGTGTAGAAGGCACATACAAAACTGTTGTTTTAACTGAGGATTTGAGCTATCCATTCATCCTCTGAATATGCCAGATTTTCAAAGCTTAGTGCACTCTGCTGCTCATTTCTAATAGACAACTGCTGAATGATCATCCATTTGTTTTTGACAGTAATGACTAACCCTGCTCTTTATACTGCTCCTCTCTTATAGAAGTCCAAATGAGCTCATGCTTCCATGTCAATTTGAGGATATATTGAATTTGTTTCCAGGAAGACAATATAGAATTTCCAATCCAAAGTTCATGGGAGTGTTTAAAATGTGAAATGTCCTGATCTCATATTTGGATGACATTTCTACCTTCCTTTCACTTCTTGGTAGGAAAAAAAAAGCCACAGCTGAATTTAGAGGTTACTCTGATTTGTTTTGACCTTAAGATAATAGTGGAGAATTGAATCCAGAAGCTTTGTTTTTAAAGAACCAATTTTCTTCTTCCAGAAATAGCTCCCCCCCACAAATAGGATCCACTAATTATCATTCAAACAAGATTGCATCTGCCTACACCAGGGTAAATCTCCTGGTTCCCTATGACATATATTAGAGGAGGCCTAGTCTTCATTATCTCTTCATGATATGCCCCCTTTCCTTATCTCTCATCCTCTTCCTTGTCCGCAACGCAAGAGAGAGATTCTCATCTTCTATAAAAGCAACAAATGGGGAAACTGCTGCAGTACAAATTCCCCCTCCAGATGTTGATAACCTGCAACTCCCATCCCCCCTTGACCATTGGCCATGCTGGAGTCCAACAACATCTGGAGAGCCATAGGTTCCGCAGCCCTTTCTAGATAAGTTATTCACTTCCCTGTGAGAACTGTTCCAGTGGGTGAACCAGATAAACAAGGACAAAATGAAGTGGGATAATTACAGACATTCCTAGAGCCTGGAAGTGTCCTGTAAGGCCTTTTGGCAAGAGGACTGTCAGCTGGCTTACAAGTGAAATGGTGATGCCCTTCATCCTCCTGCTTTGCTCAGAAAATCACTCTGCCTCAGGAAAAACCTGGTCTGCTGGGCTACAACAATTAAGAAAGTAAGACAAACCCATCCTGCTGCTTCCCACAATGGCCAACCATTGTTGGAGATGCAGAAAGCCCACAAGACACCAAGGCAATAGCCCCACCCTGCTATTTGCCACAAAGCAAGTGGTAATCAAGGGCATGCTACTTCTGAACAAAGGAGTTCCACCCAGCCACCATGCCTGATAGATAGCTTTATCTGCCATAAATTTGCCTAATCTACTTTTAGGAACAGAGAGAGGCTGTCTTACACCAAGTGAAGGTATTTATAAGTCAAGTGCATTTTTGTTTATTCTGACTGGCAGCAACTATCTAGGTTTTCCGGCAGAGCTCTCCCACACTACAGCAGTGTGTAGTGTAGCGGTTAGAGTGTTGGCCTAAGACCTGGGAGACCAGGGTTCAAATCCCCACTCGGCCACAAAGTTCACTGGGTGGCATTGAACCAGTCACAGTCTCTCAGCAGTCTCTCGTGCCACTTTAGGCGCCAATTAATATCAGCGACTAGGGCTTAAAATGCCTACCACAACAGCGCAATCCTACACCTGTCTCCTAGTCAATTCCACCCAGTTCAACAAGGCTTATTCCCAGGTAAGTGGATATTAGATTACAGTCTAAATTCCGAAATGCAAGGACTGCCACCTCCCGCTTCTGCAATTGCAGCACGGATTCAGAAACCTGAAAGATTTTAATGCCTAGTAGATTCAGACACAGATCACAGTGTTCAAAGTAAACACTTCAACCCCTCATTCATCACCCAGGAATGCTAATCCAGCATGGCCTTGAACTCAGCAACTCTTGCTGAGATGGGTGTGTGTGGCCCAGATTCCTCTTAAGGCCTGCGTCAGGGATGAATAAATGGAGGGACCATGTTTCAGAGTTTATTGCTCCACTTCCACTCTATCATACAGAAAAGCTGTCTGCTTGCCATGATAGAGTGATGCTCTTTCCTCCAAGATTGTTCCTATCTGTGTTTCCTCCGAGGCAAAGGACCAGCAGCCTCCAGCCAGCATGCTTGAGGGGTGGCTTTTGTAAGATTTTCTCTCCCTTCCAGGCTAATTAGAAACAGGTGCTTGTTTCCTGGGAATGACAGCAACCGGTTCTATAGGCTCACACCCTTAATTGTGAGCTATGCCAAATAACCTGTTTATTGAGTGCCTGGCTTGTACTTTACATTACGGTGAAGGAACACATGTCATTATCATCTTTATTAAATATTGTGAGAGCAGTAGGGCAGCTCTAGAGGCACTCTCGCCAAATCCAGTCCAAATGCGCCTTTCTCAAGCCCTTGGGGAGAAATGCGCCTGTCAGTTCAAAGCAGGAGCCCAGGCACTGAGTTCAAAGGAGAATTCCACCCTGCCCCTGTTTCCCATGATATCACCCAGAAACCTCCTGCTCATACTGGGCAAAATTCTGCAGTTTTTAAAAGCAAGTTTCCTTCTTTTAATTGGCAATGAATGGATAAGTGCACAAACCTTTCTGTGAGACTCTGTTAAAGATACATGAGGGCGATTTGCTGCCTGAAGCATATTGGGAGGAGAAGACTGATGTCTGAAATAGTGGCCTGATTCAGACATAATGCTAAGACAACCTATGGATTAGTGTGAATGAGCAAGCATGTGGCAATGTAGAGAAAAAATCTGGCATTGCTGCTACCACATTACCAACAGCAAAACCAGTGCTTTTTTTCTGGGGAGACGCAGGGGGACACATGCCCCTAAACATTTTGTGAATCTTTGTACTTTTGTCCATTTACTGTGTTTATTTTTCCTGATTTGGACTATAAAATGGTGATGTTCTTGAGTCAAAATGAGAGTACCCCTAAACATTTTTTTAGAAAAAAAAGCACTGAGCAAAACTATGTTTTATATAATCTGTAAGCCACCCAGAGTGGCTGGGGAAACCCAGCCAGATGGGTGGGGAATTATTATTATTATTATTATTATTATTATTATTATTATTATTATTATTATGTTTGGCTTAGCATTACGTGCAAACCTGGTCTCATGGTATGTCTTGCTCCAAACAAACAAACAAACAAACAAACAAACAAACAAACAAACAAACAGGGTTTTGCTGAGCATACTCTGCCATACACACTTTTGCCTGGTCTGAAATCTATGCTGACTGAAAGTGGCTCTTTGGGGGTTTCCAACAGGAGCCATTCCCAGTCCAAACTGGAGATGCTGGGGATGGATGGATGGAACCTGGGACCTTCTGCATGCAAAGCAGATGCTCCAACACAGTCCTTCCCAGAGCAAGTGGGAGCTGCTCAGCTTTCGCAGCCTCCACTGCAGGCTGAGAGCCAAATGCCTCAGACCCTGAGGAGTGAGAAGGAAGCTGACATCAGAGCTGGCAGCATGCGTACATACAGCTTATCCATTGGATCGCCATCGGAGCAACATCTGTTTTCTGTGTCTTCTTGGGCAGGGTGCCAAGCTTCTAACAATATGCAGCCTCATAGACCCATCTGTGCCCGGGATATCTTATTTGCCCGCTGAAGCTCTCAGATGGCAACAGCTCCATGTGGGGACCCTGCAAGCAGCAGCATCTGTCACCAGCGCCATCCTGCCCTGCCCGCTTTTGAAGGAGCCCCTCGCAAGAAAGATCATGAAAAGGAGGCCGCTCTGAGCGAAAGCTAATGATCTTTCTGGCTCGAAGAGCATTCTCTCCCCGAGGCAGAGGCGGCGCTTCCGCAGCCCACAGCCGCCAAGCCCAATCGCTGCAGACAGTGTTTTCGTAACCCCCACCACCTGGGTGGCAACCAGCACATCTGCTGCCTGGATGAACTAAAGCAGAGCTTGACCTTCCTGTTCTCCAGAAGGCAGCTCAGTCGGCTGCTAAAAAGAGGAGGGAGAGAAGAACTGAAAATGCAATTCAGATTTCTCAGCTATCTGCTCCTCGAACTTTAAAGAAGTTCCAGGTTTCACCTCGAAAGAAGTTCGCGCACCCACAGCTATGTCAGTCATGGAAGAGGTAGTCTCTTTCCTTCCACCAGGCACAGGCTCTGGAATCTGCTCCCTTCATCCCGATGCTGTCTGACAGCTGTCGGCAGCTGAGCAAGGTGAGCCAGGAGTTGAGTCAGAGCTGAGGAATCAAGCCAGGAAGGCTTTGCTACTCAGGCAGGATCCCAGCCCAAATGGCAAGCCTTTTACAGGTCTTCCTGTCCAAGATGACCCAATGGGGTGGAGCCAATCCAAAATGACCCAATGGGGCGGAGCCAATACATAGCCAACTTTGCTGCCAGGAACTATACTTCTCATAGGTCACAACGTGGGGCAGCTAGACACAGATTTCTGGTCCTAGCCCTCACCTAGAAGTTATTCCGGCCAATGTGGCACCCTCTAGATGTTGTGTACTACAACTCACAGCAGCATAGTCAATGATCAGGGATGATGTGGGGCATAGGTTCCCCATCCCTGTTCTAAAGGCAGGATTCACATTTTCTAGGTCCCAAACCCCTCGGAACTCAGGACAACTTCACCTCACTTGCTTCAGATCAGAGAAGCTGGGTTCATCCTGGGAAGGGGGAAATAGACAACACATTTTGCCAATCCCCACCAGTTCCTTCCATAGGAGGCCATTTCAGGCTGGTTCTCCCCCTCTTTTTCATAGTTCTTTCTGAGGCTTATATGCCATCAGGAGAAATCTGAGAGCTTGCAGCCTCTCATCAGCTCCACCCTTACCCATCTGGGCTGATGGGTCTAGTGCAGATATGCAGAACCAATGGCCTGCCACATATAATTGGACTCAAAAGTTTGGTCAGCATCATTAAGCATGGGAAAATATCAGGGATGATTGGGAGCTGGAGTCCAGCAACACCTGAGAGGGTCACAGGTTCCTCATGACTGTTCTACTGGCTTTTTCTCCATCACTGGGAACAGCTTCCTTTCTGAAGCTGCTATCAGTGAACCAATCCAGGGTAGCTAGGTCACATAGAATGGCAACCTTCATTACTACAACACACTAAGGCCCAAGCCTAGGCATTTTGGGGGGAAGCAAATAATGCAGAAGCCAAGAGAAAGCAGAGCAACTTAAAGGTTGCTTGTGAGAAAGAGGAGTGGCAGAAGCGATGCACCTCTAATGGATCCTTTAAGTTCCCCAGTAAGACATCTGGCTGGCCACTGTGAGAACAGGATGCTGGAGTAGGTTGGCCTTTGGTCTGATCCAGCAGAACTCTCTTGTGTTAAGGCAGACAAAGGTGAGAAGAATATCAGTGAATTGTGGTTACATTCCCATCCCATGACCCTTGCACGTTAGCCATCACTCACTGTGCTGAGTAAGGAGGCTAATGGAGAGAGTTAACATTATGGAGCCACAGACCTGGTTAAGCCATGAAGGACTGTTGGTCATGGGTTTATTTCATGTTTTTAGAGGAGACTTGGATGACTCTGGTCCCATAACCCCAATTTCTCTGGGCAGCTTCCACAGGAGGCTTTTGAAGCCACTCAAAGAGAGCTACAAATCCCTAAGAAGCAAGCCTGCAGAGGATGGGGTGGACCAGTGGCAGAGCTTCATGCTCCGGCACTGGGGGGCAGAGAGCAGGTGGGGGCATGGTGCGCCGTCTGCAGGGGCGTGGCACCCACGCAGGCAGGGGCAGTCATAATGGCACCCCACTGGGATTGTGCTGCTGGGGGTGGTGTGTTCCCCCTGCTCCCCTCTTCCTCCACCAGTGGGGTGGACTCCCCTATTTGGCACCCAGGTAACTTTGGCACCCAGGTAACTATCAATCACTGGGATGTGGGTGATGCTGTGGGTTAAACCACAGAGCTTAGGACTTGCTGATCAGAAGGTTGGCAGTTCGAATCCCTGCGATGGGGTGAGCTCCCATTGCTCGGTCCCTGTTCCTGCCAACCTAGCAGTTCGAAAGCACGTCAAAGTGCAAGTAGATAAAAAGGTACTGCTCCGGCAGGAAAGTAAACGGCATTTCCATGCACTGCTCTGGTTCGCCAGAAGTGGCTTTTGTCATGCTGTCCACATGACCCGGAAGCTGTACGCTGGCTCCCTTGGCCAATAAAGTGAGATGAGTGCCGCAACCCCAGAGTCAGTCACGACTGGACCTAATGGTCAGGGGTCCCTTTACCTTTTTAACTATCAATCGGGCTGAAATTCTGAACATTTTCATTGCCTACTCAAACCAAAATGTAACACTTAGAAACCACTGAGATAAAAATAAATAAACATCAAAAGTAATATGAGTTAGCCCAAACCTCTTCAAGTGAAAGCATTGCCAGAAACTTTATCCAAAAAACACACCGAGCTTTCTTCTGGTTTTGTCCTTCAGACCTCAGTGAAAAGGAAAACATTGCTCTAACATGTGGAAGGGTTTGCTTTTGTGCTTCAGCAACTTTTGCAGTAATAACAGTGAACTCTCTCTTCTAAAACAAACCATTGTGCTTTCCAATATATAAAGAAAGAAGGAAATTAATTCTGGCTGCAAGGATAGTGGTTGATTAAGAAATACAAACCAGGGTTGCCAGATTATCAGGTTGGAACTGTCAACACAGAACCTTCAAATTATTGGATTTTGCTTCAAAATTCTCATGCCCAGTGGTGGGGCCTAGGAACTGGGAGAAAATTAAATTCAGTTTGCATTTGAAGATGAACAACATAATTTGCACTTTCCAAAACAATACGTGAACTGAAACACAGCAGTGCTTCAAAATTTGTGCTCTCCATATTTCACAATGCATATTTCCAACCTATGGCTCACGCACACTTCCACTTGTCCCACCACTTTCCCTTGGGAAAAGCTGCTATTTGCTGCTGAATTGGGACAAATGTCTATGGCAATTTTTCATGTGATCTGCTGAGTATAATCATGCAAGGAAGTGGAGCTGCCTGCACTACACATTCTATGGTCATTCAGTGGTCATTCTCCACTTTCTTGTTTTCTCGAACGCCACAAAAAATAGGTGCAAAACATTTTTGTTTAGTTTGGATAGGAGCCATCTTCCTAGCTGTAGTTCTATTCCTTCTTCAGTATGAAAGTCTTTCAATGAAAGTGAATTTATGTCTTTGCAACCATGACCACCCCCTTGCCTCCGAGAATATGGTAACTTCTATTAATTTCTTTTGGCATAAGCTAAACACAGGTGCTATATAGTCCAATCTCAAGGATCACTCTCTTCCCCAAACCCACCTTTAAAAAATAACAACAACACTTCATTCAATATATTGGAATATGCAGGGTTGCAACTGTGCAAATTCACCATGTACCAAGAAAACTTTAAACATGTAATTCAATGAAGATGTATCATCAATACCAGTAATATAACACCACTTGGATGCTCCTTTTGGTTAAGCAGTGGCGCTGTGGGTTAAATCACAGGGCCTAGGGCTTGTCAGTGGTTCAAATCCCCGCGATGGGGTCAGCTCCCGTTGTTCAGTCTCTGCTCCTGCCAACCTAGCAGTTCGAAAGCACCAAGTGCAAGTAATAAATAAGTACGCTTTAGTGGGAAGGTAAATGGTGTTTCCGTGTGCTGCTCTGATTCGCCAGAAGCAGCTTAGTCATGTTGGCCACATGACCCGGAAGCTGTACACCGGCTCCCTCAGCCAGTAAAGCGAGATGAGCGCCGCAACCCCAGAGTTGTCTGCAACTGGACCTAATGGTCAGGGGTCCCTTTACCTTTTTAAGCTTTCCTAACAAAATAGAGGACAGTACCCCAACTCTTCAGTAATTTTGTTCAGATTGGGATTTGGCCACAACAGATGATTGGCTCTCTGATGGTGATGTAGCAAGTCAACCCAGAATGCCTTACCTTTCAGTGCGCTCTTAAAAGGGACTGCCATGATTGTTTTCGTCCGTGTCAAGTGATTGAAGATGTCCCTCTGAGAAGGCTCTAAGAGATCCTTTAAGAAAATATCCATTTGTCAGGCTTAATAAGATACAGGTTGGCACACAGCAAACAGGATGCATTTCTGTTTCTTTTGCTCTCCCAGAAGGTAGGTGCAGTTTAGTAAGTTGCAAATGCCTGCCAGTAAACAGGGCGGTTGCCATAGAGCTGCTATATTGAAGTCCTGCTCAAGGAAATAAAGGCTCACGAGGGACATTGCTAAGTTCACAGACCATCTAAAATGAAGAGGTGTTTTATCATTCACTTCCATAATTATGAGGCACTTTGGTGCAAAAGTTTGTTTCACACAACACAAGGCAGTGCGATAACCTTGAGCGTCTTTTCTATTAACAGTTGTAGACAATGCCTCATGCAAAAACTATGATTACAGAATGGAAGTTTATGCAAATTGCCATAATTAATCAAGCTGCCCTTCGAGGACCAATGCTTTTTCGGCATTACTCATGGACCAGTACTAAACAGACTGTTCTTTACCTTCCCTGTGTCTCTTTTTCCATGCCATTTACCACCTCTTTTTAGTTCAGTTCCCATGTTGGCTAATGGAGCAATGCAAATTAAGACTGAGCAAAACAGAGCAATATAGCATGAAGCCCTTGGCCAGGCAGAGAGCCTTCTTGGTAGTGGCGCCCGCCCTGTGGAATGCCCTCCCATCAGATGTCAAGGAAATAAACAACTATCTGACGTTTAGAAGACAGGCAGCCCTGTTTAGGGAAGTTTTTAATGCCTGATGTTTTATCATGTTTTTAATGTTCTGTTGGGAGCCGCCCAGAGTGACTGGGGAAACCCAGCCAGGTGGGTGGGGTATAAATAATAAATTATCATCATCATCATCATCGACTGCTAGTGTCATCTGGCTCCGTACCGTCAACACCAGGGTTTCCCAAACTTGGGTCTCCATCTGTTTTTTGGACTATAATTCCCATCATCCTGATAGCTAGGGATGATGGGAGTTGTAGTCCAACAACAACTGGAGATCCAAGTTTGGGAAACCCTGGTCTACATGGACTGACACTGGATTTCCAAAGTTTGAGGCAGAGGCCTTTCCCAGCCCTGCTTAGAGATTTCAAGGCTTGAACCTGGAACCTTCTGCATGCAAATCATGGGTTCTACCATTGAGCTACAACCCTTCCTGGTGTCATGAATACTGTATATGGTACCTAAGGAAGGCTCTCTCTTCTTTCCTGACTATCAGGTGCAATGGGAAGTTCAAGTCCCTCTGGAAGAAACCCTCTCATGTGTTATCGTGCTAGTAGGAGTGGTTTTCTCCTGCAAATAGAATTAGGAATCAATACTCATGCAGCTGTTGTTCTGCTCTGCTCCTTGAGGCTCCTTTGGTGTAAATCATTGTGGCAGCCTCATACCACTCTCCAACATACCATTGTAGATTATTGCTAGGAGCTGGGATTATGACATAGTTGGCACAGTAATCCAGTTATATTATTCCTCCATTTTAGGGATCTTGCATCCTGCAGCTCTGCTAGCTAAGTTGCCTTCAAGCCTTGGTGGAATTAAAAGATTTACAACTGAGAACATGTTGTGTCAGCTACCAGGCAACTGCAGGGCAAATACATAGAAGAGTTGGGCACATGGGAGCCTAAGTGAGAGTTTGATTATGCTTTCTAAGGATGTGCCTTCATGGAAGCTTCCTGCACTGGTAGTCTGTGGTAAGTTAACGTGTACAAAGCATCATTTGAACAATCATGCCCTGCTGAGAAGATTTTGCAGAATTCCATCAGTGTAAATGCTGCAAATGTCCCCTTTCTCTTGGGTTGATGAATGGGGATCAGCCCTGTTGTTCTGCAGATTGAGGTGGTGGTGGGGTCCAGCCCTATGAGCTCAACAAAAACTTAATAACACTATGACTTATGTAAAACAGCTGGCAATTTCTTCCAAGTTTGGTCGGCATTGACAGAAAGTGAAGATGAGGAAAGGAGAGGAACAGAGATGGGAAGGAGGCAGAGAGCAGTGAAAAGGAGATTAGGTGCATAAGAATTAGACAGATGGTGTGGTGGGAAATTGCTGATGAATAGCCCCAGAGGAGCAGGCAAAAGCAGGTGAAGAGAGAGTGCCCCAAACAGGCAAGAGGACACAGAGAGAAAGTTGGTGTATACCCAGTCAAGCCACTAGTCCATCCAGTTCAATATTGACTGTATACTGACAGTCAGTGGCTCTCCAGGGGTTCAGACAGGGGCCTCTCCCAGCTTTATCTGGAGATCCTGGGCATTCAACTTGGGACCCTTTTCATACAATGGATATGGTTTTTTATGGCACACCACAGAGTTATGGCCCTCTCCCTTAAGGAAATTGACAAAGCTCTGTGGAAAGGTGGGGGAGGCAAAAGGACAAAAGGTTGAGAGCTAAAAGAACCATAGAGAATGGGGCAGGGAAGGAAGCAGGAACAGAGAAGTAAGTTCCCAGTTGGCCAAGATGATGGAACAAGAAGGCAGTCTGTGACTGAGCATGGCAACCTATATGGCAAGAGGTTCTGTGGGGCCCAAAAGAGGCCTTGACCAAGGAAGATTTATACCTAGTGTTGGGGTTGTCCAACAGGGGCTTATAGAAGAGCGTAGCCCAACTGTACTACAAATTCCAGCAAACTTATTTGTTGAATTGGTAACCTGGCCTTAGAGTGTTGTTATAGCCCACAGGGGACATTGTGAAGTGGGTAGTCCCAAAGTGCTACTCCCTATCAAGGTAGTGGTACCCATGAGCCTCTGCAGGAATTATCCCAGAGAGGTAAAACACTGAAAGGGGAGGAGCAGGCTAGTTTCACACACACAAAAAGATAGGAGAATACCGCCTGTACATTTTGCTTCATATCTGAGGTTCTAAAAATGTTAGAAACTTACTTTTTTTTTGTAAAATGATAGGAATCTGGGGGTTATGGGTCATGGGCGAGGAGCACCTGTCCACTTTATCTCCTAACCCACAGATGCCCATGACAGTACTCTAACCTCACCAGCATTTCAATGCTACTATAAATCCTCCTCAAACCCCTGTTGGACTGAGCATTGTAAATGGTATGTTTCTGCAGGAGATATTTCTGTTCCTGTTGCTGCCAGGTTGGAAGCAATCTGAGATAAATGATTTTCTAACAGGAATACTGGAAGAGTCACTGTGGGGGAAGCTTCCCTGAGGTAAAATCAAGACTGTCAAAGCAAAGAATGATGCACTTTTTTGGCATCCTCAGAAGAAAGAGAGAGAGAGAGAGATGCCTCTTGTAGATCTAGATTAAGTCATCCTCCTGGCAGGCTCACAGCTCACACTGGAACTGTGCATGTGATGCTGTACAGTGTGGGAGTCACAAACAACTGGCAGGGAGTCAACTAGGGAAAAGACAATGCAAGAAACCACAAAGGCCAGGGCTACTTGGACTGGCTTGAAATCCAAGGCTCCAAGTCAACATCTCTCCTTGTGTCAGGAGTCCACTGGAAGGCTGCCACTCCAAGTGGCTGGACACTCTGTAACAACATCCTCTCTCCTTTGAGTTCCTGCAGCCTCTTCCTCACTTTCATTTCCTCTCTGCATCCGCCTCAGGGGCATGGTGCAACCCAGAGATACAGGCATTGGTTCTTTGTTACCTGCTAGGCATTACCTGCACCACTGCTACTAATATTGTTGAAGTATTGTGACTTCTCCACATGGTAGAAAGCTCCTGAGGCAAAGCAGTTACGCAAGTTTGGTTCCCTTTGGAAGGTGGTCAGTGGAGTCTTGATAGCATTTTGTATAATTTATTTGCAGATACATAGATTGAGTAGAACTGGAGCCCCAGTTTGCACATGACAGCAGATAGCCAAACCGTTGTCCACTTCAGATCTCCAAAGAGGTGTGTCCCAAAGCTGCTTACAGAACCCAAACTCACCTTTCTGCCCTCTTGGTTTTCTCAGTCTTTCTTCTTCCCGACTTCAACCACAGCTTCTGTCAGGAGAAGAAAGGCATGTCACTTTTCATGACCTTCCAGGTATTTCCCTTTCAGAACAATGCAAGGTGGTCTTGTATTAAGAAGCAATCATCTAACAATTATCTCCCATGGAGACACATCACCTGAATACCCTGAGCTATTAACATTCCGATCCTAGGTGTCCAGGTGCTGCTTTAAGGCAGGGGTGGGAATTGGATCTAGCAGATGAGCCAGATCCCAACCTCCCGCAAGTCCCGTGGGCTATTTTGACAGGTGGGTGGGGCCACCACATGTCAATCACTTAATGTCACCATGTCAAGTAAAGTGTTTAACTTTGCTTATGTGGCATGAAATCCAGCCACGCAGGGAAAGACTATGGGGTTTGCAGGTGACACTAGTCACGATGACCACCTCAGGTGGCAGGACCCACAGGGGCAGCAGAACCTGATGTCTTTATCTCTCCCCCCCCCATTCCTGGCAAGGAAAGGGGGTGCCATTTTGTGGTTCACCTCAGGTGCCCAAATGTATTGGACCAGCCTTGGCTCAGATCATAATGGCCATTATTTAATCGGGCCACAACTAGCAGTTTCACAATTCTTTATTTAACATCAGGCAAGCTGTAACTTTCATCTTCGGAGAAGAACCCAAGAGGAACCATGTGCTGCTGATGCATAGATGTGTATGAGCACAGAGTGAGGGTGGGTCGGGAGCATGTGGGTGGATGAAGGGATGAGTGTGAATGGAAGGTATATGTGTGAATGGAAGGTATATGGAGCTCTGGCCCCACCCTCTGTTGGCATGTCAACTCTGGAAGGTAACGTATGGCAGGAATGCAGTCCTCAGGCTGAAGAAGTCTCCCCACCCCTCATTTAGAGGATTTTGTATCGGGGATTAACTTAGTCAAAGGGTACTGATTATTTCTGGGAACAGAACCATCTGAAGCATCCGCCCGCTGTAAATAAAGCAACATTGCTCTCCCATCTATTTGTTGGGATGTGAAGTGCATGGTCTCATGGAGAGAGGCAGTGTCATCAACTGAAGTGCTGCCAAGTGCTCCCTTGACTTCCAGCATTCCTGGAAGTGAATAAGTTTTTCCTTCTCTTTACTGCCATCGTGAGCCGCAAAGACATTTGTTCTTTCCTTTGTTCTGGGTTAAGGGGGGGAACTAGCAGGAGACAATGCAACAGCACGTTGCTATGAACCACTGGGCGGAGATACAACCAGTACATGTGCGTTTGACTACTGTTCCAAGGAAGGGATATTTGGCAAAGCCCCGTTTGTATCTTTGAAGGATATGCTAGTGAATGATTTGTTCTGAGATCACCACCTACACAGCCAGGATTTCTGTCTGTACACACAGGCGTGACTGGTTGGCCGTACAGCCCTGGAGCCTTGCCTCTTTTTCCTTCCTTCCCTGGGCAGTCTCCCTTCCTCTCCACACAAATGCCTCCAGGCTGTATGTCATTGACAAGCAGCAGTTACCTCATGAATCAGACAACCCCCTGTTCAGACCTTGGGCTCTTCCAAAGGAAATTCCTTAATGTGGAGCACAGGGGGGATGTCTGACTCACATCTTAACTCAGGGTGATCCTGTGGGGTTTGGAATGGACTATGGGAAAGTATCCCAGAGCACCTGCCATGTTAAGCCAATCCTATTTTCACCCAAGTTATGACAAACACCTAACAAAAATGGCTTTTTTTTTACTGAGAAAAAAGCCACAAAAGAAACCCCACCTCACAACCAATAGACAATGGTGACTGAGAGTAAAATTCTCCTTTGGCCCAGAAAACCAGCCGCCATTTGAAGCTTCAGTGAAGAGACTCTAAACTGAGAGAGGGTGAGTTGGGGAAGCTTGATGAAGGGAAAGACCATGACGAGCCCTTTTGAAAAGGCCAGCATTCCACCCACAAGGCCACACAAGTGCAGGGCAAGGCCTTGTGAGATGACACAAAAGACCAGGAGGGCCCCTTGCAATTGGAGCTAGCAGCACCGTCCCACAAATTGGTCCCCGGTGCGCAAAAGAACACAGAACCATGAGTTAAAAGTATGATGTGGAGGTGACCATAGAGTCAGAAGGGGGCCTTGTAGGCCACCAAGTTCATCTCCCTGCTTGATACAGAACTGGATCCTCTCCAACAGATGACTGTCCAGCCTCTGCTTGAAGATCAGCTTGCATTAAGGAAGCAGGATTTCAAGTTTTGCAGAATTTTGATCCAGTTACATACATGAGGATGGGAAAAGACTGGAGTAAACATGGATATAAAAATGAGAATTTTCTTTAAGGTGATTGCAGATATCTTGAGGTGGTTGGAGACTGCAGGCTATTAGTTGACAAGGACCATTAAAGACTGGGATTTCCCAGGATCAAGGATGTCAGACTACCTATTTCCTCCTAAGATGTTTCCTGCATTCTTGAGTGCTTTGGCCAGAGTAGAAACTTGGAAAGTGGCCTACCGGGCATGCCCTAAATATCTGAGATTCACCACCACCACCCCTCCATTAAAAAGGTGAAAATAGAACAAATGGATTCACCATATAATCGTAATCAGTATTTTAAAATATGTAATACTGTCCAATATGTAAAACTAGTTGTACAAATGTGCACACATGTAAGCCAGCAATTAAAATCTGGCTAAAATTTCTGAAAGTTGTATTATCTTTTTCTGTCACAGTAGGAATCAGTATGTGGGGTTCACCTGACTCCTTCTCATGCAGTGAGACTTGTACCCTTTTCTTCACCCCATGTACTCACTGATATTGGCTCTGGGCAGGTCAGGAGAACCCCCAAAACAAAGTGTGAAAGGGGAGAGAAGATTTCCCTGTAAGCTGAAATGCTTGAGCTGTCAGAACGATCAACTTAATACAGAAGTGAATCTTAATACAATGCTGAGTTCCTCCCAGTGACTATTGAAAGTTGCCCAAAGAAGGTATTTGCTGCACAATGAACTGTTTTCGCCATAATTATTGTTCAGCATCTGGGACTGGCTCTGATGTGCAGGTGCTAATTTGAGGGATAGTCCCGGTTCTCTCTCAGTCATCTTCTTGCGACTAACCAGAAAAGGGGTGTTCTTTTTCACATGAAGCATCTACAGCGTTTGAGGAATGGTAAGGCTGTGAGAAGGTCCTAAGCAGCCAGGAAAGCTGATAACCACTGGTTACGCTAATCATCCAAATGTCACCTTGGTCACATTTCAAAGTGGAGACTGGGCCAAAAATACAAGAGGCAGAAGAGCATTTTGAGGCTCAGTTCCAAAATAGAGGAGGAGGCGTGTTTGTGGGTGTGTGGAAGAGGAAGGTGTCTTTGTTGCCTTGGGTATCATGGTAATCTGAGTTTGTGGGAGTCAGGTTTGTGATAGTCTTGGCTGTGCCAAAAAAATAATTTAATCTACGTACTTAGGAAAATATTTTTTCATACGAATAGGGACATCTGAGGCTCGTTTCTTTCCTCATTCCACTTTGATTGTTTTGGATAGCTATACTGTACAGAGGTCTTTGCCGTTGAGGGTGCCCACTCTGATACACAGAAGGTCAGTCAGTCAGGGTATAAATAGCCAAGCCTACCTCACAGGGATGCTGTGAGGATGAAATCAGGGTGGAGAACCATTTATGCTATCTTGAGCTCCTTGGTGGTGGGACACAAATGGCATAAGTATTTAAGACGGTCTCTAGTTCTATCAAAGCATCAGATTTTTGCCTTACAAAGACCTTTTGAATCCACACACCATCAGAATCTGAATTTTCAAAACTGGGAGTTCATCACATTTGACCCTCCCCACCCCAGTTCAGCTGTAGTCCAATTTGTTGGTGGGAAATGTGGACAGAGTAGAATCCACTGGCAATATAAAACCCCTGTATAATACCTGAATAGCCATTTAATCTCCATAATGTGTTTGTGATGCGGATTGTAGGGCCATAACTTGTAGCTACTATGTAGCTACTGACCTCTGAGCATATCTGTGAGGATGAAGATTTGATAAATATATGTGTACACTTGCAAATATACACACACATACACAATGGAGGGACAATGTCAATTGCCAAAAACAGGTGGCTTGAAAGTAAACAGCAAATGCAACTCCAAAACGATGAGTTGACATGTTATTCCCTGAACATACGCGAACTCCAGTGGAATGCAAGCTCAGTCATAACTGAATCCAGTATAAACAGCTTTGTATAATCCCACTGGGGAAAGCTTTGGCTTGATAGGAGACATAAGCAACTAGACTGTGACTGCTTACCTGGTGTGTTTTAGTCATCCCTCCCACCAAAGGCTCCATAAGGAATTGTCTCTGTGGCTGAAGTTTTGGAATAAGGCATCAAGCTTAGGCAGTAATGTGATACTCTGTCAACAGAGGAGAAGGCCATGGTTTGAATTCCCAGTGAAGATTTGTACTCATGATCTAAGCTCCATCCTGGATACTTGAAAACTGAACTTTGCACTTTCAGGAAAGGAGCAGCCAAACTAACCCAAAGAGCTATCATATGAATTGAACCCACCTGTTAACAGGGCAACCTCAAGTTTCTGCAGTTTCCTCTGTGATAAGGTAAGAAGACAACATGTTGCAGTTGGGTTGATTCCGACATCATGGCGCTAAGGTTGGTTATGCACAAACCTGTTTGTTGCACGGAAAATGTAGTTTTTCCTCAATCAGGAATCATTCATGCTCAACATGCTGTTTTCCATCTAGATTGATTCTAGACAGGGGTGGAGGAAGGGGGTGTGGTGGGGGCGGGCCGATCTGGGTGTCACTACTAAGGGGGGTGACAAAATGCCAGGCGGCACTCACCGTGAGGCCTGCTGTGCGCCTGAGCCACGCATCTCTCCTGGGAGTGAGGTGGAGGCTTGGCGCCCACATTATGGAAATTAAATGGCTATTCAGGTATTATACAGAGGTTGTATATTGCCAGTGGATTCTACTCTGTCCACATTTCCCACCAACAGATTAGACTACAGCTGAACTGGGGTGGGGAGGGTCAAATGTGATGAACTCCCAGTTTTGAAAATTCAGATTCTGATGGTGTGTGGATTCAAAAGGTCTTTGTAAGGTGCCCAATCGGCTTGCTCCACCACTGATTCTAGATCCTGCGCTCCATAAGGCTATTAGGGCTGAGTGATGTCCAGTTTTCAACATCATGATATATCACCAGCTAAACATCATGATATACCAATATATGACAATGTCAGAAATCAGGATGGAATTGTGTGGAAGCGAATGGGGCAATGTCCTGACAACTGCAACTACTTAGGAGTCTAAAACAGAGATATTTTTACTTACCTTTAATGTATTGTTACAACTGTTATTTTATAGTATAGAGCAACAGGGATGGCAGGAATCATGAGGGAATCCTGATTTTCCCCCACGTCATGATTTTTTACATAGCACACACACACATCATGATTTGCGATATATTGCCATGCCAAATATTATTAAACTGTTACCATGATGTGGACTTCAAACCAATTTTGGATGATATATCACCCAGCCCTAAATGTTAGTTTTTCTCAATTTGGGATCACTCATGCTTGGTACAGAAGGACCACCCTCCCTGTTTTTTCAGGATGTATAAGAAGCTTCTGCGAAAGAGTCCAGGTGTCAGACAGGAAGTAAGGACTATGGTCACATCTGCACCTCCCCCCCAAAAAAAACCCAGACTCCTGGTGATGTCAATGATGATAATTTTATTATTTATACCCTACCCATCTGTCTGTAGTTTGTTAAGGTGGCTGGGAATCGTAGTTCTGTTAAGGATAAACTACAGTTCCCAGGATTCTTTGAGAGAAACCATGTGCTTTAAATATATTGTGTGGCTGTGTTGGGAACCTTCCAGTGGGAAAAATGGGTACAGGGTCTGCAAAAACAGATTTCCCCACCCATGTCCTCATTACATAAAAAGGAAACTCTGCTTATTTTGAGGGAAGGGAATAATATTCTGTGTTTGTGTAAGTTGAAGAATTAATTGGATAATTGCATTTTTTTAAAAAACCTCTCCCACTATGAAATGCTGGGTCACCATGTCTCCCGTGAGTATCAAAGATGTCTGGAAAGCTACTCTAGGGATGCACAATTCCTGTCTGCATTTGTAGGAAGCCTCTCTCTCAGCCACGGATGAAGTCGATGAAGTCCTTCATTCAATACAGATATATTTTTAGAATTGTGAGCAAAGAAGAGGGTCATGCTGTTGACAGATGCAACCTTGCCTCAGCTCCGAAGCATGATGTCAATTTTATTGCATTCCCTGATAATCCCTCACTCCAACCAGCACATCAGCATTAGCAGCAAGTCAGCACTCACTAAAAGCAATGATGCACTTTATGCTGGGGCTCTGAGATTCCTCTGGCATTTGCTCTGCAATCTAGATTCTTGCCAGCGCTTCTCTTTCCATGAGCTCACACTATAAACATTTTCACACACCCTTCCCCTAATGCAATGTTCAGTACAATCAGGCAGAAGGGGGCTCTTTTTCATTGACTGATGCTGAAAGGTGGTGGACGGAGAAGGCAAGGTTGGAGCAGGGCAGGAATAGTATTTCCTGCTCAGCTAACTTGCCAATCAACACTGGAGGCCAGCAGAGCAGGGACATGTCTTTCTAACTAGCTGTGCTTGCCCCCTGAGTGTGAATGAATGCAACCTTCAGCCATCCAAGCGGTTCTCTGAAAGACAGCAGCAGTGAGGGACCTGGACAGCCCCCTGTTACTTAATGCAGCCAGGGGGTGACTTAAGAGAAAGAAGAGAATTTGCTTGCTTAATATGGAATAATTCAACACTGGTTGAATAGCAGAGCAAAAGAAAAGCGTAATAGCTCAGATGGAATGGGGTGGAAGATGGAGAAACCTACTAAATTTTGGGCATGCTGTTTGATGTGCAAACACAATGAGCAGTTTAACCCAGATTATTCAGCTAATAGTTTGTCTCTCAAAGGGAACTGGATCAAGCAACACACATATTGCTACAAGTTATAAAGGAGAAATCATATGATGAATTTAGCAGCAAGAGGTCTAGCTGCATGGAGAGTTGGGCTGTTTCCATGCTAGAGTCCTTCTTCTTACCTGGATCAAGCAAAATTAAAAGAGATCACACAAACTCGCCTACAAAAGAAGACTCAGAAATATGTCCTATTGAATTCAGTGGTGTTTCCTCTCAGGAAAACAGGAGCAGAATCTGCAGCCTTAACTTATAGCCATTTTATCCATCAATGACCCTTTCCCATAGTAAAATATCCTGATATAATGCTTACTCAGTAAACTCCATTCAGCAAAGTTCCCCAGCAATGTTAGTTAACAGTTTCTTCTTTGCAGGATCAACCCACTTTATTGCTTCCCTCAGTTGAGGGCTAAACTAGATTTGTGTGATGAGCATTTTTCTTCTTCAAATGAATAGTTGAGCTCTTCAAGATGGCCTGGTTTTGGAGCATTCATCCTGATTTGTTTTCAAGGAGGTTAGATGACATTGCTTCAGAACCAATTTTATCCCACACTTTCCAGCACATTTTCCCATCAGTTTCCTTATCATAAAAGGTCTGATCCTCTTGAGAAGTGGGTTAACCCTTATTGCACAGCCTGGATTTGCTGTGAAGTGATTGAATAGCAGCAGTTTGGAAACAGCCCTGCTCACTAGGTAGGCCCAATGTCAGCTAGTAGAGTTCTGAAGTGGTTCTGGTCATAACTCCAGGGATGGTTCCAGAAGGTAGGTAGCACTGGTTGGCTAGGATCATGTGGGCATCAGGATGAATTCTTTTTAAAGATATGCCCCCCCCCAAGCATATGCTACCTGTGGAAGTAAAAAGGGCGTAAGCTGGCACCAAAATAAAAGGAAACGTATTTTGCTCTCCAAGTCCCCCTTTTGCACCAAAACTGTTCACCGGCAAAACAATTTGGCATGGCATGAATTGAAATAACCACTCACAACTTGGGCAGATTACATATAAAAACAGTTGTAGCTTTGGAAACCATCCAGTCAAGAACCAAAGAATGGAGAGAGAATCCTTTCCTTTTGGTGCTGGGTGCCCTCTCTGCTAGACATTGGCACTGGGGCTTGGGAGATAATGTACACAGAGTCAGACAAAGGGGATTTAGAGAGCAGGCAGCAGAGCTGTTAAGCTTTGGGATCATTCTCCCTGTGTCATCTCTGGGACCCATGTTGGTCCAGTTTAAGCACTAGCATGATGATTTCATTCCTGAAGCTTTTCCAATTTCTGTTTGTTTATGAAAAGAATTATCTTGACAACACTGTTTCCAAATGAGTGTTCAAGGCTGGGAGGACTTGCTGGACTTCCATCACATATGATGACAGCAGCTAGGTGTGTCCCCGTGTGTGAGCCTAGGATTTGTGTGACGGAGTCTGAGATTCAGGAAACTCAGTGAGGAAACCAGAAGGACTGGTATGTGCTCTCTGGGAAAGGCAAAGTTTGCACTTTGCAAGGCCTCCAGGATTTTTGTTCCTGGAGAGGATGAGATAAGCTCATCTCCAGGAAGCATGATTCACCTCAGCAGTGGAAATGTATTTAAAGAGTTTATCTTGATAAATAATGGCTGGTATAAAAATACCTTCCTCCTTAGCCATCTCCAAGCACCAGCATGGCTAGCCAAGGAGCAGCAGTCAAGCATCTCTTTCGCTTGTCCAGATCTTTTGCTGAGCAGTTTCCAAGTTGCAATTCTCTGCTTTTCAGGGCCTCAGGGCAACTGTTGGGTGGCACATCTTCTTGAATTGAATGTATTGACACAGAGACGATGTCACTGGTTTCGTTAGGGCACTGAAACAAGATAGAAGTCCCAGGAATCTAATAATCAGCCCTCAAAGTTTCCATGCATGGACTTTAAAATAGCCATTGAACTTCTCTCACACATTCATTATGTGGGCTTGTGCTGTCAGACTGGAAGGCAACTGGTCACTCAGATGAACATTCCGGCCAATGTAGATTTGACATTCATCTGCAAAGAGATGTAGGCAAAAAGGAATCCGCTGGAAGGTTCGCATGTGTAAAAAGCACCACTAGAGTCATGTGGCTCTTGAGACCTAACTGTCCTCGTAAGTGCGCCATTCATAGGAAATGGCTGCAAAACACATGTGGAAGGTTGGAGATAGCTGAACAGCTCTGTTTACATCTGGAATGTCAGAGAGTTCACATGGCTAGAAGGGCTTTTGTGTGGCTTTTGTGGTTCCCCAAACAGAAAGAGAGGAGGGCTGGCTGTTGGCGAAGAACCACCACCTTGCTCTTTTTCCAAAAAAAAAAAAAATGTACACAATCCCTTTTGCCGGGTTGCTGCCTGCAGAGGAGATGCTGGATTTCTTCAGCCAAAGGATGTGTCATTGATGAGAAATGCTTCTAGCAACTTTGAAACCTGACGCCAAACAGAAAGCAATGACCACACCAACCCGGCATAATCCAGAAGTTGTGCAGCCTTAGGAAGCTGCCTTATCCTATGCCACACTATAAGCCCATCAAGCTCAAGATTGTTTACATCATGTGTCTCTCTGTGTGTGTTTGTGTAATCTGTGGCCCTCCAGAGGTTGTTAAACTACAACTCCTATCACTCCTGAGCATTGGCCCTGCTTGCTTGAGGCTGAGAGGAGTTGCCAGGCATGGGCCCTGGGCCCTCTTGAAAAGAAGGCAGGTGCTCTACCACTAACTTACAGCCCCTTCCTAGAAGGCAAGGGCTAACTACTTAGGCAGCTGGGCAAATGGTTTTTATAATGAATATATCAGGGATGAGGTCTTCTTGCAGTGCAGCTCCCATCATCCTTGAACACTAGTCCTGGTAGCTGGGATTGGTGGAAGCTGGAGCCCAAGAACATTTCATAGAAGCACAGAACTGCAAACTTGGAAGGGACCACAAGGGTCATCTAATCCAACGCCCTGCAATGCAGGAATCTTTTGTCCAACAAGGGACTCAAACCCCCAGCCCTGAAATTAAGAGACTCATGCTCTACTGGCTGAGCTATCTTCTACTATATTGACGAAGCTCAGGTTCCCCATCCTTTAAACATGTACATTATAGCTCTTCCCAGAAAACAGTGTAAGATTCAAAATAACTCAAGTGAAATGCTCCACCACTGTTTCCTCCTCCTCCTCCTCCTCCTCCTCCTCCTTCAATTGGCCTTGTTTGAGTAAGAGGCTCCATCCTGAGGCTTCCTTTGATCCTTGCAGCTGTTTCAACTCACTGGGGATATACTGACAGACCACATTCTAAAGCTTGTCTGCTGTTCAAGAATATGGCATGATTTGATCCCCCCAGTGATTGGAGGAGGGAAATTATTGCAGAGAACATCTGGGCATGCCTGCCTTGCATATGTAGACAGGATTACCATCGCACTCCCCAAAAAGGCCACCAGGGATTGTAAGGGGGTAAAAATGGTCGGAGAGGGAAGCAACAGGAACCATACTGTGGGTGTCTGTTATAGACCTCAAAGCCAGACCAAAGACCTGAATGATGCCTTCCTAGAGCAATTACCAAACATTCAAAAAGGAGAGATATAGTAGTGATGGGAGACTTCAGCTATCCGGATGTGTGTTGGAACTGAAACTCTGCCAATAATGCAAGCTCCAACAAATTCCTCCATTGCCTCGCTGAGGATTTCATTTCCCTGAAGGTGGAAGAAGTGACAAGGGGATGAACTATCTTGGACCTGGTTCTCACCAACAGGGAGGAACTGATCAACAAACTGGAAGTACTGGGAAACCTGGGAGGAAGTGATCATGTCCTCTTGGGTTTCATCACACAGAGGCAAGGAAAAGCTGAATGTAGTCTGACATGCACACTGGACATTCAGGAGGCTGATTTCAAAAAGCTTAAGGATCTACTGGGTGAGATCCCATGGTCTAAAATACTCAAAGAGAAGGGAGTCCAAGATGGATGGAAGTTTCTTAAGGGTGGAATGTAGAGGGCACAAAGGCAGACACACCTGACAAGAAATTAAAGTGGGAGGCATCTAAAGAAACCAGAGTGGCCACATAAGCAGCTTACAGATGAGCTGAGATGTAAGAAATGAATGTACAGCGGTACCTCAGGTTAAGAACTTAATTCCTTCTGGAGGTCTGCTCTTAACCTGAAACTGTTCTTAACCTGAAGCACCACTTTAGCTAATGGGGCCTCCTGCTGCTGCACCACCACTGCACAATTTCTGTTCTCATCCTGAAGCAAAGTTCTTAACCTGAGGTAATATTTCTGGGTTTGCAGAGTCTGTAACCTGAAGTGTATGTAACCTGAAGCGTATGTAGCCCGAGGTACCACTGTATAAGAAATGGAAGAAAGGAGAAATCAGAAAGGAGCGCGCGCGCACCCCCCCCCCCAACTTAATGGGCATTGCCATTCAAGTGGGGGGGTGCCATGTCATGTGATCGATTACGTGGAGCAGGGCTTACCCCCCCAATATTTTATTCAAGTTAGCACCTCTGGCTATACATAGGAATGCCGTGCAAGGCACTTATATTTTCTTGACAGCCAGCAGGTTTCCATCTGTTTCTGCTGAGCTAAGATGTATTTTATGGAACAGCCACTGGAAGGAAACCAAGCATCACTTGGAAATCGAGTGGAGTTCAGGTGGGGGTCTGATTTCCAACTTGATTTGTGATGATGAGGGAGGGCTGTGAAATCAGGGCAAACAGGACTGCAGCCTGAAATGCTTAATAAGAGGCGTTCAGTGGGGAGCAAGCCCCGTTTCCCGAAACTGGAGCCTGCGAGTCTAAATGGAGCTCAAAACGCCTCCTAAGTGGAGCCAGGCTGTGGGTCTTGGTCTTGCACTCCTGCACACTCCTCCTTCACACTCCTCCTTCACACAACTGCCTGGTTCCAATTTGCTTCTTCCCACTTGGCTCTTTGCTCCAAGAAAGCTCAGCGAAATCATCTTCCTCCCCCCAATCCCCCATCACTGCACCGATGACCCAAAGGGAGCAGTGAGCGGGATATGAGAAAGGGTGGAAACAGCGACTCTTGCTCTGTTTTGTCATGGATTTCCTGTCAAGAACTTCTGCTGCAGCAGCCAAGGAATGTAGGCACAGGCCAAGAGTGACCCCGTATTGTGGCTCCACCCGGCTCCGCATCTACTTGTACTCTCGTCTCCCCGCTCTGTTCCCTCCTCTTTCCGGGCAAGTGAAGCTCTGGCAGGGAAGGGCTGCCTTATTCTTTTCCACTTCTCGCACTTAAATTGATTCCTGGAGCCATTTCAAAGGAGTTCTTCCAAAAAGGACTCTGTGCCAAAAGTAGCCATTTTCTAGCCTGCTCCTCCTGCTTTGCAAAGGAAAGAAGGGTTGTGGCTCCCTCTGCTGGTAAGACAAGAACTTGCAGCATAAGATTCTGAAAACAAAAGTCTATAGAGTACCACTGATAGGAAAAGAGGAGCAAAAAGTCCCCTTGACCTGGCTCGCTTGGACCACTAAATACACCTTCTCTATCCCCTTTTCTCATTACAACCCATTTTCCTCTTCTACTGTCTGTTCATTAAAAAAACAAAACCCGAAGTAGCTAAATACAGAAATTATTAACTATAAAAAAGCTCTGTGTGAAATTTGTATTGACGCAAGTATGCATTTACCTGCATACATCCTCATTTTCTAGGCTTTCCTTACTTTTTCTCCTGCTGTGTCTCAACTCGGATACTGCGCAATCTGTGACAACTGGAACATTTTACTTCTTACTATCTATCTGCTTTATGTGATCCCCAAGCTAAGGAGATAAGTAACTAAACAACCTTTAGAAGACCTCTGAAGGCAGCCCTGCATAGGGAAGATTTTTAATGTTTCATTTTTTATTATGTTCTTATATATGTTGAAATCTACCCAGAGCGGTTGGGGCAGAGAGAGAAAGAGAGGGAAATGGGTAAATGTTTATTTTCTGTACAAAAAGAGTCAATTGCCTGTGGCCCCCAGGAAAGTTCCAGCTCAGCAAGCCGCTAGAAATGGCCTGCTACCCCTGAAAGCTTTGTCTTTTAAAACCATCTTCCCACTAGATAAGAGTAACAGGTAGCATTTCTGCTCATCCCAGTATTGGACAGTGTACCTGCACAGACTGTATTTCTGAAGTGCCTATATAAATTTGGGGGTGCGGTTGCCTTAAATTGTTTTTCAATGTTAAATGTTAATTTGGATGTTTGCATTTGTATCTGTGGGCTGTTTAGGGGCCTTTATTGGGGAGTGTATTTTTAATTAGTTTGTATACATTAGTATCGTTAATTATTTTAATTATTTTTATTATGTATTTTGTGCTTTTATATTGTGTTGTGAACCACCCTGATACCTTCGGGTATAGGGTGGCATACAAATAATAATAATAATAATAATAATAATAATAATAATAATAATAATAATTTATTATTTCTACCCCGCCCATCTGGCTGGGTTTCCCCAGCCACTCTGGGCGGCTTCCAACAAAATATTAAAATACAATCATTCATCAAATATTAAAAGCTTCCCTAAACAAATATTAAAAGCATCCCTAAAATAATGATGTTGATGATGTAGATACCGCTGCCAAAATCAAAGATTATTTGTTGGGTGTAAGGAAAGCAGAACTAGGAATAAGACTTGCACCCACTTAAAACTGGAAGTGTGTCAAGGTTTCCCTTCTATTTTTGACCCGTGAGCCACTTTGTGAACCCTGACCCACCCTATTGTTCCTCTAAGAAGAGTAGCGTGAAGGACACGAGGCGAGGCTCCCTCATCACCTTCCTGTCAAACCATGACGGCTTCTATTTCTATTATTACACAGGAAAACCCGTCCAAGCTTTATTTATTTTTTATTTTTAAGTTCCCACAGCAGCCCAAGTGGAAATGAGATAAAGGCTATTTAGTTCCGACCCCCTCATAGCATCACAATGGGAAAGTGTGGCTTCTCAACAGCCGGGAGCCTAGATACACAGCAAAGGGTATAAAAAGCTGCAGAGGGTGCTATATTTATCTGAGCTTATTAATAGACTTTTTCTGGTCTTGAGGAAATTAATTGCATTTCCAAGAAACAGTAAATGACTTTCAGGAAATAATTCAAACCAGCAAGCAAGCAAGCGGAAGAAGAATTCTCCACACCCAATAGGGCTTTGGTCGGCCAAAATTGGGTGGCTTTAAAAGAAAGAAGCAATGTATTTACTATGTGGTAAAGCCAACTCTCTCCAACAGCACACTACACATTGTAACGAAGGCAGGCATTTTGCCCCCTCAGTATTTGTTGAAAGGGGGCTGGGCCCTCTCAATGTTGAGGGGGTGGAGGAGGCCGAACATGGAGCCGAGCACAGCTTAGCTTCAGTGGCTGGCTTCTCCTGAGTGTTCAGCCTCCTCCAGACATCGTCACATCATGCATGTGCAATGTGCACTGGGCCCCCTCAATCTTGGGGGCAATTTTGTGCCTCTGCTCCTTGATGCATGGTTGGTAATCAATATTCCCTAGATGGTACTATGCCAGCCACATGACGCCCAATTCCTTTAACTGTGCTTGTGAAGCCATCACAATTAAATTGCTATGAAACTAAAACAAGTACAGTGGTACCTTGGTTCTCAAATTTAATCCATTCCGGAAGTCTGTTCCAAAACCAAAGCATTCCAAACCAAGGCACGCTTTCTCATAGAAAGTAATGCAAAATGGATTAATTCATTCCAGATTCCCACTAAAAGGGAAATCTGACATGGATTTTACTATCTAACGAGACCATTGATCCATAAAATGAAAGCAATAAACAATGTACTGCAGTCACACAATCAATCAATCAATCAATCAATCAATCAGTGGCTGAACAAAAAAAAAAAAGAGCAGCAAAAATGCAAAATAAATAGCAAAAACAGACAGACCTCAGCATAACACTCAAAACGGAAGTGTGGCATTCAAATTGGAAGCGTAACACCCAAAACGGAGCACGTCCGGCTTCCGAAGAAAGTTCGCAAACCGGGACACTTTGCAGTGTTTGGGTTCCAAGTTGTTTGAGTACCAAGTACCAAGTACAGTGGTACCTTGGTTTTCGAATGTCTCCATTGCCGAACATTTCGGTTTCCGAACACTGTAAACCCAGAAGTAAATGCTTTGGTTTTTGAACACACCTCAGAAACTGAACATGCAATGAGGCTTCTGCACTGAGTTTTCCGTATTGAAGCTTCCGTATTGGGTTTTTGAACATTTAGGAACTTGAACAGTCTTCTGGAATGGATTACATTCGAAAACTGAGGTGCCACTGTATATAGACAGGTAAAAGGGAAAGAGAATAAAAGGGGGAATGGGGACACTGAGGCTTCCATCACTGTTTGAAGCAAGTTGGGAAGCAGCATGAGCACGTGATACGAAAGAAGCAGAGAAAGCTACCCACAATTAGTGAAAGGTGTGAGAAACCGCAGGGAGGAAGGAAACAAGGCAGTGGGTGGGAAGCGAGTGTGAAGAAATTGCTCATCCTGCAAAGAACAAGCTGTGCAGTGAGGCAACAATTGCAACCGAAAGGAAAGGAATCTTGGAACGTGACCTCTGCTTCCTGACAGGAAACGAGGAAGCCCACAGTACGCAGGGAGTGCCCTGTTACAACATGTACTCGCATCACACCACCAAATGGAAGGTGCTTATAACCACACCAAGGCCACTGCAGCGGAAATTTATAGGATATATTCTGCTATGTAGCCTGCATGTGAAGAGATGTAGAAACCGTAAAAGAGAGTGTGAAAGCATGTTAGGAGAATTTGCTTACTCAGGCTGTATTAAGAATGGGTCAATAATGTTTGTGCAGGAGGAACTTGGCCTTGAGCTAGACTGATAGAAAGTAGGCACCCTGTCCTTCTCTCTGAATGAGAGAACACAGGCATGTTTTTCCTCCAAGAATGTGACTTACCGTATTTTTCGCTCTATAGGACGCACCTTGTTTTAGAGGGGGAGAACAAGAAAAAAAATATCCCCCTCTCTGTGCAGCGCCCCTTCAGCGAAGCGGCAGGAGAAATGGAGCCCTTTCAATTTCTCCTCCCGCTTAGCTGAAGGGGCACTGCGCCTTAGCTGAAGGGGCACCTACCCTTCAGCGAAAGGAACACGAAGCCTCCAGAGCGCAGTGGGAGCTCCCGCTGCGCTCCGGAAACTTCAGGCAGCTATCTGGAGAGCGAGAGAGGGCGGTGCGGAAGGAGAGAGACTGTCCTGGCTTCAGCAAAAGGAACCCGAAGCCAACCCCTCTCGCTCTCCAGATAGCCACCTGAAGCCTCCGGAGTGCAGCGGGAGTTTCTGCTGCGCTCTGGAGGCTTCGGGTGCCCACTGCGCTTCAGAGGCTTCGTGTTGCTATTGCTGAAGCCAAGGAGCCTGCATTCGCTCCATAAGACGCACACACATTTCCCCTTAATTTTTGGAGGGGGAAATGTGCGTCTTATAGAGCGAAAAATACAGTGCATGTGTCAAGCTAAGGCGAGGGAATGCCTCTATATAAGCCTGTGTAACTTTAAGGCCTGGACATTCCACTTTTGTGGGTTCCACAGTGGCTGCTGCTATGACCAAGTTTCCTTAAACACCACAGTGGGATGTTTATTGAAGAAATCCACTAAACAACAAAGGCTTTTTAAATTTGAGGGAGATTTTATCAGGCCTCTCATCGATCCTACGCACAAGCACCTATACTTACGTGGAAATGTACATCAGAAGAGACCGTTCTGCAATAGGACAAGGCTTCACAACAGCAAAGCTGTTTACTGTTGTTGTAGCTAGATCCCAGGCTGGTGTCAAATCAGACCTAATTGTCTGCCCCCTCACCTTCAAAATTACTACTGCTTTGTAAGAGTTTTATTTTTTAAAAGTTTACCCTAAGCTGAGATTTCAGGTTTTGTTACAATTTAAAAATTAAAAGCATCACAACATACACTATAAAGCATCAACAATACTTCACAACCCCCCTCCCCAAGTCTAACAAGATTAAATCTCCCAAACAACCTTGGGACCCACTTGGCATTGGAGCCCACCCTCAACAACCAGTAAGTATTGGGTGGCACAAAACTGTGGGCAATTTGCTCAGAGAACCCCCCCCCCCAGGCTAGGCTTCTCATCTACCCCATTTTTCACTGAGATTACCAAATATCCTTTGAAGCGCTATCTCCTTTCTCTTAAGACACTTTCTAAGTGATCCAATATATTTTTAAATTGTATTTTGGTATTTCGTTCACTGACTAAAAGGGCCTCAGAACTCTATATGAATAAATGAATAAAAGATGCCTAGCTCGGAACAGGATGAGCAAAACCAAATTTCCAAGTGTTTAAAAAGTCAAATGCTTTTCAGTGCGGTGCACTTGTAACCACACACTGCCACCTAGTGGGTTTTCTGATAACTCTACTGTACAGTGGTACCTCAGGTTACATACACTTCAGGTTACAGACTCCGCTAACCCAGAAATATTACCTCGGGTTAAGACCTTTGCTTCAGGATGAGAACAGAAATTGTGCTCTGGCGGCATGGCAGCAGCAGGAGGCCCCATTAGCTAAAGTGGTGCTTCAGGTTAAGAACAGTTTCAGGTTAAGAACGGACCTCTGGAACGAATTAAGTACTCAGCCTGAGGTACCACTGTATTCATTGCACATTTGTTTAGAATTCATTCCTGCTTGCTAAAGAATCCAATACAGTACTATATTTGCTCACAGTCTGCTCAGAAATAAGTCAAACCAAGAGTTTCTAATGAAGATATTAATCTGCTCTTCCACAGAGTATTTGCTTATGACTCAACTACCTAGTACAGTGTTTTAGGTTCCACAATAACATGAAGATATTACAAAGTGTGCTTCAAGATTAGGGCTTCATATCGCAATTGGGTTGCTCCAGTCCGACTTTCCTGTGTGTGCAACTGACACAGTCACTACCACACATTTTGGCCCCAACCCACCTTGACCCCAGTCATGGCTATTTGTTGCTCTTCCACAGCTTGTGGAACTCTACAAAATGGCCCCCTTAAAATAGCTTCACTGGTTGCCAATATGTTTCCAGGTCTAATTCAAGGTGCTCACATTACTGTTCAAAGCCCTAAATAACTTGGGGGCCCAAACAACTGAAAGACCACCTCCTTTCCTATTGACCCTCTAAGGTGTTAAGATCAGCAAAGGGATCTTAGTTGAATTCCCTCGCTCCATTATGTAGTGAATAGAATGTCCCTATTTTCATGTGGAAGGTTGCAGAGCTATAGCTGTGGGGGCGCCGGCTAGGGTTTTTTGCCCTGGGTGAAGCCTCCAGAGGGGTGCCATTGAGGCTCCCAGCCTATGTGTGCCTGCAAATACACGTGTGTGCGTGTGCCAAACTGGGTCTTTGACCCGGGTGAAATAAAGCCTAGTTTTGCCCCTGAATGTTAGGAGGGTATGTGATCATATGAATTGCATTTGAAATCATATAAAAGATCTATCGGTTGCATGCACTCTGCAATGGCTATTCCTATATCTGTCAGTCACTACCTGATGTGGCAACCATTTCGCCAGCGACTCTGGGTCTTAGGATTGTTTTTTGTTGTCCTGCTGTTTCATCATTTTAATCTGCTGCAATTTTAAACAGTATTTTATTTATTTTCAATGGCACAATGCTTCGTTTCAAATGGTGCTGGAAATGGCTCTGTGGCATGAAGAGTGGTCTAGAAGCTTGACACATAAATAAAATGAGCCAGACCTAGCTATGGCTTGCAATGGCCTCATTAATAGCAAACTCAGAGCACTAAATCACACCAGTGCTGTAGCATCCCAAGCTTAACTCTTCTTGGGCTGCTTATACCTTCCCTTGGGGATTCCAGCAACCAATTAGCAGGCTCCTCTTCCTAGAGTTCCATTGACCAGCCAATGAGGACAGAACCCTTTCTGATTGGTCATCAAGATTAACAATTAGCAGTGGCATTCATATGAACAAAAAGGACTACACGATCCTGTGGAGAAAGGAGATTGTCAATAACTGTGCCAATATCTCTTGCATGCACGTGTATGTTTGTATGTGTATGTGCACACACTCACACTTTGCATGTACAAAGGTAAAAGTCTCATTGGTTGCTCTGGTGACTTTTGCCTCTGGGCCATGCCCATCACTGGCCCACAGAGCACTAGGTGATGGTTCTCTGCAAAAGACATCAAATGCGGGTCTGTGAAAAATGGGTACTGGCAGCCACCCATACTGGCAAGCACAACATACAAAAAAAGGAGGGCTTTAGGAGGCCAAGTTAAAAATGTAAGCTTGTTAATCGGCCAGACAGACATTACACATCACTGCAGGCAAAGAAATCCAGGACACTAATCAAACCAGTTCAAAGGTACAGAACTTTTAAAAAAATATATTTCTTTTGAAAAACATGTTAATTCAAAAGGCTTCACAAGCGTGCACAAGAATTTTTAAATACATTGCTTTAGTATCCCTCAAAGAAACAATAACCCACAGCTTTACATTACCCAGATATCCAAACACAAACATTTAACTATCAGTATTCAGCACTCCGTTGAATATAATGTTGCCCAATAAATGGATTCTTCTTTTTAACCAGTATCAGACAACATTGTATTCTCCTCTTTGTAACAGAGCTTCTTTGCCAGTCATCTCACTACATTTTCTTAACAGTAATTGAATAATACAGCTGCAACTTCCATTTAAACACCTTGAGATTAATGCAAATATGTCATATTAAAAGTGTTGTATTTGATTAGAAAACTGCATCCAGCCAGCGTTAGTAATGCTCGTATGATTTAGCACTTTGTCTGAAAGTAACCCAGCCAGCCAGCCAGCTACATAATATGGTCAATCCAGGAGCCTGTTCACATGACTCCAAAGGGAGTGTGAGGAAATGCAGTTTTTAAAGAGGGTCGTTTGATGTAAAGGACCACAATCCTAATCCTGGATGAAATGTGACTGTGACTTTAACAAGCAGATGACTGGCTCAAGGTAGTTTTTCTAATTCCTCTGGCCATCACAGGTTGTGTGTATGAACGAGCCCCCAAATTTAACACACACACCCTTCTCAAATTGAACCAGTTAAATTACCCTTTTTAAAATGTAATGGTTTGGTGTTCCAGTATCTTAGGGTTCATTCTCATACTGCACTGAGTTGCTCTACAAGTGATGCAGGAGAAGTCGTCTCAGGCTTGCATTCTATACCTGTAGAATGTTGTGCATGCACACAATAACACCCCATATGTAGATGGGAAGATTACATGGATGCAGAATACATATGACTGCATGAAAACAAGCTCCAGTTCATATAATACATTTTATGTGCACGGGAGTGTGCATGTATGTGAACACATGTTCATGTATGTGAACACATGCATGCAAGCCACAGATGCTTTCCTGTCCCACAATGTCTGTAGCATGGACACATTGGGGCAATATGTGCACTGGACCTTTAACTGGCATTGGCTGTGTTTGAACAGAGCGCTAAACTATGGTATAAGCATTAGGTAAATGAGCCTCAGACTCATGCCCTCACCCATCCCTCAGCCATGAAGAAGAGATGGGAAGCCTTGGCTTCTCTTTCCAATTAATCAAGAGTATACTCATCCAAAGTGTGGTTGCTCATACCATGGTTTGTTTATTGAAACAAGCCAATTTCTTAACACACAGTTTGAAATTGACACGCTTCTGTAAACCACAGTTAATACAAACCACACTCTTGTCAAGGTTCAGGCATAACACTGAACTGGGGTCGGTGAAAACAGAAGCAAAACCTTCTGATCGCCCTATGGGTGCGCTAGAGGAACAGATGGGAGAGAAGCATGCAAGCTTGAGACACCACACTGGAACACAGCTATTACGTATCTGTAAAAGGAGGAAGGGTTCTGAAGTCAGGTTTGCAGATATTCTATACGAAAATATGGACTACCACATTAGTTATTTATCTCCTGTGGCAAGAACAGAGATAAAATTCTATAGGAAAGGTCTGTTATAATCACATCAGCATGAATCTTCTCTACTTTCTACTGATTACCTACAGCATGTTTTACCTATATTAACTTATTACCAAGGAAAGGATGGCCAGATGCATTAAATACTCTACATAACTTTATTAGGATGCAAATACATTCCTCTTTCTTTTTACCTCTGCTGGCTATTTAGGAAAAAAAGCCGAAAACCACAAAGGGTTGCTCCGATGCAATCCTAGCAGCCTACTTTATAGTTGCACCATGAGAATTTGGTCCTCCCAAGAAAGTAAAGAAAATGTTTTATAAAGAAGAGGGAGGGGAAAGAGACCAATCCGTACTAGCCAGGTGCTCTGAAATCCACACTAAAAAGTCTCAGGTCCTACACAAAAGAAAACGTTTGAGCTGAAATCAGTTTTGAAAGTTGAGACATCCAAGTGCTTTTGTTCAACTTTCAAAATTGGTACTCTACCGCAATTTCCCCAATTCCTGGTAGAAGAAGTTATCAACATGTTTTTCAAGTTGCCCCCTCCACATTTATGGGCTAAAATACTTCCTCGTTTTAAAAGAAAACAAGAAACCTATAATATTGTAATTATGTAGATAATATCTCAGATTTCATATTAGAGGTCAGATTTTGTAGTTCCCAGGGGATGAGAGATTACTCAAGTCCCTGCTCAAAGGGCTTCTCAGCTTTTGGGACTGCCTCAAATTTCACAAAAATGCTGATGGCAATAAACCGTGGTACTTATCATGAACTCTCTGCCATCAATATATTTTACTTATGTATAAGTGGAGCTATTGCACCTAGAGAGCACAAGAAGGACTCTGCAAAATAGAAGCTGTAAGGAATATGAGAGGTAACCTGCATTTCTAGAAGATGCATTTCTAGAAGATGCATTTAATTACGAAAAATCCACACATAGATTATAAATCTTCTGTACAGGGGGTCAAGGAAATATTTCTCATTCTCCAGAAGGAATTGAAAACAAAATGGGACTCTTCCTGATCTTCAAGACACTGCTTGCTCCTCTTTGGGCACAGTCTATAAAAGGAAAGAAAGCAGCATTAGATCAGGACTTTAAAAGACAGGGGAATTGCCTGGGGGAGAAAGATCACCAAGAAGCTGAACTGTTCCCAACTTTGGAAAAGTATTCCCTTTAATATCTTTTTAAATAGCAGCAGGGTAGAAGGCTAAAGAGCAGCAGAGGGCCAAAACAAGAATTAAATGATTGAGTGTGGATAGTGGAGGAAGGTATCCTGCTCAGACCCTCTGTTATCAGCTGAGATACTGAACTAATTGTTAATCATCTAGTATTGCTTAATTTGTAACTTCTCATTGAGAAACCCTGGATTTCAGGATTCTGAACCTCACTTATGGATAATTAGCTGGGCATCATTTTCACTCCCCGAGACCTGGAAACCTTTTTTAAAAATGATATAAGTGTGGACAGTAATATACGGGTCTTATGTTGAAAACCCTGAAGCAGCCTCCTATTATTTTCTGGACCAATTAAAAACTGTTACAAACTTTGCATGGCCAAGGCTTTGAGAAATAATGCCCTATAGAAAGATCCCAGAAGATGGAAGCCACACATCTTTTCAGAGAAAACAATGCTGTATTAGCATTTATCAAAAGGCAAGGCAACATCAGGAATGAGAAGGAAGAAACAGAAGGGAATGACCCAAATTACAGATGGCTGGATTGCTTTTGTCAATATTTGGACTTTTCCTCTAAGGAATTCAGGGGCTCCAAGGAACTACATGGGACTTACTGTTACTGTGCTCTGCACCTTGCATCGATCTGATGAGCATACTCCTCCCAGAGCCAATCAGTTTCGTGGCTCAATGGGATGTTGACATGCTGGCAGGAGGGGTTTAAAACTACTCATCCCTACATGCTAAGAGAAGAGAGGGTGAATGAGTGTGGAGAAGGCAGTGTGGCCACAAACTCACAAGGTCTTAGGACCCCAAAAGGATGTGCCCTCCTGCCTCACCGAATAGGAAAGGAGGTGTGGGAAAAGTCAAAGACGAGCACTGGGAGATGTACAGAAAGACTTGTTGTCTTTCTCAAGGTGGTCATTAAGCCACAGGCCTTGAGGAAACAATTCTCCTTTCTCCACATGGTTCCAGGTGCCCGGCAAACTACAGAACAGGGCACATTAAAGATCCTGTACTTTACTTTCTCAGAAGGATAAGGCAGAGGAAAAATTGTGAAGTAATGTACCTGTGAAGCTCAGAACAAACTCTCTTTCCAGTAATCATACTGTGATTTAGACTGAATTCAAAAAGCCTGCCAATATCTGGGCCACAATGAATTCAAGGAATGCAAAATCAATTGATAAGCACCAAAATACACTCTGGGAAGCAGGAAAAATGGCCATGCAAACAAAATCTCAAGTACCTGACGCAGGAGCTGCCTGCCTAGGTAAGAGGTCGCCACACTGGTCAGGTTCTTCCTGCTGCCTACTTTGCACCGGATATAGCCATACAGATTGGCCCCTTGCAATGTCACACCCATTATCACTATTGCCTGTGGAGAGAGATGACAAAGACATGTAGCGGAATTCAGGTCTCATTACACTCAAAGGAACAAGTTCAGTCAGATATTTGCCAAGCAGGCCACTCACCAGCCACTTAACTTTGAAAGAAAACAGGGCGCTGAAGGCAAAAATCACCCAGAGCAAAGGGCAGCTGATAAGCCCTAGCCAGAAGATTCTGGACTCTGCTTCTGATGTTGTTTTCTTCGTCTGAGCAGATGCCTAATAATTTGGAGAGAAATACAGAAGTTTTCTTTTTTAACGTGGCTTACCAAATGTAATGCTCTGAACCAGCAGGACCTAAAAATTGCACTGGCAAGTCATACAGGTAGAACACTTAACTGCATTTTTGCAACCATGTTTCCTACTGAGAAAAATATATTTCAGCCTGTTATTTTAGAAGGGGAAAAAAAGAGCCACCTAATCAGAATACCATGGATTTCCACCACCTTAAGCCACAAACCATCACCCCAACATTTCCAGGCATGGCACAATGCCATGACACAATAGCCTCTTTATAAAGCTTCTAAAAATTGGGAGCACTGACCTTGGACATACAATAGCCTGAAAAAAAGATCATTCAGCAAACTGAACTAAAACATCCGAATGAAAAGCAGCTGAGGTATTTTTTAAGTAACAGAATGTGATATTTTAATTGCATACAGCAAAATAAAGGATCAAACCAAAGTAGTTTTTGAGCAGTGCTGCATATACTGAAAATGAGTGTTAGTCGAATAATGATGAGAGGTGTTCCACTACTAGCCAACTAAAATCAATGAATTCTTCTATAAATAATGGGGAAGGAAAGCATGCCACAACTGGAAATAGTATCTCAGAGTAGCCATAGTGGAGGTGAAGGTTATTTTATCTTTGGAATGCTCATTATTCCTATCATTTTAAAGGCCTGTACAGATGTAACAGGGCTTGAATCCCACATATTATTACTGGATCAAGACCAAGCTCTAGGATGTTTGCTTCCTGCCACAAGGCTTCTCCTTTTCCATTGTAAGACTTCACAATAATTAAAAGTTACATTTCAATAATTAAAAGTTACATGCCATCGTTTTAATAGTAACCAGGGTATTCTGCTATACAGGCTCCGAAACACTTAATGAAATCTGGTTAGTACAAAACAGTTGACATCACTGTTCATGTCAGGGAACTGCCATCGGAAAGAGAGATGGTGCAGAGGCTCCAGCAGACTAGGAGAGATTCTGCAGCGGAGGAGGGAACCAGCAGGGGGAGAGCAGAAGCTCCGGCAGAAGGGGAGTCGGAGGAGGGAGGGCTCTGGGATACTTCTAGTGAGAATAGTGCAGAGGTAACAAGACCCCCGTTGGCAACTCCCACCCTTCGCCGGAAGCTGTCACGCAGAGAGTCACGAAGGCGCATGTCCGTGAAACAACTTTTATGTTGGCGTAAATTTCGTAGACGCCCACTGTCAGATTCTACCAGCGACTAACGGAGTCATGCCTTGGGAGGCTCCGTTAGTGCCTCGGTTTGGTTGACCAGCCAAACACCAGAGGGATCAAGCTTTTACGCACAAGCAGCTCATTATCCCATCACAGCAATCTGACAGTCTTTGAAAGCAGCTTGTGCAAGCAGAGGGCATCATGAGCGAACCAGCCGGAACCACAGGAGCTGGAGCTGGAGCAGGTCCAAGCCTGGAGGAAAGGTACAGGGCGTTGGAGGTCCAGCTCGCGCTGCAAACGGCGAGGCTTGAGGAGAGGAGGGCTCAAGATGCGGATAAGGGGAAAACCGCCCCACTTGCCAGAAAGGTGCCTGGATTGGTGCAGAGATTTGGGGGGGATCCCAGGAACTATCAAGCCTTTAGAACGGAGATGCAATATGCTCTCAATCTACTGTTTGATGACTTCACCGATGAGAGCTCTAGAGTGGCGTCCGTAATTAGCCATCTAAAGGGAGGGGCGAAGGACTGGGTTCGACCCCTGATGGCAGCCAATAATGATATCTTAAAGGACACGAGGAAGTTTTTTCGCGCCATGGACTTGATGTTTTCCAGCGAGATTGAGCAGGGGGTGGTGCGGAGGCAGTTGATGGCGTGCAAACAGGGGAGCCGATCTGTACGTGAGTACTGGACTGAGTTCACTATGCTTATTCATAGACTGGGGTGGGATCTAGCAAGTGAACCTATTCAAATGTTATTTGAAGAAGGGCTCTCTCCGACAGTGAAAGATGAACTTTCCCGGGTGCCCAGGGCGGAGTCTATGGATCAGCTGACTAAATCTGCGCTGTCCATAGGAGCGCGCCAAGAAGCAAGAGCTTTGGAAAAGCGGGAAGGAAAGGGGGAACGTTGGAAGGACTTCCGCATTCCAGAGATTCCGGAGCAGTCTTTCCCGCCCGCAGAGCCGATGGAACTGGGAACAGCGCGCGCGCGCGCAGTTTCAAACACCAGTGAAGGGCGGAAGAAGGAGGGAAAGAGTGCCAAGAGATGTTATCTCTGCCAACAGCCAGGGCACTTTGCCAGAGTTTGTCCGCAAAGGAAGGAATGGCAGGGCATGGCGGGAACTGTTGGGGAAAAGGAGGAAGGAGAAATAGAGGAACAAGTAAAAGCCAACGCCTGGTTGCCAACATCAGGGCACAGCAGCCAGGCCAGGGAGTAGTGAATGTGCCCACGCCGGAACCTCCAAGACCAGCGCTTGTGATAGAGGTGTTGCTGGAACTGTCAAACGGACACCCACTAAAGATAAAAGCACTATTGGATTCAGGCAGCTCCTGTAATTTCATGAGTAAGGAGTTTGCTGCTGAACATCAGATACAAACTCTCCCATTAAGTAAGCCTTTGCAAGTAACCACGATTGATGGGAGGGAACTGTTGGGGGGAGAAGTGAGCCAACAGACTGTACCAATGATTATGAGGGTGGCAAGACACACAGAACTGATAGCGTTTAATGTAGCCACCTTGGGAGGAGCTCCCATCATTCTGGGAATGAGCTGGCTGGCACTACACGATCCGCTAGTAGGCTGGCATCAGAGGGTGGTTTCCTTTGGATCAGCACATTGCCTAGAACACTGCAAGGAGGGAGAGGGTCAGGCAGGGGCCAGAGCCACTCTAGCAGGGATGGAAGTGACTGACAAGGGGAAGGTGCCACCACAATACGCTGATTTGATTGACGTCTTCAGTGAAAAGGAAGCAGATAAACTGCCCCCGCACAGACCCTTTGACTGTCAAATCACCTTACTCCCAGGAGCACAATTGCCAGTGGGCAAGCTGTATGCCATGTCAGACCGTGAGATGCAGGAGTTAAGGGAGTTCATTGACAAGAACCTCAAGCGAGGTTTCATCAGAGAGTCACGAGCGGTGGGGGGCAGCCCAGTGTTCTTTGTGGACAAAAAAAACACGGGCAAACCCAGGCTTGTGTGTGATTTCAGGGCTCTAAATGCTGTGTCAGAACCAGTGACTTTCCCTATGCCCAGAATTGATGACATTCTGACACGGGTGAGAAAAGGGAAGATTTTTACCAAGCTGGACCTTAGGGGGGCATATAACTTGATACGTGTGAGGAAGGGGGATGAGTGGAAGACCACTATGTTCACCCCCTTGGGGGCGTTTGAGTACCTAGTTATGCCTTTCGGATTACAAGGGGGCTCCGCCTGCTTTCAATCATTCATGAATCACGTCCTGGGGCCATTGCTCTACAAGAACTGCGTGGCGTTCTTAGATGACGTCCTGGTGTACTCAGAGAATGAGGAGCAGCATGTGCAAGATGTTAGAGAAGTACTGAGCAAACTGCGAGAAAATCGGCTGTGGGTGAAACTGGAGAAATGCCAGTTTCATAGCAGGGAGGTGGAATTCCTGGGGTACCGGTTGTCTGACAAGGGGTTGGCTATGGATCCCAGCAAGGTTCAAGCGGTACTGGAATGGAAAACAGCAAAGACCAAGAAGGACGTGCAAAGGTTCCTGGGCTTCGGAAACTTCTATAGGAAGTTCATCAAGAACTTTGCCCATTTAACCGCGCCCATCACGGATTGTCTTAGCAGCAAGAAAAAATTTGCTTGGACGGAAGAAGCGCAACGGGCATTTGAACGCTTAAAGGCAGCGTTTGCGTCGGAGGAGCAACTTTTGCACGTGGATCTACAGCAACCAATGCGAGTGGAGACTGACGCATCAGACCGAGCGGTAGGGGCCGTGCTTCTCCAGCCGGGGAAAGATACGTCTGAATGGAGACCGTGTGCATTCTTCTCGCGGAAGTTGAACAAATCCGAGAGGAACTACATAGTATACGACCGAGAACTGCTCGCCATTCATGAAGCATTCCGGAGATGGCGGCACTTGCTGATTGGGGCGCAGCACAAGGTTCACGTCCGGACTGACCACAAAAATCTGGAGTACTGGAGAACAGCCCGAGTGCTGAACCAGAGACAAGTGAGATGGGCCCAGGAGTTCTCCAAATTCAATTTTGAGATTCGTTACGTGCCAGGGTCCGAGAACGTAAGGGCGGACGCTCTTTCCAGAAAGCCTGAGTACTTAGAGGGGGAGGGCGCGCCGGAAGCAAGGCATGTAATCCCTGAAGACTGCTGGGTGTGTGGGGCGGCTTTGGTGGGGCAGAAAGAACTGTTAGAGGGTACGGAGAACGACGAATACGCCCAAGAGAAACTCAGAGAACTCAGGAGGACAGAGGAGAACACAGGGGGGTTTGAAGAAAAGAGTGGGGCGTTGTATTACAAAGGGGCACTGTACATACCCGATGGGGAACTGAGGGGCAGGGTACTCAAGCAGTTGCATGATAGCCCCACAGCGGGGCATTTTGGACAGCACAAAACCATGTGGTTGGTTACCAGGGAGTTTTGGTGGCCCAAGGTGAGGGAGGACGTACGGGAATATGTCAGGGGTTGCGACAGGTGCCAGCGAGCGAAAGGGGAGAGGGTGGCGCCAGCGGGGCTCTTACAACCCTTACCCACACCAGAAAGGCCATGGGAGGCAGTCTCCATAGATTTTATGACGGACCTGCCAAAATCCAAGGGCAAAACGGCGGTCATGGTAGTGGTAGATCTATTAACTAAGATGTGTCATTTTATAGCCTGTTCACATGCGGTCACAGCGGAGGAAACCGCCAAGTTGTTCGTAGAGCATATTTTCCGGTTGCATGGCGCCCCCTTGAGGGTGGTCAGCGACAGAGGGAAACAGTTTACTTCCAGGTTCTGGAGGAAACTTATGAGCTTACTGCACGTGGAAATCAATTTCTCCACTGCCCGGCACCCGGAAACAAATGGGCAAGCGGAAAGGGCAAACGGGATTTTACAACAATACCTGAGGTGTTATGTAAAGGACCGAGAAAATGATTGGGTAGATAAGTTACCTCTGGCAGAATTTGCCTACAACAACGCTGAGAACGTGTCCACAGGGATGAGTCCCTTTATGGCAAATTATGGGTGTCATCCCAGGGCATTTCCAGGAGAAGGAGGGGAGAGGTGGAGCGTGCCGGCGGCGGAACATTTTGTTGAAGAGATGGAAGCCATCCACCGTCAGCTACAACTTAACTTAGAGAGAGCCAAGGAAGAATATAAAAAGCAAGCAGACAGAAATAGGAGGGAAGGTGAAACTATAAGGGTGGGAGACCGGGTGTGGCTATCCACCCAGGGACTACCTTTCAAGGGGGGTTGTAAGAAACTGAAACCCAAAAGATTGGGACCCTTTGAGGTCATACAGCAGGTGAACCCAGTAGCATTCAAACTCAGACTGCCCAGTCACATGAAATTGCACCCAGTATTTCACAGGTCATTACTGTCGCCGTACCGAGAGGGACGTGAATGGGGGGGGGGAGCGTGAGAGAGAGGTCTCCCGAACGCCCGTGATAGAAGAGAGAGAACGCGACATGAACGTGGCAGGAATCATTGATTCCAGGTGGAAGGGGGATCAGGTGGAATATCTGGTAGAATGGGAGGGGGAAGTAGAGTCGGAAAACACTTGGGTACCAGCTGAGGTAGTCAATGACGAGGTTTTAATAGAAACATTTCATCGGCGTTTCCCAAAAAAACCGCAACCCGTGGCACGATTTAGAAGGGAACACTTTGGGACCACCGATGAGGAAGGAGAGTTTGGAGGGTTCCCAGAGTCAGGGGTGGGTGAGGAAGCCGACTCCGACGAAGAAGAGGAAGACGGGGAGAGAGACGGTACGCCATGGTTAGAAGTGTTTGAATCCTCGGACGACGATGAGAGTTCCTTTAGGGGCTTTCCGCCCTCACCGCCAGTGGGAGAGAAAGCGGGGGGTGAAGGGGGCCCTGAGGGGGAGGTGGATGTCAGGGAACTGCCATCGGAAAGAGAGATGGTGCAGAGGCTCCAGCAGACTAGGAGAGATTCTGCAGCGGAGGAGGGAACCAGCAGGGGGAGAGCAGAAGCTCCGGCAGAAGGGGAGTCGGAGGAGGGAGGGCTCTGGGATACTTCTAGTGAGAATAGTGCAGAGGTAACAAGACCCCCGTTGGCAACTCCCACCCTTCGCCGGAAGCTGTCACGCAGAGAGTCACG
Organism: Podarcis melisellensis; assembly: GCF_964234715.1. Classification (NCBI taxonomy): domain Eukaryota; kingdom Metazoa; phylum Chordata; class Lepidosauria; order Squamata; family Lacertidae; genus Podarcis; species Podarcis melisellensis. The sequence continues at coordinate 39,114,807 of NC_138529.1, forward strand.
AAGGCGCATGTCCGTGAAACAACTTTTATGTTGGCGTAAATTTCGTAGACGCCCACTGTCAGATTCTACCAGCGACTAACGGAGTCATGCCTTGGGAGGCTCCGTTAGTGCCTCGGTTTGGTTGACCAGCCAAACACCAGAGGGATCAAGCTTTTACGCACAAGCAGCTCATTATCCCATCACAGTTCATATAGCTTGTATAAATATAGTTTGGTCTTTATATGCCTAACTGTAAATACTCTATTCCATGTTCAGTAATATAATCTGTGTTCTTTCGCTGGGAAATTCATGACAGGTCTTTGTAGCATTGTCTCTAAAGCAGAGGATAGGGAAAGCCAGATTTCACACCCACATTAACTGTTGCTCCAGTTCAACCTGTCTTATGTCCCCCAAATGGCATATTGAATGAAAGATGTCTACAGCCCTGGAAAACAACACCATATACCACCAACTGCAGACTTCTCTCAAGGACTGGGAGAACTTTACCTTCCTGGCTTCAAACACCCAGTGGCTTTTGCCGTCATCATCAACTTGGTTCCACCAGCGGAGGCCGACCATCAACCTCCCTGTGACATTCTAGAGAGAGAAATACGAAATTACTCCATGGGATAAGTGAAGGCAGGAATGAATTGATTCCTCCTATTACATAGCAGCCTGCCTGGTGGCTTTGGATGCTTCTGAATGTGCCTGGGATTTGCAGCACCTTGGGAAACCACAGACATCTCATGCCCTAGAGGGGACTGCAGTCTGAAAAGGGGGGGTATTTATTTTTTTGTATTCCTCCCCACCAAATGGCTTTACATGGGTGGTATGTAGGGTGCAACTCCATCACAGATGCTGAGTTCTACTCAGGAGCGGTCTAGATGCCTCTCTGCATGAAACCAGCCAGTTACAATCATCCCGAGAAATGGCTGGATCTCAATTCATGTTGGCAGCCATTGTGGTGTAGTGGTTAGTGTATCACACCAGGACTAGGGATACCCTGGGTTTAATCAATACCCTATCCCCCCCACGCTTTCAAAAGGAAGCTTGTTCCTTCAGAGGTTAAATGTACTCTGCACATACCTAGAGGTATGAGAGTACATGCAAAAACACTTGCTTACTTTTCCTACTGAAGTTAAGGGATTTAGAAGAGAGAATTCTAATTCAAAATCTAAGAACTTGGCCAATCTGCCCACTCTCCTTTGAGAACAGCCATGTTATAGCACCGACAAACTCCCAACAGTATTTACCTTCACTGCCCAAAAGTCACATGACAGAAGTAGGATGATCGTCACCATACAGGCAATATAGCTGCTGCTTAACAATTCACAGAGTAAGTAGACGATTATTGCACTGACCCGGAAAAACAAGTGAAAGAAGGAGGCTATTGGATGTCTGTAAAAGGCACATGTAGACAATAATTTAGTAATGCATTTATCTGTTCACTCTGTCCAAATCAAAAGGCCTAACAAGGGTTATAGTTTCAATCGTAATTCCATGTTATGGCACTTCATAAAAACAGAAGTAATTATAAAAACCAACTAATTAATTACCATAGCATAATCAGTGTGGGCAGACAGAAAGCGTCAATCTTTAGCTGGTGAGATAGACCTCTCTAACAGCACTTCCTTGCAAAGTTTGCTAAGAATACAGCGGCAAGTAAACATTGCAGTTCAGAAGAATACATCTATTTCCTTCTAAAATAATAATCTGCATGCACAGGTAAATCATTCAGATGGAACCTATCCAGAGCTTTGTCAAACACTTTCAGACACCAGAAGACTGGCCTGGAGCAGTTCTGTGCTTAATGATACATTGTGCATTCAATGCTATGCATATGTCAAATCCATTTACTCTGTTTGGATCAATTTTTCTTTGCTCACTCTGAACTAGAGAATTTCAAAGCCACCTTAGCATGCCAGCATCTGTAAATGCTCCAAACCAGGTTTCTTGCACCTGGATAAGAACATAAACACACCCTTTGTGTCAGACAGTATAAATAAACCATAGCAGCAACAATGCATTGGCAAGCAAATGCTGAGTTGTCTGGAAAGCTATCCACTGTAGCATTTTGAATTTTATTTTTAGCCCCCAAAAGTCTTTGGTTGATAAGGTTTTATTTATTTGCAAATAATCTTATATACCACCAATGGATATAAATAATCGAGGTGATGCAGAACAATATCTGTGATAAAACTTAAAACAAAGTGGATGGCATGCAACATTGGGGGGCTGTTCCATGAAGGGAAGGGCCATATCACAGTAGCAGAGCAGAAGGTCCGAGGTTTCATCATCAGCATCTCCAGGTAGAGCTGAAAAAGACCCGTCTGAAATCCCACAGAGCCAGTGTAGACAACAGTGAGCTGAATGGACCACTGGTCTGACTTACTACAAGAGAGCTTCCTATCCAGTGCTGCAGCCACAATTCCCTACGGGTGGCAAGAGACCCCAATTGTGATTCCATATGCATCCACAGGCCTTAGTACCTACATGGCAGTTAAGGCAATCAAACTCCTGCTGTGATCAAATTTACATGGTCCCCAGCACAAACAAAGAGCATGGGGTTGCGTCACAAGATCTCCTCCATTTCATATAATCCTGGTCTATTTCCAGAATAGCACCACAGTGCCATTTCCTCAAGGTAAATGGGAAGGGTTTCCAGAGCTATTAGAATGGAAGCCCTTGCCCAGCTTGACTGGATTTCTCTATGACTGATTCCTTACCAAAATATATCAAAAATACTTCTTACTAGATACAGACAGTATGGTTGATTCCTTACCAAAATATATCAAAAATACTTATTAGATGCAGACTCTCTCTCTATATATATTTGATGTGACCTATTTTGACCCATACAAAACAAGAATATAAAGCATGTGAAATTTAAATATATATATCATATGATATTCAAGACAGAAATCCTACAAGAAAGCTATTCAATAAAGCATATAAGAAAGCCAGTGCCAGAGCTTTTATTTCCCCCAAGCTCACTCCCACAACAGACAGACACAAGAAATGACAGGTCTTGTACCAAAGAGACGGCAGCCCAAGACAATTCTAGCAATTACTTACTTGATCTTTGATTTCTTCGGCCTCCTGGAGGTTTCATCATCAGCATCAAAGAGTGACACATCTTCTGTGTCATCACTACTGTCCTGGACAAGCACATGGGCAAGGTTAGAAAAGACAACATCAGTGGTGAGATTACATAAAATCATAGAATTGTAGAGTTGGAAGGGTCATCTAGTCCAACCCCTGCAATGCAGGAATCCTGCCACAGCCATCCCTTGGTAAGCTTGAACCCCCAACCTTCTGGCTAACAGTCAGACGCACTGACCACAGGAGGGCAGCTTATACAGTCAGACAATACATTCTGAACACTTTATCTGATCTCTGTTCTCTTGAGACATTATAGAGCATAACAAATTATTTCAGAGAACAGTAATGACTTCAACTGCATAAACATCCTTTTCCTTAGATAATGTAGTTGTCAGTTATCTATTTTTTTCTGGCCACTTGTTTCAGATCCGAAATATGTGGGGGGTTTTAATGCATTTTTAAAACCTTCAGCATTTTGTAAATTTCTGCAAATGCCTGAAAAAGTCCAATGATATTTTAATATTTTCTCATCTTAAAGGACCATTCAAAGTGGTATTTCATATAGTTTCATTTTCAGGGGTATTAATTATTATGAAAAGGCACTTTGCACAGCAAGAACCAAATCATTTGGGAGAACGCCAAGACAATTAATTGGAAAGAAAATTTGCCACTTAATATGTTTGCTGCCTTCGAGTCCCTGTCAGGGAAAAAGGTGGGGTATGAATAAATAAATAATAAAAATATACAAATAAAAATATGCTTACTCAGAAATAAGTAGCACAAAGGTAAATGAAACTGACTCCTATGTGTGCACAAGGAATACAGCAGTCAAAGTGTGTTGTGGTGGCAACTTATTTGTTTGTTTGTTGATTGAATTGATATACAGCCCTGAACTCGAAGATCTCTGGGCGGTTCACAGAACAGAATTAGAATATACAACCACAAAATACATAACCAAAATAAAAGCAACAATCCAATACTCCCCCCCCCCCAATAACTTGGAATCATGTTAGTTTACTACGGCCGAAAAAACTTCACAGCCACCGCTACTCTTCATTTTGACACAGAGTGTTTCCTTCTAATGATGCCTAGCTTCTAGGGTTTGGGAAATCCTAAAGAAATGCGATGCATATAAAGCAAATGCAAAAAAAAAGAAGAGGGGTAAAAGAAAACCAAGTGCGAAGAAAGCAACATTTCCCCCCCAAACAAACAAGCCCTTAGCTTTGTGCATAGAGGAAAGGAGGTCGGTGGTGAGGCTCATCCCGCCGCCCGCCCCTTCCTCCTCTGTAAGCAAAGCAGCCCCCAAGTCGTGCAGCCCCAGACAACGACCCCACCTGCGACCCACTTTCCCCCGCGGCCCCCCAGCCATCTAGCCCCTCCCCCGAGCCCTCCCCCAACTCGCGCCCCCTCAAGGACTCCCTCTGACCCGCCCTGCTCGCAAGGAAACCGAGTCACCCACCCGCTGTCCCCCACATCCCCACCTGCCGCAACATCGCTTCCGCCTTCTGCCACGTCACAATGCCGCCCAGCGGGCGAAACCCGACACGCCGTCGCTCTGCGACCGACGCGCGCGATTAGTTAGAACTAGAAAAAATACAAGAGCGACCCGCTTCTTGAACTTCCGGGAGTAAAAAACAGCAACGAAGAGCATCCATTTTGGCCGACAGATAAAAGAAAAGAGAGACACATCTCAGGTTCCGTGTACCAGTATTCCGCATTTTCATCGGCAGCTGTTTTAAACGTGTCCTAGGGCGGCGCGGAGAATATCAGATGTCTTCGCCGGCGTATTGGGGACTGAGCTGCTGCAGCAGGATGTCCACCCAAAAACGAAAGGAAGCGGCAGGAAGGACGGGGGACTGTGCTTTTCCCGGCTCACGGCTTATTTCGTGTGTTTTAATGCCGTTGCATGTGAATCCGTATGCCAAATATATATAGCCGCTTATTGCAAAGGGAAGCAATGATGCTGAGAGAATGGCTCACAATATTTTCCATCCACCACCACGCCACTCCTCCTAAGATACTGTCCATATATACAAGGAGAGACCAATCATCCTATATTGCCCCCTCAGGACCCATCCAAACCCAGGTGTCAGTTGCACGCAGAAGCCTTCCCTTCCAGGACTTGCATGGCTTCAAATGTTGACAAACTTGCTCTTTATTGCTACCTGCCTGTTCATTCACTGTGAGCAACATTAAAATCTTGAATTTCTCAGTTGATTTCTACAGGCTGCAGTCAGTTCTGCCTCCGTCAGTGCCAGATGTACGTATAAGCTAAGCAAGCTATAGCTTAGTCCCCCCCCAAAAATAATAATAATAATAAAGGGGGGGAGCACCTGGATGTACATTTCCAAAATATAAGATAAAAAACCAAGTAAAATAAAATCTACATACAGCAACAGTGGCAAATGGCTTTAGATAACTATTAGGTCCATAAATTACCACATAGCATATATTCAACACAAAAACCAGCGACAATTTGTTGTTGACAAAGGACAGGTGGACATATAAAGGGCCCCATTACCTTCAGTAGCTTAGGGCCTCATCAAATCTAAATCTGGCCCTGGCCTCAGTGGAGATCTCCCCTGTCCTTCCCTGTTTGTTTCTGTTTCCGTATCATTCAGTTTGTCATGCTTCTTCTGCAGGTGGTTTCATCATTTCCAGAAGGCTTTAACTATTCAGACTGTTTTAACTATTCAATGCAGCTATTTGAGGCTGTTCCCATCGAAGCTATGAGGAGGAGTATAGTCAAAATCAACTGTATATGTGCAAGAGCAGCATGGTTAAAATGCTGCTGGGCCCAAGAAACTCGTGCAATGTGATGCAAATTCTTCGCAGGTTTGGCCAAACTTGGCCCTCCAGATGTTTTGGGACTACAACTCCCATTATCCCTAGCTAACAGGACCAGTGGTCAGGGAATTGTAGTTCTAAAACATCCAGAGGGCCAAGTTTGGCCATGCCTGCTTTACAGGCAGTAAGCACCCCTAGGCTCTAGTTTCAAATGTGGTGAGGTAGTCTCCCTCCTACCCCCATATTTCAAGTTGCTGTTCCCACCAGAGAGGGGGCAGGGAGGTCTTCATATGATGTTCATTGCCTAATCCAGTTCACTGAAGCTGCCCTCTGTGCAAGTGCTGTCACCCGTGAGTGCACAATGCTACCCGAAATGTACACACCTCACCTTAACTGTGGCTTCTGTTTTCTAATCAGATTAAAACTGGATTGAGGGAAAACACATCAAACAGAAGTATTTCTCAAGAAGTCACAGGATACCTATGGATTATGGCTATTGTCATGTCTACTCAGCTTCAAACACCAGTGGTGGGAAGGTGCTGGAGGCAAGCAGTAATGTGCACATAGCTTGCAATCTGCGAATCAGTCACATTGAACATGAGGGTACATAGTAGAAATGACTAGGATAGCACTGTAATTTCAGAGTAAATCTGCAAAGGTACAGCCCAAAAGGCAGATCATTTCAGCATGGCAAAAGCTGTTAAATGTGAACAGTTTGTAGGTTTGTGTCTCTGCTAGGAACCTCCATATCAAATATGGTATTTTATGTCAATAAGAAGAACTAAATACTGATAGTAACTCAGTGGCCAGAGTCAGGAAAAACTAGATGGTGGTTTAAACTATCTTTGCAAACATATGAGATGGTTAGCTGTTGCTAAAACTGCTAATAAACGGTAAAAAGAAGTCTAAAGGACAGAAAGACCAGCACCAACTCGACTGCAATTTCCATAGAAAATTACATTTATTCATTATATTTTCCCTTGGCCCCACCCCCAAAGCAGGACTAAGGACAAATTTATTTATTTTGTTTATTAATTTATCTGCAATATTAACACAAAGTCTGTAAACTGTCAGGATCTTTGGGTGGCTTACAATGTTCAAATTAAAACAACAACAGTAAAACCAACCACAAAATAATAATTTAATTTAAACAATTTAAACAACATTTCAGTTTCAGCTGGTCTCACCCAGTTAGATTTACAGCTATGGGATTAGTTATCCCCTTGTCTTCCCCCTTGTATAATTTGTGAACCACACAAAGCAGGTGTCAAAGATGAATCAATGCCAAAACCACACCAGCATCAGGGACAAAATGGATCTGCTCAACTTCTTCCTGTGAAGGAGATGCTAAGCATACTCTCAGACCTGTCACTCTAAGGTATATTTTAGGCTTTCAGTGTTAGAGGAACAATATTGTCCTAGATACTTCGAAGTTTAATAAATAAACTTAATAAATATACAAAAGACACCAACGAATACAAGTAACATTTTAAAACACTAAATAAAAAACACACTAATAACTAAAAAGTTACCCCAAACTATTAGCTATCCCAGCATAAACTCAACATATTAACAATTTAGAATATTGTATAGTATTAGCAGTCTAATTTATTTCAACTAGTGAAGGCTGCAGAGAGAAAAAAATTGTCTTTAAGGCCCACTTAAACATGAAGTGGGATAGAGACAGTCTGATATTGCGGGGAATTTAATATGCTGCTCCTTCCACCCTGTTTGGAAGGTGGGAACAAGACCCACATGAAAAGCAACAAGTAAGGAAACAAGTTCATTACAAAGCAGGTACCGCTGTAAGAGCTGTTGTAGCCAGGTTTCTTTATTTTGTGAACATATATTAATTGATGGTGACTCTTGGACACCTGGAGGATGTCCTCAATAAGACTGCAAAGTTTAGAACATTTTCATTAAGATTTGGGCTATATGGTGAGCTTTGAGAAGTGTACACACAGTCTTTGAAACAAAGCTTTCAAACAGAATCATTGTAGAGTCATGTTAATAAACCTTTCTCTAGAGACCAGGAGTATTTGTAAACTGCACTCACTGCAAACTGGAAAGACATTTCTTTGGAGAGTGAAGTAGCTTCCCCATCATATCCACCCCACCCCACCTCCAGTGCAGCCCAGAGTCCCACCTTCCCATGTGAAAATCTGGATAATTCAATAGAGTTTGTTAGCATTTTCTGAAAGGTAGCTTCAAGCTGAGGGTAAAAATTCAGCCCAAAGCTCTCCAGTGCCAGCTGTTTGGTTTGTAGGCAGTTGTTTGGAAGGACTAGCAGGCTGCTTTGAAAAGCGAAGTTCAGATGAAAACATTCTCTCCAAGTTCAGGAGCTGCAACTTTGCCCTCCTTGTTGAAATCGTCGATGGGGAGACCTTTAATTTTCCTTAGCCAGGCATTTTTACACTCTTTTTCTCTGTTTGCTATAACCTTGGTCTTCTGTGCCTGATACTCGTGCGCCTTAGCTTCTTCATACTCTTTCATCTGTTGGGTTGTCAGAAGCCGGAACCCAGAATTGAGCCGGTATGGGTTTGGAGTGTGGGTGAAGAAGAGTTTGGGTCGCCGTGGTATCATGTCTCTATCGGGTTGGGCAATCTTCATTCGAGGCACTTTGATGGATTCGACAGAGCTTGTAAAGTGACCAACGACATGCCCTATGGCAGGTGGAGATGGTATCTTTGCCTGGCGAGAAATCTTTCCCCCTCTGGCCAAGTTGCTGCATGATTGGGAACGTGTAATAGTGGGGGCTGGGATGAAAGATTTCACCCTGCTTCCAAGCAAGGAGTTCTTCAAGCTTAACTGCAGCGTTTTGGTTTCATAAGGTGTGGAAATCCTTTCCATGCCAATCATGCAACGGGCAGCCTTCAGTCGTTTCAGCTGGGTTGATGGATCCATTTTCAGTTGCTCTGGACTTTGGGCAGCAGGGGTCTTTTGGGGCAATTTTTTCTGGAGAAAGGCAGGCCCCCAGGCATCTTTGATTTTCATATTGTATGCCATGTTGGCACTGACTTGGTCTGTCTGGTAGGCATGCTGCATTGTGCTAACAGTGAGAAGTATCTGGTCACCAGACAGGGGACCATGGAAACGCCTCTTCTTTATGTGCTTTACGAAAGCATCAGCATCCTGGCCCGATGCAAAGTTGCTGGCTAAGGGCTTGTTTTCCTCTAACTCATCTCCTGTTTTCAAAAATAAAAGTGAGATGAGTGAAGATTAGCACCTGGGGGAAGGCAGGGCAGAACTTGGAGAACAGGTCTGGGCCCCTACTTGGGAGATCAGAAGACCCCCCAAATGAAGTCTTTTAAAAATCCATGGATTGAAAGAGGAACCTATGGGGATCAGGAGCTCCACTGTCAGAAGAGCTAGAAGAAGAGTAGCTAGCTTCCTGCTGAGTGCTTCCCCTCTCCTCTCTCTGTGAGACTGGGGGCTGTGGTTTGTGCAGGATGGGGGGGGGGGCTGAATGACTGAATATGGGTAGGTGGGTAGGGGCCTGCAAAGCCTGATGAGTAGAGCAGGATGGGGAGAAGGCTTGGGTGTTTGTTTGAGGTGGGGAGGAATAAATCATGTTGGGTGGCACTTTAGTTTTAAAGGCGAAAGTCCAAAGAGGGAAGGGATATGACTAGGAGGAAGGAGTGGTGCCAGATGATAAGCTTGTTGCTCAATGGCTCACAAAAATGTGGAACTCACTCTGCACATTACCATGTAAAGGAGGGCCCAAAGTCTTCAACTCACCTAACTGCAGCACTGGGTTTTACTGTGAGATGAATTCATTGTTGCTGATGATGTCAAAGTGGTTGCCATGGTGCGCCAAGACAAGCACAGTTCCAGGCTACTATTATGTCATGCAGGAGTGTAAGGTGGATGTTATGGAGACGAAGGGTAGAGTACGTGTTTGACATTTGTACGATCTAAAATGTATATTGGCTCTGTTTCTCTTTCTAATTTAACATCCCTTAACCTGCTGCTTTGTGGTGCTTTGTTTATCCCATTTCCCACCTGCGTCTTTACTATTTCACTTTAACATGTAGTAAAGGATATTCCCATGCCCTGACCCACATTTTACTTTCCCCACCCTCACCTTCCGTCAGTCTGTTTTAAAATCTACATTCCCCCCTCCTGTTTTGCCAAGTCAATAGCAGGTTTTTTAATGGATCTCTGATGGACCATAGAGCGCTTAGTGGGAGGAAAGATTTTTATTTGAACAAAATAGGCTTCTCATGTAAAACCTCCCCAGATAATCTATGATCCACACTCTTACACAAAGAAGCAATCCCCACAATACCTTCACTCAGACAACCCACATATAGCACCAGATCACCAAATCCCTTGTTCCAGCCATGGGGGGGGGGGGGGAGGCGGCCTCAGGAACAGCAGCGTCCAGTCTGTGATGCAGCAACGTTGACTATGTTGCCCCGCACCCAGACTCTCTGCATCAAATGCCTCCACGGCCGCCACCTGTGGTGATTAGGGCTCCTCCCAGTCCCATAATCTGGGCAATCGAGCCCAAGCTGGGCCACCCTCAAGGGCAGGAGTGCTCCTGCGAGGACAGGCGGCCTTCAAGGAATGGTTGATTGCGCAAGGCCAATCCTAAGCCTGCTCGATCCTTCTTTGGCGTTTCCACTACACCTCCCAAATCTACAATTTGCATACTGTTTATTTTGAGTATGCTAATCAGCTCTAGTGGCCTAAAGCTGGACTACAGGAACAAATGGCACCTTTAAATGCAGCTGCACATTTTCAATACACCATCGTTCCTTACCTACTAGAGTTGTTACAGATTTTGAACGCGCGGCAATAGAAAAGAGTCTAGTCTGCTCATCTGGCTTCATTTCCAGGGTTACTACATTTTTGTGCATCCTGGGAAGAGGTTCCTTCAAAATTTGATAACGAAGAGCTAGAAAAGAAGGGAATAATTTTGGCTGCTGTCCAAAGCACACTTATTGTGAAGGAAGTCCTACTGAACGCAGTCAGACTTTCTTCCAAGTATATGAGAATATGGCTATATGGCTGCACTCTTCAAATGGCTTAACTCCAGAGTTGTGTTTTGTGGATCAGTGGGACTGTGCATGCCAGTGAGCTTGGGCTTATCAGTTTTGTGTCAGCTACAAACATCCTGAACATATATGAGCAATGTATCACTTGATATCTGTTTCCTCTCTCCAGAAATTCTAGTTAATTGGAATATTGTGAAATTAGAAAAATGTGAAAAGTAGTCTGATAGGACTTCTTCACCAAAGGGATTATCTAACTATCAGTTTTGTGTCAGCTACAAACATCCTGAACATATATGAGCAATGTATCACTTGATATCTGTTTCCTCTCTCCAGAAATTCTAGTTACCGTATTTTTTGCCCTATAGGACGCACTTTTCCCCCTCCAAAAATGAAGGGGAAATGTGTGTGCGTCCTATAGGGCGAATGCAGGCTTTTGCTGAAGCCCGGAGAACGAGAGGGGTCGGTGCGCACCGACCCCTCTCGCTCTCCAGGCTTCGCGGACCTCTCCGCAAGCAGCGGGAGTGCTCCCGCTGCTTGCAGAGAGTTGTCTGCATGTCAAAGCCTGAGCGCGCTGAGCTCAGTGCGTCCAGGCTTCGCGGACCTCTCTGCAAGCAGCGGGAGCCAGCGCTGGGCTCCCACGGCTTGCAGAGAGCTGCCTGTTTGGGGACTGGGGTCGGGGGAAGCTCGGGCCTCCCCCGCCCCACCCCCGCGCCTGGGGGGGAAAATAATTTTAGGTGCGCCTTATGGGACGGTGTGTCCTATAGGGCGAAAAATATGGTAATTGGAATCTTGTGAAATTAGAAAAATGTGAAAAGTAGTCTGATAGGACTTCTTCACCAAAGGGATTATCTAACTACTGTGCAGTTGGTCTTGTATAATTCTGAAAAACTTATTAGAACACTTTCAAAAGGAGTACTTCAGTAGAAACCCGTCTTACTCTTCATTATTCCAGAGAACCAAGATCAAACCCATCTTGCAAAACTACACAAAGATTTCTGATGAATATTCCTAGGAACCCAGAAATATCCAGCCTTTCTTTCTGTAATGGAGGTAGGTTTTATAATTTTTTAATGTTGCTTTTAATATATGTGTTATATGTTTATTGTTGTTAAGTTGCTTTGAGTATCTTGTATATGAAAAAAAGAAAAGTGACTAATAAGTTTAATCAATAATAACCTAGGAGAATATGACGCCATCTGATGAAGGGAAGGTGGCCCTAGATTGTATATCTTCTAGTCTAAAAGCCACATTTCCTCATGGAGAACCTTTTAAGGGTCATGTGACAGTCTTGGGTGTGGCCCAAGTGGGTGAACAATGGATGTAACTTTTATCTTCCTACAGTAGCTGAGACACAAAAGGGCTAGGTTTCTGCACGTGCATGTGCGCCCATGCACACACACACAGCCACGTGTCTCCATCCTTCATCCAGGCAAGTAAGAGGTGTTATCTTATTGTAAGGATGCATTGCGGTCAGGGCTGGATTTGGTCTCTGGGCATAAGGTCCCCCAATCCTGCTCACAAATCCATGATTATATTACATGAGTTCCGCTTTTTACCTATCCAAAAAACAGTATAAAGCAGGACATTGCAGATTGCTTGTGTATTAAAACCTACAGATAGTTCATTCTATCTTCAAACAGCCACCAATGACCTGAAATATTCCCGCACAGCCATCTGTTTTGCATATGTACCCAGAACAGGTTCATATGCTCAGATTTTGGTTGTGCTTGCTTTACCCTGCAGCAAACTGAGTGGGCAAAAGGAGTCTGATTACTCGGCATTTGCACAACTCAATGGCTGCATTGGGGTGTCATGCTAAAGCATAGTTTGATGAACAAGCTGGAGTGAGCCGCCGCAAGCCTAAGGTTTGAAAGGTCACCCATCTTCTCTGGTACAGCCATGAAGAGGCACTTGGAAGCTCTCACGTCTGCTTAGCCACAGCTTGTTGAGTTCTCCAAACCAAGCAGCTGTGCTTAATGTCAATGTAGTTCAAAGCTAGCTTGTGTCAAATAAACCATCGCTAACATCAACCATGGTTTTGCAGTTGGGGCAAAACAAACAGGCTGTGGTTGAGCAAAACCTTCCAAACTCTTCCTTGTAGCCACAGCAGAGTGGCAGGGGCAGTTGTGTGAGCCCAAGGCTCACTGCAGCTTGCTCACATAATCCTAAATGATGATATATCCTTCAACCTTAGGTCCCCGGATGTTGCTTGACAGCAGTTATCATCTCTAACCATTGGCTAAACTGGCTGCATATGATATGAGTTATAGTCCAACAACATTTGGAGTACAGATAGATTTTTCATTCCTCTTTGCAAGTGATAAAAGGAGGATCGGACCACCCTTTTACTGCATGTCAAATGCAACATAGATCAAATGTGATGCTTATCATCACAGGGTATTAAAATTTAAAGGAGAGGTGACCAAGGCTGTATACAAGCCATCTAAACACCCTGGAAGAATTTGTAAAAGGGTGAAGAAGTCCCTCCCTTCTTGACGCCTACCAACACTTGCAGGATTTCACCTGCCATTTAACTTAATCCTTGATGGGCATCAGGAGCAGTACCTGGAGTAGAATTTCTGAAGTATTTCGTCGACTTCCGAATAATGTCATAGGAAAATACTGTTGTGGTGTTGTAAAGCTTCCATTTATTCCTGTGGGACCGTTTCTTCCGCCCAGACAGTAAATGTGGCGGCATTATTTGCAATGCTTTGTCGTCAAATTTGCTCTTTTCTTTCCTTTTAGTTAGTTGTTCGGAAGCTAGTGTGTGGTCCCACACTACTTCCTCAAACTGGAACATAACCACACTGCCCAGTGCATTGACCAGTAGCCTAAAAGAAAGGCAAAGGGAGTGAGAAAACACCATGGCCAACTGTCAGAAAGTACCAAACGTGTAGTGCTATAAACTGAGGAGTGAGGCATTATTAGAACCTTCAATCTGCAAGGAAGGAAAGGTGGTATGGATGTAGCTTACTGCCACACTGCCTTTTCCTGCAACTAGTGACATGATTTTATTTTTTCCCCAAATGCAAATAGCAATCATGTGGCGGGGCGGAAGACTGAGAATTATAGAATTGTAGCAAATGGGGGAGGAGAAATTTTAAACTCTCGTTCCCTTGGTGCAGTCCTAATGAAAATTGCTTCTCTAAAGCTGTCATTTGCATGGGGATGGTTCCGTTGGTTTCATGTAGATGTTAAACAGCCATAGGGGATAACATGAAACCCCGAGGAACCCTGCACTGAAGACTCCACAGGGCTGAAGAGCACTCCCCAAGCGTCACTCTCTAGAAACATCCATCCAAACAGGACCAGAACCACTGCAAAGCAGTGCCGTCTACCAGCAATTCAGACAATCACTCCGGAAGCAATCCAAGGCCCTTCACATGCCAGCCCACACATTTCCTCAGAAATGTATATGACAACCTTTATTATTTAAGAACTGGGAAATAATGTCTGCAACCTACGTGTTTTCCACTATACAGAAGGACACCACGGGGTCACCTCTGCTATTGGCTCTCAAAACTCTCAGGCAGGTCCCTGTCAGGAAGTTGAATATGCGTATCTTCCCATCCGCACAGCCACTGATGACTCTGAGATAGAGAAATCCCAGGGACAGAACCTCCCTACAAACAAGGAAAGTTGTTGAAATACAGCACTTGCTCTTATGAGGACAACATTGAGACTGTAAGGGTGTCTTGGTGTAGAATGATGAATTAACACTCCTCAAAGTAAACAAATGGAGGATGTGTTTTACAAGGAATATTCATGAATGAGGTGAAATTGGGGGGGGGATTATTACTAGTACAACTTTGTCTATTTGCACACACACGTAGAATGCACATAATGCAGTCAATGTTCATTAATTTGAATTAGTCTGTTCTGAGTAGAACTTAGTGGAATACCACCCCTAGTTCCTACCCTTCCCTCATGTGTTACTCTGAGCAGAAAATATGTCAAGCAAGTGCTGTTTACTAGGAAAATGACAAATTGAGGTTTAAACAGGCTGCCACCTGAAGTGAAAAGTTACTGCAAGAACGCACCCGGATCAGCAGAGCGCTAAACGTAAGCAAACAAAATGTGAGCCAATTTACTTTTAGGCAGTTGAGGGAGAAAGAAAGTCAACACCGTGTTGAAGGATGGTATGCTGACATAAGGGGCTGGGTGGAGAACCGCCTGAACCGAGAACTGGCATTGGCTCGAGTCCAGAAATGCTAGAGGCACCTTCTTCTATGTGCCAAGGCAGGCCAGCAGGAACCTGAGAGAAGTGAGATGAACTTAGAGAAGAGGACCACAGAGAGTACAGCAAGGGTAGGTGACTCTTCAACTGTTGTTGGACTCGAACCTTCATCAGCCCCAGCCAGCAAGATCACCATCCCTGGAGTACAGCCTAGTGAATGAAGAGGCACAACTTACTGCCTTTCTGGAGTAAAGTAGTCTGATGGGGGTGGAAAGTGAAAAATGGCCACCATCTTTCAGAGGCCTGTAACCACATGCCAGTGTGGTGTAGTGGTTAAGAGCGGTAGACTCGTAATCTGGGGAACCGGGTTTGCGTCCCTGCTCCTCCACATGCAGCTGCTGGGTAACCTTGGGCTCGTCACACTTCTTTGAAGTCTCTCAGCCCCACTCACCTCACAGAGTGTTTATTTTGGGGAAGGAAGGGAAAGGAGAATGTTAACCGCTTTGAAACTCCTTCGGGTAGTGATAAAGCGGGATATCAAATCCAAACTCTTCTCCTTTTTCTTCTTCTTTCTTGCTGTATCCTTTCATCATTACCAGTTCACAACACACACATTTTTGAGATGTGATATAAACTAAATATTAACTGAAGTGGTAAATCCTATGAACAGCTTTAACGTAGAGGACCTTTGAAGGTGGAGACAAGCCATTCATAGTAGAATCATGCTAGGTTCTGTGGTCTTAGGTTTTATGCCATCTTGGAGGTGGGTGGGAGTTCAAAGAAAATATAAACCTTGTATGGTTCAAAAGCAGAGAGCTGTCTCATCTTGTACAGAAGGGATTTTGGCAATGGGAAAAATTCACAGTTCCAGTTAGCTTTGTCCTTTATAAAAACTACTCCAAACACATAAGAATCAAGAGTCATTGCTAAGGACATCACAAAGTCTGCAGCTTTTTGACTGCAATAAACAATACCTACATGGGGTGTCTGAAAGCCCCCAGACATCTCTTGTGATTTCCATACATGCTCCATCCCAGGATATAGCCGTCATTGCTTCCTGTCACAAGATGCCACTCATCAAACGACAGGCATGTCACAGGGCCCAGATGCCCTTGTAAAGTCTGGGGAAAAAACAGATTTGTTTTTGCATGCTCTTTAGAGGCTTCCAGCAACCACAGGATTATGATGCCATTGTTTACTTTGTTGGTGGTAAAGATGTGACTAACCTCCACTGGCCACCTGTTGCTGAATGCTAAGCATCTAACCTATCAGAAATGTCAGCTTTCTTACTGGAGTGGAAGAGGATCAAAATAACCCCTTTAAAAATAGTGGGGAGCAAGGAATCATCAGACTGATTAGGCTAATTTCAATCCCAGGAAAATTTGTAGAAAGCATAATTAAAACTTTACCTGTGATTAAACATATAGACGGACTAGCCCTGCTGAAGAAAGACCAGCAAGACTTTCTCACAGAGAAGGTTTGCCTCACCAAACATTCAGAATTCTATGAGTGTGTCACAGACATGATGTATTGCAATTAGCAACCACTTTTGGTGAAGTTGCACACTAAATTCCTTTTGCTGCCTAGAAAACCCCTGCTGCCAGTGGCAGTTCCCATATTTCACTCTGAATGAGTGGTCACTGTAAGCCAGCTCTCTTCTGATTGTTGACGCTTGCCTGGGTTAGTCCCTTTGCTATCCCTGTGTTTATGAAATGCCAAAGAAGCTTGAAAGGTCTCGCTGACCTTTCTCTGTGTTCCCAAGGAAGATAGAGCCCCATTGTTTGCACGCAAACTTTTGGCAAGAGCAGTAGAGAAGTATGGAGGGCCATGTTACCCTCCCGCCCGCCCACCCTGGCCTGAGTTTCCCCACCACTGTTCTGACTCCACCTTAAATGTGTTGCTTGGTGCCACATACAGAGCTGACAGCATTTTCAGAGTCAGCCACTGCGTTTTAAATCTTACCTTTATCAGTATACATGTCTCAGCATGCCACACTTTCACTACGCCCTTATCGCAGGCACTCACGACATGTGTTTCATTCATCTTAGCAGCCCAAACAATAGCTTTGTGTGCGAAAGTCTTAACGCACTTTCCAGTTTCTATATCCCACACTGTGAAAAACACAAAAAGATGCCATTAATTCATTTTCAGCACAACCCTGATGCCATTAAGCTGAAGTGACGAGTGCAGGATCTCAGAGACCTTGCCAAAGACACAGATAGGCTGGGAGATGGACAGTACTCTCTTGCAAAAAATCTCTAAAGGTGGCAGCATATTTAGCAGCAGCATCTGCTCCAAAGAGTCACTCAGTCCCCTTCCTCCTGATAACCAAGCAACCCCCAGCACTTGCTCTGGAAGCAGAAAAGAAGATCCCAATGAGGACTGAGCAGCCTTAGTGGCCTTCAGCCAAAATAGAATGCTGAGTATCTACTGGAGAGGAAAAATGGAAAACGGTGTGCATGAACACTCTTGCTTGACCCCTTGCAACTTATGGAGGAAGGCATGATTGGCACCTTGAACTGGAACACTCCCGTTAGATACAGTGGTACATTGATTCTTAAACTTAATCTGTTCCGGGAGTCGATTCGACTCCCAAAACGTTCAAAAACCAAGGTGCAGCTTCTGATTGACTGTAGGAGTCTTCTGCACTCAAGCAGAAGCTGTGTCGGACAGTCAGCTTCTGAAAAACACTCGCAAACCGGAAAACGTACTTCTGGGTTTGCGGCATTCGGGAGTCGATTTGTTTGGCAACTAAGCCATTCAAGAACCAAGGTACGACTGTATTGAGGATGTACTGCAACACGTTGTTATTCTGCAATAAAAGGTAAAGGTAAAGGACCCCTGACACTTAAGTCCAGTCGAGTACGACTCTGGGGTTGCAGCGCTCATCTCGCTTTATAGGCCGAGGCAGCTGGCGTTTGTCCGCAGACAGTTTTCCATGTCATGTGGCCAGCATAACTAAGCCGCTTCTGGTGCAATGGAACACCGAAACCAGAGCAGCACACAGAAACGCCGTTTACCTTCCCACCAGAGCGGCACCTATTTATCGACTTGCACTTTTGGGCATGCTTTCAAACTGCTAGGTTGGCAGGAGCTGGGACCAAGCGACGGGAGCTCACCCCATCGCAGGGATTCGAACCGCTGACCTTCTGATCAGCAAGCCCAAGAGGCTCAGTGGTTTAGACCACAGTGCCAATAGGAGCCTTCTAATGACTACAGTTCCCAAGATTCTTTGGAGGGAGCCATGTTTGTTTAAAGTGGTATGATTCTGCTTTAAAAGTATCTTGACGATGTGGTCATAGTTCTGCATTACAATTGTTTACCTTTTCATTCTGCAAAGTTTAAATTTAACTATAGTATGTAGATTTTCCCGTATTTCCCTGGGAGACAGGCAATGTTTTGCTCACATTTTGCTGTGCAGTCTTTGGATCCAGACACAAACTTGCTCTTGTACAAATCCAGGCAAGTGATGCTTCCTGTGTGGCCGTTAAAAATTTTCACACATGCCCCAGTGAGGATATTCCACATTCTAAAAGATACGGATCAAGAGGATGAGAAGAAACAAACATTGAAGTTGCATGTATGTTACCAGCTTAAAATATAAGCTGTTTCCACCATCAATTTGGATCAAAGCGGGTTTAGGGAAAATTGCATCAAAATGCAGTATTTCTCAAGAAACAACAGAATAGATATGCATTGTGGCCAATATGGTGTATACATTGCTTTCCAAACTAGTAGCGGAAGTGCATGAGATGCTGAGTAAACAGAAGAGTGTACACAGCCAGAATATAACGAGTTATTGAAATTTCAAGCATATCTAGATAGGGGTGCAACCAAACAAATGGGAATAAGTATCTGGAAGCAATATGCTTTGCACGGTCTTTCTCTGTTTGGATCATGATACTGGGGTTAATGCTTCATTTCCCTTTTTCTACTATGCAGCCTACTAAATTAGTATGGGGATTGGTAATATGTGGCAATTGCCGATCCAAGGTGAGATTGAATTGGTAGATATGTGCATGAAAATTGCTTTAAGTTCTGACATTCCATTCACCTATCTTCTTGTCCGATCTGTTGGTACCAGGTTTTATAGCTTCTCTAGTATATACTAAAGTTTAAATAGTTTGATGATACGGGTATAATATATTATGGAATAAAATGTAACACATGGCACTATACTGTGTGTTTCTTTATTGCGCTTTCTGAGTTTCAATAAACAGCGTTCAGAAGCTGACACTCCCTAAAGAACTGGAGCCACCAACAAATTAGTCAACCAACAATTTATTTGAAATTCTGCTGGTGAGTTGCAAGTGCATTGCTGTTTCATTTGCTGTTGTGTTCTATAGTCTGTGGCTCTGTATTTCATTACTGTGTGAAGTGTCCTGGAACTGGAGAATGAAGGATGGTATATAATAATAATTATTATTTTTTAAAAATAAAATACAGTAGCTAATTCTGGAGCTCTCTGGCTCCAACCATCATTTGCTATGGCTCCACCCAGTGCTGGAATGTACCTCTGCACAGATTACCCCTGAGCTCTCATCCTTGTTGTGGGAATACATAACTTATTTTAGACTCAAGGAGCATAATAATACAATGTGAAGTATTTTTAAGCCCCACAAGCGACGAAGCACTCGAAGGACGTTGAATTAAATGGGCCACAAGTACCCTTAACACCTTCCATATTTTGCCTTTCCCCAAAAAAATGCAATGTAAAGATGTTAGGATCAGCACAGCTCACCTGATGCTGAGATCATAGCTGCCACTCAGAAGCAATCCTTTCTGTTCATTGAGGTACACAGCCCGGATGCTACCAGCATGTCCCAGAAAGACAGGAGGGACATAGCGCATCTCATCCACATCCATCAAACGGACTTTCCGGTCCACAGAACCAGTGGCCATCAGCTTCCCACCACCATAGTGAATCACTCTGTTTGGATCCAAACTGAAGAGGTAGCGAAGGTTGAAGGGAGAACCTGGTTTTATTTGATAGACTTATTTCTTTCATATCCTGCCTTTATTCCATGGTGGAATTCATCATGACAGCTAATACAGTATTCCCAGGAGGCCCCCCATCCAAGCAGCAAGCAGATCCAGACCTGCTTAGCTTCATATGCCCTCACACCACATCCCTGTTTGTAGCAACAGATGCAACACTAACCAAACATTCATCCTTGCAGTCATTTTTACTATTTCTCAAAGTCTAAGCCAGGCCGCCCAGATCTGGTTTCCTCCAAGTGTTGTTGGCCTCTATGAATGAACTGAACTGGACTACTTGCATGTATTATGGGAATGTACGTCCTACTTGTACCACTTGTGGCAATTTATTCAGAGGCAGGAAGCAGATAAAAGACACAGGGAGGTTTTCCTTAGCGTGCTGCTCCTGGGGGGAAAGCTATATGTGTTCACTATTTTGAAAATATCATCAGAGGTTCATGGGTTTACAAAATGCCCCATATGTTGTGGAACATTGGTTGTTGTGAGGCACATGTAGAGATTTTGGGTGGGGAGGAGGGTGGAATGAAGCAAAACACACTTCTTGCTGGGTGCACATACCTGTCTATTAGAATCCGGACATTATACCCACTGCAGAAGACATTCCGTTCTTCCATCTTGACAATGTCTACCTCTTGTCCATGATAAGCTTTGCGCAGGTATTCATTCTCCTTAAAGCAGAATGAGGAGCAATGATGGCTGGTTATATGAGAGAATGACAAACGAGGAAGTAGGTGGCCTTCTGCTTCAACTGGCAGAAATGGGCTTTGTCTCCACCACCACTTCCATCATTAGAAGCCCCCTCTACCCAGTATGGAGAGTGTGCTAGGGCAAGACAAGTACGCAGACTCCCACCGCAAGCTGTGCACACATATGGGCTATTATTCCTTTCTTTGGGGAAAAAGGAACATAGCTTCAGGTTGACACAGCTTCACACTTCCATACTCCAGACATGGTTTCTCTCTGTGGTTTCTCTCTCTCTCTCTCTCTCTCTCTCTCTCTCTCTCTCTCTCTCTCAACAGAGAGATCAACCAATGGCAGAGAACTGAATAGGGCCCAAGAATTTCCCACCACCTACTCAAACCCAATCCAAGAAAATCCAGGAATGCAGAACACCCACAATGCACCTTTATAGTTACGATTAACTTGGCCTTGCTTCGGATGATGTCACCTTCAGAGTTTATGCGAGGAATGGCAACATTGACAATTTTGGCATAGTTGGAAATTGCTCCTTTAGGGCATGACCCCTGCAACAGAAAGAAGACAAAGTCATTTAGTTAAATATGTCAATACTGAAATGTTAGAACAAAAATGGCTGCAGTTGGTGCAAGATAAAGCTTGGCCTCTGCATGGGAGGGCAGGTCCATCCTTACTGACTGCACTCCACACACTATGACTGCAGATACGCAATACATTGAAAGCACATGATTTCCCCCAAAGAATCATGGGAACCGTAGTTTGCGCCTCAAAGAGCTACAATGCCCAGTACCCTTAACAAACCACAAGGGTTGAGGAGAATCCCACAGTACCTGCAGGAATGCAATCTCACTTTGGAGAGCACGATTTGCTATCATATCCCTCTTGATTAGTTTGACCAGGAAGTCCCAGTGTGCACTCACAAGAGCACATCTGTTCAAGGATTTCATGTCCAGCATTCCTAGAGAATCACAAAGAGAAGCTTGTTGCTCTGTTGCTTCCTAAAAGCGAAGCATTAGAAAGCTGCTTCAGGGACTTATTAAGACATGCTGAAGCCCCTAAGCTTTTGTCAAGCTTTGTCAAGTTTAAGAGGCCGGAAAACTTTAAAAAAAAACAACAAAAACAACAGAAAAGGCAATGGGAATAGAAATAACGAAGTTTAATATCGGCATATATGGTGGTGGCACAGGTAAGGATATAACAAAAAACTAACCATCTAACTATGGACACCTTATAAAATACAGTTATTTCTGCACAAATTAATGAACTCAATATGACAAATGTGTAGCCATTAAGTATATTGTTGTCATATCAGAGCAATATTGTATGTTTTAGAGTGCTTTCCCTGTTCTCCTTTTTAACCAATTATGTAAAATATTAAATTTAGTTTTTAAAAGAATGTATTTAGAGATTCCTCATAATCTGAATCCTTTGAATGTAGCTTAATTTAGCTTGTGTATAAGTAAATCTGGCACTGTGAGGAAGGCAAGAGGTTCTTACGCAATATGAACTTGGACAAGTGGATGGGCAGACAGTGAATGAAGTCTTTGAACTTGTTGACTTTGAAGGGCTTTGTGGGATGGGTGGGTACAGGCTCCGTGACATTCAGTATGACAGAACTGCTGGTGGCTTCATCCATGTACTCTGACAATACTTCTGACATCCGATCTGACTCTTTGCTCCAAAGCCTTTGCAAACGTAGACGACCTGTCAAGTGGATGAGAAAACCAACCAAGGGAGTATTACAGAGTGGCCATAAAAAGAACGGGCAGGATAAGAAGCTTAAGTTACCCTCTATAGCCCCGCAGTGAACAAGCAGCCTGTGCCTTTGAGCAATTGGACCTCCTCATACATATGTTATATACAGGCCATGGCTTTGTAGGTGACGTAGCCAATGTCTCATACAGTCCCACATCTCAAGAGGGACTATGTAGCACCAGATTTCCATTATGCCAACTGGGTAGTAGTTGCAATTATTTACAAACAAGATGCACCTCCTGGAGAAAACCCAGGAACAATGAAAAGTCATGAATCAACATAGAGGTGGTAGAGATGCTGCTTCACAGGCAGAAGGTCCCAGGCTCTATTCAGCATCTCCAAGTAGAGACCTTGGAAGAGACCCTGGTATGAAATCATGGAGAGATGCTGCCAGTTGCTGGGAACAACACTGAGCTAAACAGACCAATGGTCTGTCTTGATTATCACTGATCTCATCAAAACATCCACTACTGTTATTCTGGCTGTTATCTATAATTACAACTGGTGGACTGGATTGCTGGAAGGGGAATTAGGTGGAATGAGAAGAAGAGCAGAGCAGGATGGCCCACCAGAGCTGCAGGGTGGTGCAGCTCAGGGGTATTAACAAGCCTTGGCATAACTTGAGTGGGGAAGGCTGATCTCAACTTTCTGACTGAGAGTTTCCCAACCATGACCTTGGGATGGCCAGCATGACCACAGAAGCTATGCTGGAGAGCCAAGACTGCCACCAGAGTTGAAATCACAAGGAGGCAGTTAAGTAATGCCATAGCATGTTTTGTTCAGGCTAACGGTGACATTGCCATCTGTTCCCCACCCACCCTCCTGCTCATACTGTGTGGACCTCTTTTGCTCCAGTGGGGTGCCACTGTTAGAGGCAGACATTGACATTTGGCTGGAAGACAAAGTCTAGTCTGTTGGATCAGCTGCAGAGGTTGATGGGGTTGGCAGCATGAGCTTTGTTGTACACTGTTCTTGTGATAGGGATGGCATTGGTTAGGGTAATTTGACAAAAGGGATATGTGAACATCTCCCAGCCCCACCACAAGTTTAACTTCTAGCCTAAGGAAGAACTCTGGAGAACTTGAAAGCTTGCTCACTATTTTGTGACATTTTGGCGGACACAAAGATAACTGGATTTTGCATATTAAAAGTGGCATATATATACAGTGGTACCTCTACTTATGGACGTGATGCATTCTGGGGTGCCATTCGTCCCCCCAAAAGTCCATAAGTAGAGCGCCACTTCTGTGTGTGTGCGTGACATGATAGAGCACTCCTGCGCATGCACAAAGCACGCAGATCACTTATGCACAAAGTGGCGAACCTGGAAGTAAACACTTACGGGTTTGCTGTGTTCATAACCAGAAAAAACGCACCGTGAACCTAACGCAACTAGAGGTATGACTGTATTAGGAATGGGAAATGGATGGATGGATAAACAGAATTAAATAATACCAAATAAGTCACTCTTCTCTGAAGCAACCCCCAAGGTAAAACCCGAGGTGTGAGATGTGAGGTGGCTCCGAACTTGGGAGATAGATTTCTCTTGCTTCTTAAGAGGAATCACATCCTTGCTTGTTTGATCTTCATCTGGCACAGCTGGAAAGATTTAAATAACACAGGAGATAGAAATAACGAAAAAACAAAACAGTAAGAGACAAACATTTCACAGGAAATGATTCTATATCTAGGTTCTTTGCTCATTGGTCTGCAACCAAAGGAAGAGCAGTTACAAGCTACACTTAACGTGGTCCTCTCTGAAGTCAGGTATGGGGACGTTATGGCCCTCCAGATGTTATTGGACTCCCACTCCCATCAGACCCACCCAGAGGTGATGGCAATTGAAGTCCAGCCGCATCTGGAGGTTCCCCACCACACCCACCTCTTCACGTGAACTTCTGAATGTAACTAGATCCTTGGGCAATGTAAGCTGGGACAGTTGATTCAGTTTCGCTGGTTGACCAGGATGCTGGCTGCCCCACACATATCTATGCAATGAGGATTAGCAGAATAGTAAAGGATACTGTCCATTTCCCCCTCCACACATTACTGGGATGTCTGGTTGAGAGTCAGAGATAGCACCTTCAGCCCCCTAATGCATTAGGATTACCTGTTTTGTTGTCCGCCGATTTGCAAGTGGCCTCATCTTGGCTCAAGAGGATGCTAACCAGGTTGGCAGCCATCAGCAACAACTGTGAGTCACACATCTGCAGCAGAAGCAGGAGGTAGTTTGCTTTGCTCCAGAAACTGGCATTTAAGAACCACTTCCAGAGGTCTTCCATGGCATGCTCCAGTTTCTTCGGATTAAGTGCCCGGTCCAAGGTGGAAGATGCTGCGAAGCTGGAGCTTACGCAGGAACGGCTGTAGGTGAAATCCTTGCTATTGGTGGACTGCAAGAGGTTCCAGGCATACTTCAAGAGGTCTTGGCTTTGGAACCGTCTTATGATCCCCTTCAAGAATTGCCCCTTAGAAATATGGCTGGCCCGCACAAACCACTCTCGGGTGGAGAGAGCCTTCCAGGACAAGATGCAGGATTTGCAATGATAGCAAACAGGCACCAAGTCTGTTTGCTTGTCACACCGCAGATCTGGAGAGTACTCTAGTTTATATTCCAGGAGCTGTGGAGCCACTTCCACGACCGGGTGGGTCTTCATTGTATTAGCCTGTGTTACACACACACACACACACACACACACACACACACACACACACACAAAACACAACACACACTAATAGACAGAAGGGCCACCAGCCAAAGGCAAGCAAGCAGCTTCCTAAGAGTCTCCCTCCATGACCCTAAATCTCTGTCTAGCAGCAACAGTTTTCTGTTTGTGGAACTCGTTATTTTTCAGAACTCCTAGGAGACACAGTTAGTACCATAATTCTCCTAGAACTTGCCGGGGCAAAACTGTCTGCAGTTAACATACCTTATAGATTCTAATAGATGGAGAGAGCTGCTTCTGTATCAAGATAGACACAGAAAGATCAAACATGGCTCCGGGTTCAGATTTTGCCCACAAAATACAGTTGTTGAGGGGGGGGGTGTACATTCCCCCCAATAAACCCACGACCTTTTGAAATCCTAAATTCCAGGGTGCCAAGCCCTAGAGTGTAAAAAGCTGCTGCCAACTCTCTGAAAAACTTGGGAAGATATTGGTGGGTCTTGAAGGGGAGGTCTATTTGAAAGAACCATGTTTTGTTTTGTTTTGTTTTGTTTTGTTTTTGTCTCCCAGGTGCTTATGCTTCTGTGCGTTTACCAGAAGTGTGATCCATCCAAACTTTGTTGTTGTTTAGTCATTTAGTCGTGTCCGACTCTTCGTGACCCCATGGACCAGAGAACGCCAGGCACCTCTGTCCTCCACTGCCTCCCGCAGTTTGGCCATCCAAAGTTACCATTAGTTTAACACATGTTGAGTTTACTCAAAAGTAAGTCTCATTATATTCTACTGGCCTCCCAGAAATTCTGTCTATTTGTTTCACTGTGCATCTTGGCCTACATTTTCCACTTAACTCATTTAACAGCGAGTCTCTCTCCTAATAGACTTATCAGACTCGTTATAATTGAGCACACAGTCTTCTGTGCTGTTTTTGTCTCCATGAGGGAGCACTTTGAATTCACACAGAATCTCATCTCTCTCTGCTTTCAGTTTAGGGAACTCCTTTTGGCCCTCTTCCCAGTCTTCTTGGGATTTTACCATTCTAAAGGTGTTTGGCGTCATCTGACTTTAAATCATTTTATGAATTATTTCGACAGCAATAATTGCAAAGGAGAGCTCTGGTACATCGCACTCTTGTTTACATCCCTTACACTGTGAAATTAATTACTGTCCGCTTCGTGTTCAGTTTTGAAACCAGTCACTAATCTGTAATAAGGTATGTGTGCTTATTGCATTACTACTACATTTCCATCATATTTGGTTTGCTTCCAGGTGGTCAATATTCTGTGGGAGGGATTTGATCATATATTAGCTCATTTAGGTTGGGGCTGCAAAAGTGGATTGAAGTGTTGATCTGCAGCAAGCTCACTTTAAAAAAAAAAAAAAGCAACCCGCTCAGATTTTTTGCAGTAAGAAGAGTGCAGACCCTCCAAGCTGCCCAGAGTGGCTGGGGCAACCTAGTCAAATGTGTGGAGTATTATTATTATTATTATTATTATTATTATTATTATTATTATTATTATGGACTCCCTATTTTCATCAGAGGAATGTTGGAAGGTGTGAAAGTGTAGGGTAATGATGAACTGATGAAAGCTCATATAATGCTCAATAAATAGTAAACGTTGCATAACCTCTGGGGAAACAAATCCAAATGAATGCTCAACAAACAGTGGGTACTGGGCAGGTTCCAAGCAATCTTTGTGCAAACAAATCAGTGTGAATGTTCAATAAACAGGTTGCCTAGAAGTGGTGAAAGTGGCCTTGGAGACTTTTTCCTAGACCAATAGCTTCAGAGCTATGTGGAGCCACTCTTCAGCAGGAAACAGTAGCTGGCTACTAAGACAGAGAACTCTGTCTAAAGCTGTCTGCCTTTTGTAGGCAGATGCAAGATTGCTGTGGTATCTGGCTTGCGGTACCCACAGGAACATAGCTGAGCAACTGAAGAATGATGCAAAGAGTTGGCTTACTTTTTGAAAGAATTTATTTCTGCCTCCCTTAAGCTCTCTTTATCACACGTTTGTCAACTAAAGGACGTACTGCTTCTCTGGGTGGTTTTAAACGCTGTATTTGTATATTTTAAAACCTGTGTTCTACTTTATTGTAAAGCCTTGAGGTGGGTAAAACCATGTTACTACTAGTGTTTATTTTTAAATCTCTTAACTGGCTTTCCTTACAATCAACTAGTGGGGACTGCTGGCATTACATAGGAATTCTAAGAAACCAACAGCAACCCTTTACTGGCAATCAGTGCAATTTTGAAAGGTTCCATCCACCATTTTGATTCAAAATGGCATCCAGTGATAGACCAAAACCTGCTGCTTGATCTGAAGAGCCACTGTACCAATTTTTGTTAAAATATCTTAATAGTTGTCCTAATCAGTGCATTTTTGAAAGACCTAGCTTGTTATTTAGTTTCAAAATGGTGTTCAAATATAGTCAGGAAACTGCTCCTTGACCTCAGGGACCATTGTGCCAAATTTGGTTACAATATATCTTAAGCAGTGTCTAAATAAATGCGGTTTTTTATTTTTTTTAAAGGTTCAGGTTGTGTACCTTTCGATGTTGTGTTTATTGTTCATGACTACTTTTGTTATGTTCGTATTTATGTATTTTTTGTACTTTGTAAGCTGCCTGGAGCATGGTTTTAACTTTGGGAAGGTGGCATACAAATGAAATGATTTATTTATTTAGGCCAAGTTTTTCCACATCTTCTTGTTTCTTATTCAGCCACGCTGGCATTTTTTCATGGGTTTGTGCCTTTTACTAGCCCGTACTACATATTTCATTTGTGTCTTTGTGAAAATGACTTTAAATTATGTTCACACTTTCTGAAGGAATCTGGTCCTCCTACAAGTAGTCTCAGTTTCCTCTAATTCCAAAGAAATTTTCCCTTTGACCACTTGTCATTTACCTGCCTGTGAGATATATAAATTTTCTTTTTTTAAAAAATGGTCCAGTAGCACCTTAGAGACCAACTAAGTTTGTTCTGGGTACAGTGGTAGCTCGGGTTAAGTACTTAATTCATTCCGGAGGTCCGTTCTTAACCTGAAACTGTTCTTAACCTGAAGCACCACTTTAGCTAATGGGCCTCCTGCTGCCGCCGTGCCGCCGAAGCACGATTTCTGTTCTCATCCTGAAGCAAAGTTCTTAACCTGAAGCACTATTTCTGGGTTAGCGGAGTCCGTAACCTGAAGCGTATGTAACCTGAGGTACCACTGTATAAGCTTTTGTGTGCATGCACACTTCTTCAGATACACTGAAACAAAGAGAGTTACTTTCATCTTCTTCAGAGAAGAAGAAGAATTAAATAGACAGAATTAAGGAATTTGGGGGTACTGCCTCTTGAGCAGGTGCAGAGGAGAGAGATAAGCATTATATTTATTTGGCACGTCTACTCACAGGCTTTCTTTACTTTCAGTTGGGTTCTAATTGTGGGATCAGTGTTCCTCATGCATTCAAGTGTGGTTTTTTTGTTTGTTTTTTTGCACACAACAAATGCCACCCATATTCCCCCTCAATTCAATCCAGGGTAAATCCAATAAGATTAAAAAACAATAATCTGTTGCCAATGACTCATTTGAAATATCTCAACAACCTGTATGCAGTTTTAAGCCTCCAACTGAAACCAGGCAAAGAAGATTAGGATTCACTTTGTTAACTCAGTATAAAGCATTTATTTGCTCACAGATAACTTCTAGCCAGAAGCTGCTCTATGGTTACATTTGAGAGAGGCAGCAAAGAAAATTAGGCATGGGTTCTTGTATGAAGCCTACTGTATATTCAAAATGCATTGTCAGGGTTGTGGTTTTGGAATGGCCCACTAGAGGCAAGGGAAGAGTGATAGGACTCTCAGTGGGAGCTATGTGACATCAGAACCTCAAGTTTAGAATAACCATAATGCCGTGTGTCACACTTGGTGACACTCAGCAGATTCCACATCCTCCACTTTTCTACTCTAGCACAGTCCTGAAGCTTTTGGACAGAGAAACAAATAGACACACGGAGACAGAGAGACATTGTTCTGGATCTCTGAGTATTTCTGGAATCATGAATTTCCTTCTCATTTCACATTTTTACGTCTGATGGCTTGTAAGAGGCAGTGCTTCCCATCTCTGCAAGCAGAAAACAGGGTATCCATTTCCACCTCATTGGGGTTTGCAACCAGTTGAAAGGTGAAGTTCTGGAGCAGGGTGGCAATGAAGAGAAAAAGCTCCATCTTGGCCAGACCCTCTCCTGGGCAGGCCCTCTTCCCTAGAAGACGGAAAGGGAAAGAGAACTAGTTCATCACCTGAGACATTTATGGTACCCAGTAAACACTTGACTCCTGAGGAGTCACCTCAAATTATTATGTGTATGTAGAGACATTTTCCCAGAAGCAACATAATATAGCCAGTACATTGAGATAATGTGATAGCCCCACAATA
This sequence comes from Podarcis melisellensis, assembly GCF_964234715.1. Lineage (NCBI taxonomy): Eukaryota > Metazoa > Chordata > Lepidosauria > Squamata > Lacertidae > Podarcis > Podarcis melisellensis. Next base: position 39,144,382 of record NC_138529.1, read on the forward strand.
TGAATGCAGTGGTATTTCATTAACCATTAAATGTATGTTAAACTATAAAGGTTACCATCTGTAAGAGCTCTGTTATTCATTTTCCCACTCTTAAATTCAGTTGCCCATATTTTGCTACAATTTGTCATTAAAAATATATATTTGTCAAACCTCATCAGCATTTTAGGCAGAATTTGCCCTAATAAACTAATTTTACATGTAATTTTGACTAATATTCACATTTTTGCAATCAGTTTTCCCTACTGTGATGCATCTTTGTATGTTATAGTTGCAAATATATTCATTTTTAGGCCCACTTTCCTCCAATATATGCTTTTTGGTAAACATTGTTTGGTTGCAGAACTGTTGCATATTATTATTATTTTCACTTTTAGAAGCAGCACGGGGGCAGATGCAGCATGGGGAGGGGGGTAACCATCCACCCTTGCACTATAAAAACTCCCACCCCACCCCCATGAGCTGTGGTTTGTCCCAGAGGGACTGTTTGTGTACCCTTAAATGCACTTGGGGAGATTTACTAAGATCAAGTATGCGTTGAGAACTTCTGACTTATTGGCCAAAAAGATGTGTTATCGGGCAATATGTGACCAGATCACCTGCATTCCCTTCTCCGCAAAAGTAAAAGACAGCCACTCTGGGGAATACAGGTGAATCACACTGGGACTGCAAAGTTAACCATCTCCCTATGCTGTTTTCCCAATGCAAGAGGACAATGCACATTCCTTCCATCACTCCCATGGTTGCTTGTACCTTTGCCCCATCCCACTCTGAGAGATTTAGTCATGGATATCTCCCTCCCACCATATTTATATAGTTTGACAAATAACATTCTGCTTCAAGGCTCAGATCTGAAGCTCCTGTCTCCATACACAATAGTGTTCATGGCTGCTACTTTTACATGCTGAGACATGGCTGGTGCTGTGGTCTAAACCACTGAGCCTGTTGGGCTTCCCAATCAGAAGGTCAGTGGTTCGAACCCCCGCAACGGGCTGAGCTCCTGTTGCTCTGTCCCAGCTCCTGCCAACCTAGCAGTTCAAAAGCACACCAGTACAAGTAGATAAATAGGTACTGCTCCGGTGGGAAGGTAAATGGCATTTCCATGCACTCTGGTTTCCGTCACGGTGTTCTGTTGCACCAGAAGCAGTTTAGTCATGCTGGCCATATGACCCGGAAAAGCTGTCTATGGACAAACGCCAGCTCCCTTGGCCTGAAAGCGAGATGAGTTCCACAACCCTATAGTCCCCTTTGACTGGACTTAACCGTCCAGGGGTCCTTTACCTTTTATCTACTTTTATATGTGGATTTGCGTGTGCTCGAGGTGTTAATCTCAAAAACAAGACAGTCAATAGCAATGGCAGGGAGCAAGTCCAACACATGTGGATGAAGCAGGAATTTCAGCAGCAGCCATGATAGCAGAAGACCAGACTCCAAGAAGCAATGCCGGATTACCAAATTGGCAGAGTAGGCACCAAACTATGGGCCCCATGCCTTTTATGGGCCCCACAACAACGGACCAAAATAATATTGAATAGATCTTGAAAGAAAATTCCAGTCGAGCTTTCTTAGTTCAATGTTATCTCACGGGAATGCACGCACTAGGGAGACCCCAAGATTTCAACCGCCTAGGGGCCTCCACAGGGTTTAATCCGGCACTGCCATGAAGCACTCTCTATGCCAGAAGCGGGAAACCTTTTCACATGATCTGGGCGGGCAGGACCAGAGGCAATAGCGGGTAGAGCAATGGAGCATCCTTTTGCACAGTAGGCTCTATCCAGCCTTGCAAAAGTCAGAGGATTATTTCTGCACCTGCCCCTTGCCCGCCAGCTAGCCAGCTAAGCAAGAAGTACTGTCACAGTTCAAGGACATATTCCAGTCAGCCAGAGCACTCAGGGTGGGCATAGAGCAGGGGTAGTGGTGGGTGCAGCCTGGGAGAAAGGGGTGTGGTCTGGGGAGGGGGGTGTTTGCTTGAGGAGAGTCCTGATGGCCAAACAAAGAGGCCTGGAGGACCACATTCAGCTCCCTGAGGTCCCTCAGTCCTGCTCCAAGCTTTTGTAGGATTTTTGGTACCTAAATGCAGCTGCGAACCCCGTGAACAGTTCTTACTTTTACCTGCAGAGAAAGCCATATAGGCATCATTCTTCCTGAATTCACCCTCTGCATCCAAGAAGTGACCCGGGTCAAACTTTTCAGGAGTCTTCCAGCAGGCTGGGTCGAAATGCGCAGAAATGAACAGTGGAACAATAATGGTGTCCTTTAGGGAGACAAGAAGATGCATAATCAAGACTGTCGGCTCAATTTAACAGAGAGCAAATAAAGAAGTCTTGTCTTTGACAGAGAGCTGAATGGAATAAATCTCCTCAGTGGTTCATAGAAGGATAGTAGCAGAAAGATGGTGGGAGCTAAGGGTGGATGGATCTGTCAGTTTCAATTATCTCAATTTCTCATCCCCCCCCCCCCCGCAGCATTTTTTCTAAAATCCTCATAAAAATTCCTCAGCATTTTAGTGCAAATATCTCCTAATAAACACATTTGTATGCAGCGTTGACAAATGTACACAATTTTCACAAGCAACCCCCCACCCCGAAAGTAATGCATTTTTGAATGTTTTTTCATGGATCTACCCATTTTTATGCAAACTTTCCCCTTACTGATGCATTTCTGTAAACCGTAGTTTTGTTGGAGAGACTATATCATAAAATTCGAACTGATTCGAATTTTCCATTCTCATTCTGTTTTCATTCTCATGTTGTTTTGAAAAGTGTGGATTTGATAGATTCAACTAAGTAGTTGTGTGCATGGAATGAGGTCCGCTGGCACAACAAGACTCTCCCCACTCTCCTCCCACCACATGCCTCTCACCCCCTAAATCTCTTCTGGAGGGTTGGGAAAAATGCAAGGTTTAAAGAACGGATCGGTGGGGAGGATAGGTGGGGAATTTCTGCTGCACAAGCAGACCTCATTCCCCATATGCATACCCCACTTGGCACTATGTTAAGCCCCACTTGTATCAAGATGTGTGGGGGGGAAAGTGTGTGTAGTGTTTTACCAACAATTCAAAATCTGCACTTCTCCCAGTTTAGCAGTGCAATTCTCTGGCCATGTGTACAAAAACACACATACTAAGATAAAGTGTGCATAAAATTCATATACTGATGAAAATAACATACAAGCTGCGTTGTAATAAGCTAAAATGTATATATTAGGAGAAATTCACACTGCAATGCTGATGAAATTTCATAAATTCTTTTTAAAACATGCAAAGTGATGTGGGAAAGTGGAGAACTAGAATTTATGACTGGAGAAATGAGAAACAAAAAACTGAAATTGTCATATCTGACCATCCTTTGCACAATACATTTGCCCTTCACCAAAATACCCTGTTTATTTTCTGACTTGCCACACCTGAGGGATGGTGTAGCCCTTGAAATCCACATCCTGAGTTGTCAAACGTGGAAAAGCCTCACTACTCCCTAGCTGATAACGCAGCATCTCATGGGCAAATGCATTGGTGTAGTTCATCTTCACCCTGTCCTCTATGCCAGGAGCACGGTTGACTCCAACAACCTCATCAATCTCTTGGTGGATTTTGGCTGCAAAGAATGATAATTTATTGCAATGAATAATATTATTGCATGTTATTCTGGAACCCATTAACCCCATATTGACAATACAGGCTCAGACTGCCTGCATCATACAGTGTGTAGAACCAAGGATATACAGCCGATTTTCGCTTTCCAGTTTCAACCCTATTTGAGAGATCAATTTGAAGTGATGGCCCAATGATCCACAGTCACTTGCTGCATGACAGATTCACTGCTTGATCCAGGCCAGTAATCAAAAATGCTTAGGGTTAATCACAGGTTTGTCTGACCCAGAACGAGGGCTTTTCTTTCAGCTGGAAATCAGTTCCCTGCACCTCTCAGGTGGGCGCTATTGCCATTATAAGAGAACAAGGGAGGCATTCATGGTGAGTTCCAGTACCTCTTTTTCTAGAAAAATAGCACTGCCAAGGACTTGCGTTCGACTGAAGGGACCAGTGGAATTCTAGAAGCAATAAAAGGAACCTGCTCCTGCTAAAACCAGAACAGGAGCATGAAGATGAAATTCTGCATCTGTTAAGCTTTGTTCTGCACCTAGTTTCTTATTCCTGAAAGTCCAAGGCCCACTACTCTAGCAGTTTCCCATAATCAATCCATCAAGTCTGAGCTATCTTAAAAGAATAATTAGGAGGTCTGTCCCTGCTCGCTCCACCCGCCAGCTCTGCCTCCCCATTTGCCAACTACCTTCTCCCCACACTGGCCAACCCTCTTCCATTACACCTCACCTACTCTGGGGGTGCTTCCCAGAGTGGTTTGCTAAACTGCTCTATGAAAGTCACTCTCCGCTTGTGTTAAACCTCATTGCAGCCATGCTTAATAGAGGGTTAATGCTTCGTAGAGCAACTTGCTAAACCACTCTGTGAAATGCCTCATCCCTTTCTATTAAACAGCTCCCCTGGGCCCCCTGCCACCAGTGCTGCTTCCTCAACTCTCCTGCCTGCTGCTCATAGTGCTAGAGTTGGCTTGGTCACCTGTTGGCAGCCACCTGAATTGCAGAGTGTGATGATAGCCTTACATTTCTATGTAAGAAAGAAGCTCTAATGTATGAAATCATTCTAGAGCGGGTGAAAGATTACTGTATAGAGAGAATAGCTGCTTTATTGGCCTGTTTGCCTCAGAATAGGACCGGCCCGCCCAAGAGGCTTGGTGAAGCATTCACCTCAGGCAGCAGCCCAGGGACAGTGGAGGAGGCAGCAGATCCAGCCCCCTGAGGAGCCATCTCCTCTGCCTGTCAGCCACTGCCTCCTCAGCACCCACCTTCCCCCACCAGTCTTCCTTGCCACCTGCTGCTCTCTGGTCCTTTCCTCCCTCCCCCACTGTCTTCAACAGGTGTGGGACTCTCCAGGCTGCCTCCCATTGCCTCAGGAGGTTGCCGTGGCAGAGGTGATGGCAGCAGCAGAGTAAGAGGCAGGGGTGGCCGTGGGGCCCCATTTTCTGTTTTGCCTCAGGCAGCAAAATGCTCTGCCTCAGAAGGTTATACATCCAGTGCACATTTAAAATGTGAAATGTATTTTCAAACATGGTTAAATTGTTAATTTCAAATACTGAGGTGGTTGTGGGATTGTGGTGGTCAGAGAAATCTCTTGGGGTTTCTTTCAACTTGGCCATTCTTGATTCTAAGAGGATGTGGGCCAAGAAATGGACAGGCACGTTTAGGCTCATTGTTAAGTAAACTCCAGAAATACGTTGCCCAGGGTGTCCCAGCTGTTAAGTAGAGGAGTTTAGACTTCTACTAGAGTGTGGTGGGCATGGCTTTCTTCACTTTCTCTAAGGGTGGCACTTGTGGGGAGAGAAACAGCCTGTAGTTTTGTGGGAGAGACAACACAGACTGCGGGTGGGGGTGGTGAGAGAGCTAAGCTGGAGCTCTGAAATATCTGGAAGCGTCTGTTGGGGTGCTAAAACTGTGTACCTTGTATGTGTGGGAACCTTGCCAACAACAGGAGGCCATAGAAGATGCTATTGCTTGAGGTATCTGTACCAGCAACAAAGAGGGCAAACACAGTCATCACTAGGTCTTCAACACAGATATCCTGAGCAGAGCTTTGTTCCTGTAAATTAATGCAGAAAGAAAGGGAAGAGGTGGAAGGGAAATACCTGCTTAAAATAAAGGACCAGAATTTGTGCAGCACCAGACAGCTGTGCATCAGTAAGCTGGCAAGTTGGTTTTCTCAGCTTTAGCTCCATTCTAGATTAAGGTTACCAGATTTTTTCCAATGAATCCGGGACACAATAAATAAATAAATACTACACGTTTGGGATGTTGATGCTGCAACAATGGCAGTGGCAGAGGGGCGGCCACTGCCTTGACCTCAACTGCCACGTTTCCCCTTCCTCTGAGGCTCCTATCTCCTTTCTCCATGAGCCTGGGCAGCCCCTGAGTTGTTGGTTCTTCGGTGGTGGGTCAGGCATGGAAGGCAGAGAAGGAGGGCCAAGAGCGGTGGCGGTGGCGAGGCTCAGGCAGTGCAATGCCTCCCTTCCCATTGGAGAAGCCCCAATTCCATTCCTACTTGCGTGCAAGCAGGAGGTGGTGGGGATCCTTCAGCTGGGAAGGGAGGCTTCCTGCCCCCTCCTGCTTGCACGCAAGCTCCGATAGGCAGCATGAAGCCTCCCTTCATAGCTTAGTTGCTGGGGTCAGGGAAGGTAGAGGCAGCCTGGAAGCTGCATCTTAGAGTCCCTGCCCCACCATCATATGGGGACTTCCAAGCAGCTCCTGAAGCCAGCCAGAGGCAACAGCTCCGGGCTGCTGAGACTGCCACTGCTGTGTTTCCCGGGGACATTAGATGAAATCTGGGGACATTCCAGGGATAGAATTTGTCCAGGGACTTATTCGCAAATCCATGGACTGTCCCCGGGAATGGGGACGTCTGGTAACCCTATTCTAGATCAAGCTATAGGAAGGGGCCACCAAAAGCGGCAATCCTATGCAATACTCTACACATTAATTTGGATGTCCCATGGAACTTACTGAGACTGTCCCACCCATCTGGATAGAGGTAGCAGCTTAGGTTCATGGCTAAATGGAAAAGAAAAGGGACTGAGGTGAAGGTGAAGCAGATCCAGTTCCTTCTCCTATGGCCTTTGTACAAGCAAACTCCTAATATCTGGTGTGTCTTACTCCCTTGCCTCCACCACCTACCCCTCTGTGGGACCCTGCCACAGATAACCCTTGTGGCTCAGCATTTCCCTCTGTGCAAAGGAAGGCCATCTGACTTACTTGCCTCTCAGCCACAGCCGCCTCCTCTCCTCTTCTTGACCCTGCTTTCTATGTTCCTTTGGAGCTCTAGCCTGATGCACTTGGTGTGTTCCTCTCATTGCCTTCCACTTCAAGGAGCCCTCAAAATTTTCATGTTCCCCCATTACCTGATCAGCATCTCCAACAGATCTGTGTGCTGCTGGCTATGGCCAAGCAAGGTGGACATGTTGATGCACACCCAGGTGAGTGACTTTGGATCACAGGGATGCACTACTGAATTTACAGGCAAAGAATTATAGCAGACATGACATTATATGCCATATACATATAAAGTTTTCTGGAGAGCATAGCCAATTTCCAATCAAAATAGTCTGCCCTAAGCTTTTGGGGTTGGGGTGGGGGTGGGAATCCCCAGGCTGAAAAGATACAAGTTCTGTAGTTACACGCAATAAGCCACTTCCCTTAGCTTCTCTCCCGCCAACAAACTTCTCATCTACCTTATTCAACCTGAGCAGGAAGCAGTCAATAAAATCACCAGGATTTTGTGGATCCAGGTTCAATTTGTGAGATTCCACGCTATCTCGGATAAACTGGAAGAGCTTGGAAGAGTCAGTGAAGGAACTCTTGTGTGGTCCAGGTACGAAGTCCATAATCCTTGGGATAGCATTGTATGCCTGGGACAAGGCAATGCAGTGCATTAGAGACAGTGATTCCCTCCCCCCTCTCCTGCCCCCATCTTCAGTGGCTTACTTTCCCACCTTGGGCCCAATTCACACCTTAATATATGCACCTATGTATTAGAGAAGGGTTGCCACATTCTTTCTGGCAAAATACAGGGCAGGGCAAGGGGGGGTGATTTTTATTTTTAAGATCTGGTACTGAAATGACTTCAAAACAATCAATTACAATCTATTACAGTCTAACAGAATGGCCCCTCTGGAATTTGACATACACACACACACACACACACACACACAAAAAAAAAAATTGTAAATCTGTCTGTGTTTTGCTACCCAGAACTTAAATACATAACCTTTCACACACCTTTTCACACACATGCATTTGGAGGAGGAGGGAGAGAGTTGACCTGAAATACAGGACAAACTGCATTCTGCATTGAATCAATATAGGACACAGCATTTTACATTGAAATATAGGACTCAGTGGTGTAGGGTGTGTGGTGGGTGCAGACCGCCCTGGGTGTCATCACTAAGGGGTGTGTATGACAAAATGGCAAAATTTGTGTTTTTAAAATAAATAAATAAAAATTGGGCTCACAAAACTTTTCTTTTTTTTGGAAAAAATAACTCCCGCACCCACCACAGCTCCCTTCCTACACCACTGATAGCTAGGCAAAGCGGGGGACATTGCAGCATGCCTGAGCCATGTGTCTCTCTTGAGGGGGAGGCGACGGCCTACTGCCTGCAAGCTCCATGCTGCTTTTTTGAGCAACATGAGACTTGTGTCTACCCACCACCTCAGCCGCCCTACAGCTGAGGGAGAGGCTGCAGAGAGGCTCCATGCAGCGCTCCCTGCCTTGGCTCGCCCCGCCCCCATGGGTAGTTTGCCCCACCCCCAGCTGCAGGACACACGCGCTGCACCGGGCACCCAAGCTACACCGCTGACAGGGCTATCCTGTATTATACAGGATAGGTGACAACCCTTGTTCTCACTAACATGGAAAACCTATGTCCAGATTGTTCTCCTTCGGAATGCAGGAGAATGTTTGCTCATAAAAGGAGCATTTTGCATAAATGAACACTTTCAATGACTGGGAGAAGTCCCCAGTTTTCCTAGTGCATGAGGGTGACGTACCACTCCGGAGACATGGAAAAAGAGGTTCACAAATTTCTTGATCACATCCATGAGCTCCTTTAATTGGGGGTCTTCATAGCTGAATCGGGTCCCAAAGATAACAGAGCAGAGCACATTAGAAGCAGCAGTTGCGATGTCTGGCAATGCATCAAAGGCCTGCCCTACAACCACAAAGAGAGGGTTAAAAAGGTGACTGGCATTTGTATCCTCTGCCCTTCATCTGTCAAGGCTTTGTGAACTTTCTCGGTGACTGATAGTTTGGAATTTGGGTCTTTTATCTCTGTGTGTTCTGAAATTAAAGCTCAAGGTTGGCACATTCAAATAAGTGAAGGTGGTGTGCCAAAAGTGATGAACTTTTTTAAGAAAAAGAAGAAGAAGAGAATTTCATCTGAATTCATCATGAAATCATTTTTTCCACACAGAATTTATATGGAAAATACAGCAGCTCTAGCAAGACACATTTCTGAAAAAAATTATAACATGAAGAGGCTGATTAAAACAAGCATTATGAAAAGCATGGGAGCAAGCAATTTTGCTCCCCCAAAGAAAGCTACCAAAAGAGAGATGTGTTAGTCACTGTGTTCAGTGGGGCTTACTCCCAGGTAAATGGCCATAGGATCGCTGCCTTAATTCCTCCACAGACATACACACCTAAGATATTGGCAAGGACACACAAACAAACACACGCAAGGACAAAAGGTGAAATGAATGCCAGAATTCACTACCACAATCCAGCGAGTCATCAACCTATGAGAAATGTACTTCCAACACATTAGAGATACTGCCAATGCATGTGTAATGTGCAGGGAAACAGGTTCTTCATGCCAAAGTGTAGAATCTTGCATTGAATTTCATTGTATTAGTTTGGGCCCAGGTCTCCAATCTGTTAAGGCCATTTTGAATCCCAATTCTGTCTTCTGCAGTGTTAGCTACCTCTCCCAGTTTGATATCATCTGCAAATTTGATTAGCATTCCCTCAATACCTTCATCCAAGTCATTTATAAAGATGCTGAGCAACAACGGGCCCAGGACAGAACCCTGGGGCACCCCACTTCTGGGCCATGTCCAAAAAGTGGTGTTGGGGGATGAATGTTCAGACCCCTGGGCTCTCACTTTTGGGGTGCCTCAGAGTTCTATCCTCTCCCACATGCTTTTCAACATCTATATGAAGTCACTGGGAGAGATCATCAGGGGGTTTGGGCTGGGTGTTCACCAGTATGCGGATGATATCCAGCTCTGCCTCTCATTTAAATTGGAAATAGTGAAGGTGGTGAATGTCCTTGTGTGAGTGTCTGTAGGTGGTTGGAGGATGGATGGCAGCTAACGGATTGAGGTTGAATCCTGACAAGACAGAAGTATTGTTCCTGGGGGACAGAGGGCAAGCAGGTGTGGGGGATTCCCTGGTGCTGAATGGCATAACTGTGCCCCTAAAGGACCAGGTGCACAGCCTGGGAGTCATTTTGAACTCACAGCTGTCCATGGAGTCACAGGTCAATTCTGTGTTCAAGGCGGCTGTCTACCAGCTCCATCTGGTACACTGGCTGAGACCCTACCTGCCTGTGCACTGTCTCACCAGAGTGATACATGTGTTGGTTATCTCCCACTTAGACTACTGCAATGCACTCTACGTGGGGCTACCTTTGAAGGTGACTTGGATACTCCTACTCCTCCTCCTACTACTACTACTACTTTTTTCCAGGATGATGAGAAACCATTAGAGAGCACTCTTCAGTCAACCAGCTATAAATGCACATAACAGTTATCTCATCATGGAGGGCTTTGTCAAAAGCTTTGCTGAAATCAAGATACACTACATCCACCACATTCCCCTGCTCCTGGTCACACATCTGTATTCCCCAGCATACTCTTCTTTACTTCCTCCTTAACACTGTTCCCCCCTAAAGGAAGGGCTGCTCTGTGTTCCCTATACCAGGAATGGGAATCTAGCATGTTCCAAATATTTTGGACCCCTGCTTCCATTAACCCTGGCCATTGGTTATGCTGACTGTGGCTGAAGGGAGCTGGGGTCCAACAATATGTGGAATGCCGCAGGTTCCCCATCTCTATACTAGACCAGGAAGGTGCCTAGAGAACCTTGTTTGGCTGCCAGCACTTCCACCAAGCAGTTTGCCTCCTCTTGCATCCGCTCAGCCATCGGTTTCCTCCCCATGCCAAAGTTCCTCAGTGTGGCGAGAGTGAAGCGGCGCAGTTCCCTCCATTTTTCATTGTCTGGGTTGAGGAGCCCTGAAAAATACAATTGGCACTGTTGTATTTATGTTTAATCAGACGACACTGAAGTCTGCAGCATGTTTTGTCCAGAGGCAAGGATCTTCTCCCAAAGGATTTAGATGGCTCGTTGTCCCCAAGATTTGTAAGAAGATTGACAGCCATCAATTCCTGGGAAAGATTGCCATGACTCTTGGCAACTGCATCTCAAATTAAGGGGAAGATAAGATAGTTAAGAACACCCACCGTAGCCACCAGTCACTTTTTCAATGAGAGGTATGGGTGGCCGCCCACCAAACGCTTCAGCGTGATCCACCAATGCACCTTTGACCGCATCATATCCACAAAGCACAACCACAGGCTTTGGCCCCAGCCAGATGGTGAAGACTGAGCCATACTTCTCAATAAGCTGAGGACAGAATCCAAGAAAAGCACGAGTCATTGAGCTGTAAGATATCATTCTTGGAAATCTGCTCCAATTTGCTGCCCACACCATACCATTGCTTACTGCAGATCAGTTGCATTGATCTTCCTTTTTTAAAAATATTTTTTTTAATGGAGTTCAAAGAATGTGTGCATGCGGGGGGGGGGGAGAGATCCTCACCTGACCTACGTAAGTACCTTGAATGGGCTCTGCAGCTATACTTATCTCAGTTCTAGCACTGGGGAGAACGTGATAAGTTCACCTCAAATAAAGGAAACAGCCTAGTGTAAGACTGAGATTGCATTCACATTAGAACTTCACCTCTGATTCACAGCTATCGCCCAAAGCACATTAATACTTCACTTCGCATTTAGCGTGCTAAGTTCAATTCAATCATTTCTTCAAGATGCAGGGAAACCTTGAAGTGTTCCAAAAATGCTAGCATTAAAGAGACGGCATGGGTGGTTCTGAGCATAGGAACGCAGCAATTTGCCTCATGCAGAGTCAGACCATCGGCCCATTTACTCCAGTAATGCCTACACTGACTGGCAGCAGCTCTCCAGGTGCTCTCCAGGTATTGAGCATGTGACCCTCTCTTTGCAAAACAATGTACCCTTCCTGCCCCCACTCTGCTGCTTTAAAGGGGAAAACACACTGTCACGGCCACCCAGGTCTGGTCCCAGCTCACAAGAGACCTCACTCCGTTGCAGCTTATTTACAGGAAAAGTTTATTGAAGATTTCTGCTTCTCATACAGTTCAGCATTGTGGCCGTACGTCTGCCACGTTAGACCGCTGAAGTCCCCTCTGACTCCTCCCCTCTTCCGCACCAACTTAATAGCCTGGCTCTAGACCACCTCTTCCTCTCCTTTCTTTTCCGCAGGGTCTTCCTGCCCCCCTGGGTTCCCTCTCTCCGTGACTCGCCTGAGGCTGAATCCTCTGCCGCCTCTTCCCCCCTCTTTCTGGCTTTAGGGCCGGGCTCCTCCCCTGAGCTCTCTCCACTTCCGCGCGCCTCTACGTTTGAACTTGGCGCGCGTACGTTGCTGCTGACCTTTCTTTCGACCGCTACACCACCCCCTGCTCTGCTCTCCACCCTTTCCGGCTGAACACCCTGCTCCAACCCCCTCTCTCTGTTCTCTCCTAATCCTGCTCCCTCCGAGAGGCTGACGACTCCACCCCCTTTACTCCGTTCCGGCTGAGACGTCTCTTGCTTCCTCTGTCTTCCACTGGGCTCCTCTCCGCTTCTCCCTTCTCCTCCCCTTTGCTTGATTAAGGTAACCCCCTTTTGAGAATCCTCTGACTCGCTGCTCAGACTCGTGGATTCCCTCAGAATTCCGTCATCTTCTTCCTCATCCTTCTGCCCCTCCTCCCACTCGCTCTCCGTCTCCTCTGTCATCTCCTCCTCTCTCCCAGAAACCCTGACATCCATCCCCCCCTCGAAGCCCCCCCTTCCCCCCTCCCGCTCGCCGGGGACCGGTTGTGGAAACTGCGGCTCTTCGGGGGTAGGCTCAGGATACAGGTCGTCTACGTCAATGTTCTCTGCTGGCAGTTCTGTGTAAGTGTATTCGAAGTCGGGTTCTTCTCCCAAATGCTTCTCAGTCTCTGCTTCCATCGCTACTTCCTCCGGTGCTGCCCGCCAAGGACCTATCAGCCACCTCTTACGCCATTCCTCCTCTGGCTGCTCCTCCCACCAATAAGGGGTTTCCGTGTCCACCCCCGAGCACGATCCCCTGGGCGGGCTTGATTCTGGTGTTCTTTCCTCGGGGGAAGAGAAACCCCTGAACGTGCTATCTGACAATGTGGGTGTGAAAAGCCAGTCATCAAAGTACTCAGCTGGCATGGGTCTATGTGGGAAAAGTGCATGGAACTCTTCTTTCAAAAGGGGTTCGTCTAACTCGTAGCCTGGCACCCAACTATTAGCAGCGGCTGGTGTGCCCTCCCTGGCGAGAAAATATTCAACTCCCTCCTCCCCCCATCTCGAGTCCAGTATCTCTGTGACCTCGTTAAGAGGTTCTGGTCTTGGCGATTCCCCCCTCTCAGGCGCCCTCCTACGTGGCTCTGGGGGTGCTCCTGACTCTTGAAACCTGTGTGGGGTTTTGTAGGGAGTGAGCACCGACCTATGAAAGACCGGGTGCACCCTGGAACCTTCCGGAAGGGCTATACGAAAAGCCACCGGATTGATCTTAGCCTCAACTTGATATGGCCCTAGCTGCCTGTGTCCTAACTTCTTCTTGGCCAATGACCTGGCCGGCATCGCGTGGGCTGCTAACCACACCCAGTCCCCAACCTGGATGTCCTCTCCCGCCCTCCTGTGCTTATCGGCCTGCACCTTATACGCCTGTTTTGCCAGCTCCAAATGTCTCCGCAGCTCCTCGTGCACCTCTTGCAACTCCGCTGCAAACTGGTCGGCATCTTGAGGCCCCCCCCCTCCTGGTGCCGCAAATCTCGGGAAGGTTCTGGGATGACGGCCATTGTTCGCGAAGAAAGGCGTCACCCCGGTGGAAGCGTGTTTCGTGTTGTTGTAGGCGAATTCAGCCATCGGCAGATAGTCCACCCACGCCGCAGGTCGCTGGTTGGCGTAGCACCGCAGGTACTGCTGCATGATCGCGTTGACCCTCTCCGCTTGACCGTTGGTTTGTGGATGCCTCGCCGATGTCAGGTTGATTTTGACGTGCAAGATGCCCAGAAGCTTTCGCCAGAAAGTGGAAACAAACTGGCGCCCCCTGTCGGACAAGACGGACTGCGGAAGTCCATGCACTCTGAAGACGTGATCGATGAAGAGCTTTGCGGTCTGTTCTGCCGTCGCCACCTTGGCACAAGGGATGAAGTGCGCCATCTTGGTGAACAAGTCCACCACCACTAACACCGCCGTCTTACCTCTGGAGCTGGGCAGGTCTGTAACAAAGTCCAACGCTACCCTCTCCCATGGTTGCTGCGGTGTCTCCAGCGGTTCTAGCAATCCCGCCTGCTTCTGGTGCACTGGTTTGGACCTCTGGCAGATATCACACCTGGCGACGTAGTCCGCCACCTCTCCTCTCATCTGGGGCCACCAAAAGTCTCTAGCCACCAACTCCATCGTCTTTTCTTTGCCGAAATGGCCTGCACTAGGGGCGTCATGCAACTGTTGCAGAACCTTGGCTCGAAGATCGTCGGTGGGCACGTAAAGGGCACCCTTACGAGTCAAAAGTCCATCTTGTAATTGAAACTCATCGTTGTGTCGCGACCCTCCGCGTAGCTCCTCCATCTTAGACTGTGCAAACTGATCCCTTTGCAACGCGCGTCGCACCGCGTCCAGGTCGACTGCGATGGTAGCGCACGTCCACGCCTGCGGTGCGAAAATGTGCTTTGCTGCGATTGGAGCTGCTTCCTCCAAGTATTGCGGCTTTCGGGACAGCGCGTCTGCAATAACATTGGAGTCTCCTGGGATGTATTCTATTTTGAAGTCGAAGTCCGCAAAGAACTCCGCCCAGCGCATGTGTCGCTGGGTCTGCAACTTAGCCGTCCGCCAATACTCTAAGTTCTTGTGATCCGTGCGGACCTGCACCGTGTGCTTGGCTCCTATTAAGAAGTGTCGCCACGCTTCGAAAGCTGCATGAATGGCCAACAACTCCCTGTCCCATATGGTATAATTGCGCTCCGTCTTGCTGAGCTTCCGGGAGTAGAACGCACCCGGTCGCCAGTTGCCTTGTGAATCCTCTTGCAAAAGAACGGCCCCAACCGCTCTATCCGACGCATCGGTCTCTACCCGCATGGGTCTGCCGGGATTCACGTGGAGCAGCTGCTCTTCGGAGGCGAAAAGACCCTTAAGCGTCCGGAAGGACCGCTCCGCTTGTTCGGTCCAGACGAACTTCTTCTTCTTGGAACTGAGGGTGTCAGTGATCGCCGCCGTCGCGTTCGCAAAACCTTTAATAAACTTGCGGTAAAAATTGGCAAAGCCGATGAACCTCTGGACCTCTTTCCGATTTCGAGGGCTTTTCCAGTCCAACAGCGCTTGAACCTTAGCCCTGTCCATGGCCAGTCCCTCGTCGGACAACTTGTAGCCAAGGAAATCAACCTCTCTGACATCAAACTGGCACTTTTCCAACTTGGCGTACAGCCTGTGTTCCTTCAGCCTCTGCAGGACCTCCCTCACGTCCTTATCGTGATCCTCCGGCGATTCCGAGAAAATCAGGATATCGTCGAGAAAGCAGACACACTTTTTGTAGAGGAGACCTGCTAGCACGTGGTGCATAAATGCTTGAAAAACGTGGCTGCCATTTTGGAGGCCGAAAGGCATGACTCTGTATTCGTATGTGCCCAGAGGGGTGAACATGGCGGTCTTCCACTCATCTCCTTTCCGGATGCGGATGAGATTGTAAGCTCCACGTAGGTCCAGCTTGGTGAAAATCTTGCCCCTCCTGACGGTCGCTAAAAGGTCGTCAATCTTGGGCATGGGGAAAGCTTTGGGCTTAGTCAAGCTGTTGATGAACCTGTAATCCACTATAAGCCTTTTTTGGGGCGTGTCCTTCTTCTTCACAAAGAAAACAGGGCTGCCTCCCGCTGCTTTAGATTCCTGGATGAAACCGCGCTTGAGGTTATGGTCTATGAACTCCCGAAGCTCTTGCATTTCGTCCTCCGACATGGAGTACAGCTTGGCAGCAGGCAATTGCGCCCCTGGCACTAAATCAATCGCGCAGTCGTAAGGTCTATGAGGCGGCAACTTGTCAGCTTCCTTCTCACAGAAAACCTCCAAGAAGTCCTGGTACTTGTGAGGCACTGTTTGCACCATACCCAGATGCAACTGCTGCTCGGCTTCTCCTCCCTGATCGGTCTGAAAGCAATGCTGAGCACAATACGATGAACAAAAGTTGATCTGCCTCTGGTACCACGCAACCGCGGGACTGTGCCTCTCCAGCCAACTCATGCCTAACACGATGGGTGTGTCCGATAAGTGGGTGACATTGAAACTAATAAGCTCTCGATGGTTGCCAATCTGCATCATCATGGGAGGGGTTTGCTGCACCACTTGCCCCCCCAGCAACTTCCTGCCGTCCACCGTGACCACGTTCAGAGGCGTCGTTGCAGGCAGGAGCGCCATGTTGTGCTGCTTAACGAACTGCAGTCCCATGAAGTCGGCGTTGCTTCCCGAATCGATCGTTATTGGAACCTCGAGGAGTCTCCCATCAGGCAACTGGAGTGTTGCTGTGAGCAGAACTGCCGGTTTGGGAGGCAAAGGGTCCACGCTCTGCAGTGATGCTGGGGGCTTGTCTACAGATCCGCCTGGCTGAGCCCCAGTAGCTCTGCTTCCAGCCAGGCACTGTCGTTTCCCTGAAGCTGCTCCCCTGGTTGCACCTCTGCTGTTACAGTTGCCAGCGCTGCAGTGTGCTTCTGGAGCCTCTGGGGGCACTCTTTCGCCATATGGTGCGCACTGTCACAGATGTAACACTTCCTGGTTCCTCTAGGAGGCTTCGCTTTGGCTGCACCAGGGACAGGGCTCTGGGATGGCTTCTGAGCCCTAGCACCACCAATCTCCATTGGCTCCTCTCTGTCCTTCCCCATTGGCGAGGGGTGCGCACGGCTGAAGTCCCTGTGCCCAAAAGGGAGAGTCCTTGCTTGCGCACGCGCTTGGGGCCCGTCCTCCTCATGCCACGGACGCCCCTCATGTCGAATTCCAAGAGCTAAAGCCCGTTGCACCACGTCTTCTAGGGTCTGGGGTCTGTCCCCCCTAGCGATCTCATCCTTGATGGGGGGGCTCAATCCCTCCCAAAAAAGATCTCTGACCGGTTTACTGTCCTTTGGCCAATCTAAGGCGGTGAGCAATGCAAAAAATTTAGAGTGGTATTGGCGCACAGTCGCTTTCCCCTGCCTCAGCCCGTGCATTTGACGGCGCGCAATGTCCACATCCACAGAGGATTGAAAACAAGAATCCATCGCTTTGATGAACGCAGTTGAATCGCGACGGGCCGGTCCATCTTCGCGCCACAAATTGCGTAGCCAAGCCCTGGCCTCCCCATGCAGGTGCGAAACAATGAACCCCACTCTCTCCTCCTCATCTTTAAAATCGTGACGGAGTAAGTGCAGTGCATATACAACGTCCGCTCTGAAATTGGGATAGTCTTGCAAGTTGCCATTAAAATGCGGAACTAGGGCACCCCCCCTCCGTCCAAGCGCAATGCCCTCCGCTCTGGATCCTGGGGCCCCCGCCTTGTCCGCGCGCTCCCACCTTGCCTGCAAATCCTGGCACGTCTTCTCCAAGTCGTCATTCTTCTTCTGCGAAGCAATGACTGCCGATGTGAGAGCGGTAACCTGATTCCGCAATGCAACCAGCTGCTCCTCAGCGCTCATGGCTGCTCCCGTTCGTGAGCTTCGCAAAAAAAAATTTTTGCTTTGAGAGAGGGGAGTTACTGTCACGGCCACCCAGGTCTGGTCCCAGCTCACAAGAGACCTCACTCCGTTGCAGCTTATTTACAGGAAAAGTTTATTGAAGATTTCTGCTTCTCATACAGTTCAGCATTGTGGCCGTACGTCTGCCACGTTAGACCGCTGAAGTCCCCTCTGACTCCTCCCCTCTTCCGCACCAACTTAATAGCCTGGCTCTAGACCACCTCTTCCTCTCCTTTCTTTTCCGCAGGGTCTTCCTGCCCCCCTGGGTTCCCTCTCTCCGTGACTCGCCTGAGGCTGAATCCTCTGCCGCCTCTTCCCCCCTCTTTCTGGCTTTAGGGCCGGGCTCCTCCCCTGAGCTCTCTCCACTTCCGCGCGCCTCTACGTTTGAACTTGGCGCGCGTACGTTGCTGCTGACCTTTCTTTCGACCGCTACACCACCCCCTGCTCTGCTCTCCACCCTTTCCGGCTGAACACCCTGCTCCAACCCCCTCTCTCTGTTCTCTCCTAATCCTGCTCCCTCCGAGAGGCTGACGACTCCACCCCCTTTACTCCGTTCCGGCTGAGACGTCTCTTGCTTCCTCTGTCTTCCACTGGGCTCCTCTCCGCTTCTCCCTTCTCCTCCCCTTTGCTTGATTAAGGTAACCCCCTTTTGAGAATCCTCTGACTCGCTGCTCAGACTCGTGGATTCCCTCAGAATTCCGTCATCTTCTTCCTCATCCTTCTGCCCCTCCTCCCACTCGCTCTCCGTCTCCTCTGTCATCTCCTCCTCTCTCCCAGAAACCCTGACACACACACATCTGGACTCATCAGATCATGGATCTTTCATGCCAAGGTTGCTTTGAGTGGAAAGATCACAAGGCAATTGGAATACCATGAGTCATGGTGTGAGGAGAGCTAAAACGTGAAGTAGATAGTGATGAATTTACCTTAAGAGTAGAAGCAAAGAGCAGAATAAAGGGGGGGGGAGTTAAATACAGGCTAGAAGAACACTTCCAAATGCAATCAAATGAAGGTGGCAGGGGAGAGAACTTCAATCATGCCAGCTGGATGAGTTAAAGTGAAATAAATCTCACCCATCCGATCCTAATGGATCTTGAAAATGCTTCCCAAATTATGGGGTAGTTATGAGAATAGAACCAAGGAGCATTTGGATTAGGTGGTGGCACAAGAGGATTGGTATTCCTGGAAATCTCACATATGCATTCACCTCCTGCCTTTATTTCTGCCTTTGCTTCTTGAGCCATTTCTTATTCTCTGCCTTTTTAACGAAAGGATTCCAGTGGCAGCCTTGCAAAAGAGGGCACTTACTTTGCGGTAGGTTTTGTGTAGAGGCAGGACATCTTTCTGCAGGAGGTTCCCCAGAAAGAGCCAGGGAGTGGGTCCTGGAGGTAGCTGGCCTCTAGCTTTGTGAAGTTTGAAGGACAAGGCCGTGAGCAGAAAAAGAAGAAGGAGCACTCCTGCCCCAGTTAACAGCTCCATCTGTATCCTTGCTCTGTCCACTGTAAAGGCAAAAGGGCAGAAGCTTTTTAAGAGATGCTGAGCTAGAAGAAAGTGACAAAGTTTGAGACACGCCCAGAACGCCAGCAAGAGACATTTTTTCTACCTTCCTGGATTCCAATCCCCCTGGTATCTTCCATTGCTGCTAACACAGCTGCAGGCTAGTCAATTACACCAGTGATTAGGGACACAACAGAACTTTTCACAAAACTCTTGTTTAGTTACTGTTTTGATTTCAAATAAAAATAAATGGCACAATCCCTGTTATTTTTTTCTGTAAAGGTTCATTTGCCATTATCATCATAAACATAGGTTCAAGATTCCAGTAAGTAGGAGTTTGAAAGGGATATAGATTTAGGTCAGTTTATCCCCATGTGGATTTTTGTCAGGGAATGGACAATGGGTGTTTATTAAGTTTGGAATTAACTACTAGTCACGATGGCTATGGTCTCTCTCCATGGTCAGAGGCAGTAATGCTTCTGAATACCAGTTGCTGGAAATGAAAGGAGGTGAGAGGGCTCTTGTGCTCAGCTCCCACTTTTGGTTTCCCCCCAGGTGTCTGGGTGGCCCCTCTGAGAGCAGGATGCCAGGCTATTTGGGCCATTGGCCTGATCTTGCAGACCATTCTTAGTTCTTTGTAGAAGCATTCTTTTATAACTGAAACTAGAATTTAACTGGTTTTGTGCTTTGAAAATGCATTGACCCTATTTCCCCCATGGAGCAGTGGTCAGCAGTTCCTGACACTCTGGTACTTTAAAGACATGGGATGATATTCAACACTAAATTAGGCCAATTCATTTTTACTCAGAACAGACACGTTGAAATAAATTGGCCTAATTTAGTCATATTCCTTCATTTCAGTGTTGTTACTCTGAACAAAACTGAACACCACTCCTACAGATTTATTGTGACATGAGATGAATATATATGATGATAAATAAAATGGGCTTCTGTCTACAAAAGCTTGTGCCATAACAAATTTGGTTAGGCTCAAAGTTGTTGTTGACCTTTCTGCTATATTGTTGAAAGTGGCTCAAATTGTTAACCTTCTGCACTTTCCCCTACCTGCAGTTTGAGTTCCTGTTCTTTGCATTGCTGCTTATTTTAGCTCAATGACGCTGCAACTTTGCAGTTTTTCTTGTCCTGTTTCCCCATTCTGCGGCCAGCATCGTTCCCCTTCTTCCTCCTGCCAGAGGACCAGTTTGCACTAGAAGAATTCGGCACTAATTATAAACTACAATGCCCCTTTTGCTCATTACTAGGAACTCATGAACCATTCTCTAGCATTTCTTTGTCAACTGACTTGTTCCCGCTTTAAAGGACCCGGAGTCACAATGTTTGGGAATAGCCGCACTACACAGGGAAAGGACTAAGAAGCTGATGCACAATCACACAAGCATGGGAATGCTACATCAGGATCCAACATGGGTTGATGGTTAGGATGTTAGAGTTGTACTGGGAAGACCCAGGTTCAAATCCCAACTCATCCATAAAGCCATCTAGATGACCATGGTCTCGGCACCATGTCTCAGCCTAATTGGCTGTCCAGAGGAAAACAAAAGGCCTGCCCTCTTGTATATACTTCTTAATGTATAGAGTTTCTTACCTGCTGACCTTCTTCCTCCATTAGCTTTCCTTCCACTTGCAAGGAACCAACCATATCCTCCCCTTAGTATCTAATTTTATTAGGTACAGTTTTATTGCTTTGAACACGTCTTGAAGTTGAGGACTTTATACAAAATGCAGTAGGCTTTTAATATTTACATATGCATCGGGATAATAATATTGAATTTATATAATAATGTATGGGTTAGAGTTTTCTTTGTATATTTTATATATTCATATATTGTTTCTTTCTACCCAGTTTTGTACCTTTTTCTTTTCCTTTCCTTTCCTTGCGTCACTTTATTTATAATTGAAATGTTTTCAATAAAAATACCCCCAAAAAAAGTCGGGAAGAAAAGAGCAAATGTGAAACACTGTTTAGGATTGGACACATTGAGACAAAGTGGTGTGTATAAAATGGCTGTGCAGATTAAAGACTACTTGTGCAAATGATCTTTCTTCTCAGCTTCTCCCTCTGCCAGGTCCCCTGAAAAAAGCCTCTCCTGGTGGGCCTTCCTTTTGAGGGTTCTGCAGTGGACGGGGGAATTGCAAATGTTGGATATAACCCATGGGTAGGCAAACTAAGGCCTGGGGGGCGGATCCAGCCCAATCGCCTTCTAAATCTGGCCTTCGGAGGGGGCCACCAGGGGGCGCATTGGAAGATGGCTGACAATAACATCTCCCCGACCCACATGAGGTAATTAAGAGGCTAATATGGGAGTATGCAGCCTCCCTTCGTTGCCCCAAGGGAATGGGGAACGCTGCCTTGCCTGCTGTGTCCATAATTAACCCCCGGATTCGAAAGAATCAAGTGAAGAATGGGAGTGAAGACTGCTAACTGAAGTGACCTCTGTGAAACGAGAGCAACGAGTTGGATTTAACGGAATACAACATGAAGAAAATACACCAGGTTCAGTATGCTGGAGCGGGACTGGATGGGGGGGGGACTTTTCTTCTTTTCTTCTATGTGATTGACCAATAACCCCTCCTCAAAAAGAACCGTCGCATAACCGACCTAAGCAGGATGATTAAAAACTGTGTGGAAATGATTTACTACCAAAAGTTTGGCTTGTGAGATCGAGAAAAAGAAGAAGGGCTTTTGATGGCGCAGCAACAAAAAGGGAGTCGCCATTTTGACAGGTCCTGTCGAAAGATTCATGATCGGGAGGAGGAAGCTTTGTTTTCATATTGGATTCCTGGTAGAACCTCCTCGAGGACTGAGAAAGAGGGACAGACCTGTGAAAAGTGAATGAGTAGACAGCAAGAATGTTTTTCTTTATGGAAGCGATGAAATATGACTCTTCAGCTGTCTGAAATATGACTCTTGGACGAGCGGAAAAATCTACACAGGAATACAAATTTGTTTCAACCCGCTTATGGAGATAATCAGAGGCCACAAAGACAAAGAGAAAGGAAAAATATATGAAAACAACTAGAAGAGATGTGGAAAACAGGAAGAAAGGATTGGACAGAATTCTGAACATTATTTGGACAGATTTGTGGACTTTTAAAGCAGCAGCAACAAGAGGATTGGATCCCTTTCGGAACTTGAAATATGGGTACCCCCAACAAAAAATTAAAATTAGGCTCTGTAATTCAGAACTAATGTGATTTGATTTGATTTGATATGATTGGTCTGTTAATAAAAATTATTTTAAAAAAATAAATCCGGCCTTCGGAAGGTCTGAGAATCAGCATGTTTTTACATGAGTAGAATGTGTCCTTTTATTTAAAATGCATCTCTGGGTTATTTGTGGGACCTGCCTGGTGTTTTTACATAAGTGGAATGTATGCTTTTATTTAAAATGCAACATTTATTTAAAATGTTATTTGTGCAGCATAGGAATTCATTCATTAAAAAAAAAAAATAGTCCACCCCCCCCCCACACACACAAGGTCTGAGGGACAGTGGACCTGCTGAAAAAGTTTGCTGACCCCTGAATTACAACCCAATGTAATTGGGTGTCAGATATTTTCACAGTTTAACAGCCATTTTAGAAGCGTGGGTCTTAGTATTCATCCCCAAACATAGCAGCCTTAAAAATGTGTTATGTGGAAAACAGGGTTCATAAACATCTATATCCATTCAAAATGGAGGGTTTAAAAATAAATCATTCCAACTTAATAGAAAACAAAATTATGAAAGCTGGGTAAATTAAATTAAATGGGAAGTTTTTGCTAAGCTTAAAGACCACACTTCCCTAGCCAAACTGTCATTTTTTGTGATTTGAATATTCTGGATCTGCTACATACAATCGTCTTTATTTGTTTGAAGTCTAGGGCTACTGTACTTTTCTAATATCACAGAGATGGATGAGCAAGGGGTCAAAAGCAGCAACATTTTATGAAGTCTTTTTTTTTACATTAAACTTATAACTAATTTTTTTGACAAAGTAATAATCATAAATAAATAAGTAAAAAAATGTGCACCCCACCACTGAAATCATTCCGTTGTAACTATCCAACCCCACAAAATTTCAACACCTCTTGTGATGGTTTGACCCCTTTCTGTTTTAACAATACAAATTCTACAAACACCTTCCATATCTCCTCAAAATCATTTCTCCTGCATATTCCCTGTCTTACCTGCAATTATGCATAACTTCTTTTATCTTTATCATTAATATTTTGATTTTTCCAGTGTCCTAATTTCTTTCTCTAACTTTTTAATGTCTTGTTGTTTTTTCAATTTACTAGATTCCCAAATACTAATTCCCTTCATCATCGCTTTCATTGTATCCCATATTATTGCTTGAGTACTTTGCCCCTTCTCATTAATCTCCCATATGTCTAATAATTATTTCCCTATCTTATTTACTGTTTGACTGTTATTGAAGATCCTCGTGTCTAGCCTCCGATTTATGGCTTCCTTATAATTTTTCTTTATTTTTAATACCATATTAACTAATGCGTGCTTGGTTATCTTTATTATTCCAATTTCAGTATTCATTATTTTAGATATTAAGTTTTTTGAAGCGAAGATGTAATTGATCGTTGAGTAGGACTTATGCATTGGCGAGAAGAATGAATAATAATAATAATAATAATAATAATAATAATAATAATAATAATAATGGCTTCCCCAGCCACTCTGGGCGGCTTCCAAAAAAATATTAAAATACTGTAATGCATCAAACATTAAAAGCTTGCCTAAACAGGGCTGCCTTCAGATGTCTTCTAAAAGTTTGGTAGTTGTTCTCTTTGACATCTGGTGGGAGGGCATTCCACAGGGAGGGCACCACTACCAAGAAGGCCCTCTGCCTGGTTCCCTGTAACTTGGCTTCTCGCCGTGAGGGAACTGCCAGAAGGCCCTGTCCAGGTAGAATGATGGGGGTGGAGACGCTCCTTCAGATATACTGGACTGAGGCTGTTTAGGGCTTTAAAGGTCAGCACCAACACTTTGAATTGTGCTCGGAAACGTACTGGGAGCCAATGTAGGTCTTTCAAGACCAGTATTATGTGGTCTCGGCGGCCGCTCCCAGTCACCAGTCTAGCTGCTGCGTTCTGGATTAGTTGTAGTTTCCGGGTCACCTTCAAAGGTAGCCCCACATAGAGCACATTGCAGTAGTCCAAGCGGGAGATAACCAGAGCATGCACCACTCTGGTGAGGCAGTCTGCAGGCAGATAGGGTCTTAGCCTGCATACCAGATAGAGCTGGTAAACAGCTGCCCTGGACACAGATTTGATCTGTGCCTCCATGGACAGCTGTGAGTCCCAAATTACTCCCAGGCTGTGCACCTGGTACTTCAGGGGCACAGTTACCCCCATTCAGGACCAGGGAATCCTCCACACCTGCCCACCTCCTGTCCCCCCAAAACAGTACTTCTGTCTTGTCAGTATTCAACCTCAATCTGTTAGCCTCCATCCATCCTCCAACCGCCTCCAGACACTCACACAGGCCCTGCACCGCCTTCACTGGTTCTGATTTGAAAGAGAGGTAGAGCTCCTGGACGCTGCCTCTGATCCACACCTCTAGCTGCAAGAACTTCAAAAGAAACGATTAGGATGAAGCGAATGCACATATTTCAAGGAAGGAGGGGGAGTAAAGACTGCTAACAGAAGAGATCTCTGATAAACAAGACGAGTCGGAAGAACAAGAATTAACCAGATGAAGACACACCAAGACTCGGTATGGCAAAAGGACTGGATTGGGGAGAGGAAAAAACCTTTCCTTTCTTTCCTCTGTGTGATTAAACAAGAATCCCCCCCTCCCTCACAAGTCAGAAATGTCGTTTGAAGGACTTAAGCTGTGGATTTATGTCTGTGTGGAGATAAACTTTCTAACCAAAGCATGCTTTAAGAAGAGCGTGGAATGTATAAGGGCTTTGGAATGATGCAGTTAAAAATACCGTCGCCATATTGGGAAGTTCTGTCGGAGGACTTAAGTCTGGGAGGAGAAAGAGAGAAATAGAGCTGCTTTTATATTGTGGGTGAAACTTCTCAGAGTGACTTAAGAACGACAGTTCTGTGATTAATAACGGGAAAAGCGATGTTATCTATGAATGGGATGATATATGGAAACCATCTCAATTTGAGGATTGGAAGAACGGAAAAATTCACACAGGATTATTATTGGTGTTTATCGCCTTAAGGAGATTATCAGAAGAGATCATAAAGAAAAAAGAGAAAATATACGAACAAGATGAGATGCGGAAACAGCAAGATAAGACTGGATAGAAATATGAACTTTGTTTGGACTGATTTGGACATTAACGCAGCAGCAAGAAGATGATCAGAATCCCCCTTCGGATCTTGAAATATGGGTCCCCTCAAAAAAATTTAAAATTCAGCTTTGTAATTTGGAATTTATGTGATTTGATTTGATTTGATTGGTCGGTTAATAAAAATTAGAGGTGTTTCCACAGGCAAGCAACCTGACTCAGTTTCTGTAAGCAGGATTGGGGAGGGGTAGCAGAGCACACCTTAAGCAGGCCACCTGCCCCTATTCTGCACACAAAAACCCAAACACACACTCTCCATCCCTGTGGAGCTAGAATTGCCCTCAGGTGCTAGAATGGAGGTACAAAGTGGTTCAAGTCACAGGACAGTTTCCCCCTCACATGCTTCCTGGAAAATCAGTGGAGATGTTTGCAGTTGGCTTGATGCTAAAGTGCCTGAGATCATGGGGACTGAAACATCATTCTGATTAACTCTAGCCATTGGCATTTTCAAATGGAGATGATGGGAGTTGCCATCCATCCAGAATTTCCTGGACATAGCCGGAATATGGCAGTCGCAGTGTCTGGGAAGATGCTTGAATATCCAGGAAAATCTGGACATATGACAACCCACTTGAAAAATCTATATTTTGGTGAATTTCCTTTAAAATAGTTCAACTTCATTTTTTAAAAAAACAACAACTGGGGGGGGGGGGGTTCAACAAATTTACCAAAAAAAGCTGAACAAGTTTCACTTTTTGAAATATGGCAACCCTATGGGAGTTGTACTAGCAGCAATATCTTCATGGCATATAGCGTCACTCCAGGGACTGATTTGTGTGCTTGTGGAATTAATGGATACCATTGGCAACCACTGAAATTACTCTGCTACAATTTTGGATAGTCAAGGGCTCTGAAATGTTCCTTTTAAAAAACAGTTTCAAGGTGCAATGACAGGGGCAGGATCCCCTTCCTCTATTTGTTAACTGGGGGGGTAGTTTAGCTGCTGCCTATGATAGCTATTCATCTGCTTTAAAAATGAAGGAGGCAGATGACATTGCTACTACTTGCTGCCATGGGTAACTGTAGACTCCAAACTATTGGAAGTAGATTTTAGGGCCCTGTTTCCCCAAACTGTCTAAATCCACCAAAATTTTGATTATTTGAATTTTCAGTCTGTTCCTTGGTAGAATGAAGTAAACCTTTAGTAGTTGCTATCACTTCCACCAGGCAATGGACCTCCTCCTGTATCCGTTCAGCCATTGATTTCTTCCCCATCCCAAAGTTCTGCAGCGTGGAGAGAGTGAAGCGATGCAGTTCCTTCCATTTCTTTTTATTCCTGGTGCTGATCCCTGGAAGGATGTGAATATCTGGTCATATTGCTTGGTGAGCTGAGGAAAGTATTATGGAGGTGTATGATTCATTAGGCAGCTGCCTTAAAAGACTGCTACTAAAAAAATGTTTGTGATCTTAGCATGCTTTAATGGGAGGTATAGGCAGCACACTTGCATGCTGCTTCCTACGAGTAAGCAAAGTGAACTAAGTGGGACTTCCTTTTGGATAGGCATGCATATGCACAGTTAGGTTGTAATACTGTGCTCTATCATGCATGTTTTCTTGAGAGTGAGCACCAATGAACTCTGCGAGAAAACGTATAGAATCAGAATGTACATCCCCTCACAGAGCTCAGATTCCCAGAGTTCTCTGGGAAGAGGGACTGATTGTTAAACCACTCAGGGTATGGTAGTTGTGTAACAGGAATAAGGGTATCCAAACAACTCTCAACACCCTTAACAAACTACAGTTCCCCAGGAGTCTTTAGGGGAAGCCATGACTGTTTAAAGCACCATAATAATGTTTTAAACATATAGTGCAGATGTAGCCTGATAACTGAAGGGGCTTACTTGGTACCCCAGTTATAAATGCTCACCTTAATACAGGAAGACTCTTTAACCCAATAATGTAACAAATAGATACTGTCACACTAACCCAGTTTTTCAAGGGACCTATGGGGTGTCAGTACGCTCCAGAAGACCTACGTTTCTCATTGTTATTCTATTTGAGAAGAGTTAAAATACTTCCAAATTCACTCATGCACTAAGTGGCAAGAAAATGGAAAGTTAAGGTGCCTCAGGTTAATTTCCATGCCACATATAAGCAATGCACACTGTATACTGTATGGTGCTCATATACAGTAAAGAAAGGAAGAAGTCAGCAGGTGTATATAAATATGTTTACTGAGCCCAACATTTTTTTAAAAAAAAGAACTCATTTAAAAAATAAAATAAAGCAAACCTATAGCAATCAATTTACATGAAATCTGATGAGGACTCCCCGAATATCACTTTCATTGAAATCCTACAAAACATTATATTACCAATGTTTTATTTTAATTTAACAAGAAGAAGAAACCCAGCAACACTCCACATCAACAAACAATTGTATGATCCAAAATAAAAATAGGGAATAGTGAGAGAATGCCAGGAAGTTGTGTATGTGTGTGTCTTACCTTTTGATATGATTTGGACAGATGCCTGAAATCTATTTGCAGGAGGTTCCCCACAAAGGACAATGGAGTAGGACCTGGTGGTAATTGGCTTTGTTTCTGGTACATTTTGAATTCCTTGTACATACTTGTCCAGGGTGGGACATGGTTGCTCCACATAAAAGACTTCCCTCTTGCAAGAATGCTTAAAGCTCATGTGTCCAAGGCAACATACACATGGATTTTCAGAGACACATATAACAGTTAAACAAATTTTGAGCTAGAGTGTGAGGAACTAGAAGAGCCAGTTTCATGGTGCTAAAAAAAATGTATATGATGCACACAAATCAGAGTGAGTGCTCATTAAATAGCTGGCTCCCCTGAAAACTCTTGGTGCTCAGAGATTGGGTTTAACATTATAATACTGACTATACAAACAGTATTCACAGTGGACCTAGGACTGAAATCCAGAAAAAGGTAGAAATAGGAGGGTTCTTATATGCAATTTGGCAAGTGATGAGCAGAAGATGCAAGAAAAACATAGGTAGAAGTGAGGAATGTTAGGGAAGTCCATTCACGGCATGTAATGCCTTAAAAGAGAACATAATGAAAATGATTTACAGGTGGTACATGACCCCAGTCAAGCTTGCAAAAATATACCATTTGCCCAATAATAAATGTTGGAAATGTAATGAGACTGAAGGTACCTTTTATGACCTTTGGTGGACCTGCCCAAAGATTAAAGCCTTCTGGGAAATGATCTATAATGAAATTAAGAAGGTCCTTAAATGGACTTTTCCTAAGAAACCTGAGGCTTTTCTCCTGGGCATGGTTGGCCAATTGGTGTCAAAGAAGGACAGGACCTTTTTTATGTATGCTACCACAGCAGCAAGAATTCTTCTGGCAAAGTATTGGAAGATGCAAGAACTACCTACTCTGGAAGAATGGCAGACAAAGGTGACAGACTTCATGGGACTAGCAGAGATGACCGGCAGAATCCGAGATCAGGGGAAAGAGACAGTGGAAGAGGACTGGAAGAAGTTTAAACTATATCTTAAAAACTGTTGTAAAATTGAGGAGTGCTGAGATGTCAAGGGGTAAGAAGTAGAGAAATACAGCTGTAATTATTAAGTTTAAATAAATTTAATGAAAGGGAATCAATAGATAAACTGATCAAAGGGTTGCTAAAGAACTTTGGAATAAGGATGCAGCGAAAGGGAGGTATGGGGAAGTCGGTATATGTTTAATGTTGTGTATGTTTTTGTTTTGTAATGTGTTTGTCTTTTATTATGTGTTTGAAAAATCAATTAAAAAAATTAAAAAAAAAATGTTAGGGAAGTCCAAAGTTGATACAGTGCTGTCTTGAAGGAGTGTGGCTACCATTCATGGGGAAATGGAGAGAGAGATAAAAACTGTGTACGAAAGTGAAAATCTTTTACCTCCCTGGAAGAGCAAAGGAAGCTTCTTCTTTATGAGGGGACGCTCTTTTTGCAAATTGTCTCAGATGCCAAGTGTTGTGGTGTGCACAGGTATCAACAAAGAAGGGCATTAAACCATTAAAAAATCATAGTCCAAGATTTCTTGCACCCGTTTATCTAATATGTGGCAAGTTTCATGCCCCTCAAAGGGTCTACTATGCCCGTAATTTCATCCCATTTTACCAACAAATTAAAGGGGGAGGGGGAGATACAGGTGTTTGCAGCAATTTGTTGTGAAGCTTTATAAACACCTTCAACAAGAAACTGACGTGTGATATTATCAAATGCTTTTTCTGCATCTGGAAATGTAACTACTCGTTCAAGATTTGTATTTCATGCATAAATGAAGTTGTTGGCATTCATCTGTCTCAGGAGACAATGGAGGAGTGCAACTTTGTGGGTGAAGTCAAACCACTGGAGGGTTACAGCACCTGCTGTGGCTGTTGAGACCAATAAGGAACAGATGCTGTATATAAAGGTGACCAGTTGAGCTGCTGCAGATGCACAGCTAGATTTATTATTTTTCTAATATTATCCTTCATTATGCAAAATCCATCTTGATCTATATGATTTTTAAATATGACCCTTTTTAGATTTTTTTTTTTAAAGCTGTTGTTATAGACTTGTTACAGAATTCAATTTACCCATTTGTAATATCTCATTCTTCACTTTAGAAAGTTATTGTGCTAACATATTCCTAAAGGTCAAATCAATGAGATTCCATCTGCTCCCAAGCTTTATTGATCTTTGCCCTTTTTACTGTAGCTATCACTGGATTGATGCTTCTAATGTAGAAGTAGCTCAGTTGTGGTTTTCCAAGTGTTGCACTACAACTCTCAGCAGCCCCAGCCAGCATGATGTGAGCTATAGTTTGGAATATATAGTTTTTCTAAGTACTGTGTGATTCAGATCTCCCAATAATCATATTCTTCCTACTTCACATATACTGAGAGGTATTGGCACCACCCATTTTGCTTTGTTGCTGTCACCGGCTCATATTGAACGTCTGATGAATTTCAGTGGCAAGTCTCCTTTCATCAGGCCACTGTCCTCATACAAAGTAAATATATCCTTGTCTTTGGCATCTCCCACCAGCTGGAAGGTGAAGTTCTGGAGCAGAGCACCGAAGAACAGGAACAGCTCCATCCGAGCCAGGGCTTCCCCTGGGCATGCCCGTTTTCCTGGGTGAAAAGAAGGGGGCAGTGCTCATCAGTCACCAAATACCTATATAGTGCCCAAGAAACTCAGCCAACACATTTTGAAATAATGGAACTGCATAAGAAAGACAGCAGTGAGACCATTTCTCAAGTGGTCCTGCAATTCTCTGTTTCCACTGTGATATGAAGGTGAAGTGTTTCGGGCAAGTATGTTTTTGGAGATATTGGTCTCATGTCATTTTCTCGATTCTTTGGCTGATTGGTGGACTTCTATTCTGAGCATGTTATATAACACTAAAGTACTGCTTGGCTTATTCTCCTGCCAGAAAACACAATAATGTGGCTTCCGTCTGTGTGTATGTGTAAATCTTTGCTGAAAGCTACACATAAGCAGTTTCAGAGCAAAGAAATATAAAAGATTATGTGAGTGTGAGTTACTCTTTCCTCTCATTTCATCATGCCAACTCTCTTTCTTAACACAGAGCCCAAGTGGTTCCTGTAGGTAGTGGTCCAAAAATTGGGAACTGAACTGTCCCTTCCTCAGGCTGATGCTTACAAATTTTCTGCTCAAGATACAGAAAATGGAGGACAGAAGCAGAGAGAAATGTCTTGTGGGTAGACAATCCCTCCCCAAACCTCTTACTTATCTCCTGGCAGCATTATCACTTCCTGGAGTCCAGCTGCCCACCCATCCACATGCCAGCTGCTGGACCCAACCCCACAATATGAGAATCTAGGTCCATAGAGTCACCTGCAGAAAAAGGCATGAAGGCAGCCCTGTTCAGGAACTGGCCCTTCTCATCCAAGAAGTGACCCGGGTTAAACTCTTCTGAAGTCTCCCACTGGAGAGGATCAAAGTGCACAGTTGAAATCTCTGCACAGACTGCCGTGCCCTTCAGGGAGAAGATACAGATTTCATTATTTGTTTCAGCTTCATAAACATAAGACATTCTGCCTCTGTTTCAGTGATCTTTGACAGTGACTTACCAATCCTACCATTCCTGGTTAAGGGACATTTATCTGATTCTAATAAGTTCGTGACTCCATGCACATATTATATGCCTTCTGTTCATAATTTTGATACAGTATAGTGTTATAAAAATACTGTCAGTATATTATTAGCCGACATGCTGCTTGTTGTTTTTCAGAGTCATATACATAAGAAGCAGCCATCTTATGAGAGAGGCTGATTCCTAAAGTTGGTTGTCATATATAGAAACAAGTAAATCAGGGTCAACAAAGGCAAGGGCTCAGGCATTAGGCTCAGGACAGAAAAGATAAAGTTCTTCTTTACATGATGCATATTTAAAAGTCATAATTTGCTGCCACAAGACAAATTCATGGAGCCATTAGAATCAGAGTGAAAACCTCTGTTGGGGAGTCTAACGTCTGAATACCAGGGACTAGGAGGACGGTTGCTTTGAGGGATGGAGGAGGAAACCATTTAAAACTGATTCATACACGGAGTTGGGCTCGGATAGGATCGCCTCTGGTATCCAGTAGCTACATCTGTCTAAGGGGCTGGCGCTAATGTAACCCACTGCTTTAGATCATTTTAGCAAGAGCTGAGGCAGGGAGCAGCCAGCATTATGAGCAAATAGCCTGTTCTCCTTTGTGTAAGGCTGTGAACCCTTAAGAAAAGCTCAGTAGTGAAGTTTCCTTAAAGTTTTAGGTGAGGTTATTCATTACATCGTAAGGTCCTTCTTTGTTGAAGTATGTGTTTCAAAAAGGGATGTAAGTTTTAGTTCCTGAGTGCCAAATTCGCTAGAGTGAAGTGCTGTGGAGTTGAGGTGAATGAGAATATGCCCTTTTCCCTCCGGGAAAGATAAACATCAGTGCCCAGGAAGACAGAACATGAAGGACAGAACTCTGGGAGGACAGTACTCTATTGTCGTATTAATTTATGAGAATTTTATCAATTTTTCATAAATTATATCATTGATGTAGTATTTATGTGCTGGTTACTTTTGGAAAATTGGAGTGCATATGCTTATAATATGCATATGATAGCATTGTCTGCAGTGTTTATAACCTCGAAAGTGGAGCACTTCTCACTGAGATCTATGAGACAGACAGGAATTTTAGAAATCCATAGATATCAGCTCCATATCACGTTTTTCAGAAAATTCCGTTAATGCTCAGCTTGAAAACTTCCCAGAGGCATCTCTCTGGTCACTTTTGGACACGGAATACAGTGGTACCACAGGTTACAAACGCTTCTGTTTACAAACACTTCAGGTTACAGTCTCTGCTAACCCAGAAGTAGTTCCTCAGGTTAAGAACTTTACCTCAGGATGAGAACAGAAATCACACGGAGGCAGCAGGAGCCCCCATTAGCTAAAGTGATACCTTAGGTTAAGAACAGTTTCAAGCTAAGAACGGAGCTCCAGAATGAATTAAGTTCTTAACCCGAGGTACCACTGTAT
Source organism: Podarcis melisellensis (assembly GCF_964234715.1). Classification (NCBI taxonomy): domain Eukaryota; kingdom Metazoa; phylum Chordata; class Lepidosauria; order Squamata; family Lacertidae; genus Podarcis; species Podarcis melisellensis. The sequence goes on from NC_138529.1 coordinate 39,177,306, forward strand.
GGGAATAGATCGGCTGACCTAGGAGAAGACATTTTGTGAGCAAGTTGTACTGACTGTGCAGTTTTAATGTATGTTTGTTTTTTATTTCTCTTTACAATTACTCTTTCCACCTTGGAAAGGCAGAGACTTTCAGTCTTTTGGGCAATTTATGTACCTTGCATGTGTGGCAATCTAGCCATCACCAGAAGGGCACAGCTCAAAACTTCGCTTGTGGACAATGACCCAGCAACAAAGAGTTCCTGCACAATCACAATAAGCTCCTCTTTGGTGTAGATGGCCTCTGGATTGGTTTGGTCCTGTAAAAAGGAAAAGGAAAAAGAGAAGAATTTAAAACATCCATTTGAAAGAGTGATGGAGGAAGTGAGACATCTCAATAAATGCAGTAAATGGAGGGAGCACAATACTTGCATGGTTTATTGCAGTGTAAGTACAGTGTTGTTGTTTTTTAATTGAATATGCTGTATTTTTCGCCCTATAGGACGCATTTTTCCCCTCCAAAAATGAAGGGGAAATGTGTGTGCGTCTTATGCGATGAATGCAGGCTTTCACTGAAGCCTGGAGAGTGAGAGGCGTCGGTGCGCACCGACCCTTCTCGCTCTCCAGGCTCCAGGAAGCTATCCGCAAGCCTTGCGCGCCCGGTGGGAGGTCCCACCGGGCATGCAAGGCTTGCGGGCAGCAGCCTCTTTTGGGGGCTGCGGTCGGGGGAAGCTCGGGCTTCCCCCACGCCAGCCCCACGCCTAGGGAGGAAATAATTTTTTCCCCTTTATTCCCCTCCCCAAAAAAAATCTAGGTGCGCCCTATGGGGCGAGAAATACGGTAGTTTTTTTCAGGGACATTTCTCTAGAAAAAGGGGTGCTGTTTCATGGAGTTGCATCCTCCAATTACATACAAATGAATATACCCCCCCCCCCAAAAAACTACTATACTCTATCAAATAACTCATTAATTATTTGATATAGTGTTTATTTGGGGGGTATATTCATTTGTAAGTAAGATCAGATTTTCAAATGATGCTAAAGGTCTTGTGGCATTTAATGGTCAATCCAATCGACTCAATCTACTTGCTGATCCAGAGGTGTTGCTGAAGGAGGGCATCGGGGAAACTGAAGCATTAGGCAAGCTGACCTGATTGGCAAATAATAAAAGTAAATCATAATTGTTGTGTCTGAATGCACCACCTGACATTAAGAATGTCAAACTCTGGAGGGTCTGAGACATCTCAGTCTTTTCCATGCAGTAACTCAGAAGGAACACAAAACCTGCATGGCTTATTGCAGCATATCTATAATGCTGAAAATAAAAACATAACTGAAAACCAAATAATAGAACCATAAAGAAAACAATCCCATGTATAGATATAATGATGGGCATTATTTTTTCATCTGCTCTCCTGTGCTTGGTTTGATGTCTAAATAAACTTGAGGGAAGATGCCCCCACCTGAGATTAGCCTGGAGATCATCACAATGGCCAACCACCACAGCCAGAATGCAGGATTAGAATGAGGGAGGGCAGCAGCCATATGAGACACTTTCAAATGTAGGCACAAACAAGAGACATCTCAGAAGCGTGGAGAAGGGTAATTATATAACCTCCTACCTTCTCTGACTTCATAAGGAAGCAGTCAATATAGTCACGGGGGTCCTGATAATCCAGGGTCTCTTTGTGGGATTCCACCCTCTCATTGATGAAAGCATACATTTTTTCAAAACTTCCTAAAATCTTTTTGTGCTGTCCAGGCAGGTAAGGCATTATTTTCGAGAACACATTATAAACCTGGAACAGAAACAATACATAACAACTGTATATTGAATTTATCATTTTAGAACTGCCTGCTGAGTCTATGGATTTAGGGATGTTGGAGAAATCTACTGCAAAATGTTTGCAATCCATGGCTCCTTCAAGAGGAATGACAGGATTTAAATTTAATAAACAAACAAACAATTGTAAATAAATCCTCTCTCCTCCTCCTCCTCCTCTTCTTCTCGGTCTCCTTTATTTACAGTCTACTATAGTTACATATTCATTATCACTAGATCCTGCCCATATCCACTGAGGCAGAAATCCTAACTATGCCTGCCCAGAAATGAGGCTTACTGAATTAAACTAGGCTTACTCTGAGGTATGTGGGGTTAGGATCGCAGCCCTAATCGACTTCCTACTGTGAATTGTAAAATAAAACATTGTTTTTTAAAAAGCAAATGCATTGTTTATTTTTTGTCCTGCTTATTCTCTGAAACAAAATAATGTAGAAATAGGTTCTAGATCTTTCTACAGCAAAGACTCATTTAAAATAATGTTAGGTTAATTGTACCTTGTATGCAAGTCTGGCCCATCCATGAAGTGGAGTGAAGCAGGTACCTCAGGTGGTACTTGAATTGTACCCTCCTTATATGTCCTGCCCACCCCACTCCTTTCTCTGCTGGCTAAGAATTCACCTTGTTTTGTCTCAAGTCATGAAATGGGATGCACCACCCTTGCTTGAATGTTTTTGTGCTTAGTTGATACATGTACCATACATATTAACTCTGAGTAGACTAGAAACCAGAACAATACGGAGACAAGTTCAGTGGCAGAGCACCAGGTTTGCACACAGTAGGGCCCAGGCTCAATCACTGGCATACAAGGAACTCAAGAGTAGCTTGTAGGAGCCATGCGGTCTGAGCTTGTAGCAACCAACCCATACGTCCTCACATGCTGAGCTTCTCAGACAGACCAGAGAGAAACAAAGGGTTAATTGCCCAGTCTCTCCCATACTTCTACTTATCTTATGCCTAGAAAGCACAGCTCCAAGCAGATTTGCACTTGGCCCATTCTTTCTAGGCACAGGTCTGACTGGTTCTGCCTTTGCCCTGCTGCTTCCCCCCAGGAAACCCACTCTTTAGTGCTTAATCAGAACAAACAGCAGTCTGCAGAAAACCTGATTGCTGTTTGTTCCAATTCAGTACCAAACAATGGGTTTTCCTGGGGGAAAGTGGTGGAGCAATCTGAGATGTGGATAACCTCATAGTTGTGAGGGAAGCTTTTTAGTGATATCAATTGAAAGGCAATCCATGATAAGAATCAGTGCCATTTTTCTAGAAAGAGAGGCACCAGAACTCACCATGAACACCTTCCTTGTTCTCTTAGAATGCCAATAGCACGTACCTGAGAGGTGCCAGAATTGAGTTTCAGTGAGTTCCAGCTGAAGAAAAGCCCAGATAAAAATATTTTCCTTATACTCCCTGGGAAAGGGGAGTGTCCAAGTTTCAAACTCATTTCCCCTGCCCCAAGCAGATATTCAGCTCAGCTCTGACTGCCCTTACACCCTTTAGATATATAAAAAACCTTCCAGTAGCACTTCTGTTTCAGTGTATCTGAAGAAGTGTGCATCCACACAAAAGCTCATACCAATAACAAAATTAGTTGGTCTCTGAGGTGCTACTGGAAGGAATTCTTTAATTTTGTTCTGACTATGGCAGACCAACACAGCTACCTACCTATAACTAGAACCCTTTAGATAAGCAATCTTTTGATAATGAATAACTGGGAAAATTCACCACTAACCCGGGGAAGTCCTCCACCAACATGCCTACAGAAGAATTTCTCTAGGTCTATATTTTGAGTGGTTAATCTGCTGATGCTCTGCAATTAAAGCCAAGATGTATGTGATATTGTGTCATGTGGAATTTAATGGAGACAAGGATCAGAGAAAGCGGAAAAGGTAAAGGGGAATATACCCCAGGGTGCACCTGGCTTATACCAGGCCCATGTCCATTAAGATGAACCAAAGTTCTGGGTCCATGGGATATACTTGTGAGTTATATGGGGCAGGTATGTTGTTCCTTCTTACAAGGAGGTCCATTCTTAACCTGAATGGAGGTCCATTCTTAACCTGAGGTCCATTCTTAACCTGAAATGGTAACCCACAAAAGCCTCCATGATATGCAGCTTCTCCAGGAAGACCTGATCTTTGTACTCAAAGCGACTCCCAAAGACAACAGAACAGAGCACATTAGAAACAGCAGTTCTCAAGTGTTTTCTTTTATCAAAGGCCTGCCCTGCAGGAGCAAAAGGACACAGTCAAAAGAGTTTGGCAAGGTGGATATTCTCTCCCTCTGCCTGCACGGGAGAATAACGTAAACCAGAATTCCTTGCACAATTGAACCTGACGCATGGTGCATTTTGTATTTCCCTTATATTAAAAGATGATTAAGTTCCTTTTACATGGAAATGATAGTATCAGCAGCTCCTGTTTTCCCTTTATTTAGCAAGATGTAAGTGCAGCGTAACTGTTGAGGATAACATTATGGACTCCCCAAAGGAGGAAGATGTGCTACCCCATATCTGTGGTCAAGAATTCCCTGCACAAATAGAGCTTGGTGCATTCAAGGTGTACCTTACAACTCAGCCAAGTTCTTTAATAGGAATAAATTCATGAACACCTGTGACATAACTAACAGAAATCCCACTTTCTGGGACTGTTCCTGCCCTGAAGCACTTCAAAATTGTGTTTGTAAGAAGGATAACTTGGGAAGACCTTTTGTGGTTGCCATTGCCTCCACCAGACAGAGAACTTCTTCCTGCACCCTCGCGGACATCGCTTTCTTCCCCATTCCAAAATCCCACAGGGTGCTGAGTGTGAACCGGCGCAGCTCTTTCCATCTTTTCACAGATCTGCTGCACAGTCCTGAAAGCAAACAGGTGAAGATCCTTCCCTTAGAAGGAAGTTTTCTCAGCAGGAAGTTTCTACATTGTGGCACTTTGTCCATTCAGACTATATTGCGTGGACAGGCAGAGTCCCCAGATCCCGAGTGGTCCCCCCCCCCCGTCATGTGGAATAACGACTCTAGACAACGTGCTATGGGATTAAATTGGCCACAACTTAATTAAATTTCAAATGTGGGTAGACCTTGGCTCAGGCATTGGGCGTTCTCCCTCCCCAGTCCCCAGCCGGGGACCTAGGGAGCTACAGGGTTATCCAGTGTGTGGGGGGGGGGATGGGCTGGCTCTGGAGAACATATGTTCAAGCAGAGATAGCTGCCCCTGTTACGCCGCCGTCGCAGGGGAGAGCAATGACGACCTTTCGGCGTACGGTCAAAGCCTCCCTTCAGAAACCCCTTTAATGGGGAACCCTGGTATCGCCGCCGCAAAGAGGAAGATGGACTAAAAGATTCCGCCCATATGAGGAAGTCGGAAAAGTAAGGTATAAGAAATTAAGGATTGGATTTATATGTGTTTTTTATACTTTGTTGTTTGTTATTTTTATTGTATTGTTTTGTTTTGTCTTTGTTGTGAAAAAATCTGGAAACTTCAATAAAAAATTTATTAAAATAAATAAATAAATAAATAAATAAATAAATAATAAAGGATTCCGCCCAAGGCCTGATACCGCCAAAGTTGTGACGTTTTGCTACGGGAAAGGCGAAACCTGCCAATGCAGGGAAATTCCTTTCCGGCCCTTTGACCACTGATTAAGGCTATTGACCACTGATTAAGATGGCGTCGTTAGTGGTAGCTCTATTTTGTGCTCCGCGTTGACAATATAGATTTATCAGTATTTATCAGCACTTTTAAAGCTTTTTTTTCTTTTTCCTTTTTTTTAACCGAGCTTAGCAGTTTTAAACTATCACTCTTTTTTTATTAACTGCCAAAGGCCTATTTTTATCCAAAAGAGGCTCAGCAAGCCGCCCTATCTTCACGAAGCTGGTAATTAGCAGACGGGGAGGCCAGCTACTCCTTTGGAAGGACGCCGAGCTTTTTATCTATAAAAAAAAGGAAGGAATTGAAGCAGCTATAACCCCAAGAAACACAAGGCAAGTTCAACCCGATAATTATTCCAAGGGACTTTTGTTTTTTTTGTTTTTTGTTGTTTTTTTCTGCTTTGTTATACTGCCTAGCTACTTTACTGGTCACGTCGTGAGGCTGTTGAATGAGGGAGAAAGACCTAGTTGAATTTTAAACGAAACAAGGCACAGTATGAAAGCTTAAGACCAGTAATATTTTCTAACATTTTAAATGACTGATACCTCACAAGCCCCGATGTAAATTGCTGGAGAAACTAACAAGTTGGAGAGGTTGGAGAGGTTTAGGAGGCAACTTCCACAAATCGGCATTTCTGCTATTGTTTACTCCAGCTTAGAACAAAAGATAAGCCGCCGTTAAGCAAGCACCCTCTACCATATATCCATATATACCCATATACCCACTATGGTCCTCACCAGGAAAAAATACAAGGACCAAGGAATTTTGCCTAATTCACCACAGAGCCCGATGGAGCGCCGAAGGAGACAAAGTAAAATTACCAGCTACTTTCCTCAAAAAGACTCGAGCAAGAGAACTCAGAATGAGAGTATCCTAGATGTAGCTATGCCTTTGCCACTCACAGTGTTAGATTGGTCAACACAGCTAAAGGACTTGCAAACAAACAACAAGAGGACAAACCATCCAACAAATTTGGCCCAAGAACTTGCCATAGCAGAGAATGCTACAAAGGCTAATACAGCCAACACACCTGATGCCAATCCTCATTTGTCACCGCTGGAACTTGGAGGTAATCTTTCAACCCATTGGTTGAAAGCCAATGACTGCGGAACAGAAATGTGGGGTGATTATCTTCAGGAGCAGATATACCAGATTTCTAAGGATCTCCTTAACGTTAAAAAATTTTTAGCGATAACAAACGGGCTGCTCCTGACCCTAGTGGATAATTTCAAACAACATGTGAGCGCTTCAGACCAGAATACAAATCCCCTAGCCAGCCCGGATCCACCACTCCCCAGCAAACCCCGGAGGAAAAAAGCTGAGCCTAAGATGAAGAAAAGCAAAAATATGAAAAACCTAAGGCGGCTTAAGACAACTCACCGTACCTGTAAAAAATATTGGCAGAAGCTCTTTAACCTTCTTCCATCCCTTTCTACAAGTGGAACAAACAAATCCAACTCGAGTGCCATCAAAGAGACACGTAAAGTAGATACACCCATAAAAGAATCTAAATCAAGTTTTGAAGAATCAACACCGAGCTGGGACAAAGGAACTAATCCATCTACAGTTATACCGCTCCAGAGTCCTCTTATGGCCAACACAGAATCTGTAGACAGAGGTGAGCAGGCGACCCAAACTATTGAGGGGAACCACTCCTCCCAAGCTCGACAGATGTTGTGTCCCAAAAGAGAATGGAGTTTAGTCCTAACCCCACAAAAGCTTGTCTTTGCTAATTACCCTAAACCGCCTAGATTTTATGCAGGGTTGGACCGTATAGACCACTTTTTGTCCATTATAAGTGGCATTTTACCGGGGGTAGTAAAAGCAACTGACATAGCCGCTATAGAGTATCTACATCAAGATGATTGCTCGGTACGAGCATTGATTACTTTTTTAGATCATAATCTGGCCAGTTTCATTTTTAGAGCTAAAAACCTATTCAAAAAAGAAAGAATAGTCCTATTAAGAATATTTGAAAATAGAGCACCTGCAACCTCTCTGATGGGGCCCAAGAGCATAGGAATGGAAGTTCACAAAAGGGAAAAAACCAACCACCAAAACCATCGAAATAGAAAGCATAAGTTCCAGCAGGATCATCTCCATCAAACAGTACCAAATGAAAAAAAGGAAGCCCCACATCCAACTGGCGTCTGGCCTCTCACGTGTGATAGTGAGGACTCCGCTTTGGAGGAAGAACTCTCGCTGATAAAGCGATTCTGGTCACTGCATTCTCCAGCTCAAACTGAGATCCTGAAAAGACTTGATTTACTTCGAAGCAGACTAGAAAAAAAGGATGATCAAGGTGAGACAATGAAGGACCCTTATGTGCAGCCCATATCTCCCAAATGTCTGGTGGATAAGAAGACAGTGGGAGGCACCTTTAAATGTGTAGACGTGGAATTACAATCTGAGCCCCCTGTGATGTACAATAAAGTAAGACCAAATCAAGGTGTGAAACCTCAAAGCTCCTGGCACAGCTATCTTAAATTGTCTCCGAATGAATTAGCTTCCCCCCCAACTCCAAAATCTAGCCCCAAATCACCAAGAAAAGAGGATCACTACACTCTCTCCAAGCAGTCATCCTCGAAAAGAGCCAACGGGTGTGTTTTTTTAGACACCAAAGAATTGCTGGACGTGGTGGTGACATAGATCCAGCTCCCCGAAGGGCCCGGGGCCTAAAAGTACTGTCTTGGAATATCGCGGGTTGGCACGCCAAGAAAAATAATCAACAATTTTTGTGCTACCTTAAGCAATTTGACATCATCTTCTTTCAGGAGACATGGCAGAATGACCCTATATTTCTTAATGGGTATAACTGCCACTACCTGCCTGCCTCTCCATCTCTAAGGGGCGGCAGATCTAGTGGTGGCCTAGCTTGCTTCATTTCCACGGAGCTGGCGCATTCTCTAACAGCCCTACCCAGCTGCAATTCTTTAGCAACAGCCGCTCTACTTAGCTTCAAGAGAACTACTCTCTTGCTGGTCAATGTCTATATTCCCCCAGGCCAAAAAAACCCCGTTGTCAAGGCTACATGGGCTGAGCTAGAGGCGTTTTTAGAGCCTCTCGAATCTACTTACCCGTCTGCCCTAACTATTGTGTGTGGAGACTTCAACGCTCGTATAGGAACAGATGACAACAGTCTATACACTCATTTCAACCAATTTATGGACCCTGAAGAACAGACGGATATTGGTGCGACACGACTGTCCAAAGATAGTAGAAGTAATTTCCCAGGTCTCTGCTTAGTGCAGGCTGCCAGACGGAGGGAACTGCTGATATTAAACGGCAATATAGAGGGGGACCGCCCCGGGGAATATACCCATTTCTCCAAGGCTGGGGGAAGCGTTATAGATTATATCTTAATCTCAAGATTTGCTCACAGCTTTGTAAGGAAGTTCCAAGTGGGCCACAATACTCTGAGTGATCACCTACCTCTAATTTTAGAGCTTGCAGGTCGGCCTTTTGACTATTCTATTGCCGAGCCACAATATATACCTTCTGTAAATATACCTGCCCCCAAAAGACTCAAATGGTCCCCAATACTGAATGAAAATCTAACCCTCCTTCTTCAGTCAGTGGAGTTAAAGCTTATTCGCTCCGCTATTGTATCAGGCAATTCAGTAGATGCGATTATGGAACGCTTTAAATTACTTTTGGAAAGATTGAAACCCCATTTAACAACAGTGATACATAGCTCCGCTACAAAGAGGGCAAAGGACGGAGCTAGCTGGTTTGACCTGGAGTGCAGGCAAACAAGGAGACAAACGAGAACAGCCTACCAGAGATACAGGAAATCAGGGACTGCCCTCCTACTTAATGCTTATATTTATCTGAGACGGTCTTACAAACAATTACTAAGGAGAAAGAAACTGGAAGCTGAAAGAGCCGCATGGCACAGTTTGGTTAAGGCATCGCACGAGAAAGATACTACTTGCTTTTGGCGAACCATATCTGGTCTACTGGACCAGGAGCGTACTAATTCCATCTGTACAGTGGAACCAATGGAGTGGTTGCGCCATTTTCAATCTTTGTTCTATGACCAGGAAGCCCAACATTATAAACTATGCATTCAATTGGAGGACCTACCTCATTGGCCACCAGTAACTGCAAAGGAAGTTGAGAATTTAATCCCACTAAAGAACAACAAGGCCCCAGGGAATGATTACATCCCTGCCGAACTTCTGAAGTCCAACATTGGCTGGTGGGCCCCCCTGCTGGCGTCTTTATTTTCTTGGATCGACTCAACGGGTTTACTCCCAGATGGTTGGACTGAGGCAATAATTATCCCAATCTATAAAAAAGGACCCATGACAGACCCGGCGAGTTATAGACCAATCAGCCTTCTGCCTATACCCAGCAAACTATATGCCAAACATCTTTATATCAAGCTAACTAGCTGGCTGGAAACTGAAGCTATTCTAGCGGAAGAGCAAGCGGGTTTCAGGCAAGGCAGATCCACCATAGACCATTGCTTCACCCTAGCCTATTTAATTGACAAATATGCCAAAAAATCCCGTGGGGTGTTATATGCAGCCTTTATCGATCTAAAGGCTGCTTTCGATTCAATTCCACGTGTAAGACTCTGGGATAAATTGAGCACATCAAGTATAGACAAAAGACTATTATTTCTGATCAGCTGTTTATATAAAGACACGGTGCTGCATGTAAGAACTTCGTTAAATGGCCATCTTATAGGACCAGTTCCTGTCAGTAAGGGGATCAAGCAAGGTTGCATCCTGGCCCCAGTTCTATTCAACATCTACATCAATGATATGGTTAACTGTTTGTCATCTCCGGACTTCCACGCCCCCAAACTGGCTGACAAATCAATATCAGTGCTTTTGTATGCTGATGATGCGATACTCCTATCTCGAACAAGAATAGGCTTAAATAGGCTCATAGGTGAATTTTCAGCATACTGTAGGAGAGAGCAACTTGCAATAAACTATCAGAAAACCAAAATTATGGTTTTTGCAAGGAAACACAGACAGTACAGCTGGAGGATGGATAACCAGACAATTGAACAGGTTAAAGCCTTCAAATATCTGGGTATCGTTTTCCAGTCGACCGGGTCCTGGGATGTCCATCAAAAATGTGCCAAAGAAAAAGCAGCTCAAAGTATCAAGATGCTGTCCCGCTTCTTTTACACGAAGGGGGGCAGATACATCCCAGCAGCCCTTGAAGTTTTTCAAGCAAAACCTCTGGCGCAGTTACTGTACGGGGCACAAATCTGGACGGGGAACCACTGCTCCAGTCTTGAAACTGTTCAGTCTAAATTTCTAAGGCAGATATTCGGCGTCCCCTCCTGTGTTCCAAACGCAGCATTACGACTCGAGGCCTGCCTTCCATCTGTGGAAACTCGGACCTGGCAGAGAACATTCAACTATTGGCTTCGTCTTAATCTGAATCCACCTGGTCTACTGCCTCTAGTAATGCAAGACCCTCACAAAAGCAAGTGGTTCAAAACTGTGCATCAAAAACTCCTTACATGCGGTCTGCATTCACAGTCCCTACTATCAATGGGCCTCATTAAAGCAAAGAGTCTAATAGGCCAGCGCCTGAAAGACATTGAACGACAAAACAACCTGATTATCTTAAAGAAACTGTGCCCATGGTATACCTACTTTCCCCCTTCTCATTTTGACTCTCCAGCTTCATATTTGTTTAAACTAACCATCCCAAAATACAGACGTGCCTTTACATTGGCTAGATGGGATGTTCTTCCCTCTGCTGTACTCGAAGGTCGTTACCAAAAGACTCCATTTGAAAAACGACTTTGCCCATGTGGAGATGGTAACACGGAAACAGTGTCCCACGTCCTTCTATCTTGCCCCCTTTACAAAGACCTAAGGAATGAGATTATTACTCCACTCATTCTCTCCAACCCCGGCCGTTCACCAGACATTACACTGTATTTTCTATTATCTGATACGGATAGTCAGATAACAGAGAAGGTCGCGAGGTACATCAAGAGAGCTGCGAAATTGAGGGCCACCATCTGAGTGACAGACTTGTTCATCTGACGGACCTCCTTTTGCTTGTTCTTTTCTTCCTTTTATCCCTATTTTCACTTTTAACTCTTGTATAGCTGTGGCCTGTTGGCTTTGCTAATAAAGTTTTGATTTGATTTCCGGCCCTTTAACAGCGACCTTATCGTAAGTCCACTTCCGGTTCAGCGCGACTCCGATTCAGGCGGGGATTTCTTCACTGCGGAGAATCCCGAGTTTCTCGGAGGAAAATAGGGGTTCCGCAGGGCGCAGCGGTCCCCTGAAAAGTATCTGGAGGGCGTGCAGATACACTGGTTTCCGCGGAGCCGAAATCGCGGACCTCCCGGCCGTCAGGTAACTCCGTTTTCAGAGCGAAGAGTACGGTGGGGGGAGAAGCGGGCTGAGGGAAGCCATAGCTCCCTCCGAGAAAGCGAAGCCCCGAGCCTGAGGGAGAAGCGCTGGATTCTCAAAAAAAGTAAATTCAAGCTTAAATAAGGATGGTATAATCTGGACTTGATATTAAGATAATTTGAACAAAAAGGAAGTCAAAGAGAGCTCAATCTTTATCTGAAATCATGGCGGACGCAGAGATCTAGGCAAAGCGGTGAAAAACGTGAGTGTCGCTAGCGGTCAAATTTCTCTCCCCTTGGAAACTTTCCGGAATGTCTGAAACTAAGTAACTGATAAAAGAGGAAAGTAGAGGGGAGCAAAAAGATACTATATTGCTATCTGCTTTTGTTTGTTTCTGATTTCTCCAGTCCCCATTATAACGGTGGGGAAAGAAGGGACGGTAGTTTCACTTTTAAAAGTTCTGCGCAACGGAAGATTCCATTGTGTTAGAGACTCCATTGTTCTTTTCTCTGCTTTTTGTGTGCCAGGAAGAGGAAGGAGGAGAAAGGGGCTGCTTGTTTGGCACGGCACTATTACTTAACTTAAACCCAAATAACTTTAGATATTTAAAATAACTGTATCACCGGTATTTTTGGAGAACTTAATTCGAAGCTGGGCAATTTTTGTTTTTCCCCCCTCCTTTTTTGTTCTTTCTTTTTTGGATTTCTCTTTGCCGGATTGTGGTCACCTGGTGGTTGGAAGAGAAACTACAACTTGTTTTTTTTTCTTTTTGTCTGTCTGACCTTGGCTGGATTCTCTGGGCTGACTTGTCATTATTGAAGTGGGATCCCTGGCTGTCGGGAAGGAACTTTATTGAGATTTAACTTATTGGAGTGTAGCCCCCGGAATACCCCCTCAGTTTGAGTCCCTATGGGAATTAGCCCAATTGAGGGCAAGAAGATTAAGAAAATTAAGAGCGTCGATATACGTAATATGGTATGGATTAGCCTAAATGGTGGCAAGAAGACTCAAGATTGAGGACTGATTGGATTTATATTTCGGATTTGAAATTTAAGTATTTTATTTGGTGGATTAGCCTAATTGGTGGCAAAAAGAAGGGACATTGACTATTGAGATTGAACATTGGATATAACCATATTAGGACTAAAAATAGAACTAAAAGTATATTGATCATAGAATTTAAGGATGCAGCTGTGACTGCAGTTTGGGGACCAATCTGACCTTTTTGTTGGGAGAGGGATAAATAATTGGATTACTGGGAAGAGGGTTGTTAACCAAATTGTGTGAAATGTCGCATACACAGAAAAAAAGTGGTGAAGGGGGGACTCCGGGAGAAAGAAAGGGGTCTAAGCAAGAATCAGATTTTAGATCTGAAATATTAAAAATGTTTGGTGAAATTAGGCAGAGTGAAAAGAATTTAGAAACAAAAATCGAACAGGTGGATGCAAAGATTGGGAAAATGGACAAGAAGATAGATGAGACAGTAAATGAATTGAAAGGACAAATTAAAGAAGTATCCAAAAGAACTCATGTGTTAGAAGAAGGAATGAAAAAGACAAAATTGGAAATGAGGGAACTGAAACGGGAAGAGGACAAAATCAGGGTGGGTCTCCTGGAAACTAACAAATCACAAGAAGAAATGTGGGATGCCATCTCCATGAATGAACTCCGACAATGGGAAGTTAATTTAAGGATGAGAGGGATACCAGAAACCCACAATGAGAATATTAGACAAAAACTAACAACAGAATTGGCACAATGGTTGGAGCTTCAAGAAGGGGAGGTGGCAAATACAATACAGAATGCCTTCAGATTGAAGGTAAGAACGACTAAAGCAAAGAAATATCCAGGAGACTGCCTGATAACTTTTAAAGATAGAGACATGAGAAATTTGGTTCTCCAAAAAAATAGGGAAAAAAGACTGTCTATAGATGGTTGCTACATAATTATTTTTAAAGACATCCCAATCAGGTTGTTGAAGCAGAGAGACCCCTACAAACCATTGGTACAAATTCTTAAAAAGAACAACATAAAATTCAAATGGGAATTCCCGGAAGGGATCTCCTTCACCTATAAGAACAAGAGACATCGACTGACCAGCCCGGGGGAGATAGGCAAGTTTCAGAGAAAGTATAAAGAATTGACAGTAGTAGAAGAAGAAGAAGTCAAAGGAGCAACCGGAGGTGCGGATGTAAAGATGAAAAATGGAAGACAATTGGATGAAGAAGAGGAGGAAGGAGAAGAGGAAGAGGAAGAGGAAGAAAGATTATAATAATTTAGGCAAGAAATTTTTTAAATTGATTAATTGGAAACAACATGGCTTTAAATATATGGAATTGGAATGTGAATGGACTGAACGAAAAGAAAAAACGAAATAAGGTGGAACAATTTTTAAAGAAGAAGAACTTAGATATAATTTGTATGCAGGAGACACATGTGGCAAAGAGACACAGGAAAATTTTGATTAATAAAAGACTTGGAAATGAATTTATATCTTCAGACAAAGAAAAAAAGAGGGGAGCGATATTGTATGTAAAGAGCAAAATTGAAGCCCAGCAAATTTTCAAAGATGAGGAAGGAAGAATTATTGCAGTTTAAATTAATTGGCAAGGCGAAAAAATAATGATTGTCGGGATCTACACACCTAATGGAAATAAGACTGATTTTTATAAGAATTTGGAAGAAAAACTGTTGGAATTTGCGGACCAAAAGATAATTGTGATGGGAGATATGAATGGGGTGGTGTCCTCAGAAATGGATAGATTGAGAAATAATGGATCGAAAGAAGGAAAACTACCCAAAACATTTTTTGAAATGGTTAAAAACTGCAATTTAATAGACATCTGGAGGTTAAGACACCCATTGGAAAAACAGTTTACATTTTATTCGGAACCAAATCAGTCAATGTCTAGAATTGATCAAATTTGGATATCAAATGAGTTAACGCCAAGAATCCTCCAAGTGGAAATTCAACCGAGAGTTATCTCAGATCATAGTCCCATTAAACTAGAACTTAAAGGTTTTGAAGAAAGAACATTCAGATGGAGAATGAATGACTACCTATTAGACGACCAAAAGGTTGTGCAAGAGGCACAGAAGAAATTGAAAGAATATTTTGAAGATAACTGTAACAAAGGAACGAGGATGAGCACAGTTTGGGACGCAAGCAAGGCGGTGATGAGAGGGTTCTTCATACAACAGAATTCGATCAAAAAGAAAAATAGAGAGAAAGAAAAGAAAGAAATTCTAAAACAAATTATGGAAAATGAACAAAAATTAATCAAGAAACCAAACAATGCAAGAATTAAACAAAGTATCAAGGTTTTACAAACTCAATTTGCAATGATAATAAACAAAGAAGTGGAATGGAACATTAAAAAATTGAGACAAAAGAACTTTGAATTCGCAAACAAATCAGGAAAATGGCTTGCTTGGCAGATTAAGAAAAGGAAGGAGCAAAACATAATAAACAAAATTGAAGTGGGAGGAGATGAGATAACCAACCCTAAAGATATCAGGAAAGGATTCTTGGACTTTTATAGACAATTGTATAAACGAAAAGAAAAGAACAACATGAGGAAAATAGAAAGATATTTAAAAGAGAAAGAGGTGCAAAAGATCCCGACAGAAGCACAAGAAAGGCTGAATACCCCAATTGACATAGAGGAGATGAAGGCGGCGATAAAAAAGCTGAAAAATGGAAAAGACCCAGGACCAGATGGCTTTACAGCAAGATATTATAAAGAACTGGGAACAACCCTGTCGTTACCACTGAGAGAAGTAATGAACAACATATTAAAGGAGAGAGAAATTCCAGAGACGTGGAAAGAAGCATTTATAACCTTTATTCCAAAAGAAGACGCGGACTTAACTCAAGTAAAGAATTATAGACCAATTTCCTTATTAAATACGGATTACAAAATCTTCGCAGGAATAATGGCAGAAAGATTAAAAAAGGTTTTACAAGAAATTATTCATGAAGATCAAGCGGGTTTCCTTCCTGGCAGACAGATGAGAGATAATGTGAGAAATGTTATAAATATTTTAGAGTATCTGACAGCCAGGAATGAGAAACAAGCAATGTTGATGTTTGTGGATGCCGAAAAAGCATTTGACAACGTATCATGGATATTGAACATAGGGAAATGGGGAACGATTTTCTTAATGGAATAAAGGCAATATATACGGAGCAAAAAGTGAAGTTGATAGTGAACAATATGATAACGGAAGAAATAAAGATCTCTAAAGGTACTAGACAGGGTTGCCCGTTATCACCACTACTATTCATAATGGTCCTGGAGGTCTTATTGGACTCAATAAGGAAAAAGGAAAGTATAAAGGGGGTGGCAGTAGGCCAAAATCAATACAAAGTTAAAGCCTTTGCTGATGATTTAGTTTTGATGGTGGAAGAACCGTTGGAGACGGCAGCTGAGATACTGGAGGAAATTGAAAAATTTGGAGAGGTAGCAGGTTTTATAATAAACAGGAAAAAAACCAAAATTATAGTCAAAAATATGGAAAAAACAATGATGGAAGTATTGCAACAACAAACGGGTATTGAAATTGCTAAAAAGGTGAAATATTTAGGACTATGGCTAACTCCAAAAAATATTGATCTGTTCCAAAACAATTACGTTCCGGTGTGGAATGGAATTAAGAAGGACTTGGAAGTATGGAAAAGATTAAAACTATCCCTTTGGGGTAGAATTTCAATGATTAAGATGTCAGTGCTACCAAAGATGTTATTTCTATTTCAGATGATACCAATATTAAAAGGAGTGGTGATTTTTAAAGAATGGCAAAGGATGATTTCAAGATACGTTTGGCAGGGCAAAAAACCGAGAATTAAATATAAACTATTAACAGATGCAAAAGAAAGAGGAGGCTTTGCCCTGCCAGATTTGAAGTTATACTACGAAGCATCATGTCTTTGCTGGTTAAAAGAATGGATTAAACTTAAAAATACAAAGCTCCTAGATTTGGAATGATTTGATAACAGATTTGGATGGCACGCGTATCTTTGGAAAGAAAAGAAAAAGGGTTATAAATCATTTGAAAACCACATCTTCCGGAGATCGTTATTGGAAGTCTGGGACAGATACAAAAATATATTGGAAATGGGGGTCCCACATTGGTTATCCCCATTAGAGGTCATAGGTGTCAAAAAAGTTAATATGAGAAGTGACTGGATTACCTATGGAGATTTGGTGGTGAAGGAAGGGGGAAAGTGGAGACTAAAACCATATGAACAAGTAAAAGAATATGTTTATGATTGGCTGCACTACTACCAAATAAATGAAATGTTTAAAAAGGAAGTGAAAGAAAAAGGGTATAAAGAAAAAGATTCAAAATTCCAAACAGAGATTGTGAATAATGATTGTAAAATAATTTCCAAAATGTATAAAATTTTGTTGGAATGGCATACAATGGACGAGGAGGTAAAAGTAGTTATGACTCAGTGGGCCAAAGATTTAGGATATAACATAGAAATGGATGATTGGCAAAAAATATGGAACGAAAATTTGAAGTTTACAGCATGTGTCACATTAAAAGAAAATGTAATGAAGATGGTATACATGTGGTATATGACACCAGTAAAATTAGCAAAAATGTACAAAACTTGTAATAAATGTTGGAGATGTAAGGAGAAAGAAGGTACATTTATGCATATGTGGTGGGATTGTAAGAAAGTAAGGGGGTTCTGGGAGATGATATATAATGAACTAAAGAAAATGCTAAAATATAGCTTTGTTAAGAAACCAGAAACCTTTTTGTTGGGAATAACAAGAATGGACATAAATAGGAGAGACTGTAAACTTTTTCAGTATGCAATCACCGCAGCAAGGACATTGTTGGCCCAAAAATGGAAACAAGAAGAAGTTCCGACTTTGGAAGAATGGAGGACAAAATTAACAGACTACGAGAACTGGATAAATTAACTGGGAAAATCAGATACCAAAAGGATCATAGGCTTTTTGAGGACTGGGGGAAATTCACAGAGTATTTGAAAACTGTATGTGAGGACTGTACAACGCTAGTGTGTTTTAAAGAAGCTTTGTGAAAACATAAGGAATATTGCTAGAAGGCAAGCAAGGACAGAAATATAATATCTAATGGCAATATTAAAATTAAGGAATGTGAAGATAGGATTTGAACTACGAATGATTGTCAGAGAAGTTGAGGGAGGTCCAATAAGTTAAAGTATGTGATATGTAAATGGATATGATTGGAGTCTTTTACGAAAAAAATTTAATAACAGCGACCTTATCGTAGCAGCGCCCGCATACCTGTGGAGAAAGGTTAACCTGCAAAACCTATGAAGAAAAGTTAACCTGCAAAAGAAGACATTAACTGAGGGTGGGTAGGGTGGGAGAAGCTCTGGAGCCAAGTGAGGATTACCAGGTAAGATCCTCCCTCTATTGTGTGGGCAGGTAATCCCTCCCCCTACCTGGCCTGGTTTCCCTGGCAACGCTTCCCCCAGGTGGGATTGGACAACTCACTGAGGTAGGCGAGGACCTCCAGGTATCCCACCTGAGGGAAGGCAAAGCCTATGCTGATGGGGCCACTCCAGATCCAGGGCTGCATGCGTCCACACAAAGGGCGCCCCCCGTTTTAAGCGGGGAGCAGTCATTCCCATTTGTAGTTGAATCAAGCCATGGGTGATTTGTATGTGACTTTTTTATCACATAATAGCAGTGCTGAACTATAGCGTGAACATGTTGTGTCGTTTCTCCATATTGTTAAATGGTCTGGAGGAGAGAGGACAGGCAAACTCTTCTATGGGTCATGTGGACTGTGCTAGTGCTGAAACGTTTAAAATGTACTGACAAAGTAGGAATAACCTGAATTTCCACTCAGGGTGAATGAGAGAATGAGCAGCCAGTTGAAATGCATTATTTAGAGCTTGGCTGAAACTTTGGGGCCAGCTTTTTTTAACCATTCTGGCGGGGCAGGGATAGAAATTCAGATGATCCCAAATATTAGGGGCAGGATAACTTTGGTGAAATTTCTGTGTGAGAGCATTCATAGTGTTCACCATATTTAACCTTTCTGAGGTGTCTGAGGGATTTTTCATTTCATTTCATATTTGTCTTTCTTCAGGAAATGGAAGTCTTGCACAGAGGAGAAGAATGAATAGAAAGACAAACTCTCTCCCCCCCCCCCAAAAAAAGCACACAAGGCAGACAACAAGTGATGCAAAATTAGAATTTGAGGAGCATACCTCTGAAAACATTAAGAATAAGACCTATTTAAATATCTAAAAGTGGGAAATTAGCTAGGGAAGAAGTTCAAATATCTATTTATTTATTCCATTAATATACCAGCCTTATCTTCCAAGGAACTCAAAGTGATATACATGGTTCTTCTGCTCCCCATTTCATTCTCACAACAACCCTGTGAGGTAGGATAGGCTAAGAGATGGTGATTGGCCCATGGTCACCCAGTGAGCTTCATGGCTGAGTGGGAAATTCAAACCCTGGTTTCCCAGGTCATAGTCCAACAACCCCTCACACTCTCTCTCACACACACTAACAAAACTCACTGTAATCAACCAAATGCAACCAACCAGTCTCTTTCGCTGCCAACAAAAAAGAAATAAATGAATAAAGTAGTACCTCTGGTTACGTACTTAATTCGTTCTGCAGGTCCATTCTTAACCTGAAACTGTTCTTAACCTGAACCACCACTTTAGCTAATGGGGCCTCCCGCCGCTGCCACGGCCAAGTAATTTCTGTTCTCATCCTGAAGCAAAGTTCTTAACCCGAGGTATTATTTCTGGGTTAGTGGAGTCTGTAACCTGAAGTGAATGGAACCTGAAGCATATGTAACCCGAGGTACCACTGTAGATGCAAGAACCATACACGTGATGCTAACACAAAACCCCACACATACACTATGCAAAAGATGCAAATATCATTACTACCCTTCGAAAGATCATTAGTCCCACCTCTCTCTCCCCACCTCTTCCTCGCTCCTCCCCCAACCTCACAGTGCCTATGATAGTAATGTCTCAACCAAGCATTACTGACCTGTAGATAGGGCTCTACTAACTGAAAACAGAGACATTATGCAGGAGCGAAACTCGGCTTTCTTTCACCTTAGTCAAAGACCCAGTTTGGCATATCCCCGACCCCATTTATGTACACATACCTACAGGTTGGGAGCCTCAATGGTGCCTCCTGGAAGCATCACTTGGGGGGGGGACCCAGCTAGCCCCCCCCATAGCTACACCACTGCGTAATATGTCCCTTTGTTATCCATGAAAATCTATAGCAGCAATAATAATAAACACTGACTGCTAAGGCAGGGGTGGGTGCAGAGCAGAATTGCAGGAGAATGTACATCTTGGAGAATGGATAGGTCTTTCATCTAGTCCCTCAGGATTCTTTGTATGTTCTTAAAGATGGTGTCCCTGCAGCCTCTCAGCCAGGCAGCACTTCCAGGAAGACACAAAGAGAACGGGAAACGTTCCTTTCATTACTTTCCGTCTGTTCACTTATGATGTAGGAATATTTGGGCTTCTCAAAGCAGCAGACAGAAGCAGGCATACCCAGACTAAAGAAGGAAAAAATTAACTTTGTGCCATCCTGTCTCTCTGTCCTTTTATTCTAAATCTGCTTCACGGCATGAATGAAAAGTGAAAGTGGTCTCCAAGAGGTGGACTTACCTTTGCATAGTTTCTGCTCAGAGGCAGGACGTCTTTCTGCAGAAGATTGCCCAGAAGAAACCAAGGAGTGGGCCCTGGAGGTAGTTGGGCTTTCTTCTTGTACATTTTGATGGAGAACAAGAGCAAGGTGAAGAGGAGGCTGAGAAGCAACAGAGCTTCCACCCCCATTTTTCTCTGTGTCCTTTTGGTCAGAAATCTAAGAAAATACTTAAGAAAGACAAGGTGGAAGAAAGCTGCCTGCTGGAGACCCAACCCAACTCGGACTCTGGATTATCTCTGTTGCTCTTCTGGTGTTCGTTTTTTAAATGTGGCCTTTAATAATTAACAGGGAGAGTTATTCATTAATATATATTGAACTTAACCTTGACTCATAATTAAAAGAGGAATGCCCTCTGGGGCACATGAGAGATAAGAGTACATGGAGGCTGCTGGCAAATATATGCTGAGAAGCCAGTCAGTAAAAAGGTGTGTTTACCTGCTGCAGGCAGTGGTGTAGTGTGGGTTGTCAGCACCCGGGGCAAGGCAAGTAATTTGTGCCCCCTAACCCGGTAGGGGCAGAGAGCTGCGAGCATGAGCACGCCCCCCCCTCATGTTGAGCCCAGTGCGGCTGCCCCCCCCCTGCACCCCCCACGCTACGCTACTGGCTGCAGGGAGGATGTTTACCTTCTTTTTTGAATCTGCACATGCGCCTTTAAACACACTTTACTTATATCTATCATCTATCAATCTATCTATCTATGCCACATTAAAACTGTGAGTGAGGTATAGGTGATAGATGTTTCCCAGCTGCCTTTCTTGGTGTGCTCACAGCAATGTAACTTTTTATCTGCAAGTCAGCAGGATAAAGTTGTTTGGGATGAAAATGGAAAGGTGGAGGTTGATAGCCTGAACACATATTCCACTATCACCACCATCCCACATACACGACACACACACCTGCATACGCCAGCTTCATCCTGAAAAAAGTCAGAATAATGCTCTGTTGATTAAAGGAGAATGCAATCAAATACATGCAACACCTGAAGAAATAAATTCAGAGTTTCTAATGTATTATTTTTTGTTGTATAGGAAAGAAAAGTAACCTTGATCTGTGAATGCTAAAGTTTTTCTTCATTTGGTTCTTCTGCAGTTAGATCTAAATCCATGGCAAGCCTTTGCAGCTGAAAGAAATCAAGGATGTCCTTGATAGTATGAAGATGGAGAAAGTCAGGGGAGACATCAGCTAGCAAACCTTTCTGCCGACAACGGTCAGTGGCTGGTTTCTTAATTGGATGCTTTTTCTTGCTAGGCATCAGGCCCACATGAGGTCTTCTTCTTCTTTGGTGATCAATCTTAGCAGAGTAAGATTGTCTTCCATGAACACGGTTTTAACAATGAGTCCGTAAGTGACTGTGGAGGCCCCTGGGTCAAGGAGATGTAACTTTTTAGAAGGCATCTGAAAGCAGACTTGTATAGCTTTTTATATGTGTTGGAAGCCTTTCAGAGTGTAGATACTTGTCCAGCGTGGGACATGGTTGCACCATGTCAGGGAACTGTCATCCGAGGAAAAAGTGGTGGACAGGCTCCAGCAGAATAGGAGAGACTCTGCAGCAGCGGAGGGAACCAGCAGGGGGAGTGCCAGAGTCACTGCGGAGGAAGGGCTCTGGGACACTTCCAGTGGAAACAGTGAAGAGGTTACTAGACCTCCCTTAGGAACTCCATCCCTTCGCCGGAAACTGTCACGCAGAGAGTCACGAAGGCGCATGTCTGTCAAACAACTTTTATGTTGGCGTAAGTTCCGTAGCCGCCCACTGTCAGATTCTACCAGCGACTAGCGGAGTCATGCTTTGGGGGAGCTCCGTTAGTGCCTGGGTTTGGATGACCAGCCAAACCCCAGCGGGATCCAGCTTTTACGCGCAAGCAGCTCATTATCCCATCATAGCAATCTGACAGTCTCCGAAAGCAGCTTGTGCAAGCAGAGGGCATCATGAGCGAACCAGCCGGAACAGGAGGAGCAGGAGCGGGAGCAGGTCCAAGCCTGGAAGAAAGGTATAGGGCGTTGGAGGTCCAGCTCGCACTGCAAACGGCGAGGCTAGAGGAGAGGAGGGCTCAAGATGCAGATAAGGGGAAAACCACCCCACTTGCCAGAAGGGTGCCTGGATTGGTGCAGAAATTTGGGGGGGATCCCAGGAACTATCAAGCCTTTAGGACAGAGATGCAATATGCTCTCAATCTACTGTTTGATGACTTCCCCGATGAGAACTCTAGAGTGGCGTACGTGATTGGCCATCTAGAGGGAGGGGCGAGGGACTGGGTTCGGCCCCTGATGGCAGCCAATAACGAAATCTTAAAGGACACAATGAAGTTTTTTCGCGCCATGGACTTGATGTTTTCCAGCGAGATTGAGCAGGGGGTGGTGCGCAGGAAGTTAATGGCATGTAAACAAGGGAGCCGATCTGTACGTGAGTACTGGACTGAGTTCACCATGCTGATTCACAGACTGGGGTGGGACCTTGCTAGTGAACCTATTCAGATGATGTTTGAAGAAGGTCTGTCTCCGTCAGTGAAGGATGAACTTTCCCGGGCGCCCAGGGCGGAGTCTATGGATCAGCTGACTAAAGCAGCGCTGTCCATAGGATCACGCCAGGAAGCTAGAGCTATGGAAAAGCGGGAAGAAAAGGGGGAACGTTGGAAGGATTTCCGCATTCCAGAGATTCCGGAGCAGCCTTTCCCGCCAGCAGAGCCGATGGAACTGGGAACAGCGCGGAAGAAGGAGGGAAAGAGCGGCAAGAGATGCTATCTCTGCCAACAGCCAGGTCACTTTGCCAGAGTCTGTCCGCAAAGGAAGGAATGACAAGGGATGGCAGGAACTGTTGGGGGGAAGGAGGAGGGAGAAATGAAGGAACAAGTAAAAGCCAACGCCTGGTTGCCAACATCAGGGCACAGCAGCCAGGCCAGGGAGTAGTGAACGTGCCCACGCCGGAACCTCCAAGACCAGCGCTTGTGATAGAGGTGTTGCTGGAACTGGCAAACGGACACCCACTAAAGATAAAAGCGCTATTGGACTCAGGTAGCTCATGTAATTTCATGAGTAAGGAGTTTGCAGCGGAACATCAGATACAGACTATCCCATTAAGTAAGCCTTTGCAGGTTACCACGATTGATGGGAGGGAGCTGTTGGGAGGAGAAGTGAGCCAACAGACTGTACCTATGATAATGAGGGTGGCACGGCACACAGAACTGATTGCGTTTAACGTAGCCACCTTGGGAGGAGCCCCTATTATCTTGGGAATGAGCTGGCTGGCACTACACGATCCGCTAGTAGGCTGGCATCAGAGGGTGGTTTCCTTTGGATCAGCACATTGCCTAGAACACTGCAAGGAGGGAGAGACGCAGGCAGGTGCCAGGGCCACTCTAGCAGGGGTGGAAGTGATGGACAAGGGGAAGGTGCCACCGCAATACGCTGATTTAATTGACGTATTCAGCGAAAAAGAAGCAGATAAACTGCCCCCGCACAGACCCTTTGACTGTCAAATCACCTTACTCCCAGGAGCACAATTGCCAGTGGGCAAGCTGTATGCAATGTCAGACAGTGAGATGCAGGAGTTAAGGGAGTTCATTGACAAGAATCTTAAGTGAGGTTTCATCAGAGAGTCACGAGCGGTGGGGGGCAGTCCAGTGTTCTTTGTGGACAAGAAACACACGGGCAAGCCCAGACTTGTGTGTGATTTCAGGTCCCTGAATGCAGTGTCAGAACCAGTGACTTTCCCTATGCCTAGAATTGATGACATTCTGACACAGGTGAGAAAAGGGAAAATTTTTACCAAGCTGGACCTTAGGGGGGCATATAACTTGATACGTGTGAGGAAGGGGGATGAGTGGAAGACCACTATGTTCACCCCCTTGGGGGCTTTTGAGTACCTCGTTATGCCCTTCGGATTACAAGGAGGCTCCGCCTGTTTTCAATCATTCATGAATCACGTCCTGGGGCCATTGCTCTACAAGAACTGCGTAGCGTTCTTAGATGACGTCCTGGTGTACTCAGAGAATGAGGAGCAGCATGTGCGAGATGTAAGAGAGGTACTGAGCAAACTTCGAGAAAACCGGCTGTGGGTGAAACTGGAGAAGTGTCAGTTTCATACCAGGGAGGTGGAATTCCTGGGGTACCGGTTGTCTGACAAGGGATTGGCCATGGATCCCAGCAAGGTTCAAGCGGTACTGGAATGGAAAACACCAAAGACCAAGAAGGACGTGCAAAGGTTCCTGGGCTTTGGAAACTTCTATAGGAAGTTCATCAAAAACTTTGCCCATTTGACTGCGCCCATCACGGATTGTCTCAGTAGCAAAAAAAAATTTGTTTGGACGGAAGAAGCGCAGCAGGCGTTCGAACGCCTAAAGCAGGCGTTTGCGTCGGAAGAGCAGCTTCTGCACGTGGATCTACAAAAACCAATGAGAGTGGAGACTGATGCGTCAGACCGAGCGGTGGGGGCCGTGCTTCTCCAGCCGGGAAAGGATACGTCTGAATGGAGACCGTGTGCATTCTTTTCGCGAAAATTGAACAAATCCGAGAGGAACTACACGGTGTACGACAGAGAACTGCTCGCCATTCATGAAGCATTCCGGAAATGGCGGCACTTGCTGATTGGGGCGCAACACAAGGTTCAAGTCCGAACTGACCACAAAAATCTGGAATATTGGAGAACAGCTCGAGTGCTGAACCAGAGACAAGTGCGATGGGCTCAGGAGTTCTCCAAGTTCCACTTTGAGATTCGTTACGTGCCAGGCTCAGAGAACGTGAGAGCGGATGCCCTTTCCAGGAAACCTGAGTACTTAGAGGGGGAGGGAGCGCCTGAGGCAAGGCATGTAATCTCTGAAGACCGCTGGGTGTGTGGGGCGGCATTGGTGGGGCAAAGGGAACTGATGGAAGGGACGGAGAACGATGCATACGCCCAAGAGAAACTCAGAGAACTCAGGAGGACAGAAGAGAACACGGGGGGGTTGAAGAAAAGAACGGGGTGTTATATTACAAAGGGGCACTGTACATACCAGATGGGGAACTGAGGGGGAGAGTACTTAAGCAGTTGCATGACAGCCCCACAGCGGGGCATTTTGGACAGCACAAAACCATGTGGTTGGTTACCAGGGAGTTTTGGTGGCCCAAGGTGAGGGAGGACGTGCGGGAATATGTCAGGGGTTGCGACAGGTGCCAGCGAGCAAAAGGAGAGAGGGTGGCGCCAGCGGGGCTATTACAACCCTTACCCACGCCAGAGAGGCCATGGGAGGCAGTATCCATAGATTTTATGACGGATCTGCCAAAATCCAAAGGCAAAACAGCTGTCATGGTGGTGGTAGATCTATTAACCAAAATGTGTCATTTTATAGCATGTTCACATGCGGTTACAGCGGAAGAGACCGCCAAGTTGTTTGTAGAGCATATCTTCAGGTTGCATGGCGCCCCCTTGAGGGTGGTCAGTGACAGAGGCAAACAATTTACTTCCAGGTTCTGGAGGAAACTTATGAGCTTACTGCAAGTAGAACTCAATTTCTCCACTGCCCGACACCCAGAAACTAATGGGCAAGCGGAAAGGGCAAACGGGATTTTACAACAATACCTGAGGTGTTATGTAAAGGACAGAGAAAATGATTGGGTAGATAAGCTACCGCTGGCCGAATTTGCCTACAACAACGCGGAGAATGTGTCCACAGGAATGAGTCCTTTCCTGGCAAACTATGGGTGCCATCCCCGGGCATTCCCAGGAGAGGGAGGGGAGAGGTGGAGCGTGCCGGCGGCGGAAATGTTTTTTGAAGAGATGGAAGCGATTCACCGTCAGCTCCAACTTAACTTAGAGAGAGCCAAGGAAGAATATAAGAAACAAGCAGACAGAAATAGGAGGGAAGGTGAAACCATAAGGGTGGGAGACCGGGTGTGGTTGTCAACCCAAGGTCTACCGTTCAAAGGGGGGAGTAAGAAGTTGAGACCCAAAAGATTGGGACCCTTTGAGGTCATACAGCAGGTCAATCCAGTAGCATTCAAACTCAGACTGCCCAGTCACATGAAATTACATCCAGTATTTCACAGGTCATTACTGTCGCCGTACCGAGAGGGACGGGAGTGGGGGGAGCGTGAGAGAGAGGCCACCCAAGCGCCCGTGATAGAAGAGAGAGAACGCGACATGAACGTGGCAGGAATCATTGATTCCAGGTGGAAGGGGAATCAGGTGGAATATCTGGTAGAATGGGAGGGGGAAGTAGAGTCGAAAACACTTGGGTACCAGCAGAGGTAGTCAAGGATGAGGTTTTAATAGAAACATTTCACCAGCGTTTTCCAAAAAAACCGCAACCCGTGGCACGATTTAGAAGGGAACACTTTGGGACCACCGATGAGGAAGGAGAGTTTGAAGGGTTCCCAGAGTCAGGGGTGGGTGAGGAAGCCGTCTCCGACGAAGAAGAGGAAGACGGGGAGAGAGACGGTACGCCATGGTTAGAAGTGTTTGAATCCTCGGACGACGAGGAGAGCTCCTTCAGGGGCTTTCCGCCCTCACCGCCAGTGGGAGAGGAGGTGGGGGTGTGTGAAGGGGGCCCTGGGGGGGAGGTGGATGTCAGGGAACTGTCATCCGAGGAAAAAGTGGTGGACAGGCTCCAGCAGAATAGGAGAGACTCTGCAGCAGCGGAGGGAACCAGCAGGGGGAGTGCCAGAGTCACTGCGGAGGAAGGGCTCTGGGACACTTCCAGTGGAAACAGTGAAGAGGTTACTAGACCTCCCTTAGGAACTCCATCCCTTCGCCGGAAACTGTCACGCAGAGAGTCACGAAGGCGCATGTCTGTCAAACAACTTTTATGTTGGCGTAAGTTCCGTAGCCGCCCACTGTCAGATTCTACCAGCGACTAGCGGAGTCATGCTTTGGGGGAGCTCCGTTAGTGCCTGGGTTTGGATGACCAGCCAAACCCCAGCGGGATCCAGCTTTTACGCGCAAGCAGCTCATTATCCCATCATACACCACATAAAATATTTTCCTCTTGCAAGAATGCTTAAAGCTCATGTGTACAGCGCACATATGTGTGGATTTCTTGAGACATGTGTAACAGTTAACAAATTTTGAGCTGAACTGTGCGTGTGAGGGACTGGAAGAGCTAATTTAATGGCACTTATTTATCTCCTAGAACAGGCATAGGCAAACTTGGCCCTCCAGATTTTTTGGAACTACAACTCCCATCATCCCTGACCACTGGTCCTGTTAGCTAGGGATGATGGGAGTTGTAGTCCCAAAACATCTGGAGGGCTGAGTTTGCCTATGCCTGTCCTAGAACCACCAGATTTCTCCCAGCACCCCAATCCCACCCACACATAGGCCACCAACCCCAATCGGACAACATGAGAACCTGGGCCCATCAGGTCACCTGCAGAAAAAAGGCATGAAGGCATTTATTTTTTATTTTTTGGAATTGACCCTTCTCCTCCAAGTAATGACCGGGTTAAACTTTTTTGGAGTCTCCCAATGGTGAGAGTCAAAGTGCAAAGTTGTGAACAGTGGACAAACAGCAGTTCCCTTCAGGGAGAAGATGCAGATTACAGTACTCATAAATATAATAGGAAACAGCTTTCTTTCATGATGGAATATATCACTGTCTCTTTTGTCAGAAAGTGATTTTTAAAACTGGTTCTCTAGCATAAAAACAAGTCATTGCACAGCATTCTGAAAAGTAACCATGAATGGGGTTGAAGTGGAGAATCACCATATATTGTATCCACACTGTCTGGGACTTTGGGAGATCAAGGCCATTCGGGTGATGATAAATCTTCCCGTTTCCCTCTCTGTAGTAATCTGATTGTTCCATGTGTGAAACACACCTGAGGGATAATGTAACCCTGGAATTCTGTACAGCACATTGTGTCCTGTGGTAAGCTCTCAAGGCTCTCTTCTTCATATCGTTGAACCTCATGGACAACAGCCTTGGTATAGGGCATCTTCACCCTATCTTCCATGCCAGGGACATGGTTGGCACCTCCCACCTCATCAATTTACTGTTGAACTTTTGTTGTAATAAAAAACAACATTGAGAGCTCTATTTCCAGATTTCTGAAACCACTACACATCTGACACAGTGAAAACCTTCAACATTCTCCAACTGGAAGGAAATGTAAAACTCACGCAAATTCTCCTACTGACAGGAGCCCATCATTTAACACTTCAACTGTGGCTTTTTAGTTTAGGAAACTATTTAACTGGAGGGCATCCTTATGGATGTTTTAAAAACTTTGTGTGGCATGTAGAACAGAGTGGAAACTTTATGCACTCCCCTCACACTATACATTTTTATTGATTGATTGAATTTATATTCCCACTCTTCTTTGCCATGTATATGGTAGGATGCTCATATCTCTGTTATTTCCAAACCTGGTAAAGACCAAGCCAGCTGGGCAAATTATAAGCTAATCCTGTAATTAATGTAGATGCCAAGGTACTAACAATAATTCTTGCCTGTAATAGTAATTCAGCCTGCAATATTAACTTTAGAACACCAAATCAGTTGGACTCCCCCCCCCCCCCAAGACTGCTTTAAACAATAAAAGAGGCAATTTATTTTTGGTACGCTGAAAAATGGATTTCTTCCTAAAGATATCTTCTGTAAAACAAAAACAAAATATATTGACATAGTATTTCATTTATTTAGGATCCTTATTATATTTCAAAATTACTGTCACAGCCTTAATTCATAATTCAGGTAATTTACTGTTTTGCAGTATCTGTTTCACACACACTTGTAAAGGTATTATCACTTGACATTCCATTCATTTTTGGAGCCTTGTTTTACTTCTGTTCTGTTTACTGTGAATAATTGGCATTGAATAACTGGCAATGTGTGGCATTGAAAAGTGAGGATAGCAACACATTATGCATTATGCGGACCCCCAGAATGAATTAAATTTGTAACCCGAAGTACTACTGTATGAGGAAAGCTTTTTAAAAAACACACACACCGCAATAGTTGATGATGTGGAACATTTTATTAAGTGCCTGTGAGCCCATGAACAGCTGACTGAACATTAGGGATTGAAAGGTCTAAGGCTCTTCTCATTTGCCATGCTAAGAAAACTTTTAATACCTGATATCTAGGGCTACTACCCTTATGCGAAACTGAGAGGTGTTGAATGAGTGAAGGAAGGCACCTTGCAGGACTCCTGTTCTACCCACTACAAATATTCTGGGAGCCACTGACCACATTCTTTCTGCTTATCTTTTGTCACAAGATCACACTGAACGTCTGATGGCTTTAATCAGAGGACAGACATTTTTAGCACTGAACTCCATAAAAAAAGTGGCTAAATCAATATCTTTTGATGCTCCAACCAGCTGGAAGGTGAAGTTCTGAAGCAGAGTACTGAAGAACAGGAAGAGCTCCATCCGTGCCAAGGCTTCCCCAATGCATGCCCGTTTCCCTGGCAAAGAAAAAGAAGGCACAGCTAAGCAAAGATCTACACAGTGCGTAGGAAACTTGGACTCAACTCCGAAAAACAACGTTTTGAATGCATTCTAAACATGCAATACCAGATGACGACAGAGAGCAAAAAAAAATTTATACGATAAAATAATTTGTTATAACGATTTAATTTCTGACTTATTTATAGCTTTATTTTTCCTGTGTGCAGATCCACTCCTAGTGAATTCATGTGATGTTGGTTTGGGGACTGGAAATACTGTTAGGTATCATTCATCAAGAAACAAGAAAAGTAGGAAGATAACTTTAAGGACGTTTTCTACGCGTTCTGGTCAAACATGCCATGCAGCTTCTATACTGAGGCTTCCATATTGAGTTTTGGTTTTTGAACGTTTCAGAACTCGAATGGTCTTCCGGAATGGATTAAATTCGAAAAACAAGGTATCACTGTACTACTATTATTACCACCACTACTACTACATCTGAAGGCAGCCCTGTTTAGGGAAGCTTTTAATGTTTGATGTATTACAGTATTTTAATATTTTTTTGGAAGCCGCCCAGAGTGGCTGGGGAAGCCCAGCCAGATGGGCGGGGTATAAATAATAAAATTATTATTATTATTATTATTATTATTATTATTATTATTATTATTACTACTACTACTAATAATAATAATATAATGATTGGCCTGATGTATGGATGGGCGAGACATGAGATTCAGTTCACATTTAAAGCTCAGTCTATCAAATGCACCCTTTTTGAAACCATATGAGAACGGAAACACAACCAATCTTCAAAATTTTCACTTGTACAAATTTTCTGATGCAGTTCTCCAACGACAGAATGGGAGGAATTCAACTTCATGTTTTCCAAATATTCCAGTTTATTGACCCTTTTCTAGCCTCTGACCCAAACACTGTCATATGTTTTTGTGCCATCCCCTACTCACAGAAAATACCAGGGAGGGAAATATAATTACAAGACTGGCACATCCAACCAGGGAATGACTTTTACTCTCATTTTACTTCAAATCACAGTGCCTTTGTGAGAAGAAGCCTATTAGAAGCTGGACAGAGGGCACGGCCTCCTTTTAACAAGTGGTGCATGCCATCAGCTTACAACAGGGTGCCATGTAATCCTTCAGGAAAATTGCAAAACATGGGGTAAAGGACCCCTGACAGTTAAGTCCAGTCATGAACGACTCTGGGGTTGCAGTGCTCATCTTCCTTTGCAGGCCCCGGGTGCTGGTATTTGCCTGCATACAGTTTTTCCGGATCATGTGGCGAGCATGACAAAGATGCTTCTGGTGAAACCAGATGTGATGGCCTGGGATTCTGATTCTGATGCTGATCCTTAAGAATCCCAGACTGCACAGGATCCCCCGCCTCCATAACCAGCTGAGCCAGGGCTGGGGCATGAGCCTGAAGGGTCCTCACCTGTGCTGGATCCTCAGGTGCAGGCACCAGCTGACTCTGCTCTGGCTCCTGAGGTGATGGAGGACCCATTGCCTGCAGGTGCTCCACTCTCAGCCCCGTCAGAGGAAGCTGAGGTTGCCTCTGGGTCTGGTAACCCTCCAGCCTCTCCTGAGCTGCAGAGGCTCAGGGCAGAGAGGCAGAGGGAACTAAATTCCCGCAGGAGGAGTGCTAGCCTCCAGGCCAGGAGAGGCGAGTCACCTGAGGATCGAGGCCACCCTATGCCTTGGGGCAGATCAAAGCCAGCCAGCCCCAGTCCCAAGTTGCGGGAGCAACATTGTTGGTAGCCAGTTCCTGCCTGAACCCTGTCCTGCTTTCCTGCCGGAGCTCCTGACCCACCCTGACTCCCTGCTTGCAAGCCTGTTCCTGACTTCACTCAACTCCCTGCCCTGCACCCAGCTTTAGTTTTGATGAACTGCCTCCATATTTCACCTTCGACCTCGGACTGTACTCGGACCTCCCCTCTCGGTTGACCCACAGGACCAGCACACCAGAGCAGTGCCCGGAAATGCCGTTTACCTTCCTGCCACAGTGGTACCTATCTATCTACTTGAACTGGTGTGCTTTCAAACTGTTAGGTTGGCAGGAGCTGGGACCGAGCAATGGGAGCTCATCCCGTCACGGGGATTCAAACCTTCTGATTGGCAAGAGGCTCAGTGGTTTAGACCACAGTGCAGCCATATCTCTTTCCGTACACTGTCTCTTGAAAGAAAGTGGAAATGGCATTGTTTGCACATAGGTTACCACAGGCTTGTATAGTTACCTGCTGAAAAGGGTATGAAGACATCTTTCTTCTTGAACTGGCCTTTCTCATCCAAAAAATGTCCTGGGTTGAACTGTTCGGGAGTCTCCCAATGGAGAGGGTCATGGTGCACAGTTGTCAACACTGGAGCAACAACAGTGCCCTTCAGGGATAATAGATGGCAGATTTACATTATTGGTCTCAATTCATGACTATCTAGGAAATAGCCATACTATGATAAAATGGGGAAGCTAACTTAGAAGAATGGGCTTCCAATAGGGATGAGCTGATTTCCTCTGGTCTGCTCCTGTATTACTCCATAAGTACACACTGCCTTACATTCAACTAAATGTAAGTACCCATTTATGTACCCATTTTAAATCTAAAACACCTTTTTGTGTGCTTTCTTGTGTGCTTCTGTGTGCATTTTCCCACTAAAACATTGATTTTAGTATATATTTTCCCCATAAAAGATACATTTTGTATGCATAGGTCTGTGAAAGACTAATTCCGTTGGTTCATTTTAAAATGTGAATCGAACAAGCAGAATTCTCCTCTATCGAACAAGCAAAATTCTCCTCTATCATTAGTTCCTTCAGCTCATTTGCTTAGGCCAACAAAATCACTACTGATCTCCACTACTGATCTCATCCCTGCCTCCATGAGGGCAGTCCAGGGCCATTTATATGATCAGTTCCTGAAACTGCTCCATTTCTTCTCCACAATTATCATGGCAAAATGCTGGGCCATCATACCTTAGGGAGGGTGAACCCCCTGAATTTGGTATCACAAGACGTTGTATGGGGAATGGCCTCATTACTTAATAGTGGGTATCGTAGAAGCTCATGGGTAACTGCATTGGTGAAAGGCATCCTCACACGATCTTCCATGCTAGGGGCACGGGTGCCACTCGTCACCTCATCAATTTCCTGTTGGACTTTTGCTGTAATGAAAAAGACTCAAGAGATGTATTTCCTGGATTCAGATTCTGCTTCTCATCTGACAGAGTGAAAAACTTGGGCACTCTCCGACATCATGAAAGCTCATGCAAACACAAATTCTCCTCTTGAGTGATTTCCACTCATTCCTTTGTACCTTACTACCACTTGATCTCCTGCTGGACTTTTCCTGTAACAAATTTCATTTGGAAAATGTGCTTCCAGAATTCTGAGGCCCCATCTCTTCTGGCAATGTTCCTACTCCTGGGCATAAGTGCCATTTGAAGACACCAGAGAGCCCTCAAAACCCTTTTTATTTTTTAACAATGAGGGGAGGTTCTGGCTGAAGCAGAATGCTAATGGAAACCTCCTAGTCCTTGGGATGTCTTTTCATGTGTGATTACTAGTGGAGCCCATCATAGTCCCATCCGCTTTAAACTTCTCTGGGATATCTAAATACCTTGAATATGTGGCAACTTAGCCATCACCATGAGGCCAGAGATCAAGAAAAAGCTTGTGGTTCCTGTCCCAGCTAAAAAAAGGCCAAACACTGTCATGACAAGGTTTTCAGTTCTGAAGGTGTCACCAGCAGGCTTTTTTTCCTATGAGGCAGAGGGAAAGGGGTTGGGGGGAGAGAAAAAAATTCACTATAAAGAAAGATGGCAAATGGAGACAGCTTAGCCTGTTGGAATGAACATCATGGGTGAAATCCTGCACTCACCCCAAGAGGTGTTTAATCCAATCACATCTATTTAAAATAGAATTACTTTAGAAATATAAAGAAAAGCACTTGCATATCATTGCTTTACAAACGTTGTGTTATTTGATTACTGGAATGTTAGAGCTGACCAAGCTAACCAAGATTATATATATCTGAAAATATATGGGATCAGAAATTATAGGAATGACGGCAGTAAAAGAAAGGGTAACTGGTTATGTATTTTTGTTTGGGCAAAGTAGCTGTCCATGTTACTCATATAGGCTGTAAACTGAGTGAACCAATTTTATTTTTATTGTAAGCACTTGCATTGTTTTGTACAACATTATGCATAGACTTTAAAACTGGGCATAGGATACCTCAGCCTAATGAATAATGATAATAATTTAAAAAGTCTTGCAAGGAGTGGCCGAGAGAAGTTGCTAGGGGAGGAGGCAAAGACAGAGGGGCACTCTGATTGGCCTGGTATCCCTTCCCCACATGGACTAGGACAGGGGTCTGCAACCTTTAAGACAAAAAGAGCCACTTGGACCCGTTTCCGAAGGAAAAAAAAACTGGGAGCCACAAAACTCGTCATTATAAAAATAACATTTTTGTCACTTTTTTATTATTTCTTTGTTTGACCCCTCAGAATTACTCCTCCTCATAGAAATAAACGTTAAATTAACAAGTTACCTTTTTGTGTGTGTCTGTTCTTCACTCCCCTTCAAAACAGTGACCAGCGTACATGCCCCTTACAATGTAGCGGGCGGGCGGGAAGGTGACATTGAGACGGTGCATGACTAACGCACGCCCCGCCCCCATGTGACATCACAGCCAGTACAACGCCCGCCACAGTGGGGAGTGTCGGGGCGCACAATGCACCTCCTCCCCTCGCTAGTATCCGCCCCGGAGCCGCGGAAAAGGTGTAAAAGAGCCACATGCGGCTCTGGAGCCGCGGGTTGCAGACCCCTGGACTAGGACATGACTGGGCACCCATGCCAGTGCAAATAAATTTTTTGACCCACATACCTTCTCAGACTTGATAAGAAAGCAGTCAATAAAGTCACGGATGTTCTGAGGATCCAGCGTCTGCCTGTGTACTTTCACATTCTCACGGATGAAAGCACACAACTCATCAGTATCAGAAAAAATCCTTTGGTGCCTTCCAGGAAAGCAGTCTAATATTTTAGGGACAGCAGAGTACAGCTGAAATGAAGATGACACATACGGCCTTAAATATTATGAATCCATCTGGCTCCTGGTGGAGTACAGGATCAGGTTTAAGGTGCTGGTTTTAAGCTTTAAAGCCCTATACGGTTTAGGATCCTCGTACCTACAGGACCGCCTCTCCTGGTATGTCCCACAGAGGAACTTACAGTCTTCAAATAAAAACATTCTGAAGGTGCCAGGCCACAGAGAGGTTAGGCTGGCCTCTACTAGAGTCAAGGCTTTCTCAGTTGCGGCTCCAATCTGGTGGAACACGCTGTCACAAGAGACTAGGGCCCTGCGGAACTTGACATCTTTCCGCAGGGCCTGCAAGACAGAGCTGTTCCACCAGGCCTTTGGTAAGGGCGCAGCCTGACTCCCTCCCTTGGCAATCTGCACAGAATTTTTGCTTAATGGTTGCCATTAATTTGATTTTAATTAATTTTTATAATGAAATGTTTTTAGAATGTTGCATTATTTTATTGTTGTTAGCCGCCCTGAGCCCGGCTTCGGCTGGGGAGGGTGGGATATAAATAAAAATTATTATTATTAATTATTATTATTATTATTATTATTATTATTATTATTATAGTATAACTATGCCACAAAGATTCTGGCTGAAAAGTGATAAAGCA
Organism: Podarcis melisellensis; assembly: GCF_964234715.1. Lineage (NCBI taxonomy): Eukaryota > Metazoa > Chordata > Lepidosauria > Squamata > Lacertidae > Podarcis > Podarcis melisellensis. The sequence goes on from NC_138529.1 coordinate 39,212,883, forward strand.
GTTGTTGTTTTTAATCACTTATTTTGGAAATCCAGCAGGAACTGTTGAGCTTCTGGTTCATTTTACCTCATTCCTAAGAGCTGGGGATGATGGGGCTTCCCTTGAAGATGATTCAGAAATGTCAACTGGTCCTAAATCCAGATTACTGGTTCAGGTTCTGTTTAAGTCTCACATAACCTTTGTTTTTTAAAAGCTGCACATGTTGGCAATTTGTTTCTTGGCCCAATTCAATGTGTTAATATTAGTTTTTAAAGCCCTAAATGACTCAGGCTCCAACTACCTGAAAGACAGCTTCCTTTACTGCAGACTTCCTCAGGTGCTAAGAGTGGCAAAGGGGACCCTATTGGTTGTTGCACTGCCCTCAGAGGCTCATGGTCCAGAAAAAGGTATTTTCTGTGGCAACCTTTCAGTTGTGGAACTTCCTCTACACAGAGGTGTGCCTGGCATCTTCATTATACAGGATTTGACGAATGCTGAAGACATGCCTTTTCACTCCTGCTTTTGACATCTGAGGTGTATATAAGTGGTTTTCAACCGTTTTTAACTTTGTGTTTCAATTGTTGTAACCTGCCCTGGGACCTTAGGGTGAAGGGCAGAACAACAAGAACAACGACATCCTGGGTAGCTTGTTTTAACTGATGATTTGGCGTGGCTCCCCACGCTTGGCAACTCCTCCCACCAGGATACCTCTATAGATGTACAAATGTGCCTCAGTCTGTTCCAACACTCATTCTCACTTTCAACTGGAATTTCCCATTCTCCTGCAATTGGTGCATTTTGCACAAGTCTTTCTTCTATTTTGTCAACCGCTAATGTGGAAATGTCTGCCATTTTAAATGCATATCATATTGCACAATAGACAGACCTATCCCAGTAATCAACAATTATTTAAAATTAACAAAAAACGAAAGAAGTAAAGCTCCTGTTGGGACAGAAATTTATGTGGTTCCCTTTACTGATTGCGAGGTTTTATGAGGGCAGTAAATTTCAGGGGAGCAGTTTGCGATTCATAGCAACAATTCTCCCCTCCCCCACACCCTCATGGCTCTTTCTTCAGTAGCTTGGGTACCATTTTCTTACATTAGGAAAAACCTGTATGCTGCATTGTTCTGGGGTGTTGTGGGGATGGAAACTGTAGGGTGTAGCCCCTGTTGGTGACTGCCATTTTTTGTGGTGGCAGCCATTTCTCTCTTGCAATGTTCCACAGTTATATTGTATCCAGAGGGAAATGGTAGTCAGGCAACTAAAGGGGGTGTGGAAGCAATGGCAAAGTAAAAGGGGGGGGGGCAGGAAAGGAAAGGGAGATCCGCTGCTATTAGTAAACAGCCCAGGCAAGTCTTCCAACTTTTCTGCTGCCTGCCTTGCTCAAGGGTCCAGTTTCTCCCCTGAAATCCCTGGAACTTTGGGGGACCACTAGGGGCGTATTAGAAGATGGCTGACAATAACATCTCTCTGACCCACACGAGGTAAATTGGAGGCTGTGATGGGAGTAAATAGCCTCCCTACCCCCCCCCCCAGGATTGTGGTGGGGGACTGCCCTTGCCTGCTGTGCTCTATACACCCCCGAATTTGTGGGGATGGGGGCACTAGGCACAATGCCCTCCTGTGGGATTTCGGCGCTCCTGGATGCCATCTCTGATCCGTGCCACTAGCTGCAAGAACTTCAAAAGAAACAATTTGGATGAAGCAAATGCACATATTTCAAGGAAGAAGGGGGAGTAAAGACTGGTAACAGAAGAGATCTCTGATAAAACAAGACGAGTCAGAGGAACAAGTATAAATCATGAGAAGATACGCCAAGACTCAGTATGGCAAAGGGACTGATGGGGGAGGGGGAAAAAACTTTCCTTTCTTTCCTTTATGTGATTAAACAAGAATCCCCCCCCCTCATAAGTCAGAAATGTCATTTTAAGGACTTAAGCTGTGGATTTAAGGCTGTGTGGAGATAAACTTTTGAACCAAAGCATGTTTTAAGAAGAGCGTGGAATGTATAAGGGCTTTGGAATGACGCAGTTAAAAATTCTGTCGCCATATTGGGAAGTTCTGTCGGAGGACTTAAGTCTGAGAGGAGAAATAGAGAAATAGAGCTGTTTTTATATTGTGGGTGAAACTTCTCAGTGGGACTTAAGAACGACAGTTCTGTAATTAAATATGGAAAGAGTGCTGTTATCTATGAAGGCGATGATATATGGAAACCATCTTGATTTGAGGATTGGAAGAATGGAAAAATTCACACAGGATTATTATTGGTGTTTATTGGCTTAAGGAGACTATCAGATCAGAAAGAAAAAAGAGAAATTATATGAACAAGATGTGATGTGGAAACAGCAAGATAATACTGGATAGAATTATCAGTTTGGACTGATTTGGACATTAATGCAGTGGCAAGAAGATGATCAGAATCCCCCTTCGGATCTTGAAATATGGGTTCCCTCAACAAAATTCAAAATTCGGCTTTGTAATTCAGAATTTATGTGATTTGATTTGATTTGATTTGATTGGCCGGTTAATTTTTTTTTTTTAAAGAAATCATTGGAACTTCGTGATTGTGTCAATTTCCATCTCAATCCTGTCGAAGACATTTTCAGAACATTATTTTCATCTGATAGTTAGGCAGGCACACATTTGTGAACCCTTTGTGCCATCGTTCATGCTACAACAAGCTAGGTTTTGTTTTTCCTTTTCATGGTAGAAAGGAAAATGTTTGCAACACAGAAGGAACAACCTACCAGTCCCAAGAAAGATTGAAAGAAGACCATTTGGTTCTCTATAATGCGTTGGTGCTTTAGGAAGGTCTTGTCTGCGTAGTCAAAGCGAGTCCCAAAGATGACTGATGAGATCACATTGGAAACAGCGGATGTGATTCTAGTTGTTGGATCAAAGCCTTGTCCTGTAGGAGGAACCGAAGACAGTCAGCAAGGCCTGATAAAAGTGGAGCCCACCATCTTCAGACCCCAATACAAAATCAACTCTAAAAACTGTTTAAACAGCTTGAACCTGGTAGATTGCATTTCCATCAATCCCAAGAACCAAATGTTAAAGAAATTAAAAGTAGTAGTAAAATGCTGTAATCAAGAGGGCTGTGCACAGCTGTACCCCTGGCACCGACCTGATGTGAGGCCTGAATCTGGGTCCACAAATTGGCTCCGACACAATATTCAGGCAACCTGGGCAACACTCAAATTGTATCCAGTCCTAAGTAAATTCAGGGGGCTGTGCTAATTTTTATTTTTATTTTTAAACTCTAATTAAACATATTTTTTGGGAGGTGAGAGGCAGAAAAAAGAGGCACTGGGTTTCTTCTCTCCCCCCAACCACCCCCGCCACCTACCCCATCCATAGTCCAAATAATGAATCCCGCCCCCTCATTTCTCTGTCATAACATTCCGCTTAATTAACTCATTTGATGCCAATTCTGCTAGTATTGCCTGCAGCAGAGTTTCAGTTGGCTCACAAGGCCATGTTGACACTAAATAAAAATAAACCCAAGGAATGGAAATGTGTTGATGATTACATGGTACAAAGATGCTCCAACCAGAATCTATTGATGAGCATAGACTGAGCTGACAAAGACAAGAATTATGATGTTGAAGATGGAATTTTGAATAAGTTAGTAAGTATAAACACATTAGTATTACAGTGGTACCTCAGGTTACATACGCTTCAGGTTACAGACGCTTCAGGTTACAGACTCCGCTAACCCAGAAATAGTGCTTCAGGTTAAGAACTTTGCTTCAGGATGATTAGAGAAATTGTGCTCTGGTGGTGCAGTGGCAGCAGGAGGCCCCATTAGCTAAAGTGGTGCTTCAGGTTAAGAACAGTTTCAGGTTAAGTACGGACCTCCATAACAAATTAAGTACTTAACCCGAGGTACCACTGTATTAGTAAATAGAATCAAAGAAGCCATGCATGGGGGGGAGGGGAGTCACAAGTGTTTATGGGAAAAGGTGTAACAATAGTTGATTAAATGTGGATATACAACTGCAATGTTAAAGGCGAAGAATACATGACGAGTTTTATTTATAGTATTTGAATATTCAAAGTTATGTGTCTTACCTATATCATTTGAATATGTAACGTATATAATTAATTAATTAATTAAATAAATAAATATAAACCCAACCATTTTCACTGAAACAATTTGCACACAGTATAATCTTCAGTGTGCACACCTAAGAAGTGTAGGTAGACTGTCATAGGCATTACTGGATTAGTGGAAAATATTAAGCTGGAAGTTCAACACATGAGTTGGGGTTCACATGAGCGTGCAGAGAGTTGAAAGGACAAATGGGAAAAGCTTGCCTCTCTGCAGCCACTGAGCCCGACAGCCACATATTGTAACTATGTCAAAAGCTTACATACTATAGGTGCCCATTCCAATATACTGGTACAATTGAATAAATGCCCTCTCCTTGCCCTGGGATAGTGCTTTCTCGGTTTTATTTTTTAATGAGCTAGGTGACCTTTTGTGGCTGCCAGTGCCTCCACCAGGTAAACAGCTTCCTCCTGCACCCTTTCAGACATTGATCTCTTCCCCATTCCAAAGTCTCTCAGTGTCATAACTGTGAATCTGCGCAGCTCTCTCCATTGCATGTCACTAGAGTTGTCTATCCCTGGGAAAAAAGAGAGGAAGTTCATTCCGTCAGTTCTTGACCCAACAGGAACCAGCAGGAAGTTTCTACATGAAAAGGTGGTTCTGGTGCTTTCCACCTTAAAATTATATCCCCATTTGTAGTTACAGTTCAGCAACCAGTTGTTCCCATTCTCTCAATTATCCTGATAAGGTAGGCCACAACAGCCCAGTCCCAGGTAAGATCCTCCCCCTATTGTGTGGGCAGGTGGTCCCTCTCCCTACCCGGCCTGATCACCTTGGCAACGCCTCCCCAGGTGGGATTGGGCAACTGGTTGAGTTAGGCAGAGACCTCCAGGTATCCCACCTGGGGAAGATGAAGCCAAGCCTGTGGTAATGGTGCCACATAGGGTAGAGGGGGCTGCGCACGACCACGCAAAGGGCGCCCCCCATTTAATGTGGGGAGCGGTCATTCTCTCAATTATCCTGATAAGGTAGGCCACAACAGCCAAGTCCCGTGTTGTGTAAGGGATTTTTGCTCTTTGGTAGAGTAAGTACGTCCAGTTCAGCATACTAATGGGTGGCAGGAGACAGGACACACTGCCTTGCCTGACTCCAGGCCACAGTGTTGGCTGCTGTTGGGGTGGGAATGTGAAATCATGTCACCCATGTTCAGAATGGCATGCTTTGGCCCAGGAGAGACGTAGCAACATATACAGTTCCTATTTTCAGTTTGCAGACTCAATAAATGGATGATGTTTTGAGTGGCAAGTTTATATTTATGAGTGTTTATGGGCGGGACAGTTTCCCTTGGGGGGCAGGAAAGCAGCTTCTTTGGAGGGAATTGATTTTCAAAAATGGTTCTTGCTTGATAGTGTTTGTCTTTCTTTCTTTCCTAGACATGATGCTTATTATCATGGTTATACAAATAGCAGCTATAGAGAGGTCTGAGCAAAACTGGGACCATGGAGGTTAGACTCTCTCTACATGCCACCATGGTAACAAAAATCACCTCTCTGAGGCTTCTGATTGCCTCTTAAAAGCTCTCATTGGTGCACATGGGGAACAAATTGCCCTGAAATGCATATACAGCATTAGAAAGACACTTTTTGATGGTAAGTAGAGAGAGTCAAGCTTCTCCTTCCCATTGTCTATGCCCCCAAGATTACTCAGACTTCTTTGTGCTGGCTATTTATGAACACAAAGTTAATGGTACTCACACAACTAGTTTGGCCCTGAATTGGGGACTGCATTACAAATCAAAGTAAAGCTGAGCTATACATAAAAAACAGGAAGAAATAGCCTACCGTGGCCTTTGGTCATTCGATCACTGATGGGGCTGCTAATACGCCCACCAAACTCTTCAGCATGATCCATCAGAGCATCTTTTACCACATCAAATCCACAAAGCACGACCATAGGTTTGGGGCCAATCCAGACAGTGAATATAGGGCCATATTTCTCAATCAGCTGAAGACACAAAGACAGTGTTATTTAATTAGGCAGTGAAAGTTCCACTGGAGTAATTATCTTAAGGAACGGTTGCAATATCTCTTTGGGCACCTGCAGCTTGTTTTGTGCGGGGTTTTGCAGGCATATGCTTCAACAAGTCATTGATGCAGTAACAGTGCATTAGTGGCAGAATTCAGCTTTATTAGTTGTTCTGCAATACATCTCAGTATTATTACATTATTGCCATCTGGAGGGATACATTTATTTTTTTCATAAAATTTACATCCATGCATTGTATATACTGGAGTGCCACAAAAGACACACACACCTGAACATCTGGGCTATAACTAGCTACAGGATTTAAACAGGAAGCTATGGGACATGCACTGACTGGAACAAAACAGTGTGTCCACCTCAGGACTTTTGCAAGTGCAAACAGTATTCGAAATGGGATTGCGTATAACTACTCCAATGTCATCATGGGTATAGTGGTACCTCAGGTTACATACGCTTCAGGTTACAGACACTTCAGGTTACAGACTCTGCTAACCCAGAAATGGTACCTCAGGTTAAGAACTTTGCTTCAGGATGAGAACAGAAATCACGCCGCAGAGGTGCGGTGGCAGCGAGAGGCCCCATTAGCTAAAGTGGTGCTTCAGGTTAAGAACAGTTTCAGGTTAAGAACGGACCTTCAGAACAAATTACCGTATTTTTCACTGTATAAGACGCACCCGACCATAGGACGCACCTAGTTTTTAGAGGAAGAAAACAAGAAAAAAAATCTCTCCTTCTCTGCGCAGCGCCTCTTCAGCGAAGCGGAGGAAGAACAGAGCCCCTTCCATTTATCCTCCCACTTCGCTGAAGAGGCACTGCGCAGCTCTCCCTCTCTATACACGCTCCATAAGACGCACAAACATTTCCCCGTTACTTTTTAGGGGGGGAAGTGTGTCTTATGGAGCAAAAAATACGGTAAGTACTTAACCTGAGATAGCGCTGTATCATGAATGCGCATTGAAAAGGACATCTGGATGGCTTCTTGGAAAATGGGCTGCTAGAACGCTGTTGTTCCTGAATGAGGAGGAACCACATTTAGAACTGCCTCCATAAAAGAAAGAAAACCTTCTGAAATAAATCTTATGTTCAGCCCTACCAACTTCATCAAGTGTTTGATTCACTTTGCAAGACAGGTATATAAAGAAAAGAAATTTAGCTGCCCCTTTAACAGGTATGACACTGCAATAGGTATCACATCATACATTTCAGTATGATCAACCACTGCTTCATATCTCTAAAGCATAACCATATAATTATGTCCAGGCCAATCAGTGAACACGGGGCCATGCTTCTTGACGTGCTGCCTGGTTCTGCACAAACAGGGTTTTAAATTGTGTAAGAGTCTCCATGAGTAGTGGAGGGTTTTTCACATGTTATAGGTATCATGCAGTGGAAGGGACAGGGCTTGGCAATGTGCCTACACTACCTTTGACTGGTTGTGTTTGCACATATACCCGAATACAGCTAGCTTGCAACTTAATGGTTTCAGAATTCCATCTTGGAAACCACCCTGTGATCGGCAGATGATGAGCAGTATAAAAGTTTAATAAATAAATAAAAAAGTAAAAATCAAATGTATATTGCTGCTGCTGTGGTTTTTCTAAATGGATATTGTTATTTATTGTGATTCCTTTAATGTGCTCTTCAGTTAGGGTGCCTCCAGACTGTCATTATTTTGCAAGAGGGATTCAAGCACATACCATAATTTTGGGTCTGTGCAGTTAACATAATCCTAGTGCAATAAATCCACTTTAAAAAAGAGGACCTTTTGCTGTTTTGAAAGCGATGGGGAAATACATTGAAAAGCCTGGGATGAATAAATGACTATAAGCAACCTGCAAGCTAACCAGGATGAATGAAGAATGAATGAATCCTCATTATCATAGAACCACCTTGCAAGCAAATCAGAACAATTGTTCAATAAAAATATTTTTTAAGCTTTGTGCAAGCAAATCAGAATGAATGCTGAATAAACCAATGGTCTGGAGGGATCTTAAGTTGATTCAGGGAAGCTCTAAAGAGCATGAAAAAAAGGGACATGCCAACAGTAAACAAAAACCTAGTAAAATCAAGTAATAAACAATGCAAATAAAAATAAGGAAAGAGAAAGCAAGCAGAAATCTGGGCCTTTATTGTAAGGAAGAATGGAAAAGTATATAAGCAAAAGAGGGAACAATTAACCTTCTGTCCTTCCTCTACACATTGCTTCATTCCAGACAATGGTTGTTTATGCCGTGCCACAGGGACAAGGGAACAGAGAGAAACCGCAACAAGAAACGGCTTTACCTTTGAATAGTTATTGTTCAGAGGCATGACATCTTTCTGCAGCAGGTTCCCCAGGAAGAACCAGGGAGTGGGGCCTGGAGGTAGCTGACTTTTCTTCTTGTACATTTTTAAGGAATAGAAGATGAAGATGAAGAGAACCCAGAGAAGGAGCAGAGCTCCTGTTACAGCCACTTCCATCTTCCTCTGAGGCTCTTCTTTTGGTCAAATATATCCAGGAAACTACTAAAGAAGGACAAGGTGAAAACACAGCTGCTTATTAGAACCCCAGCCAAACCCCAACTTCAACCTTCTCCAAATAATCTTAGCTCCTTTATTTCCAGTATGTGTTCCATTAGGAAAGGTGGGTTAATCATCCACATAAGCTCTAGACCTGGGCTGAAAATAGGTTAATTTCTATGCTCTTCAACATCAAGGTTGGGTACAGACTTACATGTAACTGATATGAATGCTCATTTCCTTTAACACAGTCGTACCTTGGAAGTCAGATGGAATCCGTTCCTGAGGTCCGTTCAACTTCCAAAATGTTTGAAAACCAAAATGTGGCTTCTAATTGCCTGCAGGAAGCTCCTACAGCCAATCAAAAGCTGTGGAAGCCCCGTCAGATGTTCAGCTTCCAAAAATAGTTCACAAATTAGAACGCTATGTTCCAGGTTTGTGATGTTCAGGAGCCAAAATGTTCAAGAACTAAGCTATTCAAAAACCAAGGTCCAACTGTAATATATATTTTTAAACCACAATATCCACATTCAAACACAACTACCCGCCCAGCACCGACAACCTCACCCTTTTATCCATCCATGGGCATCCTAATGCTGGTAAGGATGATAGGCCAGACCCCTCGGTGAGTAGATTCCTAGTCAGATCTGAGCTGGCATCTCCTGATTTCAACCAGCGTCTAGAAGTAATTGCTCTACTTCGCAGCAAATAAATTCTGGAAATGCCACCAAGTTTTGACTGAAATCAAGTGAGCTACGCACCCACCCTGAAAGGAAATATATAACTCTCCACTGCCTTATCTACCTTTGTCAAATGTAGTGCAGCAAATCATACGAAGACAGAATAAATTTGGAGAGCTTTCATGGCCAATGAGCAAACCGACCTGAAAGTCACATTGAGCTTGCCAGTCTGGATGAACAGGAAGTGTGTTACAACACAGATAGTGAAGCAATCACCCTTGTGAAAAGAAGCATTAAATTAGACCCCATGGTACAAATAACCGATGTGCAATCGATAACTGCTATTGAAAACATTGTCAATATTTGGTGCGTTCATCCTTCATTTTCAGTCACAGTCAGTCACAAGTTTCTTACCCGATGCATTTTCCAGCTTGGACATAGGATATGGATGAAGGAAACAGAATATTTTTTAAAGTAAGTTAACATATTTGAGAAATACTTATTGTCATGCCTGCCTCTAGAACATTTTCGTATCAATTAAAAATTAGGACTAAGCTTTATTTGTGGAAAAACTCCTGGGTAATCTTATTGTGCCTTAAAATATTTGTGTTATCTCAACAAAACATATAACTAAACTTAGCAAAACGCTATGGTCCAACACACAGCCCAAGGGTCACATGCAGCCCTCAAGGTCCTTTTTGGTGGCCCTTGGCAACATTTGATGCCCCCCCCCTCAGCGCTCAAATTCCTTCCCAAAGCCAGGTAAGCAAGGCACTGGGATCTAGGAAGGAGGCATGAAGGCCGGCTCTGACAGGGTCCCAGAGTCCTCCTGTCTCCATCACAAAGCCTAGCTAGTGCTTTTCCAGCTTTGAGAAGGAAGTGAGGGGGCTCTAGAATGCTGCCAGACCCTCACGCCTTCTCCTTCCCAAAGCCTAGCACCACGTTTAGGCAGCATGAAGTTTGGTGGGAGGTTGTCAAACTTTGGGCTCACTGGCCCCTGCTGTGCTGCATGGCAATGAGTGACCCATAATTACTCTTGCAGTCCACTTGCAATCAAAGGTTGGACCTACCCATCCATGAACAACAGATGGGTAGGGGAAGAACTTTTCTCTCGCTGTGAAATTTAAATGAAACTGAAATTTAATCCAAGCCAGAGGAAGCAGGAGAAAGTTCAACTTTCCTCTCCTTCAAGGGTTCTTCCCCTCAAAGTATTCAAATTCAGCTGCAGAAAACTTTTTATTGGCATCTATAGCATTAAGTAACAGGTAGAAATGTGCTCTGTCAGTTCTTCCATGCACATCTTTTCCTGCATTCTTTCGACGAATGGAGGTGGGGGAGACAAGAAGCATATTTTGAGCAAGAAGCCCCAAAGGCAACTTCCTTCTCTCCACATTCTTCTGCTGCTACCCCACCCCCGACCCCAAGCAAGTAAACATGCTGACCTGGGCATCTTCTATATAATTATCTCTCACATTCTTGGTAGCTAAGCACAAGTCCCTGTGGCAACCCAGTTGTGTAAGAATAATCAGTCAAGAGAATAGACATATTTCTTTTGAGGGTGGGTGATAGCATTAAAAGTAAATTTTAAAGGCAGGAAGTAAAGACAGAAAGCAAGGCATTTTACTTGAAAAAAAATGAATTGCAAGAGTTGTGTGGCATGACAACATGACCCAGAGACAAAAGCAGTAAGGAATTTCTAAAACTGGTTCTCTTGCATAAAAACAGGTCATTGCAGAGCATTCTGAAAAATCACCATGAATGGGGTTGAAGTGGAGAATCACCATATATTGTATCCACACTGTCTGGAACTTTGGGAGATCAAGGCCATTCAGGTGATGATAAATCTTCCCGTTTCCCTCTCTATAGTAATCTGATCGATTCATGTGTGAAACACACCTGAGGGATAATGTAACCCTGGAATTCTGCACGACACATTGTGTCCTGTGGTAAGCTCTCAAGGGTCTCTTCTTCCTATCGTTGAACATCATGGACAACAGCCTTGGTATAGGGCATCTTCACCCTATCTTCCATGCCAGGGACATGGTTGGCACCTCCCACCTCATCAATCTATTGTTGAACTGTTGTTGTAACAAAAAACAACATTAGGAGCTCTATTTCCAGATTTCTGAAACCACTACACATCTGACACAGTGAAAACCAAGCGGAAGGAAAAGTAAAACTCACGCAAATTCTCCTACTGACAGGAGCCCATCCTTTAACACTTCGACTTTGCTTTTTACTTTAGGAAAATATTTAACTGGAGGGCATCCTTATGGGTGTTTTAAAAACTTTGTGTGGCATGTAGAACAGAGTGGAAACTTTATGCACTCCCCTCACACAATACATTTTTATTGATTGATTGAATTTATATTCCCACTCTTCTTTGCCATCTATATGGTAGGATGCTCATATCTCTGTTATTTCCAAACCTGGTAAAGACCAAGCCAGCTGGGCAAATTATAAGCTAATCCTGTAATTAATGTAGATGCCAAGGTACTAACAATAATTCTTGCCTGTAATAGTAATTTAGCCTGCAATATTAATACTAGAACATCAAAATCAGTTGGACTTTCCCCCCCCCCCAAGGCTGCTTTAAATAATAAAAAAACCAACACAGCTAAAAAAACCATCTGAAATATATATATATTTCTGATACACACACAGGCAATTTATTTTTGATACACTGAAAAATGGATTTCGTCACGAATTTACAGATTGGATTAGAATTTAATTTCATTCTTTAAAACCTCTTAATACCACCAAAGAACTGATATTATTGCATGTTTTTGATGCATGTAGAAATGTAATAATAATAATAATAATAATAATAATAATAATAATAATAATAATAACTACTGCTTTATTTTTTACTTTTTCAGGCATAACTAGATTTATTATTTTCCTAAAGATACCTTTTGTAAAACAAAAACAAAATATATTGACATAGTATTTCATTTAGCTATGATCCTTATTATACTTCAAAATTACTGTCACAGCCTTAATTCATAATTCAGGTAATTTACTGTTTTGCAGATACTGTTTTGCAGTATCTGCTTCACACACACTTGTATAGGTATTATCACTTGACATTCCATTCATTTTTGGACCTTGTTTTACTTCTGTTCTGTTTACTGTGAATAATTGGCATTGCATAATGGCCAATGTGTGGCACTGAAAAGTGAGGATAGGAACAATGTGTGGCACTGAAAAGTGAGGATTTGTTGTTGTTGTTTAGTCGTTTAGTCGTGTCCGACTCTTCGTGACCCCATGGACCAGAGAACGCCAGGCACCTCTGTCCTCTACTGCCTCCCGCAGTTTGGTCAAACTCATGCTGGTAGCCTCGAAAACACTATCCAACCATCTCGTCCTCTGTCGCCCCCTTCTCCTTGTGCCCTCCATCTTTCCCAACATCAGGGTCTTCTCCAGGGAGTCTTCTCTTCTCATGAGGTGGCCAAAGTACTGGAGCCTCAGCTTCACAATCTGTCCTTCCAGTGAGCACTCAGGGTTGATTTCCTTCAGTATGGAGAGGTTTGATCTTCTTGCAGTCCATGGGACTCTCAAGAGTCTCCTCCAGCACCATAATTCAAAGGCATCAATTCTTCGGCGATCAGCCTTCTTTATAGTCCAGCTCTCACTTCCATACATCACTACTGGGAAAACCATAGCTTTAACTATACGAACCTTTGTTGGCAAGGTGATGTCTCTACTTCTTAAGATGCTGTCTAGGCCTGTCATTGCCCTTCTCCCAAGAAGCAGGCGTCTTTTAATTTCGTGGCTGCTGTCACCATCTGCAGTGATCATTGAGCCCAAGAAAGTAAAATCTCTCACTACCTCCATTTCTTCCCCTTCTATTTGCCAGGAGGTGATGGGACCAGTGGCCATGATCTTCGTTTTTTTGATGTTGAGCTTCAGACCATATTTTGCGCTCTCCTCTTTCACCCTCATTAAAAGGTTCTTTAATTCCTCCTCACTTTCTGCCATCAAGGTTGTGTCATCTGCATATCTGAGGTTGTTGATATTTCTTCCGGCAATCTTAATTCCGGCTAGGGATTCATCCAGCCCAGCCTTTCGCATGATGAATTCTGCATATAAGTTAAATAAGCAGGGAGACAAAATACAGCCTTGTCGTACTCCTTTCCCAATTTTGAACCAATCAGTTGTTCCATATCCAGTTCTAACTGTAGCTTCTTGTCCCACATAGAGATTTCTCAGGAGACAGATGAGGTGATCTGGCACTCCCATTTCTTTAAGAACTTGCCATAGTTTGCCGTGGTCGACACAGTCAAAGGCTTTTGCATAGTCAATGAAGCAGAAGTAGATGTCTTTCTGGAACTCTCTAGCTTTCTCCATAATCCAGCGCATGTTTGCAATTTGGTCTCTGGTTCCTCTGCCTCTTCTAAATCCAGCTTGCACTTCTGGGAGATTTTGGTCCACATATTGCTTGAGCCTTCCTTGTAGAATTTTAAGCATAACCTTGCTAGCGTGTGAAATGAGTGCAATTGTGCGGTAGTTGGAGCATTCTTTGGCACTGCCCTTCTTTGGGATTGGGATGTAGACTGATCTTCTCCAATCTTCTGGCCACTGCTGAGTTTTCCAAACTTGCTGGCATATTGAGTGTAGCACCTTAACAGCATCATCTTTTAAAATTTTAAATAGTTCAGCTGGAATACCATCACTTCCACTGGCCTTGTTATTTGCAGTGCTTTCTAAGGCCCATTTGACTTCACTCTCCAGGATGTCTGGCTCAAGGTCAGCAACCACACTATCTGGGGTATATGGGACATCCATTTCTTTCTGGTATAATTCCTCTGTGTATTCTTGCCACCTCTTCTTGATGTCTTCTGCTTCTGTTAGGTCCTTTCCACTTTTGTCCTTTATTATGGAAATCTTTGTACGAAATGTTCCTTTCATATCTCCAATTTTCTTGAACAGATCTCTGGTTCTTCCCATTCTATTGCTTTCCTCTATTTCTTTGCATTGCTCGTTTAAGAAGGTCTTCTTGTCTTTCCTTGCTATTCTTTGGAAATCTGCATTCAATTTCCTGTATCTTTCACCATCTCCCTCGCATTTTGCTTGCCTTCTCTCCCCCGCTTTTTGTAAGGCCTCATTGGACAGCCACTTTGCTTTCTTGCATTTCCTTTTCATTGGGATGGTTTTCGTTGCTGCCTCCTGTATAATGTTACGAGCCTCCATCCATAGTTCTTCAGGCACTCTGTCCACCAAATCTAAATCCTTAAACCTGTTCCTCACTTCCACTGTGTATTCATAAGGGATTTGACTTAGATTGTATCTTACCGGCCCAGTGGTTTTTCCTACTTTCTTCAGTTTAAGCTTGAATTTTGCTATAAGAAGCTGATGATCTGAGCCACAGTCAGCTCCAGGTCTTGTTTTTGCTGACTGTATAGAGCTTCTCCATCTTTGGCTGCAGAGAATATAATCAATCTGATTTCGATGCTGCCCATCTGGTGATGTCCATGTGTATAGTCGTCTCTTGTGTTGTTGGAAAAGCGTGTTTGTGATGACCAGCTTGTTCTCTTGACAGAACTCTATTAGCCTTTGCCCTGCTTCATTTTGATCTCCAAGGCCAAACTTGCCAGTTGTTCCTTTTATCTCTTGACTCCCTACTTTAGCATTCCAATCCCCTATGATGAGAAGAACATCCTTCTTTGGTGTCACTTCTATAAGGTGTTGTAAGTCTTCATAGAATTGGTCAATTTCAGTTTCTTCGGCACCAGTAGTTGGTGCATAAACTTGGATTACTGTGATGTTAAAAGGTCTGCCTTGGATTCGTATCGAGATCATTCTATCATTTTTGAGATTGCATCCCAGTACAGCCTTCGCCACTCTTTTGTTGACTATGAGGGCCACTCCATTTCTTTTACGGGTTTCTTGCCCACAGTAGTAGATATGATGGTCATCCGAACTGAATTCACCCATTCCCGTCCATTTTAGTTCACTGATGCCCAGGATGTCAATACTTATTCTTGCCATCTCATTTTTGACCACCTCCAACTTACCCAGGTTCATGGTTCTTACATTCCAGGTTCCTATGCAATATTTTTCTTTACAGCATTGGACTTTCCTTTCGCTTCCAGGCATATCCGCAACTGAGCGTCCTTTCGGCTTTGGCCCAGCCGCTTCATCAGCTCTGGATCTACTTGTACTTGCCCTCCGCTCTTCCCCAGTAGCATGTTGGACGCCTTCCGACCTGAGGGGCTCATCTTCCAGCGTCATAACTTTTATATGCCTGTTGTCTTTGTCCATGGAGTTTTCTTGGCAGGGATACTGGAGTGGCTTGCCGGTTCCTCCTCCAGGTGGATCACGTTTGGTCAAAACTCTCCACTATGACCTGTTCATCTTGGGTGCCCTGCTCGGCATAGTTCATAGCTTCTCTGAGTTCTTCAAGCCCCTTCGCCACGGCAAGGCAGTGATCCATGAAGGGGGAAAAGTGAGGATAGGACCTGTGAAAAGTGAATGAGTAGACAGCAAGAATGTTTTTCTTTATGGAAGCGATGAAATATGACTCTTCAGCTGTCTGAAATATGACTCTTGGACGAACGGAAAAATCCACACAGGAATACAAATTTGTTTCAACCCGCTTATGGAGACAATCAGAGGCCACAAAGACAAAGAGAAAGGAAAAATATATGAAAACAACTAGAAGAGATGTGGAAAACAGGAAGAAAGGATTGGACAGAATTCTGAACATTACAGTATTTGGACAGATTTGTGGACTTTTAAAGCAGCAGCAAGAAGAGGATTGGATCCCTTTCGGAACTTGAAATATGGGTACCCCCAACAAAAAATTAAAATTAGGCTCTGTAATTCAGAACTTATGTGATTTGATTTGATATGATTGGTCTGTTAATAAAAATTATTTTAAAAAAATAAATCCGGCCTTTGGAAGGTCTGGGAATCAGCATGTTTTTACATGAGTAGAATGTGTCCTTTTATTTAAAATGCATCTCTGGGTTATTTGTGGGGCCTGCCTGGTGTTTTTACATGAGTAGAATGGGTGCTTTTATTTAAAATGCATCTCTGGGTTATTTGTGGGGCCTGCCTGGTGTTTTTACATAAGTAGAATGTATGCTTTTATTTAAAATGCAACATTTATTTAAAATGTTATTTGTGCAGTATAGGAATTTGTTCATTTTTTTAAAAAAAAAATAGCCCCCCCCCCACACACACAAGGTCTGAGGGACAGTGGACCTGCTGAAAAAGTTTGCTGACCCCTGAATTACAACCCAATGTAATGGGGTGTCAGATATTTTCACAGTTTAACAGCCATTTTAGAAGCGTGGGTCTTACTACTCATCCCCAAACATAGCAGCCTTAAAAATGTGTTATGTGGAAAACAGGGTTCATAAACATCTATATCCATTCAAAATGGAGGGTTTTAAAATAAATCATTCCAACTTAATAGAAAACAAAATTATGAAAGCTGGGTAAATTAAATTAAATGGGAAGTTTTTGCTAAGCTTAAAGACCACACTTCCCTAGCCAAACTGTCATTTTTTGTGATTTGAATATTCTGGATCTGCTACATACAATCTTCTTTATTTGTTTGAAGTCTAGGGCTACTGTACTTTTCTAATATCACACAGATGGATGAGCAAGGGGTCAAAAGGAGCAACATTTTATGAAGTCTTTTTTTTTACATTAAACTTATAACTATTTTTTTTGACAAAGTAATAATCATAAATAAATAAGTATAAAAATGTGCACCCCACCACTGAAATCATTCCGTTGTAACTATCCAACCCCACAAAATTTCAACAACTCTTGCGATGGTTTGACGCCTTTCTGTTTTAACAGTACAAATTCTACAAACACCTTCCATATCTCCTCAAAATCATTTCTCCTGCATATTCCCTGACTTACCTGCAATTATGCATAACTTCTTTTATCTTTATCATTAATATTTTGATTTTTCCAGTGTCCTAATTTCTTCCTCTATCTTTTTTATGTCTTCTTGTTTTTTCAATTTACTAGATTCCCAAATACTAATTCCCTTCATCATCGCTTTCATTGTATCCCATATTATTGCTTGAGTACTTTGTCCCTTCTCATTAATCTCCCATATGTCTAATAATTATTTCCCTATCTTATTTACTGTTTGACTGTTATTGAAGATCCTCGTGTCTAGCCTCCGTTTTATGGCTTCCTTATAATTTTTCTTTATTTTTAATACCATATTAACTAATGCGTGCTTGGTTATCTTTATTATTCCAATTTCAGTATTCATTATTTTAGATATTAAGTTTTTTGAAGCAAAGATGTAATTGATCGTTGAGTAGGACTTATGCATTGGTGAAAAGAATGAATAGTAATAATAATAATAATAATAATAATAATAATAATAATAATAATAATAATAGTGGCTTCCCCAGCCACTCTGGGCGGCTTCCAAAAAAATATTAAAATACTGTAATACATTAAAAGCTTGCCTAAACAGGGCTGCCTTCAGATGTCTTCTAAAAGTTTGGTAGTTGTTCTCTTTGACGTCTGGTGGGAGGGCATTCCACAGGGAGGGTGCCACTACCAAGAAGGCCCTCTGCCTGGTTCCCTGTAACTTGGCTTCTCGCAGTGAGGGAACCGCCAGAAGGCCCTCGGTGCTGTCAGGTAGAATGATGGGGGTGGAGACGCTCCTTTAGATATACTGGACTGAGGCCATTTAGGGCTTTAAAGGTCAGCACCAACACTACGAATTGTGCTCGGAAACGTACTGGGAGCCAATGTAGGTCTTTCAAGACCAGTATTATGTGGTCTCGGCGGCCGCTCCCAGTCACCAGTCTAGCTGCCGCGTTCTGGATTAGTTGTAGTTTCCGGGTCACCTTCAAAGGTAGCCCCACATAGAGCACATTGCAGTAGTCCAAGCGGGAGATAACCAGAGCATGCACCACTCTGGTGAGGCAGTCTGCAGGCAGATAGGGTCTCAGCCTGCATACTAGATGGAGCTGGTAAACAGCTGCCCTGGACACAGATTTGATCTGTGCCTCCATGGACAGCTGTGAGTCCCAAATGACTCACAGGCTGCGAACCTGGTCCTTCAGAGGCACAGTTACCCCCATTCAGGACCAGGGAATCCTCCACACCTGCCCGCCTCCTGTCCCCCCAAAACAGTACTTCTGTCTTGTCAGGATACAACCTCAATCTGTTAGCCTCCATCCACCCTCCAACCGCCTCCAGACACTCACACAGGCCCTGCACCGCCTTCACTGGTTCTGATTTGAAAGAGAGGTAGAGCTCCTGGATGCTGCCTGTGATCCGTGCCTCTAGCTGCAAGAACTTCAAAAGAAACATTTAGGATGAAGCGAATGCACATATTTCAAGGAAGGAGGGGGAGTAAAGACTGCTAACAGAAGAGATCTCTGATAAACAAGATGAGTCGGCAGAACAAGAATTAACCAGATGAGGACACACCAAGACTCGGAATGGCAAAGGGACTGGATGGGGGAGGGGAAAAAAACTTTACTTTCTTTCCTCTATGTGATTAAACAAGAATCCCCCCCTCCCTCACAAGTCAGAAATGTCGTTTGAAGGACTTAAGCTGTGGATTTATGTCTGTGTGGAGATAAACTTTCTAACCAAAGCATGCTTTAAGAAGAGCGTGGAATGTATAAGGGCTTTGGAATGATGCAGTTAAAAATACCGTCGCCATATTGGGAAGTTCTGTCGGAGGACTTAAGTCTGGGAGGAGAAAGAGAGAAATAGAGCTGCTTTTATATTGTGGGTGAAACTTCTCAGAGGGACTTAAGAACGACAGTTCTGTGATTAATGATGGAAAGAGCGATGTTATCTATGAATGCGATGATATATGGAAACCATCTCAATTTGAGGATTGGATGAACAGAAAAATTCACACAGGATTATTATTGGTGTTTATCGGCTTAAGGAGATTATCAGAAGAGATCATAAAGCAAAAAGAGAAAATGTACGAACAAGATGAGATGCGGAAACAGCAAGATAAGACTGGATAGAATTATGAACTTTGTTTGGACTGATTTGGACATTAACGCAGTAGCAAGAAGATGATCAGAATCCCCCTTCGGATCTTGAAATATGGGTCCCCTCAACAAAATTTAAAATTCGGCTTTGTAATTCGGAATTTATGTGATGTGATTTGATTTGATTTGATTGGTCGGTTAATAAAAAATATTTTTTTAAAAAAATTGTGGGACAGATGGTATTTTGTGGTTCGGTTTAGCAGGCTATACCCTGGATTTTGTGTTCTGCTCTTGATAGTGGGAGCAAATATTTATTATGGATAAAGGTGTCACAAATAAACAGCTAGACGTGTTTCCACAGGCAAGCAACCTGACTCAGTTTCTGTAAGCAGGATTGGGGAGGGGTAGCAGAGCACACCTTAAGCAGGCCACCTGCCCCTATTCTGCACACAAACACCCAAACACACACTCTCCATCCCTGTGGAGCTAGAATTGCCCTCATGTGCTAGAATGGAGGTACAAAGTGGTTCAAGTCACAGGGCGGTTTCCCCCTCACATGCTTCCTGGAAAATCAGTGGAGATGTTTGCAGTTGGCTTGATGCTAAAGTGCCTGAGATCATGGGGACTGAAACATCATTCTGATTAACTCTAGCCATTGGCATTTTCAAATGGAGATGATGGGAGTTGCCATACATCCAGAATTTCCTGGACATAGCCGGAATATGGCAGTCGCAGTGTCTGGGAAGATGCTTGAATATCCAGGAAAATCTGGACATATGACAACCCACTTGAAAAATCTATATTTTGGTGAATTTCCTTTAAAATAGTTCAACTTCATTTTTTTAAAAAACAACAACTTGGGGGGGGGTTCAACAAATTTACCAAGAAAAGCTGAACAAGTTTCACTTTTTGAAATATGGCAACCCTATGGGAGTTGTACTAGCAGCAATGTCTTCATGGCATATAGCGTCACTCCAGGGACTGATTTGTGTGCTTGTGGAATTAATGGATACCATTGGCAACCACTGAAATTACTCTGCTACAATTTGGGATAGTCAAGGGCTCTGAAATGTTCCTTTTAAAAAACAGTTTCAAGGTGCAATGACAGGGGCAGGATCCCCTTCCTCTATTTGTTAACTGGGGGGGGGGGGTAGTTTAGCTGCTGCCTATGATAGCTATTCGTCTGCTTTAAAAATGAAGGAGGCAGATGACATTGCTACTACTTGCTGCCATGGGTAACTGTAGACTCCAAACTATTGGAAGTAGATTTTAGGGCCCTGTTTCGCCAAACTGTCTAAATCCACCAAAATTTTGATTATTTGAATTTTCAGTCTGTTCCTTGGTAGAATGAAGTAAACCTTTAGTAGTTGCTATCACTTCCACCAGGCAATGGACCTCCTCCTGTATCCATTCAGCCATTGATTTCTTCCCCATCCCAAAGTTCTGCAGCGTGGAGAGAGTGAAGTGATGCAGTTCCTTCCATTTCTTTTTATTCCTGGTGCTGATCCCTGGAAGGATGTGAATATCTGGTCATACTGCTTGGTGAGCTGAGGAAAGTATTATGGAGGTGTATGATTCATTAGGCAGCTGCCTTAAAAGACTGCTACTAAAAAAATGTTTGTGATCTTAGCATGCTTTAATGGGAGGTATAGGCAGCACACTTGCATGCTGCTTCCTACGAGTAAGCAAAGTGAACTAAGTGGGACTTCCTTTTGGATAGGCATGCATATGCACAGTTAGGTTGTAATACTGTGCTCTACCATGCATGTTTTCTTGAGAGTGAGCACCAATGAACTCTGCGAGAAAACATGTATGGAATCAGAATGTACATCCCCTCACAGAGTTCAGATTCTCAGAGTTCTCTGGGAAGAGGGACTGATTGTTAAACCACTCAGGGTATGGTAGTTGTGTAACAGGAATAAGGGTATCCAAACAACTCTCAACACCCTTAACAAACTACAGTTCCCCAGGAGTCTTTAGGGGAAGCCATGACTGTTTAAAGCACCATAATAATGTTTTAAACATATAGTGCAGATGGAGCCTGATAGCTGAAGGGGCTTACTTGGTACCCCAGTTATAAATGCTCACCTTAATACAGGAAGACTCTTTAACCCAATAATGTAACAAATAGATACTGTCACACTAACCCAGTTTTTCAAGGGACCTATGGGGTGTCAGTACGCTCCAGAAGACCTACGGTTCTCATTGTTATTCTATTTGAGAAGAGTTAAACCACTTCCAAATTCACTCATGCACTAAGTGGCAAGAAAATGGAAAGTTAAGGTGCCTCAGGTTAATTTCCATGCCACATATAAGCAATGCACACTGTATACTGTATGGTGCTCATATACAGTAAAGAAAGGAAGAAGTCAGCAGGTGAATATAAATATGTTTACTGAGCCCAACATTTTTTTTAAAAAAAGAACTCATTTAAAAAATAAAATAAAGCAAACCTATAGCAACAAATTAACTTGAAATCTGATGAGGACTCCCGGAATATCACTTTCATTGAAACCCTACAAAACATTATATTACCAATGTTTTATTTTAATTTAACAAGAAGAAGAAACCCAGCAACACTCCACACCAACAAACAATTGTATGATCCAAAATAAAAATAGGGAATAGTGAGAGACTGCCAGGAAGTTGTGTATGTGTGTGTCTTACCTTTTGATATGATTTGGACAGATGCCTGAAATCTATTTGCAGGAGGTTCCCCACAAAGGACAATGGAGTAGCACCTGCTGGTAGTTGGCTTTGTTTCTGGTACTTTTTGAATTCCTTGTACATACTTGTCCAGGGTGGGACATGGTTGCTCCACATAAAAGACTTCCCTCTTGCAAGAATGCTTAAAGCTCATGTGTCCAAGGCAACATACACATGGATTTTCAGAGACACATATAACAGTTAAACAAATTTTGAGCTCGAGTGTGAGGAACTAGAAGAGCCAGTTTCATGGTGCTAAAAAAAAAATGTATGTGATGCAAATAAATCAGAGTGAGTGTTCATTAAATAGCTGGCTCCCCTGAAAACTCCTGGTGCTCAGAGAATGGGTGTAACATTATAATACTGACTATACAAACAGTATTCAAAGTGGACCTAGGACTGAAATCCAGAAAAAGGTAGAAATAGGAGGGTTCTTATATGCAACTTGGCAAGTGATGAGCAGAAGATGCAAGAAAAACATAGGTAGGACTGAGGAATGTTAGGGAAGTCCAAAGTTGATACAGTGCTGTCTTGAAGGAGTGTGGCTACCATTCATGGGGAAATGGAGAGAGAGATAAAAACTGTGTATGAAAGTGAAAATCTGTTACCTCCCTGGAAGAGCAAAGGAAGCTTCTTCTTTATGAGGGGACGCTCTTTTTGCAAATTGTCTCAGATGCCAAGTGTGGTGGTGCGCACAGGTATCAACAAAGAAGGGCATTAAACCATTAAAAAATCATAGTCCAAGATTTCTTGCACCTGTTTATCTAATATGTGGCAAGTTTCATGCCCCTCAAAGGGTCTACTATGCCCGTAATTTCATCCCATTTTACCAACAAATTAAAGGGGGAGGGGAGATACAGGTGTTTGCAGCAATTTGTTGTGAAGCTTTATAAACACCTTCAACAAGAAACTGACGTGTGATATTATCAAATGCTTTTTCTGCATCTGGAAACGTAACTACTCGTTCAAGATTTGTTTTTCATGCATAAATGAAGTTGTTGGCATTCGTCTGTCTCAGGAGACAATGGAGGAGTGCAACTTTGTGGGTGAAGTCAAACCACTGGAGGGTTACAGCACCTGCTGTGGCTGTTGAGACCAATAAGGAACAGATGCTGTATATAAAGGTGACCAGTTGAGCTGCTGCAGATGCACAGCTAGATTTATTATTTTTCTAATATTATCCTTCATTATGCAAAATCCATCTTGATCTATATGATTTTTAAATATGACCCGTTTTAGATTTTTTTTTAAAAAAATGCTATTGTTATAGACTTGTTACAGAATTCAATTTACCCATTTGTAATATCTCATTCTTCACTTTAGAAAGTTATTGTGCTAACATACTCCTAAAGGTCAAAACACTGAGATTCCATCTGCTCCCAAAGCTTTATTGATCTTTGCCCTTTTTACTGTATCTATCACTGGATTGATGCTTCTAATGTAGAAGTAGCTCAGTTGTGGTTTTCCAAGTGTTGCACTACAACTCTCAGCAGCCCCAGCCAGCATGATGTGAGCTATAGTTTGGAATATATAGTTTTTTCTAAGTACTGTGTGATTCAGATCTCCCAATAATCATATTCTTCCTACTTCACATATACTGAGAGGTATTGGCACCACCCATTTTGCTTTGTTGCTGTCACCGGATCATATTGAACGTCTGATGAATTTCAGTGGCAAGTCTCCTTTCATCAGGCCACTGTCCTCATACAAAGTAAATATATCCTTGTCTTTGGCATCTCCCACCAGCTGGAAGGTGAAGTTCTGGAGCAGAGCACCGAAGAACAGGAACAGCTCCATCCGAGCCAGGGCTTCCCCTGGGCATGCCCGTTTTCCTGGGTGAAAAGAAGGGGGCAGTGCTCATCAGTCACCAAATACCTATATAGTGCCCAAGAAACTCAGCCAACACATTTTGAAATAATGGAACTGCATAAGAAAGACAGCAGTGAGACCATTTCTCAAGTGGTCCTGCAATTCTCTGTTTCCACTGTGATATGAAGGTGAAGTGTTTCGGGCAATATCTTTTTGGAGATATTGGTCTCATGTCATTTTCTCGATTCTTTGGCTGATTGGTGGACTTCTATTCTGAGCATGTTATATAACACTAAAGTACTGCTTGGCTTATTCTCCTGCCAGAAAACACAATAATGTGGCCTCCGTCTGTGTGTATGTGTAAATCTTTGCTGAAAGCTACACATAAGCAGTTTCAGAGCAAAGAAATATAAAAGATTATGTGAGTGTGAGTTACTCTTTCCTCTCATTTCATCATGCCAACTCTCTTTCTTAACACAGAGCCCAAGTGGTTCCTGTAGGTAGTGGTCCAAAAGTTGGGAACTGAACTGTCCCTTCCTCAGGCTGATGCTTACAAATTTTCTGCTCAAGATGCAGGAAATGGAGGACAGATGCAGAGAGAAATGTCTTGTGGGTAGACAATCCCTCCCCAAACCTCTTACTTATCTCCTGGCAGCACTATCACTTCCTGGAGTCCAGCTGCCCACCCATCCACATGCCAGCTGCTGGACCCAACCCCACAATATGAGAATCTAGGTCCATAGAGTCACCTGCAGAAAAAGGCATGAAGGCAGCCCTGTTCCGGAACTGGCCCTTCTCATCCAAGAAGTGACCCGGGTTAAACTCTTCTGGAGTTTCCCACTGGAGAGGATCAAAGTGCACAGTTGAAATCTCTGCACAGACTGCCGTGCCCTTCAGGGAGAAGATACAGATTTCATTATTTGTTTCAGCTTCATAAACATAAGACATTCTGCCTCTGTTTCAGTGATCTTTGACAGTGACTTACCAATCCTACCATTCCTGGTTATGGGACATTTATCTGATTCTAATAAGTTCGTGACTCCATGCACATATTATATGCCTTCTGTTCATAATTTTGATACAGTATAGTGTTATAAAAATACTGTCAGTATATTATTAGCCGACATGCTGCTTGTTGTTTTTCAGAGTCATATACATAAGAAGCAGCCATCTTATGAGAGAGGCTGATTCCTAAAGTTGGTTGTCATATATAGAAACAAGTCATTGCACAGCATTCTGAAAAATCACCATGAATGTGGGGGTGAGGTTGTAATCAGCATATCTTGTCTCTGCACTGGCTGGGACTGTGGCAGACCAAAGTCATTGATGGGATGATAAATCCCTCCCTCCCCCTCTCCACAGTAACCTGATCATTTCACATGTGACACAAACCTGGGGGATAAGATAGCCCCGGAATTTTGTAGGACGTGTTGTTGCACGCGGGATGCTCTCAAGGCTCCCTTTTTGATATCGTTGAACCTCATGGAGAACAGCATTGGTGTAGGGCATCCTCACCCTATCTTCCATGCCAGGGATACGGTTGGCACCTACCACATCATCAATCTCCTGTTGAACTTTTTCTGTAAGAAAACAAATTCAGCTCTACTTCCAGAATTCTGAAACTCCTTCTCCTCTGACATAGTGATAGCCTTCAACATTCTCCAACCGGAAGGAAAAGTAACACTTACTGACATGAATTTGCATCCTGGCAGGAGCCCATTTTTAAAGATGGCATGCAA
The DNA here is from genome assembly GCF_964234715.1 of Podarcis melisellensis. Taxonomy (NCBI): domain Eukaryota; kingdom Metazoa; phylum Chordata; class Lepidosauria; order Squamata; family Lacertidae; genus Podarcis; species Podarcis melisellensis. The sequence goes on from NC_138529.1 coordinate 39,238,342, forward strand.
AGATGAAAGGAATTCGGCTTTTGTCCCCTTTGCTAAATGGGATCACCTTAGGTTACTAAAGAATGTGGGCTTTTTATCTTAGAGATGTTCATGAAATCATGCAAAACATGTTGAATAAATGGTGTGGAAACTTTATGCAATCCCCTCACACAATACCTTTTATTCATTCATTAAACTTTTATCCCACTCTTCCCCCCCCCCCAAAAAAAAGGAGTCCTGGGGTAGTAAATCAGGGTCAACAAAGGCAAGGGCTCAGGCATTAGGCTCAGGACAGAAAAGATAAAGTTCTTCTTTACATGATGCATATTTAAAAGTCATAATTTGCTGCCACAAGACAAATTCATGGAGCCATTAGAATCAGAGTGAAAACCTCTGTTGGGGAGCCTAACGTCTGAATACCAGGGACTAGGAGGACGGTTGCTTTGAGGGATGGAGGAGGAAACCATTTAAAACTGATTCATACACGGAGTTAGGCTCGGATAGGATCGCCTCTGGTATCCAGTGGCTACATCTGTCTAAGGGGCTGGCGCTAATGTAACCCACTGCTTTAGATCATTTTAGCAAGAGCTGAGGCAGGGAGCAGCCAGCATTATGAGCAAATAGCCTGTTCTCCTTTGTGTAAGGCTGTGAACCCTAAGAATAGCTCAGTAGTGAAGTTTCCTTAAAGTTTTAGGTGCAGTTATTCATTACATCGTAAGGTCCTTCTTTGTTGAAGTATGTGTTTTATAAAGGGATGTAAGTTTTAGTTCCTGAGTGCCAAATTCACTGGAGCGAAGTGATGTGGAGTTGAGGTGAATGAGAATATGCCCTTTTCCCTCCGGGAAAGATAAACATCAGTGTCCAGGAAGACAGAACATGAAGGACAGAACTCTGGGAGGACAGTACTCTATTGTCATATTAATTTATGAGAATTTTATCAATTTTTCATAAATTATATCATTGATGTAGTATCCGTATTTATGTGCTGGTTACTTTTGGAAAATTGGAGATTACAGTCTCTGCTAACCCAGAAGTAGTTCCTCAGGTTAAGAACTTTACCTCAGGATGAGAACAGAAATCACACGGAGGCAGCAGGAGCCCCCATTAGCTAAAGTGATACCTCAGGTTAAGAACAGTTTCAAGCTAAGAACGGACCTCCAGAATGAATTAAGTTCTTAACCTGAGGTACCACTGTGTGGGAATAGATCGGCTGACCTAGGAGAAGACATTTTGTGAGCAAGTTGTACTGACTGTGCAGTTTTAATGTTTGTTTGTTTTTTCTTTCTCTTTACAATTACTCTTTCCACCTTGGAAAGGCAGAGCCTTTCAGTCTTTTGGGCAATTTATGTACCTTGCATGTGTGGCAATCTAGCCATCACCAGAAGGGCACAGCTCAAAACTTCACTTGTGGACAATGACCCAGCAATAAAGAGTTCCTGCACAATCACAATAAGCTCCTCTTTGGTGTAGATGGCCTCTGGATTGGTTTGGTCCTGTAAAAAGGAAAAGGAAAAAGAGAAGAATTTAAAATATCCATTTGAAAGAGTGATGGAGGAAGTGAGACATCTCAATAAATGTAGTAAATGGATGGAGCACAATACTTGCATGGTTTATTGCAGTGTAAGTACAGTGTTGTTGTTTTTTAATTGAATATGCCGTATTTTTGGCCCTATAGGACGCACTTTTCCCCCTCCAAAGATGAAGGGGAAATGTGTGTGCGTCTTATGCGGCGAATGCAGGCTTTCACTGAAGCCTGGAGAGCGAGAGGGGTCGGTGCGCACCGACCCCTCTCGCTCTCCAGGCTTCAGGAAGCTATCCGCAAGCCTCACGCGCCCGGTGGGAGGTCCCACCGGGCACGCAAGGCTTGCGGGCAGCAGCCTGCAGCCCGAAGCACGGGGCGTGCTGTGGAGCACGCCCCATGCTTTGGGCAGGTGTCCGCAAGCCTTGCACGCCTGGCGGGAGGTCCCACTGGCGCGCAAGGCTTGCGGGCAGCAGCCTCTTCTGGGGGCTGGGGTCGGGGGAAGCTCGGGCTTCCCCTGTGCCAGCCCCACGCCTAGGGAGGAAATAATTTTTTTTCTTTATTCCCCCCCAAAAAAAAACCTAGGTGCGTCCTATGGGGCGGTGCGTCTTATGGGGCGAAAAATACGGCAGTTTTATTCAGGGACATTTCTCTAGAAAAAGGGGTGCTGTTTCATGGAGTTGCATCCTCCAATTACATACAAATGAATATACCCCCCCCCAAAAAACTACTATACTCTATCAAATAACTCATTAATTATTTGATATGGTGTTTATTTGGGGGGGGGTATATTCATTTGTAAGTAAGATCAGATTTTCAAATGATGCTAAAGGTCTTGTGGCATTTAATGGTCAATCCAATCCACTCAATCTACTTGCTGATCCAGAGGTGTTGCTGAAGGAGGGCATTGGGGAAACTGAAGCATTAGGCAAGCTGACCTGATTGGTAAATAATAAAAGTAAATCATAATTGTTGTGTCTGAATGCACCACCTGACATTAAGAATGTCAAACTCTGGAGGGTCTGAGACATCTCAGTCTTTTCCATGCAGTAACTCAGAAGGAACACAAAACCTGCATGGCTTATTGCAGCATATCTATAATGCTGAAAATAAAAACATAACTGAAAACCAAATAATAGAACCATAAAGAAAACAATCCCATGTATAGATATAATGATGGGCATTATTTTTTCATCTGCTCTCCTGTGCTTGGTTTGATGTCTAAATAAACTTGAGGGAAGATGCCCCCACCTGAGATTAGCCTGGAGATCATCACAATGGCCAACCACCACAGCCAGAATGCAGGATCAGAATGGGGGAGGGCAGCAGCCATATGAGACACTTTCAAATGTAGGCACAAACAAGAGACATCTCAGAAGCGTGGAGAAGGGTAATTATATAACCTCCTACCTTCTCTGACTTCATAAGGAAGCAGTCAATATAGTCACGGGGGTCCTGATAATCCAGGGTCTCTTTGTGGGATTCCACCCTCTCATTGATGAAAGCATACATTTTTTCAAAACTTCCTAAAATCTTTTTGTGCTGTCCAGGCAGGTAAGGCATTATTTTCGAGAACACATTATAAACCTGGAACAGAAACAATACATAACAACTATATATTGAATTTATCATTTTAGAACTGCCTGCTGAGTCTATGGATTTAGGGATGTTGGAGAAATCTACTGCAAAATGTTTGCAATCCATGGCTCCTTCAAGAGGAATGACAGGATTTAAATTTAATAAACAAACAAACAATTGTAAATAAATCCTCTCTCCTCCTCCTCTTCCTCCTCCACTTCTTCTCGGTCTCCTTTATTTACAGTCTACTATAGTTACATATTCATTATCACTAGATCCTGCCCATATCCACTGAGGCAGAAATCCTAACTATGCCTGCCCAGAAATGAGGCTTACTGAATTAAACTAGGCTTACTCTGAGGTATGTGGGGTTAGGATCGCAGCCCTAATCGACTTCCTACTGTGAATTGTAAAATAAAACATTGTTTTTAAAAAAGCAAATGCATTGTCCTGCTTATTCTCTGAAACAAAATAATGTAGAAATAGGTTCTAGATCTTTCTACAGCAAAGACTCATTTAAAATAATGTTAAGTTAATTGTACCTTGTATGCAAGTCTGGCCCATCCATGAAGTGGAGTGAAGCAGGTACCTCAGGTGGTACTTGAAGGGTACCCTCCTTATATGTCCTGCCCACCCCACTCCTTTCTCTGCTGGCTAAGAATTCACCTTGTTTTGTCTCAAGTCATGAAATGGGATGCACCACCCCTGCTTGAATGTTTTTGTGCTTAGTTGATACATGTACCATACATATTAACTCTGAGTAGACTAGAAACCAGAACACTACGGAGACAAGTTCAGTGGCAGAGCAGCAGGTTTGCACGCAGTAGGGCCCAGGCTCAATCACTGGCATACAAGGAACTCAAGAGTAGCTTGTAGGAGCCATGCAGTCTGAGCTTGTAGCAACCAACCCATACGTCCTCACATGCTGAGCTTCTCAGACAGACCAGAGAGAAACAAAGGGTTAATTGCCCAGTCTCTCCCACACTTCTACTTATCTTATGCCTAGAAAGCACAGCTCCAAGCAGATTTGCACTTGGCCCATTCTTTCTAGGCACAGGTCTGACTGGTTCTGCCTTTGCCCTGCTGATTCCCCCCAGGAAACCCACTCTTTAGTGCTTAATCAGAACAAAGACTCTCCTCCCTAGAAGAGAGGGGAGTGGTTGTGGGCAGGAGCCCGAGCTCCGCCTCCCCCACTCACCTGGCTGGCGCCCACCCCCATCGGCAGGCACCCAACCAGATGCCTCCGAGGGGGCGTTTTCAGCAGCCTAAATGCTGCGGCGCCAGCCCCTCCTCGGCCTCATTCTCCTTCGTCCCATCACGAGTCACGCACCCTCCACTCCCTTTGAGCTCAGGGCCTTAAATTTTTCCTATGGACCTTAGGTTGGTCACCCTGGTTGTCCGGTGGGCCTGGTAGGAATTTTTCCATTTGGCATTAGGCTTTTTCGTTTTTTCGCCTACCTCGTAGCAATCGTCACAACTTTCGTGGTATTGGTGGGTAGGTTAGGCATTGGAAAAATGTGTTGTGGTGTCGAAGAGCTAGGTGTGGCCATCGCCTATGCCTTCAGTATTTGGGGTATTCCGTTATAGGAATCTGGCGGTCGTGTATTCTGTCTGATGCCTGTTTGGCGGGAGGCCATGGCACAACCCTCAGTGACATCAGGGGAGAGCCTATAGTTGGATGAGCACCAACAGGCTCCACCTACTGGTGAATAAACCCCCTTTGATTTAGACATCCAATGCCTAAGCCAATACCTTTTCATTGCTGTAATCAATAAAGTTGTGGCCTTTTCTTGCCCATTAACCTTATATTTCGTGTCCTTGTGTATTCATTTCACATTGCGGGGGTCGGGTCCTCGAACCACAAACAGCAGTCTGCAGAAAACCTGATTGCTGTTTGTTCCAATTCAGTACCAAACAATGGGTGTTCCTGGGGGAAAGTGGTGGGGCAATCTGAGGTGTGGATAACCTCATAGTTGTGAGGGAAGCTTTTTAGTGATATCAATTGAAAGGCAATCCATGATAAGAATCAGTGCCATTTTTCTAGAAAGAGAGGCACCAGAACTCACCATGAACACCTTCCTTGTTCTCTTAGAATGCCAATAGCACGCACTTGAGAGGTGCCAGAACTGAGTTTCACTGAGTTCCAGCTGAAGAAAAGCCCAGGTAAAAATATTTTCCTTATACTCCCTGGGAAAGGGGAGTGTCCAAGTTTCAAACTCATTTCCCCTGCCCCAAGCAGATATTCAGCTCAGCTCTGACTGCCTTTACACCCATATAAAAAACCTTCCAGTAGCACTTCTGTTTCAGTGTATCTGAAGAAGTGTGCATCCACACGAAAGCTCATACCAATAACAAACTTAATTGGTCTCTAAGGTGCTACTGGAAGGAATTTTTAAATTTTGTTCTGACTATGGCAGACCAACACAGCTACCTACCTATAACTAGAACCCTTTAGATAAGCAATCTTTTGATAATGAATAACTGGGAAAATTCACCACTAACCCGGGGAAGTCCTCCACCAACATGCCTACAGAAGAATTTCTCTAGGTCTGTATTTTGAGTGGTTAATTTGCTGATGCTTTGCAATTAAAGCCAAGATGTATGTGATATTGTGTCATGTGGAATTTAATGGAGACAAGGATCAGAGAAAGTGGAAAAGGTAAAGGGGAATATACCCCAGGGTGCACCTGGCTTATACCAGGCCTATGTCCATTAAGATGAACCAAGGTTCTGGGTCCATGGGATATACTTGTAAGAAGGAACAACATACCTGTCCCATATAACTCACAAGGTAACCCACAAAAGCCTCCATGATATGCAGCTTCTCCAGGAAGACCTGATCTTTGTACTCAAAGCGACTCCCAAAGACAACAGAACAGAGCACATTAGAAACAGCAGTTCTCAAGTGTTTTCTTATATCAAAGGCCTGCCCTGCAAGAGCAAAAGGACACAGTCAAAAGAGTTTGGCAAGGTGGATATTCTCTCCCTCTGCCTGCACGACAGAATAACGTAACGTAAACCAGAATTCCTTGCACAATTGAACCTGACACATGGTGCATTTTGTATTTCCCTTATACAGTGGTACCCTGCAAGACGAACTCCTCGGAAGACGAAAAACTCGCTAGACGAAGGAGTTTTTCATTTTCTTAGCCGCTTCGCAAGACGCATTTCCCTATGGCTTGCTTCGCAAAACGAAGCTTGCCCCGCAAGCTCCGGGGATAGCGGGGAAGCGCAGCGCGTCTTCCCCGCTGTCCCCGGACCCCTTTTGAACCAAGGGGCGGCAACGGGGAGAAGCAATCTTCTCCCCTCCGCCCCTTGCTTCAAAAGAGGGGACAGAGGGGAAGGCGCGTGCGCCTTCCCCTCTGTCCCCGGAGATTGCGGGGCAGGCAACGGGGAGAAGCAATCTTCTCCCCACTGCCCCTTGCTTTAAACAGGTCCGGGGACAGAGGGGAAGGCACACGGCGCTTCCCTTCTGTCCCCGGACGGTCTTCATAGGAACGCATTGATTGATTTTCAATGCATTCCTATGGGAAACCGTGCTTCGCAAGACGAAAAACTCGCAAGAAGTAAAAACTTGCGGAACGAATTAATTTCGTCTTGCGAGGCACCACTGCATTAAAAGATGATTAAGTTCCTTTTACATGGAAATGATAGTATCAGCAGCCCCTGTATTCCCTTTATTTAGCAAGATGTAAATGCAGCTTAACTGTTGAGGATAACATTATGGACTCCCCAAAGGAGGAAGATGTGCTACCCCATATCTGTGGTCAAGAATTCCCTGCACAAACAGAGCTTGGTGCATTCAAGGTGTACCTTACAACTCAGCCAAGTTCTTTAATAGGAATAAATTCATGAACACCTGTGACATAACTAACAGAAATCCCACTTTCTGGGACTGTTCCTGCCCTGAAGGACGTCAAAAATGTGTTTGCAATAAGGATAACTTGGGAATACCTTTTGTGGTTGCCATTGCCTCCACCAGACAGAGAACTTCTTCCTGCACCCTCGCGGACATCGCTTTCTTCCCCATTCCAAAATCCCGCAGGGTGCTGAGTGTGAACCGGCGAAGCTCTTTCCATCTTTTCACAGATCTGCTGGACAGTCCTGAAAGCAAACAGGTGAAGACCCTTCCATTAGAAAGAGGTTTTCTCAGCAGGAAGTTTCTACATTGTGGCACTTTGTCCATTCAGACTATATTCCCATTTGTAGTTGTATCAAGCCATGGGTGGTTTGTATGTAACTTTGTATCACATAATAACAGTGCTGAACTATAGCGTGAACATGTTGTGTCGTTTCTCCATATTGTTAAATGGTGCTGGAGGAGAGAGGACAGGCAAACTCTTCTATGGGTCATGTCATATCACGGCTTTCATTAAAATATCTGTTATGGGCAAAATGTTGGATTTGGTAAAAGAATAAAATTTCCTAGATGCCTAGATCCAGGTTTGGGGCAAGTACTCTTTGGTAAGAGAGCCCCCAGCAGAGATTTAACATCACAAAACATGCAGCAAAGTAAAGCATGGGAATAGGCTTTTGGACCTTGAAAACATGCCCTTCTAACTTCTTTCCAAATTTTCCCAGCTATATGCTTATAAGTGGTAAGGGAAGGGGAAGAACAAAGAGTTTGGTAGCCCTTCCTTCCAAGCTGAGCTAGCTAAGCTTGGCATGACAGCTGACTTTATGATCTTAACACCTTCATGTGTTTAGAATTAAGCATGTTGGTTATTTGAGACTGACTATATCCCTCACAGGACGCGGGTGGCACTGTGGGTTAAACCACAGATCCTAGGGCTTGCCGATCGGAAGGTCGGTGGTTCAAATCCCCGTGATGGGGTGAGCTCCCATTGCTCGGGCCCTGCTCCTGCCAACCTAGCAGTTCGAAAGCACGCCAAAGTGCAAGTAGATAAATAGGTACCGCTCCGGCGGGAAGGTAAACTGCATTTCCGTGCACTGCTCTGGTTCGCCAGAAGCGGCTTTTTTAAAAATGAATATTTATTAGCATTTTCAAAAAAGAACAACACATATAACAACAAAGACAAAAATAAACAAAAAAATACAAAAATCCAAAACTTAAAAATAAAAACAATTAAAAACACCTGAAAGTTCAAATTCTTATTTTCTTTTAACTTGTTTCTCAGACCTCCTCACACCTCCCCTTCATGTATTCCAATTTAAATTATTGGCTCAGCAAATCCTTAATTTACTTCTCCATTTTAACTTAATTTATTCTAACATATTATTATTTTATTTTTCTTCTTTCTTCCATTTCTCCAATTTATATTTACAAACCTTATTTTCATTTAATTTAGCCATTAAAAAAATATCAATTTTAACTTAACCAAATTTACACATCAATATTTATACCTCATTATTTTTTCTTAAACATTTTAAACATTTTTCCTAAAGTCGACCAAAATTTCCCTTCCACATCTTTCCCAATTTCCATACCGATAGCAAAGCAAAGTAAAAATAAAGCAAACTATATTTATATACCCTTTGGATTCCCAAACTCCACCCAGAAGCGGCTTGTCATGCTGGCCACATGACCCGGAAGCTGTACGCCGGCTCCCTCAGCCAATAAAGCGAGATGAGTGTCGCAACCCCAGAGTCGGCCACGACTGGACCTAATGGTCAGGGGTCCCTTTACCTTTACCTTTACATCTCTCATAGTAAAGGAAGAATTCAGTTCAGGGCTCTTATTTTGGGTGGGAAACTCCTGTTTGCGGTAACATCTAGCTCCACCTGAGGTTGAAAAAGGGAGGGCTCGATGTCTGCTTATTCCTCCTTGGAGACCCCTGAAAATGAAGACTGCTTCTCCCATTAAAATGGAAGCAATAAAAAAAATAAGCACAGGACTCCTACCTACCTTTAAAATGGCTCACTGTATCACTGAAAGGCAAGGCAGGACGCCCACCAAATTCTTCAGCATGATCCAACAGAGCATCTTTCACCACTTCGTATCCACAGAGTACCACCATGGGCTTGGGACCCAGCCAGACAGTAAAGATAGGACCCCATTTATCATAGAGCTGATGGTAGAATTTTAAAAAAGCATGGATTATTAGGCAACACCTGTTCCGGATATATCAGTGGTGGCTGTCCCATTATGGCAACCAGGGTTTAGCCCTACCAAGTGAAAACCCAGCAATTTATTTTTAAATCCCCCCAATCTCAAAGCTATAGTCTTTTTTGTTCCACACACTCTCCCATTTCCATGAGTACTGGATACTTTTCTGTCAATCAGCTCTCTGCACCACTCAACTAACCACAATCCAAAAGTGTTGCTCTAGCTAGGAGGTCCCACACTTTTCTTTCTCGAAGCAGAAAAGCCTATTTTTATTTGACCTAGCTATGCAATTTCCCCCCTTTCATCTACTGACATTATTTCAATTCAACCAAGATAACTGAAGGCAAATGGCCTGATAATTTGATAGTCCCAGGGGCTAAGTGTTCTTTATTACTGCATTTGCAATAGTTCAAGATAAAGCCTATTTGAGAAAGAAACTGCTTTTGCAATTTTTATGGATGTTTATTGTTTGACTTGGTGATATTATCTTGTGTTGATTGCCGTAGTCATTGTATCACCACCCTGTTCCTTGTTTTATCAACAAGAAGTAGGGCAGCAATATGAGATTCTGCACATTTTAAATTGGAATGGAGCTGTGTGAAGAGAGCCTATTGGAAAGCGAAAGGGTGTGGTGGTCAGACATATTTGAGTAACTGAAGAAAAGGGTTTAGAAACAATGTGGGGCTGTTAAAGGGAAGGAGGAGAAAAAAAGAGAGGAGTTGATGAATCAGCCAAAGAAATTGCTATGTGAATTACTAAGTGCTGAAGACATTTATTTAAGCACAGATCAAGGGAAGAATCAGCAGACAAGTGCTGATTAATAAGGATTTGTATATAAAGCTGGATGGATTAATTGCAAAATGAAATATGAGTGAATGAAATGATCTGGTAAGAAAAAAGTAAATGAATTTAAAGCGACCCTAGGGAAAATTAAGTAACTTATAGAAAAGAAATATCAACTGAATTCTTTTGGAGAAATGGGTCAGGGGAAAGGCACCTACACCAGCCACTTCTTAACTCACAAAGAGAATGTTCTGTTCACAGCAGAAGGGTGGCTGGGTGACTATCCAGTCCTGGGACCCAAGGAAATATCTTCATGTTTAAAGTTTAATATAGGGGGCACTGATCCAACAGGAACTGAGCAGGAAGAGCAAACAGTCTGTCAATCATTATGGATGTTTATGGGGATATACACTGAAACTTTTTCAAGGGCATCATAGGAGGCTATTGACACTGGTCATGTGTCTCAGTCAAGGCAAATGCACAGCCTTGATCAGGAGGGCTAAACCAGTCAAGAGAATAAGACAGTGTGAACTCTGCTACTGCAGAAACATTTATATTTATATAAACGTTTACATTTATATACCACCCCTATCTTCCAAGGAGCTCAAAGTGATGTACATGGTTCTTCTCCTTCCCATTTCATTCTCACAACAACCCTTTGAGGTAGTTTAGGCTAAGAGATGGTGACTGGGCCATGGTCACACAGTAAATTTCATGGCCGAGTGGGAATTCAAACCCTGGTTTTCCAGGTTATAGTCCAATCATTACACACACACACACACACACACACACACACACACACACACACACACACAGTGTGGACTGTGCTAGTGCTGAAACGTTTAAAATGAACTGACAATGTAGGAATACCCTGAATTTCCACTCAGGGTGAATGAGAGAATGAGCAGCCAGTTGAAATGCATTATTTAGAGCTTGGCTGAAACTTTGGGGCCAGCTTTTTTTAACCATTCTGGCGGGGCAGGGATAGAAATTCAGATGATCCCAAATATTAGGGGCAGGATAACTTTGGTGAAATTTCTGTGTGAGAGCATTCATAGTGTTCACCATATTTAACGTTTCTGAGGTGTCTGAGGGATTTTTCATATCTGAACCCCTTTAGAAAAAGTATTTCTTCAGGAAATGGAAGTCTTGCACAGAGGAGAAGAATGAATAGAAAGACAAACTCCCCCCCCCAAAAAAAACCAAGGCAGACTACAAGTAATGCAAAATTAGAATTTGAAGAGCATACCTCTGAAAACATTAAGAATAAGACCTATTTAAATATCTAAAAGTGGGAAATTAGCTAGGGAAGAAGTTCAAATATCTATTTATTTATTCCATTAATATACCAGCATTATCTTCCAAGGAACTCAAAGTGATGTACATGGTTCTTCTGCTCCCCATTTCATTCTCACAACAACCCTGTGAGGTAGGATAGGCTAAGAGATGGTGACTGGCCCATGGTCACCCAGTGAGCTTCATGGCTGAGTGGAAATTCAAACCCTGGTTTCCCAGGTCATAGTCCAACACTCTAACTATTATGCCACACCCAAAGGGTTTAAAACATGTGCTAAGACAGGAGAAATGAACTCCAGAGAACCTGAATGAATTCTTTGCAGATGTATACATTGTTAAGGTGTAGGGCAGATACATATACCTGAGCTTACTTTTTTCTAGGAGCAGGTTTGGCCCTATCATGAGGCAGAGAGAGGCAGCGGTCTCAGGCAGCAAATATTATGGAGCAGTGAGTGGAGAGAGCGGAGAGTGTACATGCACTAACAGAGGTCACTGCCCTGAAGGTGCTATGGAGAATGTTAAGATAAGAGTCAATGGCATGCTGGACTTTTGTACATCGAACAGGACGGGGAGGAGGCAACTTTTGCCTTTTGTTTCAGGCAGCAAAACACCTTACGAAGGAAGTCTACAGAATGGAAGCAAATAGGGGTGGCATTGAAACGGGCAGGTTATTGTAGAACTGGAAAGTTGCCAACAAGGACAATTAAAATCATCAAGAGGCTGTGCCTCTAGGAAGAAAAATTAAAACATTTGGAGCTTTTTGTGTTTAGGGAACAATGTACTAAGAGGAAACATAACAGAGGTGAATCCAATTTATCATGGTGTGGGGTAAGAAGACTAGTTTGCTTTCCTGGCCCAGTGAAGCGGAATGGTGGGACAATCAGGATAAGCACAAAGAGCTCCTTCTCAGAGGCAGTACTACCGCAAGATGTCTGGATGGTCATCAACTTGGACAGATTTTAAAGTGGATTAGACAAATAAGGCTATCAATGGCTGCTAGGCAAGATGGTGATACATTACCTGCAGATGACACATAGTATGCCTTTGAACATTAATTGCTAACAGGACAGCAACATAACACCCCCCCCAACAGCATACAAATTGATATGGCTAATTTGACCCAACAACCCCTCACGCTCTCTCTCTCACACACAAACAAAACTCACTGTAATCAACCAAATGCAACCAACCAGTCTCTTTCGCTGCCAACAAAAAAGAAATAAATGAATACAGTAGTACCTCTGGTTACGTACTTAATTCGTTCTGGAGGTCCATTCTTAACCTGAAACTGTTCTTAACCTGAACCACCACTTTAGCTAATGGGGCCTCCCTCCGCTGCCGCGGCCAAGTAATTTCTGTTCTCATCCTGAAGCAAAGTTCTTAACCCAAGGTATTATTTCTGGGTTAGTGGAGACTGTAACCTGAAGTGTATGGAACATGAAGCGTATGTAACCCGAGGTACCACTGTAGATGCAAGAACCATCCATGTGATGCTAACACAAAACCCCACACATACACTATGCAAAAGATGCAAATATCAATACTACCCTTCGAAAGATCATTAGTCCCACCTCTCTCTCCCCACCTCTTCCTCCCTCCTCCCCCAACCTCACAGTGCCTATGATAGTAATGTCTCAACCAAGCATTACTGACCTGTAGATAGGGCTCTACTAACTGAAAACAGAGACATTATGCAGGAGCGAAACTCGGCTTTCTTTCACCTTAGTCAAAGACCCAGTTTGGCATATCCCCGTCCCCATTTATGTACACATACCTACAGGTTGGGAGCCTCAATGGTGCCCCCTGGAAGCATCACTTGGGGGGGGGGCCCGGCTAGGCCCCCCCATAGCTACACCACTGCGTAATATGTCCCTTTGTTATCCATGAAAATCTATAGCAGCAATAATAATAAACACTGACTGCTAAGGCAGGGGTGGGTGCAGAGCAGAATTGCAGGAGAATGTACATCTTGGAGAATGGATAGGTCTTTCATCTAGTCCCTCAGGATTCTTTGTATGTTCTTAAAGATGGTGCTCTCTGCAGCCTCTCAGCAAGGCAGCACTTCCAAGAAGAGACAAAGAGAATGGGAAACGTTCCTTTTATTACTTCCCGTCTGTTCACTTATGATGCAGGAATATTTGGGCTTCTCAAAGCAGCAGACAGAAGCAGGCATACCCAGACTAAAGAAGGGAAAAATTAACTTTGTGCCTTCCTGTCTCTCTGTCCTTTTATTCTAAATCTGCTTCACGGCACGAATGAAAAGTGAAAGTGGTCTCCAAGAGGTGGACTTACCTTTGCATAGTTTCTGCTCAGAGGCAGGACGTCTTTCTGCAGAAGATTGCCCAGAAGAAACCAAGGAGTGGGCCCTGGAGGTAGTTGGGCTTTCTTCTTGTACATTTTGATGGAGAACAAGAGCAAGGTGAAGAGGAGGCTGAGAAGCAACAGAGCTTCCACCCCCATTTTTCTCTGTGTCCTTTTGGTCAGAATTCTAAGAAAATACTTAAGAAAGACGAGGTGGAAGAAAGCTGCCTGCTGGAGACCCAACCCAACTCGGACTCTGGATTATCTCTGTTGCTCTTCTGGTGTTCGTTTTTTAAATGTGGCCTTTAATAATTAACAGGGAGAGTTATTCATTAATATATATTGAACTTAACCTTGACTCATAATTAAAAGAGGAATGCCCTCTGGGGCACATGAGAGATAAGAGTACATGGAGGCTGCTGGCAAATATATGCTGAGAAGCCAGTCAGTAAAAAGGTGTGTTTACCTGCTGCAGGCAGTGGTGTAGTGTGGGTTGTCAGCACCCGGGGCAAGGCAAGTAATTTGTGCCCCCTAACCCAGTAGGGGCAGAGAGCTGCGAGTGTGAGCACGCCCCCCCATGTTGAGCCCAGTGCGGCTGGCCCCCCCTGCACCCCCCACGCTACGCCACTGGCTGCAGGGAGGATGTTTACCTTCTTTTTTGAATCTGCACATGCGCCTTTAAACACACTTTACTTATATCTATCATCTATCAATCTATCTATCTATGCCACATTAAAACTGTGAGTGAGGTATAGATGATAGATGTTTCCCAGCTGCCTTTCTTGGTGTGCTCACAGCAATGTAACTTTTTATCTGCAAGTCAGCAGGATAGAGTTGCTTGGGATGAAAATGGAAAGGTGGAGGTTGATAGCCTGAACACATATTCCACTATCACCACCATCCCACATACACGACACACACACCTGCATACGCCAGCTTCATCCTGAAAAAAGTCAGAATAATGCTCTGTTGATTAAAGGAGAATGCAATCAAATACATGCAACACCTAAAGAAATAAATTCAGAGTTTCTAATGTATTATTTTTTGTTGTATAGGAAAGAAAAGTAACCTTGATCTGTGAATGCTAAAGTTTATTTCTGCATTTGGTTCTTCTGCAGTTAGATCTAAATCCATGGCAAGCCTTTGCAGCTGAAAGAAATCAAGGATGTCCTTGATAGTATGAAGATGGAGAAAGTCAGGGGAGACATCAGGTAACAAACTTTTCTGCCGACAACGGTCAGTGGCTGGTTTCTTAATTGGATGCTTTTTCTTGCTAGGCCCCAGGCCCGAAGAGGAGGGGACATCTAGTTGGGCATACATCCCCTTGCCCCTAGCTGGGACACATGAGGTCTTCTTCTTCTTTGGTGATCAATCTTAGCAGAGTAAAATTGTCTTCCATGAACACGGTTTTAACAATGAGTCCATAAGTGACTGTGGAGTCCCCTGGGTCAAGGAGATGTAACTTTTTAGAAGGCATCTGAAAGCAGACTTGTATAGCTTTTTATATGTGTTGGAAGCCTTTCAGAGTGTAGATACTTGTCCAGCGTGGGACATGGTTGCACCACATAAAAGATTTCCCTCTTGCAAGAATGCTTAAAGCTCATGTGTACAGCGCACATATGTGTGGATTTCTTGAGACATGTGTAACAGTTAACAAATTTTGAGCTGAACTGTGCGTGTGAGGGACCGGAAGAGCTAATTTAATGGCACTTATTTATCTCCTAGAACAGGCATAGGCAAACTTGGCCCTCCCGAATTTTTGGAACTACAACTCCCATCATCCCTGACCACTGGTCCTGTTAGCTAGGGATGATAGGAGTTGTAGTCCCAAAACATCTGGAGGGCTGAGTTTGCCTATGCCTGTCCTAGAACCACCAGATTTCTCCCAGCACCCCAATCCCACCCACACATAGGCCACCAACCCCAATCGGACAACATGCGAACCTGGGCCCATCAGGTCACCTGCAGAAAAAAGGCATGAAGGCATTTATTTTTTATTTTTTGGAATTGACCCTTCTCCTCCAAGAAATGACCGGGTTAAACTTTTTTGGAGTCTGCCAATGGTGAGAATCAAAGTGCAAAGTTGTGAACAGTGGACAAACAGCAGTTCCCTTCAGGGAGAAGATGCAGATTACAGTACTCATAAATATAATAGGAAACAGCTTTCTTTCATGATGGAAGATATCACTGTCGCTTTTGTCAGAAAGTGATTTTTAAAACTGGTTCTCTAGCATAAAAACAAGTCATTGCACAGCATTCTGAAAAGTAACCATGAATGGGGTTGAAGTGGAGAATCACCATATATTGTTTCCACACTGTCTGGGACTTTGGGAGATCAAGGCCATTCGGGTGATGATAAATCTTCCCGTTTCCCTCTCTGTAGTAATCTGATTGTTCCATGTGTGAAACACACCTGAGGGATAATGTAACCCTGGAATTCTGTACAGCACATTGTGTCCTGTGGTAAGCTCTCAAGGCTCTCTTCTTCATATCGTTGAACCTCATGGACAACAGCCTTGGTATAGGGCATCTTCACCCTATCTTCCATGCCAGGGACATGGTTGGCACCTCCCACCTCATCAATTTACTGTTGAACTTTTGTTGTAATAAAAAACAACATTGAGAGCTCTATTTCCAGATTTCTGAAACCACTACACATCTGACACAGTGAAAACCTTCAACGTTCTCCAACTGGAAGGAAAAGTAAAACTCACGCAAATTCTCCTACTGACAGGAGCCCATCATTTAACACTTCAACTGTGGCTTTTTAGTTTAGGAAAATATTTAACTGGAGGGCATCCTTATGGATGTTTTAAAAACTTTGTGTGGCATGTAGAACAGAGTGGAAACTTTATGCACTCCCCTCACACAATACATTTTTATTGATTGATTGAATTTATATTCCCACTCTTCTTTGCCATGTATATGGTAGGATGCTCATATCTCTGTTATTTCCAAACCTGGTAAAGACCAAGCCAGCTGGGCAAATTATAAGATAATCCTGTAATTAATGTAGATGCCAAGGTACTAACAATAATTCTTGCCTGTAATAGTAATTCAGCCTGCAATATTAACTTTAGAACACCAAAATCAGTTGGACTCCCCCCCCCCCCAAGACTGCTTTAAACAATAAAAGAGGCAATTTATTTTTGGTACGCTGAAAAATGGATTTCTTCCTAAAGATATCTTCTGTAAAACAAAAACAAAATATATTGACATAGTATTTCATTTATTTAGGATCCTTATTATACTTCAAAATTACTGTCACAGCCTTAATTCATAATTCAGGTAATTTACTGTTTTGCAGTATCTGCTTCACACACACTTGTAAAGGTATTATCACTTGACATTCCATTCATTTTTGGAGCCTTGTTTTACTTATGTTCTGTTTACTGTGAACAATTGGCATTGAATAACTGGCAATGTGTGGCATTGAAAAGTGAGGATAGCAACACATTATGCATTATGCGGACCCCCAGAATGAATTAAATTTGTAACCCGAAGTACTACTGTATGAGGAAAACTTTTTAAAAAACACACACACTGCAATAGTTGATGATGTGGAACATTTTATTAAGTGCCAATGAGCCCATGAACAGTTGACTGAACATTAGGGATTGAAAGGTCTAAGGCTCTTCCCGTTTGCCATGCTAAGAAAACTTTTAATACCTGATATCTAGGGCTACTACCCTTATGTGAAACTGAGAGGTGTTGAATGAGTGAAGGAAGGCACCTTGCAGGACTCCTGTTCTACCTACTACAAATATTCTGGGAGCCACTGACCACATTCTTTCTGCTTATCTTTTGTCACAAGATCACACTGAACGTCTGATGGCTTTAATCAGAGGACAGACATTTTTAGCACTGAACTCCATAAGCAAAGAGGCTAAATCAATATCTTTTGATGCTCCAACCAGCTGGAAGGTGAAGTTCTGGAGTAGAGTACTGAAGAACAGGAAGACCTCCATCCGTGCCAAGGCTTCCCCAATGCATGCCCGTTTCCCTGGCAAAGAAAAAGAAGGCACAGCTAAGCAAAGATCTACACAGTGTGTAGGAAACTTGGACTCAGCTCCAAAAAACAACGTTTTGAATGCATTCTAAACATGCAATACCAGATGACGACAGAGAGCAAAAAAAATTTATATGATAAAATAATTTGTTATAACGATTTAATTTCTGACTTATTTATAGCTTTATTTTTTCTGTGTGCAGATCCACTCCTAGTGAATTCATGCGATGTTGGTTTGGGGACTGGAAATACTGTTAGGTATCATTCATCAAGAAACAAGAAAAGTGGGAAGATAACTTTAAGGACGTTTTCTATGCATTCTGGTCAAACATGCCATGCAGCTTCTATACTGAGGCTTCCATATTGAGTTTTGGTTTTTGAACGTTTCAGAACTCGAATGGTCTTCCGGAATGGATTAAAATCGAAAACCAAGGTACCACTGTACTACTATTATTACCACCACTACTACTACATCTGAAGGCGGCCCTGTTTAGGGAAGCTTTTAATGTTTGATGTATTACAGTATTTTAATATTTTTTTGGAAGCCGCCCAGAGTGGCTGGGGAAGCCCAGCCAGATAGGCAGGGTATAAATAAAATAATAATAATAATAATAATAATAATAATAATAATAATAATAATAACAAAAAAATTTATTTATATCCCGCCCTCCCCAGCCAAAGCCGGGCTCAGGGCGGCTAACAAAAATTAAAAAGTACAAAAGTACAGTACAAACAACACTCTAAAATCATTCATTATAAAATTGATTCAAATCAAGCCACTGGCAACCATTGTGCCAGAGCTCCACGAAGATTGCCGAGGGAGGGAGTCAGGCTGTGCCCTGGCCAAAGGCCTGGTGGAACAGCTCTGTCTTGCAGGCCCTGCGGAAAGATGTCAAGTCCCGTAGGACCCTAGTCTCTAGTGACAGAGCGTTCCACCAGATCGGAGCCACAGCCGAGAAAGCCCTGGCTCTAGTTGAGGCCAGCCTAACTTCTCTGTGGCCTGGGACCTTCAAGATGTTTTTATTTGAAGACCGTAAGTTTCTCTGTGGGGCATACCAGGAGAGGCGGTCCCGTAGGTACGAGGGTCCTAGGCCGTATAGGGCTTTAAAGGTTTAAACCAGCACCTTAAACCTGATCCTGTACTCCACCGGGAGCCAGTGCAGCTGGTATAGCACCGGGTGAATGTGGTCTTGCAGCGAAGACCCCGTAAGTAGTCTCGCTGCAGCATTCTGCACCCGCTGGAGTTTCTGGGTCAGTCTCAAGGGCAGCCCCACGTAGAGCAAGTTACAATAATCCAGTCTGGAGGTGACCGTCACATGGATCACAGTGGCTAGGTCAGGGCGAGAGAGGTAAGGAGCCAACTGCTTAGCTTGGCGGAGATGAAAAAATGCTGCCTTTGTTATAGCCGCAATCTGCGCCTCCATGGAAAGGGAGGTGTTGAAGATTACACCCAAACTCTTAACGGATGGTGCTGGCACTAATTGCACCCCCGCAAGAGATGGGAGTTGTCCCCCCGATCCCATATCATCCCGTCCCAGCCACAGGACCTCTGTCTTCGAAGGATTTAGCTTCAACCGGCTCCCACGTAACCATCCAGCAACAGCTTCCAAACATCTGGTCAGTGTGTCTGGGGCCGAGTCAGGATGGCCATCCATCAACAGATAGAGTTGGGTGTCATCAGCATACTGATGGCAACCCAGCCCAAAACTCCGGACCAGCTGGGCGAGGGGGTGCATAAAGATGTTGAAAAGCATCGAGTATCGCACCCTGAGGTACTCCGCACACCAAGGAGTGGCGCGATGACAAATCCCCCCCAAGCGCCACCCTCTGTCCCTGACCAGAGAGAAATGAGCGCAGCCATTGAAGGACTGTGCCCTGAATCCCCACGTCGGCAAGGCGGTGGTCCAGGAGTTCGTGATCAACCATGTCGAAAGCTGCTGACAGATCTAGAAGAATCAGCAGCCCCGACCCGCCTCGATTATTATTATTATTACTACTACTAAAACTACTACGGGACACAGGTGGCGCTGTGGGTTAAAGCCTCAGCCCCTAGGACTTGCTGATCGAAAAGTCGGCGGTTCGAATCCCTGCTGCGGGGTGCGCTCCCGCTGCTCGGTCCCAGCGCCTGCCAACCTAGCAGTTCGAAAGCACCTCCGGGTGCAAGTAGATAAATAGGGACCGCTTACCAGCGGGAAGGTAAACGGCGTTTCCGTGTGCAGCTCTGGCTCGCCAGAGCAGCGATGTCACACTGGCCATGTGACCCGGAAGTGTCTCCGGACAGCGCTGGCCCCTGGCCTCTTAAGTGAGATGGGCGCACAACCCCAGAGTCTGTCAAGACTGGCCCGTACAGGCAGGGGTACCTTTACCTTTACCTTTAAAACTACTACTACTAATAATAATAATAATAATATAATGATTGGCCTGATGTATGGATGGGCAAGACATGAGATTCAGTTCACATTTAAAGCTCAGTCTATCAAATGCACCCTTTTTGAAACCATATGAGAACGGAAACACAACCAATCTTCAAGATTTTCACTTGTACAAATTTTCTGATGCAGTTCTCCAGCGACAGAATGGGAGGAATTCAACTTCATGTTTTCCAAATATTCCAGTTTATTGACCCTTTTCTAGCCTCTGACCCAAACACTGTCATATGTTTTTGTGCCATCCCCTACTCACAGAAAATACCAGGGAGGGAAATATAATTACAAGACTGGCACATCCAACCAGGGAATGACTTTTACTCTCATTTTACTTCAAATCACAGTGCCTTTGTGAGAAGAAGCCTATTAGAAGCTGGACAGAGGGCACGGCCTCCTTTTAACAAGTGGTGCATGCCATCAGCTTACAACAGGGTGCCATGTAATCCTTCAGGAAAATTGCAAAACATGGGGTAAAGGACCCCTGACAGTTAAGTCCAGTCATGAACGACTCTGGGGTTGCACTGCTCATCTTCCTTTGCAGGCCCCGGGTGCTGGTATTTGCCTACATACAGTTTTTCCGGATCATGTGGTGAGCATGACAAAGATGCTTCTGGTGAAACCAGATGTGATGGCCTGGGATTCTGATTCTGATGCTGATCCTTAAGAATCCCAGACTGCACAGGATCCCCCGCCTCCATAACCAGCTGAGCAAGGGCTGGGGCATGAGCCTGAAGGGTCCTCACCTGTGCTGGATCCTCAGGTGCAGGCACCAGCTGACTCTGCTCTGGCTCCTGAGGTGATGGAGGACCCATTGCCTACAGGTGCTCCACTCTCAGCCCCGTCAGAGGAAGCTGAGGTTGCCTCTGAGTCCGGTAACCCTCCAGCCTCTCCTGAGCTGCAGAGGCTCAGGGCAGAGAGGCAGAGGGAACTAAGTTCCTGCAGGAGGAGTACTCGCCTCCATGCCAGGAGAGGCGAGTCACCTGAGGATCCGGGCCACCCTATGCCTTGGGGCAGATCAAAGCCAGCCAGCCCCAGTCCCAAGTTGCGGGAGCAACATTGTTGGTAGCCAGTTCCTGCCTGAACCCTGTCCTGCTTTCCTGCCGGAGCTCCTGACCCACCCTGACTCCCTGCTTGCAAGCCTGTTCCTGACTTCACTCAACTCCCTGCCCTGCACCCAGCTTTAGTTTTGATGAACTGCCTCCATATTTCACCTTCGACCTCGGACTGTACTCGGACCTCCCCTCTCGGTTGACCCACAGGACCAGCACACCAGAGCAGTGCCCGGAAATGCCGTTTACCTTCCTGCCACAGTGGTACCTATCTATCTACTTGAACTGGTGTGCTTTCAAACTGCTAGGTTGGCAGGAGCTGGGACCAAGCAATGGGAGCTCATCCCGTCACGGGGATTCAAACCTTCTGATTGGCAAGAGGCTCAGTGGTTTAGACCACAGTGCAGCCATATCTTTTTCCGTACACTGTCTCTTGAAAGAAAGTGGAAATGGCATTGTTTGCACATAGGTTACCACAGGCTTGTATAGTTACCTGTTGAAAAGGGTATGAAGGTATCTTTCTTCTTGAACTGGCCTTTCTCATCCAAAAAATGTCCTGGGTTGAACTGTTCAGGAGTCTCCCACAGGAGAGGGTCACGGTGCACAGTTGTTAACATTGGAGCAACAACAGTGCCCTTCAGGGATAAAAGATGGCAGATTTACATTATTGGTCTCAATTCATGACTATCTAGGAAATAGCCATACTATGATAAAATGGTGAAGCTAACTTAGAAGAATGGGCTTCCAATAGGGATGAGCTGATTTCCTCTGGTCTGCTCCTGTATTACTCCATAAGTACACACTGCCTTACATTCAACTAAATGTAAGTACCCATTTATGTACCCATTTTAAATCTAAAACACCTTTTTGTGTGCTTTCTTGTGTGCTTCTGTGTGCATTTTCCCACTAAAACATTGATTTTAGTATATATTTTCCCCATAAAAGATACATTTTGTATGCATAGGTCTGTGAAAGACTAATTCCGTTGGTTCATTTTAAAATGTGAAACGAACAAACAAAATTCTCCTCTATCACTAGTTCCTTCAGCTCATTTGCTTAGGCCAACAAAATCACTACTGATCTCCACTACTGATCTCATCCCTGCCTCCATGAGGGCAGTCCAGGGCCATTTTTACAATCAGTTCCTAGAACTACTCCATTTCTTCTCCACAATTATCATGGCAAAATGCTGGGCCATCATACCTTAGGGAAGGTGAACCCCCTGAATTTGGTATCACAAGACGTTGTATGGGGAATGGCCTCATTACTTAATAGTGGGTATCGTAGAAGCTCATGGGTAACTGCATTGGTGAAAGGCATCCTCACACGATCTTCCATGCTAGGGGCACGGGTGCCACTCGTCACCTCATCAATTTCCTGTTGGACTTTTGCTGTAATGAAAAAGACTCAAGAGATGTATTTCCTGGATTCAGATTCTGCTTCTCATTGGGCACTCTCCGACATCATGAAAGCTCATGCAAACACAAATTCTCCTCTTGAGTGATTTCCACTCATTCCTTTGTACCTTACCACCACTTGATCTCCTGCTGGACTTTTCCTGTAACAAATTTCATTTGGAAAATGTGCTTCCAGAATTCTGAGGCCCCATCTCTTCTGGCAATGTTCCTACCCCTGGGCATAAGTGCCATTTGAAGACACCAGGGAGCCCTCAAAACCCTTTTTATTTTTTAACAATGAGGGGAGGTTCTGGCTGAAGCAGAATGCTAATGGAAACCTCCTAGTCCTTGGGATGTCTTTTCATGTGTGATTACTAGTGGAGCCCATCATAGTCCCATCCGCTTTAAACTTCTCTGGGGTATCTAAATACCTTGAATATGTGGCAACTTAGCCATCACCATGAGGCTAGAGATCAAGAAAAAGCTTGCGGTTCCTGTCCCAGCCAAAAAAAGGCCAAACGCTGTCATAACAAGGTTTTCAGTTCTGAAGGTGTCACCAGCAGGCTTTTTTTCCTATGAGGCAGAGGGAAAGGGGGGGGGGAGAGAAAATTTCACTATAAAGAAAATGGCAAAATGGAGACAGGTTAGCCTGTTCGAATGAACATCATGGGTGAAATCCTGCGCTCACCCCAAGAGGTGTTTAATCCAATCACATCTATTTAAAATAGAATTACTTTAGAAATATAAAGAAAAGCACTTGCATATCATTGCTTTACAAACGTTGTGTTGTTTGATTACTGGAATGTTAGAGCTATCCAAGATTATATATGGGATCAGAAATTATAGGAGTGATGGCAGTAAAAGAAAGTGTAACTGGTTATGTATTTTTGTTTGGGCAAAGTAGCTGTCCATGTTACTCATATAGGCTGTAAACTGAGTGAACCAATTTTATTTTTATCGTAAGCACTTGCATTGTTTTGTACAACATTAAGCATAGACTTTAACACTGGGCACAGGATACCTCAGCCTAATGAATAATGATAATAATTAAAAATGTCTTGCAAGGAGTGGCCGAGAGAAGTTGCTAGGGGAGGAGGCAAAGACAGAGGGGCACTCTGGTTGGCCTGGTATCCCTTCCCCACATGGACTAGGACATGACTGTGCACCCATGCCAGTGCAAATAAATTCTTGACCCACATACCTTCTCAGACTTGATAAGAAAGCAGTCAATATAGTCACGGATGTTCTGAGGATCCAGCGTCTGCCTGTGTACTTTCACATTCTCACGGATGAAAGCACACAGCTCATCAGTATCAGAAAAAATCTTTTGGTGCCTTCCAGGAAAGCAGTCTAATATTTTAGGGACAGCAGAGTACAGCTGAAATGAAGATGACACATACAGCCTTAAATATTATGAATCCATCTGGCTCCTGGTGGAGTACAGGATCAGGTTTAAGGTGCTGGTTTTAACCTTTAAAGCCCTATACAGCTTAGGATCCTCGTACCTACGGGACCGCTTCTCCTGGTATGTCCCACAGAGGAACTTACGGTCTTCAAATAAAAACATTCTGAAGGTCCCAGGCCACAGAGAGGTTAGGCTGGCCTCTACTAGAGCCAGGGCTTTCTCGGTTGCGGCTCCAATCTGGTGGAACACGCTGTCACAAGAGACTAGGGCCCTGCGGAACTTGACATCTTTCCGCAGGGCCTGCAAGACAGAGCTGTTCCACCAGGCCTTTGGTAAGGGCGCAGCCTGACTCCCTCCCTTGGCAATCTGCACAGAATTTTTGCTTAATGGTTGCCATTAATTTGATTTTAATTAATTTTTATAATGAAATGTTTTTAGAATGTTGCATTATTTTATTGTTGTTAGCCGCCCTGAGCCCGGCTTCGGCTGGGGAGGCGGGATATAAATAAAAATTATTATTATTATTATTATTATTATTATTATTATTATTATTATTATTATTGTATAACTATGCCACAAAGATTCTGGCTGAAAGGTGATAAAGCAGTTGTTGTTTTTAATCACTTATTTTGGAAATCCAGCAGGAACTGTTGAGCTTCTGGTTCATTTTACCTCATTCCTAAGGGCTAGGGATGATGGGGCTTCCCTTGAAGATGATTCAGAAATGTCAACTGGTCCAAAATCCAGATTCCTGGTTCGGGTTCTGTTTAAGTCTCACATAACCTTTGTTTTTTAAAAGCTGCACACGTTGGCAATTTGTTTCTTGGCCCAATTCAATGTGTTAATATTAGTTTTTAAAGCCCTAAATGACTCAGGCTCCAACTACCTGAAGAAAATTATTTTTTCCTTTCCTGCAGACTTCCTCGGGTGCTAAGAGTGGCAGAGGGGATCCTATTGGTTGTTGCACTGCCCTCAGAGGCTCATGGTCCAGAAAAAGGCATTGTCTGTGGCAACCCTTCAGTTGTGGAACTTCCTCTACACAGAGGTGTGCCTGGCATCTTCATTATACAGGATTTGACGAATGCTGAAGACATGCCTTTTCACTCCAGCTTTTGACATCTGAGGTGCATATAAGTGGTTTTCAACCGTTTTTAACTTTGTGTTTCAATTGTTGTAACCTGCCCTGGGACCTTAGGGTGAAGGGCAGAACAACAAGAACAACGACATCCTGGGTAGCTTGTTTTAACTGATGATTTGGCGTGGCTCCCCACGCTTGGCAACTCCTCCCACCAGGATACCTCTATAGATGTACAAATGTGCCTCAGTCTGTTCCAACACTCATTCTCACTTTCAACTGGAATTTCCCATTCTCCTGCAATTGGTGCATTTTGCACAAGTCTTTCTTCTATTTTGTCATCCGCTAATGTGGAAATGTCTGCCATTTTAAATGCATATCATATTGCACAATAGACAGACCTATCCCAGTAATCAACAATTATTGAAAAATGAAACAAGTAAGGCTCCTGTTGGGACAGAAATTTATGTGGTTCCCTTTACTGATTGTGAAGTTTTATGAGGGCAGTAAATTTCAGGGGAGCAGTTTGCGATTCATAGCAACAATTCTCCCTTCCCCCCACACCCTCATGGCTCTTTCTTCAGTAGCTTGGGTAGGTACCATTTTCTTACATTAGGAAAAACCTGTATGCTGCTTTGTTCTGGGGTGTTGTGGGGATGGAAACTGTAGGGTGTAGCCCCTGTTGGTGACTGCCATTTTTTGTGGTGGCAGCCATTTCTCTCTTGCAATGTTCCACAGTTATATTGTATCCAGAGGGAAATGGTAGTCAGGCAACTAAAGGGGGTGGGGAAGCAATGGCAAAGTAAAAGGGGGGCAGGAAAGGAAAGGGAGATCTGCTGCTGTCAGGGGCTCAGGAGCAGAGGCACAGGAGAGGGAGGAAATGGAGAGCGAGGGGGAGGAATCCGAGGGAAGAGTAGGCGATGACAGTGGTCCGAGGAATTCCCTGAGTCTCTCCAGCGAATCGGAAGAGCTGCTGTCAGGGGCTCAGGAGCAGAGGCTCAGGAGCAGAGGCACAGGAGAGGGAGGAAATGGAGAGCGAGGGGGAGGATTCCGAGGGAAGCGTAGGCGATGACAGTGGTCCGAGGAATTCCCTGAGTCTCTCCCTATCCCCCCCCCCCCAGGATTGTGGTGGGGGACTGCCCTTGCCTGCTGTGCCCTATACCACCCCCGAATTTGTGGGGATGGGGGCACTAGGCACAATGCCCTCCTGTGGGATTTTGGTGCTCCTGGACGCCATCTCTGATCCGTGCCACTAGCTGCAAGAACTTCAAAAGAAACAATTTGGATGAAGCAAATGCACATATTTCAAGGAAGAAGGGGGAGTAAAGACTGCTAGCAGAAGAGATCTCTGATAAAACAAGACGAGTCAGAGGAACAAGTATAAATCATGAGAAGATACGCCAAGACTCGGCATGGCAAAGGGACTGATGGGGGAGGGGAAAAAACTTTCCTTTCTTTCCTTTATGTGATTAAACAAGAATCCCCCACCCATAAGTCAGAAATGTCATTTTAAGGACTTAAGCTTTGGATTTAAGGCTGTGTGGAGATAAACTTTCGAACCAAAGCATGTTTTAAGAAGAGCGTGGAATGTATAAGGGCTTTGGAATGACGCAGTTAAAAATTCCGTCACCATATTGGGAAGTTCTGTCGGAGGACTTAAGTCTGAGAGGAGAAATAGAGCTGTTTTTATATTGTGGGTGAAACTCCTCAGTGGGACTTAAGAACGACAGTTCTGTAATTAAATATGGAAAGAGCGCTGTTATCTATGAAGGCGATGATATATGGAAAGCATCTCGATTTGAGGATTGGAAGAACGGAAAAATTCACACAGGATTATTATTGGTGTTTATCGGCTTAAGGAGACTATCAGAAGAGATCAGAAAGAAAAAGGAGAAGTTATATGAACGAGATGTGATGTGGAAACAGCAAGATAAGACTGGATAGAATTATCAGTTTGGACTGATTTGGACATTAATGCAGTGGCAAGATGATGATCAGAATCCCCCTTCGGATCTTGAAATATGGGTTCCCTCAACAAAATTCAAAACTCGGCTTTGTAATTCAGAATTTATGTGATTTGATTTGATTTGATTTGATTTGATTGGCCGGTTAATAATTTTTTTTTTAAAGAAATCACTGGAAATTCGTGATTGTGTCAATTTCCATCTCAATCCTGTCGAAGACATTTTCAGAACATTATTTTCATCTGATAGTTAGGCAGGCACACATTTGTGAACCCTTTGTGCCATTGTTCATGCTACAACAAGCTATGTTTTGTTTTTCCTTTTCATGGTAGAAAGGAAAATGTTTGCAACACAGAAGGAACAACCTACCAGTCCCAAGAAAGATTGAAAGAAGACCATTTGGTTCTCTATAATGCGTTGGTGCTTTAGGAAGGTCTTGTCTGCGTAGTCAAAGCGAGTCCCAAAGATGACTGATGAGATCACATTGGAAACAGCGGATGTGATTCTAGCTGTCGGATCAAAGCCCTGTCCTGTAGGAGGAACCGAAGACAGTCAGCAAGGCCTGATGAAAGTGGAGCCCACCATCTTCAGACCCCAATACAAAATTAACTCTAAAAACTGTTTAAGCAGTTTGAACCTGGTAGATTGCATTTCCATCTATCCCAAGAACCAAGTGTTAAAGAAATTAAAAGTAGTAGTAAAATGCTGTAATCAAGAGGGCTGTGCACAGCTGTACCCCTGACACCGACCTGATGTGAGGCCTGAATCTGGGTCCACAAATTGGCTCCGACACAATATTCAGGGCAACCTGGGCAACACTCAAATTGTATCCAGTCCTAAATCAATTCAGGGGGCTGTGCTAATTTTTATTTTTATTTTTAAACTCTAATTAAACATAATTTTTGGGAGGTGAGAGGCAGAAAAAAAGAGGCACTCGGTTTCTTCTCTCCCCCCCCACCTACCCCATCCATAGTCCAAATAATGAATCCCGCCCCCTCATTTCTCTGTCATAACATTCCGCTTAATTAACTCATTTGATGCCAATTCTGTTAGTATTGCCTGCAGCAGAGTTTCAGTTGGCTCACAAGGCCATAAAAATAAACCCAAGGAATGGAAATGTGTTGATGATTACATGGTACAAAGATGCTCCAACCAGAATCTATTGATGAGCATAGTCTGAGCTCACAAAGACAAGAATTATGATGTTGAAGATGGAATTTTGAATAAGTTTGTAAGTATAAACACATTAGTATTACAGTGGTACCTCAGGTTACATACGCTTCAGGTTACAGACGCTTTAGGTTACAGACTCCGCTAACCCAGAAATAGTGCTTCAGGTTAAGAACTTTGCTTCAGGATGAGAAGAGAAATTGTGCTCTGGTGGTGCAGTGGCAGCAGGAGGCCCCATTAGCTAAAGTGGTGCTTCAGGTTAAGAACAGTTTCAGGTTAAGTACGGACCTCCATAACAAATTAAGTACTTAACCCGAGGTACCACTGTATTAGTAAATAGAATCAAAGAAGCCATGCATGGGGGGGAGGGGAGTCACAAGTGTTTATGGGAAAAGGTGTAACAATAGTTGATTAAATGTGGATATACAACTGCAATGTTAAAGGCGAAGAATACATGACGAGTTTTATTTATAGTATTTGAATATTCAAAGTTATGTGTCTTACCTATATCATTTGAATATGTAACGTATATAATTAAATAAATAAATATAAACCCAACAATTTTCACTGAAACAATTTGCACACAGTATAGTCTTCAGTGTGCACACCTAAGAAGTGTAGGTAGACTGTCATAGGCATTACTGGATTAGTGGAAAATATTAAGGTGGAAGTTCAACACATGAGTTGGGGTTCACATGAGCATGGAGAGAGTTGAAAGGACAAATGGGAAAAGCTTGCCTCCCTGCTGCCACTGAGCCCAACAGCCACATATTCTAACTATGTCAGAAGCTTACATACTATAAGTGCCCATTCCAATATACTGGTACAATTGAATAAATGCCCTCTCCTTGCCCTGGGATAGTGCTTTCTCAGTTTTATTTTTTAATGAGCTAGGTGACCTTTTGTGGCTGCCAGTGCCTCCACCAGGTAAACAGCTTCTTCCTGCACCCTTTCAGACATTGATCTCTTCCCCATTCCAAAGTCTCTCAGTGTCATAACTGTGAAACTGCGCAGCTCTCTCCATTGCATGTCACTAGAGTTGTCTAGCCCTGGAAAAAAAGAGGGGAAGGTCATTCCGTCAGTTCTTGACCCAACAGGAACCAGCAGGAAGTTTCTACATGAAAAGGTGGTTCTGGTGCTTTCCACCTTAAAATTATATCCCCATTTGTAGTTACAGTTCAGCAACCAGTTGTTCCCATTCTCTCAATTATCCTGATAAGGTAGGCCACAACAGCCCAGTCCCAGGTAAGATCCTCCCCCTATTGTGTGGGCAGGTGGTCCCTCTCCCTACCCGGCCTGATCACCTTGGCAACGCCTCCCCAGGTGGGATTGGGCAACTGGCTGAGTTAGGCGGAGACCTCCAGGTATCCCACCTGGGGAAGATGAAGCCAAGCCTGTGGTAATGGTGCTACTTAGGGTAGAGGGGCTGCACACGACCATGCAAAGGGCGCCCCCATTTAATGTGGGGAGCGGTCATTCTCTCAATTATCCACAACAGTCCCGTGTTGTGTAAGGGATTTTTGCTCTTTGGTAGAGTAAGTACGTCCAGTTCAGCATACTAATGGATGGCAGGAGACAGGACACACTGCCTTGCCTGACTCCAGGCCACAGTGTTGGCTGCTGTTGGGGTGGGAAAGTGAAATCATGTCACCCATGTTCAGAATGGCATGCTTTGGCCCAGGAGAGACGTAGCAACATATACAGTTGCTATTTTCAGTTTGCAGACTCAATAAATGGATGATGTTTTGAGTGGCAAGTTTATATTTATGAGTTTTTATGGGCGGGACAGTTTCCCTTGGGGGGCAGGAAAGCAGCTTCTTTGGGGGGAATTGATTTTCAAAAATGGTTCTTGCTTGATGGTGTTTGTCTTTCTTTCTTTCCTAGGCATGATGCTTATTATCATGGTTATACAAATAGCAGCTACAGAGAAGTCTGAGCAAAACTGTGACCATGGAGGTTAGACTCTCTCTACATGCCACCATGGTAACAAAAATCACCTCTCTGAGGCTTCTAATTGCCTCTTAAAAGTTCTCATTGGTGCACATGGGGAACAAATTGCCCTGAAATGCATATACAGCATTAGAAAGACACTTTTTGATGGCAAGTAGAGAGAGTCAAGCTTCTCCTTCCCATTGTCTATGGCCCCAAGATTACTCAGACTTCTTTGTGCTGGCTATTTATGAACACAATGTTAATGGTACTCACACAACTAGTTTGGCCCTGAATTGGGGACTGCATTACAAATCAAAGTAGAGCTGAGCTATACATAAAAAACAGGAAGAAATAGCCTACCGTGGCCTTTGGTCATTCGTTCACTGATGGGGCTGCTAAAACGCCCACCAAACTCTTCAGCATGATCCATCAGAGCATCTTTTACCACATCAAATCCACAAAGCACGACCATAGGTTTGGGTCCCATCCAGACAGTGAATATAGGGCCATATTTCTCAACCAGCTGAAGACACAAAGACAGTGTTATTTAATTAGGCAGTGAAACTTCCACTGGAGTAATTATCTTAAGGAACGGTTGCAATATCTCTTTGGGCACCTGCAGCTTGTTTTGTGTGGGGTTTTGCAGGCATATGCTTCAACAAGTCATTGATGCAGTAACAGTGCATTAGTGGCAGAATTCAGCTTTATTAGTTGTTCTGCAATACATCTCAGTATTATTACATTATTGCCATCTGGAGGGATACATTTATTTATTTCATAAAATTTACATCCATGCATTGTATATACTGGAGTGCAACAGAAGACACACACACCTGAACATCTGGGCTATAACTAGCTACAGGATTTAAACAGGAAGCTATGGGACATGCACTGACTGGAACAAAACAGTGTGTCCACCTCAGGACTTTTGCAAGTGCAAACAGTATTCGAAATGGGATTGCGTATAACTACTCCAATGTCATCATGGGTATAGTGGTACCTCAGGTTACATACGCTTCAGGTTACAGAAGCTTCAGGTTACAGACTCTGCTAACCCAGAAATAGTACAGAAATCACGCCGCAGAGGTGCGGTGACATCAAGAGGCCCCATTAAAGTGGTGCTTCAGGTTAAGAACAGTTTCAGGTTAAGAACAGACCTTCAGAACAAATTACCGTATTTTTCACTGTATAAGACGCACCCGACCATAGGACGCACCTAGTTTTTAGAGGAAGAAAACAAGAAAAAAAAATCTCTCCTTCTCTGCGCAGCGCCTCTTCAGCGAAGCGGAGGAAGAACAGAGCCCCTTCCATTTATCCTCCCACTTCGCTGAAGAGGCACTGCGCAGCTCTCCCTCTCTACACACGCTCCATAAGACGCACACACATTTCCCCTTAATTTTTAGGAGGAAAAAAGTGTGTCTTATGGAGTGAAAAATACGGTAAGTACTTAACCTGAGATAGCGCTGTATCATGAATGCGCAATGAAAAGGACATCTGGATGGCTTCTTGGAGAATGGGCTGCTAGAATGCTGTTGTTCCTGAATGAGGAGGAACCACATTTAGAACTGCCTCCATAAAAGAAAGAAAACCTTCTGAAATAAATCTTATGTTCAGCCCTACCAACTTCATCAAGTGTTTGATTCACTTTGCAAGACAGGTATATAAAGAAAAGAAATTTAGCTGCCCCTTTAACAGGTATGACACTGCAATAGGTATCACATCATACATTTCAGTATGATCAACCACTGCTTCATATCTCTAAAGTATAACCATATAATTATGTCCAGGCCAATCAATGAATACAGAGCCATGCTTCTTGACATGCTGCCTGGTTCTGCTTCAGCTTGTTATTTATCACATTTGGGGACAACAGCCCTAAGTGATCTTCTAACAATTTTTTAGGTTACAATACAATACTGTTATGGAAGTATATTGGAATTTACTCCCATGTGACCTGCCAAGCACAAACAGGGTTTTAAATTGTGTAAGAGTCTCCATGAGTAGTGGAGGGTTTTTCACATGTTATAGGTATCATGCAGTGGAAGGGACAGGGCTTGGCAATGTGCCTACACTACCTTTGACTGGTTGTGTTTGCACATGTACCCGAATACAGCTAGCTTGCAACTTAATGGTTTCAGAATTCTATCTTGGAAACCACCCTGTAATCGGCAGATGATGAGCAGTATAGAAATTTAATTTTAAAAAATGAAATTAAGTAAAAATCAAATGTATATTGCTGCTGCTGTGGTTTTTCTAAATGGATATTGTTATTTATTGTGATTCCTTTAATGGGCTCTTCAGTTAGGGTGCCTCCAGACTGTCATTATTTTGCAAGAGGGATTCAAGCACATACCATAATTTTGGGTCTGTGCAGTTAACATAATCCTAGTGCAATAAATCCACTTTAAAAAAGAGGACCTTTTGCTGTTTTGAAAGCGATGGGGAAATACATTGAAAAGCCTGGGATGAATAAATGACTATAAGCAACCTGCAAGCTAACCAGGATGAATGAAGAATAAATGAATCCTCATTATCATAGAACCGGTCTGCAAGCAAATCAGAACGATTGTTCAATAAAAATATTTTTTAAGCTTTGTGCAAGAAAATCAGAACGAATGCTGAATAAACCAATGGTCTGGAGGGATCTTAAGTTGATTCAGGGAAGCTCTAAAGAGCATGCAAAATAGACACATGCCAACAGTAAACAAAAACCTAGTAAAATCAAGTAATAAACAATGCAAAT
The DNA here is from genome assembly GCF_964234715.1 of Podarcis melisellensis. Classification (NCBI taxonomy): domain Eukaryota; kingdom Metazoa; phylum Chordata; class Lepidosauria; order Squamata; family Lacertidae; genus Podarcis; species Podarcis melisellensis. Next base: position 39,271,035 of record NC_138529.1, read on the forward strand.
AAAAATAAGGAAAGAGAAAGCAAGCAGAAATCTGGGCCTTTATTGTAAGGTAGAATGGAAAAGTATATAAGCAAAAGAGGGAACAATTAACCTTCTGTCTTTCCTCTACACATTGCTTCATTCCAGACAATGGTTGTTTATGCCATGCCACAGGGACAAGGGAACAGAGAGAAACCGCAACAAGAAACGGCTTTACCTTTGAATAGTTATTGTTCAGAGGCATGACATCTTTCTGCAGCAGGTTCCCCAGGAAGAACCAGGGAGTGGGGCCTGGAGGTAGCTGACTTTTCTTCTTGTACATTTTTAAGGAATAGAAGATGAAGATGAAGAGAACCCAGAGAAGGAGCAGAGCTCCTGTTACAGCCACTTCCATCTTCCTCTGAGGCTCTTCTTTTGGTCAAATATATCCAGGAAACTACTAAAGAAAGACAAGGTGAAAGCACAGCTGCTTATTAGAACCCCAGCCAAACCCCACTTCAACCTTCTCCAAATAATCTTAGCTCCTTTATTTCCAGTATGTGTTCTATTAGGAAAGGTGGGTTAATCATCCACATATGCTCTAGACCTGGGCTGAAAATAGGTTAATTTCTATGCTCTTCAACATCAAGGTTGGGTACAGACTTACATGTAACTGATATGAATGCTCATTTCCTTTAACACAGTCGTACCTTGGAAGTCAAATGGAATCCGTTCCTGAGGTCCGTTCAACTTCCAAAATGTTTGAAAACCAAAATGTGGCTTCTAATTGGCTGCAGGAAGCTCCTACAGCCAATCAAAAGCTGCAGAAGCCCCGTCAGATGTTCAGCTTCCAAAAATAGTTCACAAATTAGAACGCTATGTTCCAGGTTTGCGACGTTCAGGACCCAAAATATTCAAGAACTAAGCTATTTAAAAACCAAGGTCCAACTGTAATATATATTTTTAAACCACAATATCCACATTCAAACACAACCACCCGCCCAGCACCGACAACCTCACCCTTTTATCCATCCATGGGCATCCTAATGATGGTAAGGATGGTAGGCCAGACCCCTCTGTGAGTAGATTCCTAGTCAGATCTGAACTGGCATCTCCCGATTTCAACCAGCGTCTAGAAGTAATTGCTCTACTTCGCAGCAAATAAATTCTGGAAATGCCACCAAGTTTTGACTGAAATCAAGTGAGCCACGCACCCACCCTGAAAGGAAATATATAACTCTCCACTGCCTTATCTACCTTTGTCAAATGTAGTGCAGCAAATCATACGAAGACTGAATAAATTGGGAGAGCTTTCATGGCCAATGAACAAGCCGACCTGAAAGTCACATTGAGCTTGCCAGTCTGGATGAACAGGAAGTGTGTTACAACACAGATAGTGAAGCAATCACCCTTGTGAAAAGAAGCATTAGTTCAGACTGCATGGTACAAATAACCGATGTGCAATCGATAACTGCTATTGAAAACATTGTCAATATTTGGTGCGTTCGTCCTTCATGTTCAGTCACGTTCAGTCACAAGTTTCTTACCTGATGCATCTTCCAACTTGGACATAGGATATGATGAAGGAAACAGGATATTTTTGTAGTAAGTTAATATATTTGAGAAATACTTATTGTCATGCCTGCCTCTAGAAGATTTTCGTATCAATTAAAAATTAGGGCTTTATTTGTGGAAAAACTCCTGAGTAATCTTATTGTGCCTTAAAATATTTATGTTATCTCAACAAAACATGTAACTAAACTTAGCAAAACGCTATGGTCCAACACACAGCCCAAGGGTCACATGCAGCCCTCAAGGTCCTTTTTGGTGGCTCTTGGCAACATTTGATGCCCCCCCCCAGCGCTCAAATTCCTTTCCAAAGCCAGGTAAGCAAGGCACTGGGATCTAGGAAGGAGGCATGAAGGCCGGCTCTGACAGGGTCCCAGAGTCCTCCTGTCTCCATCACAAAGCCTAGCTAGTGCTTTTCCAGCTTTGAGAAGGAAGTGAGGGGGCTCTAGAATGCTGCCAGACCCTCACACCTTCTTCTTCCCAAAGCCTAGCACCACGCTTAGGCAGCATGAAGTTTGGTGGGGGGTTGTCAAATTTGGGCTCACTTGCTCCTGCTGTGAAGCATGGCAATGAATGACCCATAAGTACTCTTGCAGCCCACTTGCAATCAAAGGCTGGACCTACCCATCCATGAACAACAGATGGGTAGGGGAAGAACTTTTCTCTTGCTGTGAAATTTAAATGAAACTGAAATTTAATCCAAGCCAGAGGAAGCAGGAGAAAGTTCAACTATCCTCTCCTTCAAGGGTTCTTCCCCTCAAAGTATTCAGCTGCAGAAAACTTTTTATTGGCATCTATAGCATTAAGTAACAGGTAGAAATGTGCTCTGTCAGTTCTTCCATGCACATCTTTTCCTGCATTCTTTCGACAAATGGAGGTGGGGGAGACAAGAAGCATATTTTGAGCAAGAAGCCCCAAAGGCAACTTCCTTCTCTCCACATTCTTCTGCTGCTACCCCACCCCCGACCCCAAGCAAGTAAACATGCTGACCTGGGCATCTTCTATATAATTATCTCTCACATTCTTGGTAGCTAAGCACAAGTCCCTGTGGCAACCCAGTTGTGTAAGAATAATCAGTCAAGAGAATAGACATATTTCTTTTGAGGGTGGGCGATAGCATTAAAAGTAAATTTTAAAGGCAGGAAGTAAAGACAGAAAACAAGGCATTTTACTTGGAAAAAAATGAATTGCAAGAGTTGTGTGGCATGACAACATGACCCAGAGACAAAAGCAGTAAGGAATTTCTAAAACTGGTTCTCTTGCATAAAAACAAGTCATTGCAGAGCATTCTGAAAAATCACCATGAATGGGGTTGAAGTGGAGAATCACCATATATTGTATCCACACTGTCTGGAACTTTGGGAGATCAAGGCCATTCAGGTGATGATAAATCTTCCGGTTTCCCTCTCTATAGTAATCTGATCGATTCATGTGTGAAACAAACCTTAGGGATAATGTAACCTTGGAATTCTGTACGGCACGTTGTGTCCTGTGGTAAGCTCTCAAGGCTCTCTTATTCCTATCGTTGAACCTCATGGACAACAGCCTTGGTATAGGGCATCTTCACCCTATCTTCCATGCCAGGGACATGGTTGGCACCTCCCACCTCATCAATCTATTGAACTTTTGTTGTAACAAAAAACAACATTAGGAGCTCTATTTCCAGATTTCTGAAACCACTACACATCTGACACAGTGAAAACCAAGCGGAAGGAAAAGTAAAACTCACGCAAATTCTCCTACTGACAGGAGCCCATCCTTTAACACTTCGACCTTTGCTTTTTACTTTAGGAAAATATTTAACTGGAGGGCATCCTTATGGGTGTTTTAAAAACTTTGTGTGGCATGTAGAACAGAGTGGAAACTTTATGCACTCCCCTCACACAATACATTTTTATTGATTGATTGAATTTATATTCCCACTCTTCTTTGCCATCTATATGGTAGGATGCTCATATCTCTGTTATTTCCAAACCTGGTAAAGACCAAGCCAGCTGGGCAAATTATAAGCTAATCCTGTAATTAATGTAGATGCCAAGGTACTAACAATAATTCTTGCCTGTAATAGTAATTTAGCCTGCAATATTAATACTAGAACATCAAAATCAGTTGGACTTCCCCCCCCCCCCAGGCTGCTTTAAATAATAAAAAAACCAACACAGCTAAAAAAACCATCTGAAATATATATATATTTCTGATACACACACAGGCAATTTATTTTTGATACACTGAAAAATGGATTTCGTCACGAATTTACAGATTGGATTAGAATTTAATTTCATTCTTTAAAACCTCTTAATACCACCAAAGAACTGATATTATTGCATGTTTTTGATGCATGTAGAAATGTAATAATAATAATAATAATAATAATAATAATAATAATAATAATAACTACTGCTTTATTTTTTACTTTTTCAGGCATAACTAGATTTATTATTTTCCTAAAGATACCTTTTGTAAAACAAAAACAAAATATATTGACATAGTATTTCATTTAGCTATGATCCTTATTATACTTCAAAATTACTGTCACAGCCTTAATTCATAATTCAGGTAATTTACTGTTTTGCAGATACTGTTTTGCAGTATCTGCTTCACACACACTTGTATAGGTATTATCACTTGACATTCCATTCATTTTTGGACCTTGTTTTACTTCTGTTCTGTTTACTGTGAATAATTGGCATTGCATAATGGCCAATGTGTGGCACTGAAAAGTGAGGATAGGAACAATGTGTGGCACTGAAAAGTGAGGATTTGTTGTTGTTGTTTAGTCGTTTAGTCGTGTCCGACTCTTCGTGACCCCATGGACCAGAGAACGCCAGGCACCTCTGTCCTCTACTGCCTCCCGCAGTTTGGTCAAACTCATGCTGGTAGCCTCGAAAACACTATCCAACCATCTCGTCCTCTGTCGCCCCCTTCTCCTTGTGCCCTCCATCTTTCCCAACATCAGGGTCTTCTCCAGGGAGTCTTCTCTTCTCATGAGGTGGCCAAAGTACTGGAGCCTCAGCTTCACAATCTGTCCTTCCAGTGAGCACTCAGGGTTGATTTCCTTCAGTATGGAGAGGTTTGATCTTCTTGCAGTCCATGGGACTCTCAAGAGTCTCCTCCAGCACCATAATTCAAAGGCATCAATTCTTCGGCGATCAGCCTTCTTTATAGTCCAGCTCTCACTTCCATACATCACTACTGGGAAAACCATAGCTTTAACTATACGAACCTTTGTTGGCAAGGTGATGTCTCTACTTCTTAAGATGCTGTCTAGGCCTGTCATTGCCCTTCTCCCAAGAAGCAGGCGTCTTTTAATTTCGTGGCTGCTGTCACCATCTGCAGTGATCATTGAGCCCAAGAAAGTAAAATCTCTCACTACCTCCATTTCTTCCCCTTCTATTTGCCAGGAGGTGATGGGACCAGTGGCCATGATCTTCGTTTTTTTGATGTTGAGCTTCAGACCATATTTTGCGCTCTCCTCTTTCACCCTCATTAAAAGGTTCTTTAATTCCTCCTCACTTTCTGCCATCAAGGTTGTGTCATCTGCATATCTGAGGTTGTTGATATTTCTTCCGGCAATCTTAATTCCGGCTAGGGATTCATCCAGCCCAGCCTTTCGCATGATGAATTCTGCATATAAGTTAAATAAGCAGGGAGACAAAATACAGCCTTGTCGTACTCCTTTCCCAATTTTGAACCAATCAGTTGTTCCATATCCAGTTCTAACTGTAGCTTCTTGTCCCACATAGAGATTTCTCAGGAGACAGATGAGGTGATCTGGCACTCCCATTTCTTTAAGAACTTGCCATAGTTTGCCGTGGTCGACACAGTCAAAGGCTTTTGCATAGTCAATGAAGCAGAAGTAGATGTCTTTCTGGAACTCTCTAGCTTTCTCCATAATCCAGCGCATGTTTGCAATTTGGTCTCTGGTTCCTCTGCCTCTTCTAAATCCAGCTTGCACTTCTGGGAGATTTTGGTCCACTTATTGCTTGAGCCTTCCTTGTAGAATTTTAAGCATAACCTTGCTAGCGTGTGAAATGAGTGCAATTGTGCGGTAGTTGGAGCATTCTTTGGCACTGCCCTTCTTTGGGATTGGGATGTAGACTGATCTTCTCCAATCTTCTGGCCACTGCTGAGTTTTCCAAACTTGCTGGCATATTGAGTGTAGCACCTTAACAGCATCATCTTTTAAAATTTTAAATAGTTCAGCTGGAATACCATCACTTCCACTGGCCTTGTTATTTGCAGTGCTTTCTAAGGCCCATTTGACTTCACTCTCCAGGATGTCTGGCTCAAGGTCAGCAACCACACTATCTGGGGTATATGGGACATCCATTTCTTTCTGGTATAATTCCTCTGTGTATTCTTGCCACCTCTTCTTGATGTCTTCTGCTTCTGTTAGGTCCTTTCCACTTTTGTCCTTTATTATGGAAATCTTTGTACGAAATGTTCCTTTCATATCTCCAATTTTCTTGAACAGATCTCTGGTTCTTCCCATTCTATTGCTTTCCTCTATTTCTTTGCATTGCTCGTTTAAGAAGGTCTTCTTGTCTTTCCTTGCTATTCTTTGGAAATCTGCATTCAATTTCCTGTATCTTTCACCATCTCCCTCGCATTTTGCTTGCCTTCTCTCCCCCGCTTTTTGTAAGGCCTCATTGGACAGCCACTTTGCTTTCTTGCATTTCCTTTTCATTGGGATGGTTTTCGTTGCTGCCTCCTGTATAATGTTACGAGCCTCCATCCATAGTTCTTCAGGCACTCTGTCCACCAAATCTAAATCCTTAAACCTGTTCCTCACTTCCACTGTGTATTCATAAGGGATTTGACTTAGATTGTATCTTACCGGCCCAGTGGTTTTTCCTACTTTCTTCAGTTTAAGCTTGAATTTTGCTATAAGAAGCTGATGATCTGAGCCACAGTCAGCTCCAGGTCTTGTTTTTGCTGACTGTATAGAGCTTCTCCATCTTTGGCTGCAGAGAATATAATCAATCTGATTTCGATGCTGCCCATCTGGTGATGTCCATGTGTATAGTCGTCTCTTGTGTTGTTGGAAAAGCGTGTTTGTGATGACCAGCTTGTTCTCTTGACAGAACTCTATTAGCCTTTGCCCTGCTTCATTTTGATCTCCAAGGCCAAACTTGCCAGTTGTTCCTTTTATCTCTTGACTCCCTACTTTAGCATTCCAATCCCCTATGATGAGAAGAACATCCTTCTTTGGTGTCACTTCTATAAGGTGTTGTAAGTCTTCATAGAATTGGTCAATTTCAGTTTCTTCGGCACCAGTAGTTGGTGCATAAACTTGGATTACTGTGATGTTAAAAGGTCTGCCTTGGATTCGTATCGAGATCATTCTATCATTTTTGAGATTGCATCCCAGTACAGCCTTCGCCACTCTTTTGTTGACTATGAGGGCCACTCCATTTCTTTTACGGGTTTCTTGCCCACAGTAGTAGATATGATGGTCATCCGAACTGAATTCACCCATTCCCGTCCATTTTAGTTCACTGATGCCCAGGATGTCAATACTTATTCTTGCCATCTCATTTTTGACCACCTCCAACTTACCCAGGTTCATGGTTCTTACATTCCAGGTTCCTATGCAATATTTTTCTTTACAGCATTGGACTTTCCTTTCGCTTCCAGGCATATCCGCAACTGAGCGTCCTTTCGGCTTTGGCCCAGCCGCTTCATCAGCTCTGGATCTACTTGTACTTGCCCTCCGCTCTTCCCCAGTAGCATGTTGGACGCCTTCCGACCTGAGGGGCTCATCTTCCAGCGTCATAACTTTTATATGCCTGTTGTCTTTGTCCATGGAGTTTTCTTGGCAGGGATACTGGAGTGGCTTGCCGGTTCCTCCTCCAGGTGGATCACGTTTGGTCAAAACTCTCCACTATGACCTGTTCATCTTGGGTGCCCTGCTCGGCATAGTTCATAGCTTCTCTGAGTTCTTCAAGCCCCTTCGCCACGGCAAGGCAGTGATCCATGAAGGGGGAAAAGTGAGGATAGGACCTGTGAAAAGTGAATGAGTAGACAGCAAGAATGTTTTTCTTTATGGAAGCGATGAAATATGACTCTTCAGCTGTCTGAAATATGACTCTTGGACGAACGGAAAAATCCACACAGGAATACAAATTTGTTTCAACCCGCTTATGGAGACAATCAGAGGCCACAAAGACAAAGAGAAAGGAAAAATATATGAAAACAACTAGAAGAGATGTGGAAAACAGGAAGAAAGGATTGGACAGAATTCTGAACATTACAGTATTTGGACAGATTTGTGGACTTTTAAAGCAGCAGCAAGAAGAGGATTGGATCCCTTTCGGAACTTGAAATATGGGTACCCCCAACAAAAAATTAAAATTAGGCTCTGTAATTCAGAACTTATGTGATTTGATTTGATATGATTGGTCTGTTAATAAAAATTATTTTAAAAAAATAAATCCGGCCTTTGGAAGGTCTGGGAATCAGCATGTTTTTACATGAGTAGAATGTGTCCTTTTATTTAAAATGCATCTCTGGGTTATTTGTGGGGCCTGCCTGGTGTTTTTACATGAGTAGAATGGGTGCTTTTATTTAAAATGCATCTCTGGGTTATTTGTGGGGCCTGCCTGGTGTTTTTACATAAGTAGAATGTATGCTTTTATTTAAAATGCAACATTTATTTAAAATGTTATTTGTGCAGTATAGGAATTTGTTCATTTTTTAAAAAAAAAATAGCCCCCCCACACACACACACAAGGTCTGAGGGACAGTGGACCTGCTGAAAAAGTTTGCTGACCCCTGAATTACAACCCAATGTAATGGGGTGTCAGATATTTTCACAGTTTAACAGCCATTTTAGAAGCGTGGGTCTTACTACTCATCCCCAAACATAGCAGCCTTAAAAATGTGTTATGTGGAAAACAGGGTTCATAAACATCTATATCCATTCAAAATGGAGGGTTTTAAAATAAATCATTCCAACTTAATAGAAAACAAAATTATGAAAGCTGGGTAAATTAAATTAAATGGGAAGTTTTTGCTAAGCTTAAAGACCACACTTCCCTAGCCAAACTGTCATTTTTTGTGATTTGAATATTCTGGATCTGCTACATACAATCTTCTTTATTTGTTTGAAGTCTAGGGCTACTGTACTTTTCTAATATCACACAGATGGATGAGCAAGGGGTCAAAAGGAGCAACATTTTATGAAGTCTTTTTTTTTACATTAAACTTATAACTATTTTTTTTGACAAAGTAATAATCATAAATAAATAAGTATAAAAATGTGCACCCCACCACTGAAATCATTCCGTTGTAACTATCCAACCCCACAAAATTTCAACAACTCTTGCGATGGTTTGACGCCTTTCTGTTTTAACAGTACAAATTCTACAAACACCTTCCATATCTCCTCAAAATCATTTCTCCTGCATATTCCCTGACTTACCTGCAATTATGCATAACTTCTTTTATCTTTATCATTAATATTTTGATTTTTCCAGTGTCCTAATTTCTTCCTCTATCTTTTTTATGTCTTCTTGTTTTTTCAATTTACTAGATTCCCAAATACTAATTCCCTTCATCATCGCTTTCATTGTATCCCATATTATTGCTTGAGTACTTTGTCCCTTCTCATTAATCTCCCATATGTCTAATAATTATTTCCCTATCTTATTTACTGTTTGACTGTTATTGAAGATCCTCGTGTCTAGCCTCCGTTTTATGGCTTCCTTATAATTTTTCTTTATTTTTAATACCATATTAACTAATGCGTGCTTGGTTATCTTTATTATTCCAATTTCAGTATTCATTATTTTAGATATTAAGTTTTTTGAAGCAAAGATGTAATTGATCGTTGAGTAGGACTTATGCATTGGTGAAAAGAATGAATAGTAATAATAATAATAATAATAATAATAATAATAATAATAATAATAATAGTGGCTTCCCCAGCCACTCTGGGCGGCTTCCAAAAAAATATTAAAATACTGTAATACATTAAAAGCTTGCCTAAACAGGGCTGCCTTCAGATGTCTTCTAAAAGTTTGGTAGTTGTTCTCTTTGACGTCTGGTGGGAGGGCATTCCACAGGGAGGGTGCCACTACCAAGAAGGCCCTCTGCCTGGTTCCCTGTAACTTGGCTTCTCGCAGTGAGGGAACCGCCAGAAGGCCCTCGGTGCTGTCAGGTAGAATGATGGGGGTGGAGACGCTCCTTTAGATATACTGGACTGAGGCCATTTAGGGCTTTAAAGGTCAGCACCAACACTACGAATTGTGCTCGGAAACGTACTGGGAGCCAATGTAGGTCTTTCAAGACCAGTATTATGTGGTCTCGGCGGCCGCTCCCAGTCACCAGTCTAGCTGCCGCGTTCTGGATTAGTTGTAGTTTCCGGGTCACCTTCAAAGGTAGCCCCACATAGAGCACATTGCAGTAGTCCAAGCGGGAGATAACCAGAGCATGCACCACTCTGGTGAGGCAGTCTGCAGGCAGATAGGGTCTCAGCCTGCATACTAGATGGAGCTGGTAAACAGCTGCCCTGGACACAGATTTGATCTGTGCCTCCATGGACAGCTGTGAGTCCCAAATGACTCACAGGCTGCGAACCTGGTCCTTCAGAGGCACAGTTACCCCCATTCAGGACCAGGGAATCCTCCACACCTGCCCGCCTCCTGTCCCCCCAAAACAGTACTTCTGTCTTGTCAGGATACAACCTCAATCTGTTAGCCTCCATCCACCCTCCAACCGCCTCCAGACACTCACACAGGCCCTGCACCGCCTTCACTGGTTCTGATTTGAAAGAGAGGTAGAGCTCCTGGATGCTGCCTGTGATCCGTGCCTCTAGCTGCAAGAACTTCAAAAGAAACATTTAGGATGAAGCGAATGCACATATTTCAAGGAAGGAGGGGGAGTAAAGACTGCTAACAGAAGAGATCTCTGATAAACAAGATGAGTCGGCAGAACAAGAATTAACCAGATGAGGACACACCAAGACTCGGAATGGCAAAGGGACTGGATGGGGGAGGGGAAAAAAACTTTACTTTCTTTCCTCTATGTGATTAAACAAGAATCCCCCCCTCCCTCACAAGTCAGAAATGTCGTTTGAAGGACTTAAGCTGTGGATTTATGTCTGTGTGGAGATAAACTTTCTAACCAAAGCATGCTTTAAGAAGAGCGTGGAATGTATAAGGGCTTTGGAATGATGCAGTTAAAAATACCGTCGCCATATTGGGAAGTTCTGTCGGAGGACTTAAGTCTGGGAGGAGAAAGAGAGAAATAGAGCTGCTTTTATATTGTGGGTGAAACTTCTCAGAGGGACTTAAGAACGACAGTTCTGTGATTAATGATGGAAAGAGCGATGTTATCTATGAATGCGATGATATATGGAAACCATCTCAATTTGAGGATTGGATGAACAGAAAAATTCACACAGGATTATTATTGGTGTTTATCGGTTTAAGGAGATTATCAGAAGAGATCATAAAGAAAAAAGAGAAAATGTACGAACAAGATGAGATGCGGAAACAGCAAGATAAGACTGGATAGAATTATGAACTTTGTTTGGACTGATTTGGACATTAACGCAGTAGCAAGAAGATGATCAGAATCCCCCTTCGGATCTTGAAATATGGGTCCCCTCAACAAAATTTAAAATTCGGCTTTGTAATTCGGAATTTATGTGATGTGATTTGATTTGATTGGTCGGTTAATAAAAAATATTTTTTTAAAAAAATTGTGGGACAGATGGTATTTTGTGGTTCGGTTTAGCAGGCTATACCCTGGATTTTGTGTTCTGCTCTTGATAGTGGGAGCAAATATTTATTATGGATAAAGGTGTCACAAATAAACAGCTAGAGGTGTTTCCACAGGCAAGCAACCTGACTCAGTTTCTGTAAGCAGGATTGGGGAGGGGTAGCAGAGCACACCTTAAGCAGGCCACCTGCCCCTATTCTGCACACAAACACCCAAACACACACTCTCCATCCCTGTGGAGCTAGAATTGCCCTCATGTGCTAGAATGGAGGTACAAAGTGGTTCAAGTCACAGGGCGGTTTCCCCCTCACATGCTTCCTGGAAAATCAGTGGAGATGTTTGCAGTTGGCTTGATGCTAAAGTGCCTGAGATCATGGGGACTGAAACATCATTCTGATTAACTCTAGCCATTGGCATTTTCAAATGGAGATGATGGGAGTTGCCATACATCCAGAATTTCCTGGACATAGCCGGAATATGGCAGTCGCAGTGTCTGGGAAGATGCTTGAATATCCAGGAAAATCTGGACATATGACAACCCACTTGAAAAATCTATATTTTGGTGAATTTCCTTTAAAATAGTTCAACTTCATTTTTTTAAAAAACAACAACTTGGGGGGGGTTCAACAAATTTACCAAGAAAAGCTGAACAAGTTTCACTTTTTGAAATATGGCAACCCTATGGGAGTTGTACTAGCAGCAATGTCTTCATGGCATATAGCGTCACTCCAGGGACTGATTTGTGTGCTTGTGGAATTAATGGATACCATTGGCAACCACTGAAATTACTCTGCTACAATTTGGGATAGTCAAGGGCTCTGAAATGTTCCTTTTAAAAAACAGTTTCAAGGTGCAATGACAGGGGCAGGATCCCCTTCCTCTATTTGTTAACTGGGGGGGGGGGTAGTTTAGCTGCTGCCTATGATAGCTATTCGTCTGCTTTAAAAATGAAGGAGGCAGATGACATTGCTACTACTTGCTGCCATGGGTAACTGTAGACTCCAAACTATTGGAAGTAGATTTTAGGGCCCTGTTTCGCCAAACTGTCTAAATCCACCAAAATTTTGATTATTTGAATTTTCAGTCTGTTCCTTGGTAGAATGAAGTAAACCTTTAGTAGTTGCTATCACTTCCACCAGGCAATGGACCTCCTCCTGTATCCATTCAGCCATTGATTTCTTCCCCATCCCAAAGTTCTGCAGCGTGGAGAGAGTGAAGTGATGCAGTTCCTTCCATTTCTTTTTATTCCTGGTGCTGATCCCTGGAAGGATGTGAATATCTGGTCATACTGCTTGGTGAGCTGAGGAAAGTATTATGGAGGTGTATGATTCATTAGGCAGCTGCCTTAAAAGACTGCTACTAAAAAAATGTTTGTGATCTTAGCATGCTTTAATGGGAGGTATAGGCAGCACACTTGCATGCTGCTTCCTACGAGTAAGCAAAGTGAACTAAGTGGGACTTCCTTTTGGATAGGCATGCATATGCACAGTTAGGTTGTAATACTGTGCTCTATCATGCATGTTTTCTTGAGAGTGAGCACCAATGAACTCTGCGAGAAAACATGTATGGAATCAGAATGTACATCCCCTCACAGAGTTCAGATTCTCAGAGTTCTCTGGGAAGAGGGACTGATTGTTAAACCACTCAGGGTATGGTAGTTGTGTAACAGGAATAAGGGTATCCAAACAACTCTCAACACCCTTAACAAACTACAGTTCCCCAGGAGTCTTTAGGGGAAGCCATGACTGTTTAAAGCACCATAATAATGTTTTAAACATATAGTGCAGATGGAGCCTGATAGCTGAAGGGGCTTACTTGGTACCCCAGTTATAAATGCTCACCTTAATACAGGAAGACTCTTTAACCCAATAATGTAACAAATAGATACTGTCACACTAACCCAGTTTTTCAAGGGACCTATGGGGTGTCAGTACGCTCCAGAAGACCTACGGTTTTCATTGTTATTCTATTTGAGAAGAGTTAAACCACTTCCAAATTCACTCATGCACTAAGTGGCAAGAAAATGGAAAGTTAAGGTGCCTCAGGTTAATTTCCATGCCACATATAAGCAATGCACACTGTATACTGTATGGTGCTCATATACAGTAAAGAAAGGAAGAAGTCAGCAGGTGAATATAAATATGTTTACTGAGCCCAACATTTTTTTTTAAAAAAGAACTCATTTAAAAAATAAAATAAAGCAAACCTATAGCAACAAATTAACTTGAAATCTGATGAGGACTCCCGGAATATCACTTTCATTGAAACCCTACAAAACATTATATTACTGTCAGGGAACTGACATCTAAAGCGCCGGAGGCGCAAAGGCTCACTGAGGGTGAGAGAGCAGTAGCAGCGGAAGAGGGAACCAGTAGAGGGCGAGCAAGAACTCCAAGGGAAAGTGAGTCGGAGGGATGGCTCAGAGACGCTTCAAGCGAAACCAGTGGGGAGGTCTCAGGACCTCCTATAGGGACACCCACACCTCGACGGAAACTGTCACGCCGAGAGGCCAGACGACGTGTTTCCGTTAAGGAGCTTTTATGTTGGAAACGTTTCCGAAAGCAGCCACTTTCGGATTCTACTAGTGATTGACGCAGCCATGCTGGAGGGGCTCCGTCACAGGCAGAGGTTTGAAAGCCTGATCAGACTCTGAGGGACTTGCATTTTACGCACAAGCAGCTCATCGTCCCATCACAGCAATCCGAAAGTCTCCGAAAGCCAGCTTGTGCAGGGAGAAGCATCATGAGCAATCCAGCCGGAACCGGGGGAGCAGGAGCAGCTGGAGGAGGTCCAAGCCTGGAAGAAAGGTACAGGGAGTTGGAGATCCAGTTGGCGCTGCAAACGGCGAGGCTTGAGGAGAGGAGGGCTCAGGATGCAGAAAAGGGAAAGGAGAAAACCACCCCGCTCGCCAGAAAGGTGCCAGGATTGGTGCAGAAATTCGGGGGGGATCCCAGGAACTATCATGCCTTTAGAACAGAGATGCAATACGCTCTAAACTTGCAGTTTGATGACTTCCCCGATGAGGAATCGCGAGTGGCGTATGTGATTGGCCATCTCGAATCCGGGGCGAAAGATTGGGTTAGACCCCTGATGGCAGCGAATAATGAGATCTTAAAGGACACGAGGAAGTTTTTTCGTGCCATGGACCTGATGTTTTCCAGCGATATTGAGCAGGGGGTGGTGCGAAGGCAGTTAATGGCTTGCCAGCAAGGAAGCAGATCTGTCCGTGAGTACTGGACTGAATTTACCATGTTGATTCACAAATTGGGGTGGGACCTATCGGCGGAGCCCATCCAAATGCTTTTCGAAGAGGGGCTTTCTTCAACCGTCAAAGATGAGCTTTCCCGGGGCCCCAGGGCGGAGTCTATGGACCAGTTAACCAAATCTGCGCTGGCCATAGGAGCGCGCCAGGAGGCGAGGGCTATGGAAAAGCGGGAAGGGAAAGGAGACCGTTGGAGGGAGTTCCGCATTCCAGACATTCCAGAGCCACCTTTCCCGCCGGCAGAGCCGATGGAAGTTGGAACAGCGCGGGCGCGCGCAGTTTCAAATCCCAGTGAAGGGCGGAAAAAGGAGGGAAAGAGCGCCAAGAGATGTTATCTCTGCCAACAGCCAGGGCACTTTGCCAGAGTTTGCCCACAAAGAAAGGAATGGCAAGGGATGGCAGGAGCTGTTGGGGGAAAGGAAGAGGAAGGCAAGGAGCAAGTAAAAGCCAACGCCTGGCTGCCACCGTTGGGGCACAGCAGCCAGGCCAAAGAGCAATGAAAGTGCCCATGCCAGAACCCCCCAGACCCGCCTTAGTGATAGAGGTGTTACTAGAACTGCCAAACGGACACCCACTAAAGGTCAAGGCGCTTTTGGATTCAGGCAGCTCCTGTAATTTCATGAGTAAGGAGTTTGCAGCTGAGCACCAGATACAGACTATCCCTTTAAGTAACCCCTTGCAGGTGACTACGATTGACGGCAGAGAGCTGTTGGGGGGAGAAGTTAGCCAACAGACTGTCCCGATGATAATGAGAGTGGCAAGGCACACCGAACAGATAGCGTTTAATGTGGCCATCCTGGGAGGAGCGCCCATCATTTTGGGGATGAGCTGGCTGGCGCTACACGATCCGCTAGTGGGCTGGCATCAGAGGGTGGTCTCCTTTGGGTCAGCGCATTGCCTAGAACACTGCAAGGAGGGGAAGGTTTCGGGAGGAGACAGAGTCACCCTAGCGGGGATGGAAGTGATGGACAAAGGGAAGGTGCCCCCGCAATACGCAGATCTGAGCAACGTATTCAGCGAAAGGGAAGCAGACAAACTGCCACCGCATAGACCCTTTGACTGTCAAATCAACCTACTCCCAGGGGCCCAACTCCCAGTAGGCAAGCTGTACGCCATGTCAGACAGGGAGATGCAGGAGCTGAGGGAGTTCATTGACAAAAACTTGAAGCGAGGTTTCATCAGAGAGTCCCGAGCGGTGGGGGGCAGCCCAGTGTTTTTTGTGGACAAAAAGAACACAGACAAACCGAGACTGGTGTGTGACTTCAGGGCCCTCAATGCAGTGTCGGAGCCCCTGGCTTTCCCTATGCCCCGAATTGATGACATTTTGACCAGAGTAAGGAAGGGAAAGATTTTTACTAAACTGGACCTGCGGGGGGCGTACAATCTGATACGCATAAGGAAGGGAGATGAATGGAAGACCACCATGTTTACCCCGTTGGGAGCCTTTGAATACCTCGTTATGCCCTTCGGTCTACAAGGGGGCTCCGCGTGTTTTCAAGCTTTTATAAACCACGTTCTGGGACCTTTGCTCTACAAGAATTGTGTGGCCTTTTTAGACGACGTGTTGGTGTATTCGGAAAATGAGGAACAGCATGTGAGGGACGTTCGAGAAGTGTTGGGCAGGCTGCAAGCCAACCAGCTGTGGGTGAAACTGGAGAAATGCCAGTTTCATACCAAGGAGGTGGAATTCCTGGGGTACCGCTTGTCAGACAAGGGATTGGCCATGGATCCAGGCAAGGTCCAAGCGGTACTGGAATGGAAGACACCGAAGACCAAGAAGGACGTGCAAAGATTCTTGGGATTTGGGAACTTTTATCGGAAGTTCATCAAGAACTTTGCCCACTTGACGGCGCCCATCACCGACTGTCTCAGCAGCAAGAAGAAATTTGTTTGGACGGCAGAGGCGGATCGAGCCTTTGAAGAACTGAAAAGGGCTTTCGCCTCGGAAGAACAACTTCTGCATGTGGATTTACGAAAACCCATGAGAGTGGAAACAGATGCATCCGACCGGGCGGTAGGGGCGGTCCTTCTTCAACCGGGGAGGAGTGCGTCGGAGTGGAGACCGTGTGCCTTCTTCTCGCGGAAGCTGAATAAGTCCGAGAGGAATTACACGGTGTATGACAGGGAACTACTTGCCATTCACGAAGCATTCCGGAGGTGGAGACATTTATTAATTGGGGCACAACACAAGGTGCAAGTGTGCACCGACCACAAAAATTTAGAGTATTGGAGAACAGCTCGAGTGCTCAACCAACGACAAGTGAGATGGGCACAGGAATTCTCCAAATTTAACTTTGAGATTTGTTATGTGCCAGGCCCAGAAAACGTCAGGGCGGACGCGCTCTCACGCAAACCAGAATATTGGGAAGGGGAGGGGGTGATCGAAGAGAGACATGTCATCCCGGAGGACCGCTGGGTGTGTGGGGCGGCGATGGTGGGGCAATGAGAACTGGTGGAGGAAACGGAAAATGATGAATATGCCCAGGATAAGCTCAGAGGTCTCAGGGGGGAGGGCGAGAGCCCCGGAGGTTTTGAGGAAAGAAATGGGGCATTGTATTACAAAGGGGCACTGTATATACCCGAAGGTGAATTGAGGGGGAGAGTACTCAAGCAGTTGCATGATAGCCCCACGGCGGGACATTTTGGGCAACACAAGACCATGTGGTTGGTTACCAGGGAATTTTGGTGGCCTAAGGTGAGGGAAGATGTAAGGGAGTATGTAAGAGGGTGTGACCAATGTCAGCGAGCCAAAGGGGAAAGAAGGGCGCCGGCAGGGTTATTAGAACCTTTACCCACACCAGAACGGCCTTGGGAAGCGATATCAATAGATTTTATGACGGATCTGCCAAGGTCCAAGGGGAAAACAGCCATCATGGTAGTAGTAGACCTGTTAACTAAGATGTGCCACTTTGTAGCATGCTCACATGCAGTCACAGCGGAAGAAACGGCGAAGTTGTTTGTGGAACATATCTTTAGGTTGCACGGGGCTCCCTCGAGGGTGATCTCAGATCGAGGCAAACAATTTACTTCCAGGTTCTGGAGGAAGCTCATGAGCTTGTTACACGTGGAAGTCAATTTTTCAACTGCCCGGCACCCTGAAACCAACGGGCAGGCGGAAAGGGCAAATGGCATTCTTCAACAATATCTTAGGTGTTATGTCAATGACAGAGAGAACGATTGGGTCGAAAAGTTGGCGTTGGCAGAATTTGCCTACAATAATGCGGAGAATGTGTCCACAGGGATGAGTCCCTTTTTGGCTAATTACGGGTGTCACCCCAGGGCATTTCCAGGGGAAGGAGGGGAGAGATGGAGCGTCCCAGCGGCTGAACATTTTGTAGAAGAGATGGAAGCCATCCATCAGCAGCTCCAGCTCAACTTAGAAAGGGCTAAGGCACAATATAAGAAGCAGGCAGACAAGAACAGAAGGGAAGGTGAAACCATAAGGGTGGGGGATCAAGTGTGGTTGTCAACCCAAGGGTTGCCGTTCAAAGGGGGTTGTAAGAAACTGAGGCCCAGAAGATTGGGGCCCTTTGAGGTGATTCAGCAGGTCAACCCGGTAGCTTTCAAACTCCGATTACCCAATCACATGAAATTGCACCCAGTGTTCCACAGGTCGTTACTGTCACCATACAGGGGAGGAGGTGAAGGGGAGCACGTCAGGGGACCAGCCTTGGAAGAGAGGGAACGCCGCAACCATGTAGCGGAAATCCTCGATTCCAGGTGGAAGGGAAATCAGGTGGAGTATTTAGTGGCGTGGGAAGGGGAACCGGAGTCAGAAAACACCTGGGTAAGTGCGCAGGAAGTCAATGACGAGGTTTTAACAGAAACGTTCCATCAAAGGTTCCCGAGGAAACCTCAGCCGATAGCAAGGTTTAGGAGGGAGTATTTCGGCACCACCGATGAGGAAGAGGAAATGGAAGGGTTCGCGGAGTCGGAGTTGGAAGAGGGAGTGGACTCTGATGACGAAGAGTACCTAGAGAGTAGGAACAGCAACAAGTGGAAGGAAGTGTTCGCGACGTCGGAAGATGAGGGAGGTTCTTTCAAGGGTTTTACCTCCTCACCGCCAGTAGGAGAGGAGACGGGAGGGGGTGAAGGGGGCCCTGGAGGGGAGGTGGATGTCAGGGAACTGACATCTAAAGCGCCGGAGGCGCAAAGGCTCACTGAGGGTGAGAGAGCAGTAGCAGCGGAAGAGGGAACCAGTAGAGGGCGAGCAAGAACTCCAAGGGAAAGTGAGTCGGAGGGATGGCTCAGAGACGCTTCAAGCGAAACCAGTGGGGAGGTCTCAGGACCTCCTATAGGGACACCCACACCTCGACGGAAACTGTCACGCCGAGAGGCCAGACGACGTGTTTCCGTTAAGGAGCTTTTATGTTGGAAACGTTTCCGAAAGCAGCCACTTTCGGATTCTACTAGTGATTGACGCAGCCATGCTGGAGGGGCTCCGTCACAGGCAGAGGTTTGAAAGCCTGATCAAACTCTGAGGGACTTGCATTTTACGCACAAGCAGCTCATCGTCCCATCACAATTACCAATGTTTTATTTTAATTTAACAAGAAGAAGAAACCCAGCAACACTCCACACCAACAAACAATTGTATGATCCAAAATAAAAATAGGGAATAGTGAGAGACTGCCAGGAAGTTGTGTATGTGTGTGTCTTACCTTTTGATATGATTTGGACAGATGCCTGAAATCTATTTGCAGGAGGTTCCCCACAAAGGACAATGGAGTAGCACCTGCTGGTAGTTGGCTTTGTTTCTGGTACTTTTTGAATTCCTTGTACATACTTGTCCAGGGTGGGACATGGTTGCTCCACATAAAAGACTTCCCTCTTGCAAGAATGCT
The DNA here is from genome assembly GCF_964234715.1 of Podarcis melisellensis. Classification (NCBI taxonomy): domain Eukaryota; kingdom Metazoa; phylum Chordata; class Lepidosauria; order Squamata; family Lacertidae; genus Podarcis; species Podarcis melisellensis. Next base: position 39,290,394 of record NC_138529.1, read on the forward strand.
TAAAGCTCATGTGTCCAAGGCAACATACACATGGATTTTCAGAGACACATATAACAGTTAAACAAATTTTGAGCTCGAGTGTGAGGAACTAGAAGAGCCAGTTTCATGGTGCTAAAAAAAAAATGTATGTGATGCAAATAAATCAGAGTGAGTGTTCATTAAATAGCTGGCTCCCCTGAAAACTCCTGGTGCTCAGAGAATGGGTGTAACATTATAATACTGACTATACAAACAGTATTCAAAGTGGACCTAGGACTGAAATCCAGAAAAAGGTAGAAATAGGAGGGTTCTTATATGCAACTTGGCAAGTGATGAGCAGAAGATGCAAGAAAAACATAGGTAGGACTGAGGAATGTTAGGGAAGTCCAAAGTTGATACAGTGCTGTCTTGAAGGAGTGTGGCTACCATTCATGGGGAAATGGAGAGAGAGATAAAAACTGTGTATGAAAGTGAAAATCTGTTACCTCCCTGGAAGAGCAAAGGAAGCTTCTTCTTTATGAGGGGACGCTCTTTTTGCAAATTGTCTCAGATGCCAAGTGTGGTGGTGCGCACAGGTATCAACAAAGAAGGGCATTAAACCATTAAAAAATCATAGTCCAAGATTTCTTGCACCTGTTTATCTAATATGTGGCAAGTTTCATGCCCCTCAAAGGGTCTACTATGCCCGTAATTTCATCCCATTTTACCAACAAATTAAAGGGGGAGGGGAGATACAGGTGTTTGCAGCAATTTGTTGTGAAGCTTTATAAACACCTTCAACAAGAAACTGACGTGTGATATTATCAAATGCTTTTTCTGCATCTGGAAACGTAACTACTCGTTCAAGATTTGTTTTTCATGCATAAATGAAGTTGTTGGCATTCGTCTGTCTCAGGAGACAATGGAGGAGTGCAACTTTGTGGGTGAAGTCAAACCACTGGAGGGTTACAGCACCTGCTGTGGCTGTTGAGACCAATAAGGAACAGATGCTGTATATAAAGGTGACCAGTTGAGCTGCTGCAGATGCACAGCTAGATTTATTATTTTTCTAATATTATCCTTCATTATGCAAAATCCATCTTGATCTATATGATTTTTAAATATGACCCGTTTTAGATTTTTTTAAAAAAAAATGCTATTGTTATAGACTTGTTACAGAATTCAATTTACCCATTTGTAATATCTCATTCTTCACTTTAGAAAGTTATTGTGCTAACATACTCCTAAAGGTCAAAACACTGAGATTCCATCTGCTCCCAAAGCTTTATTGATCTTTGCCCTTTTTACTGTATCTATCACTGGATTGATGCTTCTAATGTAGAAGTAGCTCAGTTGTGGTTTTCCAAGTGTTGCACTACAACTCTCAGCAGCCCCAGCCAGCATGATGTGAGCTATAGTTTGGAATATATAGTTTTTTCTAAGTACTGTGTGATTCAGATCTCCCAATAATCATATTCTTCCTACTTCACATATACTGAGAGGTATTGGCACCACCCATTTTGCTTTGTTGCTGTCACCGGATCATATTGAACCGTCTGATGAATTTCAGTGGCAAGTCTCCTTTCATCAGGCCACTGTCCTCATACAAAGTAAATATATCCTTGTCTTTGGCATCTCCCACCAGCTGGAAGGTGAAGTTCTGGAGCAGAGCACCGAAGAACAGGAACAGCTCCATCCGAGCCAGGGCTTCCCCTGGGCATGCCCGTTTTCCTGGGTGAAAAGAAGGGGGCAGTGCTCATCAGTCACCAAATACCTATATAGTGCCCAAGAAACTCAGCCAACACATTTTGAAATAATGGAACTGCATAAGAAAGACAGCAGTGAGACCATTTCTCAAGTGGTCCTGCAATTCTCTGTTTCCACTGTGATATGAAGGTGAAGTGTTTCGGGCAATATCTTTTTGGAGATATTGGTCTCATGTCATTTTCTCGATTCTTTGGCTGATTGGTGGACTTCTATTCTGAGCATGTTATATAACACTAAAGTACTGCTTGGCTTATTCTCCTGCCAGAAAACACAATAATGTGGCCTCCGTCTGTGTGTATGTGTAAATCTTTGCTGAAAGCTACACATAAGCAGTTTCAGAGCAAAGAAATATAAAAGATTATGTGAGTGTGAGTTACTCTTTCCTCTCATTTCATCATGCCAACTCTCTTTCTTAACACAGAGCCCAAGTGGTTCCTGTAGGTAGTGGTCCAAAAGTTGGGAACTGAACTGTCCCTTCCTCAGGCTGATGCTTACAAATTTTCTGCTCAAGATGCAGGAAATGGAGGACAGATGCAGAGAGAAATGTCTTGTGGGTAGACAATCCCTCCCCAAACCTCTTACTTATCTCCTGGCAGCACTATCACTTCCTGGAGTCCAGCTGCCCACCCATCCACATGCCAGCTGCTGGACCCAACCCCACAATATGAGAATCTAGGTCCATAGAGTCACCTGCAGAAAAAGGCATGAAGGCAGCCCTGTTCCGGAACTGGCCCTTCTCATCCAAGAAGTGACCCGGGTTAAACTCTTCTGGAGTTTCCCACTGGAGAGGATCAAAGTGCACAGTTGAAATCTCTGCACAGACTGCCGTGCCCTTCAGGGAGAAGATACAGATTTCATTATTTGTTTCAGCTTCATAAACATAAGACATTCTGCCTCTGTTTCAGTGATCTTTGACAGTGACTTACCAATCCTACCATTCCTGGTTATGGGACATTTATCTGATTCTAATAAGTTCGTGACTCCATGCACATATTATATGCCTTCTGTTCATAATTTTGATACAGTATAGTGTTATAAAAATACTGTCAGTATATTATTAGCCGACATGCTGCTTGTTGTTTTTCAGAGTCATATACATAATAAGCAGCCATCTTATGGGAGAGGCTGATTCCTAAGGTTGGTTGTCATATATAGAAACAAGTCATTGCACAGCATTCTGAAAAATCACCATGAATGTGGGGGTGAGGTTGTAATCAGCATATCTTGTCTCTGCACTGGCTGGGACTGTGGCAGACCAAAGTCATTGATGGGATGATAAATCCCTCCCTCCCCCTCTCCACAGTAACCTGACCATTTCACATGTGACACAAACCTGGGGGATAAGATAGCCCCGAAATTTTGTAGGACGTGTTGTTGCACGCGGGATGCTCTCAAGGCTCCCTTTTTGATATCGTTGAACCTCATGGAGAACAGCATTGGTGTAGGGCATCCTCACCCTATCTTCCATGCCAGGGATACGGTTGGCACCTACCACATCATCAATCTCCTGTTGAACTTTTTCTGTAAGAAAACAAATTCAGCTCTACTTCCAGAATTCTGAAACTCCTTCTCCTCTGACATAGTGATAGCCTTCAACATTCTCCAACCGGAAGGAAAAGTAACACTTACTGACATGAATTTGCATCCTGGCAGGAGCCCATTTTTAAAGATGGCATGCAAAGATGAAAGGAATTCGGCTTTTGTCCCCTTTGCTAAATGGGATCACCTTAGGTTACTAAAGAATGTGGGCTTTTTATCTTAGAGATGTTCATGAAATCATGCAAAACATGTTGAATAAATGGTGTGGAAACTTTATGCAATCTCCTCACACAATACCTTTTATTCATTCATTAAACTTTTACCCCACTCTCCCCCCCCCCAAAAAAAAAGGAGTCCTGGGGTAGTAAATCAGGGTCAACAAAGGCAAGGGCTCAGGCATTAGGCTCAGGACAGAAAAGATAAAGTTCTTCTTTACATGATGCATATTTAAAAGTCATAATTTGCTGCCACAAGACAAATTCATGGAGCCATTAGAATCAGAGTGAAAACCTCTGTTGGGGAGCCTAACGTCTGAATACCAGGGACTAGGAGGACGGTTGCTTTGAGGGATGGAGGAGGAAACCATTTAAAACTGATTCATACACGGAGTTAGGCTCGGATAGGATCGCCTCTGGTATCCAGTGGCTACATCTGTCTAAGGGGCTGGCGCTAATGTAACCCACTGCTTTAGATCATTTTAGCAAGAGCTGAGGCAGGGAGCAGCCAGCATTATGAGCAAATAGCCTGTTCTCCTTTGTGTAAGGCTGTGAACCCTAAGAATAGCTCAGTAGTGAAGTTTCCTTAAAGTTTTAGGTGCAGTTATTCATTACATCGTAAGGTCCTTCTTTGTTGAAGTATGTGTTTTATAAAGGGATGTAAGTTTTAGTTCCTGAGTGCCAAATTCGCTGGAGCGAAGTGCTGTGGAGTTGAGGTGAATGAGAATATGCCCTTTTCCCTCCGGGAAAGATAAACATCAGTGTCCAGGAAGACAGAACATGAAGGACAGAACGCTGGGAGGACAGTACTCTATTGTCATATTAATTTATGAGAATTTTATCAATTTTTCATAAATTATATCATTGATGTAGAATCCGTATTTATGTGCTGGTTACTTTTGGAAAATTGGAGATTACAGTCTCTGCTAACCCAGAAGTAGTTCCTCAGGTTAAGAACTTTACCTCAGGATGAGAACAGAAATCACACGGAGGCAGCAGGAGCCCCCATTAGCTAAAGTGATACCTTAGGTTAAGAAAGTTTCAAGCTAAGAACGGACCTCCAGAATGAATTAAGTTCTTAACCTGAGGTACCACTGTGTGGGAATAGATCGGCTGACCTAGGAGAAGACATTTTGTGAGCAAGTTGTACTGACTGTGCAGTTTTAATGTTTGTTTGTTTTTTCTTTCTCTTTACAATTACTCTTTCCACCTTGGAAAGGCAGAGCCTTTCAGTCTTTTGGGCAATTTATGTACCTTGCATGTGTGGCAATCTAGCCATCACCAGCAGGGCACAGCTCAAAACTTCGCTTGTGGACAATGACCCAGCAATAAAGAGTTCCTGCACAATCACAATAAGCTCCTCTTTGGTGTAGATGGCCTCTGGATTGGTTTGGTCCTGTAAAAAGGAAAAGGAAAAAGAGAAGAATTTAAAATATCCATTTGAAAGAGTAATGGAGGAAGTGAGACATCTCAATAAATGTAGTAAATGGATGGAGCACAATACTTGCATGGTTTATTGCAGTGTAAGTACAGTGTTGTTGTTTTTTAATTGAATATGCCGTATTTTTGGCCCTATAGGACGCACTTTTCCCCCTCCAAAGATGAAGGGGAAATGTGTGTGCGTCTTATGCGGCGAATGCAGGCTTTCACTGAAGCCTGGAGAGCGAGAGGGGTCGGTGCGCACCGACCCCTCTCGCTCTCCAGGCTTCAGGAAGCTATCCGCAAGCCTCACGCGCCCGGTGGGAGGTCCCACCGGGCACGCAAGGCTTGCGGGCAGCAGCCTGCAGCCCGAAGCACGGGGCGTGCTGTGGAGCACGCCCCATGCTTTGGGCAGGTGTCCGCAAGCCTTGCACGCCTGGCGGGAGGTCCCACTGGCGCGCAAGGCTTGCAGGCACCAGCCTCTTTTGGGGGCTGGGGTCGGGGGAAGCTCGGGCTTCCCCTGTGCCAGCCCCGCGCCTAGGGAGGAAATAAATTTTTTTCTTTATTCCCCCCCCCAAAAAAAATCTAGGTGCGTCCTATGGGGCGGTGCGTCTTATGGGGCGAAAAATACGGCAGTTTTATTCAGGGACATTTCTCTAGAAAAAGGGGTGCTGTTTCATGGAGTTGCATCCTCCAATTACATACAAATGAATATACCCCCCCCCAAAAAACTACTATACTCTATCAAATAACTCATTAATTATTTGATATGGTGTTTATTTGGGGGGGGTATATTCATTTGTAAGTAAGATCAGATTTTCAAATGATGCTAAAGGTCTTGTGGCATTTAATGGTCAATCCAATCGACTCAATCTACTTGCTGATCCAGAGGTGTTGCTGAAGGAGGGCATCGGGGAAACTGAAGCATTAGGCAAGCTGACCTGATTGGCAAATAATAAAAGTAAATCATAATTGTTGTGTCTGAATGCACCACCTGACATTAAGAATGTCAAACTCTGGAGGGTCTGAGACATCTCAGTCTTTTCCATGCAGTAACTCAGAAGGAACACAAAACCTGAATGGCTTATTGCAGCATATCTATAATGCTGAAAATAAAAACATAACTGAAAACCAAATAATAGAACCATAAAGAAAACAATCCCATGTATAGATATAATGATGGGCATTATTTTTTCATCTGCTCTCCTGTGCTTGGTTTGATGTCTAAATAAACTTGAGGGAAGATGCCCCCACCTGAGATTAGCCTGGAGATCATCACAATGGCCAACCACCACAGCCAGAATGCAGGATCAGAATGGGGGAGGGCAGCAGCCATATGAGACACTTTCAAATGTAGGCACAAACAAGAGACATCTCAGAAGCGTGGAGAAGGGTAATTATATAACCTCCTACCTTCTCTGACTTCATAAGGAAGCAGTCAATATAGTCACGGGGGTCCTGATAATCCAGGGTCTCTTTGTGGGATTCCACCCTCTCATTGATGAAAGCATACATTTTTTCAAAACTTCCTAAAATCTTTTTGTGCTGTCCAGGCAGGTAAGGCATTATTTTCGAGAACACATTATAAACCTGGAACAGAAACAATACATAACAACTATATATAGAATTTATCATTTTAGAACTGCCTGCTGAGTCTATGGATTTAGGGATGTTGGAGAAATCAACTGCAAAATGTTTGCAATCCATGGCTCCTTCAACAGGAATGACAGGATTTAAATTTAATAAACAAACAAACAATTGTAAATAAATCCTCTCTCCTCCTCCTCTTCCTCCTCCACTTCTTCTCGGTCTCCTTTATTTACAGTCTACTATAGTTACATATTCATTATCACTAGATCCTGCCCATATCCACTGAGGCAGAAATCCTAACTATGCCTGCCCAGAAATGAGGCTTACTGAATTAAACTAGGCTTACTCTGAGCTATGTGGGGTTAGGATCGCAGCCCTAATAGACTTCCTACTGTGAATTGTAAAATAAAACATTGTTTTTTAAAAAGCAAATGCATTGTTTATTTTTTGTCCTGCTTATTCTCTGAAACAAAATAATATAGAAATAGGTTCTAGATCTTTCTACAGCAAAGACTCATTTAAAATAATGTTAGGTTAATTGTACCTTGTATGCAAGTCTGGCCCATCCATGAAGTGGAGTGAAGCAGGTACCTCAGGTGGTACTTGAAGGGTACCCTCCTTATATGTCCTGCCCACCCCACTCCTTTTTCTGCTGGCTAAGAATTCACCTTGTTTTGTCTCAAGTCATGAAATGGGATGCACCACCCCTGCTTGAATGTTTTTGTGCTTAGTTGATACATGTACCATACATATTAACTCTGAGTAGACTAGAAACCAGAACACTACGGAGACAAGTTCAGTGGCAGAGCACCAGGTTTGCACGCAGTAGGGCCCAGGCTCAATCACTGGCATACAAGGAACTCAAGAGTAGCTTGTAGGAGCCATGCAGTCTGAGCTTGTAGCAACCAACCCATACGTCCTCACATGCTGAGCTTCTCAGACAGACCAGAGAGAAACAAAGGGTTAATTGCCCAGTCTCTCCCACACTTCTACTTATCTTATGCCTAGAAAGCACAGCTCCAAGCAGATTTGCACTTGGCCCATTCTTTCTAGGCACAGGTCTGACTGGTTCTGCCTTTGCCCTGCTGATTCCCCCCAGGAAACCCACTCTTTAGTGCTTAATCAGAACAAAGACTCTCCTCCCTAGAAGAGAGGGGAGTGGTTGTGGGCAGGAGCCCGAGCTCCACCTCCCCCACTCACCTGGCTGGCGCCCACCCCCATCGGCAGGCACCCAACCAGATGCCTCCGAGGGGGCGTTTTCAGCAGCCTAAATGCTGCGGCGCCAGCCCCTCCTCGGCCTCATTCTCCTTCGGCCCATCACGAGTCACGCACCCTCCACTCCCTTTGAGCTCAGGGCCTTAAATTTTTCCTATGGACCTTAGGTTGGTCACCCTGGTTGTCCGGGGGGCCTGGTAGGAATTTTTCCATTTGGCATTAGGCTTTTTTGTTTTTTCGCCTACCTCGTAGCAATCGTCACAACTTTCGTGGTATTGGTGGGTAGGTTAGGCATTGGAAAAATGTGTTGTGGTGTCGAAGAGCTAGGTGTGGCCATCGCCTATGCCTTCAGCATTTGGGGTATTCCGTTATAGGAATCTGGCGGTCGTGTATTCTGTCTGATGCCTGTTTGGCGGGAGGCCATGGCACGACCCTCAGTGACATCAGGGGAGAGCCTATAGTTGGATGAGCACCAACAGGCTCCACCTACTGGTGAATAAACCCCCTTTGATTTAGACATCCAATGCCTAAGCCAATACCTTTTCATTGCTGTAATCAATAAAGTTGTGGCCTTTTCTTGCCCATTAACCTTATATTTCGTGTCCTTGTGTATTCATTTCACATTGCGGGGGTCGGGTCCTCGAACCACAAACAGCAGTCTGCAGAAAACCTGATTGCTGTTTGTTCCAATTCAGTACCAAACAATGGGTTTTCCTGGGGGAAAGTGGTGGGGCAATCTGAGGTGTGGATAACCTCATAGTTGTGAGGGAAGCTTTTTAGTGATATCAATTGAAAGGCAATCCATGATAAGAATCAGTGCCATTTTTCTAGAAAGAGAGGCACCAGAACTCACCATGAACACCTTCCTTGTTCTCTTAGAATGCCAATAGCACGCACTTGAGAGGTGCCAGAACTGAGTTTCACTGAGTTCCAGCTGAAGAAAAGCCCAGGTAAAAATATTTTCCTTATACTCCCTGGGAAAGGGGAGTGTCCAAGTTTCAAACTCATTTCCCCTGCCCCAAGCAGATATTCAGCTCAGCTCTGACTGTCTTTACACCCATATAAAAAACCTTCCAGTAGCACTTCTGTTTCAGTGTATCTGAAGAAGTGTGCATCCACACGAAAGCTCATACCAATAACAAACTTAATTGGTCTCTAAGGTGCTACTGGAAGGAATTTTTAAATTTTGTTCTGACTATGGCATACCAACACAGCTACCTACCTATAACTAGAACCCTTTAGATAAGCAATCTTTTGATAATGAATAACTGGGAAAATTCACCACTAACCCGGGGAAGTCCTCCACCAACATGCCTACAGAAGAATTTCTCTAGGTCTGTATTTTGAGTGGTTAATTTGCTGATGCTTTGCAATTAAAGCCAAGATGTATGTGATATTGTGTCATGTGGAATTTAATGGAGACAAGGATCAGAGAAAGTGGAAAAGGTAAAGGGGAATATACCCCAGGGTGCACCTGGCTTATACCAGGCCTATGTCCATTAAGATGAACCAAGGTTCTGGGTCCATGGGATATACTTGTAAGAAGGAACAACATACCTGTCCCATATAACTCACAAGGTAACCCACAAAAGCCTCCATGATATGCAGCTTCTCCAGGAAGACCTGATCTTTGTACTCAAAGCGACTCCCAAAGACAACAGAACAGAGCACATTAGAAACAGCAGTTCTCAAGTGTTTTCTTATATCAAAGGCCTGCCCTGCAAGAGCAAAAGGACACAGTCAAAAGAGTTTGGCAAGGTGGATATTCTCTCCCTCTGCCTGCACGACAGAATAACGTAACGTAAACCAGAATTCCTTGCACAATTGAACCTGACACATGGTGCATTTTGTATTTCCCTTATACAGTGGTACCCTGCAAGACGAACTCCTCGGAAGACGAAAAACTCGCTAGACGAAGGAGTTTTTCATTTTCTTAGCCGCTTCGCAAGACGCATTTCCCTATGGCTTGCTTCGCAAAACGAAGCTTGCCCCGCAAGCTCCGGGGATAGCGGGGAAGCGCAGCGCGTCTTCCCCGCTGTCCCCGGACCCCTTTTGAACCAAGGGGCGGCAACGGGGAGAAGCAATCTTCTCCCCTCCGCCCCTTGCTTCAAAAGAGGGGACAGAGGGGAAGGCGCGTGCGCCTTCCCCTCTGTCCCCGGAGATTGCGGGGCAGGCAACGGGGAGAAGCAATCTTCTCCCCACTGCCCCTTGCTTTAAACAGGTCCGGGGACAGAGGGGAAGGCACACGGCGCTTCCCTTCTGTCCCCGGACGGTCTTCATAGGAACGCATTGATTGATTTTCAATGCATTCCTATGGGAAACCGTGCTTCGCAAGACGAAAAACTCGCAAGAAGTAAAAACTTGCGGAACGAATTAATTTCGTCTTGCGAGGCACCACTGCATTAAAAGATGATTAAGTTCCTTTTACATGGAAATGATAGTATCAGCAGCCCCTGTATTCCCTTTATTTAGCAAGATGTAAATGCAGCTTAACTGTTGAGGATAACATTATGGACTCCCCAAAGGAGGAAGATGTGCTACCCCATATCTGTGGTCAAGAATTCCCTGCACAAACAGAGCTTGGTGCATTCAAGGTGTACCTTACAACTCAGCCAAGTTCTTTAATAGGAATAAATTCATGAACACCTGTGACATAACTAACAGAAATCCCACTTTCTGGGACTGTTCCTGCCCTGAAGGACATCAAAAATGTGTTTGCAATAAGGATAACTTGGGAATACCTTTTGTGGTTGCCATTGCCTCCACCAGACAGAGAACTTCTTCCTGCACCCTCGCGGACATCGCTTTCTTCCCCATTCCAAAATCCCGCAGGGTGCTGAGTGTGAACCGGCGAAGCTCTTTCCATCTTTTCACAGATCTGCTGGACAGTCCTGAAAGCAAACAGGTGAAGACCCTTCCATTAGAAAGAGGTTTTCTCAGCAGGAAGTTTCTACATTGTGGCACTTTGTCCATTCAGACTATATTCCCATTTGTAGTTGTATCAAGCCATGGGTGGTTTGTATGTAACTTTGTATCACATAATAACAGTGCTGAACTATAGCGTGAACATGTTGTGTCGTTTCTCCATATTGTTAAATGGTGCTGGAGGAGAGAGGACAGGCAAACTCTTCTATGGGTCATGTCATATCACGGCTTTCATTAAAATATCTGTTATGGGCAAAATGTTGGATTTGGTAAAAGAATAAAATTTCCTAGATGCCTAGATCCAGGTTTGGGGCAAGTACTCTTTGGTAAGAGAGCCCCCAGCAGAGATTTAACATCACAAAACATGCAGCAAAGTAAAGCATGGGAATAGGCTTTTGGACCTTGAAAACATGCCCTTCTAACTTCTTTCCAAATTTTCCCAGCTATATGCTTATAAGTGGTAAGGGAAGGGGAAGAACAAAGAGTTTGGTAGCCCTTCCTTCCAAGCTGAGCTAGCTAAGCTTGGCATGACAGCTGACTTTATGATCTTAACACCTTCATGTGTTTAGAATTAAGCATGTTGGTTATTTGAGACTGACTATATCCCTCACAGGACGCGGGTGGCACTGTGGGTTAAACCACAGATCCTAGGGCTTGCCGATCGGAAGGTCGGTGGTTCAAATCCCCGTGATGGGGTGAGCTCCCATTGCTCGGGCCCTGCTCCTGCCAACCTAGCAGTTCGAAAGCACGCCAAAGTGCAAGTAGATAAATAGGTACCGCTCCGGCGGGAAGGTAAACTGCATTTCCGTGCACTGCTCTGGTTCGCCAGAAGCGGCTTTTTTAAAAATGAATATTTATTAGCATTTTCAAAAAAGAACAACACATATAACAACAAAGACAAAAATAAACAAAAAAATACAAAAATCCAAAACTTAAAAATAAAAACAATTAAAAACACCTGAAAGTTCAAATTCTTATTTTCTTTTAACTTGTTTCTCAGACCTCCTCACACCTCCCCTTCATGTATTCCAATTTAAATTATTGGCTCAGCAAATCCTTAATTTACTTCTCCATTTTAACTTAATTTATTCTAACATATTATTATTTTATTTTTCTTCTTTCTTCCATTTCTCCAATTTATATTTACAAACCTTATTTTCATTTAATTTAGCCATTAAAAAAATATCAATTTTAACTTAACCAAATTTACACATCAATATTTATACCTCATTATTTTTTCTTAAACATTTTAAACATTTTTCCTAAAGTCGACCAAAATTTCCCTTCCACATCTTTCCCAATTTCCATACCGATAGCAAAGCAAAGTAAAAATAAAGCAAACTATATTTATATACCCTTTGGATTCCCAAACTCCACCCAGAAGCGGCTTGTCATGCTGGCCACATGACCCGGAAGCTGTACGCCGGCTCCCTCAGCCAATAAAGCGAGATGAGTGTCGCAACCCCAGAGTCGGCCACGACTGGACCTAATGGTCAGGGGTCCCTTTACCTTTACCTTTACATCTCTCATAGTAAAGGAAGAATTCAGTTCAGGGCTCTTATTTTGGGTGGGAAACTCCTGTTTGCGGTAACATCTAGCTCCACCTGAGGTTGAAAAAGGGAGGGCTCGATGTCTGCTTATTCCTCCTTGGAGACCCCTGAAAATGAAGACTGCTTCTCCCATTAAAATGGAAGCAATAAAAAAAATAAGCACAGGACTCCTACCTACCTTTAAAATGGCTCACTGTATCACTGAAAGGCAAGGCAGGACGCCCACCAAATTCTTCAGCATGATCCAACAGAGCATCTTTCACCACTTCGTATCCACAGAGTACCACCATGGGCTTGGGACCCAGCCAGACAGTAAAGATAGGACCCCATTTATCATAGAGCTGATGGTAGAATTTTAAAAAAGCATGGATTATTAGGCAACACCTGTTCCGGATATATCAGTGGTGGCTGTCCCATTATGGCAACCAGGGTTTAGCCCTACCAAGTGAAAACCCAGCAATTTATTTTTAAATCCCCCCAATCTCAAAGCTATAGTCTTTTTTGTTCCACACACTCTCCCATTTCCATGAGTACTGGATACTTTTCTGTCAATCAGCTCTCTGCACCACTCAACTAACCACAATCCAAAAGTGTTGCTCTAGCTAGGAGGTCCCACACTTTTCTTTCTCGAAGCAGAAAAGCCTATTTTTATTTGACCTAGCTATGCAATTTCCCCCCTTTCATCTACTGACATTATTTCAATTCAACCAAGATAACTGAAGGCAAATGGCCTGATAATTTGATAGTCCCAGGGGCTAAGTGTTCTTTATTACTGCATTTGCAATAGTTCAAGATAAAGCCTATTTGAGAAAGAAACTGCTTTTGCAATTTTTATGGATGTTTATTGTTTGACTTGGTGATATTATCTTGTGTTGATTGCCGTAGTCATTGTATCACCACCCTGTTCCTTGTTTTATCAACAAGAAGTAGGGCAGCAATATGAGATTCTGCACATTTTAAATTGGAATGGAGCTGTGTGAAGAGAGCCTATTGGAAAGCGAAAGGGTGTGGTGGTCAGACATATTTGAGTAACTGAAGAAAAGGGTTTAGAAACAATGTGGGGCTGTTAAAGGGAAGGAGGAGAAAAAAAGAGAGGAGTTGATGAATCAGCCAAAGAAATTGCTATGTGAATTACTAAGTGCTGAAGACATTTATTTAAGCACAGATCAAGGGAAGAATCAGCAGACAAGTGCTGATTAATAAGGATTTGTATATAAAGCTGGATGGATTAATTGCAAAATGAAATATGAGTGAATGAAATGATCTGGTAAGAAAAAAGTAAATGAATTTAAAGCGACCCTAGGGAAAATTAAGTAACTTATAGAAAAGAAATATCAACTGAATTCTTTTGGAGAAATGGGTCAGGGGAAAGGCACCTACACCAGCCACTTCTTAACTCACAAAGAGAATGTTCTGTTCACAGCAGAAGGGTGGCTGGGTGACTATCCAGTCCTGGGACCCAAGGAAATATCTTCATGTTTAAAGTTTAATATAGGGGGCACTGATCCAACAGGAACTGAGCAGGAAGAGCAAACAGTCTGTCAATCATTATGGATGTTTATGGGGATATACACTGAAACTTTTTCAAGGGCATCATAGGAGGCTATTGACACTGGTCATGTGTCTCAGTCAAGGCAAATGCACAGCCTTGATCAGGAGGGCTAAACCAGTCAAGAGAATAAGACAGTGTGAACTCTGCTACTGCAGAAACATTTATATTTATATAAACGTTTACATTTATATACCACCCCTATCTTCCAAGGAGCTCAAAGTGATGTACATGGTTCTTCTCCTTCCCATTTCATTCTCACAACAACCCTTTGAGGTAGTTTAGGCTAAGAGATGGTGACTGGGCCATGGTCACACAGTAAATTTCATGGCCGAGTGGGAATTCAAACCCTGGTTTTCCAGGTTATAGTCCAATCATTACACACACACACACACACACACACACACACAGTGTGGACTGTGCTAGTGCTGAAACGTTTAAAATGAACTGACAATGTAGGAATACCCTGAATTTCCACTCAGGGTGAATGAGAGAATGAGCAGCCAGTTGAAATGCATTATTTAGAGCTTGGCTGAAACTTTGGGGCCAGCTTTTTTTAACCATTCTGGCGGGGCAGGGATAGAAATTCAGATGATCCCAAATATTAGGGGCAGGATAACTTTGGTGAAATTTCTGTGTGAGAGCATTCATAGTGTTCACCATATTTAACGTTTCTGAGGTGTCTGAGGGATTTTTCATATCTGAACCCCTTTAGAAAAAGTATTTCTTCAGGAAATGGAAGTCTTGCACAGAGGAGAAGAATGAATAGAAAGACAAACTCCCCCCCCCCCAAAAAAAAACCAAGGCAGACAACAAGTAATGCAAAATTAGAATTTGAAGAGCATACCTCTGAAAACATTAAGAATAAGACCTATTTAAATATCTAAAAGTGGGAAATTAGCTAGGGAAGAAGTTCAAATATCTATTTATTTATTCCATTAATATACCAGCATTATCTTCCAAGGAACTCAAAGTGATGTACATGGTTCTTCTGCTCCCCATTTCATTCTCACAACAACCCTGTGAGGTAGGATAGGCTAAGAGATGGTGACTGGCCCATGGTCACCCAGTGAGCTTCATGGCTGAGTGGAAATTCAAACCCTGGTTTCCCAGGTCATAGTCCAACACTCTAACTATTATGCCACACCCAAAGGGTTTAAAACATGTGCTAAGACAGGAGAAATGAACTCCAGAGAACCTGAATGAATTCTTTGCAGATGTATACATTGTTAAGGTGTAGGGCAGATACATATACCTGAGCTTACTTTTTTCTAGGAGCAGGTTTGGCCCTATCATGAGGCAGAGAGAGGCAGCGGTCTCAGGCAGCAAATATTATGGAGCAGTGAGTGGAGAGAGCGGAGAGTGTACATGCACTAACAGAGGTCACTGCCCTGAAGGTGCTATGGAGAATGTTAAGATAAGAGTCAATGGCATGCTGGACTTTTGTACATCGAACAGGACGGGGAGGAGGCAACTTTTGCCTTTTGTTTCAGGCAGCAAAACACCTTACGAAGGAAGTCTACAGAATGGAAGCAAATAGGGGTGGCATTGAAACGGGCAGGTTATTGTAGAACTGGAAAGTTGCCAACAAGGACAATTAAAATCATCAAGAGGCTGTGCCTCTAGGAAGAAAAATTAAAACATTTGGAGCTTTTTGTGTTTAGGGAACAATGTACTAAGAGGAAACATAACAGAGGTGAATCCAATTTATCATGGTGTGGGGTAAGAAGACTAGTTTGCTTTCCTGGCCCAGTGAAGCGGAATGGTGGGACAATCAGGATAAGCACAAAGAGCTCCTTCTCAGAGGCAGTACTACCGCAAGATGTCTGGATGGTCATCAACTTGGACAGATTTTAAAGTGGATTAGACAAATAAGGCTATCAATGGCTGCTAGGCAAGATGGTGATACATTACCTGCAGATGACACATAGTATGCCTTTGAACATTAATTGCTAACAGGACAGCAACATAACACCCCCCCCCCAACAGCATACAAATTGATATGGCTAATTTGACCCAACAACCCCTCACGCTCTCTCTCTCACACACAAACAAAACTCACTGTAATCAACCAAATGCAACCAACCAGTCTCTTTCGCTGCCAACAAAAAAGAAATAAATGAATACAGTAGTACCTCTGGTTACGTACTTAATTCGTTCTGGAGGTCCATTCTTAACCTGAAACTGTTCTTAACCTGAACCACCACTTTAGCTAATGGGGCCTCCCTCCGCTGCCGCGGCCAAGTAATTTCTGTTCTCATCCTGAAGCAAAGTTCTTAACCCAAGGTATTATTTCTGGGTTAGTGGAGACTGTAACCTGAAGTGTATGGAACATGAAGCGTATGTAACCCGAGGTACCACTGTAGATGCAAGAACCATCCATGTGATGCTAACACAAAACCCCACACATACACTATGCAAAAGATGCAAATATCAATACTACCCTTCGAAAGATCATTAGTCCCACCTCTCTCTCCCCACCTCTTCCTCCCTCCTCCCCCAACCTCACAGTGCCTATGATAGTAATGTCTCAACCAAGCATTACTGACCTGTAGATAGGGCTCTACTAACTGAAAACAGAGACATTATGCAGGAGCGAAACTCGGCTTTCTTTCACCTTAGTCAAAGACCCAGTTTGGCATATCCCCGTCCCCATTTATGTACACATACCTACAGGTTGGGAGCCTCAATGGTGCCCCCTGGAAGCATCACTTGGGGGGGGGCCCGGCTAGGCCCCCCCATAGCTACACCACTGCGTAATATGTCCCTTTGTTATCCATGAAAATCTATAGCAGCAATAATAATAAACACTGACTGCTAAGGCAGGGGTGGGTGCAGAGCAGAATTGCAGGAGAATGTACATCTTGGAGAATGGATAGGTCTTTCATCTAGTCCCTCAGGATTCTTTGTATGTTCTTAAAGATGGTGCTCTCTGCAGCCTCTCAGCAAGGCAGCACTTCCAAGAAGAGACAAAGAGAATGGGAAACGTTCCTTTTATTACTTCCCGTCTGTTCACTTATGATGCAGGAATATTTGGGCTTCTCAAAGCAGCAGACAGAAGCAGGCATACCCAGACTAAAGAAGGGAAAAATTAACTTTGTGCCTTCCTGTCTCTCTGTCCTTTTATTCTAAATCTGCTTCACGGCACGAATGAAAAGTGAAAGTGGTCTCCAAGAGGTGGACTTACCTTTGCATAGTTTCTGCTCAGAGGCAGGACGTCTTTCTGCAGAAGATTGCCCAGAAGAAACCAAGGAGTGGGCCCTGGAGGTAGTTGGGCTTTCTTCTTGTACATTTTGATGGAGAACAAGAGCAAGGTGAAGAGGAGGCTGAGAAGCAACAGAGCTTCCACCCCCATTTTTCTCTGTGTCCTTTTGGTCAGAATTCTAAGAAAATACTTAAGAAAGACGAGGTGGAAGAAAGCTGCCTGCTGGAGACCCAACCCAACTCGGACTCTGGATTATCTCTGTTGCTCTTCTGGTGTTCGTTTTTTAAATGTGGCCTTTAATAATTAACAGGGAGAGTTATTCATTAATATATATTGAACTTAACCTTGACTCATAATTAAAAGAGGAATGCCCTCTGGGGCACATGAGAGATAAGAGTACATGGAGGCTGCTGGCAAATATATGCTGAGAAGCCAGTCAGTAAAAAGGTGTGTTTACCTGCTGCAGGCAGTGGTGTAGTGTGGGTTGTCAGCACCCGGGGCAAGGCAAGTAATTTGTGCCCCCTAACCCAGTAGGGGCAGAGAGCTGCGAGTGTGAGCACGCCCCCCCATGTTGAGCCCAGTGCGGCTGGCCCCCCCTGCACCCCCCACGCTACGCCACTGGCTGCAGGGAGGATGTTTACCTTCTTTTTTGAATCTGCACATGCGCCTTTAAACACACTTTACTTATATCTATCATCTATCAATCTATCTATCTATGCCACATTAAAACTGTGAGTGAGGTATAGATGATAGATGTTTCCCAGCTGCCTTTCTTGGTGTGCTCACAGCAATGTAACTTTTTATCTGCAAGTCAGCAGGATAGAGTTGCTTGGGATGAAAATGGAAAGGTGGAGGTTGATAGCCTGAACACATATTCCACTATCACCACCATCCCACATACACGACACACACACCTGCATACGCCAGCTTCATCCTGAAAAAAGTCAGAATAATGCTCTGTTGATTAAAGGAGAATGCAATCAAATACATGCAACACCTAAAGAAATAAATTCAGAGTTTCTAATGTATTATTTTTTGTTGTATAGGAAAGAAAAGTAACCTTGATCTGTGAATGCTAAAGTTTATTTCTGCATTTGGTTCTTCTGCAGTTAGATCTAAATCCATGGCAAGCCTTTGCAGCTGAAAGAAATCAAGGATGTCCTTGATAGTATGAAGATGGAGAAAGTCAGGGGAGACATCAGGTAACAAACTTTTCTGCCGACAACGGTCAGTGGCTGGTTTCTTAATTGGATGCTTTTTCTTGCTAGGCCCCAGGCCCGAAGAGGAGGGGACATCTAGTTGGGCATACATCCCCTTGCCCCTAGCTGGGACACATGAGGTCTTCTTCTTCTTTGGTGATCAATCTTAGCAGAGTAAAATTGTCTTCCATGAACACGGTTTTAACAATGAGTCCATAAGTGACTGTGGAGTCCCCTGGGTCAAGGAGATGTAACTTTTTAGAAGGCATCTGAAAGCAGACTTGTATAGCTTTTTATATGTGTTGGAAGCCTTTCAGAGTGTAGATACTTGTCCAGCGTGGGACATGGTTGCACCACATAAAAGATTTCCCTCTTGCAAGAATGCTTAAAGCTCATGTGTACAGCGCACATATGTGTGGATTTCTTGAGACATGTGTAACAGTTAACAAATTTTGAGCTGAACTGTGCGTGTGAGGGACCGGAAGAGCTAATTTAATGGCACTTATTTATCTCCTAGAACAGGCATAGGCAAACTTGGCCCTCCCGAATTTTTGGAACTACAACTCCCATCATCCCTGACCACTGGTCCTGTTAGCTAGGGATGATAGGAGTTGTAGTCCCAAAACATCTGGAGGGCTGAGTTTGCCTATGCCTGTCCTAGAACCACCAGATTTCTCCCAGCACCCCAATCCCACCCACACATAGGCCACCAACCCCAATCGGACAACATGCGAACCTGGGCCCATCAGGTCACCTGCAGAAAAAAGGCATGAAGGCATTTATTTTTTATTTTTTGGAATTGACCCTTCTCCTCCAAGAAATGACCGGGTTAAACTTTTTTGGAGTCTGCCAATGGTGAGAATCAAAGTGCAAAGTTGTGAACAGTGGACAAACAGCAGTTCCCTTCAGGGAGAAGATGCAGATTACAGTACTCATAAATATAATAGGAAACAGCTTTCTTTCATGATGGAAGATATCACTGTCTCTTTTGTCAGAAAGTGATTTTTAAAACTGGTTCTCTAGCATAAAAACAAGTCATTGCACAGCATTCTGAAAAGTAACCATGAATGGGGTTGAAGTGGAGAATCACCATATATTGTTTCCACACTGTCTGGGACTTTGGGAGATCAAGGCCATTCGGGTGATGATAAATCTTCCCGTTTCCCTCTCTGTAGTAATCTGATTGTTCCATGTGTGAAACACACCTGAGGGATAATGTAACCCTGGAATTCTGTACAGCACATTGTGTCCTGTGGTAAGCTCTCAAGGCTCTCTTCTTCATATCGTTGAACCTCATGGACAACAGCCTTGGTATAGGGCATCTTCACCCTATCTTCCATGCCAGGGACATGGTTGGCACCTCCCACCTCATCAATTTACTGTTGAACTTTTGTTGTAATAAAAAACAACATTGAGAGCTCTATTTCCAGATTTCTGAAACCACTACACATCTGACACAGTGAAAACCTTCAACGTTCTCCAACTGGAAGGAAAAGTAAAACTCACGCAAATTCTCCTACTGACAGGAGCCCATCATTTAACACTTCAACTGTGGCTTTTTAGTTTAGGAAAATATTTAACTGGAGGGCATCCTTATGGATGTTTTAAAAACTTTGTGTGGCATGTAGAACAGAGTGGAAACTTTATGCACTCCCCTCACACAATACATTTTTATTGATTGATTGAATTTATATTCCCACTCTTCTTTGCCATGTATATGGTAGGATGCTCATATCTCTGTTATTTCCAAACCTGGTAAAGACCAAGCCAGCTGGGCAAATTATAAGATAATCCTGTAATTAATGTAGATGCCAAGGTACTAACAATAATTCTTGCCTGTAATAGTAATTCAGCCTGCAATATTAACTTTAGAACACCAAAATCAGTTGGACTCCCCCCCCCCCAAGACTGCTTTAAACAATAAAAGAGGCAATTTATTTTTGGTACGCTGAAAAATGGATTTCTTCCTAAAGATATCTTCTGTAAAACAAAAACAAAATATATTGACATAGTATTTCATTTATTTAGGATCCTTATTATACTTCAAAATTACTGTCACAGCCTTAATTCATAATTCAGGTAATTTACTGTTTTGCAGTATCTGCTTCACACACACTTGTAAAGGTATTATCACTTGACATTCCATTCATTTTTGGAGCCTTGTTTTACTTATGTTCTGTTTACTGTGAACAATTGGCATTGAATAACTGGCAATGTGTGGCATTGAAAAGTGAGGATAGCAACACATTATGCATTATGCGGACCCCCAGAATGAATTAAATTTGTAACCCGAAGTACTACTGTATGAGGAAAACTTTTTAAAAAACACACACACTGCAATAGTTGATGATGTGGAACATTTTATTAAGTGCCAATGAGCCCATGAACAGTTGACTGAACATTAGGGATTGAAAGGTCTAAGGCTCTTCCCGTTTGCCATGCTAAGAAAACTTTTAATACCTGATATCTAGGGCTACTACCCTTATGTGAAACTGAGAGGTGTTGAATGAGTGAAGGAAGGCACCTTGCAGGACTCCTGTTCTACCTACTACAAATATTCTGGGAGCCACTGACCACATTCTTTCTGCTTATCTTTTGTCACAAGATCACACTGAACGTCTGATGGCTTTAATCAGAGGACAGACATTTTTAGCACTGAACTCCATAAGCAAAGAGGCTAAATCAATATCTTTTGATGCTCCAACCAGCTGGAAGGTGAAGTTCTGGAGTAGAGTACTGAAGAACAGGAAGACCTCCATCCGTGCCAAGGCTTCCCCAATGCATGCCCGTTTCCCTGGCAAAGAAAAAGAAGGCACAGCTAAGCAAAGATCTACACAGTGTGTAGGAAACTTGGACTCAGCTCCAAAAAACAACGTTTTGAATGCATTCTAAACATGCAATACCAGATGACGACAGAGAGCAAAAAAAATTTATATGATAAAATAATTTGTTATAACGATTTAATTTCTGACTTATTTATAGCTTTATTTTTTCTGTGTGCAGATCCACTCCTAGTGAATTCATGCGATGTTGGTTTGGGGACTGGAAATACTGTTAGGTATCATTCATCAAGAAACAAGAAAAGTGGGAAGATAACTTTAAGGACGTTTTCTATGCATTCTGGTCAAACATGCCATGCAGCTTCTATACTGAGGCTTCCATATTGAGTTTTGGTTTTTGAACGTTTCAGAACTCGAATGGTCTTCCGGAATGGATTAAAATCGAAAACCAAGGTACCACTGTACTACTATTATTACCACCACTACTACTACATCTGAAGGCGGCCCTGTTTAGGGAAGCTTTTAATGTTTGATGTATTACAGTATTTTAATATTTTTTTGGAAGCCGCCCAGAGTGGCTGGGGAAGCCCAGCCAGATAGGCAGGGTATAAATAAAATAATAATAATAATAATAATAATAATAATAATAATAATAATAATAATAATAACAAAAAATTTTATTTATATCCCGCCCTCCCCAGCCAAAGCCGGGCTCAGGGCGGCTAACAAAAATTAAAAAGTACAAAAGTACAGTACAAACAACACTCTAAAATCATTCATTATAAAATTGATTCAAATCAAGCCACTGGCAACCATTGTGCCAGAGCTCCACGAAGATTGCCGAGGGAGGGAGTCAGGCTGTGCCCTGGCCAAAGGCCTGGTGGAACAGCTCTGTCTTGCAGGCCCTGCGGAAAGATGTCAAGTCCCGTAGGACCCTAGTCTCTAGTGACAGAGCGTTCCACCAGATCGGAGCCACAGCCGAGAAAGCCCTGGCTCTAGTTGAGGCCAGCCTAACTTCTCTGTGGCCTGGGACCTTCAAGATGTTTTTATTTGAAGACCGTAAGTTTCTCTGTGGGGCATACCAGGAGAGGCGGTCCCGTAGGTACGAGGGTCCTAGGCCGTATAGGGCTTTAAAGGTTAAAACCAGCACCTTAAACCTGATCCTGTACTCCACCGGGAGCCAGTGCAGCTGGTATAGCACCGGGTGAATGTGGTCTTGCAGCGAAGACCCCGTAAGTAGTCTCGCTGCAGCATTCTGCACCCGCTGGAGTTTCTGGGTCAGTCTCAAGGGCAGCCCCACGTAGAGCAAGTTACAATAATCCAGTCTGGAGGTGACCGTCACATGGATCACAGTGGCTAGGTCAGGGCGAGAGAGGTAAGGAGCCAACTGCTTAGCTTGGCGGAGATGAAAAAATGCTGCCTTTGTTATAGCCGCAATCTGCGCCTCCATGGAAAGGGAGGTGTTGAAGATTACACCCAAACTCTTAACGGATGGTGCTGGCACTAATTGCACCCCCGCAAGAGATGGGAGTTGTCCCCCCGATCCCATATCATCCCGTCCCAGCCACAGGACCTCTGTCTTCGAAGGATTTAGCTTCAACCGGCTCCCACGTAACCATCCAGCAACAGCTTCCAAACATCTGGTCAGTGTGTCTGGGGCCGAGTCAGGATGGCCATCCATCAACAGATAGAGTTGGGTGTCATCAGCATACTGATGGCAACCCAGCCCAAAACTCCGGACCAGCTGGGCGAGGGGGTGCATAAAGATGTTGAAAAGCATCGAGTATCGCACCCTGAGGTACTCCGCACACCAAGGAGTGGCGCGATGACAAATCCCCCCCAAGCGCCACCCTCTGTCCCTGACCAGAGAGAAATGAGCGCAGCCATTGAAGGACTGTGCCCTGAATCCCCACGTCGGCAAGGCGGTGGTCCAGGAGTTCGTGATCAACCATGTCGAAAGCTGCTGACAGATCTAGAAGAATCAGCAGCCCCGACCCGCCTCGATTATTATTATTATTACTACTACTAAAACTACTACGGGACACAGGTGGCGCTGTGGGTTAAAGCCTCAGCCCCTAGGACTTGCTGATCGAAAAGTCGGCGGTTCGAATCCCTGCTGCGGGGTGCGCTCCCGCTGCTCGGTCCCAGCGCCTGCCAACCTAGCAGTTCGAAAGCACCTCCGGGTGCAAGTAGATAAATAGGGACCGCTTACCAGCGGGAAGGTAAACGGCGTTTCCGTGTGCAGCTCTGGCTCACCAGAGCAGCGATGTCACACTGGCCTTGTGACCCGGAAGTGTCTCCGGACAGCGCTGGCCCCTGGCCTCTTAAGTGAGATGGGCGCACAACCCCAGAGTCTGTCAAGACTGGCCCGTACAGGCAGGGGTACCTTTACCTTTACCTTTAAAACTACTACTACTAATAATAATATAATGATTGGCCTGATGTATGGATGGGCAAGACATGAGATTCAGTTCACATTTAAAGCTCAGTCTATCAAATGCACCCTTTTTGAAACCATATGAGAACGGAAACACAACCAATCTTCAAGATTTTCACTTGTACAAATTTTCTGATGCAGTTCTCCAGCGACAGAATGGGAGGAATTCAACTTCATGTTTTCCAAATATTCCAGTTTATTGACCCTTTTCTAGCCTCTGACCCAAACACTGTCATATGTTTTTGTGCCATCCCCTACTCACAGAAAATACCAGGGAGGGAAATATAATTACAAGACTGGCACATCCAACCAGGGAATGACTTTTACTCTCATTTTACTTCAAATCACAGTGCCTTTGTGAGAAGAAGCCTATTAGAAGCTGGACAGAGGGCACGGCCTCCTTTTAACAAGTGGTGCATGCCATCAGCTTACAACAGGGTGCCATGTAATCCTTCAGGAAAATTGCAAAACATGGGGTAAAGGACCCCTGACAGTTAAGTCCAGTCATGAACGACTCTGGGGTTGCACTGCTCATCTTCCTTTGCAGGCCCCGGGTGCTGGTATTTGCCTACATACAGTTTTTCCGGATCATGTGGTGAGCATGACAAAGATGCTTCTGGTGAAACCAGATGTGATGGCCTGGGATTCTGATTCTGATGCTGATCCTTAAGAATCCCAGACTGCACAGGATCCCCCGCCTCCATAACCAGCTGAGCAAGGGCTGGGGCATGAGCCTGAAGGGTCCTCACCTGTGCTGGATCCTCAGGTGCAGGCACCAGCTGACTCTGCTCTGGCTCCTGAGGTGATGGAGGACCCATTGCCTACAGGTGCTCCACTCTCAGCCCCGTCAGAGGAAGCTGAGGTTGCCTCTGAGTCCGGTAACCCTCCAGCCTCTCCTGAGCTGCAGAGGCTCAGGGCAGAGAGGCAGAGGGAACTAAGTTCCTGCAGGAGGAGTACTCGCCTCCATGCCAGGAGAGGCGAGTCACCTGAGGATCCGGGCCACCCTATGCCTTGGGGCAGATCAAAGCCAGCCAGCCCCAGTCCCAAGTTGCGGGAGCAACATTGTTGGTAGCCAGTTCCTGCCTGAACCCTGTCCTGCTTTCCTGCCGGAGCTCCTGACCCACCCTGACTCCCTGCTTGCAAGCCTGTTCCTGACTTCACTCAACTCCCTGCCCTGCACCCAGCTTTAGTTTTGATGAACTGCCTCCATATTTCACCTTCGACCTCGGACTGTACTCGGACCTCCCCTCTCGGTTGACCCACAGGACCAGCACACCAGAGCAGTGCCCGGAAATGCCGTTTACCTTCCTGCCACAGTGGTACCTATCTATCTACTTGAACTGGTGTGCTTTCAAACTGCTAGGTTGGCAGGAGCTGGGACCAAGCAATGGGAGCTCATCCCGTCACGGGGATTCAAACCTTCTGATTGGCAAGAGGCTCAGTGGTTTAGACCACAGTGCAGCCATATCTCTTTCCGTACACTGTCTCTTGAAAGAAAGTGGAAATGGCATTGTTTGCACATAGGTTACCACAGGCTTGTATAGTTACCTGTTGAAAAGGGTATGAAGGTATCTTTCTTCTTGAACTGGCCTTTCTCATCCAAAAAATGTCCTGGGTTGAACTGTTCAGGAGTCTCCCACAGGAGAGGGTCACGGTGCACAGTTGTTAACATTGGAGCAACAACAGTGCCCTTCAGGGATAAAAGATGGCAGATTTACATTATTGGTCTCAATTCATGACTATCTAGGAAATAGCCATACTATGATAAAATGGTGAAGCTAACTTAGAAGAATGGGCTTCCAATAGGGATGAGCTGATTTCCTCTGGTCTGCTCCTGTATTACTCCATAAGTACACACTGCCTTACATTCAACTAAATGTAAGTACCCATTTATGTACCCATTTTAAATCTAAAACACCTTTTTGTGTGCTTTCTTGTGTGCTTCTGTGTGCATTTTCCCACTAAAACATTGATTTTAGTATATATTTTCCCCATAAAAGATACATTTTGTATGCATAGGTCTGTGAAAGACTAATTCCGTTGGTTCATTTTAAAATGTGAAACGAACAAACAAAATTCTCCTCTATCACTAGTTCCTTCAGCTCATTTGCTTAGGCCAACAAAATCACTACTGATCTCCACTACTGATCTCATCCCTGCCTCCATGAGGGCAGTCCAGGGCCATTTTTACAATCAGTTCCTAGAACTACTCCATTTCTTCTCCACAATTATCATGGCAAAATGCTGGGCCATCATACCTTAGGGAGGGTGAACCCCCTGAATTTGGTATCACAAGACGTTGTATGGGGAATGGCCTCATTACTTAATAGTGGGTATCGTAGAAGCTCATGGGTAACTGCATTGGTGAAAGGCATCCTCACACGATCTTCCATGCTAGGGGCACGGGTGCCACTCGTCACCTCATCAATTTCCTGTTGGACTTTTGCTGTAATGAAAAAGACTCAAGAGATGTATTTCCTGGATTCAGATTCTGCTTCTCATCTGACAGAGTGAAAAACTTGGGCACTCTCCGACATCATGAAAGCTCATGCAAACACAAATTCTCCTCTTGAGTGATTTCCACTCATTCCTTTGTACCTTACTACCACTTGATCTCCTGCTGGACTTTTCCTGTAACAAATTTCATTTGGAAAATGTGCTTCCAGAATTCTGAGGCCCCATCTCTTCTGGCAATGTTCCTACTCCTGGGCATAAGTGCCATTTGAAGACACCAGAGAGCCCTCAAAACCCTTTTTATTTTTTAACAATGAGGGGAGGTTCTGGCTGAAGCAGAATGCTAATGGAAACCTCCTAGTCCTTGGGATGTCTTTTCATGTGTGATTACTAGTGGAGCCCATCATAGTCCCATCCGCTTTAAACTTCTCTGGGATATCTAAATACCTTGAATATGTGGCAACTTAGCCATCACCATGAGGCCAGAGATCAAGAAAAAGCTTGTGGTTCCTGTCCCAGCTAAAAAAAGGCCAAACACTGTCATGACAAGGTTTTCAGTTCTGAAGGTGTCACCAGCAGGCTTTTTTTCCTATGAGGCAGAGGGAAAGGGGGGGGGGAGAGAAAATTTCACTATAAAGCAAATGGCAAAATGGAGACAGCTTAGCCTGTTCGAATGAACATCATGGGTGAAATCCTGCACTCACCCCAAGAGGTGTTTAATCCAATCACATCTATTTAAAATAGAATTACTTTAGAAATATAAAGAAAAGCACTTGCATATCATTGCTTTACAAACGTTGTGTTGTTTGATTACTGGAATGTTAGAGCTATCCAAGATTATATATGGGATCAGAAATTATAGGAGTGATGGCAGTAAAAGAAAGTGTAACTGGTTATGTATTTTTGTTTGGGCAAAGTAGCTGTCCATGTTACTCATATAGGCTGTAAACTGAGTGAACCAATTTTATTTTTATCGTAAGCACTTGCATTGTTTTGTACAACATTAAGCATAGACTTTAACACTGGGCACAGGATACCTCAGCCTAATGAATAATGATAATAATTAAAAATGTCTTGCAAGGAGTGGCCGAGAGAAGTTGCTAGGGGAGGAGGCAAAGACAGAGGGGCACTCTGGTTGGCCTGGTATCCCTTCCCCACATGGACTAGGACATGACTGTGCACCCATGCCAGTGCAAATAAATTCTTGACCCACATACCTTCTCAGACTTGATAAGAAAGCAGTCAATATAGTCACGGATGTTCTGAGGATCCAGCGTCTGCCTGTGTACTTTCACATTCTCACGGATGAAAGCACACAGCTCATCAGTATCAGAAAAAATCGTTTGGTGCCTTCCAGGAAAGCAGTCTAATATTTTAGGGACAGCAGAGTACAGCTGAAATGAAGATGACACATACAGCCTTAAATATTATGAATCCATCTGGCTCCTGGTGGAGTACAGGATCAGGTTTAAGGTGCTGGTTTTAACCTTTAAAGCCCTATACAGCTTAGGATTCTCGTACCTACGGGACCGCTTCTCCTGGTATGTCCCACAGAGGAACTTACGGTCTTCAAATAAAAACATTCTGAAGGTCCCAGGCCACAGAGAGGTTAGGCTGGCCTCTACTAGAGCCAGGGCTTTCTCGGTTGCGGCTCCAATCTGGTGGAACACGCTGTCACAAGAGACTAGGGCCCTGCGGAACTTGACATCTTTCCGCAGGGCCTGCAAGACAGAGCTGTTCCACCAGGCCTTTGGTAAGGGCGCAGCCTGACTCCCTCCCTTGGCGATCTGCACAGAATTTTTGCTTAATGGTTGCCATTAATTTGATTTTAATTAATTTTTATAATGAAATGTTTTTAGAATGTTGCATTATTTTATTGTTGTTAGCCGCCCTGAGCCCGGCTTCGGCTGGGGAGGCGGGATATAAATAAAAATTATTATTATTATTATTATTATTATTATTATTATTATTATTATTATTATTGTTGTTGTTGTTGTTGTTGTATAACTATGCCACAAAGATTCTGGCTGAAAGGTGATAAAGCAGTTGTTGTTTTTAATCACTTATTTTGGAAATCCAGCAAGAACTGTTGAGCTTCTGGTTCATTTTACCTCATTCCTAAGGGCTAGGGATGATGGGGCTTCCCTTGAAGATGATTCAGAAATGTCAACTGGTCCAAAATCCAGATTCCTGGTTCGGGTTCTGTTTAAGTCTCACATAACCTTTGTTTTTTAAAAGCTGCACACGTTGGCAATTTGTTTCTTGGCCCAATTCAATGTGTTAATATTAGTTTTTAAAGCCCTAAATGACTCAGGCTCCAACTACCTGAAGAAAATTATTTTTTTCCTTTCCTGCAGACTTCCTCGGGTGCTAAGAGTGGCAGAGGGGACCCTATTGGTTGTTGCACTGCCCTCAGAGGCTCATGGTCCAGAAAAAGGCATTGTCTGTGGCAACCCTTCAGTTGTGGAACTTCCTCTACACAGAGGTGTGCCTGGCATCTTCATTATACAGGATTTGACGAATGCTGAAGACATGCCTTTTCACTCCAGCTTTTGACATCTGAGGTGCATATAAGTGGTTTTCAACCATTTTTAACTTTGTGTTTCAATTGTTGTAACCTGCCCTGGGACCTTAGGGTGAAGGGCAGAACAACAAGAACAACGACATCCTGGGTAGCTTGTTTTAACTGATGATTTGGCGTGGCTCCCCACGCTTGGCAACTCCTCCCACCAGGATACCTCTATAGATGTACAAATGTGCCTCAGTCTGTTCCAACACTCATTCTCACTTTCAACTGGAATTTCCCATTCTCCTGCAATTGGTGCATTTTGCACAAGTCTTTCTTCTATTTTGTCATCCGCTAATGTGGAAATGTCTGCCATTTTAAATGCATATCATATTGCACAATAGACAGACCTATCCCAGTAATCAACAATTATTTAAAATTGAAAAATGAAACAAGTAAGGCTCCTGTTGGGACAGAAATTTATGTGGTTCCCTTTACTGATTGTGAAGTTTTATGAGGGCAGTAAATTTCAGGGGAGCAGTTTGCGATTCATAGCAACAATTCTCCCTTCCCCCCACACCCTCATGGCTCTTTCTTCAGTAGCTTGGGTAGGTACCATTTTCTTACATTAGGAAAAACCTGTATGCTGCTTTGTTCTGGGGTGTTGTGGGGATGGAAACTGTAGGGTGTAGCCCCTGTTGGTGACTGCCATTTTTTGTGGTGGCAGCCATTTCTCTCTTGCAATGTTCCACAGTTATATTGTATCCAGAGGGAAATGGTAGTCAGGCAACTAAAGGGGGTGGGGAAGCAATGGCAAAGTAAAAGGGGGGGCAGGAAAGGAAAGGGAGATCTGCTGCTGTCAGGGGCTCAGGAGCAGAGGCACAGGAGAGGGAGGAAATGGAGAGCGAGGGGGAGGAATCCGAGGGAAGAGTAGGCGATGACAGTGGTCCGAGGAATTCCCTGAGTCTCTCCAGCGAATCGGAAGAGCTGCTGTCAGGGGCTCAGGAGCAGAGGCTCAGGAGCAGAGGCACAGGAGAGGGAGGAAATGGAGAGCGAGGGGGAGGATTCCGAGGGAAGCGTAGGCGATGACAGTGGTCCGAGGAATTCCCTGAGTCTCTCCCTATCCCCCCCCCAGGATTGTGGTGGGGAACTGCCCTTGCCTGCTGTGCCCTATACCACCCCCGAATTTGTGGGGATGGGGGCACTAGGCACAATGCCCTCCTGTGGGATTTTGGTGCTCCTGGACGCCATCTCTGATCCGTGCCACTAGCTGCAAGAACTTCAAAAGAAACAATTTGGATGAAGCAAATGCACATATTTCAAGGAAGAAGGGGGAGTAAAGACTGCTAGCAGAAGAGATCTCTGATAAAACAAGACGAGTCAGAGGAACAAGTATAAATCATGAGAAGATACGCCAAGACTCGGCATGGCAAAGGGACTGATGGGGGAGGGGAAAAAACTTTCCTTTCTTTCCTTTATGTGATTAAACAAGAATCCCCCACCCATAAGTCAGAAATGTCATTTTAAGGACTTAAGCTTTGGATTTAAGGCTGTGTGGAGATAAACTTTCGAACCAAAGCATGTTTTAAGAAGAGCGTGGAATGTATAAGGGCTTTGGAATGACGCAGTTAAAAATTCCGTCACCATATTGGGAAGTTCTGTCGGAGGACTTAAGTCTGAGAGGAGAAATAGAGCTGTTTTTATATTGTGGGTGAAACTCCTCAGTGGGACTTAAGAACGACAGTTCTGTAATTAAATATGGAAAGAGCGCTGTTATCTATGAAGGCGATGATATATGGAAAGCATCTCGATTTGAGGATTGGAAGAACGGAAAAATTCACACAGGATTATTATTGGTGTTTATCGGCTTAAGGAGACTATCAGAAGAGATCAGAAAGAAAAAGGAGAAGTTATATGAACGAGATGTGATGTGGAAACAGCAAGATAAGACTGGATAGAATTATCAGTTTGGACTGATTTGGACATTAATGCAGTGGCAAGATGATGATCAGAATCCCCCTTCGGATCTTGAAATATGGGTTCCCTCAACAAAATTCAAAACTCGGCTTTGTAATTCAGAATTTATGTGATTTGATTTGATTTGATTGGCCGGTTAATAATTTTTTTTTTAAAGAAATCACTGGAAATTCGTGATTGTGTCAATTTCCATCTCAATCCTGTCGAAGACATTTTCAGAACATTATTTTCATCTGATAGTTAGGCAGGCACACATTTGTGAACCCTTTGTGCCATTGTTCATGCTACAACAAGCTAGGTTTTGTTTTTCCTTTTCATGGTAGAAAGGAAAATGTTTGCAACACAGAAGGAACAACCTACCAGTCCCAAGAAAGATTGAAAGAAGACCATTTGGTTCTCTATAATGCGTTGGTGCTTTAGGAAGGTCTTGTCTGCGTAGTCAAAGCGAGTCCCAAAGATGACTGATGAGATCACATTGGAAACAGCGGATGTGATTCTAGCTGTCGGATCAAAGCCCTGTCCTGTAGGAGGAACCGAAGACAGTCAGCAAGGCCTGATGAAAGTGGAGCCCACCATCTTCAGACCCCAATACAAAATTAACTCTAAAAACTGTTTAAGCAGTTTGAACCTGGTAGATTGCATTTCCATCTATCCCAAGAACCAAGTGTTAAAGAAATTAAAAGTAGTAGTAAAATGCTGTAATCAAGAGGGCTGTGCACAGCTGTACCCCTGACACCGACCTGATGTGAGGCCTGAATCTGGGTCCACAAATTGGCTCCGACACAATATTCAGGGCAACCTGGGCAACACTCAAATTGTATCCAGTCCTAAATCAATTCAGGGGGCTGTGCTAATTTTTATTTTTATTTTTAAACTCTAATTAAACATAATTTTTGGGAGGTGAGAGGCAGAAAAAAAGAGGCACTCGGTTTCTTCTCTCCCCCCCCACCTACCCCATCCATAGTCCAAATAATGAATCCCGCCCCCTCATTTCTCTGTCATAACATTCCGCTTAATTAACTCATTTGATGCCAATTCTGTTAGTATTGCCTGCAGCAGAGTTTCAGTTGGCTCACAAGGCCATAAAAATAAACCCAAGGAATGGAAATGTGTTGATGATTACATGGTACAAAGATGCTCCAACCAGAATCTATTGATGAGCATAGACTGAGCTCACAAAGACAAGAATTATGATGTTGAAGATGGAATTTTGAATAAGTTAGTAAGTATAAACACATTAGTATTACAGTGGTACCTCAGGTTACATACGCTTCAGGTTACAGACGCTTTAGGTTACAGACTCCGCTAACCCAGAAATAGTGCTTCAGGTTAAGAACTTTGCTTCAGGATGAGAAGAGAAATTGTGCTCTGGTGGTGCAGTGGCAGCAGGAGGCCCCATTAGCTAAAGTGGTGCTTCAGGTTAAGAACAGTTTCAGGTTAAGTACGGACCTCCATAACAAATTAAGTACTTAACCCGAGGTACCACTGTATTAGTAAATAGAATCAAAGAAGCCATGCATGGGGGGGAGGGGAGTCACAAGTGTTTATGGGAAAAGGTGTAACAATAGTTGATTAAATGTGGATATACAACTGCAATGTTAAAGGCGAAGAATACATGACGAGTTTTATTTATAGTATTTGAATATTCAAAGTTATGTGTCTTACCTATATCATTTGAATATGTAACGTATATAATTAAATAAATAAATATAAACCCAACAATTTTCACTGAAACAATTTGCACACAGTATAGTCTTCAGTGTGCACACCTAAGAAGTGTAGGTAGACTGTCATAGGCATTACTGGATTAGTGGAAAATATTAAGGTGGAAGTTCAACACATGAGTTGGGGTTCACATGAGCGTGGAGAGAGTTGAAAGGACAAATGGGAAAAGCTTGCCTCCCTGCTGCCACTGAGCCCAACAGCCACATATTCTAACTATGTCAGAAGCTTACATACTATAAGTGCCCATTCCAATATACTGGTACAATTGAATAAATGCCCTCTCCTTGCCCTGGGATAGTGCTTTCTCAGTTTTATTTTTTAATGAGCTAGGTGACCTTTTGTGGCTGCCAGTGCCTCCACCAGGTAAACAGCTTCTTTCTGCACCCTTTCAGACATTGATCTCTTCCCCATTCCAAAGTCTCTCAGTGTCATAACTGTGAAACTGCGCAGCTCTCTCCATTGCATGTCACTAGAGTTGTCTAGCCCTGGAAAAAAAGAGGGGAAGGTCATTCCGTCAGTTCTTGACCCAACAGGAACCAGCAGGAAGTTTCTACATGAAAAGGTGGTTCTGGTGCTTTCCACCTTAAAATTATATCCCCATTTGTAGTTACAGTTCAGCAACCAGTTGTTCCCATTCTCTCAATTATCCTGATAAGGTAGGCCACAACAGCCCAGTCCCAGGTAAGATCCTCCCCCTATTGTGTGGGCAGGTGGTCCCTCTCCCTACCCGGCCTGATCACCTTGGCAACGCCTCCCCAGGTGGGATTGGGCAACTGGCTGAGTTAGGCGGAGACCTCCAGGTATCCCACCTGGGGAAGATGAAGCCAAGCCTGTGGTAATGGTGCTACATAGGGTAGAGGGGCTGCACACGACCATGCAAAGGGCGCCCCCATTTAATGTGGGGAGCGGTCATTCTCTCAATTATCCACAACAGTCCCGTGTTGTGTAAGGGATTTTTGCTCTTTGGTAGAGTAAGTACGTCCAGTTCAGCATACTAATGGATGGCAGGAGACAGGACACACTGCCTTGCCTGACTCCAGGCCACAGTGTTGGCTGCTGTTGGGGTGGGAAAGTGAAATCATGTCACCCATGCTCAGAATGGCATGCTTTGGCCCAGGAGAGACGTAGCAACATATACAGTTGCTATTTTCAGTTTGCAGACTCAATAAATGGATGATGTTTTGAGTGGCAAGTTTATATTTATGAGTGTTTATGGGCGGGACAGTTTCCCTTGGGGGCCAGAAAGCAGCTTCTTTGGGGGGAATTGATTTTCAAAAATGGTTCTTGCTTGATAGTGTTTGTCTTTCTTTCTTTCCTAGACATGATGCTTATTATCATGGTTATACAAATAGCAGCTACAGAGAAGTCTGAGCAAAACTGTGACCATGGAGGTTAGACTCTCTCTACATGCCACCATGGTAACAAAAATCACCTCTCTGAGGCTTCTAATTGCCTCTTAAAAGCTCTCATTGGTGCACATGGGGAACAAATTGCCCTGAAATGCATATACAGCATTAGAAAGACACTTTTTGATGGCAAGTAGAGAGAGTCAAGCTTCTCCTTCCCATTGTCTATGGCCCCAAGATTTCTTTGTGCTGGCTATTTATGAACACAATGTTAATGGTACACACACAATTAGTTTGGCCCTGAATTGGGGACTGCATTACAAATCAAAGTAAAGCTGAGCTATACATAAAAAACAGGAAGAAATAGCCTACCGTGGCCTTTGGTCATTCGTTCACTGATGGGGCTGCTAAAACGCCCACCAAACTCTTCAGCATGATCCATCAGAGCATCTTTTACCACATCAAATCCACAAAGCACGACCATAGGTTTGGGTCCCATCCAGACAGTGAATATAGGGCCATATTTCTCAACCAGCTGAAGACACAAAGACAGTGTTATTTAATTAGGCAGTGAAACTTCCACTGGAGTAATTATCTTAAGGAACGGTTGCAATATCTCTTTGGGCACCTGCAGCTTGTTTTGTGCAGGGTTTTGCAGGCATATGCTTCAACAAGTCATTGATGCAGTAACAGTGCATTAGTGGCAGAATTCAGCTTTATTAGTTGTTCTGCAATACATCTCAGTATTATTACATTATTGCCATCTGGAGGGATACATTTATTTTTTTCATAAAATTTACATCCATGCATTGTATATACTGGAGTGCAACAAAAGACACACACACCTGAACATCTGGGCTATAACTAGCTACAGGATTTAAACAGGAAGCTATGGGACATGCACTGACTGGAACAAAACAGTGTGTCCATCTCAGGACTTTTGCAAGTGCAAACAGTATTCGAAATGGGATTGCGTATAACTACTCCAATGTCATCATGGGTATAGTGGTACCTCAGGTTACATACGCTTCAGGTTACAGACGCTTCAGGTTACAGACTCTGCTAACCCAGAAATAGTACAGAAATCACGCTGCAGAGGTGCGGTGACATCACGAGGCCCCATTAAAGTGCTGCTTCAGGTTAAGAACAGTTTCAGGTTAAGAACAGACCTTCAGAACAAATTACCGTATTTTTCACTGTATAAGACGCACCCGACCAGAGGACGCACCTAGTTTTTAGAGGAAGAAAACAAGAAAAAAAATCTCTCCTTCTCTGCGCAGCGCCTCTTTAGCGAAGCGGAGGAAGAACAGAGCCCCTTCCATTTATCCTCCCACTTCGCTGAAGACGCACTGCGCAGCTCTCCCTCTCTACACACGCTCCATAAGACGCACACACATTTCCCCTTACTTTTTAGGAGGAAAAAAGTGTGTCTTATGGAGTGAAAAATACGGTAAGTACTTAACCTGAGATAGCGCTGTATCATGAATGCGCAATGAAAAGGACATCTGGATGGCTTCTTGGAGAATGGGCTGCTAGAATGCTGTTGTTCCTGAATGAGGAGGAACCACATTTAGAACTGCCTCCATAAAAGAAAGAAAACCTTCTGAAATAAATCTTATGTTCAGCCCTACCAACTTCATCAAGTGTTTGATTCACTTTGCAAGACAGGTATATAAAGAAAAGAAATTTAGCTGCCCCTTTAACAGGTATGACACTGCAATAGGTATCACATCATACATTTCAGTATGATCAACCACTGCTTCATATCTCTAAAGCATAACCATATAATTATGTCCAGGCCAATCAATGAATACAGAGCCATGCTTCTTGACATGCTGCCTGGTTCTGCTTCAGCTTGTTATTTATCACATTTGGGGACAACTGCCCTAAGTGATCTTCTAACAATTATTTAGGTTACAGTGCAATACTGTTATGGAAGTATATTGGAATTTACTCCCATGTGACCTACCAACCACAATCAGGGTTTTAAAGTATGCACAGAGTCTCCATGACTAGTGGAGAGCTTTTCACATGTTATAGGTATCATGCAGTGGAAGGGACAGGGCTTGGCAATGTGCCTACACTACCTTTGACTGGTTGTGTTTGCACATATACCCGAATACAGCTAGCTTGCAACTTAATGGTTTCAGAATTCCATCTTGGAAACCACCCTGTAATCGGCAGATGATGAGCAGTATAGAAATTTAATTAAAAAAAAAATGAAATTAAGTAAAAATCAAATGTATATTGCTGCTGCTGTGGTTTTTCTAAATGGATATTGTTATTTATTGTGATTCCTTTAATGGGCTCTTCAGTTAGGGTGCCTCCAGACTGTCATTATTTTGCAAGAGGGATTCAAGCACATACCATAATTTTGGGTCTGTGCAGTTAACATAATCCTAGTGCAATCAATCCACTTTAAAAAGAGGACTTTTTGCTGTTTTGAAAGCGATGGGGAAATACATTGAAAAGCCTGGGATGAATAAATGACTATAAGCAACCTGCAAGCTAACCAGGATGAATGAAGAATGAATGAATCCTCATTATCATAGAACCACCCTGCAAGCAAATCAGAACAATTGTTCAATAAAAATATTTTTTAAGCTTTGTGCAAGCAAATCAGAATGAATGCTGAATAAACCAATGGTCTGGAGGGATCTTAAGTTGATTCAGGGAAGCTCTAAAGAGCATGCAAAATAGACACATGCCAACAGTAAACAAAAACCTAGTAAAATCAAGTAATAAACAATGCAAATAAAAATAAGGAAAGAGAAAGCAAGCAGAAATCTGGGCCTTTATTGTAAGGTAGAATGGAAAAGTATATAAGCAAAAGAGGGAACAATTAACCTTCTGTCTTTCCTCTACACATTGCTTCATTCCAGACAATGGTTGTTTATGCCATGCCACAGGGACATGGGAACAGAGAGAAACCGCAACAAGAAACAGCTTTACCTTTGAATAGTTTTTGCTCAGAGGCATGACATCTTTCTGCAGCAGGTTCCCCAGGAAGAACCAGGGAGTGGGGCCTGGAGGTAGCTGACTTTTCTTCTTGTACATTTTTAAGGAATAGAAGATGAAGATGAAGAGAACCCAGAGAAGGAGCAGAGCTCCTGTTACAGCCACTTCCATCTTCCTCTGAGGCTCTTCTTTTGGTCAAATATATCCAGGAAACTACTAAAGAAAGACAAGGTGAAAACACAGCTGCTTATTAGAACCCCAGCCAAGCCCCACTTCAACCTTCTCCAAATAATCTTAGCTCCTTTATTTCCAGTATGTGTTTCATTAGGAAAGGTGGGTTAATCATCCACATAAGCTCTAGACCTGGGCTGAAAATAGGTTAATTTCTATGCTCTTCAACATCAAGGTTGGGTACAGACTTACATGTAACTGATATGAATGCTCATTTCCTTTAACACAGTCGTACCTTGGAAGTCAAATGGAATCCGTTCCTGAGGTCCGTTCAACTTCCAAAATGTTTGAAAACCAAAATGTGGCTTCTAATTGCCTGCAGGAAGCTCCTATAGCCAATCAAAAGCTGTGGAAGCCCCGTCAGATGTTCAGCTTCCAAAAATAGTTCACAAATTAGAACGCTATGTTCCAGGTTTGCGACGTTCAGGACCCAAAATATTCAAGAACTAAGCTATTTAAAAACCAAGGTCCAACTGTAATATATATTTTTAAACCACAATATCCACATTCAAACACAACCACCCGCCCAGCACCGACAACCTCACCCTTTTATCCATCCATGGGCATCCTAATGATGGTAAGGATGATAGGCCAGACCCCTCGGTGAGTAGATTCCTAGTCAGATCTGAACTGGCATCTCCCGATTTCAACCAGCATCTAGAAGTAATTGCTCTACTTCGCAGCAAATAAATTCTGGAAATGCCACCAAGTTTTGACTGAAATCAAGTGAGCCACGCACCCACCCTGAAAGGAAATATATAACTCTCCACTGCCTTATCTACCTTTGTCAAATGTAGTGCAGCAAATCATACGAAGACTGAATAAATTGGGAGAGCTTTCATGGCCAATGAACAAGCCGACCTGAAAGTCACATTGAGCTTGCCAGTCTGGATGAACAGGAAGTGTGTTACAACACAGATAGTGAAGCAATCACCCTTGTTAAAAGAAGCATTAGTTCAGACTGCATGGTACAAATAACCGATGTGCAATCGATAACTGCTATTGAAAACATTGTCAATATTTGGTGCGTTCGTCCTTCATGTTCAGTCACGTTCAGTCACAAGTTTCTTACCTGATGCATCTTCCAACTTGGACATAGGATATGATGAAGGAAACAGGATATTTTTGTAGTAAGTTAATATATTTGAGAAATACTTATTGTCATGCCTGCCTCTAGAAGATTTTCGTATCAATTAAAAATTAGGGCTTTATTTGTGGAAAAACTCCTGAGTAATCTTATTGTGCCTTAAAATATTTATGTTATCTCAACAAAACATGTAACTAAACTTAGCAAAACGCTATGGTCTAACACACAGCCCAAGGGTCACATGCAGCCCTCAAGGTCCTTTTTGGTGGCCCTTGGCAACATTTGATGCCCCCCCCTCAGCGCTCAAATTCCTTCCCAAAGCCAGGTAAGCAAGACACTGGGATCTAGGAAGGAGGCATGAAGGCCGGCTCTGACAGGGTCCCAGAGTCCTCCTGTCTCCATCACATAGCCTAGCTAGTGCTTTTCCAGCTTTGAGAAGGAAGTGAGGGGGCTCTAGAATGCTGCCAGACCCTCACGCCTTCTTCTTCCCAAAGCCTAGCACCACGCTTAGGCAGCATGAAGTTTGGTGGGGGGTTGTCAAATTTGGGCTCACTTGCTCCTGCTGTGCTGCATGGCAATGAATGACCCATAAGTACTCTTGCAGCCCACTTGCAATCAAAGGCTGGACCTACCCATCCATGAACAACAGATGGGTAGGGGAAGAACTTTTCTCTTGCTGTGAAATTTAAATGAAACTGAAATTTAATCCAAGCCAGAGGAAGCAGGAGAAAGTTCAACTATCCTCTCCTTCAAGGGTTCTTCCCCTCAAAGTATTCAAATTCAGCTGCAGAAAACTTTTTATTGGCATCTATAGCATTAAGTAACAGGTAGAAATGTGCTCTGTCAGTTCTTCCATGCACATCTTTTCCTGCATTCTTTCGACGAATGGAGGTGGGGGAGACAAGAAGCATATTTTGAGCAAGAAGCCCCAAAGGCAACTTCCTTCTCTCCACATTCTTCTGCTGCTACCCCACCCCTGACCCCAAGCAAGTAAACATGCTGACCTGGGCATCTTCTATATAATTATCTCTCACATTCTTGGTAGCTAAGCACAAGTCCCTGTGGCAACCCAGTTGTGTAAGAATAATCAGTCAAGAGAATAGACATATTTCTTTTGAGGGTGGGCGATAGCATTAAAAGTAAATTTTAAAGGCAGGAAGTAAAGACAGAAAACAAGGCATTTTACTTGGAAAAAAATGAATTGCAAGAGTTGTGTGGCATGACAACATGACCCAGAGACAAAAGCAGTAAGGAATTTCTAAAACTGGTTCTCTTGCATAAAAACAAGTCATTGCAGAGCATTCTGAAAAATCACCATGAATGGGGTTGAAGTGGAGAATCACCATATATTGTATCCACACTGTCTGGAACTTTGGGAGATCAAGGCCATTCAGGTGATGATAAATCTTCCGGTTTCCCTCTCTATAGTAATCTGATCGATTCATGTGTGAAACAAACCTGAGGGATAATGTAACCTTGGAATTCTGTACGGCACGTTGTGTCCTGTGGTAAGCTCTCAAGGCTCTCATATTCCTATCGTTGAACCTCATGGACAACAGCCTTGGTATAGGGCATCCTCACTCTATCTTCCATGCCAGGGACATGGTTGGCACCTCCCACCTCATCAATCTATTGAACTTTTGTTGTAACAAAAAACAACATTAGTAGCTCTATTTCCAGATTTCTGAAACCACTACACATCTGACACAGTGAAAACCAAGCGGAAGGAAAAGTAAAACTCACACAAATTCTCCTACTGACAGGAGCCCATCCTTTAACACTTCGACCTTTGCTTTTTAGTTTAGGAAAATATTTAACTGGAGGGTATCCTTATGGGTGTTTTAAAAACTTTGTGTGGCATGTAGAACAGAGTGGAAACTTTATGCACTCCCCTCACACAATACATTTTTATTGATTGATTGAATTTATATTCCCACTCTTCTTTGCCATCTATATGGTAGGATGCTCATATCTCTGTTATTTCCAAACCTGGTAAAGACCAAGCCAGCTGGGCAAATTATAAGCTAATCCTGTAATTAATGTAGATGCCAAGGTACTAACAATAATTCTTGCCTGTAATAGTAATTTAGCCTGCAATATTAATACTAGAACATCAAAATCAGTTGGACTTTCCCCCCCCCCCCAAGGCTGCTTTAAATAATAAAAAAACCAACACAGCTAAAAAAACCATCTGAAATATATATATATTTCTGATACACACACAGGCAATTTATTTTTGATACACTGAAAAATGGATTTCTTCACGAATTTACAGATTGGATTAGAATTTAATTTCATTCTTTAAAACCTCTTCATACCACCAAAGAACTGATATTATTGCATGTTTTTGATGCATGTAGAAATGTAATAATAATAATAATAATAACTACTGCTTTATTTTTTACTTTTTCAGGCATAACTAGATTTATTATTTTCCTAAAGATACCTTTTGTAAAACAAAAACAAAATATATTGACATAGTATTTCATTTAGCTAGGATCCTTATTATACTTCAAAATTACTGTCACAGCCTTAATTCATAATTCAGGTAATTTACTGTTTTGCAGTATCTGCTTCACACACACTTGTAAAGATATTATCACTTGACATTCCATTCATTTTTGGAGCCTTGTTTTACTTCTGTTCTGTTTACTGTGAATAATTGGCATTGTATAATGGGCAATGTTTCGGAACTTGAAATATGGGTACCCCCAACAAAAAATTAAAATTAGGCTCTGTAATTCAGAACTTATTTGATTTGATTTGATTTGATATGATTGGTCTGTTAATAAAAATTATTTTAAAAAAATAAATCCGGCCTTCGGAAGGTCTGAGAATCAGCATGTTTTTACATGAGTAGAATGTGTCCTTTTATTTAAAATGCATCTCTGGGTTATTTGTGGGACCTGCCTGGTGTTTTTACATAAGTGGAATGTATGCTTTTATTTAAAATGCAACATTTATTTAAAATGTTATTTGTGCAGCATAGGAATTCATTCATTAAAAAAAAAAATAGTCCACCCGCCCACACACACAAGGTCTGAGGGACAGTGGACCTGCTGAAAAAGTTTGCTGACCCCTGAATTACAACCCAATGTAATGGGGTGTCAGATATTTTCACAGTTTAACAGCCATTTTAGAAGCGTGGGTCTTAGTACTCATCCCCAAACATAGCAGCCTTAAAAATGTGTTATGTGGAAAACAGGGTTCATAAACATCTATATCCATTCAAAATGGAGGGTTTTAAAATAAATCATTCCAACTTAATAGAAAACAAAATTATGAAAGCTGGGTAAATTAAATTAAATGGGAAGTTTTTGCTAAGCTTAAAGACCACACTTCCCTAGCCAAACTGTCATTTTTTGTGATTTGAATATTCTGGATCTGCTACATACAATCTTCTTTATTTGTTTGAAGTCTAGGGCTACTGTACCTTTCTAATATCACACAGATGGATGAGCAAGGGGTCAAAAGGAGCAACATTTTATGAAGTCTTTTTTTTACATTAAACTTATAACTATTTTTTTTGACAAAGTAATAATCATAAATAAATAAGTATAAAAATGTGCACCCCACCACTGAAATCATTCCGTTGTAACTATCCAACCCCACAAAATTTCAACAACTCTTAACCCCCATTCAAACCTCCTCGTCTGACATCTTTAGAGGTGTAGAAATACTTTTTTGTTTTGCAATGATGTTTATGAGTAAGTCTTACTGCCTTTGAACAGCTTTGCTGGTTTTTTTATCATGCAACTTCCAATTGTTCATTGATATTTTCTTTACTTGTTTTTTACCATATCACTATTACTATATTAGTGAAATAGTCCATATTTTGCTGTTTCGTTGCATTTACTGCAAGCGACCTTTGAAAGATTTTGTGTTGGATAGCAGAGCAAATCTGATCTTTTGGCCATTTAAGTACCTTGAATGTGTGGAAATTTAGCCATCAAAAGGAGGCTGAAGACCAAGGCACTGCTTGAGTTTGATGTCCCAGCAATAAAGAGTCCAAACACGCACTGGACAAGCTCTTCGGTGCTGTAGATATTCTCAGGATTGGTTTGTTTCTGTAAACAAGGCAGAAGGGAAAGGAGGGTGGAGAAATTGAAACATCTCATCCTATTCCACACAATAGCCTTGGTGGTCTGGTCTGTCATGGCCTTGTCTTCTCAAGGCTATAAATGGAATGAACTGTGTTAACTTCAAACACAAGATTTACATTGCTCATTGCAATATAAAGATATTGTTGAATATAAAGACATCATTGAGAACCAGCGTGAAGGGAAAAGAATTTCAGGCCACAATCTCATGTATGATTTCATTTTGGTCAGCTGCCTGGGTTGATGTCTAAATAAACTGGAGGACAGATGTTTCCATCTGAGATTAGTTTGGAGATGGACTTTAGCAGCCACCAAAGCCAAGAGAGGGACAATGGTTCAGAATGTGGGAGTGCAACAACAATGAGGGACAGTTTCAAATTAACTACAAATGAGAGACCTCTCAGAAATGTAGGGAAAGAAAGTTGTGGATCTCCCTACCTTCTCTGACCTGATAAGGAAGCAATCAATATAGTCACGGAGATTCTGAGGATCCAGTGTCCTCCTGTGGGACTCCACTCTCTCACAAATTAAGGCCTTCATTTTTTCACAGTCTGCTAATATCTTCCTGTGCTGTCCAGGTAAGTAAGCCATTATTCCTGGGAGTAAATTATAAATCTGGAACAGAAACAATGGGAAAATGAGGAAATTAGATAAAATGCAATCATAAATGAGATAAATGAGAAATGAGATAAACTGTATTTGATTCTCTCTCATTCAGAGGTTATTAAATTAATGTGGCTTTAGGAGGTTACATGACCTACATGAAGGGTTGTGGTGTTAGAGCTGTGTGGTATGGGGAGAAAACCATATGGGATCCTTCGCTTTGCCTATGCCCTTGACCTACCTACTTTTTTTGCTGTCTCCACTGCCATATAACCAGTAAGACTTCCTCTCTGGATTTACTACATGTGTGTATAGAAGTATTCACTTCAAAATTCATGTACCCAACAAACCTCATCACATGAGCAATGGTTGAAAAAAATGCTTCCTTTCATTCCCTGATATCTGTAATCTTAAATGTGTCTACTCCCACAATCTTTTCCACATTTATTCAAAAGCAAGTCCCACTGTGGCATACTACCCTGTGACAGGATGCAATATAAGCAGGAAAGAGACACAAATGAGATGCCAAACATCGTTTGGGGCAGCGAGTGCTGTGTCTACTCAGAAGTAAGTATTATTGAATTACTCCCAGATAAGTGAATTTAGGATAGCAAGTGGGTCTGTCTCCCATTAGGAAACCCAGCGGAATATCCCTGTGAAGTATATCTTGGACACATTGGGAAGGGACCCTGTTTCTAAAATGATCTCTGCATATATCTCTGCAAGGTTTGTTTTCACCAGACTTTCCATGCTTCAAGTTTGGAGAGTTCTGATCATCTCATACTTCTACTGCTTTTCATAGTCATTTCTGATGGTTCCTCTAATTCTTTGTGTTGTTAACCTTCATTCTTTCACAGCCTCTGAGTTGTTCCCACAAGCAAGTTAAAAACAAACAATGATGTGTTTCTGTGTGGATTTTATTTCTATGATTCCCCTCTATAAGTTCACAGCATCTCCTCACACACTGGTGTTTTTGCCAAATCAATCCAAAAGTCTTTTCACTGCTGGCAGCCTCCATCTTCACTCAGTTCTGATAAAATCAAGTCTAAGCGTCTGCTCGGTAATTTTCCCAGACCAGTTGCATCAAACATTAGCCTTTCCAGGGGAGATTTACCAAATCAAACTGGAAACACAAATATAATGACATATTAAAGGCTCACCTCCCCCTATTAATATTTGTAATTCTACAGCCCAGTCCTGACTTCCAAACATGGCAGATTTCCAAATTGAAAGTGCGACACAGTTCCCACATAGATTCCAGGAAACCGTCCTGGGTTTTTTAACGTCTCTCTGGTGGCTAAAGAGATCCTGCTTCTGTCTGATGTCAACAAATTGGAGAATTTTTTATCCTCTTCCAAGCAAGTCAAAGATAGAAAGCCTTAATTATATAGTATTATTATTTCCACACAGTTTATAGTTTTAGAGCCATATTATGTTAACAAATACAAAACTTTCCAACCTCACTTGTTATAGATAATCTAAATGGTTCTTCTGGTTTCTTGTTGATTTTTTTTTTTTTGTTTGCCAAATAATATAATAAAGCAAAGTACAGTAATAAGAGAGGCTCCGGCCCTCTTTTCTTTCCACTCCAACATCCCGACTTAGATGTTAATCCTTCTTCCACTCAGTCTTTATTGGCACGTCATTGGCTGGGTTAATTAGCAGAGTAATTCCTCCCTCCTCACTTGAAGCGTGTCCAAAACTTAAATCCAATTTTTCATCTTAAGAAATGGAACTTGATTCGCCAGCTCCTCCTTCCTTCCAAATTTGGGGCTGGTTTGTTGGGTATCCGTAGATGAGACTGTGTCTTCCCATACCCCCAGGAAGATTTTGGGAGGCTGATTACTCCCATCTCAGCCTCTAATTACCCCATGAGAGCCAGAGTGATTGACTTTTCAGCCATCTTCCATGGCGCCTCAAGCATAAGTCCCAGAGGTGGCAACTGTTAGAGTTATTCAGCAGAATCCCTGATCTAGACCTTATTTAGAACAGTCTTAAAAACTAGTTACAATAAAATAAATGTTGCAAAACAACAAAGTAACACATTGCAAACAAGCAATGGGGTCAGTCCTTTATGGAGTTCACTAAATCTTCCACTCTTTGGTCCCAGAAGGAGATCCTGAGCTTCTTCATCCTTAAAGAACTTCTCTGCTGCTGCTGCTGCTGCTGCTGCTGCTGCTTCTACTGCTAGTAGTAGTAGTAGTAGTAGTAGTAGTCGTGTCCAACAAGCACACAGAGAGACTTTTCAAGTTTCAGCTTCCTGCTGTGAGAGCTCTGCCACTCATGTATCCAGAAATAAGTCATCAGGTCACTTATCTCACTCCAATGGAAAAATAGGAGCCTTCTCTGATGCTTTTGTCAGAGTGCAACATTTTTGCTTAAGGTTACAGCATTCAAACACCGCATT
The DNA here is from genome assembly GCF_964234715.1 of Podarcis melisellensis. Taxonomy (NCBI): domain Eukaryota; kingdom Metazoa; phylum Chordata; class Lepidosauria; order Squamata; family Lacertidae; genus Podarcis; species Podarcis melisellensis. The sequence goes on from NC_138529.1 coordinate 39,335,136, forward strand.
TTATGTAAACTTACAACTTTAACAAAAATGTGATGATATTTTTGGCATTATTTGCATAAAGACATGCCACTGGGGTGAAGAACTGAATTGGAGTGCAGTTTGTTATGTGGGAGAAAGGCCTGTAACAGATCACACTGAGATGAATTGAACCCCATTTTACATCCCTGCTGGTGACATAAGTAAATTTGAGAAAGCATGCCTGTTTGAGTGCAGAAATCGTTATCAGTAGAAACACAGAGGTGGAAGAAAGACCCTCAGGTTCAGCATGCAGAAGGAACGACATGCCTGCATTGATAAAGTACGGTGGCAGCCCATGAAGTCCTGCATAATACGCAGGTTCTCCAGCAGCACCGGATCTTTGTAGTCAAACCGATTCCCAAAGACAACTGAAGAGAGGACATTTGAAACAGCACATGTGAAGCTTCTTCTTGGGTCAAAGGCCTGCCCTGCAATAAAAACAAGATACAGTGAGTGGGGCCTGGCAAGTTGGTAGTAGTAGTAGTAATAATAGTAGTAGTAATAATAATAATAATAATAATAATAATAATAATATACCCCTTCCATCTGACTGGGTTGTCCCAGCCACTCTTGGGCTTTTTTTTTGTTTGTTTGTTTTTCTTTTTGGGGGGCTTTTTTTAAACTGATTTATTTTCCTTTTGGCATCTCCCTGGAATTTACATGACACCTTCTGAGATTTATTATATTTAGTAATACAGAAGTACAGTTTAAGTGTGAGGATCATAGAATTAAGAAATGGGAAGCCGAGGGTCATCATTGCAGGAATCCCACTCACAGCTGTCCCTGCTTGGGCTCGAGCCACCAACCTATGTACGTATATGTGAAATCTAATGTTTAAGTATTCAGTGTTTTGTGATTTATTCTAATATGGTAATGGAATAAAATTTATTTTAAAAAAGAGATAGATAGGTAAATAGATAAATATTTGATATGTCGTTGTGGAAATGGCAGTCTTCTGGCCTGGTAATAAATTGGGTTTCCCCATCTCACTTCTGATTCCCTCCCTTTGCAATAGCAAGATCTTTTGTTTTGTTTTCATTATAAAGGGAGAAAACAGCAGGGTGAGAAAGATTGGTTGCAAACCATTTTGAGTACTGGTCTAGTTAGAAACCAACACACAATGGTTTCATTTTGCAAGTGATTGGTTTGCATTTCGTATACGTAACTCCCAATTCAAGTACTTACACCCTGCATCAACATGACAGATGCCACAAGGGCAGGAGGACAATGAGAGGAGAGAGAAAGAACTACCTTCTTATCCCTCTCAACAGCCAAGTGGGTGAGAAAAATTCCCTAGCTTAGCTTTAAAAACAAATTAATTATAGAACCATTCCCCCAAAAAAGAATATAAAGCTTGCCCAATATTTAAAGAGAGAATTAAAATCAGTCTGAAGTAAGAGGAGACAAATTACAATCACCAACAACAATCACAAAATAAAAAACCACTTCCTGTATTGAAGGATGGCAGAATTTTCTTTGGAAGACATTAATAATAATAATAATAATAATAATAATAATAATAATAATAATAATAATTTATTATTTATACCCCACCCATCTTGCTGGGCTTCCCCAGCCACTCTGGGCAGCTTCCAATTTTTTTTAAAAAAAAACCTGTAATACATCAAACATTAAAAGCTTCCCTAAACAGGGCTGCCTTCAGATGTCTTCTAAAAGTCTGGTAGTTGTTATTCTCTTTGACATCTGGTGGGAGGGCATTCCACAGGGAGGGCACCACTACCGAGAAGGCCCTCTGCCTGGTTCCCTGTAACTTGGCTTCTCGCAGTGAGGGAACCGCCAGAAGGCCCTTGGTGGTGGACCTCAGTGTCCAGGTAGAACGATGGGGGTGGAGATGATCCTTCAGATACTGGGAGCCAATGTAGGTCTTTTAAGACCGGTGTTATGTGGTCTTGGCGGCCACTCCCAGTCAGCAGTCTAGCTGCCGCGTTCTGGATTAGTTGTAGCTTCTGGGTCACCTTCAAAGTTAGCCCCATGTAGAGCGCATTGCAGTAGTCCAAGCGGGAGATAACCAGAGCATGCACCACTCTGGCGAGGCAGTCCGCAGGCAGATAGGGTCTCAGCCTGTGTACCAGATGGAGCTGGTAAATAGCTGCCCTGGACACAGATTTGACCTGTGCCTCCATGGACAGCTGCGAGTCCAAAATGACTCCCAGGCTGCGTACCTGGTCCTTCAGGGGCACAGTTACCCCATTCAGGACCAGGGAATCCTCCACACCTGCCCGCCTCCTGTCCCCCCCAAAACAGTACTTGTCTTGTCAGGATTCAACCTCAATCTGTTAGCTGCCATCCAACCTCCAACCGCCTCCAGGCACTCACACAGGACCTTCACCGCCTTCACTGGTTCTGATTTGAAAGAGAGGTAGAGCTGGGTATCATCTGCATACTGATGAACACCCAGCCCAAACCCCCTGATGATCTCTCCCAGCAGCTGCATGTAGATGTTGAAAAGCATGGGGGAGAGGACAGAACCCTGAGGCACCCCACAAGTGAGAGCCCAGGGGTCTGAACACTCATCCCCCACCACCACTTTCTGAACATGGCCCAGGAGGAAGGAGCGGAACCACTGTAGGACAGTGCCCCCAGCTCCCAGCCCGTCAAGACGGTCCAGAAGGATGTTATGGTTGATGGTATCAAACGCCGCTGAGAGATCCAGCAGAACTAGGAAACAGCTCTCACCTTTGTCCCTAGCCCGCCGGAGATCATCAACCAGTGCGACCAAGGCAGTTTCAGTCCCATGATGAGGCCTGAATCCCGACTGGAAGGGATCCAAATGGTCCGCTTCTTCCAGGCGTGCCTGGAATATGGCTCAAGAGTACCTTGTGTGGCCACCAATTCTTCTACCAGGCAAAGGGCTTCCTCTTGTATCCTCTCAGACATTGTTTTCTTTCCCATCCCAAATTCCCACAGGGTGGATAATGTGAACCTGCGCACCTCTCTCCATTTTGCCTCATTTCTGTTGACCAGTCCTGAAAGGAAACAGGTGGAGAGCTCAATGTACAGAAACCAGCAGGAAGTTTCAATATGAGAGATGGTGCCTTCCTCCTTCAAGCTATATTCCCATTTGTAATTGGAAACAGGGGTGGTTCCAGACAACTGGTTTATTCAGCATTCAGCCTGATTTGTTTGCAGCCTGATTTGCTTGCACTGAGATTATACAACTGGTGCATGTTCACTGCTCTTTGCTTGCACAGCACAGACTTCCCACCAATCAATACTTATCTCACACTGTATAGTGCATTTTCTGTCATAAACTGTGTTTACTGCATACCCTCCAACATTCAACACTAAAAGTCCAATTGTTTTAATGTGGGTTTGCTGAGCTCGTAGGCCATAGCACTTAAATCCACTTAATTGTCCCGATCTGGATATAATGTGCCTGTATACTAATAAGTAGCAATGACAATGTAATCAAGCGAAGTAAATAATATAACTCCTAACTCAAAGTTTCCATGTAAAAAAAGTGGTATATTTGCTAAATTTTTGACTATGTTATTATGAAACTGTTACTATGTCATTTTACTGTTATCATGAATTTTTTTGTAGTGTTTGAAATGCATAGCTGTCAAGTGTCCCTTATTTGAAGGGACAGTCCCTTATTCCAGCGCCATTTCCCGCTGCTGCCCTTATTGATGGATGTCCCTTAAATGTCCCTTAAATGATGTCCCTTTAATTTCAAAGGAAGCAGCTCCTCTCCCTCCCTCCCTGCCGGCCAGGAAGGCTCCAACTGTGTTGCTTGGCTGTGTTGCTCACCCAATAAGAAGTATAAGAATGACTGGGGGGGTGGAGCTTGCATGCCTTGTGTGTGGCTAGTTAATGTAAGCTGAGGGGTTTTTTGAATGCTGAGCGCCATTTTGTTGCATGTGCTGCTGCAAACTTTGCAGTGCAAAGCCAGGCTGGGGAGCCATCTTAAGTTGAGGCTGCATGTGATTCAGATTCTATTCAGTTGAACCTCTGGTTACAAAGTTGGTTGGACAGTGTTTTCGAAGCTACTGTACCAGCATGAGTTTGACCAGACTGCAGGAGGACAGGAATACTGGAGTGCCAGGAACAGGTGAGGCTGCAGGTCCCTTATTTTGGCTGCTGGTCCCTTATTTTCAAGGCTGCTGGTCCCTTATTTTCAACTTTGTAAGTTGACAGCTATGTTGAAATGTATTCTTTCTTTGTTGTAAGCCATTTTGAGCGTGATTTATTTGTGGAAAAGGGGCATACAAATCAAATGATGAATGGATAAAAGATGCAGCAAGCAAAAAGAAGAAGAAAGGGAGATAAAACATTGACAGAACCATAGATCTGTAGAGATGGAATGGACCATGAGGGTCTTCTAGTCCAATCCCCTGCGATGCAAGAACCTTTCGCCCAATGTGGGGCTCAAACCCACGACCCTGAGGTTGAGTCTCATTCTCTACCAACTGAGCTATCAGATCACAATCATCCTGAAAAAAGAAAGAGCAACAGCCAAAAAAGAAGAGCAGACTGCGTATCAATCAGCAGCATGAGCATGGACATCCCCACAAAATTTCCCTCGGATTTTCATTCCCTGTGTAAACGGACCCACATAAGATGTAGACAATGATTTACCATAATCTATCTGGAATGGGGGGGGGGCAGCAACTTGCAGCAATGCTATATCAGCAGTTCTTCACACACGTCACCTTTTCACACACTCAAGCACTGGTTTGCCAAAACATATTGTGCTATCAGTTGGTTTACATAGGTAATCCAAACTTAAGCACAGAAATGCAATGCACCCCTTACCTCGATATTCGTTCACTCTTTCTATGAAGGGCATTGCAGGACGCCCACCAAATTCTTCAGCATGATTCATAAAAGCATCTTTCATTGTTTCATATCCACAAATCACAACAATGGGCTTTGGTCTGACCCAGACAGTAAAGATGGGGCCATATTTATCAATGAGCTGAAAGTAGAATCAAAGACAAGCAAGGTTCATTGGGCAATGCTTCCTTTTGACACATAAATCAGGGCAGGGGTGGAGAAACTGTGTTCCCTGGGCCAAACCTGGCCTGCCAGGCTTTTTCTCACAAAATATATTGACCCACCTCTCAGCTGGCATCATGGCAATCTTAGGGCAGTGGGGAAGATTCACAAAAGCTTGCATAAACTTCTCCTATGCAATCTATGGCGTGATTCAATCTGGAATGCTGTGCACAGTTTTGGTTGACTAAGGTGAAAAGGAGATATTGTAGAGCTGGTGGGGGAAAGTCCCCAAAAGGAAAACTAAAATGATCAAGCAACTACAGCAGCTCCTCTGTGTGGAAAGGGCACAACATCTGGATCTTTCTTTTTTTAGGAAAAAGTTGAGTAAGAGGAGACAAGACAGAAGTGTGTAACAGTGTCATGGTCTGAAGGAAGCGGAGAGAGAGACTTTGCTCCCTCTCCCATCTCTTTCCTGGCAGTCACCCAGTGATGCTCTGTAGTGGGAAATTCAAGAGAAACACAAGGAAATACAGTCATACAGCTTAATTCTCAAACGTTTTGGCTCCCGAACACCGCAAACTTAGGACTGTTTCGGTTTGCGATCTATTTTTGGAAGCTGAATGTCTGATGGGGCTTCTGCTGCTTCTGATTGGCTGCAGGAGCTTCCTGCAGCCAATCAGAAGTTGCACTTTGATCTCCGAACGTTTTGGAAGTCGAATGGACTCCTGGAAAGGATTCCATTCGACATCCAAGGTATGACTGTACTTCTTAGACACAGCACAGAGTTTGGAATTCATGGGAGGCCCAGAATTCGAAGGCCATTGACATAATCGTCTTGTCCATCTCTCTGGAGGAAATAAAAACGCTTGCTGGCAATGTGACGGCACGTAAGATGTGGAATGCTTTGAAGAGAGTGCATCTGCCGGTCATCCCAGCTCAGAGTCTGAATGCCCAGGGTGTGAATGTATCAGAGGCCGTGGCTGTTTCCCAGAATGCGAGTGAATGCAGGGATGCAGAGGGCACCGGTTGCAAGCTGCAGAGGGAGCAGACTGTGATGTCAGCCCAGGCAGCATTCCAGCCTCCAGGGGGAGCCAAGGAGTCGGCAGCTGAGAGCTCTGTTTCTCGTGGGAGCCAAGGTCATCTCCTTTGCAGAGGCCGGAAGGCCAGAGGTAAACAAAGACAGATGCCTGCAGATGGCCCGAAGCAGAGGGGGTGTGTGAAAAGCACATGCCAGTGGAAAACAAGGCTTTGTTAGCAGGCACAGCTTCACCAAAGGCTAAAGGCAAGTCTGATGGCCAGGAGCAGGGGGGCAAGCTGCAAAAGCCCACGCCGGTGGAAAACAAGGTTTTGCTTGCTGCAAAGACTGCTCCAAAGGCTAAAGCCAGGTTTATTGTGGACTCAGGTGCGAGTCGCCATTTATCGAAGGATCGACACCTATTTATCTCCTTCACACCTCAAGAAGGAGAGATCCACCTGGCTGATGGAAGGATGTTGCAAATTGCAGGAGAAGGGACTGTTAAACTTGCAAGTTTGCACACAACCATCAGTAATGTACTTTATGTTCCAGGAGCTACGGACAATTTGCTGAGTGTCCCACAGCTGATTCTGCGTGGTTTTGAGGTTTCCTTCAAGAGGAATGTCTGTGTCATCAGGAAAGGCAAAGAGGACATTTTGCATGCAAGGTTTATAGATGGTTTATTCTGTATAACTTATGATGACAATGCTGTTGTGTCTAATGTTGATTCTTGTTGTGTGGCACAAACTAACAAGGTTCTTCATGCACGATGTATTCATGAAGCACATCGAAGATTTTGTCACATGTCTTGGCAAGCGCTAGCCAAGATTCCAGAGTTGGTTGAAGGTTTGAACATCAAACCTTGTAAATATCACATGAAATGTGTATCTTGTGCAGAGAACAAGGTGAAGGTTGCTCCAAAAGGCAAGGAGTCTAGCAGGCAGGCTTCCAAACCCTACCAGCTAGTGCATGCAGACCTGGTTGGTCCACTTGCGCCCTCTTTGGGAGGACAAGGTACTTAATGGTTCTAATTGATTCTTTTTCCAGGTACATTCATGTGTTTATGCTTGAGCAGAAATCGCAAGCATTCCCTAAGTTCAAGGCATTCTGTGCTTGGTTGGAGAATGTTCGTGGTAAACGTATCGGCTGTCTTTTTACCGATCGGGGCAGGGAGTTCACTTCTCAGCAGTTTGAAGCTTTCCTGACTGAGAAGGGAATCCAGCATGATTTGTCAACGCCTAGATCGCCATGGATGAATGGACTTGCGGAGCGAGCAAATCAAACTTTGCTTCAAGGCCTGAAAACCTTGTTGCATGATGCCAACCTCCCTGAGAAGTTTTGGGGGGAAGCTCTGTCAACAGTTGTTTATACCGTTAATCGGAGACTGTCATCACCTATAGGTTGCACTCCGTACGAGAAGATGTTTGGTAAGAAACCGAACGTCAAGCACATGAGGATCTTTGGTTCTGACATGTGAGTACACACCCCACAAAGCAACAAGCTTGGGAAGCGTGGGGCACATGGTTTGTTCATGGGGTACGAAAAAGGTGCATACAGGGTATGGATGACTAACTCTATGTCCATTAGGTTCACCAAGAGTGTTGAGTACAATCCTAAGTGGGGGGGAAATGTGGGAATTTTCCAGAGTTACCCAGAGGAGGATGGAGGTGGTGTGCACAAACCAGATAATGTTGAGAAAGCTGAGGATGATGATGGCCAGAGTTCAGATTCCAGTTCAGTTGGTGGCGCTGCTGCTGCTGTCAGTGACAGTGATGACACAGCAGACTACAAGAGCGCAAAGGCCTCAGTCAGACCATCTGATGCGTCTGACAATGAACTGGAAGAACCACTGTTCACCATTGGCTGATGCTCAAGATAGCTGCAGAGGAGAAACTGCATGTTTCCCACCATGATATTAATACAGCTTTTTTGTACGGGATTTTGGGGGAGGAGCTGTATATGATGGAATGCAGATACAGAAGGGAATGGTCTGTAAACTGCGGAAATCCTTATATGGTCTCAAGCAGAGGTCCAGGCGTTGGAACACAAAACTCACTGAAACATTGCTTTCTCTAGGTTTTCACCAGGGCAAAGCTGATCCATGTGTGTTTGTCAAGGAGGAGGGGCAAAACAAACTGTATTGTTTATGCTTTGTTGATGATCTTCTGATGGTTTGGAAGAATCAGGCTTTTTACCAAAGCACCCTAGCTCAGCTGAAGGAGCACTTTGACATGAAGGATCTTGGTGAGGTATCCAACTATCTTTCTCTGCAGGTGGAGAGGGACCAAGCAGGTAATTTTCTGGTATACCAAGCACAGAAAATTGCTGATGTATTAACCAGGTTGAATTTGGTTGATGCAAACCCAGTAGACACACCGATGGTGACAGGTTACCAGGTAGATAGTACTGCTGAAGCGTTCTCTGACACTACGCTGTACAGATGTATTCTAGGCAAGTTGAATTTCATTGCTAGATGCTCAAGACCTGACATTGCTGTAAGCACTAACCTGCTTAGAGACATGCTAACAATCCTACTGTTCAGGATTGGAAAGCTCTGAAGCGCATAGCCCGTTATTTGAAAAGGACTATGCACTACAGGCTGAGGTTCACCAGTCAGAAGACTGGAGGTCTTGAAATCTTTGCAGATGCAAGTTTTGGAAGTGACACCACGGATGGTACAAGCACTTCTGGAGTATGCTACATGTACAACCACTATCTGTTTGACTGGTTGTGCAAAAAGCAGACAACAGTGAGCCTAAGTTCCTGTGAAGCAGAACTCAATGCTCTGTCATTTTCACTCATGGATTGTGAATGGTTGATGCAACTGTTTAAGGACATCGGGGTTTCTGTGAAATGTCCTATACAAGTGTATCAAGACAATAGATCCTGTTTGGCTTTGCTGAACTCAGAGAGTTGCAAGCAAAGAACCAAGTATTTGCAGATTAAGCTACATCGTGCAAGAGAGTGTATTCAAAAAGGACTGATTCAGGTGTCCTACATGGCAGGAAATGAAATCCCTGCTGATCTGTTGTCTAAGGTTGTTAACAGAGAACAACTTAAGGTTTACGTACAGAGGTTGCAATTGGGTTGAACCACAGGTACTACAGGTTACACGGAAAGGGGGGGGATGTTAGGATATTTCTGTTCCACCTTAAGAGAGAGCAGGCTTGTGAGTCACAGAGTCTGCGTATTTCCTGTTTCTCAGGATGTTTATGTTTGCTGTTGCTTTTGTTTTCTCTCTCTGTGCCAGAACACGGTAGCAGTCGGTCATGTTTTTCTTTGTTCTGACCAACGCTGAATAAACATTCTAAATGATACCCTCCTGAGTGCAACTTTTGCTGTGTGAATTCTGCTGACAGAGTGCGCACGAGCCCAGGAATATGGCAATCTATTTCTGAGGTTTGATGTCGCTAATTGCTGATACTGCGTGACCACGGGAGGTCGATGGATCGTCTGGCAGCCGGCTTGGGGGCTAAGATGGACTTTATCTCCCTGGCAGTATCCCAACACTCAGTTCCACCAAGACAGATTTCCTCAAGCTATAATATGGCCATCAACTGTAGCTTTATCCTCCATCAAAATTCATGGCTGTTATTCATTCATTCATTATTTTTTACTTTTTAAATTTCTATTGTGCTCTTATTCTGAGGATTATATCATCATCATATTATTATTAATATTAATTTAAAAACATAGAAATTCATAGCATAATAACAACAAAAACAATACCCCCCTCCAAGTTTGAAAGGTATAGATTGCTTAATTAGCCAAAGGCCTGGGTGACAATGAATATTTTTGCGTGGTGCCTCAGGATATGTAATGAAAGCGCCAGGTAAGCTTCCTTGGATAGAGCATTGCACAAATGGTGAGCCACCACAGCGAAGGCCCGTTCTCATGTTGCCACCCTATGTAGTTCTCACAGAGAAGGCACAAAAGAAGGTCCATGTTGGTTCATATGGATCCCCATACTCTCTACAGCCTTATAGCATGGGAAAAGACAAAGAGGATGGGAACTTTCCTATCATAAGCTCCATTCTGTTAACTGAAGGCTTCACAAAGCAGCAGACACAAGCAGACATACATAGACCAGACAAGGAAGAAATTAAATTTGTGTCCTCCTCTCTGTGTGTGTGTCCTACTATTCTAGGCAAAATCCTATTCATTACATGGCATTTATGGACAGGGAAACTCACCTTTGTATAGAACTTGTAGAGAGGCAGGACATCTTTCTGCAGGAGATTTCCCAGCAAGAGCCAGGGAGTGGGACCTGGGGGTAGCTGGCTTTTCTTCTTGTACATTTTGAAGGAGGAGAAGAGTACAGTGAAGAACAGGTAGAGAAGGAGCAGAGCTCCTGCCCCAACCACCTCCATCTTTCACTGAGCTCTTCTTTAGGCCAGAAATCCAAGAAAATGCTTAAGAAAGTCAGGAAGGAGGCAAGGCCATCAGCTGGAGACCCAGCCAAACCTGTCTCTGGAATATCTCTAACATTCCAACCCTGTTTTTATTCTTTTCCATGTGATTTTTTATTATTAGCAAGAGCTAGTAACTCATTAAAAGAATGTCACTCTGACCTGAACTCCGAGTTAACCCCCTAACCCTTGGAAATGTGAGATCTCGTGAATGGAGGCTGGGCACTGATGCACATTCATTGTGAAGTCAGCCAGGGAAAACATTTTCTTTTCTGGTGCCAGTCAAAGTCAGCAATACTGAGCTGGATAGACCTTTAGTGCAGTTTCCATTTTTATACAGGACTATGAAGTTTGTGCTTCATAGATGTGGCTCTCACCTGCTGACTGCTATGCATCTCAAGTAAGGCTTTCTTAGCTGCATTGCCCCATGTATGGGACTGGCCATAAGCCAAGAGGCTCAATTAGTGATTTATCTTTTTTTCTTTTTGGGCATCTAGCTGCCCTGATCTTTCTGCAATTGTGTTTTTTCTCCACTGACTTCACACTGTGGGACTGGAGAAGTGTTTCCTTAATTTGGCCCAATTGGCATTTAGCCCAGGTAAGTGAGAATATTTAAGAAGAGGTTTCTGCAGTATCTGAGGCACTATTGGGTTGAGGACACTCTTTAGTCACCTTCCATGGACTCTGCCTTTGTGGGGTGGGTCCTTGGAGTGCCTTTCGACTTGGCATGCTCATTAAGGTGAAAATAGGCTGAGGGTGTGCATGTCAGGTGAACATACCAGTGGAAGCAGATTTAGGGAAGTGCAACGGGTTTGGTGACACTGGGCACAGAGCTTCTGAAGTGCCACTTTTATTTATAATGGAGCACAAGAGGAGGGGGGCAAATTTTTGACCCCTGAAATTTGAGACCCCAAGATCTGCCACTGACACCAGGGAGGGAGAATGCTTTCCAAACCTCACTGAATTACCACAGCATGTGGTCATAAACATGCCCAGGAGGTGGGTTGGATATGTTATGTTTTATTATCACATTTTTGTATTGCATTAGGTTGTTATAAGGTATACATTCTTTGTTTCGTCAGCTTGTAAACCGCCTTGAGTATTGTAAGCTAGAAATAATAATAATAATTAATAATAATAATAATAATAATAATAATAATAATAATTTATTATTTATACCCCGCCCATCTGGCTGGGCCTCCCCAGCCACTCTGGGCGGCTTCCATAAAAACCAAAAATACAGTAAAATCACACGTTAAAAACTTCCCTGAACAGGGCTGCCTTAAGATGTCTTCTGAATGTCAGGTAGTTGTTTATTGCTTTGACATCTGCTGGAAGGGTGTTCCACAGGGTGGGCGCCACTACCGAGAAGGCCCTCTGCCTGGTTCCCTGTAGCTTTGCTTCTCGCAATGAGGGAACCGCCAGAAGGCCCTCGGCGCTGGACCTCAGCGTCCGGGCAGAATGATGGGGGTGGAGACGCTCCTTCAGGTATACTGGACCGAGGCCGTTTAGGGCTTTAAAGGTCAGCACCAACACTTTGAATTGTGCTCGGAAACATACTGGGAGCCAATGTAGGTCTTTCAAGACCGGTGTTATATGGTCTCGGCGGCCACTCCCAGTCACCAGTCTAGCTGCCGCATTCTGTATTAGTTGTAGTTTCCGAGTCACCTTCAAAGGTAGCCCCACGTAGAGTGCATTGCAGTAGTCCAAGCGGGAGATAACCAGAGCATGCACCACTCTGGCGAGACAGTCCGCAGGCAGATAGGGTCTCAGCCTACGTACCAGATGGAGCTGGTAAACAGCTGCCCTGGACACAGATTTGACCTGTGCCTCCATGGACAGCTGTGAGTCCAAAATGACTCCCAGGCTGCGCACCTGGTCCTTCAGGGGCACAGTTACCCCATTCAGGACCAGGGAATCCTCCACACCTGCCCGCCTCCTGTCCCCCAGAAACAGTACTTCTGTCTTGTCAGGATTCAACCTCAATCTGTTAGCCGCCATCCATCCTCCAACCGCCTCCAGACACTCACACAGGACCTTCACTGCCCTCACTGGTTCTGATTTAAAAGAGAGGTAGAGCTGGGTATCATCTGCATACTGATGAACACCCAGCCCAAACCTCCTGATGATCTCTCCCTGTGGCTGCATGTAGATGTTGAAAAGCATGGGGGAGAGGACAGAACCCTGAGGCACCCCACAAGTGAGAGCCCAGGGGTCTGAACACTCATCCCCCCCCCACCACTTTCTGAACACGGCCCAGGAGGAAGGAGCGGAACCACTGTAGGACAGTGCCCCCAGCTCCCAGCCCCTCAAGACGGTCCAGAAGGATGTTATGGTCGATGGTATCAAACGCCGCTGAGAGATCCAGCAGAACTAGGAAACAGCTCTCACCTTTGTCCCTAGCCCGCCGGAGATCATCAACCAGTGCGACCAAGGCAGTTTCAGTCCCATGATGAGGCCTGAATCCCGACTGGAAGGGATCCAAATGGTCCGCTTCTTCCAGGCGTGCCTGGAGTTGTTCAGCAACCGCTCGCTCTATCACCTTGCCCAAGAATGGAAGATTTGAGATTGGGCGATAGTTGGCCATTGTGGCCGCATCTAAAGATGGTTTTTTAAGAAGCGGTTTAATAACTGCCTCTTTCAGTGGGTCTGGGAAGGCTCCCTCACGGAGGGAAGCATTCACCACCCCACGAAGCCCATCGCCCAGTCCTTCCCGGCTAGCTTTTATAAGCCAGGATGGGCAAGGATCCAGGAGATAGGTGGTTGGTTTCACTCGTCCAAGCAGCCTGTCCACATCCTCGGAGGTAACAGATTGGAATTGATCCCACTCAACTTGACTAGACAGAACTCTAGCACGCTCCCGCCCTGGCCCTGCTCCCATGGTGGAGTCTACTTCTTCCCGAATCTGAGCGATTTTATCTGTAAAAAACTTTGCAAAATCATTGCAGGAGAATATGTGGCCCATGCTGGGCCCCGATGTTACAGGTGGTTCCGCTAAATTGTGAACCAGCTGAAAAAGTCTCCTGCTGCTGTTTTCTGCAGATGCAATAGAGGCGGTGAAGAAGTTCTTCTTCGCCGTCGCTATCGCCACTTGGTAGGCTCGACGTTGAGCTCTAACCTGTGTCCGGTCAGATTCGGAATGAGTTATCCGCCACCGGCGCTCTAGCCGTCTCAACGATTGTTTCATTGCCCTCAGATCCGTGGAAAACCACGGGGCTCTCCGGGCTCCATGCAATCGGAGAGGGCGCTTCGGAGCCAAACAGTCAATAGCCCTGGTTAACTCCACATTCCAGCGGGCCACCAGGGAATCGGCTGAAAGGCCATCAACAAGGGATAAAGCATCCCCTACCACTCTCTGGAAACCATTTGGATCCATTAAGTGGTGGGGGCGGACCATCCGAATTGGTCCCACCTCCCTGCAGAGGGGATGGGTTGCAGAGAAGTCCAGTTGCACCAGGAAGTGATCTGACCATGGCACTTCTTTTGTTTCACTTTTACTTAGTGTCAGATCACCAACATCCATAGAGGTAAACACCAGGTCCAAGGCATGTCTGCGGCTATGGGATGGGCCAGACTTATTCAGGGACAGCCCCATGGAGGCCATGCTTTCCACGAAGTCCCGAGCTGCCCCTTGTAAGGTCGTGTCGGCATGGATGTTAAAATCCCCTAGGACGACCAAGCTAGGTGTCTCCAGGAGAACATCCGCCACGACCTGAAGCAGCTCAGGCAGGGAATCCTTGGTGCAGCGGGGAGGTCGGTACACCAAAAGGAATCCTGTACTGCCCCTATTGCCCAACTTCCAGAACATGCACTCAGAAAACTGGGTCTTCCCAATAGGACGCCTGGTGCAAACTAATGACTTTCTAAAAATCACTGCAACCCCCCTCCCCGCCCACATGACCTGGGTTGCTGTGCGTAAGAGAAACCTGGTGGACAAGCAGCGGCAAGGACAGGCCCATCTGCTTCATCCAACCAAGTCTCTGTTACACATGCCAGGTCAAGTCCTCCATCCATGATCAAGTCATGGATGGCAGTGGTCTTATGAATCATTGACCTGGCATTGCACAGCAGCACCTTCAGGTCATGAGGGTATCCCTTGCTGATTCTAGTACCCATCCGGTCAGGACCAGACCCGGAGGCAGGAATAGTCCTCAGACAACGACTAAACCTGCCTCCTCTGTAATGACATGGTCTGGTCTTAGCGTAACTCCTCCTCCTACCCGTGATCACTGAGATCGGTTGTCCCAGTGCATTCCCCCCTGTGGAACATGCCCCAGCCATTTTGTGGGCTGGGGCCCACTCCCCGGCAGCCCTGACCCCTCCCCCTAAGAACAAAATAACAACTTATACAAACAAACAAAACCAATAAAACAATACAAAAAAATGTAAAAATTACAAAAACATCAAAATAAAAAATAATAATTCCCCAAACCCAACCAAACATCCATCCCACCCCCACCCCCACATACAAAAAATCCAAAAGAATTTTTAAAAAAACATTTTAAAAACACTCTGTGCCCCTCCTGCAGTAACACTGTCCTAGTGAGGCCTGTCAGGCCCTGCCCCAGGCCAGATGGTAAGTGGCAAGAGCAGGGCCCTCAAGCACTCACTCAGGGGAGTCCTCCTGGGCAGCAGGCAGCAAGCACCATGCAGTCCTTATGAGGCTTCAGGCCCCACCCCAGGCCAGATGGTACGTGGCAGAAAGGAGCAGGGCCCTCGGCACTCACTCAGGGGAGTCCTCCTGGGCAGCAGGCAGCAGGCACCACGCAGTCCTTATGAGGCTTCAGGCCCCGCCCCAGGCCAGATGGTAAGTGGCAAGAGCAGGGCCCTCAAGCACTCACTCAGGGGAGTCCTCCTGGGCAGCAGGCAGCAAGCACCATGCAGTCCTTATGAGGCTTCAGGCCCTGCCCCAGGCCAGATGGTAAGTGGCAAGAGCCAGTAGAAAGACAGTACGGTGGGGTAATCCATTCTGGGCTAATCTTTCTGCTTCCTGGAACACCACAAGAAATTACTGGGTAATCTGACCCATCACTCTGACAGTATCATGACCAGATGCAACATAAGGCAGTGCCAGAATTCTTGTGCAGAAGAAGAATCCAGTTTGACACAAGTGTGAAAACCTTCACCTGCTGAAATTCCCTCTACTACCCTACTATGAAAAGCACAAGAGAGTTCTCGCCTTCAATTCAGAACATTTTAATCATAACCTCTATATTTGCTTCTGACAAAACAAAAAATAGATACAAGTTCAGAAAGGTGGAATTTCTGGTTCTGGATGTATCTACAACCTTTGTCATCTATCTTTTTCAGAGGCTGTTTAGGCTTCTCCAGGGTTATCTGGAGGATAAGATGAGGAATCTGATTGCTTTTCTGCAATTGGCACATCATCTAGTTTCACCCTCAGAGAGGTGGGATTCTGGCTTCTAAAGGATCTGTGACTTTTGCAATCTGACCAACACTTCTGGCAAATGGAAAGAAAAACCTACAATTCTCCTGGACCAACACTGCCCCTTCACCTACTGCCCCTTCACCTTCAAAAGCATGGAGCTGTACTCACTTCACTAGTTTTGGCAGCAAAATCACCACCTTTTTGACTTGCTTTGCAGAGGTGACTCAGCCTACTGAGCCTTATCATCATGAGTTCGTTGCAGTTTAATATTATGTCACAGTGACATCTCTGCAAGGGGCTTTGAACTGGCAAGGCAAGCTTCCCCCTCACACAGTGAGCACAATTTGGACAGTGAGGGCTTGGGACTTAGGCTCTTTTTGTGGTATTTGGGGGGGGGCACTACATAGAATTAGTCAGGAAAATGTGGCCAGCAGCAATGCATTGCCACTTCCAGGGGCTTTTTTACTTAAAACATTTCAATGAACACAGCAAACACTGTCCTTTCTAGCTGCTTCAAGTGGCTGGAAATAGTTTTTAAGAAAAAGGGGGAAATTGACAGAAAGCCCACAGACTGCCGTGTTAAAATGAAGGGGTGGGGTGAATAAAAATAACCATCCCCAGAAAGGTCTATAGACATGCAATCTGATTTGAATGCTTGTGTTCCAATCTGGGCATGATCATTAAAAAAAGAGAAAATGAAAATGAAATCCACTTTCATCCCTATTAGTAGTTGGACAATATATTAATATAGCATCCAAAACCAGTTTAAAGTCTATATTGTGCTGTCGGTTTCATAATTTTTGACCTGGTAATATATTGTGAATCACAATGTGTGTGCGCGCGCACGTGTGCCATGCAAAACCACAATGGGGGGAAAACCATGAAGCCAGCCAATGCCTCTACATAGCTCCATCCTTATTTCAGGCATTGTGATATATCAGTATATTGCAATATTTACCTGGGGATATTTTGCAATGTTGAAATGCAGATATTGCCAACAGCCCTATTTGTAGTTAAACTGAAATCAAGAAGCCATGTATACTTGAGAGAATAAAGATCCCCTCAATTTAATCAGTAGAAGAGAGTGAATGTTTATAACAGTATACAGTGTTACCTCAGGTTACAAATGCTTCAGGTTACAAACTCCACTAACCCAGAAGTAGTGCTTCAGGTTGAGAACTTTGCCCCAGGATGAGAACGGAAATTGTGCGGTGGCGGTACAGCAGTAGCAGGAGGCCCCATTAGCGAAAGTGCGCCTCACGTTAAGAACGGTTTCGGGTTTAGAGCAGACCTCCGGAATGAATTAAATTTGTAACCCGAAGTACTACTGTATGAGGAAAGCTTTTTAAAACACACACACACACACTGCAATAGTTGATGATGTGGAACATTTTATTAAGTGCCAATGAGCCCATGAACAGTTGACTGAACATTTGGGATTGAAAGGTCAAAGGCTCTTCTCGTTTGTCATGCTAAGAAAACTTTTAATACCTGATATCTAGGGCTACTACTCTTATGTGAAACTGAGAGGTGTTGAATGAGTGAAGGAAGGCACCTTGCAGGACTCCTGTTATACCTACTACAAATATTATGGGAGCCACTGACCACATTCTTTCTGCTTATCTTTTGTCACAAGATCACACTGAACGTCTGATGGCTTTCATCAGAGGACAGACATTTTTAGCATTGAACTCCCTAAACAAAGAGGCTAAATCCATATCTTTTGCAGCTCCAACCAGCTGGAAGGTGAAATTCTGGAGCAGAGTACTGAAGAACAGGAAGAGCTCCATCCGTGCCAAGGCTTCCCCAATGCATGCCCGCTTCCCTGGCAAAGAAAAAGAAGGCACAGCTAACCAGTTACCCAAAGATTTACACAGTGCACAGGAAACCTAGGACTCAGCTCCATTAGTCAAAAAAACGACGTTTTGAATACGTTATAAACATGCAATACCAGATGACGACAGAGAGCAAAAAAAAAATTATATGATAAAATAATTTGTTATAACGATTTAATTTCTGACCTATTTTTAGCTTTATTTTTCCTGTGTGCAGATCCACTCCTAGTGAATTCATGCGATGTTGGTTTGGGGACTGGAAATACTGTTAGGTATCATTCATCAAGAAACAAGAAAAGTGGGAAGATAACTTTAAGGACGTTTTCTATGCGTTCTGGTCAAACATGCCATGCAGCTTCTATACTGAGGCTTCCATATTGAGTTTTGGTTTTTGAACGTTTCAGAACTCGAATGGTCTTCCAGAATGGATTAAATTCGAAAAACAAGGTATCACTGTACTACTATTACTAGTACTACTACTACTAATAATAATATAATGATTGGCCTGACGTATGGATGGGCGAGACATGAGATTCAGTTCACATTTAAAGCTCAGTCTATCAAATGCACCCTTTCTGAAACCATATGAGAACGTAAACACAACCAATCTTCAAAATTTTCACTTGTACAAATTTTCTGATGCAGTTCTCCAGCGACAGAATGGGAGGAATTCAACTTCATGCTTTCCCAAACATTCCAGTTTATTTACCCTTTTCTAGCTCCACACTAGTCACTCCGCACAGTGACTCCTGACCCAGATGTACTTTAATTTTTTCCAAACGATATCATATGTTTTTGTGCCATCCCCTACTCACAGAAAATACCAGGGAGGGAAATATACCGGTAATTACAAGACTGGCACATCCAAACATGGAATGACTTTATAGGTCTCTCATTTTACATCAAATCACAGTGCCTTTGTGAGAAGAAACCTATTAGAAGCTGGACGGAGGGCACTGCCTCCGTGTAAAAAGTGGTGCATGCCAAAAGCTTACAACAGGGTGCCATGTAATACTTCAGGGAAATTGCAAAACATGGGGTAAAGGACCCCTGAGAGTTAAGTCCAGTCATGAACGACTCTGGGGTTGCAGTGCTCATCTTCCTTTGCAGGCCGAGGGTGCCGGCATTTGCCTGCATACAGTTTTTCCGGATCATGTGGCGAGCATGACAAAGATGCTTCTGGTGAAACCAGATGTGATGACCTGGGATTCTGATTCTGATGCTGATCCTTAAGAATCCCAGACTGCACAGGATCCCCCGCCTCCATAACCAGCTGAGCCAGGGCTGGGGCATGAGCCTGAAGGGTCCTCACCTGTGCTGGATCCTCAGGTGCAGGCACCAGCTGACTCTGCTCTGGCTCCTGAGGTGATGAAGGACCCATTGCCTGCAGGTGCTCCACTCTCAGCCCCGTCAGAGGAAGCTGAGGTTGCCTCTGGGTCTGGTAACCCTCCAGCCTCTCCTGAGCTGCAGAGGCTCAGAGCAGAGAGGTGGAGGGAACTAAGTTCCCGCAGGAGGAGTGCTCGCCTCCATGCCAGGAGAGGCGAGTCACCTGAGGATCGGGGCCACCCTATGCCTCGGGGCAGATAAAAGCTGGCCAGCCCCAGTCCCAAGTTGCGGGGGCAACATTATTGGTAGCCCGTTCCTGCCTGAACACTGTTCTGCTTTCCTGCCGGAGCTCCTGACCCGCCCTGACTCCCTGCTTGCAAGCCTGTTCCTGACTTCACCCGACTCCCTGCCCTGCCCTGCACCCAGCTTCAGCTTTGATGGACTGCCTCCATATTGCACCTTCAACCTGGGACTGGAATCGGACCTCGCCTCTCGGTTGACCCATGGGACCAGCACACCAGAGCAGCACACGTAAATACTGTTTACCTTCCTGCCACAGCGGTACCTATGTATCTACTTGAACTCGTGTGCTTTCAAACTGTTAGGTTGGCAGGAGCTGGGAAGGAGCAATGGGAGCTCATCCTGTCACAGGGATTCAAACCTTCTGATCAGCAAGCCCAAGAGGCTCAGTGGCTTAGACCACAGCGCAGCCATATCTCTTTCCGTACACTGTCTCTTGAAAGAAAGTGGAAATGGCATTATTTGCACATAAGTTACCACAGACTTGTATAGTTACCTGCTGAAAAGACTATTAAGGCATCTTTCTTCTTGAACTGGCCTTTCTCATCCAAGAAATGTCCAGGATTGAACTGTTCGGGAGTCTCCCACTGGAGAGGGTCACGGTGCACAGATGTGAACAATGGAGTAACAGCAGTGCCCTTCAGGGTTAAAAGATGGCAAATTTACATTATAGGTCTCAATTCATGACTATCTAGGAAATAGCCACACTATGATAAAATGATAATATGGGGAAGCTAACTTAGGAGAATGGGCTTCCACTAGGGATGAGCTGATTTCCTCTGATCTGCTCTTGTATTACTCCACAAGTACACACTGCCTTACATTCAACTAAAATACACATTTATGTGTATTTTAAATCTAAAACACCTTTTTGTGTGCTTTTTAGTGTGCTTCTGTGTGCATTTTCCCACTAAAACATTGATTTTAGTACACATTTCTCCACAAGATACATTTTGTATGCATAGGTCTGTGAAAGACTTATTCTGTTGGTTCATTTTAAAATGTGAAACGAACAAAAAAAAATTTCCTCTATCACTAGTTCCTTCAGCTCATTTGCTTAGGCCAACAAAATCACTACTGATCTCCACTACTGATCTCATCCCTGCCTCCATGAGGGCAGTCCAGGGCCATTTATATGATCAGTTCCTGAAACTGCTCCATTTCTTCTCCACAATTATCATGGCAAAATGCTGGGCCATCATACCTTAGGGAAGGTGAACCCCCTGAATTTTGTATCACAAGACATTGTACAGGGAGCGGCCTCATTAGTTAATAGTGGGTATCGTAGAAGCTCATGGGTAACTGCATTGGTGAAAGGCATCCTCACACGATCTTCCATGCTAGGGGCACGGGTGCCACTCGTCACCTCATCAATTTCCTGTTGGACTTTTGCTGTAATGAAAAAGACTCAAGAGATGTATTTCCTGGATTCAGATTCTGCTTCTCATCTGACAGAGTGAAAACCTTGGGCACTCTCCGGCATCATGAAAACTCATGCCAACACAAATTCTCCTCTTGAGTGGTTTCCACTCATTCCTCTGTTCCAGAGCCTTACCACCTTGTTGATCTCCTGCTGGACTTTTCCTGTAACAAATATCATTTGGAAAATGTGCTTCCAGAATTCTGAGGCCCCATCTCTTCTGGCAATGTTCCTACCCCTGGACATAGGTGCCATTTGAAGACACCATGGAGCCCTCAAGACCCTTTTTAATTTTAAACAATGAGGAGAGGTTCAGGCTGATGCAGAATGCTGATGGAAACCTCCTAGTCCTTGGGATGTCTTTTCATGTGTGATTACTAGTGGAGCCCATCATAGTCCCATCCACTTTAAACTTCTCTGGGGTATCTGAATACCTTGAATATGTGGCAACTTAGCCATCACCATGAGGCCAGAGATCAAGAAAACGCTTGCGGTTCCTGTCCCAGCCAAAAAAAGGGCAAACACTGTCATGACAAGGTTTTCAGTTCTGAAGGTGTCACCAGCAGGCTTTTTTTCCTATGAGGCAAAGGGAAAGGGGTTGGGGAGAGAGAAAAAAATTCACTATAAAGAAAGATGGCAAAATGGAGGCACCTTAGCCTGTTGGAATGAGCATCATGGATGGAATCCTGCACTCACCCCAAGAGGTGTTTAATCCAATCACATGTATTTAAAATAGAATTACTTTAGAAATATAAAGAAAAGCACTTGCATACCATTGCATTACAAACGTTGTGTTGTTTGATTACTGGAATGTTAGAGCTATCCAAGATTATATATATCTGAAAATATATGGGGTCAGAAATTATAGGAGTGATGGCAGTAAAAGAAAGAGTAACTGGTTATGTATTTTTGTTTGGGCAAAGTAGCTGTCCATGTTACTCATATAGGCTGTAAAGTGAGTGAACCAATTTTATTTTTATTACAGATAGGTAGCCGTGTTGATCTGCCATAGTCAAAACAAAAAAAATCCTTCCAGTAGCACCTTAAAGACCAACTAAGTTGGGTCTTGGTATGAGCTTTCGTGCGCATGCACACTTCTTCAGATACACAGTGTGCATGCACACTTCTTCAGATACACAGTGTGTATCTGAAGAAGTGTGCATGCACACGAAAGCTCATACCAAGAACTAACTTAGTTGGTCTTTAAGGTGCTACTGGAAGGAATTTTTTTGTTTTTATTTTTATCGTAAGCACTTGCATTGTTTTGTACAACATTAAGCATAGACTTTAACACTGGGCACAGGATACCTCAGCCTAATGAATAATTATAATAGTTAAAAAAGTCTTGCAAGGAGTGACCGAGAGAAGTTGCCAGGGGAGGAGGCAAAGACAGAGGGGCACTCTGGTTGGCCTGGTATCCCTTCCCCACATGGACTAGGACATGACTGGGCACCCATACCGGTGCAAATAAATTTTTTGACCCACATACCTTCTCAGACTTGATAAGAAAGCAGTCAATAAAGTCACGGATGTTCTGAGGATCCAGCGTCTGCCTGTGTACTTTCACATTCTCACGGATGAAAGCACACAACTCATCAGTATCAGAAAAAATCTTTTGGTGTCTTCCAGGAAAGCAGTCCAATATTTTGGGGACAGCAGAGTACACCTGAAATGAAGATGACACACACAGCCTTAAATATTGCAAATCCACAAAGATTCTGGCTGAAAAGTGATAAAGCAGTTGTTGTTTTTAATCACTTATTTTGGAAATCCAGCAGGAACTGTTGAGCTTCTGGTTCATTTTACCTCATTCCTAAGGGCTAGGGATGATGGGGCTTCCCTTGAAAATGACTCAGAAATGTCAACTGGTCCAAAATCCAGATTACTGGTTCGGGTTCTGTTTAAGTCTCACATAACCTCTGTTATAAAGCAGCTGCACATGTGGCCAGTTTGGCTCTGGGCCTAGTTCAAGGTGTTAATATTAGTTTTTAAAGCCCTAAATGACTCAAGCTCCAACTACCTGAAAGACAGCTTCCTTTCCTGCAGACTTCCTCAGGTGCTAAGAGTGGCAGAGGGGACCCTATTGGTTGTTGCACTGCCCTCAGAGGCTCATGGTCCAGAAAAAGGTATTGTCTGTGGCAACCCTTCAGTTGTGGAACTTCCTCTACACAGAGATGTGCCTGGAATCTTCATTATACAGATTTTGAAGAATGCTGAAGACATGCCTTTTCACTCCGGCTTTTGACATCTGAGATGTATATAAGTTGTTTTCAACCGTTTTTAACTTTGTGTTTCAATTGTTGTAACCTGCCCTGGGACCTTAGGGTGAAGGGCAGAACAACAAGAACAACATCATCCTGGGTAGCTTGTTTTAACTGATGATCTAGGCATGGCTCCCCACGCTTGGCAACTCCTCGCACCAGGATACCTCTATAGATGTACAAATGTGCCCCAGTCTGTTCCAACACTCATTCTCACTTTCAACTGGAATTTCCCATTCTCCTGCAATTGGTGCATTTTGCACAAGTCTTTCTTCTATTTTGTCATCCGCTAATGTGGAAATGTCTGCCATTTTAAATGCATATCATATTGCACAATAGACAGACCTATCCCAGTAATCAACAATTATTTAAAATTAACAAAAAACGAAAGAAGTAAAGCTCCTGTTGGGACAGAAATTTATGTGGTTCCCTTTACTGATTGCGAGGTTTTATGAGGGCAGTAAATTTCAGGGGAGCAGTTTGCGATTCATAGCAACAATTCTCCCCTCCCCCACACCCTCATGGCTCTTTCTTCAGTAGCTTCGGTACCATTTTCTTACATTAGGAAAAACCTGTATGCTGCTTTGTTCTGGGGTGTTGTGGGGATGGAAACTGTAGGGTGTAGCCCCTGTTGGTGACTGCCATTTTTTGTGGTGGCAGCCATTTCTCTCTTGCAATCAGGGGCGCCGACTTATAAAGAATATTGGGGGGCGGGGGCCCATACCGACTTATAAAAAATATTGGGGGGGCCCAAGACCTCCAAACCGCTGCTGCTGGGGGAACGAAAGGGGCGAGCCCCGGGCTGCCCCGACCTTAAGTGAACCTGTGAGGGCCCGCCCTTTGCGGCAGCCAATTGGCTGCCGCCGTGCGCAGTGAATATTAATGAGCTAGGGAGAATCCCCGCTTCTCGCGGGGCTGACGCCAGCCCCGCGAGATTGTTGATGGGTCGAGAGCCCGCAACCCCACCCCCTCCCTAGATCGGGAGTGGCTTTGTTTTAACTCATTACTGAATGTATTTTAAAAGGTAACTATCGTCAAACAAGGAAAATAAAAAATACCAACATAATTTTGTGATTTTACAAAGCATAATATAACTAATAATGTTCTTAAATTATTGGGGGGGCAGAGCCCCCCCAAACGAATTTTTGAGGGGGCTCGGGCCTCCTCAGGCCCCATGGAGTCGGCGCCTATGCTTGCAATGTACCACAGTTATATTGTATCCAGAGGGAAATGGTAGTCAGGCAACTAAAGGGGGTGGTGAAGCAATGGCAAAGTAAAATGGGGGGCAGGAAAGGAAAGGGAGATCTGCTGCTATTAGTAAACAGCCCAGGTAAGTCTTCCAACATTTCTGCTGCCTGCCCTGCTCAAGGGTCCAGTTTCTCCCCTAAAATCCCTGGAACTTTGTGGTTGTGTCAATTTCTATCTCAATCCTGTCGAAGACATTTTCGGAACATTATTTTCATCTGATAGTTAGGCAGGCACACATTTGTGAACCCTTTGTGCCATCATTCATACTCCAACAAGGTAGGTTTTGTTTTTCCTTTTCATGGTAGAAAGGAAAATGTTTGCAACACAGAAGAAACAACCTACCAGTCCCAAGATAGTCTGAAAGAAGTCAACTTGGTTCTCTATAATGCGTTGGTGCTTTAGGAAGGTCTTGTCTGCGTAGTCAAAGCGAGTCCCAAAGATGACTGATGAGATCACATTGGAAACAGCGGATGTGATTCTAGTTGTCGGATCAAAGCCCTGTCCTGTAGGAGGAACCGAAGACAGTCAGCAAGGCCTCATGAAAGTGGAGCCCACCATCTTCAAACCCCAATACAAAATTAACTCTAAAAAGTGTTTAAACAGCTTGAGCCTGGTAGATTGCATTTCCATCAGTCCCAAGAACCAAATGTTAAAGAAATTAAAATTGGTAGTAAAATGCTGTAATCAAGAGGGCTGTGCACAGCTCTACCCCTGACACTGACCTGATGTGAGGCCTGAATCTGGGTCCACAAATTGGCTCCGACATAATATTCAGGGCAACCTGGGCAACACTTAAATTGTATCCAGTCCTAAATCAATTCAGGGGGCTGTGCTAATTTTTATTTTTATTTTTAAATCTAATTAAACATAATTTTTGGGAGGTGAGAGGCAGAAAAAAGAGGCACTGGGTTTCTTCTCTCCCCCCACCCACCCCCGCCACCTACCCCATCCATAGTCCAAATAATGAATCCCGCTCCCTCATTTCTCTGTCATAACATTCCACTTAATTAACTCATTTGATGCCAATTCTGCTAGTATTGCCTGCAGCAGAGTTTCAGTTGGCTCACAAGGCCATGTTGAAACTAAATAAAAATAAAAATAAACCCAAGGAATGGAAATGTGTTGATGATTACATGGTACAAAGATGCTCCAACCAGAATCTATTGATGAGCATAGACTGAGCTCACAAAGAATTATGATGTTGAAGATGGAATTTTGAATAAGTTAGTAAGTACACATTAGTATTACAGTGGTACCTCAGGTTACATAAGCTTCAGGTTACAGACTCCGCTAACCCAGAAATAGTGCTTCAAGTTAAGAACTTTGCTTCAGGATGAGAAGAGAAATTGTGCTCTGGTGGTGCAGTGGCAGCAGGAGGCCCCATTAGCTAAAGTGGTCTTCAGGTTAAGAACAGTTTCAGGTTAAGTACGGACCTCCAGAACAAATTAAGTACTTAACCCGAGGTACTACTGTATTTGTAAATAGAATCAAAGAAGCCATGCATGGGGGGGAGGGGAGTCACAAATGTTTATGGGGAAAGGGAAAGGTGTAACAATAGTTGATTAAATGTGGATATACAACTGCAATGTTAAAGGCGAAGAATACATGACGAATTTTATTTATAGTATTTGAATATTCAAAGTTATGTGTCTTACCTATATCATTTGAATATGTAACGTATGTAATTAAATAAATAAATATAAACCCAACAATTTTCACTGAAACAATTTGCACACAGTATAATCTTCAGTGTGCACACCTAAGAAGTGTAGGTAGACGGGGGCCACTAGGGGGCGCATCAGAAGATGGCTGACAATACCATCTCTCCGGCTCACATGAGGTAATTAAGAGGCTGTAATGGGAGTATGCAGCCTCCCTTGTTACCCCAAGCGGATGGGGAACGCTGCCTTGCCTGCTGTGCCCATAATACACCCCTGGATTCGAAAGGGGGTGAGGGCACTAGGCACAAAAGCCCTTGTGTGGGTCGGCTCTCCTGGACGCTGTCTCTGATCTGCACAGCTAGTTGCGGGAGCTCTATATAAACAATCAGGACAGAAGCAAACACACATACTTCGAGCGAAGATCGGGAGTAAAGACTGCTAACTAAAGGGATCTCTGGGAGGTGGAGCGATGGGCTGGACTTAACAATAAATCAAGAAGAATAAATCAAGAAGACTCATCAAAGGATTGGTATGTCGGAGCGAGACTGAAAAGGAGGGAGGGAGAAAAACTTTTCTTTTTTTGCCTTATGTGAGTACCCAATAATCCCCCCCCCCAAAAAAAAAGAATCGTTGCAATTACTGATTACAAGCAGGAGGAATAAGAACTGTGTGGAAATTAACTACTACGCAAGGACGTGACTTATGGGAGCATTGGGAAACGAAAGTAAGTCCTTTGTGATGCAGTCATAAAAAGAGATTCATTGTGGCAGGCTCGCCCGCAGGAATCCAGGGGGAGGAGGGCTAGGCTGTTACTATGTTGGAGTGTGGGTTCAGCTTAGCAGGGCCCCCTGAGAAAAATTTATGAGGGAGCAGCGGACCTGGGGAGATCAAGACAGACTGCCGGAATGTTTTGAACGGAGGTGTTGAAATGGCGTCTGTCTACTTTTATGGCTCTTAGATGAGTGTAAAATCCACACAGGACATAAGACGTTTGTTTTCAACCCGCTTGTGGAGATTATCAGAGATCACAAAGAAAGAAATATATGATAACAACAAGAAGATGAGGAAAACAACAAAGAGAAGATTGTGAATATTATTTTGACAGAACTGTGTAATTAAAGCAGCAACAAGAGAGATGATCAGATTCCCTTTCGGAGCTCAATTTGGCTCTGTAATTTGGAATTATTGTGAGTTGGAATTAATGTGATGTGATTGGCCTGTTAATAAATTTTTTTTAAAAAAAAAAAAGAAGAAGAAGTGTAGGTAGACTGCCATAGCCACTACTGGATTAGTGGAAAATATTAAGGTGGAAGTTCAACACATGAGTTGGGGTTCACATGAGCGTGGAGAGAGTTGAAAGGACAAATGGGAAAAGCTTGCCTCCCTGCTGCCACTGAGCCCGACAGCCACATATTCTAACTATGTCAGAAGCTTACATACTATAAGTGCCCATTCCAATATACTGGTACAATTGAATAAATGCCCTCTCCTTGCCCTGGGATAGTGCTTTCTAGGTTTTATTTTTTAATGAGCTAGGTGACCTTTTGTGGCTGCCAGTGCCTCCACCAGGCAAACAGCTTCCTCCTGCACCCTTTCAGACATTGATCTCTTCCCCATTCCAAAGTCTCTCAGTGTCATAACTGTGAATCTGCGCAGCTCTCTCCATTGCATGTCACTAGAGTTGTCTATCCCTGGAAAAAAAGAGGGGAAGGTCATTCCGTCAGTTCTTGACCCAACAGGAACCAGCAGGAAGTTTCTACATGAAAAGGTGGTTCTGGTGCTTTCCACCTTAAAATTATATCCCCATTTGTAGTTACAGTTCAGCAACCAGTTGTTCCCATTCTCTCAATTATCCTGATAAGGTAGGCCACAACAGCCCAGTCCCAGGTAAGATCCTCCCCCTATTGTGTGGGCAGGTGGTCCCTCTCCCTACCCGGCCTGATCACCTTGGCAATGCCTCCCCAGGTGGGATTGGGCAACTGGCTGAGTTAGGCAGAGACCTCCAGGTATCCCACCTGGGGAAGATGAAGCCAAGCCTGTGGTAATGGTGCCACATAGGGTAGAGGGGGCTGCGCATGACCACGCAAAGGGCACCCCCCATTTAATGTGGGGAGCGGTCATTCTCTCAATTATCCACAACAGCCAAGTCCTGTGTTGTGCAAGGGATTTTTGCTCTTTGGTAGAGTAAGTACGTCCAGTTCAGCATACTAATGGATGGCAGGAGACAGGACACACTGCCTTGCCTGACTCCAGGCCACAGTGTTGGCTGCTGTTGGGGTGGGAATGTGAAATCATGTCACCCATGTTCAGAATGGCATGCTTTGGCCCAGGAGAGACGTAGCAACATATACAGTTGCTATTTTCAGTTTGCAGACTCAATAAATGGATGATGTTTTGAGTGGCAAGTTTATATTTATGAGTGTTTATGGGCGGGACAGTTTTCCTTGGGGGGCAGGAAAGCAGCTTCTTTGGGGGGAATTGATTTTCAAAAATGGTTCTTTGGAGAAGCGGGCCACAGCAAACAAGAATGCCTTGCTTGATATTGTTTGTCTTTCTTTCCTAGACATGATGCTTATTATCATGGTTATACAAATAGCAGCTACAGAGAAGTCTGAGCAAAACTGGGACCAAGGAGGTTAGACTCTCTCTACATGCCACCATGGTAACAAAAATCACCTCTCTGAGGCTTCTAATTGCCTCTTAAAAGCTCTCATTGGTGCACATGGAGAAGAAATTGCCCTGAAATGCATACACAGCTTTAGAAAGACACTTTTTGATGTCAAGTAGAGAGAGTCAAGCTTCTCCTTCCCATTGTCTATGGCCCCAAGATTACTCAGACTTCTTTGTGCTGGCTATTTATGAACACAATGTTAATGGTACTCACACAACTAGTTTGGCCCTGAATTGGGGACTGCATTACAAATCAAAGTAAAGCTGAGCTATACATAAAAAACAGGAAGAAATAGCCTACCATGGCCTTTGGTCATTCGTTCACTGATGGGGCTGCTAATACGCCCACCAAACTCTTCAGCATGATCCATCAGAGCATCTTTTACTGCATCAAACCCACAAAGCACGACCATAGGTTTGGGGCCCATCCAGACAGTGAATATAGGGCCATATTTCTCAACCAGCTGAAGACACAAAGACAGTGTTATTTAATTAGGCAGTGAAACTTCCACTGGAGTAATTATCTTAAGGAACGGTTGCAATATCTCTTAGGGCACCTGCAGCTTGTTTTGTGCGGGGTTTTGCAGGCATATGCTGCAACATGTCATTGATGCAGTAACAGTGCATTAGTGGCAGAATTCAGCTTTATTAGTTGTTCTGCAATACATCTCAGTATTATTACATTATTGCCATCTGGAGGGATACATTTATTTTTTTCATAAAATTTACATCCATGCATTGTTTATACTGGAGTACAACAAAAGACACACACACCTGAACATCTGGGCTATTACTAGCTACAGTATTTGAAAGACTCTCCTCCCTGGAAGAGAGGGGAGTGGTTGTGGGCGGGAGCCCACGCCCCTCGGCAGGCACGCAACCAGGTGCCTCAGAGGGGGCGTGTTCAGCAGCCTTTTGCTGTGGCGCCAGCCTCTCCCCGGCCTCATTCTTCGCAGTCAGCTATTACTAGCTACAGTATTTGAACAGGAAGCTATGGGACGTGCACTGACTGGAACAAAACAGTGTGTCCACCTCAGGACTTTTGCAAGTGCAAACAGTATTCAAAATGGGATTGTGTATAACTACTCCAATGTCACCATGAGTACAGTACAAATAATCATGAATGCGCAATAAAAAGGACATCCTGGGAGAATGGGCTGCTAGAACGCTGTTCTTCCTGAATGAGGAGGAACCACATTTAGAACTGCCTCCATAAAAGAAAGAGAGTCTTGTGAAATCTTATATTCAGCCCCACCAACTTCATCAGGTGTTTGATTCACTTTAACAGGCATGACACTGCAATAGGTATCACATCATACATTTCAGTATGATCAACCACTGCTTCATATCTCTAAAGCATAACCATATAATTATGTCCAGGCCAATCAATGAATACAGAGCCATGCTTCTTGACATGCTGCCTGGTTCTGCTTCAGCTTGTTATTTATCGACAACTGCCCTAAGTGATCTTCTAAAAATTATTTAGGTTACAGTGCAATACTGTTATGGAAGTATATTGGAATTTTCTCCCATGTGACCTACCAACCACAATCAGGGTTTTAAAGTATGCACAGAGTCTCCATGACTAGTGGA
Source organism: Podarcis melisellensis (assembly GCF_964234715.1). NCBI lineage: Eukaryota > Metazoa > Chordata > Lepidosauria > Squamata > Lacertidae > Podarcis > Podarcis melisellensis. Next base: position 39,365,240 of record NC_138529.1, read on the forward strand.
GAGCTTTTCACATGTTATAGGTATCATGCAGTGGAAGGGACAGGGCTTGGCAATGTGCCTACACTACCTTTGACTGGTTGTGTTTGCACATATACCCGAATACAGCTAGCTTGCAACTTAATGGTTTCAGAATTCCATCTTGGAAACCACCCTGTGATCGGCAGATGATGAGCAGTATAAAAGTTTAATAAATAAATAAAAAAGTAAAAATCGAATGTATATTGCTGCTGCTGTGCTTTTTCTAAATGAATATTGCTATTTATTGTGAGTCCTTCAGTTAGGGTGCCTCCAGACTGTCATTATTTTGCAAGCAGGATTCAAGCACATACCATAATTTTGGGTCTGTGCAGTTAACATAATCCTAGTGCAATAAATCCACTTTAAAAAAGAGGACCTTTTGCTGTTTTGAAAGCGATGGGGAAATACATTGAAAAGCCTGGGATGAATAAATGACTATAAGCAACGTGCAAGCTAACCAGGATGAATGAAGAATGAATGAATCCTCATTATCATAGAACCACCCTGAAAGCAAATCAGAACAATTGTTCAACAATGATATAACTTCTTTTTAAGTTTTGTGCAAGCAAATCAGAATGAATGCTGAATGCTGAATAAACCAATGGTCTGGAGGGATCTTAAGTTGATTCAGGGAAGCTCTAAAAAGCATGCAAAATAGACACATGCCAACAGTAAAAAACAAAAACAAAAAAACCCCTAGTAAAATCAAGTAATAAAAAATGCAAATAAAAATAAGGAAAGAGAAAGCAAGCAGAAATCTGTACCTTTATTATAAGGAAGAATGGAAAAGTATATAAGCAAAAGAGGGAACAATTAACCTTCTGTCCTTCCTCTACACATTGCTTCATTCCAGACAATGGTTGTTTATGCCGTGCCACAGCGACAAAGGAACAAAGGGAAACCGCAACAAGAAATGAATTTACCTTTGAATAGTTTTTGCACAGAGGCAGGACATCTTTCTGCAGCAGGTTCCCCAGGAAGAACCAGGGAGTGGGGCCTGGAGGTAGCTGACTTTTCTTCTTGTACATTTTTGAGTATGAAAAAATGAAGATGAAGAGAACCCAGAGAAGGAGCAAAGCTCCTGTTACAGCCACTTCCATCTTCCTCTGAAGCTCTTCTTTTGGTCAAATATATCCAGGAAACTACTTAAGAAAGACAAGGTGAAAACACAACTGCTTATTAGAACCCCAGCCAAACCCCAACTCCAACCTTCTCCAAATAATCTTAGTTCCTTTATTTCCAGTATGTGTTCCATTAGGAAAGGTGGGTTAATCATCCACATAAGCTCTAGACCTGGGCTGGAAATAGGTTAATTTCTATGCTCTTCAACATCAAGGTTGCATACAGACTTACATGTAACTGATATGAAAGCTCATTTCCTTTAACACAACCATTAAACACAGTCGTACCTTGGAAGCCAAATGGAATCCGTTCCTGAAGTCCGTTCAACTTCAAAAATGTTTGAAAACCAAAATGTGGCTTCTAATTGGCTGCAGGCAGATCCTGCAGCCAATCGGAAGCCACAGAAGCTGCAGAAGCCCCGTCAGACGTTCAGCTTCCAAAAAATAGTTCACAAACTAGAACGCTCTCTTCCAGGTTTACGGCATTCAGGAGCCAAAATGTTCGAGAACTAAGCTATTCAAAAACCAAGGTCCAACTGTAATATATACTTTTAAACCATAATATCCACATTCAAACACAACAACCCGCCCAGCACCGACAACCTCACCCTTTTATCCATCCATGGGCATCCTAATACCAGTAAGGATGGTAGGCCAGACCCCTCTGTGAGTAGATTCCTAGTCAGATCTGAGCTGGCATCTCCCGATTTCAACCAGCGTCTAGAATTAATTGATCTACTTCGCAGCAAATAAATTCTGGAAATGCCACCAAGTTTTGACTGAAATCAAGTGAGCCACGCACCCACCCTGAAAGGAAATATATAACTCTCCACTGCCTTATCTACCTTTGTCAAATGTAGTGCAGCAAATCATACGAAGACTGAATAAATTGGGAGAGCTTTCATGGCCAATGAACAAGCCGACCTGAAAGTGACATTGAGCTTGCCAGTCTGGATGAACAGGAATTGTGTTACAACACAGATAGTGAAGCAATCACCCTTGTGAAAAGAAACATTAAATTAGACTCCATGGTACAAATAACCGATGTGCAATCGATATCTGCTATTGAAAACATTGTCAATATTTGGTGCGTTCATCCTTCATTTTCAGTCACGTTCAGTCACAAGTTTCTTACCTGATGCATTTCCAGCTTGGACATAGGATATGGATGAAGGAAACAGAATATTTTTTAAGTAAGTTAATATATTTGAGAAATACTTATTGTCATGCCTGCCTCTAGAACATTTTCGTATCAATTAAAAATTAGGACTAAGCTTTATTTGTGGAAAAACTCCTGAGTAATCTTATTGTGCCTTAAAATATTTATGCTATCTCAACAAAACATGTAACCAAACTTAGCAAAACGCTATGGTCCAACACACAGCCCAAGGGTCACATGCAGCCCTCAAGGTCCTTTTTGGTGGCCCTTGGCAACATTTGATGCCCCCCCCCCCAGCGCTCAAATTCCTTCCCAAAGCTAGGTAAGCAAGGCACTGGGATCTAGGAAGGAGGCATGAAGGCTGGCTCTGACAGGGTCCCAGAGTCCTCCTGTCTCCATCACAAAGCCTAGCTAGTGCTTTTCCAGCTTTGAGAAGGAAGTGAGGGGACTCTAGAATGCTGCCAGACCCTCATGCCTTCTCCTTCCCAAAGCCTAGCACCACGCTTAGGCAGCATGAATTTTGGTGGGAGGTTGTCAAATTTTGGGCTCACTCACTCCTGCTGTGCAGCATGGCAATGAGTGACCCATAAGTGCTGTGTTAAAGTACTCTTGCAGCCCACTTGCAATCAAAGGTTGGACCACCCTGGTATAGAACAAGATCATCCATGAACAACAGATGGGTAGGGGAAGAACTATTTTCTTGCTGTGAAATTTAAATGAAATTGAAATTTAATCCAAGCCAGAGGAAGCAGGAGAAAGTTCAACTTTCCTCTCCTTCAAGGGTTCTTCCCCTCAAAGGTATTCAAATTCAGCTGCAGAAAACTTTTTATTGGCGTCTATAGCATTAAGTAACAGGTAGAAATGTGCTCTGTCAGTTCTTCCATGCACATCTTTTCCTGCATTCTTTCGACAAATGGAGGTGGGGGAGACAAGAAGCATATTTTGAGCAAGAAGCCCCAAAGGCAACTTCCTTCTCTCCACATTCTTCTGCTGCTACCCGACCCCCGACCCCAAGCAAGTAAACATGCTGACCTGGGCATCTTCTATATAATTATCTCTCACATTCTTGGTAGCTAAGCACAAGTCCCTGTGGCAACCCAGTTGTGTAAGAATAATCAGTCAAGAGAATAGACATATTCCTTTTGAGGGTGGGCGATAGCATTAAAAGTAAATTTTAAAGGCAGGAAGTAAAGACAGAAAGTATGGCATTTTACTTTAAAAATAAAAGAATTGGAACAGTTGTGTGGCATGACAACATGACCCAGAGACAAAAGCACAATTCTAAAAAGCTTATGATGACAAGAAAATATATCAAGATAGACAGTCCTTACAGACCCTCCAAGTTTCCCTATTTTCCAGGGAAAGTCCTTAGGATGTCCCTATTTTCATCAGAGAAAAGTTGGGGGGTATGGAGTTATGCAGCCCCTGGGTCATGGAGATGTCACTTTACAATCTTTAGAAGGCATCTGAAAGCAGACTTGTATAGTTTTATTTTGTTTTTATATGTGTTGGAAGCTTCTCAGAGTGTAGATACTTGTCCAGGATGGGACACGGTTGCTCCACATAAAAGATTTCCTTCTTGCAAGAATGCTTAAAGCTCATGTGTAGATATGTGTGGATTTCTTGAGACACGTGTAACAATTAACAAATTTTGAGCTGAAGTGTGAGTGTGAGGGACTGGAAGAGCTAGTTTAATGGCACTTATTTATCTCCTAGAACAGACATAGGCAAACTCGGTCCTCCAGATTTTTTGGAACTATAACTCCCTTCATCCCTCACTACTGGTCCTCTTAACTAGGGATGATGGGAGTTGTAGTCCCAAAACACCTGGAGGGCCACGTTTGCCTATGCCTGTGCTAGAACTACCAAATTTCTCCCAGCACCCCAATCCCAACCACACATAGGCCACCAACCCCAATCGGACCTGGATCCATCAGGTCACCTGCAGAAAAAGGCATGAAGGCATTTATTTTTTATTTTTGGAATTGACCCTTCTCCTCCAAGAAATGACCGGGTTAAACATTTTTGGAGTCTCCCAATGGTGAGAATCAAAGTGCAAAGTGGTGAGCAGTGGACAGCAGCTCCCTTCAGGGAGAAGATGAAGATTACAGTACACATAAATATAATAGGAAACAGCTTTCTTTCATGAAGAAAGAAAGCACTGTCTCTTTTGTCAGAAAGTGATTTCTAAAACTGGTTCCCACCATGAATGGGGTTAAAGTGGAGAATCACCATACCGGTATATTGTATCCACACTGTCTGGGACTTTGGGAGATCAAGGCCATTCAGGTGATGATAAATCTTCCTGTTTCCCTCTCTGTAGTAATCTGATCGATCCATGTGTGAAACACACCTGAGGGCTAATGTAACCCTGGAATTCTGTACGGCACATTGTGTCTTGTGGTAAGCTCTCAAGGCTCTCTTCTTCATATCATTGAACCTCATGGACAACAGCCTTGGTATAGGGCATCTTCACCCTATCTTCCATGCCAGGGACATGGTTGGCACCTCCCACCTCATCAATCTATTGAACTTTTGTTGTAACAAAAAACAACATTAGTAGCTCTATTTCCAGATTTCTGAAACCACTACACATCTGACACAGTGAAAACCAACCGGAAGGAAAAGTAAAACTCACGCAAATTCTCCTACTGACAGGAGCCCATCCTTTAACACTTCAACTGTGGCTTTTTAGTTTAGGAAAATATTAACTGGAGGGTATCCTTATGGGTGTTTTAAAAACTTTGTGTGGCATGTAGAACAGAGTGGAAACTTTATGCACTCCCCTCACACAATACATTTCTATTGATTGATGGAATTTATATTCCCACTCTTCTTTGCCATGTATATGGTAGGATGCTCATATCTCTGTTATTTCCAAACCTGGTAAAGACCAAGCCAGCTGGGCAAATTATAAGCTAATCCTGTAATTAATGTAGATGCCAAGGTACTAACAATAATTCTTGCCTGTAATAGTAATTTAGCCTGTAATATTAACACTAGAACACCAAAATCAGTTGGACTTTCCCCCCAAGGCTGCTTTAAATAATAAAAAAACCAACACAGCTAAAAAAGCATCTGAAATATATATATATTCTGATACACACACAGGCAATTTATTTTTGATACACTGAAAAATGGATTTCTTCGCGAATTTACGGATTGGATTAGAATTTAATTTCATTCTTTAAAACTTCTTAATACCACCAAAGAACTGATATTATTGCATGTTTTTGATGCATGTAGAAATGTAATAATAATAATAATAATAATAACAACAACAACAACAACAACAACTACTGCTTTATTTTTTAGTTTTTCAGGCATAACTAGATTTATTATTTTCCTAAAGATACCTTTTGTAAAACAAAAACAAAATATATTGACATAGTGTTTCATTTAGTTAGGATCCTTATTATATTTCAAAATTAATGTCACAGCCTTAATTCATAATTCAGGTAATTTACTGTTTTGCAGTATCTGTTTCACACATACTTGTAAAGATATTATAACTTGACATTCCATTCATTTTTGGAGCCTTGTTTTACTTCTCTTCTGTTTACTGTGAATAATTGGCATTGAATAACTGGCAATGTGTAGCATTGAAAAGTGAGGATAGCAACACATTATCACCCATGCAACCTACTAGCAACTACTAGCTGGGATGATGAGAGCTGATGTCCGAGAATATCTGGATTAGCCTGTTCAATTTCTGCCTTGTCCAGAGGTGCTAACTTTAATAAAATATCAAGGGGGGGGGGAGGTAAGCCCTGCCCTGCATAATTGATCACAAGATGCGGCATATGCACCCCATTTGAAGGGCATTGTCTACCAACTCGGTGGGCAGCCTCTTCAAAAATTTTACTGGGGGGGGCGGCTCCTATGGTGTGTTCCACCTAAGCTTGGAATATTTGGTTTTCCTCAGTACTGTTGGATTCAAATCTCTCAGTGCTTCCATTCTACTTACTACAAATAGTTTTGGAGGCACTGCCTTGATCCCTTCTGCTTAGTTTACCTCACTGGATCACTTAGAACGTCTAATGGCTTGCATTTGTAAGCATGCGCTCTTCATTTTGTACTGCATATGAAAAGATGTTACATCCATTTCTTTGAAATCTCCCACCAGCTGGAAGGTGAAGTTCTGGAGCAGAACAGCGAAGAACAGGAACAGTTCCATCCGAGCCAGGGCTTCTCCTGGGCATGCCCGTTTTCCTGGCAGGGAGAAAGAAGGCAGAGCCAATCAATAATCAAAGACCAAGACAGTGCACAGCAAACACAGCAAACGCTGGCATTTAAGAGTTTTTTTTTAAAAAAAACCAAAACAAAACAAAGCAAGCATAACAAGGGCAGCAAGGTCAAGGTGGTTCAGCAAGTGGGTTTTTGAACTGTTGGTTTCCAGTTTGTCTTGTTTCTCTGACTCGTGGGTGGCATTTCATTGTAGACATGTTATGTAGCATCAAAGTACAGCAGGATTTGGAAGACCTGCTTGATGCTAATCTGGAATAGGCATGTTTTAAAAGCTAATTAAGACAGACCAACAATCTTTTTCAGGTAATAGCCTGGAGGCAATGAGTCATTGGGATGCGGGTGGCGCTGTGGGTTAAACCACAGAGCCTAGGACTGGCCGATCAGAAGGTCGGCATTTCAAATCCCCACAATGGGGTGAGCTCCCATTTCTTGGTACCTGCTCCTGCCAACCTAGCAGTTTGAAAGCACATCAAAGTGCAAGTAGATAAATAGGTACCGCTCTGGCGGGAAGGTAAATGACATTTCCATGTGCTGCTCTGGTTCGCGAGATGCGGCTTAGTCATTCTGGCCACATGACCCAGAAGCTGTACGCCGGCTCCCTTGGCCAATAAAGCGAGATGAGAACCACAACCCCAGAGTTGGCCATGACTGGACCTAATGGTCAGGGGTCCCTTTACCTTTTAATGAGTCATTAGGGCAACAGAAGATCCAAGGAACTCAGTGTAAGACAGCAAATGTGTGGGACCTCTTCATACAGATAAAGCCAAGAACCTAGACAACATGTGACCTATTTCTGGGATCTGTGTGTGTGAAATTGCTCTCATTTGAAAAGTAGAACCAAATCAGTTTTATGCAAATCTGTGTGAGTTTGTGTGTAGAAACCCTTGCTCAATGGCTTCACATATGCATATTAGGTCCAAAGCAAATATTCCATCACTTCAATTCCAGCATTTATTTATCTCCTAGAATGACCAGATTTCTCCCAGCATCCCACTCCTACCCACACACCGGCCACCAGCCCCAACCCCACAACACGAGAATCAAGTCACCTGCAGAAAAAGGCACGAAGGCATTTCTTTTCCGGAACTGACCCTTCTCATCCAAGAAATGTCCAGGGTTAAACTTTTCTGGAGTCTCCCACTGGAGAGGGTCATAGTGCACAGTTGTGAGCATTGGAACCACAGTGGTGGACTTCAAGGAGAAGATAGATGTTGCATTATTTGTTTTGGTTTCACAGTCATATAAGAAAGGACATTCTTTTCAGAAAGACAGTGATTGCTGAAGCAGTCTGTCTCACATAATTGCACAGCATTCTGAAAAATCACCAGAAATGGAGTAGATGGGGGAAACTTACTATGACTTGTCGCCACACAGCCTGGAACTATGGCAGATCAAGGCCCTTCATGCGATGCTAAATCCCTCCCTTTTCCTCCCCATAGTAAACTGATCATTTCATGCGTGAATCACACCTGTGGGATGATGTAGCCCCGGAACTCTGTACGACACGTCGTTGCACGTGGGAAGCCCTCAAGGCTCCCTTTTTCAAATCGTTGAGTCTCATGGATAACGGCATTTGTGAAGGGCATCCTCACCCAATCGTCCATGCCAGGGATGCGGTTGGCACCTACCACCTCATCAATCTCCTGTTGAACTTTCGCTACAATGGAAAGCATTCAGAAAATGTACTTCCGGAACTCTGGATCTGCTTTTCAGCTGACACAGTGATATTTTCTCAAGCAATTTCTCTTCCAAAATGCAGGGAGCATCATCTGAATATTTGTGAATTATTCATATGATTTATGCTGTACTGTATTTGTGGTTTTCTACTATGTTCTATCATGCGATTATTATTAATTGTTTGTAAGTCACTTTGGGATTCATCTGAGTGGAAAGCTGCATGAAAATATAAAAAATTGTATGTCAAATCATCTTTCTCTTAGAAACTAAGGCTAAAGTTAACCCCCATTCAAACCTCCTCGTCTGACATCTTTAGAGGTGTAGAAATACTTTTTTTGTTCTGCAATGATCTTTATGAGTAAGTCTTACTGCCTCTGAACAGCTTTGCTGTTTTTTATGATGCAACTTCCAATTGTTCATTGATAATTTCTTTACTTGCTTTTTTATCATATCACTATTACTATATTAGTGAAATAGTGCATGTTTTGCTGTTTCGTTGAATTTACTGCAAGTGACCTTTGAAAGATTTTGTGTTGGATAGCAGAGCAAATCTGATCTTTTGGCCATTTAAGTACCTTGAATGTGTGGAAATTTAGCCATCACCAGGAGGCTGAAGACTAAGGCAGTGCTTGAGTTCGTTGACCCAGCAATAAAGAGTCCAAACACGCACTGGACAAGCTCTTCGGTGCTGTAGATATTCTCAGGATTGGTTTGTTTCTATAAACAAGGCAGAAGGGAAAGGAGGGTGGAGAAATTGAAACATCTCACCCTATTCCACACAATAACCTTGGTGGTCTGGTCTGCCATGGCCTTGTCTTCTCAAGGCTATAAATGGAATGAACTGTGTTAACTTCAAACACAAGATGTACATTGCTTATTGCAATATAAAGATATTGTTGAATATAAAGACATCATTGAGAACCAGTGGGGGGGGGAGAATTTCATTTTGGTCAACTGTGTTTCTCCTGCCTGGGTTGATGTCTAAATAAACTGAAGGAAAGATGTTTCCATGTGAGATTAGTTTGGAGATGGACTTTAGCAGCCACCAAAGCCAAGAGAGGGACAATGGTTCAGAATGTGGGAGTGCAACAACAATGAGGGACAGTTTCAAATTAACTACAAATGAGGGACCTCTCAGAAATGTAGGGAAAGAAAGTTGTGGATCTCCCTACCTTCTCTGACCTGATAAGGAAGCAATCAATATAGTCACGGAGATTCTGAGGATCCAGTGTCCTCCTGTGGGACTCCACCCTCTCACGAATGAAGGCCTTCATTTTTTCACAGTCTGCTAATATCTTCCTGTGCTGTCCAGGTAGGTAAGCCATGATTCCTGGGACTAAATTATAAATCTGGAACAGAAGCAGTGGGGAAATGAGGAGATGAGATGAACTGCAATCATAAATGAGATAAATGAGAAATGAGATAAACTGCATTTGCGTCTTTCTCATTCAGAGGTTATTAAATTAATGTGGCTTTTGGAACTTCTCTGCTACTGCTACTGCTGCTGTTGCTGCTTCTACTGCTACTACTAGTAGTAGTAGTCATGTCCAACAAGCACATACAGAGACTTTTCAAGTTTCAGCTTCCTGCTGTGAGAGCTCTGCCACTCTTGTATCCAGAAATGAGTCATCAGGTCACTTATCTCACTCCAATGGAAAAATAGGAGCCTTCTCTGATGCTTTTGTCAGAGTGCAACATTTTTGCTTAAGGTTACAGCATTCAAACACGGCATTTTATGTTAACTTACAACTTTAACAAAAATGTGATGATATTTTTGGCATTATTTGCATAACAACATGCCACTGGGGTGAAGAACTGATTTGGATTGCAGTTTGTTATGTGGGAGAAAGATCTGTAACAGATCACACTGAGATGAATTGAACCACATTTTACATCCCTACTGGTGACATAAGTAAATTTGAGGAAGTATTCCTGTTTGAGTGCAGAAATAGTTATCAGTAGAAACACAGAGGTGGAAGAGAGACCCCCAGGTTCAGTATGCAGAAGGAACGACATGCCTGCATTGATAAAGTACGGATGTAACCCATGAAGTCCTGCACAATACGCAGGTTCTCCAGCAGCACCGGATCTTTGTAGTCAAACCGATTCCCAAAGACAACTGAAGAGAGGACATTTGAAACAGCACATGTGAAGCTTCTTCTTGGGTCAAAGGCCTGCCCTGCAAGAAAAACAAGACATGGTGAGTGGGGCTTGGCAAGTTGGTAATAGTAGTAGTAGTAATAGCAATAATAATAATAGCAATAATAATAATAATAATAATAATAATAATAATAATAATAATAATATACCCCTTCCATCTGACTGGGTTGTCCCAGCCACTCTGGGGCGCTTTTTTTGCCTTTATGGCAAAGCTGATATATTTTCCTTTTGATATCTCCCTGGAATTTAAGGGACTCGGGTGGCGCTGTGGTCTAAACCACAGAGCCTAGGGCTTGCTGATCAGAAAATTGGTGGTTTGAATCCCAGCAATGGGGTGAGCTCCCATTGCTCGGTGTGACGTTAACATATGAGAGTGCTGGAGGTGAAATAGTTAAACAGGTTACCTAATCAGAACCCAGGGGGGTGGAGTCAGAGGGACTATAAAATCAGCTCTGGGAGGGGTGAAGGGGGAGTTCGATGGGAGTTGGGTGGTTGGTTGGAGTGGGAGTGAATTGGGATAGAGTCTGTGGGTAGGTTGAGTTAGTGTAGCGAAAAAAGCTGAGTCAGGAACAGTTAAGAGCTAGGAAGACAGGTAAATATGTGAGAGGTGATTTAGTGAGTGAGAGCAGGTAGTGGAAGTTATAGGTCTGGATAGGCACCCCATGATTGTAATTGACTGAGACGGTTTATGAAACCACACACTTGTTAAACTGCAATAAATAAACAGAAGTTTATGTTCCAATTTGACCCTGACTGGACTCAGTATTTTACCAGGTAGGGCCTGGGTGGTGGCAGCGAGAAATAAAGTGGTGGCACAGGGATCAATAGATGGTGAAACGTCCGGGGACCCTTTGTGATCCCTGTTCCTGCCAACCTAGCAGTTCGAAAGCATGTCAAAGTGCAAGTAGATAAATAGTTACTGCTCCAGCGGGAAGGTAAACGGCGTTTCCGTGCGCTTCTCTGGTTCGCCAGAAGTAGCTGAGTCATGCTGGCCACATGACTGTATGCCACATGAGCTGTACGCCGGCTCCCTTGGCCAATAAAGCGAGATGAGCGCCGCAACCCCAGAGTCATCCACGACTGGACCTAACAGCCAGGGGTCCCTTTACCTTTACCTAAATTCCTTGTACATGACACCTGCTGATATTTATATTTAGTAATACAGAAGTACAGTTTAAGTGTGAGGATCATAGAATCATAGAAATGGGAAGCCGAGGGTCATCATTGCAGGAATCCCACTCACAGCTGTCCCTGCTTGGGCTCGAGCCACCAACCTATGTACGTATATGTGAAATCTAATGTTTAAGTATTCATTGTTTTGTGATTTATTCTAATATGGTAATGGAATAAAGTTTATTTTTAAAAAGAGATAGACAGGTAAATAGATAAATATTTGATATGGTGTTGTGGAAATGGCAGTCTTCTGGCCTGGTAATAAATTGGGTTTCCCCATCTCACTTCTGATTTCCTCCCTTTGAAATAGCAATATTTTTTGTTTTGTTTTTATTATAAAGGGAGAAAACGGCAGGGTGAGAAAGACTGGTTGCAAACCATTTTGAGTACTGGTCTAGTTAGAAATCTGGATCAACACACAATGGTTTCATTTTGCAAGTGAGTGGTTTGCATTTCATATACGTAACTCCCAATTCAAGTGCTTATGCCCTGCATCAGCATGATAGATGCCTCAAGGGCAGGGGGACAATGGAGGAGAGAGAAAGAACTTATTGTCTCAACAACCAAGTAAGCAGGTGGCAAAAATTCCCTAGCTTAGTGTGAGGAATATGTGTGGTTGCTCACAAAGGTAACAGCCAGGACTCCCATCTGTCTTTTATAGGCTTTATTTTTATTTTTTATTAAAGATTTTGTTGATTTACAAAAGTGAGCAATGTCTCTCTCTCTTTTTTTTCCCCATGTAACATTTTTACAAATCATTTTCATTTGTTGAGACATTAGGAAGAAAAGGGGGAAAGAGGTGCAGGGGGGAGAGATGGGTGAGAGTGGGGTCGGGTGGCAATGTTTCTATTTCACTTACTGTATGTAGGATTTGGTGTCAGCGTTGCTTGTGTGAGTTCTTTGCTGTTCGCTTGTGTTCCTTTGGTGGTGAGAGAGGTTGGGGTTGGCCTAGGGTGTGGTTATTCATTTGTGCTTGGCTGTGGTGGTCTTTGTTTTCATGTGTGAGTGGGGTGGGTGGGTGTTTTGGATCAGGTTAGCCATATTGATTTGTATGCTGTTGGTGGATTATTGTCGTTGTCTTGTTGGGATGTGATAAAGGGGAGCCATACCGGGGTGAAGGTGTCTTCTTCTATTTGTCACCATGTCAGTTTCAGTTTATTGGTTAATTTTTTCTAGTAAGGCTGTTTCCCATACTATTTGGTACCATTGGTCCATGCTTACTCCTGACAGGTCTCTCTAGTGTCTGGCTAGGATGCTTCTGGCTGCTGAAAGTAGGTGGATTATGAGTTCTTTGTGGTGTAAGTGGGCATTATTGTTCAGTAAAGCCAATTCTGGGGTGATTTCTAATACTTGCTTGGTTATTTTACTTATTTCTCGTACGGTTGTTGTCCTGAATGGTTGGATTTTGGGGCACTCCTACCACATGTGGAGGTATGTGCCTGTGGAGGTGCACCCTCTCCAGCATTTTGGTGAGGTTCCTGGGCATATTAGTGCTAGTTTTCTTGGTGTTAGGTACCACCTGTAGGTGAGCTTCAGAGTGAGTTCTTTTCTTTTCATTGATATGGATTTAAAGGGGGGTTTAGTCCACATTTTGGTCCCTTGAGTGGGGTTAATCTCATAGCCTATGTCATCCTCCCATTGTTTTTTGATTGGGTCTAGGGAATTCATGGGATTTTGTAGTAGTATTTTGTATATTGCAGATACCATTCCTCTGCTGTTTCCCTTTGTTGTTAAAAAGAGGTTTTCAAAGGTCGTCAGTCGCCTAGTTGCTGCTGATTTTACTGCTGGATTGTTTAAGCAGGCATGTAATTGGTGATGTGTTAACCAGGGCATTTGGGTGTCTTCTAGTTTGTTTTGTATTTCTTGTGTTGATAAAGGTTTGTTATTTTTGTAGAAGTCTATTAGGCAATATAGGCCTTTGGTTTGCTAGGTTTTAATCTGGAGGTTTTGTGCTGTGTGGTGGAATAATGGGTGGTATGCCAAGGGAATTAGTGGGGATGGGGTTGGGGATAGTTTGCCTATTAGTGTTTTCCATGCCTTGAGCGTGGTCTGTGTGTACCTGTTAAGTGTTGTGGGAATTTTCCTTAGTTTGTTCGGCAGGAGAGGGTATACTGTGGTGCAGGTATTTTCAGTTGTGTCCCTCTCAAGGTGTATCCATTGTTTTGTCTCATCTTCTAGTATATATGGGATTATATGGCATATTTGGTTGGCAGTATAATATCTTTCTATGTTGGGGATTCCCCATCCTCCTTCTGAGGTGGGGAGGTGCAGGTATTTGGGGCTTATTCTTGGGTTTTGTGTGAGAAGATAAAGGAGTGTAGTTTTCCCTGCCATCTGCCTAGTTGGGTTTGAGGGATCCAGATTGGGAGGGTTTGGAATAGGTAGGTTAGTTTTGGGAGGGTTTTATAGGTTTTATTGAGCGCAAAAACTATGTACAGTGCAGAAGTCCAAAATCCATGTCTGCCTCAATCACTAGCAGATTCCAGAAGTGCCTTCTTCCTGTTTGCCCTCCAGCATATAAGCCCGGGAGAACCCCATCTCCGCCTCTTTTCCTTACGTGTAATTCCCTGGCAAAAACTATGCAATGGAAGAGGCACGTCCAACTCCCTGGAAGCGGTGTCATGGCTCATCTCAGCCTGACTGAGCCTTTGCATCCTCCCCCCCCCCTTTCTCTCATCGTCCGTTTCTCCTAAAGGCTCACTTTCACCAGACTGATGAGGTGCAGCTGCTCAACAAAGGAGGAGGCTGTCTGTACGTTCCTGTCTCTCCCACTCCCTTGAAGGCAGACCCCTGACACTTAGCTTTAAAAACAAATTAATTATAGAACCACCACCTCCAGGATGAATATAATGCTTGCCCACTATTTAAAGAGAGAATTAAAATCGGAGAGGTCTGAAGTAAGAAGAGACAAATTACAATCACCAACAACAATCACAAAATAAAACCCCACTTCCTGCATTGAACGATGGCAGAATTTTCTTTGGAAGACATATGGCTCAAGAGTACCTTGTGTGGCTGCCAATTCTTCTACCAGGCAAAGGGCTTCCTCTTGTATCCTCTCAGACATTGTTTTCTTTCCCATCCCAAATTCCCGCAGGGTGGATAATGTGAACCTGCGCACCTCTCTCCATTTTGCCTCATTTCTGTTGACCATTCCTGAAAGGAAACAGGTGGAGAGCTCAATGTACAGAAGTCAGCAGGAAGTTTCAATATGAGAGATGGTGCCTTCCTCCTTCAAGCTATATTCCCATTTTGTAATTGCAAACAGGGGTGGTTCCAGACAACTGGTTTATTCAGCATTCAGCCTGATTTGTTTGCAGTTCGCTTGCACTGAGATTATACAACTGGTGCACATTCATTGCTCTTCGCTTGCACAGCACATACTTCCCACCAATCAATACTTATCTCACACTGTATAGTGCACTTTCTGTCATAAACTGTGTTTACTGCATACTCTCCAACATTCAACACTAAAAGTCCAATTGTTTTAAAGTGGGTTTGCTGAGCTCATAGGCCATAGCACTTAAATCCACTTAATTGCCCCAATCTGGATATAATGTGCCTGTATACTAATAAGTAGCACTGACAATGTAATCAATATAACTCCTAACTCAAAGTTCCCCTGTATATTAGGTCACCAAGACTTAATACTGACAAATTATAGGGCAGTGCACTAGCCCTGGTGCTGGAGGAGAGAGATCTCTGTGTGTTCACATCATGCTACATCTGCCATTAAATCCCTGTTATGGACAGAGGAGCAGGGACTAAAACATCTGCCAGTATTTAGATCTTGTTCTACCCAGGATTGGGGAAGAGAAACTTCCCTGAATAGGAAAAGCAGCTGGTTTGCATAAAGTTCCTTTTCAAACTTTTACTTTTTCTTTGCCTGAGGTTGTGGGAAATTGGTAACTACCGCTTCTTTTGACATGTTATTAATTCCTAGTGTTGAGAGCCTTGTAACTGGGAATTGCATCTCAAATCAAAATGGAGCTTGATCATGTGTTATTCATTGTTAGTACAAATCATGCCAAAACCTGGCCATTGCACCAGTATTCACTGAACTACAGTCAAGGTTCAAATCTGGTCAGCAGCATCTCAGTGCAGCAGGAATAAACCTTACAAAATAAAAATGAAAGACATCTGATTGCAAATTAAAGGAATTACTCAGTTTATTACTATACGAACATTAATGGTATTATCAAATGATATGAATCGGAATCATGAAAGTTTCTGGAACTTATATATTAACTAATAAGATATAATATTTCAAAATAAAGCAAGATACATATGATTGAATTTAAGCAAATGGCTATAATGTGCATATAAGATGAAAAGCTGCACTGACAAAGCAATCAATCTAATAATGTAACTCCTAACTCCCTCTAGCCCAGGCTTCCTCAAACTCGGCCCTCCAGATGTTTTGAAACAGACATGCAGTTTCCGTCGCCCAGCTTGCGCAAAGGGGTGAAACGTAAGGAGGGGAGGGGAAGATTTGGGGTGTCTAAGTTCTTATGTTGGGGGAGAAACCGGAAGGGGCCACTCCCGGAATCTGCAAGTGACTAAGACAGACATGAACTTTGGGGTTCTGCACTGTAAATAGTTTGCACCAATAAAACCTGTAAAAGACAGGTCGGAGTCCTGCCTGATTACTCACGAGCAACCACCACCAGGACCTGACTATATATCTTTATCTATAGTACTGAAATGTGGTATATTTGCTAAACATTTTGCTATGTTATTATGAAGCTGTTACTGTTATTTTGCTATGTTACCATGAATTTTTTTGTAGTGTTTGAAATGTATTCTTTTTGTTGTTGTTGTTGTAAGCCATTTTGAGCGTGATTTATTTGTGGAAAAGGGGCATACAAATCAAATGATGAATGGATGAAAAGAAGCAGCTAGCAAAAAGAAGAAGAAAAGGAGATAAAACATTAAAAGAACCATAGATCTGTAGAGATGGAAGGGACCACGAGGGTCTTCTAGTCCAATCGCCTGCAATGCAAGAACCTTTCGCCCAATGTGGGGCTCAAACCCACGACCCTGAGGTTGAGTCTCATTCTCTACCAACTGAGCTATGAGCATGGAGCTGGACTTCCCCACCAAATTTCCCTCTGATAATCTATCTGGAATAGGGGGGCAGGAGTAACTTGCGCCAATGCTATATCAGCAGTTCTTCACACAGGTCACTTTTTCACACACTCAAGCACTGCTTTGCCAAAACATCTTGTGCTATCACTTGGTTTTTTGTTTTTTGTTTGGCTGCATGGCTGTTGTTCTGTTACTCTTTTCACAATGCCAAGGTCTCCATTTGTGGCGATCACACAGGGTCCCCGGATGTTTGACAGTCTATTGATCCCTGTGCCACCACTGTGCTCGCTTCCCTGCTGCCACCAACCCATTACTCTCAGGTACACACTGAGTCCAGACAGTTGTCCAGACAGTTGTTAAAATTAAACCAAACAAACAAGTTTATTTTATAAGCATTAACAAGTTTCTGGTTTCTCAGATAATTTTCTTATCAGTTTCTTAACCTTAGTTTCTTTACCGGCCTATACCTTCCTAATACCTTCTAACAGATTATCTCAACTGTTTGACTGACTCCACTTAACAGATTCTCTCACTCTCTCACATCAGACTATCCCAACCCACAGACTTATCCACCCTCTCTCTTCTCTAACTCCAGACTGACTTCTTAACAACTCTAACTCTAACTCCTTCCCTTGGGTTCCTATTGGTTAATCATTTTACACTTAGTTAACCCTTTCCTTATGAAGCCGGTATGATGTCACACACCTAGGAGGGCAAACGCCACACCATTCATCGAACCTAAAGCTACAAACATGTTCACATGTTTTGATCCAGCATGGCTGCTCTACTTGTGTACCTGAAACATGGCATAACTGCTGAGCATAATAGACAGGGAAGTGTGGCAGGGCCTAGGTTAACACAGGTGATCCAAAAATAAGCACAGAAATGCAATACACCCCTTACCTCGATAGTTGTTCGCTCTGTCTATGAAGGGCATTGCAGGACGCCCACCAAATTCTTCAGCATGATTCACAAAAGCATCTTTCATTGTTTCATATCCACAAATCACGACAATGGGCTTTGGCCCGATCCAGACAGTAAAGATGGGGCCATATTTATCAATGAGCTGAAAGTAGAATCAAAGACAAGCAAGGTTCATTGGGCAATGCTTCCTTTGGACAGATACCTCAGGGCAGGGCTGGAGAAACTGTGTTCCCTGGGCCAAACTTGGGCACAACATCTGGAGCTTTCTTTTTTTTTTAGGAAAAAGGTGAGTAAGAGGAGAGAAGACAGCAGTGTGTAACAGTGTCATGGTGTGAAGGAAGCGAAGAGAGAGGTTTTGCTCCCTCTCCCATCACACAAGATCTCTTTCCTGGCCGGTCACCCAGTGATGCTCTATGGTGGGAAATTCAAGAGAAACACAAGGAAATACAGTCATACCTTGGTTTTTGAACAGCTTAATTCTCAAACATTTTGGCTCCCGAATACCGCAAACCCAGAAGTGACTGTTTCGGTTTGCGAACTATTTTTGGAAGCTGAATGTCCAATGGGGCTTCTGCAGCTTCTGATTGGCTGCAGGAGCTTCCTGTAGCCAATCAGAAGTCATACTTCCATTTCCAAATGTTTTGGAAGTCGAATGGACTTCTGGAAAGGATTCCATTTGACATCCAAGGTATGACTGTACTTCTTAGACACAGCACAGAGTTTGGAATTCATGACTGCTAGATGTAATGATGGACAGTTTTAACAGCTGATAAGACAGAGACACAGCTGGGACACCAGTTAAAGTTGGTAGTAGGCACTCAGTTCCACCAAGAGAGATTTCCTCAAGCTATAATATGGCCATCAACTGTAGCTTTATCCTCCATCAAAATTCATGGCTGTTATTCATTCATTCATTATTTTTTACTTTTTAAATTTCTATAGTGCTCTTATTCTGAGGATTATATCATCATCATCTTATTATTAATATTAATTTAAAAACACAGAAATACATAGCATAATAACAACAAAAACAATACCCCCCTCCAAGTTTAAAAGGTATAGATTGCTTAATTAGCCAAAGGCCTGGGTGACAATGAATATTTTTGCCTGGTGCCTCAAGATATGTAATGAAAGCACCAGGTAAGCTTTCTTGGATAGAGCATTGCACAAATGGTGAGCCACCACAGCAAAGGCCCA
This sequence comes from Podarcis melisellensis, assembly GCF_964234715.1. Taxonomy (NCBI): domain Eukaryota; kingdom Metazoa; phylum Chordata; class Lepidosauria; order Squamata; family Lacertidae; genus Podarcis; species Podarcis melisellensis. Next base: position 39,384,005 of record NC_138529.1, read on the forward strand.
TTCTCATGTTGTCACCCTATGGAGTTCTCACAGGGAAGGCACAAAAGAAGGGCCTCGGATGACGATCACAGGGTCCATGTTGGTTCATATGGATCCCCATACTCTCTACAGCCTTCTAGCATGGGAAAAGACAAAGAGGATGGGAACTTTCCTATCATAAGCTCCATTCTGTTAACTGAAGGCTTCTCAAAGCAGCAGACACAAGCAGACATACACAGACCAGACAAGGGAGAAATTAATTCTGTGTCCTCTCTCTGTGTGTGTCCTACTTTTCTAGGCAAAATCCTATTCATTACATGGCATTTATGGACAGGGAAACTCACCTTTGTATAGAACTTGTAGAGAGGCAGGACATCTTTCTGCAGGAGATTTCCCAGCAAGAGCCAGGGAGTGGGACCTGGGGGTAGCTGGCTTTTCTTCTTGTACATTTTGAAGGAGGAGAAGAGTACAGCGAAGAACAGGTAGAGAAGGAGCAGAGCTCCTGCCCCAACCACCTCCATCTTTCACTGAGCTCTTCTTTAGGCTAGAAATGCAAGAAAATGCTTAAGAAAGTCAGGAAGGAGGCAATGCCGTCAGCTGGAGACCCAGCCAAACCTGTCTCTGGAATATCTCTAACATTCCAACCCTGTGTTTATTCTTTTTCATGTGATTTTTAATTATTAGCAAGAGCTAGTTACTCATTAAAAGAATGTCACTCTGACCTGAACTCCGAGTTAACCCCCTAACCCTTGGAAATATGAGATGGCGTGCATGGAGGCTGTGCACTGATGCACATTCATTGTGAAGTCAGCCAGGGAAAACATTTTCTTTTCTGGTGCCAGTCAAAGTCAGCAATACTGAGCTGGACAGACCTTTAGTGCAGTTTCCATTTTTGTGACTTTATGTTCCTGCTCATTTTTATACAGGAGTTTAGTGTGTTGACATACCTACTGATCAGTTTGTGCTTCATAGATGTGGCTCTCGCCTACTGACTGCTATGCATCTCAAGTAAGGCTTTCTTAGCTGCATTGCCCCATGTATGGGACTGGCCATAAGCCAAGAGGCTCAATTAGTGATTTATCTTTTTTTCTTTTTGGGCATCTAGCTGCCCTGATCTTTCTGCAATTGTGTTTTTTCTCCACTGACTTCACACTGTGGGACTGGAGAAGTGTTTCCTTAATTTGGCGCAATTGGCATTTAGCCCAGGTAAGTGAGAATATTTAAGAAAAGGTTTCTGCAGTGTCTGAGGCACTATTGGTTTGAGGACACTCTTGAGTCACCTTCCATGGACTCTGCCTTTGAGGGATGGGTCATTGGAGTGCCTTTAGACTTGGCATGCTCATTGAGCTCATTGAGGTGAAAAAAGGCTGAGGGTGTGTGTCAGGGAACTGCCATCGGTTCAGGAGGGAGAGAGGAGGAGGCACAGACTGGGCGTCAAGAAATTACTTTGCTGGGGAAAGTTTAAGAACTGCCCACTCACGGATTCTTCCAGGGAAAGAGCCAGCCACAGGAGAGTGGTGCTCTGGACAGATAAAGTTTATTTTAGCAGCTAAAGCAAGGCTTTACTACCAAGTAGGCAGGTATTTGCCTGCTTGCTCTCGAGCAATCGCTTGGAACCCTTACAGTGTGCATGTCAGGTGAACATACCAGCGGAAGCAGATTTAAGGAAGTGCAATGGGTTTGGTGACACTGGGCACAGAGCTTCCGAGATGCCACAGATTTTATTTCGAATGGAGCACGAGAGGCTGGGGTGCCAAATTTTTGGCCCCTGAAATTTGAGACCCCAAGATCTGCCACTGACACCAGGGAGGGAGAACGCTTTCCAAACCTCACTGAATTACCACAGCATGTGGTCATAAACATGCCCAGGAGGTAGGGTGGATATGTTATGTTTTATTATCACATTTTTGTATTGCATTAGATTGTTATAAGGTGTACATGCTTTGTTTCGTCAGCTTGTAAACCGCCTTGAGTATTGTAAGCTAGAAAGACGGTACGGTGGGGTAATCCATTCTGGGCTAATCTTTCTGCTTCCTGGAACACCACAAGAAATTACTGGGTAATCTGACCCATCACTCTGACAGTACCATGACCAGATGCAACATAAGGCAGTGCCAGAATTCTTGTGCAGAAGAAGAATCCAGTTTGACACAAGTGAGAAAACCTTCACCTGCTGAAATTCCCTCTACTACCCTACTATGAAAAACACAAGAGAGTTCTCGCCTTCAATTCAGAACATTTTAATCGTAACCTCTATATTTGCTTCTGACAAAACACAAAATAGATACAAGTTCAGAAAGGTGGAATTTCTGGTTTTGGAAGTATCTACAACCTTTGTCATCTACCTTTTTCAGAGGCTGTTTACGCTTCTCCAGGGTTATCTGGAGGATAAGATGAGGAATCGGATTGTATTTCTGCAATTGGCACCACATCTAGTTTCGCCCTCGGAGAGGTGGGATTCAGGCGTCTAAAGGATCTGTGACTTTTGCAATCTGACCAACACTTCTGACAAATGGAAAGAAAAACCTACAGTTCTCCTGGACCAACACTGCCCCTTCACCTACTCCCCTTCACCTTCAAAAGCATGGAGCTGTACTCACTTCACTAGTTTTGGCAGCAAAATCACCACCTTTTTGACTTGCTTTGCAGAGGTGACTCAGCCTACTGAGCCTTATCATCATGAGTTCGTTGCAGTTTAATATTATGTCACAGTGACATCTCTGCAAGGGGCTTTGAACTGGCAAGGCAAGCTTCCCCCTCACACAGTGAGCACAATTTGGACAGTGAGGGCTTGGGACTTAGGCTCTTTTTGTGGTATTTTTTTTGGGGGGGGGGGCGCTACATAGAATTAGTCAGGAAAATGTGGCCAGCAGCAATGCATTGCCACTTCCAGGGGCTTTTTTACTTAAAACATTTCAATGAACACAGCAAACACTGTGCTTTCTAGCTGCTTCAAGTGGCTGGAAATAGTTTTTAAGGAAAAGGGGGAAATTGACAGAAAGCCCACAGACTGCCGTGTTAAAATGAAGGGGTGGGGTGAATAAAAATCATCATTCTCAGAAAGGTCTATAGACACGGAATCCGATTTGAATGCTTGTGTTCCAATCCAGGCATGATCATTTAAAAAAAGAGAAAATGAAAATGAAATCCACTTTCATCCCTATTAGTAGTTGGGCAATATATTAATATAGCATCCAAAACCAGTTTAAAGTCTATATTGTGCTGTCGGTTTCACAATTTTTGACCTGGTAATATATTGTGAATCACAATGTGTGTGCGCCTGCACGTGTGCCATGCAAAACCACAATGGGGGGAAAACCATGAAGCCAGCCAATGCCTCTACATAGCTCCATCCTTATTTCAGACATTGTGATATATCGGTATATTGCAATATTTACCTGGGGATATTTTGCGATGTTGAAAACCAGATATTGCCCAGCCCTACTTGTAGTTAAACTGAAATCAAGACACCATGTATACTTGAGAGAACAAAAAACCCCTCAATATAATCTGCAGAAGAGAGCAAATGTTTATAACAGTATGAATTAAAAAACACATACACACACTGCAATAGTTGATGATGTGGAACATTTTATTAAGTGCTAATGATCCCATGAACAGTTGACTGGACATTAGGGATTGAATGGTCAAAGGCTCTTCTCGTTTGCCATGCTAAGAAAACTTTTAATACCTATCTAGGGCTGTTACCCTTATTTGAAACTGAGAGGTCTTTTGTCGCAAGATCACACTGAACGTCTGATGGCTTTCATTAGAGGAGAGACATTTTTAGCTCTGAACTCCGTAAACAAAGAGGCTAAATCCATATCTTTTGCAGCTCCAACCAGCTGGAAGGTGAAGTTCTGGAGCAGAGTACTGAAGAACAGGAAGAGCTCCATCCGCGCCAAGGCTTCCCCAACGCATGCCCGCTTCCCTGCCAAAGAAAAAGAAGGCACAGCTAACCAAAGATCTACACAGTGCGTAGGAAACTTGGACTCAGCTCCATTAGTCAACAAAACTATGTTTTGAATGCATTATAAACATGCAACACCAGGTGGTGGTGGAGAGCAAAAATCTTTTTCTATGCAATTTAATCATATAACATTTTAATTTCTGACTTATTTATAGCTTCACTCCTAGTGAATTCATGCAATGTTGGTTTGGGGACTGGAAATACTAATGTACCCCCAAAAATGTACTGCAGCTAGAGTATAGTATATTGAGTCAAATTATGGGAAAAGGTGAGGAATACTAAAATCAAGACTAAAACTAAGAGTAAGACTAAGACTAATAATATCATGATTGGCTTGATGTAGGGATGGGGAAACATGACATTCAGTTCACATTTAAAGCTCAGTCTATCAAATGCACCCTTTTTGAAACCATATGAGAACGGAAACACAACCAATCTTCAAAATTTTCACTTGTACAAATTTTCTGATGCAGTTCCCCAACCACAGAATGGGAGGAATTCAACTTCATGTTTTCCAAACATTCCAGTTTATTTACCCTTTTCTAGCTCCACACTGCATGCACAGTGACTCCTGACCCAGATGTACTTTAATTTTTTTCAAACAATATCATATGTTTTTGTGCCATCCCCTACTCACAGAAAATACCAGGGAGGGAAATATAATTATAAGACTGGCACATCCAACCAGGAAATGACTTTATAGCTCTCATTTTACTTCAAATCACAGTGCCTTTGTGAGGAGAAGCTTGTTAGAAGCTGGACAGAGGGCACTGCCTCCTTGTAAAAAGTGGTGCATGTCATCAGCTTACAACAGGGAAATTGCAAAACATGGGGTCTGTTGACAGCTCAAAATAATCTCAGCATCAAGGGAAATGATGCTGTTTGACTTCCTTTCCAGAGATACTGTACAGAAGAATAAAATGCTGGTCCTTTGTAAAGGTAAAGGTAAAGGACCCCTGACAGTTAAATCCAGTCACGGATGACTCTGGGGTTGTAGCGCTCATCTTACTTTACAGGCTGAGGGAGCTGGCATGTGCCTGCATACAGTTTTTCTGGGTCATGTGGCCAACATGACTAAGCCACTTCTGGCGAAACCAGAGCAGTGCACGGAAACGCCATTTACCTTCCCGCCACAGCGGTACCTATCTATCTACTTGCACTGGTGTGTTTTCGAATTGCTAGGTTGGTAGAAGCTGGGACTGAGCAATGGGAGCTCACCCCGTCGCGGGGATTCTAACCTCCGACTTCTGATCGGGAAGCACAAGAGGCTCAGTGGTTTAGACCACAGTGCAGCCATATCTCTTTCCCTACACTGTCTCTTGAAAGAAAATGGAAATGGCATTGTTTGCACATAAGTTACCACAGGCTCGCATAGTTACCTGCTGAAAAGGCTATTAAGGCATCTTTCTTCTTGAACTGGCCTTTCTCATCCAAGAAATGTCCAGGATTGAACTGTTCTGGAGTCTCCCACTGGAGAGGGTCACGGTGCACAGTTGTGAACATTGGAGCAACAGCTGTGCCCTTCAGGGATAAAAGATGGCAGATTTACATTTTTTGTCTCAATTCATGACTATCTAGGAAATAGCCACACTATGATAAAATAATAAAATGGGGAAGCTAACTTAGAAGAATGGGCTTCCACTAGGGATGAGCGGATTTATTCTGTTCCACTCCTATGTGTCCATAAGTAGTCCATAAGTACACACTGCCTTACATTTCACTCCAATCAATATGACCAGTAGAATTCCTCTTTAAAAAATTATATTCTACATCTTTTTGTATGCACTTTCCCCTAAAATACACATTTATGTACCCATTCTCAATCTAAAATATATTTTTGTGTGCTTTCTTGTGTGCTTCTGTGTGCATTTTCCCACTAAAACATTGATTTTAGTACACATTTTCCCCATTTTCCCCATTTTGTATGCATAGGTCTGTGAAAGACTAATTCCGTTGGTTCATTTTAAAATGTGAATCGAACAAGCAAAATTCTCCTCTATCACTAGTTCCTTCAGCTCATTTGCTTAGGCCAACAAAATCACTACTGATCTCCACTACTGATCTCATCCCTGCCTCCATGAGGGCAGTCCAGGGCCATTTTTACAATCAGTTCCTAGAACTACTCCATTTCTTCTCCACAATTATCATGGCAAAATGCTGGGCCATCATACCTTAGGGAAGGTGAACCCCCTGAATTTTGTATCACAAGATGTTGTACGGGGAATGGTCTCATTAATTGATGGTGGGTATCGTAGAATCTCATGGATAACTGCATTGGTGAAAGGCATCCTCACACGATCTTCCATGCTAGGGGCACGGGTGGCACTCATCACCTCATCAATTTCCTGTTGGACTTTTGCTGTAATGAAAAAGACTCAAGAGATGTATTTCCTGGATTCAGATTCTGCTTCTCATCTGACAGAGTGAAAACCTTGGGCACTCTCCGACATCATGAAAACTCATGCAAACACAAATTCTCCTCTTGGGTGATTTCCACTCATTCCTCTGTTCCAGAGTCTTACCACCTTGTTGATCTCCTGCTGGACTTCTCCTGTAACAAATATCGTTTGGAAAATATGCTTCCAGAATTCTGAGGCCCCATCTCTTCTGGCAATGTTTCTAGCCCTGGACATAAGTGCCATTTGAAGACACCAGGGAGCCCTCAAAACCCTTCCGCTTTAAACTTCTCTGGGGTATCTGAATACCTTGAATATGTGGCAACTTAGCCATCACCATGAGGCCAGAGATCAAGGCAAAGCTTGTGGTTCCTGTCCCAGCCAAAAAAAGTCCAAACACTGTCATGACAAGGTTTTCACTTCTGAAGGTGTCACTAGCAGACCTTTGTTCCTATGAGGCAGAGGGAAAAGGGGGGGGGGAGAGAAAATTTCACTATAAAGAAAGATGGCAAAATGGAGACTACTTAGCCTGTTTGAATGAGCATCATGGGTGAAATCCTGCACTCACCCCAAGAGGTGTTTAATCCAATTACATGTATTTAAAATAGAATTATTTTGAAATATAAAGAAAAGCACTTGCATATCATTTTATTACAAACATTGTGTTGTTTGATTACTGGAATGTTAGAGCTAACCAAGATTACATACAGTGGTACCTCAGGTTAAGAACTTAATTCGTTCTGGAGGTCCATTCTTAATCTGAAACTGTTCTTAACCTGAAGCACCACTTTAGCTAATGGGGCCTCCCGCTGCTGCTGCACTGCCGCCATGCAATTTCTGCTCTCATCCTGAAGCAAAGTTCTTAACCCGAGGTACTATTTTTGAGTTACAGATAGGTAGCCGTGTTGGTCTGCCATAGTCAAAACAAAAAAAATTCCTTCCAGTAGCACCTTAAAGACCAACTAAGTTAGTTCTTGGTATGAGCTTTCGTGTGCATGCACACTTCTTCAGATACTATTTTTGAGTTTGTAACCTGAAGCATCTGTAGCCTTAAGCGTCTTTAACCCAAGGTACCACTGTATATCTGAAAATATATGGGATCAGAAATTATAGGAGTGATAGCAGTAAAAAAAAGAATAACTGGTTATGTATTTTTGTTTGGGCAAAGTAGCTGTCTATGGTACTCATGTAGGCTGTAAACTGAGTGAACCAATTTTATTTTTATCGTAAGCACTTGCATTGTTTAGTACAATGGGCACAGGATACCTCAGCCTAATGAATAGGGCACAGGATACCTCAGCCTAATGAATAATGATAATAATTTAAAAAAGTCTTGCAAGGGGTGGCCGAGAGAAGTTGCTAGGGGAGGAGGCAAAGACAGAGGGGCACTCTGGTTGGCCTGGTATCCCTTCCCCACATGGACTAGGACATGACTGGGCACCCATGCCAGTGCAAATAATTTTTTTGACCCACATACCTTCTCAGACTTGATAAGAAAGCAGTCAATATAGTCACGGATGTTCTGAGGATCCAGCGTCTGCCTGTGTACTTTCACATTCTCACGGAAGAAAGCACACAGCTCATCACAATCAGAAAAAATCTTTTGGTGTCTTCCAGGAAAGCAGTCCAATATTTTAGGAACAGCAGAGTACAGCTGAAATGAGGATGACACATACAGCCTTAAATATTGCAAATCCATCCTTTTATACTATGCCACAAAGATTCTGGCTGAAATTGATAAAGCAGTTGTTTTTAATCACTTATTTTTGAAATCCAGCAGGAACTGTTGAGCTTCTGGTTCAATTTGCCTCATTCCTAAGAGCTGGGGATGATGGGGCTTCCCTTGAAGATTATTCAGAAATGTCAACTGGTCCAAAATCTAGATTACTGGTTCGGGTTCTGTTTAAGTTTCACATAACCTCTGTTTTAAAAAAGCTGCACATGTTGCCAATTTGTTTCTGGGCCCAATTCAATGTGTTAATATTAGTTTTTGAATCCCTAAATGACTCAGGCTCCAGCTACCTGAAGAAAATTATTTTTTTCCTTTCCTGCAGGCTTCCTCAGGTGCTAAGAGTGGCAGAGGGGGTCCTGTGCCTCTATAGATGTACAAACATTGCCCTTGCAATGTTCACAGTTATACTGCATACAGAGGAAAATGGTGCCCAGGCGAATGGGGGAGGGGGAGCAATGGCAAAGTAAAAAGGGGGGCAGGAAAGGAAAGGGAGATTGGCTGCTATTGGTGAACTCCAGGTAAGGTCTCCAACTTTTCTGCTGCCTGCCTTGCTCAAGGGTCCAGTTTCTCCCCTGAAATCCCTGGAACTTTGTGGTTGTGTTAATTTCCATCTCAACCCTGTTGAAGACATTTTCGGAACATTATTTCCATCTGATAGTTAGGCAGGCACACAATTCTGAGCCCTTCGTGCCATAGTTCATACACCAACAAGCTAGGTTTTGTTTTTCCTTTTCCTGATAGTGAGGAAAATGTTTGCAACTCAGAAGGAACAACCTACCAGTCCCAAGATAGTACGAAAAAGGCCAACTTCGTTCTCTATAATGCTTTGGTGCTTTAGGAAGGTCTTGTCTGTGTAGTCAAAGCGAGTCCCAAAGATGACTGATGAGATCACATTGGAAACAGCAGATGTGATTCTAGTTGTCGGATCAAAGCCCTGTCCTGTAGGAGGAACCGAAGACAGTCAGCAAGGCCTGATGAAAGTGGACCCCACCATCTTCAGACCCCAATACAAAATTAACTCTAAAAACTGTTTAAACAGCTTGAGCCTGGTATATTGCATTTCCATTAGTCCCAAGAACCAAATGTTAAAAAAAAATTAAAAGTAGTAAAGTTCACAGCTGTACCCCTGACACCTGAATCTGCCTGATTCTGGGTCCACAAATTGGCTCTGACCCAATATTCAGGGCAACCTGGGCAACACTCAAATTGTAACTAGTCCTAAATCAATTTGGGTGGCTGTGTTAATTTTTATTTTAAAACTGCAATTAAACATAATTTTTAGGAGGTGAGAGGCAGAAAAAAGAGGCACTGGGTTTTCTTCTTTCCCCACCACCACCACCTACCCCATCCACAGTCCAAATAATCAACCCCCCCCCCTTCATTTCTTTGCTGTAACATTCCACTTAATAAACTTATCTGATGCTGATTCTGCTAGCATTGCCTGCAACAGAGTTTAAGGTGGCCCACAAGGCCATGTTGACACTAAATAAAAATAAGTCCAACAACTTTCACTGAAACAATTTGCACACAGTGTGCACACCTAAGAAGTGTTGGTAGATTCTCTCTCATAGGCATTACTGGATTAGTGGAAAATATTACAGTGAAAGTACAACACATGAGTTGGGGTTCACCTGAATGTGGAGAGAGTTGAAAGGACAAATGGGACAAGCTTGCCTCTCTGCTGCCACTGAGCCTAACAGCCACATATTCTAACTATGTCAGAAGCTAACATACTATAAGTGCCCATTCCTATATTCAGTTTAATAAATATCCTCTCCTTGCCCTGGGATAGTGCTTTCTCAGTTTTATTTTTTAATGAGCTAGATTACCTTTTGTGGCTGCCAGTGCCTCCACCAGGCAAACAGCTTCCTCCTGCACCCTTTCAGACATTGATCTCTTCCCCATTCCAAAGTCTCTCAGTGTCATAACCGTGAATCTGCGCAGCTCTCTCCATTCTATGTCACTAGAGTTGACTATCCCTGGGGGAAAAAGAGGTGAAGGTCATTCTGTCAGTTCTTGACCTAACAGGAACCAGCAGGAAGTATCTACATGAAAAGGTAGGTCTGGTGCTTTCCACCTTAACATTTTATCCCCATTTGTAGTTACAATCCAGCAACTATTTGTTGCCCCCAAAAGCCCAGTCCCGTGTTGTGTAACGGATTTTTGTTTCTTTGGTTGAATAAATATGTCCAGTGTCGCATAACAAAGTAAATAATGGATGGTAAGAGACATGGTATCACCCCCTTGTCTGCCTCCAGGCCACAGTGTTGGCTGCTGTTGGGGTGGGAAGGTGAAATCATGTCACCCATGTTCAGAATGACATGCTATTGGCACAGGAGAGAGGTAGCAATGTATACGGTTGCTATTTTCATTTTGCAGACTCAATAAATGGGTGGTGTTTATTTATTTTTTTAAGTGATTGTGTAGGGTACAGCTGCCCTGGATCAAAAAAAGCAGCTTCTTTGGGGGGGAATTGATTTTCAAAAATGGTTCTTTGGAGAAGCAAGCCACAGCAAAAAATAATGCCTTGCTTGATAGTGTTTGCCTTTCTTTTCTTTCTTTCCTAGACATCATGCTAATTATCATGCACATTTTTGGGGACTGCATTACAAATCAAAACAGAGCTAAACTATACATAAAAAATAAGAAGCCTACCGTGGCCTTTGGTCACTCGATCAATGATGGGGCTGTTAATACGCCCACCAAATGCTTCAGCATGATCCACCAGCGCATCTTTTACCACATCAAATCCACAAAGCACGACCATAGGTTTGGGCCCCATCCAGATTGTGAACATAGGGCCATATTTCTCAACCAGCTGAAGGCACAAAGAAAGTGTTATTTAATTAGGCAATGAAACTTCCACTAGAGTAATTATCTTAAGAGATGGTTGCCATGTCTCTTAGGACTCCTGCAGCTTGTTTTGTGCTGGGTTTTGCAGGCATATGCTGCAACATGTCATTGATGCAGTAACAGTGCATTAGTGGCAGAATTCAGCTTAATTAGTTGTTCCGCAATACTTCCTCAGTGTTATTACATTATTGCCATCTGGAGGGAGACTGTCAAGGTTCAGGGAATCCTATCCCTCCCCTAGTGGCAGCCAAAAAAGCAGATAAGCAAGAAGAGTCCTTACCACTTAATATATTCAGTGAGAGAAAGGAATGTAGTCCCTATTAAATAATGGCATTACTCCAAGTAAATTCCAACCACCTTCATCTTTCTTATCCTACATCATCCCTGCGCCAGCTGATCTGGGCTTTCTGCCTCTGAGCTTTCTGCTATACTACTCTCAATGCATGCCTAGTCCTGGGAGAGAGGGGCTCAGGAATGCTTTCCAAAGATTCTGAGTCTGTCGGCTGTCTCTCCCCCGGTGTTTCTTCTTCCTGCTGTTCCTCTCCCAATATTCCCCAGCATTTCCCCTCTGCAGTCTCTGAACTATGTCCTTCTGCAGACCACTGTTCTAAATCTATACTATCATCCTGTTCCCGGGAAGGTTCGGGGGGGGGGGTGGCTCCTATCATTCCTCCTCAGTCCAGACCCTGACAGGTACATTTGTTTATTTCATAAAATTTGCATCCATACATTGTATATACTGTGGTGCAACAAAAGCAACACGCACCTGAACATTTGGGCTATAACAAGCTATAGGATTTGAACAGGAAGCTATGGGATGTGCACTGACTGAACAAAACAATGTGTCCACAAACAATGTGTTTGCAAGTGCAAACATTACTGGAAATCGGATTGTGTATGATGACTCCAATGTCATCATGAGTACAAATAAGCATGAATGCGTAATAAAAAGGACACCTGGATGGCTCCTTAGAGAATGGGCTGCTAGAAGGCTGTTCCTAAATGAGGCGAAACCGCATTTTGAACTGCCTCCATAAAAGAATGAGAATCTTGTGAAATAAATCTTATGTTCAGCCCCACCAACTTCATCAGGTGTTTGATTCACTTTGCAATACAGGCACGTGAAGAAAAAAAATTAGCTGCCCCTTTAACAGGTATGACACTGCAATAGGTATCACATCATACATTTCAGTATGATCAACCACTGCTTCATATCTCTAAAGCATAACCATATAATTATGCCCAGGCCAATCAATGAACACGGGGCCAGGCTTCTTGACATACTGACTGGTTCTGCTTCAGCTTGTTATTAATCACATTTGGTTAAAGGTAAAGGTACCGCTGAGCATTAGGTGCAGTAGCGGATGACTCTGGGGTTGCAGCACTCATCTCGCTCTATAGAGCAGGCATTTGTCCACAGACAGCTTCCAGGTCATGTGGCCAGCATGACTAAACAGCTTCTGGCGAACCAGAGCAGCGCACGGAGAAGCCGTTTACCTTCCTGCTGGAGCGGTATCTATTTATCTACTTGCACTGGTGTGCTTTCGAACTGCTAGGTGGGCAGGAGCTGGGACCGAACAACAGGAGCTCACTCCATCGCGGGGAATCAAATCACCAACATTCCAATCGGCAAGCCCTAGGCTCAGTGGTTTAGACCACAGCACCACCCGTGTCCCTCATATTTGGTTACAACTGCCCTAAGTGATCTTCTAACAATTATGTGGATTACAGTACAATACAGTTATGAATTACAGTACAATTATTTACTCCCATGTGACCTGCCAACCACAATCAGGGTTTTAAATTGTATAAGAGTCTCCATGAGTGGTGGAGAGCTTTTCACATGCTATAGGTATCATGCAGTGGAAGGGACAGGGCTTGGCAATGTGCCTACACTACCCTTTGACTGGATGTGTTTACACATACAGCAGAATACAGCTAGCTTGCAACTTAATGGTTTCAAAATCCCATGTTGGAAACCACCCTGTGATCCTCAGATGATAAGCAGTATAGAAATTTAATAAATAAATAAAATGAAATGAAGTAATAGTCTAATGTATATTACTGCTGCTGCTGTGCTTTTTCTAAATGAATATTGCTATTTCATTTAATGCCCTCTTCAGTTAGGGTGCCTCCAAGCTGTCATTATTATTGCAAGATAAAATCTTGGGTCTATGCAGTTAACAGAATCCTAGTGCAACAAATCCACTTTTTTAAAAAAATGGATTTTTGCTTGTTGGAAAGTAATGGGGAAATGTATTGAAAAGCATGGGGTGAATAAATGACTATAAGCAACCTGCAAGCTAACCAGAATGAATGAATGCTCATTATGATAGAACCGGCCTGCAAGCAAATCAGAACAAATGTGTGATATATATATAGTATTTTTCTGTCTATAAGACACCCCCTATTTTGGGGGACTCCGATTTAAGGAAATGGGGGATGAAGATGTATACGTGTATAAGACACCCCCAAATTTTTGACATTATTTTTTATGGTAACTTCTGTTTAACCTTTGTGGAAGCAAATCAGAATGAATGCTGAATAAACCAATTGTCTGGAGGGATCTTAAGTTGATTCAGGGAAGCTCTAAAGAGCATGCAAAATAGACACATGCCAACAGTAAACAAAACCTAGTAAAATCAAGTAATAAACAGTACAAATAAAAATAAGGAAAGAGAAAGGAAGCAGAAATATGGGCCCCTTCAAAGCATGCCTTTATTATAAGGAAGAATGGAAAAGTATATAAGCAAAAGAGGGAACAATTAACCTTCTGTCTTTCCTCTACACATTGCTTCATTCCAGACCATGGTTGTTTATGCCGTGCCACAGGGACATGGGAACAGAGAGAAACCACAACAAGAAACAGCCTTACCTTTGAATAGTTCTTGTTCAGAGGCATGACATCTTTCTGCAGCAGGTTCCCCAGGAAGAACCAGGGAGTGGGGCCTGGAGGTAGCTGGCTTTTCTCCTTGTACATTTTTAAGGAATAGAAAATGAAGATGAAGAGAACCCAGAGAAGGAACAGAGCTCCTGTTACAGCCACTTCCATCTTCCTCTGAGGCTCTTCTTTTGGTCAAATATATCCAGGAAACTACTAAAGAAAGACAAGGTGAAAACACAGCTGCTTATTAGAACCCCAGCCAAACCCCTCTTCAACCTTCTCCAAATAATCTTAGCTCCTTTATTTCCAGTATGTGCTCCATTAGGAAAGGTGGGTTAATCATCCACATAAGCTCTAGACCTGGGCTGAAAATAGGTTAATTTCTATGTCTTCAACATCAAGGTTGGGTACAGACTTACATGTTACTGACAACAATGCACATTTTCTTTAACACAACCACGAAATAATATTTTAAAACCATAATATCCATGTTCAAACACCACCACCCTCCCATCATTGACAACCTCACCTTTTTATCCATCCATGGGCATCCTAATACCAGTAAGGATGATAGGCCAGACCCCTTGGTGAGTAGATTCCTAGTCAGATCTGAACTGGCATCTCCCAATTTCAACCAGCATCTAGAAGTAATTGCTCTACTTCACAGCAAATAAATTCTGAATATGCCACCAAGTTTTGACTGAAATCAAGTGAGCCACACACCCACCCTGAAAGGAAATATAATGACTTACCAATCTATGTTGTAACACACTGTCCGGAAACTGTGTTACAACACGGATAGTGAAGCAATAACCCTTGTGAAAAGCAGCATTAATTTATACTGCATGGTACAAATAACCAATGTGCAATCAATATCTGATATTGAAAACATATTGGTGTGTTTGTACTTCATTTTCAGTCATGTTCCCCTGCCCTCACCACCAGTAAACAAGTTTCTTACCCGATGCATTTCCTACCTTGGGCATAAGATATGGAGGAAGGAAACAGAATATTTTTGTAGTAAGTTTATATATTTGAGAAATACTTATTGTCATGCCTGCCTCTAGAACATTTTTGTATCAATTAAAAATTAGGGCTAAGCTTTCTTTGTGGAAAAACTCCTGAGTAATCTTATTGCGCCTTAAAATGTTGATGTTATCTCAACAAAACATGTAAATAAACTTAGCAAAACAGGGTGGTCCAAGGGTCAGAGGTAGCCCTCAAGGTCCTTTTTGGTGGCCCTTGGCAACATCTGACGCCCCCCCCCCCAGCACTCAAATTCTTCCCAAAGCCAGGTAAGCAAGGCGCTGGGCTTTAGGAAGGAGGCATGAAGGCCGGCTCTGACAGGGTCCCAGAGTCCTCCTGTCTCCATCACAAAGCCTAGTTAGTGTTTTTCCAGCTTTGAGAAGGAAGTGAGGGGTCTCTAGAATGCTGCCAGAGCCTCATGCCTAGTGCCATGCTTAGGCAGCATGAGGGCTGGTGGGGGGTTGTCAAATTTTGGGCTCACTCACCCCTTCTGTGCATCAAGGCAGTGAGTGGCCCACAGGTTCTATGTCAAAACACTCTTGCCACCCGTTTGGAATGAAAAGTTGGACCAGTCTGGCATAGAACAACATCACCCATGAATAACAGACTGATGGACATGAATTAAAACTAGAAGTGTAGCCACAGAAACAATAAGCCCATCGACCACTCACATAGATGGTCCATTTCCATAACCAAGTGTGAAAGACTACATAAGTGTCAGATTAAGCTATACATGTGAAGATATTCATTTATATTGGGTGAAGAACCCATAGTCCTCCAGATGCAGCTGGACTTCAACTTCCATCATCCTATATCATTGTTCCTGCTGGCTGGGGGTTAAGGGTGGAATCCAATAACACTTGGGGGGTCACCAGTTCCATGCCCCTGGTTCATGCAATGGCATGTGTAATGCTTTTGGGGGGTTGTGTGTGTGAGAGAGTTACTGGACAGGGGAAGAACATTTCTCTTGCTGTGAAATTGAAATGAAGTTGAAATTTAATCCAAGCCAGAGGAAGCAGGGGAAAGTTAAACTTTCCTCTCCTTCAAGGGTTCTTCCCCTCAAAGGTATTTACTGGCATCTATAGCATTAAGTAACAGGTAGAAATGTGCTCTGTCAGTGCTTCCATGCCTGCGGTGAGAAAACCTTTCAGGTAATTCAAACTTCCTGAGGCACATCTTTTCCTGCAATGTTTTGGCGAATGGAGGTAGGGGAGAGAAGAAGCATATTCTTGAGCAAGGAACCCAAAAGATGCTTCCTGCCTTATGTAACAAAGTGGCAGAGAGGGGAAGTGGGGAAGAACAACCCCTGACCCCAAGCAAGTAAACCTGCTTACCTGGGCTACTTCTATATAATTATCTCTCACATTCTTGGTAGCTAAGCACAAGTCCCTGTGGCAACCCAATTGTGTAAGAGTAATCAAGCAAGAGAATAGATATATTCCTTTTGAGGGTGGGCAATAGCATTAAAAGTAAATTTTAAATCAAAGGCAGGAAGTAGAGACAGAACGTATCTTACTCTCATAAAATGAATTGGAACAGTTGTGTGGCATGACAACATGACCCAGAGACAAAAACACAATTCTAAAAAGTTTAGGGATGACAAGAAAATATTTCAAGATAGGCAGTCCTTACAGACCCTCCAAGTTTCCCTATTTTCCAGGAACAATCCTTAGGACGTCCCTATTTTCATCAGAGAAATGTTGGAGAGTATGGAGTTATGCGACTCCCGAGTGAAGGAGATGTAATTTTACAATCTTCAGAAGACATCTGAAAGTAGCCCTGTATAGCTTTATTATGTTTTTTTTTATGTTGGAAGCCAGTCAGTAACCCAGTCAGATAGATGGGGTATAAATATGATGGTGGTGGTCGTGGTGGTGATGATGGAGGGTATGGTCCTAACAATATTTATAGTTTTCCAAGGTGCATCAAAATCTTTACCATTTTATATGTCTGTCTATTTATTAGAATGCACAAAATATGAAATATAAAACTTATGCATTTTAAGACTTTAAAGCATGTGCAGAGTCAAATACAGAGCAACTGTAACACATCTCTTTACCAACGTATTCCTGTCTCAGGGATACTTTTAACAATCAACATTGACAGTGGTCTAGCAATCATCACAATGGCCTTCGGTAGTCAATGATACACCCAGAAGAGGAATTTATGTTGAGACATGGTGGCATGGTTTCAAATGTAGCATTCATATTTAGGTCCAACTTGGATGTATTCCTTAAACATCTTCAAATGTGCCACCAAAGCTTTGCCTCTACCTACCTTCTCAGATCTGAAAAGGAATCAGTCAATATAGTCATGGGGGTTTGGGGCATCCATTGTCTATGTGGGGAACTCCATTGTCTCATGGATGAAGGCACACAGTTTTTCACAATTTTTTTGTCTTACAGGCAGGTAGTCCATTATTCTGGGAATGATGTACATCTGAAATTGAGATGATATGCACAGTCTTAGATATTTTGAATATTTTTAGTGCACCCCAAAAAAGTTCTGGCTGAATACCCCAAACAATAATAGAGCAGCTTTTAAAATGACTTACAGTATATAGAAAATTGAGCAGGAACTTTGGAGCATCTGGTTCACGACACCTCACTTCTTAAGGGACGCTTATTATAAGGCCCTTTGTAACTTGTTGTAACTCTTGATCTAGGCTTGGTTCCTCAGGTTAGCAACTTATCCCACTGAGATGTATGACTGCACCGCAGTCTGTTCCAATATTCATTTGCACTCTCACCCAGCATTTTCCATTCCACTATTATTGGTGTCTTTTGCACAAGTCTTCCTTTCCTTTTCATTGTCTGCTGATGAAAAAATCATGTAATTTTAATGTATATTGCTGCACCTGATAAACATGCATATCTTAGCCATCAACGGATATTTACAAATCAATTTCCTTCCCTGGGTGCACCCATTCAAAGATAATTACTTTTCAAGTGATTCCCCCAACATCCCTAGATGCTACCCACCCCGTCTTCTTTGTCTCCTTCTTCCAGAAGCTGGAATACCAGATGTGCTTGACCAGGGGTGCCAACCTGAATGAAATATTGCAGGGGCCCAGGTAAGCCCCGCCCCACATCATTGATCACATGACACAGTGCGCGCAAATGATTTGCATGGCAATGCCCATCAACTTGGCAGGGGTCTGACCCCTGCAAATATTTTATTGTGGGGGCCAAAGCCCCCACAGCCCCTAGGAGTTGGCTTCTCCTATGTGTTGAATGGTTTATTTAAATACAGTGGTACCTCAGGCTACATACGCTTCAGGTTACATACACTTCAGGTTACAGACTCCGCTAACCCAGAATTAGTACCTCAGGTTAAGAACTTTGCTTCAAGATGAGAACAGAAATTGTGCTCCGGCGGCACGGCGGCAGCAGAAGGCCCCATTAGCTAAAGTGGTGCTTCAGGTTAAGAACACTTTCAGGTTAAGAATGGACCTCCGGAACAACTTAAGTACTTAACCTGAGGTACCACTGTATTAAGGTTCATTATTGTTTCACAAGATATGTATCTCTTTAAAGGCCAAAGTAAATATCATGACCTAGTTTTACAGCTGTGAAGCAGTATAGCAGGTGCTGTTAAGTTGTGTTAATTAAGCTGTGCCAGCAATTGGATATAGTATATAACGAGCAGTGTGTACCTCTCTCAGTACCTGGTGAATGGGTCATACTTATAGATTTAATGTAAGAGGAGTTTTTATTTTGTAATTAAAGCCAAGCAAAAGATATTTTTGTGTTTCTTCATGGTTTCCTGAACGTGTGGTCTCTCCAGCATGCTTCCTGCAGTGCAATTAATCTGCTAAATATGCAACACTATGTGCTTGACTACAAATCCTGCTTGTGGCCTATTTTCATCCTCATCTGTTTGATACAGAACCTGGACCCTTTGCAAAACATGAATGGCAATGGAGAGAGTTTATAGGCTGACAACTGTATGCTGGAAATCATCCTACCAATAATTCCAGCAGTAAACACTGAATTTAGAATTGTATCTTAAAAGGAAATGGGAAACTGCTTGTTCTCAGCAGGAAATGACACTCTAGATCTTGGGTCTGAGTCCAAATTGCTCCCGTTTTTCTGACCCCATTTATTGTCTTTGGAAATTGGAGGTGATTTCCTTGAGGTTTATGAAGGACGATGAAATTCAGGAAAGCAGATAGCAATTCATAGCAGCAATCATTCTCTCTGCTCCCACTCCCTTTCCAACACACCTTCGTTTTTACAAGCACTGCTCTTTCTTCAATACCTGAGGTACTATTTTCTTCAGCCAGAGAAACTTGTATGCAGCATTGTTCTGGGGTGGAGAATGCTGGCTGACATCCACCCCATATTGGTGGCTGCAATTTTGTTTTTAAAGTGGCTGTTATTTTCCCTTCCCTCGCCAGAGCAGCTTCATCACGCTGGCCACGTGACCCAGAAGTGTCTGCAGACAGCGCTGGCTCCCGGCCTATAGAGTGAGATGAGCGCACAACCCTAGAGTCTGCCAAGACTGGCCCGAACAGGCAGGGGTACCTTTACCTTTACCTATTTTCCCTTCACAGTACTCAACAATCACACTGCACCCAGGGGAAATGATAGTCAGGCCAGGCCACTAAAAAAAAATGGGCATTCCTACTGCTGCCGCAATTAAAGGTAAAGGGGTAAAGGGACCCCTGACCATTAGGTCCAGTCATGGCCGACTCTGGGGTTGCAGCGCTCATCTCGCTTTATTGGCCGAGGGAGCCAGTGTACAGCTTCCGGGTCATGTGGCCAGCATGACTAAGCCGCTTCTGGTGAACCAGAGAAGCGCACAGAAATGCCGTTTACCTTCCCACTGGAGTGGTACCTGTTTATCTACTTGCACTTTGACGTCCTTTCGAACTGCTAGGTTGGCAGGAGCAGGGACCAAGCAACGGGAGCTCATCCCATCATGGGGATTCGAACCGCCGACCTTCTGATTGGCAAGTCCTAGGCTCTGTGGTTTAACCCACAGTGCCACACTGCTGCCACCATTAGCTGTGGGAAATAAAAGGAGTAGGAGCAGCAAAATAAGATCTGGTGCTCATGGTGAACAACCCAACAATGTCTTTGTATCATTCATACTTGGATGCCTGAATACATCTTTTAATGGTTTTGGAGTCTTGGAGTCTCATAGCTACTGCAACCATAAACAGAAATCACTGCTTTGGGGTGTACTTATAATTTCGTGGAGCCTACTGCTGACCTCATCACAATGTCAACAATGTCTAGGCAACATGATGACCATATACATACGCAATAGACAATCTTTATAGAATTCCTTCAAACCATAACAAGTACAAAATGAAATCTTTAGTCTAAAGTCTTTGAAAATCTTTAAGTGAAGCAAGGTACCAGACTTTGTGCAATGATAGACATTCTGTGAAGCTTTGTGTATTCAGCAAATATGATGTCCAACACTGAACAGTGATTCCGGATATTGACTACTGTTTCATAGAATTCTTCATCAGCGTGGTGGGAGGATATAGAATTGCTTCATAAACTGAAAATAAAATTTTACAAACGATGACCTGCCTGCACATATCACTTTACAAAAATTATAATACAAACAGCAATGAAAAAGAGTACATATTGAATGAATGTATGTAAATGAAAATATCAAATGCTATGGAACAGTGCTCATGTAATAAGGTAGTCACTGCTACTAACAATATTTTTTTGAAAAACATATAAAGCCAACTCCAGATGGTGCTAATAACAAGGAGGTTGAGTTTAAAGGTACAGTGCAAAGTAAAAGACAAAATACAAATAATCAAATGAAACAATTAAGGTCTAACTTGTTATGGTTTGAAGGTACTTGTTATGGCTCTCTTTGCAACACAGGGGTTTGTTTGACCTCATCGCAATGACAAGTCTGTTGAAATTTTACAGTCCATTCGGAAAATGGATGCTTTCTACAACAAATGTACTTGTGATTTGAGGACTGTCCCCCCACGCTTGGAGATAAGAAAGACACACGGACACAGTATTTAAGGTTAATGGGCTAGAAAAGGCCACAACTTTATTGATTACAGCATGTGAGAGGTATTGGCTTAGGCATTGGAGAAACCTCAAAGTTTGACTCCGCCCCTCAGGGAGGGGTGAGTCTAAAAGGGGTTAACCATCAGTAGGGGGAGCCTGTTGATGCATTCTACAACAAATGTACTTTTGAAATACAATCCACAGCTGGAGCTTTGCATCAAGCCCTAAATCCACTGCTTTCACCCACAGGAATCACCCCATCTAAGTATCAGAAGAGCTATTGGCATGTCAGCATATATAATATGATGTAAGATCGTAACAGCCTTTTCCATAGCAAACGGTAGAATGGGCAGAATTCAAGCTCAAGTGCTTCTGTACTTTGATGTACTCTGAGTATCGGGGGATGGAGGAAATGCTATTCATTATTCATTAGCAATATTATTTCCCCTGAAAATCGGTGTCTGGACTGAATAAATATCACAGTAATCCAGAATGTGGAAGAAATTAACATTGCCAGTTGCTGCTGTTTAACAATATTTCCCCTTTCACTTCATCCTGCTGCAATGGAGTGCAGATGGATCTGAGTTTTAACTTGGAAATGTTTCAAGCAACTTTCCATGTGGTTTCCATTACATAAGAGCCTATTCCTTTTTCTAATTAAGCAAATTCCTTCTCCTTGCCCTGGGGGGCTGCTTTTGGGGTTGGGGGGGGGGTTGGAGGGGAGATAAGCTAGACACAAGAGGTGCTTGCATGGTCACCATTTCCTCCAGCAGGCAAAGAGCTTCCTCCTGCACTCTCTCAGATATTGATCTCTTCCACATCCCAAAGTACCAAAGGGTGGAAATAAAACAACTGGCCCTGCTCCCTCCATATTGCGTAACTTTTGGTGCGCAAACCTGAAAGCAAAGAGGTAGAGATCATTTTTCCAGTTTTCATCATAAGAAGAATGAGCAGGATGTCTCTACAAGAGAGGGGGGTTCTGTCGCTTCCCAATTCAAATTATATTTCCCTTTGTACATGTACACACACACAAACACACACAAACCATTATCTCCTTCATCCTTTTTCCTCTTTCATATTTTTTTCAATACTCCCTTGCACACCAATCTCCCTACATTTCCATATCTCTTCTTCTTTCTTATTCTGTAGCCCCGTCTGTGCACACAACCCATACAGATATACAGTGGTACCCCGGGTTAAGTACTTAATTCGTTCCGGAGGTCCGTTCTTAACCTGAAACTGTTCTTAACCTGAAGCACCATTTTAGCTAATGGGGCCTCCCGCTGCCGCTGCACTGCCGGAGCATGATTTGTGTTCTCATCCTGAAGCAAAGTTCTTAACCTGAAGCACTATTTCTGGGTTAGTGGAGTCTGTAACCTGAAGCGTATGTAACCTGAGGTACCACTGTATATTCTCTTTCTAATAATACAAAAGATGGGGCTATCCTGAGAATCTGTTGGATTATTCAGGACAGACATAAGGAAATACTTCTTCACAGAGCACATAGTTAAACTCTGAAATTTGCTACCACAAGACAAATGGATGTTAAACAAAATGGGTATTGGTAGTATTATTCAGTTTCTGTCTGCTAATGTTGAAAGTCTTAATATAGTATATGGAAAAGGGTAGCAATCAGTTGAGGCCCTTTCACCACAACAGCATTAAAATATCCATAAACATCATATACTAGTGTAAATGTGCACATACAAAAATATATTATATAAGGGGAAATTGCTTTTAGAAATTATTATATTGGCCAAAATTCATATTCCAATGCTGGTGAATTTTCATGAGAACCTAAAAAAGAAAGAAAGATGAAAACTGATGTGGAAATGGGGAGATCTGAATTCAGAATGGGAAACTGAGAAAAACTGGAATTGACAGATCAGTATCAATTAACAGCGAAACCCTATACAATGTAGATTCAGAAGCAAGTCCCATATAGCTTAATGCGACTTCCACCTAAGTTAAGTATGTACGAGATTGCAACCCAAAGCTGTAGCCTGAGACACACTTACTTGGGAGTAAGCCCCATTGAACTCAGTGGGACTTACTTCTGAATCTACACTGTATGGGAGTGATATTGCTGTCCCCTCTAACTAGTTCAGAGCAAGCAGAGGATCCATCATCAGATTTCCGCAGGCTTGCATCAGAGTCAAATCAAATTGCTTCCAATGATTTGCAATTAATGCAGTCAAGCGCTAGCCTTGTAATCAGAGATCTAGTTATTTGAACTAGAAAGGAAAAGCAAATGTACCAAGAGAATATAAGAATCCAAAAGATGCTAAGCTATAACGTAAAAACCAGCTTGCAATCATTGATTTAAAAAAAGCAGATACAAGTGGTTTAAATAAGTAAATAAAAAAAATAAGAAGGGAATCCCCATCCCTGTATATTTACCTGCAGGCTGTTGAAGTCCTTTTGAATTCTGGGTGCCACCATGATTAAAAGACAGGCAGAGAAGAATGCATATGGGCTATTGCTTCCAGGGGAAAGATCCAAGAAGTTGAGAAGACAATCACTGGGTGGGAGAGACCCAAATGTGGCCCCAGAGAAGCTGGAGGGGAGCTTCTCTGTGCTGCAGAAGAAGGGGGGGAAGCTTGGTCTTCGGGTTGTGACAGGGAAGCAAATAAGGGCAGAGCTGCAACATCTGCTGAACATGCAGAAGGTCCCAGGTTCAGTCCCAAGCATCTCTAGACCGGGCTGGGAATATTCCTTGCTTCAAACCCCAGAAAGCCACTAGCAGCCTGTGTAGACCGCATTGAACTAGCCAGCCCAATGGTCTGACTGTATAAAGCTGCTACCTACCTTTCTTTCCTAAAATTCAGGGGGAAGTATTTTCTTGTCTTCTGCTGCCATCTCCTGGTATACCATAGAATAGATAGATAGATAATTTATTACGGTCAAAGACCCACTCACGTAACATAACAATAAAAACAGCGTTCATAAAGATAAAATATACAATCGGAGCAGATTGCAACAATAGCTCATGAGTTAAAATGGAGATATATACCATAGAATGATAAACCACCAAATCTTGCTAAAGGAGAAAAAATGGGCACATCACATCTCCTGGTGCTGTCCTTGGATTGGACAGATTGTGGCAGTTGCTGCTAACTCTCTAACAGGGTTGGGTTAGCAAAACTTGGAAACTGGCATTTTATCATATGTGGTGGGATTGTAAGGTAATTTTAAAAAAATGGGAAATGATATATAACAAATTGAAGAAAATGTTCCATTTAACATTTGTTTAAAAACCTGAAGCATTTTTATTATGGATTGTAGGGAAAGATCTGTCAAAAAAGCTGAAAAACATCTTCATGTATGCGACAACGGCCGCGAGAGTTTTAATAGCACAAGTATGGAAGACTGAAGAAACCCCAACTAAAGAATCATGGCAAGAAAAATTGATGGACTATGCAGAACTGGCAAAACTGACATACAAGCTATGGGACAAGGATAACTGTGACTTTAAAGATGAATGGGAACCCTTTTTCAAAGTATTTGAAGACACAAGAAAGCAAACTGGACTCCTTGGCTGGTTTTGAATAAACATTCACAAACTTTTTATTGATAATTATTATCTAAATAGTTTGAGGATCTATACAACTGTGTAACATGCAAAAAAACAGCATTTTTAGAGAATTCAAAGACTGGAACTGAGGGAAGTCGGGGGTGGGGGGGTTCTGTGGGGGGAGGGAGGGGGAGGGAGGAAAAAAGGGGGGAAATAAGGATGATATGTTTCTGGATAATATGTTTTATTTTAATTTTGAATAAAAAAGTAATAAAAAAACAACCTTGGAAACTGGCAGTTCTAAGTTGGTGTCCAATCAGATCTCTTTCCCCGTAATGCATTCTAGTCCTGCTGAAGGACAAAACTACAGCTCTCAGCCTTCCCTACCTCACAGGGCAGCTGTGAAGATAAAAGGGGAAGGGGAAGACAATGTTGACAGTCTTGAGCTCCTGGGAGGAGAATCAAGAGACAAAGATACCATAAGCAACAAATGTGTGCAGTTTCACAGCTCTCAGCAAAACACACACACATACAACATTTGGACACCATTGATATTAAAGCAAAATCCCCGTGTTAAAAGTCTACAGCAGCTGTAAGATGTTTAATTATTTTATGGTTGTATCTGCAGATTCATTTTGCATATTCTATTTATGTTTTATGGTGACTGTATATAAATAAATCAGCCCAATGATGACAAGCAGGCCAGTGGTGGTTCTGTGGGAGACATGGAAATCAGGAGGGGGAGACTATAGTATCACATTTTTTTCTCAGCAGAAAGGAAACCTCGTTTATTTCAAGGGTGCTACTTCTGAGTAAAATCCATAAATTGTTTTGTTTTGTTTTGTTTAACCCTGTAAAGGCAGCACACCTAGGGAGTGAATGAAACAATGATCATGAGCAAAATGCTTTAACAGACATAACCCAGTATTCTGCTTTTTCTGCTGCCCTGGGTGGAGCCTCTCCCAAGTCTCAGGTGCAGATGGTCAACATTCCTTCCTCTGTTGCCATAGCAGCAGTGATTAAACATCCTTAGCAATGGTGCTACCTGCAGAGTGCTGAAGCATTGGAGCTGCCTTTGCCTTTTGTGCTCTAAGTTTCTTCAGAAATGCTCAACAGGCTTCCTTTTCCTTTTAATGAAAGCTTAGACTCTGTGGGTCCTGCAGGCATTGAGCCTACAACAATCCAACCCCTTCTACAAATCTGTTTGCAGCCCTGCTTTGGGGGTATTTTAGGATAACTCTAGGCATCCACCTAATTACTTAGTGACCTTGGGGGAGGGGGGCAGATGAGGAACCAGGACCCCAGGGATGTGACAATAATTGAGGGGCCCTGTGGCAATAATAAATATGAACTTTCTGTAAGTTTACCTTTTTAGTTCTAGCTGTTTCGAGAGTGCAGAACTTGCATTCTTCCATAATTGTAACCTGAAGTACCCACAAACTGCAACCTCTGCTACACCGAAGGCTTTGAAGATATCAAGAACAATTGATGCAGTTTCCAGTAGCAGCCATTCCCAACCTGATGCCCTCTTGCCATTTCGGCAGTGGCATAGCGGGGGGGTGCAGGGGGGGCCGCACCGGGCGCAACATCTGGGGGGGGGCGCGCTCGCACTCACAGTGCTAAAATCCACGGGTTAGGGGGCACAAATTACTTGCCTTGCCCCGGGTGCTGACAACCCACGCTACGCCACTGCATTTTGGACTACAATTCCCATCATTTCCCAGCCAGCAAAGGTGATGAAGAGGAAGCAGTTCTGGTTTGAGACGGCTGACCAGCCAGCAAAATCCATTCTAGTCAGTGTGGTGGTGTAGAGGCAGCAAGCATCTCCCACCTTCTAGGACAGTTTTAGTATTATTCTATTATGCAATTTGCATTGTTACAAATGATTAAAAGTATACCCCCAGTGAAAATTCCTTTTTTTAAAAAAGGAGCACTGTGATGATTCACACCTTTGAACCCATTCAGAGCTCACTTCTTTCAGGGAAGCTGTTCAGGAGTGACAGGCAAGGACACTGGCTGGGAAACAGAATACTTCCCACTGTTTCTCCCATCCAGCAGCCACGGTCTTATGTGCAAAGTAGTCATGCCACCCTCTGAACCCTGGGCTATTTGCACAAGTATATGCAGAGCTATCCTGTTAATTCTGCTTTACACGCTATGTGTAATTAGCACTTTTTTTAAAAAAAAAAAAGCATTAAATATGTTAATTTGAGCAGGAAAAAGAGACACTATACTCATGAGAAAATGATAGGTACAAGATGTTCTAGAAAACCTTGGGTACAGCCAGCAACTTGCCCAGGAAAAGCAGCAGGAGAAATAATGTAACACTGCAGCTAGCAAAGATTTGCAGCCGAGATGGAGCCAATCGCTCACTTTTAGAGAAACAATAAAACAGCTCGCAAAGCGCTACTTTGTATTTATATCAGGCATCTGCAAGGGATACATCAGTTTTCCCCAATCTGGTGTCTTCCAGCTGTTTTAGACCTACAATTCTCATTGTTCCCAACCAGCATGGCTGTAGCCCTATTCTTTAGTCATATGGCCTGATGGGAAAATAAAAAATGGTGGAAGCCCTGGTAGACACTAGCGGAGGAAGAGGAGTGCGGGGGGAGCGCCCCGCCCTCGGGACGTGCACCAGCCCCGCCCCATCTGCTCTCCGCCCCCCGGTGCCGGAGCATGAAGCTCCGCCACTGCTGGTAGATATTCTGGTGGATGTACCAGCAGAACGTTCAACGAGTTCAGCTGCTGTGCCAGCAAATGAGCTGGCAAAACACCTGAGAAAGAATGGAGCTGTAAGCAGGACCAGAATTAGCACCAGAGCAAAACCATGCCATTGTTGATGGTGCAACTTTTATTGTTATTATTCATTTCATTTTTTATATATTTTAAAGAAAAAAATCTCAAAGAGGTTTGCAACACATGAAAACGCCAAATAAAAGAACCCAGAGTAAAACAATACTGAAGAAAGTCAGATATGAAGCACAGGCAATGACTGTTTCACACATGTTCAGTATGTGCATGCATGCGCACATCTCCACAACCAGGAAATGGCTGGTGAAATGGGGGGGAGAGAGGGAATGGTAATGGGAACAGGGTGGAGTGGTGGAAGGCCCAAGGCATAGGACACCAAGGGAAAAAATAGAAGAAAAGAAGAGGAAAGAAGGAAAAAGAAGAAAAATATAAGGGACTTCTAAATTTCCATCTGTCAGTTACATAAAAGAAATTATTCACACTAGAATGACATCAAACTGATCTACTTTCTGTTAGGCAATATTCTCCCAATCTTCTGGCCCAAATGTCTCAAATTAATTCATTTTCCTTTTCACCCCAAAAGTCCAAAAGCGGTTCTCTAATTATTGTTATTTAAAAATGTCGGCAATAGTTTTTTTATCCATCTAAATGTATCCTTCAGTTTCCAATGCAGTTTAAGTAATTCTTCAAACAGTAAGGAGGAGAGAGAAAAATTCTAAAAGCTGAGGGTGTTTGATTTATGCAACTGAGCCTGCACCTCATCCAAGACCATCTTGGCTGTTTCTTAGTGCCGACCCAGGTCATGATGCCCGAGTTTTCACAACTGTCACCTGCCATGAACCACCATTGGCAGCAGATATGTTCTCAGCTTATGAAAATATTTTATTCTCTTGTTAATTCTGATTATTTCTGCTGTTAAGACAGTGGGGTTTGTTTTTGTTTTTTTAAGTTTTTCATAATACAAAAAGAGAAAATAAACTAATCTAAATTCTTTTATTCTATGGTTCTGTTCTCTGAATTTTTGAAGCACTTTCGCTTGGTTCCAATAAATTTTGACAATGTCACCTAGCTACAGTGGATATGTTCCACCAGTAGTGGTTACCAATGGCTGTTGCCCATAATGACTGTGTTCTCCGTCAACCACTGGAGGCAGGATTCCTCTGCATGCCGGTAGTTGCTGTCACTCTCAGGTCCTGCTTCTAATTAGCCACTGCAACAGGCTGCTGGGTGTAGATGGACCTTTGAGAGAAATCCTTTATGTAGAAAAAAACACACAATATTTTTGTTTTTCGGTGGGGGTGGACTCTACCTTTTATTATTTAAATTGTCTGTCGTGTGGCAATCACTGCTGGTATAGTAATGACTTTACATTTCCTCCCTTATCTTTACAATAGATAAGATGTTATCCTGCCCATTTCACAGCTGAGTTTGAAGCAGCGATTTCTTTGCTCGGCTGACACTGTGCGTTTTGGAGTCGGACGCTGGCAGAAGCCGGCCCAAAACAGAATCCCCTGGAGGAGCGCGCTTTCCCAGGACACAATCCCCGGGCTTTATAAAAAGCGTCTTGAGCAATCCCGGCCTATAGGGATAGATAGATGCCCAGATGTGTCCGTAGAGGGCGAGAGGCGGCGATCTGAGTGTTCAATCAGAATAGGTTAGCCAGAACCAGGTCCAAGTCGCCCATATAAGACGGGGAGCTTCCTTTGCGCTCCCGCTTCCGTGATGGTTGCCGACTTGGGCAGCTGCACCATCCATGCCCCCCGTGGCCGAACCAGGAACATTTTTTTGTGCGCGCGGGGTGGGGGCTTTCAATCCAGCCAGCTCTATCTTGAATTACAGAAACGCGGGCAAATGAGGATGAATAACTGGGTGGTGGTGGTGAGACTCACCGGTTTTTCGCAGCAACACCATCACCACTAGTGAACAGAGCCTCTCATTTCTGGCTCTTTTCGGGTTGAAAGGGCTCCCCACCCCGAGCAGGAATGGATGCTCGGCGCTGCTGTTGCTGCCTCCTTTCCCCTCCGCAGCCCCACTGCGCGGCCGCGGCAAGGTGCTCCGCAGCGCCCCCACCCGGCGCAAGTGGGAAAGCGGCGGCCAGGAGGCGGAGACTCCAGTTCCCAGCGCCCCAGGCCGGGCAGCCGCAGTCCGAGCCGCCGCTTCTCTTCCAGCCTTGTCAGCAGCGCAGCGCGTCGGGATCGCCGCTGAGCTCGGAGAGGGAGAGAGGGAAAAGAGAAAGACGACCAGCTCAGCATGGCCGGCCGGGCGTGGGTCGGGAGGCTGCGCTGAGCACTCGGGGCCGGGCGTGCTCGCTCGGCGGCTGCGCTTAGCCAGAAAGGGAGAAAGTGACGCTCCTGCTGCTGCTGCTGCTGCGCCCCCCAAGGATGCAGGAGGCGGCGATGGTGCTGGCCGGGGGCTGCCCCCCTCCTTCCCCGCCGCCGCCGCTGCTGCTGCTGCTGCAGTGCTAGAGTCCCCGTCTCCCTCCTCCTCCTCCTCCTCCTCCACCTTCTACCTTGAAGAAGAAGGGCCATGTAACCGCCTCCTCCCGCCTCCCCCAGCCCGGGATAGCCACCGATCTCCCCAGCTCTCCCTCTCCTCCTCCTCTTTCCCGAGCCCGTCGCGGCGCTCTCTGGCCAAGGGCGCAACCATGAAGAAGCAATTCAACCGCATGCGGCAGCTCGCCAACCAGACCGTGGGCAGGTAAGGGAGGAAAGTGGTTTGGGGCTGGGGGGTCCAAGGTAAAAGCACATCGCCTCGGCTTACAACGCCCCTTTCTGCCCCAGCGGACGCTGGTGCGCCAAGGAGCGGTGCGCGGGAGGGTGTGGGTTAGGTACCGAGTGCAAATCATCCCCCTCCCCGTCTCTAAACTCGGTTTGTTTGGAGGGCTGTTTTGGTGAAGCTGCCTCCATTACATTTTTTGGTTTCTATATTCCTTCGGTCACAGCTTGTGCATTCCCCTCCTCCCAATTTCCTATGCTTCTTCCCGCCTCTCTCTCTCTCTCTCTCTCTCTCTCTCTCTCTCGTTTACACACCCGCTGAGAGGCTGCTGTGGTTATATTGGGAAAGAGATCTTCATCCTTTGACTGCTAGCCTATGCTTAGAAAATGGAAGGGCTTCTTTCTGCTACCCCAAAGCCCTTACCTGAGGCTTCAAGGTGCTTCCTATGCTGCCTGGCCTCTGCTAGGCTTGTTCCCCAAGTAGTTTCATTCAGGAAGCTCTTGCTGTATGAAAACTCTGCCAGTTCCCCTCCACTTGTATAGGTTTTATCTTAACCAGCTGCTGACAGGCAGGAGGGACAGGTAAGCAAGCTAACAGAAACCACTGGAAGGCATAAAAAGTCTGGCAAGAGGCAGTAATGGCAGTTAGCAGACTCTGCCTTCTGAGTTAAGACTGTGGTCCTAACCTCACTTAGCTGGGAGTAAGCCCTATTGGTTACAGCTGGACTTAGTTCTGAGTAGACATGGTTAGGCTTGCAGCCTCAAGCTTGCAGAAAAATCTCCCTGGAGAGTCTATAGCTATGGGGTGTCCTTTTCACCTCAGTTATTGCTTATCTCAGAATTTCTATCTCTCTCTGCTCACCTCAGGATTTATTGCTGTTTATGCTAGCGAGAATCAGCTGTTATTGGTTGGGGAGCTGGCCTAGCTGGCTTTCACTCAGCAGCTGTCTTTTGAAGGAAGGAAGGGCCAGTGAACCCTGCTCCTGCATGATAAGGGAGACTTGCTTTTGGATATTGCAAATCTGAGCATCTTTCTTCTGCCCTTGCTGTGGCAGCCAGGATCAGTCTGGACCTGTGAGAGTGCTGTGCAGGCTCTGATGTGCTGGCTGGGCCTTCTGTTCACAGCATTTGCTTGCTTTAATGGGAATGCTTGCTGCAAAACCTTTTGAGAATTATACTAGATAGAGGTTCTCTACCCACCTCCCCAATCTCATTCCTGAATTATGTCCCATTTTTTGGATAGAGGTATGAGGCAGATGGAAGGGTCAGAGGGAGAGGGAGGAGCTATGTGGCTTTCATGGAATGTTATAACACAGGCGGCAAAAATTGTCTGGGTAGAAATCTCGCTGTGCTTTGCAACCTATTTGTTTGATTTCTTTTCTTCTCCTGACAGCCTTAATGGGGGGAACAGGGGATGCGCTGAGAAGCTCTTCCAGTGTTATGTCTGCGGACTGTCCAGATGGGCAGTGCATCATTAATTCGCCCCAATCTATCCAGCTGACATGTGTCCATCTTTGCATCGCTTCCGCTAGCAGCTGTGAGCACTGGCTTTCCCTACAGCCTCCGGGGATGGCTAGCCAAATGGGTCTGCCTCTATCTATGGCTTGCAGTATTAGGGAAGGTTTTTATTCTTCATTTCTCCAGATATTGCAGCCCGGCCCTGTGCTACAGCTCCATTGCTAGCATGCCTTTCTGGTAGTTGACTCAGTCCTTGTTGAGAAATCCAATCACGTCAAACTTGGGTTTAATTGTGGTAGCAGAGGTGGCCCTGCTGTGCAGGCTGCTTTTGATAAGTGTGGTGAAAAAGCTCTTCTGCACAGGCAGCAACAATCCCACCCCCAATTTAGTGGTCCATTTTGAATCCCCAGGAAAAAAATGACTCTGCCTCTGAAACAATGAGGTGGGGGTTGGCTTGATTTCCTTTCTCGGCAATCAGTTGGTGTAAGAAACCAAATGCCTTCTTGGTCAGTGACTTGGCTGTGAAAACAGGCGGCTAGGCTGTTTAGCCGAGGGCATGTGTGCTACTTGATGGGGAGACGGCTTAAGGCATTGGTTCTGCTGTTGCAAAGCCTGTCAATGGGACTGTGGAGCCAACAGGCATAATAGCAGCCAATTTGCTGAACAAATGACCTACATTAGACATTGTAGTGGGAGGTGGCTTGGTTGGGGAGGAAACCGATGGGCATAGATGTAATTGTACGATGTGCAAAGGTAATGTGACAGGCGTCATGTGATGGGTTGAAGCTCTATCTCTTTTGCTTGTTGTCTGAATAAAGGTACCACTTCGACCAGCACTAAAAAAGGGGGGGGGGCATCCATTGTGAGCCAGAAGGATGCACCTAGTTTTCTTGTTAGTTGCATATAATAATATTTGTGTGCACGCAGTTGGTGACCTCAGGCCTAGATGTATTATGCATTTGTGTAGAGTCCTTTGTCTAACTTTCAGCATGAATAGCTGCTTTTAGATAAGCAGCAATTAATTGCCCTGATCCAGCTTATCCACATGAGCCATGCATATTTTGGCTGTCCCCAGTGTGACAACCTCTCTTTAATTTTGGGTGGGGGCGGTGGCCAGGGGGAGGGCAGTTGAGAAGAACAGATATTTGACAGACCTGCTGAAACTTCCAGCCAGCTGATGTGACCAAAAGGTTCTGTTACTGACTATCCCTGGGTTTCAAAACCATGACTCAGATCTTTAAAATCACATAATAGGTTTAGAACCAGTGAGATTATATAAATCCTAGTTCACTTTTGTGCATTTTCCCATTTGTGGGAAACAAATTTGCTCTTTCTGGGAGCTTTTCTGCTGTCAGTGTTAACTTTCACTCCTTCTGTTCCTATTTCTATTAGTAAGCTGTTATTTCTGATTAAGTATCTGTCAGTTCTTAGTCACTTTGGTGCCATTCGCTATAGTTAAACAGGATGCCTCATAGACAATATCCCTTATCTTGTTTTGAGTATGTTTGTGTGCACATGTGGTAACAGATCTTGGGCATTGGCTATGTTGGAGCCTGGCCACATGGCAGCATTGCATGCATAGAGACTGCAATGTCCCTCAGTTACTTTGTTTGGAGTCTGTGAGTTTTATATTTATTTTCCATGGAAATAGGATGTATGATAGATAACCTTATGGCCTTTGTTCTGCTTGGGATTCAAAGATATTGAGAAAGAATTGCTGTTGAGTTCACAAGGCAACTTGGCTTGTGTTGGAGACAGTGAGAGAATTTCAGGTTCAGGTTCGTTTTGCTACCTTTCTACTCAAGGCAGTTTACAAGCTGAAGAAACAACAACATATACAACAAAGATCATACATCATATAACAATGCAATCCAATACAAATAAGCCATAATAAGATATGACTTTAAAATAAACAATTTATATTAATTAATGTAATATTCAACAATCCATTAGCATATAATAATACACAACAGCGTTAACTCTCAAAATATCAGCAAACAATAATTAAGCAGAAATTCACTCTCAACAATTACATTGAATAATTACTAAACTACAATCAATAAAAATAACAGCAAGTCACAATACCAAATACATAAAATGCATTACACAATACAATACATTTTAAAAAATTGACTTGAGCAACTGTTATGAAATTATTTTTGAGAGGCTGAGATGTTTTGTGGTTGTTAGAACACTAGTTTGAATTAGGTGGTCATTAGATGGATAAACCATGCTAGTTTTGCTCTCTGTAATACAGAACAAGAGATAATAAAATCATAGAATGATCAAGTTGGAGGGGATCACAAGGGCCATCTAGTCCAAGCCCCTTGAATGCAGGAATCTTTTACCCAGCGTGGAGCTCATGCTCTACCCACTGAGCTATCCTTTCACTTGGCAAACTTCTGTTGCACTGTATATATAAAGGAAATTTGGTTCCACTCATAATGGTTGGATGGGAGGTTGCTGGAGCCAGCGATTGCAGACCTAGAAGGGAACAGTTGTGGGGAGGATGTCATTAGAGGCCTCAGTCTTGCAAAAAGTGTCCATCTTCAAATTATATTCAGACTTTGGTGTTCAAGGTGGCAGTATATACAGGCTCTTTTTCATTAAGGCTCTGAAGTGGAGGCAGAAAATGCAGCAGAAAGTGGAATTGCTTATGGCTTCCTATTGTACTCTATTCCATCCCTGTGCATGTCCTCTGTGGCAAACGGAATGGGTTCTTTCCATTTCTCTACTGCATTCTGATGCCTCATATGGAAAATGAGGTTGCTGGGTGCTGCCCATGATGACAATAAGCTAGAGAGGAAAGGGCTTCCCCTTGCACCTCTTCATTTACATAGTGCGGTGGCCTTTGTTCCCAGGAAGCACTGAGAGGGATAGGGAGCCTGGCCTTCTAGATGTTCTTCGCCGCAGCCAGCATAGCCAGTGATGAAGGATGATGGGAGCTATAGGTCAAACAGTATCTTGAGAGCCATAGATTCCCCATCTCTGATGTAGGGTGTGGATGTGGTTTATGGAGTCTCCTTAGATCTTAACAAACCTTGCTATCTTGCATGACTGCCATTGCCTGGTGACAGTTCATCCTTTCCTCACTTTCTCGGTTGGGGGGTGTTCATCCATCTTATTTTCCTTTATATTCAAATTTCAGGATAAAATGAGGGAGGAGACACAAGGGTGTGACAACAGCACATCTTGCAGGCCTCTGGTACCACTGAGAAGATCTCCTTTTCCCTTCCTTTGCCTCCATGTATTACCTGCTTCAGGAAAGCCTCCAACACCATATGCTGTAACACATGCTCTAGCTGTGCACTGAGTGGACATCTCCACTGAGCTGTGAAATAAAGGAGGCACTGGGTGATTATTTTTTTCCTTTGCATTCTAACCAGCTTGGATCTGAGGCTTCTGCTTCCTTGACCATCACAAAAATCTATAAGAACTATGGCCCATGCCTAGCATCCTCTTCTCACAGTGGTTGACCAGATGCTTGTGGAAAGCCAGCAAGCAGGATTCATGCACAAGAACACTCTGCCTTCCTGTGGCTTCCAGCAACTGGTATTAAGAAGCATTGCAAATAGCCATCGATAGCCGTCTCTTTCATCATACCAGGTTGCCAAGGGAACCTTCCTTTAACAAGGGTGAGCCAAGGCAATCTTTCTCTGTTAGACACACACACACACACACACACACACACACACACACAAACTTTCCTGGATTGGCAGAGTAGATACTGTTTTCCCCCCTCTTGCATTTCCTTAGAACTTCCTTCTTTGATTGGACAGATTAAGGCTGTCACTTGCTCTGCAAAAAAGAGATGGAGAGATGAAGGCAGAGGAGACCATGTTAAGTTAATTTGCATCCTTTCAGCTATGTGTGTTCCAACCCTCTCCCCTTCCACAAGTTCATCCTTCTGGAAGGATGGTGTTCCTCCCTCCCTCTGCCAGAGTATAAGAGCAGTAATGGCTAATCTGCATTGCAATCTCTGCCTCTGCCTGTCAGATCTTGACCTTTTCTGTATAAAACAGAGGTGAAAAGCATAATAAACAACTTCCTGGCAATTTACTGTGGATAGCTTTTCTATCAAACTCCTTTTTTTTAGTGGTATGAAGCTGGTTTCAATCCAGATGCAGCAGAAACCCTGGTTAGTCTTAGTGGGTGAGGTGGGTGTTTGCTTTGGAGAAGAACTGGGACAAAAGGAGTCCCACAGACCACAGTTAATTCCTTATTGGGCTCTTTCATATGAGCGTACAGAATTCAGGTTGGAGTATTTGTCCACTTAGTCCTGTAGTGTCTACTCTGACTAGCAGAGTTTAGCTTCTCAAGAAAGATGTTTCACATCACGTGATCCTTCTAACTGGAGAGGCCATGCATGCAAAATGTGTGCTCCGTGACTGAACTATGGTCCCTGCTCCTTTTCTAACATTTGCATTAGCCTTCTGAACAGGGTTATGGAAGTGGATCCAGCCAGCGGGCCAGCTTATTGAGTTCCCCCACCCTTGGCAGGCTGTTTTGATTGGTGGGTGGAGCCTAATGACCTGTCAGTCATAGTGATGCCAGGTGATCCATGCCACAAACCAAGCCCAGCCAAGCGAGCCTGGAAGTTACCACCAATCAGCTAACTGGCACAATCTTCAAGCTCTACTCCCTGCAGGGGTCAGCTATACTATTGAGTTCCAGAACTTTATGGCATAGCCAATCCCAGTTGCCTTGCTCTGGCCACTGACAGCTACACTGGCAACCTCACCTCCACTTGCCCCATATCTGCCATCATACATATGGGTGGGTGTGCTTTGAGGAAAGTGGCCTCACAAGCCAAACAGAGACTTGTGCCAGCCCTAATTAGACCCAAGGGTCCCAGTTCCCACTGGCAGCTTTAGAGTTTGTATGCCTCTGGCTGGCATATGTTGGAGATTAACAAATAGCTGTATCAATCTCAGTACCATTCCCCATTTATGAATTTCTCAGTGTCATCTGACTGGCCTTTGTGGACTGACAGCAGGCAGAGGCACATGGACCGTTGATCTGACCCAACATGGCAATTCTTAATGTCTATGACATCCCCCCCTCTCCTTCAAACATTCCCGGGGGGGGGGGGGTTAGCCCTGTTCATCTCTTGTAGCAACCTTAGACAATAGCAATTTTTAAACGGCACAAATTTTCATGGACCGCAGGCCACTTCTTTGGATGCATGGCTGTTATCCTGGATTACAGGTACACACATAATTCTTTGTAAGGCTGGATGGAAGAGGAATTGTAAATGGTGAGGTCAGAAGGAAATGGAATGCAGGAGTTACCAACAATGATAACTGCATTATTAATGGTGGCTTCTCTCTCTCTCTCTCTCTCTCTCTCTCTCTCTCTCTCTCTCTCTCTCTCACACACACACACACTCACACACAAAAAATAACACAGCCATCCTGGCATTGGTAAGCTGATTAACACATGCAGCATGGCTAGAACGGATTGTGTCAATGATACAATCCAATTGGATGCCTTCTGAGGTCTGTCACTTGTGGTGGTGCATTGAAAGCAGGTATGGGCAATAAGCAAGGTTGGCTGCCGGTTCAGGAAGAGAGCAATATTCTCGCTCCCTCTCTCCGGCTCCCCTCTCCCCTTGAAACACACCATATGCAGGTTTAAAGCCTACACTACTATGACTCTAAGCAAAGATTAGATTCCACTGAAACTTGGGAAGCATTTCGTCTTCCTCGATTCCTACATTTCTCTGTTTCATTTACTAAGACTCCAGGCAATAAAATGCTGAAACTGCATGCTAAAGGAAAACCAAAAGGAGATGTAGATGACAGAGGAAATGGGCTATTAGGGGATGGTTCAGATGGTTGGAAAGGAGCTTTGTGCAGCAGAGAGGCCCCCTCCACTCCTTTGAGCAGGTGGTTGCCCAAAGACCACGCCATCAAATAAATTACCTGGTAACATTCCTGCATGCACCAACTATATTCTTGAAGAGCTTTCAGCCATGATGGTGGTTCACATGCAGAATGTCCTGTGTGTTTGGAGCAGGGACTGAGATACTAGGCACCAGCACTGGGCAGAAATGTTTTGTGCATGCACAACACTTAGGTGTAGGAGAAATCATGAAAACCTCATGTAGGTATTTGTGTGTGCCACATACAGCTCTTGCACCATGTATGTGTAAATGCATGCTGAAGAGCCACAGCTAGTCACAAATTCCTAAATGCATGAATGTGCATTGGATTAGATGCATGTTTATGCAGCTTGTGCAATGATCAACCACGTGACTTTCCTGTTGCTGTTATTTCCTCCTTTTTATATGCTTGAAGCAGTCCAGCCCCTCAGTTGCGTCCAAAGTACAACTTTCCAGCTTAAGTGTTAGGGCTTGTTGCTGCCCTGGGCTCCTTTGGGAGGAAAGGCAGGAAATGGACTGAATAAGTAATTGGCAAGATAGAGCTGGGTTTGAGTTTTTAAACCCTAAGCTACTACTTGGGGTTTGTAACCAATAAGAAGCAGGCCATTCAGGAATTCAAAATTGGTCATGAAATGATATAATATGTGTGAAATGATATGCATGCCCTTACCCCAAACAGCATACATTTGATTACTTCCATTTGCCTGGCTCTTAAGGCTTTCTGCTTGCAGCAATGCATTTTAAAAGCAAAAATAGTCAATTAAAAAGCAATAAATAAATGACCAGTTAAAACATACATCACCATCCTTTGTCAAACCTTTGCCAGTTGGCTTAACTCCTGCTGTCGAAAGCTGTCTCCTAATATCAGAGTCTTGCAATGTGTTCAGAAGATGCACAGACTCAATCTTAGCCAAATCTCCAAGGGGGGGGGAGTTATGGAACAGCTTCTGTTAGAAAACCTTTTCCCCCTACATGGAGTACAGGAATATAGGAAGCTGCCTTCTACCAAGAACTGATCCATCTAGCTCAGTACTGACTGGCAGTGCCCCTACAGGATTTCAGACAGAAGTCGTTCTCTGCAGTTTGCCTGGCCAAAAAACTCACACCCAGAATGTATGCGAAGGGTCATTGTGGGTCACAGTCTGTAGCATTCATGTGAATTCCTTTAGGGTTAGGATCTTTTCTGTTTCTTAATTTTATAGGGTATGGTGTTGCCGTAAATAGCATTTTTTAATACCATAAAGCAGAATTTAATTAGTGATCCCATTGATGACCTTCTTTCACATGCACTTCGGGAGGACATGGGATGCAGCAAAGGACATTTAGCTCCCTGGAAAAGAATTCAATATTTTGACTGATTCTGGTGATGTAGGTTAATCAGTGTGTGTGTGTCCTGGTCTGCATCATGCCATCTGAGCAAGTCAAGTGTTTAGCAGAAATCACAAGGAGCATTTTCTTAATTTTGTTATGACTTCACTGTTTGTTTAATATTACATTTATAACACACTTTTTCTCTAGTGAGCACCAGTAGCCCCTTTTATCTTCACAGCAACCCTACCAGGTAGGTCATTCTCAGAGATAGTGGTGGTTGGCCCAAGATTGCCCAGAGAGGCTCTATGATTCTTTTTTCTCCAATTAGTCTCTTCATTAATGCTGCCAGATCTTCTTGTTTTCATACAGCAGAAAATAAAATTCATGCTCCTAATGGCAGCTGAGCAGCTGAAAAGCTCTCCTTGAGATGAGAAAGGAAACCCTGGAGCAGAATTTAACTGTTCCACAGGTTGAGCCTGCATTACACAGGTTCCCAAGGTCATCTGGGTGTAAAAAGGGCACACCATAATAACCTTCAGCCCAGACTTCCAAACAGAGGCTCTGTGTCACTTAGGGCTGCTTCTGCAACTTGCCAGAGTGATTGTGCATCTATGTGCACACAGGCAAAGTTATGAGAGCTTGTTTTGAAGCTGGACTTGACTGTATTTTCCCGGGTAACTTTTTACAGACAGCATGCGAGTTCTGGTACTGGACACCATTTAAATATATGCTGCTACACATAGTGGTGGGTGGCAGTTGGAGGGGGGGAGAGAGAATGAATCATTTACCTACTGAACAGCTTAATTTGGAGGCTATGTATTTTATATAAAGCGTTGCTGCCTCAATTGCACTGCTTTCTTTCCTCCTCGTACTCTGGTATCTCCTTCAGCTGAGATTCCTGCATTGCAGGGAGTTGGAGCAGATTGCCCTCAGAATCCCTTCCAACTCTATAATTCTGTTATTCTATGATTAAGACTCCTCCCCCCCTTATTTATCTATTAGGAAAAGTGTTCTGATCATACCAATTTCATCGTCGGAGATGGCTGGAATCGGCTTTGTCTAACAAGGAGGAAGTATAAATTAATTCAGCCAGATCCTCTTCCATATTGCAACTTGCTTGTGAATTTCTCATATTATGAACATTTATTAGAGTAATTAGTCTTGGGGAATAAGTAGTTGGGCTTTTTCCAGCTGTGAGAATCAGTATAAATGTGTTTGAGAAGTAAGGGCTTCTTCTTATATAGCCCCCCTTTTTTTCCAAAATGAAGATGACAAATCAAATGATCAAATATTAATGGCTAAATGTGATGAGGATTTTGCTTTTGGATTTGAATATAAGACACACAAGCACTTTCTGCCTGCCTTGGGGAAATGGGAAACACAGTTGCAGTAAGCATGTACAAATTAGCAGCTGTTTTAGAGTATGTAGACAGGGAGTAAACAAGAACCCCTCAGGGATACTTCCAGGCAAAGAGCTTTTCCCAGAAATTGCAACAGGGAAACCTGCCCTAACTTTGGAGGGAACTCCTGCAGTTCACTCGCAATTCTGACAGCCATCTGAATCAGCTTCTCCCCGTCACCATCCTCCATCTGTTGACCCCTGATATTTTAGGACTCCAGCTCCCATTAGTTATAGCCAGAATGGCCTGTGGTCAGAGATGGTGAGAGTCCAACCACATCTGGAAGGCACCAGGTTGGGGAAGAGGCATGGAGTGGTGAGAGGTCAAGTCCATTGCTGCTTGGTAGCTGTCTTCCAAGGAACTAGATCAACCTTGTCCAATCTGGTGCCCTCCAGATACTTTGGATCATCCCTGATCACTGGTCAATCTGGCTGGTCCAAAACATCTAGGAAGCATCAAGCTGGGAAAGACTCAACTGCATGGATCAATGGCCTCCATCAGCCCTTTTCATGTGCTGTTGCTGTCTGTGTTGCAGACAGCACATCTGCCACAGCTTTGAGGAAGACTAAAGAAACAGGCAACCGCTACACAACACATCAAGCCAACAGCTTGTTGGAACATGAGGCTGGTCCGTACTTTGTATCTGAGTCTGCGGTTGCACAGTAGAGGTGTTTTGTGACATGCCAAGCAAGGCTCTTTGCCAAGGAGCCTCCGATGTGTGGACTGAGTATAGAAAAGGTTCTGCGAGGAACCTGATTTCATAGCACCTACATGTTGCACCAAATGAGGACAACTTGCAGCCCTTGGCCATTAGCTGCTGAGCCCACCAAGCCCTAGGAGAGACCTTTCCAATCCCCTGCTGCCCAGTTTATCAGCCATCAGCTGGGTGCTGAGGAGAACATTACTGTTCCTGTGCTGTGGGCACAGCAATCTCTGCTGCCCAGGGATTGCTGAGGAATGAAGGTTTCATACTCCCCCCACCACACACACACATCAACCCTGATTCAGCCTAAGTGAGGGGGCAGAGAAGGGAAGATATATGTTGAAAGAGGAAGGTGAATAGTACTAGACACAACCACTGCTGCATGTGGTTCTTGGGAACAAAAAGCCTGCCTCAAAATCCAGCAAGCAGAGGATGGAGAGGAAATGTTGGCCAGATAGGGGTGGGTGGCTGATGTGGCCAGAGAAAAAACAGGGGTCAGAACTGTGATTTGCTCATCCTTCCTGCTGACCAGGAGAGCACACTTCAATGTGACTAGCCCCAGTTCTCAATTTAATGTCATCCGATTGG
The DNA here is from genome assembly GCF_964234715.1 of Podarcis melisellensis. Taxonomy (NCBI): domain Eukaryota; kingdom Metazoa; phylum Chordata; class Lepidosauria; order Squamata; family Lacertidae; genus Podarcis; species Podarcis melisellensis. The sequence continues at coordinate 39,425,161 of NC_138529.1, forward strand.
CACAGAGTGAAGTTCAGGACCCTTATGCCCACCCTGGGTAATGCCGTGTGCCAGGGCAGCTTTGTCCCCTTCGACTCTCCCCACCCCCACCCACCTCCTCTTTATTTTTCGTCTGTGCAAGCAAGTTCATTCCATTCATCACATGAGCAGCACTGCAGATATTAATTTAATGTCACACGTGGCTGCAAATAAAAAATAAAAAAATATGGCTCTAGACCCACAGGAGTTTCCTTGGCAAATGCGGCATACATCGAAGAGTGGAGAGGCGCTCCTTTAAATAAATCATCCACTTCAATAATTGATGTGAGGAAACCATGGTGAAAACTTTGTGCAGGGAGCTGGAGGCAGAGAGGAGAGGCCTGCAAATGGGCCTTTCTTTATGGTGACAATAACAGAAGCAGGTGGGACCTGGTTCGTATTAGAAGGGCTGTGTTGAGAAGATGCAAGTTCAGCCCTTTGGGAGGTCCATACTTCTGGGGAGATATTGGATATGGTCAATGATGATATAAATGAGTTTTCTGAGAAGCTGTTAATTTAATGCTTCCTTCCCCAAAGGCAGTTTAAAGGCTTTTGGACCCGACGTCTGAAATGAGAATAGCTGGCTCCCTCGTATGGGTGGGGGAATTGAGATCCATTTTGTTTGCATTGGTTCTGTGTCTTTCCTTGAGAATGAAGTTGTTAATAAATAAAAAAAAATCTGCCAGAAGTATGACAACAAGAGTCCCACTAGTAATAACCAAGTGTACTTGCACGTACAGAAATTAATGTCCATGCTGGTATATATAATGCCAGTGGCAGTCATCTTATTCTTATTATTTATAGAACACCATCAAAGTGCATAGTGTTCTACAGAGCAATACAAACAAAAAGGGAGATCGTTACCCAAAGTAGCCTGCAATCTAAAGATTGACGGTGAGGGAGACAATAAACAGGGAAGGGGAAGGGAGGGAGGCAAGGTGGAAGAGACCAGAATAAGGAGGGAGGGATGTGAATGGAGGCACAGGGTGGAATCCAACATGGCACTGAGGTCAACGTTCTGTCAGCCCAATGATTTTATTAGGAGGAGGACTCATTAGTAGAAGACATGTGCATGAGCCTCTGCTTTTTCAGCGGAGGACTAGGGGCTTATCAGTTGAAGTATTCAATGGAAAAGGTGAAGTCTGAGAAGGGAATTTGAAGGAAGGTGGAGGCAAGAGGCTGTTCAGCAGCAGAGGTGTTCTGGGAATGAGTTCCTGGCTAGACAGAACCAAGTTGGGCTGCACCCAGGTGCACAAGTATCTTACTGTCAAGGGATCAAGCCAATGCTTTTCCTTGGGCAGCTTGCCCAAGGGGAAGGCATTGCCCCTGCCTAGAGCAGTGCTCCATAGTCAGGCTTTAAGGGGGTGCAGAGATGATATGTGTGAGCTTCTATTACTGAGCATATTGCAGCAACTTAGATGCGGGGAAGTCCCTGGGTAAACTGGTTGCCTGAGACTCCTAATGTGCAAGGGATGCCCTGTACTTCACAGTATCAGAATTCCTTTGATGACAGCCCCTTGTTGACATGTGATGTTTGAAGACTGCAGTAGAAGGACTTTTACCTCTTGCTGACTTGGCACTTCTCTCTTTGATTCTGTGAAAAGCAGGAGGAGAGTTATGAGGTCCAGTCGTACCTTGGAAGTCGAACAGAATCTGTTCCGGAAGTCTGTTCAACTTCCAAAATCTTAGGAACCCAAAGGATGGCTTCTGATTGGCTGCAGGAAGCTCCTGCAGCCAATCCGAAGCTGCGGAAGCCCCATTGGACATTCGGCTTCCAAAAATAGTTTGCAAACCGGAACAGTCACTTCTGAGTTTGCGGCATTTGAGAGCCAAAACATTTGGGAACTAAGCTGTTCCAAAACCAGGGTACAACTGTACTTTGGAAAAGTGATGTGGCAGGGAAGGATTTGTGCCAATGCCATTCCAGCCCCATGATTATGGCTTCAGCAGAGTTGCACCAGTGATCACCTCAGCCTTTTCTCTGGATCTCTGGCTTGTTGCTTAGGTCCTTGTTTCAGCTTCAGCCTGAAGCAGTCATTTGCTGCACATCCCATGGAGTTCTTGTGAAGCAGCATGGAATCAATCTTGCTACCTCAGGAAAATTGCCTTCTCTCTTACTGTGGACATTTTTCAGGGCACACTGAGTTGAGTATGTGCCATATGCCAGACATTGGGCTGGCGCAAGTAGAAACAGAGCATAGCACTTTGAGGAAAGATTTTTGTGAATTCTGTTCCTCTTGAAGCTTATAAGAGAAAACAATATACCTCTAAGGACGTGCAGATATGCCTCTGTTGGTGGGTGTGGGAACCACATGCCTAGGTGCTGAATGTGGCCCTCAATATCTCTCTGCTTGGCCCTCAGAGATCTCTCCAGACATGTGCCCTCCCTAGACCACACTCCTCACAACTGCTGCTCTGCAATTTCCTTAAGTGCTTCTGCCTAGCTGGAATATGGTTGTGAACTGTGATTAAGCCTCTTTGTTTGCCTGGATGGAGAGACGTGAGTGTATTTATGTGAGAAAACTCCAGCTTTTGTATGGCTGGAGTCTAGACTACTGTGCAAAAGTAAGAATCACATCTGGTGCTGTTCCCCCTGTTTTTTGCATTGGGACCCACCTACCACTTGCATGTGGCCCCCAGAAGGCAATGTGGCCCTCAGGCTGAAAAAGGTGCCCCAGTCCTGGTCTCAGACCAGTTGCTGCCTGACATAAGTAGCATGCAGGCCTGGAAGCCTGTCTTTGCCCTGTTGCCTCTTGTTACATTTTATTTATTTCTTGGATAACCCCTCCTTGTTTCCCATTATTCCATCCTTTGTTGCTTTCTTGCACATTTTGTAACATGCACTGAGATTGCAAGGGAGTCGCTGGGGAATTGAGTAATGCATTAATGAGCTAACAGATTTTCCAGAAGATGCCTGAAAAGTGAGCCCACAATTGGCAAATCCACTTAGGGTGAAGTGCAAGCTGCCCCACTTTTCCCAGCATGTCCTGGGGAGAACAGCTGGCGCTCTCATTTCTGGAGCTGGAGCTTTTTCTTTCTTTCTTTCTTTCTAGTATTTCTTAACAGAGAGTGGATGTGCTTCTTGAGCCCCGGGGAATGTCATGTTCCAGAAACAAAAGAGTGTGTTTTGCATTCTTTCCATCTATTCGGTGCCTGCCTGAAATTTGCCCCCTCATCTGCTCAGCTTTTCAAGCTCTGCCTTCCTCTTGTATCCAAAGGCTGCTGTGAGTATTTTGAGGCAATGTCAACAATTATCCAAAACAATGGATTCATTTCCAAAGCATTTTGGGCACCCAGCAATCTTAATTTCCTTACCTGGAGTCTATGTGGGACTTTGGACTAGACAGTGGTTTTTGATTGGCTGATTGGCATGCACTGCACTTTACATATCTTTAACCAACTCTGCCCCGAGGACCTGGTGACTATATCAGAATCTAAACCAGGTCTATAGTACAGAATGGAATGAACCATGCCAAATGTAAAACTGTCCAGCAATGCCTGTAGCCTGGACAGTAAAAGCTGGCCCATATAGAAAGATGCTAAAGTGCTTTGACTCAATTCTGAGAAAACAGAGTAGTTGCCAAGAACAGAAACATAAAAAGCTTCCTTATGCCAGGTGAAACTATTGGTCCATCTAGGTCAGAGTATTATCTATGCTGACTTGCATTTCTCTATGGGTTTCAGGCAGGGTTCTTTCTCAGCCACAGCTGGAGATGCTGGGACTTTCTACATGCTCTAAATCCCCCAGAATGCTGTTCTGTTTGGTTTCATCCCAGTGTCTTGATAAGAAAATTAGGTAGAGATGAGAAGGTACACTTAGACTACAGTCCTTCACACATTGTAAAGGTAAAGGGACCCCTGACCATTAGGTCCAGTCGTGACCGACCCTGGGGTTGGCCACATGAGCCGGCGTACAGCTTCCGGGTCATGTGGCCAGCATGACGAAACTGCTTCTCGAGAACCAGAGCAGTGCACGGAACGCTGTTTACCTTCCCGCTGGAGCGGTACCTATTTATCTACTTGCACTTTGACATGCTTTCGAACTGCTAGGTTGGCAGGAGCAGAGACTAAGCAACGGGAGCTCACCCGGTCGCGGGGATTTGAACCACCGACCTTCTGATCGGCAAGTCCCAGGCTCTGTGGTTTAACCCACAGCGCCAACCGCATCCCTCTTCACACATTGAAGGCGTAGTAAAACCAGTGGCCTGCTCCATGGTTTTAGCCTTGAATTTTGGGAGGGAAGAGAAGCAACAGCAGAAATGAAACACCAGGGACTGAGCTGTCCTCAGCCAGTTCTGCTTGCCTGTAACAATGAGAACTACAGATCATGCCCAGAATTCCAGCAAATTCTTCTCTCTGGTTCAAATTAGTAGCTGAATCTCATCCAATTAGATTCCTCCCCGCCCCCAAAGTACCAGGCAGATGTGTTCTTACAATAGGACATTTCCAGCCTTTCCGAGTTGCTAGCCCTTATGGCTGCAGAAGGGCTAGAAACCGTACTGAAATCCCAGAAGCCAGAGGGATGGCTTAATAACAATGCACAGTGTGGTGTAGTGGTTAAGAGCGGTAGTCTCGTAATCTGGGGAACCGGTTCGCGTCTCCGCTCCTCCACATGCAGCTGCTGGGTGACCTTGGGCTAGTCACACTTCTCTGAAGTCTCTCAGCCCCACTCACCTCACAGAGTGTTTGTTGTGGGGGAGGAAGGGAAAGGAGAATGTTAGCCACTTTGAGACGCCTTAAAGGGAGTGAAAGGCGGGATATCAAATCCAAACTCCTCTTCTTCTTCACAATTAAAAACCCAGCAATCAATTTCTGAACAAATGATGCAAAATGAGGGAGCACATAGTTTAGTTATAGAGGTTGCACAATTTGGGGTTTTCTTGGGGCAGAATTGGAATGGCTGTGGCACAGAATTATAATTTTTGTTCAGCATGGAATATCCGTAGTCTTGCCTGTTCAGGAGTTTGGCAGCATCAAGCTTAGAGATGGAGGAGCAATGCTCCTAGAATTTTCTTTGTGGGGAAAAAAATCCTTCCTGATCCTGTTCTGCATAAAAAATTAAATGTACCGCTACATCCAGCTACATCCCTGTCAGAGCTTTGCTGGCAATGTGCATGCAGAGTTGCTGCCGCTGGGGACAAAAGCAGCAATTTATGACTGCGATGTATATTTCATGTGGCTTTAGTGCTTTTCCTAGTAAGAGGCACACTACACAAGGAAAAACTTGAGTGCTAAAACATTTTCTTGCGTCAGAGGAGCAGGCTTCAGCCAGCCAATCTGAGCCAGAAAGCCCTACAATGTTTGTTCAATACTCTAGCTGCTGTGTTTACTACTCAGTTTTAGAAATCAGAAATGTCAGAGCCGCCATCTTCACTGCCTTGCCCAGCAGCGGCTTTCCCTCGTTGTTTCAGGGGTTAAAAGCTTTTGTAATGACAACTAAAAAAATAAATAAAATGGGTCTGCTAGGCAGGATTATCCTTGCCCCTGGTGGCTTGTTACTGCTCCAAAGATGGATGAGTGTGCAGTCTTTCACTGTAATATGTATCCCAGCTTGTGGGATGGGGAACAAGAATCTTTGCTGCCTTCCTTCTATTGTTGCCTAGTAATTTTATTCCTCTAAATGTCACAGGAACTTCCTCTTCTGTTACAGCCCTCAGCATTTGTCCACTGGAAAATGATAAATATTAATCAGAGAATTATAGAGTTGGAAGCGATCCCAAGGGTCATCTACTGAAGTTTGGGTGAGTGGAAGGGAGCCCAGGAAAAGATGCAATATTTTGTTCTAATGAGGGTTCTCTCAGGCTGCAATCCTAGACAGGCTCACTTGGGATAAAGTTTTATTGGACATGCTGTGACTTGCAGAGGATTGTACCAGGTGTGGATAATTTGTGGCACTCTGGATATTGGTCTACAACTGCCTTTGTGGCTGACCACAAGTTATGCTGGCTGGGACTGAGGGGAGTTGTGGCCTTCCAAATGCTGCTGTACTGCAAGTTCCCCATCCCTTCTCAGTACCAATGATGACTTCTGCAGGTGGAGTTCAGAAGAGAGAACACAGTCTGGAACACTGGTGTTCTTGGGAACTGGTTTCCTCAAATAAGCTTTGGTTGCAGAGTTAACCAGCACTTGCATATGGATATTGCATTTAGCTGTATTTGGTCCCCAACTGAGAGTCCAGAGGGAAGTTTGTTTGTTTGTTTTAACCTGCTGCTGTTTTGTTTTTTTGTGGGGTTTTTTTAAACTATTGTTATGGCATTAGTAGATACAAACACATGCCAGGAGGCTGTGGAACTTTAAAACCACAATATGCAGTAAACTCAGTCTGTGGGTTGGCTGGAGATGCGTTAACGGTATAAGTGGGAAAACACACATAAGACACCAGGAAGCACCCAGCCAATGAGCCACCCAAAAGAGAGACAATGTCTCAAGATTCTGATGAGTTTTTATTATTAGTTAAATAGCCTTCTACAGAGGCTTTCTACCAGAGACAGTATATGTATAATATATTTATCTGTCTCTGATAGAGAGCCACTGTAGAAGGCCTTTTGGCTGAAATGCCTAGGGCTATTAATAGAAATTGATCAGTGTCTGGAGACACTGCCTCTCTTTTTAGCATAACTGTATATAAGTTCCATGTCTGCTTGCCTGCTGCCCTGGAACCTCTGCCCTTGTTAAAACTGTGCTTGCCTGTTAATGGGTTTGTGACTGCAATGAAGCCATTGGGGGGTCAGCTGGATATCCATCAGACGCCTTTCTTAGGCTTCTCCATCAGGCGTTTCCAAACTGTAGCCCATGAGCTTCACTCAGGTCATCTGCAGCACATCTGTGGATTTGTGGCAAAAGAAGGCATTGAATATTCATATTGATTTTTAATAGGCATTTTTGTTGCTTCTTCTGATGATTGTACTACATTTGGAATTCTGTGGAATTCAATCTGTTACAGCGATGAAATACAATATGTAAGTAATAAAAGAAGCAATAAACATACAATTAATAATCATGCAGCAGCCACAGCAGATAGAAAAATGATTATGTACACCAAGCAAGTTTCAAGAGCCCCATGGGCAAAAAAATAAATAAATTTGGGAACCACTGTTTTACAGAGTCTGTGGCCTTGACCTAAGAATGTTTATGCATTATACTTATATGCTACCTTTTCTGGGAGAAGCTAAGATAGTAGTGATTGGACAAAGGTTACCTCAGCTCCATGGCTGACTGGGGATTTCAACCTGAATCTCCCCAGTCATAGCCTCTCTCATGACTGGCTCTATGGTTGTACCTCATTCTGTGCCTAGGATCCTCCATTCAATCATTCTCACTATTTTCCCTCCATGCTAAGTTGCCACCAGCTAACAAAACAGCTGCCTAGTCTTCCTTCCCATATGCCCAGCAGTGTGTGTTGGATGCACACTAGTGACTAACATACCAAAAGGGTAGGCCATCCTAGTTTTATGCTTGGGTCATCTGTTGTAGTAGTGTGGTGACCATCCTGGAGCATATTCTTCCTTGGAAGTTCATATAAGGCTGCATGGCTTATTTGCTATTGCTCAATATATTTTGAACCTGGTCTCTTTTCTTACCAGCTGAACTGCTGATAAATTGAGCAAACCCGAGCAAATGGCTCAGCTTCTCAGCTTCTCTCTGAAGCTGTTTTCTCTCTTCTCTACTCAGCCTTCCCTCCCCCCCCCTTGCCTCTTCAAAGTATGCAGCTCCCCTCAAATTGGGAATGTGTTTGGCTGAGAACATTTAGCTGAGTTCTGCGTCCTTAGATTTATTCTCTCCCATCCGCGGCTGAAGAAACATAATCTTCCTCCATGCTGTTCTGTCCCCCGTCTTTACCAAGTCATCAACCGCCTGCCTCCTCTTCTCCCCACCCACTGCCTTAAGGTCACGAACCTTTTCATTCCTGAAATATTTGATTTTAAGTCTTCAGATTTTAAATATCTCATGAGAATCTGTGAGGGGGAGGGATTACAGTGCAGGCGAAGGATGATTCAGCTCAACAATGTAGCTGTGGTCAGGTTTTACTGCTCTCGTGTGGTGTCTAGGATTCAAGAGTTGCCATGGCGTTTCTGATTCTCAGAACCATGGGGAACTGCTCTGGTAGGCCTGAACTCTGTGACTGACTTTGAGCAATTGCCCTCTCTTAAAGCACCATTTGTGTAGTTTTGACCCTGACTAGCCTCTTGGCTCTATACCAGTATACCCAGTTCCTTCATCTTTTCCTCACAGGAATTGTTTTCTATACCCCAGACCATCTTTGTTGCTCTCCTCTTAACCTGTTTCTCTTCCACTAAACCTTTTCAAAATTGTGGTGATCAGAACTGGACACAAGGAGAATAGTGTGCACTTGGAAATTCAGAAGGCAAACAGCACAATTCGCTTTTGTGGCCTGAAGAAGTCAGGATTTTAAGGTTCCCTCATGCAGGGAACTATAGCACTTGGTGGAGTAGAGCGAGAAGAAATCCTAGATATTTTGTTGTTTCCTGTTTGGTATTTGTATATGTGCTTAAAACTAATAAAACAGAATTACCTAGAGAGAGATTCAGGTAAAGAGAGAAACGGGAGAGAGGGAGATGGTATCATAAATGACTTAAAAGAGCACCTCTCCCAATATCTACCAGCCCAAGCCTTTAGGTCTTTGTGGGGAGACCCACCCTGCAGTCCCACCAGCAGGTATAGCTCACTGTGTATTGATGGAGCCTTCTTCTATGGCACCCCAGCTGTGTAATACCATCCCTATAAAGATGCAGGTGGTCCTTGGGCAGACTTTTCAGCATCAGTTGAAGATGCACCTGTTCCTTAAAGCCTTTGGAGAGCCAATATTATCTGGCGTACAACAGTTACTACGTATTCTGTTTACTTCTCTATTGAAGATTACTTATAGTAGCAAGATTTCCATATGATCTTTTTATGCTTTAATAATTGTTGTGTGATACCTTGTATCTCGTCTGATTACTTTGCAAGTCACTTGCAAGTCACATGGGATGAAGGGTAGTTCCGAAATGAAATAAATAAATAATGAATGAATGAATGAATGAATGGTGGTGGTTTAACATCAACTGTGTCCAGATCTGATACCAGAAGCATGACTTTCATACTGTTTTGTGAAGAGCCATTATTTTGCACCTTCACAGTACCCTGTCCAAGGTGCTGACAAATGGACCACCTTGTTTATACTGGACCCTGCAGTACTTGCCATCACTTCTGTTTTACCTGCTGTGACCTGAACCTGTCTTGAACTCACCTTACTAGATGTGACTCTGCCTTATCTGTTGTTATGCTGCTCATCCAGTAAGTGCCACTGTGCCATTATCACTCAGATACTGTGCACACCCTAAGTTAGCTGTGCAAATGCGAGACTGAGGGCATGAATATCCAGATGTAGACCTTTCAGAATGTGTGCTTTCAAAACCAGGATTGCAGGAGTTTAGTTTCTTCTTAAGCAGAAGAAAGTGTGGACCCTGGACCCTGAGAGAGCAGCAGGCAGAACTTTCTGCTTTATGGACCAGTAAAGGACAGAGGGCCAGGATTCAAGTGTTTGTTTCAGGTGTGGCTCCCTGCATTGCCCTAACCTCTCTTCTCCTCCAGTACTTTAAACTGCTGTCAACCTTTCAGCTTAATGGATACTGTGGAAAGGCCCATGGACTTCTCTGTTGCCATTTCCCTCACCATCTCATCAGGGAGCAAGCAACAGGCCACTCACCTCCTTTTGGCTTAACTGTAGGGTTCTACCATTGTTGGGCTTATGTATGATGCTGCTCTCTGCTGCCAGCATTCATTAGAAGCATGAGGACTGTGTGCATATGCAGTATTTTCTGTCACAGCAGGTTAAGAGTGTGTGCATGGGTGATTTGTTTGTTCAAACACTACTTTCTTGCATACCTCTATGGGTATGCTGGTAGGATGGATTTGACCGAATTCTTCCTCCTGTTTTCTCACACTGGGCATCTGCATGTGGGACATCCCATTTGAAAATAGGATGTCCCCACTTGCTCCATGGCAGCTGGGATTCTCCCACCACCCATCCTCAACCTAGAATATGAATCCAGCCCATTTAGTGTAGAGAACAAAGATCTTCCTGAACTGAGAAGCCACTTGGTCACATGGAACATGCTCAGCTTCTTTGTTTTCTTACCACGGGGAAAACAGAGCAGATGAGAGTAGGAGATGAGATGAAAAGCAAAGGCGGCATGGGGGCGGGAATGAGCCTCTCCAACAAGGAGAGAACATTCTCCCTACTAAGCCACCTACAAATATAGCTCTTAATAGAAAAGGCAGCTCATTTGGAAATGCTGTTTTAGCCACACGTTTGCTGCATGTGCCATTGCCGAGTCTGGATCTGCTGTATCTGGCTCAGGAACCTCTCTTTTTTTTTTAAAGAAAGAGAGAGAGAGAGAGAGAGAGAGAGAGAGAGAGAGAGAGAGAGAAAGAAAGAAAGAAAGAAAGAAAGAAAGAAAGAAAGAAAGAAAGAAAGAAAGAAAGAAAGAAAACTAAACCGTAATTTGTTTGTGAATAGCAACCAGCAAACACTTAGAAAACTGGTCTTAGTGACTGTACAGTACTTACCATGATTTAATTGTCTTTGAATGAAATCTTATTGTTAAAGGAGGACTCCAAAGATGACCAATCTAATGAGCTATGTTATAACTGTACCATGGTTAAGATCTAATCAAATGTGTGCAGGGGAGAGACATGCTTTTAAACGAACTGTTGTCTGTTGAAAGCTAAACAAAACAATCTACGAAGCTGGTTAAAAATGGAGAGTACTGTAGAAGAGAATCATGCTGAGTTGGTGCAGTCTTAATTGAAGTAATAATAATAATAATTAGCAGTGTGCATCAGAATTGGATGAATCATGAAGTGAAGCAAGGCAGCTCAGGTGAAGCAGGATCTGCATGAGTCAAAATAGGGGTTGGGGCCGAAGCGCTTCATGGTGCCTCAGTAATCCAGACATCAAAAATTGCTGCAAACAAGCTCTGCTGAAAGCAAAAGTAATGTGTCTCACATTATTACAATGCCAGGGTAGTGAGATGGAGGAACTGAGAGCAATCACTAGAGTGGTGGCAGGCCAGAGAACAAGCTCCATTGTGACTGACAGATCAAGCTCATAATCCAGCAGTGGGGAACCTCTGCCCCACAAACCTAATTAGGCCCACCAGCCTTCCATTTCAACTTCCAGATACGATGTCAGGTGTGGGGCAGGTAAAGATGGGGTTTCTTGCCAAAAGCAGGATTTTCAGGCCCCACCAATCAGCTGATCTTCAGTGCCTGCAAAGTCCTGTGCCATTGCAAGCACTGCTCTTTGCAAGCACTGCCAGTCTACTGATTGTTGCCGTCTGCAAAGCCCTGCAGTTTGCAAGCATCACCAAGCAAATGATCACTGGAACATGCAAAGTGCTGTGCTTTTTCCACAGGTACTTTGAATTCAAACTGCATGGACTAAGGAAAGCAGGTCACCTGTCATTGTGATGTCAGCTGACTGACAGTAGGCGTGACCTTGCCTGCAACTTTCATTGGATTCCACCAATTATTATTTTTTAAATCTATAGATGTTTATGTAAAAATATAAATATAAATAAATGTAACGTAAAGGGTGCCCAACACAAATATTCCGTTATTTGACAGGCTCTAGCAGTTCAAAAGCACGTCAAAGTGCAAGTAGATAAATAGGTACCACTACGGCGGGAAGGTAAACGGCATTTCCGTGCACTGCTCTGGTTCACCAGAAGCGGCTTAGTCATGCTAGACACATGACCAGGAAGCTGTACGCCGGCTCCCTCGGCCAATAAAGTGAGATGAACGCCGCAACCCCAGAGTCGGCCACGACTCAACCTAATGGTCAGGGGTCCCTTTACTTTTACCTTTATCCACTCTTCAGGGGCAAGTATGCCTGCAAATTTTGGCTACTTTGTCAAAAGTAAGGGTATTACCACTATTTTAAAAAATCAGTAGTAAATTGGGAAGAAGAACAATGCATACTTGAACAGACACTGAGACAAGTTAGGCAGTGTACAAGGCCATTTTCTAAAATGCCAGATGGGTCTCTGAACCAAATCTTGTGGTTGATGCACACCTCTAATAATAATTCTTAAAAGCTCAACAAATTTCAAACACAGCTGTTCTCAGAGTTTTTTGAGCTGTAACTTTCTGAGGATTTTCTTTGAAATTGGAGGAGGGAGGCACAAGGAAGCTATTGCTCCTGTGGATGGTTTTAATTGGAACACACTGGGCATTTTATGACTTCGGTTTTCCAAGAATAAGCTGCCTAGTACCAGCTTGTGACTCACGCATCCTCCCCTCTTTCTCGCACTTGCACACATTTCACCAAATTGCTGCTGCCTCTCTGCTTTGAAGGAACAGGGGAAGAATGTGTGGAGTAGGCATTTAAGGAAGATGATGGGAAAGGGAAGGTATAAGCCAGTTTTTAGTTAACAGGTGATTGAGTGCCATGTACTGGGGTGAGGAACCCGTGGCTCATCCAATGTCTCTGGGCTGTCTCCCATCATCATTAGTTATTACCATGTTGGTTGAAGCTGATGGGAGTGGGAGTCAAATAGTCCGGGTTCCCCATCCCTGGCTATTGCACACTAGAGCAGCCTCCAAAGCAATCTCCTTCCCCACTGTCTGGGAGAGGTGAGCACAAAAGAAAGCACCATGTGTGCTTCCCCAGCCTTTTCTTTTCTACTCCAGCTAAACAGCCCTTCATAACCAATATGGTGTGCAAAGAGTTCTCAGTCCAACAGTGATGTTATAGTAATGTCTGCAGTGTCTTGAGGATGCGTTTAGTCTTCTTTGAAAAATGTCCTTTCAAGAGCTGTAGCCCATAGCTATTCCCCACTCATGTGCAGAGAGCGATTTTATTTTTCCCCATCATGATGCAGCTGTAGTGACAACTTGTCGGACTGGCTTAGCATCACTTCGGAAGTGCTATGACATCCTCTCCTGCTCTCAGATGCATTCTTCCCTCCAGGCACAAGAGCATATCGAGAATGATATATCTAAGGAGCACCGCCTGACTTGGTTTCCTGGCCCCCACTCCCATCATCATCATGGCAGACCGTGGTTGGAAGTGACACGGCTTTGCATTTGTAGAATGTCAGGGTTCTTAGGATGGATGTAGCAAACTCCCTCCACCCACTGTCAGAGTGAGAAACCACCCACCACCTTTCCAGAGGGCAGGAGCAAACTTTTGTTTCTTAATAATGCCACACAATTCTCCTCCAGCCTGTACTTTCAGAAAGCTGTCAGTATGCAGGCCTGTTGCTAGTGGGTGTTGTCAGCCTTCTGCCTATTCTGTCCAATGCCATCTTGGAAGCAGATTTCTAGTGGTGGACAACAGAATGAGTTCCATTCCCATATGGCTTGCAGTGCCCAGATGGCTTTTCTGAGAAGTTGCTTCAGCTATTCATACAAATGTGGTTTCTGGTACAAATTTCAAAATTGTGGCACCCAATGAAATGTAAAATCCTGCTATCTGTCTCAAACCCGAGGGTGTGGGGCATCACCAAAGAGATCCCCTTTTATGCAATGCTAGGATTGCATCTATAACACGTTTGAAATTCTCCAGGCGTCAGGCACATTTTGCACCTGGCTATCGGCTGCTTGCAACCAAGTGAAGCTGCCCAGGTGCCAGGATTGATGTCTCCACCATCTGGAGGTGCATGCCTGAGGAACCTTGGATTTTGACTGTTTTCACACAGTAGCAACGTACCCTGTAGATTTCTTTTCATAATATTTTATCTGCATAGCCAGAATGAATTTCAGGAGCCACAGCCAAAATGAATTTCAGGAGCCATTGAAAAATATGACTTTTGAGCTGCCTGGCCTCCAAATGGCAACTAGGTATTATAATAATATAATAATAATTTATTATTTATACCCCGCCCATCTGGCTGGGTTTCCGTTTTGGCAACTGTAACTCTGGTTTAAGGAGGCATTTGGTACCTAGCTTAGTGACTCACTAAGCTAATATATCTGAGTTTCTAACACTAATCTGTAATAGCGAAAGTTTCCCAAAATGTGTGTCATGATCTCAGTGAAAATTGTAGAGGGGAAGGAATTGGGTACCTGTGGTGACATCCTGTAGTGGAACAACCAGTCCAAACTTTTCCTTAATCCAAACACTTTGCAGTTTGGCACTAGCTTTGAGGTGGTTTGAAGCACAAAGAAAAAGAAACCACCCAATTCTCATTCACCACTCTCTCCTTGGGAACTTCCATTCCTGGACTCAGATACTCCAAAGGCTCTGCACTTGAATCTGTTGCCAGGATCAGTGAATGGCCTTTGAATGTGTGACAAAATTGTCTGCTTCCTTAGCTGTTCTATTAACCAGTGAATGGTTAATTGAGAGATTGCCTGCCTATTTCCTGCTCATCTTCTTTGGGATTTGACACAGGGCTCCCTGTTGTGACTTTGGGGGAGGTGTGGCAACAAGGTCTTCAAAGCCCTCTCACCCCAAAAGGAATCTTGTACCTGTATGTGGCTTTGAAGTGCAGCAGCCCATGTCTAATGACTTCCCTATTCCTCTGACACTGAATGTTCCATTACCTCATCAACACACTGGAGATAATTGGCAGGTTGTGAGGAATCTATTGCCTCTCTAATTGGACCCATACCTTTTATGAATGTACAGGGCAAGGCTGATTCCATCTCTGAGGATAGCGTGAGTCGGTGTACCAACCTGACCCATATATTGACATCTGGTTTGTGTAGCCCTCTCAGTTCTTTGCCGGCAGCAGTTTCCACACAGGCCACGACAGGCTTCCGGCCATGTCATTTTGCCACAAGTGTATTGCCAATATGTGCCAGATTCAGCTCAGATCCCTGTTTGACATATGCCACCACAAATGTCGCTTTTTGAGTCCAGCTTGTGGCTGCAGCATACCAATGTCTTGTTGGGTCTGGCGTGGTTGGAAATCCACATGGACTGACTGAAAACCTGCTCTTAGATACCAAAATTGTGAATTGGCCCATAGGGAATGGAAAGTAAGAGCAACTTTTTATAGCTGGAAAGGGAATTCTCAATGGACACAGCTGAAATAGAACAAAAAATACCCTGCACTTAAATAGAATTCAGTATTTAATATTTACTGGCTGTGGGGGCAATGTGGGGTAGGGAGGAAAAGTTAGTGCTTCAGAATTTAGATGGAAAGTTTGCTTGGCAAGCATGCAAATGCTTCCAGCACTGATTCATTTTTTTTAAAATAATCCCCGTGCCAAATAAACTTAGGGATCACTTCCCACTTCTAGATAACATGAATATGCACAATATATGAGAAAGATGCACCTTTCCCCCAGGAAGAATATGCAGCCTGTTTCTGGAAGTTAGTTAGTTTGTATGGGATAGATCAGGCATCCCCAACCTTTGGCCCTCCAGATGTTTTGGACTACAATTCCCATCATCCCTGACCATTGTTCCTGTTAGCTAGGGATCATGGGAGTTGTAGGCCAAAACATCTGGAGGGCACAGGCCTTTTTCTTGCCACCTCCTTGGGGGGGAGCAGAGAGAGAGAGAATCTGAAGAGGCTTAGAACTGTGTCTTGTTATATGACTTTTAATAATGCTCCCCTCCCCTTTAACGTGCTTTTAAAAAACTGTGTGAATTTGTTCTAATGTATCACGTATCCAGGGAAACAGCCATTTATAGCTTGATCCATAGTCCCTGGAAATCTGGTTGCTGAATTTCAAGTCATCTAGTGGATATGTGATTTTCTTTCATACCCATTCTTAGCAATGCTGTGGCTCTGCCATATTTGCTCTA
Organism: Podarcis melisellensis; assembly: GCF_964234715.1. Taxonomy (NCBI): domain Eukaryota; kingdom Metazoa; phylum Chordata; class Lepidosauria; order Squamata; family Lacertidae; genus Podarcis; species Podarcis melisellensis. The sequence continues at coordinate 39,440,942 of NC_138529.1, forward strand.
GAGCAGCCTTCCCGAACCTGGTGCCCTCCAGATGCTTTGGACTACCACTGGTAGGAGTTTTGGTCTAAAACATCTGGAAGGAACCAGGTTGAGGAAGGCTACTCTAGAGAAGCAACATCTGGGCTCTTCAAGCGAGGGGGCACATGCATTGCCTCTGCCGTGTTTGAAAACAGTGGGACTGAATATATATGAAATGGGGTGGGGTGGTTTAATTATGCAGGGGGAAAATTATGCAGGGGGAAAATTAAAAAATATGTTGGGTTATATTTGTGTGCCTGCATGGCACACCTGATTCTCAAATGTTTTTTAATAGCCCGTGTTACCTTACAAGCCTCCCCCTCTGTCTCTATGCTGTTTATGTCTAACCTTCTTCTATCTAATCTCTGTCTACTTTGATCTGCCCTTGGCAATCAAGACATTGCAAGTTTTTACCAATGTCCAGTCAAACAGCCGTGCAGAATTCCACACTTATAAACCAGCAGTCTCTAGAATGATTCCAAGTGGAATAAGCATAAGTAAAGTCCATCCATGTTGCCATTTCAACATTTGACCTTCTCACATACTTACATGTCTTTATTTATGGCAGAGCCTGATGTTCCAAAGAGAAAAGGGGGCCATTAAACCAGTTTCAGAATTTAAGGATGAGAAACCCTTCCTGACCCCAACCAAGACAGTTTAAAGCCTTTTATTCATCCTGTTCTGTTTAGATACTATTTCATGTGTATCTCAAATTTTATATTCCTTACCTTCACATCCCTAATAAGAGGGGAATTGTCTTTTGATCTTGATCCTTAATATATGAATGAGTTAGCAAAATGTCCATCATTGTCACCAAGGTAAATGGAAGCAAAAAGAGCGCCTGCAAATTGCAGGGCCCCCTGGATTCATTTGCTTTCATCTGTGGTGGTGTCAATCAGTGGAAGCTGGACCACCAAGTGTCAGAGGCAGCAGAGGGCAAGCTTTTCTCCCTGTGCAGTTGTATCTTATGTGCAGCCTTTTCCTTTTTCCTGTGGGAGAGGATGGAGGCCAAATTACCAAATACAGTGGTACCTCTGGTTATGTACTTAATCACGGAAAGACTATACCTGCCCCCTGAACACTCCAGTTGGCTTGGGAGCTCATATTTGGCCCAGCCTTCAACGGTCTTGCAAAGTGCATTCTACTTTTTGGCAGATAGGAGCCACTGACTTCTCTTCTCTTCTCCTACACTTCTCTTTATAGCCTGCTCCCTTGTTCCATTTCTCAGCTACTGTAGATGTCAGGGAAATGCATTAACTGCCTCTCTTTGTGACACAGATTACTACAAGTACGCCTCCTCAGGTTCTATGAAAAGTAAGGTACAAACATAAGGGAAAATATTAATAGCCATTATTGTACCCATTCTTCCCTTTAGCTGAAAGAGGTATGTTTGATCAAGCCTTTCTTGTAACATGAGTTCTTCACTTTTAAGATTGTTCTAGCTTCTGTTCTTTGTATTTTGTTCCAGTTCTTCTTTTCGGTTCATCATCGGTGCTCAGAAATGTTGCGCCAAACTTTTGCATGTGCCTACTTGTGCGCCATTTAGCAGCACCCAGTTCTAACTTGGCTGACGCTGCATTTCATTGCTTCCCTCTTAAAGTGAAGCCCACTCGGGATTAGGAACAGAAAATGGGCAAATGCAGAATTATTTGGCTCTAGGGTAATTCATCACTGCTTCCCCTCTTTCCTCTGAACAAAAGAGAAGGCAGGAAGCATTCAAGGAGCTTATTTCTGGGTGTCTAGTTCAGCTGAAACTTTCACACTGAGGAAACTTACCCAGCCTTTCTCAACGCAGAAGCTGCTCCCCATCTGTCACCAGCATTGTCAGCACTGCTGGAGAAGGAAAACACTTCGGTTCATTGACAGCTGGAGCTGTGACACGAGCGATTTGGCGGCAGCACAGCTGACAGGGAGCTGTGTTTTGCAAGGGCGAGCAAAGAGTTGCAAGATGGTAAGCTACCATCTTGCAGAACCCATATACCTCTTAAGCACAAGGCTTCCCTAAAGAATCATGGGAACTGTAGTTATGGGTGCTGGGTATTGTAGCTCTGTGGGGTGAACTACAGTTCCCAGGATTCTTTGCAGGAGCTGTGTACTTTACATGTATGATGTGGCTGTGACTCTCTTTATGTTTCTGATGGAAGCAACTAATGGAACCAAATGACCATGATTCTTAGGACCTGAGACACATGGCTCTTGGGAGGTGTTTCCCCACCACCACCCTCCACAATCCCTTGCCTACACTGGCTCCATGCTTGTGGTAAATAGTCTGGTTGTTTCAACAGGTCTTTCTGAGCAGAAGCTGCAGTGTCTAGGGAGTCACAAATTTTGACAGACCTTGGTACCCGCCAAAAATTGTTGCCACAGCCTACCCCTGCTCAGTCCGGCAAAAAGGGAATGGCTTTTATTTATTCATATATTTCTAGTATTTCTTACCTGGGTTTTGTTTGACATCACCCTGTACTCAAGGCCTTGGTGATAGAGTGAGCGTTTGCCCTTTTTCCTAGCTCTGAACTGAGGAGAGGTCTCGGCTTTGTTGTGCCAAGTCTCAGAAACAACCAGCAGCAGGAAAAGAGAAGAAGAAGAAACCTCACTGATCTTTCAGGTGTCTCCAGGGCTTAACACACATTCAGGGAGCTTGTGCTCCATGTTCAGCAGGAGATGGGTAATTCTTACTGATGCTGCACATGCCAAGTAAAATGATGTGAAGGACATTTGTAGACCCTTGGCACTGCAGTGTTGGGTTCTGCTGCAAACCTGAGCTAACACAGATGGCAAGTCACAGCAAATTTATGCTGATAAATTTAAACGGCATAATTTGTTCTAATCACAGAACTTTGGTTTCTTTTTGAAATTATGATACATTTAGAGGTATAGTTAACGTGAATAAAACCTATATAAATTGTAGCATTATCTAACATGTTCTGCTTATCATTGGAAAACTGGGCAATTCAGCTTGCTATGTACCTGGTTGTAGTTTTTTTTATATATATTTGCTTTAAATCAGTAACCATCGCCTTGCAAATCAAATGACAATCTTGAAATTAAGGATGATTTCTGCTGAAAGTGGTTGGGATTGCATCATAGTCCCAATGGCTATGGCAGCATTTTTCAATGGAGACTCGTTAAAGAAACTCGGTTTCTAAAATTCAAGCTGGATTTAATGTCCAAAGCTGCTTCTTTTTGTCAAAGTCAAATGCTTAACAACATCTATGCCCAAGAATAAACCCACCCTAGTAGATACTAATTTAGAAGGGCCCAATGCAAAGGTCTAGATGTAGCAAATGAGTTATTTGCCTTGGGATTGAGCAGGATGTCTAGGGGTAAGCCTTTTGACCATTTAGGTGTTCATAGGAGTTTATAAATGTCCTCGGGCATCCAATTTCAGTTTGCTTCTGGTCTAAGATAAGAAAGAGGCTGATAATCCCACTTTCTAAGTGTGTTACATGTTGGGAGATTTGTGTTGAACCTTTTGACCAGTCTTGGAGATGGAAGAGGCAAACTCCATGCTTGATTTCTAACATGGATCAGAAGTGGGGGGCACACTACAAATTGCTCTGACCAGGAAGCCCATACCCAGAGGTGTGGTGGGAAAGCATTTTGCACATGCTCAAGTGTATGCTTATCTCACCTCTTTCAGAGCTGAGCACTCACTCTGGAAATCGGTTTTGAAATACACTGGTTCAGGTTATGCCTTGTTCACACATCTTGGAAAGGGAGGTGTTACAAAGACGCTCCCTAGCTTCCACCACCCCACCCCCTGCAAGGTAGGACCACTGAAAGGAGCCCTTTGTGTAGTTCACACATGGGGGAGAACCACCACCACCTGCATTCTGATACCTCAGTCTGAACATACAGAAATATGAATTTCAAATATACGGCCGTTCAGTAGCTTTAGGCAGAAGAGTGAGCATGGGTGAGATCTTGCAAGTCAAGGCCTCATACTTGACTTTGTGTTTCTAATTTAGGTATTTCATTAAAGAGTTAGCATAAAGCAAGACAGAAATTATAGGCTGCAATGAATAAATATAAGCAATATATTCTGCTAACTCAAGGTCAGGGAACCTATGGTCTTCCAGATGTTTCTGGACATAGACTCCCTTCGTTTCTGACCACTGGCCAAGCTGGTTTGGGCTGGTGTGAGTTATAGTCCAATAACATTTGGAGGGCCACAATCCCCAACCCTGACTGTTAGGCTCCAACTCACTTCCTCCTGGCCCAGAGCGCCACATAAAATTTGCTAGCCCTTTGCTAGCCATTGGAAGTTTGCTTGTTCCCTGCCAGAACAGAACCTGTGCCACTGGCATGAAGAATTATGCTACACTGGAACTGATTTTAGGGTTTGTCCAGCCTCAAGATGTTAGACCACAAGACTGTCTCACTTGCTGCCCTACAGAGGTTGCTGCACTCCAACTCCCGTTGGCCCCAGTCAACATGACTTATAAGCAGGGGTGATGGGAGCTGTAGCCCAGAAACATCTAGAGGGCTGCAGATTAGCCACTCCTGGTTCTACAGGTATGCAGGATGGCCAGATTTAGCACGTTTTGAGCCCGTGGAAAAAGTTATTGGGAGGTGTAAAGGGAAACCATCTACTCCTTGTTTACCAACAGGATGGAACCAAGGGGAAAGTATCCAGGTGTGTAAGGTGTGTGATAAGATTCAGAAGGAGAAGATTGGGGTTTTGCCTTGTTTCAGGTGGAAAGGAAAGGAGGTCTTTGACTGTTTGAAGAATCAAAACATCCGTATCAGGATGAGATTATCAGGAAAGTTGCAGATGATGACCCCAGAACTACTGCAATACAGTGTTTTGCATCACTCTGGGTAGATTTACATATAAATGACATATGAATTATAAATTGCATATAAATGCATGTGTATGTAGTCTTCCTCTGTTCTGCAGTGATGGCCTGGAGCCTGCAAGGGTAGTATCTGAAGTGGTATATTGGACCACATCTGCTCATTAGGTGACTCACAGTTAGGGAACATCAGAAGATAATTCTAGAGCTGTGTTTAATGAACTAATGAAATTCGCACAGACACATGGAGAGGGGGAGAGTAAGTTTTTTTAAAAAAACAAAAAACCTAACAACATAGACCGCAGCCTAGCAACAGCATGATGCACCAATAGAGAAACTGGAACAGTCAATTCCTCTGGGGGAAAACAAATGTGTTTCCAGTTTGATTTCCTTTGAAAACTGCACAAAGGAAATAAGCAAGGAACTGTTCCTTCCACTCTTCCTGATTTGTTATAGAAGCAGATAAATGTTGTCTGTAAATACAGCGTGCAAGCTAATTCAGGAAGCCCCTTCTGTGCAGAATGATAAATGCCCATACAGCCACTATCCTTGCCTCTTGTGATCTGGACTTGTTTGTAGAAAGCATGTCCCAGAAGGAAGCAGTATGGAATTACACTCCCCCCCCCCCACTGCATGGGCATAGCAAGGTTGTACTGCAGTGGCCTCTTGTGGCACTTTTTTCTCCTTGGCAAAAGCAAGGAGAGGAGCTGGATCTCCTTAGGAAGGTGAGGCCTAGGCACATCTGGTAATGGAAGGCCTTGGGTCAGTCAGTCTGTTGGTAGGTGGCAGTAGAGAGATTCCTTTAGTATAGTATGGTGGAACCAATTTATTTGTAGGTCTCTGTATCTTAGTTCTCTGGTTTAAAATCTGTTGTCAGGAAACCATGTGGGAGAAATGCTCATTGTGCTATTGGCTCTTCTCTCCCATGTTGTACAAAGCTCTGTCCTCCACAAACACATATGTGTCATTTCCAATTCATCTACCATGGCTGTGGGGAAGAGAAGTAATATATCAACACTCTGACCTTCCAGCCAGATGGCATCTGTCCATGCCTCTGTGTTGTTCTGGTTATTGCCAACACCTGTCTCCTGTCTCCCACCCAAACTGGAGACTGATGACCATTCAGGGGTTGAAAAGGCAGCAATGGCTTCAGCAGAAGCTGAGGGCCCTCTAAGTATCAAGTAGGCAAAGGGAAGCATGAATATGGAAGTTGCCTGGCGGGTGATTCCTGGCCAAGTGACTTACCTCAAGGGCTTTGTGCACGTGTCATATTCTCAAAGGGCCTGTGATGGGCTTTGCCCAGAAAGACACTCCTTTAGTAGGGTACTCTGTTTGAAGAGTGGCAAAAGGATAAAATGGCTGCTAGCAATTAATTAAGTGTGTATGTGTAATTTATATGCTGCTTTTCAGGGCAAAGCTGACAAGAATAAAAACTACAACTCTTCCCACCAGCCACTGGCATTCAGAGGCATACTGCCTCCAGCCGTGGAGGTGGAAGATAGCCATTGTGGCCAATAGCTTTAGATAGCCTCATCCTCCACAAATTTGTCTAATCCTCTTTTAAAGTCATCCAGGCTGGTAGACATCTCTACCTTTCATGGGAGCAAATTCTGTAACTTAACTTTGCCCTGTGTGAAAAAATTCTCTTCACTGGATGACCTGAGTTCTAGTACAGTATATATATACCTCTCTAATTTATCCTTTTACTCACCTTTTCTCTAAATTAACCCCCTCCCACTGCTGCCAAAGGTTATACCCTTGCCTCATTGGGTAGTTGATCCCACCCTTGGTAATTTTGGTTTTCCTCTGCCTTCTGAAAGGAGTGAGGCACACTGTTTTGCAACAACTTTGTAGATTATCTACCTGATACTGCAGCTGCTGCATTGCTTCTGTTTGCTCTGTATAAACTGATTTATTTATTTTTTTGCATTGTTTACTCTCGCTAACATCCTGTCTGATATTTGAACCCTCTACTTTGCTCATTTTCCTTCGCCTGAGCAACCACAGTGCAGGTAGATGGCAGCATATGTCTGTTTTAATACTCCTTCCCTTGTGCAGCATGAGATATCAGCATGGTAAACTTGCCTCCCCCCTGTGCTAGCTCACCTACAGGTAGAAGGCCAACTCAGAATGACACCCTTGGGGAAATGCTCTCTGTACAATCTATAGGGGAGCCTCTACTGCTTCTCCGTCTCTGGCATTGTGTGGATTTTTAGGCCTTTCCTGTCCCATTTTCTTCTTCGACGGAGCATAATTTGGAAGTGTGTGAATATTTTTGATTCTTATCAATTCCATATGCAATGTGCCATCATTGTCCCTCTAGCTGTCCTTTCCCGCTGCACTCAAGCTGTCCCTGCAGACTGCTGGAGTGTAGTCACATTTCCTTCATGCCTTCTTGGTTGCTGTGTGCTCATTTTGCATCCTGGCCATCCTCTGCTTTAGAGGAAATGGAAGAGAGAGAGGCTGATTTGATGCCATTGCTTACAACTTCTTTAGAACCTGGGGATCTGGGTATGCAGTACGGGCATGATAGGAGCGCATTGTAAACATGTAGTTATCCAGACTTAGTGGGGTCCTTGATGGGACCAATGACAAACTCTCTGCCCACCTGACCATGGGGGGGGGGACTGGGGGAGTGAAGAAAGGAGCGCTCAATGAGCTTTTGATATTCCTGGCTTCTTTTTGTGATGGATTTGGCAGCTCTCCCCACCTCTCTTTCTCTCCATCCCTCTCTCTCATCCCTGCACCTGAAGTGACTGACTTACGGAAATTATGCTTGTGCGCAATTCTACTGTGATTGCAAAACCAAGAGGTATGTAATGTGCAGCAATTATTTGAGAGATTGGAGACCTTCCGCTTATTTTTTTGAGATGAGTGGTGAGATATTTCATTTCCTTTTACCTTGCCTGAACTATTATTCCCTTTGTCCCTTTCCATTATGTCCATTCCTGAGACCAGCCATGGCATTCCATGAAACCTGCCTTTGCTTGAGCTTGATATTGCCTTTGCTTGAGCTTGATATTTGCTTGAGCTTGATATTGGGGTGGGGGACAGGATAGTTCCCTTCATTCTCATCTCCTCCCCACCCCTTCCTCCTGGGAGCACCATTACTTTCTGCTACTAGAAATCCCTGTGCTCTCCATGTCTGTCATGTTCTGTTCTTCAGCAGATGTTTTTGCCCACACAGTCTGGCTTAGGGTGAGGAGAGCAGATTGCTGGCACACACTCATCGAAGCCATAAAGATGCAGCATCAATGTTTTCTTATCCTCATTTCCTTCTTAATGCTAAGTAACTGGATCCATGAGAGGAGCACTAGGAAGTTGATACAGCAAACCTTTTACTATTTGCCAACAGTATATTACGGATGCACAAGCATTCTGAAGGTTTTAGCCAGTCCTTTTTAATTGATGTGTGCCATGGAATCTGGATGCCCTGTGGCTGCTCCCAAGCTGAGGCTGATTCCTAGTATCTACAAGTGGTGATTCCTTTGGGTGAGTTATCTGTTCTGTTCTAGTCCTTCAGAGAAGCCCATGGAGCAAGTCAGGTCAGTTGTCTCAGCACCATGGAGAGCTCCGAGTGAGCAACTTGCACTGATAAAGATTGAAAGTGAACTGAGAGTTTTTGAGACAATTTTTCCAACCTGACACTCTCCTATGTTCTTCCTCCCTTTGGAGAACTAGAGTCTTTTAAGAGTATTAACCCTCAGGCCTGAAGATGGGCACTTCTCCAGCATACACTACCCACACCATTGAGCTAGTAGTATAATGTGAGATGCATTCAGTTCCTTAAGCCTGCAGGAAGGCACCCATGGCGCTTTGGTTCTATGGGCCATTGTGCTGTGGCATCAGGTTCATTGGACTCATGTCTGCCAAACTCTAGTTCAATGGTGCCCTGCTCACCAGCATCAAGCTCAGAGCCAGAAGCCTGCCTGACTCCTTTCTCAATGACACTATAGCTACAGACTTTGTTTTCTGGTCACTGTTGGACTCCATGGTCATGACATTATGCAGCCAACTTTGTATTTAATCCCCATTTTCTCTTCTCCCCACTTTGACCCACCACACTGCAGCATCCAGCTGTACTTCCATGTTTTCATTCGGCTGATGTATACACAAACGCAGAATTTACAGAAACTTAACTGGTTGGGTGTGGATTCCTCTCGTCATTCAATAACTTTCCAATGGGTGTTCATCAGTCTCTAGTATTTGGATGCTGGAAAAGTTTGAGAATGGATTATTCAGTAACCTGTCGACTCTGTGCAACAGTATGTGCTTTGTGTTGTGCTGTTCTTCATTAAATAAAATGGTTGTGCTTTGATCATGCAAAACCTACTAAAGTCAAATATTAGCCTTCATTAAATAAAATGGTTGTACTTTGATCATGCAAAGCCTGCTGAAGTCAAACATTCACCTTGCAGACTGAAATGCACATTCCTGGTATATGTGGGACCATTGACAACTTGATATTTGACTGAGATTCTTTTAAACGGAATGCCTCCTGATAGACTATGGGCAGGGGAAATTGGATTCAATCTGTCACTTTTTGTCAGCCCCCAGTTGGTTTCAGATCATTTGTCCAATTTCCAACAGTTTGGGGATCGTTTCAAACCCACCAGTTTTCATGAGATCACCAGCTGTACCTCAAACTAGGAGTTTGTAAAGGTGGGTGTGGCTTGTTCATGAGAGAGGAGCAATTTTGGGTAGGAATCCAGCTTGCCAGATGCCGTGTGTGGGAGAGATACTTATTTTGTTCTTGGAGAAGAACACCTACCTGCAGCAGAGTGGTAATTCTTTATTTAAGGAACCTTGTAATGCAGCACTACCTTTATCATACTTTAGCATATCATTTTGTTATTTCTGGCTAAGTCAGGCTCTGTAGGTAAAGTTCTATGCTATTTTTGTTACTTGTTTTTCTGATTCCATGTACTATTTTGTGTTCCTTTTTTAAGCTCTTTATTTACATGGCAGGGATTTTCCTGAAGTTCTTGCTTTACATGGGACATTGAGCAGAATTCAATTTTGTGATATTTCAAGCATTCCATTCACACATAAACCTTTCAGCTTGGCAGACAGAACAACTCCCTTTCCTTTGTGCTGTTCAGAAAGTTCTCCTGATGCCCAACCAAGCCAACTGTGGGAGCATGGGCGAGGAAAAAGAAGGGCAAAAGCCCCAGTGTATGAGCAGAAGCCCTTGGTGATGTTGGAAAACCTTGGTGTTAAAAATAAGGAAATAGTGCATTCCTGGTATTCATCATTTGTTGTTACCATTTACCTCTACCTTCTTGGATAGAAAAATGTGTTGGGATGATAGCCACTACCATGGATTCCAGTGTTTCCCAACCTTGTGCCTCCAGCTGTTTTTGAACTACAACTCCCATCATCCCTGACTAGCAAGACCAGTGGCAAGGGATGATGGGAATTGTAGTCCAAAAACAGCTGGAGGCACAAGGTTGGGAAACACTGGATTAAACAACCTGATTAGCCTTTTCACGTCTAAAAAGTCACTCAGGGACTGGTCCAAATGTGATCTTGGCAGGATCATTGCTTGAGACCATAATAAAGGCTGTCCTCAAATACCTCATTGTGAGGATGGCACAAAAGGCATAAGTTGCTCTCAAGACTTGAGAGAAAGTCCACCTCACTGGATGGTAGAATGAATAGGGTGCTAGAATGAGGGACATTGAGTTCACTGTACTAAACTATAGAGCAGCATTCAACAGCCTCTGGTGAAAATTGTTTTGGTCTGAAATAGCTGTCAGATGTAGTGCTGTGCTGCAAGTTCCTGAAGGATTAACTGTGAAGAGTGAAAATGACATCAAAGATGTGCCAGTGGGGACTCAAAAAAATAATAATCTACATACGTAGAAAGAAAGACATCCCAATTTCCACAACGCTAACTCATCTCTGGCTTCTGAATTGTGGCAAGTGTACCAGAGAGCCATGCTGAACTTGCTTTCACGTCAGTTGTGTTACGCTCAATAACATTTTCTTCCAAGCAACTGTTCTGCTTATGTCTGGTACCATAAGAGGTTGTTAGAAGCAGCCAATCCCAGGAGGAAACAGAATAAGCTCTTCAATATTTATGGGGCAAAGATATATTCAGTAATCCCACAGGGAAGGCACAAAACAGTGGGAAGTGTGTGTGTGTGTGTGTGTGTGTTTGTTTTAACCTTTCCAGTGAGTGGAAGCGTCATTGTGGAGGAGGCTGTATGCGACTCTTCTTCCTCCATTTTTTATTGTTTTCTCTCTCTGCCCCTGTTTGTGGAGCGTGTAGAACAGCTCATTTTCTTAAGCCGTCTGGGAGCTTCTTGCTAAGCCTATTTCTCGCTTTCTTTCCAGCTGGCACTTAGAACATGCTGTTAAAAATAAGCCAACTTGCACAGAAACACGTTGGCTGGCCATCCTTAGCTGCTTCAGAATTTGACCATTGTTCCATCCTCCATTCTTATTGCTGCCAATGCTTGGCTACGGTGCCTTGCTACCTTCTATCCTTTAAAGAAAAGGAAAAAACCAAGTTACAATTTTATTTGCTCAGGCTGACATGTGCAATTTGGGAACCACAGCTCAGTAATGATGGGAGATGATCTTCATTGCTATAGTGTTTGCTTTCTGATTAAGACAGAACTTGTTTGAAGATAGCAAGGCAAAGCCAAGGTTTGTTATTCTGCTTAAAACATACCCCCCCCCCAATTTCTTCCATACTGCTCATAATATTACAGAGTGCCCTATTATGAAAAGGAAAGGGCTCTAGCTTTTAAACCCCAAGGTGGAGAACCAGAATCCAAAACCTAGAGGTCCACAGGTTCTGCATACCTGTTTCGAGTGACTGCTACATCTGTATTTCCTTACTGCAGAGAACTCTTGCGTGGAGCACATGAGGTATCCAGATATCTGCCTAAAGCAGGGAATTCCAAGGCGTAAGTGCAGCCACAGTAAAAGATCAACCCAGCAAATGAATGTAGAGGAAGAGGGCATCCACAAATGATGTAACAGTGCAGGCAACTTGCTGTGGGAATCACCATTCCTTTGGGCACATTGTTGTATGCGGACAGGAGTAACCGAGAGAGTGAGAGGAGGCATGAAGTGGGATATTTGCTCATGCAAGGAATGGTGTTGGTTCATACTGGCTGGTTTTATTCCTCCACTGCCTTTTATGAAAGGGGGAATTGCTGTGCAGCAGCTGCTGCAGATCGCTCTCCAAAGTCTTCTGCTCCTTTTATTTGGCTTGCTGGCTCATAAACCTCATTGTGCTCTACAAGGCACAAACTGTAAATAAATAAAGAATATCACCGCCTTTTTGTCCAGACCTGAAAGGCTGCATTTCCTGAGAAACCAGCTGGAAAAGGTTGCAGGCCCAATAAATTAAAGAATTATAAGAGAAGTTCTCGTGGAATCTGTTTGTTTAGCAGCTTCTTTCTGATTCATGGGCAACCCAGCCCAGCCCAGCATTAGACAATCTGCTCAACTCATGGTCTGGAGGTTTATGAGCTATGTCACAATGAACAGTGGGTCCTCTTGAAAAACCAGGGAGAGCTATATGCAAAAGGGCACAAGTACTTTCTTGTGTGGTTGTTGTTGGTGGTGGTCATTGTTTGTTGAGTTCTAGTTTTGCCACCTTCTTGTTAAATTTTAAAGTGTGACAATTGGGAGCAGCTGAATGAGGAACCTTTAACTTGGCTCTTTATGAATGAACTGCAATGTCATTGTGGAGAGTCTCTCTAGGAGTCTCCCAGGTGCTCCCTCCAGGTCCAGAGGCAGTTGTTATGCTCTGCATATCAGTTGCTAGGGGAGCAGCAGTGGGAGGAAGGCAGCTACTGCCTTTTATGTCCAGCTTGTGGGCATCTGGCTGGCTGCTTTGGAAAATGGGATGCTGGACTTGATGCAACTTTTTGGTCTGATCAGTGAGGTTCTTATTTTCTTGCCCAGGGTCACCTGTGTTTGGAAGATCTGAGAATCGGTTGGCGTGCTGTAGCTGAGCTGTGGAGGCTTCTTTAATTGCTCCTTTGGGTAGCTTTTATCCTATGTTAAGCAGTTGCTCTGTGGGGTTTGTCATCTAAAAGACTGACCATCCAATCAAGCGAGAAGCTTTCTTCCATACAAGCTTGCATCCTCTCATAGTCCTCAGTTCCTGCTGGAAGAAATGCCTTAATAGTGTCCCTTCTCCTCACATTTTGTTAATTGTTTCGTCTGAGATAGTGAAGTATAATCCTTTAGAACTGCCTCAGAGATATATAACCATAGTGTTGATTGTAATAGCTTTCTTGGTAATATGAATGGTTCATGAGAGTGGATGGGGAATGGATTATTTTGAACCATTTCAGAGGTTTCTAGGCATAATAGCAGCAGTAACACTGCATAGTTTGATCTAATTCCCATCAGCCTTACTCATGCACATTTATTCTCCAGGGCAGAATCACATAAATACTTAAAGCACCCACAGCACATGTCTATAAAGATCTTTCTTTAAATCCTTCAGTGAATCACACTCCAAAGCTCCTTGTTGCTTATCACTTGCTTTTTCCTGATATTTAACCCATATTCACTCTTTGTATGATTGGGCCTATTTCTTCTTCTCCTTCACTCCATCCAAGTAGCTCTTCATTTTGAATACTGCTGGCATTCCTGCACAGAATCCTTGTGCCATTTGTGGGTTTTTTAGGCTAAACACATGCTCGGCGACATGCCTTCCGCACCTGTTCTCATCCTTGCAACATTTCAGCATTTTTAATTTGTGAGAAGTACTGTATTTTTGAACTGAGGTGTATAGAGCTTGCTACTTGCTCCAGTAATTCTTATGAGTGCTAAGCAGCAATAATGAATGCCCAGTGCAGTAACAGCTCATGGAGAGATGGGAATCTTTGACCTTATTTAGAATGAGGTGATCAATGGCTGCTAGCCACAATGGCTATGTTCTACCCCCACTATCCAAGGCTGCATGCCTCTGAATGCCAGTTGCTGTGAATTATAAGTGAAGATCCTGCCTGTTGGCTTCCCAAGGGCAGTGGTTGTCCACCGTGAGAGTGGGATGCTGGGCTAAATGGACATTTGGCCTGATCCAGGAGGACTCTTCTTGTGTTCTTAGGTCCTCATAGCCCTGTAAATCTGCCCCCTACTTATGTGCTAGGAAATAAGTTCCTCTGTGCATTACTATATGGCTCTTCCTACATAGACTTATTCTGCATTATTGCTACAGTCCCTGAGGCTGCATCTCTCCCTTCTTCCCTACCTGCCCCCTGCCTCTTGCAGCCTCCTGCGTGTACAACTCTATTGGAAGGGTAGAGGGTTAGCCCAAGCTGTGACTTTTAGTTGTTCAGCTAGGCTATTTTTTTAATGCAGATATTGCAGGGGGCTTGGGGATCACCAAAACTGTGATCATGATGTGGTGGCATCATAGTATCATAGCAGAAAGTTGATAGGAACAGTTCACATAATACTTGAAAATTAAGAATTGGAAAATTGGGGAAGTGGTCTTTAAGGGGGGGCATAAGAAACCTATTGGGGGCAGATGTGACTCATGGCTTAGGCACCCCTGATTTACCTATGCTCTATTCAGAGCATAACAGACGTTTCCTTGCATCAGAGCTAGAAGTTACAAGGCTTTGGCTTCTGCTCATTTGTCTAAAAGGCAACACAGAAAGTGTAAGTACTTCAGAAGCTTAGTGAAAAGCTTGTGGCACATTTAAGAGGTATTTAGTGATGCTTCTGTGTTGTGTGTGATCTGTGATTAGAAAGATAAAAGCCACAGGGTAGGGAGAGTGGTCTTTTGTAATACCATCCTCGGCAGCAGTCTTGTGAATTAGTGGCAATTTGGCTGGCCACAGGTGCATCTTCTGCATGCTTTAAATTGCTGCACGCATTCCTTAGCACAGAGCCCCCTCCATGAGGGAATGGGAAGGGATCTAGAGAAGTGTGAGCTATTCCTCCTTCTGATCCTTCTCCCATTGAGGGTGACCTTAGTTGCTCTGTCAACAAGCCAGCAGGGCTTGAAGAGCTTTTATTTTCATACAAGTTCAGGTAATCCTGGCTGATGACTCTGGCTTGGTTCACATTACCATGACCTGGTGGAGTTATTCTATCCCAGTTCACATTCTCCTGGAATCTCAGTGCATCACCAACATAAGACTTAGTTGTCCAAGAGGCTTTTGGAACTAACTGCTTTGCATGAGGAGTCGGGGGGGGGGAGGTGAGCGAGGTATAAATAAATATATTATAATGATGGTGATGGTAATGTGGCTCATCATTGATATGAAACCATTGGGGAAGGTTTTAGGGGGATTTGGGATGAAGTGTCATTGATGTGCTGATGACCCTCAACTCTTAATTACCCTTCCCATAATTCTCCCTTTTCTCTAAATTGTGAGTGCTGCTGGCAGAAGTTTTAAACCGATGTCCTGAGTTAGTATTGGGCTGGTTGAAAGCTAATAAGCTGAAAAGCAATTCAGATCAGAATTGTTTGCGGGTGGTCCAACTCTCATAAGGGCTGATATTCAAACAGTTCTGGGTGGGCTGGAACACCCCTTGCAGCTTGCAGGATGATATTAAATCCAGGTCTCACTTTGGATGTCCTGGTAGCATCTGTGGCATGAAGTGCTTTTCACTAGTGTAGGTTGGCTCCTTGCCAACAGAACCAACCACCTTTATTCAGGTTACTGCGATGCATGGTGTGTGGGGCTGCTTTAGAAAACCATTCAGAAACCTCAGCTGATCCAGCACACAGTTAACAGCTTGCCTGGTGTAATGGAACATTTGTTGCCTATACTTGAATCATCTTTTAAGAGCAGGCTAACTAAAACACTGCTGAGGCATATCATTGCAAGAGGACACTCTGACCGCACAGGTCATCTTGGAGGGAAAAGCATTCTGCTAGTGACAGTGTATAGGCAGAATAAACATAATGTTGTGCGTTCTTCTTAATAAGTTATCAGCGGACTGAGTGCCAAGGTAATGGTGACATGCTGAAGTCGCAGTGACTCTGTAGTCATGTTAATAAATTATTTAAAAAATTATCTGCACAGTGAGGGCAAAACCATAATTTATAAGCGACATGGATGGAGGAATTGAGGGGATGCTTCTCCAATTTGCAGATGACACTAATCTGGGAGGGGTAGCTAATGCTGCAGAAGACCTAATTGGGATTTAAAATGGCCTTAACAGATCGGAGAGCTGGGTCCAAACTAACAAAATGAATTTCAATAGGGACAAATGTAAGGTTCTGCACTTAGGCAGGAAGAACGAGGTGCACAATTACAAGATGGGGGACACTTGACTTACTAGCAGTACATTTGAAAAGGATCTAGTGGTCTTAGTGGACCAAAGCTTAACATAAGTCAACAGTGTGATGCAGCAGCAAAAAAAAGCTAACGCTATTCTAGGCTGCGTCAACAGAAGTATAGCGTCCAGATCAAGGGAAGTAATAGCACCACTCTATTCTGCCTTAGTCAGACCACACTTGGAATACTGTGTCCAATTCTGGGCACCACCATTTAAGAAGGATGTTGACAAGCTGGAATGTGTGCAGAGGAGGGCAACCAAGATGATCAAGGGTCTGGAAACTAAGCTTTATGAGGGAAAGTTGAGGGAGCTGGGTATGTTTAGCCTGGAAAAAAAGGAGACTGAGAAGAGCTATGATAGCTGTCTTCAAATATCTCAAGGACTGTCACATGGAAGAGGAATCATGCTTGTTTTCTCCTGCTCTGGAGGTTAGGACTCAACGGCCAATGGCTTCAAGTTGCAAAAAAGGAGATTCTGACTAAACATTCAGAAGAACTTTCTGACAGTAAGATCTATTCAGCAGTGGAACAGACTCCCATGAGAGGCAGTGGACTCTCCTTCCTTGGAGGTTTTTAAGCAGAGGTTGGATGGCCATCTGTCATGGATGCTTTAGCTGAGATTCCTGCATTGCAGGG
Organism: Podarcis melisellensis; assembly: GCF_964234715.1. Taxonomy (NCBI): domain Eukaryota; kingdom Metazoa; phylum Chordata; class Lepidosauria; order Squamata; family Lacertidae; genus Podarcis; species Podarcis melisellensis. Next base: position 39,457,662 of record NC_138529.1, read on the forward strand.
GGTTGGACTAGAGGACCCTTCCAATTCTATGATTCTATTGATACAGCTAGCTACTTGTCTAGACATTCTGCCTCACAATACAGTATCAGAATGTAAGACCTGGGTGTGTCAAGATAGATTATCTGGAGGAGGGAAGATGCGATGCTTACACTGTTACCTTCTGGGAGAGTCATTTATCTTGCTAACTGTATTGCATTGCAGATCAATTTCACAAACAAATTTTACTGCTTGGCATAGTGTCAGCTATGTTCCACGTGACCTTATTAGCACCTTCATTTCATACTGGTAACTCTTTCACTAGTTTCAGTTGTGAGATGGGAGACATTCACATTAGTGTGTGGGAGCAAAAACAAGAGAGCCTTGCGACACCTTAAAGACTAACCCATTTATTATGGCATAATATTTCACGGACTACATTCCCCTACATGAGTTACATGAAATGTTATTGTCTGTGTGCGCATGCACATGCTCACACACATGCATATATGGTTGGCAGCAGCGATTGTAATCAGTGAAGTCCAGTCAGAGGGAAGTGTGCATGTGCGTTACGTGAACTGCAACCCCTTCCTCGGTTCTGCCTGCTTAGGCAGCCCATCCTATCTCTGAACAGCCGGTGCTGATGCAGACTTTTTGAGATACATTAATATGTGGTGATGATGTCATTCTGCAAACATGGTCCCCATCTGCATGGGCATCACTGTGAATGCTAATTGTGTTGGCTTGTTAAGCACGAAGTCACAAGGAAGCAAAGCATGAACAGTTCTGGGTTCATGCGGCTGCCTTATTAGCTGCAAGGCTGCGGGCGCTCAGCATTTAACGTGATCAAGTTTCTCTTTTTATATAAGTGTTCTTGTTAGGGATGCATGACGGACTCTGTGTCTGCTGGCAAGCTTTCTAGCCACAGTTTCCAATAGGAAGCTATGCAGAAGGAACTGAGATTGAAGCACAGCCTATAGAGCAGTGATGACCAGACTTGACCCTCCAGCTGTTTTGGGACTACAATTCCTATCATCCCTGACCACTGGTCCTGTTAGCTAGGGGTGATGGGAGTTGTAGTCCCAAAACAGCTGGAGGGCCAAGTTTGGCCATCACTGATCTAGAGTAACATGCTAACATGTGTGTGTGTGTGTTTTCCAGTGGAGAAGGATTTCTGTTGTGTGACTCAGGGTGATGCTGGGAAAACTCTTAAGACACAAAGGCTACCTGGGCTCTGACTTGATTCACACACACATTTGTTGCTTGATGACTGCAACCTCAAATCTTGGCTTGCATATATGAATGAGCCATCGCAGATAAAATGCTTCATGGAACTTTCACGTTCTGTCACCTCGCTTTACCTTGAGCACAATGTATTTGGTTTACAGTCTCCTCATTTCACCCTCTGCACTTCTGCAGAAGCATGCCTTGTTGATGAAATTCAGAGGTCTAGAAATTTTCTGATTCATTAAATCTCTGCACTCTGCCCCCCTGCCAAGTACCGTACTTTTCCGTTTATAACACACACACACACACACCGTGTATAAGACACCCCCTATTTGGGGGGAATCCAAATTAAGAAAATGGGGGGAGAGTGCCTGGAGTTGTTGAGGGTTTTTTAGGGGGGATTGCTGAAAATTGTTCACCTGACTGTCCTACGCTGCCACTCACATGCGTCACAAAAGCCACCGATCGTCTTTCCCCTCACCGGCAGATGCCAACCATCGCCCACCCAATTGACGCAGAGACACACAATCAAGAACAGCCCTTGCCGCAGCCACCAATAACATGCCCGATAGCCGCTGACAATCTCTGACTCGTGGAAGCAACCAATCCCATGTCCTCCCTATGCACTATCCATGTATAATACAACCCCAAATTTTAAACATCCTATTTTAATTTTAAAAACCACTCGTCTTATACACAGAAAAGTATGGTAAATAGAGTAATCCTTTGCTGTGTGATATATCGGAATCATGCATCTTTTTTTGAAGTACTAATAATTGGCTCTTATCCTGGGGTACTAGTGGCTAATGTAACCAATTGGTTGAGGCAGTGGGAGGAGGAAGGGGGTAGAAAGTTCATCTGATAGATGTGAATTTGGCAAACATCAATATATAGCACTTCTATTTGAAGAAAGGGAGCCTACACATCACAGCTGTTAGAGACAGAACTGACATAAGGTGTTTAGAAAGCTTTCAGATGGGTAAAGGATCTTCAGTGAAATATGAGTTTTGAAGCCTTTAGATTTTATGGTTTCGCTATGAAGATCAAACTGCTGTAAAGCTAAAGGAGAAAGATCTGTTCGGGAGGAATACGATGGGTATACATGGTCTAGAGATAAAAAAAAGATGAAGAGCGAAGAATAGCAGAGTGGGTGGTTACTAAAAAGAGATGAAGGTTCAACTATTATGTAGATACCAAAGGAAGGGAAAAGAAATAAGGTGGGAGTAGCTATAAATTTAAGGGACACGGGTGGCGCTGTGGTCTAAACCACAGAGCCTAGGGCTTGCCGATTGGAAGGTCAGTGGTTCGAATCCCCGTGACGGGGTGAACTCCCTTTGTTCGGTCCCAGCTCCTGCCAACCTAGCAGTTCGAAAGCACGTCATAGTGCAAGTAGATAAATAGGTACCGCTCCAGAGGGAAGGTAAATGGCGTTTCCGTGTGCTGCTCTGGTTCGCCAGAAGCGGCTTAGTCATGCTGGCCACATGACCCAGAAGCTGTCTGCGGACAAACGCTGGCTTCCTCAGCCTGCAAAGTGAGATGAGTGTGCAATCCCAGAGTCGTCCGCGACAGGACCAAACAGTCAGGGGTACCTTTACCTTTACCTAGCTATAAATTAGATATTAGCTAAAACCATCCTGAAGGACGATGGGTTGAGAAGGTTATGGCTTAGATAGGGTAGCACAAGGATGATGTTGGTTTTAGCGCTTTGTTAAGGCAACGGCTTGAGGTATATGCCCGAGTCAGGGATGCTAGGCTGATTTATGTACAAGTACAACAAAAAGCCACACTTAGCTGCGGTTTGCCACATGGCAGTTTTATTTACATTTGAGGAATGCATTATACACAAGGCAAAGGAGTACAAATGTTTGATCTGTGTACTATTATATTGAAAAGGGTCGTTTCTGTGTTGGGAACTCATTGGTTCCTCCCTCCCTTTTAAAGCAAGTTTCATGGATCTATAATGCAGCTATATTTAACATTATGGTCACCTGTATTGAAAAGGATACTGTAGTACTGGAGAAAATGCTGAAAGGGGATATTTAAATGACCTGGGGGTGAAGGCAGAATGTATTAATTATGAACAATGGTTTAGGAATTTTGGAGGGTGGGGGATTTTAATTTTAATTTGGTCGGTGGGGAATATGACTCCAGAATGTAAGAAGAGCCTTTCTAGATCAGACTCAAGGCTCATCTAGTCGGGCATGCTGTTTTCACTAACAAAGATTAAGTGGTTATAGTACACCATTATGTCTAAAATTCACTCAAGGCAACTTACACAATAACAGATAAAAAATACAATTCCATTTATGACGAAGTAGAATACATTTTTTAAAAACCACATCCCGTCAAATAAGAACATTAATGAAACCATTAATAAACAGACAACCAGCTCAAAGATAAAACTCATTCCCCCCCCCACCACAAAGGTTTCTCTGTCTTGAATTACATTTTCCTTCTTTTCTCTCTCTCTCTAGGGCTGAAAAAACAGAAGTCCTAAATGAAGATCTCTTGCAGGTACAGTGTTTATCTTTCTGACATCTTCTGCAATCATTTGATATTGTACACTACTCCATGCGCAAAACACAAATTAAACTTTGAAGAGGCTGGTTTAGCAGGGGCTGTCCTCTAATAAGAAATGAAATGAGCATGCTTAAAATGAAGTTGGTAATAACAAAATTGGATGTATGAGAAATCTATCCATCAAGTCTCCACAATGAACGTTGGAGGATTGTGGAATGCAGTCTCACTGGCAGGCTCTGAAGGTCAAAAAATTTCTCTTGCTTACACCAAGGACCAAGTAGATCCAGTTTCACAGAAGCCTCAAGCTGTAGCACCTCCATATTGACTTAGAAAATAGCATGAATGGGGTGGGGTGATCTTTTTCAGAATTCTATAGTAGCATATATACGTAGAGAGGATACCAAATATAATATGTGCCTCATCAGCAGAACAGTTGCCTTTTGTTCACTTGTGTTCCTTTGGTGGTGAGAGAGGTTGGGGTTGGCCTAGGGTGTGGTTGTTCATTTGTGATTGGCTGTGTTGAACTTTGTTTTCGTGTGTCAGTGGGGTGGGTGGGCGTTTTGGAGTGAACATTAAAGAACCTGCACAAGCAATGCTGACACCAAACCCTACATATAGTAAGTAAAATATTAACACCGTCACCCGACCCCACCCATCTTCCCCCCCCTCCACCTCTTTCCCCCTTTCCTTCCCAAAGTCTCAACAAATGAAACTGATTTGTAAAAATGTTACATGGGGGGGGGATATGAGAGAGACATTGCAAACACCTTTGTAAAACAAGAAAATCTTTAATAAAATAAAAACTAACCTCCCCCCTCCAAAAAAAAAAACCAGTTGCCTTTTATGGCTATCTTTCAAACAGGTGGTCGATGACTTTTTACAGGGCAGGTAGTCTCTAGTGACTCTTCATTTTTAAGAAGGAAAGTTTGGGGCAACTTCTGAATTTAACTTTTCACTGAAGTCAAGGATATTTTACGCTAAAAGTTGGCTCGCAATTGATCACTGGAGACATTGCATACAGCTCAACAATCCAATCTAAGTTACTAAATAAAAATGCAGGATCTCTTTGAATTGTGAAACTTGAGAACCTAAACATGAAAACCTAATACCACTGTCCCTTTCACATTTCAAAGGATTCTGCATTTTTATTTAGTATCTTTGACTTGGACTGTTGAGCTGTATGCAATGTCTCCAGTGAGCAAGTGAGAACCAAAGAGCCAGCTCCCAGTTCCTGGACATGAGCATCTGCCAGTTTATTTTTTTTTATTTTTTTAAAGTCTCAGTAGCAGTCTCTAACATCTTCTCTTTCCAGGCCCCCAAATCAATCCTGGGAGAAGTAAAGGGGTCCCACTACCATTTTTGCTAGAGTGCATGCCAGATAAGCTGTCTATGCCTATTTGCAGAAGATATGGCATCTCCCCTTATGAGATCAGCCAGATAATTATGCCATTTTCCAAAACTGACTAGTCTCTAGAAGCCAGTCACTTACAGTAGGTATTTCAACAGTGGCTTCAGGTACATTCTTCATTTGAACATTCACTTTCGGGTTGCCTCCATAATTCCAAGCCTTTATTTTGCAGTTGTCCTTTTAGCATCTCATTACATTGCTTCCTTTCTTAATACAGACACAGTTAGTTATCTCCATTCAGGAATCACATTTTATTAAGTTCCAGCTTTTGTTTCGAACTTTTAACCGCAGTGGTTTGTCTGTAAATTAATGGGATTAGAATGGGTAAACACACTTATTTTTGGATTACTAATGCACTTCCATAGCTAGAGAGTGGTGTTTGGGCTTGGTAAACCAAACATGGTACAAACCAAACATTGTACTAAGTGCATCATTCCTGAATGCTGAAGTAACATAGGAAGTGACTGAGGATGCCAAAGTTCAGATTTCGCTGGCATCTTGAGTGCCATTTCCTGCATTTCTGAAGATGCTCAAGTAATCAAGGAAGACTGGGAAGTATAGTTTTCTAGAATACTCATACACTCAAAAGTGCCCCTCAAGCATTTTGGAAAACTATATTTCTTGGAGATCCTTTTGCCTGGGATATAGTTTCCAGATTGCCTGGCATCTCTGCTATCACAGCTTATGGGCCTGGTTTTTCTTTTATGTTACTTGTAACTTTTTAATTTAAACACTAGTGAAATCCTATCCAACTCAGAGTACCCTTCTTTGTAACTTCATTTCGGAGCCTGATTCAGAGTGCTCACTTTGAATTTGAGTTCTTTCATGACTTGGGGCCACAGTGACTGAATAACCATCTCTTCCCATATGCACCTAAACGTGCCCTGTGGTCATCAATGTGGGCTCTTCACCAGGTTTTCCTGCTAGTTGGAATATTGTGTAGTAGCAACAGGAAACAGGTCCTCCTCAGCAATGACCTCACATTTAGAGAATGCCTGCCTTGTGGCATCAGGCAACTAACTTTTCAGTCTCACAGATTTTATTAAACCCTCTGTTATGTGGTCTTTTAATGTGTCTGTTTTATTTTCTGGAGACTTTTAAGGTCTGTAGTACCTGCTGCTTGGTATGATCTTTTAGCTTTTTGCCGTGTGTTTACAATGATGGTTATCTTGTTGTTGTCTATTGAATGTATTCTTTTTGAATTGCATTATCTTAATTTGCTTTAAATACTTGTGTACTTCACCCTGAAAATGATAGTTGTTGGGTGGCTAAGAAAAGAGCCAGGAAAGAAATAAATTGTGAAGTCTGATAATGTTAATCAACTATTTATTGTGTCATTTGTTCCTTAATTGTCATATAGTCCAGTGTGTTAAAATTGGCTGCTGATGAATGGAGTATGTAAGTGGACACTTTAAGGGGACCCAGAAGGCAGGGCCTATGTGAACTGAATTGGTTCTCTCTCTATGTCCAGATAGCTGAGAGTTGAGGACAAGCACCTCTGATGTGATGCCTTCTTGTGTTGATCCCCAGGTGGAGAAGCGTTTGGAGTTGGTGAAGCAGGTCTCCCACAGCACACACAAGAAACTGACAGCGTGTCTTCAGGGTCAGCAGGGGTCGGATTCTGATAAGCGCTCGGTGAGAGATTCCAGCACCCACCAGACAACAGAGCTGGGTTCATGTCTCTACGTGTTTCACATGGAGAAGAGGCAGGAGGGAGGGAATCAAGCTGAGAAAACAGCACAGCTAGCTTTCCTCCTCTCCTGTGTGTAAATTGTATGTGAGCATAAGAGTTAGTAAAAGAGGGGTTCGTGGGGTGTTTTTTTTTTATAAACAAATAATATTGTTTGGAAATAGTGTCATTTTCTGGGAATGAAGTGGGCTCAAACTGTGATGTGATGGATTTAAAAACAAACCCTAAATTCATACAGCAGTTGCTTTTGTTGCAGAAGAAATTGCCTTTGACATCGCTAGCCCAATGCTTGATGGAAGGTTCTGCTATTCTAGGGGACGACTCCTTGCTTGGGTAAGATTCTTCCCATTCAAAATACCCACCTATTGGGCAAGATACAACTCTCTCTCGCTCTCTTTTTTAATCTCTTCCAGTCACAATAATGTTCCTCAGCTGAAAGGCCACTTCAGTAGGAAACATGTTGGTGGATTTATTTAAAATATTTATACCCTGCCCTTTCCTTTATAAAACATTTAAGGCAGCTCACAAACAAGAACCGTAAAATGCATTAAAAATAAAAGGATCGCAAGTCTAGCGTTGAAATGAAAAATCCTTTTGCCTGAACCAATTTTAATAGCTTCTTGCTACTTTTCAATTGCCACCCCCTTTCCCAACCAACCTTTTTCAAGTTGGGTCTCCTCAGTCCTATTTCATGTGCTTTAAACATTTAGAGTCACCCTTTCATGTAAAATAGCAAGGCGGTTTATAGCATAAATCAATACAAAAGACAATAAAATGATACTAGGTGTTGCCTCTGCCACGGCACCTTGTCAGGATGCAGCAATAAGTTGTCGTTTCACACCAGCCTCTTTTATTACAAATAAACCAAAGCATGTTAGTGGAATGACACAGAACCATTTTGTGCCTCAGATGATATAGAAGCCTCTTGGCCTGCTGCCTTACAGAGCCTGTATGATTAGTGCTTCAAATCCTCTGTCTGCCACACATCATCTGTCTCAGGCCCATGACCATCTCTGTACCTCTCTCTGTCTGTCTCTCATGTTCGCCTTTCCATCTCTGTTGCTTGCCATACCACTTCAGTGCAATTGTCTGTTTTCATGCCCTGCAGGAAGATGCTGAAGTTATGTGGGGAAGCAGAGGACAAGCTTTCTCAAGAGCTCATCCACTTTGAGCTGGAAGTTGAGCGGGATGTGATTGAGCCTCTTTTCTTATTGGCTGAGGTGAGAAAAAACACAAGCGGTGGCAATTAATAGCTGCAGTGAGCACTGTTTTGGGTTGTTCTGATGTGTTGGTATAAGTCAGGCATAGGCAAACTCCAACCCTCCAGATGTTTGGGACTACAATTCCCATCATCCCTAGCTAACAGGACCAGTGGTCAGGGATGATTGGAATTGTAGTCCCAAACATCTGAAGGGCCGGAGTTTGCCTACGCCTGGTATAAGTGGTATGACCTCTAAAGTAGGGGGGACTTGTGGCACGCCAGACATTATGCACTTTTAACTCCCTTCAGCCCCTGTCAGCATGGCCAGTGATCAGGGATTATGGGAGTTCAAGCCCAGCAAGTTCCCTTACCTCTGCTCTAACAAGAAGGGCCTCTGAAGCAAGGGGGGAATTCTGAAGAAGATTCAAGAAGGATAAGAACCACATCAGCAATGAAGGACTTCTGGCATTTGGCCCATTGGAAGTTGGGTGCAGCAGGGAGCAGGACAGTGCCAGCTCAACAAGTTCCCATTAGGTGAAAAGACTGAGCAGCTAGTAAGGCTCATGGGCAGGTAGAAAGACATGAGTTTGGCTTTGTGAGAAAAACTCAAGCTATGGGTTCATTAAGCAGCAAGGCTGGGAGGGGTTGTGAAGCAGGAACAGGATTATGCAGGGCCAAGAAGTAAGGCAAGAGTAAAAAAAGAGGCAACTCTGGGAGCCAAGAACAACATTTACTTCAGGTTTTAATGTGTGTGTGTGTGTGTGTGTGTGTGTGTGTGTGTGTGTGTGTGTGTTGCAAGGAATATTTAAAAATCATGTCAGATTTTGAATGCTGCCCTCTCTAGGTAAATGCATCCCAGCCTATTTTGAATTAACTGAAGGAATTTCTTTTAAAAAAGCATTGTGAACTTTCTCCTCACAGTGTGGCCTTTGAATCCTGGTACTTTACACCAAAACATGGCAGCCACTTTAAGTTGCTCCATGTGGTTAGCCTTTCTGTTTGTATTTTGCTGCTCCCTTTATTGTCAGAGGAGGGATGTATGTGTTTTTGTTTTGCTGTTACAAGTTCACATGCACAAGACCAAACAAGGAAATACTCACTTTTCAGAAATGAAGCTACACTATTTTTTAATGAGAGGTTGAGTGTATTCCAGAGGTGCTCCATGTTCTTGTGGGTCTACTTTCAAATCAGGCATTTTGGAGCTGAGGGGATAGTAGATACATGCACCACTGGCTAATTAGGTATTCTCTGGGAAAGGGACACCACAGTTATCACCTTCGTTTTTTCCTTTCCTCCCGTCATATTTATTTAAAGTGGATGGGCTAAAAAGTAGCTTTCAGATCCAGATTGAGATAGCTGCCAAGCACTGCTGCCTGTTTCTTTTCCAATTTTCTGCTTTTAACACCAGCCAGAGAGCACTGACGGCAAGTTGTTCTGGGGGCAGTATGTGGCTTCATGTCATCTGGGAACTGTCCATCAGTGGTATATTCCCCCAGCTGCTGGTGTTGACTCTTGACTCCGAAACAGATGTAAAATCCTGAGAATTCACTTTGACCTTGCTTGGATTCAGTGGCAGGAATGTTTATTGCAGTTCTCTGCAGAAATACCCATGTTACTATCATTTATTTTAGGTAGAAATCCCCAATATCCAAAAACAGAGGAAACACTTAGCGAAATTAGTTCTGGACATGGATTCGTCAAGGACAAGGTAAGAAGCATGTTAGCTTTTTGTCTGCCCATCCTTAAAGTACCATGTCCCTTGCTTCATGTTAAAAATTCATGCATTTCTTTAAAAAATTATAAATACTATTGTTTAATGTACATAACAATAATAAAAAGCCATATCAAGTTCCAGTGGGTTAAGCAGCAAATCACAGATAAATGCACTAGTTTTGTTCATTCAATTTATGTGTTGCTTTCTATGAATGAAGGTGTCTTGAAGCAACTTTAAACCATAAAAATGCAATAAGTTTCAAAGGAATTGTTTAAATAAGCACTAAAAAATTCATCCACCAGCAATCAATTACAAAATCGTCAAAATACTATTTCCCACCCAGCAACAAGACAAACACCAAGATAAAATAAAAACAGGCACCATTATCAGAGCACAAATTAATACCCTAACACCTGGGAGAATAAGACCATCTGCCTGGCACTGAAAATATGGCAGATGTTGATGCCTGGCAAATTTACTTGGGGAGAGCATTCCACAAATGGGGGCTCCCTCCAGAAAGGCCCATTTTCTTGTTTTCACCCTCTGAACTTCTTTTGGAAGGGTCACATAGAGAAGGAATTGAATAGGCTCATACAGGGGAAGCTGCTGTTAGCCTTTGAACTACCAGTGAAAACAGAATTTTAAAAATCTGTTCCTGATGGATTTACTGCTAGAATGACATATCTTGTTTCTTGTGCTATTTGCCCATCAGGCTTCTTGTGCTGCCCTCAGTCTTGCCTGCAGTGGGTTATGCTCAACAGCAACACTACGCCAGCGTGGTGTAGTGGTTAAGAGCAGTGAACTCGTAATCTGGTGAACCGGGTTCGCTTCCCCGCTCCTCCACATGCAGCTGCTAGTAGGGTGACCTTGGGCTAGTCACACTTCTCTGAAGTCTCTCAGCCTCACTCACTTCACAGAGTGTTTGTTGTGGGGAAGGAAGGGAAAGGAGATTGTTAGCTGCTTTGAGACTCCTTAAGGGGAGTGAAAGGCAGGATATCAAGTCCAAACTCCTCCTCCTCCTCTTCTTCTACATGAAGAGGCCATGTTTCTGTTTCCCCTTTGGTAAAAGAAGGCTCCCTGGAAGATAGGGTGAGAGCAGTCTGAGATACTTTCAGCTCTTTCCACACACATAGATGGAGTCAGTGAGGGCTTTGGAAATTCCCCCAGCTGTTTGATCCTGTGTACTCCTCAGTCTGTCCAGCTAAAATGTCCTACAAAATTCCCATGCTTCCAGATCTTTTTCTGTCAGAGGATCCAAAAGAGAAGGCTGCGCAGGAGGTTTTACAATCTCCTACAATGGTCTAGTATTAAATTTCTGTCAGTGTCATTCAGTGAGGAGTCTGCATTTGCTCTGACTCTGCTGTTGGTGAAAGAGAGAAGGGATTACCACAACATGTCTTATTAGCTGGTATACTGTGCCTCTGATCCTGCCCAAGGAAGAGCTCTCTTTCCTGCCTCTTCAGCTGTGAAGCAGGTGGCTGAGACTCTCCCTCACTGGGGCAAACAGATAATCTGAAAGCCAAATCCTGTCACTATCACTATGCCCCCAAGCCAGCCTAAGCAGCAGGCTGGTATTTCTGATCATGTCTGGAAAAAATGTAAATTGTGTTTATTTCCTTCCTGGTGCTCCTCGAAAGCAAGCTATTTTTGCCTTGCGCAAGCTGATCTCATTCCCTGGAGGTGCCATTGATATGTTGCCACAAAACTGGAGAAATCATAAGGTCTGCAGACAATTGAACTGGTATTTCTGTGAAGTGAAAAAAAATCTCACCACAGCCACCACCAGGCTTGTTTTGTTTTGATTATTACATTTATGTCCTACCTCTTCAAGAAGCTGCAGGTGGCTTATATGATTCGCCACCTCCTCCTCCCTGTTTTATCCTCAAAACAAGCCTGTGAGATAGGTAAGGCTGAGAGACTGTGACTGGCCTAAGATCATCTCGTGAGTAGGGAATTGGAAACCCTGGTCTCCAGGTCCTAGTCTAACCACTCTACACCACACTGGCTCTGTTCCTCCCATCGCCAAAAGAACATACACTTCTTCACGCATCTGCCAAAAAAGAAGAAGAAGAAGAAGAAGAAGAAGAAGAAGAAGAAGAAGAAGAAGAAGAAGAAGAAGAAGAGGAGGAGGAGGAGGAGGAGGAGGAGGAGGAGGAGGAGTTTGGATTTGATATCCCACTTTATCACTACCCTGAGAAGTCTCAAAGTGGCCAACAATCTCCTTTCCCTTCCTCCCTCACAACAAACACTCTGTGAGGTGAGTGGGGCTGAGAGACTTCAGAGAAGTGTGACTAGCCCAAGGTCACCCAGCAGCTGCATGTGGAGGAGCGGGGAAGCAAAACCCATTCGCCAGATTACGAGTCCACCTTAACCACTCTTAACCACTACACCAAGGAGAAGCTCATGTTTCAGTAAATAAGCTCAACTTTAAGATACAACAAGATTCTTGGTCTTCTCAGACAAATCGGCAGGAAACCAGGGGAGCACCCTGAACTGCCTTTTGCCCACGAGATAGTGTGATGCTGCTGCAGTCAGCAAAAGAACTTTCAGCTGGTCCAATGTCATAGTGTGATCATGGAATGAAGCCTCTTGGGTGCTGCAGCAAAAGGGAACAAGATTAGAAGGGATGAATTTACACATGTGAAAGTCAGAGGGAGGGAGAGGCGGTGTTCTAGGTTCCATAGTGACAGGTGACTATTTTCTCTGTGCCATAAAGGAAAATGCATTGGATATAAAGATGAATGGCTTCTGAGAGATTTGTGTTCTCCCAAAGTTGGGAGAGCCTGATATGGATGGCACTCACCCTTTCACTTTAATTCCACTAAGATTATGGATGTGGTCCACCCTTAAACACATAACGTCTGTGTCAGCATTTAAGCACCGCAAGAACTGACAGCGCCTGGCCCTCAAAGGTGGGAGGGGGAATGATTTGAGAGGAGCCAGAAGGCACTTCTGTTTTCCCTTCAAATTAGGTTTGCTGATCTTTGGGAATAATCTTCTTATTTGAAACTGGTTATAAACAGCTGGTTACTCTGACTAGAAGTATTGAGTTAACTGAGGATTAAAAAAAAATCCTCCCTGATCTCAAGTGGAGGACATCTTCCCACTGCTGGCCACATATATCTGTCTTAATCCTACATGAGACAGAATGTGCTGCTGCTGAATACAGGCTGCTCGTCCATGTCATGGATTTTGGGATGTCTGCCAGTTCACCTGGGAAACCTACTGATGGCTACCAGCCATGATGGCTGCGTTCTTCTGCCACAGTTGGAGGTAGCAGTGTTTCTGGAAACCGCAAGAGGGGAGAACGTTCTTGTGCTCATGCTCTGTTTGCTGGTTTCCCACAGCAACTGTGAGAACATGATGCAGAACTAGACGGGCCCGTGGCCTGATCTAGCAGGCTCTACTTATGTTCATTCATGGCTTTCAAGGATGGGCCCTAAGTTTTTCATCAGGCCAAATCTATGTTTAGAAATAGCTGCACACCTGGTGTCAAAAAGGGTTATTTATGTATGCCACTACTGCGGCCCATGTTTTGTTAACACAAAAATGGAAAACAAGCGAGGTCCCAAACAGAGAAGAATGGCAACTTAAGTTGACCGAATGTTTGCAGCTTGCAGGAGAACAAGAAGAACATGCGTTTAGAGAAGATTGGAAAACGTTTATTGAATATATGGGAAATAACTGTACAGCTAAAAATGCTGGCAGCATTAAGATAAATTCAACAGTGTGAATAAGTTTTGATGGATGTAATAATGGAATACTGAATGGTATAGTTTTTTGTAAAATATGCGGGGATTTGTGATATGCAAAATGAACCGTGGAAAGAGGAGAACGGAAGTCATTGACATCTTAAGGATGTAAAAATGAGTACTTTAAATTGAAAAACAGAAAATTTAATTATGTATATTATATATAATTAGAATTAGAACGGATTGAAATAGCTGCACAATTATTTAGGCCCAGTTCTTGTAGCACGGAAGTTGCTTCAGGGGACCAGCTTTGCCTGAGCTGTCAGGGTAACGTGAGAGGATAACTTCTAAATCTTGGGCAGGCACTTTTATTGTACTGTTTTTAACACCTGCTTTTAAAAACAAAAACAAAAAACCCCCCTCTTATTTAGGCAGGCTGTGATTTAGAGAATAAGACAGCTTGGGACGTAACATTTTGGTTAGAAGAAAGTGGGGAGTTGGAACCGCTCCAGTGGCTTCATTGCTGTAGGAATGGCCCACTAGGCAGCTGTCATAAACCGGCATCCTCAGATCAGAGGCAGGCTTAGTCTGACAGAGGCAGCTCCATTCTGAGCTGGCCAGTGAGGTCAATCAGTGGAACATCTCTGTCTCTCCTCAGCACAGGACTTTACTGCATGCTTTTTAAAATGTTATCTTCTTCAACAAAGCAGTATCCTATTAAGTTCCATCACAGGCAGTAAAGATAAGGATGCAAGTAGCAGATTTTTAGGCTCCCTCATGGTGTTCATTGGGTTTAGGAGGTTTCCATCTTAAAGGCAAATTACTCCTTAGATTATTGCATCCCTTGAGTACTGCTTGCATTTTGGAGTTTCCCAGGTCATTCTTTCCTTTTTTTTTTTTTTATAAAAATTTTTATTAAGATTTTTTACAGATACATATTTAACAAACAAAATAGGTTTCATAACATCTTTTCATTCTATTGCGGACTCCCTCACGTCTCCCGCTTCCACTCTCATCATTAAAAACGAATTTTCCAAGCAAATTATCATCTTGTTTATACTCTTAAGTGCAATATTTAGGTTAAACTCAAATAAAAAATTATAATTTAATGGTAGACAGTTATTTCTGCTCTGGCTTCCTTGTTAGGATTCAACCAAATTACAGTACTTTTGTAAATAAATCTTAAATTTCTTCCAGTCTTCTTCAACCCTCTCCTCTCCCAGGTCGCGGATTCTGCCAGTCATCTCAGCCAGTTGCATATAGTCCATCAGCTGCATCTGCCATTCTTCCAGTGTTGGTAGATCTTGGGTTTTCCAGCTCTTAGCAATAAGTATCCTTGCCGCCGTTGTAGCGTACATAAAAAATGTTCTATCCTTCTTTAACACGTTCTGGCCGACCATGCCCAGAAGGAAGGCCTCTGGTTTCTTGGTGAAGGTATACTTAAATACCTTTTTTAACTCATTATATATCATTTCCCAAAAGGCCTTCACTTTAGGGCAGGTCCACCAGAGGTGAAAGAATGTTCCTTCATTTTCCTTACATTTCCAACATTTGTTATCAGACGAATGGTATATTTTAGCCAATTTCACTGGGGTCATGTACCATCTATATATCATTTTCATTACATTTTCCTTCAGAGCATTACATGCTGTGAAGTTCAGCCCGATAGTCCATAACCTTTCCCAGTCCTCAAACATAATGTTGTGCCCAATATCCTGGGCCCACTTTATCATAGCCGATTTAACCAATTCGTCTTGTGTGTTCCATTTCAGCAGCAAGTTATACATTTTTGAAAGTACCTTGGTCTTAGGTTCTAGCAGTTCTGTCTCCAGTTTCGATTTCTCCACCTGGAATCCTAACTTTTTATCAATCTTAAACACTTCCTTAATCTGAGCATAGTGTAACCAGTCTCGCACTTTATCTTTCATTTTCTCTAAACTCTGCAGTTTCCAATTGTCTCCATCCCTTTCTAGTATTTCCCAATATTTTGGCCAATTGGCCTCCATATTGGGTCTTTTTCGGGCCTTGGCCTCCAAAGGTGACAGCCACCTCGGTGTTTTGTTTTCTAATAAGTCTTTGTATCTTGTCCAGACATTAAATATTGCTTTTCTGACAATATGGTTCTTAAAGACCTTGTTGATCTTAACCTTGTCATACCATAAATATGCATGCCATCCAAATGCATTGTTAAAACCTTCCAAATCCAGCACATCCGTGTCCTCCAGAAGTAGCCAGTCTTTTAGCCAGCAGAAAGCTGCGGCTTCATAGTACAACTTTAAGTCTGGCAGGGCAAAGCCCCCTCTTTCTTTTGCGTCCGTTAATATCTTAAACTTAATTCTGGGCTTTTTGCCCTGCCAGACAAATTTGGAGATATCTTTCTGCCACTTCCGGAAGCACTCCGTTTTATCTACAATCTGCAATGTCTGAAACAAAAATAACATTTTTGGCAATACATTCATCTTAATAGCAGCTATTCGACCTAACAATGAAAGTTTCAATTTTGACCAGCTATCCAAGTCTCTCTTAATTTCAGACCAACATTTTTCATAATTATCTTTAAACAGACTCAAATTCTTTGCTGTTATGTTTACCCCTAGGTATTTAACTTTCTTAACCACAGTTAACTCTGTCTCTCTCTGAAACCGTTCCGACTCAATATCTGTCAAGTTTTTTCCCAACACCTTGGTTTTTTGCTTATTTAGTTTAAATCCCGCCACCCGACCAAAATCCTGGATTAGTTGTAGTACTCTTTTCGTACTAGATTCTGGCTCCTGTAATGTCAAAACTAAGTCATCTGCAAACGCTTTAAGTTTGTATTGTTTCGCTCCGACCTGTATCCCTTCCACCAACCTGTCCCCTCTAATCGTGTTCAAGAGCACCTCCAGGACCGAGATAAATAGTAACGGGGAAATCGGACAGCCTTGTCGTGTTCCTTTTTCAATTTTAAACTCTTCTGTAACCACATTGTTAACTATCAGTTTAGCCTTTTGTTCTGAATATATTGCATCAATCCCATTCTCAAACCCCCGGCCCACTCCCATTTCTTTTAGATTCCCTTTCATAAACTTCCAGGATATGTTATCAAAGGCCTTCTCCGCATCTATAAAAATTAAAACAGCTTTAGTATTTATGTCTGTTTGTAAAAGCTCCAATATATCTATAATGTTCCTTGTATTGGCAGACATATGTCTACCTGGGAGAAAGCCTGCCTGGTCTTTATGGATTACTTTGTTTAAAACCCTCTTGAATCTACTTGCCAAAACGTCTGCGAATATTTTGTAATCCACATTTAAAAGGGAGATGGGACGGTAGTTCTTAAGCTGTGTCTTTTCAGTTTCCGATTTTGGTATCAATGTGATGAAAGCTTCTTTCCACGATTCTGGCGCCTTCTTCCCTTCTAAAATTTCATTGCTGACCTCCATCAGTGGTTGTATCAAATAGTCTTTCAATGTCTTATAGTACTTGGAGGTCAGCCCATCTGGTCCTGGTGATTTGCCCTGTTTCATATTTTGGATGGCCTGCTCAATCTCTTGTCGTGTTATTTTGCCATTCAGAATTGATCTATTTTCTTCTGACAACTTTGCCAGTCCATTTGTCTTTAGAAATTGTTTAATCGCTGCTTCATCTTGTGGCCCTTGAGTGTATAATTTTTTGAAATATCTCTGGAAACACTTTCTAATCTCTCCGGGGTTCTGGATACATCTTCCTTCAATCTCTAAGTTTGTCACTGTGTTTAACTTTTGTCTCCTCTTCAACTGCCAAGCTAGCAGTTTTCCACATTTATTAGCCGACTCAAAAGTTTTTTGTTTCATTAATTTGATTTTCCATTCTTTCCAAGGGTTTGTTATTGTTGCTTCTTCTGATAAGAGAAGCAATTGTTTAGTGGATATATATGAATTTACAAATGGTGATTGAGGGAGAGTCTAAAGACAACCTGAGGAAAGGGCGGGATTGAAAGGTTGTGTGCCTTCAAGCTGATAGTGTGCCTTCAGGCTCTTGTACTGGTGACTGCCCTTGCTAAAAGTTCTGCCCCACCTACAAGTAGGAGTCCTCCTCATCTGTTGCTAATGTCATTTAACTTCTTTCTCCGGCAGGTGGCAGCAGTCAGCCAAATCTTCAGGTTTGTCAAGCAACTTGCAGCCTTCGGGTGCCAAAGCGGATGCTCTCAGGGAAGAGATGGAGGAGGCAGCAAACAGAGTGGAGATTTGCAGGGTATCTATCATCTATCATCTGTCATCTATCATCTATCATCTATCTATCTATCTATCTATCATCTATCTATCTATCTTTCTATCATTTCTTTCTTTATCTCTCTCTGTCTTTCTATTCCTGGTGAAGCATCATTTGTGCCATCTGGAATGTGGCTCAGGAGATGGCTCCAGAGCCACTGTTCTTAGCCCATTGAAGCCTAGTATTGTTGGTGCAGTAGCAAGTACTATCGCTTGGGGAGGAGAGTATTTAAAACTACAATTTTCAGCCATTTGCCCTAGTTTGATGAATAGAACTTTGGGCAAGAGGTAGATCAATGTGTGACTTGTGATCCAATTAACATTCTTACTATAGGTGTGGTTTTAGATTTCATCTGAATTTCTGGAAAGGAAATGCGTATTGCAGCACCACAGCTGTTGCAGTGAGTTTGACTTGGCCATTTTGCATCTGTGTAACTCTTGTCGTTTCTGTACTTCCCGCAGGATCAGCTCTCAGCTGACATGTACAACTTTGTGGCCAAAGAGATAGACTATGCAAACTATTTTCAGACTGTAAGTAGCAGAAAACTTGGCTTTTCATGGGGGGGGGGCACTCATGCACCTCTCCTTCCCCATCTCCCTTTGGAAAACCATAATGCTTTCCAGGGCATGAGTTTTCTTACCAGCTGCCTCTTGTTTCATCTTTCTCCCAGTTAATAGAAGTGCAAGCAGAGTACCACAGGAAGTCATTAGCACTTTTGCAGAATGTGTTGCCTCAGATCAAAGCACAGCAGGGTAAGTGTGATGCAGTGTCTCTTACATTACCATTTGTCACATATTACATGAGAGACTTCAGGGCTGCTCGCTGAGGCAACGTGACTACCATACCAAGCATCAAAAGTCAAGGTGATTCTACCCATCAATCCAGAGCCCCCAGCCTGCTAACGGTTGCCTTTGTGGTAGATGAGACAGTGTGACAGCTTAGTAGTCACAAAATGAAGTAGGTCTGTGGATTGCAGCCAGCCAGAATACTAAAAATAAGAATACCGCCATATATATCATTCCTAGAATTGTTGCCAGCACCTTACTCTAATCAAAATGTAAGGACTCATTTGGGCCTGCTCTTGAGCTCACAAAAACTATAAGGAATCAACAAGGTTAGCGCTATAGGATGTTATCCGGATTAAGGCTCTTTTCTGGGTGTGTTTTGTTCAGTTTGCGAACCACGCTTCATCAGTGAGATCCTAGGATATTATACCAAAATATATTTGAAACCTTAGCCAATACTTTAAACTGACCAAATCTCCTGGAAGAAGACGTTCCATAGGTTGGCTGTGACTGCAGAGGAAAGGCCTAAGTCACTGAGGTTTTTTGTAGACATCAAAGCCTTGAACTGTGCCCAGTACCTTCTTTGCAGTCAGTGCAGCCTGTGTAGAATCAGTATTAGATTTTTACCAGCTGGATATACCCCTCAGCGCTCTGGTGTCTGCCTTCTGCACTAGCTGTGGGTTCCACCCTATCTTCAAAGGCAGCCCCATGTAGACCACATTGCAGTAGCCCTGAGGAAAGTGGAAGTCTAGGTTCTCAACTGTGTTGACGTACCCCCATGGTTCTGCGGGTTCCTCCCTTTAATCAGGCAAGGGGCCAGAAGGAGTTGAGCACAATCCCATGTAGCGAAGTTAACTGAAAGTCCACACTGTACCCTAGGTAAAGGTAAAGGGACCCCTGACCATTAGGTCCAGTCATGACCGACTCTGGGGTTGCGGCGCTCATCTCACTTTATTGGCCGAGGGAGCCGGTGTACAGCTTCCAGGTCATGTGGCCAGCATAAGCCGTTTCTGGTGAACCAGAGCAGCGCACAGAAACACCGTTTACCTTCCTACTGGAGTGGTGCCTATTTATCTACTTGCCCTTTGATGTGCTTTCGAACTGCTAGGTTGGCAGGAGCAGGGACCGAGCAATGGGAGCTCACCCCGTCGCGGGGATTCGAACTGCCGACCTTCTGATCGGCAAGTCCTAGGCTCTGTGGTTTAACCCACAGCACCACCCGCGTCACACTGCACCCTAGTTGCCTCTTAAGGCACTGTTAAGGTGATGAGGCCTGAAAATGACTTTAGACATGTGCACAGAGACACATGGCATTAGCGACAGCTCTGCAAATAAGCCAGGGGTGTGTAGAAGTCCAGCTACTGCATGTTACTGAGAGGGTGAGTTGTGGGTATATCGTGATTGCTTCCTATTTGGACTGCCTTCCACAGAAGCCTGGATTGAAAAGCCCTCCTTTGGGAAGCCCCTGGAGGAGCACCTAGCTGTCAGTGGCCGGGAGATTGCTTTCCCCATCGAGGCGTGTGTCACTATGCTCCTGGAGTGTGGCATGCAGGAGGAGGTCTGTATCGGGCAACTGATGCCCCTTCATGCTAAGGCCTGGGAGTGCTTACCACCACCACCCCCCCCCCATATTCCCATCCCTAGCCCCAATGCTGTGTTGCCCACACTACCTTCCTTGGGATTTGCAAGCTGGACAGACATGTCATTATCGTCTCTGCCCCCCCCCCGCCCCACAACCACACACACTTTTATTTCACATCTTGTGTTTGCAGGGCCTATTCCGGGTGGCCCCTTCAGCCTCTAAACTAAAGAAGCTTAAGGCAGCTCTTGACTGCTGTGTTGTGGATGTTCAGGAGTACTCAGCTGACCCACATGCCATTGCAGGTAAGAGCTGCTCTTGTCTTGGCATACCAGACTGGTGTTGTAGTGAATACTATTAGCTTGAACAAATGGAAGAAGGTTGCTTTCAGTGGCAAACGTAGACAATTAATCAATTATACACACAACTCACTAAGCATCCTTATCAAACCAAAGGCAGAATTGTAACTTGAGTCAATAAGTCACACGCAAACATATACACACCAGACAAATCCTCAAACACACCAAAACTAACATTAATAGTTTTTAAATCTATATTATATTTAAAGCTATAGGTGTATAATTACTGCAGTTTTTAAACTCTTTTCAAATACAGAAATAGCATTTGGAATAAAATCTGAAAAGCAGAGAAAATTTTGCTTCCCCCCCTTTAAAACACAGCTGTAGTTGTGAAACTCCTACAGCTCAAGGCAGTCCACCCCCCCTCACACTAATATGGATACAGAGAGTCATCTAGCCATCTTATTTATTTTATTTATTTATCTAGCCTTGCTATTTATTTTAAGAGCATACGTACACACCGTACTTCATCATATGTTGGGATGAGTAGCAAAAAACCTGCCACATTTACTTTAATACAAATGACCAAGTGGTAGGAAACTCTACCATGTTGTCAGATGGTCATCTATATTAGTTCTTGTGTCCAGAAAGGGAAATATTGATCTCAGCATTAGGTAGTACATTATTTTTGCTCCAGTCAGTTAAGAGCTGGTTTGTCGCCTTCAGCTGTTGCCCCAAACCAAAGAAAGTTCAATGAGGGGGAAAAATTCCCTCCAAATTAGGATGAGGCTTTCTGCTTTGGTAATGCGTGTTCTGTGTTTCTATGTCTCTTGCACAGGGGCACTGAAGTCCTATCTTCGGGAATTGCCAGAACCGCTCATGACATTTGAACTCTATGAAGAATGGATCCAAGCCTCAAAGTGAGTTGTTCACCATTGCTTGAGCCCTGCTTCTTCACCTTCTGGTATGAAAATAGAATATCAAACAAGGTTGAAATTCTGGACGCTTCCTTCAGAATAAGTCCTATTGAATTCAGTGAAAATTGCTTCCAAGTAAACATGCAGATGATCAGGCTGAAACTTGTACCTTATCAGCTTCACTCAAAATTATTGTTTGTTTATACCTTTTTCCCTGACGGGACTCAAGGTGGCTTAGAGATAAAAACAAGAACTGCTCAAAACACAGAAAAATCAGTCATTAAAGTATAATCAAACATGGATAGAATTACAACTATGCACATATATAGAATCTGTTTTAAAACTTACCAATGGTTACAATAAAAACAGCCTGGCACGAGCCCTTTAATTAAAAGCAGTCAGTTCCCAAAAGCCTGTTGAAACAAAAAGTCTTCATCTGCTGGCAGAAGGAGAGCAAGGAGAGAGCCAATCTAGCTTCTCTAGGGAGGGAATTCTGAAGTCTGGGAGCCCACAATATTTGCCATGCAGAACCAGGAACTTCATGGGACAGATCAAACCCATTTGGTGTAATTTATTGTGGGAAATTCCAATCCCCACCCACCCACCCCAAAATTGAACATATTCTAATTATTTCTCCAAGAGCCTCTGCCTATGGACATGTATGTCATTATCATTTATTTGTTTCTCTCATTTATTAGTCACTTTTCAGGGCCACACCCTCACACATTCAGGGCTTCGTTCAATATGCATATATATTCAAATTCAGGGCTCATTGGTGAAATGTGAATGAGTCCCAAGCAACAGATGTCTGCTATGCATAGAAAGGAGACTATTCTCTGACATATGTCAAAGCTGTATGTCTAAGGTTGCCCACCTTAGTTTTCCAAGGAATTCCTCTGCTTCCCACACCAAGACCAGAAAACATTAGTTGCACCTAAGTCACAATGTGATCAATCAATTAGGGTTTCAGCAGGACTCAAATTTAACTAATTTCCTTTGGATCCAGGGCCCAATTCTCAAGAGCTTGTTGTTGTGTCCCAACTACTCCAGCAGATTCAAACGAATTACTATTTTCTTTAATTGGTTTTGCTTCAAATGAATTGCCTCAGCTTGTCCTCTCTTGAGACTAAGAAATGACTTCTCTGCTGCAAGAAAGAGAAGCTATAGTCTGGCCTAAAGCTTCCCTAATAAGATTGGGAATGAAGATGTTATTCCAGCCCTCATCGCCTGATGTAAGAAAAGTGAGCCAAGACTGTCCCTGATCTTACCAGGCATTTAAAGTGGCTACACTTTTCAAAGGTCTGCTTTAAACATTTACATAAATCTGATGCTGAAGTGCGATCTGGGGCTTGTCACTTCAGGGTAAGTGATTGTGCAAGTAGGCCCCACTGCAACTGTTGCTTCCAGTACATGACAAGGAGCAGAAGTCACATTCCCAGAGAGGTGAAATGTGAAGCGCATTGGCAGCTTTCCCAGCAGTGACTGTCCTGTCCTGTCTGTAGTGTGACAGGTTTCAAGTGCGAAATTAATGGAGGGCAAGGGGGCGGCTCCCTCGGTGCCTCATCTGTTCACAACTTGTCTCTATGCCGCTGCCTCAGCTCAGGCAAGCTTAGGAAAGAGAGGCTGAAGGTGCAGAGATATAAAATCCCCATATGGTTTATCCATCGTCCCACTGCTGCATTAATCCCAGTCATCTCATTCTTGCTTCACAGCATACAGGACCAAGACAAGAGGCTGCAGGCCCTGTGGAATGCCCTTGAGAAGTTGCCCAAGCCCAGCTACAACAATCTAAGGCAGGTGTACGCAAGCCAAAGCATATACCTTCACTTCTTCACTGTCTGTCTCTTGCTGACATCAGTTTTACAATTTGCAATTGCTATATGGCCAAAAGGTCCACCCAAAAGGCTATACAGTCATACCTTGGTTCTCAAACACCTTGGCACACATACGTTTTGGCTCCCGAATGCCACAAACCTGGAAGTAAGTTTTCCAGTTTGCGAACAATTTTCGGAAGCCGAACATCCGACGCTGCTTCGGCTTGACTGCAGGAAGCTCATGCAGCCAATCAGAAGCTGCGCCTTGGTTTTATGTTCGAGAACCAAGGTGCCACTGTACCTTTAAAATAATGGTGGGTGGGTGGGGTGTAGGTTGATTAATATTGATGATATTTTGCATTTCCTGGCCTGGAAAGTTTCTGATGCAGCTTCAGTCCCAGCACGCAAGAGAAGAGAAATATATGTGGATGGGTAACCATTGCTCCAAGCACCTATCACATATTTTGTGCCAGGAGTCCTCTTCTCTCACATGGCTTGCCTTGCAAAAAGAGACCAGTGCTTCTCATTTCAAGAGCCAGGCTGGCCTGAAACTTGATCTTGTCTGCACCACAGTAAAGGACTTGCTACTTCTCACCCACTGCCAGCAAGACGTCTTCCCTGTACTTGGGTGTTGGGGAGCCTCAGGGGGAAGCTTGTAATGGCTTTGAAAGCTTGCTGTGTCTAAAGTTGCCACGTTAATTCCACCAGGAGGCCTCTCTGCGACAAGCATTGCAATTAAACAGAGTTGTGTCAATGAGACACAAGAGTGCTTGGCACTGCTGACTCTTTGCAATGCAACTCGAGAAAAACTTTGCCTCCAGCTCACTGCCTTCTAAGTAGCAAGGGATGCTTCCTACCTCAACATCCAAACCAGTTTCACAAGGATCCTCCCTAAGAGACAGGAGGGAGATCTGGCATGCTGCTTTGCTAGAATGATTATACAGGAGCAGATACATGCAATATTTTTATTTATCATTTATTCCTTTCCATTTAGGAATTGCTTCCTACGACATTTCTCAAATAAATTCAACAATACAAAAGCATCCGTAATAAAAACTTATGTGGAACCATTTAATTTATAAAAACAACTTCAAATTTAATACAGATATGGACCAGGATTTATTTTTATTTTTTTGATATTTTTTAAAATATCCTCTTTAAAAGGCTTGGGGGAAATTGGCACCAAAAAGACAATAGCAACGGTGTCTGTCTGATATGTACTTCCAAAAGGTAGGCAGCACCATGGTAAAGGCCTGATTCCTATACTGTGTAGAACAGGCCTCCGGATGAGATGGTATCTGCAAGAGGCATTCTCCTGCAGAGAGAAGTGATTGATTGGGTATATAAAGGGTGAGAAGTTCTTTTAGGTTTCCTGGCCCCAACCTGTGTACAGGGACCATTATCAGCACCTTGAACTTAAGGCCAGTAGTAGTTTTTCAGCTGCGGCATAATACGATAGTGGTTGTCTGCCCCAATGTCATGCCACCAGCTGCAGCTTCCAGGCCAACTTCAGGGGTAGCTCCCACATCGAGGTATTGCCTACAAGTACACTGATGCTAGGGCTAATATACCGTATTTTTAGCTCTATAAGATGCACCAGACCACAAGACGCACCTAGTTTTTGGAGGAGGAAAACAAGAAAAAAAATATTCTGATTCTCAGAAGCCAGAACAGCAAGAGAGATCGCTGTGCAACGAAAGCAGCAATCCCTCTTGCTGTTCTGGCTTCTGTAATAGCTGCGCAGCCTGCATTCGCTCCATAAGACACACACACATTTCCCCTTACCTTTTAGGAGGGAAAAAGTGAGTCTTAAAGAGCAAAAAATACAGTAAGTCACCCTGCCCCTCTTGAAATTCAGAGGTAGAGATCTACAGGCGGTGTTGCAATACTATTTTTCTCCTCTTACGGACTACAGGAGGGGCACCAAGAGGTCTTGATTCCTTAGTGGCAAAGTCAGTATATTTCTTGCTGGAAGTTAGATGTGCCCTGCATAGAAGGGCTAGAGGAGGACTGCAGCCACCAATAGCAGTCACCAATAAGCCATCGAGAGAAAGTGGTCACTACTGTGGCAAGCAGTGCATTCTCCTTGGCTTATATACAGTGATGCTTGAGGCATCCTACATTGCCAGCCCGATACCCAGTAATTTGTACATTATACTAGTACATGTATACTAGTCAATGTGAGCTTCTCCCCCTGGTGGTTGGTACGTGTAAAATGCAAATAATGGCACTTGCCCATTTATTCGTATGAACCCCTGGGAAAGTATCCACTAGTGCATGTCTGTTGGTTAGCAATAGTCTAATGACCCAGTCAGTAGCTGCTGAATGTACACCCACCACTCCATTTTAACTCTGTTGCCTTCCATTGCAGGTACCTGATCAAATTCCTTGCACACTTAACAGAGTACCAGGATGCAAACAAAATGACCCCAAGCAACATAGCGATTGTGCTGGGGCCTAATCTTCTCTGGCCTCAGACAGAAGGGTAAGCGGCTGACATCTAGAACACTGCAGTTCTGAAATGCTAGATAATATAACTAAGAACATACCGGTCCTGGGGCTGGGTTTTCTTACCTTCATTTTGCAAGCCTCTTGTTCAATTTTTATGTTTTGATCCATTTACAACATCTGGATGTCTCTCTCAGGGTGAAGAGCAGGGATGAAGTGAGGGCAAAATGTGGGAAATGAGTTGCAGTAAGGTATGAGAAAAGGATAGGCAGATTGCTGAGTGGAGGAATCACCCTCGCAGCACAATCCTGTGCATGCTTGCTCACAAGGATGTCCCAGTGTGTTCAGTAGAGCTTACACCTGTGTCAGCGTGCATAGGAATGTATCCTTAGAACTCTTCTCTGTATTTTTCAATTATTTGCATTTCAGAAACGCAAACACAGTTGAAGAGAATGGGTAGTTGCTGAGCATCAGCATGGGATAGATCACACCCATTGCCACCATTAATGTATACAAGTCCGATAGTTTGTTTAACAAACACATCACCACAATGCAAATCATCACTATTGGGCATCCGGTGAACAAATGTAGAATATAGAAAGCAATCTGTCCCAATTCCTCTGAAAATGTCTGGTAAAGTATCCAGAGCAGTATCCTACCTTTCGTAGCTGACCGACCTTGGCAGGTTCCTGAGACCAGCCCCTTGCAACTGGATTTGGGAGGAAACAGAAGAATCTGCAGGAGACATGTTGCCTTAGAACCAGGAGCTGGACTTTATCCTCTAGTCCAGGCATCCCCAAACTCGGCCCTCCAGATGTTTTTGGGACTACAAATCCCATCATCCCTAGCTAATGGGACCAGTGGTCAGGGATGATGGGAATTGTAGTCCCAAAACAGCTGGAGGGCCAAGTTTGGGGATGCCAGCTCTAGTCCCTTCAAACCCTGTGATGTTGTCATTTTGTTTTGCCCTTCGGAAGGACCTGTCTTACTGCCCTCCTTAGCTGTCCATTTCTCTCTCCCACCTTTTTGTTTCAGAAACATCACCGAGATGATGGCGACCGTCTCCCTGCAGATTGTTGCAATTATTGAGCCCCTCATCCAGCATGCAGATTGGTTCTTTCCAGGAGGTAGGACTGTCTTTTGTTTGCTAGAGCCCAACTGACCTAAGGCAAAGTGGGCAGAACTGGTGACAGCCAGGCCACAGATTTTATCCTTTTTGGATAGATCACCTCCTGTAGGCACCATTTGTGGTTCCTGCTGTTCCTTTCCCTGATGGCTCACATTCTCCATAGTCTTGGCTACGGATCCTAGAGGTCTCAGCCTGTGCCTCCTAAACCAAAGGTCTGTGCTTCTGATCATTTGCTGTTCCAGACAAGTATCTTTCCATGGGCTTGGTTTCCCTGTTTATGCTTTGCATGGTACTATTGAGAACAATTGTTACCTAGAAAATCCTATATGGGGCTGCTAGGTTCCCCAACCACATTAAAAGTGTTCATGATGATGAGTACATCATCGTTGTTGTTATTGTTGCTCACCTTTCATGAGCAGGTGTCAGGTCGGGTCACAATAATTTAAAATCCAGTTTAAAACCATTCAAACAAATTACCGCCACAGGAATAGGGTGG
Organism: Podarcis melisellensis; assembly: GCF_964234715.1. NCBI lineage: Eukaryota > Metazoa > Chordata > Lepidosauria > Squamata > Lacertidae > Podarcis > Podarcis melisellensis. The sequence continues at coordinate 39,484,787 of NC_138529.1, forward strand.
GCGCTGAAAACACATGTCTCCGGTTTCAAAAGGCCAGGTGAACAGATGCATCTTCTGCATCTGCTGAAAGTTGTATAGTGAAGGGTCCAGATGCACCTCTGTGGGGAGAGAACTCCACAACTTAGGGGGCTGCCACAGAGAATTGTCCTTTTCTTGGCTGCCACCACCAAAACCTATGAGGGCAGCAGAACTACCAAAAGGTGTGTATATGACCAGGAACATCTGCCTCGGGGGGGGGGGTGTATATTTGATTTATACTTATCCTTGCCAAGCCTCTCTCTGTCCTCCCTCTGGCTTCAAGTGGGAGCCACAAGCACGACTTGGCCATTTTGCTCTCTCCTAACTAGATATTGAGTTCAACTTGACTGGGAACTATGGCAGCCCTGTGCATGTGAACCACAACGCAAATTACAATTCCATGCCATCGCCTGATATGGACCACGCTGACCGCAAGCATCCTGACCAGGCCCGGCGACCACTTAGCGTGGCCACAGACAACATGATGCTGGAGTTCTACAAGAAGGATGGGTAGGGGGTGCTTTTTATTTTGCTGCAGGAGGAGTAAGGGGAGGGGAGCTGGGAAGGGGCTGTGCTGGCCTGGAGTCGCTGCTGCTCCGTAGAAGTAGTGCCCATGTTTTCTAGACGTGCAAACACACTTCACTGCCTTGCCACTAACATCCCACCCCGCTCCTGACGCCACACCATCTGCAGGCACCTGGCCCGTGGCCTCTTTAAAGGGAAGCAGGGCTGTTGCACCTGGTCTGTCTGCCTATTCACCTGGTATGTGCCTGGCCCAAGCTAGCTGTATGGCTCTGCGCATTGACTCAACAAGCAACATAGGTGTTCCTCGGGATAGGAAGCAGATATCTACCTCACTGTACTAAAACTGGTCCTGATAACTTCCAGAGTGAAATTTGTCCTACACAGATTTCCTAGTGATGCAGTGAACGTTTCAAAACATGTTATCAGTTGGTTGATGGGTGTTTGCCGTCATTTTCTAAGAGCCTAAATAATAGGTCACATGATCAGCATGCTGGGACATTTGTAGTTTTTGCCATCCAGAACTACTTTGGCGGAGAGCAAAAAAAAGGGGGGGGGAGACTTGTCTTCCACGATTGACAACATACCACCATAGCACCGTTTGCTTCTGCTGCCCATGAAAGGAGACATCTGTGCTGAGATCAGGAGAGGGAGCAATACAGCCATGGGTGAAGAAAGATGCTGAGCTACTGAGATGCCTATTGGGTCCTGTTGACTCTAGCTTCGCATGCATATTTCTTAGCAGTTGTTCCTTGCTGTGGTAAGGTTAGCACAGGGGAGCAGCACTCTGCCTGCTCAGTTGGCCTGAGCACATGCAGTAGTTACAGTGCTGCTCCATTCTCTACCATCTGTAGACCTGAAGAGCTCTTGGTAGCTCTTGGTAGCCAGGGACTAGAGGTGAGAATGGAGTGAGGGAGGAGAAGCTTTCCACCTTTCATACGTTAGAGCCTGTCCTGCTCAGGCTATGTGCATCTGGTCATGGGTCTACAGGTTCTCGCTAACATCTTCTGCATCCTCTAGGTGTGAGCTAATAGTATTAAATGTGTACTGTAAAACACTGATGGTGGTAGCTTTACCATTCTGGAGGAGGAGAGGGAAGAGTGGTTGTTCATTTAGTGAGGTCTTGAAATTAAAAAGCTGTCATTCATTGTTAGAAGAAAGGACAATGTTTCATCTTTCTTTTAAATATGGAAGAGATATTTTGATAGGAAAGGGTAACAAAACATCTCTCAAAAATGAACTAGGTAATGGACCATGGATTAATGGTCCATTGGTTTTAAAAGACACATTGGGTTGTATTCAGCTGTGTCCGTCTCAGAGTAGACCCACTGAAATTAATGGACCCAAGTTAGTCACATCCATTATGTAAGTAAAAACTTCATGTGGCAAGTCATGCACTATCTGCTACCTTCTTGTAAGTTTCTATTTGTCAAAGCAGGCTCAGGGAAGAGGGGGGTGCCATGAGTTTTGTAAACAGCTTTGATGTTTTTAGAACCAAGTGGTATATAAATTGTTTGAAATAAATAAATAGCATGAATTTTATTGCAGGGCGGGGAATGAAGTGTAGCCTGCATGGTGAAAAGTCATCCAATAGTTCCTAGGCCTGCAGTCCCTGCTTGTATCACCTCCCCCAATTAATTTTTTTTGGGGGGGGGGGAATCTTAATCAGTGATTGGAGAGCTTAATATTGGTATGCAGTACACCTTATGCATTCCTGCCTAATCAGTTTAAAGCTCACATTCCTATAATAAACATATGCCGTTTAAAACTTCCTACTTGCAATTCCTCAGTTAGTTTAGTGATTGTTTTTCTTTTCTTGGATTTACAAAGACATTCTCAATTTGGACCTTTTCTCTCCTGTGACTTGTTTTGATCTCTTCAGAATGGCCATGAATGCCCTACTGAGTTTGCCATCCATATGCATAAAGCTTGAATAGTAAGGAACGCCCTTGCCTGATGGAAACTGCATTGTCAGATCTTTTGTGTTTAAAAAGTCTCTTGAGGGTTGGACTTGGAACTGTTCTCAGGCTTAGTTTTAGTATGCTTTACCTGTGTCAATGTTATAGTGATCCCAAGGTTTAGGAAAGGCCTCAGTGAGAAATCTCAACGTTGGTTTTTATTTTTGCATGATGCATGCGAAGGAAATTTAGCTCTCTGTAGAAGGTTGTGGCAAGTACCTGGAGCTGTGCAGTGCAAGAGAAGTCATAGGTTATTTTCCTTATTCCATGAAAGAGCTCTGACAGGAAGGCACAACCTGGAAAAGATCCCAGATAGAGGCTTGATACTGGCTCAGATTAGTTTTGGAAACATTGTAATCCCACTCTTGATGAGCTTTCTGTATGTTGTGGAGTCTTACAGTGCTCAGTGCAGACATCAAATATTGTTAGGTCTAATTTGCAAAGCAAATTCTTCTGGATCCCAGAAGAACAACCATGCAAAGATTATTGTAATCCCCTATTAGGTTCACCTCTAGCCAGCTCATTTCTCCTGCATTCTACACACACACACACACACACACACACACACACACAACTGCAAAACAACTGGCATTGCTTTCACAAAAACCTTCCATTTCCTCAAATTCTACCTTTCACTGAATGTCCTGCTTCTCCACTTAGCAATATGCTTCTCTGCAGCCAAATTGCCCCAATCCCCCTGCTTTTTGCAAGCTGCGGCCTTGGACTTCCCAGCCCCTTTCCCAAAGGCCTGCCAAACTGACGCAGCAGGAGAAGCATTTGGCCTTAGTTTCTGTTACACTAATACCTGTATGTTTCTGTCCATGCAGCCTTAGGAAAATCCAAAGGTATGGTATCCTCTGGGTAGCTCTTGAACCATTCCTACCTTCAGTGTCAAGACCCAGTCAATTCAGAGCACCCACGGCCTTGCCAGCAGAGCAGAAGCCAGCTTCTCCCCGAAGGCACTGAGACGGGAGCCTGTCTTTCGAGTGCCCCGTCAAAATTTGAAGCTGCCTTATTACAGAGTCTGCTTTGCTGGACAGCAGCTTTCCAAGGTCTAGATCAGAGTTTCCCAAATTTGGATCACAAGTCCCACCATCCCTAGCTAGCAGGACCAGTGGTCAGGGATGATAGGAACTGTAGTCCAAAAACACTGGAAGACCCAAGTTTGGGAAACCTTGGTCTTGATAGACAGAAGTTTTTCCTAGCCCTTTTCCCCAAGGTGGTAGCGATGGACCCTGGGCGCATGTGCTCTGTCATTGACCTATAGCCCTTCCCCCTTTCCTGCAGGATGTTGTTTTTCCAGTTTTTTATCATCCCCAATACAAAGGGCATCAATTAATCACAGGTGTCCTGGCTGCACGCTTTTTTAAGATTCCAGATGCTCCCCTTGCGCCCCGCCGTAGATTTTTTATGTTCAGGTCTGTGGCTCTTTGGAAAGGCCTCGTGGTCCCAAGGCTTCCTGATTCTTGTTGATGCCTGGGAGAAGGGTTCTTGTTGATGCCTGGGAGAACCTCCCTTAGATACAAAACTTTACCAACCTTGGAAGGTCACTGCTTTTGCGGCTGCCCTGATGATTGCAAGTGGCCACTGGGTGTCCCAGCAGAGCAGCCTTTGACCCAAATGACCCTCACGGCCGTGCCAGAAACCCCTCTCTAGAGTCTACAGTTAAGTAAATAAGTACGTGGATCCTTTCAGACCTTGGATGCACCTAGGTGGCTTCCCTCCTTCCCCCTGCAATGTAAATGCGTGTGTTTAATGCTCTCAATGATTGCTTCCGAGTTGGTAAGGGACTATCTCTGTGTTCCCCCCCATAGCATGGGCGTCCGGGTGATGGACACCTCATGGGTGGCTCGCAGAGGCACCTCCGTAGTTCGTAAGGCATCCTCCACCCCTCCTGCCATGCAGCCCCCCGCTCCGCCTTCCGATCTTGCTGCTACTCCTCAGTCACCAATTCCTGAGCAATCTCTTGACATTTCAGCTACTCCCTCCCCTACTCCAACTAGCTTCGGTTTCCCGCCAGGGACTGAGAGAGCAAGGTAAGTGCTGGAGGGCAGCGCAAGCAGCTGCCACTGTGTTCTGTGGTCCTGGAAGTCTCTGTGGACACGTCTGCCACTCCCACACCTGCATGGGCCCTCTTTAGTTACGCTTCCGCTTTCACTTTGCAAGAGTGTGTGTGTGTGTGTGTGTGTGTGTGTTCGAATGACAGAGAATTGAGGCACAAAATAATACTTTCCTGTGGCCCAGCTGAATGTAAGCAATTTAAAAAAACAAACAGACCTGTCTGCTCCAAAGATTTTAGGCAAGCAGGGAGACTGGCATCAGGAATAGTAACATAGAACAAAATTCTTTTCCTGGTTTTGCGCTACAGAGACTGGGCAGACCTTCCTATTTTGCCACCTCGTCCTGTTGGAATTTGGCACCAGTAGCATGGAGAGGCTTATTCTGACCCGATATTTTACTGATATCCATTTAAGGCAAAGGTCTGGCTCTGTTTTTAGGGCCCAGCTTCATCCAGCTGCCATGTTGTCATTTTTAGTCCTGGTTTTTCAGACCTAATGCAAGACTTGTGTTATTTTGTGCTGTGGATTCATTCATAAGGGTCAGCTCTGTGGCAAGCTGGAAATGACTGGTCATGTTTGCCACATTCATATGTGCAGAGAGTAGGGGGTTATCCATAGGGGGTATCATGCATATGTTTCTGGTCTGTGCTTCTGCCATAGATGTGCTCCCTGCTGAAAGCAAGCATGGAATTAGACATTTAATGCGTTGCATGTCAACATACCCACTAAAAGCAGGGGAGGGAGTGAGACATGCATGGGAATAAGAAGCTGGCAAAACCATCCACAAAGGCAGGCACTCTCACCTTTCTGTTGCACATATTCTCACAAAACAGGAGGAAATGTGGGGTAAATCTGAATTGAGATCCCTGATATTAATATATATATATATATATATATATATATATATATTGCTTTCGTAGATTTTCACGGGTACAGGAATGCAGGTTTTGGTGTCCTCGGGTGTCTTCCTGTGTAAAAGTTGGGGTGTCTAGGCGACGTTTCGACGAGGTCTCACTCGTCATCTTCAGGCTGGTGCTTTCGGCTTCTTGTTACTGGAACAGAGCAGGATCTCAGTGTTTGAGTTCCTATAAATACTGTTGAGGGGGTGTGGTGTATAGCCTCCAATGTTCTGGGCAGAGATCTGGCTGACACAAGCCACAAAACCACAGCTCGCCCCTACACACGAAGCCAAGCCAGAGCACAACTAAGTGCAGTACAGCCATCTTCTCAGAAAAACTCTTCACAAAGTTCAAGAGGTCAAGACACAAAGACTTTAGCAACTAATCCACACCTAATGACCCACCTAAGTGGTACTCAGGATATCACTCAAGAAATCACTCAGGATATCCCTCAAGTAATTAAGGAACTCAGGATATCCCTCAAGTAATTAAGGAACAAAAGAAGAAAAGGCACACTAACCTGGGAACTTCCTCTCTGCCCAGAACATTGGAGGCTATACACCACACCCCCTCAACAGTATTTATAGGAACTCAAACACTGAGATCCTGCTCTGTTCCAGTAACAAGAAGCCGAAAGCACCAGCCTGAAGATGACGAGTGAGACCTCGTCGAAACGTCGCCTAGACACCCCAACTTTTACACGGGAAGACACCCGAGGACACCAAAACCTGCATATATATATATATATATATATATATATATATATATATATATATATATATTCTGTGTTTATACTGGCAAGAAGAGAAATTTAGTCCCACCCTTGCTACTTCTGCAGCCTGCGGGCTCCAATATTGGCAGCATTCGTCTTGTCCTTCAGGATTCAGAATTTTGTAGTCTTTTCTTTTGACTTTCTATGACATTCCTGGTTCTTTCTCAACTTCAGTTTTTCCAGGCTTGTTCCTTTCCAGTAAATTACCAAGCACCAGTTTGGATGGCACTTCTCTGTTTGTGAGCTCACATTAGCCAGGGAAAGAGGCCAAGAAAGAAGGATGGGGGCAAAGTCAAGCCCTTGATAGAAGGACATGCAACTTCATTAGAACTCATTCCATGCTTCCTTGACTCCCCTGGGGTCTCTCTCACCTGCAATTGCATACCTCACACTTTGGAAGGAGTCTAGCAGTTACACGGCAAACCTTGATGCTTGCCTGGCATTGCATCTCGGTACACTGTCCCGCTGTTTTCTCTGCCATGCTTTCCTCAGATCACTAGTTCTCAATCCAATATTCTGCTTAGGGTTGCCTGGCTTCCCAGTGTAATGAGGCAGCAGGTTCTACTATGCAGTGTGACCCACTTGTTTTGTGACAGATTAGTTTGTCCCAAATTAATTGACAAGAGTAATCAATTTTCTGAATTGTGGGGGACCTTGAATTCCATAGTGAACCCTCAAATGCCCCCTGGCTTGTTTTATTTTCAAATTAGCACTTATGGGCAAAATTCAACCCATAGATACCCATTTCCTTCATATGGAGGAACATTTTCCTTGTGGGATATTCCTCCTCCCCCTACACACACACACACACACACACACACACACACACACACACACAAACAAGCCCCTGAGACAAAACCACCACTCAGGACAACTGGCATCTAGAGATGTTTTCCAGATCTCCCCAAACAACTGTTTAGGAATAGGTGACGTTGGCAAGGCAGACTTTGCACAGGCCTAGTTTCTGTTTTCCTGCAGATGAAGTTTCCAAGTGCCATTTTCTACATTTGGGTGGCTCATGAGAGATAAGCAGAAACCCAGGCCTGGAGCTGTCAGCTCAGGAAGGTGGGGATTGTTGCCCCAGCCACTGTGTACCTTGCAGTTGAAGAGGCCCTCTTGCTTTCCTTGAATTTTTGGTTGTTGTTCTTCTCTCTTCTTCTTCTTCTCTCCCCCGCCCCCACCCCAACCCTCTCCTGGCAAATGCTTATGGGCTGTTTTCGAAACTCCTGTTCGGTTCCTCCCTGTACAAACGCTCTCTGCTCTCTTTTTTTGTTTTTGTTTTGTTGTTTTGGACATTTGCAGCACGGATGGTGTGTCGTCTAGTTGGTCGGATTCCTGTTACATCTACCCATCCCCTGAGGACGACAAGCCTCCCCCATACCCCTGCTACTCATCCTTCCACCACCACCACCCCAAGACTGGCCCACGCGCTAGGCCAGAGCCCCCCTTGCCACTGTACCGGTGGCCAGGGTACAGCCAAACGCTGCCTCCCCCTTCCTCCTCCTCCTCTTCTTCCTCTCCTTCCCCTCAGCAGCTTGACATTAACTCTAACCCGAAACCGTATTTCCTGCACCTCCCTAAGCAGAGCTCCTTCACAGAGTTGCATGGTCCTGAGACTAACCTCTCCTCCGTCTACATGAAACCCCCCCTCACCTTATCCAAACCCGATCCTCCTGGCACTCCTTACAGCTCCCATATGTCAGTCTCTCCCCCCTGGGTCAGCTGCACCTGTGCCAGAGACAGAGGAACCGGGCTCACTAGGTAAATAACCTCTTATTTGACAAATGCTCGGGCAAATTGGGCACGGTGGTGGAAGGGTGAGCACCACTTGCTTGCCACGTACCAGAGGTCTACGCACAGGGACAATGCCTAGGCCCTCCACGCCTCCTCGGTAGGCAATGAGGCCTTCCTGTTGGCCTCCACATTGCTACAGATCTCCTGGAGAGAACTTCAGCTGTATCAGCTGATGGAGCCTGCAAGGGAGGCAGTTCCTTGAAGCCAAATCCAGGCTTAAAATAGGTTCCATTGGTCACCTTTCTTCCCCTGAGAAGTAAAGTTCTGAGACATGCCCAAAGTGGTCTGTAAGATAATTTTCAACACCGTCCCCAAATTACAATTCTCAAAATTTCTTGGGGGAACTATGACAGCCATAGAATCCCACATCACACTCTTTGAATCATTCTGTCTGCATAAATATTGCAGTTTGCCAGATGTAACAACCCTCCCTTTCCTTCCCCCTTCCCACACACACCAGGGCCAATTTTGACAGGCTCAGGGAGCGCACAATGAGGGTGGGGGAAGCCCCATTGCACAAGCAGGATATGTTGCACAGAACTTCTGCTTAAAGAAGTTCATTTAGGTGAATCCCATGCAATAGATATATCTGTAGCTTGGGTAAGCATTTAGTGTCAATAGTCCAACCAACCAGCCCTTTCTTTGGACCCCAAGTTGCAAAGACTTACATCAGAAGTGGGGATTCTGTGGCCTTTCAGATGTTGTTGTTTCACTACAGCTCCTATCATCTCTGTCAACAGTCCATTCCAACTGAGGCTGATGGGAGCTGGAGTTCAACAACATGGGAGGGGGCACATGTTTGCCTAGCCTTGTATTACAAGATTTTGAGTCGGGCCCAAAACAGCTGTGCCAGTCCAATAGCTTCTTTGGGTCCAACCTATTTAGAGGCGCAGGGGGCACCCACCTCGGCCTGGCAAACGTTGAGGCCTTCACCACCCAGGTTTCCAAATACCACATTGAGTTGCCTGGTCTAGCCAACCACCTTGAGTAGCACCTTTCTTGCAACAGATTATTTGTGACAAACTCAGTTCCCTCATTGAGGTAAGCCATGGCTTGCCACACTGCCTTGGGGTTGGTGGCCACTTGTAAGCTAAGTGCAAAGGAACAAACTTGGACAACTGACATGGCCTCAAGTTCAGCATAACAAGTTCACCTCTTAAATCTGTGAGGTGCTCCAACCCATCCCCACCACGAGGAACAGATCGTATTGCTGCTGCTCCTCCTCCTGCCCCACCTGCCCCACAGAGTGGCCTCTCTGGAAAACGGCTTCCCTCCATTTTGTTTCGTCTCATTGCTGTGTACAGAGTGACTGAGAGGGCTGCAGTGCCATTCATGCTCTAGTCATGCTCAGATCTGCTTTTGAAGGTGGATGTGCAAGTTTGTCTGGTCCTTTGGGCGTATGTTCGGGAGCAAGGCATCAAAACGCTTTGCTTTGCAAGCATCATTGGCTTATCATAGCGGAGGGTTATGGGCCTGCACCCTGGGACTGTGGGACAGGAGATGGGGGAGGCCATGGGAGAGGGGGATTTTTGCATTTAAGATGCCCTTCGTACAAAGGGGCTCATGACTGCTGCTTCTTGTCCACCTTTTGTTTCTTTTTAGCACACTAAAAACCAAGGAACTCTCTCCTGTTTCTGGGCAGAAAGGGAGCCCGGTTTGTGGCCCTGCAGCACCATGTGGGACCACACAGCAGTTGCCTGGTCTCACACAGCAGCTGTCCACAGAACAGAGCCCACACACCCTGCGGAAAGGTAGGTATTCACACCTGATAGGGCAACAGGAGTGGGTTCAGCTGGGTGAAATGAACAAAGCAACAACTCTCAGTGTGGTGTAGTGGTTAAGAGAGGTAGACTCGTAATCTGGTGAACCAGGTTCACGTCTCTGCTCCTCCACATGCAGCTGCTGGGTGACCTTGGGCCAGTCACACTTCTCTGAAGTCTCTCAGCCCCACTCACCTCACAGAGTGTTTGTTGTGGGCGAGGAAGGGAAAGGAGAATGTTAGCCGCTTTTAGATTGAGGTTGAATCCTGACAAGACAGAAGTACTGTTTTGGGGGGAAAGGCGGGCAGGTGTGGAGGATTCCCTGGTCCTGAATGGGGTAACTGTGCCCCTGAAGGACCAGGTGCGCAGCCTGGGAGTCATTTTGGACTCACAGCTGTCCATGGAGGCACAGGTCAAATCTGTGTCCAGGGCAGCTGTGTACCAGCTCCATCTGCCTGCGGACTGTCTCGCCAGAGTGGTGCATGCTCTGGTTATCTCCCGCTTGGACTACTGCAATGCACTCTACGTGGGGCTACCTTTGAAGGTGACTCGGAAACTACAACTAATCCAGAATGCGGCAGCTAGACTGGTGACTGGGAGCGGCCGCCGAGACCATATAACACCGGTCTTGAAAGACCTACATTGGCTCCCAGTACGTTTCCGAGCACAACTCAAAGTGTTGGTGCTGACCTTTAAAGCCCTAAACGGCCTCAGTCCAGTATACCTGAAGGAGCGTCTCCACCCCCATCATTTTGCCCGGACGCTGAGGGCCTTCTGGTGGTTCCCTCATTGCGAGAAGCAAAGCTACAGGGAACCAGGCAGAGGGCCTTCTCGGTAGTGGCGCCCGCCCTGTGGAACGCCCTTCCAGCAGATGTCAAAGCGATAAACAACTACCTGAGACATCAGAAGACATCTTAAGGCAGCCCTGTTCAGGGAAGTTTTTAACGTGTGATATTTTACTGTATTTTTGGTTTTTTTGGAAGCCGCCCAGAGTGGCTGGGGAGGCCCAGCCAGATGGGCGGGGTATAAATAATAAATTATTATTATTATTATTAGATTCCTTCGGGTAGTGATAAAGCGGGATATCAAATCCAAACTACTACTACTCCTACTCCTACTCCTACTCCTACTCCTACTCCTCCTCCTCCTCCTCCTCCTCCTCCTCCTCTCTCTCTCTCTCTCTCTCTCTCTCTCTTTTTTAGTGTGTTAACCACACAATTTAATTCCACTAATTAACTGACTGCTTTTTGGCCAGGGCTCCTGTTTTCTCTGTGGGCAACTGCAATGATTGCAGATGATTAGTTCTCCTTTCTGGTGTCCTCATAAGACTGAGAAATCTGGTAGGAAAGTTCCTGCCACAAACACTTGAAATCTTGTCTAAGAAATAAAGTCACTAGAGTGAACAAGTGGGGACCATTGGACAATTAAGCTGGAGAACGTAAAAAAGAGCTATGTTCAAGCCCTACTTCCGCTTTGCATTCAGCATAGCTCTAAGGAAATGGTTCCATCAACGCAAGCATTTCTAGTTGACTGATGGAACAATCTCCGCTCCCCTCGTACACTGTTCTATGAGTTCTCCTAACCCTCTGGAACAGATTTAATGGAGTGCAAGGGGAGGGGAGGAAGTCCCATTGCGCTAGCAGAGAACCCTTCTGTTGGCTTCCACTAGTACAATGAGTTGGTTAAATATGGTCCATGTTCCAGACATGGCTTCCCATGAGCACAGGTTGCCCTTAGGCCTGAGCTTCCATTCACCAGGGCTCAAGAAGGCCTGATGGTTGTATTCTGAAAGCCAGTAGTAAAAAGCTCACCTGACCTCCCAGTGATGAATGACAACCAGCTGTATCTGTGTGTTTGTATGTGTGTCTCTTTCTCTCTTGTCTTCTGCAGTTTCAAAGAAGCTGACCCCCATCCCTGCCAAGGTTCCTTATGGCCAGTCAGGTGGTATGTCCGATCAGTCTACGGGGCAGCCGTCCCCTGCCAGCCTTTCTCCCACCCCACCAAGCACCCCATCACCCTATGGACTGAGTTACCCACCAGGCTACTCCCTGGGCTCGGGCCCACTCTCCCCGGCAGCTGCTCCTTCTCTGTCTTCTCCTCCTTCCCTGACGAGCACTTTAACCAAATCTCGGCCCACCCCTAAGCCACGACAGAGGCCCACGCTGCCACCTCCACAGCCTCCCACATCAAACGCATCCGGCTCTAGTCCGCAGTCCATGGAGCACACAGTACTTGACGGCATGTCCCCCGGGGAGAGCATGTCCACAGGTAACAAAGCAGTGGCAGAGGGACAGCACTCTAGGGGGGTGGGGGGTTGCTAGCAGAGACAGAGTGGAGGAGGGAGCAGTGTATGGGCAGGGCTTGCCAACGTGGCACCCTCCAGTTGTTGTGGGCAGAACTTGCATCATCCTTGATCTTTGTCCGTGCTGGCTGAGGATGATGGGAGTTGTGGTCCTGGGTATCTGAAGGGCACTGTTGGCTTAGGGGGAAGTTCCAGGTCTGCCTTTTGATTGCTTAAGGCACAGCTGGCGAGAAGCACTGCAGAGCCAAGAGCAAATGGTAGGAACAACTAGTACAGAGCACCATAATCCAGTCAAGATTGAGAGTGGAGTTTCCTGGTGGCACAGTCCTTCAGTTTTTTTCTATATTCCACAGGCAAGTGGCAAAGCAACAATTGAGCTATGCTGTACATAAATTCCGGTGCTTGTCACCTACTTAATCACTCAAGCAGGAAGTGATTGCCATTCAAAACAGGATTCTGAAACTACCTGAGAAGCAAGGCCAAAATTCAAGTGTTGCATTTAGAACAAAATATCAAGGGGTAAATTGCATACATGGTGAGGGAATGAGGATCACCTTCCGATTCCAGGTCATATGTAGTGAGTTAAGTGAGCTGAGCTAAAATGCTGCTTGAGGCTGATATGGAAGGGAATACTTTGAACATGAAAGCTGAGCATAACTCAGACCTTTTTAGCCAGGAACTTAGCCTTTCCAGACAAAAGGGACATTGCGCAAGTGCTGCTAATCCCTTCTCCCTCTGAAAATGCAACTCTTTCTCCATGTTTCGCTCTGGGTCCTGCTACGATGGACATGGGTCATTACTTTCTGATGTGATTCAAATCTCTTGCTCTGCGTAGCAAGGCCGGGGAACTTATTTCAAGCGGAGGGCCACATTTCCTTCTGAGTGACCTTCCCCGAGGGCCACCTGGCAGGGACAAAAGTAGGCACAGCAATGAATGCAGATTCTGCCTTTGTACAGGAAGCTGATTTCTACACACGCACCGCTCTCTCTGTCTTCCATCCATGGAAGCAAAGAGGCATTGTCAGAGTTCAAGGGCCTATTCCAGCCAGGCAAAAGCCCTCGAGGAGGGTGTGAAGCAAGGCTGGTGAAGGATGGAAAGTGTGCCCTGGGAAGAGTTCCAAAGGCCAAAGAAAAGGCCTAGAGAACTGCATTGGGCCCCCAGGCCAAAGGTTCCCCATCCCTGCTGCACAGCTATTTTGCCTTTTTTTAACCCCCTTCTTCCCTTCCCTCTCGCAGGCTGTGCATTCATAATTTCAAATGCTAGACTGCACATCTTCAGTAAAAAAAATAACAGTAAATAACCCAATCAGTAGTGCTATTTGGTTAAGCAGTAAAATACCACTGAGGGGGAAATATGTATATTACCCTTGGGAAACCAGAGTGTCTAGAAAGGCCTTCCACAATCCGGCAGAGTCTCTGAGAGAAGCAGCAGTTCAGCCTTCATTTGGGAATTTCAAATATGGCCAAAAATGCAGGAGCAGAACGAAACTGGTCCACTCTTTGGCACACCTGTCTCCGTGCAGGGCTCTATTCCTTGGGTGTCTGCAGCTTTTGATCAGGAGGTCAGTAGTGGCCAATCTTTGTGTCCCAATGGCAGAGTAGAGGCACAGCTAGCAGGCAAAGTCTCAAAACTCAGGGGTGGTTTGACTGTACATAACTCCAGGATGACTTGTGCTTTTGATCAACTGATCCCTGTTCTTTTGAAGACCTGGGGCCTCCAAAACATTGGGGAGGGGTCAACTGCAGTCCGTTCTGGATACGTGGGCCGATAGCGGCTCCTGTTGCTACAGCTTGTGCTTTGGGAATGGCCACGCCTGTGTGGTCAACATTTGAGATGGGTTTTGTGTCTCCAGCTTCCCGCTGGTGTTTTTTTGGTAGGCAGGTGCAACTGCTCTGACTTGGAGGTCTTGTTGTGTACTATTTTTTTTTTTTGTCTTTGTTGCTTTTCCTGTTTCTCTTCTGTTCCTTTCTCCCAATCCTACCATTGTGTCCCTGCAGCTGTTTGAGGCTCGTGATGCAATATTGGATAGGTGTGAGGGGAATGCTCAGGGTAAGCTGGAGTCCCTGCCCTCCTCCCTGAACCTTCTGCCACTACTACTGCTGCTGCTGCTGCCAATGTCACCCCCCGCCACCCCTGGCCCCCATGCCTTTCCTCACAGAGTCACACCCACCCACCCACCCCATCTCGCTGGCCTTGCATGGGGCACGCTGATCCGGAACTGCATGGCTGCTCAAGCCTGCTCTCCACTCCCCAGCTGACTGATAATGATGTCATTAGTAAACTTGCGGGGGGGGGTGCTTCTCACTTGGCCTTTCATGCCTGACATCCGTGTGTGTGTGTGTGTGTGTGTGTGTATGTGTGTGTGTTTAAATGTGTGTGTGTTTAAATATATATATATCTATATATGCAGGCATTCAACTAATTCCTTTCCAAGCCACGGAATTCACTGGCTCCTAACCTTGCTAGCCCCTTTCTTACCAACGTGACTTTCTCCCTCTCCCATTCCATGTGTTATTTCCAAAGGGATGTCATGATATTGCCATTAATGGATATTAATGGCAGTTGTTTGTTGTGGGTGAGGCCAAAGGGGCAACCCAGGAGCAGGTGATGGTCAAGGCTATGTGTGCCACTGCTCAAAAGGATACAAAGCTTGCGGGGTCGTCTTCTCACCCAAGTAAGGACAGCTGCCTTTACAGTATCAGTGGGAGACTGCGGCCCTCCAAAATTTGTTGGGCTCTGGCCCCCAGCATCCCTGACCGCAGCTGAAATCCAGCAACATCTGGAGGGACAGAGGTTCCCCACTCCTGCTTTTTACACTATGAAGGTCCTCAGCTCAGCTGAAAAGCCTAACGAATCACCCCTTGTTCTGAAGTACATCTCCCACAGCTGATTTAGAATTACTTCCCCATTCCCAATTCATGGGGGAATGCTCTCAAGAGTAAAATCATATTATGAGGGTGATTTTTACTCAGTATGCAAGGATCCCATGCAGCTTGCAGGTTCTTGACATACAAGTTCACTTCCTCTGTCTCACAAGTAGCCATGTGGAAGCTATTCCTTTGCTTCTGAGAGAAGCAGTGACTTTCATTGCTTAAAATTATACACAGTGTGACATGCTCCTCCCTGGCTAGGTAGGGACTGTCTGCATCTTAATTGAAATAGGAGGTTTGTCTGACTGGAAAGGAGGGGTGAACAGGATGTTTTGTCATAGCCTATTTGTGTCTTGTGGAGCTCTGGGGATAGGTCATGGCTGTGCATGGGATGTTGTCGTTTTGATAAATCTGGATGCTTTTGTTTATCAACAGATAAGTAAGCCTATTCTGTCCTAATTGCACATAGTCTTCAAATCATCTGTTTGGAGGACTTATCCATCAAATCCTAGCCGCTTTTGGCCGCACCGTGGAGTTACTTCATATGATTTGTGAAAGAGGCATTTAGAGTATATCCATCATGGGGATATGCTGTGAACACTGTATCATCCTTTCGTTTATTCAATGCCGCCTCTTAGTTCATTGGATTAAGCAAGGACCAAAAATATTCTGCTCTGAGAAGACATGTATTTAACAATATCCCTTGTCATTTCTGCAATTGACTAGCTCTTCAGGATGGTTTTGCACATTTATAAGCCAACCTGGTCATTTGGTCCCAATGTGCAAATAAGTTAAATATTTTACTTATTTCTGATAGCATGTCTATGGATAGTAAGCCACCAAAAAGCATGTAATAGAAAAGTGAACCTTGAGAAGTTGAATGGGATACTTGCCACTTAAGGGGATAGCAAAGGGAACAGAGATGCTAAATTCTAAGTGTAAGTTGTACTGAAGTACTGGCTGCCTAGATTCCTTCATTGGAGGGGAACCGTTTTCAGCAAGGCTGAGCTAAGGGGGACAGCAAAGGTGTCCAGGAAGCTTTGGCAAATTTGTCATGGAGATACCCCCTTGCCAAATGAGATTGGGGTCTTGGGGTCTTTCCCCTAAAGACATTTAAAGCAACTTTGCAAGTAACTTCTCAATTCAGTATCCTTCAAGTGATTTGCCTGCCTGTCCACGTACCTGTACGCTAAGTCATTTGTGGCACATGGATGGTGAAAATGGGAGGAGGACTGGAAGGGAAACTGTCCTCCCATTTCCAAACTCTTTCCTGCATGGTTGCCTGGACATTCTCTCTCACAACAGATGACAATCCAAGTTGCTATTTACAGGCCCATGGTTAAGACTAGGTTCTGAAACTGCAGAATATGCTGCTGTCTGCTGCCATCGGCCCAGTTTGCTGAGCTGTTGTTGAGATTAAGAAGCATGTGGCCTAGACCCCGATTCACGCGTGCTTGTGGGGAAGGGACAGCTGTGAAGAATGTTGCAGCAGCAAAAGGCACAAGCCAAGATTATATTATGACATCCCTTTCCTCTGGCATTAACAGGCTCCGAGAACTGTACTTCCTGCTCAGTTTTAAGTTAAAACGTTGACTATTTTTGTCTGTCTTAATCTGTATATGAACGGGTGGGCAGACGTTGCCTGGAGCAGCATGGTAATTCTCTGTCTCCCTGTGTGTCTGTGCCTGATTGCAGATCTTGCCCACCTTGATATCCCTTCCATCCATGTAGAGGTTGATGCCACACTCCACCTGGACCCACTGGGACAAGTCCAGAGACATCCGGTACAAGGAAAAATCAATTCAGAGGAGGATTCGGAAAGCACCGCCCTATGACACAAAAGCCCCTTGTCCCTCTAATGTGCTCTCTTGTACATATCGGTGCCCCATGAACACTACAGAAGGCGATGTTGTCCAGAGACCTTGTCCGGCGGGGGGAGGGGGCGCGGGCGGTCTCTCTTCTGGAGTTCCACTTGCCAGCCCCTTTGTGCAAGACTTGACAGACCTGTGGGCCTGGTGCTAACCCTGGCAAAAGGGCGCTGCTGGTGCAATTTCCAATTTATTTATTTATTTTTGTCTCCTGTTTGTTTAGCCTTATCCAAATTTTGCCTTTTTGACGTGGTGCCTATTTATCTCCCTTTTGAGCTCTTCGGACCCTCAGACCAAGAATTAAGTCCCACCTGCCCTGTGGGGAATTCTGGTGTTGTGCACAGGGCAGAGAGATTCAGGAGCATGGCAGGCTGCTCACCGGCTGAACTCCACCGAAGGCACCCACTGGGTTTTTGGCTTATTGACTTTGGCAGTGTCCTTTGTTACTTCTGCCTCCTGCTTTTGCTCCAGCTGTCCTTACTCTTTCCACTCCATCTGTGCTGGTTCATGTATCTCTTCCTTATAGATTGCGGCCAAGGAATGTTTGTTTTAGAAGCTGAGTGGTGGGGAAGAGAGAGAAAGAGAGAGAGACCCACACACACAAGCAGCGTATACCTATATTTTCTTTCAGTCCCTGAAATCCTGATTTCTGAAATAGCCAGATACAGCCTTGTGAGTCTCTGTGTATCCGCAAGCCTCTAAAGGGAATGGGTGTCTGGCCTTCTCGAATCCTTTACCATTCCATTTTCCCCCTCCCCTTCCTTTTTTTCATTGGTTTTTGCTTGACTCCCCCTGGGGGAGAAGCTAGTAGATGGAAGAAGGGTCACTCTTGGGGGGGGGGGACACAGGTGTTTGGCAGTGGTCAGAAGCCGGAGGGAGTGGTAGCTGTTGATATGGGTGAGTAATGGTCTCCTGTATGTCGGGAAGCAGTTACTCGATTAGCAATAAAAGTGTTCCTAAGCATACCTACCCTCCCTGTATTGTGGTGTCAGAAGTGGAACCTGGTCATGTGGAGTTCTTGTTCACCAGCGTCACGGGCTCATTTCCCCCCTTCTCTCTCTGCTGTGGGCCCCATGTCTTGGCAGCAGCGAAAGGGGAGAAATACCACCAACAGAATATATGTTTATAGTGGCCCGATTGCAGCTCCCCACTGTTGTTTAGCCCAGGGTTCGACTGAGGAGGGCAAAGCTCTCAACTGTGCATGCAAAGGCAGATGTAACCTTTTATCCTTTTAAAAAAGAGATGAGATATATATATATATCTGCTGAGATAGATATATATTTGTATATATATATAAAAGTCTATAAATATATATATATATATTTGGTTTATTTGGGGCCATTCCATCTGAACGGGTGTACAAATGTACAATGTAAATTTAAAGGCTTATCATAATTCTTCCAACACAGGCATACACACAGACCTTTCCCACCCTTGGATTTATGATAAATGTCTCCAAACACCCTCTATTTTTTTGTGTATGTGTGTTCCCCACCCCAGCAGTGTTTTTGCAAGTCTGGGTGCTCTTGCTTTGCCACAGGCTGTGATAATGTGTAGTTCATCACTCAAGGTGGAAGAGGCAGGGAAACAAGTGCAGATTGTTGTTAGAAAGGTGTGGGGAGGAGGGGGGGTGCGAAACGGTACTCTTAACTGCTCTTTCCAATTCGGGTCACTTGGTGTATTTGCTGCTCAAGCAGGGGGCATTGCCGATTGGTATCTTGTGCTGCATCTTAAAATTACTGGCAAGACAGACCCATCCCAAGCACTGAGCAGCTCCTTTCTCGGGGGGGTCTCCTGCTTTCTCCATTTCTGCCCCCCACCCCTCCACTTCCCCAATGTGTGGTCTCATTAAAGTACAATTAATGACTTTTGTGGTATCTCTGTTTCTCTCGTCTGTTGTTTGCTGGGTTTGGATTAGCAGAGAGGGGTGCCTCTTGGCTGCAAA
Organism: Podarcis melisellensis; assembly: GCF_964234715.1. NCBI lineage: Eukaryota > Metazoa > Chordata > Lepidosauria > Squamata > Lacertidae > Podarcis > Podarcis melisellensis. The sequence continues at coordinate 39,503,556 of NC_138529.1, forward strand.
CAAAAGATACCTGGGTGAGACAGGCTTATTCAGCAGCGAAACATACATTTTTCAGGCCACTTCAAAAATTAGGCTGAAGTCACAGGTACATTTTTTAAAAGCATTTTAATGATCACTTTGGAAGCGCCCCTCCCTTTTTCATTGGCAGGCAACTCCCCTTTTACATAGGGGCTATATCCTGAGGCAAGGGACGCGGGTGGCGCTGTGGTCTAAACCACAGAGCCTAGGGCTTGCCAATCAGAAGGTCAGCAGTTCGAATCCCTGCGATGGGGTGAGCTCCCGTTGCTCAGTCCCTGTTCCTGCCAGCCTAGCAGTTCGAAAGCACGTCAAAGTGCAAGTAAATAAACAGGTACCGCTCCGGCGGGAAGGTAAACGGGGTTTCTGTGTGTTGCTCTGGTTTGCCAGAAGCGGCTTAGTCATGCTGGCCACATGCTCCCTCGGCCAGTAAAGCGAGAGGACGCCGCAACCCCAGAATCGTCCGCGACTGGACCTAACGGTCAGGGGTCCCTTTACCCTTATATCCTGAAGCACCACACATATAAGTGAAATCACATATACTGGGAACGCCATTGAAAAAGCCTGAAAACACCCTCTAAAGCTCTGGAACCCCCTAAAAAAAAACCAAAATCCGCCAAACTCCACCAGAATCATTCCCTCTCCATCTCTCCACAGGCCTCAAAAGGTCAGTGCAAAGGCTCGTGGGATTGCTAGATGCTGTTTTAGCACCACTTTTGCCAATTTTTGTGCTCGTTTAGGGCCATTTTTGCCTCTCTTCATGCCACTTCCGGGTTCGCAGTGGTGGACGTATGCCTTGAACATGCATAAATGGTGAGTTGCTTGTAGTGTTCATATTCACCATTCATCAGTTACAGTTTCCTTGTTTCTCCAGATGGAATGGGAGAAACGTATTTCCACAGCTGGCTGCCTCTGCTACTGGTCTGTATTGTCCTGAGGCTGCTCTTGGATGAAGAGATGGTTGGTGATGGTCTGATAGTCTTAACTCTTTCCTTGCTGCATTCCCTGTCTAACCCACTGTGCTAATGATTTCGTGATGCCAGTGCAGGTGCAAGGAGGGGATAGGGAGCTGGTGAAGTTGGCCAGGCTTTCCCCCAACTTTCTCATGTTGAGTGGGAAATGGCTTTAGGACAAGGGCAGCTAAAAGCAAGTGTATGTGCAGCAGATGATCACCTGAGGAGAAGATGAATTGAGTAAGGGAGACAGGCCTGTTCATCCTGATCAAAGGACTACTTTCCTAGTGGAAGAAGACTTTTATCAGCCCCAACCAGAATGACCAGTGGTCAGGGATGATGGGAGTGGTATTGTACTACCGAAACATATGGTTTGAAATGTAGGAAAAATTGATTTCCTAATGCACCACCACTAGGAAGAGCCTGAAAAGGTGAGTGGAGAGCTGGTTAAAAATGCCCATCAGATCAAATGCATATAGGTCACAAGTGACTCACCCATACAAAATGCAGCAATGCCAAAGCTACTTTCCTGAATCCCTGTCCATGGGTTTTTTCCTTTTCTTTTTTAAGAAAACATTACATTTTAAAAATGGATTTCTGTATTTCATGTGTGTGCAAGGAGCCTCGATAGTGCTCTGAGTGGCACATGTGCAATCACTTAATGTATCCTGGGCCGCTGAGAGATGTTTTCAACTTCACCACTGCATCCCTAAATAACTTCTGTGCTGCTGGAGCTGTGGGGAAAGCAATGTGCCTCTCATATCTGACCTCCTCCCTGAGCCCCTGTTCTGCCACCGTATCTATTTTAGGGTGAGAGCTCAGTGTTTCTTTCTCCTTCCTTAAAAGCCAACAGCTTCCCCTAACCCCCAATGGCTGCCACCTGTGTGTGGTCACGGTGTAAATCTTAACTTTTTTTTTTAAAAAAAAACCAGTTACATCCCAATTTCCTCCTTTATTCAAGTTACCAACTTCAGATACCCAGGGGCACAGATATACACAGAAACCTTGTTGGCTATAATGGGGCAAATTCAAGCCACAAAAGCTGTAGTTGGTATGTTCAGCATTTAAAGGGGGGAAAACTTCGCCCAAAGTGTGACCGACTGACAATTAGTAATGGGTCATTTCAGCAGAGCTGCTGATCAGGTGGCAATTGAAGCAAACTCTGCCCCATGAAGAAGCCTTATTTCTTTTTTTCCTCCTCTTGGAAGTGGCAGCAGCCCAGGACCCATCTGCTGCCTGCCAAGCACAATTGCAGGGATCTGCTCTCGCTCCATGGGGATTTCCTTGTTTGTGTGTGTGTGCTCCATCCCAAGTGCCAATGTTCCTGCTATCTCAGACGGACCCAGGATCAAAGCCCAAAGCAAATAACTCATTAGGCACAAGAGGCATCTGCGCTCTTAATAAGGTGGCATGATTAGTTGTTGCATGTCCCATCTGTTCTGGATCTTAAGGACACCTGTGGCAGGCTCCCTGAATAGCCACTGACAATGGTAGCTCTCCCCACGTTCCTTTGGCGTTTCCATACAATTTGGAGGCTTAGCTTGGTCAGAATCAAGTATACACTTCCAGAGTGGAATGCTAAATACATTACATCTGGTAAATGAGACACCATAGCCGCTAGAGGGCCATGAGAACTTGTGTCCTGGGCTTTTCAGACTCATGGGCTATCTGAAACCAAAGAGTTGCATTGGTTTGCAAGATGTGAAATATATTGGCATTGTTTTCAGCTCTCCTACCCCACTAGTATGAACTGCCTCTCCTCCACTACTCATTTTATCCTCCTTACAGTAGTTCAAGCTGAAAAATTGTGACTTGTCCCATATCAGCCAGTGGAGATGTGAACACTGGTCTCACAGCTTCTTAGTTCAAAACTACGAACTACTGCACCACACTGTCTTGCAATCCATTCTAGTAAGTGAGATCATGCTTTATTTTGAAAACATTGCCATTTAGATGCTGGTTCTGAATTGAAGGAATGCCTAAGATTTCAGAGCAACGCTAGAGATTTTCAATACTTTCCACAAACGGTGAACTAAAACAACAAGTGAGATGAAAAAATTGCTCAACTGTGTCTCCTTTCATCCTACTCATGCTTCCCAGTGATCACTTTAAAACACCTCCTTTGCTGTTGAATTCTCAATCAAATCTTAAGGTATTCAGTCTTGATTTCCTGCTACTACCACTCTGCTCCAAATGCAATACATTTTCCTTATTGAAAGTGGGTTCTCTTTGCAGCAGCCCATTCAAGATGCAATTTTAACCGTTCTGCCAAAGGCCATGTCGTCTCTGTTATGGAGACAGAAGAAGTGGAGTGTTAGAACCATCTCAAGGTGCTGGAGATTTATGCTAGACCGACTGGGGGCAAGGGTTGGCAAGACGGGGTTATGACTCAATAAAAGAACAAGCAGTGGCTTATGCTTCACTTGTTCCCTTCACAAAGGAGCTGCTCAAAGCGGCTTACAAATTCAAGCAAACAGAAAAGCAATGATCCAGCTATATAGGAAGGTGTGTTTGTGGCTGATGCACTTGAAAGAAAAGGCCATTTGCACTTAGATGGCCCTAACATACAAAAAAGAACAGTGTTGGACACTTCTGTAGGCGCTAGCCCAGAGTAAGCTTGCATCCGTCCCATACTTTGTTTTAAGAATGCAAATGTGTAAGCTGCAAAATGTGATGATCCTCTAGCTTTGATGGGAGCACAGGGATGCTGCCCAAAGTAAAGCTACTTGGAGCACAACAGGTATGCATCTTGGTGGTTCTTGTTTCTGTATTTCTTGGGCGACAACAAGCATACATGAACAAACATACATGAATTTTGACACAGTATACTTCCACAAGCAGAGTGAGTGATGTAGTGTGACCTTAGCCCCTAGAATAGCAGTTTGTGTGAACAGAGTAAAAGAATTAATGGCAAGAGTCAGGTCCTTTATTTAAAAAAAACAAAACAAAAAGAGATACCATCCTGTATAACCAAGAGAGCTTAGTCTGTCTTCCCAGTTTACCCAGCTGCTTTTCAAGAGCTTGTACCTTTTGATGAATGCTGCTTTCAGACCTTTTCCAGGGATCATTATGAGCTCGAGATTCTCTGCTGTTCCTCTAGCAAGACAACTAACTAACAACCACATTTGATCTACAGCATTTTGTGTAGCTGTGGAAAAGCTGTGAAACTCCAGGTGCTATTTGCCTCCCAACTCTCATCAGCCCAGCTAGCCCAATGATCAGGGATAAGGGGTGGTGAAGTCCAACAATAGCTGGAGATCAACTTCCCCTTCTTCATTTAGTGAAGCAATCTTAAAGATGTTGGTGTTAAGAAAAAAATCCCAAAGTTCTTATTAGGCCAACCAAGATGTCAAAAAAGAGTGTGCTGTATGCAAGCTTTTGAGCTCTCCAGAACTCTTCCTCAGGCTAGCTGGCCAAAGGGGGGCGGGGGAGAGACTGAGAAAACATCACTGGTGTTGAAGCATCTGATAAGCATCATAAGGAGTGTGGGAAGGAACAAGCATTAAACTGGCATTGCACTGTGGCCTTCTGAGGAAGAGAAGAAACACATAGTGGAGGCGTTCCCATCTCTAAAATAAGCTGATCTTCATAATCAAACTGCTATCTCCATAGCTTTCTTCCACTGTGGTACAGAAGTGGATTGGCAGCTTTGTTTTGGGATTGGAAGAGGAATCTCTATACCAGGCATACAGTGTTGCATGTTCACACAAACCTGAACTTATTGTAGTGTGATTACTACTATGCAGAGCGGTGGAATTCAAAAGCGATTGCTTCTATAGCAGCGGGTAGCGATGTTAATGTGACAGGTGACTAAAAGTTGTTCCTGTAAGAAGCAGGTGGTGTTAGTCTGGTCTAGCAACAAGTGGCCTGTGACTATACTCATGCGCTGGGAAGCATCATGCAAGTGCCTGCATGCAGTGGGAAGCATACAATTTGCTTTACCTTTACCTTTACGCTGTGCATGAAGAACTTAAACTGATGTGGGATCATCGCTTCGAAACACAAGCCCTTCAACCAAAACAAGGGCTATATAAATGACAGCATTGACTGATTTCAAATTAAACCCTGCCAAAGGTGAAAACCCTTTTATGTGTCTCTTGGCAAGTGAAAAGGGATGAGAGAGAGAGAGAATATCAAATAAATTTTGAAGGGGCATTTTCTCTGTATTGCTCCATAACCAGTGAAATAAATCCACATGCTTTCTAAGTGTGTGGAATTGACTCACATTTAAATCCAAACATAGACATCAGTAGAGGGCACAGAGATAGCAAGTTCCGAGGGCAAAGTCTTCCTATGGCAGCCAGAAGCTCAACTTACCATCTCTTTTACATACACATTGCCTGAAATAAACCTAAGATTCAGGAGTTGGGTGGGGGGAGAATCTGGGTTACAGAGTTGCTTCTTTCTATAGCAATGACGAATCCATTGCCTCTCAGATCATTCACTTGGACATTATCTGGGAGATTGTTTTAATTAGTTCATAGGTATAGACATATGACATAGGAACCATAGCAGAGAGAGGGAGGAAATTTAACTTTGCATGGTACCATTTCCCCATAGCTGGTGTTTTGCCCCATTAAACTTGGAAGAAGAATAGGGTGTCTACTCTATAGCACAAGACATGGATCTCGATACAGTACAGGCATTTGGTCCATCCATATGTTCATTGACGTGTGTGTGTACAACTCAACCAAGAATTGAGAGCATGTGAGCTTTCTGTCTGCAGATCTCCCAGCAGAACAGGGAAAGGTTTCCCATAGGATTCCTTGGCAATGCCTGGATAGTTGCTATTCCTGTTTCATTTGCTGCCTTCTGCCCTGCCTGCATCCAGTTACTCTATTTTAAGGATACCAGACGTTCTCGTTTCCCGGGGACAGTCCCCAGATTTACAAATCAGTCCCCTGACAAAATCCTATCATTCCTACTGAAGTTGAAAAGTGTCCCCGGATTCATTGAAAAACATCTGGTAACCTTACTCTATTTGTCTTTAACTCTCCCCCTCCCCCCCAAAAGCCAGCTAGGCCATTGAAGTCCCAGCTCACCCCTCCTGGCTGCCAATCTACTACTAAACAGTGACTTGGAGGCACACAGAACCAAAATCCACTGGTGCACATAACATATTACATGATGAGAGGAAAGGCTTAACTACTCTGCAAGTTAAAAATAACTTAACTGCCACTGTACTGAAAGATAGGCTATAACACACAAGCAGTCCCATCTCTGTGGAGCCATCATTGTACCTCGCCATGTGATGGAACCCCCCCAAAAATCACACAACACTTCTAATTGGAAGGACCAAGGGGCTGAGCTCAAAATACAGTCATCTTTTGGTTACCTTTATTACTTTACAGCTCTTTTCCTTCCATGAGAATACCAGTTTTAGATGGCAAATTAAATCACCTAGATTTAAGACCCTTTCTCTAGTATCTTGTGTCCTTTGGCCAAACATTTCTCCTGGAAGACACACTAACAAGCCACAAGCAGAATCTGTGCAAATCTCTCTGAAATCCAGAGTTTGGTCAAGTTTGCCACTTTGGAATTTCCTCATCTGCCCTCTTCTAGTAGCTTCGCTAACTACATGGGGCAGTTAGTATTTTGCCATTAGACCCAGGCAAGCCAATAAGCTTGTTGCTATCAAGAATCCTCCAGGATACCTGCAAATATCCTTAGAGGGGCGGAGGCAGATTTAGAGACCAGCTGAGTCCTCTGATTCCTGAGCTTTGCATTTAATTTGGTATGTTACAGCAGGATGCTCAGTGCCTTCTTTTTGCAGGTATACCAGCCTTGCCCTGAATGCTTTGTAGAGAGCCTTGGGCAGGCAAATACCTATTTCAACTTTGAACTCTGCTCTAGCATTTTGCAGCAGAGGGGCTTGAGGTAGCTAAGGCTGTAATCTCTTGCGCACTTTCCTGGAGGAAAGGACGACTGAACACAGCAAGCACCCATAGGATGCTGCGACACCTAAGTGTCTGTTCTCCTAAGATATATAATTGGTTAGATTTTGAGAAGCTAAGCAACTGTTCTCAAAATCTAACCTATTATATTTCTAGCCAGCACATGTTGGTGGGTTGATGAGCCGGGTGCCTGCGGCATATCCTGAGGCTCACAGATTTGAGGTTCAGATGCAGGCTGCATTCACATGGATGTTCACAGTACAGCTGAAGTTTATTCCCAAAGTGTCCATGCAATACAGCTGTAAGGTACTGCTCTAAGTACTTCTGTGTACCCAGGTGCTGCCCATTCTGGGTGCCCAAGTAAAGGTGTTGTTGTTTTTTAAATAAATAATTATTCACTCAGCTTCACAAGGACATCTCTCAGCAGCTGGAAAAGGCAGCAGCAAAAAGATCAGTCTTGGCACTTGCCTTTAAGGTAAGTACAGCGGCTGGGCAGCTAGCCCAAGCATTAGAGACATGATTTGCATGCAGAAAATCCCAGGTTCATGCCTTGGTGCATCCACTTAAAGTATCTCTAGTAGGAACACTGGGGGAAATCTGTTTGGGGGACCTTAAATAATTGCTGCCGGGGCCCCTAAAGAATACCCCCAGTCTACTTCCCTGAATTTTTAGCCTCTATGGGCAGTTCACAGGTGGAGATCATAGGAAAAGAGGGAAGCGTATTCTACCCATTTGCTCCTAAGAAGTACTCTTGCCTTTCAATGTTCTGGGGAATGAGCGCAAATGTATTTGGATAACAGCTAAACTCTAAGCCCTTGTTTGTAAATGTGATCAAATTAATAGTTAATCAAATCAAACCACTTTAAACGTATTGGGCTTACAGTATTTATGTTGTGATAGTTCTGCAATGAATATGAATACAAGGAGCTACCTTTTGCAAAATCAGACTGACTGGCAACAGCTCTCCATGATCTAGGTAGGGATCTTCCCAGGCCTACCTGCAGATGCAGGGGATTAAACCTAGGCCCTTGCTTGTGTGATTTCTAACAGACTAATCTGGCCTTTTTCTCACCATGAAGCCCAAAGCAGTATACATGTGGTTTCCATGTAGTCACCCAGGCACCAGCCAGAAAGAAACCCACTTAGTTCCAGCAACATGGTGGTAGTCTCATGTGCCTTCAGACCATACCCTTGATCATCTATTTTCCAAGTCTATTTACAGTCTGGGTGAGAAGAAACATTTCAAACAACAGCAGGTGTTCTACATCCCCTAGAGACTCTTACCTGTGCCTCTTAGGCCCCTGTCCCACAAAATGTTGGGCTATGGGCCCACCCACAGCCTTCCTCCCTAGCCTTACATGATTGGTCCATACCTGAATCCATCAGAATGTTCAAAGGGGAGTCATAAAGTTGCAGGTACTGAGCTGCACTCAGTAACTCTTGGCATTCCAGCAGGTGGCAGATGGTATCTTGGGGGACAATGAGCTCTGGGACCTTCTCCAGGATGGCATCTTCAAGGTTCTTGGGCTTCTGGAGAAGAAGTTAAGAACTCAGCGTCAGGTGAATCCCATGGTCTATTTGAAGATAGGAACACTGTGCTGGTGGGAATATTTTGCTGACCTGTCCTGTTTTATAACGCTTGGGTCACTTACCAGTCAGTGCAATAAAAGGGACAATGAAAAGAAAAATGCCATTGCATTAGAGGTGAAACTTAAACCAACCTTAATTTTTGATGGCATGGCATCAGCTTCCCAAGCTATTTGAGGAAGAGATGCTGTTGTAGCTTGCTGTTGTTCGAATGGGATTGTTTTGCATATTTTAATTATGGATGCTTATATTTTAATGTTTTAAGAGGAATTTTTTTTTTTACTGTTGTATTTTAATTGGGAGCATTTATGTTTAAAAGTCTGTGCAACTGGTTTTTATACTAGCAGAAGCCTAATCTGGCATTAAGCAGTATATAAATTACTACTATCGCCACCAACATCATCAACTTGGAGAGTTGTTGCCAGGCCTCCTTCAGCCACTCTTTCTCTCACTCCTCCGTGGCCAAAAAAAGCTCTCATCTCTTCTACGTGACCTCCATCATATCAGGCACTACTAGGCTGCATTGCAAATGGCTGGTGGCGGTCTTCAGTCTCTGTGCGTGCAGCGCCTGACATACTAATAATGCATGCTCTGCAGGTACCAAAACAGCGAAAACAATAGTAGAAGAGGCTAGGAGAGTGTCAGACCCATTCTGGCAACGGCTCAAGGGCCCATACCTTGGGGTACCTCTGCAGATGCTTGCCAAGTTTTAGGAGCGTGGTGAGGCACTCGCAGATGATAGCCTCCGTTGGCTCTTCTCGGGCTGCATCGTACTCCTGGTATCTCTCAGGCACATTCAGCACTTTGTAGTTCCACTGCTGGAAGAGTCGGGAAGGGAGATTGTGGGACATGACAAGGATCTTGGCATCCAGGACTAACACTCTGAAACAGAGGCCAAGAAATCACAGCTCAGAGCTTGCACTTTCTTTTGAAACCAAGAGAAAAACAACTATTTGGGGGGTGGGGTACCTCTCAGGACAGAAACAAAGGCAATGGGGCAACCAAACCCCCTCCACCCAGCAGCAGGATTTGGCCTGAGTCTGCATGCACAGCATACATTTAAAGTATGTCTCCATCCACAAAGAATCCTGTGAATTGGTAGCTTAATGGTGCTTGTTGCTGTGTGGGGGTAAACTACAGTCTGGGTGAGAAGAAACATTTCAAACTACAGTGGTACCTCGGGTTAAGTACTTAATTCGTTCTGCAGGTCCGTTCTTAACCTGAAACTGTTCTTAACCTGAAGCACCAATTTAGCTAATGGGGCCTCCTGCTGCTGCCGCGCTGCCGGAGCCCGATTTCTGTTTTCATCCTGAAGCAAAGTTCTTAACCTGAAGCACTATTTCTGGGTAAGCGGAGTCTGTAACCCAAAGCGTATGTAACCTGAGGTACCACTTTATCACATAATGCCATTTAGCAGAGTCGGAAGCGCTAAACAAATACATCACCACCATGAAAGGTTCTAACTCTAGCCTTCCTCTCATAGGCATTAAGGGATTCCTTAAGCTCCTTCGAAGAATAAAAGCTTCAAAAGCTGGAAACTGAGCCAAGCGCAGTGACATCCACAGAACCAGAGAGCTCCTGCAAGGTTGTGACACCCCAGGCCTGATGTTTTCTAAGGGCAGGTTCATAAATGCAAATATGAACTCTTGCCACTCAGTAACTCAGGCCAAACTACAGGTTCATGATGTGATTAACAATCACATTGTGGTTTTTTACAATTAAATATCATGTTGTAATTGACACCACAGTGTCAAGAGAGGCTTAACCCCCCCCCTTCCCAACTGCAATCTCCATAAAGGTCTCATGCACACTCACCCTATGTAGCAATTAGTACTGAGAGAAAACTTCCCATTGATGTCAATAGGAACTTTCCCCCCCCTCCTAATGCCAATTACCGTTTTTATTAAATCACAGCTGGAAAAGGATACGCTGATACACTACCACCACCACCCCACAAATGCCTAGTATTTTATTTTTAATTAAACCCACTACATTATTGCTAATCATGTCATAAATATAATGTGTAGTTAGGCAAAATGTTGAATGTTAAGTATTGCTTCCTTCACGTGATATGAAATCTGTTAAGCTCATTCGCATATAAAAAGCACCACAATACTTGAGTCAGGGAGAAGTAAAGATGTCAACTGCCCATCTGCCTCTCGGTACCAGAATATGTGTTATTAGTGTCTTTATCCACTACTCCTCCAAAAAAGTTTGGGGGCATCCTCCCTCATTCATCCTCAGAACACCCCTGTATGATAGACTAAGCCAAGAGTCCATGCAAGGTCCAAGGTCATGTAGTATGGCAGTCTATCAGGAATTGCTGGAAGCTGAAAGAAACAGTTCCTTTAGTGAAGCCTACAGAAACATTAGCATTGAGGGGTTCAGTCCTTGCATCCTACAAGATCAAAAGGTATATTTAGACTGTGATCTCATGCCTACTTGCCTAGGAGTAAGCCTCGCTGAACTTAATGGTGTTTCTGAGAGGATTGCACTGCTAGTATATCAGATCAAATCCTGTTAATCAAAATTGCTCTCCTGACAACCAGCCCTAGGCTTGAAGAGGGCGCATAATTGCCACCATCTGCTCACCTCTGCTGCTGCTCCATATCCCTCAGGTCTCGCAGGACAGCATAAAGCACATCACTGGATGACTGAAAGAAAAATCAACACATCTGGTTAAAAATGCAACCTAGCAATAAAGCAGGGGCACTCTTCTTGAACAAGTTTGCAGAAGTGCAACAGGCTCCAAATAGCCTGGGGGTTTTCGGATGGTTTGAGGGGAAAGAGCTAAAGCTCAATGGCAGAGCATACATTTTGCACAGGATCATATTAGAAACTTTAAATATCCATGTGCATGTGTGTGCGCGCGCACACACACAATAATAAACCGTAAAAAAGTTTTATTTTTCAAAATGGAACAAAACCAACAGTAAGATGAAAATAATGTTTATTTTTGTATACTTCCACTTTATCTATAATTGGAAAAAAATTCTGCTGCTTTTTCTAATTGCAAAGTCTTTGATCAGATCCTCAAAACTAATCTTGCATAACACATCTGCTTCTATACTTAGTAGAGATAAGACATCCAGCTTGCCTTGTTGCATAATTGTTCTGTTGGAATTTTTAATATAATTCAACTCAGAAAATGAACGCTCAGCTGAGTAATTTGTGACTATTAATGATAAAAACCCAGCAATGGAAAATTTCTCTGGTGTCCCCCTTCCCTTGATGCCCTAAGCACATGCTTATTTTGCTTAATGGTTATCCCAGTCCTGATTTTGCATGCAACCCCCCCCCCCCCAGGGAAAACTGCTCTTTAGTGTTCAATTGGAGCAAACAACAAAGTGGTTTTCTCCAGATTGACACTTGCTCTGATTGAGTACTAAAGAGCAGGTTTTCCCTGGGAAAGGAGTGGGGCAAGAGGGAAACTGCTTGGACCCATGCCTAGAAAGTATGGGTGACGCAGAAAACTGCTGGGAGCCATGCTTTTTAGGCACAGAACAAACTGAAGGGTGGACGAGCCCAGGCTTTTCAGATGGAAGTGAAAGCGCAACAAGTTGTGCTGTGTGTATTGAAGGAGCAGAATTGTGATGTAAGGTTTCCAAAACAATGAAAGAAGGGGCAAGACACAACAACTAACACATTTTGGAACCGTTGATCTAAAACTGGTCCAGATGCCAACTCCAGCTAAGGACTCCTAGGCTGTCCGTTGCCGTGGTTACGAACAGTGAGCGGCTGACTTCACAACATCCAAGGGTGTCTGATAACGAGAAAAAAGCAGGTACTGCCAAGGAGACTACCTCACCAATGGAGCCAACAAACATGAGAGATTCTGGAAAAGGAAGCCCTCTCATGATTTCCTTTGTAAGGCTGCTGAGCACATGGAGGAGCTGCTTTTCCAGAGCCACCGTCTCACCTTCTCATTCCTTGCTATGGCCCTTATCTCAATAATGCAAAGGGTACCATTTCAAGCACTGGTGGAAAGGGACTTGTGAGGAGAGGGCTCTGGCTGGGGGAAATGATGGAGTGGGAGGTGGTGAGAGAGGTGAAAGAGCAGGGTTATAATGCTTGGATCCCAGCTAATGCCGATGTGTGTTCTGTCATTTGGGGCAGGAGTCAATACAAGAGTAAATTCATAGACGGGCCATAGGCATGAAGGACTGATCCAGCAAATGATCCACGAAGGACTGATCCAGCAAACTCAGGACATGAGTGACACAGTCACTCATAACCTTGAGCATAATCATAGAATTGTAGAGTTGGAAAAGGACCATGAGGACCATGTAGGCCAACTCACTGCCATGCAAGAATCTTTTGCCCAATGTGGGGCTCAAACCCACAACGCTGAGACTAAAGAGTCTCACACTCCACCAATGGAGCTATCCCATGTAATCCCAACATATATTTCAACAGTGGGACCACTTCACCAAGAGACCTTACCTCCAGTATGTGTATAACATATGCGGGGTAGAGCAGCAGTAGGCCTGTGACCCCCTCGCTCTGGTAATAGGAGCGCTGAAGACTCGCAAACAGTTGTTCCCAGTACTCTGAGGAGAAGCAAGGCAGGATTGAATCGTTCTTGGAATAGCATGCCAACCCCCATACAGTGGGAACAGCCAGGTGACACCTGTTCCCCCGGCCTCTCAGGCTCGCCCATCCCCTGCCTTCCTTGCTGTAAAGCCAAACTAAAATCAGGCTTGCGAAATAGGAAAGAAAGGTGTGGGTTTGTAGAGCAGGAGGCCCAATGCCTGCAATCCTTTCTTAATGTCTGCATTTTCTTTAAAAAGCCCCTCTTTCTATTAATCTGAGAAAACCTATGAATCTGAAGCTCATGTTAAAAGATGGAAAGTATCCCAACACTTAACCCAATGACTCGGTGACAGCCCTACGAGGATTCTGCATTGCCTCTCTTCGACCGACCCTACAAAATTCCCTACTAATTTTCATTTCAGTGCTGCGCAGGTTAACACTTTACCTGCGTGTAACTTGCCTCAATTGCCTTAGCTAAAAAAAAGAGCATCTCATTTATGCTTGGTAGGCAAAAACAGTTTGCTGACTTTGGTTTGTACTCAAAGACACACATTTCGTCTTGTCCGACAGAATGCCTTCCCTTCTCCTGCCAGCCTGGGGGTTCTCCCAACCTTCTGGAACAGATTTGGGGAGGGGAGAGGGGAAGGGGAGAGGGGAGAAAGTCCCACGGCACTAGTGGGAATACTTGTGCTGGCTTCTGCAACTTAGTTTTATGCAGTCCTTTCTCCTATGTTTCCAAACTTGTGTGCTCCCCCCCCCCCGGCAGCCTCCCAAAGGCCTCTAATATTTGCCCCAGACACCAAGATGGCTAACAAGATGGCAATGGGCAGCCCATTTCATTCATTTGCCTCACCCCATTCTAGAACCTCTTGTGAATTATCTAGAAAGGTGAAGCAGCCAGCAGGAGGATGTTTCCTTACCAGCTAAATCCCTTTTGTCAGCCAGCTCTGGTGAGATCTTGGCCAGGAAAATCAGCCGGTGGAGAAGAGATTTCTAAAGGACAAACAGAAAGCATCTGTTATTGTAAGCTACAAAACTAAGGCATACTATCAGCTGTGTAAAGAGTTACATTTTGAGATAATATTTAAAACATGTTGTTTTTGATATTATTATAAAAATTACCATATTTTTCCGTGTATAAGACTAGGTTTTTTTCCTAAAAAAAGAATGTCCAAAATTTGGGGGCATCTTATACATGGGGGCCATATCCCCCCTCTTTTTCTTAAATCGGAGTCCCCCCAAATAGGGGGCATCTTATAGATGGAAAAATACGGTACCTTTCTTCTGTTATTAATCTCTGATTGTGACCAATAGAATCTCTTTGTTCTCCCTGCCATTTTTTGAAACATCTATTATTGCACATTCCTAATTATTATTTGTGCTTATGGTGATACTAGGGAGGTTATGGGGTCCCACTTTTAATGTCATTTGCTCCTACAAAGGTTTTGGGGCAGACAATAGCATGAGGTTGTAAGATTACCACAAACTGTAATTTAAGAAGAAGAGTTTGGATTTGATATCCCACTTTATCACTACCAAAGGAGTCTCAAAGCGGCTAACATTCTCCTTTCCCTTCCTCCCCCACAACAAACACTCTGTGAGGTGAGCGGGGCTGAGAGACTTCAAAGAAGTGTGACTAACCCAAGGTCACCCAGCAGCTGCATGTGGAGGAGCAGAGATGTGAACCCAGTTCACCAGATTACGAAACTACCACTCTTAACCACTACACCACACTGGCTCTAATTTAAGATTTTGCACTTTGTTTCTTAGTTTAAGAGAGGGTGAAATAGAGTTAGTGCTAAAAAAAAAAATTAATTTCCCTCCCCCTCCCTGCAATCTATTTTCTGCTTGACTTCCTTTGAGTAAACTAAGACATTTCACTCAAAATACTTATTCTGCTTGCATGATTAAGTATGCTCATGCATGAGCTCTTGTGAATGAAGCCTTGCTGCGTAGCCTGAAGTCTGTGTTTGTCTTATAATTAAATAGGCATTCATTATGACAGCCCTGACTAGTTGGGGCTGAGGGGAGTTGTAGTCCAAAGCATCTTTCTTCCACCTCTTTCTCCCCTCTCCGGAACCTGAGAGTGCCTATGATAGCAACGTCTCACACCAAATGTACACCTACCTGTGGATAGGACTCTGTGAATTGAAAACAGAGATGCTATATGTGCCTTTGTTGTCTATGAAACTCTTTCAATAAAAACCATTTAAAATCTGGAGGCACTTGGTTGGTGAAAGCAGACTTATAAACTCAGAAAAGGTGCTTGCAATTTGAACCTAAGCAAGCTTATTTGGAAATAAACCCCACTGAGTTCAGTAGGAATCACTTCTAAGTACTGTAGATATTTATATTGCCGTCTTAAACTTGCTTCAGTCTCACATGGCCACAGCTGTCTGTGCATTCGTAACTCCAAGGCTGGACTGCCCTTGAGGTTGGTCCACAGGGCAGATGTTCTCCACCCCTGCATTGCAATTTTTCAATTGTGTTTTTCAATTTCATGTGTCCAAGCAAGACATAGCCCATTTTCATCTTGTGTACATTTAAATCCACCAATAAGTGCAATTTAAGTGGCTGGTTTTGTTCTCAGAAATGTAGAATGCTAAAGATCAAAGGAAAATGGCCCATGATGTAACTTACCCTCCAACGTTTACCAGGTGAAAACAGAATGATACGTTTTAGATAAGAAAATATTTGGTCACAATGCAGCAGCGAGCAAGTTATGTCCACTAATCCATGGCTCACTTGCCTCACTATTGCCATTTGGAAACATTTAGTATCAATATTGCATTCCCTGTACAGAACACTTTTCATTCAGATATCATACCTTTTTTAAAAAAAATAAAATAAAGATGAGCTCCACACTAAGTTCACTTCCAATTGCTATGGCTTCCAAAAAGGCTGCCTGCTGAGCCATATTGCTGCAATTCAATTGGATGCAATGCTTGAATATTTAGGCCTATGCTTGGAATTAGGACACCTACTAAGAAAATAGGCCCTTCACTTACCAGTAATAGGAACAGCCAGACTGCATGTTACAACACTGACAGGAGGGGCATAGATGTGTGTTTGAATATGTGAGCATAAAGGGTTTGATTTTCTCCTGGTAGGTCACTCTGCTTGGAACCATTGAGGATACACTGTAGATGTCTCACAGAAGACATGGGCCACAAGAAGTAAACCTCTGCCACTTCTCCAAGTGATTCCTTTTTGTTCCAATCTCAGAAAAGTAGAGGATGAGTAAGTGAACAGTGAACATCACTCGAACAGGAGGTTTTGATGTGCTCTCCTGAAACTATCAACTTTCACCTGCTTCTAGGAGGGATAAAACAAGGGCAGCGACTGTGTTGATATCAAGCAAGGGCTAACTGGGTCCCAAGAAGCAGACTGGAAGAGCAACAGATTCTAGTGGCCCAGGACCCATTTTCATCAGGGGTACAAAAAGATGCTTTCTAAGGTCTAATATTACACCACACAACTCATAGTGGGCAAAACGGACACACACTTACAAACTGTATCCACAAAATGTTCATTCAGCAGTGTCATTTTGGACACAGGTATCAGTCCCGCGCACCCCCCTCACTCCACCCAAGCTATTGCTCACAGCTAATATATCACACACTCGAGCCCTGCTCTCTCTCTCACACACACACACTCACACACACCCTCAGCCACAGTGAGGAATTAAGCAGGTACATGGAATCCCTGATCTAGAGTACTCACTGTTTCCTTTGTGCCACTGTGCACTTTTTCATGGAGGAGCTGATCAAGTAAGTTTGTTCTCTCTTCCTCAGATGGTGATGCTTCCTGCTTCTCCCACATCTCGCTCTCCTTCTCATAATGCCCCTTTCCTGAGGCGCCTGCTTTAAACCTTGACATAGTGGCCTGGCTTCTAAAAACCTGATTCTGGGAGATGGAGCTTGGGGAGCTTTGAATAAATCATAGAAATCTATCCAGATAATGTTACACTCTGCATCAACCGTGAGGCAGTTCTGGCCAAACAAAGCTGTTTGTTGACAACCGTGGCTCCTGGTGTCTTAGGAGCAGTGTCAGGCATGCACATTTTTCTCTCAAAGGTGCATTGTCTTTTGGCATTTGGCATTGGCAGGCTAGCTGAATGGGGCAGCCGTTGCTCAGGCAACACTTGACCTCTAACAATAACATCTGAGCCTTGTGGTGACATTTCAAAACTTATGGGCAGGCAGGAGCTATTCTTTTGGGAGTAGAAGTTGGGCTGTTACCTGAGATCCGTTTTTTGCTAAGTTCACCTACAGCAGCATTAACAGGGAGGGAAGACATATTTGTGCCAACAGTGGCAAATTTCAGCCATGGAATTATAATGTACGTACCAATTATTTTTGCACAGAAATGCAAATCTAAATGGTAACATGAAGCAACCAATCTGCTGGCCAGTCAGAAGTTGGGATTCTCTAATGACACACAGCCACATTTCAATGCACTGGCCAGAGACACACTCAAGCGCTAAGGAGTCTTTCACACGTGTAAATAAGCATCCTTCTGTCACTGTCCCCCAAGAAAGTACAGATCTTTTGATGTACTCCATCAAAATATTGGAGGGTCATTCACAGTGTTTTCCCCAAAATGAATAAACAAACAAAATATATATTCGCTTAATTGCTCCAAATGTCTCCAATTTTTGCTCACTCAGCAATGTACACAAGTTGGTTTTTTTCAAAACAAAACAAAGAAACCATGACTTCTTACAGAGACTGCCCACAAACTATGGAATTTGTGACCAAAGTGGGTGTGCACTTATTTGCAAACCCTCACAAAACTTACCTGGTTTCCAGTGTAGGTGCTGGAAAAACAGAGGTGCTACATGACAGTGTATGCAGCTCTGGGGGCTGGAAAACAGTGAAACCTACGTTTGGCACCCAAGATTTCATAAGAATTTGCTTCCTACATCAAGAGGAAGTGCAGAACATTCCATCATCTAAGAACATCCATGACTTTCACTTACAAATCTCCAGTAAGTGACAGCAGTAAGTGACTAAAGCAGAATGGGCCTGTGCAACAAATAACATTTGAGAGGGACGAAAGACCAGGAGCTGACTTCAGTTAAAGAAACTTGTCTAAATTCCCCCTTTTTTCAAACAGCCAAAAGGGTTTTATAGCTAGCCCTATTTAAAGCTCCCTCACATGTCCTTAGGCTCCCATAGGGAGTTTGGTGAATATGGGGCTGGAGGAACCCTGGAAGTATCTCTCCCGCTCATCCCAGGCACAAACCTTCCCATCCACTCTCCGCTTCTCCAGCCGCAACTGATACATTGAAGTCCTCTCTTCAAAGGTGAAATCATCCGTGTGGTATAAAAAGCTGCTGGCTGCCTGGGAGGACGCCATAGTTCACTGTGCTCCTGCTGAAGTTGCTAGGCAATGGCTTAACAAAAGAGCCCCTAGGGAGTGGGAGATGGCTCACTCCATCCCCCATGTCAACAAAGCTCAGCCTGCAGCAGCCTGGTAAGGGGACGCTTACATTCGGCCAGAGACACGGTTGTGCCAGCAAGTTAATGAGTCCAAAGTCATGCTCTCCTGCACGCTTAAGAACATTTTCCAGGGAGTCTGGGAAACTAGGGCTGTCATTCAGGTGTACAGCTTTCTCTTCACAGATGTTGGGGATAGATAGATAGAAACACACTAGGCAGAAGCAATGAAAGCCTAAGACTGAATGCCAACACCCTCTGAAAGAACGTCTGCACAGCAGCTTGCTTTGTAGCTCTAGAAAGGACTGTGCAGCGAGGGCCCCACACCAGCAGTATAAATTGGATTCCGCAGGCTGCGCTGCTTGCACAAGCATCATAATGACACACTTCTGACGCATCCCTCTTTTGCGCTCGCTCTCTCTCTCTCTCTCTCTCTCTCTCTCTCTCTCTCTCTCTCTCTCGTCTCCTTGCAGTCTGGGTTCTGCTCTCTGCACTCCATTGAAGTGGAACTCTCCAAAATCACCAGCCACCTTAGACACTGACAAATCCAAAGATCTCTGTCCTAATTCTCCTTAACCCCTTTGTGGACAGCGGATCACCTACTCCTACTCAATTCCTCCCATGCCCTAGGTTTCAGTGACCAGCCTCGTCTTGTGCTCTTCCCTGCCTACATTCACCCAACCTTTCTATGGGGTGGTTTGTTTTTCTGCTTCCACACCCCCCCCTCCATTGGGGTCCCTGGCAGGGGGTGTGTGAATTTATTATTATTATTATTATTATTATTATTATTATTATTATTATTATTATTGCCTCTATCATTTCTCTACACACTGCCTCCTGGAAGTCTCTGTCAGATCACATGGCTTTGAGTATTACCCCCATACTGATGGCTTCCCAGCTCTACCTCTCTAATCCAAAGCCTTCTCTCATCATTCCACCCCACAGTGCTAACTATCTGTCTGATTATTTCATCATTGTCTCACACTAAGAGTAGACCCAGAAGTTAATGGACCTTTCAGAGGCAAGAATATGCAGGCATATCTGGTTGCTTGAGGTAAGAATCCCGTATGAAGTGGAGCCACAAGCAAGGCAACTTAATAGCAGGAACTCGGATTCCAGCAGAACATCAAACATTTCACATCTAAGACAGCTCTAGTTTGATCATTCTGGTGTGTAGGAAGGAGCTCCAGGAAATGCACAGAGTTGCCCCCAGAGTCCATTTTATACTGTGTACTTTATACATTTAAAGGCTTCGAGAAGAATGCTTCAGAACCCATTTCCAGCATATTGGAACGCAAAAACCGAAATTACCCCTCCCCGTTGCCAGAACATCTGAGTGAACAGACAACCTCTGGATTAACCCACTCAGGTCCACCACTGATCCCCCAAACCATTGAGGCTCATCACGCATTTGAGACATTTTTAATAACAAATAGATCTGTAAAACCCAAAGGCCTGCAGAAAATAGAAAAGCTGGTATTATTGCATAGGGCAATGTCTAGATTCTCCCCATATTTTTCTCTTCCCCATTACCTGGTACCAAAATAAATGCCGTCACAAAACAGCACATCCTCTCACTAGCATCATTAAAGCTATCTCTCGGTACAGAATAAATACTTTTAACTCTAAGATTCTCCCATCTGATCTATCCCTCTCTCCCCGCCCCCCTTCTAACCCCAAGGTTCACAATATCCCTGTTGCATCTTCCTTCCCAGGCAAGGCAATGGTGTCACTCAGCACCCTTTGAGAAACTCCCCATGAAACAAGCACCAAGCACCAGCGAAACTTTCCAGCAATCCACAGATCTTTCCAAAGGCCCTGGCACCTCCAGAGCGCCCAGGGTTGGCACTCTTTCAGTACTTCCACATGAAATCACGGGCTAGTTCAGAAGCTGGATTCGGGTACAGCTAGTCTCCTGCCCAGAGATGCTGTGTGGTATCTTGCCCGCTGGAAAGTGCCACAAGAAACCCCCTCTAGAGTTAGCGGTGGTGTGTAACCCTGCAAGGAGACACTGTTGTTTGCCTTGCCGAAGGAGGTTGACCTGCTCAGCAACCAGTCACTCTTTCCCTTGCTGCTGCAGGAGCTTTGAGCACGTTTGATGTCCAACTCAGAACGGCAGATCCGCCCATTGGGCAGCCCCTCCGTGGAGCTGCGGCCCAGGGTGGAGCCAACTGCTCTGCTGCCAGTGATGGAACTCAATGTACCATTGGAGAGAGATGACCGGGAGGATGCCATGGCTGGTGGCGCAGCACCATGTCTCTCAGACTCACTGTGTCTCTTAGGGTCCCTCCGCAGGAAGCCAACTCTGAAGACAGCCAGCTTCCCCTCTGGCTGCTTCTCGCCCTCAGCATCCCTCTCCCCAACACAGGGCATGAGCTTTTGGTCCTGGGCTCCTCTGCTCTTGGGCTGATAGTTGGATGGGGGAAGGTTTGTCCCAGTGCGCAAGGTCCCATTGATGTTCACTTTGCCCATGGGTTCCTCATCTTTCATTGGAGGTACTGTGCTGAGAGAGAGCACCAGTTTCTTTGGAGTCCGGGGCTGCTCGCCTACATCCTCCTTTGGCTTCCCAGCTCTTTTCATGCTGCTTGTGTTCTCCAAGCTGGTGGGCACTTTGCCAGCGCTCTCTGTGGTGCCCACACCTGCGAGAAGAGGATTGGGCTTTGCTTTGGCGACCGAAGGCCCACTGTCCTCCCCTTCCTTGGTCATGAGGGGGACAATGGACTCATTCGTGAACCGTGGTCTGCGGCCAGACTCCAGGTATTCCACGAGTTCCCCAGAAGGCTCTGCTGGCCATTCTTTGGACATGAAGGACCATCGCAGGGGCACTTGCTTGGGGGCTCCCAGTTTGGCCTTACTGGGAGAAGCTTTCAGGCTGATACTCCTGCCTTGAACACCGCGCACCAGGGGTCGTGACTCAAAACCACCTAGAAAAGAAAATTAAGGTGTAAGCTTGTTTAGAAAAATAGTGACGTTGCCTGCCCAGACTTGTATTCTTGGACCTCAGTGACATTAGAACTTCTGAATTCTTCTCAGGCTCAGATTTTAATCAAAGCTGACCTTTCTCAAATTCATCTCCTTTTTACTCACCCATTAATCCTCCAATATCCCTCCCCCCAAAAAATCCTATTTATCTGGCTGCTGATATTATAACAGCCCTTGGGGGAAATTACACATCCTGGTTGCTGTACACCAGGCACTAGGAGGTAGATATATCCCTCCTGACTTTAGCAAACATCAGCACCAACCAGGTAAGTGAAGGAGGGAGGGATGGGGAAGAGGTTTGGATAACGTGTTGGGGGATGAGTTCCAAAGAGTGGGGAGCTCAGTCTGAATGTGGACCGGCTTGCAAATAAGCTGTTTCTCAATTCTAGAAGCAACAGCTTGGTTTCATTCCAAGCCAACTGATTTGGGATTCAGAGGGGTGGGAAGCTTGCCCATTATCTGGATACAGGATGAGCTGGGCAAATGGATGGACCAAACACAGAGCTGGAGATTGGCTCAAAAGGACTGTGGCAAATTTGCCAATTTAAAGCCGCTTAGCAGTGCGCTAGTTTGCACTAGCAGATGCTAGTGCAAGGAAAGGCATAGAAAACCACCCCTGGTTGTGCAACAGATGACTACTGTAGTCCTGATACCTCCTGGTGCACAACAAGCTTCCACTAGCACAACTATAGCACTGCAATTTGAACTGCACAAGCTTTATATTCATCCTTACACTAGCAGAACAGTCCATGGGTTGCCACTGAGAGCCATTCAACAAAGGGAGCATCCTGCAAGCCTTGTCAACACTGACAAAGGCTAGAGACCTGGTCTGCCAGCTGGAATGAGGTGGACTTTGGACCAGAAAGCCTAGGTGTATAGTGAGCAGCATAGCATGAATCAGGCACCTTTCTCTGGGCAGCTGCTAGCATTGGTGAGGGTAGGCGAGTCCGGCATTTTTGTCAGAGATGGGCAGGTAGCAGAGCTCCGGGACACCAGGCTCTCTCGCTTGCTATTTCCGCTGAGGCGTGCCAGCCAGTGTTCTGAGACAGAGGAACTGGTGGAACCTGCAAGAGAAATCCACAGAATTAAAGAGTTCTGGAGAGAGCCTTCCACCAAGGACTCCCCCAAAATAGGTGCAGCTGTCAAAGTCAGTCAGGGATTATGGGAAGCAGCAAGCTTTGCACAACCAGAGGTCCAGATGGGCCTTCTCTTGGTCACCTAAAACTTGCCATGTTGTGAATGTAGGACTGGGTTGGTTGGAGTGAGGTAAGCCAAGAATTTGTTGAACATTACAAACCGGTAAAAGCAACTAAAAAGCTAGAGATGAAGAGGGACAGTGGAAAGCAGAAAATTACTGGCTGACATATTGAAAGGAAAAATTAAAAAAATATTGCTTTGGGGGGTAAAGGTAAAGGTAAAGGTACCCCTGCCCGTACGGGCCAGTCTTGACAGACTCGGGGGTTGTGCGCCCATCTCACTTAAGAGGCCAGGGGCCAGCGCTGTCCGGAGACACTTCCGGGTCACGTGGCCAGCGTGACATCGCTGCTCTGGCGAGCCAGAGCCGCACACGGAAACGCCGTTTTACCTTCCCGCTGGTAAGCGGTCCCTATTTATCTACTTGCACCCGGAGGTGCTTTCGAACTGCTAGGTTGGCAGGCACTGGGACCGAGCAGCGGGAGCGCACCCCGCCGCAGGGATTCGAACTGCCGACCTTTCGATCGGCAAGTCCTAGGTGCTGAGGCTTTAACCCACAGCGCCACCTGCGTCCCATGCTTTGGGGGGAGAACCCACCAAAATCTCACGTCCACTTTCAGGTCCAGAGACTTTTTGTGTTGCTTTGAGAATCATGCTTCAACAACAAACCAAAAGCAAGCACACCCAATATACATTGTGAAAAGTGTTGATGACACTCCAAAATGGCAACGTTTCTGTTAGAAAAATAACCTTTTTCTTTTATTTTTTTCTCTTTCTTTCTTTCTGTTTCTTTTCTTTTTGTGTGTTTTTATTTAGATTATTTTATCTTCGATATTCTAAAAAGATACTGGGTATTTGATATTAACTTTTGTGTATATTTTTTCAAACTTTAATAAAATCTATTGGGGGGGAGAGAAAAATAACCTAGTGGGTAGGGAGGTTCAAAGAAGTGGATTTGAACTGGGACTAGCTCTGAAATCAGCCAAGCTGTTTCCTGAGTTTTAGAGAAATGGATTGGCTCTTTTTCAAGTTCATCTCCTTTTTACTGGGGGGTGGGGAGGTCTGAAACCCCTTGGGCAGTGGAGGCTTGCCCAACGTGTCCTGCAATGGTCTCACATCAAGGTAAAGCAAGTTTACAGTGACTTCTTTTGGACTGAATAAGGCCCACACCAGCATGAGTCTCAAGACTCGTGCTCTAAAACTCAATACCGTGTCTGTTGGAATTCTGTGTGTTTGTCAATTCCACCAGTAAAAGACATGGAACAGATAAAATGCCCAGAACAGTGTCACTGTATGGGTTAAGCACTGCTTA
Source organism: Podarcis melisellensis (assembly GCF_964234715.1). Taxonomy (NCBI): domain Eukaryota; kingdom Metazoa; phylum Chordata; class Lepidosauria; order Squamata; family Lacertidae; genus Podarcis; species Podarcis melisellensis. The sequence continues at coordinate 39,527,467 of NC_138529.1, forward strand.
CGCACCTCTAACAGAGCTTCCACCAGACCAGCTTGGAACCACACAGCGTCTCTGGTAGAAGAGGATATAAGCACCACGAGTGCTGACTTCATCCTCCAAGACAGGTTCCACAGTGCTGTCATCATAGCTGTACCAGTGACCATCCAAGGTGTTGCGACAGTAGGCTGGGGACAGAGTAGACAACCACATTAACGGAGACACTGGCCGGTGGGACTGAACTGCCTCCAAACATGTGCTTTATATTGAAGCTGCTGAGAGAGATCCAGACCAACCCTAATGATTATTCTCAGATGGAGGGCTTCAAATGCATCTATTGCAGGAGTGGGGAACCGTTGACCTTTTTAGATTTTGCTGAACTACAACTTCTGTCATCCCTGACGATTGGCCATGTTTTCTGGGGTTGGGAGTTGTAGTTCAGCAATATCTGGAGGGCCAAAGGGTTCACTAGAGGGAGGAAAAGTTGCTGGACAGTGGGATCATTTTCTAGCATGTGATCAGGCCAAGCAGGTAGTCTGTAAACAGAACTGGAGCGTCACATTTATTTCCTGCTTGATAAACATACTTGTATCCACATGCCTGTGATTGTCTCACACAGAGACATTTGTTGTCATGGATAGTATTCAGCATCCTAAGAATCTCAGGCCTGGATTCAACCACCAGCACAAGGGCTGTTCTGCTAGTGTAAGGATTAATATAAAGCTTGTGCAATTCAAAATGCAGTGCAATAGTTGTGCAAGTGGAAGCTTGTTGTGCACCAGGAAGTATCAGGACTACAGTAGTTATCTGTTGCACAACCAGGGATGGTTTTCTATGCCTTTTCTTGCACGAGCATCTGCTTGTGCAAACTAGTGCACTGCTAAGCAACTTTAAATTAGCATGACATTGAATTCCTCCCACAGCCTTGGTTTTCTTTTTTTCAAAGGAGATTTCTAGTTGTCTAACTCTGCAGATAAACCTGAACACGTCTGTGAGAAATGAGATAAGAAGTGCTTCCAGGGAGTGAGATCTGAGCACCTTCTCCTGCCCCACAATTAGCAGAAACAAAATGAATTATACCGTATTGGCCCAAATATAAACCACACTTTTTTCCCCAAATTCCGACCATGAAAAGTTAAAGTGCAGCTTCAATTCACAACCTTAGAAAAATTGGCTTTTACGTTATCACTACTTAAACAGACATATGGTAAAACAGGGGGGGAAGTTTTACTGTCAATTTGGGAGCTTGAGACTGTTGTGCAATTAATTCAAATGTCATTCATCGCTTTCCCCGTATTTTACAGTGCAGTATTGATTTTTTTATTTGCATTTACGGTGCTACGAACAGGTGTTTAACCCACTTGCAGGTCCTCTCTAGTACCCGTAGAATTTTCTTCTATATTTGCCATTTACTGGTATGAGTACCTGTGGAATTTTAAGGGAGCGGCTTATATTCGGGTATTGTCTTTTCCCCCCCCCCCCTTGAATTTTAAAGGTGTGGGTTATATTTGGGTGCGGCTTATATCCGGGCCAATACGGTATGCAGAGCAAAGATCTAAATGAAGATTCATTTAACTATAGTAAACAATGCCTCACCGTGCCTCCGATCTCTTTGGGGCTTCCTGCGCCCTCACTGATATCCTCTTTAGGCTCTGGGGAGGGCCTCTTTGAGAGCCACAAGGGCTCTCCAGCTTCCTCCTGCCATTTCTGGGTTTGAATTGAACTATTTACTTATTTCCCAGCGCCTCACGTTTATGCATTCACGCGTGAGCAAGGGGACACCTGTATTCATTTTGCAGAATTCACCATTCCTTGGAGCAGGATTTTTTTGATCTCCCTTCTCCCATAAATCCCAGCAAACTACCGGTAATCTCCTTCAGCAGCAGTTGCCCAGAGTTATACGGACTCCTGCACTTCCAACACCCACCACCAGTGGGGCACTCACCTGTGTAATGGCCGCCCTGCATGCTGCCGTGGTGATTGCAGACGGCGTACAGGTCGTAGAGGAAGTTGCACTGTCCGCTTTCCAGCGGGGGATGTTTCCAGGGGCCCCACTTGCTGCTGCGGTTGCGTTTGGCCACGTGGGGAGCCATGTCAAGCCCGCGGAGGGGGAAGTGCACCAGCGTGGAGAGCTTGTGGCGCTGCTCGCCCACCTGCCGGAAGCGCTTCAGGTGAATGATGAGGATATCGGGCAGTGTCCATAGGCTGAGCTTCACCATGCCCTGCTGGAGCACCTGGCAGTGAGGGCAGCGCCAGGCATCGTCAGGGGCCAGCTGCGGGTGGGGGGGGGGAGAGAAAGAGAGAACAGAAAACAGACACCAAGGGCTTTGTCAGGTTTAGACACTGGAGCACAGATTCAGCAATCACTTGAATGAGAGGGGTGGGTGGCAACACTGCTTGATGGGCATATTCTAAAGGTAAAGGTAAAGGGACCCCTGACCATTAGGTCCAGTCATGACCGACTCTGGGGTTGCAGCGCTCATCTCGCTTTATTGGCCGAGGGAGCCGGCGTACAGCTTCCGGGTCATGTGGCCAGCAGGACTAAGCCGCTTCTGGCGAACCAGAGCAGTGCACAGAAATGCCGTTTACCTTCCCACCAGAGCGGTACCTATTTATCTACTTGCACTCTGACGTGCTTTCGAACTGCTAGGTTGGCAGGAGCAGGGACCAAGCAACGGGGGCTCACCCCCTGGTGGGGATTCGAACTGCCAACCTTCTGATCAGCAAGTTCTAGGCTCTGTGGTTTAACCCACAGCACCACCCGCGTCCTCTTCTATGCACCCTTATTAGTCATGTTAAATTTAGGACACCCCTGAAGCAAACAGAGTCTGGGAGAACAAGATGAGCACTCCCATCTCTGTTGCTCATGCTGCTGCTGTTAACTAAATTTCTATACTGCTCTTCATCCGAGGATCACAGGGCAGTTTACAATATGCACAACATAGTAACAAACAAAAACAATCCCCATCCCCTACAGTTTAAAAGACTATACAGTGGTACCTCTAGTTACGAACTGAATTCATTCCGGAGGTCCATTCTTAACCTGAAACTGTTCTTAACTAGAGGCGTGCTTTCGCTAATGGGGCCTCTTGCTGCCGCTGCGCCACCAGCACACGATTTCCATTCTCATCCTGGGGCAAAGTTCTCAACTTAAGGTAACTCTTCCAGATTAGCGGAGTTTGTAACCTGAAGCATTTGTAACCTGAGGCATTTGTAACTCGAGGTACCACTGTATATAGTTTAATTAGCCAAAGGCTTGGGAGAAGAGGAGTCTTTTTGACTGGTGCCTAAGGATATGTAACGGGGTGCCAGGCATGCCTCCTTGGAGAGAGTATTGCAAAAGCAAAGAGCCACTGCAGAAAAGGCCCCGTCTCATGTTGCCGTACTCTGAACTTCTCATGGAGGAGCCACATAAAGAAGAGGCTCCAATGATGATGACAGGGTCTGCGTTGTTTGCCATCTGCCAGTCAATAGGGAGAGACCTGCTTCAGTTGTTCCCATCGCAATTGAATGTCCATGTGGTTTAGGATAAACCCTGGGAGACCAGGGTTCAAATCCCCACTCAGCCATGAAGCTCACTGGGTGACCTTGGGCCAAGCACTCACTCTCAGCCCAACCTACTTCACAGGGTTGTTGGGAGGATTAAATGAGGATGGGGAGAACTATGTACACCACCTTGCGCACCTCAGAGATAAATGCAATAAACGAATGATAAACAAGCTGAATCCCAGCATGTCCTTGGCACTCATGCGAGGATACCTGTTCCTCCTTGGTGTAGAGCTGGAAGCATTCGTCCAGGGTGCAACTATGCTGCTGCTGGTGGAGCTGCTGCTTCAGCCTCACGCTTTCTGCATCCTCAACCACTTCTTCCTGGATATTGCCAAACAAGCTGCAAAAATGCAGATGAAGGGGGTCAGCAATGGCTCAGACCTGATTGTGACTCTACTATGGTTAGGCAAATGGGTCTACATAATGCCCGCATGCCCAAGCCAACCACCTGTTCTTTTCAACTCCCATCCAGAGCTTTAATCCATAACATCTCTGCCCAGTTGGCCAGAATTGTGTGAATGGCATGCATCTGCCCTTTGTGAAAACACAGTCTCAATGCAAGAGCATGGGGGGGGGGGGTGCACGCCCTTGGTGAAAAAATGGAAATTAGAGTTGAGGGGCTCTACAGACAGAAGGTAATGCATTTGGCAAATTGTACTGATGCGGCAAATGCCCCATTAAGTCCAGTTCAGGGATCTGTCAATGTGGGGCAAAGAAGATGCAGTGCGGTGCAAACGCCATTTGAATTTGGGGGGGGGGGGGCGGGGTGAAAGTCCTTTAAGGAGACACACTTGTACCCACCACGATGGCAGGCTAGGGAGATTTAACACAACGTACTTGCAATGCACACTCACCATTCTTTGGTGCTCACATCCCACTCGATCACCAGCTTCACATGTGCGGGACCACCAGGACCACCAAACTGAAGCGCTCTGCAGGAAGACAGAGCCATTAGATTTATGCTGCAGGCTCCAATGCAAGTAGCCTTGAATGTAATGATTCAGACAAGTGTATCCCAGGGAAAAAATGGGGAGTCCAGTTAGTCCTGGAGAATCTTGGTTCAGAAAGAATAAATCCGTTGACATTAACAAACAGGACTAACGTAGGTCCATTACTTTCAATGGGTCTGCTCTGAGATGAGCTTAGTTGGATAAAACCCATGGTTTCAAAGAAGCTTCATCTGGTGTTCCTTTGCTTACTGAGACACTTGTAACAGGGAAAGGGAACAGTGCACCAGGAAGCATCTAAGCCTCTGTTACTGCCATACATTCCATATCACTTTGACCTGTGGAGCTTGTTTCTGAAGATCCCCAACTCCAAACTGCTTCAGAAGTGTTTGGCAATTAATCAGCTCCTGCTTCTGGAATCCTGCTATGGAGGTTTGCCTCCTCGAAAGCCTCATATTGTATTGTTCGTGCTTGTGCAAAGGGCTGCAGTGTGGGCATTATGGAGCCAGACTAGTTTGCATGAGGTCCAAATCCGAGGGCCTTCTGGTGGTTCCCTCACTGTGAGAAATGAAGCTACAGGGAACCTGGCAGAGGGTCTTCTTGGTAGTGGCACCTGCCCTGTGGAATGCCCTCCCATCAGATGTCAAGGAAATAAACAACTATCTGACTTTTAGAAGACATCTGAAGGCAGCCCTGTTTAAGAAAGTTTTTAATGTTTGGTGTTTTATTGCTTTTTTATTATTATTACTAATATTCTGTTGGGAGCTATGGGCATAAATAATGGGTGGGATATAAATAATAAGTTGTTGTTCTTGTTGTTGTTGTAAACTATGGCCTTTTCCCATTTGTCTGACTCCCTCCCAAAGTATTTGGAATTCTGTGCATGTCTTTAGTGCTAGGGCTCAGCCCGGGAGGAGCTAAAGTAAGAATGAAGAATTCATCTCTGATCAGGTGCAAAGTGCCATTGAAAAAAACAACAACACACAGGCAATAACTGCAAATCTGAAATGAAGAACTAGGGATAGATCAGGGAACATGGCTGCTCGACTCCTTGGCAGGCTTCAAAACCAGGGCACATCTCTTTCTACAGACTAACCAACGGGAAGTAAAGCCTCTTTGCCATCACACACAGATCACAGAATTGTAGAGTTCGAAGGATCATCTATTTCAACCCCCTGCAATGCAGGAATCAGGTGCCGTGCTGTCACTAGTGTACACCTCTAGCCATCTGACTACTTCCTCATTGCAAAGCCCTGAGACCCGTTGGTGGGTCTGCTCTTCCCCACAGCAGCCACAATGTCCCCATTTTTGCTTTAAAATGTTCAGGCGCAGGAGGCCTACTTGCATAGCCTAGCAATAGGTTCAAGTACCTGCAGCCCTAAAGGGCAAGGATAGGGGCAGGCTAGGCTCATCGCTCCAATTCAGAGCCAAAGTTTAACCTTTTATCTTTCCTGCAACAGGCAACTCCCAGCCCCCAGCCTGGTGCTGTGGTGTGCCCATACCCACAGAAGAGATGCTTAGGTTGGGTTCCATTTAAACTCCATGCCCCTAACTCCCCAATGGGGATCCCCATAGAAGCCTCTGGGGGCCAGTGAGCAATGCAATTAGCAAAGGTTGTGGCACATACACACGCACGGTGACAGCAGCCGGTTCACTTCTCTGCTTCCTGGGGACATTATCTGAGCTAACATTATCTTTGACTAGAATCCAGCTAGCAGCGGCAAGGCATTAATAATTCATCGGCCCCTCCGCGATGGATCGACAGCAATGCACGTCCGGCTGGGCGCTGCTGCTTCAGGACTGCCAGGCCTGGTGCGCAGCCTTGGTGTCAGGAGTTTGAAAGCAGGGAAGATGCCACAGAAGGAAATTAGATGCCCACCATCTACTTAGCTGCACCCACCCGGCAGGACCCCAGTTAAAATGGCCACCTGCCTGGCTTGTCAAGTCAAGGAGGGTAACCAGCACGAAACGGCCACACATAGCTCTGTGCAACACAACACCTGCCTTGCAGGCAGAAGGTTCAATCCTCAACAACATCTCCATGTGGGATTGGGAGACACTCCCTGTCTGAAACTACTAAGCTAGATGGATGCAATGGTCTGACTCAGTATAAGGCAGCTTCCTAGGTTCTCGCATTTACACAGCCAATAGCAGTGTCCATAGTAGCGACCAGGAGAGAAATGACTGCTGGGAGGAGCACAGAGAGAAGAAACGCCATGTGTTTTAATGGTACAGTGTGTACACAGCTTAGGCTAAACAGGTCTTGGGGCCAACATCAATGCATCAAGTTTAGATCAAATGCATGTTAGAGAGGCGACTTTGGTTGCTGTCCCACAACCACAGAAACCCTTTGAAACTTGTCTGAGCATCATCCAGAAGCATTCTTGGAGCTTGTTTATTCTGGATCATGTTTCATATCAGGTGTGGTGTTTTTACATCCTGCGTAAAACTGTTAAAAGTTTTACTTGAACGTGCCATCAAGCCCCTGCACACTGATACCCACCCAGAGAAGAGGAAAGCTTAAGAATCTAAAGAAATGCAGGAGAGTGGTACCTCGAGTTACAATCGCTTCAGGTTACAAACTCTGCTAACCTGGAAGAGTTACCTCGAGCTGAGAACTTTGCCCCAGGATGAGAACAGAAATCGTGTGCCGGCGGCGCAGCAGCAGCAAGAGGCCCCATTAGTGAAAGCATGCCTCTAGTTAAGAACAGTTTCAGGTTAAGAACGGACCTCTGGAATGAATTAAGTTCATAACTAGAGGTACCACTGTAATTCCTTATTACAACAGGAAGCTCTTCTTGGAGCCCAGAAGGAAGAAAGACGAATAGAGGTTGCTGCATAAAGTTAGGGAAGAAGAAGCTCAGTAAACAGGATCCATGACTAGTGAGAGAACAGAATAGGCAGGTCCTCAGTCCTCTGCTCTTTTTATCCCTCCAGTCACTTATTTCTAGCAGTATCTCTATGTCTGATCTCTTACCTGTCCACCGCTGGATGATAGAGAGGCCAGCTGTCCTGGGGAGAGAGGTAGCTGCAAAGTGCAGAGCCGCCAACCACTCGCACCTGGAACAGGCTCGGAGTAGCCTGAAAAAGACAAAGGAAGGGGAGAGAGAAGGAGTCAAAGGATCTGCTCTCCCTGGAAAAGACTTCGGATAAATCAGGGGCTCAGGGTGGGGCAAACAAGGGCAAAAACAATGAGGCAGCTGCACTGTGGGAAGAGCGCTGTGTGGCTAATCTTTTGTGTCGCATATCCTTTGGGAGTAAATCTAGGTGTCTCCAGCAGATTTTCAATGAGTATCTTACTTCGGAATGGTTAACACAGTCTGTTTCTTCTGCAGGGAAGTGGGCTGCTGCCCCTCTTTAGCAATTGCAGGGGAAATGAGTGTTGAATCTGACTATGCTGGGATGATTGGATAAATCTGTTGTAGTTGTTGAGGTACACATTTCTCTAGTACTCAAACAGTTCACTATGGAGCTCATTTCTCAAAGACTCAAACGGTTCGCCATGCAATAGTATCTCAGCTCCAGCCAGTGTGACTACCAGTGCGAGCTATAACCAAATAACACCTGGAGGGCTACAGATCCTCTTCACATCAATTTCTTAGGCTCACCCATCCTAAAGTCAGGTGTGTGGCTAGCAGACAATAAAACTCAGAGCATCCTTTTGTTCATACTATCAAGGGGGGAGGGTTGAAGAAAGAGTGGCAAAAGAAAACTTCCTCTAGTTTTCCAGTGCATGCTTATGAGCAGAGCTGTGATTTCCATTTCCATTTCCAAACAGAAATAGGAGGTGATCAGTATTGTGGACTAATTAATCTAACACAAAGAGTGTGGGTCTGATAATGCACTTAAAGTAAATTGCATGTTCACACAGGCAGATGGATCCTATACAACAACGACCATCTCACTTGGCTCCCGCTCCATCCGAAAATTGTCTAGCATTCCACAACCTTTTCCCCCTGGTGCCAGTTGCAATTTCCCTGTTGTCATACAAATGGACTCATTTACTCCTCCCTCCCGCTCCATAATGCTGTTTTGTCATTAAAACCAGAGTATGATTATCCAGTACATTCCAGATTTCATTATGTTTTGTGTCCAGCTCCCTCGTCTTCTTGACAGAGACTGTAATGAGACCTGATGAGGGGACAAATATGAATCCATTATCTTGACACTGTTCAGATTATAATCCACCCTCCCCTTGGACAGGTGTCAGAAAGAGTGATGTGCCCCCCACCTCAGCACCGCTTGTATTGGGGGTGAGAGCAGGGAGTAACCAGCAACTCTGACCTCCCGCACCTCCTCCCCACCTCATCCCTGGCTTCTGCCAGCAGGAGTTGGTGTCCGCTTCAAAATTAGCCTTATTACATTCCTATCCGCATGGAGCCGAGGAGGCAACAGCAGACCCAATGTTTATAGATCAGCCAATAAAACTGTACATTGCCATGAAGAGAATGCCACACTGGAAGTCCAAAAAGCTCAGAGAAAATAGGCAGAGTCTCTGGAGTGAGAACGACAGAGCCCCAATTATCCACCATCTGCAAGCAGGCTCCAGGATACCAGAAAAACATGGAGGACATATTTGACAAAGGTCAACTGATCAACATCACAGTTCCAGGAGGCAGTGTGTTCCAGGCCAGCTGGTATTTACTGGATTCCTCATTTCCCTAGTATAAAACAAACAGGACTTCCCACTGAGAGCTAGAGGTTTACGAGCTCATTCCTCCACACGACAAACACAGGACCCTGGACACACAGGGGACTGGAAAGGACAACCTCCTCACTGGAACTGGGTATCTGCACACCCTGTTCCTCCTGTCCAGAAGTTCAAGACTTCACAACTGGGTCTCACCACCAGCACTGAGCAACAGGTTGTGCCTGGTCACTTCAAAACATACATTATGCAAACTGGTTAGTTTCGTTGTGCAAGACTTTGCTTGTTAACCAGGGGGAGAGCCAAATAGTTCTGCAGGGTGCATACGCTCTGCCCCCATTATCTTGCCCACTGGAAATCCTGATCAATTTCTCTCTACTACTCCACCCCAATTTAAGACATTGCACAATATATTGCTGACACGTTGCTCTCCTTGCAACCATGCAAGCTAGAAACTCCAGACAGGCATTTTTAGGAGGAACCCAATAAGAAATTTTGCAGGGTCATTCTTAATCAGTAAATCAAACGCCCTTAGCCCTGCCTTTATCTATCTCGCTTTTCCTGACATGCTTAAGGATCCCCCCCCTTTTTTTTTACTCCCAGTCTTGATATAAAGGATAAGAAAAATTGCTCTGCTCATGCGTCACTTTTCTTAGGTCTGGTCTTCAAAGTTGCAGGGCAGCAGAGCCACACCCACCCTGCCCCCCACTTACTTGCCTCCAAAAAGCCAGCTGGCTCCATTGCCTGCACTTCTATAAATATCCCCGGGGCAGCCATGAAAGCAGCAGAGGGCCACAGAGTTAATTAAATACCTGTATGTTTTAATTAAACCTAATTTAATGAAAACAGCTCTTTGGAACCAGGAACCCAGAACAAGCTGTGTTAAGTTACAAGGGGACTTGTTAGCTCCTGATGTAGATGGCCTCCTTTTCAGCAGAAACATGCAAAAGATGGCAGGGTGTGGGGTGTATAACTAGGGAGCATCTCCTAACAGCAGGAAGGGGATGGTGTGTGAGTGTCACTTTGTGACCAATACCCATTGGCAGCTTTACCTATGATGAAAATGCTTAATCCTCTTTTAAAGTTATTTGATTTGGTGGCCATCATTTCATCAGGCGGGTGCAAATTCCAGTTTAACCATGTGCTATGTAAAGAAGGACGTCCTTAATCCACATTCAGTTTCATGGAATGTCCACGAGTTCCAGTTCTAGTTACAGGTAGGTAGCCGTGTTGGTCTGCTGTAGTCGAAACAAAATTTAAAAATTCTTTCCAGTAGCACCTTAGAGACCAACTAAGTTTGTTATTGGTATGGGCTTTTGTGTGCATGCACACTTCTTCAGATACACTGAAACAGAAGTCACCAGACCCTTATATATAGTGAGAGGGTGGGGAGGGGTATTACTCAGAAGGGTGGTGGGAATGGGTGATTGGCTGATAGGTGTAGTAAACCTGCTGATGACTGTTAATGACTGCAATTGGTCTTACAGGAAAAAGCGAGGGGTGAGATGGCTAAAAATAGCTTTATCATAATGAGATAAGAATCCAATGTCTCTATTCGGACCAGGTCTCTTCCTTGGTCATTCCAAGTGAGCTTTCCACCATTTGCCTTTTCTATTCTCTTAAAAAAAATATCAATCAATCAATCAATCAATCAACACCTGTTACCTAAGTCCATTTTTCTTGTTTTGCCACAGATATGCCCAACCCCCTGACTGATTCTTCACCTTATTAAATCCTTTGCTTCCTCAATATTTTCCTGGACACTGAACACTCTCAGTTCCTAACACCACATTATCAGGAAAGAAGATGACAGGTATTTGAATGAGATATGGAAGGCCAGACCTGTGGATAGTTCAGTTGGTAGAGCATGAGGCTGTTGATCTCAGGGTTGTGGGTTTGAGCCCCATGTTGGGTAAAAGGTTTCAGTTGCAGGGGTTGGATGAGCCTTATTGTCCCTCCCAACTCTACAATTCCATGATTCTATAAGGCACTTTTAAGCATGAGCAGCCCATTCATGCAACTGACAATTACTAGGAGCTCTCATCGTGACATGTTAAAAATCACAAGTTTGCCCCTCAGGAGCTTGTCATGGTCTTGTTATTTACCTGTGAGGTCTGTTTGCAATTAGAACAGCCTCCCTTCAAATCCTATGGGGGCTGCACAATGCTCTGCGAGCTTTACAAGGGGATTTTGGCTCTTGTGGGCTATGGGCTATGGCCATTGATTTCTCCTTGGAGGAGAAGAGGCTCTGTTCCACAACAGGGAATAAAATCCTACCATCAGTAGTACAGGAAAGCCCCATGGCCCACCGAAGTGCTGGAAGCTTCTACAAAAACCAGACACAACCTGCTCCCTTTCCAGAAGAAGGAGTTTTTACATGGTGAATTCCATGCTGGCAGAACGGCCTGCCTTTGCGTTGCAACATTTGCCTGCCTCTGTGAGTCTTCTCACCCTTCATATTTCAAGGTGATGACCACGGGGAAGCCTTCCTGCTCGAGCCCTCGCGCAGTCTTTAAGCCAAGGTGTAGCAGTTGGCCTGCTCGTTTTGAAGCTGGTTATTATGAAGCCAATTCATTAAGACTTCATGGACCGCAAACCTCCACTCGCTGCCTGGCCCGCAGCGGGGAAAACGTCTTGGCTCTCAACGCCTCCTGCAAGGGGCACAGTCTTGCTAGGTAGCTCCATCTTAATATTTCATGTCAAGCAGCTATGGGATGGCTCCCTTGCGGATGAACCGTGCTGCTGGCTCACCACTCTCCGTGACTCTTTTGCAAGATGAGCTGCTGCTGCTGCTGCCGCCTTGACAGGGGAAGGGGGGAGGAAATGCAGCGCACACAGCAGAAATGCCCAGTTGCTCTCACTTGTGCAGGCACTTGCCATTAAAGGACAGCTCGCTATAAACACCCAGCCTGCGGCTGGTGACTTTTACTTGGTGCTTTTGTAATTACATTTAACTACTGAAATAAAATACCAGTTACAGGTCTGTTACATGTACCTCAGTGATGTCAGATGCTCAAAGCAAAGCAATCTGGGGAAGATCTGGTGAATATTCACTTGTAGCCAAATTCAGAATCACGAATGGAAACATAGGAAGCTGCTGTACTGAATCTGACCAGTTTGGTAAACAGACTGGCAGTGGCTCTACAGGATTTCAGGCAGTAACCTTTTATAGCCTTTATCTGGAGATGGCAGGTACTGAACTTGGGTCATGCAAAGCAGACACTCCACCCCTGCATTACAGCCCTTCCATCTTATAGGGTGGGTCCAAATAAAAACAACAGAAACTACCCTGATTGTTTTGGATCTGTGTGGATAACTACTCCATGCAGGAAGCTGTTCCCATGGAAAGGTTGACCATGTCTAAAATCCAATCTTCCCTGTCTACTGCAAATTCCATAGGCTTGAAGGGGCCTGTTAAGCTGCTGCAAATACCAGGCTCAAGACATAAAGGACTCTGCATGTGGTCAGATTTAAAAGGACAGCCATGTAGCTATTTGTTTGCTTTTATTTATTTTTCAGCCCACTCTTTCTTTTGCCAAACCGTCCCAAGCAATGCTTGACTTTCGAGTCCATCCTAGGAGATGCATCATTGGAAGGAATGCAGGTAGCCAAGTTTTAGTTAGACTGGTGGAATGAAGGTAACTTGAAACAGCATAAACTGTGCACGTGCTAATGGCGTGTTTTAAGGCAGCTGCTGGGCTCAGGAAGGATGAATTTGTCCCCATGCCCTGATTCACTGACCAGGCGCGTTAAGTAGGGGCATTATTTTCTTCTGAACAGTTCATTACTATGGGCCACCAGACAATGGACTTGCACAGATCAATGGGAAATGCTACAGTCTGCAATAGCAATATATTTCTTTCTGCTCTTCCAAAAGATAACCAATGGAGGAGAATGAATGATACACCGCAGGCTGCTCACCTTCATTTATAAAATATACCTGGAATTTCTGGGGTTTTGTGGGTCTTAGGGGAAAACAGAATGTCCTGGAAATCATCTCTCTACATTTATAATTCTCTCACATTGCCCCATCTTTCTTACTTTGAAGCATACCACTTCATGGGTTGAGTCCGCGAGCCCCTTAATCCCGAAATACATGAAGTGATAACAGAATGCCACTGAGCGTGGACAGAGTGTTTTTCACTCACTGCTGTGTAAGCACAGACAACCCATAAGCACCACTAGGATGGGTGAACGAGCCATGATGGGAGTGGTTTTCCAGAGAGAACCGAGGTCCCAAATGTATATAAATGAACAACTGGACTTCCCATAAAGACTTTGGGATGCTGTGCTTTCTTGGGCATTGAGGTAGCTGTAAGGATCACAGAATCATAGAGTCATCAAGTCCAACCCCCTCAAAGCAGAAATCACAATTAAAGCATCCAAGACAGACGGCCATCCAACCTCTGCTTAAAAACCTCCAATGAAGGTCCACCACCTCCTAAGGGCATCTGTTCCACTGCCAAACAGCTCTTACTGTCAAAGTTCTTCCTGGTGTTTAGTCAGAATCTCCTTTCTTGTAACTCAAAGCCATTGCTTCAAGTCCTACCCTTCAGAGCAGACGAAAACAAGCTTGTTCCACCTTCCATGTTACAAGCTGCTTGAAGATGACTATCATATAGCCTCTCAGTCTCCTCTTTCCTAGGCTAAACATACCCAGGTCCTTGAACCATTCCTCATAAGGCTTGGTTTCTGGGCCCTTAATGAAGTAGAACATTATTTTCTGCAACACCCACATTTGGAGCAATGGCTGAAATGGCTTGCAGGAGGCAAGGAGAGTCTTGGCACCCAGTTCATGCTACCCTGAGGCCCCTGGTGCTGATGAGCACAAAACCACCACCCTCCACTTTTTGTCACAAATTACACTGGAAATGATGGGCTCTGGAGATGAATCTGGAGAGCACCTCTTCCAAAAAGAAAGCCTACTGTTTTCAGTGTTCGACTAGATAATTCAGCTATAGAAGCTGAAATAAAAATAAAAATAGCAGTACTATATGCCTGGCACATCTTCTTCCGGACAGGAGCACACAACACTTCACAGACCACAAAGAAGCGCATCAACTTGCTATCTGCAAGCACAGGAGGGGCAGGCAAGAGCTGGGCCACACATCAGGATCAAACGCTGGGAAATGCCTGCTGTAGCCATTGGTTCTTCTGCAGCTACCCTTTCAAAGCCTTCAGCAAAAAGATGAGAGCGCACCCCCAGCCACAGTGTTCACAAGGGGCCAGCTTAGTCATCCCTTCCAATTACCTTCCTGAGTACATTGCTTTGCTTCCCCCCATATAAATGAATGGTGTCTATTCGCTTCTATGAGAAAAAGTAGAGAGACAAACTGCTGTGCGGCACTTCTGGACTATCACCACCAACGCAGGCACAGAGAAACACCATGCAGGAGTCCCTGCCACCCCTCATAATGGTAGCTCATGTGTAGCAGTGGGGGCTCATGGAGGGGTGGGGTGGGGTGGCAGAGGCAGTGGTATCCTCCCAGAGATGCTCCTCAAAAGGACGCAATGCAGCAGTGGTGAGGTTGAGGGAGCGTTGGGACAACAGCCCTATACACACTCCTCTGGGGCTGTCACTGCTGCTGCCCCATACCTCCCCTAACTTTGCAGCTACCATCTCCCTTCACCCCATTCCTGTTCCCAGTGAGCACATCGCTGTTGCCAGGAGGGTACCACTGCTTCTGGTGTCCCAGCCAACATAAAAGGGAAAACATGAGTCCTTGCCAAACATTCAGCGTGAACACAGACGGGAGGAAATGTCTATTTATAAACATACAACCCCTGAGAATGCTTTTTTCCACTCATTGCATGCAATCGGCAGTGTTTATTGCCACAGTTTTTATTTCCAAATGTTCGGTTTGGAAGAAACAGAGGGGATTAGGAGGCCGGAAGCAGGATTCTCTCCCCTCCGAGAGTACTACACGGTGTCAATCATGCCGGGGAAAAAGACCTGCCAAGCATCTACAAGTGATTACCCTGGATCTGGATGCAATAATCAATCTTCATTTTGCACAGGAATTTAATTTTAGGTCCCTTGTGGCAACCAATTATGATTTAATAAGCTGTAATTTAATTAAAACGCTACCCACTTAGAGCAACTCCAAAAGGCAAGTAACAGACACACAAAAATATAACACTTAAACTAAATCATTTTTCCCCGATGAGGAATTTAGTGTCTTCAGAACTAGATCAAAAGTTTATAATTTTGTCACTGTGCCTTGCTGTAAGTAAGTCCAAGTATGTGTAATGGAAATAAAGCACATTTTCCCCTGCCTTCCTTTCCTTTCCTCTGTCCTTTCTTTGCTATTGTCAATCTAATTCCAGTTTGTAAGCCTCTTGAGGCAGGGACCTGCTCTCTTATATAGAGTAAAGCACCACGTAACACCAATTCTGTGCAACCTTCACTGGCTGCCAATGCCAGGGCCAATTTAAGGTTCTGATGTTAACACTAAAACCCCTAAACAACTTTGAGCCCAAATACTTTGAAGGAGTGCCTCTCTTGGTACCTGTCAGCCAAGGTACTGAGATCTGCTGCCGGTAGCGGGGATCAGAGCACTGCTCATGATCCCAAAACGCAGGACGGGTACTTTTCAGTGGTGGCATCCTGCCCATAAAATGACCCCACCCAGGATGTTTTGGTTGTCACCCTCATTACTGAGTTTCTGACAGTCGTAAGTCACATCTCTTCACTTGGGTCTTTGGGAGAGTTTGATGCTGTTCTGCATTGATTTGGTTACATTAATTAAGGTGAAGGCCAGATTATTGTTCTACATTACTACATTTTTGTGTGCTTCGACGAAACTCATTGTTTTAATGATATTTCTCTACACTGCCCCACGATTCTTGCTGATGAAGGGTAGTTAAGCAAATAAACAATTTGTAATGGAAAAGAAATATACAAATAACTACAGCTACAGGCCAATAATTGCCTGTAAGTGGAGGCAGTTTCCCCTGCCCCATCATGATTTGTGACTTGGGAGAGCGATGGCTGCTTCCTAAGGGATTTGGGGCAGAGGTTAGGATGACCCAAGAGTTCCCTGGCATGCTTACTGACTCTTGGCACTCTGTTCCTGCTTAATTTTTGCTGTGAATACAGTATGTTCTGTAAGAAGCTGCTACCCTTCAAACATTGCATCTCTCCTACTGCCAGGAGCAGGAGAAACAGGGCAGATGCAACAGTGCCTGGACAGCAGGATGGACTCACCTGTACTTGGGCCTCCCTTCTCATCAGATAGCGCATTTTGCCCAGGATGCACTGCTGAAGCTGATCCCACAACATGGCTCTGTCTTCCCGCATCAGTAAAGGTGGGCCAAACCTGAAAAACACATTAGAGAATTGCTGTAGGTTGTGCAAAGAAACTAGCCTTCAGGTGCCTTTTGCTCACTTAGTGATACAAAAGAAGCCAAGGCATCACTCACACACTGGCAGAGGTATCTAAATTTTAAAGTTACTTCCCAATGAAATGAAGGGTGGAATTCAACATCACATTAATTTGATCATGCCAGCGGGGACTTATTTCAGAATAGCCGACTGCCAGAGTTCAGCAAGAAAGATGCTCTAAATTTCCCACTTCTCCTCCTCCCACCCATCATTTTGCCCAGGCCCATTGCTCTCCGGGAAATGCAACTACATTTCAGATGTCAGGGGATAACGGAGCAGCATCTCTGAGGTTGGGATGATATTCTTCCCAGGCTGCTACCCAATTGGAATATTACCATTCAGGCGACCCTCTGCTGACCCTGGACAATGGGCAGCCGGCAAACTAAAGTCCCATTGCTGTTCCTGGGTAGGAAAAGAGCATCCTGCACTCAAGCCACTAATATAAATGCCTGCACTTTTTAAAGCATTCACACCAACGTGCTGCTTGACCTGGGATAGGACCGTAGCTCAGTGATAGAATATAACCTTCCGTGTATAAGGTTCCAGATTTAATCCCTAGCATCTCCAGGAAAGGCTGGAGATGACCCCTGTCTGAAGCCCTGGAGGGTCACTGCCCATCAGTGCAAATTATACTGAGCAGGATGGATTCAGTGGCCTGACTTGCTATAAGGCAGCTTCCTATATTCCCTATGTTTGTTCAGCCAGTTCTCCTCTGTACTTCTCCCCAACTGATACTGCCTGAGAAGGGAAGAATGATTAAGGGGTGACTGGTTGTGCATTCATGTTTTCTTGAATGGCTAACAGTGGTGGTGGTTACATTACCAATCTCAGCTTTCTCTATGTAGACTAAAGGGAAGCTCATCAAGATGAAGGGTGCGAGACCAGCAGGAGGCAGTGCAGGCAAAGGATTGAGGGAAACGGTCTCTCTGTGCTCTCACCCTGTTGTACGTTTCACTAGTCCTCTGCATCAGTCAGCTTTACTGGGTGCAAGAAAGCTCCCCAAGCAATATCCAATGTCGTGATGAGACGTGAAAGCACAAACTAAGAGAATTCTGAAATAACTCGATCGGTTTTGCAAGAGGGGTAAACGTACTATGAGGAATCTATGCAAATAAATGATCTTGCGTGGGTCTCTGGCATAATACTTGACCAGTTCCCCAGTGTTCTAGAAAATCTTGTTTGGCCATTTCCAAAGCAGATTACAAACTTGGCATGCTAGTTACCTGTGAGATATAAAAACAGGTGGGCTGGATAACCTGGAAATGCTTCAAGTCATCTATTGCCAATCAAAATGTCATGTCTGGGAAATTTTGCATTTTATGGCAGATATTTGCTCAGGACTTTCCACTAATTCATCATTCTCATCAGGTGTGATCAGATCTTGTACTCCACAGTCTACTATGAAATGGGCGGGAAGGAGTTGAACAAATTTAGGCTGAGGGCAGGCAGGCTTAGGGACTATGCAAATCGACTAAATGGAAAGCTAAATCTTATTTCCACTTCAAAGCCAAGATAATTGTTTGAGGGAAAGCCTAGGCTGGCCGGATAGTCTGCATGAAAGATTTGGGGCAGGCAAGTCTTCTACTGTAAAGGCTAACTTTCTTTGACAAAATATTTTCTTTTTGGGTTAAAAAACCCCCCAAAAAACTCCACATAGCCCTTTACTAGTTCTGTAACTAAAGGCAAATGAAACTTGGTCTCATATATCCATCCCAGGAGCAGAAAAAACTGTGTGTTTTTCTGCTTTCTTTATTTTCCATGCTAAAACTCTTTTGCTTGTTTTGAAAGTATATAATTTATTTCTTTATGGATCTAAACATATTTGACCTAGGGATTCAAGAGACTGCACTTTTTGATCTGAACTGCTTGATCCCATGCTCTTAAAAGTTCCCCAGGCTGAAAGTTGACAGCTGGGCACTCAAAACTCTGGTGGTGCCAGCGTAACTCTCAGCCAGACTTGACAGATTGGAACTCCAGGCTCCTTTGGTCAGCTTGCAGAACTCAAAAGACTGAGTCTCCTAAGAGCTACAAAGTGAATTAATGGAAATGATAGGAAGAGAAGCCAGGAAAACCTTTCTCCCTTCAAAATCAAATAAAGGGGGGAAACAAGCAAACCACTTGATCTATTGGAGACATATACCCTCCAGTTCCAGTTTAGGGTGGCTAGTCACACATTGCCACAAAAGGGGTGGGGAATGCATCTCCAGAAGAGGTTTGCATACACAAATTTACATTTCTAAATGCAAATTCAGAAATGATTACCATTAAGTTAAACAGAAATGCAACATAATGGGCATGACAATGTACTCAAAGCTCATGTTTTCCCCCCAAAGAATTCTGGTAACTGTAGTTACTGTAGGGGTGCTGGGAAGTGTAGCTCTCTGAGTGGAAAACAACAACTCCCAGGATTCTCTGGGGAGAAGACATGTGCTTTAAATGTATGTCGTGTGCACAAGTGACCTCTTTGCCGGCTTAATCTGATATCCAGCTGCTAACTGTTGATGGGCAACTTCAAGATCTCTGCTGCCCCATCTTAAGGTTCCTGTAAAATAGATGACCCTTCAAAGAGAAAACCGCCCCCCTCCCATATAGAGGACTGTCCTCTGAAAAAATAGGAGACATCACCACCCATTTGCGGCAACGTGACAGAACCAAAAGTGTATATTCAAGTAAGTTCCTGGTACCTTCTCCTCTAATGCATCTTATAAGCTCTTTTCTTGTTCTGACAACTATCAGTACCCCATTTCCTGAGCCCTGCTGTTTGGCTGAATAAATGGGGTACGAAAAGGACAGACAAAAGTTCTAGGAATCAAGCCATATAGTTCTTGTCCCTGCAAAAGCACTTGGGTTGGGAGGAGGGGAGAGGGAGACATGCCTACGTAACACGGAAATATTGCTAGATAAATTGCCCTCCATAAAGCTCAGCATGTTACAAGCCGTTTCCCAGCCGATGACTGGTTTATTAGCCACTGCAAGCATGCAGAGCGTTACTTAATGACATTTGGGATGTGCAATGTGAATTCATTACCCGCCTACAGTGCTTTTGCATCCAATCGCCCTCCCGCAAGCTCCTCGCAGCCATCAGTGGCTGGTAAACCGAGTGCAGCTCTTCCCCCCCACCTCCATCCACATCTCCAGCATGGGAAAGAAATGGGCTTTTGAAGGAACAAGTGGCACACCGGGCAGAACACCGCTGCAGGCCAAATGGTCCAAAGCGCAGCTCAGGACACTCAGCGGTTGTTTCTCCAGACCCACTGCACAGCTTGATTTGGCTGAAGCGACAGCGCTCCCATTCCAAGCCCCTTCGTCACCAAGTGGAGACAATTAACTTGCCACTAGGCTTGCTTTATCAGAGCTCAACATTAATGTTACACAGCCCAGATGTTGTGCCAAATGACACAAAGGAAACTGCTCTTAACAAGCCCAGCTGCTGCTTCTGTGATTGCTTCCGGCTTTTTCAGAGCTGCTAATCAGCAAGCTGGGATCTAGAAGACAAAAAAAAAAACAAGCAACTAACTCACTCCCAAGCTCGAAGTCCCATCCGTCTGAAAAGGCCTCTGCAAGCCTGAGAGTAACAGGGGACGGCCAACAGGTCAAGCGCCCATTTCAGGAAAGGCACCTAAGAAACTGTGTTATGCTGTGTCAGACCATTGGTCCATCTAACTCCGTTATTGTCCACACTGACTGGCAGCGGTCCTCCAGGGTTTCAGACAGGGAGTCTCTCCTAGCCCTACCTGGTGATGCTAGGAATTGAACCTGGGATCTTTGGCATGCAAAGCTGAAGCTCTGCCATTGAGCCACAGTGGCAGAACTCTTAACCGTTCTAGCAAGAGCTTTCCTCCTGGGCAGGACTTACCGCACAGCTTGCTGCCCTGCCCCAGCCACATTACAGACAAGGAGCAGGATCCTGCCCCCTCCGCCATGGTGCAGGAACTCCGATGAAATGGCCCCGTTATGAGCCAAGCGCTGGCCTTCGGGCTCAGAAGAGTTGGGAGAGGATGGGAGGCTGTGGGGACAACCTGGGAAAAGGAAAGAATAACGCACATGAGTAAATCCCAAAGGCATCCCTCTCCTCTACTGGACAACTACTTTGGGAATGGCTTAAAGAAGAACATAGGAAGAGCTGATGGATCAGGCCAGTGGTCCATCTAGCCCAACATCCTAGAGCAGCATCTGGGAAGCCTGCAAGAAGGTCCTGCACACAATTGCACTCTGCCTACCTGCGACTCCCAGAAAGGTACTCAGAAGCATACCTGCCTTCAGTCATGGACACAGGGCATAGCCATCATGGCTGCTATCCATGGATAACTCAACCTTCCATGAATTTGTGCAATGTTCTTTTAAAGCCATCAAAGTTGGTGGCGATCAGCTTCTCCTGGGGGAGTGAGTTCCAAAGTTTAACTATGAGCTTTTAATACCATTCAGGTATACTGAGCCGAGGCCATTTAAATGTCAGCACCAACACTTTGAATTGTGCTCAGAAATGTGCTGGGAGCCAGTGAAGAACCTTTAGGACAGGTGTTATGTGGTCCTGGCAGCTACTCTCAGTCACCAGTCTAGCTGCTGCATTGTGGATTAGCTGCAGTTTCCGAGTCACTTTCAAAGGTAGCCCCACGCAGAGCGCATTGCAGTAGTCCAAGCAGGAGATAACCAGAGTACGGTATGTACTACTCTGGTGAGACAGTGTGCCGGTAGGTAGGATTTCAGCCAGCGTATCAGATAGAGCTGGTAGACAGCTGCCCTCGACACAGAATTAACCTGCACCTCCAAGAACAGTTGTGAGTCCAAAATGACCCCCAGACTGGTCCTTTAGTTACCCCATTCAGGACCATGGAGTCTCCCATACTTGCCTGTCCCCGTCCCCCAGAAACAGTACTTTTTACTTATCAGGATTCTATCTCAACCCAATCCTCCAACTACCCCCAGACAATCACATAGGACATTCACTGCCTTCACTGGTTCTGCTTTAAAAGACAGGTAGAGCTGGGTATCACCTGCATATTGGTGAACACTCAACCCCAACCCGCTGATGACCCCCCCCAATGGCTTCGTATAGATGTTGAAAAGAATTGGGGAGAGGATGGAGCCCCAAGCCACCCCACAAGTGAGCGCCCAGGGATCTGAACACTCATCCCCACACACCACCTTCTGGACAAGCCCAGGAGGAAGGAGTGGAACCACTGAATAACAGTGCCCCCAGCTCCCTCCCACCCCCCTACCATTGTAAATAAAACCCATGAGAGCTGCAGGGTTGGGGGGAAGCTTCCTGATTATAATAGATAGCAAGGGAATAAGATGACTCGAGATTTGCGGGCTCTCAATTTCCAGAACTTTCATAGAAAATCTAGACCCAGATCATCCGAAATTCATAAGATATAGGACATATTGCCTTAGAACAAAGGTTTGACAAAATGATTCAGATTAATCCCTTCCAGATCTGCGATTCTGCAAGGAAGAATAAATATTAACACTCTCAACAAGTTGGTGTCTATTATCACCAGCAATAAACGCTCACGCATAATCAGTCCAATCTGCACCTCCAATTTGCAGCTAGATCTGCCCACCTCCCCAGATCTGGGCTGCACAATTCATCAAAACCACCTGGCAACAGGGCTGTCCAAAAGGCAGGATTGCCATGAACTTCATCTCCCGGATCTGCGTGCGCTGTCTCCTCTGATGTTTTTCAATTAAGGCCTCTTGTTTAGCCCGGAGAGGCAATAAATCACTGCCACGACACTTTGTCTCCAGTTTTCCTTCTCATTTTGCATATAAAAGCTAATCCATCCCAAAATGCAGCCATAAGTGCCAAGGATCAGCTCATCCCCATTCTCCTCTCAGCATCCGGCTTCTTCCCCACCAAACTGCCTCTTGAAGCCTCAGCCTTGCAAAGTCCATATCCTGTATACCTGAAGGAGCGTCTCCACCCCCATCGTTCAGCCCAGACACTGAGATCCAGCGCCGAGGGCCTTCTGGCGGTTCCCTCATTGCGAGAAGTGAGGTTACAGGGAACCAGGCAGAGGGCCTTCTCAGTAGAGGTGTCCACCCTGTGGAAAGCCCTCCCCTCAGATGTGAAGGAAATAAACAGCTATCTTATCTTTAAAAGACATCCGAAGGCAGCCCTGTTTAGGGAAGTTTTTAATATTTAATGCTGTATTGTTTTTAACACTTGATTGGAAGCCGCCCAGAGTGGCTGGGGAGGCTCAGCCAGATGGGCAGGGTATAAATGATGGGTTATTATTATTATTATTATTATTATTATTATTATCATCATCATCATCATCATCATCATCATCATCATCATCATCCAGGGAAGTATCTCAAAATTCACAGCTGCGGGATTCTCAAATCGGACCTGACCCCACCCCCACTCACCTCCCCCTCTCCCCCCCTTTTCTTCCTAATGTCTCAACAAACAAAACTGATCTGTAAAAAAATGTTACTTGGAGAGAGAGAGAGAGAGAGAGAGAGAGAGAGAGAGAGAGAGAGAGAGAGATTACACATACTTTTGTAAACCAAGAGAATTTTTAATAAAAATACATTTTAAAAAATTGGGATGAACTTGGAAGTCACGTTTGGCTCATTTATCAAATCAACAGAATGAAGCAGTAATGTGCTTTCTGGCCTGTGGCTCCACTTCAGGCTGAAGGCAGGGGTTGCATGTTTGAATGCTTCCTCCCCCCCCCCCCGAAACAGACTCAAACACCTGTCATGTATGATCTAGTTGAGATCCCTGTGTTGCAGAGGGTAGACTAGATGACCCTCAGGGTCCCTTTCCAACTCTACAATTCTATTACTCTATGATTCTACACACAGCAGGTGGAAGCATGTCAAATATTTATTATTGTTTCCCCAAAAAACTTCTGGGTTTCTTTAGAAGAGGCCCCATCGTTCCCCTTTGCCTCTCTTTTCTTTTCTTGTTCTTTGCGGGCTTTTAGCCTCGCTACACCCTCCTGCCACTCCAGGATTCACAACACCTCCCAGCTCCCTGACTTGGAGCTCTTTGGATCTCTAGTGGCATTTTACAGACTGTAAAACCAATTTATCTCGATTCAGAGCCTGACCTTTCGAAGCACGGATGGCTTGGCTGCCTGCCAGGTCCATGGGAGGCTAAAAATAACTTCTTGTATTAGTCACAAAACAGAGATGGGTCCCCTTTTGGCAACACACTAATTATAAAACTGTATTGATCACAGGTCTGCCATGCGGAGGATGGAGCAAGCTTGTTTTCTCCTGCTCCAGAGGCTAGGATCCAAACCAATGGATTCAAAGTTACAAGGAAGGAGATTACAACTAAACATCAGGAAGAACTTACTGGCAGTAAGAGCTGTTCGACAATGGACAGAGGTGGTGGAGTCTCTTTCCTTGGAGGTTTTTAAGCAGATGATGGGTGGCCTTCTGTGATCTAGGGTGATCTAGTTGAGATCCTTGCATTGCAGGGGGCTGGACCATATGACCCTCTGGTCCCTTCCAATGCTACAATTCTACAATCCAAGTGAGTCTCTAGAGCAGCCTTTCTCAACCTGTGGGTCCCCAGATGTTGTTGGACTACAACTCCCATCACCTCTAGCTAGCAAGGCCAGAACTCAGGGATGATGGGAGTTGCAGTCCAACAACATCAGGAGTTCCCAAAAATCATTGTCCCCAAAAGGTACCCAAAGCACACAGCGGCATGAGTCCACCTGTGACATTTCAGTCAAACTCTAGAGATCCAGTGACCCTCCCATCAACCCCAGCCAGTGGTCAGGAATGATGGGAGTTGTAATCCAACAAGACCCTTGCCATAGAGTTCGGCTGAGCTGGCACAGGTGGGTTCATGCTGCCACCACCTTCCAATGCCTAGGGGCATCTTCCAGGGACTGTGGGTTTTTGTGTCTGTGTGTCTGTGTGTGTGTTTGGAGATGCTTCATGTTGTTGCTCTACAGCAGACATAGGCAAACTCGGCCCTCCAGATGTTTTGGGACTACAACTCCCATCATCCCTAGCTAACAGGGCCAGTGGTCAGGGATGGTGGGAGTTGTAGTCCGTAAACAGCTTGAGGGCTGAGTTTGCCTATACCTGCTCTACAGACTCACTCACTACCTGTGATAAAACAGAATTTTGCAATTCATGTGTTTCCAGGAGGGGATCTGTCTCCTTGTTGTTGTTTTTCCCAGGTACACCTGCCTGAGCTTGCACAGTAGCCATGGAACTAGAAGAAGGTAAGAAGAGCCTGCTGACCAGACAGGAAGACTGCAAGCTGGAGATGAATGCACAAACACCTGCAATTCCCAACAACTGGTCCTGTATGGGAGCAGGCAACTTGTGAAAGTGGAGGGGGAACTCTAGGGCTTTTCACCTTCTTTGAGACACCTGCCAATGGGAGGTGGAGTCCAACATCATTCTCAGTCCCATCTTAGGCCTGCCACCTCTCTTTCATCTCCCTGCTAATAACTGGAATGAAAGCAATTGCAAACAGCCAAATCACGTCTGTTTCCATTTCATCTACGTTAGGGGAGACATTTTTCCCATGGGCTTTTTTCCCCTGAATGGTTCGATATAGCTGCATTATCACCACAAACCTAAACCATTTCCAGTGTTTCAAGCTTAAACTGAGAAACCTTGGAATGCTGTGCAGGAGAGGGTATGGGCATATCTTTTCCTGCTGTACATCATGAACTAGTTCACAGCATAACATTCCCCAAATGCCTGAAAGGCAGAGGCAGAACACCATAGTAAAGCAGGCTTAGGGGCAGATAGCAGCTTCCCCCAACCTGGTGCTCCCCAAATGGCCATGCTGGGGGGGAGGTATCTGGAGGATCCCAGGTTGAGAAAGTTGGTCTGTACCTATCCTGTAACAAGTGTTCCTAATGTTCATATCTCTCTCTCTCATATATATATATATATATATATATATATATATATATATATATATATATATATATACTCTTCACAAAGTTCAAGAGGTCAAGACACAAAGACTTTAGCAACTAATCCACACCTAATGACCCACCTAAGTGGTACTCAGGATATCACTCAAGAAATCACTCAAGATATCCCTCAAGTAATTAAGGAACAAAAGAAGAAAAGGCACACTAGCCTGGGAACTTCCTCTCTGCCCAGAACACTGGAGGCTATACACCACACCCCCTCAACAGTATTTATAGGAACTCAAACACTGAGATCCTGCTCTGTTCCAGTAACAAGAAGCCGAAAACACCAGCCTGAAGATGACGAGTGAGACCTCGTCGAAACGTCGCCTAGACACCCCAACTTTTACACGGGAAGACACCCGAGGACACCAAAACCTGCATATATATATATATATATATATATATATATATATATATATATATATATATACACATATAATTTTAAAATAGATACATTTCTGCCAGGAAAGCAAACAAACCAACAAACAAATATACAATCAAATAAACAAACTATGAATTGACAGGCAGTAGCAATATATCAAACCTATCCATTCTTAAGGAAATCAGCCCTGAGTGGTCACAGGAAGGACAGATCCTGAAGCTGAGGCTCCAATACTTTGGCCACCTCAAGACTCCCTGGAAAAGACCCTGATGTTGGGAAAGATGGAGGGCGCAAGGAGAAGGGGACGACAGAGGACGAGATGGTTGGACAGTGTTCTCAAAGCTACCAACATGAATTTGACCAAACTGCGGGAGGCAGTGGAAGACAGGAGTCCATGGGGTCATGAAGAGTCAGACACGACTAAACAACTAAACAACAACAAAGCAATATATGAAACAACACAATTCTTATCACTAACATCCTTTGTACTCCCAATGATGTGAACGATTGTAAAACTTGTAAAACAAGAAATTAAAAATGACTTCCAATTAGTCTCGCTGTACTTTATCTGTTGATTATCTTATACCGTACAGTTACATATTTCTTATATAGTTTCCGTTAACTTCCCTACAAACTTATAATCATACAATGCAAGGTTCAGTCTGATTCTGCCAATAAGTTTTCTTTTATACCATAAATTTTTTAGTACTTTCTGTCTTTTTTTTTTTTTACAAGTGTTCCTAATCTAATGCTGCCTTTCACCTGGATTATAGCTTTGTAGTCCAAATAGTGCTTCCTAGAGCATGGAGCTGATAACACCAAGGTTGCAGGTTCGGTCCCTGTATATTCCTGCATTGCAGGGGGATTGACTAGATGATCCTCAAGGTCCCTTCCAACTCTACAATTTTATGATTTTGTGATTCATATTGGTAACAAGTTAGGACTAGGGAAACAAAGCATACTAAAATGTAAGAGCTTTTCCTGATAAAATATGACCTTGCATATTTGGTGCAAAAGAAAAAGAAAAGAAAACCCAACTGCATACAGAACAATACGCACCAGTTACTCATTGCAAAATATCAGCTTGTTGTACTTTATTTATCTTTTGCCACAACAAGGAATCATAAAGAATAGAACAGATGGGAAGTGGGGGTGGAGAGGGGGCGAAATAGCTGCAGCAAACAAACACTGGGAGAAAAGAAAAGCTCTAGTGAACTGTGGTGTCTCCCAGCATTGAAACACTCAGAAAAATTAACAGGTTTATCAAGTGTTTGCAAGGAGGTTACGTGATGTCACTGATTTACTGAGCATTCATTTCTTATTTGTTTGCAGAGAAGTTAGACAACATGCCATACAACTTTTATCCCACACTTCCCAGTGTATTTTTCTACCACTTTGCTTATTACAAAAAGGTCCCATCTGGGGGAGTAAGCCAGTTTGCTTTAAGAGCACCATATTAACATTCATTCATTCATCAACCTGATTAATCAACCTGAATTTCCTGGTACATGATCTGAATCCCACCTGAAAATAGCAATGGTCTGGAAGCACCCTTTGAGCAATTCACTGTTCAGAAATCAGCTTTCCCAAATGGCCCGGGGCCACCTCTGAATGCATGTGTGGAGCTACTTTTGTGAATGCACCTATGTATCAAACTCGCCTTGTATGCAGAAAGTTAATGCCTCCTGGTGAAACCTTGCAGCCTCCATGATGCGCAAATTTTCCCAAGTTGGCAAAGAGAGGTGCTTTCAAACAACTCTGAGATGACCCTAGCAGATGAGGACTATACCACACGTGCTCTCCAGACTCCCCCAAAAAGAAGGAACCAAAGAACACACTTGTTGCAGAAAAGCAGGAGGAGGCAAGCTTAAGCTGCATCAGTTTCAACAACACCCACTTGTGTGTTCAGTACTAAACCACTTGAAACTTCTCAGAAGGAAATCAGGTCAGGAGGCTGAGAAAGAGGACCAAGGGCACAGGAGAGGTTCCTGGGCTGATCAATGCATCAGCATCCATCCAATTCTTCTCAGAAGCAGCTGTCCCATTTTGTCAGTTCAGACCTGGTCCCGGCAACTGCGTCTCAGCCTTACAGGTGTATCACCTCTTCATAGTCTGCCAGAGCCAGCCGAAAGCAAAACAAAGAGCGGACTCAAGGAAAAATGCCTTTTTGCACAGCTAGGTAGTAAAGCTGCCAGCGGAGGCGGAGAAGGTCCTCTGACTCTGCAGGGAAAAGGTATTTCCCAGAGGCCTCATGATGCAATCACAAGACTGTAGATCTTAATAAGAGGCCGTTAAAGTGACAGAGTCTCGGCGCCCCTAAAGCCCACTCATTCTGAGGCTATTTGCTGTGACTGTGGCTAATCTGTGCTGGCTGGAGGAGACAAGGGCAAGCTGATGGATAGAGCCAGTCTTCAGTTAAAAGTTACTGGCCTCCTTGTGATCCCATCAAGCCAGGAAAACTCTCTCCTCTTGCATCGGGCGTCTCCTCCTCCTCCTCCTTTCCTTCACGCTGGCTTCTGAGTGCCACTGTGCAAAGCATCCCAACCTTCACAACATCAGCACAGGTACTACGTTCTTAACAAGTGCCGAGTAAATTGCCCGGCTCTGAGGCTGTTACTTTTGGCAGCAGTATCTTTGCTCAGTCACTGAGCATCCTGTCCCTCACACATGATTGTCACACGGCTGCCTGGCTTTCTCAAGGCCATGCTAGATATGGGCATCAACAGATCAGTGTTTTTAAACCTGGATCTGCTGCCATGGCCAAGAACGTGGGTGGGGGAGATGGGTGCCCCTGTTTAAGGAATAAAACTGATGTGTGGGTGAGAGAAGCTCTTCTCTCAATTTATACCCCCCAGCCCCTCTCCCTTCCTTACCCCTTGACTTCCAGTTGGGGGGGGTCCCATTACTGGAAGTGACTCGAGCAGGGAGAAAGGCAGCAAGCTGGGGGGATGAAAGGAAAAAGCCTGAGGAAAGTGGGGGTTAGCTGTACACAGCACTTTTTGCCCCTTAATTTAGGCTCCTCCACAAAAGGCTTCCTGTATTATTGCATATCCTGCAACATTCTGGGAGGGCAAAGCAAGACAACCACCCACCCTCGCCCACCCAATCTCCACTCACCTTTGCCCTTGTCCACCTGCTCTCTGCTCACCCTTGCCCACCTGCCCACCAGCCACATGAATCCACATGAACCCTGGGGCGAAGGCAGAGGCTGGGGCACCTTCAAAGCCAATGGGGCCATCCCACATAAAACAGGGCACTTGGCAGGTATGTTATTGCAGCAATCTGGATTTAAGAACACAGCTTTGTTGATGTTGATATTTGGTTTGGCCCTCAGGCTGAGCACAATATGGAATTGGCAGGGGGATAAATTCTCAGTGGAGGGAATTATTATTTTCTTCAACTTTTCACCATTTGATACAAAAGTACCTAAAGCTCTGAGCGCCAGGCACCTCCATGTGGAGAGGGGGGAGAGAGAAGCCAGCTGGACAAGAGCAGGGGCCCAGGGTCCTGGGGATGGAGAAGAACTTGGCCTCCTCTCCAGAGCTTATTTGACAGGCATTTTTGGAGGGACATTCAGAATGCATTCCAGCAGCAACAGCAGGACACACCTGAGAGGCGGGAAGAGTTGGCCCTGCTGAAGGAGAGAGGAGCCTGGAAAGCGTAGACGTTGTCGCCCTCTGCGATGGTGTTCAGGTCCTCATCGTCTGAGAAGGAGCACCGGAATCCTGACTGGCCCAGCTCAGCCAGGATCACCTGGAGCGGCAGAGTGAAATGGTCAGGGCCTTGCAAGGCTTGAGGACATAGGCAGTATATGAGAAAGGAAAACCTCCTTGGCTTATACAGTGGTACCTCGGGTTACAGTCACTTCAGGTTACAATTGCTTCAGGTTACAGACTCTGCTAACCCAGAAATAGTACCTCGGGTTTAGAACTTTGCTTCAGGATAAGAAAAGAAATCGGGCATCGGCAGCGCATCGGCAGGCCCCATTAGCTAAAGTGGTGCTTCAGGTTAAGAACAGTTTCAGGTTAAGAACGGACCTCCAGAACGAATTAAGTTCTTAACCAGAGGTACCACTGTATGCAGTTTGCAGGGAACAAGGGCACCCAGAGCATGGGGGCAGGAACAAGTCTGGCTTACCTGGTCAGGTGAAATCTTGCCTTCCTCTGCCACCATTTCCCTCAGCTTTGCCACGGTGCTGAGGAGAGGCACAGCCAGGCCCACACGCACAAATCGCTGGCTCTTGGATTGGAAGACAAGGGTGACGTTCAAAGGCCTGGAGGGAAAGGGAACTTAGAATGGTGCAGCAAAAATGGCAGCCCTGCCCCACCCTGGTGAGATACAGGATGCATCCAGAGCCCTGGGACCCATATAAATTATAAAATTATTGTTAGTTCTGAAGGCAGCCCTGAACAGTGAAGTTTTTAATGTTTGGGCTTCCCAAACTTCTCAGGGTTCTAGTAAACAAACATCAAAAAAGCCTAACAGCAAAGTAGATCCTACAAGCCTGTAGATCTGCCCATGCCTGCTTTAGATACACCCGTCTCTTCTCTCCTGCATGCAACCCTCTGTCTTCCTTTGCTCCAGCAACAGCTGACAAACGGGAGCTGCCTACCAGAGGCCTGGGTAAGCCCTCTAGCTATTAAAGAAAAGATGCACCAAGCATCAGCCATGGCAAGCAGAACTGGGAGCGCCGTTGCTGGAAGTTGGTGACTGGCTGTGACTGCAAGTTTTTAGCTGGAGGGGAAAGTCATTACTGGCTCATCTGCAGTCTGCACAGGACAGATTCCGCATGTACTCCTGCACCATCAGAAAAGAGATGTCAGAGGAGTCTAGTTAGCTCCGCATTTGGGAGTGAAACTACCCACTGGGGTGGAGGAACAACAGACCCATCTGTGGATCAAAAACAGATAAATGTGAATAATGTGGATTAATCTACAGAGGGCGAGTGAAGATTAAGCAGGTGGGCGGGTCTATAGAATTTATGAACACAATCCAACACTCCTGGTAAGCACCCAAACATCATAAAGTGAAGTCTCTTCCTGGGAAAGTATACAGAAATAAAGATGGCTGCCCCATGTACCTATTGGGGTGGGCGCATTTCCTCATTCCCACTCAACACAACATCCTTGTAAAGTTACCAAGTAAATGGAGGAAAATATCTTCCCCCCCCCCCCAGGACTTACAGGTTATGGTGATGGCTTACATCTTGGGAGCATTTTTAAAGGCTTTAAAAAAACTTTCCTGGTTTTAATGCTTGCTTTAGTAGAACCATGCCGATAAATGGACAGCATGGACTAGTTACTGCTTGTCTGCTGTTGGCTGGTGTGTGTGTGTGTGTGTGTGTGTGTTTGCTGAGCCAACATGTACAGAGAGAGACACCGTTTTGCTGGGGGGGAGTGAGGGGTGAACCCTCAAAAGTGCAAGTGAACAGGGCTATCTCTGTAGGTGACCATTGCAGTTGCCTTGCCAACTCCAAACAGATGTGCAGAGGAGCCTGTTTGCACTGATTCTGAGAGGGGAAAGGTCCTGCTTTGGTTGGACAAAAAGACAGTCTGCTTTCTCCTCGAGGAAAACTAAGAATATGCAGGCTTTTCAGCACCTGAAATGGGGCTGGTGAAGAAATCTGCCTGGGGGGAATAGCAGGCCACTTCACTGATCTTTACTCAGAGAGGCTGGACCAGGGATGCCTGAGCAATTCTGTTTTTGCTAATTTCACTAGGAGCTGACCTGATAATCCTCCCCCTCCCAGACTAATGTATGAATCGGAACTCAGGCTGTAGTCCTGGACTCACTTCCATGGGAGTAAACCCCACTGAACTCAAAGGGAGTTTGCGGATCAAGAACATATCAAAATGCATGCACATTTTGAAAGAAAATAAATTTCAAAATACATTTTAAAATGAATATTAAAATGTGAATTTTCATGTAGCTTTTCTTTGAAATCATAGATTCATGCAGAAGTGGGGTGCAAGGGAGTTATGGGTCAATGTATGCAGAAGAGACACAGACCTGATTAGAATGATTCACCATTTCCCTAGTTATGATCTGGGAGAGAAAGTGTGGGTACTTGGTTCACATACCTGGTCTGGCGCAAAGGGATGGGCAATGAGATGCACAGGAAGGGATCAAAGGTGTTGCTCTGCTTTAGGCAGTGAGGGCAAGTCAAGGAGGACCTAGAAAGGGAGGGAGAGAAACATTGTCAGATCCCGTGTCAAGGGATAACTACACCAGTGAAAATGTAGGGCTGACCTCACATTTTGTATTCTAGGAGTCTGAAGCTCATATCTGGCCTCAAGGCTTGAAAGGAGAACTTGTGGAATGCAGAATAACTAAGGTCCTCGGAGGTCACCCCTTGTCAAATTTGCCCGTTAACAATTTGGAAATAAACACTGCTGAGGTCCATGAGACTTGCTTCCCAGTAAATTTGTTTAGATTTACCATTTTAATCTCACAGGTACAGTTTCATTGCTCAAGCCAAAGGGCTGTTCAGGGGCCCCCTTGTTCTACAAAAAGAGGGTTGAGTCAGTAGACTCCCCACAGAAGAATGACCACAAGGGAAATCTGCACTCAGTCTATGAGTATTATCAAAAGCAGCATGATACTGAAGTCACTTTGAGGAGCTTAAGATCAGACAGTTAATAGTTCTAAATTTGTATCCCTGTAAATTGACTTGCCATAAATGAATACACTCTTCCCTGTCCCCCAGGCAACAACATTTTTGGTTACTACACTCATGTTCATCCTCTATGTCACTGTGACCACAGCTAGTGATTCTTTTATCTACAGGGTGGATACTACAAAATATTTCGAAGCTCTTATCGCTGAATGAAACTTTTCTCTCCCATAGTTGCCCTGGGGTGGGAACATGTTTTACACACATGCTGAAAAACAAAGCTGACCCCTCAGCTCACATCCAACACTGAGTTCACTGTAATAACCAAATCACATTTTGTTCATCCAGCATGGTGTCTCTTCCTGACACTTGTTTGTAGCCTCATAGCGCCAGATCTGTTTTTGTGATGGAGACATTCTGTGCTTCACCAAGATGATTTGTGGCTGACTGAAGCAATCCCCTTGATGCATATCAATACATACCCTTGGTTTCAAAGAACAGATGAAAGACCAAAGCTACAATACTGCAAGCAGGGCTTATCCCTGCTCTTTCTAGGTCCACCCTTTAAAGCTCCAAGTCAGAGTGGTTTTTTTTGCCCCACTGCTTTCCCCAAGAAAACTGCTCTTTAAGGCTGAATCAGAACAAATGGCAATTCGTGTTGTTTGCTCCAGTTCAGCAGTAAGGAGTGGGTTTTCCACAAGTAGCCCTCCACCTAGCAGGGCTAGCCCATTCCACCAGAAGCGGACTTATTTCCTCAGCAGTGAACAGAGCTGATCATCGGAAGTGAGACCAGCTTTTAATGAGATTGGCTCAGTGGTGCAAGTCCTAGCCAGTTAATGGGATTGCACCTAACAAGATTACCTGGGAGTTCAGGCTCCAGTATGTGACATAAAAATAAAAGATTTCCCAAAAGGAAGAAGTGAGGGTTAGACTCAACATGCAGGGCTGAATCCATTCTAGAAAGGAAAACAATCAGCTACTCCCTAATAATAGAAAGTTATCTTCACCTACCTGGATACTTCAGGTAAGTCCCTTTTTCATCAGTGGTGCAGTCTCACTTAAATATACTAGTGCGCTTTCAGAAGGACGCAGGTAACACCCTTCATCATATCATGCCACCCAAAAGCACTACTGCATCTGCTTTTCTGTAGCACAGTTTTGCTAAATGTGTACCAGAAATGACCCAAAACAACCCCTTTGGACATGCATTTGTAGGCATGGAAGCAACGTGCATTACACAACATAGGATTTGGCATGGTAGCCACATTCAGTTAGACCAATCCATTGCATTAACAGAGTTCTAGCAGATACATGTACAAGGCTCAGCTCTTGTACCTGTGAAGGAACAAAAATGGAGAAGGTGTTTGAATGCTTGGCCTCCCCCCATCGAGAAACTGCAGCCAACATCTCGAGACTAATGGCCAAACTAAATGTGACAGGAGATCAGATTGGCCAATGGATTTTTCTTTGTTATAAGGTGTTGCAGGGGAGAAGGAAAGATTTGGATCAAGGGCACAGCACTGGGAGACAGTCTAACCCCCCACTACCGCCATCATTTACATTTAAATTTGCCCTCTAGGAAGCTGGTATTTGTTATGGAGGGCTGGGGAGTCAGGTATTGTGTAGCAAGAGCCGCTTTGCTCAGTACTTAAAGCTTGCCCTATCTCCTTCTTTGCAGCTACCCTTGAAATATTATTTTAAAAGACACCGAATCCTATTTTTATCTGCATTCTTTTGCTCCCACTCACTTTCACACAACCACACTGCATGCACTAGCAGTCTGACTTTGCCAAGGTGAAACCATCAGGAGAAGCAGACCACCTCCCCTCTCTCCAGAATTTGACATCTGGTGCACTATTTGGCCTCCAAATCATCATCACCACATCATCATTTAATTAATGAGGAACACAGCTCAGTCAGTAGATAATCATAATCTCAGGGTCATGGGTTCACGCCCACGCTGGAAGAGGGGATTCCTGCATTGCAAAAGGTTGGACTAGATGGGCTTTGTGGTCCCTGCCAACTCTGCAATTCTATGATTCTATAAGGAAAGCCCCCAAGGCCCATCTGGTCCACTAATGTTCTCAACAGTGTCCTACCAGATTCCTATGGGAAGCTTACAAGCAGAACCTGCGTGCAATAGCACTTTCCTCACTTGCGATTCCCAGCATGTCAGAGGCATGGTGTCTCTGATCCTGGAGTTAACACATAACCATCAAGATAGCCTTATCCCAATGAATGTGCTTAATCCCCTTTTAATGCTGCCAAAGGCAGCAGCCATCATTACACCGTGTGATAGCAAATTCCATAGCTTAACTGTAAGAAGAGCCCTAGCGGATAAGATCAAAGGGGGAAATGGATGTCTCTGATTGCAATAGGACTCCAAGTTCTCTCTCACACACACATTTAAGGAAAGGCCTCAATATAGGGGAGCCGGAGCACATTTCCCACGCAAGAAAGGCTGAAGCATTGGGGGAGGGATTCGTTTAGAAAATGCCTGAAGGGGGGGGGGAATGGCACTGAGGTTTACAAAATTATGCACGGAAAGAGAAACAGAGAGGGAAAGAGATCCATCTCCCCCCCCCATCCTTCTGCCATAATAGTAGAACTTGCGATCACACAACGATTCTGATGAAGGGGTAGATTCAGGAGGGACAAAAGAAAGTACTGTTTTCACACAGCTAATGGAATTTGCCACCAGAAAGATGTGGGGACGGGCGCTACCTTAGATGTCTTCCAAAGAGGATTAGAGAAATTCGCAGAGGGGGAATCGGTCTGTCAGTGACTATTGACCGTAATAGCTCAACCCCAAGCTCAGAGGCAGTTGCTGGGCGGGCGGCGGGGTGGGGGGGAGGTCAAAGAACAGAAGAGGGTTGTTCCCTTTGTATCTGGGCTGCGCAGAAGCATCTGGCTGAGCACTGTGGGAAAGAAGATTCTGTGCTAGGAGGAACTTTGGAGTGATCCAGCGGGGCTCTCTTTACCTTCCCTGATCACAGTGCCAGAATACAAGAATGGCTATCAATGGCGCTGTGGTGGCTCCCCCCACCCCCCACCCAAAGACCATGCATGAGCAAGAAACACTGGCAAACTCAATCTCCCGCCTGCTGCCATTCCCGCTCAGGTACCAAGTTTTGAAGAAGTGCTCTATCCAAGCTCCGCAGGGATATTATATATATTTAATGGAAATAGCCAGTTCACCTCCCGAGCTCTCGCTCTCATGTCCTCCCCCCCCTTCAAACGCACACACACATTCGCGTCCTAAATTAAAGTCAAGCCAAACTCCGAGCCCTACTTTTTCCATTCCTTCACCAGCCAGCTCAGAGCGGAGCAGCACTGCACCGTTAATAGATCGTTTGCATATAGACAGGCTTTGACGCACAGATCTGAAGTTGGCAGGCTGAAAATGAAAGCAGCCCTTTTTAATAAGCATTAATGGGAAAGGGATTAATTGGGGAGTGGAGAGCCGCTTGGCATGCCTGGCGTGTCCCTCTCTGCCAACCAGCAGGATGGGAAAGGGGGCCTTTGGGGGGGCACATGGGGTTAGGCTGGGGGTGGGGGAGGCTGGCTCAGCGAGGAGAGATCTAAAGCTCTTCTGCTTCACTGCAGAAGGTGGATTTCTTAAATCTGCCTCTGATACCATGGAAATTGCAACCACCACATGTAGGCGCTATCGGAGAACAGATTTGCAGCAATTTTTTATGATGTGGTCCGGAGCAAAACTACACAGCCTCTGCTAACCGAGGGTGCAATTGTGTTGACTATTTAAGGAGTCCTGGGTGCTCCTTTTTATTTTTAATTAAAACCTAAACTTCTTTCAATTTTGGAAACCGATAAAATGTGTGCATTTGTTCATTTCTCTTCCGCAATAATTGTTCAGCTCCACTAGGCACATGGAAGGGCATGGAGATATAAAGAGTAATGACACCCTGTTGCTTCCTAGCTGCCTGTCCTTCCCTCGCACACCAACCTGCCTCCCTGGCTTCTGAGATTACACCAACCATTGCCCACAAAAATAATTAAACTCACCTTAATTGCCATAAGGGCTAGAAACCTGCCCCTCTCCCTTTGCAAATCTCAGGCTACTGAATTTAATGCTCCTTGCAGAGCACACACAAAACACACAGCACAGGCAGAACCCCACGTAGAGCAACTGCCCTGCACTTCTATTAGTTTTTGTGATGGCTCACGCTCGCTAGGAAATAAAGCCCGCCAAAATGAGACTTCTCCAGAGCTCAGGAAGGGGCCAGTTCTGTCACACGGGGCCATTTCAATTTCCTGCTGGAAAGGCTGTTTTTGTTCACAGGATGCAAGCTGGGAAGTGGCGTGTGGCATGCAAAGCAACGCAGGGTGGGATGAGGGTGCCTTTTTCTCTGAGCGCATTTCCAGGTGGAAATGCTTGCTTGCATGGATATCAGCTGGGGAAAGTAAGGTGCTGAAAAAGTGGCTTCCTGGAGCCTAGCGTGTGCTCCTGCGGCGGCGTTTGCCTAGCTACCACCACGCCAGCCACCCTTTCAAACACTACAACGGGTTGCCATGGAGATGGCTGCAATGTCACACGGCGGAGCAAAGCAGTGCAAGTCTGAGACTTGGGAATGAATATGGGGGATTGGGGGGCTGGCCTCTCCTATCTCCCACCTCTGCTCCTCCAGAATGGGAATGGGGTTAATGCAAATTCCCCACCTCATAGGAAGCAATAGCTGCAAGGCGCCACTGTAGCAGGGTGTCAACAGCCCTGAGAACACCTCTGGTGGGCTGAGGGTGTG
The DNA here is from genome assembly GCF_964234715.1 of Podarcis melisellensis. Lineage (NCBI taxonomy): Eukaryota > Metazoa > Chordata > Lepidosauria > Squamata > Lacertidae > Podarcis > Podarcis melisellensis. The sequence goes on from NC_138529.1 coordinate 39,564,638, forward strand.
ACAAGTGAACTAGTTAATATCCATTTATTAGCAAAATATCTGTCATTATGAGGGAAGGGAGGGAAGGTTTGTGCATTGCCAGGATCTGTGGGGGAATACAAATGTCTACTCTGTGGAGCTCCTTAGCAGTCGAGGTTTGGCAAAAACCATTCCTGGAATGTGAAAACAGTATTATTTAGACAGTCCTTCACAATCTGCATTTCTCTTTTTAACCAACCAATATCTATTCATGCTTTGGATTATGTTTTACGGATTTTATATTTTTGCGTGATATATTTTACGAAGGGGCAGATTATAATATTTAAATAAATATAAGTCACTTGCCAACTAGGCAAAAATACAGAGCGCACATTACACTGGGCCACACAATCACTCTCACACCCAATCACTGTTCAGTGTGTGATGAGATGAGCTCTTCCACTCAACTCAACACTGTACGCAGAACTGGATGTCTTGAGCAGGCAACACGCAAACAGATGTAGCCTTCATTTCCTTCCCCCGAGATATCTTTATGAGGAAGATCACTCTTGGGTCGTCCACCACTGAACGAGAGTTTTAACACAAGTCACGTATTCAAATGTGACACACTTTATCCTCTGCCAGATGACACTTGCCCAGATTTTAAAATGCAACGGAAACCACCTTGGACAGCGCAATCTGTGGCCCCAACTAACACAAGGCATTCTGCAGATCTGGTAATGGGCAATTTGCCGACTAAGTGACAGGTAGAACCAGCAACAATGGATGGGCCACTCAGACAGATGGAGCATCTGACTTTGCTCCAGTTCCATTGGAAGGGGGAGATCTCCCACACTGATTGCTTTTGCCCCTGAAGTGGCACCCATTGCTGTCGACACAAACTTCCAAGGTTTTTTTGGCATACGGCGTGGGGTTCAACTGAGGCCACCCTCCAGAATGCAGAAACTTGCTTCATTTAGTTCTCTCCCTACATAAGGTCCTCTAAGCACAAGCTGTAGAGGTCCACATGCACTGGAATAAATTTAACTTTGCAATCTCTAAGCCACTTTACTCTACTAAAGCCTGTTTGACATGCTCCAGCCCCTTAATGCAGCAGCCTTTTTGGTTAACAGCTGTCAGCTTCATTCTGGCTCCACAAGTGTCACTTGCTCCACCAGCTTGCGTGCCGCACAGAGGACAAGTCCAGGTGTCATCAATCTAATTCCATGAAGATTTTGCCAGCATCTGATTTTCTAAGCACAACTCATCTCAAAGGGTTCTTAACCTTTCCAGAACCCACTTTCTGCTTGCTGGTTGTTTTAAGGCACTTCTTCTGTTCTCCAAATATAACAAAGCAATGCAGATGTGGTTCGGGAATAGGGATGACCAAGCCTTATTCTATGGACCAAAAAGCCCAGCTGATGCACTTCAAAACTGATAAAACTGGAGCCAAGCCAGGATATGTTTCCATATTTTCACACAAGCTCTGGCAGCACTGCACAATACTCAAAGGAAAATACTGGCCTGAAGATCTGTGGTGCTAGCTAACAGCAGCTGCTCCAGTTTTGGTCATGCTGTGATAGCAGCTGTTGATCCTATCACAGGTACTAGATAACAGCATCATAGCTGTTTCTCTTCCTACCTTATTGGTAAAGACTGGAGTCTCTCCAAATAAAGGCTGGATGTGTATGTCCAATTCTCCAGGAAACAATGGGATTTTGTTGGCAAGAAAATATCCAAACACATAGAATTCTATGTGCTGCAGAACAAATAGGCTTAACAAGCAAACACAGAAAAGCATGAGAGATAACCAGGAAACCAGGATACAGAAGTGAAAGTGCTTCTTCACACAATGCAAAAATAATAAAAAAATGTGTGGTCATGCAACTGGCGAGTGCAACAGGCTAGATCAGGGATGGGGAACCTGTAGCCCTCCAGATGTTGTTAGACTACAGCTTCCATCATCCTTGACCATTGGCCAGGAGAGCTGGGGTTGATGTGAGCTGGAGCCAACAACATCTAGAAGGCACTAGGTTCTCTATTCATCTTGCAGATGGCCTTTAAAAATTAAATGAATTCAATAATTATCCGTGGATAGGAGCAATAATAGTTTTGTGGAACGTTTGCATTCAGAGACAGGGTATCACTGAATGCCAATTGCTAGGGACCAGAAGCAGGTGAGAACAATGTCCAACTGGTGTGCATCCCAGAGGCATTTCGTTCATCATTGTGAGAAGTGGGTTACTAGAGTAGATGAACCTTTGGTCTGATTTAGCTCAGTTCCTCTTATGGAAAACCTACTCAGCAGCTTAGAGGCAAAACAATTCTTCCTATCTCTTGACTTATTCAACACTTTGACTTGCACTTTTGCTTTTCTGAATACTACCCAGAAAAACATAGGGGCAGAAACCAGTGCAAAGACACCCACTAGCACAATGTTGATTCCTCCTCTCCACCCAAAATCCACTCGGGGGGGTTAAGAGAACCCCCAGAGCAACACAGGTGGGTGGGTGGGTGGGTGGGAGGGAAATCATTCCATTGGACAAGCAAAAATGCTCACACTGATGGAATGACCATATTAGCACAATGCTCAATTCCTCCTGTAGTTTGTAACAGGGCAAAGTCGAATTCAGATTTAGCAATTATCACATTTGGAGCCTGCCACAATATACCTGTTCAAGGCTACATGGCTGCAGAATGTGCACAGATCAGAAGAAGCAATATAGACAGGGCTCTCCTTGAATGAATGCATGTAGGTCAGGGGCAGAATTTGTTATCTCCAAACCTATGCATGTTCAGCAGCCACACGATAAAGGAAAGCATGAGTGTGACTGAAATGTCTGTTGCAACAGTGTCTCCAAATTTCTTAATAAACACTCAAAAATTCAGAACCTGCTCCTGGATATTTTGTAAATTCACAGATACGTACCTTGCTTGCAGGACCTCTGCTGGCCTGACCAAGCATCTGGGCCACAGCAGTGGGAATAATACAGCTAATTCAATTTGAGCCCAAGTTTTTGAAGCAAGTCAAGTTCACAGTTGGCTGAGTTGGCTAGAATTCCAGATTCCAGGGCTTGGAGTTTTGTTTTCTACTCTTCCCTTCAGAGTAGAAACAGCAGCAGCAGCAACAATGGGTGTTGTGATGCCTTAAAGATTAACAAGTGCACACGTGCCAAAGACCTCTAATCCTCTAGGAGTGATCCAGAAGCCCTGTGCCTTCAGGTTCCTTGCCATCCCTTCTCAAGAAGAAGATGGAAAGACCACATGGGGGAAAGGATCACTGCATTCCTCAAAGGAAAAGCTCAGGTTTTATTCGCAGGTCAGAAGAAAAAAAAACTTGATGGCAAATCCTGGCTCTTTTAGCCACCCATATAAGAAGCAGAGTGTGTGCCCCTCTCCCCGTCCCAACTACAACAATGCCCTTTTGGCAGGACAGCTGCTACGCAGAACCCAGAGGAAGGGCCTGAGCAAGTGAAATGGGAAGAAACCCCTACAGATGTGCTACGTTTTAGAATTGAGTGACACCTGTTACTTCAACAAAAGAATCAGAACACAAGTGATAAGTCTGGATGGCAGCATGCTCAGCTAACGCATCCACATGTTCTCCTTCTGTTCGCACAACCCTTCTTTGGGAAAGAGATGCCAATGCCCTTGAGATACTGGGAAGGGTGGAGGCAAGTCCAGCACTGGCTTCCACTAAATTCTGATGATTGGAAGACAAATGTGGGAGCCTCGTCTGCTTCCTTGGCTGCTGTGTCCCTGCTCCTCCTGTGGCCTAGAGCAAGGGCTCACCCTATTCAGTGCACAGTGGGGTGGGGGGAGAGAGACTTACAATGGAAAGCTCTGGCGAGCACTAGTCATTAATGCCTTATCTTTGAGAGCAGCCTCACACCGGGAGCTTCAAACTTCACTCCGCTCCCAGCTCTTTCATCCCACCGCCAGAGACACAAAACAGCAGTGTCAGCAGCAGGAGCCTCGTGCATGTGCGTGCATTCTAAGGAAAGCACGGCTGCGATGCTTCCCTCGGCCTGCATCCAGCTCAGGGTGGCTGAAAGAGTCAGGAGCTGCTAGGCTTGCAAGATTGTGCTAAGGCGAGTCACCCCTGGCCACACAAAGGGGGACAGAGCCGTGCCATGTTCTGTTCCATTCCACACTTCACTAGCCTCTCTGTCTGCACAGGGGTGGTGTAAGGAAAGGGGGACACTTCTTCTGAAAGAGGGTACTTGCTGTTGAAGTCACGACCTGCAGCAGGGGTGCATGCAGTTGCACGGGTGCAAGGGTGTGCTTGCAGTCCAATCATGTCCCTACAATTTTTTGTGCAGCTCAGATGGACAAAGGAAGAGAATAATACCACAGTGGTGCAGGGAGTTCAGAATCAGTCACCTGATTATCTCCAAAACTAACCCACTGATGCAGTACAATGGTACCTCGGGTTACATACGCTTCAGGTTACATATGCTTCAGGTTACACACTCCGCTAACCCAGAAACAGTGCTTCAGGTTAAGAACTTTGCTTCAGGATGAAACAGAAATCACGTGGTGGCGGCGCAGCAGCAACAGGAGGCCCCATTAGCTAAAGTGGTACCTCAGGTTAAGAACAGTTTCAGGTTAAGAACGGACCTCCAGAACGAATTAAGTTCTTAACCCAAGGTACCACTGTATTTGTGAGTGCTACACTCTCACAGTTGCTGTTGCAAGCAGCTGAGAAGGAGGCAAGCCAGATCTGGTATGTCCAAGCTAAACCACTGTTTCTCGCTCACCCTGCACTTTCTGCTAGTCAGCTAGTATGCTCCTTAGCTTAAACTCAGGTCCTCCAGGACTTTGGCCTGCCTGCCAGCATCTCCCACATGTTCTGCCTTGGAGGGTGCTCTGAAACATGGATTTGCACACAATTCTTGGCCATTTTTGGAAGTAACAAAATGCTGGAATGCAATGAGTAGCACTTGCTCCCTTTTTACCTGTATTGTGCCTGGAAGTGGTTCTGCACAAAGCTCTGGCCCTTTAGCAGCTGGGCGGTTGACTGAGCACTCGCATTATTGGAGCCCTCTTCCTGCCCAGATGGAAGCTGCAGAGAAAATAAGAGAGTACAGTTGAGTTACAGGACTGGGGAGCCTGCCCCCCCTCCAGATCTTGTTGGACTACAACTCCTGACATTCCACCGCCACTGAAAACACCTCCCAAAACATTCTCCCAATGGACACTCAGCCAAATCTGCCACCACAGTTCTGTCTTCTTAACACTGTTTTAAAATGTGGGTTCTTCCAGCTCGTTGTCCCTGCTTTCCTCCCACCTTCTCTCCCTGCCCTTCCATCACCACCACATTTCTCTCACTTTTTCACATCTCCCACTCCCTTTCAGCAGCAAAATCACGTATAAAAGGGGGAATAGAGAGAGTTGGTTAGGTGACCATGTTTGCTAACAGGCATTTAAAAAAAAAAAAAAGAATTCTGGCAGGGTTCAGTTTTGATGGGTTTTCATAAACATACACATATTTTTTGTCCTTCTCTGTGAAGTTGTTTGGATGAGAGAAGAGGGTGCAAAAGCTCAATTACCAGCTTCAAGGTGTTTGGGAATCTTTCACTCTCTCCTCATTAAATCAGGGAGAAGCAGGCTGAGCCAGCACCTGCCAGTCCCAGAACAGGACAAACACATTTTGTTGCACGCAGTGTGACAACAAAGGGGAAAAAAATATATCTGCAAATAAAGCAGGCAGGTTGGTCTCCCTAGGGACTAGAAAGGGACACCTGGTCAAGCCCTATTCTTAGTAGAATGTATACTAAGCCGAAGCATGCAAGCAACTTTTGCCACCCGAGTCCAGGACCAGTCAGTGGAATCCTATACTACAGCCTTCCATGTGGATGGACCAACATTCCCATCAACCATTGGCCACTGGCTTCTGGAAGAGCAGGTCCCCCACCCTTACTACATTACCATTGCTCTGCAGCTACTGTTTCCCACAAACTGTTTCTGCATAGTCAAGGCTCCATTTTGCAATGAAAGCGTATGCCAGTGACACTTCTGCCTGGGGCTTACACAAACACACTAATCTAAGTGCTACCAGCATGGAAAGTCACTGTACAATCTGGGAGATTTGCGCGGTTGCCGCTTGCTGTGACACGGTGCTCTGAGCATGCAAGCAGGCTTTTTCAGCAGCCACTGAATCTGAATTGGGCCTCAGTGACCTCACGGCTCAGGAAGCAAGGCTGCCCGCATCTGCCCCCTCCTATTAAGACAAAGGAGATTTAACATTTTAATGGATTTCTCAAACGTAGCAGGATGGAAGGAAAAGAATTCATGATGCTATTAATCAAACCATTTGCCCTGTCTGGAAAAGTGTTGGGTTTTTTTCCCCCTCTATGAAAGCAAAGGAGAGAATTTCTCTTGATACGCAAGGAAGAACAACAGAATAGGAGGGTAATAGCGCCCAGACTCTAGGAAGCGAGGAGATTTCCCTAAAATGGGAGTTGATCTCCTAACATGGTGACACATTGGCTCAAAGAGAACTGCAAGAACTCAGTTATCTATTCTGTATTTTAATGAATGCTTTGTCATCTTTCAAATCATGCTGTTACCCACACAAGATGAGTTTTTTTATTATTGATAAAGTGAAGTAAATATTTTTAAAAATTAAAAACCTAATGGTTATGTTCTTTGGAAGATTATTATTAGGGGATCCTTCAAGCAAAAGTTCACAATTCTGGACAATGTATTTGAAAGATCTCTTGCTCCTATCAAGTCCCCCTTGCCGTGCAAAGAAGCAGGAGAGGGTGTTGGGAGTGCTGCGGAGTAAAATGCATGCAAGTAAACAATGAGGCCCATGAGAACAGTATGATTCTGGACTGCACCTCACACTTTCTGCAATGCAAAGGGTCCCTCTAGATCAGCCTTTCTCAATCTGTGGGACCCCAGATGTTGTTGAACTACAACTCCCATCACCCATAGCTTGCAAGGCCAGAGCTCAGGGATGATGGGAGTTTTAGTCCAACAACATCTGGGGACCCACAGGTTGAGAACCGCTGCTCTAGATGCATCTCACTATGGTAAGGCTTCTCAGAAGGTTGGTAGCTTGGACACTGTTGACCTAATATTGGTTCTCATGATGAGACCTGAGTAAAGGGGACTTATTCCAAAGGACTATCAGGAAAATTAAAGTGCAAGGTGCCATACTCTTAAGGGAGTTGTTATGCACCAAGATCCTTTAAGATTCTCCTTGCTTCTCCATTACATTTTTTCCTGGGCTGTCATTTTTTAAGGTGGGGAGGGGTGAAGATGGCTATTCCATCCCTCCATTTTATCAAGTCCTTAAACTTTGGCATTCCTGTGTTGTGGAAACAGCCTCGGCCATCAAACAGCTGCCACAAACAGCAGAGAACTAAAGCCACCTTCACTTCATCCGATGCAAAAGAGGACATGGGTCCTGCACCTCTAATAGTAGACAATTCCCACTTCTGCATAACCACTAGAACACCAAGGTGCATGTCCTCTCTTGCATCTGACCACCAGCACTCCTAAAGGGTCACAGAAGAGTTTAGCCTTTCTGCATGGCCCACATTCCATAAGAAGAACTTTCCCCTAAGGGAGAATTCAAGAGATGAAACTTGGCTGAGTGTGGGTGCAGCCACACTCCCAACACCAGCATTGCTTAATGCTTATTTGGGTGGAGCACGTTTGGAGCTCTGCAGATGTGCCAACGAAGCCCACGTCCCCACCACACTCCCAGCCCCACCACCATCCTGTCCCATCCAGCTAAGCTGCAACAATGCCAGCGTTCAGATGGCAGATCCTCCACCACCTGAGTCACTAAGGCATGCAGAAGACCTTACACTGCAGAGAGGCTAGTCATACCGACATCTACCCAAGAGGCGTCTTCTACACCGGTCACCTCAGAACCAGAGAGTGCTATCACTTGAACCAGTCCAGGGATGACTCAAAAACAGGAACACCCTGGCACCTGAACAGAAAGCAAATCATGTCCAACTTTTTTAAGGTCTAGGTAGGTAAGCACAGAGAGGAGCTGTGTCACTTCCGTTGAGATATCAGTTGGCTTTAGCTCTCTGTCAGCTGTTTCCTAACAGCAGCTGTTCCAGCAGACTTCCTGAATTGTTTCCACCCCACCTGGTCATTATAAGAACTATAATTTAAAATACTGCTGCCTGAGATTATTTTTTCCTCCTCCCTCCCCATTCACAGGAACATAGGAAACTGCCTCATACTGAGTCAGTGTTTAATACATAATACAGTACTTATCTGGCCGGATCTGGAACTTCACAATATCTGGACATGGCTTCAATTTTGCATCTGAATTTGATACATTTTTTTCCGAGTTCTGACTATGTCAAGCCAGAGTGTACCACTCCAGACTGCAAATTGGGAGCTCACACAACTGAATGCAGAGGATTTCCGCACCTTCAAGTGTTCCCTTCTGACCAGGGAATAGACATTTGCTGTCACAGACTGGTTGGAGGAACCAGCTGGGAAACCCTCAAGGGAAGAAGGCTCAGAGTCAGGGGACTGGTGGTGGGATAACAATGAGTGGTCAGAGGGTGAAGACTGGGAGAAGCTGTCTAGGCTGAAGAGGTAACAGGGATAGTGAGTGCCGGGGGGGAGAGATTGTTGCAAAGAGAAGTCCAAATTCAGAGGCAAAAGCTCAAATAGGAGAGGAGGGAGGCCAAGAGGCAGAGATGAATCTGGCTGTTGAAGATACACAGGTGTCTCCTTCTCCTGCTGCAACAAGCTCCCCTCCCCCATGGTCTCCCAGAACCAGAAGAGGCATAAAGAGGGCAGAGGAGAAGTTACCGTAGCTTCATGCAGGCATAGTGTCAGATTGCTTGGGGAAAACCCTGGAGAGAAGAGGACTTAGGCAGCTGTGGGGAGGTGGGGACCTTCAGTCTCCGCAACTGCTTCATGGGGACAAGACCTGCCAGAGAAGAGTTGCTCTGCTCAGCAGGCCTGACATCCTGTGCAAATGCTTTTCTTTCTTTCTTTTTTTCTAGCAAAGAGTTACCTCCAATTTGCTCAATGTAGTTTCCTGCTGGCTTGCTTCTGTCACTTACTGAGACCCTTAAATACAGTGGACCTTGGGTTAAGTACTTAATTCATTCCAGAGGTCCATACTTAACCTGAAACTGTTCTTAACCTGAAGCACCACTTTAGCTAATGGGGCCTCCTGCTGCTGCTGCGCCACTGTTCTTAACCTGAAGCACTATTTCTGGGTTAGCGGAGTCTGTAACCTGAAGCATATGTAACCTGAAGCGTATGTAACCTGAAGCGTATGTAACCCAAGGTACCACTGTACTTAATTTGTTCTGGAGGCCCGTTCTTAACCTGAAACTGTTCTTAACCTGAAGCACCACTTTAACTAATGGGGCCTCTTGCTGCTGCCGCGCCGCTGGAGCACAAGTTCTGTTCTCATCCTGGAGCAAAGTTTTTAACCTGAAGCACTATTTCTGGGTTAGCAGAGTCTGTAACCTGGAGCATATGTAACCCAAGGTACCACTGTATATCCCCTGTTGAATTAAGTCTCATGGATGCCCCTTATACCACTGGGCAGTTATGTCTTGCTTCATTTTATTGCTTAAATACAACTTTGGGTTGCAAGAATACAGTGGCTGGTGACAACTTATGAAACTGACTTTTGTATGCTTAACAAAGCTTTGCCTGGAGATACAATCTCCAAAACAACCTTTGGGAGTTTAGCCAAGATTAGCCCAAAATTACACAATTACGGGAGGTCACTGCTGAATGCCACTTTGTGTTTGCTCCCTTTCAAAGGGGACTTTCTGTCTTCCCGTCAGCTTGACCCACATCCAACGCAACCGAGCTACAGGTGCGTAGGTGAGAAGGGGTTGGGTTAATGCCTGGCCGTGGGCCCATAACAATTGTTCCATTCCTGGAACAAGACGGAGTGTCCTTTCCTTCTTGAAATTGCATAACACCTTTAGCTTAAGGCAGTTTAAGTCAGCTCTAATACTTTGTGCAGAGGTGTACCTAGGGTCCCTTGCACCCTCAGCAAGGAGCTATATTGGTGGGACACAGACCCCCCGGGGGGGGGAATCTAAGAAGCAGGCAAGGTTGCCTGGACAGGAGGAACATGCCTCTCTGCCTGCAAGCCACTCCAATGGCCACTTTCCGTTCCTCCTGCAGCAGCAGCAGCAGCTTTTCCTGCTGGAGATTCCTTCTGTGGGCAAAGCAGCAACTGGTTTTCTGAGCCAGTGGTGGCACTCCAGATGTCATGAGAGGACTCCAATACCTGACAGGTGGTTTTTGTGCCCCACCCCCTGTACCTGCAACCCTGGTAGGGGGTGGTTTTGCCAACCCGTAGGCACACCTCTGACTTTGCAATTACAGGTACTTCTTTCATCTTGCCTTTTTGTCATTCTACTTCCAAATAAACAGCCTCTAATCAGAGCTGTAGCTTTTTTGGGGGGGATCCAGGTTTTTTGCCCTGGGTGAAGCCTCCAAAGGGGCACCAGTCTGTGTGTATGCAAATACACTGGGGGGGGGCGAAACTGGGTCTTTGACCAGGGTGAAAATGAGCCTAGTTTCATCCCTGCTTTAATAAAAAGACTCCTGATCTTGCCTGCTGATTCATGGGGCATGGCCCCAATCTTAGAAACTTAACCACCAGCTTTGCATGCTGTGGTGATCCTAAATATTAAAAGTTTGAAAATACAAATGCACCCACTAAGAGACAAGGGATGCCTAGCCTTCGCAGACCCCAATGTGTCTCCAGGACGGTCTACCTACTTGGGTTTCTTAACTAATAGATGTCAACAAAATCTTGGTCCGGAGGCTGCTTTGACTGGGGCTCACTCATTCCCTATTGGGTTTACTCTGTCACAGTCAGAGCCAAACTACGTAACACCTTTCAATCACATAGTTTGCCCTTGAGTGCAAGGCTCACAAGAGTTTTCTTCCACCAAGAGCCAGATCAGGAACCTGGGATGGGGGTGGAGAAGCAGCAGTGGCAGAAACAGCTTACCATGACCGCGGTATGTGTCGGCAGTAGCAGCAACAACCTGCAAGGCCTCATGGCAGTGGCACAATCACCACCACGACAAGGCTTCGCAGGCGGCTGCGACTTCTGCTGCTGCCCACTCCTGTGGCGAGGCTTTGCAGGCTGCTGATTATTGTGCCACTGCTGCCAGGCTGCTGCTGCTGCTTCTGCCCTTTCCCTGCCATTGTTGATTCTGCCGTCACCAGGCTGCTACCGCTTCTGTCGCCTAGCAGGTCTGTTGGCAGTCTGGCAGTCCCAGATTATTTGTATTCATTATGACTCAACACCATACGCTGGCTTGCCCTGAATACCACCATTTGGTAGCCAAGCCCAGAACCAAAAGTCCTATTGGGGTGCATTTTGGCTTGCCTGCTGCTGATAGTGTCCATGAAGTGATTGATAATATCATCAGTTATCAGTTTTATACACTTATGTAGTAGCATTTGCCAGGACATTGTCCTGATCACCTCTGAGTGGTGCCTTCCTTATTTCAGATATCGTGATATGTCAATATATTGCGATGTTTAGCTGGTGATAGATCACAATATTGAAAACCAGTTGTTGCCCAGCCCTAATAAGCAGTATATTTGTTATAATGATGAAATAGATGGCACAGGCTGAGTGGAGAGACAAGTATCCATTAGTACACCACAAGCTGTTGCCTGAAATGGTCAAAATCCTCCAGTAGAAAGAACTGAAGGCTTGATCTTTACTACAGCTCCGTGTGCTAGTTCCCATCAAAGTGAGGTGTGGTATCAGGATACCATCTTTCCTGTGCAACTCCCTGCCCTTGGGGCTTACTACTCCACACAACAGCACATTGTTTATCCCCTTGCCTTTCAATTATCATTCTGTTCCTTGGAGTCTATCGTTATACACTTTTACACATGGCTGCCGCCTTTGAAAGGCATTTGGACACTGCAGGTGGTGCAGAATGCTGTTAGCAGGCCACTGCAGAGGGCCAGCACTGGCTGCCAGTTTGTTTCTGAGCTGCTTATCACTTTTAAAGCTCTAAAACAGAGGTGCCTTACCTATGGCCTTCCATATGCTGTTGGACTACAACTCCCATCATCTTTGGCCATTGACCATGCTGACTGCGGCTGATGGGAGTTGGAGTCCAGTGACATCTGGAGGGCTACTGGTTCCCCAGTCCCTGCTGCTTGTTCCCATATGATTACGCCTGCCCATGGAGGTCCTCAGGAGTTGCATACGCAGGACAGGGCCTTCTTAGTTGTAGCAACCAGCCCTTGGGAGCTTCTTCTCTGTCAATTTTCAAGAAACTGGTAGAGATCATCCTGTTTTAACAGGCCTGCATCATGGGCTGATTTGCTCCCTTGCCCAGATTGTTGGCTATTGCTGATGCCAACTGCTTCTGCCTCTCAATTTTATGCTGCTCGGTTTTATTGTGTTTACTGTTTTACCAATACATCACACAAATACGCACATATTGTACTTTGTAATAGTCACATGCTGCTTTGGGAGCTGCTTTGGCCAAACAATGGCTTCTACATTCGAATACAAATAAATAAATATAAATGCAAAGTATGTGCGCAAACAGCATGTCAGCTGCTGCCAGCAAGATGCATTAGTCAGCTTACCAAATTACAGCCCATCCACGTTTTAACAACCAGGCTGATAACGCCAGTTATACTAGCTAATTACTACACAGCAAGAGGTAATTTGGGCGCATTGCAGCTGAACACAAACACCCCCACCTGCCTGCATTTTACATGCATATGTGAGCTTGTGCATTCACACACAGTGGGAGCGAGGTTGCGGGGCTGATGATAGCTGGTGTCTGCATGGGATTACTGGCCTGGAATGACGACTCTTACTGAAAATGAACTTTAAGGTGGTCTTTAGCCAAATTCTCTTAACTTTTTAATCTGACCTGATAGCTACCACTATGCACCATCACTCCGGGCTCATTTCCAGGGTGCAAATACCTAAGAGAATGCATATGTCCCAGCATGTTCAGGGCAACCCCACCCACCTCACCTGAGTGACCATTAGGTCCAGTCATGGCCAACTCTGGGGTTGTGGCAATCATCTTGCTTTATTGGCCGAGGGAGCCGGCGTACAGCTTCCGGGTCATGTGGCCAGCATGACTAAGCCGCTTCTGGCGAACCAGAGCAGTGCACGGAAACACCGTTTACCTTCCCTCCGGAGCGGTACCTATTTATCTACTTGCACTTTGACGTGCTTTCGAACTGCTAGGTTGGCAGGAGCAGGGACCGAGCAACGGGAGCTCACCCTGTCACGGGGATTCGAACCGCCAACCTTCTGATCAGCAAGCCCTAGGCTCTGTGGTTTAACCCACAATGCCACCCGCATCCCTCCTCACCTGAGTAGTCTGGTCTTTTTCCACAGCTCCTTTCCCTCAGGTTCCAGGTAATAATAATAATTTATATGCAACCCATCTAACTGGGTTGCCCCAGCCACTCTGGTCAGCTCCCAACAAAAAAACAGTAAAAGCACAATACGACATCACACACTAAAAGCTTCCCTGAACAGGACTGCCTTCACACACCAAGCGCCTAGCACACAACACACCAAGGCTCCACAAAAAAGCACGTAAGGGCTACGCACATTTCTAAGCACCTACTAAACTGCAAAAGCTGTGTGCAAGCCAGAAAGAAAGGTGTGTGGAACAAGTGCAGTCATGGGTTTCACAATGCCATTCCCTCAAGACAAAGGCCTTGTCAGAGCCAGTGGAATCAGGAAGGTCACTGTGCACAATGGACAGTGTCTGGAAAAGCAAAGCAGCGATTTTCCACACAGAGAGAACATGCCCGGCCTTAATCTGGACACTCTTAGATGGAAAGCCCAATGGTTCTCAGCCATCTAGAATAACCAGCTCTAGGACAAGGATGAAGAGCCTGCAGCATTCCCTAGTGTTGCTGGACTACAATTCCCATCATCCCTCATTACTGGATGGGGAGTCATCAAGTCCAAGCAACATGAGTTTTTTCACCCGTACTCTAAGAGAATATAGGTGGCCAGCCCAAGATCCCCGCTCTCACAGAAATGCAGAGCCACTGAGAGTAAAACCATGCTTCAAGAGAACAAGATAGGAATCCACTCAAAGAGAGGGACAGAAGCACAAGAATAAATATTAAGCGAAGGTTTTAGCAGGAAGTTTAGTTCATGACTTGGTGTCTTTTAAGTTCATACAGCTTGCTCCATTTTGGTCACGTATGTTTTGGCTGGCAAAAAGAACAACAACTCGCAAACTTGGTTCCCTGTTGTACAAAGAAACAGCTGCAGAGAGTTATTAGATATAACTACTTTTGTTCAGAGTTGCTGAACAGGTAGGCGGACCATCCAAGTCCTGGAAATGGCTCAGGGTGGCTGCTTTAATGACCACCAACGTTGCTAAGCTGCCTCCAGTCTAAAGAACCTAAGCTGTGTCAAGTCTTTAAAATCACTCTTTATAAATGATGTTATTCATTACAGCAGAATTATAGCCAGTCCTGAGCTGTGTGTCACACCTAGCACCCCGCATGCTCTAGATTACATGGTTGGTTCTCCAGTCCATGTATCTATGGAAAGTTACCTTTTAGTGGCTTAGGTTGGTACATACACTGAACTCTCCCTCCATTAGACACAAACACTAAGATCTGGCCTATACTTATTTAAAAAAACAAAAAACAGCCTGTTCATGGTATCTTATGCCCATCATGACCATCAGGTGTACCACCTTCTCAAAGCAGTTCTTCTGCCTGGTGTGGTCCATCCATGGGGACGGCCCCAGGTTGAATCCCCAGGTAGGATTGGAAGAGACCCAATAAAAAGGAGCCAAATAAAAAGGCTGAGATGGTAACTGGAGTAGTGAAGCTACCAACAGATGAGGAGCATTTTTGGGGGGGTGGGGGCTGTGTGGTGGCCACTTTTGTAGAAGAGCAGAAATTAACTCCCAGTGGTTTCAACTAACTAAGCTGTTGGCTTCAGAGTTGCAAGCACTCCCCGCTTCTTTTTAAAGGCTGAGCACATCTGCTTTTTCTCTCTCTCTCTCTCTCTCTCTCTCTCTCTCTCTCTCTCTCTCTCTCTCTCTCTCTCTTATCTCAAGGTTCCTCTAGCCCTGGAGCTCTTGCTGAGTGACTGCATGGAATCAGAGTTCCCACTCTACAATTGAAGAATCCACGTGGGTGTGAAAGTATCTACCCCACCCCCCTTTCTTCCTCCGAGACTGAATTAGCAGCTTGGGAAGGAAGCCCTGAATAAGCCGCGCATTGTGAGAGTGCCAATGCAATCAGGCCAAGGGAAGGATCAGTGATGGCTAATGAATTCTACCATCTGCCCAGGGTAGAGGTGGCTATTTAAAGGATGTGAAAGAATGATGTGGTGGGGGCCAGGCCAATGCATTTTGGCACCTTAGATGAATAGCAAAATGGTGGCCCCCCTCGCCACCACAGAAGAAGAGGGGAGTGAAGATCTACATCAGGAACAAGATGGGAATAAAGATCTACATCTGCTCCCCCTGTGGATCCTGCTGCCTGAGGCAGTTGCCTCTCCTTGCCTCGTGGGTGGGCCAGCACTGAATGCAGTTCTCCTGGGAATGCAGCTGAGGCAGCTCTGCTTTCTGAACCCAGGGCATGGCCAGAGAAATAGGCATGCAGTTGGCATGAGAGAAGGAGACACAAAACGTGTGAACAGAGCATGGGGCTTGGCATGTTTCTGGGTCCTGACAATGTGGTGATGGATGTCCCCATAGAAGAAACGACCCACTAAAGTCTTCCTTTAGTGTTCCTCAAACTTGGGTCTCCAGATGTTGTTGGACTACAACTGCCATCAGCCCTAGTTAGCAGGGCCTGTGGTCAGGGATGTTGGGAGATGTAGTTCAACAACAGCTGGGGACACAAGTTTGAGAAACACTGCCTTAGGGGGACAAAGGGAGTGGCTCTGTGCCAGAGGGCAAATAGACCTCCCTCAAGGCAAGGGCCCCTCCCTCAACTCAGAATTAGTTAGAAACACAAGAGCATTTGAAGTAGAGCTTTAGAGTTGGAAGGAGAGGAGCTGTATTTAGAATTGCATTTGCCTGGGGTGTGAGGAAGAAGTTGCAGTCTGTTAAACGCAGCAAGCTGGAGCAGAGGGACAGAGGGCCATGGCTGATTTCTGCTGGCACCCAAGACTGTGGCCATGGGAGACGCAAAGACCCTCTTGGAGTGTTAATGCTGTGAGCCCCTTCATCACAGCCTTAGGTTGTAAATATGCGAAAATAAACCACAGATCATAAAGACACACGGTCTCCGCTGTGCCTCAGTTCCAAAGAAAACACAAACCCTGGGTAAGTGCCTGGAACCCCTGGAATCTTCCACCACCGTGGTCATTGGAGTGGTGTGTAACAATCATAGCTGTCAATTTTTCCCTTTTCTTGTAAGGAATCGTATTCGGAATAAGGGAATTTCCCTTTAACAAAGGGGAAAGTTGACAGCTATGGTAACAATACCTTTCCCCATCCCAATTATTGCTCTGGAATATATGCTAAGGGCTGGTGTCCTACTGTTAAGATTTGCCTGTTGCAGGAATCTTCAAATTGACCTCATGTCTATTTGCCCTCCAGCTTTCCCACCCTCCCCCAAAAACCCTCCACTTGTGGTTAAGTCAGGTTCTAAGAGCTTCTTCCCCCGAGGCTGATGTCTCCAGTGGCAATTAGGGAAACACAGTGCTTTGTGCAGGAGGAGTTCAGTGCCCGCCGCATGCTCTGACAAAAGGCACATTTTCAAACTGAGATAAGTGCCAATTAATTTTCGCTTCAGCTGCTAGGCAGCCTCGTGTATCTTGCACAAAAGCAGGTGATTTCCTCTTGGTAGGGTACCGTGTGTTTGTGAGAGAGAGAGGGAGAGAGAAAGAGAGAGAGAGCATCTATGTATGGCAAGGAGACAGAGAGAGGTGTGAACACATGCAGGGGGAAAATGTTTGTGGGAGAGAGTGCATAGGCTAAGAAGGCACATGACATAGTCAGTACAGCTCTGGCTTGGCAGAGAATTACATTCTTTTGACAGCTGCATTTGATCTACTCATCAATCTTTACAATAAGTTAATAAAATGATTTTTATTTTTGGGGGGAGGGGGAAATACCTCACATGTGACAAGTACCTCAATGGGCAACAGACAAAACCTGTGAGTTTCTGTTAGTTACAGCTATGTACTCTTCGTCCCATGAAAGGGAAGTGAAAACATGCCAGATTGTAGGTATCTACAGTGGCTAAGGTTAAGCATTCTTCCTGAAATTAAAATAATCCAATACAGTGGTACCTCGGGTTACATACGCTTCAGGTTACATACACTTCAGGTTACAGACTCCGCTAACCCAGAAATAGTGCTTCAGGTTAAGAACTTTGCTTCAGGATGAGAACAGAAATCGTGCTCTGGCGGCGCGGCGGCAGCAGGAGGCCCCATTAGCTAAAGTGGTGCTTCAGGTTAAGAACAGTTTCAGGTTAAGAACGGACCTCTGAAACGTATTAAGTACTTAAGTACTTAACTGTACAGGGGACCTAAAGGAGTTCCTTGGATGCCACCTCCGCCCATCAGACCACAGTGTGATGGGATTGCGAGAGCCTGAGCTGGAAAGACCTTGTAAGCAGAAGAGTGTCCACAGGTGCTTCAAAGGCAACTCCAGAGCCTGAGCTCTGTCACAGCTGAGAAGCCACTCTATTTAAGGTGGGAGGAGAGCAGAGAGAGAGAGAGAGAGAGTTCACGCACATGCCTGCAGTGCTCCAGGAAGCACACACTCCTGTCTTCCCCAAGGAACCACCTGAGCAAATCACAGCCAGCAGCAGAGCAAGAGATAAGGGCTGCACAATCAAACATTTATCTCAGCATGTAGGATTACAGTGCGTTCAGCCTCGGAAGGTGCAATGTGCCCAGCCTGACATTGCTAGCAAAAGCAAAGCACAGAGATACGGGATCTTGTTGGAGATGTAAACCAATTGCCAAGATCCAGGCTTATTACACGATGGGAGCTCGTTAGGGGGGGTGGCAACTGCCCCTTCCTCTTGTTTCTGGCTCACTTCCCAAACCAGATTTGTTCTTCAGCACCTCTTCTGATATTATTGTTTTCCTAACAGAGAGACGCTTCTCCGTGGGGAAACTGCATCAAAGCCAAGCCTATCATCACTGGGAGGCTGTAGCAACTCACAGAAGATGCCTTTTTCTTAAGGAAAAAATCAGCAGCTTCCTAGAGAACGTAAAGTTTGCTCATAATACAATTCCCTCCCTGAAGTGCTATTGTGGCAATGTGTGGTAGCAGTTATCCTCCCACCTCCTCTATAACTAACTCTCTCTCTCTCTCTCTCTCTCTCTCTCTCTCTCTCTCTCTCTCTCTCTCTCTCTCTCTCATTCTCTCATATTTGCAATGCCCATACAGAAAATTGTTTGAATTTGAATGGTTTGAAAGGTCAGCCCCCTTTCTCCATCATTTCTAGACTCACAACTGAAGGATAGATTGATTGATTGATTGATTGATTGATTGATTAAATAAATGAATAAATAAAGCAAGCAAGCAAGCAAAAAGACAGTTTTGTTTGCCAACAGATGCCTTTAACAGGAAAACCAGTTTTCAAGAGTCAGCTAAGAATGCTTACATTTAAAAATGGCTATACCATTGCTCATGTATGACTACCTAAGTAGATATCTAAGGGAAGCATACTCCTGCTATTTCTGCCAAATGGGAGTCAAAGGAATTGCCCAGTGTTATTTACACTAACTGGTAACAGCTAATCAGGGTCATGGGGCAGAGGACTTTCATACCTGAGACCCTTTCACTTGAAAATCCAGGAGCTGGACCCATCTGTAGTTGTACAGACTGTCCCCATTGATTTCTTATTGTTCTTGTACTTTTATTACAATTGTTTTTACTGTTCTTTTAATGTAACAATAATTGCTATATTATTGTTAGTTTGGTTTTATATATCTGATGGGTAGGATAAATATGAAATAAATTAAAGTTAAATGAAATATATCTGAGGAAAGCTCATGTCTGGTAGTGGCAGTTGGCATGAGCACAAGTGCTGTTGAAGAGTCCAAAAGTGTGTTTTGTTCCTTGGTTGGTTTAAAAAATCTGTTTCCTGCCCTTCCACCCAAAGGGTGGCAAACAACCAAGTAGCAAAATAACAGAATTGAAAATAAAATATAAATAAATAAAAGGTATTTTAAAAAACATTGAGAACATCTAAAAACATACTGCGACAGCTAATAATTATTGCTAGGAACAGTATATTACAGCTAACAAATGCCTGAGTAAACAGGAAAGCTTTTTAACCTCATGAATGTTAATAATGAAGGAGACAGACTCAGGGCACTCCACAGATGAGGAACTGCCACTAAGAAGGCCCTGTCACAGGTAAGCACCAACTATGCCTCCCTGCTGAACACAGGGGATGAGGGATACTGAGTCTGTTGAAGAGTCCCAATTTCTACTTAAAATGAGGGTGCATAAGCCTTTGAACAACAACAGGCTATATATTGCTTTCCATTTAAAAAGAAAAAAACCCAGATCAGTATGGGACCCCTACCTCCAGTGCAAGAGGCATCTGCCATGGGAAACATTCAGAACCAGGCAGAGGGCCTTCTTGGTAGTGGTGCCTGCCCTGTGGAATGCCTTCCCATCAGATGTCAAGGAAATAAACAACTACCTGACTTTTAGAACCCATCTGAAGGCAGCCCTGTATAGGGAGATTTTAAAGGATTGGTGTTTTATTGTGTTTTTAATATTCTGTTGGGAGCCGCCCAGAGTGGCTAGGGAAACCCAGCCAGATGGGCGGGGTATAAACTTAATTGATGATAATAATAATAATAATAATAATAATAATAATAATATATTCTCCCCTTGACAACTAGTTGGTGCTCTTGTCTCCTACACCTCCTATCCAAATACCAGGGCAAATCACAATTTGAGCAGGTCCCAGAAAAGCAAACAATAGTGCATTCCTGTACATGTCTGCTCAGAAGTAAACCCCACTGCGTTCAGCGGGGCTTACTCCTGCGTAGAGAACTGTGGTCTGAACAGATTAAATCTGCTTTGCTAATAGTACATTGCTCCAGCTTCCAGTTTCACTGTGTTGCGTCACATAATGCAAGAAGGACGGTGTTCATCACACGCTCAGCCCAATGCAGCCGAGAAGCATCAACTGCAATGCTTGGTTTCTTGCTGCATATTTCCAAGCTGGGTTTTGTGCAGTTAGTGTCTACGGTTACTGATTTGTCTACCCTGGTGTGCAGTGACACTCGGCAACAGGCCCGCTGGCATACTTAGCAGATTCCAAGGGGAGCCTCACCTAGCTGGGGTGCAGGTTCTAAGCCACCTGCCAGGGGGAGAAAAAAGAAAAAGCTTGTGCTTTTTTGGTGGTTTCTCATCCTTGCCTAGGGGTAGCTGCCAATCACACTTTGACACCTGTCACAAATGCAGACAAGCCGTCTAGACAAATGCATCTGATTAGCATTAAAACAAGGATGGATAAATATATTTATGAAGGGTGTTATGTGATAAAGGTTGATCTGATTATTTCTTCCCCTCTTTCTGTAGTATCCCTAATAGCCCCAACTGAAAATATGATATAGTGCTAGGTCAGGGGTGGCTAATCCGCAGACAAGATCTGGCCCACAAAGACATGCGGAAAGTAGCCTACCGGTCTCGCAGCTTCATCTCCCAATCTGGTCAGAAGATATGAGTCCTTTATCTCCCAGTCTCAGTGCTGAGATCAAGAGATAGAATCCCTCTGCCACTCCCTGAGTTCTCTGAAGAGCAGCCAGAGGGATCATTTACTTCTCTACTTAAGTGCCAAGCAGCACAGTGCTGAGACTGGAGATAAGCCCCTCCGCCTGCTCTTTAAAGTAAAAGGCAGCCTTCTCCCTCACCCTCATTCCACAGCTGCCCTTTTACTCACAGGCAGCAGGCAAAGGGCTGATCTCTGATCACAGCGCGGTGGTGCTTAGTGCTGGGACGGGCAATAGAGCTGCTCTGTGGAGATCCTTTGGAGATTCCAGGGAGTGCATGGAAAAAGGGTAGTATAAAAACACTGAGGGAGGAAACAAGCTGTTTACGTGGAGATCAGATAAGAGGGTAAGAGTTGCAAGGACATGCTATAAACTGAGAACCAGCCAAATATACTCCTCATTACAATATAATTTATATGATGTGCTTAAAAAAAAATCAACTGCATACTTGAAAAAGTCAAGAGAAGATAACCTGATGTCAAGAACACTCTCTTTTTAGCCTGGAATGTGTCACTCTGGAATGCTGTTGAAGTAATATTTAAAAAAGCAAGAGAGAGACTATATGTGCATATGTGTGTCTTTCATTCAATTTACAAACACGGAAGATTAAAAAAATGATTTAGAGACATTTGCATCAGCAACGCCAGATTGGTACTAGTCTCCCAAACATCTGCAACATCTCCTTCCAGCAGCAGGAGAGAACCTTAGGACCATGGGCATAGCCGAGGGGAGCAGCTGCCCCCTCCCCAGATCAAGTAAAACAATAGAAATACTTAACTAGCCCAATCACATCAATTCTGCCCCCCTAACGAAAGCCCTGCCCCCCCCAAAAAATCCTGGCTACGTTCATGCATATTTCTTGCTCCTCCACCCAGATCTGAAGTTCTGGTTCTTCCAGGCTCACAGATGTAGCACTTAGCTGTAGAAACTGCCACCAGGCAAGATAGTCTTGCAGTAATAGTGGCGCTTGGTAGAACTACTTGGCATTGACATGGTGGATTTTTGAATGTCTATTTAACTCTACATCCCTTATCTCATTAATTTTTACAATATCCCTGTAAGGTAGGACACTGCTGTTATCTCCATCATGTAGAACAGGCTACCATTGCCCCCTGGGGAGTGTTGCCTAAGTGCAGTCTACATCCCCGTTATGCCATTATCAGCAAATCCTGGAATGTACACAGAATAAATGTACAGCAAAATCACACCATGTAGGGGAAATAGCCAGCCCTTCTGTGTGCAACCTCTAGGTACTCCTATCTCTGTCTTAAATACTCCCTCCTTCATTACAGGGAAGTGAGCAAAGCATGCAGATCCTACACTTTCCTGAAAATACAAATACAGTGGTACCTCAGGTTAAGTACTTAATTCATTCTGGAGGTCCGTACTTAACCTGAAACTGTTCTTAAACTGAAGCACCACTTTATCTAATGGGGCCTCCTGCTGGTGCCACACCGCCAGAGCACGATTTCTGTTCTCATCCTGAAGCAAAGTTCTTAACCTGAAGCACTATTTCTGGATTAGTGGAGTCTGTAACCTGAAGCGTATGTAACCTGAGGTACCACTGTATCAAGAATCCAAGTGGAAAAATCTGCCTTTTTCTGGCCAATGAGAAATGCAACCATTTCTCACTTCTCTTCCCTTTATTGACAAGTAACCAGTACAGTACCCAAAATGGACCCATTTCCAAGGCACTACAGAATACTAAGTTTCACACCAAACCTCTCCAAACCAGCTCTTGAGTGGCTTATCTAGGCTAACAGCTGCTAAGAGATTCACTATGCATTTTGGAGCAAACTTATCTGACTTGCACCACCTGAAGCAGTGCTTGGATTGAACACACACACACACACACACACACACACACACACACACACATATAAATATGTGGAGTAGTCCACATTTCTGCAGGGTCTGGTGGTCATAGAATTGTAGAGCTGGAAGGTATCCCAGGGGTCAACTAGTCCAACCCTCTACAATGAAGAATCCCTGACCGACAGCTATCCAACCTCTGTTTAAAAACCTCCAGTGAAGGGGAGTCCACCCCATTCAGAAGTAGTCCATTCCACTGTCAAAACAGAAAGTTCTTCCTAATGTTTAGTGGGAGTCTCCTTTCTGGTCATTTGAATCCATTGGTTCAGGTCCTACCCTCCAGAGCAGCAGAACACAAGCTTGCTCCATCATCCATGGGAAAGCCCAAGGTTTGGTTTTTTTATATAGTCCTACAGTCGCTTTGAGATAAGTGTTGTGTGGCACCACACAGGTTAAGAATGCCTTTGAAAATCCCTCTGTTAAGTGGCTGTACATAATTCCATGCTGTGCCTTACAGGGTGAGGGGAGATGGCCTGCCCCCATGCCAAATGAAGGTTGCCTTTGAAAGTTTTAAACATAAGAGCATTCACGCCATTCCCCAGAAGAAATCCATTAAGTCCTAAGATTCTCCCGACTTGAGACTAAGAAAGCAGAGAGTGATGGCAGCTACTGCATAATAGGACAAAGAAGGACATCTCAATCTGCTCTGCCTCACAGGACAGGTGGGAGGCTCCCATCGTATACAGCAAAACAAGTCTTTTGACTGATGGGCTCTAATACCCGCTCCCTGATCTCTCTCCCAACAGAGAGGGTGTGGACTGTTTGAACATTTATTCAAACAGTTGTCCTCAGCAAAACACAACACACAGGAGCCATTCGCTCAAAAGTGTAGTCTCTGCACTATCTGAAGAAATACCCCCTAACTCCAGCTCAGTGTGCATGAGCCACAGACAGCGAGGCACATTCTGTAGCTTGCTTTAAAAAATAAATAAATACTATTTTTGCCAGCAGCAAAGCAGCTGCCACTCCAATCCAGAAAGCTGCCTGAAAGTGTAATTAGTGGCAGATTAGTAGTGGGATTCTGATGGGGATTCACACAATGAGGAGAGAGGCAGAGAAAGACTTCCTTCACCTACTTGGCGTAACTCTATGATCCATCTGGAAGTGGCCAAGTCTACCTGGAAGGTCAAAGTGGTTAGCCGGGCCCAGTGGCGTAGCGTGGGTTGTCAGCACCCGGGGCAAGGCAAGTAATTTGCGCCCCTAACCCGTGGATTTTAGTAGGGGCAGAGAGCTGCGAGTGCGAGCGCCCCCCCCCCAGATGTTGCACCCGGTGCGGGCAGCACCCCTGCACCCCCCACGCTACGCCACTGGCCGGGCCTTTGCAGAGTTTTCCATGAAATGGGTTTGCTGAGCCATTGCTTGGGCAAGATGGTGCAGTCCTTGGTTTACTGTTTTTCGTAGGCAATTCTCCTCAGATTTCAAAGAGCTTGTTATTAAATCCAGAACTTGTTTAGAGATACATCTGTCAGCAAGTCTGTCATCTGTCACCATGTGAACTATTAACTGAAGCCTGAGGATTCCACTAATAAAAACTACAGTCGTACCTCAGAAGCTGAACAGAATCTGTTCCAGAAGTCCGTTCAATTTCCAAAACGTTCGGAAACCAAAGTATGGCTTCTGATTGGCTGCCAGAAGCCCCTGCAGCCAACTGGAAGTTGTGGAAGCCCCACTGTATGTTCGGCTTCCAAAAATAGTTCACAAATCAGAACACTCACTTCCGGGTTTGCGGTGTTCGGGAGCCAAAACGTTCGCGAACTAAGCTCTTCAAAAACCAAGGTACGGCTGTATTTGTCTTGTTTCAGTTAAGGCTGTCCATATATCAAATAATTATCAGCTGATTGACTACCTGGCTTTTAACTGGTTACATGAAACTAAAAATTTCAGAGTCCCTGTGCCCCAATACCCACAACCTGACTTTATAGAGTACAAAAATGAAGGCCCCTAATGGTAGATATGTATTCATGGAAGGCTTCCTCTTTGAATTTCGCTTAGTAACACTGGACTCAACTTCTTCCCCCAATTCTGAACAGCTCCAATTAAAACAATATCTCTTCCACTGCCTTTGAACATTACATCAAGTGACTTGAAAGCCCCCAGATGTTGTTGGGCAATAATTTCTGAACCCGTCGGCCATGTTGGCTGAGGCTGATGAGAGTTGGGAGTCCAACAACATCTGGAGAAAGGTTGAGAAAGGCTGCTTTAAAAGACTCTAGCTCTCCCTAAAGGCGCTAAGCTTAGCAGAGGTCGACTTACAGGCAGAGGCACACAAGGCCTTGCTTCACTTCAAAACCTTGTGGGAACAAGTTGATCACTAGGAGCTCTCCTTGGTGCTGAAATGACAGATCTGCCTTGCTCTGTGGACTCTGCCACAGGACAAGAATAGAACACTGCTGCAAAGTATATTGGACGAAGATCATTTAGAAATATCTTAAATGGATTTTGCTTATATACCTAAAGAGGAAATGTATCGCTATTCTTTGTTACCTGAAATTAATAATTTTTTTATAATAAAAAAGGAAAAAAAATCTGTCAGAAAATACATTTACTGTTTGTTGGGTTTGGAAATAAAACAAAATAAATATTTTTTATAAGTAGGTTAAAAGCCACCAGAGGACACTGGATCAGGGCCATCACACTAGAAGAGAAGGACTGAAGCCTTTCCTCCATGCTTCCCCCCTCTTTCCTCCATGGTTTCAATGCTGACACCAAAGCTGTTCCTAACTTCTGAGGGGTCTCAAGGTCAGGTACATAATGGACCTGCCTTTTTCACCTCTATGGCTAACAACAGCTGAGGGGAAGGTTTAAGTTAGGGATATGGCATAGCACCAAATGGTTAATCATCCTTCCATCAGCCCCACATCCCTTACCAAAGTATCACCAGCAACCTGGCACTGATTTAAGCAACAACAACATGGGGAGGAATTCAGTGTTGTGCTAAGGCTATCATTCCTCCAGGACAAGAATTTCAGCTTGCCAGATGGAACAATCCCCCTTCACCTCCCCCAGTGCACTGTTCCAGGGGGTTATCCCACCCCACCCCAGAACCAATCGCGAGGAACATTGGGGGGAAGAGGGGAAGAAGTGCTGCTGGACAAACAGAAGTCCTTGTGCAGCATTTCCACTGGTGGGACTCATTAGTTGAATGCCACTTATGGGATTTTATTTTGAAATAAAGTTTAAAATACAGGCAACAAACACAAGAACATACATTAACAAGATCACTAATTAAGGGAGTGAAAATGCACTGATTACAGTACTTAGTATATAATATGTACGCTTGTGGGACAATTAGAAGGAAACAGCCTAAGGGGAAGCACACTAACTATTGAGAGAGTTTGGATGTGCAAGTTATGTAGTTGAATCATAGAATAGATAGATGATAGATAGATAGATAGATAGATATAGATAGATAGATAGATAGATAGATAGATAGATAGATAGATAGATAGATGATAGATAGATAGATACCATGGATAGAGATAGAAATATTGACACACATACGCACACGCACACACACATATTGGATGATTTTAACCAAAGAAAAAGGTGGCCAGAGATCTGAGCACACATTCCACATGTCACATCTAGCTTGGTCTTGACCGAGTAGTATCCAAAAGTGTAAATAGCCGGCAGGGGAAAACATCCAAAAGTGACAAAAATCCTTATTAGGACCAACAAAAATGCCACAAAATAGGGAGCAAACTTTTGAGGAGAACCAAAACCAACTCAGAGATTTGAACAAGCTCATAACTTCCAACCATACAGATCAAAACCTGATCTGGGGGAACCTGAGGCCCTGCAGATTTTGATGGATGCTAACTTCAATCAGGCCCTGCCAGGATGCTCAGTAATCAGGGATGATGGGAATTGTAGTCCAGAAACATCTGAAGGGTCTCAGGTTCCCCATTGCTGCTTCAGATCAGGGCTGAGGAAGCCATGGCTCTCCAGCATCCCTGACTCTCATCATCCCTGACCATTGGACCATGCTGGCCAGGGCTGTTGAGAGCTGGAGTCCAAGAACATCTAGAAAGCCACAGGTCAACTAACATATTGACTGAAGTTTGCAACCCGAATTTTAATACTTTGGCATCACGTTCCTGGGTGGCACATTTTGTAATCTTGGAGGAGATTTTGTTCTCAGCCACACACCCATCTCCAGCCAGAAAGGAACCAAAATGTATCCAGGAAACAGATGCCAGGTGCTGAAAGGCAGCCCCGGCACTTCAAGATTCTGCACATGCCAATAATAAGGGAAAGGGAAAGGACCCCTGGATGGTTAAGTCCAGTCAAAGGCGACTATGGGGTGCGGCGCTCATCTCTCTTTAGGCTGAGGCAGCCGGCGTTTGTCCACAGACAGCTTTCCGGGTCATGTGGTCAGCATGACTAAACTGCTTCTGGCACAACAAAAAACCATGACGGAAGCCAGAGCGCACGGAAATGCCATTTACCTTTCTGCAATTGCGGTACCTATTTCTCTACTTGCACTGGTGTGCTTTCGAACTGTGAGGTTGGCAGAAGCTGGGACAGAGCGATGGGAGCACAGTCCATCACAGGGATTTGAACCGCTGACCTTTTGATTGGCAAGCCCAAGAGGCTCAGTGGTTTAGACCACAGTGCCACCTGTGTCCCTATGCCACTAATAAGAGCAAGTGGCTAAGATGGAGAACCAGAGCCTAGATCCTTAGGATGAAAAGTGAGGAATGGAACAAGAAAGAGGGAGAGGGGGCTACTTTGGAACAGCCTGGTACTGCCACAGCTCTAACTTGGTAACATACTGATAATCAAAGCCAGGGTAGTTCCACCTTAACCCCCCACCTAACACCTGCAGGCCCACATTCACAGGGAAGAAAACACTGACTCTATGTCCTTTTTTATTCAAACACTGATTTGGATGTCCACATCTGGTAAAACCTTGTACAACCAAAGATCAAACCTGGTACAGCCTCCTTCCTGTAGGCCCTAAGGAGGTAAACAAGCCAAAGGAAAGGTTATTACATTTAAGTCCATCAGAAACCTGTCCTGGTTTTAAGGCAGGATGACGTGTCCCACCTCAGTCAGCTTTTCCCTGTACCAGCCCCATAATTAAGGCAAGAGTCAGGTAGAGGAAGGAAAAATGTGTGTTTTGCCAGAGGCTCGTGTTGATGGGTATCCGTCATGTTCTTACTCAGGCACAGCATAGCAGTGTGCGAGAGAGAATGTGTGTGCTGTAAGTCACAATGCAGGAAATAAGTTTGACCCAAGCACTTGAAGTGTGTAAAGCACTGTGACGCAGAAACCGGCAGACACATATCTACAGATACCAAATTGCATTGGCACACAGATAGCTCCTGGGATAATGGAATTCCGGTCTGTCAGTCTACCATCTCCTCTTGAACCACTTCCCAGTGTGGAAGGGAGAGGAAAAGTCTGAAAGCTGAGCAGGAGGGGAAGATAACAGACTGCATTTGGGAAACCTGCAGCCTTTCACCTGGGAGTGAGCACCCACTATCTCTCTAAGGAACTGGGGAAATGTAACTACTTCCCTCTGTTTTAGTGAAGCCATCATTGACTGTTTGGCATTTAAATTCCACCCAATTAAATACAACCTCCTGGTAGTTCACAAAAGTGAAAATCAGTAGAACGTAAATAAAATCAAAGCTTAAAAAACAGTCAATACACCAGTGCTTTTGTGACATTAGCAGCCGGTCCCATTGTCACCTGGGAACTATTTGCACATTGAGGGAACGCCCCTCAAATGAAGGAGAAATGAGATGCAAAAGCTACTCTATGCACATTCCTACAATCTGATGTGTAAAATCAGAGAGCTTTCAAGGTATCCCCTGCCAGGCACTGACCTTTCCAGACACCTTGAGTTTTTGATTAAGAGACACCGAACACAAGTCTTCATGCATACGATCCAGCAGCCACAGTAAGAACTCCAGGGCATCGTGCTGTGAGTTTCCGCGGAACTGTGCGCCATACTTAGATACGACATTCTGCAGTTAAAAACAAAACAAAACAAGAGTTCAAAGTTAATATTTTGTATGGTGTAGGAAAGGGGCCCTAGCCATGGAAGGGTAAAAAATATTCATATGCCTTGATCCTCCTTGACATCTTCCCTCTACTTGGGCTAAGTTGTGGGTAATCAAAAAGAGCCAAGAGCAGCAGAATCACATTAATCAGAATAAGGCCTCATCAAAACAAGATGTTTGGACTCTACCATTTCAGAGTGCAAGTGGGGGCTGGCACATCAGAGAGAAGGTAAACCAGAAGTGTTCTCCCAGACACACCCACTTTCTGTGGGGATGGAACTGTTTGATATGGAGAAGCAGTCCATCAAGGGAGGCCCCCAACTGCAGTCAAAGTGGTACAGTCCAAACAAAGGTTCACCACCTGAGTGAGAACAAGCCCTAAGAGTCACACTGAGTAACCCTGGAAAAGTCACTCATTCGCTTGACTGAAATAAGAGAAAGGGCACAGCCCAGATGTAGGCTTGTCACCTAAGCAAGAGCTCAGCCTGAATTATGCAGAGCACATTTGCATGACTTATGCTGTATAATCTGGACCAGCTCCAAGATGGCAGGATTCAAAGAACATGGTGTTATTTGTAGCAAGGACAGCAACAGCGGTAGGCAAGGACATGGAGGAAATTTTAAAGGGAAGGGACACAGGAAGAAGTAGCCATAGATGCGGGGCAGAAAAATATGTGGGATAGTACCCCATGGATTCAAAGCTTTCCCCATTCTACTGCCCTATATGTATCTAGGTAGCCTCAGCTAGGCAAAGGCAGCCACAAAACTCGCACAAGGCCTACTCCTTGTGGAGTAGGAAAAAAATGTAGAACATTTGTTGGACCAGATCTACAGGTACAGTGAGGGGGGGGAGTATTTGATCTCCTGCTAAATTTGCCCATTTGGCCTCTGACGAAAAAATGACCAGTCCATAATTTTAATGGTAGGTTTATTGTAGCTGTGAGAAACAGAATAGCAACAGGAAAAACCCCAGAAACCCAGAAGACAAAAGTCAGAGATTGATGTGCATTATAATGAGTGAAATAAGTACAGTGGTACCTCGGGTTACATACGCTTCAGGTTGCATACGCTTCAGGTTACAGACTCCGCTAACTCAGAAATAGTGCTTCAGGTTAAGAATTTTGCTTCAGGATGAGAACAGAAATCGTGCTCCAGCGGCGCAGCAGCAGCAGGAGGCCCCATTACCTAAGTGGTGCTTCAGGTTAAGAACAGTTTCAGGTTAAGTATGGATCTTCGGAATTAATTAAGTACTTAACCTGAGGTACCACTACATTTGATCCCTTTGCAAAAGATGACTTAGTACTTGGTGGCAAAACCCTTGTTGGCAATTACAGGGGTCAGACATTTCTTCTAGGTGGCCACCAGGTTTGCACACAACTCAGGAGGTATTTTGTCCCACTCCTCTTTGCAGATCCTCTCCAAGTCAGTAAGATTTCGAGGCTGATGTGTAGCTATTTGAACCTTCAGCTCCCTCCACAGATTTTTGATGAGATTAAGGTCTGGAGACTGGCTAGGCTACTCCAGGACCTTAATGTGCTTCTTCTTGAGCCACTCCTTTGTTGCCTTGGCCGTGTGTTTTGGGTCATTGTCATGCTGGAATACCCATCCTCGACCCATTTTCAATGCCCTGGCTGAGGGAAGGAGGTGCTCACCCAAGATTGGACGATACATGGTCCCATCCATCATCCCTTCGATGAGGTGAAGGTGTCCTGTCCTCTTAGCAGAAAAACACCCCCAAAGCATAATTTGTCCCCCTCGATGTTTGATGGTGGGGATGGTGTTCTTGGGGTCGTAGGCAGCATTCCTCCTCCTCCAAACACAGCGAGTTGAGTTGATGCCAAAGAGCTCGATTTTGGTCTCCTCTGACCACAATACTTTCACCCAGTTCTCCTCTGGGTCATTCAGATGTGCATTGGCAAACTACAGATGGGCCTGTACATGTGCTGTCTTTGAGCAAGGGGCTCTGCAAGATCTCAGTCCTTCACGACGTAGTGTGGTACCAACTGTTTTCACAGTGACTATGGTCCCAGCTGCCCTAAGATCATTGACAAGCTCCCCCCGTGTAGTTCTGGGCTGCTTCATCACCGTCCTCCTGATCATTGCAACTCCACTAGATGAGATCTTGAATGGAGCCCCAGACCAAGGGAGGTTGACAATTATTTTGTGTTTCTTCCATTTGTGAATTATTGCACCAACTGTTGTCACCTTCTCACCAAGCTGCTTGGCAATAGTCTTGTAGCCCGGTCCAGCCTTGTGCAAGTCTACAATCTTCTCCCTGACATCCTTGGACAGTTGTTTGGTCTTGGTCATGGTGGCTACTTTGGAATCTGCTGGAATGATTGCTTCTGTCGACAGGTGTCTTTTGTACAGGTACTGTAACGAGCTGGGATTACAGGTAAGACCTCTCCCTTACAGCAGGTGCTTCTAATCTCAGCTTGTTACATAAAGTGAAGAAACCAGGTAGCCTGACATCTGGCTGGTTGATAGGGGACCAAATACATATTTCACTCATTATAAAGCAAATCAATCTCTGACTTTTGTCTTCTGGGTTTCTGGGGGTTTTCCTGTTATTATTCTGTCTCTCACACCTACAATAAACCTACCATTAAAATTATGGACTGGTCACTTCTTCGTCAGAGGGCATACGGGCAAATGTAGCAGGGGACCAAATACTTTTTTCCCTCACGGTAGCATCTGGGTGTAATAAGTGTGAATGGTTGTAAATCTGGTCAATACAATGGAGTTGCGAAAAAGAAACCCTGCAGCTGAACTACTCTTCAGTTTCACATTTCCTCCTCACTTTTTAACTTAACAAAGCAGGAACTTCTCCAAGGCAGAATCGTGTTGAGCTATGCAATACACATCAAACCTATTTCTACACCTAATGCAGTAGGTTTCCTTACATAATGACACAAGTCCTTATTCTTTCTTTTTTTGCTCTTGAAGCTACAAAGAAGACTACAGTGGTACCTCGGGTTAAGTACTTAATTCGTTCCAGAGGTCCATTCTTAACCTGAAACTGTTCTTAACCTGAAGCACCACTTCAGCTAATGGGGCCTCCTACTGCCGCTGCGCCGCCGGAGCACGATTTCTGTTCTCATCCTGAAGCAAAGTTCTTAACCTGAAGCATTATTTCTGGGTTAGCGGAGTCTGTAACCTGAAGCGTATGTAACCTGAAGTACCACTGTATTTCTCCCCTGCTGAAAAAAAGGTCCAATTCTTGCAGATAATCTAGCAAAAGTTTTCAATTTATTTATTAGGTTTCTCACCCACCTTTTCCGCAGGAAGCACAAGGTGGCATCCACAGCTTCCCCCTGCCCATTTTATCCTTACAACTACCTTGTAAGGTAGGTTAGGCTGAGTTGCATGGCTGAGCAGGGATTTGAGCCTAAGTCTTCCTAGTCTAAGACAACCACTAAAACACATTGGCTTTTTAACAGCTATACCATGCTCGTGCCCTAGAAAAGCTTATCCCACAATGTGTGGCAATATCCTCAACATCATTACCATGTCAATTTTGTGCAAGTGATCTTCCCCTGACTTACCAAAACCAGAATTGCTCACTCCACATTTCAAAAATCATAATAATAATCCCCAGACCAACCGAGTTCCTAAATCATGTCCCTCTGCAGTTTGACCCCTGCTTATATTTCACAAGGAAAGAATTGGGATGACACGGTTTATCCCCGCAGCAATAGAAGAGGATGCTAAATTGATCCCCAATGTCGGATCTACAGGAGACAAACACAGGCTCTCTGCCTGCCTCTGAGTTGCCCAACAGTTACCATGACAACCAAAGCTACACTGTTGGGAACCCAGGAGGGCGAAGAGAAGAAGAGTTCAGGATCTTTCTCCCTTTTGCCTGTCAGGGCCACTTTGCTCTTTCCTCTTGGAGGCTACACCTTGGTGCCCTACCTGCAGCTCCTGGGCAAAGAAGTCCTCCTAGATCACAAAGCAAAACCCGCCACTTTCTGCTGTGCTTTGCTGACAAGGGGACATTTCGAAAGAGCCAATTATCTCTGCTATGAAGAGGAGTCTAGTCAGTTGCAGCTCTGAACATCACCCTGGCCAGCTTAATAAAAACTGGAAAACCTTCCTCTGACACACCATTCCTGTGCCCAAAGCCACTCACTAGGAGCGGCTTCAGGTACCCATGAAGCCACCCCACACACTTTGTTCTGGCAAGGTGCCTGTGCCTTTAAGAGCTGTGGGATGGGCACAAACTCACAAGGAGAACTGCTCCTCCATCTATGCTGGGAAAAGCAGTGGTCTGTCTCTCATGAAGCTGGTAAGCAGTGGTGGCCTAACAGATGCTTCAGCACTATGATTCCCATCTATCCCAGCAGTGGTGTAGCGTGGGGGGCAGGGGTGGTAGCCCAGGAGGCACTAATTATCAATACCCGGTGGTGCCTCAGTACAGCTGTGTACTTCAATTTTAGTGCTCCGCTGAAACGGCTTCTCCATGCAAACCAGGAAATGGCTTCTCCAGACAATGGAAGGACTCTTCTTTTCTTATCTCTGCAGCCACGATCTCCTGGGTGACAGCGCACTGTTAGGCGTGTGTACTCCATCCATTTCCCTCTCTCCCACCCACCCCTCCACATGGCCCCAGGCACTGGCAACCCACGCTACAGCACTGGTCAGGTGCTGTAGTCAGGGCCGTCTTTAGCAGATGCGCCGGGGTGCGAATATCCACCCAGCACCCCCAAATTACCACAGATAGTGTTGGGGTGGCCGTAGCTGCACACTACCAGCCATTGGGGGGCGCACAACTCTCCCCTATGCCGCTACAGGAGAGCGATCCCAGCAGAGGCTTAGGAGGGTTGGGAGGGAAGCCAGCAGTATGGTTGGCAGGGCACAGCTTCCATCCTAAGCCTCTGCGGGGATCACTCTCCTACAGCGGCATAGAGGAGAGTTGTGCGCCCCCCAATGGCTTGGGAGGGAAGCTGCATGCCCGCCAGCCTTATGGTTGGTGGGGCACTGCTGGCGGGCATGCAGGGAAAGTGGAAGCCACCGGCAAAGCCCCAGCACTCCCCCACTTGCTGGGGCGCCCCTGAGAGGCCGGCGCCCTGGCGCGATGCACCACTAAGCCCTATGGGAAAGGCGGCTCTGGCTGTAGTCCAGCAAAAAATAAATAAATAGAGCAGTGTTTCCCAACCTTGTGCCTCCAGCTGTTTTTGGACTACAATTCCCATCATCCCTTGCCACTGGTCTTGCTAGTCAGGGATGATGGGAGTTGTAGTTCAAAAACAGCTGGAGGCACAAGGTTGGGAAACACTGAAATAGAGGACCCACAGTTCCCACCCCTCCCTTAAAGCCAGAGGTGCCCTATTGGGAGGCCAGCAGTATCAACCCTACTTGCAACCATCAGATGCAACCGCTACACAAGGCGGAGCTCTCTTTGTGCACGATGGCCAAGAGTTGCATGGGTTTCCCCCCTTCAGTTCTGTCCCCAAGCTAGGTACTGAAAAAGCAGAATTGCAATGCCAGAGGAAACCCAAAGTACTAGCCTGCTAGAGATTATGATGCTCTAATGTGACAGCCTAAGTCTCCAAGCCTACCCCGATGCCATAATTGCGGAAGGGATGACCTTTTTAAGAATGTAAATAAACACTCTGTTTCTAAATCAGAAGGAGGAGGAAGAGGTACATCTAGTCCCACATTATCGCTTCTCTGGCAGGCAGCCAAATGCCTCTGGCCACCACATGCAAGCAAGGTATGAATGTGATGGCCACTCCTTGTTTCTTCTCAACATCTGGTGATCAGAATTAGGCTGTCTCCCCACCACCACCACCACCACCACCACCCTTTCCTGTGCAATCCAGGGCACTTCCACGCCTTAAGGATCTATCTCCTGTGCTCCAAAAGGTCTTTTCCCCCTTACTCCCCCATCTCTCCACACTAACGTCTCCCACACGCTCTATTTCAAGAGCAAGCTGCTCCCTAAATACTGCTATGCTTGTTTAAGTGTGACATTCAGTATGCCGAGACGGGAATACTAAGAGCCTGGAAATATGCAGCAAAAAGCATGCACAGAAAGAATGTGTGCCAAGCACGGGGCATTGTGCCAGGCTGTACTGGAATGCAGGTGTACAAAGCAGCACTAGTTACAGGGCTGCCCACACCACACCTGAGCTTCAGTGAAATGGGCTGGGCTAAAATCAGGCAGGTGAGATGAGACTCTCTCACTCCCCATAGGATTTTGGGACTAGCCAGGAACAGCAGGAAGGTGAAAGCTTCTGAAGAGCATTATGAGGGTGGGGAGAAGGTGCAGCCCTTCTCAGCTGAAGGGCTAAGAAGTGTAAAATTATCGTGGCACATGCCAACTCCAAAGGAAAGGGATTCAATCGGCATTTGATGTCCAGCCTACACTTGACATTATCAGGAGCCACCAGTGATGTGCATGGCTGCCCATGAGGACAGCCATCAAAACTGCAGTTTGGAGCATCTTTGTAACCTCAGGCTGTGGACTGGCACCACTCTCCCAGGCTGGTCATTGGCAGAGCTACAGACGGCTTCATATTTCAGCTAGGACGTAGCCTTCCTGGTCTGGGAGCATTATCAACAGCTTACCCCTTTCATATCCAGATCCTGGCTTGACCTCTGCACAGCTCCTGTGGCGAAGGTGTCTATGTTTATTGTGTGCACAGCTCCTGTGGCAAAGGTGTCTATGTTTATTGTGTGTATGTTTATTATGGACAGTGAGATTTGGGGACGGGAGAAGGGGAAGAGAACACCATTTGATTTTCCCACCTCAGTCTTGCACCCTGTACCCCTGCAGTGATATTATGTGACAGGACTCACTTGCTGGAACAAAAGTCGTGCCTGAGGTAAAATTGGAAAGTTCCCTTCAAGGATTCCTCAGCATAGTGGGTGGAATTCAGTGTTGTACTCTGCTGAACGTCCTTGTCAAGCATTGCAGCTTCCTAGACTGCCCCCAAGTGTTCTGGGTGTTCTCCCAAAACACCCCTCTGAGCCAATTTTTGGGTGTGCAGGGGGAGGAGAAGAGGGGAGCCCAGTTGTGCCAGAAGAAGCCCAGGGCTTCTGCTGATGTAACACGTTACCCAGTGAGACTAGAATGCCTAAGGGTCCCTCTAACAGGTGAGGTCAGATGTGAGACATCGCCAGCATCCTCTACCTTTCATTTCTCCAGGTGTTGCTGGACTCCAGCTCCAACCATTCTAGACCACTGGCCATGCTGGCCATGGCTGGTGGAAGTTGGGAGTCCAACAAATGCTGGAGGACCACAGTCGACTGGTCTCTGCTTTAGGAGACCAGATCCATCAGCGGCCATCTTGCCACACACAGTCCAAAAGCCTAGAGGGCAGGCTGTGGAAGCAGTTCATACCTGCTTCCTCCTCAAGCAAGGCTCTTTCCCGTGCTCTTTGGGTAGTGCAGAGCAATTAAACGCTAACAAGCCCTTGATTATTAACGGAACTATATAGCCAACTGAGTGTTAACAGATCTGCCCTCCAGATACTTATCTGTAACATGTAGTGAAACCTCAGCAGGTAGCTCATCGCTGAAGCCTTGTGGCTGCATAATAACCATCCTATTAAACAGAAATTAAACCCAGACTTGCAAGGGAAATATTACTATAACAAAACATTGTTCTCAGCAGCCTCCCTTGGCGAGCCTATACATCATGAAGGAGTGGGCAGCAATCACCAGAAATTGCTGTGCTGCACAACCCACAAAAAGGCAGGTCAGTTACTCTGCTTCATGCTACACGCAGAGGCTACTGTGTCTGTGCAAACTAACATTTAATTTGGGAAAACAGGAGGCAGGGGAAATTTATGAGAAATTTCTGGTGGTGAAGTGTCTAGGCTTTTTTAAAAACTTAGGCTTGCCAACTTTTTGAACTCTTCCTATACCTGTGCCCCTACCCAGTGCTTTAAAAAAAAATGTTTAGGGGTACTTTCATTTTCCTACTCATATTGAAATATTGCCCCTCAATGAGGCCAAACTTAGATTCACAAAATGTTTAGCGGTATGCGTACCCCCAGGGAAAAAAGCACTGCCCCGCCTGAGATGCAGTTTCCCCCACCCCCACATTAAGAAAGGCAAGAAATGTAGAAGTCAAATTAAGCACGTCTGGTTATTCCATCACCATTTTGTCTCCCTCCCACTTTCAGATAGAATGATGGGGGTTAAATTCCCCTGCATCAAGATTGGTCACCGGTTTTCCTGATCTCTGAAGGGGCAGTATGGAGATGTGGCTGATGAAAACCGACTGCTAATTCAATGTGGGCATGGCCAAACAGTGAGCTGCTGAAGTATTTCAGTCTGAGCTGGAAAGGGGGGAAGAGTAAAACTTTCTCCAGAGAAAATTTATGCAACCTTAATTGTTGAATTCTGGCAAAAGTGCTGCTCTAAAGTAGGCACTACTTACACACACACACACACACACACACACACACACACACACTCAAAAGCTTCCAACCTAAAGACTTTCTATCAATTATTTTCTGGACACCCGGAAGAAGGGATGTTGGCAGATGCAATGGTGTGGACTGGTTGGACCTGGGAGACCAGGGTTCCAATCCCCACTCAACTGGTGACACACAGACACCCTCTTTCTTTCTTTCTTTCTTTCTTTCTCTCTCTCTCTCTCTCTCTCACACACACCTCCTTTCCAGCAAACAGGAAGCATGTCTACAATTCAAGAACACATTCAAGCCAGGCAAAAGCACTCTAGGAAATAACAACGTTGGAGTGGTGTGGGGCACTCCTGGTGGTGGGATGTGACCTAGGAAGAGTCCCAAGGGCCAGATAAGAGAGGCCTAGAAGGCTTGATTCCTTATCCCTGCAGAAGTGGGTCCCGGGCCTGCAGCTGGAGGCCAGCATTCTGGAGACAATAACACACCCAAACTGCCCACTCTTGTGTCACAAGAATACCAAAATTATGCAGAACACTATACATTGCATCTCCAACTCATGAATATATAACTGCAGAACAAATGGTGAGTGGCAACTCACATTAGTGATTCCCAGAAAGATAATTGTGTTAGTCTACTGCAGCATAAACACTAGAAGAGTTTTGTGGCCCCTCAAAGGCTAACCATTTTATTAAGGCATAAGCTTCTCTTTGTCGCTGTATATAAACCATTCCTTTCAGCTGCTCTTATAACCCAGTGTCTTAAGTGAGGGAATGTGGATTTTAGTCATGTTCGTGCGTGGGAGTAAACAGCCTCAAATTCAGGTACTCCTGGTTAACCGATTTCCGAAATGAGTTGAAAAGGACTGTTGCTT
This sequence comes from Podarcis melisellensis, assembly GCF_964234715.1. Classification (NCBI taxonomy): domain Eukaryota; kingdom Metazoa; phylum Chordata; class Lepidosauria; order Squamata; family Lacertidae; genus Podarcis; species Podarcis melisellensis. The sequence goes on from NC_138529.1 coordinate 39,602,444, forward strand.
TCATCTCTTGAAGTCTGGGATCTGAATGCCTGCTGTGGGCTTTGTTTAATTCCCACACACACCTCATTTATTGCTGATCAAGTATGTGCCAAAGAATGAAAAGGAAGGTCAGTGGTGTGGTAGTGGCAGCATTGCGATGAAAAGTATGATATTACTGGTATGGGCTCAGCAGAAACATGGGCAATAAATAAACATGAGCCAAACCATCTCAGAGCAGACCAAACTGACAGGCATCTAGCCCTGTTTGATTGTCCCAGCTGAATTGCTAGGACAACAGGTACCATTTTCAGCACAGGACAGAGTATGCCAAACAGGATTCACCAACTATTCACAGAAGCCACTGAAAGAAGGGGAATGGCTCCACACAGTTTGGAGCTGGAGGAGAGAAGATCATCTACACAACCCTTATTTGCATGTCCCTCACCTCACAATACCCAAGAATGAGAACAGAGGTTCCTAACACCCATAGGCAAATTATTAGTAAAATGTGGAGACAGCATTTCAGAAACCCAATAAAAGTATTGCTCATTTGTCTCCATTTTCCAATGGAGGCCTGTGAGAATCAGATCTTGGATCCTTCTGGCCCCAATAACTCTACTGTCTGAGGAGCAAACCACATGTTACCTTATCCCACTGAAACTGGCCCATCCATTGTAATCATCATCAGAAATACTACTCCAGGTATCTCCACCAATCGAGCTTAGGTAGAAAGCTGCTGGAGACAGGGACTTTTAAGTTGTGGCACCTTGTTGGTAGGATACCTTTTCCAAAGCAGTGTGCCTGGCACCTGCACTGTTTTCTTTAAGGAGCCAGGTAAACCCCATGTCTTTCCTGATGGAATTTTATTGCTAGCTTGCCATTCTTGCATCATGGCAGCCTTGTTGTTACGGGAGGTCGTCTAGTACTGCCTATGGGTTCTATGGGTTTTATTACCCATGAATGCTGCCACGGATAACTTGGGAAAGCTGGGCATACATTTATTAAATAAACTAGAAAGGTGGGATATAAATATATTGCCCTGGTAGCTGGGTTTTGTAAAGAAAAGTAGATCTTTGAAAGGACATATTTCCACAAAGAAGCAGTGGGGCAGAAAGTGATACTTAGCCCTTTCAAGGATTATTCCAGAACCTGCGCTCTGGCAATGATGGAGGGATATTTTTGCCCTCCAAGGGTATTGTGTTCTCAACAGGAGGATGCACAGCCAGGAAGCTGTGCTATTTTTTTCAAAACACTCCTGAAACTGCAGAGTATACATAGGATGTGTTTACCCTTGTTGCTCTTCAAACCTTTTTTTAAAAAAGAAACAGTACTGGATTAACCTTCTGGTACTCATACAAGGGACGCGGGTGGTGCTGTGGTCTAAACCACTGAACCTAGGGCTTGCCGATCAGAAGGTTGGCGGTTCAAATCCCTGCGACAGGGTGAACTCCCATTGCTTGGTCCCTGCTCCTGCCAACCTAACAATTTGAAAGCACATCAAAGTGCAAGTAGATAAATAGGTACCACTCTGGCAGGAAGGTAAAGTACGCTGCTCTGGTTTCACCAGAAGCGGCTTAGTCATGCTGGCCACATGACCCGGAATAACTGTCTGCGGACAAACGTCGGTTCCCTTGGCCAGTAAAGCGAGATGAGCGCTGCAGCTCCAGAGTAGTTCGACACTGGACTTAGCTGTCAGGGGTCCTTTCTCTTTTTTTTACTCATACAGCACAGTGGAATGCACAATTGGAATGTGGGCTTCTCAGTCTAAGCAGTGATGTAGTTGTAAATTTTGAATGACAGGAGTTTGTTGTGATGGCCTCCACAGCTGCACCCCTAAAGAGAGTCTATAGCCTTGTTCTCCAGGAGAGTCCAAGAATGAAGACAGCTGTGCTAGTTTACTGTACACACCCAAAGAGTGATAGTACACACCGCATTACTCAGTCTTGTTAGGATCAGCTGATAGTCATAGAATGATCAGTTCGCAAAGGGTGATCCACAAACCAGGCCCACCTGTCCCACCACCTGATATCATATGTGACATCAGGTATGGGCCAGGAAGAGACACCGCTGGGTCGGCTGTGCAATTCAGTTCCCCATGGGGAACCCGATCACTCAGGTGATCCCTGCAGAAAGCAAGGTTGAAGGCACTGCCCATCTGTCAATGTTCACCTACAGGGGTGAGGACAGAGAAAGATGTGGCCTTCTGGGCCAAAAAAGGTCCCCTCCCACCAGGTTAGCATTTGGGCTGAGGAGTCCATCTGGCTTCATATCTCTGATCGGCCATGAAATTCAGTGTGTGACCATAGTTAGACCTCAGTCACTGTCTGCCCCTAGCCTACCTCATAGGGCTGTTGTTATTATGAGGATAAATTGGGATGTTCTGCACCCAGGTAGCTCGGAGGATCTCTGGCTGATGATTTCATAGAAAAGGAAGTACAGTGGTACCTCGGGTTAAGAACTTAATTTGTTCTGGAGGTCCGTTCTTAACCTGAAACTGTTCTTAACCTGAGGTACCACTTTAGCTAATGGGGCCTCCTGCTGCCGCTGTGCAATTTCTGTTCTCATCCTGAAGCAAAGTTCTTAACCCGAGGTACTATTTCTGGGTTAGCAGAGTCTGTAACCTGAAGTCTGTAACCACTTGGTTACGGTGGTAACCAAGGTACCACTGTAAGTCCTGGAGCTGCACCCCACCCACTTCCACTGTATCATGGGGACTAAGCATAGCTGAGGCAAACTTATGTGGAAAGTGCAAAGTGGCCCAGGGATGATCTAGAGCGGCTCAAGAGCAGCAGAGGTGATGGATAAAGATTCCGCTCTCACTCTTGAAATGCCCTGAGGTTAAAAATGCTGCTGCAGAATGAGAGCACTGGATACTGAAGAGGGCTTCAAACTCAGCATCTGCGCTTGGATGTTTAAAAAGGCTGTTACAGGAGCAACCCAGTTCAATCCAAGCAGCCAGAGGTCCCCTGCCTGTCTGCCAGCAGCCCGAAGCCTCCCTCCTCTCCAACTGATCATCAGGAACGGAGCTGAATGAAAAAAGATATTCTCGGGTGTTCCCAGGGTAAGGTTACCAAAGAGGCTCCTTGTAGCAATCGGTTCCCAAGTGACCAGACAACAGGGGATTTGTGAGAGAGACTCAATGAGGCCCCTACACTCCCAAGTCCTTTTATAAACCAGAAGTGTGCTAGGCAGACTCAAGTGGAACTGGAAAAGGGCAGATTCTGTTCTGCGGGAATGCGAAAATTGCCTGTGATGGCACAGGCACAAGAGGAATTTTCTCAACAGGACTCTCTACGCTCACCGTCTTTTCCCTGCACAGTCTCCTTCCCGGAGTCCTTTGCCTTGCTGTTTCCTAGAAACAGAGCCCGTCACAAACACATCACTACTCAGCCTCACAATAAATAAACAGAGGGTGTGTACGCGCTAAAGTACCTTCCCACCCACCAGCAGTTACAACTGTCATACATGGACTGAGGTTGAAGAAGGGCATTCTTCTTTCAGCTTTTGGAGATGGCGATCCGCTTTTAATCCCCCAAACTCAAACCCTCAGCTAAAAAATACCACATAAAGTATGTCTGGCTGGTACATTTCAGAAATGTGAAGTGTTGTCTGGAGGTCCTAAGTTTTATGTTCCCATTTTATACCAGGCCCCTCAGGGGAAATCCTCCCTCTGCACGGCTTGGTTCCCGGCTCCCATTCAAGTAAGAGAGACCACGTCCGCCTGGCATATATGAAAAGCTGGTGGGTTCCCAGACTGACAGCCAGCAGGGAGTAGAATTGGCTCACGAACATATATACATCATTTTGATTACCCAATTCTCAAGGGCTGGCAGATGAATGCGTGGGCTGATGCCAAGGAAAACCTGCATGTGAGGGGACACTGGGCAATGTGGAAGTTCTTATTTATTTCTGCAATGTTAGCTAGATCTGTGACAATCCAGTCACAAATATGTGTGTGTGTATCAGCAATTGTAAAAGGAGCCTATGGAGGCTTACACAAAAGAAAGCCCTACTGTGTTCAATGGAAGTCACTCCCTCCCCAAGTAAAATGATAATAATGTTATGATTTGGAGGGGGGAATAGGCTGTATGCCCAAGACCCTCCTAACCCCTGGATCCAGCAAGTGTTAAAAGATCAGCCAGGCTAGCTTCCTGAAAAGGTGATAGCCTGGGTGATGGGCCATTAAGGGGAACAAAGGAAAAGGGCTCTGTGTGAGATGGCAAATAGGTGGGGCCCCTCCCTCAGCCCGCAGATAGTTAGAAGGACAAAGGCAGAGTTGAGAGCAGAGAGCTGGCATGATGAGGGTTAGAAGCAATCAAACTAGGAACTGAGAGAGACAGAGCAATGTTTGATATCTGTTTGAATCCAAGGCCACAGCTTCAGGGGGAGCAAGGCCCTCTGAAGGTGCTAATGCTGGGAACCCCTCCGTCACAGGCTCAGGTTGTATATATCAGAAAGACACCACAGTCTCCACTGCCTCATTTCAAAAGGAAACACCAACCCTAGGTAAGCACCAGGAATCATGTACAGATGGAGACTAGGGTAGTGTACAACCATAATAATATTGCAGAGAATGGGAGCCTTCATCACAAAAACCCATGTCTGTTAAACAGTGCAAACCAATCATCATTCCCACCACCTGTTGTCATCAACAGGAGATACTGACACCTTTGTCCTTGATAATCTCAGGTAAGTCATCACCATATCGCAGATGCTGCACTCAGAGCCCCTGGGAAAGTCATGCCAGAGGTGAGATATGAACGATCGTGCCATGTTTCAAGTTCCACATCCCAAGCCACTCTCTACAACCATTCGAAAGCATCGCCAATTCCACAACCTATGGCCCATTTGTAAAGTTTATGTTAAAAGCAAAGGCAGAGAACCTGTGGCCACCCAGGTGATGTTAGACTCAAACTTTTGCCCTGGGCAGAATGGCTAATGGTCAGGGAGGATGTGAACTAAATATAGTCCAACAGCTTTTGCAAGGCCAAAAATTGAACATACCTGCCCTAAAGTGCTATACTGAGAATCTGAGGCAACACGATACCTGCCTCACCAGAGACTATTAGAGTGTCAGGTATGTGTGCACAAGAAATACCTGATATTTCAACGGTATCATGATGATTGACTGTAGTTACAAACAGGAAGCTCACGGCTTTCCACAGAGAATTCAAATTTCCTTCTGCAGCCTGAGTGGCATGATGCTAGCAACTTGTAACAAGAGTGCAGTGAAAACAATATGGAGAATCAACTAGTTTTAGAAATTTGCATCTCCACTACTATGCTTTGTACAGATGTTGATGACATAAGGAGGAACTTGAGAGGTTCTCCTTTTGAAAGTATGCAGAGCATCTGCCAACTGTAGACCTGCACACTCTGTCTAGTAACACTGTTTGATTACTAAACATTTAGTATCTTTATTATTTAAACTTACTAGACACTTTTTTGCAAAAAGTAACTCAAAGCAACTTACAACTAGAAAAGTAAATAGCATAAAACTGAGACAGAGTAAAATCCAAAACTCATTTATATTTTTAAAAGGAAGAGTTAAACATACACACACACACACTTGATGGAGGCCACAGATAATTAAAAGCCAAAGGCCTGATAGAAAATTAATGTTTTGGCCTGGCACACAAAAATATGTGATGATGGAACTGGGGTGCCTCCCTGGGGAGAGTATTCCGTTAGTGTGGAGTCACCACTGAGAAGGCCCATTGATACATGTGTGTGAAGAGACACCAAAGTGATGCATTTGAGGTGCCACCAAGTTGCATTTTTTGTTTTTTTGTGGTGTTAGATATATGGTGGCAATTCAAGATGTAAGTAAGCAACTGTCTTGATGCTGCCATCATTGAGTGAGGATGTGGCTGCTCCAGCTTCTTACCACGGAACCACAGAATTGTAGAATTGGAAAGGACCGTGAGGGTCAGCTAGTCTAAAGCCCTGCAATCCAGGAATATTTTGCCCGATGTGGGGCTCAAACCCACCACCCAACATTGCCCAGCACATCGTCTTTCCACCACCATTCTCCTTACCCAAAGCTGTTTTGCATCCAACATAAAACAGGAATTTTAAATGAAATTCAGTATGATTAATTTGGAAATACCGTAAGTCTGAAGGTGAGAGTGTGTCATCATCTTCAGGGGCTGAATCAGGGGCTGAATCTAGCCCCTTCCTTATCCCACCACATGCCCCATTTTAAGGTTCGGTGTTGAGACATTTTTGTTTCACATTCCACTCTGAGAATTTTCTCCAAATAGAATTTGAAATCTATGTTTCCAGAAACTGCCACAAAATGCAAAGTGCTGAAAGATTCAGAAGCCTCGCCTATAATTTAGTATCCACCTGGGGTTCCTTCTTAGCATACAGACCCTGTGCATGGTATAAAAATAATAATAACCAGATGACGCTGAAACAATTTCACCTTTGACAGTGGCTTGCTGCATCAACAGGGAAAGAAACACACACACACACACACACACACTCCACTCTAGTATCAGCAGGACTGTCAAGGAGCTGAATTAGTAACACAAGATTTGCCAAAGCTACAGCTCAGGCATTTGCTTCAAAGAAGCCTCTGACAGCCAGCAGCCAAATGTGAGCATCAGAGAAGGAGAAAAGGCTCACCTCTGAAGAAATACAATCTGTCAACAAAAGTGACCAGATAGTAGCTTCAAAACAACAAAAATAAATCAGAATCCCTCAACCGCACAGAACCTCCTGATCCTAGCTCCCTAGGTCCACTATTCTAGAGAAGGAATTCCCAAAACAAAACAAAAAATTCCAGTGGCAATTCCTCTCCCTTCCACCCATGGAAGAGAGGCCTATCTTTCACCATTGCTACTCAAACCCTCCACAGCGCGCACTCATCTGTCTTTTCTTCAGTAAACTACAGGCATTTAAACAAGCCAAGCCACCAGGGCAAATCACTGGCTCAGCACACTGGACCATGCTCAGCCCCCTAATGAAGTAGCTGAATAGTCTATGCATCACTTGATTAGGAGATGGGTGGAATTCCTCTTGCAAGCAACACCTGGGACTCCCACCCACCCCAAAATAAATGCTTCACCCCTGTATACCTGACGGAGCATCTCCACCCCCATTATTCAGTCCAGACACCGAGATCCAGCTCCAAGGACCTTCTGGTGGTTCCCTCATTGCCATGTGCACCTGTAGAATGCCTTTCCATCAGATGTCAAGGAAATAAACAACTATCTGATGTTTAGAAGACATCTGAGGACAGCCTGGAATAGGGAAGTTTTTACTGTTTGATGTTTGACCATATTTGATGTTTTAATTTGTTGGAAGCCACCCAGAGTGGCTGGGGCAACTCAGACAGATGGGTGGCATATAAATAACAATATAGTATTGCTGTTATCGCCGTTATTATTTCTTGCCAGTCAGATTGGGGCTGATATACAGGCAACCATGCCCTGTGCCAGGCAAGGAAATTGTGGACTTGACAATCTCTTCCCTTCCAGTTGGCGTTTCTAAGCAGTTCTAGAATCAAGTCTGCTTCCCCAGATTAATTGCTCCTCACCCCTCAGAGTGTGAACCCACCTAAAGGCAAGCAGGCAGTGCTGACACAGAGTGCAGAGTATCATGCCTGACTGTTCCCAAAGTGCTGTGAACCTAGCTGGGGGATCACAAGAACTGGTTGGGGTGGGAAACCCAGAATGGTCACCCGAACAGTTCTGAACTTCCAGCAGTGGAGACATCCAGTTAGGGTGACCCATTCAGCTTCATGGCCCTCACGATAGAAAAATGGGGTTTCAAGAAGAGAAGGAGGAAGGGAGGCAGTCCCACAGCAATTGCTCAGTAATGAGTATTTCATTTCCAACTTCAAAGCACAACTCACAAATGCTGAGCACCGTACAAATGTTCAGCAGCACCACAGACTTCAGGAGAGCTTCCCAGGTGTGCAACGTTTGCAAGCAAAACACTCTCCAGCACATCCCTACCTCCAGCGCCTTTGCCCAGAAAAAAAGAAGGCAATGAGGGTTTTTTAAATGGGGGAGGTTCTGGGAGGGTGATAATGGAAGCATTTCTGTGTCTGGTGGAGCCAAGCAGGAGTGAGATTCTTTATGAAAGGCTCAATCAGACACACAAATATTTCTCTTACTACCCTCCCAGAAATTTATTTATTTATTTATTTATTAAATTAAAAATCCTCAAGATAAAAAGTAGCATTTTCCCCACCTCTGGCTATGGGCAAGGACCTGACCAAGTTGTCACAACACCTGCAAACACTATGTTTACATAGAACAGGAAGAGCTCAGGCTGCTGGAAGTATGAACTTGGAGCAGGGTGAGATCACAAACAATCTGGAAATTCCTCACACAAAAAAACACATAAGAGCATTTTATTCTCCCACTTCTTTTTTTGTCTTTTTAAAAATCCTGGTTAGCCTCCCTGATGTGGCACCACGTGCCCATCTGTTAGCAATGCCCTCCAACTCCTCCACCTGCCTAGGCAGTCAACCTGGCCCCATTGCCAAATCCGCCTGCAGCACAGTAGCTTGCTTTAAAGCGTGCGGTGTGACTAAACAGGTGGCTGGAGAAAAAAGAAAGAGAGAAGAGTGTGTGTGAGAGAGAGTGAAGGAATCCTTCTAACTCTGCCCAGTGAAGCCGTTTGTCACCAAGGAGCACAACTCGAAGTGCAGAAACTGCGTGACGGTTAGCAATCCACCTGTGAGCAGTCCAGCGTCCCCGCAGTGCCTGGCAGAGTTGAGGTCAGACCGCTCAACGGCGCTCGCCGGAGCCAGATCCTTAGCAGCAGGTCACACTGGGGATGGGGGGGGGGGTTGGAAAGACTGCCTACAGGTTAGACGCGGAGCCTCTTTCCCGTGGTGGCCCCCCGGAGAGAGGGGCAGATCCCGCGCAAAAGTGCGCCCCCTACCTTGAAGTCCGCGGAGAGCTGCGGCGTATACTCGAGGGTCCAGAGCGCGCGTACGAGCGCCGCCAAGTGCTGGGTGACTTCCCCGGAGGCGGCTCCGGCTCCGGCTCCAGGTCCGGGTGGCCCTTGCTGGTCGGGCAGCGCCAGCAGGAGGAAGGCGGCCAGCAGCTCGGTGTGGCTCAGGCACTGCACCACGGCGTTCAGGAAGCACGTGTTGCCGTGGTTCTTCAGCCCCTGCGCGCCCGGCGTGAGCGGCCGGGGGTCCCCGGGAACGGCCGCCGGCAGGGGACTCTGCGCGCCCCACGACAGCCGGGCGCTGCCGCCGCTCCCGCCGCCGCTGGCTTGGCCTCTCTCGCGCTCGGGCCCGGGCGGGCGCTTGAAGCCGCCCTCGTCGTCCTCGGGCTCGGCGCCTTCTCGCCGCCGCGCCTGCTGCTGCTGCTGCTGCCGGGCGCCGCGCAAAGTTTGCAAGAGGCGCCGCGCCAGCCTGCTCAGGGCGCGCACGGCTCCTCGGCGTCGCCGCCCGGCCCCAGCGTGGGGGCGCTCTCCGCCGGCCACCCCGTCCGGGGGGCCGGGCGCGCCCGGCCCGGGCTTCTCGCCCGCCTCTTGCGCGCCCATCGGCGCCAGAAGGGTACGGCCACCCGCTCCGCCGCCGCCGCCGCCTGCCGGCGCTTGCTGCCTTCTTCTCCCCGTTGTTGTCGTCGGCTACCTGCGCGCTCCGAGCCTCTCCGCCCTCCCTCCGCGCTTGCCGGCTGGGCAGGGCAGAGAGGCGGGGAAGGCGAGCGGGCCGGGCTCATGGCCGGGGGCAGGCGGGCATCTTGCTGCGCCCCTCCGCCCAAGGCACGGCGCTTTCCCCGCCTCCTCAGGTCGCCGCCCGCGGATCGGCAGAGCCTGGGGAACAGGGGAAGTAAACTCGGCGGAGGGGGTGGATCGCGCGCGCTGAGTTTGGAGGTGCGGCGCCAAGCGCCTCCCTCTGCTGGGAGCTCGCCCGCCTGCCCGCCCGCCCGCCTGGTTCAACAGCGGGGAGGCGGCGGTTCTCGCAGGCGAGGCGTTACTGCTGCTGCTTCTGCTGCCGCTAAGAAGTGGCGTCCGCTGGAGCCCGCCAGGCGCACGGAGCAGGATCGCCTGGACCAGGCAGGCTGGGTGGGGAAGGGCAGGCAGGCAGGTGTTGCCGGCGAGGGTAGTGGCGGCGGCGGCACTACCTACAGCCTGGCTCGTCCCTCTTCCTCCTTTGCTCAGGTGCTCCACAGTCAGTGGCAGATGACTGGAGCGGCTGGGGAGGCGGGGAGAGCGAGCTAGCTTGCGGCTGCGTGCGGCTGCGGGCCACCGGGAATCCTGGAGAAGCCAGCCTCGCCACCTTCGCCTGTGCCAGGTGGAGGTGGGCATCTCTTTCCAGCTTAGGAAAGATGTCAACATTACAACGACAACATACCGGTACCCTACCGTAGCCTCGGGTTTGTGGTTCCTACCCTACGGCCATCATTGCCAACTGGAGACAGAGCAGGTCTGTGTTTTTGCACACCGCCACAAACTCACAGGTGCAGAGCGATCCTACCGGTCCCAATGCCTTTGCACAGGGTTATGGTGGTAGAGTCCATTCATAAAGGAGAAGGGCATGTGAAGGGCCATTTCCTACCAGATCCATGTATCCCGCACTGCTCCAATTGGCCCAGATTGGCAGACCTTGTGAGAGGAGTTAGTGGGGATCAGTTCCCATACCAATGTTGCCCCACCACAGAAGAGTTGGGGTGATACTGATGTGGACATTCTTTAAAAAGTAAGCACGCCAGCTCCACCCCTGTGAGCTCCCCGGCTTCAAATATTATGCTGCTCTGCGAGTGTAAGAGCTGGTGGTTGACAAGAGTATGCCAGAAATAAGTCTGTGGGTGGTAGCAGCTGTATACAGGCAAAGTGTTGGTGCACGCAGGGATTTCAGGCAACCCCCATGAATCCTTTACACATATGACTCACCCTGTAGGTTAGAAAATGCACACAAGTAGTAGACATATGGGGATAGCAATGTCAGTGAATCCATGCAGTTTTCAGTTCAAGCCGCACCTCTGACATGAAGTCATAAGATGCCTTAGGCAAGCCATTACCAACCTTGGCCATTACTTGCCTGATGGGGATATTGGCCTACAACACAGGGTTGTTGTGCAGATTCCTGATAGGAGAACTGCTCAGCTCACTAACAGCTTCATTTGGAAATATAGGTTACATGGATTAGTTCAGCATATGGGTGTCTAATTGCCACACAGGTCAGGCATAATATGTATGTTAGTGGTTCATCCACATTAGTAACCCATTAAATGTTGGTTGGTTAAGTTGCAAGATGGGCACACAGTAGTCAAACAGCTACTTTGCTAGTCATCACCTGCATAAAACATAAACCATCTGTGATAAGGGCCAATTTGCCTGCACAGATTAGAGCACAGCAGTTGCTTGCCATCACTGTCCACATTGGCTCCATGCCTATGATCAGTGAGGGCTGAGCTGGGTTCAGCTCTTAAGCCAATTTTTGAAAACTTTGGCTGCTGAGGGCTTGCAGCCCTTCCATATGAAAACAAGTTATATTGTTCATAAGATGGGGATACACGAGAGTGTTTTAAGGTGGCTAGAAGTCTTACTGAACTCAACAGGACTTGCCTCTGAGTCCTGCACTGTAAACACAATCACTTTTTAATTTGGGAAACTTCCCTTTTGGATCCTTGTTGGAGACAGACAATCTCACTTAGAACATCAGGATCTCTCAGTTCCCCTTGAGTTCTTTAAGAATTCAAGAGGACCTTGAACGTTATGTGAATTTATTAAGGAAGTGGGCGATCTAGGGCTGAAAACTGGAGGAAGGTTCATTCCTAAGCAGTTAGGCAATGGGAATACTATAGTGTGGTCATTCATTCCCAAACTGTGTGACCAGGCACACAACTGTGTGACCTGAAGAAACCAGTAGTTATAAGAAATAAACTAGACAGTGGCTCTGCACAATATCCATGGCTGAAGTGCCATGCATCTCTATCACAATCTAGTGCAAAATCCATCAAGAGTTCCTCTTCTGCAAGGTCTTCTGAAATGAGCAGAAAGGAAAGGAGGCGACTTAGGCAGCTGTGGGAAGGCAGGGACCTACAGTCCTTGCAACTGCCTCATCAGGGCAACACCTACTGGGAAAAGTTGTTGGGTTAAGAGCGGTGGACTTGTAAACTGGTGAATCGGCTTTGATTCCCCGCTCTTCCACATGCAGCTGCTGGGTGACCTTGGGCTAGTCACACTTCTTTGAAGTCTCTCAGCCCCACTCACCTCACAGAGTGTTTGTTGTGGGGGAGGAAGGGAAAGGAGAATGTTAGCTGCTTTGAGACTCTTTAGGGTAGTGATAAAGTGGGATATCAAATCCAAACTCCTCCTCTTCTTCTTCTACTACTACTACTAGGCCTGCACTGTTTCGGTTTCTTTGAATAAAAAGTTAACTTCACTGACACCATGTTTTTTACCGCTGACCTACACCTGACTCTGACTCCTGACACACAGATACAGCTGACGGTTTCCTGCTCCTATTGATGCCTTCCTGTATTAGGAACAGCTTGTGTTGGCTTTCACCTTCCATTTCTTCTTGCACTGCTTGTATTAAAAGAAAAGAAAAACGGCCCCAAAAGCAGCCCCAACACTTTCAGCAAAGGTAAAAGCAAACCTATGTAGGTAAATTACCGAGGAGAAGCCCTTTGTTTGAAAGGGCTGCCTGGCCCCAAGCTGGAAAAGGAACCCTAAAAATGGGAGCAAGGAGGGCCTTGAAGTTGCTGGTCAACAGTGAGCACCTGGGCAGCAGATTGAGCAGAGACGGATCCAGGTCACTTGGTCACAGTCTATTGTAAAAAGCATTTCTAAATTTTTGTACTCACACCCACCCACCTATTAGCTTATGCAAATTGCCCTCTTTCTGCGTGGTATACAAGTGGCCACGTTCTATGAAGAGCCATCATCACCCCATTATTATTATTTTAATCTGCTGCTTTACCAGAACCTAACGACACTTTGCTTAATGGATATAGCAAAGACTGGCCCCTGTCCAGATTCCCCCACCCCCATTCACTTTCATTGGGAACTTGCATGCTGACCATCCCCTGGAACTTTTACAACAGACATAAAATCCGATGGCAATAGAAGGAAGGCATTCAGCCTTTGCACTTCCAGCTCCAGCTGCTATCCCTTTGCATTTGCAAAAAGCCAAGTCCTCAACTCAAGGGCAGAACCCCTTAGTATGGCTTTTCAGGGCCAAAGGGAAAAAGCCTTATCTCATCTCAGAGCAGAGCATCACTTGGCAGCAGCATATCAAGAACATCCATGCTGTAGATGGACGAAGCCCCTGCTTGCCTTTGACAGCCTCTCTCTCTCTTTCCCTTGCCGGAAGTTGTTTGGTCAATGTCTGTGGATGAAAAAAGTGCACCAAACAAAAGGAAGATTTCCTCAAAGGCAGCATCCTTCTCACCAGCACAGATGTGTTCCATTAGCAATATATTGCTCTGTCAATTAGAGCGACCATCAAATAAGAGTGTTTGATATAAATATTGGAGGTGAGGCAGAAGTCAAATCACAGCTCTGCTTCGGGCAAGTCACAATATCTCCAAAAAATGCTTTGTCCCATTGCATAGCAAAAGGGGGGGGGATCTTTGAAGCAGGTCATTTCTGAAGAGCTCTGAGAAAGTTTCTGTTTTGTTCTAAGGCAGGGCTGGGGAACATTTTTCAGCCCGGGGACCACTTTTCCTCCCAGGCAACCTTTTGGTGGGTGTGGCCAAAAGCAAAAGTGCTCAGAGCAACAAATGTGAGCTTTCACACTCCTCTCTTGTCCATCTAGGCAAACAAGAAGCATGATCATGTTTTAGCCAGGCAAAAACACCCAAGCGGGGTGCTAAGCAGATGTGGTGAAAGGTGTGGCCAGGGGAGAGTTTGAAGAGCCAGAGAGAGTCCTGGAGGAGCACATTTGGCCCTCAGTTCCACAACCCTCTTCCAAAGAAAATCTGGTCTTTCTAGCCTTTATGGTTGCAGAGAATAGGCAATCTTCCATAAAAGGAGCTGAAGAAACCAGAAGGAGACTAGGTGGCCTTTACTCAGCTTCCACCTTCCTATCATTACCAGTTCCTGCCCCTATTGCCATTTCTTGCTCATGAGTCTTGATCTTTGTTTACTTGCCAGTACTTGACCCAGGGAACCAGCAAGAAGAGCACGACCCCATCCAGGTCAGCTTCTCCACAGCTCCCTCCAGCCAGCCACCTTCCATATGGAGCAGGTGGGGAGGAAGATGGGGGGAGAAACAAGCTGAGGAACAAGATGAGGTGTGACACGTGCAGTCTTCTGTGGCTTTGTCGCTTTAGAGGAAAAAACATTGGCTTTTATGATTTTCACAGCACAAGCAATAGCAATGGCAGTTTTTAAAAGCATAGGGGGGAAACCGCCCAACTAGTGACCCAGAATATTTTTAGCTTAGTCGCCGAACTGAAAAACAGGGGCATAAGAAAGTCTCAAATGATAACCAACTGGAATTCTGGTGCGAGAGCAAAACTTGCACAGAAACCAAGCACATCTCTGCATTGCTAAGCTACCCATTGTCTTTCAACAGCAGAATTAGGGGGGGGGAGAGATAGCATGTAATCTTAAGCATTCTAGCAATGTCACAGTGGCACACATTAGGCTTTATTTCGTTTACCAGTAAAAGCAAGCTTTCTTCCCGCTTTGGTCTTCTAAGCTCCCAGTGAGCTAGAGAGATAAAACGTTCATAGCAGGTATCAAGTGTGGCCTATATGACTCGGTGCCTGTTCTGCATAAGACCCAGGCAGCCTCATCAGTTGCTTGGGCACAAGGTCAGGCCTCAGAGAAGAGCTTGTTACCTGGTGTCAGCTCCAGGCTGCTCAGAGGCACTGGGTTTCTTTGCTGTCAAGTCAGGTGCAGAGTGACTGACAGGTGTGTGAGTGTGAGAGAGAAGCAGAGCAGAAGCACGGCAACCTGGATCTGGTTGTCAGGTAAATGCTGATGTCTCTCAGATGGACAGAGAGTCCCTCTTCTAACTTTATAGTTAGAAGCTACAGACCATAATGTAGCACACTGATTTGAGTCAGGATGTACAGCTTAGAAAGGCGGAAGAGGCCACCTTCCATAATAGGCATGTCATCCTTATTGTAGCAATGCTGTGAGGAGAAGAGATTCTCTCTGGGCATGGAGCCAGCGCCTCTCTTCGATCAATCCTTCCCCTAACAAATAGGTCAGTCAGCGTACCTGTCAAATATAGCTGTTCTAGGGCCTAATCTTGCAAAGACTCATTGCAGCCAGATTAAAGGGGCATTCAGACATGTGGAATAGTGTGTTTGTTTTCCTGATTATAATTGTTTTCATATTCCTTGCAACTCTACAATTCTATCATCCTGCCCTGTTTTCTAATGTTCCAGTCACACTGCAGTAACCTGTTGCATTATGGAACTGTGCCTTTTTGAGTAATGATACTGGCATGCCACAATAAATTTCATCCACACCAGTGGGCATGGTGTGACACAGTGAACATCATCGGACAATGATGCTACTCCCCCACCCTCTCTGCACATGTATGTTTCTGTTTCCCCATGATTCCCCCACAAAAAAACAGCAGGAAAGAACTGTATGCTGATATATCCAAATTTCATCACTTTATTCCCACAATTTTCTGGGTTAATTTTCTGGGCAAATTGGTGTGTTTTTTCTCTGAAATCAAATAGCAAAGAGTTGAACACTAAACATGTTCTGTGTTCCACTAGCTTTCAAGAAGTGACTTTTACATCATGTGGATGTTCAAATATAATGCAGAAAGTAATAGTTAAGGGGGCGCAAAAATTGTGAAAGAAAGATAGAGAGAGCCAGGTACTTCCATTGTTAAGGAAACGTCAGGGAAAGATTGAAGGATGAGGCTTACTTAGACTCTTAAAATGCTATTAGGCTCACCTGGTATTTTTCAGGGCCTAGCTTAACAAGAGGTGGTTAGCACAAGAGATTAATGAGGGACTGCTTAGGATCTGGCTTAATTCCCAAGCAGAGAAATGAATTGTTTGCTGCTGTTCACCCTTTAATGAGACTACCTTAAAGGTAAAGGTAAAGGGACCCCTGACCATCCAGTCATGGCCGACTCTGGGGTTGTGGCACTCATCTCGCTTTATTGGCCGAGGGAACCAGCATACAGCTTCCAGGTCATGTGGCCAGCATGACTAAGCCACTTCTGCTGAACCAGAGCAGCACACGGAAATGGCGTTTACCTTCCTGCCGGAGCGGTACCTATTTATCTACTTGCAGTTTGACGTGCTTTCAAACTGCTAGGTTGGCAGGAGCTGGGACCAAGCAACGGGAGCTCACCCCGTCGCAGGGATTCAAACCACTGACCTTCTGATCAGCAAGTCCTAGGCTCTGTGGTTTAACCCACAGTGCCACCTATGTTCCCATTTCTTGGTACTGCACCCTAAAGACTCCATTAGACTGTAAACAAAGCTCACTGAGGTTACATCCCAGAACATTATTTTATTTTTGTGTGTTGGTTAGACTTTCCCCTTGGTATTGCTCAGAGCGGGGATTCAAACCACCGACCTTCTGATCGGCAAGTCCTAGGCTCTGTGGTTTAACCCACAGTGTCACCCGCATCCCTTGAGACTACCTTACTGTTTGCTATACAGTAATGAGGGTGTCCTGCAGGCACCCTGTACTCGCCCTCTTAAGACACTGCCCTGCTGCACGATTGATGTTTTAGGAATGTTTCCGGCTGATTGATAGAACTTAGGTCAACTCTGGTCTAGGAAAAAACATTCAGTGATCCTGGGTGTCATAAAAAAGGCCTTGGGAACATCATTACATCATTATACAATGTGCTGGCTTGGGGCTGTTTGCACAACTTACAAAACTCAAGGTCTCGTGATGCATGCTGATGGCTACATAATATATGGTGTCCACATCATAATTCAAACTAAGATTTCCCAGAAGCTGAGTTAAAAGACACCTGGTAGGCTGAATAGGCAAGCCCCCTGCAGAAGACTCTCCAGGATCTAAAGTGGCAATTAGTCACAGAGTTAATCCTAAAATGCCACCGAAGAGGTTCAAACTTCCTTGAGTAACAAACATGCCACTGCCTGTGATTATTATCGTTGTGGTGCTGTAGTATTATTTTTCCTGCTGTTATTATCCACTGCTGTATAATTGTTGTTGTTGTTGTGCTTGTTTGTCAGTTAATAATGCACATTCCTTACTATGTTCATTCCCATAACAACCCTGGGGAGTGAGAAGTGGGGCCATTGTAGTTTCCGGTCAAAACAGGAGATGCCCCAAGCAGCAGTTGCTTCTAGAATCAGGGAGGCGCTGTGACTCATGCCTGCCTGGAACACTTGGTTTTCTCTCCCTTTGTGCCAAGGTCCTCCACATCCAAACCCAAAACTCTTACCAGACACCGGACTTTTTTGGACTGGGCAGCAGGCTTCCATTGTCCAAATGGAATTCCTGGCTTTTGTCGTCATCTCCTAGCACACGGAGCTGGAAAAATAAGTTCAAGTGTGTCAGGGGTGAAGAAACCTTTTTCAGCCTGAGGGCTTCATTCTCTCATTCTGGGCAGTCTTCCAGGGCCCACGTGCCAGAGCCAAAGGTGGGTAGAGCAATAAATGTAATTTTTAGCTTTTGTACAGTAGACTAGTTTCTACACACACACTTCTCTCTGACTACCAGCCAGACAAGCAAGAGGCATTGACAGAATTCAAGGCCACATTCCAGCCAGGCAGAAATACTGGCCTGGGAAGCATTTGAAAGGGCATATAGAGAGGCCTTGAGGGTCAAATTCAGCTACCAGGCCTGAGGTTCCCCATCCCTGATGTACACAGTGTGATTTAAAACCAGCAAGAAAATCAGCCAGCTGCCATTTCTGGCTATTTTCGTTGTTTGTGCTTCTTACAGTGAAGAATGGGGCATTTTCATCGTCGTTTTTCTGGTTGCTAAAATGATACTACAGTATCATCCATGGTGCTGAAAGGCATAATCTGATCCCTCTGTACAGTCTGACAGGTCATGCTCCATCCTGAAAGAATCCTTGTGACTACCAACATGGCAGACACACAAAGGCATTTCTGGTGTCTGCCCCTCCTCCCCCCCCCCAAAAAAAATCTGGCCCATAGAGCATAGATGAAAACTTTTCCCTTTTCTTGCGAGGAATCCTATTTGGAATAATGGAATTTCCCTTTTAAAAAAGGGAAAAGTTGACAGCTAGGCCATAGAGAGAGAGGCCAGAGCCTAAGCATCTTCCGGAAACTTTAAGACAGGGGTGGGGACAATACACACATAACAGAAACCCTCACTTCTCCCACCTGAGCAGAGCTTTTAAGCATGGATTGGGCCAGCAATAGCCACTCTCAGCTGCACTTTCAAACACATCCCTCATCAGATATGGCAACCTCCTGTCAGGGAAAGGAGCGTGTCAAAGGTGCAGTTTGGGCACCTGTCAGGCAACCCAATCCACACCTTTTGCTGTAAGACCATTTACACACACTGGTGTTTGGTGCCAGTGCTTAATGCCGGTTTAGGAAGGAAATTAAGAAGAGTTACTGCTGACTCTTTTTTCTGATGGGATTTCTGTGGTATTAAACCAGTTGAATGAGGAGAAATCTGCATGCAGAATCTTCGCTTGTCACACACATAGCTGATAAAGGCACCAGATCCTGCAGGGGGGGGGGGGACTTGACAATGTTTAATCTTGATCTGTTTCATTTTAATGTGACAATTTCATATGTTTTAAAATATATTGCTTACTGATTCATGCCTCTGGTACTAGGCAAGTTAAAGATGTAAATAAATTAACTAAGTATCCAGTGGCAGAGATTAACAATGAATCCCATGGAAATGATTACAGGATTATGTCATAAAAGTCAATGCACTGAAACAGTCCTCCCGCATCTTATCTGTGTGGGGATTTTTTTCTGCAAGGGGAAAAAAAGAAAAAAGAAATCCAAATTCTATTACCTTTGAAAATGTATTTCTTCTTAGATAATTAACTTTCTGCATCTTGATCTTTGCCGAGATTCAGAAGAAAAATGCCATTCAATTAGGAATTGTTACAAAAGAGCATTTTAGTTGAAAAGAAGCTATCTTCCATCATGACGTAGGAAAGAAGCTGCCTGTGTCAAATCAACCACCCGCAGAGGAAATCCATGGGGACCAGGCAGAATCACCATAGAACGTCAACTGCATTCTGGTTTGGGGAGAATAAGGCTGATACTTTGAAGATAAGCAAGTGGGGGTGAAGGAGGAAGGATTAAAAATACCCCAACGAAACCGAGTCGCCTTGCCAGGCAGATACAGTTTAAAGCAAGGCACATATAACTCTATGCTACACCTTATTTGCTACACCTGAATGTCTTTGATTGCAAGGAATGTGAGGGGGGAGTTGCACATACACACAGAAGGACAGTGTCTTTGCCCTACATACCTATATGTCTGCAGGTGATTCAACAATCCTATTCTAGCCTTGCCAGCTCTTGAAATACAAAGGATCAAGGAACAGCACAGGATGAAGCTGGGAACTCATACAGGTGGAGCCACAGGGTACTGTTGATGTTCGGTGTAGAGCATGGGCATAGCCAGGGGGTGCAAGGAGGAGAAGCTGCCCACCCAAAATCAATAAAAATATGTAGCTAACTGAGGTCCTGCTCCCCCTAACAAAAATCCTGGCTACACCCATGGTGTGGAGCTTTTGCCTATGAGATTTTACTTTCTTGGGCTCCATGATCACTGCAGATGGTGACAGCAGTCACGAAATTAAAGATGCCTGCTTCTTGGGAGAAAAGCAATGATAAACCTAGACAGCATCTTAAAAAGCAGAGACATCACCTTGCCAACAAAGGTCCGTATAGTTAAAGCCATGGTTTTCCCAATAGTGTTGTATGGAAGTGAGAGCTGGACCATAAAGAAAGCTGATCACCGAAGAACCGATGCTTTTGAATTATGGTGCTGGAGGAGACTCTTGAAAGTCCCATGGACTGCAAGAAGATCAAACGTATCCATTCTTAAGGAAATCAGCCCTGAGTGCTCACTGGAAGGACAGATCGTGAAGCTGAGGCTCCAATACTTTGGCCACCTCATAATAAGAGAAGACTCCCTGGAAAAGACCCTGATGTTGGGAAAGATGGGGGGGCACAAGGAGAAGGGGACAACCAAGGACGAGATGGTTGTATAGTGTTCTCAAAGCTACGAACATGAGTTTGACCAAACTGCGGGAGGCAGTGGAAGACAGGAGTGCCTGGAGTGCTCTGGTCCATGGGGTCATGAAGAGTCAGACATGATTAAACGACTAAACAACAACACCACAAGTCCCCTGTTACCAAGTGGTACCATCCGCAAATTATACCAGGCCCCCACATCTCACCCAGTGTTGTCTGTACTGACTGGCAGCAGCTCTCCAGGATTTGAGAAAGGGGTATTTCCCAGCTGTACCTTGAGATGCCTGGACCGCGTATCTGCTCTACCAACTAGCTGTGGCCTCTACAATTGTGTCACAAACAGCACAGAAAATAAAAGAATATGCAGAGCAGGTAGCTTAAGAGAATGAGCCAGGTCACACACTAACAGGTCAAGTCACACACATATTATGCTATAATGCATATGTGCATTTTGATCTGCAGTACATGGCCTAGGTAACCTTTCTGAGTTATAATAATGATATAGTCAAGGGTTTGAAGTTTCTAAAAATCATTTTACCCAATGGGGGGAACAGTGAATCCATGGTAGAATACGAAGAAAGGAGAAGAGCGCAGATTGTTCAAGAAAGTGAGCAAAGCAAAATGCCCAGAAGAAGGAGGAGGAGGAGAAGAAGAGGAGGAGGAGGAGCTTGGATTTGATATCCCGCTTTATCACTACCCTAAGGAGTCTCAAAGCGGCTAACATTCTCCTTTCCCTTCCTCCCCCACAACAAATACTCTGTGAGGTGAGTGGGGCTGAGAGACTTCAAAGAAGTGTGACTAGCCCAAGGTCACCCAGCAGCTGCATGTGGAGGAGCGGAGACGCGAACCCGGTTCCCCAGATTACGAAACTACTGCTCTTAACCTCTACACCACACTGGCATAGCCTCCAACATTTCTCCGGTGAAAATAGGGACGTCCCATTCCATAATGATAATTTTACTGTTTATACTCCACACTTCTTATTGGGTTGCCCCAGCCACTCTGGGCACCTTACAACATATAAAAAAAATAATAAAACATTAAACATTTTTTTTAAAAAAACTTCCCTATACAGGATTGCCTTCGGACAGCTTGGGGGTCGGATAACTCCAAACCCTCCAACATTTCTCCAATGAAAATAGGGATGTCCTAGGAAAAGCAGGACATTCTGGGATCAAATCAGAAACCAGGATGGCTTCTCAAAATCAGGGATGTTCCTGGAAAATAGGGACACTTGGAGGGTCTGCAGGGGCACAGTGCAGAAATTAAGCATGGAGAGATCAGTCAATCAAATACAAATACACGCCAGGTCAGTTACTTAAGCACTGGAGAAAACAATACAAATTCTCAAGCATAGGAAACTTGGTGAATTAAGATTATATGAAACACAAACATTTATCTCACTTTCTATCTCTGTTCCATCCCCCCCAGGAGTTGACATTTGGCTTACATTTATTGGCCAATATATATATTGGAAAATTCAGGAAAAAATAAAGAAAAAGGAAAAAGAATGCATAAATTAAAACCAAAAAAAGTATGCAAATGAACAGTGACAGCCTCTCCCCTTTTTGTCTATGGGAGAGAAACCCCACCATGAATATTGTGGTGGATTTTTATACCTGCCTTAGGGATTCTGGTCAAGACAGACTAGAGTTGACAGCAATTAAATATTTCCCTTTTCAAAGAGCCTTTGTACACCCCCTGCTCTCCGAACTTTGTGAATTATTCCGAGTAAAGCTGGCTTCAAAGCAGGATTTGAGACCGACATTGAATTAAGTTTGCTGTGTTTGGATTTGCTTTTGTGGAATCGTGCAAACGTTAGAAACTGCTTCACATGAATTTTTAAGAGACACAGCATGGGATGGCTTTACAGAAACAAACAAGGAATTCAGGTCTGAGAACCGCTAACCTGCCCGGTACCTGTTATTTGCTTCCCTCTGCAGCTAATAGCAGTCTCAGGACCACTAAAGTAATGGCACAAAGAAAAAGGGGTTAACCCCAGAAGCAGTGAACCTCTTTTAGCCTGAAAGCCACCGGTCCCTAGTGAACAACCTTTGGTGCATGATAATTGTGGGTGGGGCCAGAGGCAAAAGTGAGCAGAGTAAGTGTTGTGACTCCTACCATCAGAGGTTTCTGCCCACTCTTAAAGCTCTGTTCAAGGAAGGAAGAGGAAATACACAGATCAAAGACACATTCCGCCCAGACAGCATCGCTCCAGGAGGGCATGGTGCCAGACTGGTGATAGGTGTGGCCTAGGGAAGAGGACTGCTATAGGGAGAACCATGAGGACCAGATAGAAAGCCATGGAGGACCACATTTAGCTCCCAAGCCTGCTGCTTCCTATTCCTGCCCAGCCCCAGCACTGAATTTTCAATCCAAATCTGAAGAGAGGATGGGTGTTACTGCTTTTTAACTGGGAGGGGGGTAATCTTTCGAGACCTGACCACAGATCTCCCTTGTCCCGTTTAAGGCTCTTTCTGCAATGACAAAAAGCTGGAAGGGGAGGGTCTTTCCATTTGTATTTCACCCTTTCAAGTGTCCCTATTTTCAATGGACAGTCCCAGATTTACAGAAGCCGTCCCAGTTTCTGATTTGATCCTGGAATGTCCTGCTTTTCCTTAGGATGTCCCTACTTCCATCAGAGAAATATGGGAATGGAGTTATGCTACCCCCCCCCCCGAACCTTTAGAAGACATCTGAAGGCAGCCCTGTATAGGGAAGGTTTTTTGTGTTTTTATGTTTTATTATGTTTTTATATATGTTGGAAGCTGCCCAGAGTGGGTGGGACAACCCAGTCAAATGGGCAGAGTATAAATAATATAATGATGATGATGATTACCGGTAAATAGGACAGCCCTCTTTTCGTCAGACAAATGTTGGAGGGTATGCAAAGAACTTAGGGGTAATACAGGTGGTGTTGTCTGCAACATACTTGTAAAATATGGGCATCATACATTGTCGACCCTGTGCCAGTTAGGGTTCCCAGGTGCATGAACCCGTGGACCTTTAAGGATCTGTAGGACAGCCATAGTTTAGGTTCTTCCTGCAGGAAACACTAGTGCGAGACCTGTGTTTCCTGCTGCTGTCATCACTTGTGGGGCTAACTTACCTGAGTGTGAAGGCTAGGCATGGCATTGTAAAGGGAGGGAAGGCTAACCACCACCACCCTGTGCCTTTTCATCAGTCAGAAAGCCTTCTGATGTCACCAGCCTTTTATTGCCTGGACGAGAAGTATGACTTCAACATCACATGGGGAAAGCGACAGCAAGACCATCTGTTATTCTCCAGGTCCATGAAAGTAATGTAACTACTAAGCAATTATTCTGAGGCGTGGGTGGCGCTGTGGGTTAAACCACAGAGCTTAGGACTTGCCGATCAGAAGTTCAGCGGTTCGAATCCCCGCGATGGGGTGAGCTCCCATTGCTCGGTCCCTGCTCCTGCCAACCTATAAGTTTGAAAGCATGTCAAAGTGCAAGTAGATAAATAGGTACCGCTCCGGCAGGAAGGGAAACTGCATTTCTGTGCGCTGCTCTGGTTCGCCAGAAGCAGCTTAGTCATGCTGGCCACATGACCCGGAAGCTGTACACTGGCTCCCAGCCAATAAAGCGAGATGAACGCCGCAACCCCAGAGTCGTCCGTGACTGGACCTAATGGTCAGGGGTCCATTTACCTTTACCTTTAAGCAATTATTGGGATGGATAGATTTTGAGATAGATATTTCCCATCACCCAAGCAAATGCAGATTAAACGGGGGCGGCGGGGAGAGAGAGAGTTTGAGAAATGTTTTTTTCTTCCCTCTGGGATTTGTGTCTCACATCGCTGAAAGCAGGTAGAAGATGCCCCGCTTCCACAACCCCCCCCCCCAACTTGGCAATCAACAAGGCCTAGAAACCAGAGGAGGAAGTTGAATGGGGAAAGGAAGGATAGCCAGAGAAACCAAACATGACTGGAATTCGATGACTAAAAGGGCTCTTTGTTAAAGGAGAGTTAAAATAAAACCATGACTTCGTGTAAATGCTGCAAAGGTGGGCGGTGCAAATGTGAACTTGGGTTTCTGTTTAAGAACAAGTCTTACAGCATTTTTACTTCTAAACACACACGTACGCAGCGCTCAACATTTCCAGTTTGTTCCCAGGGATGTTGAGCTTCAAGGACTTCTTTTGATGTAACTTTAATTCTTTGGGGAATGCTTAGCTCCCTCACCCTCATGTTTCAGGCAACAATATTAATCATATCTTTGACCTCCACAGATTCAGTAACTAAAAAGAGTTGTTACTCAGGTTCACATGACACATGTGAGTTCAATCTAAATGGAGAAAAAATGTGGCCTGCTGCGTTTTAAGCTGTTGACGGCCACACACATACTATATCTTTAAAGAACACTTCCCCCATCAAAGAATCCTCAGCACTGAAGATTAAAGGTGCTGGGAATTGTAGCTCTGTAAGGGGCAAACTACAATTCACAGAATTCTTTTTTTATATTACTTTGAATGTGCTTCAAAGGTATAGTGCGTACACAGAGTATACACAGCCTCTGACCGCAGTCTTAACCCTACTTACCTGGGAAGTAAGCTGCTCCATTGAATTCAATAGGACTTATACATTATTAGGATTGCACTGTTATGTTACCATTTTCCAGCTGGTATCTTACAGAATGCACTACAGTGGTACCTCGGGTTACATACGCTTCAGGTTACACACTCTGTTAACCCAGAAATAGTGCTTCAGGTTAAGAACTTTGCTTCAGGGTGAGAACAGAAATTGTGCTCCGGCGGCGCGGCGGCAGCAGGAGGCCCCATTAGCTAAAGTGGTGCTTCAGGTTAAGAACAGTTTCAGGTTAAGAACGGACCTCCAGAACAAATTAAGTACTTAACCCGAGGTACCACTGTACTTGTGCAGAGCTAATATTGACAAAATATCAGAGAACAACGTGTAAAGTATTTAACAGAGATGGGACGGACAGATAGTTTTCTCTCAATGTCCTTTATTCCAAGTAGGGTAGGGTGTACTGGTCGGTTTCTATTTCTCTCAGTTTCTCATTTTTCCAATAGGGTTGGAAAAATCCACACAGATAAGTTGAGCTTTTCTGCCCAGACCCTGCTGCTGACTGCAGTATTCCAGATATGTCCAGGAAATTGCAGCTGTATGGCAACCCTAAATCTAACATTCGGTTTTCCACATTAGTTTGCATTTCTTAGTGGAAATGCCAAAATTAAATGGAATTTAATGAATCCCATCCAAGGGTACTGAGTCCCAAGATGTGTATTTTTAATGTTCAGGATAGTCAGATAAGCCAACCATCTCCTAAAAGCAGCACCCAGATTTCTACCTTGACAATGCCTGTCTCTATGCTTGTGGGTACAAAGCCAGCTAGTGAGTTACTTAAGACTCAGACTTGATTTGTCAGCGTGTGGAATATACGGATTTTATATATAAAAAACTGAATTATTTCCATTTCCTCTGGAGATTTCTAACAGATGCACACAAACATCTAGGTCTGTCATTTCTAAGGTATGGGTCGATAATTCAGGCATATCAAAAGCAATAGAAGCATTTTCATTAAATATGTATAAAAACCAGCCTAGAAATACTGATATCCCTTAAATTCGTTAGAATGCCAAACATTTAACTCTGGAAAAAACCAATTCAAATTTTAAAATGTGCTGCTTAGAATGATATTAAAATAGGATTTTCATTCCATTCCCTCCCCACCACCCACAAAATGCATAAACTCTAAACATTCTATTTTGCTTAACTATTTTCAAAGGTCAGCAGGAGCCCAATTTTGTAAAAGATTAAGATAAATATTCCAATTCAGTGTTATAAATATGGAGCAGCTTTGACTGGCTCTCGGATTATTTCCAGCAGATGCAATATTCAGGACTCGGGCTACAATGCTAAACACACTTTTTCCTGAGTGTAAATCCCATTGATCCCAGTAGCATTTACTTCTGAGAAGATGTGTAAAGTATTGACTGCATAGCTGCAACCTGAATTTCACTCCCTCTAAATCCTATTTGCTGATTTGTGACTTTGCACTCAAATTACATTAAACGTACAGTACTAGTGCTGTTCTAAAGATACATACCTTCTAGGCACACCGAAACAAACAGGACATTCCTTTTGCGGCACAAGATCTCAACAGCCATTTTGGATGCTGTGTTCTTACGAGCTCTTGCCCTGTGCTCTTGCCCCAGGAAAAAAGCTGGAAAAGTGAGAGCGAGGCACAGGTCACATGACTCACGTCCCAGTTTTGTGTAGGAAAAAGTTGGAATGTACGAATCTAGTAATCTTGATCATTCTATTGACCATGCTGTTCCCAACCAAAGTTGCCAGTTTCCCCTGAAGATTCAGGGGCCCCTTGTCTTCTTTCTGAAGGTGTGGCCAGTGTCCTGTCCAAAGAACAGAGCCAGGATATCAACAGGTTCCATGTCTACTTGTGAACCCTTAAAATCACGTCCTGGAATATTAAAATGTAAACAAAGCACATGGACCTAGGTAGCAGACAGCAGAAGTTACATCACAAAATTGACTTAGATCAGGGCTGACAGATGTTAAACCATCTTGAACTCTTTGAAAATTGGCCCAGGCTCCATTTAATTCTCACCTGAGCGCACACACACTGAATTTCTGCTTGGTAGTGAATAAAGTTACTCTTTGTGTCCCGTTGACAGTACTCTTACAATGGGTGTGCCAGCCTGTGGCAATTCAGTTTCAGTCGAAGATGTTCCAGCTGCTTCTTGATTGCCCTCCAGCTGAATGGGATTTCCCACTTCACTATGCAGGTGAGCAGAGAATGTCATCTCTGAAAGCACCCATCTCTAAAAGGATTAACCTCTGTGCCTTTGTTCAGGCCAGCAAATGGGGGGGAGGGAACTGTGTGGATTAGTTAATGTCTGGAATAGCCACATTAGCATTACATTCTGAATTACTTGTATGTGCAAATGGAATGTTAAGACTCTCTATATTTGGTGCATTCTTAAGAGAGTTGTTGGCCCAAAGGCAAGTAGTACAGCTTGCTGCAACCTGCTAATAATTCAGTCACATCTTTGAGCGAGGAAGAATCTCCTGAAATTAAAAGTGATGCCTGCAAAGGTCTCCTTTATCTTAAAGCTTCCTGCCGGAGTTAAATTATACATAACAAAGCAAGTTTAGCTGGTAATTGTATTAAAAGATGGAGGTGGGGCAGGTATGAATGGCAGTGAGACAGGTGAGGGCTGCTTTCCCTGGGAGCTCTTATCAACCTGAGGAACAGCCATAGACATGCTTCATTGATTTTCAACATGAAAGGTCAGCTGCTAGCTCAGTTACCCTTCTGCTGTGGTAACTTATGCACTATGTTTGCGGCGGTTTCAGTGATGAATATGCATGGGAGCCAGCTGTTCAGCTCCACAGAGCTTGTATTTCCCAGCTTAGTTCTGCTCACCCCTTCAGAAGGAAAAATCTAGGATCTTTGTAGGAAGCAAAGTGCTACAGTGCACAGATAAAAACAATCAAATGCAGGGGATACCCAGCTAAAGCCCTCCTCTCTCAACTGTTTCAACCTCCCCAATGATGGCTAAGCATGCCATCCCCATTAGTACTCCAAAGGACAATGGATTTACCTTCATTGTACATCAAAAGCTCACAGAAGAAGAAGAAGAAGAGTTTGGATTTGATATCCCGCCTTTCACTCCCCTTCAGGAGTCTCAAAGCGGCTAACAATCTCCTTTCCCTTCCTCCCCCACAACAAACACTCTGTGAGGTGAGTGGGGCTGAGAGACTTCAGAGAAGTGTGACTGGCCCAAGGTCACCCAGCAGCTGCATGTGGAGGAGCGGAGACTCGAACCCGGTTCCCCAGATTACAAGACTACTGCTCTTAACCACTACACCACACTGGCTCACACAGCTATACATCCTGGTTGCTCCCTCTCCTGCTGGTCCCCTGCCTGCTGTCCTCACCAGACTACACCATGGGGACAACTAAACTAAGCAATGCAATCTGCCTAGCAGGGGCCATGCTATGTCCTGGGAATATGCTGGAAGGATGGTATAAAAATACTCTTTAACAAGTCAAAACCAAGCTTGCCAGGCAGAGTCTACTCTAGTTCTATGAATGACGTGAATCAGATCAATAGGAGAAGGGATAGATAAAGACATGAGTTGAGGTTCTCCAGGTGAGTCCTGCCCAGAGGAAACAAAAGCTCACCTAAAATAGAAAACGTTTCACTGGCCAGCAGTGAATGGAACAAAAAGTGCTCACATTGTACCAAGAGGAATGGGTGGCTGGTGGAAGATCAAGGTATTCAGGTCAAGGCATTCAGAAAGGGAAAATAGATCCAGGAGGAGTTAGGGACGTGAAGAGGCAATTTGGATCTTGAAACTTTGCAACCTGCCTTGGGAATGTTTAACGGATGGAGTATATTTATTATATGCCTATAATAAATCAATTACATAGCAAATAATGTATCCCTTTGGAATCATTTGCACAACAGTAGGGAAACCCATCTCACACTTAAGAGAATCGGTTTTCATAGGTCTCTATAGATATGAATATGCCATGGAAATACTGGATACAGACATGCATACAAATCTAAGTTTAATACCAAATCCTAGAGACTCTGAACTCCCAACGAACTCTCAGCCTCTGTTCCTTATCTGTTAAACAGGACTGATAATAGTAATGACCGACCAGTTGTGTGCATGATGGCAGAGAGTGTAAATAACTGTTCAGACCAGAAATGGAAGGATTCCTAATGATAAAAACCTAATCCAGAGAAGGCCTGAAGAGGCAAAGTGGCAGTCTGGCTTATAACACACACAAAAATTTCTCCCAGCCATCTCCCACAGCAGAATTGATTTTACAAAGCAGCTGTTATAAAATAAATTTAATATGTAAAAATCCCAACCTGAACTTTTCCCAGGCGGTGTAGAAAAGTATTTGGGTGCCCTCTAGCGGATACTTTGGCAGGTACAATGAATAACAGTACCCCTGTACACCTTTCATTGTTACAGGGTGCAGTTACACAACTTGATTTACAAAAAAATGCCTTTTCCCACTCAAGATTATGATGACTGAAGAGGCAGCAAAGAGAACTGAGTTGCAGTGGGAGGAATCTGTGCTTCTTGTTAGGTCATGTGATCAAATTGCCCAAATCCTTCTTTCCTGCCCCACCTTCAATCACACACATTTTCCTGCTGAGCGGTTGGTAGGAAAAGCTTGGGGTCTTTTAGGATAATGGAAGCTTTTAGCCACCAGCTTCAATAAAACCACAATTTTGCCTCAGATTGGAGCTCAAGGAAACCTTGAGCTAGCGAGGAAGAACATTGACTGGAAATCATTTTACGCGTGTCAGGTCTGCAAGTCAAGAAGCACAAGTCAATCCCATTTGCTCCAGAGATGATGCTGTGATGTGAGGCATGTGGAGGAAGGTGGATTAGGAAAAGGAAGGCAGAGGTTCTGAGATAAGGAACAAGCATAGCACAAAAAATAAGGACACCGGGGCTGATTCACCAAAGCAGCAAGCTTGTGAGAACAGCCTCCACTGAAATTTTGTTGAAAGTGATGTGAGATTGCATGATGTGCTTGCATCCATGTGCTTGATGGAGAACCCGTTTTGTACATGGAAACCATTTGATGCTATGGCCCCAAAGTTATGAACACAGGTGGGTAAACTCACTCTCTCACCTTCAGGCAATACTGCGAATCAGTTAGTGCAGATGCTATTTGTGAGGAAATCCAGCTTAAAATAGTTGCACCTGAAGCATAAGAACCAAAATCACCAACATACAGATGCCTGGAACTTGTTTTTTAAAATGCGACGCAGAAATGAAAGTTATACGAAGTAGACTGCTTTGTGTGTTGACCCTAACTGTGGGTGAATGCAAAGGCCGTATTCCCAAATCTTGCTGGATTTCAGAAATGCCCCACCCAACTGCAGCCTACTCTGCACTACATTCTGCTGGCTAGAAAACACTTTGACAAGTGGAAAATTGTGGGATGTAAAACACAGGAGCAGTCAATGACAACATTCCTAGAGTGTACATGTTAGAACATGGGGAGGGATGTCTGTCCAGCAAGCAGGTAAACTTCCTGGGGACGGACTTCCTCCGCATGTGACCAGAGGTGGGTGTGGCCTCACCTGTGCAGGTAATGATAAAAGCACAGGGCAGGCAGCCATATCTCTCTCTTGCCTCTCTCTGCCATTTTTCTTCGATGAAGCAACATCTAAGGATGCTCTCTTGGCTCCCAGCCAAGAGAGGAGATAAGGCCTATCTTGCTATAAGATAGTGTCTAAATGTATGTAACCTTTTTAAGCTGTGCCTTCTGGGATCATATTGTGAACAGAACGTGAGTAAACTCTTTTATACTTTTATAAAGACTGTGTAGTGTCTTGTATTTTAAGAGGGATTAAAGGGGAAATTACCAGAGTAATTATTATAGAGGTTCTAGCGAACCTGTGCACACGTTACCGTTGCAAACTAAAAAGGGAATGTTTATAAACTCTGCTGATATTTTGGGAACTTGTTAGCACAAGTTGGATAAGGATATAATTAGTCAATATATCCTCTCCTGCACCCCAGAACATTCCCATAAAATTGCATGCCAGGGTGATGACAAAGCAAGCCCCCTTTCCCCCAACAATTAGTTTTCTACATGCAGGGGAAAGCATTCAAATTTCCACATTGCAGCCTTAAGTGATGCGGCCCAGATTTGTTACTGGGGCATAAGGAAATCTCTTCATTATCTGTCTCCAACTGGGTCAAAGTTGCTGACCTGCTGTTAAAAACCAAATGGCAAAACAGTCCCCACTGTGGTTAATGTGCTTGCTGCTGTACAGGAAGGCATGTCGGAACTATTCAGAAGCACGCTGCAATGAGATGGATGCGCATTCATAATTGGGGAAATGGGCAGCAAGCAGGGATTATTCCATGATCACCATATATGTTAAAAGGAGCAGCCTCACAGCAGGCCTGAAACAGAGTAAGACTTTTCCAGGAATTTTGTTGGATTAATCTTACCGTTGAGAGACAAATCCACTGAACTGACAAAGCTGGAGTTTGTGAAATGGGTTCAGCTGCTTTTACAGGCTCTGACTTTATTCCACAGGAGGGAAAAGATACTGTAGATCAGGGATGGGGGGAATTTTAGCCTGAGGTACCTCCCCTCTGGGGAGCACATGACGGTGGTAGCAAGGGGGAGCGGCAAAAGCAAGCAGAGCAACTAATGCAAACTTTGCCTTTGTACACCAGACTAGTTTCTGCACACACTCACCTCCCCCACCCTTGAGTCCAGGAACATTGCAGGCAGGCAAACATGCCCAAGGGGAATGCAAGGCAGGGTTAGTGAGGGGTATGGCCCAATGAAAGAGTGTTTTGCTAGGCAGGGGATGTGGCCTGGGCAGAGTCCTGAGAGTCAGGACCAATTTGGACCCCAGGCCTAAGGCTCCTCACCTTTGCTATAAAAGGGTAAAGGGACCCCTGACCAGTAGGTTGAGTCGTGACCGACTCTGGGGTTGTGGTGTTCATCTTGCTTTACTGGCCAAGGGAGCCAGCGTACAGCTTCCGGGTCATGTGGCCAGCATGACTAAGCTGCTTCTGGCGCACGGAGCAGCGCACGGAAATGCCATTTACCTTCCTGCAAGACTGATATCTATTTATCTACTTGCACTTTGATGTGCTTTCAAACTGCTAGGTTGGCAGGAGCAGGGACCAAGCAACGGGAGCTCACCCCGCCACAGGGATTCAAGCCGCCGACCTTCTGATCGGCAAGTCCTAGGCTCTGTGGTTTAACCCACAGCACCACCAGCGTCCCTATAGGACCTTTGCTATAAAGGTAAAAAGGTAAAGGTACCCCTGCCCGTACGGGCCAGTCTTGGCAGACTCTGGGGTTGTGCGCCCATCTCACTTAAGAGGCCAGGGGCCAGCGCTGTCCGGAGACACTTCCGGGTCACATGGCCAGTGTGACATCGCTGCTCTGGCGAGCCAGAGCCACACACGGAAACGCCGTTTACCTTCCCGCTGGTAAGCGGTCCCTATTTATCTACTTGCACCCGGAGCTGCTTTCGAACTGCTAGGTTGGCAGGCGCTGGGACCGAGCAGCGGGAGCGCACCCCGCCGCAGGGATTCGAACCGCCGACCTTTCGATCAGCAAGTCCTAGGCGCTGAGGCTTTATCCACATCCATTAGGGCATCTGCTGTCTCTTATGAGAGGATACCTGACATGAGTAGGAATAATTCCCAATACCCCTCATGTTCTAAAATAATCACATGCCGTCATTTGGCGCCATGCCCCAGCATTTGTCTTGCATGGTCTCCTTGTATTCACCCCCCCCCTCCCGCCCGGAGGGGTGGATTAGCAGTAATACAAGCACACTCTGCAATTTTATTCCTCATTCAGGTCTGTGCCAGAAGCTAGATTGTTCACGGAGCTAATCTCCCAGTACAGTGAGCAGGAGTGACAACCATTGTAAAGCAGTTCCAATACTGCAGGGACAACAGAACCAAAACGCTGGTAGAACAGGCGAGATGTTGATTCTGTACTTCTTCAGAGAAAAGGGTTTCTCAGGTCCTGAGAAGCCAGCTTCTCAGTTTTTTCATGCCTATAGCTGGAGCTTAGCTTACAGGTCACAGGAAAGTAACTTGCCGCCGATTCCTATCACACCAGGATTGTTGGTCATTTCACGACTCCATAGGAGGTAGGAAAAAATGCTCAGAAAGAGTTGTTTGGTGGAAAACAGGGGTGGGAACCCTGCAACCCCCCCCCCCACCACCACCCCCAACTACTAGGACTGGCAAGAGCTTGACTCCAACATTTGGAAGGTCACAGGTTCCTCATTGCTGGTCTAAAGTGAACACCTAATGGCTTTTAGGATACCTTAAGTGATGCATGCACAATATGTCACAATAATAAGTCCCATTCAGAACGGCAAGTAAAGACTTCCAGGATCACATGCAGCTTGGCATATTCAAGGAGACAGAGGCTGCAAGTCAAACTAATTCGGGAGTAAGTCCCATTGAACACAATGGGGCTTCCTGCTGAGCAGACACAAAAACGACTGCACTATTAGGTGCCAAACCAGATGCATCTCAAGCACTCTGAGCAACAGCAGGGTGTGTTGTTCCAGTCCCCTTTCCTATCCAGTTGGGTTTCTGAATTCAAACATATGGAAAATTAAGTGGGATAGTTTTACGAAGATAATATTAGGAAAAGCTTCCTAATCATAATTGTTCTGGATTATAAACAAACTCAGTAGTAACTGGTAAATGAAATAAGTTTCTGAAGGACTTAGCCCTCTCCGCAAAATCTCAAGAGGAGACAAGTATCTTAACGAAGGGGAAGGACTGTAGCTTAGTGGTAGACAGGGGCACATCTACTATGAACTAATGAAGCTTCAGCTTCAGGGCCCCTTAATTCTGGAGGGGCCTCAGAAGAAACTTTAGTCCACACTGCTTAAAAGTTTGGGGTTTAGTAGACCCAGTTTGAGTCACACAACTGAAAGTGATTATTTTTGTTGTTGTATATATTTCAACAATCCCAAAGTTTGAGAGTCAGTAGCACAGATGTTATAAAGGGGTTGTGATTTGCCCAAGCTTCAGGGCCCCAAAAATGGAGGTCCGCCAGTGGTGTTGGAGCACATGCAGAAGCTTACAAGCAAGGCCAGGAAGAACTCCTATCTGCAACCTGGAGAGCTGCTGCTTGTCCATATAGACACTCCTGAGCTGGAGGGACCGATCTTCTGTCTCCACATAAGGCAGATTCCTACACTCTGATCTTGCCAGGGACTGCTGGGGTTAGCATCTCAATGCATCACTGCATCCTTGAACACAATAGCTTTCGAGAGCCTTTCCAAATGTGGAATTGCTCCTATGATTCTAAGCTTTTTGTCTTTTTAGCAGAGGCGAATTAAAGATGCACACAGAGCGGTAGAGTTGCACAACACAGAATACATTGTGAAGGAGGGGGACATGACACAGTTTTCTGAACTGAAATTTCAAACAGAATACATCACAAACATAAATACGAATGTGCCAGGCCTGGGGTTCACAGCACCATGTGACTAAGCACCGACTGAAACCAATGCAGACAATAGGCACTTGGATCTATCGACAATAATACTACGGGAAGGTCTGACTATTTCAAACAAAATGAACTATTATCTCCCTTAGGAGCAGCAAGGGCTTCTAAGCTTTGAAAAGCACATCAACTTAAAAAAGATCAGTTCAGAACTGGAATCTTTGTCTAGCAGCAGCTGCTGTTAGGCGTTAGTGGACATGGGGGTACTTCCAGCGAAGGATGGCACCATCAGCGCTCACGCTCACAATGTATTTGTTGTTAGGGCAGATCTTCAGGCGGGTGATGCTGCCACTGTGGCCAACCCCAACAAACATCACTTCACCCTCGTTGTAATCCCACACTTTCACCAGGTGGTCATCACCTCCTGAAGGGGAGAGAAGGAAGGAAGGTTAGACTTTGTGAAAGACTGCCAGCAATCCACTGAAGGAATAAGCAAAGAAAAGGGGCAGCTGCAACAAAATGCATGCCGTTTAGAGAGCTCCTGCTCAAGGTTCCAGGCAGTCTGCCCATGGAAATGTATTTCAGGAGTCTCTAATCCATCAGCACCAACGTGTCCTCAGCAACACAAAACCCTTCATGCTTACCAAGGCTCTCCCAATTTTTATTTTTATTTTAAAAGGGTTGGGGGTATTTTGTTGCTTTCCTTGTTCATGTTTTTGTTTTGGGAGGACATGGATGTTTTACGTGGGTTTTGGGGGGAGGAGGTGATTCTGAGCATTGTGTCTTTCGTCTGCGTGATCATTTATTTTGTGGTGCAGGCTCAGGTTCTTAGCTTTCCCAACACTCTCCCGGGCCCCAAAAGGTCGGAGAACCATCTACACCATCATTAAGTCATCTGCACCACTTTGTCCCCTCTAACAGTCAGCACTCTGAGCCAGTTAAGTCTACTCAGCCCTCAGTGAGTTGCTTTGGGTTTCCTCTCTCCTGGGGATATTTTCCAAAGAGTTATTGTAGCTATGCAAACCTTTGACTTCCCCCAAGGCTGCTGATACCTTTGTTTTGTGGGTGGGTGGTGCCATTTTGGAAACATAAGGATCCATACTCACAGAAAGAGTATATATAGAATGAATTTTGGGGCTAAAATAGGCTGGAAAATGGTAGTCAGAAGTGTAAGTTGTGCAACATGAATGGAGGAAGGGAGCCACGAGTATGCTACATGAATGAAGACTATGGGGAGCAACTCCCTAATCCAACAATGGATTTCAACAGGGACCTCAGAGCGCAGTCATTCACGATAATGATTATCATTGAAGCCTATACAAGTCTACTCAAAATTAAGCACCATTGAGTTCAACTGAGCTTATTCCCAGGTAAATGAGTATAGGATTGCAGCCTTTCAGAAGTCGCCCACCACCACATTTTTCAAAGTCAAATCTCATTTTCTTTCTGGCCTTTACAGAGTATATCTGATTTCTTTAGTTTCAGTTCTCAATAGCACAAGATCTTGTCAGGAATGAATGAGAAAAGGAGCAAGTATCTCTGCAGAAGGTTCATTTTTAAAAATTCAACTTACCAGTGACAAAGACGGTTCCATCTGATGTAATATCCATCCCATTGATAGAACCAGACAGGGAGCCCTCCAGGTCCCTGATTGGGGACCCATCAAACACCTCCCAGTAACCAATCTAGAAACCAGAAGAAAACCTGTGTGAGAGAGCCTTCCTCTGTGCAGCAACAAGTAACCTATTTCATACATTTACTCCAAGAGATGTCTGAGACATGCAGCTGGGTATTTAGGCAGTAGCCCGTCTTGCTGGGCTCATGTCTCAGTGTTTCCTTTACTCACCTTCCGGTCTGTGCCACTTGTAATAAGCTGGTGCTCATCAGGATGGTAACACACACATTTGAACAAGGTGTTGGCCAAGATCATCTGACGCCTCATGAAGCGACTGGGGGTGGGGAAAAAACACCCAGTGTTTCTGAAGTTACGTATTGTTAGGTTTAAGCAGAGCCCTCCACCAATAACTCTTACTTTTCAGACCCTGATCTACTGATCTGTGATTTATTAAATAGCCTAGTCCCCTTCAGCTGCAGAGGCATGCACTGAAGTCCCTGGAGTCCACCCTGCTTTTTTTCCTTTTTTGTCTCTTCGAGATAACCCTCTTAGTTGAAAGAAGAAATTAGCACAATACTGTGGCTGAAGACAGCCACGATTCCAAGCAAGAATGGCCTTACACAAGATCCCAGATAATGCATGTTCCGTCGATACTGGCCGTGACACACTCCTGGTTATTTTTCTTGATCTTGATGCATGAAATAGAAGAGATGTGCTCTTTCATGACCTCTTCCAGTTTGCGCGTCTCCTTGCCAACCTCCCATACTCTCACCTGTAACCCAAACGCAGAATCTTCAGAAAATGCATTTATATAGTGTCTTTCTCTAAGTGCTTTATCTTGGCAATCTATAAATATCCCGTATATTTTGGGGCCAGTATCATTATCCCCTGTTGTAATGTGGACTATAGTTGAGGAATTGGTCTGCTTAAGGCTACTTGGGAAAAAGCATTCATGGTTGAAATGAAATTTCAACGTGGGGCTTGAGCTTTATAGGCTCTTGGGTCTGCTCTGCCACAGGATATATACACCACATAGTTATTCAGCATGCAATGGCGCACAACTGGCCATGTGTCTCATTAAAAAGAAATGTGTTGTAGGTAGGAATCAATCAGTACAAAAGTTGGTAAAATCTGCAAAGGAGATCCAAGGACTTTTGAGGGCTCATTACCTGGCCTTCGCCTCCACCACTGATGATTCTTTTGCCGTCACTTGTGGTAGCCACAGCCGTCACACCCATGCTATGAGCATGTTCGATCACGTACATTAGCCGCCCAGTTTCTGGGGTGAAGGCACGGATCTTCCCATCATTCCATGCTACAATAATATAGAAATATTTTTGCTAAGTCTCTTCTACTTTTCCTTCCTTCACCTGGTGTTTTGCTACTTTCACATTCATTATGGCTGGAAGCAGCAAGAAAACGCACAGTTCTACTACAGAGCTCGCCAATGCCCAGATCACATGGCTTTGATGACCTGCTCTCGCCAAGGAAAATGCTTAGGAAAAGATATGGCACTCACAGCATCACTCTTCAGCGGGTGATTTCTATGTAAGAAGCCGCAGCCACAGAATTTAGGTCTGTGGGGATTCAACAAAACTACTCTCTCTCCGTTCCATGATTCCAAATTATGCAGTGGACAATTGTAGCTCAATTACCCATAATGCAACAGCAGTTGTTCTACAAAGACCTTAGAAAGCGCTGGGCAGACTCTAATTAGACAGAAGGGTCATTAGGCTAATGACAGAAGGACAATTTACAACAGAGGGCAACTGCTGTGGATACAATTCTACAATAAACTGGAACATGCAAAATGTATTTACCTGAAATGATGCTCTTGCCATCCCTCATAAAATCTATGGCATGGCAGGTCATGTTGGGGACTGTTATTCGTAGCAGCTCCCTGTTTTCAGGTGTATACCACACACGGATATCATTCTTGGAGCAGGTGGCAAACAAGTCAGATGTACCACTATGGGAGGCAGAGAAGCTGGCTTAGGAAGATTCAAACAGAATTGCTGCTAACTCTCAATAACCGCAGTATTAAAATGCCAGAGCTGAGCCACTGGGCCATATTCCCCTGAAGGCCTTTCTCATTCAGAACACCCAACATAGTCTTTTGAGAAGAAACTTGACGTGTCTAAGTCCAGCTCAAAAGTGAATGTTATAATCACATTATAGCAAATCCACACAGTGATAATTAAATGACCATAATGGAGAATAAGATCTAACCACTTTCAAACTGGCTCTCAAGGTAATTCAGAAATGGATGAGAGCTTGAATGTCACAGATCTGGTGATTTGCCCAGTGAGGGAAGATAATAGATATGAAGCATGTAGAATACCATGAATCAATGGGTGAGCTTATTACTTGCCACTTTGACTGGTGCTACTGGTGTATTACTAGTTCCGGGCAATTCTGATGGAAACCAGAGCAGCAGATCTAGGGAGCAAGTGTGAGTAGAAAAAGGTAAGGGACTTGTTACATTTTCCCCTCCACATGTTCAAAACCTCCAGGTTGACTGCTCAAAGTTGTTGCTGGATCTGGGGTAGGGCAAACCCTTTCCTTAATGCTGGACTTGGACTGAAAGCCCTTACAGCAGGGATGAGGAACCTGTTGCCCTCCCAATGTTGTTGAGCTCCACTTCCCAACAACCACAGCCAGCATGGCCAATGGTCAGGGATGATGGGAGTTGCAGTGCAGCAACATTTGTAGGCCCACGAATTCCCCAACAGAGAGACATGTGCTAAGAATGTGCTAAGCATGTGCTAATTATGTTAAAGCCCCAGCTTTGAGGACATTGCATTTCAGTGCCCTTCATGGCTATCACACCTTAGCTTCCAGTCATGTTTCGTTACTCCCATGAGCTCTTTACTTCCATTCCACTTAGAAGAAATAATCATAATCATAATCATAATATTTATAGCCCACCCATCTGGCTGGGTTTCCCCAGCCACTCTGGATGCCTTCCAGCAGAATAATAATGATCTAGTGGTATATAAATGCCTTAAACAAATAAATAACCCCTCATAATCTTTGCTTAAAATAACATTATTCTGTCAATCTCATACTAGAGTCAAGCAGTCCATCCTCTGTACACAGAACAGTAGAATACTACAATCACTTTGAAGTATTTCAGAATAAGTCAAGACAGAAAAGAACAGTTCACAGGTTGCACTGTATCCTGCTCAGAAAGAGAAAAGAGATGAGTAATTCAAGTGAAAGCAAACAATAGCCATTCCATCAAGCTCATCTGAACAGCTCTCACACAGGAGGCATGAATCACACGCAAGCGTCAGATTACTGTAAACCTCACAGGGCTGTCTCATTAAACAGAAGATATGTCTGTTGGCACTCCGGTGACAAGGGCGACCTGCAATTGTTCCCAGCACTCGTCTTGATGTAACTTAGCAAAATGTTTGACACTGCATGAAAGGTAGGGCAAGGGAGACAGCTGTGGCCTACAAAACCCACCGTGTCCTTCTGCCCCATACTGCCAGGCTCCATTTGCAGGAGACAGCAACTGAACCATCATTTCGAAGAAATGTCACGGTCTCAGTACTGACAGCAAATGGGAATTCACCTGCCTATTCATGAGGGGAATTCAAACAGATGATGAGCTAGGACAGACAGCACAGCATATGGCACACCCAGAATCTAACCAAGCAAAACACCTTGTGAAACACAACATTGCCACTGCAGTGCTAGCCATGGATTAATTTACATTCAGCGCTTTAGAGGTGGAAAAGAGGGCAGTGAGACTTGCAACAATAAATAAAATGCCATTCAACTGGCTGCAATGCATCCCTGTTTCTTTGTTGTAAGCTGCTTTCAGCATGAAATTTGGGTGGGAAAATGGCATACAAATAAAATGAATGGCTGAATGTCCCAGCTACTTGGGATCAGATTTCTCCCAGTGTGGCTCCCACATTTCCATGAACAGATTGGCCACATGGGGGGGGGGGGCAATTGAAGTGGGTCTTTCTCATGGGATCAGTGTGATTCTGCACACCTGACTGAATCAATTACATACAACCCCAATTATAAGGGAACTTTTCATGGAAAAATAGCTTCCATGAAGCTGGGGCTGCATGTAAAGGACACCTTAGAAATGAAATGGAATCTTCTCACAGAAATGCTCCAAAGGCCTTGCAGACCCAGAAAGAACATGAAGAAGACTGTGCATATAAATCTGCGTATAAATCTACTTGCAGTGCAGAATTTGGCAGGTGTCTAGTCATCACTGAAAGGTAAGAGAATGTGAGGGCCATATTTGCTGAAACATCAATGAGCAAAGCAATTTTTTTTGGAGAGCAGCACTAGCTAGAGTGTAAACCCCCCCCCCCCCGCCAAGCTCCTATTATGTGAGTATCCAGCTGTTTCTTTCCATTCATCCTTGCCCAAAGTATTCTATTCTCTAAATTCTCTTCTTTTCCCCAGAATGTGCCAAACCCAGAGCACTGGGATTGAATAGACCTTGGGCTTATTAGAAAGAACCACCAACTTGAGGGTTGCTTCCAACATTATTTCTTTGCTGGGTGTGCTCACATCTTTTCTGGGGAACCTTATGTGTGCATTATGTTTTGCCATGCATCTTAACACATTGGTTTGCATCCCAATGTCTTTGAAAATAACATAAGCAGAAATGCTTTGAAACGACTCTGTGCAGTGTCAACATAGGGTGTCTTATCCAAAGCTCCAAGACAGAGAAAGAAGAGAGAAAGCTTACAAAGAATCAGATAGTAAAACCACAACCTGGTGCACACCAGATGTTTAAGACTACAACCTTCCAACCCCATTCCGTTACTTTCTTGTCTGTCCTGCTTCCTGGAATTTCCTGCAGGCTAGAGCCTACAGTTTACTAGCTGGTTTTGTTAACCCTAAGTGCCCCCCTTTGCAAATCAGTGAACATACAGGACCATCCAAAAGATTAAGATTGCTGCCTACCAAACTCACTGTACCTTGTACATATATGCAGGATTAACAAAATTCTTTGGATTATACTTACTATGGGAAAATGATATCATGAATGGCCTCATTGTGGCAGGTGGCTATGAGCTCATCCCTAAAGTCTGAATACGAGAACCGATAAATCTGTGCCTCCTCAGTGCCCACAAAAAACTGGTGCCCCTGCCCTCGTGGCGTGATGGATGTGACAGCACCTTCCAACTGAACTTTTCTGTAAAGCCAAAAGAAAGTTTGGTACTGAAAATGACTTTTTTAAAAGACCATTCATCCTACCCAGGCCTTGCTTGTTTAAGTTAATGTTTGTTTTGTGCATTGTTATCCTTTCTTCCACCAATAGCCCATGGTAGGACCTGGCTTCAGTACTCGGTCTGTAAATTGAGAGATTAGGAAGCATCTAATGTTCCTGTTTCTCCTATTAATTGTTGTTGCTGTTGTTGTTATTAATGCTTCTTTGTGATTTTTTTTAAAAATCATTTTCTGAGAAAAAGCTGTGGATATTTTCTATAATCTATTAACTGAAATTGGCTGAAAAATAAAATTGGTTTATTTTTGAGCACAACTGGATGACAAGAATACACTTTAACAAATCTATAGTTCCGCATTGGATTTTGTGAACTGAAAGCCATCAAATTAAGCTAGCAATTCTTGTGTGAAGATCCATATTTAGTGATTTTGGTCTGAAGTTCTCTTGACAAAATGGAACTTCTAATTTCATTTTTCAGTCAAAAGCTCTCTTTTCTAGTGGTCTAGCTAAGAGCACCAACACTCTATTCTCTAGTTTCTCTGCTTACAAAGTAGAAACAAAATGTACTGTATTTTTCGCTCCATAGGGCGCACCGGACCATAGGGCGCACCTAGTTTTTAGGGGGGGAAATAAAGAAAAAATAATAACACACACACCCCGGTCCAGGAGCAGCAGCAAGACTGTGTGCAACCTCGCCGCCGCTCCCGGAGCTTGCGGGGCTGGGGGCAGGGAAGCCCGAGCTTCCCCTGACCCCAGCCCCCAGAACAGACAGATATCCACAAGCCTAGAGAGCGCAGTGGGAACTCCCGCCGCGCTCCGAAGGCTTGCGGATAGCTGCCTGAAGAGCGAGAGGGGTCGGTGCGCACCGACCCCTCTCGCTCTCCAAGCTTCAGTGAAAGTCTGCATTCGCTCCATAGGACGCACACACATTTCCCCTTTATTTTTGGAGGGGGAAAAGTGCATCCTATAGAGCGAAAAATACGGTATTTGACATTCAAAATAAAATTCAAATTTTGTTTTAATAAATTCAAAACTGACTCACTTCACCCCATGGAAAAAGTAGGTGGCATAATGTAATCATACATTTAGTTCATTGTCCTCTAAAGTGATCATTAAGCCTGCTGTCCTATTGGAAGAAAGTCCCATTGAACTCAGCCGATCTGAAGTCCAGCACCATCTAACTAAAGCTCATGCTAAACAACTGTGAATTGCTGTACCATTTTGTGCAATGTACCGGTATGTTTCACATTATTTCCATGTTGAATGCGACTACCAGGGTGCACTAATATCCTTGCTAATGAATGTTCAGAAACTCACTTTATTACTTTATAGTTCGATTCTGAACAAAGAGCTACAATTCCAGCTCCTGTACCAATGACTAAGTCTCCCGTCTTCAGTAATAGCAAAGATGTCACTCCCTGTAGGGGGAAAAAAGCAGGATTAAGACACTTATATGCTAGCCAAATCACTGTATTTGTGCAGGATGATGGGACAGATCAGAGTATTTGCCTTGCAAAGGTGGTGTGTATGCATTTAAGATTACTCCTTTACCAGTGCTGACTTATCAAAAGAGGGAAAGTTGTTGTTATTCAGCAATGTAAAAATAACCAAGGAAAGAAACACCTTTTACAACTCTATTCATATCAGGTTGAACACCACCTCCCTGGACAGACAAGCACATTCATTTTATGTGGTCCATTAGTATTTGTGGTAAGCACATAAAATATGATGTCCATTCCCCAACACAAAGTGTGTATCTGCAGGAAGTGGGAGCTTCACAGTGTTCAGGTTCAGCAGGCTCTTCCTGCATCTCTGAGTGTTTCATTGCTCATTTAGCAGTCACATAAGAACTTCCTTCCTGAACCAGATTAATAGTTTATGCAGCCCTCTATCTTCTTCCCAAAATGTCCCCATTTGTCATTTCTGCATTTATTTCAGCATAGGGCACCAATGGATGATTCTCCTCCTCCCTTGATTATTTCCAGGTTTTTACTGCCAAACACTATGGGACACCCTCAGCAATCTTAGGTCTGATTTGTATCGCAGAGGTAGCTAACCTGAGGCCCACCAGATGTTGTTGGTATGACCCACAACTCAAAGAGACTATGAGTTGTGTGGCAGAGAAGAACAAGACTTCATCTTTGTCCTTGACAGAAGAACTTCCAGGACAGCACAGCCCCAGCTAAGGGACAGAGCCTTGCCAGTCTCTTCCAATTTGAAGGAGACCCCCAGTGCACCATTGTCTTTCCAGCTCCATAAGGGTAAAAGGCTGCAGAACAAGGTCCCTCAAAAACCAGCAGGTTGCAAAGATACCATAGCGGGATATTGGAACTATCCAAGGTCCTGCAAGTGTTCCAAGTGCTTTCAGTTCCTGCTTTGGCATCTTGGTGGGGCACTGCTGCACTTTCCATGAGCCTTGAGCTATTGTAGTTTAAGACAGTTGAATTTCAGCTCCTATCAGCACCAACCAGAAAGGCCAATGATCAGGGAAGACAGGAATTGTAGTCCAAAATCATCTTGAAGATAACAGGTTCATCACCTCTGTCCTATATGCAGCCAATCACATGAACATTTATGAGCAGAGCTCTTGTGAAGTCTGGGTAAATTTTAACCATGCAAACACAACCTCATAGTCTTCCTCAAGCTGACAGTCCAAAACATCTGGAAGACACAGCTCCCATTATCCCAGACCATTAGGTTTGCTGTCTGGGGTCAATGGGA
The DNA here is from genome assembly GCF_964234715.1 of Podarcis melisellensis. Classification (NCBI taxonomy): domain Eukaryota; kingdom Metazoa; phylum Chordata; class Lepidosauria; order Squamata; family Lacertidae; genus Podarcis; species Podarcis melisellensis. The sequence continues at coordinate 39,646,048 of NC_138529.1, forward strand.
GTTGTAGTCAAAAACATATGGAGGGGGGCAACAGTTTGGAAAATGTCATATTGTTTCAGTGTTCCAAGATGTAGGGTTGCCATATTTCAAGAAGTAAAAATCCAGACATCCCAAAAAATTGTTGAGGGTTTTGTTTTTTTTAGGAAACCCCCCAAAAATGTGATTTCTGCTGCCTTCCAGAAATCCCCACCAAATTACCAAATGTAATGCCCTTCTAAAACAAAGAGGCATAGAAGAAACATCTGTGAATGGTGTGGAACAAATTATTAGCCAAATGGTAGGTGTTCCTATTCTCTATAAATTATTATCCAGAAGCAAGATTACTTTTAAACACAAATCTTTCTTAGGGGTGTCAATGGGACTTTACAAGTGTCCAAATATCAAATCCACATCAGCTCTGTTTTTTGATATGTTGCAGGATACTACTTCCTAAGACAGGACTTGGTTTGAAGAAGGGGAAAAAACACACAGTTGGCACAATTACATATAAACTCTCTTACATTTGAGAAGCTTCATGATGACAGGTTTTCACTACCTTGCTAGGTAATGTGTGGTGTTAACACGATCCTGTCAGGGCTTTAATTTTCCTGGATAGACTGCTGACATCACTCAGTCCTAAACAGCTTGACTTGGAAGCAAGTTCCAATTATTGCAACGGAATCATATCAGAAACCAACTAACAGCCACCAAAAAAGAGAATCTTCAGAAGGACAAGGCCTGCCTATGATGACTGTCCCTTGAATCACAGTGAGAAAGCAGATAGCTTTATAATCCACACTTGTTATTCATAATGCTCAGTAGTTCATATTAATGATGCAATACTCCGCTTTACACCCTGCCATTTCCCTTGTGAGCTAAACACAAAGGCTGCTGGATGGCTTAACATTTCTTTTATTATTTACATGTTACACAAAGAAATCACAGCCATGACTGATTCCGATTACAAGAGATAACTTCCAAGCCAAATAAAGCTCACTTATTTCCCTGCAGGAAAATGAAGCTCTGCCTCCATCCTAATTGCTTTCAAATGTAAACATCCCAATATCTCTGATAAAACCCCTTTCCAAGAAACACAATTCTTTCTTTTCACTTGAATAACTCAGGCTGCAATGTGTCTATAATGAAATGCCTTTTTCCTTACTTTGCTTTCAAAGCATCTTTCATTGTCAGTTGAAAATAAAACCATATCCAGATAGTTACAGTATTGATAACTCGGTGGAGAACATCTCTGCTGCCTGCTTCAATGCATTTCCTATTAAACCAACTATAAAAAAATCCCAATGATTTAAATGGCAATATAATTGTTTTATTTTATTTCTTTTAAATCTGAAGCCCACCCTTCATTGAGTTAATGATCCCAGGGCAGGTTACAGCATGAAAAGATTAAAAAAATATCCCAGTCAAAGAATGAAAGCAGATAAAAGATCATAGTCCAAACCATCACATATTATTCTAAACTGTCTTAAACCTACTATAGTTGACCCCCATTCTTTAACAGATCAGCTGAACACTATTAAGTAAACAAGGCTGGTACCAGCTATACTTCAGAAGGGAAGGGCATTCCGTAAGTGGGGGTCACCACAAAGAAGGCCCTTTCACACATTACTTCAAGAAACAGCTACCCTGGAGAAGGGTCAGAAAGAAGGGTCTATCCTGAAGATCTTAAAGACTGGACTTGGAGTCTGGAAACAATCAGCTACATATTTAATGGGGGAATATATTCAAAACTTAAATAAATAAAGGGATTTATGTGAATGGGGTTACTTGCTTTACTTTTTATTTACCTTTTTATTTTTTGTGGCATTTCATTCAGTAGATGTTACTGCAGTTTATTATATTTAAAATGAATTATGAAGCTCTGCTAATGAGATCCAAATTTGATAAAGTACTGAGCTCCAGAAGCCAGCATGAGAGTCTCCTTGTGTGCTATTTACAATGTTTTATAGAAAACATGTTTTCATGTACATTGTATCTGAAAGCTGAGGGGTTGTTTTTTTTAGTTAAACCAATTTCCTGTCTTGTGCTTCTGATGATATGGCTGAATCTCTCATAAGTCTGAAAACTAGAGAAAGAAGAGGTGAAGATATAGCAAAAAAATAATCTTTAACAGGTGTTTGGTGACTGGAGATTTTGCTTCATGTCAAATATTTGGATTGTGATGTTCTGCTCCAGTTTTATAGGCCTATGATATCAAATCAACCATTAACATGTCTCTGGCCCATGTGTGTCATACATTAACAGGCAGCATATCCTGGGTCCTTCAGACATTATGTTAATGGAGTACACTATCATGAAATAGAATCTCTTTCTAATGTTTTCGTTGGCTCTAGAAAACTACTCTCTGGCTCTAGAATAAAGAATATTTGAAGGACAGTATACTTTTTCTATCTAGTCTGTGCAAACAAGTAGGAATTAACTTGCACATCTCAAACTGTCAAGAACCATCCAAGCTCTGCATCTGTCATCAACGTCATTTATGCAAAAGACTTATAAAGAACAGAGCATGAGGCTCCTAAATTACAGTTGATGAACAAATATATATCTCCCTTTGAATAAAGATTATGACTGATTTACTCACTACAAAAAGTAATTGTCCCTAGTGTGATGTCATGCACATTGAGCACCACTGACTTCAAGTGATTGGGTATTGTTGACTTTGTTGATTGGATCATGTATCGTATTCTGTCTGAGTACACTGCAGTTGTTTTACTGTGCTTGCCATTGTGCTTTTGAATGTTTTTATTATTTTATTATTTTATGACTTGAAGCTGTCTCAAAGCTGCTTGATGAAGATGATGATGATGATGATGATGATGATGACGACGATGATGATATGAGCACAGGCCCAGGAGGGGATAATTATTTGCAAGATGGGATGAAAAAGATAAAGGAATGAATCCTGATACCATTTTTAAAAAAGAGTCTTAGGACATCTTAGAAGCTAAAACAAATATTGTGGCATAGGTTTTTGTTGGATAGAGCCTACTTCATCGTACACATTTTTGTGGCTCGATCTATATGAAATACCATGAGTATAGCAGAGCGAATAATGTACCTTCCTTCAAGCTTTTACTTCATGTATGTAACAAAGCACTAGTCCACAAAAGCTTACATGCTTAATCCTCTATAAATATACAGTGATACCTCGGGTTAAGTACTTAATTTGTTCCGGAGGTCCGTACTTAACCTGAAACTGTTCTTAACCTGAAGCATCACTTTAGCCAATGGGGTCTCCTGCTGCCGCCATGCCGCCGGAGCACGATTTCTGTTCTCACCCTGAAGCAAAGTTCTTAACCTGAAGCACTATTTCTGGGTTAGCGGAGTCTGTAACCTGAAGCGTATGTAACCCAAGGTACCACTGTATAGAAATATGTGTTTAATCTTAAAATGCCTCAAGAGTCATATCCTGCAACACACACACACAAAGAGATATAGAGCAAAACAAATATAGATTATGTTAGGAAGACTCCTTTAGATCAGCATTCCACAAGCTGCTGCCTTCCAGATGTTGTTGGACTACAACCCCCATCAGCACCAACCAGCATAGACAATTGGTTAAGACTGATGGGGGCTGTAGTCCAACAACATCTGGAGAGTACAAGTTGAGGGAAGAGTGCTACTAGTGAGCAGTCCACATCCAAATTGTTGACATAATTTATTAGACTAGAATGGAGAGGGGAGAGAATCACACTGCTAGCCACATGGTATTTTCCTTCTCCCTTCTGTAGAGAAGAAATGCTGCTCCTCTCGCCATTTAATATTCAGTACCAATCAATGCAGATACTGTACAGTCATAGTTAGAAGGCTTATAATCTACAAAAGGCACATGATGTAAAGGCGAGTATCATAGAGCAGTGAGTGAAATATCAAATCAGGGTGAGTCTAGAGTAACTCAGGGAAAGCTTTGCTAATGAGGCAGGTTTTTCAGGAGGAACGGAGGAGAGAAGGGGAAAGCTTTCATAATCACAGGATCAGCATAGCACAAGACACAAAGATAGGAATGGGAGAATGGGGAAAGGGAAGCCAAGAGCAGATCTGGAGCAATTCTGACTTAGGGTGAAGGGGATGCATAGGAAAAATTGAGTGGGAGGACGGATATGATTGAGAAAAATTGTCAACAGAGAGCAAACAGAAAACAAGTAAAGACTAGAATTCTGATACATAGCCAAGAGTCAGTGTATGTAATGAGGAAAAGAGCTGATATAATTATGAGAGTGTTGGGAAGGACAGATTAATTTCACCAGGTATTCAAAATTGCCCACACAAAGATGCTACCATTTGGTCAGGTAGGCGGAGGAGCACTTAGAAATATGAACAAATTTAGCACCCTACTAGATGTTATGTCAGGAAACCCATGTCCAGATTCCTGTACTCTACTATACATAATACTAGTGCTTTTGTCATTCCTCCTAACAACAGTTCTGAGATATTAACTTTGGGTTACGTCTTTCATGCAGAAGGACCCATGTCTAACCATGGCATCAACAATTAAAAGGATCAAGTAGCAGCTAGCACCAGTTAGCATGACAGTACTGAACTAGGTAGACAAACTGTCTGACTTTGTATATGGCAGTTTACTATATTCCTAATACTTACTGTTAGGGATCCCATTTTACAGTGGGAAACGAAGGTTGGGAGAGATTTGCCCATAGACACTTAGACATACCATAGTTTACTGGAGATGTGAACAAGTCCATGCCCAACTATCAGGTAGTCCAGAGAAAAGAAGCTAGGTAAATGGTAAAACTTCCCTGCAGATACACACCAAAAGCCAAGGCGGAGGTAAGCTCAGTCTGCACCCAAATAACAAGTTGCTCAGAATGAAGGGTGCACCCAAAGTCAGGAGTTTTACACAGGATCAGATGCAACTATGTTGGCACTTTGTCACCTGACACCTGCTAAATGTTTGTTACAACCAGAGATTTTGCTCAGCAGGAACTCAGCTCTGGCACCTCTTAGGTGGGCACCATTGCCATTATAAGAGAACAAGGGAGACGTTCATAGTTCTGGCACCTCTTTTTCTAGAAATAGAGCACTGGTTACAATGGTTGGTTGTTGCTATACTATCTGCATGACTACACTCTCTGCTAGTGAGAGGTGGAGCACAGCAGCCACTTACCAGGCTGAATTTCTCCTTCACTGGGCCAAAGGTACTCATCAATGTGCTTTTTGTATTGAGTTTGAGGACATCACCAGTGGATGTCCCAATATAAAAATAACTGTCATCATCAGTCATCTGGGGAAGAATGAAGAGGAGAAAGATTAGAAGCACACGCCACACCTTTTAAGATGACAAGTAATCCTAAATTCATTGTCATAATTTCTTTTGAGTGATATAGGATAGAGATTTGATGTCATCTCACATAGGACCTGGAAATCACAGGGAGAAAGTTCTTCTTCTGTGTCTTTATGTCTCAAACACCATTGCTGTTCAGCTTATTTATTTACACACTCAGAGACAGATGGATGCCAACCAATTTACTTATTTTATTAAATTGTACCCCACACCTTCTAAAAATATTTTTACTTGACACAATTAAAAAAAGACTAAATTGCCAAAAAGTATTAGCAAGCAATGAAAACAAGTGATAGCAAAGTAAAACACAACAGCAGAGTTCACTAAAGCAATCCAACTGTTAGATCAGCAGCTTGCTTACCATAGCACATGTAACTATTCTTTTCAGCTGCCCTGTTTGACACTCAGTTGGTCGGATTTTTCTGTTGGGTAAATCCAATTCCCATACGCGAATGGTTCCACTGCAGCCAAAAAACATATTTCAAAATTGATTCTAAATAGAAAAAAAGTCACACAATTTTCTTGATCATAGTATTCAAAGGTGAATCTACTATTCGTCTTCCACCTACCAATGCCTGGCAGCTTTCGAAAAGTATATGCCAACTAACGATGTGTCACTGCAGCTAAACACAAACTCATTCTATTCTCTTGTTATCCAGGGACAGAAGGCGGAACTGGTTGGTTGATTAGATCATTTCAGAGAAAATAAATATATTTTCTGACCATAACATAAAGCTCCCACATACTACATTATTTTCTATGGAAACTGCCAGCAATTGGCTATAAGTAGTAATCATTCAAGATACAGCAAGCCCCAACAAAAATGCAGGTGACTGATTCCTCTGCCTCACTCTCTATTAAAGCAGATGATTGCATACCATGGGTGATGAAAGAAAGAAACCAGCAATTTCAAAAACACCCTCCTTCCAGTATTAAAAGGCCACAGTGCAGAGCAATTTTACATTGCTCGGCCATTGTAAACGTTATAGATGTCTGCTGTACAACCTCTTGTTAATCGCAAAATTTGAAGATTTAGCTCTTTCTCAATACACTGGTAAGTTTAAAACTGGTGGAAATGCCTGTCAGGAATCCAAAACCATTCCATCATTACTACTACAGTGGTACCTTGGTTTTAGAACAGCTTAGTTTATTAACAACTTGGAAATAGATCACTGGTGTTCCAGTTTGTGAACTTTGCCTTGGAAGTAGAACATGTTCCGCTTCCTGTTGAGTGTGTTCCGTTTGTAAATTGAGTCCCCCCGCTGCTAATCAGAGGCTTCCTGTTGAGTCTGTCAGCTGCTGAGTCCCAAGCACCCATGCAACACAGAGGTGATATTTGGAGCTTTTGTTTTTGTTTTTTTTTGTGTTTTTGTTTGTGTGGCTTTTTCATTTTTTTGACTGTGATTTGTTCTTTGTTTTATGGGATTGACTTGTGACTGTGGCTTATGATTTCGTTTTTGTGACTTGTTTTTGTGACTGTGTGGAACCCAGTTCAGCTACTGATTGATTGATTGATTGATTGATTGTATGACTGCAGAAATGGATAAAAGCCCCCCCCCATAAAAACAATGACTATCATCAGTGCACGTAAAGAATTTTTAAAGTATTTTTTATCACCTACAATCCTGTCTTCTTTATTTTATAGTACAGTATATTGATTATTGCTTTCATTTTATGGATCAATGGTCTCGTTAGATATTTAAATTCATGTTAAATTGCTGTTTTAGGGGTTGTTTTTAAAAGTCTGGAACAGATTAATCCATTTTGCATTACTTTCTATGGGAAAGAACGCCTTGGTTTTAGAGACAGACAGGTTTTGAAACAGACTTCTGGAACAGATTAAGTTTGGGAACCAAGGTACCACTGTACTCAGGAACACTGAAGGAGAAGCCACTCTCTTGCTCATTCAGCATTCCTGCCATTCACTTTTGTACAAGGAAATATATTTGCAGAGTTTGAAGTTCTAAAATGAAATGGGTGCCTTTGTCACAAACAAAGCCATACCTTCCAGCAGTAATGAACATTTCATCCCTGCAGTTGGAACACACCAATGTGGTGGGGTTCCCAGCACTACGTGCAGCAGCAGGGCTACCACAAATGGCCTCTTTCTTTGGGATGCTCCACACCACCACGCTGCCAAAAAGGGGAAATAATTTTTAGCCAGTCATCCATTCATTTAACATTGTTCTCCGGTCAGCTTACAACATAACGTGATAAAATACAATGAAGAACTTCCCGCTGAATTGTGGCTCCAATGTAAGTATGCACAAAATCAGAATCTTAGAAGCGTGACATGTAGAATTGGGTTCAGGCATAACAACAAACCATGGCATGGCATTACAAAAACAAGCAGTCAAGGAGCTGCTCAGTCTTACATGCTCCATCCTCCTCCCCTTGCACCTGCTGCTTTCCTATCTTCAAATGCTGGTTTCTGATGCCCATTTACAGGGCAGGAACAAACTATAGGTTGCCAGTTCGGATAAAATGTTTCAAATCAGGAAGATAGGCAGAAAATCACGGAGAACAAGAGAAAGGAGCACACAAAACCCGCAGCTCCTTGACTCCTCATCGATCACTAAACCATCATTTGACATCATTTGTTACATAGCTGTTCTAAAGAAACTGATTTTTCCATTTTGAAACACTCCCCCTCCCCAAGTTAAGTCTGACACTCAAAAGATAGTTGGGTACAAGTGAATCTCATCTGGACTATTCCTTGGGACACGAGTACCTTAGAATTAGACTGTAAATTTAACTTTGCCAGTGAATAGGACTGAGGCTATTGACTACAACATCGCCACAACATCACAAAACATATTGATGCCAATATTTCAGGTGTTGCAAGCAGATACACTGTTACCAGGACCCAAACATGGTGGAGGAAGATACACTTTACTGGGACTAAGATCAAGGTGGAGGGGTGTCCAGCCTAACTTATTTTGCTGTATCAATGTACAGTAGTTAGATGTTGTGAGATTTGATGGAGTCGATCAGGAGTGTTAGGGTAGAACAAGCACGATTGTGAATAGTGTGTGTGTGTGTGCGTCCAGGCTTCCAGGAGCCCACCCACCATTGGCATTGTATTTTAGTCTGCTTTATTACTTAACTCACAAAGATTGAAGGCTGATTCTCTTAACCCTTATTTTTCTATTTCTCTTACATTTGTGTCAAGAGTTAGAGATAGAAAGGCCAACAGTGTAAACAGTAAAACTAGAACAGTCAGACATGATTTTGACTCATTTAATTGACAGACCAGTTTGCAGCAGCTTTGTCACTTGTGCATATCAGTCTCATTTCAAAATTACAAATACATCATTTGCTAATTTCTCCCAGCTTCCACACTTGCATCTTTGGGAAACACACGAGTAGGGAAAAATAATGTTGGAGTTGTTCTGAAAAGAACTCAAAGCAAATAAATGGAAACAGACATAGACAGACAGGCATAGACAGGGGTTGTCATCTACTTCACATTTGATTCCTGGTTTATCTAATGAAAAAGGAAAAAGAAAGCCACTTTTCAATTAATGTTACCTTCCATCATCCTGACCTCCCAGCGATACTAGGTAAAGGTCATTTGGAGAGAATGCTAGACTTTCAATTTTACCCTTGTGAAGTGATAGCCGAGTCAACATCTCTTTTTTCTGGTAATCCCATAAAATTATATCAGCCTGGAACACACACACAAAAGTATCAGCATAGTAACAACACTTAGGTCAGTTCCAAAACATGTGATGTGAAAGATACTGGAACAAAACAAAACATGAAATTTAAAAAGCCATAAACAACGCATCTTAAACAGCCCTACAGATCAGCTACAGGCCTACTGAGTAAGAGAGCTTGCTGAATCAGTTACCTAACACAAGCATATCTCACTTTAAAGGCAAATGGCAGGGCCAAGAAGAATGTATGGACACAAGGCAGAAGTGCTGAAAAACATGAATGGTTTGACGTGATCCATATTTTTAAAGCACTGTCAAGTTTCTATTCAGTCTTCAGTCTAGGTGTTTACACAGTAATTAAGCAACACTGTGGGCTTCCATATAAGGAAGTAAAAGTTTCTAAGGCAGAGATGGCTAACCTGTGGGCCTCCAGATATTTTTAGAAGTCCAACTCCCATCAGCTGCAGGCAGCATGGTCAGGAATACTGGGAGCTGTAAGCCAACATGGAGAACCACAGGTTAGACACTCTTGCTTGAAGTGATTTGCTCAGGGCCACATGGTATGCTATGAAGTAAATCAGAAATTCAACATCTTCCTTGTTTAAAATTTGGTTTGCAGCATCCCCCACGAATTGCATGTTTACAACTGTACTGGGCCTACATGAGAGTAAATAAAACAAGGTTGTTCAGAGGTATTGCTCATGGGTGTAATGTTATGAGACCTAAACCAGTAGACACAACACAGCCTAAAGGCTAAACAACCATGCCAGTATTGAGAAACCAGATATCAGAACCATGCTTTTGCTAGGTCTTTGTTTGCAGCATCCACTGAGTGTCCAATACATTTTTTAAAAGGTTTCCTTATCCACCTTGAATCCCATGAATGTGATCTGACCAGAAGCCACATAGGATCCACTTGAAGAAACAGTGACACAGGAGACATTGTTGGTGTGACCGTGTAGAAAAGCCTGAGTGCGAATATTTATGCCTTGGACAATGACTGTGCAGCCCAAAGGATAGATGAGGTGCTCTCGATCTGGGTGGCAGATGAGGCCAAAGGGTACATGCCCTGTAAGAAAAGGAAGGACATGAAAGAGAAAGTTTTAGGGAACTAGTCTGAGCATTAGTTAGCTGCACTGAGGTGAGGGAGGGTTCTTCTTAGATACCTTCTACTTTGCTTTCCACATGCAGTAAATGACAGTTCGTGATAAAACCGTATGAGCACAGGATGTCTGTTCCATGCTAACCCACGCTGCTCAGCATACAGACTGCTCTGCACTTCACAAGTGTTTGATAATGCTTCCTGCCACTCAGATTTTCTCCCAATCTCTCATTCCACTCTGCTCTTCCCAGGCATTAGGGAATATACTGAACTGAATACAGAGTTTGATCTAGCCTAAAGTTTTAAGGCAGAACTCTGTGCTCAGACCCTTTTTGATCCATACAGATTGGGTCCCAGTCCGTCCTACCTTTGGGCAGAGATCTAAGAGATAGAAGGTTGTGGTTCTCAGTTGCTTTAAATATTTAACCTATTTTTTTTTCCAGTTGTGGCTTTTGGGAGAATGCTGAAGCAGCTCCCATTCCACAGTCTGAACCGCAACGGGATTGCTGAAAAACATAGATGCTCAAATCTTTTCCTGCAACTCTGTGCTTCCTCCAAATCAAAACTCACAAGTCTCACTCACTCTGTGAACAGAACTCTACATTTTATGTCCCCACTAAACCCTTTAAAATGCAACTATTGTACTCACTTTCCGTAAAAAAAAATGCCCAGTCGCCAATGCTGGTTTTCCATCGTTTGCTTTTCATGGAAAATTCCCCAAGGTGAGCAAGTATTCTGAACTGAAGCTCCTCCTTTAATATATTAGACTTACAGAGAATGCCTTCAGCCAGAGAGGGCATCTGGTTTGCTTCCATGAGGACTTTAAAAGCACACCAAATAAAGCCCAGCAACTGATCACTCCTCCATATCCAGACCCCTGAACCAACTCACTTCTCATTTCTTGGTAAAGGTAAAGGTAAAGGGACCCCTGACCATTAGGTCCAGTTGTGACCGACTCTGGGGTTGCGGCGCTCATCTCGCTTTATTGGCCGAGGGAGCCGGCGTACAGCTTCCAGGTCATGTGGCCAGCATGACTAAGCATGCGAACCAGAGCAGCACACGGAAATGGCTGCCAGAGCGGTACCTATTTATCTACTTGCACTTTGACGTGCTTTCAAACTGCTAGGTTGGCAGGAGCTGGGACTGAGCAACGGGAGCTCACCCCGTCGCGGGGATTTGAACCACCGACCTTCCGATCAGCAAGTCCTAGGCTCTGTGGTTTAACCCACAGCGCCACCTATGTTCCCATTTCTTGGTACTGCACCCTAAAGACTCCAAAGCTCACCGAAGTTACATGCCAGAACATTATTTTATTTTTTGTGTGTTGGTTAGACTTTCCGCTTGGTATGCTCAGAGCAACTAACAAAATAACCATTGCACAAAACAGTTACATCAGTTTGGTAGAAAATCATAAGAGGCACAAGCTTTCTTGATTGAGAGACTTGGAAAAACTGGATTTGGCCACTTCTCTCGGCCGCTGTCAATTATACGTCTTGCTGCTGCAGCAAGAATGGAAATGAGAAATGTAGGCATGGAAATGGGAAAGCTAGATTTATTAGCACTACCCCCCCTTCCCCACAACTGGCGGGTAAAGTACGGTATATGCACGTGCAAAAGTTTTTTTTAAAAAAAAAATATTTATATCCCGCCATTCCACAGTTCTGAGAGGCGGTTTTGAAAGCCATAGCTAGGAAAGAAGGCAGGTGCCCCTGAGCATGGAGCAAGACGGCCTTTCTCCAGCTTCCGAAACCGGGGCGTCCCACTTCGCCAGGCACCCAACTTTGAGCCTTTTCTTCCAGCGAGCGAGCACTCAGCGCCCCTGCCCCCTTCACCTCACTCAGGCACAGGCGACAACCTCCCTGCCCCTCTTCTCGCCTGGTACCATTGAAGCCGATGATCGCCTCCAGATGGAGGCCTTCCAGCTCTTCGTTAGTGGACCCGCTCTCCCCGTTCGGGAGGGCCGCCATGGCCTCCTCCTCCAGCGCTCAGGGGCTGTGTACGGCCGTCGCCAAGGAAACCGCGCAGGCGCGCAGGAGGCCCGCGCGCTCTCACACCCCTCTGCCCGGGGACCTCTGCGCGCGCGCGCGGGCGCCTCTTTGGTGGAAGCGAAGGAAGCAGAGCGTGGCTTCGGCCCACGGGAGGAGACACGTCTCTTGGTTTCTCCTCCTTTTGAGGCACCCGCAAAGCTACTCGGTCGGCGGGCGAGAGGGGGTATCATTCTGAGCTGTGTGGGGCAGCAGTTCCTTCCTCCTGCAGACCCCTAAGTGGGGACCTCGAGGGCTCCTTCTGACCAGATCATAATAACCCAAGCACGCTGTTAAGACGCGGGAGCGGAAGGGGCTCTCCAGGCTGCCAGTGGCCACCTGCCCCGCACCCCTGTCTTGATACAGTTCGTCCTGTATTTCAGGTCTGTTCCTCTCCAAATGCATATGTTTGAAAGGGGGCGTGAAAGGTCACGCATTTAAGCTCTGGGTTGCAAAGCACAGGCAGAATTACACATTCATGTGTATGTGTGTGTGCACGCACACACACTTGTGTGGCAAATTCCAGAGGTGCCATCCTGTTAGGCTGCGATAGGTTGCAATGGATTGCTTTGACGTCACTTCAACACCAGATGGAAATAAAATCCCAACCGCCCAGCCTCGCCTTGTCCTGTATTTTGTCAGAACAAAGGTGGCAACCCTAGTTGGACTTCAGTTCGCAGCAACAGCGCCTTTCGCCAATGGCCCATGGAGAGGGATGGTGGGAGTTGGAGTACGATACGATACGATGCGATATCTTTATTGTCATTGTCCCTTGCAGAACAATGAAATTGAAAAACTACATAAAACTACCACAAAACTACAAAAAACTACATAAAACATTCAAAAACCCTTAAAAACTCTAAAACCCCATTTTAAAATACACTATACTACATAGACCCCTTATGCTGCGTTTAGAACCAGAATTGCATTAGCGTAGAAACTGTTTTTCAGGCGGCTAGTCCTGGCCTTTATAACCCTATACCTTCTTCCAGAAGGCAGAAGCTGAAAGAGATCATTTCCGGGGTGCGTGCTATCATGTGCTATCTCTGCCGCTTTCTTATATATATGGGCAACTGCAGGGTTCCCCACTCCTGCTCTGAGGTGATGCCCTCAGCTCCTTGAGGAGAAGCTGCAAATCTCAGCGAAGGATTCATAGAAAGAGTGGGAACGGCCAGCTTTTCTCTACGTTCTCCTCCCCCCCTCTCCAAAAGCGTTCTTTGTCAGTTTAAAAACTGTGGATCCTATGTACGTTTACTCAGAAGTTAGTGGAGTTGTGTTTTATGGGTCTTGTGGCCAGGAAACTATGCATAGAGTAGTACATGGGAAGGCTGAAGGAACTGGGTATGCTTAGCTCAGAGTTGAGATGTGATGCCACTCTTCAGATGCCCTTGTCGTGTAGAGAAGAGCAAATGGACTTGTTCTTTGCTGCCACAGAGAGCAACAGACCTAAGGTGAATTTCAGTTGAACAGTAGGAGACAGTTCTTTATAACAAGGGCAGTTCAACAATGGGATCAATTACCTGGAGAGATCAGAAGACTTCATGACTGGATGTCATCAAGCAGAGGCTGGACATGTTTTTCCCTCTAGATTTTCTGCTTAAAACATGGTGTTGGATTAAATGGCCTCCAAGCCTCTCCCGCCTCCTTCCCAACTCTCTGGTTGTTTTTGTTTATTTCTGTGTTTCTATGCTGCTTTTCTGCCACCAAATGGCTCTCCAGGAAGTTTACAATCGGTGCTAAAAAGAAATCATATGTAAACAATCAATATCACTGAACAATACTGTCTAACAAACAAATTAAAATAGACATCCAGTTATGAAGGACAGCAGCAGTTAAAACCATCCTCAAAATTCAAAACAGGAGAGCAGGATGCATAAAATAACTGCTTAAGGAGACCTTTTAAAAAGGCTGCTTTTAAAAGCTTTTTGAAAGGTTGCTATGGTTACGTCTTTTTTACACTACATAATAACCACATATTCAGGTGCTCCTGAATACATATGCATAGTCTCAAGTATGGAATGGGTTTTTCATTCCCTAAACAGTGCTTCCCTGTCTATGTCTTCTTCTTCTTTGGCAATCATTCAGAGGCAAGTAAGATTGTCTTCCATAAACATAAACACAGTTTTAACAATGAGTCTGTAAGTGACTGTGGAGGCCAATTCTGGATCCACACGACCAGAATCCACAGTGGGGAAATTAGTTTCCAGGCAGGAGTTTATCACAGTGTGGATTTGCCAAGCATTTCTTCCTCTTAGCACTTTTCTCCTTTGTCTCCTGAGTTCGAGTGTCTTCAAAGCCCATGACACCTTTGGTAAAGGCTGTTCTCCAACTGGAGCGCTCGCAGGCAAGTGTTTCCCAATTGTTGGTGTTTATACTACATTTTTAAAAATTTGCCTTGAGACAAATTTTGTTGACCACCAGCGTTACTCTTTCCATTTTTAAGTTCAGAATACAGTAATAGTTGCTTTGGAAGATGATAATCAGGCATCCATACAACATGACCAGTCCACCAAAGTTGATGTTGAAGAACCATTGCTTCAACACTGGTGATCTTTGCTTCTTCCAGTACACTGGTATTAGTTTGCCTGTCTTTCCAAGTGATGTGTAAAATTTTTCGGAGGCATCGTTGATAGAATATTTCGAGGAGTTGGAGATGGCGTTTATAAGTGGTCCATGTTTCACAAGCGTACAGTAAGGTTGGTAGTACAATAGCTCTGTAAACAAGCATTTTGGTTTCCCTGAGAATGTCCCAGTCCTCAAACACTCTGCACTTCATTTGGGAGAAAGCTGCACTCGCAGACTCAGGCGGTGCTGGATTTCAATGTCAGCCCTTGTGGAAAGATAACTGCCCAGGTAGCAGAAGTGATCGACATTTTCCAATGTTACACCACTGAGTTGGATCTGTGGTGCTGCAGAGGGGTTATTTTGTACTTGTTGCTGCAGCACTTTGTGGTTTTTGTGTTTTTGTTTTGTCTGTGTACTATGACATCTGTTGATGTGTGAAGCAGAAGGGCCCAGAGTCATGCTCCCAGTCACCTCCCCAATACATATGGAAGCAAAAGTCTCCTCTTTTCTATGGCATAATTATGACTAAATGTTGATCAGCTATACAGACAGGGAGATTTACAGTGCAATGAATACATGTTTGCTCAGAAGTAAGCCCCATTGAGTTCAATAGCACTAAGATTCTGTTTAGGGGGAAATAATGGGTTTCTTGCAGTTCTTTGAAGATCTTCGTTTATAATGTTGCCATGTAGAAATGTGGAGTAGAATACATAACCTATACAAACTTCATAGCTCCAAAGAAACATAATTGATGTGTGCTTCCTCTCACCTGTTCAAATTCACCTGCTCGTATCATGGGGGAGCTTGGTCCCTCTCAGGAAGCTGAATTGGAGGTATGTTCCCCCTCAACTCCACTGAAACTAGAAGTCTGGGACTTACAGTGCAATCCTATGTGTATCCAGACCTGTTCAATGGGACCTTATTTCCAGGTGAGTGATAGAGGGTTACAGCCTTAGAAAGCTCATCTTCATCCTCCGTGGTCTGTCCAAACCGCTTCCAAATGGTTTCAGAACGTTGAATAACTGAACAAAGCATAAATAGAATATTGCAGGCACTGATAACAAGATTCAACATTTTCTGAGATAGGATCTGGAGGAGCTAAATCTTGCCTTTCAGGGAAATTCCAGGGCCCCATCACTCCCAGTGAAACAATAAGGAGCCTCATATGCACTGCTCTGGTAAGGCCTAGTGAGGATGACTTGTTTCTTAGAAGATGCCATTGTACCAGTATACTAAGTTTTAATCTCCTTAGCTACCACAGGGAGAGGAGAACAATTAGGAGATATGAGAATGCCATAGGGACAGTGTAAATCTCTTTATATTTCTTTTTTTTAATGTTCTGTGTTGGTTTTTTATGCGGATTTTGATTTCTTTTTATGCTTTATATGTTTTCATCTTGGTTGTATTAATCTGGTTTTCAATTATGCTTTGATGTGTTTGAACGTGCTGTTATATTGTTTTGTGAATTGCCCAGAGGCCTTGTTTTAATGGGTGGTATATAAATGTCAAAATTTAAATTAAAACAAATTAAATAAAATAAAGCCTGACATGCTAGAAGCTAAATCCTGGCTGGAATCAGGTCCTAGACAAGTTCTTATTTCTGCTCACTGATGCCGCAGGACACCCAGCTCGCTCAACTGTTTGAAAAATGCTCCAATGTCAAGTAATCTTTTGAGGGAGAACCACTCTTCTCCTCAGGCCGTAGCAATGATTGTTGGGATCACTGCAGCTTCTTAGGGCTGCCACTATACTCAAACTGTAAATGGACAAAAATGTATAAGCTTCTGCCTTTTTCCATATTTTTAGGATTCTGTTGAGAGAGTAATGCCAGGATCAAATATTTATAGGGGCACTGCTAACAAATTCACCCAAAGTGTCATTAAGGGTTCCCTGGAACGTGGCAAGGCTCTTAGCTGGATTGGGTGGTTCATTGTCAAATGTACATTCTGGGAGCTTTTCCTTTTGCATGGAGCAAAGCAATCATTTTTATAAACTAAAGTGTCTTGAATCAATCTGTTTCCCGCCCCCCTCTCTTCCAGTTGACTTGCTTCCTTTCCTTCTAGCTACTGTAGGGTAGAGAATCCTGCTTTTGATAGGGGCTGCCCTACTTTCAGGCAAGCTGCCACTTTTTTAGTTTTTTCCTAAGGTAGGACAGGCAGCCAATTATGCTATCTTTGGCAAGTGCTGGTGTGTGTATCTGTGTGTCCTACTTTATCAGGCATCTGTACCTGTTCTGACTAAAGGAACACTTTTTCTCATCAGGAGTCTGTGTGGTTTGTGGAGATTGAACAGCCTGTATCTGCCCTGGCTCCGCCTTTTAAGCCTAGTTAAGGAGTTGGTGTGTTTCTCAATTCATGGAGCACTGGTCATACCTATGAGAAATTGAGCACATTAGTATCAGGCAAGAAGGAGACAAACAGTAGTCCTGGAATACAGCAGGCCACGGCTTTTATCTGATTAACTACAGAAAAATCAATTTATGTCAGCGGCTGTGTGAAAGAAAAAAGGATGGGGAAGACAAGGAGTTTGATGTCTGTGCTGCCTGCATGACTGGCCTGGCTCTCCATGGCACAATTGCCTTCAAGCCTACTGCCTATACCAGTTGATGGGAATCACTGTCCTGTTTGCCATAAGCATCTAGTTGACCTCTGGAAACAGAATGCTGAACTAGATTGGCTTTTTGTCTGATCCAGCAGGGCTCTTCCGATGTACATATATTCAACAAAGAAGCTCTGTGTGTGTGTGGTGAAAGGGGTCACAATTCAGTGGAATTCAATGTTGTGCTAATATGATTGTTCCATCAGTGCAAGCATTTCTGAAACAAATCTCTCCTTCCCTGTGCATTGTTCTTGGGGTTCTCCCAAACCTCCAGAATAGATTTGGGGAAGGAGAAAAGGCTCATTGCACTAGTGGAAGTCCTTGCACAGGCTTCCACTACTGCACCAAGTTTGTTGAATCTGGCCCGCTCTGGTGGAGCACATAGTTCAGCCACAGCACATTCTGGTTCCCACAGCTGCCTAGAACCTGCAGAGTGGTCCTCAGCCACCCCCTTCACCCCAATTTGTTTACAGGTGCCTAGCATGTTAGCACAGGTGTCTTGCTTCAGCATCAATGAGCCTTAATCTCCCATCCCTTACTGTTCCACCTGTGATGAAATCTATTATCAGTAATAATTAATGCCACATTTTAACTGAAAGGCAATAACACAAAGACGGTGTACATGCCTCTCCACTGCCATTTAGGACAGCTTGAAACCATTCCTTCCTGGCACTCAGTAGAACAACTGGCTACAGACTAGAATATCTTGACAGCGTCAGAAGATAGATGGGTCCCACTGTCCACCTGGTCTGAATATGACCAAGCTAGTGGTCTTATTGGCCTTATATAGTTGCTCATATGTGTTCACAGCACACCGGACATATGCAAAATATGAATGAGGCATCTCACCTACTTTAACAGTGTATATTGTCTTGAAGTGAAATGAATACAAGCAGAGCTGGATTGAAGTATTTCCTTTTCAGACATGGTTTGTTTGTTTGTCAGAATTGAGTCCTAAGTAAAAAATAAGAATCGGAACCAAATAGTAACTGGCATTTCTAATAGCTGACAAAATGTATGAACATAGGAAGCTGCCTTACTCTGAGTCTGACCATTGTTCTTTGTAGCTTAGTTTTGTTTGACTTCCTAGATTTCCAGATGGGGCATTTCCAGCTCTACCTGGAGATGCCATGGATTGAATCAGGGTAAGAGGCACCTAAGAGATTGTCCCTTCAAGTCCGATGCAGAAGGGATTTAACCACGATTGCCTCTATTAAAAGTTCACCATGGTTCCCACTTATCAAAATGGACCACATCCGAGCTAGTTATCTGACAAAGCTCCCACTTGCCGTACTAAGAATCGCTTTTACAGAAATATGATTCCAGTCGATGCCCTCAGCAGTGGTGGATGGTCGGTACAGCAAAGTACAGTACAAAGAGAGACTTTGTCTGTGTGGGCAACCTTGCATAGAGGACCTATACCACTATTTATTGCAATGCCCGCTATATATAGAACCAAGAGACCGATTTATAAAACCCCTGCTTACGATTGGAACACACTCAAACAGGGCGGAAAGGGTGATATGGCTGCTGAGTGATACTGAGGACTTCGTAACTTATAAAGTAGTACTATATGTGTTGGCAGCTAAAAAGATCAGGAGAAAAGAACTAGATAAAATAGCGGTCAATTGCAAAAGTGATTCGGACATTTAAGCTGGCACATTCTATCTGAGAACCCCCTGCTATTATATCGTTTGCAACAAATAATTTCCAGGAGACGTGACCGTGGTTCATTGTGTTTGCAGTGCCTGATGTTTTTATGGTTTTTATGGTTATTTGTTATTTTTCTTTTTGTTTCCTTTGTGAATGATGTCATGACCTTTGGCTAGTGCAATAAAGTTTATGACGATAATGATGAAACAGGGACCTTCTGCATGCAAAGCAGATGCTGTACTATTGAACTTTGAATTTCATGTAGCACGCCTGTAGTTTTTATCCCCTATGTGGATAAATGCAGCTTTGTTTTGATTTTATATGCACAGCAGAGTCAAGAAAGGCAAAGGCTGGGTTTTTAAGACAACATCATTCATTCATTCATTATATTTGTATGCTGCTTTTCCACAAAAAAGATCATCATGCTCAAAGCTGCTTGCAACAAAGAAATTTCAAACAAACACTGCAAAAACAATTTCATAATAACATAGCAAACAACACAGCACATCAAATGACAGCAAAGCAGTAACATAGTAACAATTTAATCATAATTTAGCAAAACAATAGCAAATATACAAAAAAAACCCTGATATTATAAATAGAACTATAACAACATGCAGCATACAACAGTAAAAATAACAAGGGAGCTTCACAGTTTCACCTTATTCCTAGAAGCACCACTCCCTTACCTTTTCCTCTTCAGCTGCACAGAGTTTTGCATCATTTGAGATTACAAGTTGTCAGCTTCATGATGCAAAAGAAATGTGCAGCATGACAGTTACTCATTAGGGGACTCCTGGAACACAGTCTAATCATCAACATATATCACTGTTCTCACTGCATATTTATTAAGGTGTTTTAAAATGTCTATATTTGCTGTTGGCAAACCCTCCAAGGGCTGCATGCCAGTAGTGACCGTGACCAAGGTAAAAGTTGGTGTGGGCAGTGTTTGTGCATGCACACACACATGCAGACAACACAAACAGATATCCACACACAAGCAGGTGAATAGGGACACACATGCAGACAGGCATTTCAGCTCTAATGGGTCAGACAACCTATTTTTGCTTCTCAGGACAGTGGCAAGAAGAGTGACCCACTCGGGATAAGAGACCTCACTGGGGGCTTCTTGCCCAAGGGCCTCCCAAAATCTGGAGCTGACACTTATCCATGTGCTTATCTGCCCATGTGTACTTACCTCAACTGGGTCTCAGTTCATGCCATGTTAAACTGAGATGGTGTGGTTAGTTATTGATTGATGGCTACTGCCTGCCTCTGTCAACCTGTCATGTTGATCATGCCTGCTTTCCACAGGACAGGTGCAGAGTCTTTCATTCCTACCAGTCTTTTGAATCTTGCCGCATTTATGCCTGGGATATAATTGGATATCAGTTCTGAGTTTACTTAGATTGAGAGATGGCTAAATATTTGAATCTGCATTTTTATTGCTGAGCGGGCATTTGAACATACATTTCCCCCATGCTGCTCAGTGCTGAACTCAAACTGGTCTGCCATGCTGACCTTTGTAAAGAATGTTATCCCTTAAGCATCTCTCATAGGCAGAGACATTCCAAATTGGCTTCCATTTTTAAACTTCATACTGCCTTTTCTAGCTATCTTTGCAAAATTCTGGCCTTTCACCAGAAGTTCTTGGCCTTTAGGATTTATTCTGAGGATTTGTGGCTCACATTTTAGACATTGTCTGGTCTAACGTTAGAGGAGGAATTTGGCACAATTGGGTACTCCCCAAGCTGAAGAAGTTGACTATTAGCGCTTTAAGCGATTGTCTGCCTTTAATCGCCCTATCTAATCCCCAGAATCCACATCATGTGCCAGTTTCTTCTGCCAGGCTAATATTTCAGGTAATGGGGGTACATGCAAGAATAGCAAAGGTAGAAGCCTGCAACATCACTGCATAGGGAGGGAGGTCCCCTGGCAGAAAAGGTACCTGTTATTTCCAAGGTGTTGCATAAAATGTCAGAAGATGTGTGTGAGAAGCTGGTGAACAGACCCATCCTGGAGTAATTGCAACAATGTGCATGTACTGTAACATCTGAAGTTCCTCACTGGCAATAGGTGTAGAATAAATGGATAGGAATATATCTGTTTGCTGGATTTATGCTAGGGTAAATTCTATACATTTCTTTTTATAGTTCTACTGAATTAGAGCATAGGGAAACCGGCTAACTCTTCTGGGAATGCTATTCAGCACAGGCAAATCTATGTGGCCTTTTCTGTCCTGCATTCTGGGCATCCAGTAAGAGGGTCAGGTAATGCCAATGCTGCTTCTAGTCAACGTTATTGATGTAGTTCACCTATCCCCCAGAGCATATACTGCAACGCACCAATTCCTAGGCATTAACTAAACATTTTTAGAACTTTATTCCCACTAAATTCCTAACAACCCTAACCCTGTTTCATTTCTTGATTCTGAACCAGATCAATTTTATTTTAAGAAGTCTTTCTGGTACACCCAGGAAACCCAATGACACACTCCCCCTTTGGAAACAGCCTAAGTCAACCATATCTTACAACTGTGCACAAAAAAAATGTGCAGTTTGGAACAATCCCTTTAAACAGCTTATTCCCAAGGATCCATTTAGACACTTGTTTTTGTCTGCTTGCATTAGAACGTATTAAAGTATCCCAATAGTACATTAAGTAGTTAACACGTGTTGTCTAAATTATACTCTTCCAGGAGATGCAAGTTCTAGTTACCATGTGCGCAACAATTTTTTTCAAATAGCTGAATGCTGAGTTAAAGTGATCAGATCTTCACTTCTCTCTATTGGCTGCCATTCACATTCATTGCAAAACTTATTTACTTAGTATTTTCATGGCATTCCCCTACCCTGCTATTTTGGTCCTTTATTCTGATATATCCCTGCAAGAGACATTCACCATCACTACTCTGTCACCCATGTTCACCCCCAAAGTTTCCTGATCGTTTCTCTCTCTGGTTATCAGTGTGCTGGAATTCCTTTTTAGATGATCTGTGATGGAATTATTATATCTGTATCTGTCCCCTGACCATAATCACATAGTTTTAAAAACTACATGGCCTCAGTTATGACCTTCATTACATTTATTTGTGCTCTTTGTCATTTTACCTTACACTGCCATAGCCTTTTTATGCTATCTTGGGTATATTGATCAGTTATGTGTTCAATAGATAAAGAAAATAAGAGTAAGAAAACAGAGGTGCAATCAGGGACATATATACCGAACACATTTTCCAGAATGGTAGTTGTGGTAATTGCTTGAAAACAACTGGAAAGGGTCTTGTTGTTACACTTTAAACTCTAAACCATTTATTAAGGCACAAAGCTCTATGGATTAGAGTCCACCTCCTCAGATGCAACAAGCCTTATCCTCAGGTACTCTTCTTGTTTGCCATCCCAGAAAGCATCTGGTTTAACAGATAGGCTCTAAAACCTACTAAGTGTTGTGTTTCTCAACGCTATCCATATATATATAGACTCTGCGCTTTAATGAATGTGCTATATACTTTTATATTTTAAACAAAAATGATGCTTGCTGGTGTCAACCATGCTACCAATCTCTTTGTTGTAAATATACATCTTTGATGACAGTGAGGTGGCACATAGCATTGTTTATTCATCAGCACAGGAAGAAATGTGGAATGATTGGCAGCCCTGAAGGGCAGAGACAATTTTATTTCCTTTCATCTTTAGGATGCAGGTGAATTGGGAAAGTAGGTTCCCTGTTTTCATCCCTCGTCTAAAGTAGGTTCCCTGTTTTCATCTTTAAGAGGAAAGGGCCATTTTATGGCAAATCTTTTGCTGACATTTCTTAATTATATCCAGCATGACGCCCAGAGGAACTGCAGAACTGTTTTGAAGTGTTGGTGCAGTGGGAGGTAGTCCAGAGAGCAGCCCAGTCACCAGATGTCTCCTGCCTTTTTCTTGAGAAGGTCTGTGGTTGCTCAAGGGCATTCTGAACTCTTGTTTTGGCCATAGGGAGAGGCTACCTGCTTGTCTGTCGGAGTCTGTCGTACAGATGCAGAATGACACAGGTGTGCATAACAAGTGCTGCTGAATGTAACAGGAGCTTTACAAATGTGGCCTTTTATTCTCCAGAATTACATTTTTAAAAGAGAAGCAAGAATTAAGGGCCAAGGGAACAATGCTGGTTGCGCTCGCTCGCTCTCTCTGCTGGCAAAATCAGCCACCCTGCACAACAGTTAAACCAATGTATACTGTTTCTCATAGAGTCAGGTGATTTTAAAAACAGTTGCTCGTCCCTCTGCTTAATAGTATCATAATCTTATGGGGCAAGAAAGAGAGATCCAGACAGTAATCATTAAGTCACTGTAACAAAGTTTATATTACATGGGTTGGCTGCAGTTGGGGTAGGAATTATGTAAAGTTTGTAGGGTGACCAAAAAACCCCCAATCAAGAATAAAATAAAATAGCTGGGAAACAAAGGATTTGGTTCCGAGTTGCATATGAAGATTAAATATTATCTTAAGAGCCTCCCTTCCCCACTCAGTGTGGAGAAGTGAAAATGGGAAAAAAGAGGATATGTTAAATGGAGCACATGGCAGCAGCATTTCACATATGGGAACATGCTTCAAAAGCATTATTTATTATAACAAAATTTGAAAAACAGTACATATCTCAAAATATAAAGATACCTGAAGGAAAATGCATCATACACAAAAAAATTAGATTGATATACCTTACCTTAGAATTTATTATTTCAATGATTTATACACTCATTTTAAAAAAGCAAAAAAACCCTGCTGTTCTTTTGCTCTAGTATATGGCATTATTATTATTATTAAGCTACCATCTATCTTTGCCCCAAACAATCCAATATAAAAGGAGTTCTTGGAAATTTCCACTCGGTTTGTCTAATAAAAGGGAGCAGAATGTGACCGCTTCTGTATCTTCTTTAAAATTAAACCTCTCAGACATCTAAGTAGAACAGTTTTAAGAGCAAATGACAAAAGCAGAGGTTGGGAAGATGTGGCCTGTCAACTCCCATCAGCCCCAACAACATGGCCAATGGTCATGGTTGTAGGAGATGGAGTCCAACAACAGGTTGGAGGGTCACAGGTTTCTCATCCCTGTGGTAAAATAATATATTTTTTATTATCACCAGAAAGCCTTAGAGACATACATTGGTTTTAGCTCAGGGGTCAGCAAGGTTTACCTCGCCTGGTTCACTGCAGCAGAGATCCTTCCGTGGGCCGGATAGCACACTCGCCTGCGATTTTCAGCGTCTCAGCATGCGCGGACGCAATCTTCGGTGCTGCGGAAGCGAGTTGCCGCACTGTGCCAGTTTAGTACAGCACGCGGGGGCTTGCCAAGCAGGCAGCTCAGCTCAGGGGCTGGTTAAACGACCCCTGTGGGCTGCTTGTGGCTCATGGGCCTTTGGTTGCCAACCTCTGCTTTAGCTGCTATTCCATCTTATTATAATACTTTTCATATACAGTGGTACCTCGGGTTAAGAACTTAATTCATTCTGGAGGTCCATTTTTAACCTGAAACTGTTCTTAACCTGAGACACCAATTTAGGTAATGGGGCCTCCCGCTGCCACGGTGCCATTTCTGTTCTCATCCTGAAGCAAAGTTTTTAACCTGAGGTAATATCTCTGGGTTAGCAGAGTCTGTAACCTGAAGCGTCTGTAACCTGAAGCGTCTGTAACCTGCGGTACCACTGTACTATAGCTACTACATCAGTTTATTCACATTTTTATCCCATTTCCCCTCATCTTATTTATAGTTGGTTGGGACTATTTCCCTTTGTTCGTATTGTTCACTAAAAAGACTAGTGCCAAAAGTCTTGCATTAGTGGACAGTTTCCAAAATGGGTGAAAATGTTCTGCTCCTGACATCTCCAGATACCACCTTGTGTCATTTCTTTCACTGCCAGTTGTCATGCCCAGTGCTGTGGAGACAAATGTCAGCCTGAAATACTGCATCTCATTGGTGCTATCAGGAGTTTTGAAAGCCCCAGACTTCTAGAAGCTGCACCTGGAAGTTTTCTTGGCAGAGAGGAGGGTTGTCAAATGTTTCGCAGTGCTCCGTTCTCCCATGATGCAGATCAGCGTCAATAAACAGAGCTTGGCCTCCTCCACCACCTGGGGGAAAATGAACAGAGATTTGTTGTGGGCTGTTGCTGGCTATGAAAAGCAAACTGAAATGCTGTCCTCTGTTGTTGATCAGTAGCAGATTTCATTGCTGTGAACTTAAATCTGAAACACTCTGATTGGAGGACAGCAGCATATGCAGGGGCACAGAAAAGAAATGTGTGTACAGTATATCGGCCCCAAATTTGGTACTTTGCAAAACTAGTTCCTTTTCATTATAGTTACTCTGTCAGCAAACCACCTGCTGAAACATAGTAACAACCATTCAAATGGCTTCATCTAAATAATTGAACTGGTGAAAGACAGCGAAGGGATTAATCTTGCATTTCCAGAGACTAAACCTGACCTAAATTTCAACACAGTTTGCAAGGAGCTCCAAAATAAGCTTTTAAACTGGAAAGGCATATGCCTATCTTACGCCAAAGTACTTGGGAATATTTTCTGTGCTAATGTGATCATGTAGCCTCCTAGTGGCTGTCATCAGTAGCCATAGTTTTCTCAAGCTGCATGTGCTGCTAGGTTGCTCACGTATAGCACAGCACCCCTGCATTATATATGAGCACAAAGGTCTCTCAGTTTAGATTAATGCCTTATTCTGCATGCAAACAGTGTAGTCCATAGGTGTATATTGCTGCATGCTGCATGCAAGCAGTCAAGCCTCATTGTACCATCACTGGTAGGCTGTCAAGTTGATATTATTTGTGCTACCTTACATAGAGCTGTACCTCATATCAGTGCAAGGCTTCTCATCACTCAGTTCCTCTATGAAATGTTTTGGTTTATCCTTTACCCCTAACAGCAGGGAAGCGGGATCTGTTGCTAAACTGCAACTCCCATCAGACCCAACCAGCATGGTCAATGTTTAGGTGTTTGTGCAGGACAGGTCACATGGCACATTCAGTTCTACCCCAACAACACCATGCCACTGCTGCCTCCCTTCCCTGCCAGCAACTGCCGCTTGAGGCAGCTTCCCCGCTCTAACGATAGGGCCAGTCTTGGGTGTCTGCAGCCCTATGGTCTCTGTGACAGCTATAGTGTCATAGTAGAAGCATAGCTACCTATGATGATCTCTTTCTGAGTTCCAGACATGAACATGGAGGCTGTTTTGGAAGGCAGCTTGAAGTGTCGAATTGCCAGGAATGGAGAGAGGCGGTATTTAATCATGTCCAGCACTGGCACAGTGAGGTGGTTTGAGCTGGTTGTTGAGTGACCCTCGGAAGAGAAGGGAGATGGAGAGCGCGGGCGTGGGGATCGAGGCAGAGCTTTAGCTTGTTCCGGCTTCTTGATGAACACCCACTCATATCGCTCCATTTCTGGGCGAACCTTTCAAAGCAAAATGACATAAATCAAGTATATTTTTCCATTGCGGTTGCTCTGCTAGGGCAGCACATGAACAGGAGGGCACATAGGAAAGTTGCCTGAGCCCATCTGATTGGCAACAGCTCCTCAGGGTTTCAGGCAGGGGTCTCTCCTAACCCTGGAGGTGCCAAAGATTGAACTTGGCACTATTTGCATGCTAAGCAGATGTGCTGCTCTGAGCTGTGGCCCTTCCCCTAGGACAGAGCTTTCCAAACTTTTCATGTTGGTGACACACTTTTTCGACATGTATCATTTCATGATACAGTAATTTAGTTTTACTAGCAAACTGGAGGTCAAACTAACCCCTTTCCAGCCCTGGGAGGTGCGCAGGGAGTTTCATGTGCCACACTAAAGGCAACACACTAAAGTGTCACGACACAGAGTTTGGAAAGCTCTGACTCCTTGAGGGAACTGGTTCAACTGAGCTCCTGGTAACCTCAATATGAACATAGTGCACATAGAATTTAAGGCTTGGAGGGAAACTTCAAGATAATATAGACTAGGGTTTTCCAAACTTGGGTCTCCAGCTGATTTTGGACTACAGTCCCAGTCAGCCTTGACCACTGGTCCTGCTAGCTAGGGAAGATAGGAGTTGTAGTCCAAAAACAGCTGATGAAGCAAGTTTGGGAAACCCTGACGTAGACCAGCCCCCTGATTAGCGCAAGTGGAATGTTGCAATTTCGGGTTGTCATGAGCCCTGAGACTTCTTGGCAGGGCTGGTTGGAGGAGGGTTGAGATATGATGGTTGAGCTGGGTCCTGGGAAGGGGCCAAGTGGCCTAGGAGGTGCCAAGCAGGACCTGGTGGGGACAGGACTGAGTCATTATTTTGGAGACATTTCTACCCTAAAAGTGGCAGATATCTGAACTGAAGAGGGGGAGCTGCCTGACTCAGTCCCCAAACCCACCTCCAGCTAATGACAATTCCACAAAAAATTCAGGGAAGTGCCTGAATTTGGGTCAGGCAGTAAATCAGACTCCATCTCCAAGTACACACCAACATGAATGCTGCTGTGAGCAGACACAGCCTGCTCACAGGAGTGCCTACTTGCTTGCCCAGTTGTGTTACTTGCATCCACACAAATGGCTGTGCCTGCCCTATTCTTCAAACAGAAAGCCAAGGAGGCATGACAGGGGTTGAGACCAGGTGCCTAGCCATGAACTTAGACTCTGCTTATGAACTGTGTAACCTACACCCTGATTTATGTTTAGGCCATGCAGTGAACTGTGGAATGAAGTCTTTGGTAGCAATGAAGCCCAGAGTCCATGTACTGTGTCTGAGAAGGGAAGCCTCCTGGCTAGATAGCCATCTAGCCTCTGCTTAAATACTGCCAATGAAGGAGGGTATGTCACAGATATTAAGCAGCGGTTGTAGTTGGCTGCAACACCCAGACTCCTAGTAGTGAATTAGTTGGTTTACTACTTGGTGAAGCTGCTCTGGCAACGTCTGTACATACAGGAAGCTCACTGTGCTCACATGCCATGCTGTACTTTCAGAACAAGGTGGCGCAGAAGAGGAAATTGCAACTCTTCTACAGCCGGCTGGCCGCCTTACCTAGTAGGGGTGTTGAGACTCACAGCTACATTTTGGGATAGGCAGAGTGGGCTTCAGCTTAAGCCTGAAAATGCATTTTGAGGCCCACATTTAATTTTAAAAATTGTAAAATCAACCCAATCTACATTGCGGGAATAAATTTTAGACTCACTGTGAAAACAAAGCATTCTCCTGTGCCAAAGAAACTTGATGTCCCCCCACTTTTTTTCCTTTCGCTCCAGTCGGAGGACAGAAATGCTCCACACACCTGTATGGAAGGAAGAGACAAGAAACAATAAAGTCTGTCATTTATCATTCTTAGAGGATCTCAGAAAGAGCTGATGATCCAAATATATATATTTTATCACAGAAGATTGATAGGGTCACTCCCTTCGAATGCTTTAATTGGAGCAGCACAGCCATAATTGGATATGGCTATGTACCAAATAGAGTAGTGTCACAAAATGAGATACTATCACAGTCTTTCAGCCATTTTATGACAGTATAATAAGCAGATAAAACTGGAGCAAATATTAGGATAGGGACTTTGGATTGACAGAGAGCTTAAGGTTTGTAATTTGTGATCTCTCGCTGTTAATTAAACTAAATTTTAAAATGTGTCTTCTCTTCAATGACATGCAGATCTGGGGTGTCTAACAAATCAAAGAAACATGAATTACACGCTATAATTCAAGCCTTCTTTTTAAAAGTTTTAAGCTAAACAGCATGAAACCAGAACATTAAAAAGTTAAAAACTTTAACGAGCACCATAAAAGACAGGACTTTAGATAAAGTGTTAAAGTCCTGAAGGCTGAGCCTTCTTAGAGAAGATTGTAGAGGCAAAGCACCACAACAGAAAAGGCTTCTCCTCACGCACCTCTGATCACCTAGACAGAGAGGAGGGCCTGAGCAGGTTGAGGTAGAAGCAAGTGTTCCCTCAGGTACCCAGCCATAAAGATAAGCACCACCCACAATGTGTCAATGTCACTTTAGTCTAGTTAAAGGAAAGCCAGGACCATTTCACCTGTTACATTTTGAAGTGTACACTTAAGATTGTGAGTGGAAAACAATGCATTTTCCTTGGCTGCAGCTCCCTATCGAGTATGAAAACTTGGTGGAACAGAACTCAGTTGTGGTTCTTTTTCCTTTCTCAGGAGTGAAACAGATATGCAACTGGCATGTAACTGACATCCAAAGTAGCACAGTTACGAATAAATACACTCATTCATTTGTTACGACAAAATAGCTTTGCTTGCCCAATATTGCTGTCTTTAAGAGTGACCCAAGAAAAGTAATCGTACCTTCTATCAATTCTGAAAGAACAGTACTGTTTGGAAGCATCCCTTTCACCTGGGGGTAAGGGAACCTGTACTGTCCTGTGTCTCAAAACAGATGCTCTTTATAGCCTTCCTAACCATTCTGACCCAGATCTCAATTTGCCTCCACCATCCCCACTCTTCCCGATTTGGCAAGCATCAGAGTGAGTTACAGATATGAACGAACAAATGCTTGTGTTCACTATTCAGCGAGCATCCTTCAGCGGAGAATTTTGGAACTTGTTGCTAGTCCAAGCAGAGTATACAGAGTACAGTCATACCTCGGGTTAAATATGCTTCGAGTTGAGCGTGTTCGAGTTGCGCTCCTCGGCAACCTGGAAGTAACGGAGCACGTTACTTCCGGGTTTCATCGCTTGCGCGTGCGCAGACACTCAATATGATGTCAGCGCATGCGCAGAAGCGGCAAAAAGCGACGTGTGCGTGTGCGTGTGCAGATGTGCCGTCGCTAGTTACATTTACCTTTAGATGCAAACGGGGCTCCGGAACGGATCCCGTTCGTATCTAGAGGTACCACTGTACTCTGCTGATGGTTTCTGACATTTCTGTTATTTGCGTTTTCAGCCTAGACCCATAGAAGAAAGGCCCGACCCGCAGGTCTCTCGGATGCTCAGAAGAGACTTACTTCCCCCAGTGTGGTTTTTAAGAGCAGTACCGTTGGTTCGTAGCCTTCACAGCAGGAATAAAACCTGTAAGAAACAAAGAAGGAAGAAGGGTGAGCTAATGTCAGGGAAAGCAATCCCATTATAGCACTGAGGTGGAAGTTGAATGGACTGTGACCTGTCAGCACAGTACATTCTACTTTAGTGCATTACTAGGAAGCCTGGGGCAATGAAAGCATCAAGGTGCAAGCAAAACAGGCTTCCTGCATATTCATCCAGATCTACTGCATGCTTTCCACATTAAGAACAAGAGTCCTGCTGGATCAGGCCAAAGGCTCATGTAATCTTGGGCTGGACCCCATGATGCTGGACCCCATCTCCTCCTGCCTGGGTTTGGGGGAGGATTTTCTGGATTAAGTCCACTGCTGGTGAAAGAAGAAGTAACGCAGGGAGGAGATGGGATGGCTCTGAGTTGCAACACTGATACTGCAAGGTCTCTGCAGAAGTTGGACGTAACTTCATCCCTTTGGTGTTTTCATGCATCACTGAGAAATCTGTCTGTGCATCTCTTTCGATAGGTTTGGACACTACTAGTTTAAATACCTGGAGGAATAGCAGTACGTAGTGACAGTCATCAATCTCCTTGTGCTTACCACTGCTGTGTTAAACAGGCAGCCTTTGCAAACTCATAAAGGAGAGGTGGCAAAAACACTCCTTCGTTCATTTTCAGTATTCTTTAGGGATGTGTAATAACAGGCAAGGCTGGCATGCTATGTGGAGTTTGAAGCCAGAATTTTTGCTCAGTGGTGCAAGTAATTGCTCAGATAAAATTTTAAGCACAACATAATCTCAGGGGTACATGCAGGATCTTGACGTACAATTCCTAGGTGTGAAATCAGGCGGCTTAATTGTGATTGTGAAAGTATATTTCTTTGGATGTGAGTGTGTCTTAACTATTATTTGCCCTGGGACTGTGACACTGATCAGATCCTACTATATATCTTCTGAGAGGGCAGGGGGCGCTTTCACACTTCTACCAAGCAGACCATCAGGGCTGTTTTCTAACAAGATTTGCTGTTGTTACATGTGTCCCAGTGTACCTGGCCAGACTTCAATATTTACGTTCTTTTATTTGGAAATGTCAGTAGAAAATAGCTCGAGGCCCATCTCTTTGTAATGACAGAATGGCCAGGTGCTAGTATGAGACGCATGGCCTGCAAAGCGAGTCCTGGGAACTTTCCAAGGTAATCATCACAAATTCATGGTTGACCCTTCTGACATTAGCAGGCTGCATCCCTATAGCCGCTTCTGTGTGCACATTTTCAAAACAGCGGGGGGACGGGGGGGGGGGGACGGAGGACAGAACACTGACATCCAAATGATCCATGGAACAAATTTAAGCAGTCTTTCCCCTCACTTATTTGTGTGTTGCATTGAAATCTTAACATGATATTGTACAGCTTTTTTGCCCTTTGCTTTTAGTCAGTCCTGTTCCCAGAAGGCTTCTCTCCAAGCAACATAAATGTTATAGGAACACTTCCTTTCCATCTGCCTGTAGCAGAGGAAGAGAAGGGAAGCAGGGCCACTCCAGAGAGATCAGCTCCATTTTGCTCCATCTCTTCCTCAGCTGTTTCCATCCCAACTGGTCCTTATACAAACTTTAAAAAACCGCTCCTGGAGTTTTCTTATTCCCTTTTTATCACATTGTGTCATTCTAGTCTGAGGGCACACACTATTATCGATCTCATGTCAGCTACCCTGGGAGCCCTTTTGGCTGAAGAAATGTTTTAAGCAAATATTATCCCTATGGCTATTCCTGTGCAAAAAAATTAAAAATCATTGGGGCACATTCTCAAATTAATTCTTAAGCCTAGATAAATGCCCTGAATAATAAGCAATAGTCCAGTTCTCACAGTAGCCAACTAGTTGCTTCTGGGAAGCTCACAAGCAAAAGCTGAGTGCAACAGTAGTCTCCACACTTGTGATTCCCAGAAACTGGCATTCAGAGGCATACTGCCTCCAACAGATAACTACTTCTTCTTATTCTTTATTAAATTTGTGTGCCTCCTTTCCAGGGCCAGATTTAGGTTTGATGAGGCCCTAAGCTACTGAAGGAAAGCAGGTGGTGCTGTGGGTTGAACCACAGAGTCTAAGGCTTGCAGATCAGAAGGTCAGTGGTTTGAATCCCTGCGACGGGATGAGATCCCATTGCTCGGTCCCTGCTCCTGCCAACCTAGCAGTTCGAAAGCACGTCAAAGTACAAGTAGATGAATAGGTACCACTCCGGTGGGAAGGTAAACGGCGTTTCCGTGCACTGCTCTGGTTCGCCAGAAGCGGCTTAGTCATGCTGGCCACATGACCCAGAAGTTGTACGCTGGCTCCCTAGGCCAGTAAAGCGAGATGAGCACCACGCCGCAACCCCAGAGTCATCCGCGACTGGACCTAACAGTCAGGGGTCCCTTTACCTTTTAAGCTACTGAAGTTAATGGGGCCCTTTATATGTCCAGCTGTTCTTTGTCAACAACAAATTGCTACTGTTTTTTGTGTTGAATATTTTAGGGAACAGGCTAGCAGGCGGGGCCCATTACATAAACATCATAGGAGCCTACACAACACAAAACACTGTTGCTGTATGTAGGTTTTATTTTATTTGTTTTTTATCTGTACATCCAGGGTTTTTTTCTTTACATTTTTTGGGGGGCCCCCAAGAGAGTGGGGCCCTAAGCTATAGCTTGTTTAGCTTATACGTAAATCTGGCACTGCTCCGTTTATCTGAAGGTCACAGGGTGGTTCACAACATAAAAATACAAAGTGAGAACACAAAATACATAATAAACCCAAACCCAAAAGCAACGCACCATTCAAAGGCAACGAAACACACTTCACAGGATATTACCTCATTTCCTGCACAACCTTGAATTATTCCCCAAGCCTCCCTGAATGAACTAGCCCTGTTGTGGCTCGTAACCATTGATACCCATATCCATGATTTTTTTCTCATTTCCTTCTAAAGCCATCCAAATTAGTGGTCATTCCATAGGTTAGCTATGCACTGTGCAAAGGACTGCCCTGAGTCTTCACTGGATAGCCCCAAGTTCTAGTATTATGGAAGAGGGAGAAAAATCTCTCTCCACTGGTTTAGCTATGTCCTATATATTTCCTTTTATGCTTCTTGAAACTTCCCACATTCAGCATCACTGCATGGCCCCAGGTTCTAGTATTAGGAGAGATGAAAAAAAGTTTTTCTTCTCACCATGCATAATTTGATAAAACCTTATCATGTCTCCCATTACTTGCCTTATAACTAAACTAAAAAGCCCCAAATGTTTTAACCTTTTTATCCTGTTGAGAATTCAGATGGTTTGAAACTCACTGTGCAGATGCCAACTTACCTCTGCAAGCTGTATCCATTTTCCGAAGTTGAGAATATGAGGACAGGTGAGAACAAAGAAAATCGTTCAGGGATCCAGGACCAGACAACACGCATTTCCTGAGCAGTAACAATGGTGGAAGAGAAATTGTGGGCATTCACAGTGAGGTGAAATGGTTGCCTGTACAGCAGAGGAGAGAAAGGAAAAATAATTAATCCTGTACTGTAAATAGCTCCATAGATCCCGATCCTGAGGACAAAGATTTTTCTTCCAAAGATACTACTAACCAAACACACAGCCAGCTCTTCATATGTTATGTCCAATGGTAGTAGACATAACAGACTGCTGTGTCAGTTCCAAAGAATGAGATCCAAAATTAGTCAAGGCAATTACTTTTTCGAGAACGAATACAACAATTGGCAATGTGGTATAGATTAATTCTAAAGCAGCTGACCCAGAAATATCACTTTACCAATGCCATGTTCCTTTGTGCTTCCTAAATCCCTTTGTCACTTGGGACAATCCTGGTCCTTTTTGTGCTTCTATACTGAGGCCACAATCACACCATACATTTGAAGCACTATCAGTCATGATTTCCCCCAAAGGATTATGGGAGCTGTAATTAGTTAAAGGTGCTGAGAGTTGTTGGGAGAGTCCTGTTCCTCTCCCAAAGCTACTATTTCCAGAGTGGTTTAACAATCAATCCCCAGGGAACTCTGCAAATTGTAATTCTAGGAAGGGAATAGGGGGCTGCTATCAACTTTCAGCACCTTTAACAAACTACAGCTCCCAGAATTCTTTAGTCACGGGTCATGACTGTTTAAAGTGGGGACCATAGTGGTAGCAGGAAAAAAAAATCTGTATGAGATTATCCTATGGGGACTGAATGTCTCTGGTCATCTGTAGCTGTACTGTAGAGTACTCTGTAACTGACTTAGCCGTAATGTTTGGTGGAGTGCTTCTCAAAAGAGAATGTGCAATATCTAAAGTAGGATGTAAAGGAGATCCTTCATAGAATCATAGAACTGTAGAGTTGGAAGGGACCATGAGGGTCCTCTAGTCCAACCCCCAGCAATGCAGGAATCTTTTGATCCCACAACCTTGAGATTAAGAGTCTCATGTTCTACTGACTGATCTAACTGGATGGTGCCTCATGGCCTTTTGTACCTGTGCTGCACTGCGGTCACTCCTTTCTCCACTAATGCCTTCCTGTTAGCCATTTGAAGGAGCCAGATTTCTTTGCGGGAGAAAAGCCGGATGCTGAATGCCTTTTCCAGAAGCTTGTCAGTGGTCATGTGCTCACGAATGTCCCGCATGAAACCACACAAACTCCCTTTGATATCCACCACCTCCAAGCCTTGCGAAGCCACGGACAGCTGGAACTGCTTGAGCAGGGCCAGCGCGATCCGGTAGAGGACTTTCTGCCCCTCCAGAAGGTACACGTCAAAAATGCGGATGACATAATCGAACGGGAGGCCATCGAAAAGCCAGACCAGCCAGTCGGAATACACCTCAAAGATGTTGTCTGATGAGCTCGCTATCAGGCGGTGGGCAGCTGGGCAGTGTTTGTTGGCCAGGTCCCCAAAGGTCATGCACGAAGCCTCATGGGTGAGGAAGGAGTGGTCAATGTAGGAGGTGTGGGGAGCGTTGCAGTAGAGGAGCCGGCAAGTGTCCTCAAAGCACTGGGCCTCGCCTTGGCTGTAATGGAGCATCAGGGCAGTCACAGCGGGAAGCAGGGGGCAGTAGGTGATGTCGGGGTACAAGCTGGAAATGCAGATGAGTATCCTTTTCACTGCAATTACCCCTTCTTCAGAGAGGCAGTATTCGGGCATGATGCTTCCTTCCAGGAATCCAGGTAATGGGTCGAAGCTCTCGTTCGGGGCTTCAAACAGCTTGCTGGCAACATCTCTGTAGACTTCGGCATCAGGGGTCATGAGCTGGCACGGTATGTGCTGGATTACATGCTGATAAGCCTGCGCCCTCAGAGCGTGACTTCCTGCCCAGCGCCCTTCCCTCCCCAGCTTTTTGAGCTCCTTCATAGACTTGCCAAACAGGTACTCCTGACTGTCCTGCTGCTCGTTCAGCTTGGGCATCTTGTTCTGGTCCACAAATTCGCTACAGCGTAAGCAGGAGGCTGCGTCCATGTCCATCGCAACCACCAAAGGGATTTGCAAGGAGGCCTTAGATAGATCGGTGGTCTCTGTGGAGCAAAAGCACACATCTCACCATTGGGCAGATTGCTTAAACTGTTCCTGACAACCGTGGGTGAAAAGCACTGGGATTTTATCCAGTCTCTTGGGAATTGCAACCACAGACAATTCCCACTTAAAATTTAAACACAAGCACCGGTCATAGTTATCACTTGTCACCTCATAGGCTTTCATTTACTAGATACAGTATTTGGGGATGCTTCCATCTCTCATGTAAATCAAAGCTATCTGCTCATCATTAGTTATAAAGGTAGAACAACAAAACATTTAAATGTGAGTAAGCATTGAACATAGGGACGCGGGTGGCGCTGTGGGTAAAACCTCAGTGCCTAGGACTTGCCAATCGCATGGTCAGTGGTTCCAATCCCCGCGGCGGGGTGAGCTCCCGTCCCAGCTCCTGCCCACCTAGCAGTTCGAAAGCACTCCTAAGTGCAAGTAGATAAATAGGTACCACGTTATAGCGGGAAGGTGAACGGTGTTTCCGTGTGCTGCTCTGGTGCTGGCTCGCCAGAGCAGCTTCATCACACTGGCCATGTGACCCGGAAGTGTCTCCGGATAGCGCTGGCCCCCGGCCTCTTAAGTGAGATGGGCGCACAACCCTAGAGTCGGACACGACTGGCCCGTACGGGCAGGGGTACCTTTACCTTTTAAGCATAGAACATAGGGACACGGGTGGCGCTGTGGGTTAAACCACGGAGCCTAGGACTTGCCAATCAGAAGGTCGGCGGTTCGAATCCCCATGACGGGTGAGCTCCCGTTGCTCGGTCCCTGCTCCTGCCAACCTAGCAGTTTGAAAGCACATCAAAGTGCAAGTAGATAAATAGGTACCGCTCCGGTGTGAAGGTAAACGGCATTTCCATGTGCTGCTCTGGTTCGCCAGAAGCAGCTTAGTCATGCTGGCCACATGACCCAGAAGCTGTATGCCGGCCCCCTAGGCCAATAAAGTGAGATGAGCACTGCAACCCCAGAGTTGGTCACGACTGGACCTAATGGTCAGGGGTCCCTTTACCTTTAAGCATAGAACAAGGGTGGTGGACCTCAGGCCTGGCGGGTTGAATGTGGACCTTGGGACTCTCTCAAAGCCATACCCACCATTAGCCTTGCTTCTCAGCCTCCTTGAGTGTTTTTGCCAGGCTGGAATGTGTCTTTTAACTCCTTGGGTGGAGCAGAGATAAAGGGAGTGAGAGTGTGTGTGGAAACTAGCCTACTGTCCAAGGGTAAAACTTCAATTCATTGCCCCACCCATGTTTGCCTCTGGCCTTGCTCAGCAATGGCATGCGGCCCCCAGAAGGGAATGTGGCCCTTGGGCTGAAAAGGGGTTTCCAATCCCTGGCACAGAGAATGTAGATCCATATACACATTATGCAACATATAAACAGAGGCTTGTTGGTTAGGAAATCAAAAACATTAGGCATTGGTAGAATGAATAAATGGTACTCTAAAACGGATTTATAAACTGTTAAGTTGTGGGTGAACATATCGGACGACACAGTGATTCTTTAAACAGCTCTTGTTTATTCACAGGTCAAGACAGAACTGAACTGAAGGGTTCAGTCAGCCTGCTTATATAGAGCTCCAGTACCACATTACTGTAACAACTTTCTAAAACTATCCAATCACTGAATGTCACTTTCGATCCTTCATTTGCATAACTATCTACAGTATCCCCCTGCTGGCCCAGGGTGAGAACTTCAGTACATAACTTAAACCACACTTTATCTTAAAGTGGTACGAAAAGGCAAAAGGAACCATTTGCATAGCAACAGGATTTTCAAAGTGCATTTTCCCAGACTGTATTTGGAGTCTAAAATCACATATTCTCTGAGGGAGTAAGGAGTTCAGGAACCTAGGAAGTATTCCATAGGCTTCCTTCAGAAAGCTTCAACTCCATTTAGATCTGAAATCAGAATCTCCTAATGTGAAATTGTTGGCATGGACAAAAGGGTATCCACTTGCTTGATGATATGGGCCGTTCAATGTTCCAGAGGCAGGCTTGTGAAAAGCCAATCAAGGCACGAATCATATCATGCAATCTGAGCCAGGCAACTGCATCTTCTTCAAGTAACAAGGTAGATTATCATTTAAATGAGAGAGGGGTGGGGACAGGCAGGCAGGCAGGCAATTAATAACCACTTCCTGGGAAGGCCTCATCAGGAGAAAAGAGATGCCATGCCTGCAGCTGCAGATGACAGCCATAAAATAAACAGATGGGTTACTTTGCTGATTCTCCCCATGATGGAGTTTAGGGCTTTCTAAAGTAGAAGACAGAATGTAAAACTGGTGAAACGTTAGAAATCATGGTGAATATAGGTCACATTAATCACAGTGTGTTTAATACTTAATTGATCCTGCTTCCCGATCTGCTAAAACATAAGTAATAAAATAAAATTTAGGTTGGAATGCCCCATGCAATGTATTGTTAAATAATGTATACAGCTTTCTGTGTCTGTTAGCTATCAGGGTTGTCAAACTTTTGGTTTGCCTGGGTATCTTGCTGTAAATATCCGGATTGTGAAACATTGCAGTTAGAGCAAGGAGGCTACTTTTATAGTGTTACAGTATTTATGTGATGTGTATGAATGCAATGAGGTAAGAACATAAGAGCCCTGCCAGTTCAGGCCAATGGCCCATCTAGTCCAGCATCCTGTTTTTACAGTGGCCAAGCAGATGCCTGTGGGAAGCTAAACACAAGACCTAAATGCAGCAGCCCTCTCCCCTCCTATGGTTTCAAGTAACGAGTATTCAGAAGCATACAATGAAAGCATATCCTAGTCATTGTGGCTAGTAGCTTTATGTTCCATCAATTTATCTAATCCTCTTTTTTTTCCATCTAAGTTGATGACCATCTACATCCCAACACTGCTTCCCATGGGCGTTTATTCCATAATTTAACTATGTGCTTCTAGATTCAGGTACGTAGCCATGTTGATCTGATGCAGTTAAAATAAATAAAAAATAATAAAAATGTCCAGTAGCACCTTAGAGACCAACTAAGTTTGTTCTGGGTATAAGCTTTCGTGTGCATGCATACTTTTTCAGGTACCTTAGAGACCAACTAAGTTTGTTCTGGGTACAGTGGTACCTCGGGTTAAGAACTTAATTCGTTCTGGAGGTCCATTCTCAATCTGAAACTATTCTTAACCTGAGGTACCACTTTAGCTAATGGGGCCTCCCGCTGCTGCCGTGCCACCGCCGTGCGATTCCTGTTCTCATCCTGAAGCAAAGTTCTTAACCAGAGGTACTGTTTCTGGGTTAGCAGAGTCTGTAACCTGAAGCATATGTAACCTGAAGCGTCTGTAACCCGAGGTACCACTGTATAAGTTTTTGTGTGCATGCACACTTCTTCAGATACCTTAGAGACCAACTAAGTTTGTTCTGGGTGTAAGCTTTTGTGTGCATGCACACTTCTTCAGATAACTATGTGCTGTGTAGCATATATTTGCATTTTGCTTTTCTACCAAGAGCACAAGATTGTGTATGTTTTCCTCCCCTCCCCATTTTACATTTGCAACAGCCCTCTAAATTATGCTAGGTTACATTAATCTATCTGGCAAAGCAGCAGTTCTTGTCAATAGATTGGGGGTTGGGATGCAGGGACCTTAATCCCTATACAGTATACTGTTTACAGGAAATCCTGTTGACATCTCTGATGACATGACAGAGTAGGAACTTGCCAAAATCTTTTCTGAATATTATGCCTCCAAGAATGGCTGCCCAGCTCCTAATGCTATTCATCCCTGCATTAGGTTTAGAAGATACATTGGGAAGAGTAATTCCCAAAGCACCTTAGAGGCTGAATAGTTAAAGCTGAAATATACTGGGAGCGATATCACTGTGATTTTGCATGGTCTTGCAGGTGGGAGAGATAACAGTTCGGTGCACACTTGCTGTTGTAGGTTTGGAGTTGATAAGGTCCAGAACTGTTTTCCCAGAATCCTTCATAATGGCTGCAAGTTAAACTGTGCTAATGCTTAGCATTCAGTTAACACCTGTCGCCTAACAATTTATAGCATTGTTATATTATTAATTTGTACTGCAGAGATGCTACAGAAATAGAAATGCCAGAACAGAAACACGGGTGTCAGCTGCAATGGCTCATTGCTTGGGGAAAGAAGGGGGGGGGGAGAGTAGCGAGTGACAATCAAATGCAAAAAAAAAAAAACCATCTGGAAGTTGTTGCTCTCCTCAGAGCTGAAGAGGGTGGTGGTTTGGAGGCCCTGATTGCAGTTACAGAGTCTGTAGCTATGGTTTCCCCCAAATGATGGGTCTCAGGCACTTAACAAAATAATGTTAATGTATTTGATCCCTGGCTTTTTATTTCTAGTCTGGGGATGTAATATCTTTCAGGGTCTGGGAAAGTGACACACTCCAGTTCACTGGTATCTGCAGGAATATTTTAGGTGCTGGGGGGTGTATACATGCATACAGAACTAACACCAAAGAACATGTCTACCATTTCTGATAGATCTGGTGAAAAATAGTCATCGAAGCTGGATAGGCCTGGCCTCTAAGAAACTTATGCACCATGTCTACGCCCATCTCGCTCTCTAAATGGCTAGCCTTTCTGTCTATGTCTGGTATCTACATAACGTCCTTCCACCCTGAACTGAAACTTTTTCCCCTAGCTCCCTTCACCCCTGTACCTTTAATTAATTTCTCAGCTGCTACAACCAATTTCACAGTCCATCCTGCATTTCGCTTTAACAGAGGCAACAACAAACCAGAACAACAACAAAAGGGTTGTCATACAACACTTTTTACTTCGCCGTCCCTCCAGCAAAGTGGGTAAAGCAACACTGGGTGCAGGACTGATACAAACCATATCCTCTCAACCTCCCCGCAATACAGTGATACCTTGGGTTAAGAACTTAATTCGTTCTGGAGGTCTGTTCTTTATCTGAAACTGTTCTTAACCTGAGGTACCACTTTACCTAATGGGGCCTCCCGCTGCCACCGCATGATTTCTGTTCTCATCCTGAGGTAAAGTTCTTAACCCGAGGTACTGTTTCTGGGTTAGCGGAGTCTAACCTGAAGCGTCTGTAACCTGAAGCATCTGTAACTCGAGGTACCACTGTATGGGTATAATAATGATGGATTTCTCTGCATCGGGAAGGTTTTCTCTTTCGTTCTTACAAGTTTCGGGGAAGGGGAGAATCACGTCTTAAATACACTTTTTATGCTGTGAACTGCCCTGAGATCTTCGGATGAAGGGTGGTATCAGGCGCGCCACCTTGGCCCCAAAACAGTGGGTGCCTGGGACATGCTGACACCATCGCAGTGTGCCTGTGTAGTGTGAACATGCCCTGTGGCATGAGCACAAGACATCAGCATGCCCGGCAGCATGCTGACATTACTCACGTACGTAGTGGGGGCGTGCCAAAGTCACATGCACCTGCCCTGTGGTATGCTCACTCCGTGGAGTGGAACCTTGAGGGGGGGCCTTCGTTAAAAATTTGTGGGTACCTGGGCACCAGGGTTCC
Source organism: Podarcis melisellensis (assembly GCF_964234715.1). Classification (NCBI taxonomy): domain Eukaryota; kingdom Metazoa; phylum Chordata; class Lepidosauria; order Squamata; family Lacertidae; genus Podarcis; species Podarcis melisellensis. The sequence goes on from NC_138529.1 coordinate 39,686,951, forward strand.
ACATAAGTCAGCGCTTATGGATGGTATACAAATTTAAAACAAACAAGCTGGAGTTAGAAAATTCATAAATGCAGTTACGCTATCACCCTGGATTTCTGAGCTTCATTCTGTGGGGCAGCAATGACATTTTCACCAGGGAAGGCACACACAGACACACCTTAAAATGAACCAAGGAGTATGTCACATTCTCTTTCCCTAATTGGCTAGATCTACTTTGCATTATAATGGGGCTGGCCGTGTTCTTACCACTTGGAAAGCGGGGAGCAGCTCAGAATATAGAAACCAAAGAACTGAGAGCAAGAAAGAAATGAAGAAAAAAGCCTTGCAGCTGTGGTGGGAATGATCTAGAGAGTGGGGGGGGGTGTCCTTACACATCGCTGGCATAAACCATATGGACAGTCCTGGGAACAAAGAAGTTACATGGCAAGGGAAAACATATACAAAACATGTTGGAGAAAATGGATCAAGAGATAAAAGAGACAACTGGAGAGGCTAAACTGTGCCAGGGAAGGTCATTATAGTTGTCTACAGACCCGAGGTGTGCCTAAAACTCCTGCATTACATGAAAACCTCTGAAATTAAATGTGTGTTGTGGGCAAGTTCTTTAGCCCTGCCGTTGAAGTTGAGTCCCCCTGGGGGAAATACTGTGCAATTGCTAAAAAGTGTTAGTTAACGATGACCTAAGAGTAGTTGGAGAGAATGTTTTGCAATTGCTGAAAAATTGTGGCTTCATCAGTACTGAAACTTGTGGTTAAGTGTTTTTAGGAGGTGTTGTCTTTTAACAGCCCATGGATAAATAAATATATCTCAGATAACTTTATGTTCTGCAGCTTGTGCTGTTCTGTAGCTAGGATTTGCTTTTAAAACTATGCTAGTAAAGCTAGCTTATACAACAGAAAGATTCCTGCTTGTGCCATATCTACATGCCTTGCCTGTATCCAGAAATAAGGGCCTGGTTAGACTGAAGCTGTGTACACGCTGTCATTTCTTGGGAAATGCTGCAATTTGATTCATTTCCTCCAAACCAGCTTCAATCTGAATTAAGAAAAGGAACGACTAGCATTTTAAACTGATAATGCATACACAAGCTGAATTGCTGAAAGTCTTGCTTTCTTTAGTACAGTACATTGTAACCCTGTTGTGCAAATAAAACATGCATAAAAAATGAAATGAAACAGAAACAGCCTGTAAATGTATGTTTCCCTCTGTCTAGAACATCTCAGGGAGCATGCTGAATTGAGGGCCTGGAGCTTTAAAGCTGTATGTAGTTGCTGGGTTGCTGTATGTAGTTCAGGTGTGGAAAACCTGTGGCCACACAGTTTGTGTACTAGCCCTCGGAAGAGAACAGACATCAGGTCTACCCCAGCCAAATGCAAAACCCTGCAACACCTGGATCTAATGCACTATTACAATTAACTACGCGTTAAGAGCAAATGACACTTCCATCCAGGTGAACAGCTTGTTAGCTTGGGCTGCTCAAGCCACCTTCTGGTATATAGATACAGGTAAAATCTAGGCTGACTCTCTACTCCCCCCCCCCCCAATGATCTGCAAGGTTGATTGGAGATGTCTTACCTTGTGTGGTCTCCAGGTTGCCTTCCTTGAGCTCACCCATCATGGTGTTTGCTGTTTTCCTTGCCCTTGCTTTGTCCAAAGGGACATCTGCTCTGGGGGCCCCAGTGGGGCTGGTATAACTCAGCCCAATCTGCAGCATCCCTTGTCCTTGCTCGAATGACCTGGTTGAAGCTTTGCTCCTGTGCCTCATTTATTGGGCCCGAGGCCTCCTGTGCAGCCAGCTCCTCCCCAAAGGAGATGCTTATTTGGTGTAAACACTAGTAAAATGTTCCCCCACCTACTCACTCATTCATGCCTGCCATATGCCTCTCTGACAAGCAGGATGTAAATAGGCAAGATACTGATCAAAATATCATCAGGACCATTTAAAAGGCTCATTTATTTTTCCAAGGGTAAACTTTATTTCCCTGTGTGGTCCTTGCAATATCACAAGAAAACGAGTCCCATGTGTACCAGAAAAATAAACATACCAATATACAGAGGAGAGGGGAGGGGAAGTAGGGGTGTCTCTCGATTTCTGTCCTTGTTTAAACGTCCTTGAAAGGATGGAACATAAACAACAAAACTGGCTCTCCAACTGCTTCCTGCTGGTTCCTTTGTTTCTACTTGAAGATAGAAATAGAATCATGTGAACAGTGAATGCCAAGTGTTTTAACTGACGAAGCTGTGAGGTTCAGAGTGTATAAAAACAAAGGGGGGAGCTGTTATAAATGTACCACAGAGCTACACAGAGGAGGCTTTTGTTTACACAGGCTGCATACACACTACACCTTTAAAGCACATTCAAAGCTCATGCCTTCCCTCAAAGAATTCTGGGCACTGTAATTTGTTAAGGGTTGCTGGCAATTGCAACTCTGTGAGAGGTAAACTACAGTGCCCAAAATTCTCCAAGGCAAAAAATGTAATTTCAATGTTCTTTAAAGTTATATGTATAAACAGTTTTAATTTTGAGTGGAATATAATAAGCACAGGGCTGTTGTTTGAGTTTTGTCTAACCTAGGAAAGCAGGAGAAGTTCTGAAGTGACTGCAATACTTGCACTGAGAAAGAAGGTGGGACTGTTAGGATGGGAATATAATGATTGGGAATTATTCGCCATCAGAGTGCCATCCTGCTGCTAATGTGTGTAATACATCAATCTGCAGGTTGTATATATGCATAAATAAACCACGTATCATAGAGATACCACAGTCTTTGCTGTCCCTCATTCTGAGGAAACCGAACCCTGGGTACTTGCATGGAACCCCTGGAATCTGGATTAGGGTGGTATGCAACAGTATTCCATCCCTCCTAATCACAGCACAACCTTCTCCCTGCAAACATTTTCAAACCATTCATTTCTAGCCCTAGAGCTGACCAGAAAAACACAGTCTGGTATATGTCTGTGCCTTTAACAGAATGTTAATTGGCTGAGCATTTCATAGCCTGTAGAGATAAACATTATCATCTTCTAATTTTTATAGATCAAGCTGATGTTAAGAGAACAGGAATGAGATTGGTTAAATAAAAGTGGCACCTGTTGCTACCTAATGGCCCCAAACAATGAAACTAATTTCTGCCCCACAAGTTCTTGCTGCTGCAGCCACACTCTTGAGTTTGCATCATGTGCATCCTGATCTGTTGCATGTTTACTCAGAAGTAAGTGCCTCTGACCAAGCCTACATTGAGAAGAGTGCCAAAATGCATTCTTCCTCGCATATTCTTGACATGCAGCAATCTGGAAGGTTGCCTTCTTCTAGATGAATCGAAGCAAGCCAAATGGAGGTGGATAAAAAGAACTAATTAAAGAATTGTGAGCAAGGGATCACTCTTTCTTAAAATTTAATGGGGAAGAAATGAAATATGCAGAGGCCCCATTCCCTCCCAATGAGGAATGCAGCTGAACATGATGAATATTTCATGATTACTTCATGTCAAATGTGCAAAGACAGGAATTGAGCCCCACATCTTCTTCAATCCACTTTGCTAAAGGGTTCAGAAAAGTGAAGCGGAAACAGAAAACTGCTGCATGGTGTGTTAAGACCAATTCTACTACAAGGGGGGGGGGGGGGAGAGAGAGAGAGAGAGAGAGAGAGAGAGAGAGAGAGAGAGAGAGAGAGAAGACACTACTGCCACTAGCAGAGTAATCAGTTGATCAGTGTTTCATGATGTACGTGTCCTGACAGTGACATGGAGAATCCAGTGGGCTTGGTTGTAGGAAGGATACAGCCCAATGCACATTTATGGAAAGTAACGAAGCAAGCCTAACAGGGACATATGCAGTGTGGCCAGGGTGGAAGCCAGGAGGGGGCATAGTTGGGTATGCTGTTTCCACAATTGCCCCTGCTCTTTTAGGACCTCACAATGATTATGGCCAATAGCAATAATAGTGTGTGCTCTACCATGCTTCCTATGGGTGCAGTGTGGGCTTCTGCAGCAGCAAAGCCCCCTCCCCACAAAGTCCAGTGCACACTGAGTTAAGGATCTGCTCATCTTATTGAATTCAGTGAGACTTAACTTCTGGGTAAAATAAGGTTCGGTAGCTAGCTTGGGACAAGAGCCTTGAATGATACCATTCTACTGTGCTGTAGTGTTTAGAGTGTTGGACTAGGACCAAGGAGATCTAGGTTCAAATTCCTAGTCATCCATCAGGCCTTGAAGGTTAGCCCACCAAACTGTTTTAGGCAAATGACACGCAGCTTTCCTGACCTGACATCGCATATTAAATCAGGCACATGAAAGTTCAAGCCACTGCTCAAATTTTCAAGCCAAGGCTAAAAGGAAGAACCAGTGCTTCCTGTTGTTGCGTTGTTGTGTTGGTCTTTTTGAATATGGTACCTTTTTCTGTGGGCTTGCACAGCTTAAAGGAATGGAGGGATAAAAATAGAATGAATAAATCATGCTCAGCAAGGATTCATTGAGTTGGTTTGCACAGAATACTAAACCATGGTTTTAATGGTAACCATAGTTAAAGCTGAGGCATCAATCACTTAAATATTGTTTATTACATCATAGAGCAATTAAAAGCACCAATGATAACAGCTGAGCCTTGGGAGGGTTTGAAAAAAAAATTCACCACCCTTTAGTCACAGTTCTGTAGCTTTTGGGTAGTGGTGGCTCAGTGGAAAATGTATACTTTTTATGCCTTCTATAATTTCCTTTTTAAAGAAGTGGTTACATGTAACGCTAAGCTATGATTAACGTTAATGAAGGTTTATGAACCAACTACAAACATTGTTTAATGGGCAACCTTTAAACATAGTTAATAAACAATAGTTACTCTGCTGGGCTGGATTTACACAGAGCACTAAGCCATGGCTTAATAAACCATAGATTAATGGACAATGGTTTACATCACTATTTGCAAACCATTGTGTGACCTTGGGTGTGTCATAATCTCTGAGGTTCAGCTTTCAATGTAAAAACTGATGAGTAAAATAAATACTGTCATTTAACTCATGAAAAGGGCACCAAAGATTTTTCTTCTTGTGGTTGATGTGTCTATTGTTACTGTCAAGTAAGCAAACAATCATTCTGGATTAATAATGCCTCTCCTGTCCTGTGAAGCTTAATCAGCATCCTGCCCTTTGTTTACCAAAACAAATCATCCTGCATTCTATAAATTATGATGGACATGCAAAGGAAAAGCTTCACTGTTTCTGTGATTCCAGGGTGTGAAAAATCGTTTATTGAAGAATTAATGAGAAAGAGCAGGGAAGTTCAAAAATAGACTGACCAGAAAGAGCTCCTTGCCAAAGCCAGTAAACAGTATTCTCCTATGTTAAGAAGACAAGAGAATTTCCAAATCAAGTCTCCCATTATCAAATGGCTCTCCAGATAAATATTACACCCCATTATTTTAGTCCTTAGAACTATTTTGCCTTCCACTTGCTATTTCCTAAGTGCTGCTTACTGATTTTATGCTGTCGGGTGGTTTCATGCTGCTTTTTATTAACTTTGAGCTGGCAGTGCTTTTCTGCATGGATTGTTCTTAGTCCTGTACTTGCATTTTATTGATTTTCAATTGTGAACCGTCCAGAGCACACAGCCAATTGTGTGGTGCAGAAATGCCTAAATAAAACAAAATGAAGGTTGTTTATGAATACATGGAGGAATAGGGACAGACCAGTCATGAATTCAGTTCAGAGGGAGGATCAAGTAAGGGAAGTGGATTAAGATTGTTGGGCTACGATTGTCAAAGTGGGAGATGCTGGTTCAAACGATCTGTCGTCAGCCATCAGGTCAATAAGCCTAGCCTCCTTCTTGAAAGAGGTGCTGTGCGGTGCTATTTACATCTAGGAGGCGGCTCATAGAAGGCTTGTTGGAGAGTATCAACCACCTTTTGTCATCTAGCTCAGCATTGTCTATACTAGTGATGGGTAATCAGTGACACACCCACACACCGACTCATTTCAAGTGGCCCAGCAGATGCTGTGGGCCCACTCTTGATCTCTTGACCACACTGAGCGAGAGGGAGAAAGAAGTAAAAGAGTTACTGATACAAGCCTGCCGGCTCTGCCCTCTTTGGGTTTTGGTTGCATCTACCATTAGCTGCAAGCCTATAGACTTATCCTGTGGGTAAATGGGTGCGGAGAGCCTGGGTGGTGTAGTGGTTAAGAGCGGTAGTCTCGTAATCTGGGGAACCGGGTTCGCCTCTCCACTCCTCCACATGCACCTGCTGGGTGACCTTGGGCCAGTCACACTTCTCTGAAGTCTCTCAGCCTCACTCACCTCACAGAGTGTTTGTTGTGGGGGAGGAAGAGAAAGGAGAATGTTAGCCGCTTTGAGACTCCTTCGGGTAGTGATAAAGTGGGATATCAAATCCAAACTCTTCTTCTTCTTCTTCTTCACTGTGACTGGCAGATGTTCTCAATAACTTCAGACAGAAGACTTTCCCAACCCTACCGGGAAATATCAGGATTTGAACCTGGGGCCTTCGGCATGTATCCCTGAGCTACAGTCTTCCCTCACAATACAAGTAGCAGCTTCAGATGAATAAGTTTTGTTGAGACCATGATGGGGAGGGAGAGTTAAGGTCCCTTTCCCTTTCTCAGGCCATGATCCTGATCAGAGGTCCTCATGGCAGCTCTCTCCCCCCCCCCCCCCAGTGCAACATCATTTACTGTAACATGGAGTGTGGCTGTAAGTGTAAAATACTTTGTACAGTGGTACCTTGGGTTAAGTACTTAATTCATAAGTTCCAGAGGTCCATTTTTAACCTGAAACTGTTCTTAACCTGAAGCACCACTTTAGTTAATGGGGCCTCCTGCTGCTGCCGCGCCGCCAGAGCACGATTTCTGTTCTCATCCTGAAGCAAAGTTCTTAACCTGAAGCACTATTTCTGGGTTATTGGAGTCTGTAACCTGAAGCGTATGTAACCTGAGGTACCACTGTACACCCTAAAGCAGTTGCTTTTACTTGTTTACCTATTTCTAAAGCATCAGCAAAATAACATAGATTTACCTTACTACAGGAAATGAGCAATGGGATGGGAATGTTGCAAGAAGGCAGCGGAATGTGAACTGAGGATATAGTTCACTTCTGTAATCATTGCTGCTGTTAAACTCTTGACTGGTTGCTTTCAAGCACCAGAGGGATGCCAAAATGCCCTGTTAATGATTATTAACTTCTTGATTGTCATGAATGTACTTAAGCGGACTGCCACATGATAATACGATTAAGCTGAAACAGGAGGCTTACCGAAGATAAAGTGCGAGAGTTTCACATACAAAGGGTATTTGACACCCATGATTTAATAGGTATCCATTTATGCTTGTTTAACCCTTTTCTGTGCTCAGTGACTGGCACAATGCACCACTTCCATCCACCATGAGGACTACACACTCTACTCTGAACACACACAACACGAACCTTTTTCAGTGTACATCCCCCTCCATGGCCTACTGTCCCTTCTTTTCACATGGAGCTAAGGTCTTTGCATGTGACATTTCTGCCATGGATGGCTGTAAATGTTAAGTTTATGTGTTGAAAACTCTTATTGCAGAATTATTAAGGCATGCCAATATTTAACCAAAGGAGCTCAGGATGGCATACATGGTTCTCCCCTTTTTACTCTCACAACAACCTAATAATCCAGGAATGTCCCATACAGGGAAACATGAAAAGGTACTGACTTGAAAAAGAAGCAGACTCTTTATTCACAGGAAGAATTGGGAGCACAGTGTGTGCTCCTGATTCTTCATTAGAGCTGTTGCTTGAAGTTTCCCACAGCTAGGGACATAAATGACATCAGGCACAGGAAAAGGTGGCTGTGGCCTAAAGAAACCTCTGTTGTAATGTAAGGTTGTTGTTGTTTAGTCGTTTAGTCGTGTCCGACTCTTCGTGACCCCATGGACCAGAGAACGCCAGGCACCTCTGTCCTCCACTGCCTCCCGCAGTTTGGTCAAACTCATGCTGGTAACCTCGAAAACACTATCCAACCATCTCGTCTTCTGCCGTCCCCTTCTCCTTGTGCCCTCCATCTTTCCCAACATCAGGGTCTTCTCCAGGGAGTCTTCTCTTCTCATGAGGTGGCCAAAGTACTGGAGCCTCAGCTTCACAATCTGTCCTTCCAGTGAGCACTCAGGGTTGATTTCCGTCAGTATGGAGAGGGGTAGGTTGGGATATAATCCACCCTGTAAATTTTCTGGTTGTGTGGGGATCTGAATCCAAGTCTCCCCAGTCTAAGTCCATAGCAGTGACTCTGAAGCTTCAAGTGATCAGAGTACGATATGCTGTTTGAAACTAATGAATTGTGCAGTCCTCTCCTGTATCTCTAACCTGTGCATGTTTTCATAGATGCGAGTCCTAGAGTTCAATGGGATTTAATCCCAAGTAAGTATACATAGGGTGGCGCTGTGGGTTAAACCACAGAGCCTAGGGCTTGCCGATCAGAAGGTCGGCGGTTCGAATCCCTGTGACGGGGTGAGCTCCCGTTGTTCAGTCTCTGCTCCTGCCAACCTAGCAGTTTGAAAACATGTCAAAGTGCAAGTAGATAAATAGGTACCACTCCGGCGGGAAGATAAACAGCATTTCAATGTGCTGCTCTGGTTCGCCAGAAGCGGCTTAGTCATGCTGGCCACATGACCCGGAAGCTGTCTGTGAACAGCCTATAGAGCAAGATGAGCGCCACAACCCTAGAGTCGGTCACGACTGGACCTAATGGTCAGGGGTCCCCTTACCTTTACCTTTAAGTATACATAGGATTTCAGCCTTCAGTGATATCTGGATGTTAACCACTGTTAACGCACAACATACTGGCTGTGTTAGAAGCAATAAATCTGTTTATTCTTTTGAAGCATGAGCATCAAATAATCCTTGTAAGCATTTCTTCTGCCTAGTATTATCACTTTAAAAAACAACAACAACAGTGCCTTTGATAACAGCTTGATGTACATAAATTGAGCAGGAGATAAAGTAATGTTAGGCTATTGTCAACAAGAGGGGGACTGGGAGGAGGGTGGAATTGGCACTCCTACTGCCTTTCTGAAATCATCAACTCTCCTCCTTTCTTCTACAAAGCATTTGGGGACTCATCAAAGTTTATCCAGACTGGTGCCATACGGTACATGTTAAGGACCTTCTTGCATACTCCCTATTGCTGACCCACATTTAGTGAACTGTGCCCACTCCCTTAGTCTTTGTCCTGTCTCTTTATCAACTCTATTTTTGTGTGCACTGCACCAGCCACACCACCTAACAGAAAACAAACAATGTCAATATATTTTTATTAATTGGCACAATAATGTTATCTTTCTGCAGGCCTGGTTAGTAGCAATAGTAAATTATCAAAAGAGCATTTATTTGTGTTTAGTTTTCCATTACACGAACAATTTTTTTTATTAATGAACATAAATTTTCTTCTCTGCAGCAGTTTGCAGCTCACAATTATTACAGCAGCATAAGTCAAATCATATTTATGATTTGGGATACGCTTTACATAGTTCATTGCTTTCTTCCGGCAGGGATGCTTCCTGTGCCATCACTTACCGTAAGTTTATCTCCATGCCAAGAAAAGCTTCACAAACTAATTTTTTGCATGCCATGCTGCTATTGAAAGCACAGGACAAGGGCCAAGTCACACTATGTATTAGCCTCCGTTATGATGGCTGTGAGCCCTAGATTAGCAGATTTTAGCACATGTAATTTAAAAAAACAGTAATAACAATTATTACAAAACAGCAATAACAATCAGGAAAGCAACATAATGCCTCAGGACCAGGGGATAGTAGAGTCATTTGTAAAGGAGTGTTAGACCTGTCAAGAAGCAATGGAGTAACATAATTAAAAATAAGAGTGTGGCAACAGTTTTAACTGATCACTCCCTTGCATGTTTGTGATTCAAATACTGATGATGCAAGCTTTGCAGTCTCTTCGGATGTTGCAGCCTAGGTTGCCAGAAGAAGAGGGAGATTGTGAAGCAAGATTGGTGTGTGTCCTGCTGTAGACTGAGTGTACACTGTAGACTGAGTGGTTCTGAAATAAGAATAATCTACAGTAGAGGTAGAGCAGCTGCAACAATGATGTTGGAAGCTAACTCTAATCAGTTCCAGGCCACATGGCCAATGGTCCAGCAGCATGTGCAAGATGCGGGCTCCCTGCCCTGATCTACAGTATTCTATGGCGCTGTGATAACATAAAAAAGGAACAACCCTTTATAACTTAAGGGATGTTATATAATAGCAAGATGAGACACGGGCCTGCAAGATTTAGTTGCAGTAATCTCTCTTGCATAGTCAGCGCTATCCCAAATGAGCCAGCAGGATTGATATAAATAACAGTAATACTTAGAGCTTATCTGCTCTTTCCAGGCATGGTCCTCGCTTTAAAGCTCCATCTCTGAGCACCTTTATTTTCCCTTTTCTTTTTTGCTTTGGACCTTTCCCCGTGAAAACCCACTATTTAGCACTCAATCGGCGCAAACAACAATCCACAGAAAACCCGCACCTGTGTTTGCGCCGACTGAGCGCTAAACAGCGGGTTTTAGGGGGAAATCTCCAGGGCAAAAGCAACAAAAAAACAGAAACACCACAACCACCTAACCACACACTTGGGACACTGAGCTTTATGGCTCAGACCCGTGCCTGGAAAGAGCAGGGGAAATAAGTTTGGATAATTTCATTCAGTGCCGCGAGAGCCTAACCCGGTGGCGCCAGACATAAAACAGGTACGGTGAATTCTGCGCTGTTAATTGTTACCAATGCAACCAATGTGCAAGTTTTCCGCGTCGCACAGAATTCCTCACCAGGCGATGCCCACGGACAATTCGCATGTGGGCATTCAAGCCCGTATTAACGCCCTATACTATATGTCTAGGAGCAACTTCACGTCTCTCAGCCGTGGAAAGCGGGAGAAGCTGCAGCGCGGTCCCAGAAACTGCAGCATGGTCCCCTTAAGCTGAACGCGAGTTGTTGGGCAGGTTCGCGCACGCGCGGTTTCCGTTTGCCCTGGCCCTCTCCCTCTCTACCCGGCGCCCCTTTCTCTTTCGCTTTCAGCGACGCCCCGCCCTTCGACCCCTCCGTCGAATGCGCCCGAGGGTCGCGCTTTCCTCCGTCTCGTTGGTCGCCTGAACCTTCGCGGACGCCGTTGTCAGCTGACCTGACTAGGAACGGCTGCAGGCACGGAACTCGGAATACAGGCTTTTTGGGTGGCCGGGCGCCGCCATGGCTCCAGACCCCTGGTAAATGTCTGTATGTGTGAGGAGGGGGGGCAGGCCGTTTGGTTGAAGCCGTGGAGCGTTTCCCTTCGGGGCTGCTGCCTTTGACCCAAGGGGTGGAGTGGAGGGGGGGCTTCACTCTGGGCCTGATATCGGCCAGAGAAGATGGGGAGAGTTTGACCCTCCAGGTGCTTGTGGTAGCCTCTCCGCCCCCCGCCCCGCACACAATTCTTGTCACCTCATCCAGCATGGCCAATGGTTAGGGGCAGTGGGAGTGGCAGCCCAGAAACGCAGCACCCCCGTTCCCCCTGCAATACAGTATGAGGTTTCTCCTCCTCTGTCCTCACCATTCTTCTCTCCCATCTCCTCTTTGGAATCAGTTGTGGGGCTACTGCTGTAGAGATGGGAGAATTTTCACAGGTGCAGCTTCTTCCGCCTTGGTGCTGTAGCAATAGAAGACAAAAAAGCCTGCACCTAGCGTGGATACAAAGGAAGGCTTGTACTTGGATAGTAGCATAGCAGAGAGAATTTGCACATGTGTAGCTTTTCTTTGTTTTTTTATTATTTTATTTATGATTTTCAGTTTTATACATTTCAGTAATTTTACAATCATTTCAACGTTTCAAAACTCAACTTCCTTCCACATTAACTTAATTTACTCATTTATTCATCTACTTTAAATATATACTCTTATAAAACTGCAGGTTATTGCAATAATCCTGTCAAAGTTCTTATATGTTTACAGTTTATTTGTAAATATTCAATAAGCCATTTCCATTCTTTTATTAAAAAAAACCTGTTATCTTGATTTCATATTTTCCCGGTAAATTTCACCATTTAGGCATATTCCATATGTTTTTGTATCCATTATTCTTTTGCTGGGATGACTTCTTTCCCTAGCTTTTCCTTGTTTGATTCCTCCTTTGATACGGCAAGTGCTTAGGTGTAATAGAGTTGTGCTACTGTGCAACAGAAGGAGACAAGTTTCTCCTCCGTTAAGTACGCACACTTCTTTGTAGTAGACTCAATCTGTTTTGGGGGTGGGGATTGCCTAACCTATTTGCTTATTATGAGATATTTAGCTAGAATGAATTAAAAAACTAAATAAATTATATGTTCCTTGTGCTGGATAAAACACTTCTGGTTAAGGCTTTTGCATTGTGCTTGGGATACAAAGCAATGCTCCCTAAGTTTGGCAAGGGATTGGAATTCTATTCAAGATAGTTTGCTTTACTTGAACAGGGATTCTTTCCAGGGCAATAACAATAGCAATAAATACTTCAAGTGAGATGCTTTATTTTTTCTTTAGGTTGACTGAGTGCATGTTTGCTTCAACCACATATAATTACTGTTGAGAGGAGGAAGTTGACCACAGTGTTTGCATGTGAATTCAGTGTGGCACTAAGGAGATTGCTCAGTCAGCACAAGCCTCTCCACTTGTCTAATGGAACAATCTTCTTCCACTGTACATTGTACACAGTGTTAAAAACTCCCATTGTTCTAGGTGCATTTTGCGACAGGGAATTTCATTAGCACAAGCTGTTTCTGAGTTCTGGTGCAGTACTGTGCCTAAGATTTCAGATTAAAACTGCAGAGTGGAAGGAAAGGACCTTTGTCTGCCTCCCCACTTCCAGCTACTCTCCGAAGACTGGAGAAGAGACCCTCTTAAGAATATTAGGGGGGTGGGCAGGAGAAGGACCAGACCATGTGAAAAATGAACATAATATCTTTCCTGCAGTTCATTCATTTTCAGCTTTGTTTGTATTCTTATAAAAAAGTGTGCCTAGACCAGTCTTTCCCAACCTTGGGTCTCCAGCTGATTTTGGACTACAACTCCCATCATCCCTCACTAGCAAGGGCAGTGGTTAGGGATGATGGGAATTGCAGTCCAAATACAGCTGGAGACCCAAGGTTGGGAAACACTGGCCTAGACATTACATTGTTTTGCCCATAATCTAGGTTTAAGGTGCCATTTAGCTCCTAGCTTTCAATCTGTTTCAAACACTGATTGTACATTGTTCCAGGGATTCTCTAAGCAGATTTGAGAGGTGGGGCCTTGTTGCCCCCTTGGCTCATTTGGAGGAAGGATGGGATAGAAATAAAATAAAATATCTTACCTTGGTGCTGTTTATGAATTGTGACCATGTGCTAAAAATCCTCAGTAGTGTTTCAGCATCCTGTGTCTTGTTACTTGCTAAAATTTGGTTGCAATTAATATATTGGCTTCTCTATAGGATGTTTGTTGGGATAGCTTCTTTAGCTATGCTCTAAATTTGGAGGAATGTTTTTTATGTATAAGCTGTCCATATTTGTTTTATTTCTTGTTTCCATCTATAGACTGCTTTACTACCTAAAATACCCGAAAGCAGTCTACATACACAGTATGTTCCACAAACCACATCCAATGATTTGCACCACAAAATACATTTTAAAAATCCATAAACATAATAAAAAATCAGAGCAAACTACTAGGCAGTATAATATAAAATTTCAAACAGCACAGCATATGTGCAATCATTCATTCAATCTCACTCACCATCCATTTCACACAACCACTACAACCATTTGCTACACCAAACATTACCTCTATTAATTACTCATACTTTCAACCCCCACACAAAAGGTCATTGCCAAGCATACAGAATAAGATACACTTTTAATACATGAAGCAGTATTGGACTTATGTCCCACTCTCACTGAACGATCTAATACTCGTCTCCTGCCTCTCCCTGGAGTGAGCCCAGGCTCTCACCCTGGAGGGTATAGAACTATTTCCATCCATGCACTGCCAGCTATGGAATCATAACATGCATGGTACTGCATAACCTCAAAACCTGATACAGAAACAATCAGCTTGACTTGAAATAGGCATCTTTATGGATCGAGGAGCAGTGGTGAAAGATTGAATATTTTGATGAACAATAAAGGCAGAAATGTATGTATAATAGTTAAAATATATTAACTTGTTCTAGGTTGTCGATGTATGAATCCACTTGCCATACTGCCCAAGAGGTTGCTGAAAAAATTCAAGAACGCAATCGATGTCAGAGGAATGGTGAAAGTACAACTAAGGTACTGCATAATTCATGGACCACCTTCCAGCTTTGCTTTACCTTCTCTTACATCTTTTAAGATCAGCAGCCAATGTCCTCTTGACTGAGCAAGCTGTGTGCACCTGAAATCTATTGAAAGGTAATCTTGGTAGCTGCCTTATAACACTGGAGCTCCTATCCTTAAAAGACACATCAGATTCTTTGAGGCTGAGTGCTCTAACAGACCAAGCCTGTAGAGATTAGTAACTAGCTATTTTATTCTGCCCCCACTCCTCCGCATTGGACTGGATTTGTAAATTATAGTTACCTATTTTAAGTCCTAGTGACAGAGTGAGAGAAAAACTGGAATAAATATTTTTGAAACAATAATATTTTGTTTGGTTTTGTAAGGGTAGGATACATACTATGATATCAGTTGGAAAGAGGGTGCTCTTGATGTAAGATAACCACCTCTGTCTCAGAACATGGACATGGCACTTTGAAACTGTATTGTTGTCAGGTAAAATGAGTGAGCTGGACATTTGCTGCAGTTCTTTTACCACTTAGTCAAGTCATTGCTTTTGGCTGTCCCCTGAGAGAAGGCAACAGCACCAGAACAAACCCAGTGTTGGGACAAAGCAGAGGTTCTCATTTCCATGGTATTATTAATCCTGAAATATGGAAGCTAAGCCCTAGCTGTCAGGTAAAGGCCCAGCTCAAGTCAGAAAATATTCAATAATCTGGACTGAAATGACTTGCTTCATGTAAAATTGCAAAATCCTTTACACTTTCAGATGATAGGAGAATCCAGAAGGTATGATGAGCCCTAATAATTTAGGGCTACTTCACATGCAGCATTTGTTTCACAAAGCTGTGTTTCACTTAGTAGATACCTGAAGTATGAAAGAAAGATGCACATCTTGAAATGTGTGTCTGTGACTAGAGCAGTGACCAAGTGCAGATGTTTCAGGGCCACCTATTGTTCCTTTGCGCTCTCCCCATACTGTAGGAACAGTGGTTCATGTTGCAAAATACACTGCTCAGCAGACGAATAGTTCCCTGAATAAAACTTTCCATGTTTGTACGTGAGTAGAATTGGAGGCACTTGCTCAGTGAGCAGGTAGGAAGCCAGCATTTGAGTCCAGTGTAAACAGGCTTCCAACAGTTGCAATATTTATTGCCATAACAACTGATGTTATGGGCTGATGTTGAAAAACATTAAGCAGCTCAGTCATGTTGTCTGTGGCCAGGGAATGTTTTAATGAAGAAAAATGTTCTTTTCTCATGTTTGCCAAGTAGGGGAAATGTCATCAGTGTCTTGTTTTTCTGGGATTTTGCCACTTTCATGCGCTAAGACGTTTTTTTAAAAATGTAGTGAGAAAATCAAGCATTTCTATTGCCATTCCAAATGAGAGACAAAAGAAAACTTATTTTTATTCCTAGTCCTTCCCCTCCTCATTTCTTTGCTTTGTTGGTAGGTAACGCTTAGTGTGAAAGATTGGAAACATTCCTCAGTAAAATGTATACATTTTTTTAAAAAATGTGGAAAGCAAATGTAAGTCCACACTGGACACGAATCTCTCAAGAATGTTTCCCTTATGAATTACAGTGACATAAGAGCACAGTTAGGTGTCTGCACAAGTCCTGTAGTTAAAACGTCTTGTTTTGCAGAAATGAGCTAGTGGTTTGTGACTTCAAACAGAAAATTGTTTGTTTTCTTAACCTCTTCCAACCACCTTGCCCTGATGTAGCAAGTCTGTATTCCTAAGAAGTTAAGATTTATTTGGAAGTAAATCCCATTTTAAAAAATCAGTGGGTATTACGTCCAAGTAAACATACTTAGCGTAGGGGCGTTAGTGAAATTTGCCATCCACCCCTTTTTTGCTTTTAAATCAAATGTGTACGTGAGACATGGCTAATGTTTCCATTGTTGTGCTACAAGACAGTGGACAGTTGTGGGACCTGCTAGTTCTCAAGGAATTGTCACCTGGGAAAGGTCCTGTGAGTGGATGGTATTGCTTCATTACCTTGGATTAAAGTGACATGAAATTCTGGGGAGTTCCTGGACTTTAACAGGGTTAGCTGTCAGCTTATGTCACCTTAGCAATACTTGCTGCTCTTTGACTTTCAGTAGATTGCCTCAAGAGTGCGCTTGAGATTCTGACCCAGAATGAAGTCCTTGATGAATGCTTAGCACCACATTCCCCACAAATTACCAGTTCCCTGTGGATGGATGTAGTGTAGCCCTCTTCTGGTCATTCTCTGTTCCCAAGATGGTTGGCATTCTTTACCAGGCTAGCAATGCAGGGTCTACTGCGGCTCCTTGGCACTATAGTATTGTTACAAGGGCTGACTGTTGCTCTTTGATTAAAATGGATAAGGTTTCTTGCTGGATCCTAAGGGTGGGGGGAATGATCTAACTTGAGTGGTCTTTTCCAAGCCTCTTGTGTATAGCTGGCATCCTTTTTCATGAATATCTTGCTTTTTGAAAGCTGTAGAAGGCATTGGCTCACAAAAGCAGTAGTTTAACTGGAAATCAGTGGGCCAAAAACAACTCAGATACATGAGTAAGTTTGTAAGTGCACCTTCCTATTAACTGTCTGAAGTTCTAATAGGATTTTTTTTTAAAAAAAATTATCCTACATAGGTAACTCTTCTCTACTTTGATGGGGTAATAATGAGCTATACTCTGTTTTTATTTGCTTATTTCTATGTGTTTCTGGATGGTCCCATCTGCTAATTCATTGCAGCACTGATGAGCTGATATCACTTATTTCCCTTTTGCTCTTGTCTCCTTTTAGCTCAATGTTTCCATCCGGTCACTGTTGCAAAACCTCAAAGAAAAGACAGAGCGTCTGAAGGACCTCTTGCTTCACTCTGTATCAACACGTCAGATGTATCCATGTAAACAGCTGTATACCAGGAAGGCCAGTGAGACAAGAGTGGGTCAGCATTCTGTTTTGGAAAAGGAACGAGACCATTAAATTATACGTGTGTGTTTAGAAAATCCCCAACAACTTGGGAAAAACCCAGGTACAAAAGAAATGTTTGCAGTCTTCATTTTATTTCCAGGGTTTGTTCTGTAGGTGCAAGCACTTCTTCAGGGCACTCCTAACTAAATGGGCTGCAGCAAATGTTGTGTCAGATCCAACTGGGGCCCACTTTACACACGCAACTGAATGGGCTGTGTAAAGCTGTGCCCATGTGGTTGTATTACAAGTCGATGCTCACTTAGGTAGTTGCATGTGTGAGTCTGAATTCTGCTATAAGTTTTGCTATAATTCTGCACAGTTAATGACTTTTGCCACCTTGCTGTTTGTTTTTAAAACGTTCCATGTGTCTTATAGACTTATAAAATGAGGTAAATGTTGTAAAGTACTTTTTACACATGGAAAAGTGTTATAAAAATGATAGTAGTCTGTCGTCAGTTCTCTGCCTAGGACAAGATAACCTCATATCCTTATTTAGTCATAACAGAACTTAGATATTTTTTAACTCTGGCCTCTCTGGTATAGATCTAGTATGGTATTTCCTGTACTGATAGGTACGCATGTGGTTCTTCCTGACTGGATAAGGAAGTCATAACGTACTTGATTTGTGATTTAATACCACAAGTATGAGGTCTAGATGTTCAGTCATTTGTTTCTGGCAATCAACCTTAACCCAGTTCCTGCAGAACACAACTCGAAGGGGACAGGCGGCAGAACTTAGTGGATGACCTCCTCACGCGACATCGTCATCTTCAGGCATCTTTCAAAAATGAGGGGACAGAACCGGATGTGATAAGGTACAGTTCTAAATGAGAAATGCATGAGAGTAGCTCTGTCTTGAGCTATGGAGCACCATTGTACCTGTACCCCAGGAATCATCCTGATGACTGGTCATATTGGCTGGGGCCTGTTGGGAGTCTAACAACATCTGGAGGGCCACAGGTTCCCTGCCTCTGCTGTACCTTATTTTCACCCAGACCCCTCCTGTTTTGTGTGTGATCAGTTATGCTCTCCTTCAGGATATTGTTTTTCATGTATTCTGTGAGTACCTTGACCAGGTACCCAGACTTGATGGAGCATCTGCACTCAGAATCGAATAAAAAAATCGGAGCTGAAGGTTGCATCAAAGCCAGTCATACTAAAAGGCTGAGTGTCTTAAGTGGTTCAGAGCCAAGGTCAAGCCAAAGCAGACTTTAACAGTGATGGGCTCAGAAGCCATGCAAGACAAAACTTCACATTACAATGGCCACAGAAAGCAAGCGTGTATTGGAATTTAAGAGTCATATGGTGTCAGGGATGGATGAGGGAGATAGATGAGAAATAAAGAGACAGTTGCACATAGTTTGTCTAGGCAGGGTGGTTTTGTGTTCTTAGAGCACAGGCCAGGAAAACTGGCCAATCAAAAGAAAGGCAGTTACATGATCCAGAGCTACAGGGCGATCTATGGAGTGGAATTTCCCAGCAGTGCATACCTTGTCCTTGCAGTGTTGTTCTGGACTGTCTGAGTAAGGGAACTGTAGAGATCTATGCCTTAAGAAAACCAGTCACACTAGAAATTTGGAAGGAGCAGGGTGGTGGTACATAGTATTGGTCTTGCAAATTGGTTCAAGATGTACTTTTTACATTACATTGATACATCTTTTAGTAATATTTAATGATTATATGCTAACATTAATGGTGATATTCTGATTAATTTCCCACTTGTCCTAAGCTAAAGGAAAAAATAAACAACATAAATTTTGAAAACAATTCCAGCTGCTGGTTGGATTTTGATGATCTATCCCATTCTCTTTTTACCTCTTCTACACAGAAGCTTAAAATAGTTAAAGCATATATGTATCACCCACAACATTTCAGGTGGAGAAAATGTGTTTTGGATTGCCTGCGTTGCTGAAAGAGGAAACTGTGGAAGAATGTCTAATCGATTCATTGTTTTCCTGGCCTTGTAATCCCTTGGCAAGCAGTGCAAATCCTTCCAGCTCTCCTGTGTGCTGGATTTTGTATTTAGCTAGTTTAACTCAGCATGAGAAATCAGTCGGGCAGTGCTTTCCATGTTGATGGATTATCTGAGTTGAGTCGTTTATTTCATGCTCCAGCAACAGCATAAAGTGAGCCTATGCAACATTGTCTTGGGAATTTCAGTACTACTGAATTGCCACCAGGAGGAGCATGCAACTGTTGCTTCCTCTGTCCCTGAACCCACAAATACAAATTGCACCGTAAACAGGATTCGTCTTACATTTCAAGTTTTTTATAATTTCCTTTCCTATCCTCGCCTTTCTGAAACAAAAATAAATGAAATATTGGGGACGTTAGTGTGCCAAAAAAAGGTGGATGGCGGTTAGAAACTGCTAGTGCTAGAATTATTGTTGGCTATGGAAATTTCTGTGGATTTCTCTTGGCCAGCCAAGAATCTCCAAAGCTGTAACTCTTAGCTTTGCATGTGTATTTTAAAAGAAAAGGTATTCCAACTTGTACCTGATAGTTAGATCTTTCCAATCTGGCTGTAGTTGCTGTTGAGCTATGGCTCCTCTCTTAGGGGTTTATAATTATTGCTATTTTTTTCCCTTAGAAAAGCCCAACCATTCTATATTACAAGCCAAATTCTATTTCATCATGGCAATGCATATTTCTATTTTCATATTTTCTTTTCAGAATTTAGAAGTTGTGTGATGTGGGTGTGGTTGGATATAGTGGGGTCATGCCAGTTTGGTCTGACTGTGATTGGGCATTTTGTTTCTCTCTTCTTGTTCTTATATGCAGGCTTCACCTTTCTTTATTTGATCCATCCTTAAAGTACACCCCATGTTTTCAGGAGCCTTTTTCGCACTTCTCCCTCCACCCCCCCCGTCCTATCCCGTAGTCATCCCCTTCATTAACCTTCTTGCATCAGTGATCACATGTCTTATTGTCCTCATGGTGTGCAATTGTGAAAGCATTCTCAAAATTAATCTCCGTTTACGTTTGGTCACCATTCAGTGAGTTTACATCCTTTGAAATCTGCTTTAATGCGAGTTCTCTTGGTGTGGTACAGTGGCCTTAGTACTTCTAATTCTTATTTTAAGTGACAACCTGGGCCACGATACAGATCAAGGCATTGCTTTATGAGGCACCCAAGTAGCTTACCTTCCGGTATTGTCAGACTTAATTAGGACACAGCTCTCAGTATCCGAAAGGGTTGTGCCATTTGCATAGCTGCTTCAATGCGGTTATTTCTCTCGACCCAAACCATTTTATTCAGTTGCCTTTAAATTAACCATGCAATATCTGAATGTGAAGGAGACTTGTGTATCTTACACATAGAATGCCAATTGCATGAACCATCCTAGAGATGTCATTAGGGGCAAAGCTAAGGTCCAGGAAATTGTGAGATATTAAACTTAATATTTTCCTTGCGTCTAAAGAGACCGTGATCCCTTTGCTGGACTCCTAATCAGAGAATCTATTAAATGGATGAAGTTGTAATGAAATGGAGATTGATATCCTGTAACAGAGTAGAAGGCAAAAAGAGCAAACCCACCCACTTCCTGCGAAACTAATAATGCAGCTTTTGCTGATGCCTAGAGTGAACCTGTATGGCAGGGCATTTATAATGCAGTTTGAGAAAAGTCCCCATCTCTAGCTTTCAGTAGTTGGAGTTGTGGGAGGTGTCACTGGAAGTATGGAGAGTGTAAAAGGAAATAGAATGAAGAGGGTGATGAAATGATGCATGTCACCTGTAGGAAGCTATCATCTTCCTAAACTGAAAACCCTAGCTAATGCTAGCCACAGTTGTGATTAAAACAATCTGCCTGGGAGCCTCCTTCTTCTTACACAGCTAGCATAGAATTGTAGAAGTCTCTTCCACCCTTGGAGCCTTGCCAGACCCCAAGCTGAGCTTCTTTCAGCAGTGCTGAAAAGGCATCCTTGTAGCTGGCTTTTGACTGGCTACAGGTAGAGCGCTTAATATTTGTATCATGTATTTTGAATTACCTATTGGGTGTGTGCTTGTACATACACTAAATGTTGGAAAGTCCTTAACCCAAGCCTAAGAGATGTAAGCAATTAATGGTTCTCAACAATCTGATTGCTAAGGACATAGATGGCAAAATCTAGATTCAAAATTATCTTGACAGGCTGGAGCATGACCAAAACTGACAAGAGAGATAAATGTAAAGTCCTGTGTTTGGGTTTAAAAATACAAGTAAAAATCAAATACACAGGATGGGAGAGATCTGGCTTGACAGCAAGACATGTGGAAAGGTTCTGAGTGTCTCTGTGTGCATTGTAAGCTGAGAGAGCCAACAGGACAATGCAGCCGCTAAAGAGGCAAATGCAATTATGAGTTGCACTAATCAAGAAAAGGAATAATGCCACTCTGTCCTGTGCTGGTCAAGCCACATCTGGAGTACCATGTCCAGTTCTGGGTGCCACATTTTAAGCAGGAATTATCATGTCCAGAGAAGGGTGACTCTGATAGTGATGGGTCTGGAAACGTCCTGTGAGGAACATTTGAATAATCAGGCTACATTTAGCCCGGAGAATAAAAGGGGGAGGCATGGTTGCAGTCTTCAAATAACTGAAGGGCTCGCTTGTAGAAGATGGAGCAGACTTGTTCTCTTTTGCTCCAGAGGGCAGGACTAGAAGCAGTGGGTGGAAATAGCAGGGAAACAGATTTTGGCTGTTAGAAATAGCTTCATAATGGTACATGTTGCTCAACAGTGGAACAGACAGTCTCAGGAGGAGGTGGGCTGTCTTTTGCTGCTGATATTTAATCCGAAGCTGGGTGGTGATGCTGTAGTTACATCCTGCATGGCAGATCTTGCATTGAGCCTAAGGGTTGGACTACATGGCTCCAGTATCCCTTCCAGTTCTATATCCTCTTAATGCCACCTGCTGCACCAATACAGCAAATAAAATGAAAGCAGTACTGGAAAAAAATGTGGAAATTCACTATATTGCCATGCAGACTCTTCCAAGGGCCTTGTACCCAATGTTTTTTTGAAAACCCAAATCACATTTTGCAGCAATTTGTGAATCCAGATTGAAGTACTCAAAACACTTCAAATATTATTACTGTACTGCCATATTCACAAGGGGAAATGTGATTAATCACATAGACCAATGTCACATGACCTGGGTTTTTGTTTTAAAATCACTCACGTTGATTGTTCTAAGGCTTGAAAGCCTTCATGTGTGGCCGCGGTCTAGGGAAAGGTCTGTTTGACTAATTTGTGTTTCTTGGGAAATTTTGTAAGAATTAACCAGTGAAACAATGCAGTTGGGAAGATAAGCTGCTGTTTGTTAAGTAGAGGCACAACCCTTGATTATAACCCTCCAGCTTCCTTTATATTTGGGCACATTGCTAAGCCTTTTAATTAGTTAAATCTGCTCCTATAATCAAAAGCTATCTGCACACTCCACTGTGCTGTGACAATTTCAAAGATTTAAGTGATTAACTTGGCAAAAGCAGTGGGTGGCTAATTGGATAAACTTTAATCTTCACACTGCCAAAATGAAACAGAGGAAGATCAGAAGAAAGAGGAAGTTGGGCTGCCCTGGGTGGGAAGAGAGCTACCAAACACGTCAGAAAGATTATTTTTAAAATGCTAGCAGGTCACTTGCCACAACCAAAACTAGAAAGCATGGTTGGGGGTAAAACTGTGCCACTACACGACCCCCCCATTGACATTTTCAAATGGCAAAAGGTTTTTCTCATTTGAGCTAGTGGAGCCACAGCTGTGGATTTTGGAGCAGATGATTTGGCTAGACCATCTTCTCTTGGGAAGACTCTGATGAGAGCTACACCTTTTTATTTTGACCACGTTTAATGGGGACTTGGGCCCCTTACAGGAGTAAAAATGTCCCCTAGGGGAGTTGGCTTTTTAAAAAACACAAATGTCCCCGTTATACTGTATTACACAATATTCTTGTTGAAGCCAATGGGGATTGTTTTGCTAAATATGAATATATTTTTTCTGCATATCACATGGCTGCTTTGTTTGCTTATTATTACTGTGAGCTCTTGAGGCACACAGTAATAATATGGCTGGTGAAGACTAGGGGAGTGCTTTGGCAGTCATTTTGCCAGTGCAGTCTCTTCAGCTTGCCAGCTAGAATGACCCCCCTCCCTCTGGGTGCTGTTCTGGGATTTCTCCCCAACCCCCCAGAGCCATTTTTTCTTGTGGGGTGGGTGTCCTCTGAGGAATGCTCTGTTGCGCTAGCTGGAGCCCTTCAACTGGCTTCTGCTAGTGGAACTAGAAGAACAGAATCACAGAGTTGGAAAGGGACCCCGAGGGTCATCTAGTCCAACCCCCTGCAGAGCAATTAAATCCTGCCCTGCTTCTTCTGTAGTAGTTTTAATTCAACTGCAAGTGAAGATGGTTTTAATTAAAGACAAAACAAGCAGGTAAATGACCTTTAGGCTCCTTCTGTCCTAGTGAGTGCGGCTGACATGTGTAATAGGTGACAAATTGAATGGCCAACTTAACTAGAGTGGATTTAATACAGCTGCTTCCTGGATTGTTTATTAGCTGGAGATCAATGCTTTGGGTCCCCCAAATTTCATTTTATTTGGATTTGTAAATGAAGAACTGTTCTCTGCTAAAAAAAAAAAAGACCAAGAAGATGCTGTGGCATCTTAAGGCCTTTGCCAATTCATAGTAGCAGGGCCTATCCACTTCTTCATATACCATCATATTTGATCAGTTTAAAAAAAATACAGCTATCGGCTAGCTAACTGATGTGTCTGGTGGATACCGAACAGGTGAGATAGCGGTTGACTATAGAACATAGAAAAACTACCTTATATTAGGGTAGATCATATGTTCATCTAGCTCAGCAACCCCTGCCGTAGACAAATACATCCACGGGGTGGATGTGGCCAACGCACACTTGCATGCACAGCCAGCCGAGGAGGAGAGGTCCCTCCCCACTGCAGCTCTGTTCTAAGAGGAGAGGTTCCTCTCCTCTTCCATGAATGGGGAGGAAAGCCCTTCAAACATTGGATGCCTCTTACTACCTTTGGAAAAGTGCTGCTTCTCCCTCTGGTGTAGCACCATTGTCAGAAGGCCTTAGAAAAGCACAGCAAACAGTTTTGGAAGCATTCAGTTTTGGAAAAGAGCTGTGGGCTACTAAAAATAGCTTAACAGACTGGGCCGAGCCACAGGTTTGTCACTTCAGTAGACCTTGGAGGGCCAATGCTGATTTCAGTCTCTCCCAGCCCTATCAGGAGGTGCTGGGGACAGAGCCTGGCATTTTTTCCATGCAAAGCAGATGTAAACTCTAAGCACTAACATGCAATTCTTTTGTTAGACAGGTATTTGATTTGGTGGACAGGGCACTCTTTCTAGGTAAAGTGATCCCCCCCTTTTTTGTTGTTGTTTAGTCGTTTAGTCGTGTCCGACTCTTCGTGACCCCATGGACAAGAGCACGCCGGGCATTTCTGTCTTCCACTGCCTCCCACAGTTTGGTCAGACTCATGTTTGTAGCTTCGAAGACACTATCCAACCATTTTTTAGCATGGCATATTCTTTTTTTAGCATGGCATATTCTTATAGTCAGCGGTTTTTAGCCGCTTTTTAGCCGCTTATAGTCAGCGGTTTTTAGCCACTTTTTTTTAGCATGGCATATTCTTATAGTCAGCGGTTAAATGTATCTAGGGCATGGAGAACCTGTTGCTCACCCAACTCTCATCATCTTTGACCATTGGCCATGCTGCCTGGAGTTGATGGGACTCCAACAGCACCTGGAGAGTCACAAATTCCCCAGTCTTGATGTATCTGAAGGGTTGTGCAACTTGCATTTTTAGCCAGCAGGTGTCTCTCTCATACTGAAAATCCACACATTTTCTGTATGCTGCAGAAATGAATTTGGTAGAGATCCTGGTTTTCATCCATTACACCTCATTCTTCTTCTGTTGCATAGATGCACTTCAACAAAATATGAGGGCCTGTCTCTGTCTTTCATTTATATTAATTTTGCAGTGTTGCATAAAATGCTACCTCCAGGTTAAGTGCATGCCTGTGCACTATTCTGCATGCAAGTCCCTCTGAATTCAGCGGGAGTTCTCCCAAGTCTGGTCTGCTGGCCAGATACCACAGCAGCCGCCCTGCCTTCTGGGTCCTCTCCTCTCCCAGCACCCTCTGTTAAGTAGGGAGCAGCAGAGCTGTAGCTGCAGGGAAAAAAGGGCTTTGGTGTCATTCAAAGTCTGCAGTTGCAGCTCCTTCCTCTGTATAAAAATATATTGCAAGAATAAAAGTGGGGGTATGTTTCACAATATACACATGTTGTGATCTTTGCAAATATGCAAAAAAAGTCATTCATACATTTTGTACGTGTGCAATTTTGGAGATGCAGTTGCACTTTTTATATTAAAGCTTCAGATAACTATGACAGGCTTGCTGGGTTTTTTTTTTTCCTCTGAATAAATTATTTTAAAATGTTGAAGCTTGTATTTTTAAAAAATATATATATTTTCAGGTCTAGCCTAATGGCTGGAGGGGTCAGACAAGGTGTCATAAACCCATGGCTTGTGGAGGAGCCTGAGGAAACAAGAGGGCTTGGCTTTCATGAAATCCAGCAGCAGCAACAGAGAATTATAGAAGGTAAGTCATCCTTCTTGGTTTTTAAAGCTTTAATCCTATCCTAGAGCCTATACATAGGCCTCATGGTTGATAGCCACTGGTGTTGATTGCATCCTTTTACTCCAGTGACCTAGGTCAGAAAATCTTCCACCTTCACCTTCTTTTGTATAGGATGGAGGTATTGATTTCTGATGTCCAGCTTGTTTTGTCCCTGACCATCCAAAACATTCGAGCACTTTGTTAAATGTTTGTTTTGAGTCCAGGGGGCATTTCTCTGCTTAAGTTCACACACTCGTCATTTGAAAAAACAATTTTGTGGGTAGCTAGGAGCGGGCTTGTTAAACCGGAATTCCTTAAGATGCCTCAGATAATTAGGCACCAAGCCTTAAGTGCCAGCGGAGTTTCAGTTCCAGAATTTTCTAGGCTCCTTGGAAGATATCAGTCTTCTGCATCCCTTGGTTGCTGGTGGAAGGTCTTGGATGTACTTCACACTAATCAGGCTAACGTATGTCAGTGTGTAGATAGGGAAACCTCATTCTTATCCAGGCTTGTTTGTGAGGGATGAAAATTCTTACTGGCCCACTTTATCTTGCAGGCCACTTTTAGCTTGAAACAACCAGAGTCTGGCACCTTGATCTGGGCTGCCTCATCATTATGAGCTTAGAACTGGCTGGTGTGGCTTGTGTCCCACCAAGAAAATGTGGCTTACTTGGGGCTCGGTAAGCCTTTGCTGTAGGTGTTGAACCTTAAAACAGAGCTGTCAAAGCAACTGTCAGGCAGCAGCATAAACCCAGCAGGCTGTATTGGCATAGTGATCTGCAGGTTGTGTAGATCTACCCTGGTCTCTTGTTTAAGTAGATCCAGTCCTTCCCCGTGCCCAGTCTTCCATCTCTAAATAGCCTGGGTATGGGGAACTTCTGACCCACGGACCCAATTAGGTCCTCTGGGCTTCCCTGTTTGGCCCTCAAGCCATTTTGGCCCAACACCCGATGTGGGGCAGGTAAAATCCTGGCTCAGCCAAAAGTGGGCCTGCAGGCACTGCCAATCGCTTTTTAGCAGTGCCTACAAAGGGCTTGGAAGATAGTGCTTTGAAAGGGGCTTCTGAAGACTGATTGTCTTCAGGGGCCTGTTTCAACTTGCTGCGCGACGACCCCTGTTAGCAAAAAAGGCCACTTGGTGTCATTGCCAGCCAGACCCAGTTCCCCACGCAGAATATAGCCCTTTCCTGCTCCTCTCATTGTCATCATTTCTGTCTCCTAGGCTCTATGCTTTTTCCTTGAACAGTGATTTTATGTGAAGTAGTTGTGAGGCCTCTTTTGCTGATTAAGTTCTACGTCCTTCTCCCTGATGGTAGGAGGAGTATTTTTGGCCATGGAAGTGCTCTCCCATGCACCAGCAGTCATAACAGTGTGGTGCTTGGCTATGCCATCTGTATGGGAAACAATGTCTTGATGCCAGTAAGCCAGCTTTTCCACAACAACTCTCTGCTCCTGTAGTGCTTGTCTTAAAACCTCGTGGACATTTTGGGGGCATTTCAAAGCAATTGTATATGCTGTCAAGTAGGGAGGTTTTAAAAAAATTAAAAATAACAGCTTCTGCAGAAAGATCTATTGAGCCATCAGTTAGCCATTGATCTTTTGCCCTCTTTGCTTAAACAGCCATTGGCACACAACTCTCCCGCTCCGGCACCTGTAAAAGAACCCCCTCCCCCTTTGCAAAACGCTACCCACAGTAGTTGATTGTGCTGTCTTTGGAGGACCTCCCCAAAAGCAACTCTCCAAGAGGGCTCCAGTACAAAAGAGAGCTGTGTACGACTGGAGTGTAATTCAGTGCCATTGGGACCAAGGGTGTGGTAATGCCATGTGCTCTGGATTACAATAGGGGGCATTTTGTAAGGCTAGAGGGAGACTTCTATTGCGGCTGTGCTGGCTGCAGCTCCCCTTGCCAAGAGTTGGATTATCTCCCCCCATAAACGCCACATTTACACGCAGCTTGAGAAACCCTTTGGATTCCTTGGTGCTTGCATCACCTATTTGTTTCTCAGTCGTGTTAAACCTTCCCTGGAAAATCAAAAAGGCTTAATCAGGAAACTATATGAGTGTGCCAAAATGAGGAAAAAAAATCCAGTGCTCTTACGATGGAGGAGCAGCTGCAAATCCAGTTTCTGAAGGGTTTGGGACTCTTGGCTAAATTTTCTTTTCTAAGACACTACCCAGCACTGTCACTTTTACCTTAGTTTCTTAAGATCTGTCTGTTTTGGAATTCATTGTCATGCCATCGGTGAGGTCTTTGGGTCATTAAGTTTTTAACACTTCAGTTGCAGACTTTTCATAATGTTGCTCAGCTGTCGTGGGTCATAAATCTGGGGTTTAGCATCAGAACGCTGGAATTTAA
Source organism: Podarcis melisellensis (assembly GCF_964234715.1). Classification (NCBI taxonomy): domain Eukaryota; kingdom Metazoa; phylum Chordata; class Lepidosauria; order Squamata; family Lacertidae; genus Podarcis; species Podarcis melisellensis. Next base: position 39,715,139 of record NC_138529.1, read on the forward strand.
TTTGATTCATTTTTTTCTCTCCCCTGTGCAGAGCAAGATGCTGGTCTTGATGCTCTCTCTTCTGTCTTAGCCCGTCAAAAACAGATGGGGCAGGAAATTGGGAATGAGTTAGAGGAACAGAATGGTAAGGACCGTCCTGCTTTCAGAGTTTGATTGGTTCAAGAGAGCACACAGTCATTATTTTCGGTGTTGTACCTTCTCATAGTTCTGTTCTACTGAAAACCTTCGGCACATCGTCTCTGCTGCACCATTATTAACCACTCCCAATGATAGTCCCCCCCCCTCCGCGAACAGTAGTAGAAGAGCCACAATTAATCATCTCCATTTCTATGTGTGATGGTATAAAAGTGAATTGACAACAGAGTTTGCTTTCCCCTCCTAGCATTGGGTTCAGGCAGAGCAATGGGAAAGGGGTATGCTGAATTTTTAGGTCATCAAAGTACAGATCTCAGATAAGTTTTAAAAAGTGAAGAATTGTTTCAAAACTGTTAATCTGCCCATGTCTGCCTGGATCATTATCTCATGTATGGTGTGGTATGGCCTAGATGCCACTGTGTCATAAAATATTTACTATGTCTCCCCTTCTCTTCCATCAGTTGCAAAATTTACCAAAGTACATTGGTGCGGATGCCTCTTGGACATAGAATTGGGCCTCAGGGTACTTTTATTTTGGTTCCTGTGCCTATGTTGGGGGTCTGCCTCTTAGATCTAGAAAACGAGCTGTAAAAGGAGGACAAATTATTTATAGCAGTGTCTCAGGAACAGTAGTGCCTTCGCTCAAGAGGCTACAGTTTCTGTTTGTAGGTAGGTGTACCTCTGGTGCAGGGTTTGTGTGTCTGTTCATACTTGCACTTCCATGAGAGGAGAGAGAGACCTAAGCAGGTTAGATACGGTTAGCTGTTTGATTATTCCTGTCTGAGCCAGTAGGTGGCAGCACAGGACAGAAAAATGCCTAGTGCATGATTGGTTCTTGACCTTGAGGAGCGCATGATTGGTTTTTCTTTTTTTCCTAGAGCTGTGAAACGCACCTTTTCCAGTTTAGCATTATTTTTTACCTATAGTTTGCCCTTTGGTCTGGGAGTATGCTTACATATTCTCTTTTAGTTTAAATGATCACATCTAGGGCTGACGATTAGAGCAGCCTTGCCATTATAAGCCCTGAAAAGTTGCTAGCCTGACTTTAAAAAAACAAACAAAAACGAAAGAAAAGTAGCCTCTTAGCTGCCATGGCCTCAGCCTCAAGCTCAGAGTTGGGAGGATGAACTGGTTGAGTCTTTGGCTTTTGTACCACCCATGGGCTGAGGAACTGAACAATACTGAACTTGAGGCTAGCAGTCAGGAATGTGTGGACCCTGAGCCAAGACCTTCACAGGCACCTTCCCCTCAGCGTGACTTGCCAGAGCAGTCTAAGACCTCCTGTTTCACATAGTCCAGGAGGCAGGCCTGGCAGGAGGCCACAGAAAGGAGCGCAAGCACTCTCCTTCAGGACAGGGTGTTGGCATTTTAAAAGTTTTGGCCTCTTTCACCTAAGCACTGCTTGCTTTGCATGGATCACAACATTTGTGGGCTAGGTTTTATTATGATTATAAAGCCTCCTAACAGATAAGCAGGGGCAGTTGTCTCTGCCCCTTGCCTACATGGTTTCCATGCTGGCCGTGGGGGAAGAGGCTCAGCTTTACCAGCATGGAAGCTCACTTGGTTTCTCTGCCAGCTGCAGAGGAAGCGATTTGCTTTCCTCCAGCAGGGATATGCAGGAAGCTCCTTCCTCTGTGCCTAGGAAGGAGAGCAGCAGGTTTGTGAGTGAGGGATAAGAGTGATCAGTCTTTCCCCCACCGAACGGCTGTATTTTCATTCTTGCTACAGAGGTAGACACTTCACTTCCTTCGCCACCAGTCTGCTCACTCACCTGATTGGAATGCCTTGTTTTTCCTTGTGGTGTCCCAGGCAAGTAGTTATATACAAACACCCGGCTGTATTTTACATCCTGAAGTTTCAGTGGAATCAGTTGGATCCTGCATTAATGTGGCTTGTAGAAGTCTGGTAATGCACACCCTTTTCTTTTTCCTGGACTAGTATGAGAGACAGATTTGAAGTTAAACCATACTGTAGCACTCACACAGTTGTTGAGATGACCCCATGGGAGCAAATCTATAGATTTTTGAGCTTTGCTTTTTTCTTACAGTATGGTAGAACTTTGAAATGTTTCCAGCTGTGTGATCTCCTCAAAGATTTGATCCATCTGGTCTGCTTCTGGAGAGGGTTGTGTGAACATTAAGTGACTGGAAGGCAGCAGCTCCGATACTTTCCCATTTGCTGAGCACTTTCTTCATTGAGAAGGTGTCACTGCCAACAACAACAACAATAACAATAACAACAATAATAAATTTATACCTCACTCATCTGGCTGGGTTTCCCCAGCCACTCTGGGTGGCTCCCAACAGAATATTAAAAACATGATAAAACATCAAACATTAATACTAGTAGTCTAAGGGTCAAGTGCACATTTTGTGTCCTCATGCCCTGTTTTTCACCCTTTCTGCTCCCAATCTGATCCTGTTTTTTTCCAGGGTTTTGAAGGTGCATATTCAGCCCTGGCAAGCATTCCACAAAAGTTAACAGACTTGCCTGCTCACATGTCCCTGAGTTTATTAATTTGTTACGTACTTCGGGAATGATGGAGTGAGATCAGCCTTGAAAATTAAAATTCACAAAAGTTGTCCTAGCCTACAACAACTTTACTTGCCTGCCAGATTTGAAATGGGAAACTTTTTTAAAAAAAGAAAAGCATTTCTCTAATCTCAGTCCTCGGAGAAAACAGATTAAAACCCCAGCTGTTCTGAGATTACTAAACTGAAGGCCTTAGGAGGGAAGAGATGTGGAGACTAAAAAAAAAAAAATCTGTCTTGACATAACTTTAAAAGAGCACCATAGAACAGCATTTGTAAAAAGAGCCAGGGGGAGTGTTCCATTGGTGGTTTCTCATCACAGATTTAAACTGACAAAAGAACAAACAAATAAATCAAGGTAAAATGATTATGATCTGCCCACACTGATACCAATTTTCACCAAAACTTCACAGTGCATAGCACGTGAATACCTTCTGTTGCTCATGTGTATGTTTGTTTAGTCAGAGTTGGAGTTGCTGAACTTCAATTTGGGTCTCTTCCATGACTAGTGCTGAGAACTCCCATTCCTAGGCAATATAATCAGAACTTTGCACATGGGGTCTCTGATTAGCCTTGTGTGCGATGTGGAGCATATATTTTTCCATAAGTGTTCCGCCCTTGATTAATATCAACTCAGTATCTGCACAAATTATCGTTCAGTGATCTGTCTTGGACTGAAGACACAGTTCCCTCATCTGTGTATTTTTTGTCTGTATTGAGGCCATTTTCATAATATGTAATCTCTGACAAGTGTACAAGCAACTGTGAGTGTTTGGAGCCCGATGAATTGGTAATGGTCTGCAGGAAAGCAGCATTGCCGAGCCTATGAAACTAGCTCCCGTAGATCTCGTTGCTCCCCAAGAGAATGGTAAATGACTGTAATGCAAACCACAGTGAATCAAACTGCCCATCATATTTCCATATCACCACCGGAGTTGGGAGAGCCGGGTTCAAACCCCCGCAAAGCTCACTATGTGTCTTGTGCTGGTCACACACTGTCCCCCTAAACTACTGATCAGGGTTGCTGTGATGGTACAAATGATAGTGTTTGCTGCTCCAAGAAGGGTGAAATATAAATGAAATTAAAATTAATTAATAGTAAAGTAATGTTGTGGGCAGTGACAGCATAGGAAGCAGGTGCTTTTTGATTTTTGTTTCTTTGAAGAACAAAATTGTCACCAAAAGTGATTTGCATGTTGCAAACAATATCTTTCTAAAGAGTGAGCTTTAAGTACATTCTTGATTCTGTGAATGTTCTAATTCCTGTGGTATATTTCATGTTTTTCTCCTTTCGGAATGGCTGAAGTACAGTTCTGTTGCCCACGCATCCTTTTTTTACAGCTTTGTGACATGACCTGCATTCTAAGCCATCAGTTGTGCCCCCTGACATCTTTATATGCCCTTAGTTATAGGAAATTGCATTGCCATGATGAAGTAAGCCGCATCATTCTTGGTGGGAAGAGAGGAATATCAAGCCTTCCTTCGTCTATCTTGAAGATATGCAGCCAAGCAAAAGAAATAGGAAGTTTTAAATACACACAAAGAGAAAAATGAGCATTAAAAATTATTTCTCATTTGATTTTACTTTAATAGCAGGTCTGTCATATCTAAGCTCTAGTCTCATGAAAGGCTGATATTTAAGTGTTAAATAATTTAAGAGGGAAATATATGCAAGTGTCTTCTGATTTTTATTTTTAATGTAGCTTCTCTGTCAATCTGTTGAAGCTGGAATAGGTGTGCTAACTCTAAATTAACTCCAAACATAAATCCACTGAATAAAAATGTCCCACATCCATTTGTCCTGCATTATATCACTGCTACCACTGCATCCCTTTATCATGTCCAAAGAAAAACCAAAATGAACGGGAAGCAAATGATTAATTTTGAAGAGGAAGTTACGTTGCCAGCTGAATTTTTTACCTCTACCTTTTTTTCAGAGTACCTTATAAATTTAAATCCACAAAAAATGTAAATTCTGAATTCCTGTTCACCTTGTTCCAGTTGAAGAAAGCAAATCCATCAGACCATATCACCAGAATTGAGCCTTCAAATGCTCTCCCAGCCCCCAGTATTTTGTAATGATGGGTAACCTATTTTTTGCCCCAGTACTGGACTTTGCATGCCAAAGGCTAAGAGTTTGACATACTGAGAGTCGATTGCATCCTGGTGATCTCATTGAAGAGGCTTTTGCCTGTTCCTAGTTTACTTAATGCTTTTCCAAGAGGATGTGTAACCCAACCCAAGCATGAACAATCGCATCAGAGACAGGCAATGGAGCCTACATCCTTGGGCTGACTTTTGCCATGAGGTGTTACAGGAACAATCTGGGCACTCAGAATCCAGCAACCACAAAGTAACGAGTCACTTAGTCACATCCTGTCATTTACAGTAACTCAGGGTGATAAAGATATTTGTGTGTAATATCTAAGGAGCATAACCTCAAATGGGACACCCTAAAAGAGTACTGTTCTTTTGTAATAGGAAATACCTTGGACAATACATATTCTAGTGGTGGAGAAGAGTCATTGGTTGCTGGCATCAATCTTGCATGTCAAGGAGTTTATAAAGCTGATAATTCTGAGTATCTCAAACATTTCGTTTCCTTACATGTCTAGGAAATGACTAGTTTTATATGGGTTTGGTATATAGATGTGGTTAGTTATTTTGTGAATTTTTTTTGCCTATTTTAACCTTAATCTAGCTCTTTGGATTTTTAATTCTCCATGAACTACTGCCTTCCTTGAAATAGTATACTTGGACTTTCAAAAAGCTGTCCTCGAAGCAGCTCACCAAAGACTTCTCAATAAGCTTTAGTCATCAAGGAATAAAAGGAGAGATCCTCTTGCAGCTCAGGAATTGGTTAAGTTGCAGAAAGCAAAGAGTAAGAATAAATGGACAGTTCTACAAGTGGAGAAGCTTAGAAAATTGAGTCCTCCAAGGATCGGTATTAGGACCTGTGCTTTTTAACTTGTTGATAAACGATCTAGAGCTAGGAGTGGGCAGTGAGGTAGCCAAGCTTGCTGCTGATATTAAATTGTTTGAGTTTGTAAAATGGCAAATGCAGTTCAGTGTAAACAAGTGCAAAGTGATGCATATTGAGGCAAAGCATTTTATTTTCACATATCTGTTCATGGGGTCTGAACTAGCAGGAAAGAGACCTTGGGTAGCTTCATTGGACAGCTCAGTGAAGACGTCGACCCAGTGTACAGTGGTTGTGAAAAAGGCAAATTCCATGCTAGGGATCATTAGGAAGTGACTTGAACATAAAACTGCTGATATCATAATGCTGTTATACAAATCTGTGTCACGACCACATTTGGAATACATTTGGAGTACAGTTCTGGTTGTCGCATCTCAAGAAGGATGTTCTAGAGTTGGAAAGGGTTCAGAAAAGGGCAACTAAAATGATCAAGGGAGGGGGAGCAACTTCCCTATGAAAAAAAGTTGCAGGACAACATCTTTTATTCTAGAGTTTGGGAGATGTAAAAATATCCTATGGTACTTTTTAAAGAATTATTATTATTATAACTCTAATAATGTTTTAATTGGGCCCAAGTAAATTTTAAAGCTGAAGTTTAAAAACAAGCTGGTTTTATTCATCATTACTGTATGGCTTCTTCCTACTAAAAACATATTCAATAAGGGAAAAATAATTATTCGTCAGCTGTATCTTGTAAAACACTTTATATAGCAACTACAATTATTGACATTAGCAAGAGATTTGTTTTTGGAAATAGAAAAGCTTTGGAATGGTTCCTGTTAATAATAATTACAGGGGGGAAGGAAAGTTAGTTACTTTAAAAAAAAGGTTCCTTGCAACAGAGTCTTAATCCTCATGTTCTTCTCTGATGGTTTGTAGAAAGTCTTTTGCTTGTACCACAAGCTTCAGTGGACACTACCAACCATTTAATTGTAGAGTTACAAATGGAGAGTTCAGGTTGCTTTTTAATCCAGTGTAAAAAAAATTATGAGCTGAATATGTTGTGAATAATCTTTTATCTCTATTCAGGCAATGATGTTAAAAACTAGTCCTCCAGGGAATGTATTATTTGTGCAAAATGGGATATTTTGTTTTAAAGTTAATTTTTTAAAAAAATCTTTAACCTTTCCTGTGATACTGCAGCAATTTTCTCCATTGAGCTAATCAGTTACAGTGGTACCTTAGTTCTCAAACTCCTTGGTACTCAAACAACTTGGAACCAGAACGCTGCAAACCGGAAGTAAGTGTTCCGGTTTGCAAACTTTTTTCGGAAGCTGAACATACTCCATTTTGAGTGTTACACTTCTGATTTGAGTGCCACACTTCCAATTTGAGTGTTATGCTGAGGTCTGTCTGTTTTTGCTATTTATTTTGCGTTTTTTCTTTTTGTAGCGTTTTTGTTTTTGTGACCGCAGTTCAGCTACTGATTGATGGATTGTGTGATTGCAGTACATTGTTTATTACTTTCATGGATCAGTGGTCTCATTAGATAGAAAAATTCATGTTAAATTGCTGTTTTGGGGATTGTTTTTAAAAGTTTGGAATGGATTAATCCATTTTGCATTACTTTCTATGGGAAAGTGCACCTTGGTTTTGGAACAGACTTCTGGAACGGGTTAAGTTTGAGAACCAGGGTGCCACTCTATATGCATTTCTAGTAAGTTCATTTATGTGTCAAAATCAAGATTTTATATGACAGTTAATGTACCATAGTGAATAGCGTGAGCTGGAAAGGCCTCTGGTCAAATGTCACCTCAACCACAACTCTGCTAGGTGGCCTTGGATGAGCCACTGTCTCTCACCCTCCGCTCCCTAATCTGTAATATGAGGAGAATGAAAATTACATTCCTTACAGGATTGGTTTAAGGTTTGTGGAAATTGGAGGTGCAGAAGGCTTCTGGTAAAACCTTGTGTGAAATGCTGGAGAGCTGCTTTCAGTCATTGTAGACAAAGCTGAACTAGCACAGCTTCCTATTGTGTTCCTATTGTGCATCTGCAGTGGTAGGAGGGGAAGTGGGTTTCATAAGTGCAAAGTGTTATGTATTATATTCTCAGAAGGACTGATTGTCACCTGTCCTACTTTTCCTTCAACTTGCATGCGGAGAGTTTATAAATAGTGCATTAGAGCTGTATGCCACTAGTGTTGGTGTCATTTACATATAGCTTCCATCTGGTTCCAGTTGCTTATCTTGCTCATTCTTCACCACTTAAGTCTTAAATTTTTTTAGCCGCTCGTACAGCCAGACTTTGGCATCTCCCAAATGGGGAGAAGAAAGGGCCAATTGAGAGGATAGGCATTTCGTCCTTTTGCTTTCACGGCTCATGATGGCTTATTCCTTTTATGAGCTTTTGTGCTCAGTTTTTAGAAACCTACACTGCTCCCTGCCAATGTATTACCTGAATTTTATTCAGACCCCATATCATTGGTTTCCTCCTCTTTAAGTGGAAACAGCCAAGGGCTGTGTGCGTGTGAGATGAGGGTGGGCCCTAGTCTTCAGTGCTCCCTCTTCCATCACCCTCTCTGCTTCACTTACTTTGGGGAGTAAGTAAACCAAGGAAATCCTGGCTTTGAATTCCCACTATGATCCTGGGAAGAAATATTATCCAAAATGACCCACTGATATTTCTTTGTGGAAGAGGATTAGCCTCGCACAGATATTTATTCTGCAGCTTAGCCACTTAGCATGCTGCCAAGGGGACTGAACCCACCTTAAGGTCAAATGCTGGGTTTAATGTACTTTGCATGGGCAGAATCTGTGTTGGGGGCATTCAGTGTGCATCTAATTAGCAGATCTGTGCCAGTACAAACATGCTTGGTTTTACGTGAAGAGTGAATGGTAATAAACACTCTTAAATTCTAGCTGTTCACACCTCAATAATGAGGTAGCAATTCCCATAACCACTGAGATCGTGCTCTATTTCTAGCCCTCTGAGAGTCCATACTGATAAAGCTTGAGTAGCTGTTTATCTTGCGGCTTGTGTTCTTTTTTCTATTCACAGTGGTGCCGGGGGTTGAAGGGTATAAGCTACTTATACCCAACAGAAGACACACATTCATTCCAGAAGAGATGCTCTCTCTGCCTTGTAACAGTGTGGATAAGCTCACAGGAAAACTGGAAAACCCAAGCAGTGAACTTTGAGCTTTTTGCTTTGCGGAGGTATGCTCAGTGAGAAAGAGCCCTGACACTGAGCTGGAATAGAAAAGTTTTTCCTATTTATCCAAGGATTTAACGAGTTATGGAAAGGGACTATACCTTATGATGATTTGCCTTTCTAAAGGCTGGCTCTCATTAAGGATAGGGACCCCTTAAATATAATTTAAACCATTCCTACAGGGGTAGGAAGCCTATGGCCATCAAGAGATTTTTAGACTACAGCTCCCATCATCCCTGACAGTCAGCCATGCCAGCTGGGCCTGATGGGACTTGGCATCCTGACGATGTCTGAAAGAGTCTTCATCTTTGCCTTATCCTAAATTAAAACTTGAAGGCAAAAGAAGGTCTCCCTCCAGTTCTTGAGGAATCTGCAATGCTTTATAAATTCAAGAGGTATTTAAATATTCTCATTGGAAGCAGAAATGGTTGTTTTGAGAGTGAACAGCCGTTTCATGCAATCTTAATTTGTCAGTCACCACCCTTCCTCCCCACACAATCCTTCATCTTTTCCCTCAATTAGCAGAGGTTATTTGAAATAAAATGCTTTGAGGAGGAGAGTGGCAAATATTTTCTTTCCAGAGCCTTTCTTATTTTTCTTGCTTTTAAACACCACATACAATACTTATCTTCTGTTTTATAAGCACTTTTTGGAATAGAGGATGCCATACTGGCCAGAGCTGTTGGTTTGTCCAATCTATTATTCTGTCATTTTCAGCATGCAAAATCCTCCCTTCCAATCCTTCCATTTCCTCAAAAAAACAACCCTGCATTCAACTATACAGTTCATTAGGGATGAATGAGGAGGAGAATGTGTCCTTTAACTTGAATATTTGAAAACTCAACCTTGCAGTGAAATCCTATTATTCATGGTACATTGTTACCAACTTACTTTCTTCCTAGTAGATCAATTCTTATCACTGGTATTTTTGAAGAAAATAGTCGATATTTCTTGTCTAGCTGCAGATGGCGGTGGAATGTATATATTATATATTTGCACTTTGATCAATTTGGCTGCAGGGATCCTATCGTAGCAGATATTTGTGGTCTGCGTTCACTGTTGATCTGCTCCTTGGTGCAATTCAAGGAGTGAGTTCAATTTGCAAAGCAGAATATGGTTTTGTGACCTTTAGATAGTTCTTTATGCCACTCAGTCTGGTTGGGTGTCTGCATTACTCATTTGTTTCAGATCTAATATTTTCTAACTTCTCTTTTGTATATGTCTAATTGTAGCATATAGGACATTGCGCTGGGTTTTAAATTTTATGCTGGGGATTGGCTAGAATTTAAGAGGTAGGGGTTGACTGAGAGTTGCATCTTGTTCTTGGGAACATCACTTTGGACAATTGCAATCTAATATTCATGAGCACGTGTGAGCCTGTAGTTAGCTTGGCCTTCGTGTTCCCAGATCAGGAATGCACAATCTACCACCCTCTCAGCTTTTCTTATATACATACATACATACAACAAAAAACAATTCAAGATCCAAATATCGAGATTACTCTGAATCGCTTGACTTCCCCCCCATCCATCCCATGGGTTCTAATAATATTTACAACTGCAAATCAGTACTTGTCCAAATTTTTATCCTTCCAAATTGTCCATCCTTTCCATTACTTTACAAGTGGTGCTAAAATCCTGCCAAAGTTTTAACCTGTTTACAATGGTCTTGTAAATAAATTATAAACTTTTTCCCATTCTTTTTAAAAGTTCTTACCTTCTTGGTTTCTAAACTTCCCAGTTAATTTCGCCACTTCGGCATAGTACATCAACTTGGTTTGCCATTCTTCTCTGGTAGTGGTTGTCTCTTCCTTCCATCCCTGGGCTAATAGCATCCATGCGGCTGTTGTCGCATACATAAACAGTCTTTTCTGGTCCTTTGGTATCTTGGTACCTTTAATTCCTAATAAAAAAAGCTTCTGGTTTTTTAATAAAAGATATTTTAAACATTTTTTTCATTTCATTATATCTCATCTCCCAGAAACTTTTAGTTACTTTACACATCCACCACATATGATAAAAGGTACCTTCTTTTTTTTTTACATTGCCAACAAGTATATGGATGTGTTCTGTACATTTTTGCTAACTTAACCGGGGTCAAATACCATTGGTTTTCAGTATACATTTTCAATATACTTTTTTTTGGTACTGTACTGGTTTTCAATATACATTTTTTTGGTACTGTACTGGTACCTCCTGAAAGGTGTATGTTCTGAATCATGGTTAAGGCATTCTGAGATAGGTACCAACTCTCAGGGATGGGCACTATGATCTTTTCACATGGAAGACTGAACTATGGATGAAAATGGCCCCCAAGGTAATTCCTTCCCTAGTATTCTCCATATGTGGAAAGGGGAAAGGGAGTCTCTTTGTGCCTAGTGAGGAAGTGAGGCCAACAAATTGCAAAGCTCTGCATTTTTCACTTACTCCCAGTGGATGCTGCACAAGATGATTAATATTTTAACATCTTTGTGTTCTCTGTTTTACTTTTAACACTGGAGCACTTTAAATCACTTGGGAAGAAGAAGGTCTGTCTATTCTCCAGTTACATAAACAATTGGGGGTACTAGGATGAAAAAGGAAAATAATTTGGGTGGAGTTAGGAGAGAAGGTAGGATGAAGAAAACTGTTTTACATGTAACGTCAAAAACTTAAATTTTCCAGTGCCTGGTGTGAGTGTGGAGTTAGATTCCTATGTTCTGCTGGAATTGAGTTCTACAGAACCTCTGAAAGTGTCTTGTAAACAATGTGTTGGAAAGTAGAGAGAATATTCCAGGTCTTCAAACAAATGCCTGTCTTGTTTTTCCACCCATCCCCATGTGGATAGGCCTCATTTATTAGAGGATGAAAAATGAGTCAATGACCTTGTCCACTGCCCTTCCCACATTTTATGTATTTGAGTCCTGTTTACTAGAGATGTAAAATTTATGGAACTGCTAGCAGCATTGATAAACCTCCCTCCCCCTTTGTGGGTAGGATGGGGGTAATGATGAATATTTTGTGAAACACTGAAATATTAGCGGTATGTGCTTGAGAGTTCATACTGCATTTGATAATAGCCATTGGGGTCAAAGGTACTTTAAGAATAGAGATGTCCTTAAAATACAACAAACTAATGTTTGAAATAAGGAATTGCAAAGTTATATTGAATTGAATTTCCAGATGTTAATAAAATAATACTGACAGTGAACCAGCCATTTACATCAGTGTAATCATTTCTATTGTAGCTTTGAAAAAATGGTTCCCCCCCCCATACTAAAACCAGTATTTGAAGACTCCATGGTTTGTCATCTTAACCCAACACACTGTTATTTCTACAAATTGATCCTCTGTATCAATTGGTCAGGATCCTTAGGGTTGGGGTTTTTGTTTTTTTACACTTAACTGCCAATCCCAATTTGCTTTTAAAAATCTGCCAGCCTTCAAAAGGGGCTTGCCATGTGTATCGGAGGACCGCTGCTGAGATTACAAACCCCGGTCCCGAAGTGGTTGATGCAGCTCTCTGGAATGTGGTCCTTGAACTAGCTTCAAGCCTTTCACATCTTGGTTTGATGCTTAACTTTTGTGCATTTCCAAATGTACCTGATAGGCCGTAATCAGAGAGGATTTTTTTCCCCTTTTAAATTGCTCTTAATAAAATTAGAACAGGTAAAAAATATTTAAAATCAAAATAGTGGTTGGATATTAAATTTTAAATGCTCCCTTGTTTATTTATTTGTTTTTGGAGGTAAGATTTGAAAGATAGGCTTAACTGTGGGGTACAGACCTGTTTGAATGGAACTAAAAAACACCTGACAGGCATGCCACATTAGTCCTCTTGCCATTGTCAGTGTTTCTTGGTCTTAAAGTGGATATATGTTGACAGCTAGTGCAATTGCCATTTCACACAGCTTCCTTGTAAAAGACCTGTTGCCTGGCTTAACTTGCTTCATCCCAAAGTGTGTGTGTTTTTTTTAAAAAAATAATCTTTGAAATTACCCAAATGAATGATTCACATAAGTATATGTAATTATCTATGGAAGAATGAATCATCTTGCAGCTGCTTCCAATTAATGTCTATCATTTATGAAATAGTTCAGATACTATTTGGGAGAAATTGACACTCTGTAACTATACTGTTTGGGTCCCCCTCTGCGTGTTTGTACTGCTCTCCTGGCCTGCCATCATCCAAAGATTTGGGTATTTGCGCTACCCTTATGCGGATGACACCCATTCCATCTCTCCATTCTGTTTGAATCAGTAGTAGCAGCTGTGCAGTGATGGACCAATGTCTGGAGGAAGTGATGGGCTGAATGAGGATCAGTAAACTAAGGAGCTGGGATGGACAGGCAATCCCTGTGTCTGGAAATTAGGAGGACAACCTCTTCTGGAAGGGTTGCACTCCCTTCTCTAGAGGAACAGGTTTGTAGTGTGTGCTCTTGAAGTAGTATAAAATACTTGCATTCTGGCTATTTTGTGATGGCTGTGGATCCGCTGACAAAGCTCTGAAATCTTAATATCTTTCTTTGTGTTTCTTCTTGTGTACTAATACTTTATCCCTTGCTCCAACCCTTCAGGGTGGAGAAAGCCACTCATCCAGTGGAAATGATTTCTTTTTACCAGAAAGAAGCTAAAGAACAGTTTTGGAAATGGCAACATTACCCTCTTTGTTCTTACCCCAGCACAGAATCAACATTGTGTCATTTAAATTTTTTTTTAAGGCAGTTGCTACTTCCTCTAGAGGTCTTTATTGCTGTTTTAATACAAATCACTCTCTTGATGATTACCAAATCCATTCCACTGCATGCTTGCAATAACTTAGGCTTTTTACTATTTTGCTTGACTGCTAGTGATATATTGATGTGATCTTTAGAGAGGAAGAGATGATTGAGCTGGAACAGGGGTCTGCAACCCGTGGCTCTGGAGCCACAATTCTGGCTCTGTTACACCTTTGCCGCGGCTCCGCAGCGGATACTAGCGAGGGGAGGAGGCGCATTGTGCGCCCCGACACTCCCCACTGTGGCGGGCGCTGTACTGGCTGTGACGTCGCATGGGGGCGGTGCGTGCATTAGTCATGCACCGTCCCGACGTCACCTTCCTGCCCGCTGACAGATCAGAGGGCAGCAGCGCGCATGCTTTAAATGTCGCAATGGTTTTGCAGCTCCCAGTTTTTTTTTCTTCGGAAATGGGTCCAAGTGGCTCTTTTTGTCTTAAAGGTTGCAGACCCCTGAGCTAGAATAATAGCAGGGAATCTTAGGAGATTGCAAAGACGGACATTTTTTCATATTCTTGTGTAGTGGGAAGTAGAAATGCCCTAGGTGACCATTTAAGGGCAAAACAAAACATTACCTGTCTAATTGTTATGGGAAAACCACCCTATTTTGCCTTTTTCACAACAAGATCTTCATTGAGCTGTTGACTCATGGTCAGTCACCATCTGTTAGGACCCGGTTCACATATATGATTTTATTTTATTTAGAAGATTTATAAACCGCTCAATTGAAGAGCTCTCTAAGCAGTATACAATAGGTCGTATCTTTGGTCTCAGCTTTAAATCATAACCAACTGTCCTTTAGATATCTTCTCTGTTTGAGTCCTTGCATTCTTGAATTTTGGGACAGTGCCATCACATATGGAGATCATCAGCTGCTATTTGTCCACATTTTCAACATCCGTATGTTTTGTTCTTATCAGTTTTATTTAATTTATTTAGGGTTAAATGCCAGCTATATTACAGTTGATAAAAAAGCTAAAACTGACACAGATGGCATTGCTTGCTGTGCCAGTAAAAACAGATGTCCATCTGCATAGAAGTGTCAGTCATATTTTACCCGTCTCTTTCTAAAAAAAATCCTTTTTCTGTAACACTTATTTCATTAGAAGACGGTATATTTTTGATGGTAACCCCTTAGTATTGTCTGTTGTTAGAACTTAGCATTCAAATCCTGAATACAAGGTTCCTTTTCTAAGAATTTCCATGGTTACATAATTTCCCAGTTGACAAATTTGGAACCAGTGGGGGTGATAAGAATCTAATGGCTTTTCACAATGTCATTGACTCTTATAATACTGGTTTTTTACTCGTAGAGCACTCCATTTGCAGTGCTAAGTGTTTCATTACAAATAAAATATGACAAAATGGATATAGAAGGACTTTAAAATATTTGTGCAAGATGTTAGCGTTTTTCATATTGTTCAAGAACTCTGACATTTTAGGCTTCTGATGTTTCTCAAACTCACTTTTAAACCCCAAGGTAGGTTAGTAAATGGCATTTTAGCATTACCTGGTTCCATCACATACTCAGGATCAGTTTGGTGCTCTGTGGCAATTAAATTCTGTGTTAGACATTTATATTGCAGACTACATGATGCAGTTGCAGCTAACTAACCCCCTTATATGGCAGGAAAAGTGAAAACTGGTTGTTCTGGAGCAGTAAGTAAGTAGAAGCTGCTTTTCTTCCGTTTTTCACAGTTTATGCTTCTGGGATGAATAATCTGTAAGTAATTTGCCCACGCAACATAGGCAGTCTGTACTGTAAAGATTAGGCACTAATAGCACCTTCCCCATTCTGACTGCTCATTCACCCATTGCTGCCTCTGCCTCTGAAAAGCTGCCTAGCATTTGTTTATGGAAGTCCAGAGCATGTAGTGAAAAAGCTGAGTAACAGTCCTTCTTCCTTTTCCCAGAGAGAGTGCAGGGGAAGATGCATTGGGCTTAATATGACCTCAGAAATAACTTCCTTAATCACAAGTTTGTAGAGGGGGAGTAAGCTTGTTGCGCCACCTGTATCGCACTATTCCCTTTTCATATGTTAATCAGTAATTAATCTTGATTTTTGTTGGGTTTAGGAGTTTTACTCTTGGCACATGTGCAGAACCAATTATATCGTAAATCACCCGTGTTTCAGCAAATGTCATTCTGATAGTTCCCTACTGCATAGAGCACTACTAGTAAAACATTTGAGGTCAGGAACTTGGATTCCTCAACCACTGTATTCAAGGAAACCCATTTATTGTTCTGTCTCAGTAGAAAAGGTTCATTTCTCTTAGACTTATATCACATTGGCAGCCAATCAAGGAAAGTCATAATTGCATTTATGCAATTGGGGGCGGCTGAGCTGAGGCCGCATTAATCTGTCTTAATGAATTAATACCACTGGCCTCTTTTCACCCCCAATATGAATGTGGCAGATTCTTAAGAATACAGTATTTTACGTTCTTTATTGAGCAAGAATTACGCTTTGGGCACTCAAACAGAGTGCTTGACCTGCGTCTCTCACACTGTAAAATTGCTAAATGTATTCTTTGTACTTGATTCTGCAGAAGGATTTAGAGAGACTTGCCATGGATTGCATGAAGCAGTATTCATCTCAAATTATCCCGAGCTGACTACTGGGCCTTTTTGATAGCCTTCTTGTGATGATTTGTGCTGTGGATGATAAAGATGGATGATTTTAAAAAATCAGTTAAAAGGATCTTTCAGGCTAACTATTAAATTAGGTCTATGTAAACTGGAGGGAAAAGCAATCATACCATGTCCTATTTGGGAAATGAGAATTGGCAGCTTTCTTCTTGTCATCACATCAGCTGCTTGAATTGTGCAGAGTCTAATCATATCTCCAGGTTGTTCAGAGAGCATGTTGATTAGATACAATATACAAAAGTGCTTATAAGAGCATCCTGCATTTAAGGGAATTGCTTTTGCGCTTGCCAAAATCAGGGATGTGAGCTCTTTAATCTTGCCGCCAGCTCAGTGGGAAGAAGATGGTGCATCTGTTTCAACATTTTCAGTGTCCTTGGTGCTCCTAAATGTGTCCAGCTCTCCTTCTCAGGGTGTCCTAAATGTGCCCCAGCTCTCCTTGGGCTAAATTAGTAAAATCATGACTCAAAGGCTGCATCATAGATAATCCAAATTAGATTTTCTATTTCTGTAACAATGTTTTGACAATGGCTCGTGAAAGGCAAGGAAGGGCATGTGTTGGGCATTAGACAGGGCAACAAAGATAGGAAGACACTTTGAGACACATGGACCCAGAAGCTCAGCCCCGTGACTGGAATGCATATCCGAGTCCTGTATTCCAGTTTTGCTCCACACTATACCATATACAAAGGTAAATGAAGTATTTATAGCTTGGAATTCTTCTTGTTATGGCCCACACTCAGGCAAGCATCAACAGCCAATGCAATTTAGACAAATGTTTCTTAACACCAGGTCAAGGATGAAGAAGTTGTTGGACTCTAATTGTTAGTAGCCCCAGCCAACATGATCAGGGATGATGGGAATTGTAGCCCTCCAACATCTGGAGGGCCACAGGTTACCTATTCCTGCTTTAGATCCCCACTGTGCAAACCAGACCTATTCATTCTTGCAGCCCTCTCCAGAGAGAGGATTTTAAATGTATAACTTCATCACAAGTCTATAATTCCATCTTTAGTTGTGCTCCTTGACGTGTCCTGACAAGAGCTGGTGTCAGGATTTGACTCCAGTTTTTGCTAATTAATGCTGGTTTTTGTTCCCACAGTTATTTAGAAAGAGCTTTCACGTATTCTAGGAAACAGATAGTGGAATCCCTTTGTAGAACTAAGGGCAGAGTAAGGCAGTTTAATCAGCAATATTTTTTGTAGATGACACAAGATGGACAACTCTGACTAAGAAAGTCTTCTATGCATTATTATCCCAGTTTCAAGTTCTAGCCATGTTGCACACTTCAAAACCTGATTCCATCCTGGCCCAGAGTTCCCATCCTTCCACATAGTGCTGCTGTCCTGGCTGCAGAGTGGGTTGTTTCTTCTGGTTCTTATTACTTAATGCAGCCTCTGTATCTGTATGTATGCATAGCTTTCCTGTTTTCATTATTGTGTCTGGAGCAGACACAGCCTGACATACTTAGCATTACCTCCCCTGGTGCTTTCCATATAATCTGACTGGATGGGGAAGGGTGAAGAGAGTGAGGCTGCTGAGTGACTCTGCTGGGAGCACTGGAGCTTTTGGCTGGGGCGCTGTGGTCCTCCCCACATGGGCCAAATGCACGGCCATACTTGCCGTTCCATAACGATCCCATTCACATTGGCTTAGCATTAGCGCCCTGGTTCCCAGCAGGAACTCATTGGAAACTATTTATCATTTCTGACACAGAAGGTAAAATCCCTCTTGTTTTATTGAAAATACACTCTTTAAGTTTTCATTTAACAGCTGCTATGAGGAGTCTGCCGAGTGCTGGGAACTGTTCTGTGAGAACCGCAGCAATGCGCCAGAGAAGTTAGCAGTCAGACCTCAGTAAAATGAGGCAGTGTGGTCGTTAATCATATCTGTTTACTGACAGGAGGCTCATGATATATCACTTGGCCCACCTGTTGGATTAATGCTTTTCCTGAATGTTTGCAAATGGTTTTTTGCTAGACAGGTGAATGTTATCTTTTCCTCATTCTGGGAGACGTGAGGTGCAGAAGTATGAAGCCAGCGTAGTCAACGCGGTCAGTGACAAGGGAAGAGTTTCTTTGAGCTCCTGATATCTATGGACATTGATTATGCTCTATAATTTCTTATTTGTTTCCTTCTGATCTGGTCTAGAACTCTTTGTATATTAAAATGTAGGATGCAGGAATGGGCAATTGGGCATACTCTGCCTCTTTTATAGATTTTGCCATTTATGGATACCTTTCACCATCCAGTGGTTGAAATCAAGGCTTGAGCAACCATGATTGTCTTCTTTTCATTTTATCTTGTACAGTGGTACCTCTGGTTACAAACTTAATTCGTTCCGGAAGTCTGTTCTTAACCTGAAACTGTTCTTAACCTGAGGTACCACTTTAGCTAATGGGGCCTCCTACTGCCGCCATGCTGCTGTTCTGTTCTCATCCTGAGGTAAAGTTCTTAACCCGAAGTACTACTTCCAGGTTAGCGGAATCTGTAACCCGAAGTGTTTGTAACCCGAGGTTCCACTGTATGAGCAGTTTCTTTAAAATTTTTGATGTATACCCCACCTTTCCTCCACATTGCTCAAATACATTGTTTTTTCTCTCCCCATTTTGTCCTCAAGAACCCTGTAAGCAGTGCTTTTTTTCAGGGGGTACTCACTCAAGGGAAGGGCACTCAGTACCAACACCTCTTTTTTTGGTTAAAAAGTTGTTACACTTACTGTAACAACTTCGTGGTGAGTACTGGCACCTATTTTTCTGGGGGGGGGGGGAAATACAGCCACTGCCTAAGGTAACCCAGTGAGTTTCATAGATGAGTGGAGATTTCAACCCTGGTCTCCCAGGTCCTAATACAAAACTCTAACCACTGCACCACACTGACCCTTGCACTGTTTCTGCTCTGAAAACATGGACCAAATGTAGTTGGAAATGATCTAGGTGCAAGTAAGTCCAGTCCAGCTCCCTAATTCCTGGAGAACTGCCACCAAAGGATGCCAAACCTCGCCATATGCACCCCGTACAAAGCTGAGATGGAAAATCCACTGAATGTTTCTGGGATGCACCTCTATGAAAAGAATCTCCTTGGCCTAGGAAGGAGCCCATTCCTAGCAGCAGCATTTGAGAAAATCTAGAGCTGTGCTCCAGGCTTACAAAGCAGCCGGCATCTCAGCTTCATATCCTGTAATATATTTAGGGAGAATTGGCTTCCGGAAGGATGCCCCTGGTTTACTACTTTTTCATAGACTTGGATCCCAAAGTGCATCTCAGGGCTCTTTTGGAATGACTTGATGCATGTTAATTTAATGGGAGATAGAGACATGGGGTGAATGCAGATGATCAACCTGCCAAGTAATAAATGTGGGGAAGCTTGTTTGTTTCTTTAAAAGTGGGTTGAAGTGCAGCAGTAAAGATGACCATGGCTGGCTTAGTAGGATTCTGTGGTTGCTCTTGCTCCACCCCTAATTAGTTAGTCAGTCAGTTGTTCTGTTGCCATGGAGTAAAGATGAACTCCACCATGCATCGCTGCAGTGTCTTGTCACTAATTCCCAGCTCTTTGTTTCGGGAAGCAGATACTTAATATATCCTCACCAATAAAGCATTCTCTCTTTTTCTGGGGTGGGGAATTTGGGACATTAAAAAAGTAGATTGTGCTTTAAGTAATACATGTGAAGGCATATACTCTGTGTACTTTCGCATCGTAAAAGCAATATTTTGTATGCACATCCCACAGAGAGTCTCAAAACTGAACTCACAAAACCATCAGGATTTCACAGGGGTCTCTCCCAGGCCTATCAGGAAATAAATTGGGACCTTCTGCATGTAAATGCTGTACCCCTGGCCTGCAGTAATAGTTGGGTTCTGTTCCCTAAGGGGGAAAATACACTAGTCATGAGATTAGCTCAGAGAAATATCTTCCCCCTCTCAGTGTCACGTGCCATGGATTCGGCTCACCAATTTACCAAATGGTAAATGTGGGAAGTCTCATTGAGAAAGGGCTCTCATCTTTTACCCCACATTCAGATGTGTGACAGAAAAAACTGCACCACATTTTAGAAATTCTGTAGGACAGGGATCTCACATTAATGCCATTAAAAAGTGTATCACGTGCTTAAAATAACTATATCAGCATAAACATTTAAAATTCACAATGAAAAATTACAAATAAGCAATATCGCACAAAGAGCAGATAAAGTAAAAGTAGCCAGTTAAATATCTTTAAATTCAAAATACACACTAAATAAAATTGTCAAACAGCTTAGACGAGTTACCCTATTAGCTCTACAGTGGTACCTCAGGTTACATACGCTTCAGGTTACAGACTCCGCTAACCCAGAAATATTACCTTGGGTTAAGAACTTTGCTTCAGGATGAGAACAGAAATCGTGCAGCGGCAGCGCAGCAGCAGCAGGTGCTCCATAGACAATTGACCAGCTGGACCACACATTGCAGTCTGCCTATGAGGGGGACTTCTACAACTTAGTTATTCTAGAACTATAGAAAAAAGAAATTCTATTTCCATATCCCACAACAGTTAAGCTTCTTAAATAATAATTAGAATGTTAAAAATTAAGATTGACACTTCAGTATCTTTTAAAGCATGTTGCTCATTTCATAGCCCCCACCCCCGAAAGAATAGAAATATGTGACCCAACTTGAAAGTGTGAAGGCAAAAATGTGTGGCCTTGTTTCTCCAATTCTTGCTGAGTCTGAAAGTGCTACCCTTTCTTCTCTTCCACTGCCGGCTACCTTTTTACAAGGAATCTTTTGTTGTATGAATTCATAATACAGACACTGTTTCTAGCAATACATCAGCAAGCCTTACCATAGTCTGAGCATAAATGGGGGGAAACGTGAGACACTAGTCTGAAATTCCACTTTTCAATGTGGCTGTACTGTTTGAAGAAGACTGAAATCTATGTGCCATGTTCTGCCTGTGTAATGAAGTTTGCATTGATATTCTGTTAATGCTGATGCCACTCAAAGTCCAAAACAACTGCATTTAAGCAGCACATCTTCTTGCATGGGATGATCTTGCTTTTTAGTTGGGTTAACAGCCCGATGAGGTCACTTCTTTGCATATCAAGCTGGTGTGCATCACCTTTTGTTCCTAAAAACAAACTTCACAAAACCACCACACAAAATCATCCTTTTTTATTTTCCCCTATTGATCTTCAAAGGATTGCATTCTAAATAGTATATTGTGGCCTGTGAATGCAAGTTCCCCTAGTTTAGGACCATTTCCTCTGCTGATAGGCAGAAGTTGTAAGGATCATTATACTTTTCATTTAAGCTGTAATTATATTAAATGGCATTTGTGATTGGTTTGTAGCACATAAGGGATGTTTTATGTTGCACTCGTTATCTGTACATAAAATGGGCAAGAGTTTGGTAATGGTGTGTCTGCAGAATGAGACGAGGGAGGGTGGTCCCACTTTATGCAAGTAAAGACAAAAGTCATAGCATGTGGTTCCAAAGTGGTTGAATAAGAGGTACCAACATTGCTTTTAATGAGGAGTTGCCAATACTAGATTATTATGATCCAAGTGTTAAATTAGATAATCCTACCTAAAAAATTAGATTCTACAACTCACATCTATTATTCTCTAATGAAGAGGATATTTGCTTGATATATGCCAAGACTTAGAACCTCTCATTAAATCACATTTACTTACAATTTAGATTTTAGTTTCCGTAATGGTAATGTTGAAGCAACAAGCTCACCCCATCTAACCCAATTTGCCAGTGAAACCAAGGGGTGCTGGGCTTGCGAAACAGTGTCAGGGATAAGAGCTGTTCTCAAGCTTGTGGCACAAGCAGTCTGGAGCCCTGGGTTGCTCGTGGGAGATGAGTACTCAGCTTTATCAAGACGGCATGCCAAATATCAGTTTTTCCTTGCTGTAAAAATAATATGTGAAAGGGCTCTTGAGAAATCAGCAATGTATATATTATATGAGAGTGGGAATGAGGAGGAATATATGTGGCATTCATTCAGCAACCAGATGTAGAGGTCCCGAGCTTCATTTTTTCTTATTATAAACCTGTTGCGAATTAAAAACAAGAAAGAAACAAGCTACCGTGAGATCAGATGTAGCGTTACTGATGTCAGGTGTAGGATTTATTTTCAAGAGCAAGATTTATCTGCGCAAGTCCTTTGGAGAAGTTGTCCCAGGGAAAGCTAGCTGTACTGTGAGTTTTATCTTCTTTCCAAACTACACTTGTTTTTAAGTGCACGTTTGCTGTTTTCCATGACCAATCACCCTCTTCCTAAAGATTTATAACTCAGCTGTTTCAATTTGTGATGGGCCGAAACTTTGGAATGCAGATTGTCAGTCCAGATGTCAGACCTTTCCTTAAAAAAAGAAAATGAAGGATTAAATTAGGTATGTGTGATCCCCCCCCTTTTCTTTGAAGGCTCAAAATGTCACTTGAAGCCCTAAACTTATTTCCTGTTTCCTTTCAGATGTGATGGTTCACTTTTAAAAGGGAAAACATATTGCTGAGCACCAAGTGCTTAACTATGAAAAATCAAGTTAACTAGAGTCCTATGGCTAATGTGTAGACTTAAATGAGAATGTTATAGTATCATCATATGTAGTTTGTTTATTTATAATAATATTTATATATCACTATTTCGTTTTTTTTAAAAAACCAAAGCAGTTAACAACAATAACACATAAAACCGTACAGTTAAAACCATATGGAAGTTAAAATCAGACTTCAATTAACTATTGTGGGAAGATGTGTTCTTCATCGCCTGCATAGGCTTCGCAGAATAGAAAAGTTTTCAGCAGGCATTTAAAAGTTGAAACAGAAGGTGCCTGCTGAATTTCTGTTGGTAGAGTACCCCACAATGTTCTCTCTTTCTTGTTGTTATCAAATGAGCCTCACCAACTTGGGAAACTACTAGTGACACTCCTGAAGATGAAGTAGTGAGATTTATGCCACAGTATAAGGTAAAGGTAAAGGTACCCCTGCCCGTACGGGCCAGTCTTGCCAGACTCTGGGGTTGTGCGCCCATCTCACTCAAGAGGCCAGGGGCCAGCGCTGTCCGAAGACACTTCCGGGTCACGTGGCCAGCGTGACATCGCTGCTCTGGCGAGCCAGAGCTGCACACGGAAACGCCGTTTACCTTCCCGCTAGAAAGCGGTCCCTATTTATCTACTTGTACCCGAGGGTGCTTTCGAACTGCTAGGTTGGCAGGCGCTGGGACCGAGCAGCGGGAGCGCACCCCGCCGCGGGGATTCGAACCGCGGACCTTTCGAACGACAAGCCCTAGGCGCTGAGGCTTTAACCCACAGCGCCACCCGCGTCCCTATGCCACAGTATACCAGGGAGCAAAAATGGACTACATAGTGCCAGAGGGGGCCTCCAGGAGCACAGATAATTAGATGGCTTCCCAAATAAAGGAAAGACCTTCAATAGTCATGTCATGATCGGTGTCATAGAATGAATTTCGGGGCCCAACCACCTCCTAAAGCTTTTAAACTCTTTAAACTGTCCATGTTTCCATTTTGTAGCAAATAGGAGAGGAAAACAGATATTATAAGTAAGAATAAACACACTCGATAGGAGTTTTAATCTCGCATCTGGTTACCTGAATATTAAGCACTTAATCCCTTTAGATATATACTAGTACTAGTATAGTCCCCTATCAGTCTGAGGATTGTTAAAGCACGTGAAAGGAAAAGTTTCCCCAAAGGCATACAGCTTGCCCCATTTTCAGATTTGCTTTCCTGCTCTCACTAAAAAAAAATCCCCTCCCCCAGAAAGAGGTTGATTCCAGTGTCAGTCATTGCTTTAGGAGCTGGGCTGGCATGCTGCCCACTTTTGAGACAGACTTCATATCCCCAAGTTTTGAGGGGGAGATGTATGAACTTCCTTTCTGACTTTACTAACAGTCAGGGTGTTTTGGAATATGTGAGCATTAAATTTCAGCTTTCTGTGTGTTCAGTGGCATTTTGGGTATGTCCTTCAGTTGAGGTATCAAATGAGGTCCTATCCATTTTTATATATAGATATCCCAGTGCTTGTTTAAGTCTGGATATTATTATTTTTTAAAAAAGAAAATTAGTTCCCCTCTAATTTTTCAGGAATTTCAGGTTTATTCTTACTTGTCTTCACCTTTGTAATTCAGGCATTTCCAGAATCTGAGACTCTTCTGAAAGTGGAGGTATTTAAGTTTGGTTTATCTTCAAGCACACATAATTGTCACAGTGACTTTTCTTGCAGGGAAGAATAGTATGAGCGCTCTGATCAGTGACTTAAAGCTCTTGGTTCTGCAACTAATGGTGTTTACTTTGATCTAGTTAAAGTAAACTGCTTGCAAGGTGTTTGAGATGCTATCACTGTACTCCCATGTGGCAAGGTCTTTGTATTGCAGCAGGATTCCTGCCTTTTGTGAGTTATCAATCAGTGCATAGCTTTCATCACTCAGTGCCAAGCAGGTCAAACAGAGGAGTTCACATCTGTGTCTTGCTGACCAGTGAGTGTTTTCTAATGGTCCTTTCACTGGTGATATATTGCCAAACAGGCCAGCAGCTCAGAACGGCAGTGGGGATTTATTGGGCTGAATCTCTTGTTGCCCATTGAAGTTTATGTGTGTATTGGCTTTGGGGCCACCTTGTTTCATAGTTCATGAAGGGCTATCCAGCAGGAGACAGTATCATTTCAACATAGATTTAATGGCCCAGTGACTAAAGGATTACATGTACATCTCTGTTCCCTACTTACCAGGGTCCAGTAGTTCTTCATTGGGATGTAATATGCATATATTCTGTCCAGTGTAGGAAATATGGACAGAATATATTGATATTAGGTGCTAATTTTATTCCAGGTCCAAAGCCCAGAGTTTTGCACAATGCAAACACACCTGTGGTTTAGATTCATACACACGCTACAGCAGGAGGGAAATTATAGGTCTTGAGGACATAGACAGGACAGTTATGCAAAACTAGGAAGTATCAGAAGATCCGTTGTCATTTCTTACCTGTTGGCAGATGTTATTCATGTTTTCAAACTGGCTTCAAACTAGCATTACAATTAATCATATTTTGATTTTGTTTTTCATCAAAATGACTTCATGTACCAGTTTGGGGTAAGCGATGCTTAGAATAGAATGCAGTCAAAGTTAAGGTATCCACATCCCATTTGGGATGGAAAAAGGATTGGAGCAGCTAATTCCCTTTGATTCTTTAGCTTAAACTAGATTAAATTACTTTTGTTGCAGCTGCTGTTTGTATTTGTCTGTGTTTTGATTTGTGTGTCCACAGTGGGAACAGAGTGGAACGGGGAAACGATGCACACAGAGCTGGAAAGAAAACAGGCTGCAGCTTCATTATAAATGTGTACAATTGCTTGAAATAGATGGCAGGAACCAGAGACTGACAGTACTCAGGCCAGTGGTTCAGTTTAACTTTTCAGCTGGAAGGAGAATGGCACCAGGATGATGGCTGCTGCCCATAAACAAATTATTGAGGCTCAAACTGGCCATGACTTTAAACACATGGTTTTAAACTCTGCTCAGACTAGCCATGCCTCTCTGTTTGCAAAAAGGTCCCTGATCCTTATCAGGGCCATGAAGTGGTGGGAAGATGGCTTACTTCTTATCCCATGCCATTTTCTTACCAAAAACAATACCCTCTGGAAATGCTCTTACTCATAACTTCTAAAAATGTGGGGAAATAACAGTTGGGGAGAAGGAAGTTATCAGCAGGAGAATGCCCCAAATTGTTAGCCCTCATCCCATGCAACATCTTCCACTATTTTTTGCTTTTTTGTAGACAGGATGTGACCAGTCCAAGCACCTTCTTACATCATGTGCTTAAAGCCCCATCTAGTTAGATCTTGGGAGGGTAATTCCTTTCAACTCTGCCAGTCACAGAATGTATTTGTGTGCTAAAAACCACTAAGGTCCTTTAAGGAAGCAGCCTTTGAATTTCATGCAACTCCTATCCTGCTTCCCCATCTCTTTCCAAGCCTCTTCCTTAATGTAAAACCTTCTGTGTAACAACATAGGCAGTGCTTATATTCACCACTCCTCTTAGGCATATTACCCCTGCCACACCCTTCACTGGCCCTGCTTTGCATCCTCTTTGAGTATGTATGTCTGACTAGATTAGAACATATCCCTGATAATGCAGCTTGCCTGCCTGGATGGGAATAGAGAAAAATGTGCATAAAAGATAGTCTATTGTACAAAGGCAAGCTTGACATTTATTGTTCTGTTCACTTGGTTTCTGGTCCTCCCCAGCATTGGCATATGCCCCCCTGAAGGTTGCCTAGAAGGGAATGTGACCTGACCTAGCATGTTGGAAAGCCACTTTGGTCAAGTCGTGTTCTGTTTTATCCTAAACCCTAATCAAGTACCAAAACTGCACCACTGCAGTCCTAATTCTGCTTCTGTTGAACATCTAAGGGCCAAACTAGATGTAACATTGCATTCATCTTTTCATTTAATATGTACATTTTAGAAATGAAAATATCACCTGAGGGGGGCTTCCTGTATATTTTCGGGATCATGGAAGGCAAGGATGTGAAATTTTAACATATTCCTCCACTGCATTCATGATAACCATTTTGCTGAAGCTGCTATTTGCATTGGAAAGCAATTCTCCATTGGATCCAGGGTGACAGCCGGGGGGGGGGGGAGTTCCCTCCCAATACAAATTGTGATCATTATCAACTAGCCTTTCCTATTTGCATTATTAAAAAAAATAATGTGCAGAGATGTCTAATTTGGCTCATTTGCTTTGAGGAGTTACATAAGGTGACACGACCACAACATTTTGCCCCTATGAGTTGGAGTGGCCCATGCAATGTTTCTTGTTAAGGTCTTTCAGATTGCAGATGTTCATGTTTTTATGATCTGTTGCTTTGCTAACTGTTGGTCTGCCTCACATTCAATTTTAATGAACAGCAAAGCAAGGAAAACTTTAAGAATGAGGGGGAGAAACAAGTGACCTCGCTTTATATTCACATGCTTCCAATTAAGGGGTCTGTTATCTTACCCAAGATAACTGGAAAAGGATACTCAAAATACTACCTTGTGTAAATACAGCTATTGCCTGCATTATATCACCAGGAGTTCTCAACACATCTGGAACGAAAGTAGTTCCAGTAACATTAAAGCATCCTATTTTGGTTGGCACGCAGATGCTGTGGTATATGCCAGTCAGTAATGGGTTTTGGAAACAAGCTGCTCTAAAACTCTCCTGAACTATTCTCCTGGGAAATTATTCAATTAAATACAACTAAAATTAATGCTTGTGTGTTTTGTTTGAATAAAACAAAATAAGCAGCTGGAAAAGAAAATCCCTGGTGCATGTTGGAGAGCAAGGGCTCCAGGTAATATTCATGGATTCTGAGCTCAGTTCTTGCCCCACTACTCTTTCCACCAAGTACTCATTCTAAGTGATGATTATTGCTGTAACTGATGGTGCGTAGTTATTCTTTCTTCATTCTCTGGAATAATTTTGCAAATATAAATAATTTCTTTAGTTTCAGGGTAGAGAACCTGTGGCCTTCGATATGTTACTGTACTTCAGTTCCCATCACTCCTGACCATTGACTATGCTAGCCAGGGTTGATGGGAGGTGGAGGTTTTTAAGCAGAGGTTGGATGGCCATCTGTCATGGATGCTTTAGCTGAGATGTAGTTGAACAAAATATTCAGGGCGATATTCGTTCATTCATTCATTTGTAGATTTGTATACCAAAAATCCTAGGGTGGTTCACAACATAAAAATACAAAAGGAGAACACAAAATACATAATGGAAACAAGAACAAAAACAAAAACAAATGAACAACCCCCTTTCCACAAACATTTTATTATTTGCTAAATTTAGTATAAAGACAGATGGAGAATAAAATCAAGGAGACATTCAAAAGAGGAAATGTTGTAGTAACAGGTGACTTCAATTACCTTCACACAGACTGAGTGCATATGTGCTCCAGTCATGAAGAAAAGATAAAATTTCAAGATACCCTAAATGACTGTGCCCTAAAATAGTTGGTCACGGAGGCTACCAGAAGGGCAATAGCCCTGGGCTTAATCCTAAGCAGTTCTTGGGATCTGGTGCATGATTAAATGTTGTTGAGCAGACTGGGAATAGGGACCATAGTGCTATCAAATTCAATATATATGTAAATGGACAGTTGCCAAGAAAATCTAACACACACATTTGACTTGAAAAGAGGAAACTTAGCCATTACCAAGATGTTCTACCCCTCCACTGTCAGAGACAGTATGCCTCTGAATACCAGTTGTTGGGAATCACAATGGGGGAGAGAGCTGTTGCACTCATGTTGGATGCTGAGCCAGGTGGGCCTTTGGCCTAATCTAGCAAGGTCGTTCTCATGATGTCAAGACCATTGCCTCTAAGGATTTGCTGAGGAAAGCAAAATTTATATCAGCACAACTTGCTTCCATTTGTTATTATTTGAGACTAGCTCTTGTGTAAAGGGCTGATTATAGTTTGCTTCCTCTTAGACATTTATGAAACTTTCCCATTATTTGGGCATAGATGAGAATTTATGGCTTTCATTTGCTTTGGGTTTTAATTTTTTCTTTGGGCTTTAGATTCCCTTTGGTGCTCAGTATTAAAGCGCTCTGCTTCGCATGTGCACATTGGCCGCAATCTTTTTCATCACTGGCATGATACACAATGTTTGCTTTCTTCTGTTGAGCATAGTGTTGCATTGTTTTGAAGTGTGTAGCCTGGTGTTTTGCGTGATTCATTTCCTTGGCATTTCACTCTAAGGTGCTCCCTTGGAGGGTGGCAGTGGCTATGGAGACTGGGTTGCCTCCAGATTAAGCTTCGTAATGTTCTTGGTATGATATGAAATGTTCTGGGCTTCAGGTTTTGAGATGTTTTTCTTCAACCCGGTTCCAGTATACATACATTTGCCATGTCCCATGACTAATTTTGTGATGTATATTTTACAGATATACATTACTCTGTTGATATAGATCTATTTGGAGAAGCTGGGTTTTACACGGTGTACCTCCAGAATAAATATAAGGGATTTGAGCGAGGAAGCTACTGGGAGGCTTCCAGGCATCCTGATTCCAGCTAGCCAATGCCATCCATGCAGAGGCTGGCTGCATTGTCACTCATTGGTTTGCCAGCCAATTTATTTGTGTACTCCATCATAACCAAAATGGTAGGTGTGGGGTGTTCTTCTCTTGCCACTATACTAGTACAATGAACCCCTGGTACTAATGTAGTCTTAATCTCTTTCACATGCTCATCTGTTTCTCAGTCCACATCACCCAGACCTGCAATTTGTCTATATTAGGATGGGGAACTTGCTGAACTACAATGCCCAACAGCCCTCCAGCCAGCATGGTCAAGGCTGAAGGGAGATTTGGTCAAACAATATGTGGATGGCCAAAGGTTTCCCACACCTGCCTCTATACATACTCTCTGCTTGCCTCATGTGATCTTTTTGTCTCTCAGGTATCTCTCCCTCAGTCTTGCCTCCCTCTGTGCAGATTCACATCTCTAACTGCCTGACTTGCTTTTTTAAATATTTTCTTTCCATCATTTTCCATCACAGATGGCATCTTTCTCTTCCAGGCCATTTAGTCATTTCTTTTTATAATTTATAGTCCCTTCTTCATGAAATAGAGGCAGTTTCTAATAATGAGAATAATGCACTTTAGCCACACAGCAAAAATCAAATCGGTCCATTAGAACTGGCTAATGTTACTGGTGAGAGGAAGGAAATCTGTGACAGTTTTCTCAAACAAGAATATCCTAGATCCTCACCAGACTTGCTACTATGTACCTGCTTGTCACCAGTGCCCATCTTCTTCTTCTTCTGCTGCCACCTCCCGCAGCTCAGTATGCATAGCAGCAAATCATATGCGGGACCTAGATGCAGCTGTTCCTCCACAGCTGCTGCCATCTCCAGATGGAGAAAACTTAAAGGGTTCTGCAGAAGCAATGAGAGGCTCACCCAACCCTGATACAGCATGCCAGCCAGATGGTAGAAGGACATGTTGAACATGGTCCTCCTCCTCCTCCATACAGAACTCCAGAAGAGTGACTAATTTCACCCCCCCCCCAATGTTATGTCAAAGGGTGGTTTCTGAGGTTCTGGGGCAATAACTTTTACCTGCAGGAGGTGGCAGCAGCAGTAGAAGAAGAAGATGGGAACAGTGGCATTTTTTGCATCGGTTACCTGTTATGTCTAGTGCTGAGGGCGCTGCCTTGCCCTGCCTTTGTCCACTATCATTCCTTCCCTTTGGAACAATGTGTGTTTGCCTGCACTTAAATCATAGGCGCCATCTCTCTGGGTGCCTGGGCTCCCACAAAATGTTAGTTATGTGTGCCCGTGGGTGCCCAGCCTTCACCTCTGCCTCCTCCGCAGCTGCCACTGTACACTGGGTGCCACCGCCACTGCCTTACCTCTTGCACTCTTGCACAGCCACTGGACCTGGGCTTCTGCCTCTGCCACAAGGCCCTGATCCAGTCCCCACCACGGTACAGGCTCCGGTCCAGTCACCACCATGACGCTAAAGTTCAAGAGGTAAGGCAGTGGCCATGGCACCTGGTGTGCAGTGGCAGCCTGGCGTCACGCTGTAACATCATCAAGTTCGAATAAAAGCCTGGCTTGGAACCTCACACATGGAAGAAAGGCTGGGTGGAACTGAAATAAAGGAAATCCTGCTCTCCTGTAGTCTTATTAATCTGTAGCTAAGATGCGATTGTACCTAGCACTGCTGCTAAATCCATTCCCCTCTTCATTTTGCAAGTGCAGTTTGTATTTGGCTTACTCAGTGGGCAGGAACTGTGAAGCCTGTTCTTTAAGGCAGCTGCCAAATCCAAGTAAGGCTTTTACATATTTTAAATAAATCAGAAAATCAATTAGTACAAATACGAGGAGGTTATATGGCAAGAAGCCTGCTTTTCTTCTGAGTGCTATAGGAATGCTGCCATGCTTGGGACTCTGTGTGTGGTTCAGAAGTATAAAAACTCTCAAGCCTCTTGGGAGAGGGCACACCTGAGTAGCATACAGACAGAAACTCTGATTCAGGATGGGATGTAACCAAGTAAATCTTCCTTCTCCCGTGGGGGTAGAGAGAAGGAGCATTTTACTTGCTATAGAACAAAAATGTTATTTTCTTAAGCTGAGCAGTTTCCAGTTTTCCTTCTTCATTGCCCATCTGCCCTGAATTTCACAGAGTTCTCTTTCCCTCTCTACCCATTTCCCCCTCCAAATTCTTTCCTGGTGAATTCATGTTAAAGAAGAGTGATGGAAGGGAAGGCTGTTTATTTTCCTTTTTCTTAACATTTTGTAATGTCCTGGGTTCCTGATCGGTGCCTCACACAGACTGCATATTTTGGGCTCACAAAGATTAGGGACTTCCAGGCTTGGTCTACCTGGAAACCACAGTGGCGCCTTGCCATGAATGACAGCTTTCCTATACAATGTATAGTATACGTGGAACACTTCAGGAATTCAGTACACTTCACATAATCTCAGCAGTCCTTGCTACACCCCTGTAAGGTACAGCAGTATTTCCCCTCTCTATTACTGATGGTAGGGCTTAACACCGAGAAGAATGTTAGCTTGCCCAAGATTATCTAGTGAATTTGTGGATGAGGTTAGCAGGCAACTCACAGCTCACACTCTTGGCTACTGAAATACAATAAAGTACAATATCATTTGTAAGGTTCCAGTTACAGATAGGTAGCCGTGTTGGTCTGCCATAGTCAAAACAAAACAAAATTCCTTCCAGTAGCACCTTAAAGACCAACTAAGTTAGTTCTTGGTATGAGCTTTCGTGTGCATGCACACTTCTTCAGATACACTAACTTAGTTGATCTTTAAGGTGCTACTGGAAGGAATTTTTTTATTTGTAAGGTTGTTATTCCAAATGTAAACCATCCCCATAGATGTAACTGTTTATAAAGTGAAGTGTTTATAATGTACAAACTACAGGGGTAGTTTAAGCAGTGAGTTCTTGCAAGTACTGTGGTTGCTCAAGAAAATGCTGTGCAATTCCTCTTTTTTATTGAATGTAAATGGACTCAAAGTGGGGCATGGTCAATTTATACACTTGGCAGTTGTTCTTTCTGGAAACAGTTTTCTGTTTTGTGCTCCAGAAGCCAGAAAAACATAATTCAAAGACGGTGACACTATTTTTTGTTTTAAAAACTACTTTAATGTGGCTGTGTAACTTGTGAAAGTCATCAGTTTTGAATTTTCATCGTTCGAACTGAGCAAAGGTACTAATAGAAACTTTTTCTCATAAATTACTTCATAACCTACCACCTGTCAGTTGGCCTCACCCCTGCCACACTGACTGTATATGTGAAGACGGGATTGAATTTACTAAAACGTTGACCTAATATCCAAGAGCAGGAGGCTTGCAACTGGAAGACAACATGTTGAAACTTCACTCGGATGTTGGCAGCTTGCTAATTTTTGTACTGCTTAATAATTTTCCTTGTTTTTTCACTCTGAATTCATTGTGAGGTCTGTGATGGAAACCAACCATTCTGTAAGGAGCTGTTTTATACAGCGTCACCCTTGTGAACCCGATGAGTTTTCAGTGGATGTATGGCATCCTTAGGAGACGCTTTTCTCTGCCATTATCTATGACCTCTTCTCCTGGATATGCCATCTCTGAAGAAACTGGAATGTTAACCTCTTTCTATATATATATTTATGTTCTTATACTTCTCAGTGCAAGTGGGACCTGTGCTAAGTGTGGAGTGCCAGGCAGCTGTGCCTTCTTTCCCCTCTCATTTCACTTTATCCCTCTTCCCTACAATGTTCCATTCTGCCCCCTGCCTTCCTTCAGCAGTCAGCTAGCATTCTGTGTCCACTGAACATGCTCAGTGTCTCCCACTCCCCTGCACCCCCCATTTTGGGGAAATACATGTGAATCCAGATTTGGAGAGTGGAGTTTGCTCTTCACATATATCAATACCTGCACCTTGAATCTCAGCTGAAAACAAATATGCAAGTAATGGTTTTTTAACGCCGAAGTGCAGTTAGCGCTTGCTTATAGTCAGGATGTCATTATTTGTGCTGAAAAATGGAATATTGGTGAGAAGAAGCACAACTGTAAGAGAGATATTCTATAAGGAAGCTGTTTAAACAGGATCATGCTTCAGTTTTTATTCTCAATTATAACTGAGCCTTAGAAATTGTATTTATACCAATATGCAAAGGTGCAAATATTTTCCATTTGCAGGTTTGGACAAAATCTGTGGGGCAATAGAGTGCAGTGCAAGTAGCATGAGGGCTGAATGTGTGGGGCCAGTTTCTAATCTCTGGTCATTTGCAGGTAGCTTTGGGGTGATTCTTGCCCATTGCAAAAGTGGAGGTTCTGTGCAGCCACTCCAAACAGCCCAGATAAAATTTTCACCCTTCTTCTGGTCTAAATTTATAAAGCATTTTGTTCTAACTACTAACCATGGGCCAAGGAACAGATGTGTCTGCACGTTCTTAATCCGTTATGCTAGCTAAGTGCAGCATCTACATGGGCTACACCTACTGAGATGCTTTTGGGTGGCTTCTGCTTGGCTTCTGCCAATAAGTTAGATCAAAGCTGCAGAGCTCTTGGTTGCTGGAAGGGTGCCATAAAATGATAACATTGCATTTGTTTGGGTGTGATGGTGGAAAACCTGGATATTAATACTATATAATGATATTTCTTTTTTAATAGAAATCATCGACGATATCACCAATTTAGTAGAAAATACCGACAACAAGCTGCGCAACCAAACCAAGCGTGTAATGACAGTGGACAGAAAATCATCTTCTTGTGGTAAGATATGGTTTGACTTAAAAGTCTACTTTTAAAATAATTTTTTTTAAAAAAAATAGCTGCCATTTTGTAGCTTCTAATTATTGGCCTGAAGCAGTCTAAATAATTTTTCACTGTCATCTTGTAATGGTTAATGGCAGTTAATTAAGCACGGTTTAAGCAGCTACTGCTTTTGAGAGAGTGAGGAGAGAAAAGAAGACATGATAGAAGAGGAGTAAAATTAGTATCCTCATATAGAGAAGGGGAGTTATTTGTAGAAGTGATTCCATTTGGTAAAATGTCTGTGCCTACAGATACCCTACAAAGCAGAGAGTTCTCTTATGTGAAGGCCACCAATGTTGCAATTTGTGTTGCTACTATTGCACTTTCCATATTGTCAAACATAATAAACCAGGCATAGGTAAACTCCGGCCCGCCAGATGTTTGGGACTACAATTCCCATCATCCCTGACCACTGGTCGTGTTAGCTAGGGATGATGGGAATTATAGTCCCAAACATCTGGAGGGCCGGAGTTTGCCTATGCCTGTAATAAACTGTGTGTTGCCAGTTAAGCCATGTGTGTACATAATTTTAAATCTTTATTTTCTTGGCACATGATAGGTATAGGATATTTAGCACCATTTCGTTTCCATATAATACGTTGGTTTAGTGCAGGGTTTCCCAAACTTGGGCCCCAAGCTGTTTTTGCACTACAATTCCCATCATCCCTGACCACTGGGATGATGGGAATTGTAGTGCAAAAACAGCTGGGGACCCAAATTTGGAAACCCTGGTTTAGTGCAAAACAGTATGAAACACTGGTCGGGCTGATAAAACACAACTGAATACTCTTCTACGATTCCTTGATGTTTCAGATAACTGCATGTGTTAAATTTCAAAAGACTTAGATGTAAAACCAATTGTGTGGGGCAGGGGAACCCTTGATCTTTATTGTTGAGTTTTGTGTTCACAGTGCACTTAATTTGCTGAATGTCTTAATACTGAATGTCTCTTAAATGACTTAAGCAAAAGAGAAGGAAGGCCATCAAGCTAGACTCTTCAACTGCACTTAGAAAGAACAATCCTGTGTTTGTTAGAAGTATCTGTATCCCTCCTTCTGTCTGGCAGAAAAGACTTCAATGCCGCGGACAGTAAATGGAAATTAATATTTAATAAACATAATATACTTGGTTAAGATAGTAGTGGTTCATGATGGCTCTGCAGGGAGGAGGGGATGATGATGGAAAATGTCTGATCTCCTGGCTTTAGATGTTGCTATAAATGTTGTTGTTGTTATTTATTAGCAACTTTACCATGGTACCGGGGGCGGGGGGAGCTTCTGAAGCATACAGTTTGTGCTAGCATTATTAGCATTAACATCGTAGGCCTGGTGGCAGTCAGCCATTTGATATTAAACCCCTACAGATTGCTGTGTAGTTGAGTTCTGAATCTGAAAGCAGGGATTTGCACCCGTATCTAGTCACGAAATCATATAGTGTAGACTAGTGATACTTTTCCCCCATCATCAAGCAGAGGGCAGTTGCTTTTCAGATTGATTCGATTTTACCTAGCAACCTGGCTCTATGAAATGCTAAGAGTCAGAGAACAAAGGTATATTTCATCTGATATTTCCAAAGACAATTAAAGATGACTTAGTCTATCCTCCACGCTTTCCCCTCTTTCCCCGCCAGTTCTTCCAGCTCACTAGAAATGCATATGAATGGTAAGATATAGGAATGGGTTGTATTAAAACCTCCCATTTTCTTCTGTTCCACAAGGTGGCATCGCAGCGAGATGTCTCTTTGCTTTTAGTTTTTATGGTGTCTTTAGGGGAGAACAAAAATCATGGCTTTAAATTCTATCACCTAAATCGGTATGCGCTGCGCTGTGCTGTATTAACTTCTCACATGAATATTAATTTTTTACGGTGTTCCTCAGACTTTGCTGCAAACTTTAAATAAATCTGCGGGGTTTTTAAAATGTGGATGACATCCTAAAAGAATGTCCCTAGAAAGTAGGAGTATGCCCCCAGCTCTCACCTTATTCATCATTCTGGTGCAGTACCTACATTCTTTGGCTATTTTTCTCAGAAAGTCAATTGGCTTGATAAATTCAGGGCTGCAAGTAATCAGGTTTGTTCAGCTGATGCAAAGTATATATATTTTGACGAGTGAAAGTTCCATCCGCTTTATTTTTAGTATTGCGGGGAGCTTAGTTCAGTGTGACATGAAGTCAGCCTTTCCTGTGGCCGGTTTGCCAGAAGATTGTGCCAGCGTTCTTTCCAATAACTGCACGGACAATTGCCTTGGGTCTGAACCAAAAGATGATTTCCCTGAAACAACTTTTTTCCCTGGTTTATGAGCTGTTCCATTTTTCTCTTTGCTCCTTTTCATGTTTCCTAAGCCCAGCTATCTGGGTATTTGGAATCACTTTCCACGATGTTACTACCATTTGGTTTGTGATGTTGGCAGATCTTATGCCATGAAGTGTGTGTGACACCTCATACCAATAGGAGAGCAATGGATCAAGTTTGGAGAAGGGGCATAAAAACATAGTAA
This sequence comes from Podarcis melisellensis, assembly GCF_964234715.1. Lineage (NCBI taxonomy): Eukaryota > Metazoa > Chordata > Lepidosauria > Squamata > Lacertidae > Podarcis > Podarcis melisellensis. The sequence continues at coordinate 39,751,658 of NC_138529.1, forward strand.
CTTCTTTTTGTAAGATGGGAGGTGGGTTCTTATTTCAGCTGCTATTTACATAATAAAAATGTGCATTAATTTCATTCATGAAGTTAAGATCAGTCTAATTTGGCCCTGAGACATAGAGATAACTTGTCTGGATGGTGGCCAACAGTGGCCTTTGGCTGCAATGGGGCCCTGTAACTGCTGAGGTGTCATTTATTTCAGATTCAGACGCTGGGACTGCTGCGCTCATATATCATCCCCTTATGCCTGTCAAAATGTTTGTGCTTTTTGAGGACTTCAACTGCTGTGGCATGTTAATCAGAAGCTCAGATAATTGTGCCCAGCATGCTATGATTTGCAGAGTTCAAGACCCTAAGCAGCAGTGGACGCTCACAAGACAGCATCGTTTCATACATATTTTTTTCTTCTTTATATCTTGTCAAGAGCATCACAGATCCTAATATGCTCGCCTCCCACCACCATCAGATCCGCTCTCTCCTTTTCCCATTCTCCTCTGGTGAAGTGGAGTAAAGGATAAGTTGCTTGACTTGCCAAGGTCACCCAAACAGCCCCATGGCATGGCTATCATTAAACCTGTATCTCTGGAATTCTATCCCAATGCTTTAATCACTGAGCAACCTCTTTGTCACTTGGCAGAAGTCCATGGTGAAAGCATTCAGAAAGAAATAGTCTGGACAGTAAAATCCTTCCAACTCCCACAGTCTCCCCAAAGAAAAATAAACCCCAAGCTTAGTTAATATTTTGTCTCGTTAGGCTTCCAAGAGCAGAAATCTAAAAATTTAGAGTGATAAGACGCAGGATTGTGAGCTGCTCTGGTAGGCAGTTTGGATCTGATACTCATAATTATATCCTTGTTATTTACTCTTTCTTGAAACTCAGAAGAGGCTTTGGCATGTCTAGTGAGAAAATGCTGTTGTGTGTCCCCCCCCCCCCACAGCCTTTCACCTTAAAGCAATGGGTAAGGGGGGTCTAGCATGCCTATGCAGGCTGGGTGAGCGGAAGAGGCCAGCAACACCTAGTTAATTACATTTGCATATGCAGCTGTTCAAATAGAGCCTCTCTGGTGCCTGCTCTCACCTCGTGGGGGATTTGGAGCAGCTGTTGCTAGACCCGGCAATCTGGCTCTGCCATTGGAGGGTTGGGGAGCGTCCCCGGGACGCCCCCTCAACCATCTATCATTTCAAAGGCCAAGTAATTAGTTATATTTGAATACAAAGAGGGGAAACCTGGCATTGTGTGAACATCCAGGGGCAGCTGCTTATAGTTTGGTTTCCAAGGATACGTGTCCAGGAGTTAAATCACTGCTTGATATTTCTGGAAAAAGTGCAGAAATGTGATAATCAGAATTTGACGCCTGCTGTTTATTTTATAGCACATCCTGCAAGTCGGTGGAGGCTTCCCTGTGATTTTAGGTGGTTGTTTAATTTTCCTTTAAAAACAGAGGAAAAAAATACAATTGGCTATCGTGCTGAGGTTCTGTTGAGGTCATGACTTAGTTTGTTTTGTTTTGTGGGAGCTGGGTGAAAATCATATGTGGCCCGCTTTCGTGATTCTGCATGCGTTTTTTTGAAGCTCTTTAATTCCCTTCACCAGAAAGATGGGTATTTCAAAAGCAGATGCTAGGCAGCAGAAATATAGGGTGCAGATAGCAGAAGGATGGTGGAAAGGTCCAGGATAAAGACTTTCCCGCTTATAAGGGCAATCTTAAGGTGCACGTCAGCCTCCAAAATAGAGATGATAAGGATTCATAGTATTTCATTCCTAAAAGCAAGGACATCCAGGGTGCTTTTTCTCGGTTAAAGATACCTTGGTTAACATACCTTGTTCCACCTAAAAGATTTCGCATATCCAACCAGCCAGTCTGTTGCTGTTGCTGCTTTTCCTTTCCCTCCTCCTTCTTTCTTTTCATATCTGAAACAAAACTGAGAGAGCTATTAGGAGCAGTGCACACATCTTTCCCTCCACCACATGAAACCATGTGCAGTGTGAACTGGCCCTTCCTCATGAGTGCCTGATCACATGCAGGACTGATCTGTAGCATTTCTGAACTTCAAGAAAATGGCACGACAGTCACATAAACCAATAGTTTGTGCAGTTGGCCATTCATGCTGAGGGCCTGTTTGTGTAGTAGAGGAGAGGGACCAGCTTATGTTTGCTCTTCATCCAACTGCAGCCCTACTGTTGGGCTATGATCTGGGGCCGAGGCATTGACCATTTTTTCAAATAAAATGAAAGTGAAAAATTTATTTTTCAAATAAATGAGGAGGCCAATCTTGAGGAAAGCATCTGAATCCACGGTGTTGTGTGGTGGATTTCACTGTCTCATTGCTGCTGTAGATGGTGTTCAGTTAACTCTATCCTCCCTTTGGAGTCCTCAAAAAGAAGGAAGGGTGGAATAAATTGCCCTCCACCCCCCCCCCCCCCGCCGCTTTCACTAGAGAAATATAACTGCAAAGTAATTGATTGCCAAAACAGTGGTGAGTGACATTGTGGATCTGTGATGCCTGTCCTGTAGATGTACATGGGACTGTAATGTTTGGAAATAAGGGACACGTATCATTTCCCTGTATTCATCCTGGTCTGTGGAGTCTGGGCCAGAGACCTCTGTGGTGCATATGTGTTTCATGGAAAGTGCCATAAGCCACACAAATCCCTGGTTACTCGAAAGGTCTTCTCTGTTGCAGTTTTCAGTCTTCCCAGTCATATTCCTTGATGGCTCAATATAACATTTGATGGCCTTTTCATATTTGCCTTTGAAATGCTCTCCAAATTTCTGCGGTCTCTCTCTCCCTTCATTTCGAGGGTTCAGATTTGCTCCTTGTCTCTGCTCTCCGTGGATTCTCATCGTGGAGCAGGAGAGACTGCTTTAGGGTGGGTTTATTTACCTAATAAACTGGCTCTTGTATCGTCTAGGAAATGCTGACATTTTTGAAAGAGGAACTCCTAGTAACAGGCAAACAAAGGTCCAGCAGTTAGGTCTGGTGAAACAACGAAATGAAGGTCAGCGAATATTGCCCTCAGCCTCTTTCCCGGTGGCCATGACAGCAGCGGAGGTTTATTTGAAGATCCCAGACTCAGAGTCATTGCTTGCATTGTCACCCATCTGAGCGTTCGAGTCTGTGCCAACAGTTTGGGATATTAATGTATTCCACAGATCAGTGAAAAAAGGAATTCCTCTGCACGTCTTTCTTTTCTTTTCTTTTCTTTTTTTGTTTTCCCTAATTTCCCCCCCTCTCACTCCTTTCCATACACTTTGTTTGCAGTGCCTTTGTCTGGCGGATGTTGCTGGGCATTTCTAATGAGAAAGCAAAGAATTGTGGAGAGGGAGGGGGAGGGGTGTGTTAGCACTTTTAAAACATAAGGTGAAAGTTTTTTACAAGCTAGTCAGGTGCATAGAAATTCGTATTCTGGTTGGGATTGTGAATGCAAATATACAGTAGAAAGCTCCCTTTCTGACACATAAATCTCCTTGATTTGCTTCCTGGAGCAAGAAAGTACTTTAGGAAAAATTAAACACTGCTGCTCCACAGGATGCCATGCCTCAGTGCTTCTTTAGTATTCATCCGTGCTTCATTACCACAGCCACCTCTCAGCCCACCCTGAGCAGCTGCTAAAAGGGGCAAAATTACAGCAATTCATACTGTGGGTGACTTACTGCCAGGGAATAATTGGTTTCTGTTTGCAAGGGACATTATCACAGCGAAGCTTGGAAAACAGAAATTGTTTGCTGGTTTTGGGGAAGGGGGGTGTTCAATGGAATGTATTTATCAAGATTTTCACAGGATTTGTAGAAAGGGCAGCTCAATGGAAAGAAAAGCTGTTGTTGTTCTTGCGAAGAGACAATTATCTAATAAAGAAATGGGTCAGGCAAAGGAATTTGCACAGGTTTCTTAAACGTATCTGTTTATGCGGCTTCCCTAGCAGGAATTGTACTTAATACTTAGATATTTTTTTAATATATTCTTTGATCCTTCATGGAAATGTTAATGAGACGAAATGGGCTAAAGAGCTCTCCAGACACTGCCTGGAGAGGGAGGAATGAAATGCAGACCCTCTGGAGGGCTTCTGACACACAAGAAGTCCCTTTGTTTCCTGTTTTACAAACCAGAGACATGTCTAAAATCAGCAGCAAAAGAGAGCAGGCTGAAGAGGCAGTGCCGAAGACTAGGCTTTCTATATTTTAAAGGGGGGGGGTTGTTTGTTGCTGGCTGTGAATGCCTTGGCGTGCTTGATAGGCAGTGTTCTGTGGCTGTTTGAAGTCCAGAATGAAGGTACTCAGAAGATGTGAGCAGGATGTGGTTAGGCCGTCTTTCACTTAGACTTAATTAAGAATCTTGCAGGCTTTGTCTCTTGGGGAGCCTGTTTCTGTGAATAGGGAGCTTGGCCCCAAAATTGTATATACCAGGCCCACTGCCTTTGTGTTGGGTTGCCAAACTGAAGACAGTAGCAAGTGCAGGCCCCATGTTGCTGGAGGTCATCCTCTTGTTCGGAGAAGTGAGCCCACATCCCCAAGAGAAAGCGAGAGGAGCTGGAGGGAGCCTTTCTTAGGAACCGGAGAGTAACCAACCTTTATATATGTGTGCGTGTGTGTGTATAAATAAAAAGCCAGTGGGAGGTAGAAGAGGTTTTGTAACACTTTCCAGCGGATGATTGTTTAGCCTTAAGGAAGGTCAGAGGCTAAACCACAAAGGGCAAACACTTTTCCTCAAGGAGTCAACACTGGGTCCATTTCTGTATGTGGGACTATATCTGGGGTTTCATACCCAGATATTAACGAGTCCAGGTATACAATTTATAACCTATGATGTTCCCTTCTAGAGGAGTCAGATTTATTTTTACTACTTTAATGATTAACAAAAAAAGATGCATTGTTATTTTGGCTTTTCACAGGACAAATCCTAGCACTTGGAGAGAGTTGTACAAAGCTTAATGGCTGGCCTTCCATTTTCAGCAAAAACCTAAACTCCTGGTTATGGTTTTAGATAAGCCATAAGGTCAGGTCTTTCTATTCATTTGCATGAGAATTAATGCCTATAGAAGTGACCTTTGCCTCTCAGTTCATCAGAGGTCTTGGTAGTTGTAACTGTGTTTAGGGGAGAGAAGTCAAACAGGTGAATAGTGAGGTGGCCTGGATAGGCACTTGAAGGACTCTCTATCCTCTATCCCATAGGCTGTGAACATGATTGGATGAGGTAGGTCAGGAGCAGCCGCTGTGTTCCCCTCCAGATGTTCTGACCACCCTGCGTCATTGCCAATGCTGTCTGTGGTTGATGAGTTGCAGTCCATAACATCTAGAGGGACCAGGTTGGCTACCCTCGAGGTAGGAGTGATGTCTCTGCTAGAAAAGCAACTGAGAAGAAACTTGGACCATGCTCTTAACTTGCCATTCATGGGGCACAACGATAGAGAGAGTCTAACTCTGTGCATTCCTGCATGAGACTGGTAGTTTTAAATCTGTTTCATTCTGGCTTTAGGCCAGATTTGGGCCCAGAGACTTCTCTGCTTGTAGTGGGCAATCTCAGCTGTTTCTACTATACCTGCTGATGCCATTTGACAGTAGCATCCTTCTGAATCATATTGCGGGGATGAGGTGATTCTGCTTCCTTTCTGACTGGTATAAGACGGTATTATTAACAGATGTTCAGTCTATTTCCCCACCATTCTTGTTTCTGTTTTGGGGAGTGGAGATCCACTTGTGAATCAGCATCTAAAAGCTCTTGTGGTTAGATAAGGTGGAATAGACTTTAAGCAGAAGGCAGACAGTACTTGGAAGGACAGTACTTGGAATGGAAGGAATGGAAGATGCAGTACTTCCTTCCATTCATACTCACTTAGAAGATCAGATACCTAACCTAGAAATGTCCCTAGTGGCCATGGGTGCTTTTTTCACTTACACTCAGTATTAGCTGCTGCAACTCTTATTGGAAGGTAAGACCTTCCTGGTGCTGGGGGTCATCACTCATACTTGAATTATCTTAAGAATTTGATTTGTATAATATGCTCTGTGTGAACATGCCTGGAAGCTTAGCTTATGCAAAACTTTACTTGTATGATGAGGTATGAGACACTACCTGCATATTTAGAAATTCCACTGGTTACATGCTTGCTTTTTAAGAACAATTCATGGTGGTTATTTATGCAGCCCTGCATGGCTAAGTCACAGGTATCTCAATAAACACATGCCATATTAAAGTATTCCACGTGTTTGGATCTTAAGGAGAGTTTCCTACTCTGTATATTTCTTTTTCCAAAGAGAGGGAGGCATTTAGTGGAGGCGTTCGTATTGAGAGATTTTGTTCTTTCATAGCAATATTAAAAATAGAACATCGGGGGTTGGAGTTTCTAAGTTTACTCTCAAGCTGAGTTGCTCTAGCCCTTCATTCTCTCTGCTGATACTTGTGCACACAGAAAAGAGAAAAATATTTGCACATGGATTAACATTTTCTAGAACTTATTGCCATTTGTAGGGCAGGGAGAAAACAACAGGATTAGGCAGAGATTCGAATTAACGTACAGTCATTTTGGATTCTGGTTTATGAGGTGAATTCATAGGTTTAATTTGCTGCCATGCAGTTTCCACAATGAGTTGCATTTGGAATGAGTTGCAGTTAAAGTTCTTTTGGGGAGAGAAACAGTCAGACTTCTGATTAACTGAGGCAACCCTAGTTAAAACTAAGAGTGAGTGCCCAAAACAAAATCCCTTATACTTTATAGCAGCCTCCCTCAACCTTGGGTCCCCAGATGTTGTTGGACTACAACTCCCATCATTCCTAGCTAGCAGGACCAGTGATCAGGAATGATGGCAGTTGTAGTTGAGGGTTGAGAGAGGCTGCTTTATAGGTATTAGAGTATGACTTGGGACCTGGGGGTTCATTACCACTACTACTACTACTTCTAATGTTTTTCAAAGTTTCAATACATACATGTTCTACATATTTTCTTCCATCGATTCTTGTTGAATCCATATGAGCATCTTTCTGTCCTCAGTTACTGCAGAGCAGAGCAAATCCTTCTTTAAGGATTTTTCAATGCAGAACTGAGATTGGCTTTGCTTAAATTGTATGAGTAATAGCAGCTTCCTACTTTAGGGTTTGGTTGCTTACATCTCACTGTGTTTAAATGCCTTCCCCTCATAAGCTAGCTCGTTCAACATCACTGAACAAGGTGGTTCAGTGGATTAAATGTTGGACACCGGAAGCCCTTTGACAAGTCACTACCTCTTGGCCGTCTTTCTCTATATCTGCAAAAAGGGGATAGCCCATGAGTGGATGTTCGTGAATGAATGAGGTATGGAAAGTTCAATTGCAAGTTTAAATAATCAGTTTGCACTCCTGTGGCTGTTTTATAACAACTATATGATCTACTTGTGGAAGCCTTTTGCTTATCTTTTGTTGTTGATCAGGCAAAGCTCCCTTTTTGGACTCCTGCAGCGCTTGTCCTTAGCAGTTTGCACCAAAGGACTGAGGAAGTAGCTTAGGGTTGGTTGTTTAGGTTTCCTCTCAGTAACTTTATCTGAGCACTTTCTGTTCCTATCTACTTTCTCATGGATAATCTCCTTTCATTCTGTTGAACTCTTCCTGTAAAACAGTTTCTGCTGAATAGCACATGAGTAGTGGGCTATTTTCACAGCATGCTATGCTTCAAGCTTCCTTCTGTGCATGTAAACCTATAAAGAGGCTCATCATTTATTCAGCCACAGGTAATTCTCATGCACGCTTAACATACCAAAGAGAAAAGTGTGTGTAAGGAAGGAAGTAGGCTGAGAGGAAAGAGGCAACACTCTTCCCTTATTTTCTCTCTTAAATGAATTTGATAACCAAAGCTACAAAATCAGGAAAGGGAGGAGAATATTTGGGCTCCAGTTTGTGGCTGATAATGTTGAAGACTGAATTATAAGGAGGAAAGAACTGGTAAAATCAGGCAGTGTAACTTGGTGTCAAGACAGCCGCAGAGTTTTTTCTAAGCACCCATTCTTGCCACGGTATGTATGTGTGTCTTTAGTGGGCATGATCTATCAAAGTGATTTAGCCAGAGATGCATCTGCATTTTTGAAAAGGCTGTTTTTGCAGCAGCTAGCGATGAAGCTTTCTTTTGCACAAATAAGTGTGTTCTTTTCCACCTGCCATACCATTGGTAGAAGAGTATTGGAAGCGTCTTTAAAGGTTCTTGATAGCAGATTATCCAAATGCAGTTGATGAATGTTCACTGTCAGGAGCAGGAGATTTGGAGTCTGCATTTCCCAGGGTCTAATCATCTCATAGGGCAGCTGAGTGTGACTCCTTCCCCAATAATCTACTTAACTCAGTAGTTTTCCCCTCCTGTTGCCTCACAAGGAGAAAGAGGCTCCTAGGCTGTTTGCATGATAAGTAGCTTCAGACTCTCCAAGCCTTTGAAGGGAAAGCTGAGAGTTAATTGTGGCAGCTTGAACTAATGGTTTCCCATGTTTACTGGTAGGTTAAGTGAGAAAGAGAGCTTGAAAAACACCCTTCATTTAAGTGCAGTAATGGGCCTTACAGTGAATTTCAAGAGACAACATGTTAATAACTATTCTCTGTTCTGGGGGAAAGTGTTCGCCATGTTCTAAGGCTGATGGATTTGCAGGAAGGGTATACATCAGGGTTTTCTCTTGGGGGAAATTAACTGGGAAATACTCTTGTTTAACTTTTTCAACATCTGCATAACCACTGTGGAGAGTTACCAGCAAGCTGAGTGGCCTTTAGGTGGTAATTGATCATGTCTCACGAAAGTCCAACTCACTGCATGTAAAAATGCCTACCTGTGTATGTAGGAGATACACATACCCACAGGACTCATTTTACAAGTAAACCAAATATATGCTACTCCATAACTATTGTACAATGCTGTGCTTTAGGTTTGCGCTGTTCATTTAAGTTTAGAATCATGGTTAGAAGCATTGTATTTGCCGTCAAATGGTAAAATAATTCCTGGATTTTCATGCGAAAAACAGCCAAAGAAGTGTTAATATCTTCAGCAGATTTATTAGACTGCACATAATCACAATGTCTGAAAACTTTACATAGAACTTAAATGCTTAAAAATCATCCCAGTTTCCAGGAACATTACAGGATGGTGCACCCTGGGCCACATCATAATGTACAGAACTAACACTGGTTTGAGTTACTTAGGTATTCTGGAAACCAATTTAAGGTGAATTATTTCGAGACACTCCATTCAGGTGTGCAACATGAGCATGGAGCAATTCTGGCAGTAGACTTGTAACAGCTGTTACAAGCTGTTAGGCAACTGCGATCAAATTTGCAAGTTTAAAGGAATGACACAAGCAACTGCGGCTGAGTGTATCATTTGTATCCCTTTTTTTCTAATAAAATTGTGGTGTGTTCTTGGAGTCCCAGATGTCTCTAAATTGCATTGTTACCCAGTTTATAGATCGGTGATTCCTTAACATGGATTGATGATCTAGTAACAGGTCACAGGAGGCTTGTGGTGCTACCGCCAAAGTTTCAGCAATGAGCCTTGAAGAGAAGCACAGCAAAAGGTGCTAATGGGGCTTCACTTTAGAAAGTTAGGCATGTGTTGGTGGTTCTCCAGTAGGGCTGCAGGGGTGCGACACAGAGTAGGATATATTTGGTCTTAAGTCATCTACCTGTAAAATGAGTCAGAGATGTGTGAGATCATACTCATGCTGTGGGCTGGGAAGGGGTGACAGAGGGACTCCCATTTTTTGTTTTATGGTATGAGGACAAAATGCCAGCAATGCCTGATGCAATTAAAACTTAATAAAGATAAGGTGCGAACTCATATTGGCTAGATTGAGGTCTATGGCTCTTGAAGCCAAGTTGGCATGATTTGTGCATTCTTTCAGCCCTGATGAAATGAAAAGTGAAGGAATGTTGCATGAAACAAATCAGTTTGGATACTTCAGCAAAATCTCACTTGTGTGCTTTGAGGGTGGAGGGGAATGCATCCCAGTCTGTTTGATTCTCATTGCCAAGTATTCAGTCAGAGATGCTGGAGTCCCTTGCCTCTCTTGCATTAGACGTGTGTTGGAACTGATGGACAAGGGTTCACCAATAGTCGCAGGACTGGAAAAGAAATGTATATCCTCCGAGCTATAGGATGGCTTGAGTTGCTTAAATGAGGATTTAGGAACATAAATACTGAAGGCGCTTGTGTTCTCTTGCTTTGTATAATACCTTAGCTTCTGTCTTGAAGAGTGAATATGTATTATCAGGCAGAGCATAAACTCAAAGTGTGTGTGTTAGTGGAATTCTTAATATATTATTTAATATCTGCATTTCCCATGGGATGTGTGCATTAATCCATCACACAAAAATCTGTTTGCTTCATAGGTTTGTTCTCTTCAGGATGAAAAATTATGTAGCTGGAATTTTTCATGCTTAATTTCTCAAAAACTGATTTATGATGGCAGTGGAGCTAAGAGTTTTTCATTTGTGATAACAGGGCTATGATGGAAATAGAGAATATGAGCCTGGGGACTGGGTAACCCATACTGAAATGTTTATTGCTGTCTTTGAAATGCAACATATTAGGATGAAGATGTGTCTTGGTAAAAGAGAACAGAGCAGTACCAGGCCTAGGGGATATTTTTAGTCTTCCAATAACTGAATGCATTAAAGAGAAATCACTTTCATTGTCATACTGTGATCAAGAATGCAGAAGTATTCCAGGGACCACAAGGCCCATAAGGATCTAATATTTTCAATATACCCTTCTATTTGGGTATAGACCTTTTTTGCATTAACATGGAAAAAAACCCCAGCCAGTGTATTTCTCCCAAAATATCCTTTCTTTTTGTTGTGCTGATGTAGTTGTCTGAGTCAGGGCTCACTTTTTCTTTTGCTGGAATGTCTACATGCCTGCTCGTATGTTGTGCATGAAGAAGACAATAATTCTAGAGAAAATGTCTATTCTGTAAAAGGTAAAGAGACCCCTGACCGTTAGGTCCAGTTGCGGACAACTCTGGGGTTGCGACGCTCATCTCGCTTTACTGGCCGAGGGAGCCGGCATACAGCTTCCAGGTCATGTGGCCAGCATGACTAAGCCGTTTCTGACGAACCAGAGCAGTGCATAGAAACACCGTTTCCCTTCCCGCCAGAGCGGTCCTATTTATCTGCTTGTGCTGCATGCTTTTGAACTGCTAGGGTGGCAGGAGCTGGGACCGAACAACGGGAGCTCACCCCGTCGCGGGGATTCGAACTACCAACCTTCTGATCGGCAAGCCCTAGGCTCAGTGGTTTAACCCACAGCTTATGCTACATTTGTGGGTGGGTGTTTTTTTGTTGGTGTGGGGGGGGATAGAGACCAGGTTGCAGTAGCTTGGTTGAGAGCACGCTCAAGTGGCTGTTGCTGAACTCACAACTGGAGGTACTCACTGTTCCAATTTGAGCAATTGTTGTGGCTCAGGAAAGGGCTTCCATGACGACAAAATCATGGTACAGTCCCAGTGTGAGGGTGCTAGTTAATACAAGCAGCACTTGCATCTCAGTGCTTCCTGGCTGCTATCTCAGCATGCTTCTGCATTATTGAAGGTAGGGAGGTAACCAAACTGTGCATCTCTTTAGTTATTGTCTTATCTTACTATAGAATGTTTTTGTAAGAAAAAGGTAATTATGCCTCTTGGCGGCCTCTTAGCACAGGGAGAGCAGGTGGAATGAGTGAGAAAATTGTCGCAGTGAGCAAACGAGCAGGCAGCTGAGTGGCCCAAGTGGTCTTTCCCTGCTCCCCTGTCACTGCCACCACCCACCTGCTTGCTTGTTAGCTCGTTCACATGCACAAGCCACAAGCTAAGGAAAGCCCAGGGTCCTAGCGGGGAACCTGGCTGAGCGAATGAGCAGGCGAGCCATCAGGCCTTCATGTGCTTCCTGTTGCTGCAGCCCTTTGTCTGCTATCACTGTCAAAAGGCACACTTCCTCCTCTTCATTCCTCTGTGAGGGGTGGCCAAGGAGGAAATGAGATTGTCTTAGAATTGTAGAGTTGGAAGGGATCCCTGAGGATCCTCTAGTCCAACCCCTTGCAATGCAGGAATCTCAACTAAAGCATCCATGGCTGATGGCCATTCAACCTCTGCTTAAAAACCTCCAAGGAAGGAGAGTTCACCACCTTCCAAGAGACTCTTCCTGATGTTTAGCTGGAATCTTTTGAAGATGGAAACAACATTTGCTTATCTCGAGTCCACAAGGACTGTTCTCCAAGAATTCTCAAATATTGTAGACAGAGGCTCTGAGATTACACTTTTGGTCAACTAATATCCTTATTTGCTCACAGCTTCCCCCATTTCATAGCCAGCAGTGGGAGCTCCTTGTGTTTTTGGAGCTGCAGACTGTGGGCTATAGGCATTTGAAATTACTCTTTCCCCACAACGCTATACAGAGGCAGTTTGTATCCTGTGAGTAACTTTTTTGCTTATGCTTTTTATTTATATGTTTGTCACTGAATCATGTCTGTTGTCTCTGTTTAGTTTCATTTTATTTTCAAGCTAAAAGGGCTCTATCAAGTAGTAGTTATGAACCCACCTGAGTGTTTGTAAGGGTAGAGGTATGATTGGAAATACCATAGAGAGACAAAGTAGTATCTTTTGACTGGACCACTACATGAAATGGAAATGTTTCAAAATATGCTCAAAGCAAGCAATCCTCTGATTGGAAAGGTTTGCTCTAAATGGAGGGTTTGAAGCAACTCTTCTTTCTGGAAAGAAAATAGGCCGTCTTTGAAATTCCACTTGGAAATAGCGATGCATATTATCTGGCATTGATTTCTCTTTTAGAAAAGTAGCAACAGATTATATATATATATATGATGGAACCAGAAATGGACGTCTAACAATGATAGATGAGGGGAAACACTTATCTCATTTCCTCTCATTCAGTTGGGTTATGCATGTGGTTTGGGACCATAAACTCTAGGGATTATTTCATCATAGAGACAATAAACATTTTGGACTGAAAACTCACTACACACTTTTTCTGACTGAGTTTGACATGCAGGAATTCTCATGGACTTCTGCTTTTTATTTTCTCTTCTTCTCATTGCTTTGCCAGCCAGTCTCAGTGAAAAAGAAAAGAGTGTTTCTTACCAACTGTTGGATTGGGCTGTGAAGATTTTGAAACTGTTGTATCTGCACACATTTATTTCTGACTGGCATTCCTGTAGAGTGATTATAGCTTTAATCATTTTTAATCTTTCAGACTGGAATGGTGATCATAAATAAATGCATAAAACAATCTCAGGTGTTTCCGTGATTAAAGGATGCAGCTTGCCTTGTTTGATCTTGGAGGAGCTGTTGGGGTCAACGGTTCATACAATAAAGTTGATGGTGGCCTTGGAGGAAGATGTTATTAAATCAAAGGTGCAGGTTGTAATCCTCCTGGGCAGACTCTGTCTTGCCCTTGGGATGTCTACAGTGCCTAGAAGAATGACAGTTTTAAAATGTGCACAGGTGTTGATTTAGCACCAAGAACTGTTGTTTACAATACAGCCTGAGTTGGAAACTGCAGCTATTTTATCAAAGTATTATAAATCACTTAAAGCATTTTAAATCTGTTAAAATATGGATAAAAATGGAAGACAAATTGCACTTCAGACCTGAGCAACATATTGCACTTATGTGACACTAGAAATTAGACCAGAACTGCTAATTCATACAGGTTAGGGAGTGGGTGGCGCTGTGGTCTAAACCAGTGTTTCCCAACCTTGTGCCTCCAGCTGTTTTTGAACTACAACTCCCATCATCCCTGACTAGCAAGACCAGTGGCAAGGGATGATGGGAATTGTAGTCCAAAAACAGCTGGAGGCACAAGGTTGGGAAACACTGGTCTAAACCACTGAGCCTCTTGGGCTTGCTGATCAGAAGGTCAGTGGTTCGAATACACATAACAGGGTGATGTGTATTGCTTTGTCCCAGCTTCTGCCAACCTCACAGTTCGAAAGCACACCAGTGCAAGTAGATAAATAGGTACTGCTGTGGCGGGGAGGTAAATGGTGTTTCCATGTGCTCTGGCTTCCATCATGGTGTTCCGTTGTGCCAGAAGCGGTTTAGTCATGCTGGCCACATGACCCGAAAAGCTATCTGTGGACAAACACCGGCTCCTTTGGCCTGAAGCGAGATGAGCGCCGCACCCCGTAGTCAACTGTCCAGGGGTCCTTTACCTACCTGTCATATAGGTTCTTGAGATTTTTTGGAGGTGCTCACGCCCAGTCACTAATTGAAACCCCACATTATAATTTTATATGGTTCAGAAACATAAAATTGCCAAAAAGAGAAATGAATTAAAAAACTGTGTTGCACAACATCTGCCTTTGTTTAGCTAATGGCAGGCAGAATTGTAGCAAGAGCGTCTGTCTCTGACTCGGCGCTTGTTAGTTGACAACTGTGTTGCAAATTTCATTTTTAGTTCCCGCTGGCATCCACAGGAGACACAGAAAATGTATCGGTAGCTTACACAAATAGTTTTTGGAGAATCATTTTTAAATCTGGAGAAACATTAACTTCACTTATGCCTTGCATGGTGTGTTAATTTTGACAAAGCCCTTTATGCTAGGTGGGATTTTATAGCAGTGCTACTTTCCAGAACAATCCAGATATTTACATTAAAAACATGTCGCTTATAAATAAGCATTTTATTTAGTTCTTGTGGTATGGATCCTTTAACGAAATATTGCTGCTAGGTTTCCATAATTTGGTCAGTAATCAAGCAGTTCCATTAAACCTGCCTTTTTAAAAAATTGATTTTTTTCAGTATGTTATCATCATGTCTGGGGCTATTGTCCATCTGTGCATCACATTTACCATTTCTATATCACATCTTTTCAACTTCCAACTTCTGAAATTGAATGGTGCAAAGGGATGTGTTTCTTTTATCACAGATTTGACTCTCTGTTTGGTGCCAAACTTGTTCTAGGAAGCCTAGGCAATTATACATTTTCTCAGGCTTCCTGGATAGTTTTTGTAGGTTGCTATTTCTCAGCCTCAGTGCCCCATGTGTAAAGTGTAAGTGACCAACTTGGAACCGCTGTCACATAAGCCTAGTGGGAATTGTAAAGGGAAATTTGGAAGAGAATGTTGACTGGTTTGAATCATAGCTGTCAACTTTTCCCTTTTCTTGCGAAGAATCCTATTTGAAATAAGGGAATTTCCCTTAAAAAAAGGGAAACGTTGACAGCTATGGTTTGAATACGACTGGCTTCTTCAGTGAATTTTAACCTGGGGTCTTTTGGAGACAATTGAATAAGGAAAAGCCTGTTCCTTCCTTGAGATTTGGGAATTGGGCTAACAGCCAATCCAATAAGCTTACATACAGACCCTCACCATTGGATGAGACTTTCTGAGTCTTCAGCAACCACTCGCCTAAGCCTGCTCTTGATAACAAAAGCGGACTAAAGAGTTAACATTGTTTCCCAAGCTGTAACATTTAAAAAGGAGGTCAAAAGTAATAATGGGTCAGTTTCCCTGGTGCAGGAGGCCACATGTACACTTGAAATGTTTACACTGACACATCACTCAGGTGAAAGAGCCGGGCTGTTACAAAGTAATACAAGACCAATTCCCTAGAGAGGCAGGTGAGGGTATTTACAAATAAGCTACCTTGAGGGTGTGGAATATTGACTTAAGTGACTGCAAAAGTGATCACTTACCCAACAGGAAAATGTCAGAAAGGGAAAGGGTGAGTGCATGGGGGAAGTATCTCTTTAACAGCAACAGCAGACTGGTTTCGGTTAGATTCATGCCTTCATCTTCTAGTTCAGTGTTGCTAAACTGGTGCTTTCAAGATGTTTTAGACTGCAACTCCATCATCCCTGACCATGAGCTGTTGTGGCTGGGGCTGCTGGGAGCTCCAAAACATCTGCAGGGCCATATTGGCTCTCTGTGTCTTACAGTTTGTTCTCTGATGTCTGGACACTCTGTTAATTAATTGGAGCTTCAACAGGAAAATGAAAAAGAATAACATGGAACGGCAGTTCTCTGGTTGCAGCCAATCTTCGCTCTCAAAAACTGGTGACATTTTGCATAGCAAGAGCAACTTGCCTGGGCATCTTTATCACCCATTCCCAAGGTGTTGAAAAAGCACCAAGAGAACTGCTCACTAACTTGGCAAGACTCTGGCACTTGGAAGCCCTGCAAGGCAGGAGACAGTGCCCATCATTGTGCAGTCCTTCTGTAATGTATGTGAGTGAGTAAAACAGACCCGAGTGACTCATTTCAGGGGTACATTTCTGTTTACATTTGCCATGCACGATTTTGCATATTTTCTTTGGAGGCCTAATTTCAGTCATCATGAAAGTAACTACTTCCCTTTTTTGAGGCATAGATCTCAAATTTGTTCTTTTCCATCCAGCTATACTAGTCTGGCTTTCCCTCCAGATTTCAATCTCAGCCCCCCTTCCTTTTCATCTTCCTCTTATATTTTAACAATTCTACCTCTCAGGCTAATTGAAGGAGTTTCCCTAAAAATATTATGTATCACAAATTTCTATCTGTGATCTTGATCTGCTTTCATTCTCTAAGAATCTTGTATCTTTTGACTACTGATTTTAAATTAACACATAGAATCTAGCAATGAAAATGTATAGGATTTTTAAAAGGCTCAGAGAAACATAGCAGAAAACTGAAATATAAATATCCATTGTTTTCCTCCTCTTGTGCAAAGACTGTGCCTTTAGATACTTTGCAGAGAAATGTACATCCTATTTTTAACATAAGTAGTGCAATAAAGAACCAAGTTACATATGGCACAGGACAGCCTTCACCATCCTCATGCAGTCCAGATGTTTCGGATTACAACTTTCATCAGCCCCAGACTCATCTGGCTGTGCTGCCTGGTGCTGATGGGAGTTGTAGTCCTAAACATCTGGAGGGCACAAGGATAGTGAAGGGTGGCATACGAAATGGCCATCACATCTCCAAATATTTTTAGTTTTCTTTTAAAGCTAAGACTTCCAAATTGGACCAGAACACCAGCTAAATATAAAAGAGCCTTGTTGGGGTCATAGAGCTATAGAGTTGGAAGGGACCTTGAGGGTCATCTAGTGCAACCCCCTGCAACGCAGACATCCTGCCCAAAGCCGTCCCTGGATGGGCTCGAACCGCCTACCTTCTTGATTAAACAGCATCTCTTTGTAAAATTAGCCATCAGGGAGGTGGGATGAGAATAGTAGTGGCTTAGATGATCGAGTTATTTGAGATCAGAAGTTAAGTTCCAGAACTCATTTGTGTTTTGCTAATTACTGAAAATGTTCACATGTCATTTTTCATGTGCAAATCTCTTTTAAGCTTCTAATGAGAGCCAGTGTGGTGTAGTGGTTAAGAGCGGTAGACTCCTAATCTGGGGAACCGGGTTCGCGTCTCTGCTCCTCCACATGCAGCTGCTGGGTGGCCTTGGGCCAGTCACACTTCTTGAAGTCTCTCAGCCCCACTCACCTCACAGAGTGTTTGTTGTGGGGGAGGAAGGGAAAGGAGAATGTTAGCCGCTTTGAGACTCCTTAAAGGGAGTGAAAGGCGGGATATCAAATCCAAACTCTTCTAATGTAATTTACAGTCATATTGCCTTCATTAGTGGAGATGAGCTTTGTTCCCATTTCAGACTAGGGCTGAGTGAGCGGCACTTGTGCAGAATCCACAAATGCCCCTTCTTGTATTACATCAGCTACATGGGAAAAAGCTGCATTGCAGGAACTCCCATGCCACCAGCAGAACCTAAGAAAGAGCCATAGGTTTTATTCATTTGTTGTCTGCAGCAACATGGACTTTTCAGAGGAAGCATAGTCTTCACAGCTTCCCACTTCTACTTAACCTGAATCAAAGAAAAGAATTAAAAATGTGTCTGATAAACATCAATCATCCACTCACTGAAAACTAAAACACAACTACTGTACATTTGATGAGCTGTCTTTGAAATTGCCTCGCAGGACACAACTCAGGTGGCACAACTCAGAAACAAACTATTTTATGATGTGAAGTTATTCTTCTAGAAACTTTAATTTTGTATTTGAGATTAATTACAGAGATAATTAGGTTTTGTTTTGATTCCTTTCAGGGATGATGGTGGTGATCGTACTACTGCTGATTGCGATAGTCGTCGTTGCTGTGTGGCCCACAAAATAACCAATGGAGCTATTACTTTGGAGCCATAGCACTGAGGCAAGGAAAATTTGATCTCATTACTGACACTTTCTGTGGACTTGGCTGTATTTGACTCATTCTCAGTGCACTGGCAGAAGCACGGCTGGTGGAGAATTCATTTTGCAAAAATCTCTATCCAGTAGGACTTGATATTTTTGAGAATGTTACTGGTAGGAGGCGAATCTCCTAACAAACATCAAAGCATAAATGCAATTAATTCCAATTCCACCTGTCTCTGCTAGGTGGGATCTACAGTTAATCTCTAGCATGCCAAGCTAAGATATTGGAGTTTTCATTCTAACATTATCTTTGAAGCTGAAATTAATACATCTTGGTTTTGAATGTCAGGGCAGTGGATCTGGTTCAGGCAAACTGCTGCTCTGATCCATGTTCTGTTGCACATGGATATTTGCACAACCCTTTCAGATGCACATAAATCCTGGATAATCTTTGGCTTGAGACAGAACAGTTACTGCTGTTACATTTATATAGACAGGAGCAAATTGGTATTGTTTGGAAAATCAGATGATATTTCTATCCTAAAATGCAAACACTAACACATTATGCTGTGCTGTGTAGTTTTCCTCCTAACTACATTAATAGCAGGGAAGAAACATGATTACCTGAAGCTCCAAAATCTATATTTTAGATGAGAAATTAAAATAGTTGAGAGTAGCAATACAAAAAGTCACTAATGTTTGCTCACCTCCATAAATCATTATTTTGCTACATATGTGCCAACTTGATTGATCAATTTACTACAATAACAAGAAGGAATAAAACACTTAATTTCTGTATTACTCTTTGGGCACATCATTATTTCATTTTCTGCCCTTCTTTTCTTTTCTTTGTTTTGTTTTCCTGTGGGTCAGGGAAGTTTGAAATCTAAAGAACTTTAAAGACTGCCTCTGGCTGTCAATCCACCTAAGCTCTGATATTTGTTGACTGAATGAATTTTGGGAAATGGTTCTATGAGAACAGTAGATTTTTAAAGAAAGCTGCATTAGGACGTGTGTGCCCACATCCAAGACAGTGCAGGAAGCAGCTGTGGAAATCCTTTTATAATCAATACTTCAGTCTCCAGAGCATGTTGTTTTGACCGTGCTACAGTAAATAGTGAACCTCTAGTCCACTGTTGGGAATGGGTGGTATACTGCAAAGGTGAGAGATCCTAGATCAAAAAGATAACCACTGCATGATCCACTGGAAGGAGATGGGTGCATGTACAATCAATAGCCCTTTTGTTTAAGACTCCATAGAGGTGGTTGGTTCTAGAGCTGCCCACCATATGGATGTTCCCTTACAATAGCCAAAGACAACATGGGAACATAGGAAGCAGCCTTCTATTGAGTCAAATCATTGGTCTTTCTGGTTCAGTATCGGCAGCTACTCTCCAGGCAAGGGAAATTGTCGGTCCTACCTGGAGAGGTTAGGGGTTGAACCCTGGACTTTCTGCTTGCAATGTTCTTATCACAGAGCAAGCAAAGAATGCAAAGGAGAATTATCATGCACAGTCATGGCAGACTTTGGTGAGACATGGTCAGCAAAACTATGGAGTCTGTTTGCGTTCTTCTGGAAAGTAACAGCACCACTTTCCACTGAAGATCATTCAAACATTTTGATCATTCAAACATTTTGTGTATCTTTTGAACCTGGGGCTGGCTGAAAGTTGTCTTTTCCATAGATGGTTCCCCTGCCCCCGATCCCCCTTTCTAAGTTGTAATAAAGAAATGAAAGCCAAAAAGTAAGTAAAGCAGCTTTTCTAGAAAGAGATGCATTCAGCCAGATCTGCATTAGAACCCAAGTTGGTTGAACTGTGTGGTACTGATTAAATGTAGGGAAGAACAAGAGACATCACCAGACTTGGGTGCTTCTTCCATTACCTGTGGTGTGGCTGGTACTCCCCCATAGCTTCCAGAAGAGCTAGTATGGAAATCTAGTGTTTCATTTCTAAAATGGTGCATGGAAGTATCTTTTGAGCAGGAAGCCTATCCCTAACTTCAGATTTTGGAGAGGAGTTGCTCATAGTTCCTTGGTAGTAAAGAACTTAGTCAAGGTAAGTTCTCACTCCAATTAATCCATGGAGCGACAACAGTTGCAGGTTGGTGTTGCCACTGGAAAAACCTAGCAGTATTTTCAAGCTTCCCAGTGGGACCACCTTTACAAAGCAGAACATACTTATTATCTGTGATAATGAGTAACAATAACCAATTATTTCTGCTTGGGAAGGCTGGTGTCCGGTGTACTTCATTCCTTGGTTCTAATATATGCAGAATAATTGGCTTTCTCAACATTACGGGTGTTTTGAAGGTGAAAGAAAAATGCAGTCGCTTCAGAACTTCACAAAGGCTGTAGTTACAACAGGAGCAAAATTCAGTACACATAAAAACAGCTTATGTTGATGTGCTTGCTTGATTCTCCACCTCTGATCCAGTATTGTTGTTTTACATTACTTTTCGAAACCTTAGAGGGAACAGTTGTAAGAAATATTTGCTTATTTTCAGTGGAAGATATTGTATTCCCCGAAGCTCACAGAATCACACTGCTAAGTATGTAAGAGTTCTTCGGATCATACCAAAGGCCCATCCTGTCCAGCATCTTGATTTTCACCGTGACCAGTCAGATGCTTAAGAGACGCCTACAAGCAGAATATGAGCACAATAATTAACTCTCACTTGTTTCCCACAGCTCTGGTATTTAGAGGTAGACTGCCTCTGATCCTGGAGTTAATCAGGATCAGCTATCCCGATTAGCAGCATTCGATAGCCTTATATCATCCATGAATTTGCCTAATCCCCTTTCAAAGCTAAGTTGATGGCAATTAGCACAACTTGTTCATCCTGTTTCAACAGAAGAGACTGGCATAAGGTGAGTAGAAGTTTACAAGAGTTTATTTGACAGATGTCTGGATTTAGTCCTATCAAATGGATCCTGCACAGTTACATGCTGCTCCTGGTTCAGTTGTCAGCCCATCTAACAAATAAAAGAAAACGGAGGGAGGGGGAATAAGAAAATCCACAACTTTTTTTCCACATGTCATTAAATATATTCATATATATAACCATAATATATTAGTATGCATTGTAAAGAAACATTGCCCCAAAACTATATGTAATAGTCATAACTAAACAACATTTACAATTCATGATATTAACAGGAATAATCGAAACACAGCTGATTTTCCCCCCTGTGTAATAGGGAAAAGGTAAGATGATCAAGGGAATGAGCATACAATGAACCAGCTAAAACAAAACATAAAATGGGGAGGAAGCCATTGTTCAATGCTACTCATGAGTGGTGATTGTTTTGGCATTTCAGCTGCTTCTCAGAATGGTTTGTGTTGCCCTTTTACCCTGTCAGTGTAGAGCTTGGAATGTTTCTCAAGAAGAACTTGAATGTAGTCTTGACAATCCGCTGCTGTGTGGCACTCCTAGAGCAGGTGCAAGGCATCAACTTCCTTTTTTTTTGAGATTCATTTAAATAATAAATTTGGTGGTAGTTTTACTTATTTTCTCAACTGCAAAAAAAAATTAGTTCTTTAGGAAACTATGGCTTGCCATTCTGCTTCCTAAACTACAGTCTTTGCTGAGCTGTTCTTGCAGAGTTCTAGTCCCTTAAATTTTGGCTGTGAAACCAACAGGAAAGGATTGAGTGTTAGCCTCCGAATAAAAAGGACAACCCTAAATGTAAGAGACAATCCTGACCATATACTACCTCCTAAGCACATTTGATGGTGTAGGAAGATTTGAAGCGCCACCAAATAAGTAGCCCCAAGTATGCAGAGGCTGTGTTGCTGTATTTCTGTTTTAGAGAAAAAGAGAGAGGGGTTCTAGAATGTAAGCCAACCCCCCCCCCCAAATATAACTCCTTTTATTTCATAGTTTATTGATGGAAGCTGAAAGTCTCTCTGACTCTCCTATATGCCCATTGCAGTACACCTAGATAGGTATATTCTATAAATGTGAGATGTGCAAAACAAACCCTTAAGCCTGCCAATATAGATGACAAGAAAAAGGCTCTTCTTACTAATTTGGGATGAGGATAAAGTAATCTAAAATATTACATTTCTGGTTAATATACAGTTTCTGAGTTCTAGCCTATTTTACATTTTGTACTATACAGTCAGCATTCCTGGTTTTCTCTATAAGCGCCCCTCCCTTCATCTGCCTTTTGCTACCTTGGTGTCTCCATCCCCCTTTACAGCTTTCTAGGATATTGGTGTCCACTATGGAAGCGCAGGCCATTTTCCAGCTGTCCTATAGGGGATTGGGCACACAGTGAGGGTATCTGCTTGTAAACATTGTTTTGAGGAATCATTTAGTGGTTATCAGTACTAATTCCCAAAACCAAACATAGAACTGGCTCCTGAATGCTCACAGGAATATGTATGTGCTGCTGTGTAGTTAAGATGCAGAACAGAACTGTCAAGGGGAAACAACATCACACCAAGATCTGTATTGTAACCAGAGAATTTCATATGGAAAGTGAGTATGGAGAGGTTTGTGTCAAGGAGAAGGATGCACTCGTCAGGCTGAGATGGATTTTTAGGAGCTTTGATTTTTGTTTCTGAATTTTCAGTCTAGGATAAATCTTTTGTCAGACTAGTAAGCACGTTATGTGAAAATCAAATTGTTTTCTGTTCAATGCTGGAACACTAATGAGAACTCAGACATAAGCCCCTCCCCTCCTCCATGTTACCTTTAGGACACAAAGAAAATATGCAGTCACTGAGCTACCTCACAGGCCACAGCTCAGAGAAGAGTCTGAACCTGACTAAGTTACAGCTTAGGCAGAGTATCTTTACACCCTGTTTTACCCAGGCTGTGTGACTTGTAAAACCCCTGCGTTCCATTGATTTTAAAATAAAAGCCAGGCTTTTTGAAGGGCTCTCTGTTTTCTTTAGTGTCTAGGTTCTATATGAAAAATAGATGACATTTTGAGAGGGGCGTTTGAAACCATGAATTTAAAAAAAAAATTCAACAGTAGCAAAAGTGAAGCTAAACAACAGAGGGTTTCAGTTCAGCTTTAAACGCAATTACTACTTAAAAAATGAATGTTCCATACAGGAGTACCTACCTCACCACTGATGTTTATCACTGATGGGCCTGTATTCAGAGTCTATATCAGTGCTAAGATTTTACAGACTGCTCTTTCAATACACTACACTTCAACATGTTGCTAACACAAGAAAGCTGATGGCATTTGAAGAGTTTTGAGCAGTGGTTTTCAAACTGTGGTCCTAGGAATCCTAGAGTTCCTTAGAAGGTTATTCAGGGTTTCTCCTGTTGAGAAGCAGGTCCTCTTCGCTCGCATTGCACAGACTGAGTAGAATGCTGCGTGGGCTCTGGGGAGCGTCTCTCAGGTAGGCCCAGCGATCATGGTGGTTATTGCACAACAACAGAGTGCACAGTTCCTCATTGGACAAATCAGTGTAGAACAGGTATCCTCAAGATAGGAAGTTCGAAAACCAATGACCTAATAAGATGCAGCTTTTCCAGAGTTACTTACTTTGGTTCTGTCATGCAGCAGAATTAGGGGGTAGAATCTGGAGGTGATAAAATGGATTGTACTACACGTGGGTGAGAAAATAACCATTTTGAATGCTGCCGGCATGCAAAATTCCCTGCAAGTTAAAAAAAAAAAAGGAGACAAACTAGCATGTCAGGATGGTTCTAGTTCTTCCTGCTGTGCTACTTTTCTACGTTCAGGGAGTATTTTATGGAGGGCGTCACTCTAAAATATAGAACCCCACTATCTATATTATGCTACCTAATTTCACAGTATGAGTAGATCAGGGCAGTGTGTGGCTGAAACAGGACATGGCAACAAGCACTTTTTGTTTCAGTTGTTGGCTTGGCTCTTTTTTGTCTTCTATTTTAGTAGGTAAACTAATTCCCTCTGAATCTAAAATGAGAGCCAGTATGAACAACACTGATAAATGTACCTCAGCTGTGAGAATGTTCTGCATATTTCTTTTTCAGCAACTAGGTTCATATAAAGAAGTGGGAGCCCAGAAACTCTCAACAGTGTGCCGAGCAGTTGAGTCAGAGCACTTCGTTCCCACCCCCTGCCTTCAGCCAGGGATCCTAACTCCTGTCCCCCTATTCTCGGCTTCCCCGGCATCTGGCCACTTTACACCTATTTGTGCTACAGTTTGTTTTATGGTAGTTTATGTCATTATATAAATATTGTCAATTGCTATAAAACAAGGCAAAACCACTGGAAAATGTCATTAAAAGGATGTTTCCATATTTCCTAATAGGAAACATCTTGGGGAAGTTTGTATTTTGCAGAGCAGGCGTCCCTGAGCTCACGCGTGAACCGCCTGCCTAGACAGTCCTAGTTTGCAAGTTAGGGCTGATGGGAGATTTGCATGAGTGGAACAAAAATCTCCTTCAAATGGAGGTTAGGGGAAGGAAAGCATAGAGAGCTGCTGTGGGAGTGTTTGAGAGGGCATTTCCTTTATTCTAGGTATGTTATTGGCTGCAAAACATACGTTAATTAAAGCTACATTTTGGGTTCTTACAAACATGAGTTTCCTTGTCCGAAGTGACACTTCTTGCTCCATGTAAGCATTAGTAACACTTTTGTTCTTTTGTGTCTTTTCCCACTTGGTGTTCCCTGGAGCAGATATGGTACACATCTTTGTCAATTCATTCCTTGCAGACAGAGCCAGCACATAGGATTGTCTGCAGCTCAGCAACCCTCCTGGTAAAAGGGGAAGCACTGAATGGATCTTACACTGAGAGATTAATAACCATTGCTGTGGAGAGGCACAAAAGTGGTAGCTTTGTTTGTGTGTGTGTGTGTGTGTGTGTGTGTGTGTGTGTGTGTGTGTAGAGTCAGTTTGAATCTATCAGTGCTAACTTTTGCTTTTGAGATGAGTATTGATAGTCTAGTGGGTGTCTAAAGAAGTTATTACTACTTAAAATTATAGACAGAGTTTATTTCATTTCCTAGGGAATGCATTTAAAAATAATAATAATAATCCAGTGGTCTCAGGGTAGGGCTATTATTCACAAAAGCAGCAGTGCAAGGACAACTCCTAAAAAAATGAGAGTCATTTATATTTGACTAATTCTTTAGATTACCCATTAGATCGGTGGTGGTCATGTTTTCAGATATCGCTATTAAGTAATTATTATTTCAATTGCTCCATCGATGCTTCATAGCTGTCAGCTTTCTTTCCTTAGCAGAGTGCCTTTTAAAGTCAGGCAATAAGACCTTAGTCTGGGGCTGCATTTTCAAGAAAGCATACCCCTCTACTGACTGCCTTGAATGCAGAGTAAGTAGCTTATATCTCTGTGAACTTTCATTATATTCTTATAAAAAGGTGACCCAGTCCATTAAATGCTGCATGACAGATAATGGATGAGCTACTCAGGCTGCTAGTTTGCTGTTCATTTGATTGTAGCCCCAGAAATTGGTTTCAAGCCATGATCCATATGCTCCATCTTTCCAACCAATAAGAACGTGATTTAATCTCCTTTGGAGGAGATGTATTCAAAGGGCAATTTCTGTGCAACTTCAACATCTCTCTTTATATTTGCTTCAGTGACAGGTTGAGTCCTTTCTGTGCCTAGACTTTAAGACTAGTTGATGTTAGAGAACTTAAGGCAGTTGGTCATTCTTCTGATTAGACAGAAATAAAGAGAGAAGGAAAGTCAAAGGGGATGATGGGAACTAGTAACTGGCCTAACATTTGTTACTATGGTGAGTAGGGTCTCGCATGGCTGTCCTAAACTTGTCACTTCTCACTAAATTTTGTGGTTTTTCTGTATTGTGAGGTACATAATTGGCATGTCTCACAGAAGTTATTAACCCCTCCTTTGCCCCCCACCCCGTCACACATAATGCAAAGTGAGCTTCTTGCCAGTGACCCTAATCCCATTCGCGTCTGCTTCAAGTCCTACACAAAGCAGTATGTTCAGTCTCTCTTCCCATCTCCAGTTCTCTCCCCCTAGGCTTTCTTGCACTTCCCCTTCTTTTCCCGTTGCTGGAACTTCCTCAGTCGCCTAGCCCATGTGTCCCTCCACTGTATAACAAGGCTGCTTTTGTCTGCCACGATGCCGTTCTGGTCAGGGGAATCCTCGTCGTGGCCCAGCAACAAGTATTTCTTCATGGGTTTGATTTTCGGGCACTTGCAGGCAATGTCCTTGGAGCGTATCCAAAGGAACTGGTCACCGCGCCGTATCCGGTTTGTCCCTTGCTTGTACACAGAGATGATGTTGACTGTGAACTTCCACCATTCTCCAGCCTTATCTGCTTTCAGGATGTGGATCTGGACAGCTGGGAACAGAAAGCCAAGAACAGGGACAATCAATTTAACACCCCAATTCTCCTCTCAAGGACAAAGCAAATGTTGCTTGAACAGCAGTGGTTAACCAACAGCAGTCTAGAAGGACGTCACATTGCTGTAAATGACAGACTTGTAAGTTACATGATAGAAATGTTCTTACTGTCCTTTATGGGGTAACTGATTTGATAGAGGGATGCTGGGGATGTAATTGCCCAACTGCATTATGTTACCTACAAAAAGTGTGATATGTCGTAGATTCCCTTACAATGCCTTCTCTTTGGAAAATGACCCATTATATATATATTTTAAATGGGATTGAGTATTCATCCAGTATTTTCAAATGGGTAGACTGTATGTATATAATCAGCAGATGAGAGGAGTTGCCTGTACTTCAGAGTCTTTTCCCAAACTGGAAGGTCATTGGAGAGGCAGTGGGGGACTATCAGCATCTGTCTGTCATTGAAGTAACTGGTCTGTTTGTCCTTGATAGATGGTCATGGGTTTAGTTTTAAGAGAAGAGTTGCCCTTACTTGTATTGCATTCAGATTTCATTTGATCCTGCCTATTTTTTCTGGAGTGGTGACCGAAATGTGCATTCGAGAGAAAGAGAGAAGCCATCCCATTTTTCCTGATTGTAATAAGTCGCTTTCAGTTTGGTTAACTACTTTGTTCCAGTCTTTGCTTAACCCTTCATCATTTCCTGTGACTACATATGTGCCTGCTCTAAGCAAATTGGCATTTGGGAATAATGTATCCAGCTCTCTTCTGCCTGTGGAGACAAGTCTCTCCCTGTCCAACTCTCCCTTCTTTTCATGCTGGGCATCTTGACCTCTGTGGTCTGTGCTAGTGTCCCACATTCCAAGTCTAAGTATGATGGTAACCGTTTCCATGTTTCCCTTACCTAGGGATTTGAGGCTCAATAAGAACTTTAAAAAAATAAATAAAATGTGAAGGAAGTCAGGGTCTTGTTTGGCTGAAGTCATGAAAGGTGGCCATGGTAACAAAAGGCACCCCTTTCATTTTGAGCAAAAGGTTGGGGGGAAGGGAATTAAAACCCACCAAGAACTTTGCCACACTGTTTGGTTTTCTGGCATGTACTGGGGCTAGCCTGTGAAAAGAATCTCGCTGCAATGCATCCCCACAGAGCAGAGTCCCTACCTTTTAACCCAATGCTTCTAGCTCATAAGCATGCAAGATTTGTCACACTGGGTAGGATGAATAGACTACCAGTCTACTGCCTTATCTCCAGTAGCAGCCAGTAAGGGTCTTTTAAAAAATGCCCTGCCTTCCTAGAAGTACTTGTGATAGTTATACAGAAATGAAAAGGCAATCGGGTGACCCGGCGAAAAGTTTACAGATGGGTGAATCAAATCACAAGCATAGACGCTGTTAGACTAACCAAATCATCTCAAACCCACAAGATTTTCATGGTGAGATAAACAGCCCCAACCTAAAATCTCAATGTTCAGTGTTAGTAATGCTGGGTAGAAACCATTCACAGCTTTGCTTAAAATAAATACGATATATGCTGTGCGCCAATTACTTTTATTAAATTTCCTTATAGGCTACAGAACCTTTATCCTAAATGGATACAAAGGTTGAGGAAACTCAGCTGAAAGACCTGAGCAGTGCTCATGTAAGTCTCCAAAAGGACTGAGCTAGAGCTGGCTCCCCACAAACTAAGCAACTTCTTCTGGTGTGCCCCCTCCAAGTCTTGCTGTGGCATTGAACAGCTTCCCAGGATGGTCCGTTTTAAGACTCACTTTCAGCTGGGGTTGCATAGTTCCTCCAGGCTTATCCATGGGCTTCACCCCTCTTGGGCTGCAGAGCAACTCCCCTTGTTTTGAGAACAATTTTTCTTTCACACAGAAAAAGTGGGCAATCAATCTGTAAAGTTTCTATGCTGTCAAAAGCACAATTTTGATGCAAAAATTGAAGCTGGCGGCTGTTCAGCTCCATCCTAAATAGGCTAAGTACTGCTGAAAAGGGAAGTGGCTGTTTGAGAATTCTTCCTCTGCCAGATTAGACAACTGAGAAGAGTCACACCCACAGTAAATGATGTGACAAGGGGGAAGATCTTAAATCATTTTGGAAAGCAGAGCATTGCTTGATATGTGGGAGTAGGGTGATTGTTGGCTGGAGTGCTTCAAGTTGTTGAAAATAAAGAGAGCAAGGGGTATTTGTAGGAAGTTCAATTTAAAATCCAGTGAAGCTAAAATGATTTGGATCTTTGGTGTTCTTTTTTACAAGGTTGTGTTTCTTTATGTTATTTTATTTATTCCATAAAATTCATACACCCTCAAGTGGTTTACAAAAAGATAAAACAATAAAGATATGAAAAAATCATGACCATACTTTAAATCATACAAAAGTTAAAATACTAAAAGTTCCAAACTCAAGCATATTTGATCTTCCAGGAGGAAAACAATTCCTGCAATCTAAAATCAAGTGATGTTTCTTAACTCCACAATTATACTCTTCCCCTAGGCTGGCTCTCAAAATTAACATCCCCGTGTCTTAAATTGTCAGGATCAGAAGACAGCATCTACCAGGGCATTGTGTGAACAGGGCCATTAGGAATTCTTATGCCATACCAACAACCTCCACAGGCCTCACCATTAACAACATGGATAGCAGGTATAGGAAAATGAGATGCACCGGAGTCTGCTTTGTGTGGGAGCTGGCAGTTTCCTACTATTCAGTAGGGAGGGGCAGGTGGAGGAAAATATGGTTCTGGTCTGGAGGAAAAGGGATAATGGCTATTAATTAACTCTGGAGTGCCAAACTCAAATGGACTGGAATGGGGAAAATACTTTGATTGGATGGAGGGGTTGGGGGGAGGATGAGGGAGCCAAGGGTTAACTTCTGAAAAGCAAGGTGCTGGGGTTCAAGCCTTCCTGTAAGCTTGGAAGTCTTACTCCTTAATCCTAGATATGTTGGGGCTTGTTCAGGTTGCTCTGCAGTGAAGGAAATACACTGAGAAAGTTCAGAGGCAAACACTTTTTATTTCTTCCACATAATGATCTGGTATCAAATTCAGGTGGAACTGCATTTTTGGGTTTGTTTCTTTTTAAGCGAGTCTGGTATCTGTATGTGGTGGGTGGTGAAGTTGGCCTTCTAATCCATTTGAGTTTGACATTCCTCTTTATTGTTTCCTTTGTGAGTGAAATTGCTTCATCGAGAAGCTGAGTATAATCCAATCAGTTTCATTTCCATCACTTCGCTATTTAGCACCAAGAGGAGTCACTATAATTTTAAATGGCTTCTTCTTACATCTGGGACCCTACCTGCTCTAGCAAATATCAGCAAACCTTATATGAATCTGACCACTATAAATATTTCCCAAATACCCAAGAGTGATACAAATCCCCCCCCCCCCAATTGGTTGACAGATCAATTTATGAACATTTTGGCACTGACTTTTCTTTTGCTTGGAGATCACTTGTCTCAAATAGGGCTGCCATGTGTCCAGATTTTCCCAGGCATATCCAGAATACCGCAGTTGGCAGCAGTGTCCAGGTGGAAATCGGGAAAATCAGGACATATGGCATCCCACGTTGCTGCTTTTCCATTAAAATAGTGATTTTTGCCCAAGAAGCTCAACAACTTTGGGCCAAAAAAACCCTGAAACTCAACAACTTTTCTGTCCGGATTTTCACTGTTTGAAATACGTCAACCCTAGTCTCAAACTGTGATAATCTAAGGCACTGAATATTTTTAATTATACTTGGATTACAGTGGTACCTCGGGTTAAGTACTTAATTCGTTCCGGAGGTCCGTACTTAACCTGAAACTGTTCTTAACCTGAAGCACCACTTTAGCTAATGGGGCCTGCTGCTGCTGCTGCTGCGCTGCCGGAGCCCGATTTCTGTTCTTATCCTGAAGCACTATTTCTGGGTTAGCGGAGTCTGTAACCTGAAGCGTATGTAACCTGAAGCATATGTAATCCGAGGTACCACTGTATATCTCAAGATGCTGCCATCAACTAACTGCTTTTTAAAAAAGCATACGCTGCACTGTCATGCAACCTCCCTGCTTCACCTTGTAGTCCCAGTGCGGCACTGCTGATTGCAAACCCAAGTCACAAAGGTCCGATCCCTGGCATCTCCAGGTGTAGAAGGAGAAGTTCTTTGCCTGAAACCCTGACTGTGTAAGGCAGCTTCCTATGTTCATAGAGACCTGTCTGACTAGTCCACATAGAAAAATTACAAGCAACATTCAGCAACAATGATATGCCTGCTTCTTAGCCCCAAAACCACAGGCCCACTCCGATTCTCTACCAGAAAAGTTGTACTGCACAAAATGATACAAGGCAGCCTGGCCATGCTTGGAAGCAGTAGTTTACTGCTAAACTTTAAAGTATGGTGGGAGGGGGGCTCTGGCTTCAGTTAAAATGAGGACAACCTATCCTGAATTATGCTGGATTTAGCCTTCTGCCCCCCTGCGATAGTAACACAGACAATCCTACAGCTGCTGGCACATCCTTCCACAGCCTGTCAGAGTAGAAAGGGAACAAGTCAGCATTCGGTTAAAGGAAGGAACTGACAAGCCAGCTGGTTAACAGGGTTGGTAACCTCTCTCAGCAGGGAAGGAGGGAAAATTCCACCAGGGGCAGCATCTCTGTTCCATTCATGGCTGAGCTTGTGCTGTGAGCTACAAAGCCCCCCTCCCAGTCAAATCAGCACAAGCAAAGTGGATTAGACAGAGCCCTGGCACCAGGAAAAATGCAATGGGCAAAAGGATTGGGATTGGTAACTGGGGGCAAGTGGATGAAGCAAGCAGCAGGTGCCCCGTAAGCAGCTCTGCAAGCCTGCTGTGCTCTAGCAATGTACCCCCTGAGGGGGAGAACAAAATAAAATGAGTCACAGCTTTCACATTGAGCTTGCTGCTGCCTGGGCCCCCGATGACACTAGTTTCCGACATGGTGTGGCGTGTGTCCAGCTCCTCGCTAAAAATATCTCAGGCATGCACCATTGGGAGTATATGAGCAGAAGAGGGCAGGGGTCCCCAGGCTGCCATCGGCTCACGGCCCTTACTGTGCAATTAAAATAAGCAGCAGACTTGGTGTTTGTAAACTCTTCTTTTAAACTCTTGTTTAGAGAAGAGAAGGCCAAGTCAGCCAGGAGTCATCTTTCTTGGAAATTTAAAAACAACAACAGGAAAAAGAAACCTTCATGCATGGCCAATTTACACAGCCCAAGCCTTCTGGGAAATAGCTGGACAATAAGCTGAGCAATGAGCAGAGCTAGGATACGGCCTATTTAAGCCAGGAACACCTGTGGTGCTGGAAAGACGTCTCCAGAGAAAGGACTGCATCAATAAAGAATAGAAAACAGAATCCACCAAATCCTTACCTACTACCCTGTAGCAGTATGGTTGCCATTGCCTTCTCAACCTCCATTCTTACAAGGCTTTTAAATGCTGTGTTGAGGATAGATGCATATCCTTTGAGTGCGGGGCCAAGGCTCTGTTCTTCACTGTGCTGTTAACCAGCCACCAGGTGGCATTGCAGCACTTCAGGCAGCTGAGAAACTGGCAAGGGTCACAATCAGGGAGGAGGCACAAACCTCTTGTATTTCCTCCACAATGTTACAAGTTACGCATTTATAAACACATTATTTGAGGGCTCTTAACTGCGCCTAGATGTTGTAACGTGGATGCAGCGCCACACACACAAACCAAGAAATCTTGCTCACTGTGAAATTCCCAGACATGTAGCAAAACTTTTTACGTTCTTTAGGAATTATTGCTTGGACCAACAATATCTGATTGCAATTGCCCAGAGGTTTGACTGCAAGACAATCTCTCCCCACAAATGCTAGGAGTTGCTTTCTTACTCACAATACGTCAGAGACTTGGGAACAGAGGAAAATTCAATAAATTCACTGAGAGTTCCCCTCGTTCACCTTCCCATCCTCTCCAGATGTCCACAGGCCCTGAACAAATATGTTTGATATGGTCCTTCATTCTTTGAAAGTATCTAAGCCTAGACCAGGTCATTCTAGTTTCAACCCCTCTCTGGAGCAAAGTTTGTCATTATTATTATTATTAAAATCTTACTTTTGAAGTGGGACTAGAAAGCTTATGGGGTTTACCTGCTACATCTGAGTTTAATATTGAAGATTTACGAGGTTTAATCTCTGCTTTTTGTGAAGGGTGTGACCCATCCAGTCACTTTCCTCCTTCACAAGATTTAATTCATTTCCCCCTCTATCCAGTTTTATGGCCACCCTGGCAGGGCACATTTCCGCACAACGTCCCTTTATCACAAAGATACCCATGCACTACATATGGATGCAGTTACACCCAGGATTCGGTATGAACGAACTGCCACCCCAGAAAACTCCCCCCCCCCCAAAGCTCAGAAATATGGTTTCACCATATTAATGTTTGGAAGGCTAGCTATTAGAACAGCATATGTTTCCTCTCCCTCTTCAGCTCTATCCTCAGGAGTTTTGGGTTTCTATGTGGAATACTTTTTTAAAAAAGATCTTTTGAAAACATATTTTTTTATTTTTCCACGTACTGCTGCCAAAGTGCCTTTCAACAAAGAGGATGACTAACCAGAGTCTCCATGAAAGAAGGATTTTTCCAAGGATGGCTGAAGGTGGCAGGACGGTGATATCACCTTTTGGGATAGGAACCCCCAGACTCACTCCTTACCCCTGCTCCTTCCCCCAAAATAAATAAAAATGACAATTGATTGGTGGGAAGGCAGTGGGAATTGCTAGGTTCCTACTGGTGATTTGTGAGTCAAAGGGAAGTCCTGTTTGGCTGGTTCTGTTAAGTACCAAATAGGGCCTCAAATGATTTATTATTTATTTTTCGTCCATTTGCTTAGTGACCCTAATGGACCATAACCAGAGGCCAAGCACCTTGGACCAAGCACCTTGGAAAAAGAAGTCTACAATATTTTACAAATGCATGGAAGTGAACTAGATCAAAGTGACTGCCTGCCTGAGACACTGACATTCCATCTGCTGTCTGGGGACGAAAGGGGGGTGGGGTGCATGTGTGTCCAGGCAGCAGAGGCGAAGGAGTGGTGTGAACAATGCATAAGAATTAAGAGATTAAACAGCCCAGGAAACTGAAACCATCTCTTGCCTTTCCCAGTCCAGGTGTGGTGCTGCGCAAGCACACTGAGGTGCAAGGGAAGTTTATTCCCTTTGGATGCAAACTCGTCTGATCAGAAGGCGATGGTTACCTGGGAGTGTAAAGGTGTCTCCATGCCCCACCAGATTCGGCCCAAACCTTCTGCTGCTGCTTTACCTTCTCCACATGCCTATTTATGCATTCACCCACATCTCCCTCAAGCCCAGACATCAGACGTGCCCAGTATGAGAAATGAGTACAATCTAGGGATGAGCAAATCTCTTCTCCCCCCCCCCCAACATCCCCCATTCAATTTCATTATTATGCTGTGGTTTGGCTCTGCCCAGCATTTCATTCTGCCTGCCTTCCGGTTTAACTTGAAGAATTTCTGGGATTAATTTGGTGCATGTGCTGTATGCTGCAGTTTTCAGTTTGTATTTCTTCCCCTCGACCCTTTTTTTACAAGTTAGCAAACGGACATGAGTGCATATGTACACTGATTAAAACACAGCACAAAACAGAATATTTTTAGATAGTGAGCTTGTATAGTGCCCATTGTAGTTAAGGCACTCTTAAAATGCAATTGGGACATAATGGTTATGAATAAAATAACAAGATATAAGCAGTTATGGGAGGGAGGGAGGGCTTCAGTGAAGATTTTTAGGAGGAAATTGTTAACATTTTTGCACTTTGAAAGGAAGGAAGCAAATAAGTAGCCACCTCTTTTCATAGCCCATGAAGCAGTGGCTTCAGCACTGGTGTCTCATGGCAAATCCTGCCTTTTAGTATTCTGTGGCTATGCAATGAGCTACTTATAAACGTCCCAGAATCTCACAGACTCTCCAAGTCTACCAGCTCATTTCCCCCCTAGCCTTCCTGTTGAAGTTAAGCAAAGTCATTAATTAATTCAACTTAGAGGCAAACCAAAGCAATTTTGGTTTGAGCCAAAATAAAGGTGGTTGAAATTAAGTACCCTCTGGCATTATTCAGCTCCAAATATTTGAACAGAATTAAATTTGCTTGTGAATCTTTTTTTTAAGGTATAAATAATAGTAAGAGACAGGATTTTTCTTTGTTTTGTATTTTTAAAGACACGCTCCCCCTTTTGAGCCAGCAAATTAAAATGATGATAAAAGCTCTATAGAAGCTAGTTGTCCAGATGATAGCACCCCAATTTAGCTCACAAGGGAAGTAACCATGTTCAATCTAATTAGGACCTGTTAGGATATTCAGAACTGCTATCATTCCATAAAGTTGAAGAAAACAGTCTCCTAATTGGCTTCCTGCTGGGAAGTCCGCGAAAAAGCCTTTATTGTCCCTCTGTGTAACCCACTCTGCACTTTCTTTGCAGCTGGACTGTTTTGAACACTCTGCTGCCCTCACCTAAAGGCATGGCTGCAAGAAACTTTCATGCTACTAGTACGTGAATGTTACTTGGCGTATCAGAAGTTTTTCTCACAATCGTGTGTGCAAGGTCTCACATGCCTATTTGAATATCATTTGATTTTGAAGCACTCCTATCTGCAATCTGTTCTAAAACTGGGGGGGAGGGGGGCTTGAAACATTTAAATACCTGCATTTAAAATTTCCTCCTGTCCATAGGTGGGACCCAAAAACTGAGATGCAATGGGGTATGGTGCTTGCAATCTCTAAAGAATGGATTTGAGAAGAGCCAAAAGAGCAATTGCACCTGGGCTTAGATTGTGAGTTGAGAACACAACACCTTACCCTTAGGCATTACTTTAAGTGAACAGGCTCCTGGCACTCCCCCCCCCCCCCGTTTTACTCAGTTTCAAAAAGAAACTGAGATGACATTTCTGATTTTATGAAGCATTGCCTTTTACTTTCCTAGGGAGAGTAAGGTTATGTAACAGCAGAGACAACTTAACAAAACAGAAAGTAACATCACACCTCAGTGCAAGAGAGGACAGAGAAGGTGGAAATACAGAAGTACAAGATGGCTCTAAGCTAGATCAGAACTGAGTACTGAGGGGAGGCAGGACTGGCATCAGAGATGGGAGTATTTGGGCACCTTCAGGGACACTGCAGTTCCCCCAGGGTTCTTGATCATGCTGCTGCTGCTGCTGCTCAGTGCTGTCACTGCCCCTTCACCTGCCCTCTCTGAGTATGCAAGCAGTAACAAGGGGAGGAGGAGATGTAGGAATATCCAGCCTTGTGCTTTCCCTCTGGGTGGTTTTGTAGGTTGGGTCCAGAGAGGGGGATAGTATGTGAATGAGCAGTGGAGATGGAAGGAAGGGTGATGTGGGATCTCTCAGGGAGTAGGCCTACTGAAGGCATCTCCTCTCCCCCCTGCTCCAAAAAAGAGAGAAAAGACTAGAGCTGGCATTGAGATGTGGGCTGTGCTGTGCTAGATATAGCCTCCCAACTCATGTTTGCTCATAGCCATGTGACTCTTCTTTGTAGCCCTGGTTATGAATATTTATTGTGGAAGAAAGAGAGGAGGGGCTTTCTCATTGAGGCTTCAGAACACATTTGCCTTTTTGTAAAAAGCAAGTTGAAACAACAAGCTTTTGCATTTGACCCTCTCAATGGGGGACTGGCAAAGAAACTAACAACAGTACTTTTTCACTAAATGTCACATACATGCACAGTCTGCGCACTGTCCTTCCATGGGAAAAGGATGTGATAAATTATTCAGGGTTTATCTCTGCAAATGCAAGTTGGAATTTTGTTTTGCTGGAGTGGGCAGGTGGCCATGGCCTGGTGAAGTGGGAGGAGATTTCGTGTACAAGGAAAGGGCCGTTTTGTTACTTGCCTGTTATTTGGTGCAATCTTGCTCCCATGAATTTGCAATAAGCTGCCTAGATACAAAGCAAAATCCCAACACGTCCCCTGAACAGAACAAACTGTGTTACTGCCAGAAATTCCCTTGTGGCAAGAAGAAGTTGTGAAGGCATGCTACCTTGAATTTAGTTCAGCATTTGCAATCACATCCAAAGTGTGCCTTAAATTTCAAATGAGCAGAATGTGCTGCTGCTGGAAATTCTGATTCAGTGAGGAAACTGGGGGGGGGGCACAGGAATCTTTTCCGGAGACCTCCAGCAATCAGCATAGTTCATCCTGTGCATACATGACCAATAGGCATACCAGCAGTTTAAAGGCTACATTTTCAAGTTCTGCTAGAATATAAACAG
Source organism: Podarcis melisellensis (assembly GCF_964234715.1). Lineage (NCBI taxonomy): Eukaryota > Metazoa > Chordata > Lepidosauria > Squamata > Lacertidae > Podarcis > Podarcis melisellensis. The sequence goes on from NC_138529.1 coordinate 39,788,319, forward strand.
ACCCTGGCCACGATTGGCCTGAGAATGAGATTAGGCTGATAAAGGGATTGATTTTGTTACCAGTAAAACCAATAGTAAGGGAGCTAGAAGAAACAAGGGTGATATGCATAAGCCTGAGCAGGACATTCCCAATCTGGGGAGAAAGAAATGCTGCTCAAGAGCAAACCTTAAGTGATTCTGCCCCCAAGCATCTGCAGATGCATAAATAGTGTTAATGATAACAATTATTTTGAACTTCAGGCTTCTCAAATATGCCCAATGGTTAGACTCAAGTTGTATAGATTTTTGTACCACTATTTAAGCAAAGAAGGTACAGTCAGTAATAATCTGGATAAATACTCAGAGGTTAACCACTGCCTATTTTTTTTCAAGGGAGGGAACTCGTGTCAAAGAATGTTGCATAGAATTCTAACCTAGGCTGCATATGCACCATTCATTCAAAGCACACACACCCTTCCCCTCCAAAAAGAATCCTAGGAATGGTAGTTTTTTAAGGGTGTTAGGAACTACAGTTCTTTGAGGGGTAAATACAATTTCCAGGATTCTTGAATCCAGGAATTTAGGGTGTCTAGCACCCACAAACTCTTAACACTGTCAAATACCTCCTGATCACTTCTACAGTGTTCTTAAACAGTAAGCAAAGTTAAACACACCATACTCTGATGAATAAGTTGGGCATACCTCAGGTACAGAATAGCCTATTAGTTCCCATTGATGTCCTTTTAGTTCCAGTTCTATGGTTTTATGCGCAGTTGTACATATTTTAACATGAATGCTCAAATGCAAACTAGTAAGGTTTCTCATCTGTGACCATCTCTGTGTCCTCAGATGAAGCAAAGGATAATTGATGGCATATTACGTGGTTCCTGACTTTCGCTGGAAACCCATTGACAAATCACATCAGAAAGGAATGCATAATAGTAATAGTAATAAACCATCAAGCAGCTTTTTCAAATTGGCAAACAAGGAAGCTTCTCTTTCTTTTCCCACTTTTCCTGCTTCTCTCGCACTTTTGCTTTTTGCTTTGAACAGAATACACTGCCAAAAATACAAGACCTGCTGCTTTCTGCTGGGGCCTGCTTCACTCTGGATTGAAGTTCCTAAGTGGAACTGACCACAAAGGAGTTTGCATTCCATGCTGATTCAGACAGTCCCTGCTGCCAAACACTTGTGCACTCCCAATTGTTCCTTGGCAGTCATGGCTTTACTAGTCCTGCACCTGATGTCATATGCTATCATGTGAGTGGCAGGTGGGTGCGGCCAGCCAAAGCAGCCATGTTTGGCTGGACTGATGGGCCTAATTTGGCCTACAGCATGAAGGTCTCTCTCCCTTCCCACACATACACAAAATATTAGATAAAAACCACCAACCAAATTGCCAGTGAGGCATTTACCATCATGTAGTTAGACCGTCAGTGAGTGACAAGACTGAGTGGTCATTTGAAGCTCTCTGAGCAAAACCAAACTGTCTACTGCCACACCGCTCCCACACCTTCCCAGTATTTATGTCCCTCTAATGCACCCTTTGGCAGGGGCTTCTCCAGAAACAAAGTGTCACAAATCCTGCTTTCCACAATTGCAGGCCCAGGCCCATCAATTCTAGAAAGGAATCCAATGGCACTTCAGAAAATAAACCGAACTTAAATTGAAATGTCTGACATAAACAGAGGCAGACGCACACTAACTCTAGGGTGCCCTCGGGGAGGAGGGACGGTAGCTCACCATAGTCCTTCTTGCAATATTTCTTCATGTTGATCTTCAGTTTCCCTTTGGATGCCTTGCAGTATGAATCACAGTCTTCAGGGGAGCCGAGGAGGAAGAGACAGAAGAAAACATTAACAAAACAAATTAGTCTTAAAATGAATGAAAGACTTGGGAAAAGAAGGGAGTGTGTGTGTGAGTGGAGAAGCGAACAGTGAAAGCTGTAGCCCGCTATGAATAAGCAGCATGCCTGTGATATCCATCTGCCAGGACCTGATTGGGTCATCTAATGGGGGCATTCACTGAAAACCTTCCTTTCTAAAGAAAGTAACTCACAAAAGAAGCTATCCTCCTCTCCCTTTCCCTCCCCTCCTATCCCCGCCTGACAAATTCTTTAAGCTGTCCTCTGCAGGCTGCCACAACTTGGTTGCCTCCATGGGAGACCCCAGGGCCTCGCTTATTGTGCCACCCAGATCTTTAGAGAGCCACAGCCCCCCCCCCAGTTCTTAAACTGCAAACTGGAGTCTGATTAAAGCCCACAGAGGCTTCTTTGTCACCCCCTAACCCAGACCTGTGTCAGGCTTTGGCATTCATTGCAAAGGGATTCTGGCTGGGGTCACTCCTCAACAAAAGGGGTCAGGGAGGAAATTAGCAGCCTATGAAGCATTAGCAAAGCCTTTGGCGTCCACTCTACTGGAGTGTGCAAATAAAATGCCCCAGTGGGACTGCTTCATTTCTATGGGCCTTACTGCTGTGATACGATGGATTTACTCCTCCTGAACATCATCCTGTGTTCCAGTGCCACTAATGTAAAGCTGCGTTGAGTTTTTGGCACTGCCTCCATCCTGCTTTGGCTGTGCTAGAACTATTTTCATGCCACTTTTGAGCACTGGGAGTGCAGCTTGACCCTGAGCATGAAAAACTGTTATTTGCTGTAGCATTTCTCTCTCTCTCCAGCCTCTGGCAAGGCTGGGCTGCACATAGCTCAGCCTGCACTATGTTTCCCAGGTATGCCAGAGTATACTGATTCTACAGCAGTGTTCCTGCTTATCCAATTGGTGCACAGATGGGTCAGGAATTATACTTTGCTGTTAGGAAAACATATGATGGTGGGCAACTTGCTTTTCTGCAGTGATTGATAAATATTATGGTTCATTATATGTTCATGTCCTGCTCTTTCTTTAGAATGCTCAAATCAGCTAACATAGGTCTCCTACCTATGACTGATCATATTCACCTCTTGCTTGTCTGCAAGCAGTATGCTCAAGAACGAGAGGCCCTATGACCATATAGGGGACTATACAATGGAAATGAGCAACCACAGCAATATTATTTACTGATATCCCTCCTTCCTAGCCAGAACAGCATCCTTTAAGGTTATAAATCCATATAGTATAATTACCTACCTGATTGTGTTGCAAACAGGATGTACAGATAAAGGTAATAAAAAATACTTAGAAATTTTCATATTTATACTCATGAGCAATGGAGGAAGGGAAAAGTCCAGCCCCACCACATTCACACCTACAACCTTCCTCTGCCCTTCTTTTCCACCACTGCCTAATGCAGAGCTTTGCCTACTGATTAAAATATAGTTCAGTACAAATACAGTTCAACAGCTCTAATTATTGCCTAAGATAAGAGTGTATCTTTGCCTTGTGGAAAGACATTGGCCACATCAGGATTAGGAGGACCAGAAATGGAGAAGGAAGGCAGCCCCATACGGACAGTTAAAGCAATCTGTCCATTGCTATAAAGCAAACATCATGAAGGGTTGTGTGCTTCTTTCAGCCTGAATAATGTTCCTTGTTGTTCCTGGTCCATCTCTGACCATACAGTGAATTGTTCTGGGCCCATCTCACACTAATATATTTGTCCTTGAACTATTTACTGTGGAATAGTTCTGTGGATCTACTGACAATATATTCTAAAAAAAGACTCATCTCACCTAACCTCAGTTAACCACTAGCAAAGGCTGCCATTCAGTTACATTAAATAGGGGTCTTGCCATTGTCTTCTGTAAGAGTAGGGCTGCATTATTATAGTCATTTTCCAAGTCCTGGAGGAAAAGTTGAATTCTCTATCCCAAGTCAATGAGCAAAAGCTTGAATGTGTGTTACCAGGTTGGCTAGAACCCCCTCCACTGTGTTGAACACTGTTCTGACTGCTTCCAATTACTGATCCATCAACAGAAGCTGAGAGCATGCTTGCAAGCAGCAACAAAGAAAAGTAAGACAGACATTTTCAACCAAGAGATGATAAAAGCAATTTTGGGTCAGTTTGGGGTTGAAACAAGGTACTTGTATAATATATCACTATGTATAATTGACTAATAAGTCAAGCTTTCGTTTAAGTTCTAAATGGAATTGTGGTTCAAATTCATGTTTCCTTTTCGTTTACTTCTACCTTTCCCCAATACCCAATAATATGCACTTTCTGAAGGAAAATTTGTTTCTTATTTTTTCAATGTTTTTCCCTCTGCATGCCATTTCCTTTGTTGTGACAATAAAAGTACATTGTCTCAATTGAGTTGATAAATCACTAATATTTCTGGCTGATCCCCTAGGAACCAAGGCAAGGCTCAGAGTGTTGCATACAATCCTGAGGTGGTGAGTGATCTCCCAGGCTTTAGGCCTTGGACTGCTGCTTGAGAAAATGAAATGTACACTGGCAATACCCCAACGGAACCTTATTTCTGCATGGAACTTCTGGCGTTATTGCTTCTAACTGTTTAGCATCACTGGTCTCAAGCTGAGGAATACTCTTCCAACAGAGATTCAGGATACACCCTTGCTTTTGACTTTCAGGCATCTCTTGAAGACTTGTTTAAGATTTCACTGATGGCAATTTCACTTGCCATCTTGATGTAACCCTTGAGAAGGGTGGAAGAGTACAACTCCAAATACTTTTCACTAGTATTCCTGCTTTCCTCATCTTGCCTCAAACTACATGTAGCCCCTTCACAATTGACACAGAAATTATCTAGCAACAACAGAGTGCATTTAGGTTATCTATTAAGGACAGTGTTGCTAACCTGTATGGCAATGTATGTCCACCAAACTGTCTGCAACAGCAGTTACTATCAGCCAAAAATGTATAAATAATCACAGGAAAATTGAAAAGTGAATTATTCACTTGTTGCACTTTCAACTTCTGACTCTGAGCACAGCTCAGCATTTATGCACAGAACCAAAGCAGGACTACAGATGTGCTGTAGTAGATGATGCTTCTACCCCCCATTTCCTTCACTGTAACACAAGGCATGTACAGCATATTCACTCTCCTGCATCTTGATTCTCTGTTTGGACCAAGCACTCTTCTGAGGGTTGGGGGATGTGAGAGAAGCTTTGTGGAGTGTGTCTACTGCCCTGACCAAGGCCAAAGTACCAGGGCTCAGCAAGTGGAAGTCCACTTGTGCAGTTTGTAAGAAGAGCAAGGCTCTCCAGGAGCTGGGGTACCACAGGGGAACACAACACACATAAACCTCCCCAGATTGGAGAAAATGTTAGTCTTATTTAAACAAACAAACAAACAACCTTGGCAAGCTGCAACCTCAAACCCAGCAATCTCTTGTCCAGTCAAAACAAAACAGATTTGGGAAATGGTACCTTTAATATATATATATATAATTTTAAAATCCTTAAAGCAGGATAAAAAGGTGTGGCGGCTGTTTTGTCTCATTTGCAGCTTCAGAACATGTCAGGAGCATTCCCCCCCCCCTTCCCTATCTGTTAGCTTAGTTATTTTCCGAACGATTCCTTCACAAATCAGTGCACTCACTTTTAGTGCTTCTTGTATTTGCACAGTGTGGACAGCATTAAAAACCCATCATTGGGGTTTCCATGTGCTGGGCAGCAACTGACACACAGCCTTGCCTGAAAAACCTCCCTGCCCTGATCCTTCTATGGTCTACTAATCCTTGAACAAGGAATTCCCAGCATGCTGCTGTCTGTGCTCACAGGATGGTGTTCATGTGGAGATGGAGATCATAGGATAATCAGAATGCCTGGCACTAAAACCGCACAGCACTAAACACTTCTTGAGCAACGGTGCTAGAGCTATTTGGAGCCTATGACAAAGTGCACTTCTTGTGTCAGCTGGGATGCATCATCCCAGATGGAATGCCAGATGCTTGAGAGACAAAGTGGACATGTTTGCAGTACATGATATTCTGGTTGTATTTTGTGGGAGATTGGTTCATATTGTTCACAGCACATCTGTTTTATTCCTTCTGCTTCATGTTTTATTTCCCTATGTATGCACATTTCTTGGGGTTCATTTCTCAGGGCTGCTTTCCAGTTGCTCACTCAGAATGGTCATCATCAATAGCATCATCTTGATTTCTCAGGACTATTCAGCACTGTTGCACTTGTGTCTGATTCAGGAACAGAACGTATCTCACAGAGAGACAAACTGGGATGGGGAGAACACAGCGGCATGATGTCTCCGGGTTGTGTGGCAGCTATTATGGCTTTCTCATTATGAGCTCCAACATAAAATTTGCCATACAGTTTTAAGCAGGATAACATGCTTAGGTGAGACAGAACACTACAGATAATCTCCAAGTCACATGAAAGTTACCTGTGAAGCAGACTTCAGAGCTGATCTTTTGGAGGAGTTGGCTCTGTTTCTACAGCTGGATGAATCAAACACCCTAAATAAGAACATTGCTTAAACATTTTCCATGCCTGCAAAATTCCTTGTTCTCTTGTGCTACTACGTCACACCCAGTGTGTAGGAGCAGGCAGCACCTGTCTCCTGAGAAGATCGAACAACTAAAGATGACAAGAAAACTATCAGTGGGTACCATGAGCACACTTCATTAAAGAGGGATCAATGCATTTGCTTGGGTAGCTACTAAGCTCTATACAGTACAACACATAGCGAAAATATGGGCCAACAAGTCAACAGACAGCGTAATTACAAGTTAATCCAGTCTCTGTGGAACTGCATGCTCCAGCTGCTTTGAGTTCCAGCTGCAAAGCCAGGTCTCCAAACCCCTTTATAAGAAGCTGCTTGACCCCAAATCCTGCAGCAGGCCACAATTTCAGCATGAGGTATAGAATGTAAGAGAAGGAGAAATGGTGTCATTGAACAATGGGCCAGAACTGTAATAAAATTCTGCTCTGAGGAGCAGGAAAAGAACTAGTAAAATTACCCATTCTCCATAGCTGATCACATCAAAGTGTTAAAAAGGAATGAGACACGAGGGTTGACTTTAGGTTTCCACTAAATCCCAAAACAAATTCCAGTATGGAGAATAGCCATTTCCAGATAAACCATCTGAACATTTTCAGACGTTTCTCCAAAACACAAATATGAGCCACATGGCCCTCCATAATCATGCAGCCAGTGCTGGAGAGAAAGGGTGCAATGAGTAGTCAAAAGCTAAAGCAGGAAACACCTCACAGGTAGGTTACCTGGGGTATTGCTTTTGCTAACCTTGTTCTTTTACTAACAGAATATCTGGCACCATTTCTATCTCCCATGTTAAAATACAATTCAGATAAAGTAGGCCAATCAGTTAGTGATGGTTCCTTACTCTTGCTACAAGAACTCAGTGATACGCAGGTCCCATCCCATCCTACAATTCTATGATTTTATGTTCAGGCTCAATCTGTCCTTGGAGTGAGTTTATTGGTTTTAATATCTTCAAGATCAACTTCAGAGCAGCAAATGGTTCCATGGGTGACAGTAAAAATGCTTTTGCAGAGCCAGTGTCTGCTTTCTCTGCCAAGTAGCTACAATTTCCTCCAAATGTTTTGCTGCTTCAAGCCTTTCATTGATTGAGCCTGCCTTTATCTTTGCAACCTTAAGGTGACGGGTCACTGAGGGGCTGGGGGCTGGAGATGCTGTTCCCACTGCAGAAAATGGCATGCAGTGGTTCTGCCTTGGTACCATAATTCAGCACAAAGCCTGGGTGGATCTATCAGACAGAACGCTAAACTCAGTTATATTTGTTCCTTTGACTCTGATATTATTTTATTATACCTCTCTTTAAATTTTAAAAAAGCGAAAGTCTTGTCAGTGGTGGAGGAAAGACAATAAACCAACTACATAAAGATTTTGAGTCTGGTGTAATATTTGAGGGGTCAAATATTTGAGGGGTCAAATGTCTCCTCTATTTAGAGGGTTATTTATTAAATATATGACATCACAATCACATGGGTAGCAAATCCCATCAAAATTTATTTTATTTGGTGGAGTTGGTGAACAGGCAAGACCTTTTTCTTTTTTTCTATTTCCCTCATTGTACAATGTACATTGTGTTTTTATATCCCATTTATAATTTTATAGATAAATCCATTTCATCCACTTCTGGTTTTGTTTTTTTTACTTTACTATCAAAAGGGAGGTATAAATTATTTTGTTGTTAATGTTTTTTTGTGTGTGTTTTGGTGTATTGTCTGTTTCTGTTATTCAGTTTTTAAAAAGCTATTCTGGAACCATTTAATGTATCTTTTTATTTTTTATTTTCAAGAATAGCATCACTCTTGACATGTCAAACATTACTCTTCCTTTTCTATAGCACTTATATCAGGCATTCCCATGTTAGAATGAATGCCATTATTGCAGAGATTTGTCCATTCTACTCTTTGTACAGGGCTTATCCGTATTTTCAAATGCTTAATACATAAATAACAGCAACAAACAAATAAATATCTATTTACTTTTGGCCTGGCTAAACATGTCCAGACTTCCTTAAACCTTCTAGCAGCTGGAGAATGGAAGTAAGAAACAAGAACATAGTTCAGTAGCCATCTGGTTTTTACTTGCTTGCTTTGTAGCAGTAGAGACAATGGCTAAACCAAATGGATTTCCTCCACAGTTTGGCACTAGCTAAGGCCCGTATCAGCTGCTCCCCCATTATCACCTTTTAAAGTGTGCAAGGCTGCCTCTGTCTTGCAACTGGGCAGCATTTGTGCAGACATGTCATTTATAACAAGCTATACAAGTAACCAGAGCCAACTGTTATGTGAAAGCACTAGCTCTCACAATCAGGGTCTAAAACCTGACAGTGGTCCTCCCTGAATCCCAAAGCGATTGCGTGGTGACACTATTTTGCTAGTCCTAGGTTGTATATGCAAAATTACATTCTGTTGCAGGTGCAGTTCATATGCTCAAGGTGATTCCGAGGAGGTTGGCTAGATAATTCTACAGATTCACTAGAGCAGAGTTACAGCTTTTGTCCTGACAAATGCTAATTCACTGATACCAGCTCCCTCGGAGCCACACTGGATATTCTAAAGAAGCACACTTCCTCTCTCCATGCTTCCATGTCTCACACAAAGCAGGGTAGATTGGCCCTGCCCTTCATAGATATTTTCCCCACTGTGTTTGTTCCTGCAGTGGAAGAACACCCAGCTCACCCAGGGGGTGAATATGCACCACACCCCTTTGAATGAGATCTAGGAGAATGGAAAGGAGAGTTTGGCTTCCTCTATCTTGCCACTTCTACAGCACACCTGGCATGGCTCTTGGTCTGTTCATAGTGTTTGAGCAGTGTGGTAGTGCTTCTTATTAGTAACTGTAACTTCCTAATTCTGAATTTTAAATTATTTGTAACCTGCCTTGGGATCTGCTGGTGAAGGGCCTGTAATAAATTTAACAACAACAATTGCAGAGAGATATATTCTGTTTTAAGAACATAAGTCCTACTGAAGTCAAGTTGCAGGGTTCTGCTGCTCAAACTGGTTCGAGTGCCCTTGGTATGTAAAGCGTGGTTGGTATGTAAAGTTGGGGCAGAAGAGGATGTGCCAGATGCAAACAGGGAGCTGAAGTGAACAAGTAAAGCTCCATGAACCCTGCAGCAATCCCAGCAAAGCATAACTGCTATTAACCTCACCCTTGGAACAAGACCGAACAAATAAGCCCCTAGCAATATCCTTTCTTCTTGCTGAGCAAGATTGATTGAAAAACAAATTGGCGCAAATAAGGCATGAAATTAGATTAAAGCCTCTCACTTGGGGCTGCCAGGACGGAAATCAAGACTTGGGCAGGCTTCTGTGGGAGCCGAGGCACCATTAATAAATCTGTCTGTGGCCCCTCCTTGTCCCCGCAGCCTTACAGCCCAAGAGAATATACTCATAGCCACCACAGTATTATAATCAAGCAGAAAGAGTTTTCTTCTTGTTCATGGGTTGCCAAATGATAGTTCATGAGGGTGTATTTGTGAACTGCTGTGTGCTGGCAAATTTAAGAGTTCCTGATTACAGCTCCCTTTAAGGAATACAACCCTGCTGATTTCAGATCCACCCAGTTAAAAACAGGAATAGGAAACCAACTTGATGAGATTTTTCCTACTGTCTGAACACAGGGCAGATTTTCTGCCTTGCCTGTCATTTGCAGATGATGGGGAAGACAAACAGGAATAAGAAACAAGTTAAAGGTGAGTTGAATCTTTTAGAAACCTTGCAAGATGGCGGGGAGCAGAGGGGGGAGCACACAATCATCTGCTCCCTGGGCTCCCCAAATTACCCCAAAACAACAATTGTCCAAGTATTCAGCTCACCCTTCCAAGGGCTGGAATACACCTCCCATCTTTCAATCCAATGCAAGTCCAACTGTGCAAGACTTTAGCATATGAAAAGAAGCAGCAAAATACTTGTCCAAGGATAGACAGAAAATAGTATGTTGTCAGGAGTGGGACAATGAGTTGAACTAGATGCCACGGGGATCGTAGAAGTTTCTGTTTCTTGAGTGACAGCAGTACTTCTTTAAAATTCTTATTCTAGAAGCAGAGAACATACTGCTGGGGCTCCAGAAAGGAAACTGATACCATCACACTGAAACTGGTTTTAAGAAAACAAAAAAGGAAGGTGGGTTACACTTGGGATTACTTCAGCCCTGGCCATCAGGAATTTGCACATTTTGTCTGGTCTAGATAGCCTGCTAAAATTTGTGATTGCCAGCTTCCTGACCCTTCACTAGCAGGGGAGGGGCAGTGTCTTACCGCTTATGTGTTCCAGAAAACAGTCTGGAGGCACATGATACAATAACCTTGATTAAGCAAAGCAGTTCTGATCCTTGTGAATCCATGTATGTTAACTTGCATTCCATCACAGAACAAAAGGCATAAAACAACTATGTTGAGCTTCAGAGGCAATCCAGGCACTTGGAAGTGTGGTGTGAGAGAATGGATGATCCATTTCCTTTCTGTACTGAGCTGCAAGCTCCAGAGAAGAGCTGGAGCACATCCATATTGCACTGCACTTCCAAGAGTAGCAAATCCAGAGTAATACTACCAGTTTAAGAGAAGGGACTTGCACAAGTAACTGATGGCAGACTCTGCTCAATAGATTTTCACTACACAAAATTTCATTCATGTTTCCTGGTTCACCCCACAGCTAAAAGTGCAAACTGCCTATGTGACTTCATAAAGCCAATCTTGAAGTGAAATCATTATACCATCTTTGGTTCCCACCTACTGTTTATTTGGGTTGGGTTGGGGAGTAAATTTACATATGGGACCTCCCTTCAGAACAAACATTTTATTTTTAAATCATGCATCAACCCCTCTCTCACCCCCACCCCTAAACGATGATACAATTATTGGGAATTAGAATAGTATTGTAAAAGAATTGTGGGAAAGTGGCATATTAAAAATGCACGTCTATTTTAAATGACAATGAAGAATTTATACTATATGGAAGTGTTTCAGAGGAGAATGGAATGCAGTTGTCAAGGGTACCCACACCTGCTTCCTTCCCTTCTAGCTTCTATCAAGATGCCCTATTGTGGAAAAGCAGCAATATCCACCCGCAAAACCAAAGCAGAATGAAAGGGCTCAAACCCAGAGGTGGCGGTGGAGTGTACAAAGGACTTTGCTTTATGTTTGACAGCAAGTCATAGCCCCCGGTGGGCGCCTTCTAACCCTTGTCATGACCTTCGGCTCCCTCCATTGTACAGGGGCTCCATTGTGAAGTGTTCTTGCTGAAAGCAAGGGGATAGCGTTAACTTGCTGAATGCCATTTTGGGGTCTCTCCCATTAGGGTATGAAGGCAGGAAGGACAAGGAGCAGCCAAGATGTTTTGTTATTAAAGCTTGAGCGTACTGCTTAGCACCGGAGTATCTCATTCAGAGCCCACTGTGGCAGCATCTGTCTCCCCCATTTTGCTGCTTCATCATATCAGAGCTCAAATGGAGGTGTCACAAGGTACCTCACATTTCAGAAGGCAAGAAAACTGGAACCCAACAGAATCCAGCAACTTGATAACAATAGGGGCAGGGATGGGAAGCCTGTGGTCCTTCGGATGTTGTTGGATAATGACCATGGTAAATGGTCAGGCATGATGCAAGTAATCCAACAACATCTGGAAGGCTAAACGTTCCCCGTTAGAGAATACATCATGTGCATTTTCAACTACATTTCTGATATTTCTGCTGAGATGCTGCAACATAGTCTCAAGCTCAGTGTGATCAAAAACAAACTTCTCATCTTTCCTCCCAAGCCATCATCTCTTTGTCCGTCACCATCCACCCAGTTGACCAGGCACAAAGCCTTGGTGTTCTCTTTGATACTTCCCTTCCCTTTGCCTCTCAAAATTATTCAGCTCTCTCAGAACTTTGACTTTTTGGCCCTCATCTTTAAGTCCCTTCTTGTCTTCAGCGTTCAAAACCTTCCATAGCCTCATCTGTCCTTTTCTCTGCACATATTTTGCAAGAGATCATTTTGTCTAGCTCTACCATCCTCAGCCATTCAAATGTATCCTTGCTACCTGAAGTAACATTTTCCCTTGCTGCTCCTTATGACTGGAACTTCCTCCCGCATGGGACTTACTACCAAGAAACAAGCATAGGATAGAGCGTCCCCATACATATTTATACTAGTTGCACGCTTTTCACATGACAAATGGCAGAGCCATAGCTATGGGGATAGCCATCCTTTTTTGCCCTAGGTGATGCCTCCAGAGGGGTGCCATTGAGGCTCCCTGCCTGTGTGTGTGTGTACACAAATGCACATGGGGGGGGTACCAAAGTGAGTCTTTGACCTGGGTGAAATAAAGCCTAGTTTCTTCCCTGCAAGTGGCTAGATAGAGTCTGGCAGGTAGCCCTGTCAAAAAAACCTAACTTGTCATGCCCAGCTTGCAGGGGGAACCACAAAAAAGACTCTATGCCACGGGTGTCAAACACAAGGCCCGCGGGCCGAATCCGGCCCGCCAGACCTCGTCATGTGGCCCGTGTAGCCGCCACCGGCCGCCAGCCTTCACCTTTTATTCTCGCTTTTTTTTTTTTGACACAAGAAAGCCGCCTCTTCGGCACATGCGTGGCAGCCTACAAGCCAGAGAACGTCTGCCCTCTAGCAGGGCCGGCCGTTCTACACAGGAAACCTCCACTTTACACGCATTCAGGAAATCTCCACTTTTTTTTATATTGAGCGCATGCCATCCTGTGATGTGACAGATCCAACGGCTGCCTGAACCCTTCTCTCCTGTACTGTAAGTCCTACAGATACAACCGGCCCTTTGAGGGTGACCAAACTGCTGATGCGGCCCCCGATGAATTTGAGTTTGACACCCCTGCTCTATGCTATATGACACCCATTCATTGACTTTATCAACAAACAGTGGGATTTATGCCTACTCCCAACAGCCCATACAACTTTCTGGAGAGGTCTAATCCTTCATGTAGCTAATCCTGTGTAAAATGACAATCCCACTGCAAATGTTAATTGAATGTATTTTCATGTTAAAAGTTTAATAAAAATATTTGGGGTGTGTGTGGAAATTGTGCCGGTTGCATGTCAGATGAAATAACTCTAAACCACCAACCTACAGTATCATTCTAATCTGAATTGTCATGTATTTAATTTAGAACATGAATTTGTATTTTACAAAGTATAACAATGCTAGCGGCAAGGTCAGTCAACATAGCCATTCCAGAGTCACAGTGGTTCGCCTTCCTGATTATCAGGAAAATTACCAGAGTTTTCTCCCCACCTTCTCTCTCCTACCCCCATTTCTCTCAGCTAAAGTGTTTATGGAACTGCAAAATGAGGAAATTGAAAGGCCAAATGCAGCCCATCTCCAGGGGCAGAGAAAGAATGTTCCCTACAGTATGGCCTCTGGGCTGTTGTCCTGCCCAGCTTAGGTCAGTCCAAGCATTTGCGTAACTGCATTATATCACAGCTGCTGCAAATGAAGCACACAGATAGCCAAGATAGAATGGGTCATATCTTACACTATTCTGCTCCTATACTTTGTGGGAAATCCTAGGAATGTGATAAGACCTACAGGAAACCCTAGTTCTACAACAGAGCAAAGATTTTTTTCCCAGTTATTATTTCCAGTAGCTGCCCAGGGTGTACAGATTAGCCTTTTGAGCAGCAGCAGTTCTATAATCCAGGAAAGAATTTGCAGCCAGAAATGAATGACGCTAACAGCAACTGGTAGGGAAAACTGGCAAGGCAGGATGCTGGTGCACCAGAAGAGAGGTAAGTCGTGCTGAACTTCGTAATGTGGCTCACAGGCCAAGTTTACCATATGGAATAATTCATTTAAGTCAATGAAGGTTTGTTTAGCTGAAACAATCCATGTCTACAACCATAGTTGGAATGCACTAAATCAGAGCTAGGCAAACTTCAGGGCTGAGGGCCATATTGGTTGGGGACTGCATACCACTGGTGGTCAGAGCCAAGGCCAAAAAGTGGGCATGGCCATTCCCACTCCCCCTTCTCTCCCTCTTTCTCTCTCCTTCCCTTCTCTTCATCGATCCATCCCCCTCTTCTCTCTCTGACATGCACACACGTGCGCACACACACACATCCCTCACACAGACATGGATGGTGTGCCTGTTTCTCAGCCAAATTCCTGCCTGGTCAGCCCCTTCAGAGTCAATGTCAGAGCATCTTCTAGTCATCTCGTCCAACAATACAATCCTCTGCTTGAAGCCAGAGCTATATTTCCATTCAGCAGCCCTCCACAGATATACCTGCTGCACAAGCCAGAGGCCAATGTGCCAGGAACAGAGCAAACAGACCACAGAAAAGTGCCTACAAAGCAAACAGATTGAGATGACTCAAATAAACAACAGCCATAACATACGCAGACATACAAGCAAAAGCAAAAACGCACCCTGGAATCATTACATCTTTGGGATTCTCTACCACAAAAGTGACAAGTAAAGCAGTGCATAATCATTATAAAACCTGCAGTACTACCACTAACAAAGGCACAATACTAGGACAACAGGCACATCCCCACAGTGCAGCTACACTTAGAACATAACTGTAGGAAGAAACAGCAGAAACCAACTCCTTGGTTGGCAGAGCATTCCACAGGATGGACTTCATCAGTAGGATATACAGGCCCTAAGACAAAGTTTTTCCCAACCTCCTCCTCCAAAAATTTCAGATGGACTACAACACCCATCCAAAATGTTCAGTTCCAAAATGCCGAGGGTAGTTGACCTAGCCTGTACCCTGGTTTAAAGTTCACCACTCATACTGCTAACTGGGCCCAGAAGCTAACAGGAAGCCAGCAAAGCTAGAAGCAATTTTACCAAGACCTGTGATGAGTAACCTGTCAAAGATGAACTGCAGCATATCATACTCCCCCAAACTTCCCAAGTGTTTTTGAAGGTGAACAGCAATAACCAACATGAGAGATTAAATCCTTGTCTAAGCAGCCACACGGCTATCCCATGAATTGCCCACCTGCCCATTGCTACCCTCCAGCAACAAGACAAGGTTTAGGAGTAGAATTATAAAATGAGAGAGAAGTAGAAAATGTCCAGGTTGCTCAGCCTAAAATGTTCAGCAAGGCTGCTGGCTCAAAACGTTGGCAAAGAGCAATTTTATAAAAGCAAATGAATTTTAATTGCTTTTCCAGTCAAATGCAGATGTTATATAACTAAAGCAAACCCTGGTGCAGAACCAGCAATGGCAATGTTTTCTCTCTTTCACACTAAAGCTGGTCTTGGCTCGTGATCCATTTGAGATTTCTCTACAAAATATACATTCCCCTTTCTTTCAGATTTGGAGCCACTTTCAACTTGAGCATTTATTTATATCCTGCCGTTCCTCCAAGGAGCTTGATTCCCCACATTGGCATTCATTCCCACATTTTATTATTCCAACGACCCTGTTTGGCAGATTAAACCTCGAGATAAGTGACAGGCCCAAGGTCACCCAGCGAGTTTCATGACTGAGGATTTGAAACTGAATGTTGCAGTCTGACCAGAGCACTCTATCCACAACAACACAAACACTCTTGAAGAAGTGCGGCAAAGCGATTCTGTCCAATGGGCTGCTACATATAACTTCCATCCAGATTTCTTCTTTTAGATTGCAATGTTCAGACAGCCCTCAGATTGCATTTAGGGGTGGCTGTGCTATCACCTGCTCTTATGCCAAGTGAAATGTAGCCAAGACTTCTGGGCTACATTGTGGACTTCTGGGGAAGTGTGCAACTTCTGGGGAAGTGTGCAATCTGAAAGGTGCCATGCTCCCAAGTGGGCTAGGCAGTCAAATAAAAATGATAAAATACGGGAGCTCATCCTCTCTGACTAAAGTGGTGCTTAAAAACGTCAATAAAATTTCTACTGAAGGGATATCATGCACTTAGGGACCCACCGCCAATCAGATTGTTCAGTTTGGCTGAACTTTCCTTGTGCTTTTAAAGAGAAGGCGCCTTGTGCTGCAATCTGCTTCTGAAAAGATGGATTGTTCCATTGAAAATGATATACGCAGGGGAATGAATAAATAATAATTTTTTAAAATTTAGGAATCCAGGAGATACTGTTGCAAGTTTGAGTGTTTACTACTCCCTCTCCACCCTGTAAATAATTTTCTGTGAAAAGAGAATAAAAACTTGCACTTCTATAGCTTGTAGCCTAAACTGAAAGTAGCAGATGACAAGAATAAATGAGTACCACAACAGTGATGTTGCTAATGTTCCTTAAAAGATACAATAATAGCATATTTAAACAGCTGGTTCTTTACTTCCATCTGTTTGTCAAATTTGTTCTGCTCCAGGTCAGGCTACCCACAAGACTGTAAAATACCCAACCAAAGGTAATATGTTACAGGCGTCTCCTCACTTACACAGGGTTTACATTCCCAGGTACTGCACATATACATGAAACCACATATAGTGGGGGACACCATCTAAAATGCCTGTAAACACCCTCTAAACCTCTGAAAACTCTTGAAAACCCCTTTAAAAAGCCAGCAGCACTTACCAGACTGGCAAGAATGGTGGCAATGGGGGCTCTCGATTTTCCTCATCGCTAGAGGGCGATGTTGAAAAAATGACAAAATCCTCCAAACTCCACCACAATCACTCCCTCCAAAGCTTTCTCTCAAACTCCAACTCTCCACAGGCCTCAAAGGTTGGTGCAAAGACTTCTGGGATTGCTAGTCATTCATTTCACACAATTTTTGCCTTTTCCATGTCTTTTTGCAGTTTAAATCTATGTACTTAATTATTTCCCAGAGCCTGTTTTTTATACAAAACACTATTTCCTTTGCTATGTAATAACCCATTCTTGACATTTAATGTTATTTATTTTATTCTTAAATGAAAAAACCAAAATATTACGCTTATGACCTCCCCCTCACCTACAGTAAAAAAAAGCCTTGAATAAGTTTCAGTCCTGCTTGCTTTGTTGTTGCTATAACTTGGTCAGCAAACCTATCTTGTCTTTGGAATAGGATATCCCCCCTGACAATTTGAACAGGATTAAAACAAAAGTATAACATACCTGCAGGTTCTTCTGTGCTACTAGCCACAGTGGTGGGAGGAACAACAGGTATCTCTGTGGTAAAGAAGAGAAGGCAAACAAGGGAAGGATAAACAAGAAAAGGTAAAAGTTGTTACTCTCTCCAGGAATGAACGTTTTCACAAGTTCAAAAGTTGTCAGATATTTCTCACATCTTTTATCTTAAAGAAGCTGTAGGGAGAGGGCAGCTGCCTTCAGACCATAAATACTCTATAACAGTATAGAAGTATGAAATTTCCGTGACTATTCCAGATGATCAGAAATGCATCCTGAGAAGTTATTAAAAGACTTGACTCTTTCAACCATGACCTTATTTATTTTATTTTTGCATTAGTATTAAGGAAACAGGGTAATGGCCATTATATGGCTGTTCTGTGTTTCTTTTTGGATTTTCAAAGTTGCTTTGATTTCTTTTTCTCTGTATGACAGAGACAGAACCAACTGCTTTGGTATGAAAGTTGCTCTGAACAATGATGGAACCCAGGCTGTCTAATGTTTTTGGAGGAAAACATTGACTACGCCCAAACATTATTTTAATCAAACATAATTTAAAAACAGTAGTAGTTTATTGCTGGCATTGCTAGAAAAAATGGTTCTGCAACACATAAAATCATGTTTTGAACTTTGAAACCTTTTGTTTAAGTGGGAACTTGTACTCGCATCACTTTACTAGTGTGATCAATAAGATATATGTATAATTCATCCATATATTTATATACATAGAGACATGCAAAATGCAACCTGGACATACAACACACAGGGCCACTGCACAAATTACAGCTTTAATGGGTATACATTACACAGTTTCACTGTGTACTCACTAAACCTATCCCAGTTTCCAGGTTCATATACGTCTTTCCTTGCTATTAGCCCCAGCTCTTCACTGTGCTTTTCACTGAATAAGCGAGTTGAAATAGTGGTGGAAGTGAATGTGCCTTAACACCTGAAGTTTTAGGTTCACAATGTGGACCTGTAACTACTACCCATGAAAACTGCAATGTGAAAAGTGGCCAACAGTATCTCTAGCTATATGAATTAAGTCTATCAGGTGTTAGTAAGCAGACCAGATTTAGGATTCATTACGTTATGGTACCAATGTCGGAAAGCGCATCCACCTACTTATGCAGGGGGCAATGGGAGATCTGCTTTGCTGGTAACCTTTGGCACATCGGTTGCAAGTGATGCCTGTCACGCCATCTTTGCAGGGACATTGCCCTGTGGTTTGATTACAGGTTTTTCCAGCTGCACCCACGGGATGGCAATCACATGCTGTGGGGGGAACACACAACAAGAGGATCAGAGGTGAGGAGCTGGAGAGGAAGGAAGGATTTTCCAAAAAGAACAAGCATTTTCAACTAGCAAGAGTATCCAAAGACAGCAAGATATTTTGTAGCAGAGCTATAGGAATGAGGTGGGAGTAGCCAGTGCCCTGGACTGCAGGTCTCATCTCATTCTAACAGCAGTGCTCTGTAAGCACAACTTTCCCTAGAAAATCTGAAAGCAACATGATGGACAATCAGTGCCAGCTACTACATTACACCACAAGGATTATTAATATACTTGTGGCCTAAAATGAATTTAAAAGTTTTAAAGCAGACATTTACTGCTGCTGAGTGGACTTACCTAATGCCACACCTAGAATTGTTTCCCCACCATTCAATTTCTGTATGTTTGCTCTTTGTTCAGTGCTTCAGGAAATATTCTGTTCCAGCCTCACTATCAACCTCCAATCATCACAGCTGGTGGGAGCAAGAAGAAGAGGAAGGGTTTCCTTTTCTCTCTAGAGGTCATTGAAACACCTGTTCTGTAGCTGGAACAATAACTAAACTCAGCGGATTGTGGTGAATTCTCCTGGCTAAATTCCTGTTGAAGAGCATTCAGGGGGAGCTCTGCTGAATCAAACCAATGGTCCATCATTAGCCAACAAGCGACAGCCATAAATTGTCAATAGCTAACCAGATGCCTCTTGAGAAGGCAAGCAAGGCATGAAAGCAATAACCCCACTCCTTTCCTTCAGCAGCTGGCACTTGAGAGGCATACTGCCTTCGCAATCTAGTCAGGAAAGGGTTATGGCTCAGTTGTAGAGCACATACATTACATGCTAGAAGGTCCAAAGTTCAATCCCCACCACCTCCACATTGAGCTGAAAAAGACCCTGGTCTGAAACCCTAAACAGCTGCTGCCAGTTTGTGGTACATGATCTAGCTATATGGTGCAACTCAGTTTTAGATAGCTTCCTATGTTCCTATATATCAGTGGCAAGGAACCTTTTCAGCCCAAGGGTTCTGTGACCCTTCTGATGGCCGCATGCCAGTAGGGGCAAGAGGCAAAAATGGACAGAGCAACAAATGTAAATTTTACTTTCTATATAGAAGACATAAACTCCTCTCTATCCTCCATCAGGACAAACAATGCATTAAAGTTCAAGGGCACATTCCAGCCAGGCAAAAATACTGAGTGTTAAGCAGGGCCAGTGATGGGTGTTGCCTGGGGAGAGTTCCAGGGGCCAGACAGAGAGGTCTGAAGGGCCACATTTGACCCCCTGGACCTGAAGTGCCCCACCTCTTCTATAAATAAGCACAGAGGATGCATACAACCATCATAACCAATCAACATTAATTCTTCTTGCATTCTTTTCACTTTTAGAGTTAAGCTGCCTACTAAGCCAGGACTCATGGGATTATGAAATGTTGTCATCCCACCTTTTGAAAACTTAATTCAACATTTAGAGCTTAGCTGTTTGCTGAACCTGAGTCTACACAATTCAGATTATTTCTCATTTAAGTCTTTAAGATAAGTTTGACATTTGAGCTATTGCATCTTTGTCAATCATGCTAGTCAGTCTCCAGTGATACAGCTCATGACAATCAAAATTTCTGTGAATATGTATTTTACTGGGGTTGCATGGCTGTTGTTGGGGAAATCCAATGTGTTTCAGCAGCAGGTATGTATAAGAACATTCAGTACTCATTGTTTACTTATTTTAGTCAGTTCCCTTATTAAATCTAGGTTTTCCCTCTCGAGGTGGACTTCTTTTTTCTTTTCTTGATGCTTTGCGTTTGAAACATTCGTATTTTCAATGACACAGAGGTGTGATTCAAAGCTCAAAAATAGTGAATGAATGTGACACTTGGAAATAAAATTAAAGTCCAGCCTTGAGTTTATGGTCTAGGGTTGTTGTTTTTCTTTCTATCTCTATCACTAAGATGTTCATAGTCATACATTTAGAAGTCCCAGAATCCATCTGTCAACAATGCTAGAACATGCTGGGATATGCCTGTCCAAAGACAGGTCGGTCAAGCCAGTTCACTAAATATGTCACAATAATTTCCAAACACTAATCTCTCTCTGTGTCAATGTATTGAAAGATACAGAAAAGACTAAATCTTCTGTCAAGCTAGATATTGATTTAGAATGTGACCATTTAACAGTGAAGGAGTAACAGAAGGAATTTACATTCTTTTAAGATCAACAGCTTTTTGTTACACAGGAAGCTATACTTTGTCAAAGGAGACAAAGTTTATGAACTCAAGAAACACAATTTACCAGTATCAGAGATCATTTGCCTAAATGTATCTTACATATTTTTCACAAGTAAGCATTATTTTAGTTTTTATGGTATGTGTATTCATATACCTTGTATGTGTTGATTTGTCTTCATGTTCTAAAACAACCCTGTGTCATTTTGTATGGTTATGGCTTACTATTTATAGGAGTCTCCCCACCACCACTAGTGTGCTATGTGCATCATTTTCATATCTATATTTTATCACAGTGTATATTTTAAAAAGTTGTGTATAACTGGCTGTGGAACGAGCAACGATTCTGAATTCTAAGCATATTGCATTCATTTAGTGATAATATAATTATAAGTGTTTAAGCTGCAACAATATCATCATCATCATCATCATCGATTAAATTTGTATACCACCCTTCATCTGAGGATCACTGGGCAATTTACAATATTAAAACACACACAAAAATACCATAGCAACAATCACAAACAAAACTCCCAGTTTAAAAGGTGATATATTGTTTAATTAACCAAAGCCTAATTTATGCACTTTTCATTCAACCCTTTCTCCTCAACAAAGCGTGGTAATGCTTGTATGTATGTACAACCCACCTCACAAGTTGTGTTACACAAGTGGTGGGGACATGCCAACTCTCAGAACTCCATAACTATGCAAGGAGGAAGAACCATTGTGGCTCACACAGTGTTACATTAGCACCTCACAGTTGTCAGTTAATGTTGTCCAGCTTTTCCTCCATTCTTTGGGTCATTCTATTAGCCAAATTCTAAGGATCCTTAAGTCCCACTGAATTCAATGGGGCTTTTGCCAATAAAGTGTGTGCAGAGCTGCAGCTCAGGTTCTGCTGCTATGTGTTTCCTCACAAGTCTTTTTCATTGCTTCTAAAATTCCACATCAGTGTTCTCGTGTGCATTAATTTGAATCACCTGTACATTTCAATGGTCTCAATTATCATTCTTCAGATGACTGTGTTCTATTAATAGTATTGTCCTCATGTGAGATTCCATATTTGTGCATTATTAAATTGCCCCAGCACCGTCCACAGAACCACTGGTAGTTTGTGAAGATTGTTACAGCAAAATGCTTACTTTTTTGGTTTGTTCATTCTTAGAGTTTGTGGGGGGAAACAGAGGTCAGCAGTACCTGAATTTTTAACCCCTTTGGTGAATACTGTAGTTTGTAATGTGGCTTTCCTTTAGAAATCGTCCTTGATTGACCACACCTTGCCTTCTGTTATTGCCATGGTGGCTTGCATTGTGATGACATATGATGTTGCCATTTGAGTTTGCATTGCTGCTGCTGCTGTTTTTAATCAGTGATTCAATTTTGCTCAGTTGATAACTTTATTCCACAAGGTGATATGAAGCAACACTTCTGAAGCCCACAAAATCAGAGAAATTTTGAACCAAGGTTTGATTATCTATCTGAAGCAACTAAATACGATGAGCAGGAAAACAGTCCCCAGCATGTAGGAATAAACAAGCAGATTTTCTGATCAAGAGACCACAACTATCCCTTTGCATTTCTCCTCCCTTCTCTACCACAGCTCTTCTTGGGCAGTGGCTGATTTGGGCCCTGTTTACATTTTCATCTGTGAAATAATCTTATTTCCTGAAGCCAAATACCAAAGGTATGACAAATGAGAGCATCTGTGCAAGTGCAGAGCTCCTACGCTTTAGAAGCTGCAAGCATGTGCACCAAGATATGATCACAAAAACAGGGAACCCCTGAATAGTTCTCATCCATTTTTTGACTGAGCTGTGTCACAGGGGATGTCTAGCAGATATGTCAGCGCAATGTTTTGGAAATCACACCGGAGGTCAGATGCAGTTCCAAGAAATCTTTGTCCTGTTTATGACCAGATGTGTTTCTGGCCTTTATGAAGGACCACGGAAAGCCTCATCCTTGTTCCCCCACCCCCTGAAGGCCTTTCTGTTTTTAACATTTGACAGGGAAGGGGAAATACGACAGGCTTTAATAAATTCCTAAAATCCAGGAGAGGATGTCCTAGAATCTTTGAACTGGAGTGCAGGGGAAAGCAGACTTAAACGTAATACTCTTTTCTCAGCTGAAGAAGGAAATTCACTGCCTTTGTATTTTTTATAGCAAGAGAAAGTCAGAGTCCCCAGTCTGCTGAGACAAAGGATAAGAAGTTGTGGGGGAAGAGACCACCTGCCAGAATTGAGGTTCCAGAATATCACCATCTGAACCATAACAAGTCTAAAGGGAAAGTGACGGGATGATCCTTTCTGGGACACAAAACTGGATTTAGATGTAATCTGGGTGGAAGTGTATGAAACCACTGGCTTCTCTGGAGCTTCAAGACATCTGCAGCATGATTGAATTCTTGGCATCAGAGTGACTTCACTGTAGTGTTATCACTGCATGTAGACAGACTTTCAGTTTGCTCAATTAATGTTCACGAAGCTGTGGCTGGGGCCTCTGCTGCTGTAGCTCATTGATGGCAACTCCCCACAACTTTCTGTTTGTGCTTTTCAGAGCAGAAGTTTATTTCTTCTTTTTCTTCCCTCCTCCTTTTTCTTCTCTTTCCTGCATTTTCAAGCATGCTGGGGCCTCGTGCCACCAAGTCAGTGCTATCGTACATGTGTGTTGCAGGAGCAGATTTAGGGAAACTGGAAACCGGACTTTAAAAAAAAAAAACACAGGGAAAATTACAATACTAAAGTTGCAATATTAGTATGCCTGTAAGTCCCACTGGATTCAACTGGCTTTACATCTGAGTAAGCCTGCATAGGACTGAGGTTCACACCAGCTCCTTTCTTCTTTGGGAAAAGGCTTTCTGTGCTTGCTGGGCACTCAGAATTTTGCCCCAAGCATGATATAGTAAAAACAGAGAAGAGGATGTGGCCTGACCGGGGTGGAGTGAGACAAGGAGATTTTTAAGCAAAGGATTAGAATGTCTGGGTAAAAAAAAAAAGGACCAATTAAATAATTAACCATTACTTGATTTTAATGATCTACATTTAACAAAATCAAATAATTTTACAATGAAGTGGAAAGGGCTGCAGATCAGTGGGAGTCATGCAGGAAGTTCAATCTCTGGAATCTCCAGGTAGGCTGAAATGGACCTGCCACCCCATATCGCCTGAAACTGCTGCTGCCAGTCACAATACAGAGCAGAAGGCAGCTTCCTATGTTGCATTTACTGATTATTGTAGAAATGACTTGTGGCTCCAAAATATGAAATAGGCATTAAAATCTGGATTGCTCCTGCAATGTTTATTTCTCTCTTTTACGACAGATGCATTCCCATTGCTTTCTATGCAAATAGCACTGTTCTACTATTGCTATGGAAATAATTTTCGTATTTGCATATGTTTTACCTTTAAGCTTTCTTTTCCCCCAAGCATGTATTGCAACTTTATGTTGCAAATACTAAGAAGAAAGAAAACAACAAATGCTTTAAATAGACAAGAGACTGCAAATATATAACTGTAGCTTGTTAGCAATTCTGAGGGATTTCACAATGATGATATACAAAACACACTGAATAGCTGTCTAGTCTAACTTGTCCAGTCACAAGTAATTCCTACTGAGGCAAATGGGACTTACTCCCAAGTTATTCAGTGTAGAAATTGCAGGGTCGTAGTGACATCATGACTTGGAAACAATGCTTTTTCAATTGGGATAAAACACTGTTAACTGTGGGTATTATTGATTTTTAAATTATTTTAACCCAGCTGGAAAAGCATTCCTTCCAAGGCACCAGATCACTACAATACTTGTTCTTACCTCAAATTTAACTGCAACCATTTATCTTTTGAAAGCATATTTCAGGAGTGCTGTTTGTTACCATGGAGATATAATATACTGTAATGTCACGAGCTTTTTCTCAGTGAACTGTGCTAATTTGTTTTAAAATGTTATAAACCCTTAAAGGGTGGGCTTTCTTTTAAGACTGTTGTAGCCATTTGACAGAAAGAAAGAAAGTAAGAAAGAACTTGAGCAAAGTGTATTTAATCTGGATATATCAAAATTATGAGACTGCCAGTCTTGTCTCTGTTTTCCATAGAAAGAAACCCAAGGAAGCAGACTGTTCCATAGTCATGCAGTGAGCTGAGGTTCAGTTCACTATAATTCAAAATGCTGCTGTTCATAGAAGAAAACTGGTTAAGGCTTGGTCTTATTTCCTTTCACAAAACTCAAATCTCTGTGCATGTGAGAAGGAGCAGCAGCTATTGATTCCCTGGGGGGAGCAAGCTGAGCAATGATTCTTTACTGAAGCCTCAAAATTTGGCTGAGAATCTCTGGAGCAGACATTTAGGAGGAAGATTGGCATCCTTAATTAAAAGTTTAGCCTGCATTAAGCCAACTTGCCGCCTTTCCATATGTTAAATTCCACTGCTCCCCAATAGGTTTATATTGGCAAGTGGAGCCTGAGTGCATTCATGGTTCATATCATTCATCATTTTTTCATCAAAAGCATGGAAATCCTTTCCCCAGTGTGCAGAGCAGTTTTACAGAAATACTATAAAACTCGACAGGGGCTCTGTTTCAATAGAATTACATTGGTATCAGTAGCCTGGTAAATATCAGAGTTGAAATTAATCAAAGGGGCTTATGGAACCAATTCCAAATATATTATACAACAAAACAGGTTTTACATAGAAAGGTCATTTGGAACTTCCCTATCAACCTCACTCTTTTTAAGAAGATGGGGGTGGATATGGAGGAGTGAGGAAATAAAAATAATGCAATGGTTTATCTAGGAGGACAGGAAGGTGAATGTTCCTGTTTCACCTCCTGCTTCAGGAACTCTTTGAGAAAGCTGCGCAAGGTGAAAATCATATTTGCCTCCAGTTTCTAAGGCCCAAATCTAAAACTTCAGCTGAGCCTACCCTTTTTTTAAGGCCCCTTTTTATAAACAAACCAATAATGCATAATATGTAAACAGGATGTGGAACATTTGCTAGTGGCACAGATTCAGCATATGCAGCAAGAAGCAGTCTCATGCTTGCAAGTGTCCACCTACACTGCATATGTTTCCATAGGGTTCCATATTTACGTAGACAGCTGCCCAACAGCATGTCCAGTACTTCAACAGTACAGATTGGTAGTAGAAGTTGTGTAGCCATTCCTGGATCAATGCTATAAATGTATTTGACCACAGAAAGGGTTCTGCGTGAAAACATTCTTCTAAACAGAACAGACAGAGCGGAAAAATAGAGTTGCTTATTTTGAGGTAGATGTTCAATGAACAGTTTGACTGTTGAGAATACATTGTAAGATTAAAATAGGCACTTAGGTTGCAACACTAATATACCGTATTTTCTGCTCTATAAGACTCACTTTTTCCCTCCTAAAAAGTAAGGGGAAATGTGTGTGCGTCTTATGTAGCGAATGCAGGCTGAGCAGCTATCCGAGAAGCCAGAACAGCAAGAGGGATTGCTGCTTTCACTGCGCAGCGATCCCTCTTGCTGTTCTGGCTTCTGAGATTCAGAAATTTTTTCCCCTTGTTTTCCTCCTCCAAAAACTAGGTGTGTCTTGTGGTCTGGTGCGTCTTATAGAGCGAAAAATGTGGTATTTACTTACTCAGGAGTAAGCCCAATTGAACTCAATAGGATTTATTTCTAAGTTGGCATGTATAGGATTCTGGGGTTAGTTTCCCTTTTAATTTGGAAACTGTGCTAGAAATTAATCCTCTTGGGGAGATGGGGCAGGGACAGCTGCCAGGAGAGAAAGGGAGAAAGAAAGAACAGGAGCTTTAGGTCATTTCTAAGTCCCAATAGTACCACTCTAGTGATAACACAACTCTTTCTTGCATTAATTTTATGGGACATGATTTATATCCTTCATCTCTCAAACATGATGCCTTCTTGAACCACTGGCATTTCATTTCTGCCTTTGACCACCCAGTAGCGTACAGCAGCCTGGCTCCTTTTCTACTTCCAGGCTGCTTCAGTAGGCCTTGGCATGATCCCAACCCTGCCACTTCATGTGATATTCCCTACTCAATCTGTCATCTCTTTTCCTGTTGTGTGGCTTCTTTCCAAGTTGCAGTAAGGAGCTCATCACACTTGCTGGTCTAGCAAAAGGTTTTCTTTCCTTTCCTTTTTCCATTTGCTTAGTATTGGCTTCTCTGAATGGTGCAGAGCTGAGGGTACCCGGTTAAAATTTTCTATACAAAAAGCTAGCAGGACAGACAAGTGACAAAGCAGCATAATTCTATAAGTGATAAAGTTGCAATTTATTTAAAAAATTATTTAATTAGTTCATTTTAGATTCTTAAGAAAAGTATTACCCATTTCATTTGTCTTTTGTTTCCTCCAATAAAAATGTTCACATTCCATTAAATTGTTTACTTTTGTTTGTTTTTGCCTGCTGATTTTTTAAGAAAGATGCTGAAATTGCATGATTATTTTTTTTCCTATCCTTCATTAATTTAATGTTTTAAAGGTCATGGAACATTCTTTTTTGAAATTACTCTGTTCATGTGCCATTCACTTATGAAGCTTTTGCAGGAAAAGAGCTCTTCCTTTTTGAGCTCCCATTTGTACCTACAAAGACTACAATGTTACTTTCAGATCAAAAACTGAAATTAAACGTTCTGTCAACTAGGATTTTGTTAAAACACACAACAACAACAACAACAACAACAACAACAGACCATAAATTTTCAATTTTTGAACATCTATCATGTATCTGTTTTTAAAAGGAAGAAAAACTGTTTGTACACATGGAGAATTAAAATACATATACAACTTCAGAAATAAACAAATCAAATTTACTTTTCCAGTGTACCTTCAAAGTAACTCAATCTTTCTGTGTTTTCTTAACAGTGAATCTATTGCCTATTCAGAAATACCAGCTCAGATAGTATGGTGAAGTGACAGATGGAAAGCGCAGGGATGAAGGAAAGCAGTTTAGCACAGCATGTCTGTTAGAGTAAATGGATGAAATTGCATTATTATGGACAAACACCCCACACAGCCTCTTAACAGAATGGCAGGAGTTACTTCATATCAGCCAACAAATACTTGCAAGAATTATGAACTTTGCTGCATGCTTGCTTGGCAGGCAGTTACTCACTTTTACTCTCACAAGGCATTGACATTTCATTAGATGCATTGATTTAAATGTATTAAATGCAAGTGCAAATGAATCAGGACTAAATGGTTGAAAGAATCAAGTCTTATGGAGAAACATTCTCAGCTATATAGGATGGAAGATGAGTTGCTGGTAAAGCTGATGGCAAATGCAGAAAGTGGGTTAATTTCTTAATCTGAATTGTGTCCAAACCTCATATTTCTACGAAGATCAGCCTACTGGCAGATTATCTGATGAAGTGGAAATTAATACTATTATCAATAGAGATATGGCTCAGACTGTTAGAAGGTAACTTTTCACAAAACTGTTTCAGCACAATTGTTTTAAAATGTCCCAAAAGCAAAACATCAAGAGCCCCAAAGATGAGGGCCCTAGAAGAATTCCCCCTCGTGCAAAATACCACACCAGTCAGTTTGCATTAAATAATAGAAAGCAACCATAAGAAACCACAGCAAAATAGTGTTGAGCTGCTATTGAGCCAGGGCTTTCCAACCTGTAGCCTAGCGCTGCATTCTCTTTACATCCATTAGCCTTGACAGATGTGTTTGCTGTGGCTCACATGGCTAAAAGGTAAGAAAAATCCACCAACGTGTTGCTCTCACATTCTGAAATCAAGGGAGGTTCATACGCTGAATCATAAACTTCAACAGAAAATATTTTCCAGACTTTTGGCAAACTTCACAAAACAATATTCACAAAGCAAACACTCAGCCGGATGTAAAGGAGACAAACATTTAGTTACGGTTTTTATAGTTATGGATTAAATATTCTGCGGCTGATGGAACTTGAGCGATGCAGTGTCAGACTCTGAATTAGCAAAGTATAGGGGCCCCCCACAACTCTTGCAGTCTAATGTTCAGTGCTCTATCCTTCATCAGTCATCAGGCCCTGGGTGGTACAGCATGACTAAGATCTATGTTTTATAATGTCTGTCCCACTGCATGGAAATTTAATCATATCCATAGAGTCAGGAGCACAGGTTATGTTGGGACAAGACTTTTGTTTCACTGGGCCACAGACAAGTTTTAAGTGCTGATCCCCATTGCACTAGCCACCACATTAACCCGGCCCACGCTGAATAGTTTCCACCTGCTTAGTTAAAAACCAAACAAAACTAAGCAGAGTTTTGGAAATCTTGCACAAACATGACATCATTGTTTTTTAAAGGAACAAAATGAAACAACTTGAATTCTTTGCAGTCCATCTAGAAGAGAGAATGTCAGTTGAAAATTGTAATACTAGCAACATTCATTGCACAGTCAAATGTAAATAGGTTTCTATTAGGGGAAGCAGGAAAAAAACAAGGTTGCTGTTGTGTCAGTGGAAAAACGGATATTGGGCAGCACTGATAATTTTTTTTCAGAGGAGGAGAGAAGGGTACTACTTTTTAAAGCAAATGAATGAAATTAAGCCCACTTTTATGAGGACATTAATAAGCAAACCATTCAACAGAAACTTTGAGTACAGTACTTTAGAAGTGGTTCCTTAAAATCAAGGAAGCTAAATGTTTTATTTAGCTATGGAGCTTCTAAACTGACCTTCTTGTAAATAGAATCCAGAGTAGTTTGCAAAATTTAAATAATCAACCAGTAAAATGCAATTAAAATTTTAAATCCTACACCAACATTTCTAAAAACCCTCACAAATGAAGAGATAAAACAACCCAAGGATTATGGATAATCTAATTAATTCTACAAAAGACAAAGGAAATCAAAGGTGTCTGGTCAATATTCAATGACCACATTCTGTCCGTGCAAGGATTTCCACTTGTGCAATAGGTGTCCACCCTCTCTCCTCCCCCCACATGCACACTTCACCCTTCCCAAATAAGCTCCAGAGGGTTGAGGGAATCCCTATAACAGATTTAGGTGCATTGAGTTAGAGGGACTAGTGGTATATTGTTGTTCTGATGGTGTATAGCAGGAAGCCAATGAACCTGCTATCTTCCTGAAGATTTCCGAAGATATGGGTGCTGTTTTCCCTCTGAACCTGATTCTAGCTGGTAGTAGACATCCAAATCCAAGATCCAAATCTTGTTTTGCTTGAAGAAGTGCCAGGTCCTTGAAGCAGCCATATGCTTATTCGAACCCAGTTGTCAGCCTAGTCAACATTTTGCATCCTCAACAACGACCTAGACCTATGGTAGTTCTGTGGGCATTGGCAGGTGGGGAATGTCACTAAATAAATGGTGGGGAAAACCCATAGCCACAGAAAATTCTGCAGATACAGTGGTACCTTGGTTCTCGAACGGCTTAGTTGTCGAACAAATCGGTGCCCGAAGGCCGCAAACCCAGAAGTAAGTGTTCCAGTTTGCGAATGTTTCTCGGAAGCCAAACATCCGATGCAGTTTCCGCTTGGGTGCAAAAAGCTTCTGCAGCCAATCAGAACCCACGCCTTGGTTTTCAAACAATTTCGGGAGCCGAACAGACTCCTGGAACGGATTGAGTTCGAGAACCAAGGAACCACTGTATTTCCTTATTTGTGTGTGTTGGGGGGGTGTGTGTTTTCTTTTTAAAAAAAATATTCTGAGAAAAGTTGGTTCACCTCTAGTTCTTGTACCTCTTTCTCTCTGCATCTCTCTTGCCCCTTCATCTGTATTAGGAAAGGGGCCATGTGTTAAGCTTTCTCTTTGTTGCGTGCAGCCTTTGTTACTTAGCTGAGTTACTTACTCAGAATTAAATTGTCAGCTTCATTACCAAACATACTTTCCCAGTGCTCTGCCAGCAATTTGCCAATAAGCATGCTATCCCCCTCAGGAAAGCAGAGCAGCTTGAAAAATATTAAAACTGTGTTGTGTCACAGTTGCTTCCCTCCCAACTGCGGGCTTGATTTTCTTTCCTCTTTCAGATCTGCCTGCTCTTGTGGATTCCAAACCTGCCAAGCAATGATGTCAAGAGATCTTTTCTCTCGCCCCCCCTTATTTAGTGCCCACATTCAGTGATGTGGCTGTTTCACCCTCCCCTGCTGCTGAAATTCCAGCTTATTCAAAAGGTTCAGGCTGTTCTGAGTGGCCCACATTAGTTGGGCATGTTTCCTTTCTATCAGATGAATGAGTGGGTGCACAATACATCTGCCTCCCACAGACATACACTTAGCTGAAATGCAAGGCCTTGCCCACAGCAGAGAGAGAGAGATTGGAGAGCATAAGCAGGGGCACTGTATATGGCTGCAGTTATTCCATGAATTTCAAATATTGGCTTCTATTGCCATATTCCTGAGATTCTCAGCTTTCGCTTCTAGCCCTCCTGGTTCCAAATATAACATTTTAAAAGCAAAAGGCAACATCTGCTAAAAGCTCTGAGACGGGGGTGGGGGTGTCTCAGAGGAGCTTCCAGCATGCAAGCTTCTTGCAGTTTCCCTGTTCACAGTTCCCTGTCTCTACTATACACAAAAACACATTCCTAATTTACCTCCCATACCTCACTCCTCCTTAGGAACATAGGAAGCTATCTTATACCAGGTCAGACCATTAGTCCATCTAGTCATGTGCTGTTAGTACTGACAGGAAGCAGCTCTCCATGATTTCAGGTAAGGAATCTTTTCCAGCCCTACGTAGCGATGCCTAGTTGCCAGAGATTAAACAAGGAACCTTCTGAATGCACTGATCTACAGCCTCCTTCCCCTTCACTTTTGCATTCATTTACAGTTAGGAGACAGAACATGCTTAATTTTAGTGTGGGTAGCATTATCTTATCTAGCCTTTTATCTCTTCTGTTGATGCTGAACAGATTTCGCACCTAATGCATAGCAAACATTCAAATTTTAAAAGATGGAGCACATAGGTAGATAAATAGATTTTGTATAAATCCTCCTGTTGAGGAGAATAAATCATCATCATCATCATCATCATTATCATTATTATCTGGGTTGCCCCAAAGGCTTTTTAGGAATGGCTTGCCTGCCATTGTCTTTTAAGTTCCTGTTTCTTTTCCACTGAACTCCAGTTTTCATATGTGCAACTGCACATTTTTACATCATCATGGAAAATGAATCTGGGGTAGAAACTTAGTAACGGATAAATAAAACCCTTGATTGTAAATAAACTTACTTTGCTTTGTAGGATTTTGCCAAGCACTGAACGATGAGCCATTCAATGAAGGAAACTTTTAGCTTTCTATTATTTTGTCCAGATAATAAAGCTGTTTTCATATGGATTAGGGATATATTTGTCTCTCTGTGTGTATGCATGGTAGATCTGTGTCTATGTGTATTTGCAAAAGAAATAGTCTTTGTCTTCCCAGATACTAAGCCTATTGAATGGAGCCCAGTGTTTGCTGGTATGCACACCTGTGGGAAGGGGAGGGAAGGCGAGCTTTTGTTTTGATGTGAGAGGCCCATATGCTGATCTGAATAACCTCAACAATCCATTCACACCTTTGTCTTTCTTCTCCTATGTCTGAGGTCCCTTTTCCACTTCTTTGTTTTTACTTGTCTAGTCACACGTGTTCTGAATAGCTGCTCTGAGCCATTCAACGTTTCTGCATGTGTGCCTGTGCTTATGCGTTTGAAGGGCGGGAATGGTGAGGAGGGGGGAGCGAAGAGGAGGGGGAAAGGCTGATAAGCTGTGACAAGTTGAACAAAACAGACTTCTGATCTCTCCCCCCCCCTTTAAAAATCCTGAAAGCATTATGGTTTATTGGACATAGCACATAGTCCAGACAAGTGGAGCTTTCAGAACTGAACTGCCCAGATCTCTTTCCTGTAATAGCAGTTGCAGGACCAGCTTCTCATACAGCTAAATTCCATACCTTTCAAAGGGGAGAGAGGTCTGTAAAGGTTTGCACAAGCTCACACATCTCCCATGGAAGCGGAGCTGGGGTCAATCCCTTGGGCTGCTCCAATTCTCCCACAGCCCAACAGGCAAAAAGAGAGAGGGGGGGTTCGGAACTGAATTGTTTGTTTCTCTCAGGAGTAAGATTCCAGCTCTAGCTCCTGACAGTAATGAATCATCCCAATCCTGAATAAAAGTAGGGAAAAACTGGAAGAAAGCACTGTTGAGAACACAAAGGTAGGGAGAAGCTGCTGCTGCTGCTGCTACCACTACTACTGTGATTCTTGGTCACAGAGCCAGCCAGAACTAGAGAGCAGAATAATCCTCAGGTGCCATATTGATGGACAGCCTGAATGGGCAGTGTAGGAGAGGGAGAGAGAGAGGTGTATTGTGGCCTCGGATTCCCCACACCAGAATCAATCAATACCCACAGCTTCACCAGTGACACCCAGAATTAAAACCATGAAATGATTCTGTGTGTTTTTTTCTAACCAGAATAACACCCCAAGCTTGCAAAAGGGGCTGTGCTGCTTACTTAAAGAGGAACAAAAATAGTTCAAAGATTTTCAAGCAATGGTGCCATCATGACAAGACTCTGGGAGCAGAGATCTAGGGCCCTGTTCAGTAGAATGAACAGGATGGCTCCCAAATGCAGAACAGCAGGCTTTTCAAGTTGTGAAATCATTGAAGTAACACACATTACAAAAAATGAAGGAGGGGGTTTTAGGCACCTAAGACTATTAAGTTCAAAGACTAACATTACCTAAGTGCATCCCTACTTTTGAGCATGTACATCTGGACAAGCCAGCCCTGAGGACTCCAAGATCCAGGTCCTGCAAAAACAGTGTCTACCTAACACTGTCATCATTAGATAGCTACACTTTTTTCGGCATGCCAGACAGGGGGAAAAAGTTGTAGGAACCATTTTAAAATTAGGATATTAGTATGTTTCCTCCTTTCATGCAATATATGTCTTCTTTCCCATGATACACTGCTACAAACGTGTAGTTTGTGTTCAAAAGCCCTCCCACTTAAGACCCTTTCTTCCAAGTGTTGCAAGCCTAAGCTGCCACATATAGGGATCAGTGTATAATAAGCAACTCACTTTTTCAGCTTCAGTTCTTTATAGTAAGCTCAGTAATGGATAGTATACCCAAGTTTATGAGCCATAGCTCCTTTACCAGTACCGTAAGACCAGCTGTGTAGACACAAATCAGGCTCTGAAGAGGTGTGATTGCTCTGTTTGTGCCTGGCTTTTTCCTTTAATTCCCCCACTCTCAACCCATGAGTGTGGCTGTGAAGAAGAAAAAGAGGAGAGGCAAAAGAGTCCAAAGAATTCGATGCAATTTGGAATTTTGAATATAAATAGGCTGGAAGCAGACAATAAGTCTGCCATCTTATGCACCTTTACCCAGGAATATGTGCCCATTGGACTCAGTGGAGCTTAGTTCTGAATAAACATACCAAAGACTGTTGGAAAGAAAACACTTACAGATATGGCAGAGAAGGAAAGACATTAGTAAACCTGTCGCTGTTCCCCTGGCTTCTGCTACCCTGACACACATACCTTTGCATGCTTTCCTGTGGGTGATTGGTTTGGTCATGTCCCGATAGTACCCCTCCTTACAGTAGTGACAGTGACGACCTGCTGTGTTGTGGCGGCAATTAAGGCAGACACCTCCACTCTTGCGACCAGATAATTTGTAGAGTTCCATATTAAAGCGGCACCTTCTGGCGTGTAGGTTGCAGTTGCAAGCTGAAAAGAAAGGAGACAAAAAGAGAGAGAGAAAAGAAATGTTGCTGCCATTGAATGGTGGCACTCGTTTAGGATTACCCTTGACAAAAGTGATAAATGCTTGTCCTTAATATATCTGAGTAAACCTGAGAACACCTTAGGCGTGTCCTAAGCCCCAAAGTTGTCATCCCTGCTATTCCGAGTATAGAAGGAAATAATACAAGAAAACTTATAGCTGAAAATGTTTGGCAGGGCCAACCAAAGTAGTATAACAAGTTAGCATGAATACATGAGTTTCTGTTTTCTCATGGAAAACACAAGATACATTTTAAGGATATAAATTGTTTGAACCAATTCAAAATCACGATTTATCAATTAAATCTGAACTACACAAGGCTCCAACAAGCCTTCTAAGCGAAGGTGTTGTTGTTGTTTTTTTAAATAATCCTAATCAGTATCTTTATTGGATGTGAAATTTCTTTTACATATGCAATTGTTGAAACTGTTTTCATATATGCAAGTGCTTTATATGTGGTTTTACTGTATTGTGGCATCACCTCTGGATGCTTCATAGGAACCAATTCATTCATTCATTCATTTATAAATAAATAATGAGAAATGAAGATACATCAAAATTGACAGAGGCATCTATGTCTAACAAACACTGCAAATCCACACCTGGATTTCCTGGTTGATCATGAAGGTCTCATGGCTCATGGTTTCTCACTTTGGTTTGGAAGAGAAAGCTCCTATTCCTTTGTTTACCTGATACAGCTGGTTGGAGATTAAGGCATTATATTTGCTTAATTATCACATTTCAGTAATAAGAATCACAATGTAGCTTCTTGGGGTGTGTGTGTGTGTGTGTGTGTTAAGTGGTCATAACTCTAACTATCTCTTATTGAAACTATCTGCCAAACTATCTCTTATTGAAATAGAATAATAATAGAATATTGTTAATAGAATAATAATAGAGGGTCATTTTGTCCAACCTCCTGCAATGCAGGAATCTTTTGCTTCAGTGTGGGGCTCAAACCCACAACCCTGGGATTAAGAGTCTCAGGCTCTACCAACTGAGCTATCCCAGAGGCTTATCTGTGTGCCACATCTATGGTAACTGAGAAGAAAGAGGAGTTATTTGCTTTTATCTTGTGATAAAACTTTAAAGTAAATTACATAATACATGTTGGTTTCTTTTAACAATATTACGAAGTCTGCTGGGTCTTAAACAGGTGCCCTTCAATCCCAAAGCAGCCAACCAGTCGCTTGAAGTAAGAAGTAGCGTCTTTAGCAAAGGAAATGCTACCCAATTTTAAAAGTTTAAAAACCATTCCAGGCATAGGAGGGAGGGAGGAGAAAATATGTTAGGACCTGGGCCAATAAAAATGTTGATTTTTTTCCCTTCAGCATAGAGCTGGGGAGAGGATTTATAGATCCCAGAGCAAATGTGAGTCAGGTTCTCCCCCAACACATGCACACACACCAACCAAACCTAGCCTACTAAATTCAGTCCTAGCACAATAGGCCATATGCAATGGGTAGGATTTGTTATCAGTGCTACAGACCAGCAAACAACAATTCGGAAACAATTAGTCAAGGTTAAAAGTCCCATTGATAACACTGTAGTAAAAAGCTGTAGCCAAAGTTTGTTGTTCTATTCTGCTCACAAGAAAGTAATAGAAGTAACAGCAAGAGTAGAACTTCAGCTTCTCTCACGCAAGCTCTGGTGTCATCCATTCTTGCCCTGCCTGCTTGGTTTTTGTCCATAGTTGGGGAACTTGTGGGGGCCCAGGTTCTGCCGGACAACAGCCCCTATCATCCCTGACCATCAGCAATGCTGGTTGCAGGGAGTTATAATCCAGCAACATCAGGAAGGCCACAGGTTTCCTTCCCCAGCCATAGTGATTGAATTCCTGCCTATAGATGCACGCTCCATCTTAGAAAATATCTAAACCGCGTACACAAAGCACTCATAAAACAGTATAAAGTATCCAGCCTGGCAGAAAAGCTGTCTGCATCTCGCCTCCTCTCCTATTTCTAATCCTGAGTTAGGGTTTGGAATGCAGCAAGTTTTTCTGCTTCCTTATCGCTCAAGTAATCACTGGGAAGCTGCTCTACTGTGCCAACTCGCAGGGGTTTTGTTGTGTCTGGGGTTCTGCCACCATTGTCCTGTACCACACATTACAACACATCCTAGCTGCTTTAGATCCAAAGCAGACACTCTTGTAGCTGCTTATTTCCTGCCTTCACCGTGCACCTGTATGCAGAAACCAGGCCCTGCAAACCATGC
This sequence comes from Podarcis melisellensis, assembly GCF_964234715.1. Taxonomy (NCBI): domain Eukaryota; kingdom Metazoa; phylum Chordata; class Lepidosauria; order Squamata; family Lacertidae; genus Podarcis; species Podarcis melisellensis. The sequence goes on from NC_138529.1 coordinate 39,825,137, forward strand.
TGGCACCATTGGAACGGCAGCTCATAGAGGCTCTAATTTCATTAGGAGTAGAGATGGATGGATTAGAAACCATTGTCTTCACCCTGTCCCTGAATGCCCAGCTTCTGAAAATCCTGCCGCTGGGTTGGCCTGGCCTCCAGCCAGCACTCATTGGCAATTATGCTTGTTAGCCTGCTGTGCTTTATGATGCCCCGTGGAAGAATTGGACTTGCTAAGAAATACTCTTACCATTACAGTAACTTCCAAAAAAAGAGAATGAATGCCATTGGCACATTTAATAAAAAAGAGAAACAACTAAAGAGTAAAGGCTGGAAGAGGCCCAGGAGGAGCAGAGTTACATCCTATCGCTCCCATGTACCATTCCCTTGGAAGGCCGGACGAGATGCAATTATGGCTTTCCTCCTTAGCTGCTGAATTCTGATGGCTCTGGTAAACATGCTGCTGCTGAACAACTGCTTCTGTAGCTGTTCCATTTTGTTCAAGGGAACACAGGGAACCCACAGGAGATGGGGGGGGGGGAACAATTCCAGAAGAGTGGAGCAGCTTGCTTTGGGGTGGTGAGTCTACATCTCACAAGTGTAATAATAATAATAACAATAATAATAATAATAATAATAATAATAATAATAATAATAATAATATACTCTGCCGACAGGATTGTCCCAGCCACTCTGGGCAGCTTCCAACAACTATTAAAAACATAATAAAACATCCAACATTAAAAACTTCCCTATACAGGGCTACCTTCAGATGTCTTCTATAAATTGTATAGTTTTGTGTTTTGAAATGAGAGTCTCACAAGAGCCTCCTTCCCCATACTTCATGATTCCTGTAACAGATCAGACTGGCTTCTCTCCCATTGGCGAAAGCCTTATTTTCTTTTGGGTCCACTTTGTTGGTGGTGCTGGCCAATTCTTTTTTCTTTGAAGATCTACTTTCTCTTTTGCAATATTTTAGCAAATAGGAAAATGCAACTAAAAGACAGCATCACTTTAAAAAAACAAAAAACAAAACACATTTGCTGCCTTCCCTTGCCACGAAACAGGTAACTGGAGAATGTATGTACACATTGGAAATCAGATGCTTACTCTGAATGAAATGGATTAGCTGAAAGGGATAGTGATTAGGTTTACAGAAAGTCAGTCAAATCCTTTCCTTGTCCTTCTAGTGACTTTAGGAACTAAGCAATGCCCCAAAGCAATCTTAGGGGAGAGGGGAATAGGGTCTTATTTAGACAATGTGCCAGAAGGCAGCGATCAGGCTTCCTTCACTTTTAAAGGGAGCAAGGGCAGCAAAAACACATGGTAGCTCCCCCTGTTGGCTGGGTACGAATCAAGCTGCACTACACTTCCCACTCAGCCAGCAAAAATCTTCTATTCCTCTAAGCCCCGGTATATTTCCAGAATGATGAGAGAAGAGCTCATGCACAACCACTGCAGTTCCATGTCCAGTTTTGGGGATTTGGGGATTGGTGAGGATGTTCCAGTTCTCTTAACTTTTCTGCAAGGGCTAGAAATCCCACCCGTCAGTAAAGATTGCCTCCTATACTGCCCCTTCCCCAATATAGTCACCCCACCCGTTTTCTGGATGTTCAAATGTGGACATACTGATTTACAAATGTAACAATTAGAAATTAGTCTCAGGATGGCATCCGACAAGATATTTTCTTCCTAAGCCAAGGGGCTTTTTGCACATTTAAATGTGGTGGGTGGATATGGAGGGGTTAAGAAAATAGAGTTTTTTGAAGTGGGTATTTGAAGCAGCAAATTAGAGATTGGTGTTGCTTGACACTTTCCCCTCCCACAGTTTCCCACTCAATTATATTGCTAAAAATGCTTGCTTGCTTACATAGCTGGGCACATGGGCTGTTCCTGCACTCCTATAGTTCTGCTACTACCTTGCTACCCAGGGATAAACCATAGCTTGGCTTAGGGTTGTGTCCAATATGAGCCAAGATTGTTGGGGGGGGGGTTCTTTTGTTTTCTTTTAACTCCTTGTGGTTTGTCTAGGGGAGATAAACAGTGTGCCAAGGCTTGGACGTGATGCAAAGCCAAACCATGTCTTAGACCTTGACAGCACAACAACAGGAGGACCTGGGAGAGGTACACAGACTTTGTGATGTTCACTCCTGCAAGTGACAAATTGGCTTCCACTAAACCATGGTTTGGCTTAGCATTTCATGCCAACTAGGCTTATAGATAATACAGATGCCAAGCCTGATGCAAGGTTAATGCATTAAATCCCTATTTTAGTTGGGGAAGCGAAGAGCAGCATGTCCAGTTAGAAGTAAATGCCTAAGGGCTTGCGAAATGTTTTTTTAGCACTCAATTGGAATCCACTTGGGAACAATTTGTCCGCTTAAGCTATTTGTCTGTACAATCACAGTCTTATCTGGTTAAGATCTTTGTTGCAGCTTTCTCTGGCTGCAGGCAAAACAGAACCTCTCTGCACACAACTTCTACCTGCTTCCCAAATATTCTCAAGGCTTTTATATTCTAGATTTGTTGCTGGTTGTTCTTGTTAATCTCACATGCTGATGCTATCAAACTTTCTTTTTTAGAATTTCCAAATCTTTGTATTTCATAATGAGAGGCAGACCTTTTTTTGATTGTGATTCTCATCACCTTATTTCCGAATTATTTGCTTCTACCTATTCTTTTACCCACATTTTTATAGACGTATTAAAAAATAATTCTCCCCTTTGTGCCTTGGAGTTATGCACTTCAACCAACCTCTGCAGCCTTTCTCTGGTTCCCCTCACCATTGGAGGTCGTGGGGACCAAATCTGGAGCAGCCAAGAGAGATACATGAAATGCTATATATTCCCTGCCCACTTTTATTATCTGAGCAGCAAATGTGATCTTACTCCAGCAGGCTTTTCTCAGATGCAATCTTTTAATGCTCAGCAATACTGTGAAAGAGACTACAGTAGTTGACTTGGCAGCTATATTAGCTGAACATGCCCAAGCATCACCACTTGGCCAGAAGGAATTGGTGACAAAATTTGCAAAGGCCGCAGCACACAAAGTGAGATATTGATGTGCCTGAAATTGAAACTTTTAAGAGACTTAAATTTTAACATCACAATTCACAAGATTATTCAAAACGACCTGTGTGCTAAAACATTGTCTTCTGTATACGAGAAAAATAATCAATGATTGTTGTATTACTTATTCTTGCAATTTAAAATAAATTTCACAGTTTCAAGGTTTTCGCTTTTCTTTTTTCTGCAAGACATCCGTTTTTTGAAAATTCAAGTTAGCAATTTGGGGGGTGGGGGTGTGCAAGTAGTTAGTCTTGCCTAAGGCACAAAATAGCCCTGCACCAGCACTTACAGTAGTCAGTGATGGTCAATAACTAGGGTGTCTTTTTAAAATGATGGGGCAAATTCATGAAGGATAAGGCTATCAATGGCTTCTAGGCATGATGGCCATGCTCCAACCCCATTCTCAGAGGCAGTGTGCCTCTGTATACCAGTTGTTGAAAATTACAGGAGGAACGAGTGTTTTTGTGCTGAACTCCTGCTAGCAGGTTTCCCACGGGCATCTGGTTGGCCACTGTGAAAACAGGAAGCTGGATTAGATGGACCATTGACTTGATCCAACAGGCTCTTTTTATGTAAGATTAAAATCAGTTCTCTTTTCATGTTATTTAGCTTTGGATAAGACCTTGGAAAAGGAACCACATTATCCATGGGATGTTGCAAATCCAGTCTGGATAGAAGTGACTCACAGGGTGAGCCAATGGCTGGGCAATGACTACAGTTTGGGAGCTATGAGCTTTTTCATTTTTGATCTCACTCTTAAGGTCACACCTTAGCCCAGAGCTTGAAATGTTACGGCTGCTGCCGTGGTTTCAATATGAAGATGTTAAGCAACATAAAAGAGGTCCTTCCTGGATTAGACCAGAAATCTACCAACTCCAGCATCCTGTTTCCAATCATGGTCAACCAAATGCTTCCAGGAAGCCTACGGTCAAGGCATGTAGGTGACAGTGACAGCTGTCCCTTTCTCTTGTTCTCAAGGCAACCTAAAGCAACTTACATACAAGCAAACAGCACCCATATAGACACATTAAAACCAAAACATTAAAAACATTCCATCCACTTATAAAAGGCCACAGATAGTTAAAGGCCAAAGGCCTTGTTATACAGGAAAGTTTTTGTCCAGCACCTGATGCTGACAGGCCATCATTCCACAAATGGTGGAGCCACTGCAGAAATGGCCCATTACCCTGTTGCTACCCTTCAGACCTCTCATGGAGAAGCCATATTGCCTTGAGTATCCATATAGCCAACATGGATAATAGGTAAAGGTAAAGGTGCCCCTGCCCGTATGGGCCAGTCGTGTCCGACTCTAGGGTTGTGAGCCCATCTCATTTAAGAGGCCGGGGGCCAGCGCTGTCTGGGGACACTTCCAGGTCACGTGGCCAGCTTGACGAAGCTGCTCTGGCGAACCAGCACCAGCGCAGCACACGGAAACGCCGTTTACCTTCCCGCTATAAAGCGGTACCTATTTATCTACTTGCACCTGGGGGTGCTTTCAAACTGCTAGGTGGGCAGGAGCTGGGATCGAAAGACGGGAGCTCACACCGCTGCGGGGATTCAAACCGCCGACCATACGATCGGCAAGTCCTAGGCACTGAGGTTTTACCCACAGCGCCACCCACATCCCAACATGGATAATAGGCATTTATTAATAGGCCAATCATCCATTAATTTATTTATTTATTTTTTTATAATATTTTATTGAGTTTTTTTCATACAAATGCATATTTAACAAACAGAATAAGTTTCATAACATCCTTTCATTCTATTGTGGACTCCCTCACGTCTCCTGCTTCCACCAATCATCCATTAATTTAGCAACCTTGCTGCAAAGATTTTCATCAGCTGCAGCTTCTGGACCAGCCATTAAGGAAAGCATCACACAGAACAATTCAATATTATTTGTTTATTTATTACCTGCCGTTCACTCAAAGGTCCCAGGGCAGATCACAACAGTGAAATATATTATTAAAAAAAAAACAGTTTAAAACAACTTCCAATCACAAAAATATGGGGATTACCAATGCCTAGACTACCCTAGTCAAGCTATCCTGATCAAGGAATGGTTGAAGTTGTCACACCTGCTGAAGATGTCAGAAAGCACACCTAGCTTGGGCCTCCAGTGACAAATATATCATTCCAGTGACAAAGATGTATAGGAATACCCACAAGTGAGGTATCTGCTCTTTAAGATGGAGTGCAACCTTGTTCAGAACAGCCAACTGACACAGACCTGAAAACCACTCATCCACAGAGCCTCCATCTTGTTGGGATTCAAGCTCAAACTATACAGTTGTACCTTGGTTGTTGAACACCCTGGAACTCTGACATTTTGGCTCCCAAACAATCAAAACCCAGAAGTGTCTGATCCAGTTTTCGAACGTTTTTTTGGAAGCTGAACATCCGATGGGGCTTCCATGGCTTCCAATTGGCTGCAGGAGCTGCAGAAGTCACGATTTGGAAGTCAATTGCTTTGGAAGTCAAACAGACTTCAGGAATGGATTCCATTCGACTTCCAAGGTACAACTGTATTCTATATGTGGAGATAACCTGCCAGCACACTTTGATATCTACTAATAACCAATTCATATAGGTGAGCAAACTAAACACGTAAGATTGGGTCTGTGGTCCACAATTACTGCAGTTTAATGAGCATGGAATACTAAGATGTAATCTGCATGTAGCTCAAAAATCAGGTCCCTGTAAATGCAGAAATGTCACTTCATTCCAAATACAGTGGTTAAGTATTGCCAATGAATGGGTGTTACAACAGCTTCCAGGAGAGGGAACTGGCAACTTCACCTGACGTGCAACATTGTGCCATTATAGATGAATCTTGCAGCCTTGGGGGGGGGGGAGGGACTCAAAAGATGGCCACTAACACACCAGAACTGACTTTTTCACACAGTCAGCTTGGCAAAACTCTAACTTTCCCTCTTCCTGGTCTCCTGACTCGTGCTAGGGAAACAGAACACAGTGTGAGCTCTTTGGGAGCACTTACTGGGTCCTCCTCCTGATGCCAATGAATTACAAACCTCAGCTCAGCCTCTTGATGTGCCAGACATGCTAACAGAGGCTTGACAGATTGCAGCTCTTGGGAAGCACTGGTTTTTCCTCAGATGTAGAGCTGGCTCCAGGGAACAGTTGGCAGGTCAAGCTGCTTGTTTCTGCCCAACAGAGCAAAACCAAGTGTTTGTGCTGCCGTAGTACAACTTGGCCAAAATACGCTTGATCTCCAGTTTCCAAGGTGGAGCTTGGGAGCAGGGGGTGGGAGATGATTTGTTTGCCCAGGATAAGGATCATTCAGTGGCTGATTCTCCTGCTGTGAAAGTGTGTGCATGGGGCGGGGGTCTCAGGAGCCAGGCAGGATATTGAACAATGAGAACCATTATGTGGGTTTCATGCTTTTCCACAGACATCTAGTGTGGCTGATTATCAGAGAAAAAGGACCAGCCGTTGAGTTTGCTGTGGTAACTCCTCTAAGCTTAACTTTTGTGTTTTTCCACATGCCTACTCCCTACCCCATGCAAGAGGTGCTGGATGCCACTGAGCACGTCAACCTTGATAGAGTTTTCTAACAGGATGCTAAAGGTTCTTTGGGACACTAAGAACCCCCAAGAGATCATATGAGAAAGGAAGGAGTAACTGGGTGGGATCTGGACTCTCACTAAGCGGGGCAGGCCTGAATGAATTCTGAAATGTTTGCATTTGTCAATATTCTTCATCCAAATTTGAAAAATTCAGAATGTTAAAATGCACACTTCATTTGTTTATTTCTTTAACTGAGTTCATGAAGCTTTGAAAAATATCTGTGACTGTTTTAAAACCAGTCTGGGGAAGGGTTGCAGCTTAGTGGTAGAGCATCTGGTTCAGTAGGGCTGGGAAGAATTATCTGTCTGAAACCCTGCATAGCCATAGCCAGTCAGTGCAGCCAATAGTGAGCTAGAGACGGACCAGTGCAAGTGTGCATATGTACTTGTGTTTGTATAAAAGGTAAAGGTAAAGGGACCCCTGACCATTAGGTCCAGTCACAGATGACTCTGGGGTTGTGGCGCTCATCTCACTTTATTGGACGAGGGAGCCGGTGTACAGTACATGTGGGCAGTATGACTAAGCCGCTTCTGGAAAACCAGAGCAGCGCATGGAAATGCGGTTTACCTTCCTGCTGGAGTGGTACCTATTTATCTACTTGCACTTTGATGTGCTTTCGAACTGCTAGGTTGGCAGGAGCAGGGACCAAGCAACGGGAACTCACCCCGTTGTGGGGATTCGAACCGCCAACTCTCTGATCGGCAAGCGCTAGGCTCTGTGGTTTAACCCACAGTGCCACCCACATCCCTTGTGTTGTATACTTGATGTTATAAGATTAGCTAGTATAGGGAAGGAGTGGGGAACCTTTTTCAGCCCAAAGGCCACAGCCTTTCAAATAGAGCTGAAGGCAAGTAAGTTGGCCAAATAATGGATGTGGCTCTTACTGTTGTCCAGTAAACTACATCCCAGCAAATCCTTGTAGATTCATAATCTAAAAAAAAAAAAGGCTAGAAAGAGAATCCAATAAAAGCAACATGTGAGGGGAAGGTGCTACAAACAAGACAATACATCTATAACCCTTTTTAGATTTGGTATTACTATGCAAGGCAACAAAGACAACTGGAGATAATAAATGGCTGAAAGAACTGGCTGTGTTCTACCTAGAGAGAAGAGAATTGCTGATAGATAGATAGATAGATAGATAGATAGATAGATAGATAGATAGATAGACAGACAGATAGATAGATGATAGATAGCTGATAGATAGATAGATAGATAGATAGATAGATAGATAGATATGATAGATAGATAGATAGATAGATAGATAGATAGATAGATAGATAGATAGATAGATAGATATAGATAGATGATAGATAGATAGATAGATGATAGATAGATATAGATGATAGGTAGATAGATAGATTTTTTTAAAAAAAATATTTATATTTTAGAATATATTTCTATACATCTATAATATTTGGGAAATGTGTAAAAATAGAAATATCAGAATAAAGAATGGGGAGAACTCTTCTTCCTATTAGTTAGAAAAAGAAGCAGAGGTTTTAAAATTCACAGAAAGTAAAAAGTGAGTGAAACAGTGAAGAATAAACCGCCGGTGGAAGATTCTGAATTTCCTTCAAAAAAGGTAAGGAAAGGAAAGGAAAGGAAAGGAACGGAAAGGAAAATGGGTGCCAAAGTTGATGAGGAACATGGCAAGAGTGTTTGTGGGTCAAATTTGCCAGCAATTTGTGAGGTTCAAAAGCATAATGTGGAGGGAGGAGTTAATTCTTTACTCCATGCTCAGTGAAAATTGCTCCCCAAGCTACTATTTTCACAGCAGGGAAAAACATACAGGTATGATTTTGGTAGAGAAGTGTTTTTGAAGAGGGTTGTGGTTTTTTCCCCAGGAGACAAATTTATTAACCCAGGTAGTATAAAGCTGAACACATTTCAGGCAATGAAGCTGAAATCAGAATAAGAATAGCTTACGTGTTGTACATGTGATGCTAGAATGACAGGGTTTTAAAAAGATTTTTAATTGCATCTCTGAGTCTTCCGTCACTTAAAATGCATTGCCTTAAAATCTGTACATTGTCAGGATTGCAAAATAGCCCCCTTTTGATATATTGAAGGAGGGGAGGTTTGATTCAAAATGTATTTTGTTTAATAAAATGTATATAACCATTTGATTGTAAAGACAAACCTCAAAGCAGTTAACAAAATAAAATCATCTAAATAAACAATTTACCATTTTGTGAATGAAATGTATCCCTCATATATAAAAGGAAAGGCTATTTTTAATTCTTTCTTTTTCATTCCGTATTACAGCAACACACAGGATGATCATCAGATGGACATGGTGTAGCTCCCTTTTATTAGCTTTATTCACAGAAATGCAGTGGCCCATCAATCCTCAGCAACACATTCCACATTGAAGATGGTATATTTCTCACACCTGTGACATTCTCTGTATTGCTATCCTTACATTTGTGAGAGTTCCTTACCTAAGGTCACTGCTTCACATCTGTGAAGATAATTCGCAAATTCTAGAAGCCAATACAGCATGAGGAGCAGAAGAACTGCACATCTGGCATATGGAATTTAATTGGTAAGCTAAGTAAAGGCGCCCAGCCTCATAGTTCTACTTATGAGAGTAAATTGGGAGTGCAGTGAATAATGAGAGAATTGTGGGGCTGCGATATATGCTTCACCATATCCCTCAGTCCAGCGCTAGCATATCCAAACAAGAAAAGATCAATCAGCTAACGACCTGCAAGACGTAGGCCAAGGCCCCACCCTGGAATAGCACCACGGAAAGTCAACATGAATGGATGCAAAGGGAAAGTCTCTGTGTTGCCAGAGTCAATTCTGAAACACAGGGTGTTAAAATCAGCAGTCCTCCCTTTCCTTCCTTTTGTTTGCTATCTTCAAAAAGGAATCAGCCTTGGATGCAGCTTGTCAGGCCAAGGCTTTGCTTTCAAAACATTAAACAGGTGTGAAGAGCTTGTTTGCTCAGATATGCTAGCGCCCCTTGAGGATTGTTGACAGAGCACTCTTTTGTGAACAGGGGCTGGCTGACCCTTCAGCAAACACAGCCAGTTTATGCCCAGGGGCTTTATCTAGGAGAGATCTAAGGGAGAAGGAGACCCAATGGCTTCTTTGACTGACACCCTGGCCAGAGTTATCACCAACTTGCCTAGGATATGAAAAGCATTACAGGGAGGTGTCAGGGCAAGTCTTGGGTCAGGGCAAACACCTCACAGCTGTTTGGATGTTTCACTAAAGCCACATCAGCCAACAACAGGCAACATGTTCAGCACAGAGGTCACCACCTGGTGTGTGCTAAGGCATTCTGGCTGTTTTTCTGACTCTCTTCTTTTCAATAAAGTGCCACTCACAGTTCTACACTATGATTAGTTTCTACATTTACAGGAAATGATTTCACAGGTATTAATAAGCAATGGGCATTTTTTTCCCACTGCAGGAAGCGGCAGTCCCAGGGTCAACATTGGACTCATGTTATAATATAAGAAACATAGGTCATTTGCAGGCATGATAACCTGGTTTATAAATTGCTTTTGAATTTTTGAATTGTAAATTTAAACTTGGAGAAAATATAAAATATGCAATGCTTCTAAACTCTGTGTGGTTGTAGATCCAATAAAATTTCAGAAACCATGATTAAATAAATTCAAACTTATTTTAATTTGCCTCCTGGCTTCTGAGTGTGTAGTTTTTGTGGGTAGTACTGTTTCCAAATTATTTCAAGAGAAGGAGAAAAGGGAAAACAGCAAGCAAAGAAGCTTTAAGGCTTTACATGGAAGTGTCCAAGGATGTTGCTCTCTGAGCAAAACAGTGTCATGGAGGGCACTGCTCTATATTTCTTTTCTGTCTCTTGAATACTTACTGTGCTTTTACATACCACAGTGAAATTGTCTGGACCACCCTTTCTGTGTCTATGAATACTGTTGTCTAAAACTTAGGAAATCTTTGAACCCTATAAGGAACTTACATCCTCAGTAATGGACCAGGTGACACTACTAAAAACTACTTGCCAATGTTGTTCTCTTGCTGACCAGTTTGCTCTATATTTTCCTCACTGATTTTCCTCTGCAAGATATTGCCAAAATCATGCTAGCTACGGCCAATACTATCTTGATCGGATAGTATTTATGAGAAGTATGCAGCAGATGAATCCCAAGCTGAAGTGCAGGAGTTCTAAGTTTATCCAAAGTGAAGCAGGATCTGTATAAGGTGCCCCAAACCAAAGCAAGGATCCCATAAAGCATTTTGTGATGTCTTGGTGATTCGGGTATCAGAACAATGCTACAAACAAGTGTCTGCTAAACATGGAACTAAAGGATTGTATCCAAATAAGTTCTATTCAGAGTACGCTCATTTAATGTAATGTACCCAAGTTACTCATGTTCCCTAAGTCTATTAATGTATTTAGCATGGGGTGAAAGGGGAGAGAAAGCTCCATGGTGGCTGACAGGCAAAGCTTGTCATCAGAGGGAATTATTTTACCTGGACTCTCCAACCCCCCTGCTTTGGGGCAGGGATGCTGGGGTAAATGAACAGCCTTGGTTTTATGCGCTTCTGGCTCTTTCACAAGTTCTGTCTCTGAGAAAGAAGAATGCTATTAAAAGAGTTCTAGTGGAGCAATTGGAGTGAGACTTTTCTTTTCCTTACGTCCAGCCCAGTCCCTCCCTTTGCCCACCCTTTCTTTTTAAATCCTATAGTTCTTTTCTTCACATTTAAATCTTCCATTGTTAGCTTGTTCTTATTAGAGTCAGTGGACCCCCGCTTTTCCCCTTTGAATAGTTCTGGTCTGAAAAGTTGATGTAAGTTCGGTAATCTGTTTTATTTAGTCTGTCTCAAGTGATTTTATTCAGCCGTAGTCTACTTTACATTATTAAATTCTTAGTGTGTGTTTGTGTGTGAATTTTTCACATGCATGCACAAACCTTAGTTTATCCAAAGTGATACGGTATATTTCCTGTATTATTTATCAGCTAAGTCTGCCTTAAGTCATTCTATTATTACTAGAAGTTGCACCTCTGCTTACTTCGCCACCCCTGCCACCTCACCAACCCCTACTCCCTGGACCTCACCAACCCTCCACTCCTGCCCCCATTAAGTCCTTTGCTTGCCAACTCCCTCCTGCTCCCCCCACTCTGCACCCCTTCCCCAAGGAAACACATTAGACCTTTTCCTTTTCATCTCATTCTGCAATATATTACAATATATTACAAGCTTCTGCAATATATTACAAGGCTGCGGCCTAAGGCAAGGAGTGGGAGAGCCCTCAACTCAGGTGCCTCTAAGCATCAACAGAGTACTCTTATCTAGAGGGAGGGAAAGGCTTGAAAAGCACAAAGTAGAGATAAATGGCCCCCTCCCTTAAGACTTTCTCCTAATAGAAGGAGGGCCCATTATGCCTACACATTTCATCCACTTATACCAAATTGGGCAACAGTTATAGCAATAAAAAGAAATACAACATCTAGCAGCCTCTTAAGTGCTTTGGACTGAGGTAGACTGTTTTACGAAGCACTAAATCATAGTCCAGAGCAAATTCTGGGGTTGCAGCATACCCTTATGGCAAAAAACAAAAACAAAATCCAAAGCAAGTCCACAGTGGCATAGCGTGGGTTGTCAGCACCCGGGGCAAGGCAAGTAATTTGCGTCCCCTAGCCCGTGGATTTGCACCCCCTAGCCCATGGATTTGCGCCCCCTAACCCTAACCCCCAGATGTTGCGCCTGGTGCTGCTGGTCCCCCCTGCACCCCCCATGCTACGCCACTGCAAGTCCAGCATTTACTGATCCAGACTAAGAGCTTTAGTGGACACTGAAACTGATGACAGTATCTGCATGTCGAAAGCATCTTTAAACTTGGCCAAGGCAAAACTAAAAACACAGCACACACAAGCTGGAACATAAAACCACTCCTGCTGGATTAGGCCAAAATTCCATCAAATTCAGTACCTTGCTTCTCCCAGACACTAAATGCCTTCACAAAGCCCACAAACAGGGCATGCAGGCAAGAGCTCTCCCCTACTTTTGTGCCCAGCAACTGGCATGTAGTGCATATTGCCTCTGAACATAAACATAGGGGCATAAGAAGCTGCTTTTTAGTGAATCAGAATGTTGGTCCAACTAGCTTAGTATTTTCTACACTGACTAGTAGCAGCTCTCCAGGATTTCAGATAGAAGTCTCTTCCAACCCTACCTGGAAATACCAGGGATTGCACTTTCTTGAACTAAAACAATGATAAAAGCTCACCAAATCATTTCTAGAATTACCAAGGCATCTTTGAGGCAGGTGATTGCTGTGTACATATCCAGTACCCATCCCACTGTGTCCACTTCAGCCCCATTGCTCTGCTGTAACAAGGGAGCTTGCACTTTTTCTTTTCTGGACATCAGCACTCTGATCTTAGCTGCTCTGAACTGCAAGCAAGCTTTCGTTAGGTCAGGGGTAGCCAATATGGTGCCTTCCAGATGTTTTGGACTCCAACTCCCATCAACCCCAACCAATATAGCCAATGGTCAGGGTGATGGAGGCTGTAGTCCAGCAACATCTTACACGTGTTGGCTACCCCTGTATTGGGCATTTAGCTGCCTTTTGCTCCTTTAGGGATTCACCGCAGTGTTCACCCTATACCAAAGGTGAGTAAGATTTAGAAAAAGGATTTCTGCTTCATGAAACCAAAATTACCAAAACATCAGTTTAGTTGCGGAATACACACACACACCTTCTTGTTCAGTTAACAGTGAAGTTGGTCAAAAGTTCTGAATACATTTGAATAGAGCAATCAGAAAATGTAATCACTATATTAGAAAATATATATGATTTCAAGGAGAGATTTAAAAGGGAACATTTTGCTCTGCCACTGGGCACTGGTAGCTCCAGCAACATAGTACCAGCCATGGTTGTCCCATGAAGACAGCAAAGCAACCCTGTTCTGCCCCAACCACGCACTGTACTGTCCATTAGGAAAGAAGATGCAGTATGACTGGTGCAGTCAATATACTGTGTGAATGTTTTGAGAAGATACTTGCTGACTGAAGTGTATGGATACGGGAGTGTGGGGACCATACCACACTTTATTACTCTGAATAAGACCTGAGTTCAGCACTGAATATTCCATCAACAAGAGATACAGCCCATCCCAGCTCCCTGACCTGTGTACCTGCATGACACATCTGTTTGACACAGTTACACTTTGCATGTACTCTTAAAACATCTTAATGTGTTCAACTAAAAATGGAATATATGCAGGGACCCTTACAAAGTAATATTTCAATTGTCAGAGACCATATATAGAGTCTCCCATAAATGGGATGGGGGGGGAAAGCAGGAAGAAATCATGCAACAGAGCTGCATTTTGACACCATACCAAAATGTGCAGATAACTCCTAAGTTCTGGTCCACATTACTGGTGGGGGTTTGGTGGAGGTACCCCTTGTTGGACTCTGTGGGGTGATGGTGGTGATGGTGGTAGGCTCTGCCAGCAAAGAAGCCTCCATTGCTCCTGCCAAAAAGTGCAAAGGAGCACATGTGATTACTGGTGGTGTTCCTGTCAGCAGTAGCTGATATCAGGTGGCAAAATGAAATGTTTGGGTAGCAGGGGCAGACCCTGGCAGTGATGGATTTGCTAGATCCAAAGCAGGGCCTGTTCCTGGAGAGGGGCACAGTCCAGGCCCCTGTGCTGTGTCAGCCTGGAGTTGGTGCAACAGCATATGCTGAAAAACTGGGGCCCCCCTTATATCCTGGCCAGCAGGACTGTGGAAGTGGCAGACAATCCATTGGTGCATGCCCCAGTTAAGGTACCTATGTAACAGCTGGTACAAGTCCTTCACTTGGCAAACATGGCTTATAATCTCTTTAGATAAACAGGTGCAGAAGAGTGTGACATAGTAAGGAGAATACTGTAACCAGGAAACATTGCCTTGAATGTTGATAACTTTCAAAGCAAGTGCCTACACAACTAGTTTCAAACAAGCTAAGCAATTTTAACCCCCAAGGTCAACCTAACTAGTGACCTGTTGCTACTGCTGTTTTTAGACTCGCTTGCTCACTCGCTTGAGCCATCTGGAGCTGTTTTACTAGAATCAACTGTGCAAGCACCTCTGACAGACATATGGTTCTTTGTTTGCTCCTGCTACCCACCTGTAACATTCTGGTATAAAAATAAAATGAGCAAATTGGGAACAAGATGCATGGTGTGCATGTGATTCAGTGTATAGTTTATGCAACCTTGGGGTGGCAGGAATGAGCTAAATTGCACGTGGATATATTTAATCTTCCATGCTTTTGTGAAAAGCATTTAAAGTGGTTCATATCCTTTGATTGTTTAAATGCTAATATCTCTTTGCATTAAAACATGCAGTATCTCAAAGCAGTGGAATGCTTAAAGTGGGTGCTCTTGTCAGAGTTTTGAACTCTGCAAGCCTGTTATGATTGGCTGTAACACCTTCAGCCCCATGTCTATAATCCTGGATTCCCGATTCCCTGTCAACAACAAACAAGTGCCAGGCATAGAGAAAAGGCACAAGAAAGGCAGGCAGTGAAAAGAGCAGGTTTAGATAATTAATGCTGACAAACTGAGGTGGAAGGAGGGATAAGCATGGAGAAAGACCCGCTTGCTTCACGATGGCATGGCTACTGGAGTCCCAAGTGTGCCAAAAAAGATTTATATCAGAGTCATTTAATTAGTTTATTGCAGGCAATTAGCTCCATCACTTATGTTTCCCCTCAGGGCAGCTTAAGCAACGCAGAAGGATGTGGAAGGTGCTCAAGAGAAGCTTTGTTTTCCCATGTAAACCAGGAAAATTCTGAGCTTTCCCTAACACACGAAGCAGAACAGGCTAGGAACAGCAGATACTAAGGATATCTGTTTAAGCTCTGGAGTGTCAGGTGCAATGACCCTTGAGCTTGCATGTTCTTGGAGGGGAAGAATTGAAAGAACAAAGGCAGTAATAACAGTAACAATTTTAGTACTTATAACTGTGCAATCACTCTATATCTTAACAATACTGTAAGGAGAATTATCAGTATTATGTGGTCTAGAAATCTGTAGCAATTTTTCCATGAATCACCAATTCTGGCAACTCTCCCATAGGCTTTTTGAAGAAAACCTGCCTGCCTTCAAGTTCTCCTTGGGGGCCCTCTTCAGGACACCCTGTAATCTGAAATGAGGTACCGGGTAGATTGGAAAATAGGACCTCCTCAGCTATTAAGGGAGAATTACCTGACAATTTGTTATCATTTCAGGGCCAGGCAAAAACCCCTTTTGTATTCCCATGCCGTTTAACAAATTTAACAAATTTAGTTCTTTGGCTTAGTTTTCTTCTGCTTTTGTCTGTTATTAGTCTGATACTGATTGCACTCTAATAGGTTATATTTTATTTTTATATTTTGCAAAGCTGCGCTGAAAAAACCTTTTTGCAGGGTGGGATGTCAGTTCTCTAAATAAATGAATACACAAATATATAAACATACTTTTTCACAAGAAACAACAGCAACATGTTTCAAATCCCCTGCCCTAAGAAGTGTTTCTATGGAATTCAAATTCTAATGCAAAGAAATATATTGTATATATAAGAAATAAAGGAAGCAAACAAAAATACAATCAAAAACCATACAGCATCTAGCACAGTGTAATCCAGTTTCTTCAACAGGCAGAAAAATCATTAAGTGGTCCTCCCAAGACTCTCAGGAATTTTCAAGTGCTCTTTGGAAACTTAAGTTTGAGAACCACTGTCCTATGGCCTTTGTGGGATGCCCTCCCCAAAAATGTAGGATTACACCTACAGAAATCTTTAATTTTGTATATTTGGTAAACCTGTAATAAGCTTTAAAATAGATATAATAAATGAAACGGGGGTATATAATAATAATAATAATAATAATAATAATAATAATAATAATAATAATAATAATGTATTATTTACACCCCGCCCATCTGGCTGCATTTGTCAAGAACTCCAGAAAAGTAGGTGAGCAGAAACCTCCAGCAGTTCACCATTATACATCCTAAAACCATTCCCATAAACTCTACTCCCACTTATGCTGCCACTATCTGGACCGAATAAGGCAATAAAGACTTTTCTTATTTGTGGAGGGAAAGGAAAGGAATTCTTTTTCTTAACTATAAAGATGAATAAAATATAGATTAGACTAAAATTAACTTGTTACATTATTTTAGCCTAATTTAAAGTTATGCAGATTAAATTACTAGAAAATATACATTAAGTGTCTAAAATCAAGTAATAAATTTATCTTGAGGTCGTTATTTGGATGACAGTCCTAAGAGCTTTATGGGGGAATCCACTGCAACATTTTGTTGCAGGCCCCATATTCATCATCACTCCAGTCTTTGACAAAAAGGATAAGTAAAATAAAAAGTCATATTATTATAATTATTAAGACAATGGGTATAAATTAAGAAAAAATATTTCAGTATTTAATCATTTAAAATATTTAATAATTAAATTAAAATAAGAAATATATTAAGTAGTAAGTTACAGAATTCAAAACCATCCAATGATAACTGATGAGTAACTGGGACTGCGGGTCATTGACTTGCATAGAGCAAGTCAAACAATGGATCTTAGTGGGAATCTCAGACCAGCCTAGTTCACATAAGGACTCAGAAATCAAAGCCTCAGCCTCAAGTGTTACATGCAGTGCTAAGGGAGGGATTATGGCAACGTGGCGTCATTGCATCATTTAGTCTGTAGTTTATGAAGGATCCAAGTTTCTCTCAGCCATTATGAAATATTCTCTGCAGTGCTCATGTAACTGGGGAGAAGCTAAGCTAAAGATGCAGTTAAAATATTTAGTTAAAAACTTTAAAAGTCAAGAGAAACATCATCAATGTAGGTTGGTGCAAACAAACAAGGAGAGTGACTCTCTCCTCTGCCTTGCAGATTGTTAACTCCAAGTTAGTTCAAAATGCTGGCATGGGCAAGAACAGAGGATGCCAACCATATAAGCAGGGCGTCAGAACCAATATGATTCTCCTCTCCCTTTTTTTGTTTAAAAGGCTTTTTTATTATTATTCTCTTCTGTAGAAATTGCTTGAAAGTCACACTGTGCAATATATGCATAGACTTTTCAGCAACAGTGATTCTCGTCATGAAGTTCAGCCAAGTGGAGACTGGACGGAAGAACTCTGCAGATCAAAGTACTGCCAGGGAAGTTGTGGGAGAGCATCTGCCTCCCTCACTCCTGCATTTTCTCTGGTGGGCTGTATGGGTTGGAACGGTGCCACAAGCAGCCAGACAGAATCTCCCTGACAGAGAAAAGGCATAAGACCACCTACACAGCAACTCCTCGCAAGCATGAGCAGAACAAGTTCTGCACAATGCCACCAGTATTCTGTAATGCTGCAGCAGTTCCAAGTGAAGCAATGGGGCCCCGTAACATAAAACAGGGCCCCACAGAAGCTCCCAGGGCAGCCCAGATTCTAAAAAGGACACAATCTCCACCACTGGCAGCTTTGCAGTGTAATATCCTTTAAGCATCACCATACATAATATCTCAACTTGGTGTTGCAAATTATTATAGCGCTCGCAAAGCTCTGATGCAAGAGTCCATCAAGCGCTTTTCATGACAAAACATTCTAAGTTTCACTCGGTTCCAATTATCTGGTTTAATAAATATTGTCATCCCCCATGTAATAACTTTTTAAAAAATTATCTAATTGTTTTTTGTCTTTTTTTGCTGGGGAGATACACTGACAAATCATTTCCTGAACTGTGGGAGGGAGAGGGGTTTTCTTTCCCCGCCGTGTGGATGTTTTTAATAACATCGATTGTCTGCGAAAGGCTTTCTGACCTCAAAACAACTCCTGGTTCAGTGCATTCCTTCCCAACCACAAACCCAGTTAGAATTTCTTTACACAAACAGGAGGACTGTTTTCAACAACAATACACAACAAACCAAGGAGCTAGATCTTAAGGGGGGCAAGTGGGAATCTCCTGGAATTCACATTTGACCTGAAGGGGCTGGCGCAAGCAGAAACCTGCCAGCATCTGACTTGTTTTTAACTGATCTGCTGTGCCAGTGCTTTTACACAGGCCAAGTCATCTTCCTAATTCTCTGGCATTTCCCTACACCCTCCATGTGTAAAGAAAGTTGTACTCTGCAGAGACGTCAGTATTTGTCCTTACGCCACTTTAAGCACAAAATCACTTAAAGATGTTTGGTTAATACATGCTTCTGGGCCATGCAAGGGGCCCTAGAACAGAAAGCAAAGAGAAAATGCTCATATTGTGCATTTCACAAGCAGATCCAGCTTCGGGGCTTAGGTATTTAGCAGCGTTGAACAACTTTGCACATATCTCATTTAAACCCCACAAATGTGCAGAATTTTGTATCAGTTGGGCACACAGTTCAGTATCTTGAGAATATTCTCTCTCAATTGGGAGAGAAGGTAATTTTATATATATATATATATATATATATATATATATATATATATATATATATATATATAATTACCAAAATTCATGAGTTTCTAAAACAGTTTGTGAGATTATAAGCTCCTCAGGATAGGAGTATGCTTTTGTACTCAGAGGTACATGCAGTTATTGGTGCTATAAAAAATAGATACCTGCTTGAAAACTGTTACACCTATCTGGTTCTTGCTCATTTGAAGAAGTATAAATGCTGCACCTTGAGCAAGGGGGTCCATTTAACACTAGGGTAGCTACTCCAGCCTCAGAACCCACCCTTCTAACATTATCCGAATGGAATACTGTAGGGGAAAATGCAGATTCATATTTACAGAGGTTAGCTGAAGAACTTACGAATTACCTCGAGCAATATAGGAAATTTTAAATAGAAGGATATGTGCCACTTTTGCAACCCAATGAGCTGAACTGGAGTGCAAGCCAATGTGTCAAGGGGATGGGGGAGATGATATACCACCAGCTACTCCCACAGGCAGCACTGGAGATGACTTGAGCATGGGTAAAATCTTAGGGCCGGATTACATGTTTCATGCAGAAACAAAATGGGGCTGGGATTTTGTCAAGCAAACAGAACTTTTCTAAAGCCAAAAACCACAAACCACCAACAAGTCTCAAATCAGCTTCTTTGATTGTATTGTCCTTTTCCTGGGGGAGGACTCTCATCTCACTTTGTATATATTAGCATCTTAAAATGGAGCAAGGTCTTTCCCGCACTCCCCAGCTGCATTTCAAGCTGCACTTGTAGGAGGGAGGGTATCTTCACCCAATGCACTTTACTTGTTTGGTTTTCCAATGACTGCAGTCCCCACCCCCACCCCCAAATTCCTAGTCACGAAGCTGTGGTCTGTGCATGTGCAATGGCTGTCTCAAATATACACACCTCAGCTTAACTGTGAAGTGAATATGCTTTACATTTTCAAATCAAATGGAAGCTGGTTTGAGGGGAAACCAATCAAACAGCAATAGAAACTACAAGATGGATATGGTTTGTAGTTAACATTACGTGCACACGGCTTCAAACACCAGTGGTTAGAGCACACTTATTTGGAAACCTTATTTCATACTCAGAGCAAATTTCAGGCTGTCTGGTCTGACATTATACTTAAAAAAATAATCACTGTGTATAGAAAGCATGTCTGCATTTGGTCAACAGATGTACCAAATCATTATGCAGAATAAGGAGACATTCACTTCTCCACACTTATTTCCACTGAATGCATTTCAAAAACACAGTTTATCATAATTCTGTGTTATTTACACAGGCATTAACAATATACCCCCCTCCCTTTTTTATTTTATTGTGGGGTCCAAAGCCCCTATGACCCCTAAGAGTTGGCTTCTGTGCCCAGAGGCCATGGTGACATTTCAGTGATGTAGATAAATATGAGGCCAGCCCAAGATGGGGCCAGGACCTTTCACAGCACCTGAGGACAGCAGGCTAGTTCAGGGAGCAGAGGGTTGGCTGCACAGCCTGCATAGCTCTGTCCTCCAATGGAGGGGAATCCACCTGAGGCGACAGACTACTGTCACTGCTCAACACACACTGGTATCTGTTGGCTAAGGCAGCTGCCTCACTCTGCCTAACAGCAGAGCCAAACCTGGGCAAAACTAATATTCTGCTCTGTATAACAAACACACTTGGGTAGCGCACGGAATGCTTTAAAACTCTCCATTTTCTGCTCTGGATAATATGTCTCTTTAGATTCATCCCATAACTATCTTCTTCTTTGTCACAGTCTGGTGTTCAAATGCATTTGAGCTGTGTTTACAAATGACTGGGCCCTTAGGAAATACAATGTGTACTGCCATCTCTTTACTCTTTGTTAGCACTCAGTAAATTATATTCGTTTCCTTCCTCATGCTCAGAGTTACTGCAAGTGCTGTGGTGAAGCCCATGCCAGACTTCAACATTGTGACAGTGAAGAGTAAACCACAATTTTTTTTATTAAAAAAATTCTGGCACATGGGAGGGATCGTTGTGTAAAGCCAACTTAGGCGCTGGGGACTCTGCCTATCCTGGGCTCCTGCAGCATGCACCAGCAGGAAAGCATTTGATACGGTCCATAATATTTTATTCTTTCCCAGCCGCTCATTAATTCTCCTAGAAGTCTTGCCAAGCCTCAGCTACAAGTGGTAAAGGCCATGTGGAGTTACAAAGACAGCAAAAGATCTGCGTATTACAGAGATGGAAGAGGTCTGCTTGTATGTTCATGTTTGGTTGAGGCAGGAGGGAAAGCTTGATTAGATCAATTGTAAAGGAGTACATCACCAAAATAACGTTAAAAACTGCTAGCATAAATCTGCATGTTGTTTCAGTCACCTGTGAACAGTGTTGCACAGTATGAAGAAATTAAACCCCTAATAGCAAAGTAGATTTTGCCACAAAGAAAGAATTATTAAAAGATAAAAATGAGCAGGACCCTTCAAAGAAAACATTCAGTATGAACTTTGCATAGTTTGAGAGTAACTTCACAGGAGACCCAAAGAAAATGAATGCAGAGTCGGGGTGGGGGGACCCATAACCGAAAACATTAAAAGTCAGGCCTGAAACTCAGCCAGATGCAATATATTCAGACCTAACATATGAACATAAAATACATACTTTCCATGTCTTGGCTCATATTTACAGCAACAATTAGACTTGAACCACAGAAACTTGGGAAACTGCCACTGGATCATCTAGCACAGTGTTATTGACACTAATATTGGCAATCGTTATCCAGGATTTCAGACAGTGATCTTTCTCAACCCTTCCTGGAGATGTCATGGGTTGGACCAAGGATCTTTTGCAAATGTTCTACCAATGAACTACAGCCCATCAAACCACCTACCAACCCTTTCTTTTGCCAAACCCTCTCCCTAGCATCTCCTCTACCTACCACCAGCTCAGTTGCACCAAGTACCTGAAGCCAGCCTAATCCTCAAAGCCAGCATTGCTGTTCCACTCATGCAGAAGACTTCTGCCTGTACAACATAACTTCACCTTCTCCTCTGCACCCTCTGCACTCCTGTGCACCCTCAAAATTTGCTCAGAGAGGTTTGGGAGGGAGCATGGGGACTGGAGGAGAAGGGGAAGTCCTGTGCAGCTCTGGATAAACCCTTTGCTGCTTGCGTGCATTTCCACCAAGCCACTAGGTGCCCACTCCAGCGCCAACAAACAAAACCACAGGAAGGAAAGCTAATTCGGTTGAGTTCTCCACTTCCCTGCCTGCATCAACTATAAAGCACCAAAACTTATACATCTGTTTGTCTGCAATTTGGCATGTTTCTTACCCAGGGACACTTTTCTCATGCTTGTTGTTTGCAGACTACTTACCCACAAAGAGGTTAAGTGATGCCAGTGCAAAGCAGCAGCTCCAGCCTACCACAAACGCCACTACTGCAATCATCTTGTGTGGAAGAGCCATACAGCCTGAACCACAATGTTAACAGTCGGAAACCTCCAGGGTAAACAGAAAGGTCTTTGGCTGTCTGCAAAGGCATCACATCATTAAGTGCTTGCCTGATGCCCATTGGGAACTCACTGCATAAAGTGGGCGCAGCAGTAAAAAAAAGAAAAAAGGGGGGGAAGCCCTTCGTTGAACCTTGGGCAATCAAACTTTGGTAGGTTATAGTACTTTCAGGAGGTAATTACAAGGTAAACCAGGCTTCTGCAACCTCGGCCCTCCAGATGTTTTTGGTCTACAACTCCTATGATCCCTAGCTAACAGGACCAGTGGTCAGGGATGGTGGGAACTGTAGTCTCAAAACATCTGGAGGGCCAAGGTTGAGGAAGCCTGAGGTAAACTGTAAAAGGCCTGACAATTTATATCTTACTCACATGTGGATCTACCATAGTTATAACTATGTATCTCTATCAAACTAGTGCTAGTGTATGAGACAGAAGGGTATTTTATTTGCATATTTTAGCATTAATGTATCAGCAAATTAATAGGAATTAGATTTTTCAATGCATTCTTATCAATTAACCTAATAATAATTGCTCGCTTCTCAAACATTGGATGAGATTTGCTAGAGGAATAGATATAGACAGGAACCCTATCTACATTTACATAGAAATTAGTTCCACTGCACTTAACTGGACTTCCTTTTGAGAAGACATTGACAGGAATGCAGTGTAATTACATCATAACCCCACCACCCAGGAGCATCACACCCAGTCCTGATCTGGAAGGGTTTAAAGTACACTGGGAGATACTGCAGACTTGTGTACACTAATCCAACCTTGGACGAATTTTTGGCCTGTGTTTTGTTTTAAAAGAACAGAAAGACAAAAGGGTAAAATCTCAAGACTAAACCAGCAGCATCTTTCACCACCCAGGCAGGGGAGGAGCAGCAGGGGGGGATGACAGAGGAGTAACGGTAATTGACTCAGGCCAAATCCTCATTTAATGTGAAGTAGCTTAGTTCCTCTGACATCAGCCTTATAGTGTCTCCCTCACACTAGCTGCAATAAGCAGCCCAAGCAGCTTCATGTAACTTGGCTCCAGCTCCAGCTTTTCTTTCTCACCTACCTCCCACCAAATACCACCCCTAGAAACTGTCAGCAGCTTCCCTCTACCCCCACCTCTCAACTGTGTAGCTGTGTTGGCCAAAATGAACAAGACCTCACATTGAAGGCAGTTATGAGATGTCTGCTCATAGTTCTGCTTAAGTGAAAACAAGTACCCCATGCCAGTTTAAATATAAATTCCCCTTAGATGACGTGGAAACCATCTTTCAACAAATTTCCTTTCCCCACTGTTCCCCCTTCATTGTACCCTAGACTCCACATATACTTCTTGGCTGCAATGGCATGGACCCTCAAAGGACAGGACAGCTCCATGTCAGCCAGACTAGCAATCCTCCATGCAGTTCATGCTAACCTAGGCAAGTGATGTCTACATTGAGTGTTGGGATGTTTTGCTAAGCTCTGAAGCCGGTGCTAAATCCCAAGGCATCCCTCCTTACCCACCCACACATACTTGTCCTCCGCTCACCCTCTCTGTTTCACGTCATCATGTATCTGTTCCTGCTTGAAGGTCACTAAATTTGCCAGCTCTCTGCCAGTCAACACAGGTTGTCTAACATGCCCTGTAGTGTATCACTGCCAGCTACCCTACACAGCTGGCATCTCCCCCAGGCATGCTTTTTGGCTATTGTGAGCAGTGCAGATATTAGAATGACCCTAACCAGATTGTGGCAAAAATGAACCCAAGTCCACGCACCATAACCATGGGTAGACTGATCCTTGGGGGGACAAGGCATAGTAAGATGACAGCAAAAGGAAAGCACGGGGATGTCTGTTAGAGACAAGCAGCTGCCTGACCTTTCGGGAAGAGAAAGAGTGGAGATGGATCTACCATCCATTACTGCCTTGCCATTGGATTTTGGACTAAGGGGTTAGTTCATTAAAACAATTCTTTTGGACAGAAGCCATGATGGCTTGCACTCTTCCAAGAGAATTAGAATCTTGGCAGGAGCTGGAGAGCAGTCTATTAGGTTAAAGAAACAAGATTTTTGAATCCTTTCATTGAAAACCACCTGTTTATTGATAAAGAGGAGGGTCAGGTCTTGAGCAGGCTAAAGAACGGGGGGGGGGGGGCTATTCCACATAACAAAACCTCCCCTGGAAGCGAAAGTCACCACTGTCAAAGAGCCCAGAATCATCACTCATTTACCTCCCACAGCAATGTCCCAGCAGAGTGTGAGACATGTGCAGCCTCCATCCTAGGGAGCTTTGAGAGGCACAGGCTGCCTGAGCTCCTGCAGGCACTTATCCACTACAAACGAAGGCCACGGCCAAAAGCAACCCTTCAGCCATCCAAGAGGCTGTCTCCTTCAGCGGTACTTGGGCTTCAAGCAGCTGCAACATAAGCCTCTAGGGACAGACCCTGCTGGAAATATCATTAGTGTGTGTCACCCTGCTTGGGAGGATTAATCTGCATGAGGAGGAGCTGTGCTTTTTAACAAGACCTTCATGGTGCATTAAAGAGGGAAAGAAATAATTCCCCCCGCACAAAAACAACACAACGGAATCTGATCTCCCAATAAAATTTATAGAGCATGGAAATAGCTTCAAGCTGGTCCAGTTGGCATAGAGGATCGTAGGTTACCGACCTCTTTACATTTTGAGATACTTGCTCTTCCCTTGAGGTTAAGGAACAAACACCATAGTGATGAGTCAAGATAAATCTATACATCTGTTTTGACTGTGGAAGAGCATCTTTTAGAGAATAAAAATAAAATCATTCTCCTTGTTTTGCTCTCTCCTGAAGCAAAGAGAAGTTCGCTCATAAACCTTCCTTGATTACGACATCCAAGAAATAATCCAACATGTATTTGTATAATGGATGAGAATTAGAGCTGTGCTATTATTCAGTTATCTTTTGCTTTAGTACAGTAAAAAAAAGGTTAATCATGAAGACGTTGTTCTACAAGGTCTGAAGTTAGAAGGATGTACACTATGTTTCTAGTGTCCAGTACCTCAACACCCATGACATCTCCCTCTTCCTTCCTGCAACCTCTTATCACCATCTCTGCCTCACACATCTACTGCTCCCACCCCCAATTTCATTCATATATCTCATGTGATAACTCCTGTCTTTTTCACACACACAAAAATGAATCTAATTTCCTCAAAACATAGAACTTTGATTACTCAAAGTGAGCTCAATACATGATGTTACTTTTCCTGTGGATAAGTTAAGACTATGGTGTGAAATGGCAATGAGAGCTTAAAGTTACTCTATGGTTACTTCCTGTTTCTACCAGGAAAGCTTTCCAACTCTGTTCCAACTCCATACAGTTTCACTACATAATGTGTGGGGAATGAAAAGTGCAACATTCCAGTAATAGGTACTATAGCACTTAATCACATCTGCTTCTTTGCAAGCTGTCAGCTAATAGCTTGTTTTTCATATTTGAGGTTGGTGTTGGGTTAATAAATATATAAAATACAAGTTCTCTTGGCACTGAATCTAGAAAGTATGCACTTTTTTAGAGAGAGAGACAGAGAAGAAAACCAATAGACCAATTGTCTATGACAAGGGCAAGTGATGACTTCTGGTGAGTTATAGCCTAGCCTTAGTAGAAGAATTATTTTCTACAGAGAGAGAGTTCTTTAAATAAAAATAAAAATGAGACATTAATCAGTCCTGTTTCAGCTAATGCATTAAACAACTCACAGTGATCTTATCCTTTGGTAGACTGAGAATGCTCCCTTTATACTGTTTCCTACCACTCAATTTGGACTCCCAGTTCTCTATTTCTTTAGAATCCTCCTTTTAATCCTCCCTTCTGTTAGCTTCCCACATTTCTTACTTGGCACTGTAGCAGTTTCATGGGACACGCCCACAGAAATATACTGTATAGGGAGCTATTCCTGCTGATGCAGTGGATGTTATACCCTACATGGGGTTGCAGGGACCAGAAGCACTGAAACATCATTTTTGGTCACCCAAAACAGGTGTAATTTCTTCCTCCTGCTCAGAGTTTGTCCCTTCTGCTTGCATGCATGCTAATTGTAGATGAGCTCCTTTTTCATGTACTTAATATACACCAAGCTGTAAGAATATATTTCAGTTTCAGCTTAATGTGTTATGTCCAAAGAGTAAAAGGAAAACACATGCTGGCATTGTTCCTCAAACACTTGTAAGAACAGAATGCTGGACTAGATAAGTCTCTGGTCTGATCCAGAAAGACTCTTTTTATGTTCTTAAGTCTAGTGCAACGTTGTTTTTTTCCATGCTACACCAACTGTGTAATGTTGGGCATGTTATTTCTATAGATGGGAATATCTGAGAATATTAATCACTTAATGGAAATCTCAATTTTTGAGAAGGTAAAAATCCATGATGATGATTATTATTGCATTACTTCTACCGGCGCCCTCCATTCTTCAGTCTTTAATAACTAATGTAGAACACAAATGTCTTAAATGAGATATTTACTGACAATTTATTAACTGCCAATTTTTGTAAGCTGCTTTCAGGTGCCTCACACATATGGAAGGGCTCCTGGGCAATCAGTGATCATTATTCTCCTATTTTATGATATTTGTTAAGGAGCTAAAACAGATAAAGGAAGAATCAAATGTGGTGATTAGACTGGAATGAATAGGTCTCAGCTCCCTAGTGAGGTAGGAAAGGGTTGAACAGGAGGCACACGCTGTTAAGGCTCGTTCCTCATTTCAAATGTGGTATAGTTCACAAAAGGGGTGAATAATATCAGTCTCTAAGGCAGTGAGTCCATGCCTTGCCAGTGATAATTATAAAAAAGTGAGGAAAATGGCTCAGATTAACAGCTTCCATGTCCCACCTGCTGGCTTGGGCTATTATTCTTCCATTTAACAGAGCCTCTGGCTTCCCCAAACCCTACACTCCCCAGGAGCCACCCTTTTCCGGGCCACCATTCAGAAGCCCTACAATGCATTAAGGAAAAGATCCCGGAGAGCCCATCCTGTGCATAAAAGGACAGTCTGTCAGCAAGTCCACTTCAACACAAATGCTTGGCTTCTGAAGAAGGGAAGAGCTTGGATTTCCTGAAAGCTTGGCGTCAGAGGGGAGGGATGGACTGCACAATAGATTCTAGTTAATGCGTGAAGTGGCCTGCATGTGCTGGTCCCAGAAAGCCTAAGTATCTCAATGGCATCCTGGGGACTCCTAATCTGCCATTATGTCACTGTTCTGAGGTAGGGAACCTATACGACCTAAGGAGAGCTATTAAATCTTGCCTCCAAAAGTGAGGCAAGGCTGCTTGACCAGCCCTCTCCTCCTAATGTCATAATGTATGGATAGTTATAAGTTTTTCACATGACATGACATCAGTCATTGTCTTCCTTTCTACTAGCCCCAGGTTATCCTCCATTTCTCAAGATGAGCAGAATACCAGACCCAACTTTACAGCAACCAAGAGCCATGACTTCTTCCATATTTTAGCTTCCTTGAACACTCCTGTCTTCTGTTTCCCTATAGTATTAGCAAAGGTAGTCTTTTTCCTCCTTGTTGGAATGGCTGGAGATTATTTAGGTCTCTCTCCGCCTTAAGAGACATGCCACCTCGAGTGTTATTTTAGAATGTCCTTTGAGCAGTTCTTAGAACCCTGGTGATTAAGTCTTTCAAGTTGAGTTTTCATTCTGTCAAAAATTAGTTTTATACATATGATGGCCAAAGTACTAAATAACTGAAAACAATGTAGGAAGTTAAAATAATTTAGGAGCCTGTACTCATTCCCCTACCCCACCCACGTATTAATATTTCCTGAGTCAAGCTCTGTTTCATTTAAAGGCTTCAGGGAAATACTACTATAGATAGTTCAAAGCTTTCACCAACTGTAGTTTTAAATCTGCCACTAAAGTGAATATTAAATGAAAATTAATATTAATGAACATACAAACTGAAGAATGTAATTAGCTGTGGCTCCATCCCATGATGCATTTCTGATGTAGCCATTGCACAACTTTTTCCTCATTGGTTTTTGGAAGAAATGTTCATGTATCGTGTCTTCACACAGTTCTGTTAATTAATTCCATCTTTTCTCCCCTCCCTCACCCCTTTATCCCTCAGACACTAATCTTTACAACTCATGCTATGAAACCAAATGGACCAGGCACAAGAGCTTTAGCATTTTCCAACTTGTCAAGTCTGTTTTCTGAACATTCCATGACTTTGTTGAGCCTTTATTTTCTTCAGTAAGCACAGAAAGCCCAAAGGACTGTGCTGCCATTAAAAGGGACATGGCACATAATGAGTGACCAGCACAGGAGTGGGACCTGAATAGCAAAAAGGCTAAATTGCCACCACAGCCACACTCTGGTTGGCCTCCACTGAAGCTGTGATTCCAACCCACCACTGTGCATTACAGTATTCCCAGTAGGTGCCTGAGGCTCCCCACTCATGATCTAAGAAGAACTAGGGGAAGTACTTCTGCCTCCATAGACTCAGTACCTCAGCATTGACCAGTTTACTTTAGCATGCAATTCAATACTAACAATTTGTGCCAAGTTATATTCAACCCAATATGACTTTATTAAGATTAGGGAAGAACATCTGGAAAGGGCTAGGGAATAAGATGGAATGGAATAAGGCTGCACATACTATCCTGCATAACGAAACAAAGGGAGTGGGGGCTTTTTTCATAATAAAGTACCTGCCAGAGCATATGTATCCCGCGTAAATGATTGACCTTGAACTTTTCCAAAATGTATACTTTTAGCTCTCACATTATTAGCATTTATCCACCACCTGTTGCCTTACGTTGTTCCTTCCTTACCTTTCTTTGAAAATTTAATTCACACTCATGGAGCCAAACGCACGTCTCAGCCCATTCCCAGGTATGAGCTAAGCACTGACATCATGTTTGCCTTTCACATGCAGCCATCTGGTCTGTCTGGAAATCTTAACCATGTACAAATTCATTATCCTGATACTACCCAATCTTTTAGATTCTTTGCTCAGAGGCCCTGATCAGTGTGTCCCCAAGTGAGATGGGTGGCTGCCTAGGAGAGGGCATTATCAGTGGTAACTTCCTTAGCTGTGAAAATAGCTTCCCTGGAGATACTCACCTAGTGCCAAAAAGACCATAAAGAAAGAAACAAGTGGAGACCTTTGTGTTCACCTGAGTCTTTTAAAAACTACCATTTTAAATCAACAAAATCTGAGCTGTCATTATGCTAACCATGTTTTGTTTTATTGAGCAGCTCATTCATTGTATTTATTTCTGTCAAAAAACAGAAGTTTATTTGAAGCTTTCAATTATTACCTTGTATTTTACTATAATATGTTGTTGTTGTTGTTGTTGTTGTTGTTGTTGTTGTATTTACCCTGCCATTTTCCCTGATGGGACTTTATTCTTTTATGAGGACACATCTGATCGGTGACCATATAAATCTGCTAACAGAGATTATTATTTGCTGTAATCATACCCATATAATGCCTATGTAGTGGGAGTAATAGTATAGTATTATTATTCGTGTGTAGTACAATAACAGTATGATATTAATTAATATTATAAGTAATAACTATCTGTGTTATTAATGTATCATTATTCTCATGGTGGGAGGCACAGAGAAACATGGGAGATCCAAAGTTAAGTACAGGGCAGTAAAACTAAGAAAATATGACTCCTAGTACATTTCCAAGCACAGTTCAAAGTGTTGGTGCTGATCTTTAAAGTCCTAAGCGACGTTAGCCCAGTATACCTGAAGGAGGGTCTCCACCCCCCATTGTTCAGTCCAGACACTCCGAGGGCCTTCTGGCAGTTCTCTCACTGTGAGAAGTGAAGTTACAGGGAACCAGGCAGAGGGCCTTCTCAGTAGACACCACATGCAAATAGGGAAATTGAAATATGCTGTACTCGGCTGAACACACTAAAACTTTATGAAGTATGTATGGGTGTTTGTTGTTTTGGCTAGAATTCAAAGAAGGGACATGCAGATACAGAAGAGAACAGTGCTTACAACTTAAGGTTTGCTTTCTTTTCTCTCCCCCCCATCCCATGGAGCATTTATGATTACATTTTAAAAAAATAATCCTTAAAATTCTGTGAGTCAATCAAATAAAGAGACATTAAGCTCCTTTGGGTGGAAGTCACATTCCAAGTCTTGATCCTCTATGCTAAGTCTTTGCATATTAAAATTATAAGTCTCGATCCAGGTAGCTCCATCTCTGGGACTTCATTTTGCTTCTGGTTCTCTTGAGCCCCATCTTAAAATAAACACCATATTTCTAACCTTTTGCATTTAAATTCATTCATAAAGCTCAAGTCAGTTCAAATACTTAGGCCAGGACATAATCAAATTGGCAATGACTGTAAGCAGAGAGGATATAGCCCACAGGCTTACTCTGGAGTGGGAATGATGTGTCTATTGGGCTACCGAGAAGTGCTTAAGGAAGCAGCAACTTCAAAGGGCAGGGCTAGATAGCTGGCACCAGAGGGAGCCCAACTGACCTGCTGTCTTGAGAGAAGAACTTTCCAGAGTGATCTCAGAGTAGTAAAGGTTGTACAAAATGTGGTGGGATAAGGTCTTCTCATTTAGTCATTTGTAGTTAAATCCAGCATACAACTGGATCTGATCCCAGGCAAGTATCTTAAACCAACAAATACCACCAAAATAATAAAAAAGTAACAAAGGTAGTAAAAAAAAGTGAGCGCCACACCACAGATACATGAAGCAATATCCTCATTAGTAGATATATATTTACACATATTGTTGTTGTCATTTAGTCGCGTCTTACTCTTTGTGACCCCATGGACCAGAGCACACCAGGCACTCCTGTCTTCCACTGCCTCCTGCAGTTTGTTCAAACTCATGCTGGTAGCTTCGAGAACACTATCCAACCATCTCGTCCTCTGTCGTCCCCTTCTCCTTGTGCCCTTCATCTTTCCCAACATCAGTGTCTTTTCCAGGGAGTCTTCTCTTCTCATGAGGTGGCCAAAGTATTGGAGCCTCAGCTTCAGGATCTGTCCTTCCAGTGAGCACTCAGGGCTGATTTCCTTCAGAATGGATAGATTTGATCTTCTTGCAGTCCACATATATATTCTATTAAAAGTATAGTAAAGGTAAAGGTACCCCTGCCCATACGGGCCAGTTGTGTCCGACTCTAGGGTTGTGTGCCCATCTCACTTAAGAGGCCGGGGGCCAGCACTGTCCAGAGACACTTCCGGGTCACGTGGCCAGCGTGATGAAGCTGCTCTGGCGAACCGGCACCAGAGCAGCACACGGAAACGCCGTTTACCTTCCCGCTATAAAGCGGTCCCTATTTATTTACTTGCACTTAAGGGTGCTTTCGAACTGCTAGGTGGGCAGGAGCTGGGACCAAACGGCGGGAGCTCACCCCGCCGCGGGGATTCGAACCGCCGACCATGCAATCGGCAAGTGAGGTTTTACCCACAGCGCCACCCGCGTCGTATAGTAGAAATCGTATAGTAACGATTTCTAAATTTACATCTAACAATATAAAAAATTGCATCTGAAAAATATATGCAGTCCTGGGTCCTTTCTTGTCCCATATTTGGACAAAGAAGCACTAAGCACTTCATATGACTGTGTATGCAATGAAGCAAAGTTGCCACTTGGTAAATGTTGGCAGGAAGTCATGTTAGACTTTATAGCTGTATAAGAAGTGTGCAACATTAGAGACTGACCTCCAATGCAGCAATATAAGTTTACTTTTCAGATGTCAGAAATGGAATTGACCACAACAGGTCATCTGCATTCACTCTTAGAGCTGAACTTGAAGAAGGCACAAATCAGCAACCCTTGGGAACACAGTCAAGTGCCCTAATAACTTGGCCTCTTCATCAGCTGAATGTTGCTCCTTCAGCTGGTTGTTGAATATTCTCATCCATCATGTGTTCCCCCAGGCTCAGCTCTAGCACCGGTGTCTTGCTCAGCACAGTGTATTTACTGCTTGGGTGTTCTGCTTGATGCTCCACTCCCCATCCTCAAAACTATTGTAAGAATGTGTCAGGGGAAGTGGTTGATATTTATATATGCCTTGCCAAAAGACTCCCATTTTGAATTAAATGGTGATAAAGTTTACTGGGCTTTTTTATGACACTGCTTCATGAGCTGATGACATTTTTATGGACTAATAAACCCCCTTGATAATTCTGGCTGTTGATGCATCAGAGAACACTGAGGCTTCTTGGACTAATGAATTTTCTTTCACCAGACACTTGTGTTAGCTAGAGAGGATCATATAGAAATGCAATTCTTCACTCTACACTGCGGTTCTGTAGTCCTGCCATCCAGTCAAAGACAAACCCAATCACCATCCTGCTTTGCAGTCATCTTCCAACTGGACTGTAACTACACCACGCAGTACAGAGAACAGATTTTTGACTTGCAGAAGATGACTTTGGAACTAGCTTTTTTTCAAGCAGTTTTTGTAACACAGCATTCTAGATCTACAGAACCAGAAAGAACATTGGAGGTTACCTAAAGCAACTCTCTGCTCATTACAGGTTTTTTGATGCAGGATGCAACTATAACATCACTGACCATGGTTGTCCAGACTCTACTTAAATATCTCCAACAAAGGAGAGCCCACCCCAAAGGAGAGCAGTGTATTCCACAATTAAACAATTCATACTGTTAGGTTTCTCCTGATGTGTAACCAAAATCAGCTTCCCTGGAGATGACATATCACACTTCAGCAGAGCTTCCAATGTGTGCTACATAAGCAAGATAAAATGCACCAATAAAATATAACAGCAGCATGTTAAAAGAAAAATACATTAAAATGCCTGGGGAAATAAAAACACATTTTATGTGACAACAAAAAGATAACAATATGTGTGCCAGGTGGGTCTCTGAAAAGGGAATTCCACAAATGGAGTGCCACCAGTGCTTTGTTTTTTTCTTCAGGGGGTACTCAAGGGTACCGGCACCTCTTCGTTTTTGATTTAAAAGTGTGACACTTACAGTATCAACTGGTGTCATTATCGGCAAGGTCATAATAGGACTTAGCCATTAGGGAGCAAGACGGAACACCTGGACTGAGTTCCAGCACTCTTTCCAAATACAAGCACCACACACACAGCACTCTTTCCAAATACAAGCACCACACACACACACACACACACACCACAAATCATTAATTTGCAGGGCTGTCCTAGGCACGCATTTATGTAACACTCAAACCTGTTATGGCCAGAGGTCCACCACCAATCGTAATTGGGCACTGATCAACATGATGCAGACATATCAGAACATAATGAATGCAATTGAGCTAGTCCAAAGGTAGCAAAAAAAATCCTTCCTTTCCACTCTGGCATTGAAAACTCCAGATTAAGGCTTCCTTGTATGGGGAAGTACATCCTGGCTGAATTAAATTAATGATTTGTTGGTGGGTAACAAATGCCCTTCAGCTGCAAATGTTTGGTACTGTAGGGTTTTTTCCCCCTTTTTAAAAAGTGTGGGGTGGGAGGGTACAAAAAGAAAGAATAAGAAAGAGAATTCTCCCATGCAGAACAGTGTTACAGGGTCAATGGAGAGAAACCCTCCTGCCTGAATACCCAATCTGGGGAGGACTCAGAGCCTGGCAGGAACAGCTAAGGTCTGGGTGTCTGTGTTGTCACACTGGCAGCCAGGTTACCATGGCTCATCCACTGTGCATCCACACCCCGGGGGGTGCCTCTCTCCCCCATTCAATGGGACTCAGCTCTTCCAGCATTGAGAAGGACAGTTGATTTGCAGAAGAAAAGAGAGCCCTTAGTGGGGCTGTCATGTCATCACCCCAGGGTTCACAATGGATTGTGGGTGCAAAGCATAATAGAGCTGGCTGCTTATGTCTGCACGGCACTGGACAGTTCTCATGGCTCAGAGGTCCCTCTACAGAAGCCACACATAAAAAGAACTTCCTTCTTGGGACTACACAAATGGTGCCAATCCAAATATAACTCAGGGCTCCTCCACACTTCCGCTTGTGCCGTGGCTAGAAAACATGGGTCCATGCAGTTTTCTGCTTGACTCACACTTTCTAGGCACGGGTCTGAGCAGTTTTCCCTTTGCCCCACACTTTTCCAAGGGAAAACCCACTCTTTACAATAGATCATAACAAATGGAAATGTGAAGGAAACCTGAATTGTCATTTGCTTCAATTGAGTGCTAAAGAGTGTTTTTTTGCATGGGGAAAGCAGTGGGACAAGAGGAAGTGTGGAAAAGCCTTCAAATAACGTGTTATATGGAGAGAGGGTTTCCCTTTCTTACCATAGGGTGCTATTTATGCTGTGAAGTGCCTGAGATCTTCAGATGAAGGGCAGGATGCAAATTGAATTAAAAACATATAAAACACCTGCCTCCTATAGCACCAACCTTTTCTGTTAAGTGTTGTGAACTTCCTTGTATGGAAGTTCCACCTTGTCCTCTGGTTCTTCAGTTGTCTTTCTCACCATCACTTCACAGTTTCAGAGCATAGTAAATAGCCTAAAATGTCTACCTCTATCTGTTGATGATTAAGAAAGCATGATTCAGTAGACACTAGACGCTGTGTTGAAAGACCAGTGTTCAAATATGGAGCTTAAATCCCAGCTCAGCGAGGGACTCCTTGTGTGGCCTTGGGCATATCATTAACTCTCAGCCTCACTTTCACATCTGTAAAATGGGAATGACTTACTACTCAGGGACACTGTGTGCAGAAGCACAACATAGGGATCACACATTTAAAGAGAGATATAAATGGATAGTGATGATAAAGCATTCTAAATCATTTCTAGATGATGTCAACTAGGGTTTTCATATATCCCAGAGAAGAAAGGTTAAACTTCATATATTAAAAACCACTTAAATATATGGAAGTTTTAAATGGCTGATTAGGGAAGGCCTCAGGGTACTAAAACAAAATGATTAGCTTGATTTAAAACTTGCTAGCCTTATTTCTGTCAAGTGTTCTGTTACTTCTATGGCTGTGCTATATAGCCCATAATAAAACAATGATTTGATTCAAAACAGGCATGAGAATTACAAATTCATCCACTTTGAAAATATAATTCATATATGCTACCCTAAAACTATATATTTCACATATAGGAGTCTTACTTGCAATTCTGCCTTTCTCCTGCTGGTCCTCCTGGCTGATCCCCATGTTCACCTGAGAAGCTGAGTTTCATACAGCCTTGAGAGGGTCAGTGTTTGAAAGTCTGAGCTTCTTGGTGGTAGAGAGAGAGAGAGAAAGAAAGAGAGAGAGCATGGTTTGGGCCCTTATCTCCCTCAATGCATCTAGCCATCCACCCCCTCCTCCTCTTCCCAGGGAAAGAAAATTTAAATAAAAGCTCAATTTCTTTAGAAAGCATGTCTGGCTATGGGAAGGGTCCCTGTATCCACGCAGCTTTTCCGTCCTCCTCATCCCATCTGCGTAATCTCACTTCTGGGCCTGAATTCATTCAGATGTTGTGAGGGATTAGCTGACCTTTCTTTCTTTCTGTGCTGGGTAAGCTTGTGATGTTAAAGCTTCCCAAAAAATTAAACTCTCAGGAGAATGGCTCAGCCGCTGAGAAGCCTGGAAGCCTGTTCGTTTTGTGCCGGCAGTTTTCCCCCCATTGTCCGCTCCAGGGGCACTAACAGCCATTCATTCATACAAGTTGTATTGTCCACTTCTTCTGGAAAACATACAGTTCCACCTACCACCCCTCTATGCTTTTGTATATAATGAGCAAAACTCCTCGTGACAGACACAGCGTGCTGGGATTGTAAAACAAACAATTCCAACCATGCTGGTTGTTAGCAGTTTTTTGGAAAATGTTTGAAATTCTGAAGGGTAGGAAGTTAAATGCATTTGTCCAAGGCTACCTCTGAGATGGGAAAAGCAATGCCCATCCACTTTCAAGCAGAGATGGTCTTGTGCCATGTAAACTGCACACAGAAACTATTCATTTACAACAGTGCAAAAGTGGGCTTCCAACATTCCTGCCAGGAATGAGGGGTTTTATTTCCACTTGGAGAAATGTGTTTGTTTATTCACAGCATTTGCAACCTGGCTTTCACCAATTGGTCCCAGGACAGAAATACAAGAATAAAGAAAAACCGCCCCACGATGCAAATAAAACAATAACCATATGTATTATAGCCATATACAGAATTAAAACATTCTTAAATACACAAGATCAACTAGCAGCAGGCAACAAATAACTTCGTACAGTCACTGCGTTTCTCATTCCCTCCCAAAGCACAGCTTTGTGAAAATAATGTTTTGGCATATCTAAAATTAGCCATGGTGAATATTTTGCAACACACAAATATTTGCACGTGAGTATCCCCCTCCCCATTATCTTCCTAACATGGAAGGGGAAACATGTCGCATTTCCTGCCTTAAGAAATGCACACATCCATATGCATTAGTACAGCAACAGGTAGACTTCAAGCCTGAGAGACCTGCTTTGTTTTTTCCTAGGATGCCAAGGGCTACCATCTGGGGCCAAAGAATTAAGGAACAAGTCATCTCTGACTGCACCTTAGTCCAGGAATTTGTTTTCAGCATCAGAACTGAGGTCACATTCCTTTCATACAAAAATCTATTCCTAGTTTCCTCTCACACTCCTTTGTTTCAGTAGCCTAATTTGGAAACAAAATTTCTGCTGTTGTTAAACAATTGATGATCAACCCTATCTATGAGATCTTCCAGTAGATCACAATCTACCTTTTGGCCATTGCTGCAATTTTTTTTGTATTCAAATCTAATGTGAGAGACTAGAGTAAATTCTGGATTGCCAAACACAGAAAGAGGATTTTAATATGGGCCAGTGTTTACCACAGGGGTGGAATCCTTTGGCCCTCCATATGTTGTTGAACTACAACTTCCATCAGCCCCAGCAAGTATGGCCAATGGCCAGGATGGTGGGAGAAGAAGAGTAACATATGGAGGGCTGAGGGTTCTCCATCCATCACCTATCCGAGAAATTTCCAATATGCTGAACATTCAGGTGTAATGTTCATTGTTCATATGTTGTATTGATACCTGAAGAAAATCTAAAAGTTTAGGTGGTGAACCATAGAACATACCTTGGCTAGAGGCCCATGGCTTGTCTAGAGCAAGATAAGCCATGAACCCAGGTTTAGACCTAATACTATACCAGACAATGCCTTTGGTATATACAGTACCAAACAATTCTGTATTATGTTCACTTAACCAGGCCATCTTGCTATCCCTACAGAGTAAATGTAAAGAGAGCCAGTGTGATGTAGTGGTTAAGAGTGGTAGTCTTGCAATCTGGGGAACCGGGTTCACGTCCCCGCTCCTCCACATGCAGCTGCTGGGTGACCTTGGGCTAGTCACACTTCTCTGAAGTCTCTCAGCCCCACTCACCTCACAGAGTGTTTGTTGTGGGGGAGGAAGGGAAAGGAGAATGTTAGCCGCTTTGAGACTCCTTCGGGTAGTGATAAAGCGGGATATCAAATCCAAATCCAATAAATGGGGGTGGGGGAGTGTATGCCCTGGATAGGGAACCAGAGATTATCAACCCTTTGCTTGATCTGTAGCAGCTGATATTTCAGTAGTGTTGGAAGTAATATTTGAATTTCATCCAAATTGCACCCAATCGTTTGTGGCTTCTTTCCATAGAAACTTTCTTCATGGGTGAATTGGTGGAATCTTGTGCCACCAAACTCTGTTGCCAACATAATACTTGGATCCCAAGATAAGTGAATGAAAAGAAGTTTGCAGATGGAAAGTTTCCCATCCCCTCCTCCATTGTAGCTGCCTGCACCCCCTGCAAAGTCTTTTCAGAGTCCCTGCTGAATACTATAGGATGAGGTACATGGGCTTGTGCAGAGGGCTGGAAACTTTCCTTTTGCAAACTCCTTTTGCAAAGTTATTATTAATCATAACCCTTAGACAAAGTATACTGCTCCCTGAAATTTCAACTGAGCTGTCTTGACTTTATATGTGAAATTTAGATGAAATTTAAACACCTGCATTTCCTTCACCACCCCCATAAGTATGAGAGTAATCTGGTATTTGGATCTTGAATTTTGAAGTGGCTCCCATTGCAATGTTTTACTTACAATTGCATGAGCTTTGTTTCCTTGTGCCAGTTTTGAAATTCATTGTTTTGTTAACATTTATGACAAGATCCATATTTCATACATCTTCCAAAGCTGAAGAATGTAGCATACCCATGGGTCTTCACCTGTTTCTGTCAGTGTAAACATGGCTTTGCCATTGAACTTTTTCTCCCTTGCTGTACACATTTCTCAACTGCATTGTGGCTGCTATTTCTTCTACGCTTACATCCAGTGCATGCTGCAGAGTTAAATTGCTCTTACAGTAATCTGGATCTTACATCTGTCTGACCTTATGCTATGTGCTGTGATTTCAAATAAATAATTCGGACAGCTCCCAAAAGTTGTGCCAACAGTTTAAAAATCCATCATACATTGGTCTATGTTTCGCCCTCCATTCAGAGTGTAGTGTATATCCAACATTAAATCAAAGCAAATATGTTGTCGCAAAACCTAAAGCTTTTCATTTTCTTTTGCATGACTGCAGTTACAATTCTTTCAGCCCTGCTAAAACTATTGAACCAGTCCTTAAGGTGCTGTATTGAAACAAGCCTTATTTTCTTTTGAGGAGCTTGCAGCGCATGAATGTTTCAACTTTAACATTTAGCAGGGAAAAAACATTTTTGCGTGTGTGCTTCCCTGCAGTTATTATTTTTTACTGTAGATTTCCTTCCTCCAGCATTAATGTGCCTTAAATTTTCCAGACTTGGTACAGCACCCAAGGATTAGAACCCTGAAGCTGGATATTGTGCAGGTTTCGGAAGCTCAGTTCACACCGCAAACCTTGCTCTCTTCCTGTACTGTTTCCAGCACTTTAATAGGACAGTATATGCCTCAGCGCCTAGGACTTGCTGATCGAAAGGTCGGCGGTTCGAATCCCTGCGGCGGGGTGCGCTCCCGCTGCTCGGTCCCAGCGCCTGCCAACCTAGCAGTTCGAAAGCACCTCCGGGTGCAAGTAGATCAATAGGGACCGCTTACCAGCGGGAAGGTAAACGGCGTTTCCGTGTGCGGTTCTGGCTCGCCAGAGCAGCGATGTCACACTGGCCATGTGACCCGGAAGTGTCTCTGGACAGCGCTGGCCCCGGCCTCTTAAGTGAGATGGGCGCACAACCCCAGAGTCTGTCAAGACTGGCCCGTACGGGCAGGGGTACCTTTACCTTTATCTATATGCCTAATTGGTCACCTCTGCAATTATCCACTAAACAAACAGTTATTAGAGCTGTATTAGGGGATGCACATCCTCTCTCACATTCAGACACACTGCTCTAACATGAAGGAAACCTTCTACCAGTGCTAAACTGACAACTACTCTGCTACTCAGTTGAAGGTCGCGGCCCTCGGAAAGCCATTGGCTTCTGGCACAAAGGAAGCTATTTAGAAAGAACCCTTACATACATTTTTGGACCCAGTTTAGCTCTTATTATTACTACCTCAGCATGTCAGTCAATGTGAAGGTATCTATTGATGTGTAATTGTTTGGAAAAATTGTTTTAAAGCTTGATCACAAAAATATAAGTCAGAAGAAAAGGCCCTTGTTTCCTTCTGTCGTGGTAATGAATTATTTACAATTCCTTGCATACTGTAGCTATCATGGTTGGGCCAAACCTGACCAGATGCTTCCTCACCTATTGCACTACAGTCGTACCTCGGATCCCAAATGCCTTGGGAGTCGAATGTTCTGGCTCCCGAACAATCGAAAACCGGAAGTGAGTGTTCCAGTTTCTGAACGTTCTTTGGGAAGCCAAACGTCCGAGAGGGCTTCTACAGCTTCCAATTGGCTGCAGGAGCTTCCTGCAGCCAATCTGTAGCCGCGTTTTAGTTCTTGAACGTTTCAGAACTTGAATGGACTTCCAGAATGGTTTCTGTTCGACTTCCGAGGTACGACTGGATATTCTTATTGAAGAATGGTCTGAATACACCTGAGAGGCAGATGAGTTCATACTTACTGGTTTATTGTGAACACACTTTTCAGGGCTATATCCCTCCTCCAAACCAGCACACAGAGAGTGGCAGACCTTGGGGTTTCAAATTTCAGTGGCACCTCTGCAACGCTGAAATTCACCACCACCACTCCCACATCCCATTCTACATAATAGTTGTGGAGCCCCCATGGCACCCCCAAGGCTCCAGGTCCAGGGCAACCAAACCAGTCATGCTCCCCTAAATCCGCCTCTGCACACAGAGAAAATAAACCATGACCTCTGCCTTCATGTTTGTCTGATACAGAGATTGCAGCTTTATTTGCTCTAACGAACCATGATTAGTAAGCCAAGAACAAACCTTGGTTGCAGGTCCTGGAGTGTTAGAGGCAAAACAAACCATGATCCCAGTGATTTCAGTTCCTCTGTAATTATCTGTACCACCTGACAAGTTTGCCTGATGCTAAATATAAATTTTAAAAAATAATGTTGCAAATTCTATTCAAGTTAATTGACTAAAGCTTCACTAGATTAACTAATTGGTCCCAAGTTTAATTACTGAGGCTGCAAAGTTAAGGCAATCTTGTTTGTATTTGGGATTGCTTTAATAAGTTTAATATTGAATGAAAAAGAAATATAAAATACTATGTTTCATTTTAATAATGAGTGGTAGCTTTTTTTTATTAACTCGTGATTCCTTCAATAACTCATAAAGACAACCAATACTGAGGGTCTAGAAATATGTCAATATATTTACATTTAATTTAACTGAATGATAAAGTGGTTAAAGATAGTTGATTAAGGAACTACAATATTTAATCAGATTAAATCCAATTTTTGTCAAATATTTTGGTTTCCTTTTTATGGATGTGCAGGTGCTGGGTTGCCCTTGACTATCCAAATGCCAAGATTTCGGAAATGTAGCAAGGTACAACTGTGACTTACGATTTCACAGCCTAAGATTTTGATGCATCGAGATTTGGGGGTGGGAGTTAGGGAGAGAATAGGGGTGGCATTTACCCAACACTGAGCCTTCTCATGTTTCACTCAAATTAATTCTGAAGGGAACTCCTCACATTCCTGACCAGAACAATTGCTGAAATATTAGCTAAGCTACAAAAACAAACAAACAAAACCCCATTTGAGTCTATTTTATTTGTCCTCTTTTGTTCAGCTTGCTCCAGCGTGAAAGTTGCTATTTAAATTTCAGCAAGGGGCTGGGTATCTGTTCCAAAGCATCACCCTGAGAGCTTTTCAGCAGAATGTTTGCACAGTTCAATTCATTTCAAAATGCTCAGCAGAGCCTTCCCCACCACCACCTCACCACCCACCCCACTCTAGCCAAACTCACACCAGCAAACCTCTGCTCTCAGATCCAATGATGTAAAGTATAGGGGCCTGGGATACTGATCCGTAAAGCTCTTATGTGCAAACACAAGCCACTGTTTGTATTTGACTTCACACAGTCAGGACTCGATTGTGCAAAGTGCAAAGCCTGCTGCCAACCCGCTTTCAATATCTACACATCCATCCTCAAGCTTGCCAGAAATGCTTCTAAACTCCTCCCCACTTTTCCTTTGAAGAGAAGCAATCCCCCCCCCCCCCGGTGATGCAATCTCAAACATTAGCCAGAACTGACTCTACTATCCTTAAGGAGGAAAGGGAGAGTAAACAACCTGATGGCTGTAACCGCAAAGGAGGGAGGCAAAAGCTCTGCAGCTGTTCTGTGGGTTCTAAATGTCTAAGGATGCTATTTGGGGTGGACCAGAAGCCACTGCTCTTCCCAAGGGTCTGGGATTCTAGTACTGGCAGGCCCCAGGCGTGATACACAACAAGTTTTAAGGAAACGGCACAACTTCTTGTGGGAAACTCACACTATTTTAAAGGCAGCTTCTTTTCATGTGCACAGGCACCATAGAATAGCCCCACTATTGTGTAAGCACAGCATTCACTTAGAATTCAGCAGCAGTTACAAGAGACTGCCAGATACAAAGTCAGTACAAACCCTATGAAATAGCACCATGCAGATTGGGGCTGTAGTTAAATGCAACATAAATATGCAAATGAATTCTGATAGATAGTACTTTTGCACTCCAGTGGCATTTACTCTACACTTCAAAGGTAAAAGTAAAGGGACCCCTGACCATTAGGTCCAGTCACGGACGACTCTGGGGTTGCAGTGCTCATCTTGCTTTATTGGCCGAGGGAGCCGGCGTACAGCTTCCGGGTCATGTGGCCAGCATGACTAAGCCGCTTCTAGCGAACCAGAGCAGCGCACGGAAATGTCATTTACCTTCCCGCCAGAGCAGTACCTATTTATCTACTTGCACTTTGACGTGCTTTCAAACTGCTAGGTTGGCAGGAGCAGGGACCGAGCAATGGGAGCTCACCCTGTCATGGGGATTCGAACCACCAACCTTCTGATCGGCAAGCCCTAGGCTCTGTGGTTTAACCCACAGCGCCACCCGTGTCCCACTCTACCCTTTATACACTTCCCCTATTTTACACCCACTGGGAGGGAGGGAGAGAATATGAGAATGAATGCATTGGATGAAGTGGATGATACTAATCCTTAAGAGTTTCTACTATAATAAAATGTATGACAGTATTTAAAATAACACAAGACTCTGTGTTGCTTTTGCAGCAATACAACTACTCCTCTGGAAATTCTCAGTGATAACTTTTGATTTGTCCTCAATGTTCATATAAAAATTAACTCGAGACTGCCAGTAATTTAGGGCAGGAAACTTGCTCTGTGTTCAAAGAACTAGGCGGATGCTCAGCAGAATAATCATGATAGCTACAGTAATAATTTTTCCTTTCATCTTAGAAAAAGTTCTTATAATATTTCCTGTCTTGATCATCATCTCTGATTAAACACTAAGCGCTCACTGCAGAATGTGCTGGCTTTGGCTCCTAGGAATTCCTTCTTCTTCTGGAGCTCACTCACTGTGGACCAAACCACATATGACGTTAATAACATGGTTTGTCTTTGAGTGCAAGCTTTTTCTTTCATAAACTTCCAGTGTAGTGAGCCTGATCTGGATTGGAACCCTGGCACTGTCACTGTCTCTGTCTCTCTGTCTCTAACCTTCTGCTCTTTCCTAAAGTCCCAGCCTGGATCAGGGTCCTCATGCCTGCAATTTTCCTTGGGGGAGAAGCTTCTACCGTACATGAAAGAAGGCTGTTCTGACAATTTGCAAAGGGCAAAGGGCATTCTAAAATTTAGCAAAGCAATAACTGCCATAAGACTGGTACGGCAGTGACTGGTTTACTGGATTTTGGAATGCCCCTTGCCCTTCCAGGCAGCGTTTCAAGCTTATTTCTGCAATGTCCTTTGAAGCAAAACCATTTTTATTTAATGATGCAATCTCAAACATTATACAGAACTGACACTACTATCTATTATCCTACAGTGGGAAACGGAGAGTAAACAACCGATGGATATAACAAAAAACAGAAGAGGCCAAAAGCTGTTTGGCAGGGGTAGTCAATGTGGTGCTCTCCAGATGTTGTTGGACTACAAC
Source organism: Podarcis melisellensis (assembly GCF_964234715.1). NCBI lineage: Eukaryota > Metazoa > Chordata > Lepidosauria > Squamata > Lacertidae > Podarcis > Podarcis melisellensis. Next base: position 39,869,126 of record NC_138529.1, read on the forward strand.
TCTCATTACCCCTGGTCATTGGTCATCCTGGCTAAGGATGATGGGAGTCGGAGTCCACAATGACTACCTCTGCTCTTTGGATAGGGTGAGAAGCAACTTTGCTCTTAGCAAGGGACTGCTGCTAGGCTTGGCAAGCCCCAAGAATGATGCACAAGGTTGACCAAACTACCCATATATTTTATAGGAAAATTATCCCATGAGTAAAAAAGCAGTTGGAGGGGTATATAGGGAAGATTTAAAGTGGGACAGGGAACTTGTGGGCCTCCAGATGCTATTGGACTTTGATTTCCATCAGCTGCAACCAGCATGGCCAATGATTAGGGATGGTGGACATTTGACAAGGCACAGGTTCCCTATCCATGCATTAAAAGGTTTCGTTCTTGGCCCAAACTTCTGGGGATTTAACCTGGTGTACAGGGTCATGTTTAAGGTGCTGGTTTTGACCTTTAAAGCCCTATGCGGCCTAGGACCCTCATACCTATGGGACCGCATCTCCTGATATGCCCTGCAGAGGACCTTAAGGTCCATAAATAACAGCACTTTGGAAGTTCCGAGCCCCAAGGAGGTTAGAGTGGCTTCAACCAGGGCCAGGGCCTTTTCAGCTCTGGCCCCAGCCTGGTGGAACGCCCTACCACAGGAGATCAGGGCCCTGCGGGATTTGACATCTTTCCGCAGGGCCTGCAAGACAGAGCTGTTCCGCCTGACCTTTGGGCTGGACTCAGTCTAACCCACCCTCTCAATTATTTATTTTTGATGGAACCCCTTATATGGGATTTGTATATAAATTTTCCCTTGGCTCTTTTTGCTGGCCCATGTAGGACCAGCATAGATAGTTGGCCCCAGTGAATATTTGACATTTTCTCCCCTTATGGCTTTGATTTATAGGCTACCACTGGAACGAGGCTGCATTTTAAGTGCATTTTCATGGACTCTGGCAAATGCAATTAACAAAATCAAACATAAAAAAAAATCAAATAATAAAAATGGCTGCTGATCTCACATCAGCATCAGGCTCTCTTGCTATGGAGTTTAGCAAACACCATTAATTGCCTAGAGACAGTATTACCCCCACACACTATTTATTAATACACAGTATTACCCACATACACTATTTATTAATATAGAATACTTTTAAAGCATCAAATAGCACTTCAGACAAGTTTGTTCTGAATCCTAGGAGGATACAGATAATCATTAAAACCGGTATACTTGTTACAGTGACTAACGACAGATATTAAAGCCAAAGGGGGGGAAATGGCTTTGGCCTTCTTCAGTCACTGAGATGTGAATAATCCCAAATGTAAACATGAATTACCCGTAGTTTTTAAATGCCACCTTGATCTAGGTCAAATCTGGATGTGAAATAAGTGTGTTGGTTCAGTTATCAGCTCCTAGATCTGTGCCATGCTCATTGCAAAAAAATGCAGATGTTTTCATGAAGTTTCAAACTAATGAAATGAGAGAATGGCATTGTTTACATTTAAAAAATAATAATGTGGTGGGCCTATTAGGAAATAACCCCTCTACATTGTCTCACTGCAAGGATGCCAAGGCTAACTGGGCTGGAAGGCAGTGCTATTGCTTGCTTCTCCCACTTTCCCAAAAGTGTTAATGAGAATCCCAGCAGTGCCCCTCCTGCAGCTGCTACAGGCTAAAGGAGATAAATTACAGCTCTAGAGTGTTTGCACATTTTAAGGGTACTTAAGGACTTCCCACAAGGGACTGAAAATGCCCTTTCCCACCAAGACCATATCACTAATAACTTGACCCTGTTAGCCCCTCGGATGCTGGTACTCTAAGCACTGGGGGAAGCAAAACCTTTGAGATGTCACAGGATAAGCAGAGCACAAAATTAAAGTAACTTAAACAATCTCTCCCCCCCCCAAAAAAAAATAGGGTTCTCAAATGTGAAAACGAACCGCAGTCTTCACAAGGCAGTAAAGGCGATAAAGTCTGTACACAACCTGCATGCTGAAAATTATTATTAGATCTCTCTGTAGCAACCAGTTCCCAAGATTCTGTCATATCCCAGTGTTGACAAACTGGAGGATGTCCAAAGAACTCCCTTGCCAGACAGATTTGCCTGGCACCATTTTTATTAGCTTTTCAGCATCAGTTGAAAACTTTTTTATTTGCCCAGGATTTTTAAATTGGTGTTGTATATTTTTTATGCTAAACTTTTAACTGCTGCTGCAGTTCATTATTCTCAGTAGTTTAGGGCATTTACTGTGTTTTCTGTTCAACTCTCTTGAGCTCCAGTGCCAAAGAGTTGCAAAGATATGTTCAGACAGATCATTATGAGTTATTCCAAATCATAATGAATTAAAGTTAAATGATTTTTTTAAAAGAGCCAGAACAAATTGTCTTCATAAATCCCTTCTGTGATCAATCAGATGACTATCCCGAAAAAAATCTTTTATTTATTTTGTACAGTACTTGCACACTCAGGAGCATTAAACCTTAAATAACCTTGTGTTGCATGTATCTTCTGGGCCTCAAAGCTCTGATAGCTCAGGGAAATGCTCAATAAGTGCGTTTTGTTTCATTACCATCAAGTGATCTCATAGGTAGAACTAATACAACGTAGTACCAAGGGGCTGGTTTTCACAACCCTGACTTGCTGTGGTTTTAAATTACAGATGCTTATTGCCTCTGGCTGTGACCACTGAATTAGTTTTCCTAAACTTGAGCCCAACCACAGACTTGAGAAGCACTGAAAGCATTTGCCTTGCAAGTAAGTATTTTAAGTGTTTTCAGCAATAAAACACCCAAGTAGGACATTCTTCATCAGGAGTGGATTAAAACATCAGCAAACTTTGCATCTCATTCTCGAAAACAAGTTTCTCCGCCCCTTGGAAATATTCTTCAAGAGACCTCCCCAGCCTGAACTCTGTAGGAACATTTTTTTGTTTGCATGCATGAGACACAGATGGGAAGTTTATGAAGATTGCATGGAGCTCCATGTGTGTTGCTTTAGATTATATAGATAGTGCTACTATATAATCCCATTTATGGGTTTTTTGCAATGGAAAACGAAATTAGTAAATTTTCATTGCAAAAAACCCATATATGCCAGATGATACCTTTTAAGTATACAGTGGTACCTCGGATTAAGTACTTAATTCATTCCGGAGGTCCGTTCTTAACCTGAAACTGTTCTTAACCTGAAGCAACACTTTCGCTAATGGGGACTCCTGCTGCTGCCATGCCGCCGGAGCACGATTTCTGTTCTCATCCTGAAGCAAAGTTCTTAACCCAAGGTAATATTTCTGGGTTAGCGTATGTAACCCGAGGTACCACTGTACATCATTTGTACCTCAAAGCTGCAGCTGAATTTAAAATCTTGTTATTTCACTGAGGGACACAACTTCACAGCTATGCCCTTCTCTTTTAGACTTTTTCTAGAGCAAATTTGTACTTGAGAACACTGAGCAGAAAAACCAAGTTTTCCACTCCAGAATTTTAGCAATAGCTGGAAATAGTATACTGCTGTGCATTCATTCTCTTTACACACACATACACACACCCCAAACAGTAATAGTAAGATGGAGTGTAATGTCTGCAGCAGGGGTGAGGAATCTCAGATCAGGGGGCCCAAATGTCCATGATGGAATGTAAACTTGGGCTGAAAAAGGCTCCCTACCCCTTCAGGTTCTGAACCCAAGCGGGTTGTGAAACATCTCAGTAGAAAGAACGCAATGTGTCTGTCGTTTAATTCAATAAATCATTAAGTTTGTTGTACTAGCCAAAGGCATTACAATTTGCCAGGCTGCAAACCATAATAGAAAACATTCACCAATAATATAAACAAACATCAATAATATGAAGGAAGAGAAACTGGTAATACTATCAGCTAGCTCAGACCTGGCTCAGCTTCAGATTCAACTTCCAAGTCTCCAGAACAATTTATAGCAATGCTGAATCGTTTAATTTGATTCACAACACAAACCAAAGGCTATGTAATATTAGCAAAACAAGACAAGTATGTTCTCAAAGGCAAATTGAACCATACTCCACTACAAGAACTCAACCAAAATGTGGGAGCTGATGTCTCTCAACAGGAACAAAAAATCCAACAAACAATCTTGCAAGAGCCCATGCATGTCTGTATTTAACATTGTTGTGACATATTCAGCTGTATTCGTTTTCTAAAGGAATAAATCTCAATGAGCCAAACAACAGCCATATGGTGACAATATTTTGTTTTGTTAACAATCCTGGTGTTCAACAGCAAGACAAAGACATGAGAAATATCTTTAAAATCACATCTGAGTACCATTTAATAGAATGGAAGTGCACTTGTGCAGCAATATTATTCTGCAATATTATTCAACTGCAAATCATTCAAAGGCCAAAGAAAACAGCACTCACTGCCCATTAAACAACATGATCCAATAGTGACAAATGAGTCATACATAGAGGGTGGAAAAGCCCTATACTTTTTCCTGCATTGGCTTATACAGGAAATAAAGGCACTGGAATTCATGGGTGAGCAGCTAGTTAAAGGACTCAGCACATAAGCGTCACACAAAACACTACCAAACCCTTCTACATTCTAAATCTTATATCAATAATCCAAAAAATGAGAGAACAAAGGTACAAGATCTACCGCAGAAGCCACAATCAGAAATCTCATTCAAATTGTGTCCAAAAGAAAGATTCAATTTTTAAAGTTCCTTTTGTAGTAGATCTTGTACCTTGTTCTCTCAATTTTTGTATTATTAATATAAGATTTAGAACGTAGAATAGCTTGGTAGTGTTTCGTGTGCCACTTACGTGCTGCTTACTTCATACTGGTCTACTACGAGAATTGGCAGCATAGGTTCATTTCTTCGTTAAAGGACTCAAGCAGACAAGTTAAGATTTATTGAAAAAGGGAAAGAGGGGAAATTCAGATTAGAGCCACAATGTTTGGGAAGAGAGGGTTAACTCTGTCTTTCTTTTCCATTTCCCCATCTGAATTGATATGGTGAGGTGCAAAGAGAAGTTCTGGGAGCAATTCAAAATGGCATGGGGGAAGAGTGTTGGCCCTCCTGCACAATCCTGCAACCCAGAGCCTAACTCTTCCTCCTTGTTTTTGTATTATCCAACTACTTTTTCAGTATTACAGAAGCAAGGATTTAATCTATGCTGCACAGAACCTTGCTATAGTGTGACTAAAACCTAGGGGAGCGAACAGACTAATCGGAAATATTCTGCAATAACACCCACAATCCCTTGTAGTCATCCTTGTGGTTTAAGAAACTCAAAGGGGTGAATGACAAGTGGACAAGAGTAAAAAAAAAAAATGTCTCAAAGTGGCCTGTATGAAACACAGTACTATTCCAAAATAGAAACACTGAATGTACTCTTGTTACTTACGGAAAATACTTTAATAAAAACATTTTTTTAAAAAAAATGATAGAAACCTGTTTGGTCCTTCCACAGCATGACAAATTGGGAAGGGAAGTGTTTGAGCAAGGCACAAAGCAATGACAAATCAAAAAGAAAGGGACTGTATGAGTTGGGGTCATGGCTGATGCACGGGCAATGACTGAACTGTTCCATCTGTGAACTTTTTTATAATTACTTAAGGCTCCTTTGTAGGTTTTGAGTTTTGTGGGGGGGGGGTTAAGGATACAATCACACATTTAGCAAAGAAATGATTCCTTTACCATTCTCTTAAGTTATGTGAGAGCCTGCGGAAAACAAAATGCAGAAACAAGAAAAAGCTTCTCCAACACAATTTTTTTAAAACAAAAACCCTCAGAAAATTTAAAATATTCTCTATCCAAATTACAGTTTCTCCCTTTTTGAATAAATAGTGGCTCTCCTTTTAAAGATAGCTGACACACATACACCTATTAGGAGGGGTTCTAGCTCTGTATTTATGCATAAACAGCAGTTTGTGCTAGATGGCCTATAACCTGCCCCCCAACTCTAATGTTTCTCGTGTTTCCCAGGAATAAATGATAGTTGTTTTACAGGTACGGTAATTGCAGCTCAAATACTGGATAATTCTGTCTTCAGTATGTGAATGAAAAGTGTTGAAATATAGTTACTAGTTCCAAATAGATACAAATATTCTTAATGGTACTCTGTTTATATAGTTATTGTTACTAAAACCGATACAGTATTCCTTAGAGCAGGTCCCTAACTTTGCTTTCTCAGAAGGTGTCTCTTCTCAGGGAAGCTTGTTACCAGGTTAGTGTGTTTCACCTCTAACCCCTATGCATGGGGAGTGAAGGCTGCAAGTTTTAAAGATTCAACCCGAAGTTTAATTACATGTAAACTTATGGAAGATTTTGGAAGCAAGTTTTATTTGCGGGGAGAAGGCTTCCATGCAAACCTTCCTTGGCAACCTGAGTTGCTTCCCTCTTCCAACAGTAATCCTAAACAAAATGCATTAAAACCAGTCAAAGTTTGCTTTCAAATTCACCTGCTTAGCAATGAGACTGAGAAAGAAATAAAGTTGAGTTTTTAAAAGTGTTTCATTTCCCCCAGAACACTTTAAGCATTTTTAAGTGATGTTTTATCACCTTATCAATTTCCCCCAGAAACAGCACACACCTGGCACAACAAGTAAGATAATCCCGATACACCCCAGTCCTCTCTCTATCCAGGGATCGCTTGAGGCCAGTCAACCTTCCTCTCAGTCTCTCCGACTGCACCCTTCCCTCTGTGCTTTTCTGACTACAGCAAAAGAGGACTGAATATTGTGCCTGCCTAGGCCCGCCCATCACAGATCAAAGAAATCGGACTGGAAGGATCTCTTTTTTGAATTAGCAGAGTCCCACAGCAACGCCTGGCCCCTGCGACCAGGCAATGGCACAGAAGGAGGGAAGGAAGGGCTCAGCTCAAAATCTAGGCAGAGTTCACCGGGCTGCGCAAACTCGACCTTGGGTTGGATTTCGAAGAAGAGTTTGGATTTGATATCCCGCTTTATCACTACCCTAAGGAGTCTCAAAGCTGTTAACATTCTCCTTTCCCTTCCTCCCCCACAACAAACACCCTGTGAGGTGAGTGAGGCTGAGAGACTTCAGAGAAGTGTGACTGGCCTAAGGTCAACCAGCAGCTGCATGTGGAGGAGCGGAGATGCGAACCTGGTTCCCCAGATTACGAGACTACCACTCTTAACCATTACACCACACTGGCTCTCTTCAAAGCAGCGCACCACTGTTGGGACTTCCACCAAACCACTAGAGCTCCCTAATTTTTTACTCTCCCTAAACTCTAACTCTGTCCCCCTTCTCAAAGTCGCTTTGGGGAGACAGTCCGAGAGAGTCCCTCCTGCCACTTTGCTCTGTGCTTCCTATACAGGCCCCGACCCACGGGAATCTGGTGGAAACGAGCCTGCAAGCACATCTTTTCTAAGGGAAAGACCCACTCTGGTCTGGCCTGGCTTCTTTCTTTGGGGGAGACATTGTGGCTGAGTGAGGTGAGGAGGCCAGCCGGGGTCAGGCATGATAAACCTACCGTTTGCCCTGCCTTTCCTCCACCAGTTTGTTCCTCAGCATACCAAGACTATGTTGAAGAAGGGGACCCATTAACTTTGGAAATTAATTTCCTGCCAGGCTTATTTTAACTAGCCGAAATACTTGGACTGAAGCCGAGTGAGCTGAGGAAACAAGTACACGGGATGAACTGCGTTGTGAGAAAGATTGCCTTCTCACAGCTTTGCCAGAATCACCTTATATCCCTGATCACATCCCTACATGCTCCTCCATGGATCACAAGAATAGTGAAGCAAAGAGCATCACTGGGCAACTGCCGAGGTGCCTTCTCTTCAATCCAATCGTCCCTTTAAAAAACCTGGGATTAAGGGTGGGGGGGGGGGGCAGAAAGCGAAACACTCCAAGGGTTCAGGACTTCAGCTTGTTTTTGCGCAAGACTGCTGCACCACTAACAACTGTCCTGAGGGTTAGAAATTCAGCAGGTCAAGTTTTCCTCCACACTGGGAAAAGCTGTGTCAATGTATTTTTTGCCTCTTGTGCACAATGTATTTTTGTCTCTTGCGCACAGGTGCACAGGACATTGGGGGAAAGAGTGGGGAGGAGAGGAGCCTTAAAATGGTGTGTGGCTTTACTTGAACCAGGGTTTAGCCACCTATTAAGAAATACAGGAGAGAGCCTTTCTGCACATGCCGAGCATGTTTGACTTCCCAGCCAGGTCACAAATCGCTCACCCATTTAGCATTATACAAATCTGCCTGCAAGGACAGCAGAAGGTTCAGTCCCGGAAACTGGTTTTAATACTAAGGCTCAGAATCAGGCCAGAGACTTGCAACTCATTGCTAAAACAAACTGTTCTGTTTGCAGACAACATGTAAGCAATATCGCCAATAAACAAACTAACATAGCAGAGTGCCTCTGAGCATGTACGAAGCCTCCAGTGCATAAACCCAGACATATCCCACCTATCTGAGATGGGTCAGGCAATTATTGCAGTGTGGGTGGGAGGGAATCAACTGCATTTATTGCAAGACACACCACTGTATATTTTGGCGACTAGCGCCCCCCCCATGTGAACAGACTCCGCTGAACAGGCTTGCAGCATTTGGCCTCCCACAGCCCCTCATATGGAAGGTACCCCCAAGGGCCATCTAGTCCAACCCCCTGCACTGGAGGAATCTCAACTTGGTGTAGCCTCCATTCATGGCCATAGCCAGCTGCTCTCACCTAAATCAGGTAAATAAATAAAAAATACTTAACTAAAATTACAAAACTGTAGAAAGATTGTGACAGATTTTTCTAACACCTGGGGTAATTTAAAACAACTTTAAACTCTGAATCTGCTAGACAGAGCTAGGCAGATCAAGACAGATGAGGAGGAGGACAGGTGCGTGCCCTGCCTCGCCCCCCCCCATATAAATCCATGCCCCCATCCAATATGAAACCCTGCCAGTTCCTGCTTAGCTTTTGCAAACGTTCTCGCAGTTTTCTCGCTGCGCCACTCCGAGGAGCCCCTTTCACACCTGGCTCTCTGCGTGCGCACCTGTGAAGAAGCTGCGATTACCAGAACCCTCCAAGTCTCCCTATTTTCCCAAGGACAGCCCCGGATTTACAGAAGCCATTCCGGTTTCTGATTTGATCCCGGAACGCCCTGCTTTAAAACATCTCTACATCAGAGAAATCTGGAGGGTACTATTAGGATGGGTCCCTATTCTCATAAGGTGAAACCGTTGGAAGGTTAGACCAGGAGTCCCTCCTCCTCCTCACTCACCGACGCACTCGTTGGCCTCTCGGGCGGTGGCCCTCTGCCAGGGCCGGTCGTAGTGGAAGGGCTTGCAGCGGTCGCACTCGGGCCCGGCCGTGTTGTGCTTGCAGTCGCACACGAGGTTGTCGTCGCGGTCGCGCACGCAGCGGGAGGCGTGCCCGTTGCACTTGCAGCGCCCGCCCACCTGCAGGTCGGAGACGGCGTAGTAGTAGGAGTCTCGGGCCAGCTCCGAGTCGTCCTCGTTCTCGTCGCCGAAGGTGTGCAGGCGGCTGAAGACCACCTTGATGTCGGTGGCCGTGACCCAGTCCTGCAGCACGGGCGAGTTGTCGAAGTCGTGCGCCGAGGGCCGGCCGTCGAGGGTGCTGAAGGCGATGAGGCCCCCGGCCAGGGGCCTCATGTCGGTGTGCGAGTCGGTGCAGATGGCCTCCTGCTCGTTCTGCTTGGTGATGGCGGCGCGGCTGGGCCGGTTGTACATCTTGCGGCACTGCGTCGAGTAGAACTGGAAGGGCACCCACGTCTTGCCGAAGTCCATGGACTTGGCGATGGCCATGGACTCCGGGCGGGGCGAGCAGAACTGGAGGCTCACGTACGTCACCTCGAACTTCTTGCCCAGCGCCAGCGTCAGCGTCACGTTGAGCGGGTGCTGCACGTAGCTCTCCGACTGCCAGCACGTCAGGTTGTGCGGGTTGTTGAGGTCCGTGAGGTAAGCGGCCGGGCGCGCGCGCTTGGGGTCGGCCGCGTCGCACAAGTGGCAAGTGCGGCTGCGCTCGTCGCCCTTCTCGGCCAGGACGCAGTAGCGCGCCTGGGGGCGCCCGCACGTGCTCGACACCTTCACCTCCTTGCCGAAGGCGGCGTTGACGAAGTCCGGGATGCAGCGGCGCGGGTGCCCGTTCTCGTCGTAGCAAGGGTCCGGCTGAGGAGCCGTCTGCACCGCGAACATGCTCAGGCCTCCGCCGTAGCCGCCGCCGCCGCCGCCGCGCACGCCCTCCGCCAGGCAAGCGGCCACGGCGGCCAGAGCCACCAGCGCCTCCCAGCCCGCCGGAGACATCCCGGGTCGCCGCGGGAGGGCGCGCGGAGGGCGAAGAAAGGGCGGGAAAGCGAACCTGCAGCGGGGAAAGTGGAGAGAGAGAGACAGAGAGAGAGCGCGTCAGCGTCACAGGTGCTGCCACTGAGGTTGAATTAAGACTGGCGCTTGCTTGGGCTGGCCAATGAACAAGTTTGGGCGGAAGAGCAGGAGCGGGCAGTGGGCGCCTTCCAAGCTGACCCAGCGCCTGCCGGAGGATTAAGTGACGGTCGGAGTGGGAAGCGGTGGGTGTGGCAGGGCGCGCGCGCGCGCGGGGAGGAACCTGCGAGGCAGAGCGCGCGAGCCGCTGACCCACTTTTGACGGACAAGCAGCACCGCCCGCCTCTTCAGGCCGAGGGAGATTCCCGCTCAGGTTAAGCGGGGCTGAGTCAGCCGAGTTTTAAGTTGAGGCCCTTTCTCGCGCTCTCCTATCAAGTCCCAACTTTCATCCTTGGAACCTGCGAAGTATTCATAAAGGCGCTCAAAAGAGCCTTCAGCGTTTTTCCTGTGTTTTTCTAGGCGCTAGACCAGCGTTTCCCAAAGGTGAGTTCTCCAGCCGTTTTTGGAATACAACTCCCATCATCCCTAGCTAACAGGCCCAGTGGTCAGGGATGATGGGAATTGTAGTCCGGAAAAAACAGCTGGCGCTAGAGAAAAGTGGCACGTGGCACACTATCTAAAGTGTCGACTCGAGAGTAAGGCCCGTTGAGCTGTGCTTAAGCGGGAGAGAAGGTGAAGAAGTCTCTGCTGCATGAGCCAAGTGTCACTGAATCCACATCGCTACAGATAAAGCTGTATTATACCACTTTAAATAGCCATGGCTTCCCTGCAAGAGTCCTGGGAACTGTATGTGGTTAAGGGTGTGGAAAGCTGTTAGGAGAATCCTGTTCTCCTCGCAGGGATACAATTTCCGGAGTTGCCGATTGATCGTTAAACCACTCGGGAAATTGTAGTTCTGGGTGGTGAACTGGGGTCTCCCAATATCTTTCAGCACCTTTAAACTACGGTTCGCAGGTAAATGGCGTTGCTGCTGCTACTACTTTAAATATATACTGTACCGCGAATGGGGCCTGAGAGTGAGGACTTGATTCAAGATAAAATGCTACAGATTTTATCTTGCCAGCAACATCCTTTGTCCTAAACGGTGGAGGAGGAGATGGAAAGGCGTTCCGCTGAAGCCAAGAGGATGAGGATTCATCGACTCCGAGCAAGCAAAACCCCTTGCAATCCGGGAGATGGGCGCCCGCACAACGGCTTGGATAGTGCGCGAATTTCCACGGCAAACTGTCCAGTGGCTTGAGGGGTGTGTGGCGGTTTCGGCAAGCGAGAAAGCAGATGAGAGAGAGCCCCAAGCTACCTTCAACTGAAGTCCCACTGGCTGGAAAGAAGTTATGCGGAACCAATAGGACTCCGTTTTAAATGGACGACGGGGCGCCTTCAGACTGAGTTTTCCTAAGGCATGCCAGTACTTCGACCACCTTCATAGACACCTGCTATTAGCCCTTCTGAATATGGGTCCCCATCCCACACGCTTCTTCCACAGAGAGCGCCTTCCTTCACTCTTGGGAGGGCCTTGCCCCGGAAGATCCAGAGGCATTTAAAGCAAACATACGCACCTCATTTTGATGCAGGCAGAATATTTAACAGCCATTAAACTGTTCTGCAATTAGGGGAAATTGGGCGGGAGAATTTCAGCTGGCAGACCCAATTTATTCAGGTCTTCGAAACCCATGCACGTGGGCAGTCCCATAATGTCTGGAACTTTTTACTGCGTAAATAAGACCCAGTGATTTCTGGTGCATCTGAACCAGTAGGTTCTCTCTTGGATAAATCTAGCGCAACAGTAATGAAGTTCGGGACGCAGGACCCTTGGTGGTGCCTTCTATGCAAGGGACTAACAGCAGAAAATCGCTTGTGGGGCTTCCTTACATTGCAAGTGGCGTTCTGGGCAATCCTAAACAGGTCTACTCAGAAGCAAGTCCCACTACGTTCAGTGGTGCTTATTCCCGGGAAAGTTTTAGAGGCTATCCGCCTTGGAATATCACAACCCTGCAGCCTGAACCTGTGCGTGGTTCAGCCCTTTCGGTGGGAATCTCCCAAGCGAGGGTGCCTTCGCTTCTATGCGACACTAAACCAAGCGATGTGGCTTACCACCAGGCTTGTGGTTCTGGTTGTCAGAGGATGAACGAGGGAAAGTGGAAGGTGAGGAGAGAGGGGGCTCATCTGAGATCCACATCCACAACCTAGTTCGTCCATCCTACCAGGGTTTTAATCGGAGCCATTCAGCGAATGCTGCTGCTGCTACTAGTGAGTAAGCCCCATTGAAGACACTGAATCTGACTTCTGAGTAAACATGCACAGGGTCGTACTGCACATATCTCTTAACGAGAGAGAAACGGAAAGCGGCGGATGGGACTCCAAAACGGCTCAGGGGGGGGGGAGAGGCTTTTTTCAGTTATTCCAACTGTATTGGCCAAGAGAGCAAATTGCTCTTTCCTTCGCTCGAGAAAACTCGCTGCCCGCGCCTGCTTAGGAGAAGGCGACTGAGCTTGGGGCATGAGCTTTGAAAATGCCGCCTGAGTTTCGCTCCAGCGTCACACACACACACCCTAGCAAGAAGGAATCTGGGCACACTGGTGGCCGAGAGAGAGAGAGAGAGAGAGAGATCGACGTCCGGCCCACAAAAGTTGGAACAAGGCATGCGGGAGGTTCCCCAGCTCCGGGAAGCATCCTGCAGCCTCCGGCGGGGATGTCCCTGATCGGTTCGAGCGAGACAACTTCTCCGGAAGCGCCACCCAGGACTCCGTCCCTCGCACCGGAGGATCGTAAAAAGGCAGACCGGCCAACAGTTCATCTGTCTAAAAATGCCGCGCCGCACAGTGACTCTCTGGAGTTTCAAGCAAGTGTTTTTCGGGGCCCTACCTGGCGACGCGAAAGAAGGAACCTTTTGCGCGCAAAGAGGTGGGCTCTGTCCCGGCGTGGCTCTTATTCCCGGAGAGCTGAGGCAGCCGCGACTCTCTTAAGGAGACCTCCACCCCCCCTTCCCTCTCGCCTCGAAGCTCCCTTCCGCCGCCCTCCTAGGGTCCCTCCGAGCTACCTTGCTTGGTTTGGCAGCAGCAGCCGCAGCTGCTGGGGGGCCGGCAGTCGTTTCGCGCGTGGCGGACTTGGTTCCTCGGCGGCAGCTGCAGCCAGCGGGCTTCGGTGGCTCAGGGGTCGCGCTCGCTGCCCATCGTCCGGCCCCAGCGAGCGGCCAGGCTCCGTGGATGCCCGGAGCTAGTGACGCGCCCGGCTCGGGCCGAGGCTGAGGTCATCCCGGAGGAGTGACACCCCGTGGGCTCGCGCGGGGGAAGAAGCGACGACATCCACGGGGGGGCTGGCAGGGCGCGCGGCGGGAGGGAGAAGGGGCGGCGCCGGAGGGGGAGGAGCCGGGGGAGGGGGAGTTGGCCAGCCCTGCAGGATCGGGCCCTCCTAGGTGGCTTCCTTCCCCGCGAGCTCAGAGGGTCGAGACTGGGCAGTCAAGAGCCGTTCCGCGGGGGAAAACCGGGTGAGCGAGCTGCCAAGCTTTGCGGCCGGGAAGGAGGGCGACGCGTGAAGCTTCTGTCCCGTGGCCAAACCCGAGTTTGGCTGCCCTAAGGGAGACCGAAGTGCCTCGCGCTCCGGCTAGCGTGGAGGAGCCCGGGAGAAGGGAATCCCGCGAAGGCAAAAGCCTGGGCTTCGTCCCGACGAACTGCTGTTGGGGCTCAGCTCCTGCTGGTGGAGTTTCTAAGGAAGGACTGGGTGGATCCCAAGCCGGTTAGCCACCTGGGGCAGGGGGAGGGGGGCAAATCTTCTCGCTTGGTAAATCAGACACCCCCGAATTCCCGTGTCCAAAAAGATACCACGCACAGGGGCCTCTTTAGCTACCTCAGGCCGCGTTGCGCTGCCAAACTTCCCACCAGCCTAAAATACTTAGTCGAAAATACTCCGCCAGACAAAACACGCAGCCATCCAGCTGGGCTCCAGAAAGCCGTCAGCCGCCCTCCTCTTCCCTCCTCCAAGTGAACTAAGCGTCTCTGTTGCTCACCTCCCGGGGCAAACTCGTGCGAGTTGTTAAAATACCCAGCGCCTTCTTCCTTGCTGGAGGCAAAACGACAGTGTTTTGGCAGCGAGGATCGTCAGAGTTGCTTTCTCTTCCCACCACCCGGTGTGTTTTTTCTTGCCTTCCTTTATTCCTCCGATGTTTAAAGCCGACTTCGAGCGACACACCCACACCCCTGGTTGTTCCAGGGTGTCGAATCCTGTCAACCTGTCTATTACCAGCTCTTCCTGCTGTTCGTCTATTACTTGCATAATAAATCCAGCTGCCTTTTATTGTGCACCCAATTATGTGCTCATTACAATTCCTTGGGGAGGAATTCCGGTGTTATCTCTGTTCTTTGGGCAGACCTGTGTGGCGAAATCCCGTCGTTTCCTAACAAGTCCTAGCTTCCCACAAGCACCTCACTCGCTCTTATGGAGCGTTTGTCGGACTCGTTGGATACAGAGGGTGAAGTCTTGGCTCCATCGCCAATTTCTCGTACTGTGTGCGTATATGTGATTGTAGAGAAGTACTTTTGTATATTGGGTTGTGTTTGGCGGTGGCTAGCCAGCCTAGTTTCGCCCAGACTGCGTGTTATGAAATGTTATAACTGAATACACGCACTGCGCACACCACGATCCGTTTGTTTGGGATCCCGTTCAAAGGCCGCAAGCGACTCGCCAAGAAAAAGGATGAAGAGGCATCACACGCACGCAAATTCCCAGAGCCCATTCGCTCTCCAGACTCTTCCGAGAAAGCTGGACACCACCACCTCACCTCCGCTTCCAGAGAGATTACTTCTCTGGCGCTGTTGGCCGGGAAATAAGTTTTATTGCAACATCTGAAAGTGACGACTCCTAGCACCGATTCCTCTGCTAGAAGCCGCCCTGCCTAGATCCCTCGCTACAGCCCAGGGCCTAGACGTGACCCACTCCCAGTGCTGATCCGTTGCTTTCTCAGTTCTGTCACCCGCAGCACACCTGCCAAGGGCTACAAGACAACCAACCCTCCCTGAAATTCCCGCTTCCACGCAACTTTTAAAGGCTCGAGAACCCTGGTCTCTTCCACCTCTGCAGTAGAAATGCGGAGGGATGGCAGCTCAGAAGAGGAACTGAGTCTCCCAGGGGAGGAAAGGTCCGCAATGTCGTAGTAAGGTTCAAACCCGGCACGAGATTTAAAACGGAGTTTTCCCAGGGCTGGCAAGGGCTGCCTTGTTAAAGCCCAAACCTGCGTTGGGATCCTCGAACTCAGGCCTAGAAGGAAAACCTGGTTCTTCATTTTAAGTGGGTGGGGAACAGTGGCGAGGAGAAGGCACTCTGTACATGCTCAGAGGTACTTTTCTTTATAGGTTGTCCCGTCTGTTTCATTCGAAAGAGGGAAGGTGATATGGTCACAGGTGGGAGAGGATTCTAAATGGGCGTGGCGAAGGATGAAGGTGGAGCCACGAGGCCCATAGCGTCTGCAAAAAATAAAAAATAGAAATCCTCTTCTGACACAACGCCTGGTCACTCTCACGAGCGCACATACACTGATGCACTGAGATTTAAATTTGTTCTGTTCGTGTACGTACACAGAGCATGAAGTTGACTAGGCACTGTGTGAAGGCAGAAAAGCCTGTAGACAGGAATGCACAAGTACCAAGAAAAAAGGAGATTGCTTTCCTCTTGAGATGCAGCTACCTTAGTCTGCAGAAGAGGTCAACTCGCACCTGCCCTTTTACAGTCCTAGTCAGTCGATCCTCCCCCGGCCCTTATCCTTTCTCTTCAAGCCAGCCTGTCGGTCAGCTAACCAACTGAAATTGCTTGGGAGCAGAGTTATTTTCCACATTTTTTTAGCGAGGGTCTGTCCACTACCTCTGGCAGATTGGATTGGGACACCTTGGTGCCTGTGCTCTAGCCACGCATCCGTATCCTGCACGGAGGATCCTTTACAACGGGAGATGCGCCTACTCTCTCCAGAAAGACACACACACAAAAATCATAAACACAGAGTAAGCTGAGATCCGCCAGCTGATCGAAGATTTGGTTCCGGGTGGAAAGGGCTAAGGATAGCGATGGACGGGTGTTTTTAACTGGCAGAAAAGAAACTACAATATCAGACTTCTGGAAGAAGAAAAAGCCAGAAAGGTAGCCTTGTTCGTCTGCTATAGCAATAATAATTAAAAACAAAAACCCACGCCTCCCCCGCTGCCACCACCAAACTAAATTAGAGGCATTGTGACACAAACGTTTGTGTACTGGAATCCACTGCTGCACCTGAGGCACGAAGGTTTATGCGCAGTTGGCGAAGCAGGGCATGTTTTCTACAGGGCTGTGGGGACCGGGGGAAAGGTATAAACAGTGAAGCCGAAGGTACAGTCAGTGTCTGCTACATCTCTATGCAAAAGCTCAAATGTATATAAGATCAGCCGCTGACCGAGCTTTCAGTGCGCAAGCTGCAGTAACTGGCAATAATACAGTCTTGCAAGGTTCGCCATGTGCTAATTTGGTGCTTGTAACGTATGTATAAACGGGAGGGCGTGTTGGGAGACCCTTAGATCTCCGCTGGGATTAAACTGCCGAGTAAACTCCGGAGAGAAGTTAGAAGGTTCCCATCGATTTGAGGCGCTGGATGCTGTGGCTGACAAGCGGAACGCGCTCGGCAAACTACTTGTAGGAGCTGACTCAGTTAGTATGTGGGTTCTAGGAGGAGGCAAGGGCAGTTGGGGGGTTCCTAAATCGCAGGGCGGATTGCCTTGTAGTTAGACAGCGCAGCAAAACGGGCTCCAGCCGGCTGCCAAGGACTAGCGGGTCCCTTAGCACCCTGTTCCATTATTCCAAATCACCCCAAGCAGCACATTTTCTTGTAGCTTCTTTAATTCTAAATAGGCCCGAGTTCCTACTTTCATACAAACTTCCTTCTGCCACAGCGATCTATGAATTAATTCGTTGATTACAGATGCAGAATACGGGGCCAAGCGCCTCTCTTTTCAGTCTGGCCTTGGGCCGGTTCCTATCCAGGGTGACTTCTGCAATAATAGTTGCTGTTTGTAATTAAACTGTGAGTTGGATGATGTTTTTGTTTGTTATTCATTCATTAATATATAAATTAACTTGCAGCAACGAATCTCAAAACGCATTACAAACAATTTCAAAGGTATCACACTCACACACATACACACATAATGAGATCCAGCCAAAATTAAGTGCTTTGAAATCCATTTGCTTTTAAGCCGGCGACACGAAGCGGGGACCTATAAGCATGTTCAGCAGGAAGCAGGACCAGCTGAGCGCACTAGGGTCTAGGCTACATACTAGGGCAGGTCTGTGATTCCCTTCCAGGAGCTTTTAGGACTTTAGCCTTACACAGACAGCTAACTTCCTCACACTGAAGTCGATGGGGCTAAAAGGTACTTAACGTCGATGGGCTCGAGCTCCGAGTTTTTGCACAACGAGAGCCTAGTTTTTTTGCTTTTTTAATGTGCTGGTGATAGTCTTGCGAGCAATGGAAGTGCGTTTCTTGTTTAGAAAAAGCCACTATTTCTACAACAACAAACAAATTGTAATATTTAGTGGAAAGCCATTGTGAACATTTCTCCACTCAGGCACTGTAGAATTAATTTCGTTTCCCATGAGATGTACGAGTAAAGGGCGGTATACAAATTCAATTGGTGATGATGATGATGATGATGATGATGATGATGGTAATGGGGCCCCTCTAGATACCCGTTTCTCCCCCATCCCGCCTATGAGGCTGCTATGAAAAACACAAAAGATTTTCACTCTCAGATTTTCAGGACTGATTCTTAGTTTTAAAGGTAAACTATTCGTTTATTCTAATGATATTCCGATCGTTAAGGTGTGCATCGCTGCGCTGGTGGAGCCAGTGTCCCGTTTGGACTAATAAAATATAACTACCTCTAGAATCTGAGCTGCTATCTGGATGTTTTCAGAACTGTGAAGCCTGCCGTTAAGAGTTGCTTTTGCAGTTCGATTTAAATCTGTAGGAGTTCTGTCAAAGCCTGCTCATTTAGCATTGAAGTGCAAATATGCTGGCTATCAGGAATATCCGCATTTTTTAAAAAAAAAAAAACAACCCCAAAAAACAACAACAACAACAACCAGGCAAGAATAATAGAGAAACTAAACGACTTCTGATCGAGACTCCGTTTTTCAACGAAGCATGCAAACTACTAAGAGATTGCACTCGCATCTACCCCTTCCTCGGGTCTTTGCAAATTCCCCATCCCCTCTCGGTCCGCAATAAAGTCTTGAAAGGAAAACATCCAACAACTAGAACCGATCCAAAGGAGAGGGGAGCATTTCTTCAAATATTATTCCTGCACATACAGTATATTGGCCTTATAGAAAGGGTACCATCCATAATGTTAAAAGAAGAGGCTCTCCACCTCACCCCAAACCCTGTGGGTGGCTGGAAGGGGCGCGCGGAATTTTTCTGCTTTAGCCACAATTTATATTGTGCTGAGCGCTGTTCAGCAATCAGAAAATAGGGTGAAGGAAGGCACATATGTACGTAGCATAACTTTTTTTAAAAACTTTTGTCCCCTCTTTGAACCTGCACTCGGGTGGGCAACACCCCCCCCTTTCCCCTCCTCTCTTTGCAGGGTCTTTGCCTGCTTTCGCTATAGCGAAGACTTCCAATCAGAGACTCCCCCCCCCCCTTATTCTTCTCTCGCGCTCCAAGCAGGCATTGCTGTCCCTCGTCTAAGTAAGGAAGTTGGTGCAATTTGTTAGAGAGCTTAAGACGCTAATCGCGTCCAACCCTGCACGATGCTGAATAGTTTCTGCCGCAAGGCGCACAGGATCGGGTTGCGCATCGCAGCCTAAGAAGCAGAATAAGGAAATCTGGCGCAGCTCTTATTGCACATCCAGAAGGCCTTCTCTGGTGTGATTTCAAATTCATTCCCCATTCTCCTCCTCCCACTTTGCCTCCAGAGTTCAGGTAACAGCTTGGACATCCCAATAATCCTCTTCCTTGTGGGAAAAATAACTCACCCCCTAAGCATCTCCCCTGATGGCCTCTTTGACCCCCTTCCCCCTGCAACCCCTAATCACTCAGTAAGGGTCAAACTCCAATAGTATAGTTTTTAGATTATTTAATTTTCCAAAAAGCTGGGACGCCCACTGGAATTTAAATACTGTATTATTATGAATAATAACAAAATTGGTCCCTTGTAAGCAGACATGGCGTTCCTTTCTAAGGCTACAGTCCCCATCCCCATGCACTTACCAGGAAGTAAGTCCTACATGTTGAATTCTATGGGGTTTATTTCAGAGTAGACATGGTTAGGATTGCAGCCTAAGGCTTCTCAGACACCATGGAGGGCTCTGGGTTCAGGTCAGGCACTTTGCAATTGCAAGAGTAACTTGCAAGTGGAGCCCCAGATCAGCTGGGGTATACACCTATAGCAAAACAAGTGGACGCTTATATATGCCCATTTGGGAACTATTGGGGGGTCACCTGGAATCAGATGCTAAAGGACTGTATGAGAGGTATACATTTCAATTTAGTTCAACATGAAGGTGGTTATAAGCTGCTTTTAAAGAAAAGATACTTTGCAAAGCAGCGTAAACTGCCCTCCACATCAATACAAGTGTTATTTAAAAATATCTAAATGCAGCCACGCTTCACGGTAGTCAAAAAGCTAGCATAAAAACAACCAGCCAGCCTAGCATCAACTGGACACACTATCCACAATTTATTAAAACATCTTATCTGCCGCCCAACTTGCATAAGCCACTGAAAGCTACAGAGGGTGGCAATGGGGGAGCAGTGTGAGTCTTCCATGTAAAGGTACCAGTTCCACAAAACCCCCAGCCAGGAACTAATTTGATGGAAAGGTCACTTTGAGGAAGGTGCTGGTGATGATGATGGCCTTTGAGCAAGTACCCCTGCTATAGCTGAGCCATCAGCACCTTCTAGGTAACAGTCCTCTTTCTTTTGCAATTGTACAACCAGTTCATATTATTTAGATTTGTCCCCGGGGACCTTAACCCTTCAAAGCCCTCCCATATCCCCAAACCCCTTCCTTACACCCACCCCCTGCCCACAATCCCTATCAATCCTTTCTCACCCCTCCCACTTCTCTTCTCACAAAACCCAGACATTTCAAGAAATCTCATACCCAGGCCTTTCTAAAGAGATGCCCTCTGATATTTGTATTGCACTCCAGCCAGATCCCTCCGTCTCTGGGGTTTTTATTCTGCAGCATACTTTAGCCCAGTTTAGCCTCGTCTCTGGGGCCAACACAGCCATTGCTTTGTTGCCAGGGCTGAATTAAGACACACTGAGGCCCTAAGCTGTGTCGTGTTGAAGAGGCCCCCCAGAGTATTACCCAAAAGATGTGTATTAGTCTAACAGAAAGGGCAATAAAAATAGAAGTACTGTAATGACATTTTACATTTGCATAAATACTAGTGTATAGTTGAGGATGCAGCCAAAAACTAGCAAGCTAGCTAAATCATGTAGCTTGCCACAAGCCTGTTTGCATATGAAATAACTTCAAATGGCTATACCTTATGATTTCTTACTTATCAAATATGGAAACCATATTATAGTTAAATCTGTACAAGTTTAAATGCAATATATCAACTAATGGTGTAGGCATGAAATATATATTTGTAATGCAATAATGATGTCTGTTTTTCCTGTTTCTATTATTATTATTATTATTATTATTATTATTATTAAAATCTTGACAATTAGTGTTGTTGTTTGTATTTAGAGGCTCCTCATAATTTGTGGCCTTAACTGTAGTTAACTTTTCTTATGCACAAATCCAGCTCTGTGTACTGCAGACCCTTGCTACAGCCCAGGTCAGCCCCGCTACTCCCCAAAGCGGTATCTGCTTCCACTGGTTGCCTAGGTACCTCCATACAGACAGTTTTCAAAAGCTGGCTAGCTTGCCACAGCTCTTTGCTTAATGACCATGCAACATTCCGCTACCAAATTATACCAATATATATATATATATTAAGGTTTGGGGGGGGGACAACAACTGGATAGTATATTGGAATGGAAAACAGTTTAACTGCAAAATTAAATTTAACAAAATATATATTTGACCTAAGGGATGCAGGTGGCAGTGTGGGTTAAACCACAGAGCCTAGGACTTGCTGATCAGAAGGTCAGTGGTTGCTTAGTCCCAGCTCCTGCCAACCTAGCAGTTCGAAAGCATGTCAAAGTGCAAGTAGATAAATAGGTACCGCTCCGGCGGGAAGGTAAACAGTGTTTCTGTGCACTGCTCTGGTTCGCCAGAAACGGCTTAGTCATGCTGGCCACATGACCCGGAAGCTGTATGCCGGCTCCCTCGGCCAATAAAACAAGATGAGTGCCGCAACCCCAGAGTCAGCCACGACTGGACCTAATGGTCAGGGGTCCCTTTACCCTTCTTTATATTTGACCTACATTTATCTTCTAGTACCAGTTAGTGCACAGCGAGCAGGATTCTCTATTAAGCATCTTTCACAGGTAAGTGACAGTGGGTTTCTCTGCAACCTCTGCCTCCATCCTAAAATATCCAGGGTTGGTAATCTCCAAAGAAAGCTCACCTTTGCAATCAGGTGGTGTGGCAGCTACTCCTCCATTGCACCAAATACTGTATGAAATGCAGCCAGTTTTGCTATTTCCTTCTTATTCTGACTTGTGCCTGGCTCAGAAGTACATTATTTGGGAGTGAAAGAACTTAGTGAGAGTATGGCTAAATAGCTGAGCAATGCACTGGGAGGCCTCTAGCTCAAATCTCACCTCTCTTATGAATTCACTAGGGAAAACCTCTCTCAGCCTTTGTCCCTCTTTTACAGTGTGGGGAAAATGTTAAGACTGTATGGACCCACCTTACAAGTTTTCATTTTGCTGGTTTTGCTTTCATTACCTATGTTCTCCAAGCAAGAATTTATTTTGATAGGAAAGTGTTTACCTTCTGGAGTGTCTGTATTGGCAGCTTGCTCTTAAATAAGAGTGGTTTGCTAATGGTTTCGTTACACTCTCTGCTTTGCCAGCCTGAAGGAGGAATAACCTAAACCTGCAGTTTGGAATGATGTGATTTACTGCTGAAGTTACTTGCTAAAACCTTATCCTGTTTGAGAATGCAGATGTCAATATACCTGGTGGTAATGCATGCCAATCATTCTGAGTGATCTGGGGGAGGAGGGTGGCTCAGAGAATCTTCTTCAGCCCAAGGACCATCTTCCCTCCAGAGCAGTCTTCTGAGGGCCACATGCCTCAGAAGATGGCAGGGCCAGAGGCAAAAGTGGGCAGAGAAACAGATTAAACAGAGAGGTGTGAGGCCCAGATGGCCACACTTGTCCCCCAGGCCTGAGATTCCCTACCCTTGTTCTCAGTGCATAAGAAGCTGATAGGAGGAAAGCCCAGTTTAATGCTGCCATTGATAAACTAGGATGGACTGGATTATGCTGAGGTGATAGATGTATAAATGAGGAGTCAGCAGAACATTGTAGTGCATCACCTGGACACCTGAACCTCTTGCACCGGGTTTTTTAAAAAATGAGTGGGGTTCATTTCTTAATATATGTCCTTAGATCAGTTGTCAGCTCCTCTCTGCATGAGTCAGGCAACGGGAATCAGGCACCAGGAACTGGGTAGAGGCCTTTTCTTGCTTTCCTGTCTGCCTGTCTACTTGCAGAGGGGTTGGGTTTTATTTTATCCCCACCCTCCCCCTCCACAACTGAAAAGGTCTGATTTTCACATCATCTGGATGCCCCTTTGCTTCTTGGCTGCAGCAATGGAATGAACCAAGCTGACCTCCAGGGAGGTTTGTTTAGGGATGAAACAATGTTTGTCTTGTCCAAACACCATGAATTTCTCCATGCTTCCTCAACAGCCGTGTAGCCAACAGATACAATATAACAAATGCGTTGCCATATTTTACCCTTTCAAAGGGAGAGAGAAAAATAACCCTCTAAAATTCTAGCAATGGCAGAGTTCACAGGGGTGAACGGCAGGGGGTGAGGGGGGACAAGGAGCAACTATAAAGGCTTGGTCCATCAGCCAGAGGCTGGATGCCTTAAAATGCAGAGCAGATGCTGCTCACTAGATACAATTTAATATAGAAGTTAGCTTTGATGTGCTGAACAGTAAATTCAATGGAGCTTACTCCCAGGTAAGTGGGTCTAGGATTGCAGCCTAGCACCCTGATCCTAAATGCCTTGCATGGAAATGAACTCCACCAAAAGTTGTACAGGCTACTTTTAATAAATGACCATGATTTAGAAAAGAAAAGTCAATCACATGAGTATAAAAGACAGGAACAGGACTGAAATTCAAAATGTCCCAGATAGCCAGCAATATGACAAAACTGAATAAATACCAATGTGCCACACTCACATTGGAAAAAAGATCCAAATATTGTATGAATGCAAAATTGGCCAGTTGTATCCTCACTTAATGCTGCTAACTTTTTGGCCTAGTTTTTCCTAATTTTTGAAAGGGCAGAACTGTGCAAAGCAGCAACAACAATTTTATATATTGTGCCTGATGGTGGCAACTTTCTCAAAGAGCAGCTGCTCTGGATAATGAGCCTTGTATATTTGCTGCAAGATTCCAAGAGTCAAAGCCCTCTGCAATCAAATGCACAAGTGAAAGAAAGAATGGGGGAAGTTCTTTCTTTATACATCTGACTTTTGGGCAGGCAAGTTATCTGGGATGGCATGCAATTCTCCCTGGTTTTCTGAACTAAGTGCCATAGAGGAGGGAATGGGTCCTGGGCCTTGTCAGCCAGTGTGATTTAGCAGTGGGCAAAACATTGGGGTAAGATAGAGACAGGCAGATACAAATCCCTGCTCCCTGGGTGATGGCCTTTGGCAAGTTACTTTCTCTCAGCCTAAGTAGCCTCCTTAGGTTACCATCTTGAAGCAAGCCAAAGAGGGAAGGGCAGGCAGGCTGCTGGTGTAGTTAATATTCATTCCCCATATCTACCAAACTGGTTCACCCATCAAGAAGGAACATAAAGCTGGCCTGGCACTATCTGTTCAAGTGTCCATCCCATTTCCAGTTTTCATCTAGATGTTTGGAAATGGCAATGGATGAAGGAGGGGTGAGGGGAGAAATAGCAGTGGATAGCAAAAGCAGCACAGAGTTGTGAATCCCATTGAAAACTCAAATAGCAACATACCCAAAATGGCTACTAACCATTACTACTATTTGAATCTAAGCATAGGTCATGCACTACTGATAGTTGTTGCTATAATACAGGGTGCCCTAGATTGTGTTTATTATTCATGCATTTATTTCCTTCACCTTTGAAAACTCATAGCAACTTATCTGTGCCTCCCAGGAGCCTCCTCTCCAGGACACATCCGCACCTGCTCAGCTTCAATAACACTGTAGCATCGGTTGCTCCTAGACCAGGCATGGCCAAACTTGGCCCTCCAGCTGTTTTGGGACTACAACTCCCATCATCCCTAGCTAACAGGACCAGTGGTCAGGGATGATGGGAATTGTAGTCCCAAAACAGCTGGAGAGCCAAGTTTGGCCATGCCTTTGACCTAGACCATTCTTTGTATCTCATCATATAAAAAGTAGCTGGAAATAACCACAAGAGTGATCAGGACCAGCCTTCCCAAACCTGGTGCTGACCAGATATTTTGGACTTCAACTCCCATCACCCCCCAACCAGCATACCCAACAACCATTTCTATTTTATCTAACAACAGAAGACTTGAGCCCCTAATTGCATCAGGAGCTTCAGTCTTTCAAATTTCAGCAGCTCCCTGTGTGAGGCCAAAATTCAGTGTCCCCCTTCCTCTCACCTTCCATTCTGCACATGCACAATGTCATACTTGTGGTGCCCTGCGGTGCCCCGCTTTGGCTCAGTGTCCAGTGTGGGGGGTGACTGTTTGTGCTTCCCTAAACCCACCTCCGATTGCATTAAAGCATAGCGTGGCCCAAACTAGCTGGCCATGGCTTTTTAAGTTCCTAAACACATTTATTTGGGAGTAAGCACCATGGAACACAGCAGAACTTACTTCTGAGTAAACATGCCAAGGATTACATGGCACAAATGTGGGAGAGTCTCCTTGACCTGCAATTTTTAATCCTAAAAAAAATAAAACCAACAGGCATTTCTACTTACCTGCCAGCAAATATATAACAGTAGAGGTACCAGAGCAGTGAGGTCTCCTATTTCAAGGGGTTTTTTCCCCAACAGAATGGTCTGTACTAACATTCCAAAGACAAGGGGATTATAAAGAAACCATAATGACCTAGAAAGTGGGGGAAATTATCAAGTTAGCTTTTTATTATGCTCCTCTACATAATTGATAATTGATAATATTAATGAGTGGGCATTTCTATGCTGTAATCCGCCTAGTTTCAGGACACGCTTTTGGCAACTAACTTCTTATGTCATAAGGAGACAGAGACACCTTATGCAAAACTCTCATATTTGTAAACAGATTTTTCTTTGTTTTTAACAAAGTGCTGCAAATTATATTTTATTGCTGGTCCCATCTTACCCTACACTGTTAGCCTTTTAACAGGGCTAATGAGTGCCCCCCACCTCCGATTTGTGCTTTAATCATTGGTTCTGTTTGTTTGTTTTGGCAGTCCATCTGGAGATGGCCCCTAGGTGGAATGAGGGTTTTCTTTTCTTTTCTCAGATTTCAAATTCATGGGGTATAGAGCTTCCAAATTCACAGGGAAGTCTGAGAGCAGTGATGAATGATAGTGGGAATGGAACTTCCAGGCACAGAGACCTCAGAACTGGAGAGCTATGGACAAACACTATGTGAGGACCTTCATGTGGACTTCCAGAAGCGACCACTTTAGGGAAAAAATACCAGGGATTCCCAAATTGTGGTCTGCAGACCACCAGTGGTCCACAAGTTTCATTCAGGTGGACTTTGTGGCATGCCTCTAAACAACACTTACAATTTGATTTCCTTAGAGTCCAGATTGCCAGACAATGAAATACTACATAAGAAATAAAAGAAGCAATACAAATGCAATTAAAAGCCACACATCTACCACAGCACATTACAACTGCTGCAATGGGCAGAAGAATCATTAAGTGGACCGCCAAGAGCCTCAACCATTTTCAAGTGGTCCATGGAGGGGAAAGTTTGGGAATCACCAGAAGGGAATATTGGATTGGATGGTGTCATGGTTTCACTGTGGAAACCTTACTGGGCGAGAGGAGACATACTCAAACCCATAAAGTGTGAATTCTTTGACTGAGACAGACAAAGCTTAACCACTTTACAGAGTTGTGGGTGAAAGCTAATGTTAGTCAAAGCAACCCCATTGAAATCAAAGTAAGTTCATTAATTTCAATGGCTCTACTTCAAGTATGATTTAACTGGATTGAGATCCCTAACCTTTTCCGTTATTCTTATTTCTAACCCCTTACAAAAAAGTGAGGAAAACAAATACCAACTTAGGTGGTGTGAAGACAATATTTCACTCTCGAATCAATGGAGACTGAATATTTGTTTTTTTCCTACCTAGTCTGTACATAACCTACATCTATCACATATTTTTCGCCCATGAAAACCCCTTTTGGGGAACTGGTTTCATTCTGAAAATAAGAGCTCATTGCATATTTATTCTGCATTACCCAATGGGGTGTCCGACAATGCAGTGTTTGTTTGTTTGTTTGTGTGTCTCCCTAGCTGCCCAATGACCTTGTGGGTGTGCGTAAAATAGACCAAAAGGCAATCATCATTTCCTTCTTCATTCAACTGGGGCCTGCACAGGGAGGAAAAGACATAGCTAACCTAATCAAGGGTTCAGGAGGGCAGGGTCAATGACAACCAGCACAAACATTTATGGATTGCAAAAAGCTACATTTTTGTGCTACAAACAGGTTAGTGCCTATGCAGCCAAAACATAGGTACATTTGTGTATGCACTATAGTAATCTTCAACAATGAATCTCGGATATCTCCTAGACCTATTCCACATGACTGCAATTCTGTGCACAGATACCAGGGAGTAAGCTCCACAGAATACTGTAAGGGATACTTCTCAGTAAACATGCATAGGATCACGATGCACAATGCTTAGTCAACCTGCCGGACCTTAAGGCCAATTGTGGCTGGGTTTGCTAAAATCCTTATGCTGCAGAATCAAGGAAGCCCAAACAGACTTTCATTTCGAGAAAACAGTTCAAGGGCAGCATTAAGATGATTTCCACAAGGCAACCCTATTACAGTGGTACCTTGGGTTACATACGCTTCAGGTTACAGACTCCGCTAACTCAGAAATGGTACCTCGGGTTAAGAACTTTGATTCAGGATAAGAACAGAAATTGTGGTCCTGTGGCGCAGCAGCAGCAGCAGCAGGCCCCATTAGCTAAAGTGGTGCTTCAGGTTAAGAACAGTTTCAGGTTAAGAACGGACCTCCGGAACGAACTAAGTACTTAACCCGAGGTACCACTATATATTTCTTTTTTAAAAAAATAAAAAATCTAGTCAATTCCAAGGCAAAGGAGCTACCACTACTTCTCAAGAAAGTGTTACACCAGAGGTGGGGAATTGTGCTTCTCCAGGTGTGGCCGGACTCCCAACCCCCATCAACCTTCAGCCAGCATGACCAATGCTCAGGGGTGATGGGTGTTGCAGTCCAGCAACATGGGGGGGGGGGTGTTCCCTGAGCTAGACGGAGTCGCCACCAGGTGTGCGTTTTGCACTGGATGATGACCGTCAGGTCAAGCGGCGTCTTGGATACATAGAACCCAAGACCAAGCGCCGTCACTGACGGCAAAGCACAGCGACAACACGCCTCTGTTGTCGCCAGGCCAGTGTCTCCTAAGATCAGTGACGCCAGGTGGGATACCTGCTTGTGCGAAGGCATCTTTATCTGCATGGATGTACCACATTGCCAATATTTCAGAATTTCCCGACCCGTCTCTCAACCGGCCCCCCGCCACCGCTCTTTCCTCCCCAACCCTTTCTAAGGTCTCTTCACATATTATGGAAACCTCTCCTCTCTCTCTTTACGGGTCCCCGCGAAGCGCAGCTCAGTGGCTCACAAGCTCGACCTCCGTTTTGCTCTGTCCCAGAGGCTTCAGGGCAAAGTTGGCCGGCGGGATTTCTCGGTTTGGAGAGTTCCCTTGGTGGGGAACGACGCAACGGCGAAGGAATAAGGGCGCAGCGGGGAGAAAGAGGAGGAAATGATCGTTTTGTTCTCTTTGGAGTGTTTTAGTATTTTAGAAGGAAGGACTTTCTGCATGTAGGACTTCTTGAGGGAAAAGCGGGAAGCAAACTTTCTGGCGCTTGATCCCGCGTTAATCAGATTTCCCACGCCCCCTCCCCCCCCAATAATAATAAAAAAAGCATTTCACCCGCGTTCCCCAAGCTTTCCTCTCTCCTCTGGGTGTTTTTATCTCTCCTCCCTGGTGCCCATTTCCCCCTCATCCAGACCCGGGTTGCCTGAGTTTTGATCAAGGGCGACTGAAACCAGCGCCTCGTCGGCTGCTGCCGCGGGGCCCAGGGGTGACGGGGTCAGCCTCTCCGTCCGACGCGCGCTCTCTGCTTAGGCCCCTTTGCTTCGGGTTAGAGACCCTCCATTCCGCGCAGCGATTGGACAGGGGTGGGGGAGCTGCCAACCCATCACTATCTTCCCTGGGGGGGGGCGGTGTTCGCGCAATCGGGGTAATTTCTTGCGCCGCAGCCTCGCCATTAAAGAGGGGGAAGCGCGGAGTACGCAGCCCAAACGAAGCTCCTTTGACCTATCTTTTCCAGGGGGTGGAAGGATGAGCTTAATTTTGCCTGGGGGGTACTTTCCCCGCAATATGGGGAAGAGGAGGCCCTGTCCTTAACTCCCCGCACCCCTCCGAGCGCCTTCACCTTTCAGAGTAAAGTAAAACTTGGCTCGCTTTTGGACCTCGGAGACTTGATAAAACAATGGAACAAAATAGGAATACTTAACCCCTATAAATATGTATGGGGGGGGGGAGAGACCACGAAGGAAACTATGCTAAACACAATATGCACTACATTGCCTTATATTGATTGCAACGGAATCACAGCCTTCAAGTGGTGCGCGCGTCTGAACTGAACTGTTTTGAAAGACAGCGCATTTTGAATTGAATTCCGGATTTCGGACGTGATCTCTCTCCCCCCCTCCCGCTTTGCACATGTCCTTCTTTTCATCTCTGAAACAACACGCTTATTTTCAACTCCCTCTGCCGAGGATTGTTGTTTTGGCCCTCTCTTTCTGGTCCAGAGGCAGCGCAAAAAAAGAGAAAGGAGTTGGGGAGAGAAGGCATTTTCCCCTTTCTGTAAAAGAAAAAACGCACTGCAGCCTAAATATATATTCTAAAAACTATTAGTGCAAAGTTATTTTTTAAACGGGGTGGTGGCTTTTTTGGGGTGTGGTTATAAAAGAAATAATTATTGGCTAAGGAACGAGAGAGAGAGAAAAGTTGGTGGCGCAAAGGCGAGGCAGGAGCCCCGGTTCGAAATAATCAGGAGCGATTTATTCCGACGGAGTGACAGCTCTTTTGAACGCGAAGCGAAATGCGTTTTCTGTCTCTCTGAAAGCTTTTCTTCCAGATTGTGCTCAGATTAGGCTGGGGGGATGAATGGCGGCTTTATCCAGACCAGGGGCTTTTCTGAAATGCCAAATTAATTACCAAGGCCTGAATCAACGCACTGGGGACAAGGAGGAGGAGGAGGAGGAGGAGGAGGAGGAAGAAGAAGAACTGGCGGAGGGTTGGGGGTGAGGGGAAGAAAAGAGAAATCTAGGGCACTTTGGCCCGGGTTAAAATTGTCTCTTGGGGTCGTTTCAGTGCGAATCGGCTGGGGAAGAGAGCGGGGGTAGGGGAAGGAAGAACACCTGCCCCACCCTGTTGGGTTGGTGTGTGGGCTTTTTAAGCTTAACTTATTTGAGCTAAGTATTTTTAAGGACCAACGAAGCAGCTTCCACATTTCAGCTGAAGAAGCCAATGCGAGGCGTGCGCCGAAGGATGGAAAAGAGATGGAAAAGAGATCCGCCTTAGGGAAACAGGAACCTCGCAATTGGGACCAACGAGGTCTTAATGAAGGAAGCGAGGCGGGGTAGTGGGAATAGCTGGCGCTTCCTCAACCCGGACACGGTCACTTGCCCCGACGGAGCCCCGCGTGGTGGGCCTCCAGATCATCCTGCTTCCTGGGGTGGATCTCCTTTTGCCGTCTCTTCTCCCCCAAAGAACCGCCCTGCCCCCGATCAGCAGCCCCCGGGGTTAAGGTAAGCGGGGTAAGCGGGATTCCCACGCCGCCCGTGCGCTTTTTGGCTGCCGACGATTCACCGCAGTGGACTTACCTTTACAGGAAAAGGGACTCAGCACCCCTCCAGCCCTCAGTCTGAGAGAGGAGAGGGGAGATGGCGCGCCTTCGTTCCCAGTCAGCCCACCACGATCCAGCCGAATATCTTCGTAGACGCTGGGGAAGGGGGTATCCCTCTCCGGATCGCGCCCCCACCGGGGTCTCTACCCGAATAGCCCCGACGTCCTTCGTGTCTGGCGTCCTATCGCGTTTGCGATGATCTAGGGCCTCCCTCCTCTGGGGATTTCTCGGGGGGGGGGCGCTTAGGGGGTTCGCCGATCTGGGCGCGCCCCCAAAAGGGGGATTCGGGTCAGGAGGGGGTCCACTTCTTCTTCTTTTGCGTTCCTAGAACCGCTGCAGAGGTCCCTCCAAATGTCCCCACTCCCGATGTCGAGCAGAGAGAGGGGAGGGGTGAACACTCTGGGGCTCATCCGCGCTGTGGACCCACGGGACGCGAAGGGAATCGAGGGAGTTGGGAAGGGAGCCTGCCTTTAGACCTCCCCACGATTTCCTTTTGCAGAAATTGCGGGTGGGTGGGGAGAGAGACAGAAAGAGGGGGCTCGGAAAGCTGGATCAATAGACGAATCACTAGAACCTGGGGAATCCTGGGTTCGAATCCTCGCCTGACTTCGTGGCTCGCTGGGTGGTCTGGCAACAAGCCATTCTCAGCCGGGGCCTCTACCTCGGGGTCATTTTCTCACCTCTTTCAAATCGTGGGGGGGGGGGGAGTCTGGGATTGATCCTTGAGAATTGCGGGGGAGGGGAGGCGCAGGTAGTCGGGCCTGCGGCGAGATCAAGCAAGCCTTTCCGGTCTCGTCTGATTCTCTCCTTCATCCCCTACCCCCACCCCCCCAAAACCCGGTGGCCTAGAAAGCCTGGAAAACAATCGCAAGGGCCAGAGGGAAGCCCGACGTTGCTTTTTGTGAAAGAAAGCCACCTGGGGCTAGACCAGCAGGGGATTAGCAGGATGCAATCCAAAGATGCATCCGAGATCTAAACATGCTCCCGAAGATCAGGGCGTGAGACCGCAGTGCCAAGGATCGATAACAACGCACCTGCGTTTTCAGGTGCTTTGCATCAGAAAAAAGCAAAAGTAGAGCAGTGGCACCGTTTCCACTCCCAGATTACCTTCGTTCTAAGCGTGACCCTAAGCTGGTTTATCAGCCTCGTCAGCGGGAAGCATCCTCATCACATTATCAGGCGCATAATGGTAGGTCTATCAAACCACCTCGTGAACAGGGAAGAAGACTAACCTCGACGGTCCCATCAGCACGGCAGGAAGAGGACAGCGACTAATAAAGACACTCTTCCAGAGGCGATTTTTCATTTTTCTTTTTGGCTCAGTCCAGGTGGAAATGAAATCCAGGAGTGAATGTGTTGGTCCAGGAAGTGTATGCCAGCTCGGCCACGCAGCCACTGCATTACTTCGAGTGATTCCTCAGCCTCAGTTTTTCATCTCTAAAATGGGGATGACAATGACTGGCCCCACGCACCCTTGTCCTGAAGATAAAAGAGGGAAGGAGATACTGTGCTTAAGTTTTGGGATGTAGACGTCAACATCAGAGACGTGTAGCCCAAGATCTGGCTCTAATGATGTTAAACCAATGTATATTGAATGGGTTTTTGATATTACGGAGGTGAGATGCCCTCCAGATGTCTTTGGACTGAAAAAAGGGATGGAATGCTTTAATAAATAAAATAATGCAACATGCTTGAAGTTTTGCCCTTCTTGCCCCTCCAGAAACTGGACATGTGTGTTCTCTTTTCTGAGCTCATTTTCTCCCCCGCTTTCCTTCCTGCTCACTTGCCTTCCATGACACCAGAGTCACCTTCATCTCATCTTCTGCCACTGACTACACCTCATTTTGTCTGACTCAGCTTCCTATCTTACTCAACACACACATTTTCTCTCTCTCTCTCTCTCTCTCTCTGTCTCTGTCTCTCTCTCTCAACTTTGTTCTTTCTGTTTCCTACCACTCCCCTCCCCTCTTCCTACTGTGGCTGTTTCTCTTTCCACCCTCTTCCTCTTTCACCACTCCTTCCCTTGCCTTACTGCTTCTTCAGCTCACTGCTGCTTCCTGCCCTGATGTCACTCCCTCTGCTGACATCAGGGCAGCTCATCCAATAGCAGCCAGGGCGGGAGGTTTCACACCACTGGTGGAACATATACAAATATTTGATTAGCATGGTGGCTTTTCATAGGGAGAAACCAGGATTTTAATCTTTATAACTTTAGTATGAAATGAAAATTCATTTCTGAAACATCCTGAGATGTCACAGAACACAAAAGGTTGGTGTAAATTATATAACTGGGCTTAATTGGCTATGATAAATGTTCCAATATAAAGGATCCAAATGGTGCATAGCTTGTGATATCAAGAAGTTTTGGAGGTCCCCTCATATTTGAAATATTGCACCAGAGTTTCCTGAAATGAAAATGGCAGAGCTGGAGCAAACTCCACTTTCGCTCCATCCCGCAGCCACCAACACATTCTTCCAACACCTGCATTGTCAGAGCACACTCTTGACCCAGAGATTTGTTTTCAGTGTCAGAAATGAACTCACAGTTCTTTCATACAGAAATGCATTCCAGGTTTTCCCCTTCCCAAGCTTTTGTTATTTTAGCAGTCTAATTCTTGTTATCTTTGGCTTATTTCTTATTTCTTTATTTGGGTTTTCAAAACAACACTAACAACATACATATAAATGACCACATGCATTTCCACAGGATATTTATTGCTTTTCATAATATTTTTTTTTTAATCTTCCAGATGGATTTGTCAGAGATGGGCATTGAACAGCGTTGGGTTCTGAAAGAACGGTCCTAGTGTTCTCAGACAGTCCAAATCCTTCTATATGCGTCCCGAATCTTCCTGTTATTGCTAGATGTGTTGGTGTATACAATAAAGTTGCACCAGTCCACAGTGAATGTATCTATGCAGCCATGTATTCAGTAATGCTAAGTTTATCCAATGGTTTGCCTATTATTTTGCTCAATTCCTGAAACAGATAGTTCCAAATTCTTATTATCTTAGTGCATGTCCACCACATATGTTGGTATGACCTCTCTTCTTTGCATCTCTCCAGCATAATGCTGGGTACGTTTTATAAAATATATGATAATTTTAGGAGGTGAGGTTTCAAATATCACCTGTGTGTAATTTTTAACATAAGCAGTTTATTTATTTATTTTTAGGTAGTGAGAGGAGGAGCATTTTTGTTGCTGCTGTGTTAAACCTTCTGGAATCAGACATCCCAGCAAATCTATTGCAAATCAATAGAATTTACTTATATGTTTAAGATGCCAGCCTCAGCGTGTTGCTTGATCCTGAATGGCTGGTTTCGACCATGACAGTTTGACGGTGGGAATGGGTGGGATTATCTGAGACAGTTTCTTCATTTAAAAAACAACAACTGCATGGAAAGAACAACTGTGGAAAGTGCAACTTCTATGGATACTGTCATAGTGGTAGCAGAAGCTGCATTTGCTGAAATTCCCCTTTCTATGCCATTATTAAAAGCATCGGAACTTGGTCCACCCTGAATTCATGAAGTCAAGATACACCAATGTCAAGTTTTTTTGTTTATGTATTTGAAATTTGTCAGGCAACATTATTTGCTATTTTCCATTATTCCACTAAAGAATGCTACTGAACTCTCAACTTGAACCCAACATGCAGCTCTGGTTTACGAAGGGGATCATATTCTGCAGGCACTGACCTGCCTGATACCTATGCCACTCTTTGTTCTTCCTGGAGTTTCTCAGGCAGTCAAACATCTGCTTATCTCTGCATCCAAAAATTGCTGCCAAGTTGTAAGCAGCCCCTTCTGTAAGCAGAGTTCAATTTCCCACACAATTAGAAAAAAATGGCCACTGATGCTGCAATAGCTTAGCCGGTACAGCACAAGACTCTTAATCTCAGGGTTCACGGGTTCAAGCCCCACATTAGGCAAAAAGATTCCTGCATTGCAGAGGGTTGGACTACAGAAGATGACCCTCATTGTCCCTCCCAACTCTGCAATTCTATGATGTTCTGAAGGAACAGCCACCCTATATTATTTGTTTTAAACAGAGCATTTGTACCCCACTCTGAAGAGCCAGAATGGTTTTCATAAAATCAACTAAAATAAGACAGACCCTGCCTGCAGGCTTGCAATCTAAAAAAAGTGAGAAGAGGGAAGAACAGGGAGGGAAGAGACGCAGAAAGCAAACTAAGACACTAATGGTTAAAGAGCATTTCTTATCATGAGCAGCAGGTGTAGAAATAGTTCAGGGGTAGGAGGTGCCTGATGCAGCTGGTCTTTCCGCAAAGCTGATGCGAGAAGCCTTGTTTCCCATCCCTCCCACTAAGGCAGCTTGATGGGATGGCCGTTCTGAGCTGTGGGAAACTTTAAAGGATGCCAGCAGTGGGAGTGGGATAAACTTGTCAATTCACATGAAAGTACTTTTTATTTTAAACAACCATTCTATTGCAATGGGTCCCAGGTTGTCTGGAATGACTGCATAATGGTTAATGCAGCCCTATTCAAAGCACCAGGAACTACAAAATAAATGGGGGGGGGTGTGAAAAAAATGGGGGTGGAGGTTTTTTTTTTTTGCCAAAGCTCTAACCTTGACCTAGGATACACCCAATACCTATCTATACGGTCTGCAACCCACCCACTGCAACATTAACCATCAAGCACGCTTAACTTTGCCTCAGCAATAATTGTGGCTTTAGCTTGAAGAGGTGTATCTGCACTTTCTGAAGAATGAAATGTGTGAAAGCTGTAGGTGACAACTTGCCAGGATATTTTAGCTGCCAAACACTCCCCAAGCCCTTGATCCTGCCATCCATTTCCTTTGAATGATACCTTATCTAGGAGCTGCTTTTTAGCTTCCTTCTTTTACCACTTTTCTTAATTCTCACTGTTATTGCAGGCTTTGCTAATCACTGCTGTCAAGTACTTTGGGTAATAGCAAATTAACCCAATGCAATGCGGGCAAGCAGAACGAACAAAAGCTTCATATTTGTCCTGGCAGTATGCTGCTGTTTCCTTTGCTAAGGGCCAGCTCCATTCCTGGCTCTGCTTGATAACCCTTATTCACCTCTCTCTTGCCCAAACACAGCAGCTTGCCCCCCCCCCCACTTCTTGGGGGACCACCGTCCTACCTGATCCATCTTACTTAAAACAACAAAGTCACCTGAAAGAGGCCTTGTTTGCCCACTCAAACTCCAAGGAGCTTGACAAAGTTATTTTGAAGGGGTTCAATCGCTTTAAACTCAAACACTTCCTGTATGAATCTATTGCTTGAGGTATATGTCCATGCAAGCAATAGATGCATGGATGATTCATTTGAGATTCCTGCATTGCCGGGGTTTGGAGTAGATGATCCT
This sequence comes from Podarcis melisellensis, assembly GCF_964234715.1. Taxonomy (NCBI): domain Eukaryota; kingdom Metazoa; phylum Chordata; class Lepidosauria; order Squamata; family Lacertidae; genus Podarcis; species Podarcis melisellensis. Next base: position 39,905,083 of record NC_138529.1, read on the forward strand.
TGGGGTCCCTTCCACCTTTATGATTCTCTGAATGTACCTGGTTCAACCCAAGTCAAGGCAAGAGTTATGTCAATGTCCCAGATTGCCTTGAGATGGAGAGAGAGACCTGTTTCCTGCTCTGGTAACCCTCAGCAATGGAAACACACACATGCACCAATCTTGCTATGAGAACAACATTAAAAAGAGCCTTGAGGCATGTGGTTAGAAAACAATGGCAAGCATTGTTATCAAATAGCAGTAGCTGCATCAGTGTTGTAGGAATGGGGTTGTGGAACTACAGAGTAGATAGAGACCTGTGCATTTCTCTTAAGAAGTTACCGTATTTTTATGTGTATTGGACACCCCCATGTGTAGGACGACCCCTGTTTTTGGGAACTCCAAATTTAGAAAATGGAGGGAGATTGCTCTGACTTGTTGAGGAGCTGACCGCTGCCACTTGTGAGGAGCAGGCTGCCAAAGCTTATGCAGAGCCAGCCGCCGACAATCCTCTATGTGTCCATTTGGAAGATAGTTGAATTGAGTTCAGTTGGGCTTATGTGGTCTAAACCACTGAGCCTCTCTTGGGCTTGTTGATCGGAAGGTTGGCGGTTCAAATCCCCATGACGGGGTGAGCTTCCATTGCTCTTTCCCAGCTCCTGCCAACCTAGCAGTTTGAAAGCATTCCAGTGTAAGTAGATAAATAGGTACTGCTGTGATAGGAAGGTAAATGGCGTTTCCGTGCGCTCTGGCATTTGTCACAGTCCTCTGTGAGCCAGCAGTGGTATAGTTATGCTGGCCACATGACCCTGAAAACTGTCTGTGGACAAACGCCGGCACCCTCGGCCTGAAAGTGAGATGAGCACCGCAACCCCATAGTTGCCTTTGACTGGACTTAACTGTCCAGGAGTCTTTTTCCTTTACCTTTTTACTCCCAGGTAAGTATAGGATTGTGGTCTCAGAATTCTAGCTAGGATTAGGGAACCTATGCACCCACTTCCTTGATAGCCTTTCCAGATAACAATGAGATTTTATCCCTTACATATGGCTCCACTCAGTGCCAGTAGCATGACTGCAAAATGCTTCTCTACCCCTTTCAATCTGATTTCCAGCCTGGTTAGAGACTGAAATGAGCAGGTGTGGTGGTGGGAAGCTCTAAGGTCAGCAGAAAGAAGGGGAGCTCTGGAATGGTCTGAAAATCAGGAGAACATGAAAGAACCACAAGTTTTACTATGACACTTTTATAATAAAGGTTACCCATCTAGGGTTGTAGAATCAGCCTTGAATAGGACCAACATCTGTAGATGTGTTATCATGTCTCCTCAAAGAAGAATAGCAAACAACAGAAATTCATGTATTTTTTTCCATTCAGCCAGGTCACAAAAAGATTTACAAATGCACATATGTTCCAAATGGCATGTAGTACAAGACCTGCCACGTTTGACATCAAAAAACACTTGGTGGTTTTAAAAGAACCAACAATCTTAAAGATTGGTTGATACATAGTGAATATAGAAGTCTCAAGAATACTTATCTTCAGTCCACTCTGTTTCACACAACCAGGCTCACAAGGACACCATCCATGAAATTAGGTCCATGGTCCATTGTGACTTGCAGGAGTTGTTTTTGTGATTGCATGTTCCCACAATAAGATTGTGTTTGTGTGTTTGTGTATCTGGATGCCAAAACCCAAGTTTGGAGCAGGTACTCTTGGGTGAGAGAGCCCCAGCAGATATTTAAAGTCACAAAATATGCAGCAAAGAAGCATGTGGAAAATCTAGGCTGTCAGATCTTTGAAATATGCCCTTTTAAGCGAGTTCCATAATTTCCCTCTGCCACCAGCATAGGAAAAGACCACACATTTGGTTAGTCAAAATTTTGTTTACTTACAAACTCTTCAAAGTCCTGGTTCATGGTTTTAATTAGACTTCATGCATTAATTAGACATAAGCATGTTGGTTCTATGAGGTTGGTTATCCCACAGATCTATGGAGGAAAGACATCTAGGCCACTTGCAGCATCAAAGAAGGTGGCCTCAATTAGTAAAACGTTTTCTTGAAAAGCAATGTAAATGCAATAACATTATGTTGTGACCCATTGAAGAGGTCAGTGGTGATGAAAGACCGTTAAGTAAAAAGGAATTGTTTTGGACTGTATCCTATGAAAGTCTGGCTCCTAGGGAACTCAGTGAAGATTTTATGTATAAATATAATTTTCTGTACAAATATAAACAAGATTTGGTCTATGAGATTTAATGGACCTGTTGTGCTAGAACATGTGGATAGGGAGGATGGGATAACGGGATAATGAGAGTCCAAAAATATTTGGAGGGCCACAGGTTATTTGATTTACATCCCTGATTCACATGGTTACAGAAAACAAGAAACATAATATAACAGGAAGAGGGCCATTGGACCCCAAATCCACAATATTAATTCAAGTAAAAGAGGCCCAACATCACATAAAGTCTCAGCAACGTCTCTTTCAGGGTACATAGGGAACATTATTTTCTCGTGTGATCAAAACAGCAGTGACAGAGCTTTACTCCACATCTGTTAGGTAATGGGGAACTCTCTCTTTGCTTCCCCTTATCCTAAGGTTACACTGACATCTAGTGGAACATTGCAACATAGCAGTATAGTGAATGCCTTGAGTGCAACAATTTGAGCAATGAAATGAAATGTTTATGGTGCCGTTAGTAGCAGAGTTCTGCACTGGTTTAGTTTCTAGTTTATTGCTTAAAAAAAAAAAAGACATTGCTGTGTTGCGTTGTATTGATGTGTTTTCTGGCTGTATTGCTGATTTCCACCCTGAGTATAGATGGGCCAGAAAAGTTGCTTACAAAAGGAAAAGGAGAGGAACCTAAAGGTAAACTGCAAGTTGCTTCACACTTTCCTTTGCAGAGGAAAGAGGGCGGATGGTTACTTTTTCTTCCTTTGCTTTTCTTTGTTCCTACAGCCAGGTAAGTCCACTACTGCCAGTCATTTATACTTCCCATTTACCCATTTGCCTTGCAAATCCGTCTTGGGTTCAAGAAGTACTGTGATCCAGATAGTGAACTTTATAGCTAGGTCAAGAACACAGAGCATCCCAAACAAAGGCAGGTCAAGTAGACCATAGACTGAAAAGCAGAGTCCATGTCCCTACCTGATCTGGAATTATATCATGCTGCAGCAGGTCTGACCTGGTTAAGGGAGTGGGTTAAATTAAAGGATACCGATGTGATAGATCTGGAGGGAGTAGGCACTCGATTTGGATGGCATGCATACCTAATAGATGAAAAGGTGAGAGTCCACAAGGGTTTTATGGACCATATTATAAGGAAATCACTGTATAAAATATGGATGAAATATAAAGGGATCCTAGAACCCAAAACACCTTGGTGGACCTCACCCTTAGAAATCATGACCATAAAGAGAAAGAATATGAATAACAATTGGGCAACATAAAAAGTATTACTGGAGAAGGAAAATAACAAACTTAAATTGAAAGAATACAAGGAAGTTTAAAAAAATATTTGAACGATTGGCTGCAATATTTTCAAATTAATCAGAGATTGGCAAAAGATAAACAAAAAGGATTTGAGAAAGAAATTTCAAGACTGGATGAGTACTTAATCCAATCTAAAAGTACTGTAAACATATTTACAAATTATATGATTTGCTCCTAGAATGGGAGGTAAAGGAGGAGCAAGTGAAGACAGTGATGGTAAAGTGGGCCCAGGATTCAGGGGGAAATATTATGATGAGCCAATGGGAACGGCTCCAGAAAAGAGATATCAAATTTACAGCATGCTATGATTTAAGAGAGAATGTAATGAAAATGCAATACAAATGGTACCTGACCCCAGTCAAACTGGCAAAAATGTATAAAAACTGTAGTGATGTCTGTTAGAGATGCTACAATAGGGCAGGAACCTTTCTACACATGTGGTGGGAGTGAGAAGAGATAGTGGGATTCTGGGAAAATATCTATAACCAATTGAAAAATATGTTTATATTTTCATTTGGAAAAAAACCCAGAATCCTTTCTCCTAGGTATCATGTCAGAGGAAAAAAAAAGAATGGTCAGACCAGTATTTGTGTATGCAACTATGGCGGCAAGGTTATTGATTGCCAAAAATTGGAAAAGCAGCAGTGTCCCAACTAAAACAGACTGGCTATCTAAAATGATGGAATACTTCCATATTGCCGAACTAGGAGGGAGGATAAGAAGAGATATGGTACAAAAAGTGAATAAGGAGTGGGCTATCTTTAAGGAATACATCAAAATTTATGTGGAAAAAGTAGAATTTCTGACAGATATTGAGTGAATCCAGAAAATGATTAGAGTGAAAGGAGAGTAAAGTCAAGATAGAAGAAGAGATTAAAGAAATAATAAAATGTGTTTAAGCTAGTTGGAAAAATAAAGTAGCATAACAAGAACGGCTGAAAGTCAAGTCACTTGGTGGGTATCCGTGGGGGGGGTAGATGTGTAGGTATGTTGATATGTATAGTATAGGTAGGTATTATATAGAGTAATGTAGGTATGTTTTATGTTATGAAAATAAGGTACTGTGTTATGTATGTGTATTGTGTAAATGTATGTGTTTTTATATGTTAAAAAAAAAAAAAGGAAAAAAAGAAAAAAAGAAAAGCAGAGTCCATGTCAAGCAGAGCCTATGAAAAGCTGCATTTCATTATTGAGAAGGGAGGCTAAGAGCCACACAGATTGTTTTTTAAAAAAATATTATTATTTTGCAAGTCACTGCCTCTAGTTTCACTCCATCACCCTGGAAAAGTCAAAAAGCAGCACTTGGTTAAATTCTCCCTTCTTACAGCTAAAGGTAAAGGTACCCCTGCCCGTACGGGCCAGTCATGACCAACTCTAGGGTTGCGCGCCCATCTCGCTCAAGAGGCCGGGGGCCAGCGCTGTCCGGAGACACTTCCGGGTCACGTGGCAAGCCAGCACCAGTGCCGCACATGGAAATGCCGTTTACCTTCCCGCTATAAAGCGGTACCTATTTATCTACTTGCACTTAGGGGTGCTTTCGAACTGCTAGGTGGGCAGGAGCTGGGACTGAACAATGGGAGCTCACCCTGCCGCGGGGATTCGCACCGCTGACCTTACAATCAGCAAGTCCTAGGCACTGAGGTTTTACCCACAGCGCCACCAGCGTCCCCCTTCTTACAGCTACTAGGGGTCTAAAGGCCTGGATCAGGCAGCTGCCACATGCCCCAAAAATTGGTGCAAAAAAGGACTGAACAGATTTCAAGCTTGTGGGATCTGTTTTCTTTCTCCAAGAGCCCTGTGGTTTATCTGCTGATGTTAAGTGTAATATAGTGGCTTAGAAAGAGGGGCAGGCACACACTTAGCATTAAGGAACAGAGCACCTCTGAGTGTTTCTCAATCCAAGAGTTTATTTTCAGTACCAGAAAGAGGCTCCCAGTTATTTCACACAAAAACTCAATCCTTGTTCCCCCCAAGTTTCCTTTGTTTCGGCAGTCTCATTGGGAAAATTAGAGTTGCTAATTGTTGGTGATCTATTGAAAAATAGACCAGAGATTCCAATCTACCTTCTACCTACCCCTGGTGTAAAATCAGCGTGTGAAATTTAAATGCAAAAGTCAAGAACCACTTGGTGTGTGTGTGTGTCTATGACTGACACTGACACACACACAAACAATGTCAGGTGTTGATTTGAACTAATTAGTCAAATGTTTGAGAAATGTAGTCATTCAGCATGTCATAAAGAGATTGAGGGAAAGAGAACCAGGGCTACCTCTTGGGGTCATTAGGGTTTCAGTGGCAGCTTGAAATTCCACTGTGCATTGACTTCTTTTGTTAACAATCTTTAGTTTATTCATAGCAACAAGCTCTGCTTATTAGAAGAAGTGAATGGGCTGTAGCCAGCCATGCTGCATCCTGATCAGGCCCTGATCAGGAATATAAAAGAGGATTCATACCCTGAAAACAATACAGTGTGGAGGAAAGAGTTGTGTTACATGCCTGGTGATGCCTTAAAGGTAAAGGTAAAGGGACCCCTGGCCATTAGGTCCAGTCGTGACCGACTCTGGGGTTGCGGCGCTCATCTCGCTTTATTGGCCGAGGGAGCTGGCATACAGCATGACTAAGCCGCTTCTGGCAAACCAGAGCAGCGCATGGAAAAGCCGTTTACCTTCCCGCCAGAGCGGTACCTATTTATCTACTTGCACTTTGGCGTGCTTTCGAACTGCTAGGTTGGCAGGAGCAGGGATCGAGCAACGGGAGCTCACCCCGTCGTGGGGATTTGAACTTCTGATCGGCAAGTCCTAGGCTCTGTGGTTTAACCCACAGCGCCACCCACGTCCCTTGGTACCACTTATTAGAAGAGGTGAGTGGCTGCCTGCATCATTTCCAGGGAAGGATGTTCCTTTGATGGTCTTCCAGCCAGCTAGCTGAAGCATGTGTCCCCCACTTGCCCCACCTCGATCCAGGCCTGCATAGACCTGGCTGTAGAACATTAATTTCTCTCTCTCCCAAGGGCCATCTGACCACCTCAGCCTTTCTGCTTTCTGGACAGGAGAAGTACTGAATCTCTAGCACTCTGGACAGCACCTTTGAGGCTGCTTTGCTACTTGAGTGGTAGAAATACCAGAGACTGTTAATAACGTTACCTTTGATTTCCGTAGCTCCAAATTTGCTTCCCCATATATTACAAATAAGTGATGCACAGGCATCTTATACTCACAAGTTTGTTTTGATGTTGTGTAGATGACTGCATACAAGACTCTACATCTGTGCATGTATTTGTCTTGGAAGACAACACTTTATGTTTACTAATTTTTTTTAAAAAACGCAACCATCAAAGTTTGCAAAGAAAAGAAATTTTCTTGGGAAAATAAATGTCTTCTAAGAACATTGTGGCTCAACTCTGCTTTAAGCCCATTATTTGCAGTTACCTATGGATGAGTGAAGGGAGTGTCTCAAACAGGGAGCTGCTATGCAGAGTTACCCTGTCATCAAACAAAGTGTGAAAAGGAGGGAAGGCAAGGGCAGGATAAATCTGTGGAAAGCAAAGCATGCAGCCCAGAATGAGTCTGATTTCTCTTGTACATGAGCAGCTGATAGTGGCTTCCTGGGCTTCTGAAAACGCATTGTGAGTGCTTTAGTACCAGCAGATGGCGACCTTTATCATGTAATCTCTGCTTCCTATTCTGCTTTGGCATCTCTGCAAGCACATTTCCAATATAGAGCAGAACTGTAAAGCTGGGAGGGTCATTGATATAGATGGGGCTGGTCATAACTCCACGAGACAGATACTCCACCGCTGTTAGCAAGCTCTGTTCCCTTTGTAAAACTACTGTTTCTTTTATTAAACACATGAAACAGACTAGAAATACAAAGCAAAGCAAATTCCTGCATATTTGTCGATGCATGCTGAGCAAATAGAACAACCCAAACTGTTCTATACAAATAGAACAACCCAAATGTAAAACTTCTATGTCTCTAGCAGGCAGGTTCAATTCATATAAGAAACTGCCAGCAACTTGGACGCTACGGCCAGCCTAAACAAATGTGAGGAATATGGTCTCTCTTGATCACAGGACTGGGGAACCTTTTTCAGTCTGAGGGCTGCATTCCCTTCGGGGGGGGGCACATGGCAATGGTGGGCAGTGCCAGAAGCAAAAGTGGGTGGAGCAACAGATAGGAATTTTACTTTTCTACAGTAGGCTATTTTCTGTGCACACTCTCTAGCCTCCATCCATACAAGCAAAATGCATCATTTGAGTTCAAGGACACATTCCATCCAGACAAAATTAGCTGTGGGTACAAAGCAGGGCCAGTGAAGGGTGTGATCAAAGAATGGGGTGGCCTGGAAGATTTCTGAGGGCAAGAAAGAGAGGGCTGGAAGGCCACATCTGGTCCCTAATCCTGAGATCCACCACTCCCACCCACATCTATCATGACGGCTTACATTTGTTGCTACTAGTTTCCAGGAGAGCATCTGGCTAGGATCCAGCTAATAACCTCCATTGGTTGAAGTCTACACAAGAGCTCCCACTAACACAATGAGGGACTTTCCTTCCCTCTATTCCCTACCCCACAGCCCAAAGTGGTTCCGTGGGTCAAGAGAACTCCCATAGCAGCATGTAGGAGTAGGGGATTGTCCCACCTAGCAAGCTGAATAGCTTGTGCTGGTGAAACGATTGCTGTAGCACTACACTAAAATCCCCTCCACCCAGTACTTATACATAGCAGCAAAACAAACGAAGAGCTCTGTGGTACTGAAATGGCTGAACATTCCCCTATGAGAAAATAACAATGTAAACTTATGAATGTATGCTCAGGGGCATCCTAATTATATTCAATGGGGCTTACTCCCCAGTGCAGAGGTGGGAACCCAGATGTGGTTATCCAGATGTTGCTGGCCTCCTGGTTGGAGCTGATGAGAGTCAAAGCCCAACAACATCCAGATGTTCACAGACTCCCATCCCTAGGATGCTACTTTGTACTGAGTCAGACCATAGTAGGCCCATTTAGCTCAGCACTGTCTTTGCTGACTGGCAGTGGCTCTCCAAGGTTTCAGGCAGGGGTCTCTACCATTTCTTACCTGGAGATGCCAGGGATTGACATTCTGTATGCAAGTCACATGGTCTACCCACTGCGCTAAGGCTCTGCTGCTTCAGTTTATTTTAAGATTGCAGCCTAACAGCACTTTTTGAGACTCTGTCATACAGGATGGGTGAGTGGTAATAACATGGGAAAATGGAAGAGAAAGCAAATGCACAATTACTTTACAGATGGATTTATAGCAAGAGTCAGCATAAGCCCTGATGGGTGAAAAACGCCCTCACTTAGTTATTTGTTATTTGAGTGAATTGTGACGGCATGATGGATAAATGTGCAGTCCAATTTTACAAGGAGGGGTCTAAAAGAGTCACCATCTGTTAGTAGAGAAATAAGTACAACCCAATTACTTAAAGAAAATAAGCATATTTTGCATGTACCTCAAGGTGATGTATAAACATACCATGAAAACAGCTAAAAGTATATTTTAAATTGTATTTATGTTTATGTCCTCTCAGGCATTTCCAGACTATACATGAAGTAATTACTATTTGTCATGAAATATCCACCAATTTAGGCTGCAGTCCAATATGTACTTATCTGGAAGTACGTCAGATTGAACTCATTGGGATTTCTGAATAGTACAGGACTGCGCTGTTCATTTTCCTTCAAAGGGGAAGAAGTATCCATATCACATTCCACCCACCACCTAAAACTTTTTCTTTCGCTAAAGCACTTTCCTTCCCAAAACTCCATACACTTAGGGTCAAATGCTGTGCTACATGGATTCATGGCTGGATGTCCCAACTATTCTAGGACTTGAACACAGCTATGAGGAGCATAGCTAAGACGCAAATGAAGCCGCCCTGAATTGTTCTGTAGAAAAGGGGAATTTCAGCAGGTGTATCTTGTCAATGCAAATAGTTTGCAAATTAAAATTTTAAAAAATGCTTGTTGTTGTTTTTAAAAATGACATTGTAAGTTTCCAAGACTTACAAAATAGTGAGGGAATAGATGTAGGAAAAATCGAAGTGACTCATTCCATTGCCTAGAGGGGGAACTTCTGGGTTTACAGAATGTGGAAGACAGAAACTCCAGTGTTTGCTGCTCCCTTTGGCTAAATGAGAGGACCTAGTCACAGGTATTCTAACAGAATGGACTTCTCCATTGTTTTTCATGGGCAGCTTTCACTTCCACCTCAGGGGACAACAACAACAACTCATGCTCAGTGCAGTCAGTAGATTATCTCATTAGACCTGACTCAGGCAAACATTGGCTTCTTTCCACTGTTGCAGGGCTGGCCCTACCATGAGGCAAAGAGAGGCAATTGCAGCATCTTGTTCCTTCTAAGCCATTCCTCTGGCCATCCCTCTCTGTTAGAGAAAAGAGTTTTGTAAGCTACATGACATGTCTTTGCTCCTCACCAAACTAGCGTGTTTCCTCAGGTGTTCATCAGATTCATGCATCAGTCCAGTTGGCTTCCATACATAGAATGGGGAGGGAAGGGTCACCATCTGGTCCTTCAACTCAGGCAGCAAAAAATATTGGATTGTCCCCAGTTGTTGCATAGTACAGGGAAGAGACTAATGCTGAAAGAGCAGGCTCTTATGCAAATATACATCATGCCAAATTGTGAAACCAGCTTCCTCCTTTTAGTGTACACACTGTTGATGACAAAGGCCCTGTAGGAGAGAGAAGCTGCTTACTAGATCTGATCCATCTACCAAAGGAAGAGCAGACTGATTTTAGGCTTGCTTTATTATTAGAACGCCAAGATCGACCAATGGGAGCCTAGTGCAAAAGATGCACAATTGGTGTTCAAGAACAACAGGGTATCCCTGAGCACATTCTGATTTATTTTCTGAACTAAGCTCTTGGTCCTTTTAGACAGAACAACACTCCTGTTTAGCTTTCTTCATCTCAGCAGCCTGCTGGCAAAGGTGATATTATTGCTGCTATTGTTAAAAGGATTTGGAATGAGAAAGCTTTGCCAAACTATTGCAAACCACCCAGAGAGCTAGCAGTAGATCCTGATCTCTCTTCTGCCTGCCCCTCCACCAAAGTAATGGGGGGGGGGAAATGATAGTCAGCTCTCATAACATAAAACCCCATGAGTTACGTACATAGAAAGGCCCACATCATATAGAGCTTAACAACATTAGATTAAAAGGGCATGGGCGAGAGATTTTATCAAATGACTGTCTTCTTGGTTGTTTTGAGACCCTCACATTGATTCTGAATTCCCCTTATTTGGCATTTTTGTTTGACCCGTTTTCATCTATGTGTTTGAATTTTAACCTGCCCTGTCTCAGGAAGCTCGGCCTGGGCTGACAACATTTTAACTAAGTTGTAAAAACCCTGCTGTTACCATAATCCCCTTCCCAATCCTTGGCCGCAACATGCTTTGCTTGCATTCTGAGATATTGCATTGCTGCTGCTGGGAAATGCTCAAGCTGGACTTTGTGAGGAATGCTGTTCCACAACAGAGAGGCAATCACCGAGAAGCAGTCTTTGCTGCTTGACCTGCTTGCCACATGGGAGATGCAGCAGCTGCCATAAGCAAGCACAGGCAAAGGGACCATCTTTGAGGCATATACAACTCAGGCAGTACACATACTCCCATACTGTATAGGGATTGGGGGAGGATTGCCATGTTGTTGGTGTTTAGTCATTTAGTCGTGTCTGACTCTTCATGATCCCATGGACCAGAGCATGCCAGGCACTCCTGTCTTCCACTGCCTCCCGCAGTTTGGTCAAACTCATGTTTGTAGCTTCGAGGACACTGTCCAACCATCTTGTCCTCTGTCGTCCCCTTCTCCTTGTGCCCTCCATCTTTCCCAACATCAGGGTCTTTTCCAGGGAGTCTTCTCTTCTCATGAGGTGGCCAAAGTATTGGAGCCTCAGTTTCACGATCTGTCCTTTCAGTGAGCACTCAGGGCTGATTTCCTTAAGAATGGAGAGGTTTGATCTTCTTGCAGTCCATGGGACTCTCAAGAGTCTCCTCCAGCACCATAATTCAAAAGCATCGATTCTTTGGCAATCAGCCTTTTTTATAGTCCGGCTCTCACGTCCATACATCACTACTGGGAAAACCATAGTTTTAACTATAAGGACCTTTGTCGGCAAGGTGATGTCTCTCTTTTTTAAGATGCTGTCTAGGGATTGGGGGAGGATTGCCATTTGGCCTTCCAAACTTTTCTGGATCCCAACTTGCATCGTTCTTGGCCATTGGCTTTGCTGGCTGCAGTTTATGCAAGTTGGGAGTCCAACACGGGGGGGGGGGGTAGGGCATGGATTCCTCACCCCACTGCTGTCATTCACAGGCTAATAGTTTGAGCCAAAGCATCTAGCTTCTATGTTGTATTTCCTTTCCATGGCAGGAAGATTTTCATGTTGGCCACTTTCAAGCAATCCCACCCCTACATGCATTCTTTCAGTGTGGCTCAATCACGTGGAGAAACTATAACAGGTGCCCTCCTGGATGCTAGAATCACCTGAGGCTATTCCCATAACATTTAAAACACACCCACTGCATAGAATCCTGGGAACTGTGGGTTTTTTTTACGGATGCTGGGAAGTGTAGCTTTGTGAAGTGTAAACTATAGATCTCAGGATTCTTGTGCCATTTGTGTGTGTGCTTTAAATGTACGGTATATGCGCAGCCTCGCTCTTTGAAAAACAGTGCACTCTCTTAATTAATATGACTAAAGGGGAAATATTTGCTGCTTCTTTGTTCTCCCTATCGCTTGGATGCCGACTTTGCATATTTCTAAGGATAGGTTTGCTTAGAGAAGGGCTATGTTTTATGCAAATCTATTTCTGCAGAAAAATGCCATTCGTGGTTCTGGGATATTGTGGGGCCAAAGAAATCAATGGGAAAAGAAGAAGCCAAGAGAGCCAATAGTCATGCCACGTGAGTACCAGGAACAAATGATGAATTTGTATGTCTTGAGTTACTTATACTGGTCTCAGATGCGGCTGGGGTGGTCAAGTGAAAAAACGGGATGGCACTCCTGCACCTGCCATGGTTGTGCAGAAGAAGGGTGTTTAAGAGGTATAGCGTGTCCTGAGAGACACAACGGCTGAAATTCTCTCTTCTGCGCCGTTATTGAAAGGTCTGCCAGGCTTATTCTCTCCCCCTCCTCTTTTTAAGCCCTTCTGAAAGAAGTGGGGCAAATTAGTCATGACTAACTGCTTTCGTTAATTTCAGTGGGACCTAGTCATTACTAGCTTTAGCTGGATCGGTGCCATTTGATCATTATCTTAAAGACAGTCTTGTTAACTTCATAAGCTTTGCTTACATTTGCAAATAAAAGTGTTAGTAGGAAATGAAAACTCAAAACCAGCTTTAGTATTCAGGTGGAATTTGTATGTATATATGTGTGTGCGCACTGTATATATCTCCTTAAGAAGGAGTCTCCTTAAAAAGGAATCTCCTTAATGAAAGAAGGAATTGCTTAAAAGGAATTGATTTCAGATTTCTTATGGGAGTGCATATTGCTTTGAACAATTCTTTGCAGAGGTGTGGAAGCTAATTCTGTTGCTGAGTTGTTTTTTCCTGGGGGATTACAGACACAGCCCAGATCATACCATGCCAATTCTATAGCTCAGCTTAAGGATAGATGCCACCCTGTTTACATCTTTTGTTGCTGACAATTGCAGCAAGCTCCCAGCCAGTGCACATGGCCCGGAAAACCACCTTCCTCCTTGTTCTGCACTTCCTTCCTCCCAGCATGAAGCCCCCAGAGCCTACAGCCATGTTCGGTAATCCCCTTCGGCTGGCAACCTGCCAAGGAGTAATTCCCTTGAGCCGACTTGTGGGTTATGGTGAGCAGACCATGCAAAGCTCTGCAGCTAGCAGTGCTGTACATTCAGGACATGACTTCACAACTCACAGAACTGCATGCTTTCTAGAAGCTACACGTTGCACAGGTTGAAGAATTAAGGGAAGTTCCTCTGCTGCTGTTGCACACCACACAAGAGAAACACATGCAGACTGAATCAGATATTTTGGGACCTGGCACCAGTGATATTGTTAGGGAGTGGCCCTGAAAGCCCAAAAGCTGACCCCAGATTTCCAGCCTCGTCCCCCTCCCCCCGTTTTAAAACTCCCCTTCTTTCTTTACAACTCTGCACCCTATACATTTGTGCAAATCTTCCATGGTCTGTGCCCGGAGTCCTTTAAGCACCTAGCAACACTCATCCTCAATGTGGCTCAAGTGCAAACAATGCAGATCAGAAGCATGGTGTGCAGTGGTGCAGTGGAGTAGAGACGAAACACCACTACTTATTTCGCAGTAGGGACTATGACACCATCTCCTGTGGTGCTATTTGCCAATCCTCCACATGCCATGCTGAATAAACAAACTTTGCTCAGAGAGAGTGAGCGAGCCACTACATAAGCTAAGCAGAGGAAGAGGTAGGTTACATTGAACAAGCACGGCTAAGGGTTAGTCTGCCATTTTTATTTTGAAAAATTCCAAAAGCTTCAGGCTGGATGTTGAACGGGGTGGGAGGGGGAGGGAGAAAAAAAGTAATGATATCTGCATTGTTCACAGGAACATAAAAAGAGCTCTCCTTGATCAGATCAAAGGCCCATCAAGCCCAGCATCTTTCAATTTTTTTAACAAGGAAAACAAGAAATAAAATTAAAGAACAGAGTGAGCGAACAGAAAATAATAATAATAATAATAATAATGAAGCAATACTAACAATGACAGTAGACCACATCAGTACACAGATCTTAAATGAAACATTAGCTAATATAAGCCTTGCAGATATCCACACAAGATTGATGCCCATATGAAATATGTTTGAATGTTGCCAGAGCAGTGAGGTCCTCAGACTATTGCGTAGTAAGACAGTGGGTAGTCATCCTTCCAGGCTCAACGTATCTTAGTCACCATAAGGGCTTACACAATCCATGTAAGAAGAGCCCTCATTGATCAAATCAAAGGCCCCTGTAGTCCAGCACTCTGCTCTCACAGCAACAAAGAAGCTGTAAGTGAGCACAACAGCACCCTCTCCTCCTCCTCATGATTCCCACCTACTGGTCTTCAGAAGCCTACTGTCCCTGCTGCTGGGGGCTGTAGATAACCAGCCTCACTAGAAGCCATTGCCTTATTCTCCACTCCACATATTTGTCTTACCCTCTTTTAAAGCTGTCCAAGGTGGTGACCACATCCATAGCACAAGATCATCTTTGCATTGGAATGACATGCCTCCTCCCTCCTTCTCTGACTTGGGGGCATGACTGCCCAAATTTGAGGCAGGACACACACACACACACACACATCCTTTCCCCTTGAAGAATTCTGGGCCCTGTAGTTTGACCCCCTCGCAGGGTAAGTGTTCCCAGCAACACTTCACCATAGAATCACAGAACTGTAGAGCAGGAAGGAACCCCCAGCAGGGTCAACTAGTCCAACCGCCTGGCATGCAAACTACAGTACCCAGAATTCTTTGAGGGGAAAGGTAGAGTGTGTAGCAACTGAGAGAGCATCGTGCAATCTTATGGCACCAAACCAAAAGCTCAAATGCTTCCCGGTGTCGTCAAGGGACATTTGTTTTCAGGCTGCAGCAGTGCCGGATATACGCATAAGCTAAACAAGCTATAGCTTAGGGCCCCACTCTCTTGGGGGCCCCCAAAAAATTTAAGGAAAAAAAATGGATCTACATTTCCAAAATACAAGATAAAAAACAAATAAAATAAAACCTACATACAGCAACAGTGTTTTGTTTTGTGTTGTGTAGGTTGCTATGATGTAAGTAATGGGCCCCGCCTGCTCTCCTGCTTGCTAAAATATCACTAGTTTCCTCAGAGCCTAGGACTTGCCAATCAGAAGGTCGGTGGTTCGAATCCCCATGATGGGGTGAGCTCCCGTTGCTCGGTCCCTGCTCCTGCCAACCTTGCAGTTCGAAAGCACGTCAAAGCGCAAGTAGACTCCGGCGGGAAGGTAAACGGCGTTTCAGTGCGCTGCTCTGGTTCACTAGAAGCAGCTTAGTCATGCTGGCCACATGACCGGGAAGCTGGCTCCCTCGGCCAATAAAGCGAGATGAGCGCTGCAACCCCAGAGTCGGAAACGACTGGACCTAATGGTCAGGGGTCCCTTTACCTTTACATCCCTCACAGTAAAGGAAGAATTCAGTTCAGGGCTGTCATTTTGGGTGGCAAACTCCTGTTTGTGGTCCCTTTACCTTCCTCATGGACTGGTTGCATGGCAACATGTGCAAATGGCTTTAGATACCGATTAGGTCCATAAATTACCACATAGCATATATTCAACACAAAAACCAGCGACAATTTGTTGTTGACAAAGGACCGCTGGACATATAAAGGGCGCCATTACCTTCAGTAGCTTAGGGCCTCATCAAACCTAGGGGCTGCAGCGCTACCGACCAAGCGGAGAGGTCGACCCCAGCGGACTCAGCGGGGCTGACTTCCGAGTCAAGCGCGCCTCAGACTGCGGCGACCAGCAGCCTTCTTCAGAAGAAGAAGGCCGGGCGCCACATCACTTCACCCTCTGACATTTTGAAACCAGCGGCGGGGAAGGAGGAAGTAAAGGGCGGGTTTACTTGGTTGGGGGAAGGCGGCGGAGATAGCGACCGAGTCGGTCAACAAACAACGCCTCGCGCCTCAGCCCCACCGGCAGCTCTGAGGGCGCCCGGCTCGCTTCCTCCGCCCGCCACCTGGCCGCCCAGGCAAGGGGCGGGGCCAGCCCGGGGCGGCCGCTTCGCGCCTCTTCTTCCCTCAGCAGAGCTCGACGCCTGCAGAGTGTTGCTCGCGGCGGGACAGCGATGGCGAGGACTTGAATCGCCGCCGCCGCCGCTGCTGGGCTGCAGCCGAGGATGGGCGAGACGCAGGGAGGAGGCGCCCAGAGCAGGTCGGTCTTCGTGGCAGCACTGAGCTGGGGCTTGGAGAGCTCGCGGCTGCTCCAAAGTGGCGGGAGGGCGCGTCCCGGTGTCTCTCGGCTTCGTTGGGAGGGGGCCGGGGTGGGGCGCGCGCGTTTGCCTGTCTCCGAGGCGGACTGAGAAGCCCGGCGGTCGCCTGGCCAAGGCGTCTCCGTTTCAGAAACGCGTCCTGTTGGTTCGGGGCCACACGGATGCCGCCTCTGCCTGGGAAGGGAGCGCAGAGGCCATCGAGTCGAGCCCCGGTTCGGTGAGGAAATCTTGCAACATCCTTGGTCCTCCTCCAGACTTCTGCTCTCTCTGTGTGTGATTTTTTTTTTTAGGGTGGGTGGGAATATAAAATGGATAATTTCACCGGTGAGCGTTGCCTCGTACCATTTCTTGGAAGTGAATAACGGAGAATGGATGGGGGGCGGCGGCGATGATCTGCTTGCCCGCTTCGTCGTGCTTCCCTGCGAACCCAATAGAGGACTTGCTTCTCACGGGTTGGGGAGGGGGAACGGGTCAGGGTCAGGGTGTGAATCCTGCACCAGTTCAATCCAGTTTCTGGGTCAAGAAACGCGGGCATGGATAAATCTTGCGCATTGAGCCCACGGGAACAACTTTTTTTAAAAAATATACATTTCGCACCATTTTGCTGTGTTTACTGCTTTGCATCGTTTTATTCCGGTTAGGGAGGAAGGAGCTATTCAAGGCACGGAGGGCGTCCTCGCCACAACTACCGGAACTCTTTTTTCAGCCCCTCCCCTCTGGTTGAAATGTCCCCTTCTGAGATTTCTGAAGGTAGTTTGCTGCGAACTTTGCGAGCTTACCTTCCGTCCGTAAGGACTAGAAACTTGTAAGCGCCCTCTTTTTAAAAGAAAGATCCTAGAGAAACTGAATCTTGTTCCCAGAACCAGAACCCCTTCTGCACTCTGCAGAATTACAGCCCTGATGAGAGCCCAGCAAACTATATCCAGCACTTCCTTCAATTTCCTCTTCTAGCTCTCAGCCTCTCCCCCCCCCTTATGTGTTGCAAAATCAACTTGGGGCATATATTTTTTTGGGGGGGGGGGAATCCTAAATGCATTGCTTCCCTAAAATGTAACCAAATGTGTATTTATTTGTCAGCAGAGGTGCAAGGAAAAATATGGAAGGTTCAGGCTACTTCATACTCTGCATTTTGTACACACTAGACTGTTGTACCCACCCACCCCTGAAGAATCCTGGGAACTGTAGTTTAAGGGTGTTGGGAATTATAGCTCTGTGAGTGGCAAACTACAGTTGCCAAGATTATTTTCTGCTGGGAAGGGAAGTACTTTGAATGTGCTTTAAAGGTATAGTATGTATACATCTTCTAGAACTGTGATTGGTGTGGATGTGTACTTTCTCATCTGGGGTGAAGGACCACCTGGTTATTTCCTCTTTCCATTATACCAGGAACTGATGTCCCACCAAATGCCACTGAGCTACAACTCAGGGGATCCCTGACAATGGGCTGTGCTGGCTGGGGCAGATTGGAATTGGAGTCCAACAGTATCCGAATAGCCACACAGGTTCTCCACACACCTGCGTTATATGCCTCAGGAAGTTGGTGCAGGTGGTGACTTCCAGTGTGGCACTAACAGTGCAATCCTATGCATGTCTACTCAGGTGCGAGACTCATTGTTTGTCACTTGGGCTTACTCCAGGTGTGTGTATCTGTTGGTTCCTAACAGTGTAGTTGGGTTTACTTCCAGATAAGTGGGTTAAGGATTGCACTTTTAAGTCCCCTAACCTCACTTTGGCAATTATTTATTATTGAGGGAGTATATGATCACATTGCTTATTCCCAGGCTGATGGACATGTCTGAAAAAATAACATGATGCGGCCTTTGAAGAATCCGATGGTATTCAATGTTAGCGCATGCTTGTATCTGCATGGTAAAAAGATAATGACTACTTTGTAGAGATGTTGATTATGTTTCTTATATTTGTCCCCCCTCCGCCCTCACTTTGCCATAAGGTGCTCTGTGTGTGTGTGTGTGTGTGTGTGTGTGTTTGCAGTGTGATAATAATTATTAATATGGGAAGTGGCCTTGCCAATTTAGTCAATTGGTTGGTGTAAAAATACAGAAGCACTCTTGAATGTGTATTGCATTAGCCAGTCTGTTCCTGGGTGCCCAGAGCTTGGTTTGCTCTTGCAGCTTGCTTAAGAGGTTGTGAAATGCAGTGTTGTTTTCTGGTCACAAGTGCTTTGTCTAAATTCCACATTCATTGTCTTCCACTGTTAGTCTGCCCATTCCCCTCAGCTCCTTATCTTGTTTTATCAATCTCCTCCACAGCTCAGTTGTTTGACTAATTTGAAACATAATCAAATGATCATTGGTGGGTTGTAAACCACATAGATACCTGACCTTAAATTCCAGGAGGGGTGCAATCCCCCCCTCCCCAAGACTTTGCTTCTAGTTTTTACTACCTAACTCTTGAGGAGTTCACATTCTTATCCTGAGATACAGCTTGCTTTGCTCGTTTAAATACTGTATTTTATTGTTCATTTGAAATATCAGTCAGGGTCATGCCTTCAAACTTCTTTTCATGTAGCCATGGCAAGGATACTTTATTATTATTACTGTTATTCTAGATCATCTTGTATCCACTGATCTGTCCAGTTTTGGAATGTGACACCAACAAAGGATCTATTTGCAACATTGAGGCTACAAAGCTATGCATTCTTTCTCTGGATGTAAGTCCCACTGAACACAGTAGGACTTACTTCCAAGTAAACATGGACAGGCTTGTGCTGCATAGGTATTAACTAGAAGTGAAATGCATTTAAGAAACAAACACTTAACAACAGTTTTAGATGCTACAGTGTGAAGGTTCTCCACTGAGGCTTGCTTGGTACACGCACTCTACTACTTTCTAGTGGAAGGCTGAGACCTTTCCCTACTCCTAGGCATTCGGTGGTATGTGACGGGCTACATTTAGTGTGAATTGCTTTAATGCTGGTGATGTCTTACAGGTATCTCTTTATTTTTGGTGTTGCATATTTTATTGTTATGGTTGTCAATTTCTTTTTGTGAGTTGACCTAGAACTAATTTTGTGTAAGGGGCCTACGCAATCAAAATCATGTTAAATAAATGATACAGAGTCAAGCTTTGAATTTGGCCTTCCTTGTTTAAGGCGTTTGCCATTTCAAACGCTTTCAAACGCTATCCTTTTTTTAAAAAACAAACAAACCAATACTAGTTTCAATTACAGTGTGGCTTTATATGAAGCTTTGGTATCACAGAGGAGGCTGTGAGTTTCTGTAGTAGCTAAAAGTGGAGCTTTCATTAAGAAACGAGAACTCGGGAGGGTACGCTGCTTTCATAATGAGACAGCTTTCTACACTGCCATTATGGTGCTGAAGAACCCAGCTGCCAACTGCTACTTTGGTAGCAGAATTCTCCCTCCACCCCCACTTCACCCCTTCTAGTGTCCACTATGAAGCTTTGTTGATAAAACACATGTTTTGCTCCCCCCTCCATCCCCCCTCCCCGTTTAGCAAATAGAAAATGTACAGAATACCCTTGGAAGTCAATGAATGAAATCAATTTTCTGATGCTTTTTAGAGCCTTAATTTTGTTTGCTTTTTGCAATACATATGTTTCCCCTGTAAGTAAAGAAGAACGTGGACGGCGGTTGGGGGGTTACGGGACGAACATCCACTATCTCTAAATGAAAATAGTTTTGAAGTCCAAAGAAAGGCTTAAGTCTCGAGGGAGTCAAAGCTGTACATACCCTTCTGAGAACAGTCATGGGAACAAAAGCTTCATTCATTTTAGAGTTGAGTTGGATGAACATATGAGGTGTGTTGATTTATGTCCTACTCTTGACTACCTTGAGCTCTAGTGAGTGTTGGAAAACCTCTTACAATTTTTACCTAAATGAGTGCACAAGCTAAACGATTGCCCATATGAAGCAGAAAAAGTGGTCTTAAAGCAAGAGAATCTTAACATGAGGCTGACACTCCACACAAAGTTGTCTCCTCCTGGTTTCCAGTGCCTCGTCTGCCATTTATCTTTCTCTCTCCTCCCCCAGCCATACATGAAACTGTACATTCATGTTGGATCCCTCTTCCCCAAATGCTCCATGCTGCAGTCACTTTGTGTGTCAAAAGTCTGCAGACTTTGTGTTGCAGGGGGAATTGATCTAATTGGCTGCTCACTCACAGCACGGTTTTCTCTTTGGATGTTTATTTCTCCTTCCTTACCTCTTTATCACAGAATCATAGAGTTGGAAGGGACCATGAGGATAATCTAGTCCAACCCCCTGCAATGCAGGAATCATTTGTCCAAGGTGGGGCTTGAACTCATAACCCTGAGATTAAAAGTCTCATGCTCTGCAAGCTGAGCTATCTCCCACCACTCCCGAACCATCTAGTCCGAATTGAATCTGACTGCCTGAATACAGCAGGCATCTTATGCATGCAACTTGGGGGCAGGTCCATCACTATGGGGCTTAACTGTGGGGAAACCTCGTGGGAAGGAGGATGTCACTGGACATCGGCAATGTCCTCTACTCACCTGCTTGTCCTATATATTTAAGAACAAAAACCAATGGAGCAAAAAATTCCAGAGCACTGCTACTGATGTTTGTGTACATTGTCACTTCTGCTCTATCACATCTTCATTTTGTAAAGTGTCAATTATGACTTTCAAGTTACGGTGTTATAAATCTTTCAAAATGCCTCCCGTTGTTTTTACTTGATGTTGACTGTTCCCTTGAGGAGTTATTCCAAGTCACCAGCATAGTATATCTATTTAGATTGTATCCTGGATCTGGAACTTTGTGTAAACAAAACAAGCATCCTTCCAGGTGCCACTTCCTTCTATTTCCTCCATTGTTTTTAGCCATCTGCATTCATGAAACATGTTGGCTGTTTTTTTTAAAAAACAAACGTTCTCACATCCTAAAATCAAGGTGCAGAGTCTCCAAAACTGTTCAAGGTATTTTGGCACCTGAGACAGAATATCCCACAATTGGCTCCCTCTTTCCCTGAGAGCAGAAATGAAAAAAAATTACCTCTTCTGTACTATAGGTTTAAAGCAGAAGCATACCATTTTAAATAGTCATGGCTTTCACCAAATAATCCTGGGAAGTGCAGTTTGTTAATAATAATAACAGCAACAACAATAATTTTATTATATATACCCCGCCTATATGGCTGGGTTTCCCCAGCCACTCTGGGTGGTTTACAGCATATATAAAAACATAATAAAAACATTAAGGGTGCTGAAAGTTCTTAGGAAACCCCCTAATAAACGACAGTTCCCAGGAATTTGCAGGGAAACTTTGACTGATTAAAGTGGTACGATACTGCTTTAAATGTATACTGCAGATGGGGTCAATAACAATTCACTGGGTTGTTGTTGTTGTTGTTGTTATTATTATTATTATTATTATTTGCTTCAAATCAGTTAACTTGCTCTGTCTAATGGTAGAGTTGCCCCTGATGGGTCTACAATATGATAAAATGCAGTAGTGCACTATATAAATCACGTCTTGAGGCAAGAAACATTTTTTGTCTTTTTTGTGCCACTAAACAAGGGCACATGCTCATGTCCTGCCACCTTCAAAAGAGCCAACAGTGAACAGCATCCTGTAGAGGAAAATTATTTGCAAGACATCTGCTGCCTGATACTGTTGTACAGCTTTTATTCTCCTATTTTTCCCCAGTCAGTGATGAACAGCAATCTTGTGGGGCTACTAAATTGGGGCCTCATTGCAAAGAGAAAAGGCTAGATCACCTTCTTCCTCCGGACATTATGCGGGGTGTAGAGAAAGTGGATAGGGAAAAGGTCCCCCCCCCCACCTCTGATAAGGCTAGAACTTGGCAGTGGCAGACTTCAGACTTAAAAATTTCAGTAGTGTTCTGTGCAATGGTGCCAAAATTTGGTGCTCCCCTTTTGCTTTCAATTGTTAGTCATTGTTGCAGTGCCCCGTATGGTGCCCTCTCAGCTTGGTGACCACCAGAACTGGTTGTGCTTCCCTAAATTTGCCTCTAAACTCAGGTCCATCCAATGTTGGAAGTTTCAGCTACAGCTGGGTGAAAAAACTTTGCCTGAAACCCCAAATACCGTAGCTTCTGCAAACCAGCACTGAGCTAGACAGACCAGTGATCTGGCTGCTTATAATACAGCTTCCTATGACCAGGAATAGCTGTGGCTCTTCAGATGTTGTTGGACTATAACACTTCATCATCTGAGTACAATAGCACACGGACAGCAGGTGGTTAGCCAGCCCCATCTAGTTCTTTAGCTAATCCCCATTGCCACGCTTCTCCTCACAGTATCTGCGCTAATACATGGAGGCATGAGATGCAGGCTGTGTAATAAAACACTGCAATGTTTTTGCCCGTGCTTGATAATTGTGTTGCTCACAAGGGTTGAGAATGGTGAACTGGACCAGACTCATTCCTTTGCATTGGTAGAAATGTTTAAATCTTTAAGTAGCTGGACTTTCATCTTCTTTTGCAGAGTTGTGGAAATGACCTGCCAGCCAATAGGTTTGAGGTAGAATAGTAGTTAATAGTTGAGCTATATAGGTCAAACTTTAGGCTTTCTACCTAGAGGTTCATGCAAAGTTCAAGAACCAAGAGGAGTGGATGCTGATTAGAAGAGGCAAGACAGCAGGGTAAAGCCAGTGAAGGTATAATGGTAGGGTTGCTACTAACATAGAAGAACGGAGGTGAAGAAATGCAATGGAAGAGAGCAGGAGGGGAGGCAACCTTGAACTTAATCCTAAGTGGTGCTCAGGATTTAAGTGATGTGCAAGTGTTCTTTGGCTGATTGGGAACGGTGACCACAGTACTGTCAAATTCAACACATTATATGCAGGTGAGCAATTGCCAAGAAAGACCAACACAGTCACATTTGACTTCTAAAGAGGAAACTTCCCCCAAATGAGGGGATTGATAAAAAGAAAGTTGAAAGGGTAAGTGATTTGGCTCTCCAGTTAATACATCGTTCTGATCTAAATATTTTTTTAATGCGAACTTTTCCATACAAGTGTCACATCCACACCGTACATTTAAAGCATTCTTATACCACTTTCACAGTCAGGAGAACTGTAGGAATTATTAAGGGTGCTTGGATTTGTAGGTCTGCAAGGTCAGATTGTAAGTCTGCAAGGTCAGTATGCAGGATTCTTGCGGAAGCCTGACAGTTAAAGAGGCATGAGAGTGCTTTAAATGTATGGTGTAGCTATAACAAAGAACAATTATATGTTGTTATTTGATTATTCATATTGACAGCTAATATCCCTTAGCAGAGTATTGCTCAGGGACGCAGTACCTCAAGGACTGCCTTTTCCTATATGAACCTACCCAGACTCCGAGATCATTTTCTGAGGCCCTCCTTCGTGTGCCTCCTCCTTGAGAGGTCTGGAGGGTGGCAACACAAGAACAGGCCTTCTCTGCAGTGGCTCCTCATTTGTGGAATGCTCTCCCCAGGGAAGTTCGCCTAGCACCTTCATCTTTAGGCGCCAGGAAAAAATGTTCTTTTTTAACTAGGCCTTTGGTTGATCTGATGGACATCCTATACCCTTTTAAAATTTGGCTCTTTTTTGGGGGGGGGGTTATTGGGTTGTTGTTTTTATTTTTATTTTATATGTTGTGGTGATCTTTTCTGTGAACCGCCCTGAGACCTCCGGGTATAGGGTGGTATATAAATTCAATAAATAACAACAACAACAACAACAACAACAACTCACTCTATAAAGCTGGGAGAAGTTGTTGTAAACTACCATAATAGAAGCTCTGCTACCAGAATGCAGACTGCAATTGAGGCAAGGTAGCACTAGGAATGAGAGAATGCCAGTGTGGTTAATGAACGAATTCCACATTAGGGACCATTGGGAAATGATTTTTTAAAATAAAAAACTTATAATGTCTTAAAGACTTAGTATAAATATATAAAAATAAGTGCAATATATGCACTTGGAATACTGTCTTAAGTTACGATCACTGGTGTTTGTGCATTGGGATGTACTTAATTTTTTTTAGGGCGGGCATCAGTGGCTATGTAAGCTGGATGTTTTATGTGAGGCAGGAGGTGAAGGGGATTTTTGCATATATCATGCAGTTTGGGGAAAGATTTGAGAAACGTTTTCAGCATACTGAGAAATTACTTCATTCTGCCAGTGGTCTGGGGGTGGGGAAGTTCCCTATTTTTTTTCCTGCATCAAAGCATGAAATCCTGTGACATTATGGTCATGAAGAAAGGGTTTATAAATAAAAGTCTGGAGGAAGCATGGGTTTGCAAAATAAAATATAGGGACGTTTGCTAAAGACCTCTCTAAAAGTTCATTTAGGCCAGAGATGTGAAACTTGTGCCCCCCCCATCCCTGATGCTGTTGCACTCCAAGTTCCATGAGCACAACCAGCATGACCCATTGGATAGCTGATGCTGCTTTATAGAATGAGTACTGTCCAATTTGTTTTGCTGGGAACACAAATGCAAGAAAACTGTCCAGGGAGCAGTGCACTAAGGCTTTTAGCAATTGTCTGGGTGCTAGTGTCCCCCAGCAGGACAAAGAAAGTCATGCTATCGGCTTATAAACACAAGATCTTAATCTAACCTCAAAGACATAGCAACCCACCACAAACAAAAATACACACTTTGCTGGCTTATAACTGCTCATGGTGATAGTACATATTTCTATGTGCAGAAGTTAAGGTTTCGCCTGCTGATACCCACACATCTGCTTCCGTCATCCTTATCTATGCACACATGCTTAATTTCTTACTTTATGCTGCTTCTTCCATTAAGAGACATATTTCCATACCCACCACCCTAACCTGCCTGGGATGAAAGGGTTTGAAGTCAATCAGTGTTTTAATAGAACTTATTGACTGCTTTTCACCAAAAGGTCCCAAAGTAGTTTCCCAGCATAATAAAAAAGTGCAAACCTTAAAGCAAAATAACCCAACAACAACAATTAAAATTCTGCTTCCTCCTTTCAGTTCTCCTGGGAAGGTCTTGATCTATACTTGGGGAGAGATGTGAGCTCTTGCCATTCGATGTGGGTTGCTTCTACTCCAGGGTAGAATAGTTTTGCTTCATTCACTTATATCCACACAATGCCGTTCTCCTATGATGCCATCCTACATTTTCTCTGTGGCTCCTCCCCATTTTGTCAAACTACAAAAAGTCTGACTTTCCCCACCCAGAAAAATGGAAGAGAAGTACGATCTCTGATGGTGTAGGTGCCTTCCATCTTTGGCTATAACTTTTATTATTACAGTCATATCTAGGGTTGAAGACGCTTCAAGTTGCGCTCCGTAGCGTGATACTTCCAGGTTTTGCCGCTTGCGCATGCGCAGATGCAGTGAAAAGTGATGCGCGTGTGTGCAGACGTGCCGTTGCTACTTACGTTTACCTCTAGAAGCGAACGGGGCTCCGGAACAGATCCCGTTCATATCTAGAGGTACCACTGTATTATTATTATTAAGAGAGGCATAGCACTATAACACCATCATACTATACATATGACTATATACATACTATACTCTCATGGGCAAGGCAGCCCATGAGACAGTTGATCTGGCTGCCTCGTCCTCTCCCACCCATTTCCTTCGCTTCAGCCCACCTCCTCTACAGGTGTCCATGTCCTCTGCCCTGCTACAGCATTATCATATTATGTGTCATTAGACTGCAGCATCATAGCGGTATGGTTATAGCAACCCTAAACCTCTTTCATTTAAAAAAGCCAGAAAAGTGTGTTAGTGATCATTATTAAAATATTTATTTACAAGAAAAACAAGCTCATAAAATGACAGCCACCACCACCAGGGTTATAGTGAGTGTTCTCTAAACTGCAAATGGCCTTGTCCACAGCAGCCAGAGCGTGCCCACTGGTATGGGAAGTATACATAGAAAAAGTTTGACACTCCTGAGAGCGTGGAGAGTCAACTGCAATTCCACTTGAAGATCACAGCAGAGGAGCGGGTGTCTGGGTAGCATTAGCAGTCCCCTGTCTGGAAGCAGGCTTAGTCTGTTAATAGCAAGACGTAAGAAACTATTCACATGACATCAAACCCTTAACCTTGAGTAACTCTACATTATGGGGAACTGTCTTCTTCATGGTAGCCCTCGTGGTACTCTCTGTTATGGCTGCTTTAAAGAATGTTGGAGAAGCGAGAGACTCCTTTCGTTTATGACAACAGCCTCACTTCCTTTCTCCTCCACACGCTCCTAAATGTTGGGTGTCCAGATGCTTCTATTGGCAATAAAGCCACCGGTGTATCTGATCGTGGAACCAATGGTAGTGTGGTTGCTCCTGGAATTAAGAACAGGCCTTTGTGATGACGACTAAATGTCTCCACAGGCAGGTGCAGGGAATGGGGCTGTGGCATAACAACGACTGTGCTTCATAGGTTCTATGGATTAGCTGCACTTAAGCCTCCAGCATATTTGTCGTGCTCCCCACAGGGTCATGTGTGTGCCTGTGTGTGTATTAGCTTTACAGCCTTTACAGCTGAAAAGCATTTTTAGCAACATTGAAAAATAAGAAGCAACCTGGAAATTCCATGTTGGAGATGAATATATCTAAAAGCTCAATCTGTGTAATATTCTCACTCTTTCTGGTCCCCTCCTTTTGACTACTTCTGCTTCTACTCTTTCTGCAAACCAGTTTCCACTTCTGCCTTGGGGTGCAGGCCTCTGAAGTCTCTCTAGTGGCTGCTGTTAAGGATGTGGCCACACACATCTCCTGTATCCTAGAATAGTGCCAGATAATCCTCAAAGGTAGGTGATTGTGGCTTTGGAGCATCTAGGGTGGGAGCTTGTGCCCCTCTAGAAACATTTCCAAGGCTGCTGAAGCTGGGGGGTGTTCATGGCATCTTATCACCACTGCGATGTGGAGGTGGGAAGAGTTGGGTCCGCATTTTCCTTATGTTCATGCCATTTGCACAACTGCAACATTTGGCGATAGTGATATCAAAAAGGAAGGGAAATTGTGTTTTCCTGTAACAAAGCACTGAGGGGTTTTTCCTGCAATGATGGTGTGATCTCCCACAGCAATAGAATGACAGGTGTGCCTTTTGGAGGGAGAATGTCTGGATCATCTCCAGTAACAGATTAATTGCTAAGCTCTGCTTCTTTACACTATGATATTGAAGTCAGTAAAATCTTTGCACTTCATCACCATGATGCTGAATGTGCTTTGTGATACAGAAGTGCAGCATGTAGAATTTGGTGCATGCAGTCTTGGCTGGTTCATAAGGAGTGAGACTGGTAATGTCTGGTGTGTGTGTGTGTGTGTTTTACATACACTCAGTTGTTCTTAAAAGTTTTGAGCCAAGAGTTCAGCAGAACATTAACAGAAACAAAATGACATGTTTATTTATATACCACCCTTCAGTAAAGAATTGCATTACTTAAACAAATTGTAGAATCTAGCTAAAATCTGGGCTGTCCAGGTGCAAAAATGATTAAAATCACTGTGTACAGAATCTCTCAGAGTTTGTGAGCTGCCTCTGTACGTCTGTGCTTTCCTCTATCTGACTGAAGATGAACATGTACTACACAAGAAAGAGTCATTTCCACATAGTTCATGTATGTGTCAGCTTTACATGCCTTGTGCAATTGTGGATTTCTGAGATGTCATACCTTCCAACACTTCGTGGATCTAAAATGGGGAACTCTTGTAGCACTTACCCTACTTCCACATATTGTATTTATTTATTCTGCAATAATTTGTGCAGTAGAGTCAAACACTTGACAAGGTGAGAAAGGTCAACCGACTGGTGACATGTTGGTCAAATGGTGGTCAAGTATTCTTACTGAAACACATCCGCATTACTTTCGTGCAAGCTCTTAGCATATAAGCATAAATGAAACAAATTGCAGTTGGGGATACAGTAAAAGCATAGATAACGGAATACCTCAGAAGATTTTGTTTCAGGAATAGCCAACATGGGGTTCTAAATACCTAACCTTTACTCAGAGTAGACCCATTGAAATTAATGGATTGAATACAACCCAGGATCCCCTCCAGATGTTATGACCAGTAGCCAGAGATGGGAATGTCAAAGGAGTCGATCACTCTGTTTGAGTCTTCTGTGTTGAGTTAATGGGTAATGGTGATTTTGTGATTGCTAGTGTGCTGCCTTTCCACCCAACAACTTTCAGATTATGACAGTAAATTATTAAACACATTTCTTCATGCTTTCCTGTTTCCCCAAATCCAGCTATAGGTTTTGTTGTTTTTTTTTAATAAATATTTATTGAAGTTTTTAATAAAAGAAATTCAGAAATAATAAACAGCGTTACCGTATTTTTCGCACCATAGGGCGCACCGGACCATAGGGCGCACCCAGTTTTTTTGGGGGGAAATAAAGGGGAAAAAATTATTTTCCCCCCAGGTGTGGGGCTGGGGCGGGGGAAGCTAGAGCTTCCCCCGACCCCAGCCCTCAAACAGGCAGCTCTCCGCAAGCAGCGGGAGCACTCCTGCTGCTTGCGGAGAGGTCCGCGAAGCCTGGACGCGCTGAGCTCAGTGCGCTCAGGCTTCGGCATGCAGGCACCTCTCCGCAAGCAGCGGGAGCGCTCCCGCTGCTTGCGGAGAGGTCCGCGAAGCCTGGACGCGCTGAGCTCAGCGCGCCCAGGCTTCGGCATGCAGGCACCTCTCCGCAAGCAGCGGGAACGCTCCCGCTGCTTGCGGAGAGGTCCGCGAAGCCTGGACGCGCTGAGCTCAGCGCGCCCAGGCTTCGGCATGCAGGCACCTCTCCGCAAGCAGCGGGAACGCTCCCGCTGCTTGTGGAGAGGTCCGCGAAGCCTGGACGCGCTGAGCTCAGCGCGCCCAGGCTTCGGCATGCAGGCACCTCTCCGCAAGCAGCGGGAACGCTCCCGCTGCTTGTGGAGAGGTCCGCGAAGCCTGGACGCGCTGAGCTCAGCGCGCCCAGGCTTCGGCATGCAGGCACCTCTCCGCAAGCAGCGGGAACGCTCCCGCTGCTTGCGGAGAGGTCCACGAAGCCTGGACGCGCTGAGCTCAGCGCGCCCAGGCTTCGGCATGCAGGCACCTCTCCGCAAGCAGCGGGAGCCCAGCGCTGGGCTCCTGCTGCTTGCGGAGAGGTGTGCGAAGCCTGGAGAGCATGAGGGGTTGGTGCGCACCGACCCCTCTCACTCTCCAGGCTTCAGCGAAAGCCTGCATTCGCACCATAGGACGCACACACATTTCCCCTTCATTTTTGGAGGGGAAAAAGTGCGTCCTATGGTGCGAAAAATACGGTACTTTGTTTTTACAAGATTTCATAACATCTTTAGACTTCCTCACATCCCCCGCTCCCACTTACATCATTAATAAGTTTTTGTCAAGCAAATTATCATCTTATTTTCAATTTTATAACCACTTATTTAAATACAATAAAATAATTCTCCTACAATTTTTGTTTCTCTTAATCTCTCTTATCATCAAATTCTGATCCAATTTAGTGATGGCCAATTATTTATAACCAAGCATCCTTCTTAATATTCCACTAAATCGCAATGTTTCTGTAGATAAATCTTAAATTTCTTCCAATCTTCTTCGATCCTTTCTTCTCCCAGGTCTCGGATTCTGCCAGTCATCTCCGCCAGTTGCATATAGTCCATCAGTTGCATCTGCCATTCTTCCAGTGTGGGTAGATCTTGAGTTTTCCAGTTCTTAGCGAGTAGTATCCTTGCTGCTGTTGTTGCATACATGAAAAATGTTCTATCCTTCTTTAACACCTTCTGGTCGACAATGCCCAGAAGAAAGGCTATAGGTTTTGGAACTTGTATTGGCACTTAATCAACCAGCCTCTTTTCCATATATTGAGACTGGGCACTCATAATTCACAGTTTCTTCTTAGGTTCCCTTCACTTGAAGTGCTGCAGAATGAAAAGAAGTCAAATCTGCCACAGAACACATGATGCTTCTACAGCAGAACTTAATTGGGGACTTGGGCTGCACATAGTTATGAATGGAGAATGTTTATTTGAAACCAATTGAGAAAGTGAACTTTGCTGTCAGCAGAGTTGGTGCACTGGAAATGAAAAGCAGAAGTGGGGAGAAAAAGAGGAACTGAATGGGCAAAATGTTAAATTATCATTTGGTTGATGCTGTTGGATTCCCCCAGCCCACCCTTCTTCCATTCCATACACAAACAAACACACTTCCCTCCTGTCTATTTGTACAGAGAATACTGCTGACTGTTCTAGGAGCTGCCTGAGTCTAGCAGAAGATAGCATCCAGAAAAGATAGAACCTGGACCAGAGCTGAATCTCTAGATACACATGCTTGATGGAAAGTATTATAGGAGAAGATGCTTAGATAATGTGGACCTAGACCATTTAAAGCATTGTAATGTTAAAACCGGGTGGCGCTTGGACGCGGGTGGCACTGTTGGATGCAGGTGGCACTGTGGGTAAAACCTCAGGGCCTAGGACTTGCCGATCGTATGGTTAGCGGTTCGAATCCCCGCTGCGGGGTGAGCTCCCGTCTTCGGTTCCAGCTCCTGCCCACCTAGCAGTTTGAAACCACCCCTAAAGTGCAAGTAGATAAATAGGTACCACTTTATAGCGGGAAGGTAAACAGCGTTTCCGTGTGCTGCGCTGGTGCTGGCTCACCAGAGCAGCTTCATCACGCTGGCCACGTGACCCGGAAGTGTCTCCGGACAGCGCTGGCCCCTGGCCTCTTAAGTAAGATGGGCGCACAACCCTAGAGTCGGACACGACTGGCCCGTACAGGCAGGGGTACCTTTACATTTACCTAATGTTAAAACCAAGTACCTTGCATTGGACATGGGGAAAGAAACCTTTTAATACCTGTATATGTCTTCAAATAGGAGTTATGTGATCACACAACAAGCATCCAACAGTGGTTAGGTAATGGCGTTCAGTACTAGATGGAATTGCTGAACCATCATAAAAGGCATTCCCATGTACAGCACATTACAGTAATCTACATGGGAAGTCACTAAGACATGGATACCAGTGTCCAGGTCTCTGTCTTCCAGAAGGAACCTCTTCTAGTGAGGCAACAAACCGTGGATTGCCACTGACTGCAGGCACTGCTTTCTGCAAAGGTTGGCTGCTCTGGTGGGTAAGATTGCCCTAATGAGTATGCACTTTGATGCATTAATCCCAAACTGGCCATTTTGACATTCCATAGACTAGTCTTAACAGTCTTGGCTTCTTAATAAATACATGGGTCCTCACCTGCCTGGTGCAGTGGAGTTTGTTATTGGAAGAGGCTGGAGCCAAAGGGGGATGTGAAGTCATAGTCCAGATCGGGAAACTGCAACAGACACTTCCCAGCACAGAATTCAGTGCTTCCCCTTGAAGGTGGTTTATGTGGGAGCTATTGCTGTATTTAAAAAATACAGAAGTATGGAAAGCTGGTAGGATCACTTTTGATGAAGCAACCATTTGATGGGCCTCCATAGAAGCACAATAAACAGTTTATGAGCATGAGAGAACTAATGTCCTATAACCTTTCAGCTTGTGGAAGAGTTAGTCAAATCCACAGAACTGAGAGAGTCAAAGATTTCTTCACCATTGCTGTCACCAAAGAAACCTGACTGTTGTATGGCAGTATTTCCTCCTGGGGTTTTCTCTGATTGTTGAGTACTGTCCCCCCCCCCCCCACTTCCCACTATGAACGCTATAGTCACATCATAGGAAAGTGAGTCACAAAAATATACAGCTGATGCCTGTGTGTTTCCTGGTGACTGGCCAGTGTTGCCTCAAAATGGTAGCATGAGGGTTGCAATTGTGACAGTGCTGGTGCAAGAGATTTTTCTGTCTGAGTCAGAGTACTAAACGTAGTCTCCCACCACCAACACATAAGTCAAGGTGCATATTAGCCAATGCTGCAATAAATGTTAATTCCTTCAAATTCATTCTAGCGCCCAATGTCACTCAGGTTATTTGGATGAAAAACCTACAAGTGCTTCTTCCCTATTTGCTGCTCTTTCATGACATCTGCCTGACAGGTGCCATCTTACTATGGCAAATTATAGGGTGGGTCCTGTTGAGCTACCATCTCTTGTTTTCTGCCAATGGGATGTGCCCAGATGATCTAGTCTTGAGTTAATTGCTTAATGGCATCTGATGTTGCCTTGAGGTGGACCTCCTTTGTGACATTTCAGAGTCTTCTGTGATTAACTAGAGATGCTTTTGCTCATCTGTAAGGGAACAGATAACCTTTTAAAATCTTCTGTCTACAGCTTCTCAGGTCTGTGTTTTGTGTGAGAGAGGAAGGAATTATTTACTTCCCATGCAAAAGGTTCTTCCAGTCATTGTAGACAGCACTGAGCTGAATGGGTCAATGGTCTGACTCAGACAATTCCACATGACTTCAACATGTTTTGGACTTTTCTCTAAACTACAGGGTTTCTTCCATAGTTCTCCAAATAACCTTGTGTGATAATCATCCATTGCTGCTATAGATTGCTGTCCTTTTTGGTGCTGTCATCAATTCTCTGCCCACAACCAAATGTCACCTGGGCGGTGGTTATGGCATTATTCCATTGATACAATTTCAACCTACTTTCCTGTCAACCTTTATATAAGAAATAAGCAGATAAAACCACTAAGCCACAGCAACCCTGTTCTGTTCTTTATGTTGCATTTCTGCCAGAAATGGAAGCTAATTTTTTTGACAAAAATGGAGGGGCAGCTGCCAGAAGAACTCTTTAAATAAAGCATTAGGCAGAAAAGTTTCAAATCTGTTGAAGTAGGTTTCCGCCCCCTTCTTATAAGTCAATTTTCTCTTCACACGGAAGCTCTAGCAACCTATATGCACAGATATTTCTGAGATACCTCTTCCCACTTCCATGTATCCACCCCTGCACTTACCATACATTGTTTGTTTAACCCAATTAGCTCTTCAATAACTTCATGAGTTGATGATTTGGCCATATTTTGCTTCTGAGGTACCCATGGCAGGATGCTCTGGTTATGACAAGTGGTTCTTGTGGGTTAAATGCAACCTCTTTAAAATTGTTTGTGCTTGTTTTCTTTTTTAAGAAAAGTTTAATCCACATTTGTCAGCTTCACAGACAATTTCATGAAGAATTTTTGGCACTGTAATGAGGTCAGCTTCTAGTTCCTTTCAAAAACGTTCATGGCTACACAGTTTTGAAACACATTTCCAGACCCAGACCCCAACAGTAAGACCATCTCCCATCCTGGTTGTTCACAAACGAAGTAAGCTATTGCAAGACCCAATTCAAATGACCCATAACATTTTAATCAAGTTTTTTTAAAAACAAAACAAAACAAAATGAGCCCCCTAACAACCTTGAATTCTGGATTCCAGAATTGTTCCTTTCCCTTTACACCTGAATTTATTAATGATCAGTTAAACTGGTGTTTTAATAGCACATTAAGAATACAAAGCCATTGGCAAACATTAATACCTTCAGTTCTGTGAAAGAGGTCAATACCTGTTGGTTTCAGGCATGACACACAGAATGATAAATAGAGGGTGTGTGGCTAAGTTAGATTTATGTCCAGACATAATTCAACACATTTTTTGGTGATGTGTCTTCTTCACCTTTTTTGGCTATGCATAAATAACCATGCTATCTGACTCTGGTGCCACCAAATCAAAGAGGTAACGTTCCATGGATATAGGAGGCAAAATTTGCTTTGTAGCCAAGGGGTTATGCCTAAGAATGAGACTCCCTGTTGACTAGCAGTGTCCATTCCTTAATTCTTGCAATTCTTTCCTTGGGATAAGTTGCACTCATTTTTTTCCTCTTGCATAAGGACTGCTCTGTTTTTGCTTTGTGGCAATATGTGCAATGCATTGGATATGTCTTCCTCGATCCAGCTCAAGGAGGATGGGGGAGAAAGTGCACACAGCTCCTCCCAGTATGCCAGCCCTTCCTTTTCCATCCCCATATGCACAAACGAATCTGCCTTGAATCAGAGTACTGGTCCATCTTGCTCATTATTGTCTTCTACACTGATGGGTAGCAGCTCTCCAGGGCTTCAAATGGGAGACATTTGCCATCTACCTGAAGATGCCAGGGCATGCTCATAACACTGAGCTACACACAGGAACAGAACATACAAATGCTGACATCTGTGCATACAGTTGCACAGCTGCAAATCGTGTGGTTGAGTTCCTCCTTTCATGTAGCAAATGGTCCATATGACTTTTCACCCAAGTCTGTCGGCTGAAAGATGGTTAGGTGACATTCGCACAATCCATATGGAGGTGGCAGGGCTAACACACTCAGTGCATGTGGAGCAGCTGCGCATGCTTTCTCCCTTCCATGCTCTGGGCTGGACCAGGGGAGATGTATCATCTGATTTGGGCTTGTGTTAATTTAGAGGACCTACACATATGTTTTTTGGCATTTGTAATGATACTGCCAGGATAGTGGTTACTGGTCCATCTGTGAAAGAGTAAATCCACTTGCGTGTTAGTAAACAAACTTCCAACAGGCCCTTTTGATTGCTTTGTTTTGGCCCCTGTGTGTTTAAAGGAGCATATTTAAGAATCTGAGTGCACAGGATCAACAGCAGAGCATTTGGGCCTCTGTGGATACTCTGTCTCTGATCTTAAGGTCTCTGGGCAGCTTAAGATGTGGAATAATGCAAGAGGTTGCAAAGCTGGAATTCATCCATACGTTAGACTTTCTCAAAGCTTGAGCAAAGATAATTGATGGTGCTTGCACTGCAAATAATGTACTGGATGTGGACTGGATTTTCTCGGGTGCCTACTGGCCTGCCTGCCTGCCTGCCTATGTGTGCATGCATTTGTGCAGGTGTGTAACTTTACCAGATGATGAAGGCCTTTCACCCTTCCATTGGGGTGGTGAACCAGCCATGCTCAACCTGGTTCTGGTGACAGAGACTGCAGCTGCCTGCAGACTATATTTCCCCCAAATGTCTCTGAGCCTTGCAATTCAACTCCCAGAACAAAAAAGACTGCAGTGATCTACTTCATAATTCACTTTCTATAATCTTTTCCTGTCTTTTATGCCCACACTGATAAGTAGGTCATTATTGTTACTGCAAATGGAGCAAGCTATATTTTTTTTCTGTCTTGTATAAGATTTGTTTAGTTTTCAACCATTTCCTCTTTCTTCTTCAAGTGAGAGAAAAGGAAACATGAGGATAAAACTGATCGTGAGTGCAGAAGTATGCGGCTCACAGTGCACTGCATTTCTAAGAAATTCTTGTAAGCCTCATCCTTCCTATATTGGCCACAACTATGTTTGCACCACCCCGGGTGGTTTCAGATGTGTTTATGGCGTGTGCTGGTGAAGTAAATACTGTTCAAAGGTTTTATGTTTTTCAAAATCTTGATAGCATGGTGCCTGAGTGCTGGAAGAAAGACCTGCTCCCTGCTGAAAGGCCCATTTCCACCTGGCTTAGGGGGCGGGGCTCACTACTCACCCTGAACACCTAAAAGAGGCCACTGGGACATTGTTGGAACAACTCTTGGGTTGGGGCAACTGGCTAAAATGTTTTAAAAGGTTTTAAACGGTTCTAATTTTGGTTCCTCTGTTTCATTTTTCTTGGGTTGGTGTTGCTTAAATATTTAGTTGGGGTTGGCGGTTACTTTAATTTGGGTATAACTGTAAATTGTTTGTTATTATTGTTATTGATTTTATTGTTTTATTGGTTTGTTTGTTGCTTGTATAGGATATCTTGTTTTTTTAATGTTGGATGTTTTGTTGTGTTTTATAGGTTGTAAACCACCCAGAGTGGCTGGGGAAACCCAGCCAGATGGGTGGGATATAAATTAAAAATTATTATATTTGTATTGTATTGTATTGTATTGTATTGTATTGTACTATACAAGGTGACAAATGTGAATGAGGCTGTACAGAAAGAATGTTGCTGTATGAGGAATTTTCAGTGCAGGTTTGGGGAGAGACAGCAACCTTGTAGGGTAGGTCTTTAGATTAAGGTTTTGAATAGTCTTGCTGAAAATCTCTTAGATCAGCTGCCTGGTGGCCTCTGGGTGGCTTGGACCTGAGCTTCCATCAGCGCCAGCTAGCCTAGTCAAGCTGGCCATGGCTAATGGGAGTTGTAGTCCAGACCATCTGGAGGGCACCAGCCTGGAGAAGGCTGCTTTGGATATTCCCTCCCTGTTAATTCTTTCTAGTGGCCTTCAAGCCAATTAAATTGGCTTGGTCAAGCATCCTGATCCATGGAGAGTTGGGAGGCAAGGGTTGAACTCCTGCATGGGAAAGCAAAAAGGAGGTTCTTTCCATGAAGAGAACAATGCAACATGAACTTGGAAGTGTCTTCCTTGCAGACTATTGATATTGCCTATTCTGCCAAAGCCAACAGAGGATGATCCACGAGGCACAGCTGTATTTGCTCAACATTGTGCATATGCTGCAAAGTCTGAAGGGTGGGGTCTGGCACCCATCCTCACCCTTCGCTTATTTGCTTGTTTGAATCCTAGAAGGGCCATCTAGTCTGACCCCCTGCAATGCAGGAATCAAAGCTAAAATACTTCATGATTCAGAAAAAAGCTCCCAGACAGCTTACAATCTAAAAGGTGAAGCACAAAAGGAAATGGCATTGGAAGGGAGGAGGAAAAGTGGGGCCCTGTCCCACCGAGCATACTTGTTATTGTGCTAGTTGGAAGGTGGCATCGCAGGTGCAGGCACATGAATGAAACAAATTGTGTCACTGGAAATTGTGTCTCGTAGCTGCTCTTCTTTGCCAAAGCTGCTACAGTGTCCACTAATGTTCATTGTAGCTTTCAAAAAGTCTCTTTTCAGGTTGGATTCTGGAACAGATTTGCATATGGTATTTGTAATATGTGTATGCTCTGTTCAGATCAATAGATTTGTGCAATAGCATTGAGAAGGTGGTGTTTCCATTGTTGCCAGTTCTTTCCTGATTTTATTTAACACTATTTGCATGCTGCTGCCTAATCACGAAAACCTCTCAGCAGTCCCTGAAGCCAAACGATACGCATTTTGTACGTTGTGTCCTTGTTCCTAATAAATGCAGACCAGTGAGAGGTGAAGGGATCTCACCAGCGTGCTTATATTCTCATTACCGTGTGTCTTTGGAGCCACATTAAATCCTAGTAATAAACCATTGATGTGAATGGAGTCTATGCCAGAGATGAACGCGTTTCTTTGTATTTAAGAACAGAAGAGTGATTGCACTGAAAGCCTGCCTCTCAGGGCAATAAACAAAGCCTTGTTTGTATCGAGATATTCGGTTTAATTGGTTTGCTTTGAGGCAAAAAAACAAAGCAAAACCCAGGCTCTCCTTAATGTGTCGGCAGTAGCAATAACCTAGTAGAGACTGAAGACGGACTGCCAACAGGTAAGGGGAAGAAGGGTGTGTGTGTGAGTGTGTGTTGTGGTCAAAAGCCTAACATCTTAGTTCCACATTTGTCAGTTTCTTTGGAACTACCATCTTCAGTTCAGTAGCTTGTTACAGAGAATCTAGAGACAATGTTTTTCTCAAAAGGCTACAGTTCAGGGTTCCTCTTTTGGCCTCTTATGGTTTTTCAATCTTAAATGATGGCAATTTGGTGGCGGGTGGGAATAAAAGGCAACTGTAGCACTGCTCTGTCTAGTTTGAGCAGGCAAAAGTATATTGAAATGTTACAAGGATCCTGTCGCTTTTTAATTTAAAGTCTCCTGCTTGCAGGATGGGGCCTATCCATTCCCTCAACCCCCATGGACCATTCTGTGGGTTAGTGATGAACAGACTCTTATTTGCACCTTGACTAGTCTTTCTCGGTTGGCCCAGTTCCTTGCTTTTGTTCTGGGCTAGGGAAAGGGGGGGCAAAACAGCTTTCTGTGCATTTCCCTCACTTCACTTTTAAAGCAAAAGAGCTCAAAATTAGTCCAGGAATTATGAACCAAAAGATTTGTGTTCTGGATGCTTCTTTAAAAGTTGATTAACACATGCATGTGCAAAAGTTTTTCATGTAGTCTCATGCGTTTGGGTTATAATTTAAAATAGCTTCTCAGCATCCCCCCCCCAAATATAGTGTTATATTAATAATACTTTCCCGAGTAGGTGCTATTCTAGCCCTTGTCAACAATGGTGACTTTTGTTGTGTTTTCTCTAGGCACAATTCAGTATTAGGGCCCCTCCATATTGCTGTTCATTTTGTTTTTTCAACATGTCATTGATACAATAATACTGCATTAGTGAAGTATTTATATTGGACCACCCACCTATCAGTCCGCTTTATTCGTTGGTCTGTGATGGTTGCCCAGTGTTTCTGCATTATTGTCATTGGGAGGAGCACTCTTGCACTGTAGAGCATTCAAAGCAACACACACCTGAAACATTTGTGGTACGACAAGTTTCAAGATTTCAGCAGGAAGCTGCAGGACATGCATCAACTGGAAACAAAGTAGTATGTCTGCCCCCAAAACATGCAGGTTGGGAGTTGTAGTCTAGCTACATCTGGAAAGCACCACATTGACTATCCCTGCTATATAGAAGCCATTGAGTGTTGTGTAGCTGGAATGTAGCCTACTGTACAAATGTAAGAGTGGCTGTGTTGCTCCGCCCACTTCTGCCTCTGGCCTGAACCACCACTGGCAGGGAATGTGTGGTCTGTGGTCTGAAAAAAGTTTCTCACCCTGGCATTAGAGACCATACAGTTTGCCCTCATAGAGAAGGATCAACAGTATCTCTAACTTAGTGGGTTTGGCCTTTGCTAATTGTAAGAAGGTAGCACACACTCTTCACACATGGGCACTATTTGCCTGGTTTGTCAAGGCTGCAGTTTCCAAATACTTGGTTCTGAACCTTGAACTAATACTGTTAATTGCCAGTATGGAGTTTTGAAGCCTTGCTGTTTTGTTCTGCTTTACCTTCAGCAGGAAGAATTTATGCAGTGGTGATATTTTCCCTAGCCATGTTCTCCTTCCTGTTGTGTTTCCTCTTTCAATTCACTTAATGACAGTGAACTTTATATGCACACAAAAACATACTCTAGGTAATTAGGAAATAGATTGCATTCATCATGTGCAAGTCTGATGCTGTGGAGTCTAGACTTGGAAAATACCGCTTCCCAATTGCTAAATTTCCAAGAGCAGGGATAAATGGCAAGGCTTTGACTGTGGTTGATATGGCTTCTTCCAAGTAAATCTCTGACCAGAAGATGGGTTTCCAGTGCTGCAATTTAGAAATAAGCTCAGTCCCTCTACTTTCTTTTCTTACTTTCTTTACTTAAAAATTATATTTTGTGAGTGAAGTATGTTTATTTAATCATCATGGTTTATATTGGGATAACTGACCTTTGGCCCACCAGATATTGTTGCACTACAATACCCATCATCCCTGATTATTGACCATGCTGTTTGGGATTGATGGAAACTGGAGTCCAACAACTTTTGAAGGGCCACAGGTTAATCACAGCTAGTTTATACGGAGTGCGTAGTTCAAAGATGAGAGGAGAATCAAGACTTCTGTTGTCAGTTTTTTATAGGAGGCCTATCCCTTTAAGAATCCCTGTGTTGTCCAACAGACTCATAACTATTCCATTTCAGAATGGCAGCCTATCATGTCATAATAATGTTACTTACTGAAAAATCAGCATCAATGCAGTGGCCCCCAGGATTCTTCTTTGTGTAGGCCAATGGCCTATTCACCATAAACAATGGTGATGCTTTCTTGGGTTGAATGCCAAAGCTGCTCATTTCTGCCCCTCATCCTCCAGTGCATGCTTTGGCTGTGCTTTGGAGTGCAGTTCATAAAACATGGTTGTCCATGAGCCAGTCCTGCTTTAGGGAAGAATGTTAATCAGTTGACGCATTTATTAGTGGTTAATGTGACTTTAGACTTGTGAACTTACTTCATCATAAACCTCTTGAGTGTGCATACCCTGCAAAAAAAAATATATTAAAAGAACAGCTAGTCTAGGGGAGTTCTGTATGCATGTGACTGTGGTAAGCAAATGTCAATCCACATACAAAGGTGTGTTTATATTGCCCCTGGAAAAGGCTTAGATTTTTTTGGGGTCAAATCTCCTAGGGAAAAGAAAATCATCAATTGTTGAACAGTAGCCAAGAATACTTGCTGGCCCTCATTATTCAGGAGTTTCTGCATGAGTGGGATCACAAAGAGCTAAACCTTGGGTAATCTCTTTCTTTAGCTCTTCAGGCTAGTCATGTTTACCGCCTTACATTTTTGGGATTGAGCATAATCTCCCACCGACTGGACGACTGTGGGAATAAGTCCACCGCAGTTACTTGACAACCTACCCACACCTAGATCATTGCACACCAGTGGCTGAAAAAGAGGTGGGTTTGAGTAGAGAGGGAACCTGGATGCCTCTAGAATGTCAGTATTGAGTTGTGGGAGCAATTCAAGCACATATCAGGAAATTAGAGTTTATGCATTAAAAAAACACAGTTCAATAATAAAAAGTAAATAGTAGCAAGGGAAAGGTGTTTTTTTTTAGAACAGGTAGAAGTGATTTCAGCGTGGAAGAAAATTAAAATTGTTGCTGGCATCCAAGTACCTTGAGAGAGACTGGAATGTGCCTCCAGGGATGGAGAATCACAGCGCCTGCTGTGGCTGAAGAGACTGATAACTCATAACTGCGGCCTCCTACATTGTTTTGCTGTGTTAGCAGCTCTGAAGTGAACTCTCCAGGGCACAAGCCTGGACAGTGTGTATGGAGGCCCTGGGCTGTGTGAACAAATTATAAAGAGGTGTTTCATTTGTGACTCGAAAATTCAATGAACAGGACCCATCTTTCAATAAATTTGCTTGGTAATGGCATTATATTGCACATAATTGCAATATAGTGGGTTTATGCAATTTGAAGAGGATTAAAGCATTCTGTTGCCCCAGCACAAAG
This sequence comes from Podarcis melisellensis, assembly GCF_964234715.1. Taxonomy (NCBI): domain Eukaryota; kingdom Metazoa; phylum Chordata; class Lepidosauria; order Squamata; family Lacertidae; genus Podarcis; species Podarcis melisellensis. The sequence continues at coordinate 39,946,286 of NC_138529.1, forward strand.
AAAGAAACAGATATTTTGCTGCTGGGAAAGTGATAGGGAAATGCATTGGAAAGTATGGAATGAACAAATGGTTAACATGAAGACACAAGCAAATAACGATGAATGCAGCTGGAATGCTCATTGTCGTATAATATCCCTACAAACTAATAGGAAAGAATGTTTAAAAAGACTGGATACAATCTAACATCTGTGCAAGCAGATCAGGATGACTTTATTATTATTATTAATCACCTTCCACACACATGTCTTAGAGCGATGCACAGGATAAAATAAAAAGAGCTTTTAAAAGCAGCACAAAAATATAGTAAATGTGTTTTAAAAACAATGCAAAGTAGACTCCTGTAGCAGAGACTTATTAATATAGCTGAGAAAGCTGTAAAGATCATCTGGAGGAACCCTTGCTTATCTTTTGGTTCAGGAAAGCTTGCTTGTCTGGACATTGCCAGAACCAAGCAACTGTTTAAAAACTTGAATCAGGCATAACATTCCCTTGGGTTTCTAGGGACACTTGTATGATAGCAGATACCACTGTAATATAAGGCTTCATTCTGTTCTCTACCAGCCTTTTGGTGACTTTTGAACCCTTTTGATTTAGCTGATTTCAGAAAGTTGAAATCCGCCCTATGTTGTACCGTTTTGGTTTCCTTGTTTTGTTTTTTTATCATCAGTGTGTATAAGTGAATTGTAGATAGAGCCTTTATCAGCAAGTTTCTGCTCTGCAACAGTTCTGCAGGAGTACTCATTTTTCACTTGTCCTGCTGCCAATGTTCCTTCTTCTCACCATCCATTAGACGTTTAATGTAAGAACTACTTGCAAATATACATGCAAAAAAATAAAATCGAAACTGAAAACCAACAAAACACAATCTTTTCTAAATATAAGTAATTTATAACATAAAATATAACTCATTTCTATTATTATAATAGATAATATTCCTCACACATGTGGTTTGTTTTCTTAAAAAAAAACAAAACCAAAACAAATAAAGAAAGAAAATCAAATATTAACTCAGGTGAGTGGTTGAAAGCAGCAAATCCTTTCATATTCAGGAAACAAGATCCCTTTGTTATGAATCATTGACATTTATTTTACTTTCTTTCTTTCTTTCTGATATAATGCATTAATTCCATTGTAAGCACATACTCCCATGTCTTTTGTGTCACTTTTTGAAGGCATAACTTGTAATTACCATATTTTGGCATATAAGGTTCTTGTTGTTTTAACTATGTACAAGGCTATATTCCTGATGAATTAAGCTACCCATGTAGTTTAACCCAGGCAGACATGTGGGCCAGGATAGATCTTTATAGGATAACTATTTTATTGTTTATTATAATTATCATTATTTATTTAATTTATATACCACCCTTCATCCAAAGATCTCGGGACAGTAGCACAAAATAATTTAAACAAAAGCAACCCACCCACCCCCACCCCCGACACACACTTAAAAGGATGTAGAATATTAATTAGCCAAAGGCCTGGTTGAAGAGGAACATTTGCCTGGCAGCTAAAGATGTATAATGAAAGTGCCAGACAAACCTCCCTGGGAAGAGCATTCCACAAACAGGGAGTCACTGCCAAAAAGGCCCATTCTCAGTGTTGCCACCTTCTGGACCTCACTACTACCAATTTATGCCTTTCCCCTCTACATAAATCTCCCTTCGGTTTGAACAACCTGCAGTAATAAAACACCTAGTTAGTTCTTTTTACTCCAGCAGCTTTTTCAAAAGCTTTAAAAAGATTTTCTTGATATAATACAGAGGTGAGAAATATCTAAGGGGTTCCATCGCTGGATCTATTTAACTAAGGGATGCATAAGCTGGTCTTGGTTTTGCTTGTGACTCTTCCTATCTCTATAGGGCTATAAAGAAAGGGACTGAGTGGTGACAGTTGCTTTCAACTTAGCAACAACATGAACTCTGGCCAATTGCCCTTGATGAATAATTAGTAACCCCTGAATGGTGCTGGGAGTAACTAGCTGGGAATGTATATGCTGCCAAATTCTGCATTGGCTGGAATTTGGCAGCAGAATTGAGTTCCTGCCAATTTTGAGTCCTAGAATGAACCAGGCACTTGCTGGAGTCTATAGCACTTTACACCCCAGCTCTAACTGGCTTCTTTGATGTTGCAAGTTGTACCTGGAGATGTGATGACACTTTGGCTGAGTAGGTTTCAGTGCTATGTAGTATGGATCGCATTACTGAAGTGGGGTGTTTGTAGATTTTTGACAATGCTCCATGCTGCTCCAGTACTCTTTGAAATGAGGAGACTACAGAGCAGTTATTTCTCAAGGCACAACTATCTACTTCAGGTATAAATAAGGCCTTTCTGAGTCTTCTCTGGATAGATATGAGAGGTGGGCGGGTGGAAATGGAAATCTCCGCACTTAGGTGATGTACGAACTATACTCAGAGGCGGAGCTAGCTGCTCCAGCACCCGGAGCGACGCACAGGCTGTGCACCCAGGGACGGGGCTAGTGTCCCAGGGGGGTGCTGCCTGCGACGAGCAACCCAGGGGACAGGACAGCAATGTCACCCCCTTCAGGGATGACACCTGGGGTGGACCGCACCCACCGCACCCCCTTCCTCCGCCAGTGACTATACTTAGTCACCCACTGATAATTGTCACATTCCAATTTTTTGGCCTGAAATGATGGCGATGACAAGTATGACTAATGCTAGTTGGTGTGGTGCAAAATGCCTCCCCCCCCCAGGAAGCCACGTGCCAAATGCTTCTATACTTGCTCAACATGATACCCAAGCCAGGCATGTTTGTAGTGAAAGATGACACAGAGGTTCAGTCCAGATCTTGCAGATTCATTGTGCACCAAACCTTCAGATATGGCGTTAACAGCCTTTGGCAATCTGTGTGTAGTGCGTATATTATTGATTCAATTAAAAGCAAAGAGTAACATAAGATCTGAAGGGGGAAAGAACAATGCAGGACCTTTTCTTTTTCTTTTACAAAAATCTGTAGAACAGAGCAGTGAAATAGCAGAAGTGGGATTGGGAGGAGGGAATTGGCAGCACAAAAGCTACATGCAGACTAATTATAAGTAAGGCATAGCCTTGTGAGCATGGCCATGACTTTAATATAATTATATAGTTTTATATAGAAATCTAAGCCGTTTCCTGATTTGTAAAGGCAGGAGTCTCTGGTGGCATCGTGTTAGGAAACGATGACAGGAACAGAATCTGCATCCTGTGGTTTTTGCGCATTACGGGAATGTCCTGTCCTATCTCTGCTGTCAGTTCTCGATTGCACAACCCAGGGTTTTGAGAGAGACCAAATTTGCTATGAGGACTGGTCAGGCTTCCTGCCAGTGCGTGACCAATTGGGGAAGGAAAGCCTTCTGCTGATCACACTTTGTGGTGTCCCATAAGGAACTGACATAAGAGAAGACTATTTCCAGGCCACTTTCAGGGTGTGAATCATGCCCCTTGTTCAATCACCACTTTCCTTGACATTTGCATGAAAATGTGATTAAGATGTTGAGAGAACGTGGGGATGCATATATCCTTTTCTATTGATTCTATCCTGAGCTCCTTTGGGTACACATAATCTCTTCTGTACTGTTGCTATCTTAGAGTGGTAAACTTGCCCATAGAAGGATGGTCTTGTGTTGTGTGTGTATGGAGACCTTTAAGCCACCTGAGCATGTTGGCTGCTTGTCCTAGATGCACCTCTCCTGTGGAAGTACTCTTTGTCTAACTTGCACAAGTTATTGGTAACACTTTGATGCAGTGACTCCTGTCAAAATGCAAGGAAATGCTCTTCAAAGGTCACTTCAAAGATTCTTGTAGCTCTGAAATTCTGATTGCATGAGTTCTAGCTGGTCAATTAGCCATCCTGTTTGCTGCTGATGGGAGTTGTAGTCCAACAACATATGGAGGAACACAGGTTCCCCAATCCTGGTATAAAAAATGCATGTGTATGAACAGGAGCAACGACAGGACGTGGTAGAACGCAGCTCAGCTGTGGATCCTTTCCTCTCTTTTATCTTGATGCCTTTTGAACGTATAGGAAGTGCAGAGTTGTGGATCAGTGGCATAGCGTGGGGGGTGCAGGGGGGCCCGGCCGCACCGGGTGCAACATCTGGGGTTAGGGTTAGGGGGCGCAAATCCACGGGTTAGGGGGCACAAATCCATGGGTTAGGGAGCGCAAATCCACGGGTTAGGGGGCGCAAATTACTTGTGGATTTTCATTTACACTCTTGTTGTTGCAAAACTTTCCTGTTGGGTTATGTGAGGAGTCAAAACGAAGGCAACTGTTTCCCTTTTTCTGGCATCTCAAAATCCTACGTGATCATGAGCAGAAGAAGATTGGGAAGCAGACTAGACACCAACTGGAAAAATTGGAGTAAACTAAAAACTGGGTTTGATTTATGTTTACCACTTGTGTGTGGCTAACTCTGACTTCTTTTTATATCTACAGGAGATGAGTTAAAATGCAGCACACGACGTGCACAGAGGACAGGATCCACCATGCACTGGAGAGATGCCTTCATGGCATCAGCAGAAGCACTTTCTCTGCTAGCACTTGGACTGGTAGGTGACTAACCCCATCACCATACCAGGATGGTTTTTCTTTCCTCTTCAGTTTGCTATTGAAATATATTTGGATGCTTCCCCCCACTCTTTAGTGATTCTTATTGCAATAGCAATGTTTGTTCATGTGTAGTCAAACTATTAACCAATGAAAAGGGAAGCAATTCAACATTTAAACAATGAACTGACGTTAATCCTCCTTCTTACCCAAACTCTCTTGATTTTTCCTCCTTCTAGTGAAAGCACTTGAAAGCCTAACCAACCACCTGCTAGTAAAAAATGTCTCATTGATAATTTGGGGAATAAGGTGAACATCACAGATGTTCCCAAATATTCTAGTATCAGTAGAACAGTGGCCACATCAGCACACTACACTAAGGCAAACCATGGTTTAGTGCAAATGCACTAGCTCCCAAGGAAGAATTTGCAGCTGCTCTGCTCCTCCCCGGGCTTTTTAGGTCAGCACAGTGCAATAATAATAATAATAATAATAATAATAATAATAATAATAATAATTTATTATTTATACCCCGCCCATCTGGCTGGGCCTCCCCAGCCACTCTGGGCGGCTTCCATAAAAACCACAAATACAGTAAAATATCACACGTTAAAAACTTCCCTGAACAGGGCTGCCTTAAGATGTCTTCTGAATGTCAGGTAGTTGTTTATCGCTTTGACATCTGCTGGAAGGGCGTTCCACAGGGTGGGTGCCACTACCGAGAAGGCCCTCTGCCTGGTTCCCTGTAGCTTTGCTTCTCGCAATGAGGGAACCACCAGAAGGCCCTCGGTGCTGGACCTCAGCGTCCGGGCAGAATGATGGGGGTGGAGACGCTCCTTCAGGTATACTGGACCGAGGCCGTTTAGGGCTTTAAAGGTCAGCACCAACACTTTGAATTGTGCTCGGAAACATACTGGGAGCCTAAAACATACTGAAGCAGCAGCTAAGTCAAGGTTTGGCTTTGAATGCTGTGTGTCTCCTCCTTAACCATGGTCTTAAACTACAGGAGATTGTGGTTGAGGACGAGAGACCTTAACCACAATGCTGGGTTTGGAAGACGTGCTAAGCCTAACCTTAGTTTTGTTGCTTTCCTCCATTGACCTAAAAAGCATGGGAAGAGGAGCCAAATGAGTGCATGTTGATCTCGAAGCCAGTATTCTCATGTGGTCTTGCTAAGCTATGCTCTGACTTACTGTGGTGTGGAAACCAGGCCATTGTGCTGAGCTCTCACCCCACATGATGGGACATGTTTTCAGAAGCACCAAGGCTATCACAAGAACCACAGGGCAGCAGAGGAAGATGCTGCTTCGGTGTGGAAGCTTGCGAAGTTGCTTCAAAAGAAGTCTGAAGCTAACTGGGGCTTTGCAGCCATGTTGCCAGTTTACTGATTTGAAATCCTCATCCTACAGCCTCAATTTTTAGTTTTCAACATGGCTTTTATGGATTGTGGGGGTTTTTTTGAGTCTCAATATTCTTGATTTTTTGCTCCAACCTCTTTCTTACAACAGAGTGGAGGGCAGGAAGATACTTGGCGACATTTACACCATGCAGCACTTAAAGTGCTGCGATACCACTTGATGCAATGGAAGGCAGCTTTATAGCTTCACATTTTTATATTGGCCTGCTCCAGGGTTTGGTGGGCATAGAGTGGGACATGTGCAGCTCACACGTGGAGCCATGATGGTTACAGCATCTCAGTAATGTTTCACAGCAATTGCTGGTTGCAAGCCATGAGCTGCCCTTGCCTTTCAGAGAACTGAGAGAGGAAATGCTAACCATCAATGCCACCCTACGCAGGCAGCACTAGCTGGAGAAGGCAAGCAGTCCTCAGAAGAGAAGTCACTGTTTCTGTTCCAAGAAAAACATCTCTTGAAGCTCATCTTAAGCTGCCAGCCACAAATGTGGGTGCTGCTGCCACCCAACTTTTTTAAGCTGTGCTGCTGCAGTGTGTTGCCATCTGGATACAGCCTTGCAGTATCAGCTTCCTCTGTTGCTGATCTAGCACTATTTTGCTAAACTAGAGGGGGAGGGCCAAGGTACCAGAAGTTAAGTAAGAGAAAGCAAGGAGCGTAGCCAGTTGCTCTGGAATTTGCCTTCCATGCTGACCCTGCTATTATTATTATTAATAATAATAATAATAATAATACAATAATAATTGAATTAATACCCTGCCCTTCCCCCTAAGGAGCAAACAGAGCAGCAAACAGATAAACAATTTACAAGCAAAAACAGATCGAAACATTTCTAAAAACAATTATAATTTACTAAAACATCTAAACACAAGTACAATTTACAACATTCTAAAAGCAATTACAAGTAACAGCTGCATCCTTCCAATTCTCTTGAGGTTGCCAAGTTGCTAGGCAACTATCTACCATTTAGATTCTTATTCTCTAATACTTAAATCCTCCCCAATAGCTCAAGGTGGGACACATGCTTCTCTCTCCACCCCCTCCATTTTATCCCTACAACAACCCTGTGAGGTTGATTTAAACTGAGAGACAGTGACTGGTCCAAGGCTACCCAGCTAGCTTCATGTTTGAGTGGGGATTTGAACCTGGGTCTCCCCAGTCCTAACCACATTAACCAGTATGCCACAGTGGTGCCCAACCCTGTGTGGTTTGCACACACTGCCTCAGTGTGTATGTGTCTCTTTCTCTCTTTTAATCCTTCCATGCAGGACCAGCAATTTAACCGCAAAGATGCAAAAGCGATGCAAAACTTTGCCACAGATCCTGTAGCAGGAAGAAGATGGGGAGTAGTATTGTCTATGGGCTGCAATGGCTCTTTGCTTTTACTGCTTCACCTCAGGGACTCAATGAATTATGTATATTATGGATTGCTTATATTATTTGGACATGTTGCCATAGGAAACTTTGAGGCAGCTCTACCCTAACAGTTAGTGCACATGATTGGTTGCAGGCTAATGAATTAGCCCCAACTGGGAATAATTGGTGTAGGTCAAAAATACATTGTTTCCCTAATGCTGTATTCCAGGTTGTTCTTATCCCTAATAGGGTGGTAAATGCATTTTCTCTCTTGAAGAACTGGATCCACATAGTAGTGCATGAGCTTTCTTTCTCAGTAGTCACCTATCTTTTTTTTTTTTTAATGACTCCACACACATCTCTTTTCGTAGCTTTCATTATGGTCTGTGAATCTCTTTCATTTTGCCTATATCCCATCTTGCTCAAAATTTCAGTGAACATCTGACAAGGAGCTAGGACAAATCTGAGGAGATGAAGGACCCCTTAACGATCCTCCTCCAGCCTCAGCAGTTTTTTGTCTTTTTGTTTTTGTACTATCTGTCACTCGATGTTTTAAATCCCCTGTCACTTTTGTTATCCCCATTTTTTTTTTAAGTATTCGCCCAGGACGATATCTACTTTTACCTCCCCACCCCCATTTTATGTTGTTATTTCTATGTATATCATGCTATGGCCACACGGCTAATGCAATAAAATCTATTCAGTGAACATCTGTCTTCTGCAGTTAGGACACTGAGTGCTCTGGAATTCGTTCCATGCTCAGAACGTGACCTGTTTCTTCATTTTTTGGCAGCTGGGCTTTGTCTGAATTGTTGGAGTCTCCAGGAGTTGGTCAGTCGTGATGCAGGGAACTACCTCATCCTTCTGGAGAAAATCTTGCAAAAGACCCAAGAGGTAAATCAAAGAGGGCAATAGGAAAGAAGAATATTTGTACAAAAGGAGTTCTTGCTCAGTCTGATGTTCTCTCTCTCTAAGAATCTGGAATACCTCTAGTACAAATAAGAATGAAAAGTGGCTGGTTTCTTTGTGCATCAGCCCAGCTTGCTGCTGATTTCAGTTTGCCTTTGACCAAGTTCTGTGCTCTGCATGGTGTTTCAACACGTTAAAACAATTTAAAGCAAGAGAGTAGATGCACACAATACCTTGCAATGGGAGTACTTCTTTCCAAAATGGCATCAGCATGTCCTGGAGGAAGTCGCTAGTTTTTGAGGCCATTTGTAACTCATTGCTCTGTATGTTGGAAACAGAATCTGGAGTTTAGGTCAGTTTGTCACTCACAGAATTGCTCCCCGCCCCCCTTTGCACCCTGGGAACCCACACATAAGTGGATATGTCCCATTTTTTAAATGTTTAGTATTTTACAGGTAATAATAAACCAAGCAGTGATCCCACCCTCATCCAACCAACCTGCCCCTGTACTTGATGTTGGTTGAATCCTGCTTGGAGTCAGCCATGTCTTTAGGGTAGTGACAAGGAACCTGTGGCCCTCTAGATGTTGCTGGAGCAGAAATCCCACCATCCCTGACCATTGGTCATGTTGAGTGAGGCGGATGAAAGTTGGAGTCCCTGGAGGGCTTCAGGTTCCTCACCCCCTTTTTTAGAGTGAGGTATCCGTATAGTTAAAGCTATGGTTAAAGCCAGTAGTGATGTATGGGAGTGAGAGCTGGACCATAAAGAAGGCTGATCGCCGAAGAATTGATGCTTTTGAATTATGGTGCTGGAGGAGACTCTTGAGAGTCCCATGGACTGCAAGAAGATCAGACCTATCCATTCTTGAGGAAATCAGCCCTGAGTGCTCACAGGAAGGACAGATCCTGAAGCTGAGGCTCCAGTACTTTGGCTACCTCATGAGAAGAGAAGACTCCCTGGGAAAGATTGAGGCACAAGGAGAAGGGGATGACAGAGGACGAGATGGTTGGACAGTGTTCTTGAAGCTACCAGCATGAGTTTGACCAAACTGTGGGAGGCAGTGGAAGACAGGAGTGCCTGGCGTGCTCTGGTCCATGGGGCCACGAAGAGTCAGACACAACTAAATGACTAAAGAACAATCTGGCCTCAGTAGCAGTCTCTGTGAACTTTTAAAGGACAGCAGTTTGCCAGTTACTTTGTTTTGCACATTGCTGCAAGGAGTGGGCACAGGACACCATTTGTATTACTTCTCCCCACTGCCTCCCCACCCTGCAGCAGAATGTCTTGAGCCGGTGTTGACCTTGCTGTTTATGTGGCAATGCAGATACTGTGCTTGGGATCCTATGGGATTCAGAGTCCTTGAGGGTTGACTTGAGCCTAGCTCTGCTCTCTGTTATGCTGGATCTGGAGGTTTGAATTTCACTGCTGGGAAAAAGAGTACAATGAATGAGTTAGAACACCTGGGTCAGCAACTGTCAGAGTCAAGTGGAGATTTCCTACTTCCTGCTTTGTCCAACACCTCCCCATTAGGGAGCAATTGTCTCTCACATGGCAGAATGTTGGGAGCTGCTTGGCAGGCTGAGCTCCCTGCCTCCATTGTTCCCCAGCTATTGTGATGGCAGGCCAGTGGGGAATTGAGGAAGGGAGACCCCAGCTTGTGGCATGCAAAAGGCTTTCCAGGACTCTTGTTTGCAACAGGGTCACAGCAAGGTTGCTGCGCAGGGAATGAATGTAGCAGGTTTTCCTGTGAACCCGTTCGTTAGAAGCTGTTTCCCCCCGCCCTTTCTTTTTAAATTGTTGTCAGACAGTATAACTTCCTGGTGGGTTTAATGGAGGCCCGGCCCTGGCTATTCTGAGGAATTTTTGGCCTAAAAATAGTCTTGTGGCTCAACATGCAAAAATTTGCAGCAGGTGAGAGCCTGCAAGAAGAAAATGTACTGCACTTGGGGCTACTATGTGCTACAGCATCATTATAGGGCCTTGCAAGAGCAGAAAGGGCCATAGAAGGGTTGTTCCCTTCTTCATGGACCTAACCACCTCTCTTCCTTCTCTAGGAGATACTTCAGTTATAAAAAAATAAAATAGTAATAATTAATAAAATGATAGTGATAGAAATAATAATAGTAATGAGCAGGAGGCACCTAAGTTGTTTTGTTCACAGACCAAGGTCCCCTTGCGCAATTGGACTTTCCCTCTCCACTCCCACCCCCCGGTGTCCCTCTGCACCCACTAAATCTGCTCTGCAGGGTTGGGGAAACCCCAGAACAAATTTAGGAGGCACATGTGAGGAGGAGTGCGGGGAACTCATGCAATGCCCCACTTAGCCCTACGCTGAGTTCCTCGTAATAAAAAAACCCCAAACAAATTAGTATGATTACTAGTAGCAGCACTATTCAGAGTCCTACATTTTAAAGCGGATGATTCTCTCTACTGGCTGAGCAGTCTGACTATTGCTTTCCAGTGGCTTACGTAAGAAAACCACAGCATAAGAAATTTGACCTGGAGATCTTGATATCAATTTACCTGTGCTAGGGTGATACTGAGACCCTGTCACGCAGCTTCTGTTGTATTTTGTTGTGCAACTTGCAGCCTTTGCAGCTGTTCTGACTAAAGATGCAAATATACCATGTTTGGTTGCTGAAATGCTGCTTGGTTTCTCTTCTTTACAAAGAGGAACTGTGTAAGAACTTCCCCCTGTTCTCTCTCTCTCTCTCTCTCTCTCTCTCTCTCTCTCTCTCTCAGCTTACCCAGTGATATTCTACCACTGGATCAAAAATACCGTATTGTTAGGAATGTTTACTAAGGTGTGCCAGGCACACCTTCTATATACAAAAAGGGAAATACAGGAAAAAATTGTTTAGAATGGCTAGGAAATAGTGACACTCTTCTGAAATGTGAGGGCCATTTGGAGAAGGTGATTGAAGAACCCATGATTGATGTGACTGGGCTCAAAGTCACCATGGAGGAGCGACTTGCCACTGCAATAAATAACACCTGGAGAGTAGACTTTACCTAGAGAGAAGCAAATAGCAATCTTGTCAAGTCACACATCAATTCTCCTCCAAAGCTTCCAGGTGATCGGTTTGGGTAGCTTTTCTTTGGGTAGTTTTACCAGAATCTCACTTCCCTCTTGTGCTTTCTTTTCTTCCTCTGCAGGTCCAAGAGAAATGCAACTATGATCTCTTTGCTCCGCTGGCTCTGCTCTTCAGCTCAGCTGTCATGTGTGTAAGTTGTCCCAGCATTGCTGGAACAAATAGCTGAAGGCATTGGCTCTGTGGCTGTTAAAGTTGATGAGAAAACCTTTTGTTTTTGTTTTAAAAATTGTATCCAGCTTTTCACCATGTAGGACTCAACAGAGCTCACAGCTATTCATACATACAAAATTAAAACATAGATTAAACTTTGAGTTTCCCTACTGACTCAGGTCAACCTCTGTATTCCTGATTTTTAGGAGAACCATTGGTAGTTGGGATATCTTTATCTAGCTAGATACTGAGTGCTGGTTTACACATGCATGCTCGTTGTGTGCTGACTTGTAACACTGACTGATCGGTTTCATCACCACCAAAGAGCTTCTGTCTCACCTGATATCAATTATTGGTACTCTTCAACAGAGGAACTTCTAACTGTTGACTGCAAATTGAGTGCTGCAAGGATCCATTGATGAATTCTATATGTGTGTGAACTCCCCCCCCCAAAAAAAACCCCTATTTATTTGTTCTGTTTCTTTATATGACTAACAGCAAAGTCAAATTACACTTTGGATTTCACCTTGATGCTTTGCTTTCCTCTGTGTTTGATGGTGGTGTGTGCACATTTTTGGGGGCTATCACTCAAAGCATTCAGCACTGTTGCTCAGCAGGGGAAACTTGAACTTGAGCCCATGTAGCATCAGCCCGTCTTCTTTTTCTCCAATGGCTTCCTTGGCGGGAGGGGGGAGGGGATTTTGCTGAATGAACTTGATCACAGCGCTGGCAGCTGAAGCTGGTGGTGGGAAATGTGCATGGTTAAAGTTGCTGAATTCCTATATCTGGAAAAAGATAAGGAGATGCTGGCCTCCATTTCTTGGTCTATTTAAACCACTGCTATTTTCTTTATAGACACCACACTTTCCTTCAGAGTCAGATTTCCTTCTGAGAGCCATGAGGACATACCGAGACTTCCTCACCTGGCCTGTGCCATACTGTAATATCTGCCAGGAGCTCCTGACCTTCATCAGCAATGAACTCAAAGCCCCAGGTAAGGATCCAGATTGTCTGCTCCCAGCAGGATTCCTTCAGCCCTCTGTGGTGCTGACTCTTCCTTCTTGGGGTGTGTGTGTGTGCTTGGTGTTGATGAATTTCTGAGAAACCTAAAGTTGCACCAGTACATTTATGGGCCCTATAGGCATTGAAGCTAACTCTGTGCTATGAACTGGAGTGGGCTGCATACATTGTGGCAAGGGTTATCGCCAACAATGCAATTATAGTCAAGTCAGTGATCCTGATAGTTGATTTTTAAAACACTCGTAGCCATATGTGTTCATGTAGAGGCACTCTCTACAGCAAGCACAACATTTTTGGAGGGTGTTTCATGCACATGCCTATATCAGTGTGGTGGCTTCATCCCACACCATAAGCCTGCTGGCATGCTGCATGGTGTGCAAATGGTGCCAGCACATAGGGTAAAAGCATTAAGGCTGTATCTTGATGAAAGAAGCTTACTCAGTGCTTGCATATCAACAGTATTGGTTCTGAAACAAGATGCATTATAGACCATATTGGATGGGTTATTTACAAAAGGCCCATCAAATAAAGGTTATTAGAATCACAGAATTGTAGAGCTGGAAGGGACCCCAGGGTTCAACTCCCTGCAATGCAGGAATTTCAGCTAAAGCATCCAAGGCAGATTTGTTTAGTCATTTATATTACTTTCAGAGAAGAAAGCACTTTAACTCACTGAGGAAAATCCAGGTGGGCTGATGGACTGTCCACATCTGAAATAAAGCCCCAGCACACAAAAGTGTATGCTACTATAAATCTCTTAATCTGGAAGGTGCCACTCTTGTTTTAGCATTTTATATCGGGGTGGGGAACGTTTTTCTGCCCAAGGGCAAAATTCCCTAGATGGCAGCCTTCCAAGGGCCACATACCAGTGCTGGTAAAAGTAGGCAGGGCCAGAGGCGAAAATAAAGAAGAAACGAAGTGTGGAACAAGGGATGCAGCGTCAACCTTTGGACAGGAGGCCACATTTCAGCCATGCAGTATCTCAGTTCGAGGACACATTCCAGTGAGGGTAGTATCTTCCTGTAGGGATTAAAAATGGGAGTACAGTGGTTTGTCTAAGGTTCCCCCTTCTGAAGGAAGATTTGAACCAGAGGCTGGAGAGCTCCTTTCAGTACTCTGACCTTTTATAAGCCCATGGTTTCCTCCCAAGGATAGAACGTTTGTTGTGCAAAGTCATTTGCCTGGCACAATGGATGTGGTTGCACTCCATTGCTCTCCTACCCTCCAGCTTCACTTGAAAGGGGATGAATAGCTCATCGAAATGCTCCAGTAACAACAGAGAATCCATTCAGGTAGACTTGGACTTTGAATGGGTAACTGTGTCAGATAATTTCCATATGATACACTGGGACCTCTGGTCTCTGCTCATGAACGATGGTGCAGCCTCTGCTTAATGAGCTTAGACTCTGCTCCCGTTGATTATCAGCACTCATAAGGGTTCTTATAGTTTATGCAGTGGAAGCTTCTTAATTAGGCCATGCTGGCAGCCAGCCTTCTGTTACTCCTCATTAAGCAGTTTCCCCAATTAAATGGAGAGGCTTTCTTAGAAAGTGCCTGGGTGCCCAGCATTGTGTTTCAACCTGCAACAGATTCAGTGTCAGATCTACCTTGGAAGAGCCTATTAATGCCATTAGAGGTGAAATACAGGGTGTCTCTTTTTCATTTCCTCATTAAGGCTGCCGATTCCTTGCTTCTGCTATAAGACCTTTCAGTAAATCATCACAGTTTAAATTGAACTATTGGAGTTCTTAGGGAAGCTGAAGTTTGAGAGAGTTCAGTAAGCTTTTTCATTATGCAGTGCCTGCAATCGTTAATCTGATTTATCTTGTCAAATGTCCAAGGGTGCAAATATCCAGGGGGCCAGTAGCTACTGGTGCCTTAAAAAACATGTGCCTCATCCACACCATGCATTTAAAGCACATGGTTTCCTTCCAAAGAAACCCTGGGAACTGTACTTTGTTAAGGGTGCTGGGAATTGTAGCTCTGTGAGGTGTAAACCTCGGAGACACCATGCACTTCAAATGTATGTTGCCAATGTGAAGTGGGCCTAGTTACTACCTTATTGCTTCCTTGCAAACCATGTGACCACACGCAACAGAGAGTTTTTGAGTGGGTAAGTAAGAATTGCTCTGTGGGGTGCATGTCCTTCAGCTGGACTGTTTCAAAAGCGGAGAATCTGCACTGGAAATGGGTTGAATATTTGTGGAACATGGAAGAACTGTTGGAGTAGTGGATGTCACGTAGGTAGCACTTTCTCAATGTGCAATGGCTAGAGACAGAATTGCGCAGTGGTGAATTGTTGAGAGCAAGCAGTAGCTGAGCACTCCTAAACAGGGGAATGCAAAACTTTCCAATTCCATTGGTGGACTGACTTGAAGCTATCTTTCTCCAAGGCTGAGAGATTTGGAAAGCTGCTTTATGCTTTTTGTTCACCTTGCATGATGGATCCTTCAGTCCAACAGATTTGCTGAGGGGCAATTAGTCTGATGGGTTGTTTCACTGCTGCAAGCACGTTGTATATGCTTGCTTTCTTTCTTCTGCATAGCTCTACACATTTGGGGAAATCAATGTTGGTAAAAAAAACCACTGTGTGTCAAACTGTTTGGGAGTTAGACCCTATCCAAGAAGATAATGGTGAAGAGTGGTATTCAAGCTGAATTCCTTCTTCCATTCACCCCTGCCCCTGTGGGGTTCACCTGTCTCTTCCACCTGAGCCCACCAGTTCTGTGAGGTCTCAGTGAGAAGTGGATGCCACTGCTGTGTTTTAACAACTTTCTCTTTCTTTTAACAGGGATTTCATTTCAAAGGCTGGTTAGGGCAGAGCAGGGTCTGTCTGCAAAGAGCTGTGAGAGTTCCATTGTGTAAGTATCATGCAGGAATCATGACTGCTTTCTGTGGGTTAGGAAAGGGAAGGAACTTTGTGGTATATTGTCCTTTAAATTTCCCAGGTCCTCCTGTTGCTCAGGGCTTGGCTTGTACCAGGACTCAGCCCCAGCATTTATTTGAGGTAACAGAGGAAATCCCTGGACTATATGAAGGAAGGATAAATGAAAGAGTCCCCTGTGTATGCAGAGTGACTTTCCATCACTACTGAGTAGCTGTGAAACCCCCCAGACAAAAGATATGGCTCCCAGACCAGTGGTGGTGAGGTGACTGTAGGCAGGCTTGAAACCTGGCAGATCGTAGGTCCCAACTGCACTAGCAGAATCCTGCCACTTAAACAGCCATGGCTTCCCCTAAAGAATCATGGGAATTTTGGTTTGTTGTTAGGAGGTCTCTGTTCCCTTCAAATAGGTACAGTTTGGGAAAGGAATGTGAATGGTGGGATCATAATGGATACGTACAGGATCAGCCCAGACTCTGAAGTGACCTGTGTCTGACCCTAAATTGATGTTTGTCTGCTGAGGTGCAGGCAAGTCTACAACTGCCCCTTTTCAATCTACCACCCCTTCAGACATGATATGTTTATGGTTAACAGTTGTTCATGGATAGGGAGGGCTAGTTGTAGATTATGATTATTTCTCTGCAGTCTTATAACTGCTAGCTATCTCAACAATGCCAGGCTATGTTTTCTAAGCATGCTGGTTCATAGAAGGGGAATGGGTGTAGAAAAACAGAAAAACTGTGCCATCTGCTGGTGCTTTGATGTGAATTAATTGAAGTATGGAGCCACTGCATTTTTTCTCCTGCCCTCCAATAGCTCATAGATTATGGAAGTGATCTGTGGCCCCAGGCACAGATAAACGTTGAGTCTCTTGCCGTCCTATTGCCTCTTCTCTCTTACCTATTCCCCACCCCCACAGAACAGTCCTGTTGCTGAACCCTTCAGAGGTCGATGGGGAGTTTCTCTCAGTCGCTGAAAAGTTGAGCACGGCAGAGCACTCCCAGCACACGGTACTGGTGACACTCCTGGAGCACATCTACCAAGCTAACTTTGGGACCAAATGTGACCTGACAAGACTACGTGAAGTTCTCAAGGTAGAGAAAGCTGTGTGGCCTGGGGCCTTGGATGTGCCAGGCAGGCAGCGGGTGTCAGTCTTAAGATACATAGCTCTGTGGAATAATTACTGAGCGATCTTTAAGTTCCAGGAGTTTTCAGTCTTGAAGAAGCAGACGTTTTGATGGAAAATGAATCAAAACTGGCATAGCTAAGAAAGTGGCTTGGGTCAAAGGGTGAGAGAAGGAAGGATACTGAATAACTTGCCTCACATTGTTTGCAGGTTGACTATTTAGTTCAGGAAGTAGATTGGATTTACCCCAAAAACCCACAGCATTTTTTTCTCTGTGTGTGTGTGTCCTTGCAGCATATTTACTTAAATGTAAGTCCTCCTGCCTAAACTCTGTGATCCTGTTCCTTGCTCAGAACAGGGCAGCACAGTGTATGCATCATGGTTAAACCGTGTCCTCCCACCTGTTGTATATTGTGTAGTGTGTGAAATGGATGCTAAGATACCAGACAGATCTTCTGTTGACCATTGTCTCTCGTTCTCTTTCTCTCTCTCTCTCTCTCTCTCTCTCTCTCTCTCTCTCTCTCTCTCTCTTTCTCTTTCTCTTTCTCTCTCCAGTTGAAACCTTTAGAAAAGCTCATGGAGATATTTGCCAGCACCACAGAAGCTCAGGAGCTGGCAGCTGCCACCAGCAATGGCCTTTCCATGGCTAAGGAGCAGCTAGAATCTGCTTTGCTGGAGATTGCAAAGGCAGCTGGGCTTCCTGAAATCACAGGTGGGAAATTATTAGGGCAGTTTCTTCCTTGGGGGTGTGGGTGGGCATGTTTGGATGTGGTCAGTTCCATACCATCCTGAAGGAGCATGTTGCACTCCTAACCTCTGGTTGCTTGTCTCTTTAGGGGAAGTCCAGCCTTGTAAGCTCCACCTGATCCCCATCCCTGTTGCCCGGTGTTACACCTACAGATGGGATAAGGATAACTTTGGTAAGCTTGGAAACATGTAAGCAAGTTTGGCTTGATTCCTTGGCCCCAGCATGGCTTCCCACGCACAGCTGTGTATGTTTCTTTTCCCCAGGGGGTGATAATCCTGGCAACATCAGCTGTGATTTGTGGGACCCTTGTGCCCTACTACATCTCCAAATCTAAAGTGGGTGCTATTAGAGCAGAGTGTATAAAAGCAATCTCAAATTTAAAACTCTATACATTTTCTCCTTTTCTATTCCTGATTTTGTACCTCTGTCCCTTTTGCAGACATCTTGAATGAGGTACTAGACAAAGAGGGGCACTTCCCAAAGCCTGTAGTTTTGGAAGATGAGGAGGAGGAGGAAGAAGAAGCTGATGGCTACTGTCCAGAAAGAACTTCTCTGTTGACTTCCCTGGCTGCTGTCTCCAAGGAATCTGTGTATTCCGTATTGTCGGAGGTCAGTCCCCGTGACTCGCAGGAACCAGTCCTCTCTGCCCTTTCCAAAGACTCTGAGCTCTTGTTGGCCTCTAAAAACTCCTTGAAGACTTTTGTCTCCAGCCTGAAGGACTACACAGACAGTGGTTATGTGGAGGACAGTGATGAGAGCTCCCTTGAGCCAATGGGCCGCCTGGATCCAAAGGAGGAGAAGGCATCTCCCAGGCACCGGTATCGCCTGAGCAACAGGATAATCAAGCTGTTCAAGAGCAAGAGCCAGCTCATCCTGGGAAGGGAATTGCGGGACGTTTCTGAGGTGGCGTCGCTCTCACTGCCGCTGCGCCGAGCCGAGAGCCTCTACAACCCCGTGGTCAAAGAGCGCATCCCCACACGCTCACGCCGTGCACACTCTCTGCCACAGCATGCACTGAGCGCCACACTTTTCCAGACCCGTGTGCCACAGAATGCCTGTGTCCAGCGCAGGCCCTTCCTGAGCTGCGACGAGGACACCAAGGTCTCAACGCTGCGGGTGGTCGTGTTTGGCTCTGACCGCATCTCTGGGAAAGTGGCCCGGGCTTACAGCAATCTTAAGTAAGTGGCAGAACAGCCTGCTGGCTGCTGGTGAGATCCTCTACTTGCTGAGTCCCTGTTAAGGGATCAGCTGGCAGACACAGGAGGGATTTCCTCTTAACATCCTGCTTACCTGCCTTTGGCCCAAGGGAGTGGGTGATAAGGTCCCCTCTGGAGTTTCACATCACACCATCAATTCATATCCTACCTTACCCTTTCATGCCACCAATATGTCATGAAAATGGCCTCCGACATGGGTTCTGAGCTCTGAAGTATGCCTAACTACTACAGTACTGTACCCTTCATTTATACCTCTTGATGGATGCTAGCAGACTGTAGCACAGGGGTGGGGAACTGGGTCTGTCTGGATCCCCTCCCCACGGGCTGAGTTTGATAGGTAGTCATGACCACCCATGTGTCAATCAGCTGAAATTGCAATGTTGTCAGGTGATCCAGTTTTGCCTGCTGGGTTTCAAATCAAACCATGTGATCAATGGCACAGCATTTTGTGAGCCCTGGTGACCAGGTGTAGGGCAGGTGGGTGTGACTTGGACAAATAGGCTTGTTGGGCTTAGTTAGGACTGTGGACTGAAGGCTGTAGCAGGGTGGTCTCCATCTCACTGTTTCCCATGTGTCCATTCCTATTCATTCGCTGCAGATCTCAGGAAAGCAGCTGCCCCTGGCTAACTCGGTACTTCAAACTGCAGTTTTACTATGTCCCCGTGAAGAGGAGTGGCCCTACCTCATCTGCACTGACCTACCCTCCTCCTTCTCCAGGAGATCCACATTCCCGTGCCTGTGGACCAATGGTATGCATTTTGGGAATGGCAGGCTTCCAGGGGGCATGTTCCATTATGCCAGGAGGCGCAATATCTTCACTTTTAGCTTTTACTGGTGCTTGTTGGGTGCCTTCTTTTGGAAAGAACCTACTTGCATTATCTGAGATAGTGGGGATAGCCTGGCTTGTGTGCCTCCACCCTAAGAATCAAGAACCTTTCCCAGCAGGAATTTCAACCTTGATCTCTTTCGATGTTGGGAGCAATTTGGGCATCCTCTTGCTATGATTCTGGTGGGACCTGGCCATCGATAGCAGCAAGCTGGCTAATGGGCTATGCTTCTTTCTTTGATTTTCAGGATCCTAGTTTGGCAGGGCTGGAGAGCAGCACAAACGATATCTCGGTCTACATTGGTATGCTGGATCCATGGTACGAGCGCAATGTTCTTGGGCTAATGAACCTTCCCACAAATGTTCTATGCCAGGTAGGTCCTAAACTCTATACTTCTTATGCTCTAAAACAGCAGTGCTCTCTCTTTTTGTAAGATCCAGGCCTCATGGTGTAGCAGTGTCCTATGAGCTCACACTCAGTCATCTCCCCCATGCTTTGAGCTTAGGTGCTGGGTCAGTGTGGGTTTAGGGCCATGCTCAAGGCTACAGATTGCCATCACCACTGCCATCTCCTCAGCTAGCCCAACTAGCTGCCCACTCACTGATGCTGCCATCACCACCCACCAACTCACCAGCTATTGCTGTTGGTGCTGGGTTCCTATGGGGGCTGTATGGAGCACTCTCCCCATCTACGTGTATCTGCCTGAAGAAGGGGTTCTTCTTCAAAGTAAAGCACTGAAGATAAGGCAGCTGCTGAGAATACTTATGCTGTTCTCATTTTTTCTGCAGTGGTTGGCGATTCTGTTTTTAAACAGAATTGTTGTGACCAAGCGGTGCACATTTTCAGGCAAATAGCCACAGGATGCTCAAATGTTGACTCCTCTCTTGCTCTTGGAGGATGCCAGAGCTCAGTGGTAGAACACCTGCTTTGCATGCAGAAAGTCATGGGTTCAGTCCTCAGCAAGTCCCAGGGAGAGATGCCTGTCTGAAACCCTGGAAAACCAGTGCCAGTGAGTTTAGACAATGCTGAGCTAGAGAGACCAATGGTCTGACTTGGGATAAGGAAGCTGCTTATGTTGCTGAAGAAAGAGTTACTAGAGTAGGTGCTGCAGTTGAATCACCATGGCTTCCTTGGCCTAGACCTGTGTGTGTGAATGAGGGGTTTGTTCACTTTTTGCTCTTTCCATAGCAATCTGCCAAACCTGAGGGTGAGCCCCTAGAAGATACAGCAGAGCAGCTCCCCATCCTTGCTGACATGATCCTTTATTACTGTCGTTTTGCTACCCGCCCAGTGTTGCTGCAGGTCTATCAGGTAGAGGTGAGTTTGGTCCTAAAGCCTCATGGGATTGGCCACACAGCTAAAGACTCACTTCATATTTGCTGGAGAGATGAGAAGCAACTGTGTGTCCCCTGCCTTGTGTTTGGCCAGGCTGGGCCTCCATGATCTGAGCCACTACTTTCACTCTGTAACAGTCACATTTGTCAAATATAGATAACTTGCAATGTGGTGGCCACAATCAGTTCTCTCTCTCTCTCTCTCTCTCTCTCTCTCTCTCTCTCACACACACACACACACACACACACACACACACACTCCCCTGTCTACTAAAAATGTTGTCTGTGCCTTAATGACAGGGAAATTGGAAGCCCCTCCATAGGAAATTGATATGGGTCCCATCAGAGAACAATTGTCTGCTCTTGGAGAGGACCCAGATGTATGGTTGTCAGGCTCATGTGATCTTTAGGCAAATCACAGCTCATCTCCAATCCAGGACTGGAAACCCAGTCCAAACTGAGGCTTCCAGTTCTAGTTTAAGGCAAGCAATGGTTTGTCATAATCTTATTTTACCCAGTTCAGACAAGATAACAAACTCTGGTTTACCCTGAAATGAGAAATGAAAAAGTGTGTGAACATAAGTGTCTGATACTCGTTGTAAGTGTCTGATGACTGAACCACAATCTGAATGAAGTCACTGTGTAAATACGAAGCAACTGCCAGACACAATCTTCTGCTTGTGGCTGCTCTTGAAGCCAACTCTGTGTGGCCTCCACACACACACTGATGCTGGCTTCCTTCCTCCAAGCCTATTTGTTATATGCTGCTGAGGAAGTCACTCTATGCAGTATAACTCTGGGTCCTTGTGTTCTTCTTTTCAGCGATGCCTCTGAAAGGACCTAGTCTGTGTTTAAAAAGTTGTGTATTGGAACTCTGTTAATTAGAATCCCATTTTTGCCCCTAAGCTACTGGGTTGTTTTTAGAAAATGTTTGACCTAAAGAAGGGCTGAGCTGAATGGGGTGTCTCAGAAATGCTGGATTGACCTCTTCCTTCCTCAATTCCGCAGCTCACCTTCATTGGAGGACAGACGAGGACAGAGATCTTCATCCACTCCCTAGAGCTGGGCCACTCAGCAGCCACACGGGCCATCAAAGCCTCAGGTATGCTTCTGATAGATGTCTGCAACAAACTAACATAGCTATTCCCCTGAAGGGGAGAACAGAGGTGGGCAGGAGGAAACCAAATTCCTAACCCATAGAAAAAGCAGCAAATTGAGAATTTGGACAGCATGATGATCTGCTGGGATGGGTATTCTCCTATTAATACACTGCTAGGGTTAGGCACCTTTGAAACTCTTGGTGAATACAGACATAACACTGTAGAAGAGGAGGAGGAGGAGGAGGAGTTTGGACTTGATATCCCATCTTTCACTCCCCTTAAGGAGTCTCAAAGCGGCTAACAATCTCCTTTCCCTTCCTCCCCCACAATAAACACTCTGTGAGGTGAGTGAGGCTGAGAGACATCAGAGGAGTGTGACTAGCCCAAGGTCACCCAGCAGCTGCATGTGGAGGAGCGGGGAACCAAACCTGGTTCAGCAGATTATGAGTCTATCGCTCTTAACCACTACACAAGAGGACCTTTTGCAGTTGTACTGACAGACATGTATGCTACTGGAAACTCCAATGCTGGACTTGCCTCTCCTCCTCTTCTTGAGGCCTGTTGCCTGTACTGGACTCATCTGTCTATCTGGTAGCCTCTGCTGTCATCTCCTCCTGCTGGGGAAAGTTAACACAGCTATGGACAGCAGCAGAAACAAGAGGATCACCCGCTCCTTCTCCTACCCCTCTGCAACATGCAACAGAATAGAGAGGGGGGTGTGGAGAGCCTGGTTTTCTTTCTACCTTCACAGGATGGGGTGTGTTCTTTTCCTGTCTCACACACCTATGTAGAGTAGGTTGATCAATTCTGCGAAGTTACTTCCAGTTGAACTGGGGAATGTGGCAGCAGAGTATGGGGTGGCGAGCCTAGGACATGCAGAGGCAATGCTGATGACTGGGGCAGCTTTTCAGTTTTTGGATTTGCGCATCTGTTTGTTCTGTTGCGAAGCCTTCCATGTTCTGCTGCTGAAGAACTTGCCCTTACATTGCATCTGCCTTCCCCTTTGCTCTTGAGTATAATGTCCTGGGATACATTACAAGAGACTCTGCACTACATAGCCCTTGTCTGTAACAAGATACTACCTCCTCTCTTTCCCCCTTTTTTTGGTGCAGGTCCAGGCTGCAAGCGACTGGGCATAGATGGAGACAGAGAAGCAATCCCACTAACACTACAGATTGCCTACAGCAAGGTAATTCAGAGGTAGCAGCTGCTGCTTGCTCCTATTGCTGATGTTTGCCTCTAATATTCAAGCCTAGTCCTTTAGCTGGGCTGGAAAGGAGAGGACCAGCTGCAGAGAGGTGAAATACAGGGAATGAAGAGGCCACATGTGAGCGAAAGACTTGCACTCTTGAAGCACTTTTGGAGAATGTTTTAATTAGATGGGGCTGGGGCTGTGAGCAGTGGTTGCCCCCCCTTTCTTGCGTGCTTCCACAGACTAGAGAATAACTGGGGTGCTGTATGATCCCTCCAGAGAGCAGTCAGTGGACGGAGCCGCTGGAATGACATTCAGAAAGTCTGCACGACCATCAATCTCAGCAAGACCTGTAAGAAACAAGAAGAGCTTGGTGAGTCTTTATGCTAGGGTGAACATGACTTTTTTCTACCTTCTCCCAGCACTTAGGTGGAGAATGGGCCAGGTGATTTGGAGAAGCCCTTTGCAACAAAGGCAGCTCCTGATGTAGATGAGCATGCTCTTCTCAGTGTCTGTGTGTGTGTGTGTGTGAGAGAGAGAGAGAGAGAGAGAGAGAGAGAGAGAGAGTTGTGAGCAAGCTGTTTTGTCACGTGTGTGTATTTCTATATAAATATATACGCTGTTGTCTTGTTCTGATGGTTCCTTGTTTTGCTGAAGCATATTGAAGGGAAGCTGCTGACATGCACATTTGGAATGGAGTTATGCCAGTTCTGCCAGGCAAGGAAAAGGCTGCTGCACACAAAATCCACACAATCTGGCTCTGTTGCATGTGTAGTTAGCCCCTTGGGGATTTCAAAACGTCTTACAGATAGTGGGACAGTTGGCATAGGAATGTAGGCCAGACCCCAAACCACGACCCACCTGGATTACTACTTCTGCATGTTGCATTTCTGTTGACCAAATGCTGCAACTTCCTTTTTCATCCCTCCCCTTTTGCTTTTTAAAAACAGCTTGACAGCTAGCTTCAGAACTAATCTGCCAGAGTCATGCAGTAATACACTTGGCCACAAGGTGTCACAAACTTTTTGGCTAATGCTGCAAGGACTCTGGCTCACCTTCTGCACGAAACTCGGGGTTGACGCTGGTCCAGCTCTTTTAAAGAAATTCTATTTTTAGCCCACTATAAAGCAACTGGCTTTCAATTTGAAATACTTTTAATTGCTTGCATAGACTGAGTGGGGTTTTCTCACGGAAATACATTTTTAGGAACCATCGAGCAGAACATCACAGATTGGTTCTTGGATTTTGTAAGGTGTGAAATGGGAAGGCACTGCAGAAAAGTGTGGGCAAGTGTCTGCTGCGTGCAGCCTTGCCCCCAAATTGTGTGCCAGGGAAAGGGATTGAGGTTAAGATAACTAACACATTGGTATTTGATACTATGGTGGTGAAGGAGGAGGAGGGATGAGAGATGAAAGTGTGATGAGTTTTGGAGTCAAGGGTGTATTGAGGTGCTGCAGAAACTGTAGCCGCTGGACTACACCTTTCATAGACTTCTTCCTGAAGCTTACAGAACTTTTGCAGAGCAGCCCTGCTGTCCATAAAATGTAACTGTGTGTGGCTTCTTCTATAATGGGCTCTTAAGGGTCCCTCCAGACTGGTGCTTTTTTGAGGGTGCATTCTGCAATGTGTCACTAGTGCAGTAATAGTGCATTAGTGGCAGGTTGATGCTAAACCATCCACACATCATTCAACTCTACTAGTTGTTATTTCCTAGTGTTACTGCATCACAGTGTTCGAAACTCCCATTGTTCTAGGCACATTTTGTGACAAGAAATTTCATTAGCGCAAGCCATTTCTGAGCTCTGGGCACAGTAACATGCCTGAGATTTCAGATTAAAACTGCAGAGTGGAAGGAAAGGAGGACCTTTTTCTGCCTCCCCATTTCCAGCTACTCTCTGAAGACTGGAGAAGAGACCCTCTTAAGAATATTAGGGGGGTGGGTGGGCAGGGGAAGGACTAGACCATGTGAAAAATGAACATAATATTTCAGCTGCAGTTCATTCATTTTCAGCTTTGTATTCTTGTTATACAAAAGCATGCCTAGACATTCCATTGTTGTGTCCATAACCTAGGTTTAGTGTGCCATTTAGCTTTTAGCTTTCATATCTCAGTTTCTCACACTGCTGCATTATTGATGTCTGGAGGGGCACTCTTGCACAAAGTGCAACAAAAGTGAGACATCACCCACCTCCGGGACATGTGTGGTATGAAAAGTGACAGGCTTTCAGTAGGTAGCTATGGAACATGCACAGATTGGAAACATGTCTGCCCTAAAACCTCTGCAGGCACAGAGTATTGAAAGCAGGATCATGTATAACCATCCTGATACAATCAGAACACAAATAATCATGAATGCACAATAAAAAGGATGTCTGGAGGGACCACAATTGACTTTACCGTGAGGAAGGTGTTGTTCTCAAAGTTCCATATACTAGTATAGCTCCTTTCCTGTTTCTTCCAGATTCAAAAACCGAATGCTTAACTCTCACTGCAACAGAGGTAATCAAGAGGCAGAGTTCCAAGTCCAAGAAGAGTTTCAATCAGGTAGCCTGACCTGTGGGTCTTGACCCTTTGTGGATTTATTTTCATCTCATGGTGTTGTTGGGTGGGCAAAAATGCTTTTAGCCTTGGTGAATTTCCCTGCTGCTGTAACCACCACCAATAATTTGACTGATTTTTCTTCTGCAGCAAATCAGTGTGTCTCAGATGAAAGTGGACAAGGTCCAGATTATTGGGGTGAACTGTTCCTTTGCTGTGTGCCTGGACCAAGATGAGAAGAAAATTCTGCAGAGTGTCACCAGGTAGGGAAAACATGGGGTTGCACGCTCATCTCGCTTTATAGGCCGAGGGAGCCGATGTTTGTCCGCAGACAGCTTCCGGGTCATGTGGGCAGCATGACTAAGCCGCTTCTGGCGAAACCAGAGCAGCACACAGAAATGCCGTTTACCTTCCTGCCGGAGTAGTACCTATTTATCTGCTTGCACTTTGATGTGCTTTCGAACTGCTAGATGGGCAGGAGCTGAAACTCAAAAACAGGAGCTCACTCCGTGGTGGGGATTCGAACCGCCGACCTTCTGATCGGCAAGCCCTAGGCTCTGTGGTTTAGACCACAGCGCCACCCACGTCCCTGGGGTGAAGCAAATTCTTCATTCCCACCAAGTTCCAGTAGATCCTGTAAGAAGGTTTAGTTAGTTTTGGGGACATATTCTCTAATCCTCAGCTGCTTTGATTGTTCAGGATGACCCGAGTAGCCCTTTATGGTAATTTGGTTTGGGGGCAGCCTGTCAGTCATCTCCCTCTAGAATTAAGTCCATTAAAAAGTATATAGTGTTGAATATTCTTTGTGGATAGCCTTAAGCTTAGTCTACTTTATCCAACAGTGACCCTTCACTCCTGATTATGCAGCTTAGTTCACAATTGAAAACTTTCTCAAAGGAGACCTCTGCAGTGATCTTCAGGATCCAAGCTGGGTGCCATTCACTTTGTGTACTTGAGCAGGCCAAACATCTGGGTTGCAATGGGGATCAGGACTTCTGATCTAGGATAAAATCCATCCAGATATACTCCTTGTGTATGGTGAAGCTGTGGCTTCTGAGTCTAAGTTTTCCAAGTAGAGTCCCCTTCACTGCATAGTCAATCTACAGGTACAGGGGCCAAGGAAAACCTGCCCTATGTATTGCTGGTAGATGGCTGCACCAGTACACCCACCTATTGACTGAACAATATGCTGCAACTTTGCTCAGAGTTAATAATGCACTTAAATGTGTCTGTGTCTCCTCAATAAATCAACATCTGCTTCAATCTCAATGTCCTGCTGTATTCGCAGGTGTGAAGTCTCTGCATGCTACAAGCCCAAGACCAGTGAGCCCTGCATTGAGGAGAACCCCTGTTCACTTCTCCCTACCCAGAATTCCTCTGACTTCTGCTCTCTTCTCTGCTTACCCATTGCCACCTTCAGTGGGGCACTGCCCTAGGGAGTCGGAAAGGATGGAGTGAGTGAACTGCTTCCAGCTCCCAGTACTGATCAAAGGTGCTACCAGGCATCCAGTGGAGATGGACCTCCACTGAAAGAGGAAAACCCATGGCATGCGTTTTCCTGCCCATGCTGGATAGCTTGGCTTCAGCAGAAGCAGGGCATGGTAGTCCTCCCAGAACTGGGAAACAAGCACTTGACACGCCTGGAATATGAAAGGGTTTGGTGTTTTTTAGGGGAAAGAATATCTACCATCTGTGGTTCCCCCTGAGTGCTGTGGAGAGAAAGAGAGAGAGAGAGAGATTGCAGATGACATGGCATGAATGTGATGGGGGCACATCTGAAATGCCGAGAAGGTGGAGGGTTTGACTGGCCAGTTTCTGCTAAACCATTGAAAAACTTCATTGAGAGTTAGAGAATTGCAGCTGTCTGCTCCCCCTTTTTAACAGGGCATTGTTGATGTCACTGGCCCAGGGCAGGGCCTGACAGGCCTATAAGAACTGCTGCTGCGGCTACCACCCAGGAGAACTCCCCTGCTCAGTGTCTGAGGGCCCCAGTCCTGCCACTCACCACCTGGCCCAGGGCGGGGCCTGATGGGCTCCATAAAGGACTGCTGCTGCTGCTGCTTCTGGGCAGAGAGGGCTCTGTTTGTTTTTGTTTTTTACCTATGTCATTTTAAACTCTGATATGAATGGTGTATTCTTAGTTTTAGATTTTGATTTATGTGGAAATTGTTTCCCATTTGGTTGTGTATATTTTTTTTGATGTGGTTTATTTATTGTTTATGACTTTTGTAATTATGTAAATCTTGTTATGCTGTAAGCCGCCTTGAGCATTGTTTTTTTAACTGTGGAAAGGCGGCATACAAATAAAAAATGATGATGATGATGGTACTTACTGCCCTACAAACGAGTCCATAACAACAGAGGTGGGGTATTTTTTTACAGCTGGAGCTGAATGCAGCTTTTGTGCTTATGCTTTGCTGCCATTCACAAATTGCAGGGATTGCAGTATGTTGCACCTTGGGTTTTTCTTTGTTAAAATTGCCCGATGCTCAGTCTGTTAAGAGTCACCAGGAACTGGAATTTGGAATTTGGTGGCCAGCAGGGGGTGGGCAGTGGCAGGAAGCGAGCAAAATGAATGAACATGCACTGAATGAAACTGAAGGGCAGGGTGTGCTCTCAAATGGAACAGAACGGTTTGATGACAAATGTTAGATGAACCAGAGTGCTTCTCTGTAAAAAATAAGATCGGAGAAGAAAACACTAATAGCCATCTATGGTTGTCAGTGGATGCCCTACGTCTCTGCAGGAGAGCCTTTGAAGCAAAACTGTTCTATTTGCCTAACTTCCTACAGAATTGGATGGCTTTGAGGTGTTCTTGGCCACCAATGCGTTTATTCCAGGCACAGGAAGCCCATGTTCCTCCAGGTGGCGCTGGACTCTACCTGCCACCATCTTCAGCTGGGTATGGCCAATAGTCAAGGATGATGGGAGTTGGGAGTTCAACAACATGCAGATGGGTACTGTTTCCCCATTCCTGGTATTGAGGAATGCAGGGCGTTATATGCTCTTGTGTTGCTCCAGATTTGCGACACCCAGGTGGAATCGTTTCAGGAGGCACAATTGGAGAATTTATGAATGGGTGATTGCTGTAGCAAAGAAGCCTCATAACAGCACTGGGAAACAGCTATCGTGGTTTCTCTTGTTCTGTAGCAGGGATGGTCCTCTAGATGATGATGAACTCCCACCTTCCCTTGTCATTGCCCATTCTGGCTGGGGCTTGATGGGTGCTGGAGTCCAACAATATATGGAGGGCCTCAAGTTCTCCATCCTTGGTATAGAGTGGGACTTCTTTTCCCTCTGAAGATGGAAAAAAAATGTTAACCTGAGAAATGTAGGTAGCACTGAGGTCCATTTTAATCGCCTTCATACTTGAATTAAGCCATTTTTACATGAAAGTTATAATAATAATAATACATGCTGTTTACTTGCTTGCTTTTGAGAGGAGAATGCAAATGGGTGAAACTGATTGTTGATAGTGGGAGGTGGTGACTAAAGGGGCATTTTGAACTCCCAGTTGCAGGGAGTGTCTGTGTGTGTTAGTGTCAGCAGAATGCGGAAAGGAAAAATCCAAGTGAACAGGGTCCTCTTACCTTCTCATTCCACTTTTTATTCTTATTGAACACACACACATGCATTTTGCATGGGTAATAGTTGCATATTCTTTTCTCAGGGAGAGGAACAACCTGGGGTTAGGTGCAATGCAGATTTATCAAAGTATCAGCTAGTAGTTCAATGATCAAGAAATTGCTGGGTGAAGAATTGAGGACAAGGATGTCAAGTCTCAAATTCTTCCCTAGAAAGCTTCCAGAAAGGTGCACACACAGAAGCCATGGGATGCCACAAAGTGGTGCTTTTAACAGCTTTTGTATGTCCTGTTTTTTGTTTTTACAGCACTGATTTTGTTCCTTAAAATGAGCTGTTTGCCCTTGGTTTCAAGTTGCAATATTAACACCTTACCCTCTCAAGACCACTGCCACATACCTGCCTGTAAAAGCAATTTGTGGCAATAAAGGCAGAGTGATGCACTGTGGTTTTCAGTACCTGTTTGTAAGAAGCTTTTGGAAGGGAAGGAGGGGGGGGGAAGGAAGGAAGGAAGGAAGGAAGGAAGGAAGGAAGGAAGGAAGGAAGGAAGGAAGGAAGGAAGGAAGGAAGGAAGGAAGGAAGTGTGTGCATTATAAATGTAAACTTTTCTACTGAAATTGAGTACCTTTTGTCGGAGCATTTCCTTAATAGATGCAAGAGTTGCTTGCTTTTGTACATAAACCCACTGTGTAAATTTTATATTGTGACCTAATTTTATAAAATATTGAGATATTTTATTGTAAATTTATTTGAAATAAAGCCACATTTTCATAAATCAAGACTCTACATGTTTTAAAAACAGCTGCATTGTTTTTAATATGTGATCTCATTTGCTTCATTCTAATATTCAGGCTGCTTTTTAGCCAAGGGAAAGCTGTTGCATAGTTGAACCACTGGATGGCACCAAAGAATCCTACACAATTAGCATCAATAAAGTCTTGTCCAT
Source organism: Podarcis melisellensis (assembly GCF_964234715.1). Taxonomy (NCBI): domain Eukaryota; kingdom Metazoa; phylum Chordata; class Lepidosauria; order Squamata; family Lacertidae; genus Podarcis; species Podarcis melisellensis. The sequence goes on from NC_138529.1 coordinate 39,976,271, forward strand.
AAGCAACAAAGTGATTATTTGATCTTCTTGCACCTGCTCTATGTGTCCTCTACGAAGTTCAATACAAAACCAAGGAGTGACGCAGGTTCAAATTCCCACTCAGACATGAAGTTCACTGGCTAACTTACCTCACAGGGTTGTTGTGTGAATGAATGGAAGGGGGACATCATATAGCAGGAGGGATGGGGTCAGGTCTGCCGCTAATTGTTTGACTCCAGCTTCTGTTATTTCTGAACATAGGCCACAGTGGCTGGGGCTGAAGGGAGGCAGAGTTAAACAACATTCCTGCTATACACACTGCCTTGATCTGTCTGGAAGAAAGTTGGGAAATAAATACAATAAATAAATATTTATCGGAACACTACAATGCACATTTCAAAGCAGAAAAGGGCATATGATTGATAACCTATTACCCGCAAAGAACAGACTGTGTTTCTTTGTACAAAACTATGATCACAACGGCAGAATTGTACAATGTATATTTGCTTCATTCAGTAATTATAAGAGAGAACTCATGAATTAAAGTGCTTTCATCTGGTAAGTTTTAAGACTTAATAAATCCAACGGACTGAATTTAGCCATGTTCATTCTTTTTAGTGAATCTATTCTGAGCAAAACCTCATTGAATATCACCCATCCCATCATACCACAGAGTCTCCAATAATTGGACAGTGCTATTTGACTTTGTCATGTGAGTTCACTTCCAACCTGAAAATAGTAGTAGTAGTGGTGGTGGTGGTGGTAGTAGTAGTAGTAGGAAATTGTGCAGAAAGGAGATTGCTCAAAGGTTCAGGGTGAGTAGTAGTATCTTACACCAATTGGAAAGTTATCTCCTACCTTATTTCAACAACTCTAGAGGGCTAACATGCCATTTCAAAAAGCAATGAAGTAGACTGTTCAATAAAACCTGATATTAAAAGAACTCCTTTGTATCTCTTGAGCCTAGTCAGTGTACAGTACACTAAAACTAAAATATAATACAAAACCACAAATTTGCAGACTTGGGTACCAAATTGCCTTAGACCCCAGCCTGCACCATCTTGCAGGTACCTGCAGTAACCAGCTGCACTTATTTCCAATAGCTTCACTTCATGTGTTTAAGGTTGTTTTGTCCAAGCATGTGAAAAAACAATCTGTAGTAATCTAAATTGCTTCTGGCACTCATGTTTTCCTGTGCCCGAGCTAACATTATATGTCCCTCTTTTCTCCCCCGGCATGCAAAAAAAGTTGCTTGTTTTAATGCTTAAAAAATCCTCCCTGCTCTTAGCATTCTCAAATGAAGAGTGAAAATTAAAATCCAAAGTCCTTTTGTGTGTTTCTGGGCATTCAAACATCGTCCAAACTATCCCCTGCTGGGCACATAGTGAATTCCTTTTGAAAGACTACACCTTTCACCCAGGAAACCCTGATTTGTAGATGGAAGCCTCAAAAGTGGGGTTGGGAGTGGTATTACTGCAGTAGAGGGGTCAGCAAGCTGCATCCTACTGACTAAGTCTGAAGCTGTTGCCTCGAGAGGAACCTTGCAGCTACTGAGAAGAAATGTTCACGTATTATTTGGTCTTTGGGGGAAGCTTTGGCCTTATATGGGGGGTTGAAAGTTGTGAACTGCTGGCTGTCAACAGGAATTCAGATGAGAAACTTCTGAGATGGTTGTTGACAATTCAGGATTTTCACTTTCTTACATTAAGGGAAGTGATAATGTCATTGTGTTTGTCACATTTATCACATCCCTATCCAGCTGATGAGTAAAATTAGCTTGTTTTGATCTGATTGTACCCTCATCTGACCACTGGTATGTTGTGCAGATTGTGCTGACTTTTGTACTTGCTTTTATGATTTGAATCACTGGGTGCCTTATTGTACTCTCTTAATTGTATCACTTAAGTGTTTCAGCCTTTTAATCACTGCTAAACCTTAGGATGGTGGTTAAAGTAAAAGGCTATAGCCTATACTCCTCCGGAGCATACAGTATATATTTGCTGCCCCTGCTGCTTTTTAAACTCACATGAGTTTAAAAATAAAGTTTGCCATGAGATCTACTTTAAGAGAAATGAAGGCAATGATTTGCATCAGCAAAATGGTGAGGGAGTGGTTAAGACACTGTTAAAGGTAAAGGTAAAGGGACCTCTGACCATTAGGTCCAGTCATGACCGACTCTGGGGTTGCGGTGTTCATCTCGCTTTATTGGCAAAGGGAGCCGGCATACAGTCATGTGGCCAGCATGACTAAACTGCTTCTGGCGAACCAGAGCAGTGCACAGAAACACCGTTTACCTTCCCGCCAGAGTGGTACCTATTTATCTACTTTCACTTTGATGTGCTTTCGAACTGCTAGGTTGGCAGGAGCAGGGACCGAGCAGCAGGAGCTCACCTCATCGCGGAGATTTGAACCGCTGACCTTCTGATCAGCAAGTCCTAGGCTCTGTGGTTTAACCCACAGCGCCACCCGCAAGACACTGTTACCCCACTATTATTATCCTAATCCAATTCTCTCCTCACCCTGCTCCCCAAAATCTAATAAACCAATATACTCAACATTTCATCTAGTTTCCTGTTTAAGGGTGGGTTGTGGGCAGTGTGGAGGCAACAGATGGGAGACAGCCAGCAAGCAGTTGGTCTCCCTGCCTTCTGCCCTACCAGCTCCCCCTGCCTTCTGCCCTACCAGCTCCATGGACACCTGCCACCACTGGATGATAATTTCCTGCAGAAATGGGAGTGAGATTGTGTAGTGTGCGTGCCCACCCATGTAGTGAAATTTATTGTCCTCACCTGTATGAATTATTTCTTGCCTTTTAAACCAGTCTTCAATGATGTGCTGGATATTTATTTCTTTAAAGCATTTTTTACCATACCCTTCAGCCAAAGCAGAAACACTGAGGTCCAGCGCCGAGGGCCTTCTGGTGGTTCCCTCACTGCGAGAAGCCAAGTTACAGGGAACCAGGCAGAGGGCCTTCTCAGTAGTGGCTCCTGCCCTGTGGAATGCCCGCCCACCAGATGTCAAAGAGAACAACAACTACCAGACTTTTAGAAGACATCTGAAGACAGCCCTGTTTAGGGAAGCTTTTAATGTTTGATGCATTACTGTATTTTAATATTTTGGTGGAAGCCACCCAGAGTGGCTGGGGAAGCCCAGCCAGATGAGTGGGGTATAACTAAATTATTATTATTATTATTATTATTATTATTATTATTATTATTATTATTAATTAAGCCCTCTCCCAGATCAGCTTATAAATGTCAAGTGATCTGCCCTGAGGTTTCCAGCACAAAAGGCACAGCACAAAAGGAAAAGGGATTAGGAAGGAGGAGGGGGAATAAATCAAGCTCCATGCATGAGTTCTTAGTTACAGAGTTTGTTTAACTTTTAGAAATCAGATACTGCAAGTACTCTCTTGAAAGGCTTCCTGCTTTGCATCTGCAGGAAAGTGCCTCTGGTAAACATTTAAACCCATGGGGGTTCAGATCTTCCCATATAAGGAGCCTGTTGTCCCTGCACTTTTGCCATGTGCTTGCAACATACTCTGTTAAATCAGGATGATTCTGTGACAGACCCCTGAACATATGATCTGGAATACGGCTGCACATCTAAGAAGAGATGACCCTGAAGCCTCACTTGGACCTGAGCCTGGAGTGAACTGAGCCTCTGAGGAGCTGAGGAGCAGCTGTGCACAAAGGTCCTTGAGAGGGAGATTGGATCACTAAACCCAGGCTTCATACACACTATACTTTCAAAGCCTATTCAAAGGACATTCTCAAAGAATTGTGGGCACTGTCATTTACCCCTCAATTCCCAAAAACCCTTAACACACCAATTATTGGGAAGAGGGGGGTGTTTTCTAATGTGCTTTAAAGGTATTGTGTGTTCACAGCCTCAAAGATGGTGGAATTTGGAAGCTGGAGCAGCTTCAGAGGTTGGAGAATCATTCTCTACTCCATGATCATGACCAGTTGTCTTTATTGAATGTTATTACATTTTTAAAAATCCCACTCCTCTTCAAAACAGCTCAGATGCCCCTCTTCAGAATAGAGTACTCTGTTCCCCTTCTAGATTCACAACAACCTTGCGAGGTAGGTGAGGCTGAGAGGTGCCTACTGGCACAGGGTCCCCCAATAAACTTCATGGCTGAGTGGAAATTTGAAACCAGATCTCCCCAGGATACGTCCCTACTACACCCTACGCCTACTACACTTGCGTTCTTCAACCTTGAGTTGCCAAGTGGTGTTGGACTACAACTCCCATCATGCCCAGCCAGCTTAGCCAATGGGAATTGTAGTCTGAGACTATCTGGTAGGGTGCCAACTTGAATAAAATATGGGGGGGCAGGTAAGCCCTGCCCCACATAATCGATCACAAGACGTGACACACACACACACCATTTGAATGACAAGGTCGATTAACTTGGGGGGCAGCCCCCTCAAATATTTTATTGGGGACCAAAGGGATCTAGGCCCCTAGGAGTTGATGCTTCTATGCTCTAGGAACCTTAGTTGAAAGAACACTGCAACTCGCCTGCCCACGTTTATTGTATGACTTATCCATTGAGTGATGGGCTTTTGGAATGAAGATTTGTTAGCACACTGCCCACCTTTGGTTTCTAGCTTGAGGACTTGCTCGGAAGTGGTGTCAAAACAGAACTTTGGGTTCAGTTGTGCGCCCCACAAAACAAGGATGTGCGTCTGTGGTTGTTGGTTAGTACATACAACTTCTTCTTCTTTCTTTCTTTTTTAAAAAGTTTTTTAAAAAGTTTACCATTTCAGAAGGAGGAAACTGATGAACAGGAAACACGCAGAAATGCTGAAAGGGGGCCTGGGAACGAGTGATTGAGTGGGGCCGCCATGCGCTGTGCCCACGAGATCGAGATCTTTTTCTGCTGCCAAGAGATCTTGGGAGGCCGGCTTAGCTGCTCCCGCTGCCGGGAAGCCCTCGGAGCGGGGCAGCACCTGCCCGCTTTCCTCGTAGCAACCTTGTTTGTGTCCGTCCCTTTATTTAGCCGAGGCCTCTTCCTGTTGGAGGTGCCAGGGCAGAGGTGCCCAGCGCAGCCACCTCTCTCCTCGGACAGAGGCACCCACGCGCACATCTCCCGGACTGGGCAGGGCGCAGCGCGCCGGGCGAGTGAGTCAGGCGCTCCTTAGTGTAGCTGTTGGCAGCGGCTGCATCCGCCGCCGCCGCCGTCCCCACTTGACTTCTGGAGCTGGAGAGGTGGCGGCGAAGGCCAGCGAAAGGTTGCAGCTCTGCGATTCCTCGGCGTCGAGAAAAAACCCAAGCAGCAGACGCCGCGGAGGCGATCGGCGCGGTCGCCTTGCGGTTGGGCGAGAAAAGGAAGCTTCTTTTTCGTCCTATAGCAGGACGCGCCGTCGAGTTTTGCTGCGCGCTCTGCTGAGCGAGCGAGCGCCCGGCGACTTCCTGAGCAGCCCGAGCCAAGGCGGCGAGCGGCGAGGAACCAGACGGCGCTAGACCTCCGGAAAGGAGCGAGCGGGCTCCCGGAGGTAAGCTGAGCTTGTCTTGAGACGGCGGTTGCCGCCGCCACCACCGGCACCGCTGCGCTTCGGCTTTCGATACCTGTCTCTTTTCGGGTTTGTTTTCTTTTGATGTGCCTTAAGTAGACCTTTGAGCAACGCGAGCCGAAAAGGAAAGAGGTCCCGGGAGTTAAACAGCGTTCTTTGGAGGTTTGCAAGGAGATGTTGGCGGAAGGTTTTAGGAAACGTGGCTTTCAAAACGCGCCCTCCAACAAGCCCTGCTCTAGAGTTCGGGATCTGGGCAACCCTTTCCAAAATCTTTCCGGAGAGGGCCCTTGTGAAATTGCAGGAAAAGACCCTGGTGGCATATGCGGCTAGCAAGGGATAAATTAGTACGTACTGTACTGTATTGTGATGAGCAAGGAGAGGTGTGTGTGTGTGTGTGTGTGTGTGTGTGAGAGAGAGAGAGAGAGAGAGAGAGAGAGAGAGAGAGAGAGAGAGAGAGAGAGAGAGAGAGAGAGAGAGAGAGAGAGTTCTATTTCTGCCAAGAAACAACTTAGGAAGGAAGCTACTCCAACAGGATATCGATGCTTCCTTTTCCTAAGTCAATTTCATGTGCAAGGGAGATGGTGATTATTCTGGGAAGGGTGGGCCGGAGAAATGCATCCGTGCAGAATGGATCCCATCAAAACAACTGCAGAGGAAGCGTTTAAGCCCAGATGCTATTCAACAGGTGTTCCCAAAAAGTTTCAGTGTGTCGACGCAGAGTCGTCTGGCCCCCTTCTGGCTCCCAAGGGCAAGGAAGAGCTGTTCATTCTCTTGATCTGCCCTCTTATATTGCTGGTAAAGGCTTTACAGGCTTCGTCGTGGGAGAGGCACAATCTGGAAGAGAGGCGTGGGGAAGTTCGCAGATGCCTTTTGGGAACAAGCACTCCTCAAATACTTGCGCAAACCCTGTCTTGTGTTACAAGGAGGTTTTTTCCCCCCTCTAAGGACATTTTGTTGGAATGTTGCCCTCTTGCAGCCATGCCCAGATTGGCAGCTGCTCGTCCTCCTGGCTCAGTGCTATTTATAATATATTATGGGCCTGTTTGCAAATGCACATCCATCACTTGATTGGGCAGCCCTTGATTCTTTGCAGGTGACTGTGTGAATAGAGTCCTTCTAACAGCCTGGTGTTGGAAGCGGTATAACAAAAATCTGTCTCTGGTACTTGATCTGTGGCCGCTGATTCACATGTGCACATTTAAGGCACACCCACACAATCCTGGGAACTGTAGTTTGTTTAGGGTGCTAGCAATTGTAGCTCTGTGAGGGGTAAACTACAGTTTCCAGGGTTCTGTGGTAGGAAACCATGTGCATTAAATGTGCGTGATGTGGTTGTGATTATGGTTGGCTCCACAGCCTTCCACATGATCTAGAGCAGGGGTGAACGTACGTGTGGGCCAGCCAAAGTTGTTGAGTTGTTTTTACAATCTTACCCCCAACTTGTTGAGGTTTTTAGGATTGAAGCTTTTAGGCTTGAAGTTGCTGAGCTTTTTTTTTAGGATTTTACCTCAGGACATATACTGCCACAGGGGCCAGATTAAATCGACTGGCGGGCCGAATTAGGCCCCCAAAAAAGACTTTGGACATGCCTGATCTAGAGGAAGCACAGTAATGCAAGATAAATAGAAGTATCCTAAAGCCCTTTCTGTTAGCATCCGATTCAGTGCATGAGAGCAGCCAGTGTCCAAAATGTACTGATGTACAAGGCATGCTTTCCACATGGATAATTTCAGTGCAGAAAGGGCTCTGGGAGATCAACACATGATATCTAGCAACTGTAGGTTCCTTACACAGGACAACGGGACTGAACGAGAGCCGTCTATAGCATGTGGTGAGAGATGGAGTGTGTGCCTTGGCTCCTTTATCATATTTTTTCATGTGCTGTCTCACTTAGTGTCTGCTTTTTCGATGAACAAATTTGGCAACAAGTGTAGGAATTTCCCACCCCACCTCACCCCCAGGTTGTTTTTCTGAAACCACCGGTGGAAATGGGAGGGGAGATGCTAAAGTTTAACAGGCTGTTGCTTCCTGAGGGCCATTTTCTTTTTCCAAAAAGTAATTAAATATGACGTGCTGGAGGAACTCTCCAAAGAATCATTAACATCCAGGAACTGGTCTGCACATCCTCCTTCGGCTATAAGAAAGAGTCCTTGAAAAGCCTGTTTCGCAGACAGAGAGCTGGCCTTACATCTCTTTGAAAGTTCCACGAAGAAGGAAATTTCTTAAAACGCCAATGCTCCTAGTATTAGAACTTGCTGCTCCTTTGATGCCTCCTCATCCACCTGGCAATGGATCTGCTGCTTCCTGCCAGCTCCCAGTGGGACCTCTTTCATCTCTTATTTAAAGGTCCATAGGTTCCGGCTGTCAGTCAGCTGCAGATTGAGCAGCTTCAGGGCCCAATAGGCTGTTTACTGGTTCTGTTCAGATACTGCCTCACTCCCTGCCACCCCCCACCCCCGCACCCCACCCTAGCTTCACAGCATGTCTTATGTCACTCTAGTTTGCCTGCTCAGCTCGAGAGAGTGAGGGAGGAACTGGCAGCAGACTGACACTAGCTTTTGGCAGTCCTACAATGAACCATTGTGCTTCAAATGCGGCATGTGGTCCTAAGGCAGGGCCCTGCATTGGGGAAAAGATTCCTGCATTGCAGGGGGTTGGACTAAATTACCATCGTGGTCCCTTCCAACTGTATGATTTTATTATCTATTATGGTGTCCTCCATATGCTTTGGACTGGAGCTCTCTCGCCATCCCTGACCAAACTGGCTGATGGGAGTTGTAGTCCACAACCCCTGGAGGAGGAGACCTAGGGCAGGGTTTCCCAGACTTGGACGCAGCACTGTCTTTAGCATATGTCCTGCAGGGGTGCAAAGATCCACCCAGCGCCCCCAAATTTAGCCCCCAAATTAACTTTTATTATGCTTATGTCACACCCCTTGCACCCCCAGGTAAAGATGGCCCTGCTTGGGTCTCTACTCTCCAGCTGTTTCAGACTACAAGTCCCATCATCCCTGGCCACGGGTCCTGCTAACTAGGTATGATGGGAGTTGTAGTCCAACAGTAGCTGGAGACCCAATTTTGGGGAACCCTGCCGTAGGGAAGGGCCCTAGCTTAGGCGGAGAACATATGTCCCAGGTTCAGTTATTGGCGGCTCTAAGTTAAAAGGCTCTTGTTTGGCACACAAGAGAGAGATTTATCCAGGCAATATGACACTAGATGGAGCCATGGTCTGATTTGATATGGGGTAGATTTCTTTGTTCCTAAATAGTTCCTGACTTATTTTTCAGTACTTAAAAAGGATATGAAGCATTTAAATGGTGCCTTTGGAGCCTTTCAAGCCTTTCACGTATGTTACTTGAATAATCTTTAACAATAATGCTAGCAAAGTAGAGAGCCAGTGTGGTGTAGTGGTTAAGAGCAGTAGACTTGTAATCTGGGGAACCGGGTTCGTGTCTCCGCTCCTCCACATGCAGCTGCTGGGTGACCTTGGGCTAGTCACACTTCTCTGAAGTCTCTCAGCCCCACTCACCTCACAGAGTGTTTGTTGTGGGGGAGGAAGGGAAAGGAGAATGTTGGCCGCTTTGAGACTCCTTCGGGTAGTGATAAAGCGGGATATCAAATCCAAACTCTTCTTCTTCTCTTCTTTGTTGGCTCCTGGCATGGAAATTGGCTTTGGGCTACATGAAACAGATAGCATAAGCACGTATTTCTGCCTTGTCCTTATTAATGTCATCACAGGAAAGAAAAAGCACAAGGCAGAATTAGTAGTGTACTGATTTTGCTTCTTTTCCTACAGCCAGGAATTATGCTTTGTTCTGGTTTCCTAATAGATATTATGTCAGCCGTTATAACCTGTTCTGCCACTGGATTTTGAACCATATAAGGTTCACCTGCTCTGGTATTTTAGATTACTGTTACATGTATTATTGTTGCAGGGAACTGGGTCCTGGGAACAAGGGAAAATTGCCTGAGAAACAAACTCCCTTACAGCCTGGAGGGTTTTAATGTTGCTAGTTGGGTGGCTTTCATCGTGATTAGAGTGAGCTTTTAGATAAAAGTATTTTTTTGTATCTAGTTACCGATGTACTTTGGAACTTTTGATCTTGTACAGCCAGAGTGTACCTTTTTAAAAGGTTGACTAAAGAACAACAACTCTCCTTTTGCCTCTTGTTTGTAACAGTTGTTGTGTTGGATATACTTTGATATTATAAAATATGTGTATGTCGCAACAGTGAAGCAGGGACTGGCGACAATTGTCTCCTGGTGCATTTAGCGCAGACCATCTGCAAGAGCTCATCCAATTGCAGAGTCCCTTAGCTGAGCATTGTAAAATCAGTTAAGTTTAACCCAAATTTCTTTTTAGAAATGCAGTCTTCAAAAATGAAATAAAAGCAACTCAATACATTACAATGGATGTGAGGAGCACTATTTCTGACATTAAACACCTCCTGTGCACATAAAGATGTGCAGATCTAGTGTATGTGCACTGGGTAAGTTACCATAGTTTTCCCAAACACATGTTCCCAGACATATTAATGTCTAAAGATACACAAAAACCACAGTAACACTTGTGGCACATTAGCAAATTCATTAGCACACGATCCATTCAATCAGATGAAATGTCCTAGGTTACTGCTGTGTTTGTGCGTTACACATTTGGGGTTGTAAACAGTGAGGTCAGAGAGAAATGAACTGCATAAAGTACAGAGACAGCGATAATTACATAATTAACAGTGGTAATTCACAAAACACATGTTGATATTGCAGACATTAGGCCATTGGTAAGCCAATTAACATATGTAGTATAATAAAAATCCAATTCAATCAACAAGTGATAGCACTGACCCTCTTGATGATGTCACATTACGGTATTTCTTTAAAGTTCCTTTGTTCAAGTACAGCCACATACTGACTGTCTTGAGAGTCTGAGGGGTCCCGTCTCTCCCCCCCCCCTGCTGATTGTTTGAATATTACCATTTGTCAGTTGCTTATGATGTTCACACATTGCAAGAGTGCTGCCGGAAACTCAGTGCTTAACGTATGTTTATTTCAGCAACTGTAATGGGTAGAGCTGTTCTAAGATGGTGAGAAAAGAGCCGATCCCTTCCTGAGTTCAGAGATGGGAAACCTGTGGCTCTCCAGATGTTGTAGGAGCACACTTCCCATCATCCCTGACCATGGGCCATGCTGAATGAGGCTCAGCCACCCCTTAACATCATCCCTGCCACTGAAGTTCATTCTGGTTTGGCAATATAGCCATTCAACTATTGATTGATTAATTTTTTAAACCACTCTAACCATCACAGTAAGTGGTAACAAATACGAACTTGAAATGTTACTTTCATGAATTCCAAATTCACCAAAGAGCTCTATGGACAGTGATGACTTGCATAACTGTCGCTGAGCAGAGCCATCTGAATGTATTGCCATAGAAATATGTGAAATGTTAAGGTGGCAGTTAGAATGTATTAAAAGAAGGGTAGTTTGGATGGTTCCTATTGGTCTTCAGGCAGTCTACAGAGAGTGTTCTGAAGTGGCCAAACAGAACATTGCACTTCTGAAGAGCAATTGAAATGCACTGGCATAAATTGCAAAATTGTACCATTACCTGTTGCTTATTCATCCACATAAAAATCAGCTAAGTTTTACAAATGGCCATTGAAATGCATTAGAAAGGAGCTGGAATCCGGCACCCTCATCCACAGGCCTCAGAATAAAGCTTTTTCAAGAGTTGCCATTCTGAATGATAGTGAGGGGGGGCCTTGAGAAGATCGGTATATTCCTGAGGAATTGCCTACAGGCTTTGCTGCCTGCAGATGGGACGCAGGTGGCGCTGTGGGTTAAAGCCTCAGCGCCTAGGACTTGCCGATTGAAAGGTCGGCGGTTCGAATCCCTGCGGCGGGGTGCGCTCCCGCTGCTCGGTCCCAGCGCCTGCCAACCTAGCAGTTCGAAAGCACCTCCGGGTGCAAGTAGATAAATAGGGACCGCTTACCAGCGGGAAGGTAAACGGCGTTTCCGTGTGCGGCTCTGGCTCGCCAGAGCAGCGATGTCACGCTGGCCACGTGACCCGGAAGTGTCTCCGGACAGCGCTGGCCCCTGGCCTCTTAAGTGAGATGGGCGCACAACCCCAGAGTCTGTCAAGACTGGCCCGTACGGGCAGGGGTACCTTTACCTTTACCTTTTTTTGCTGCCTGCAGCATCAACTGAATTCCCAAACGACCATCGAAATGCTGGGAGACTGCTTGGATCTTTCAAAATGGCCTGCAGGTTTTGCTACCCGCCATGCCCACAAGCTGAGCTTCTGAATACACTGAAATGGCTGGGAGAGGCTCAGCAACACTTTGCATTGAATGTCAGGAACCCCAGCGGGTGTCACAGATGCACATAGGCAGCCCCACCCATGCCCAAGACTTTCCTGTCACTGTTTTGGTACTACTTAGAATACCTTATTCAAACAGATCGTACAACAAGCCTGTGAGGCAGGCTGCATAGTTGCCTTTTAGAAATATCAGCAGCTCTCCAAGGAGTCAGCTTCAGAATGAGAATAGGAACCCCACTGCCACCCAGTAAAGCATGGGTAGGCAAACTAAGGCCCAGGGTCCGGATCCAGCCCAATCGCCTTCTAAATCTGGCCCGCGGACGGTCTGGGAATCAGCGTGTTTTTAGATAAGTAGAATGTGTGCTTTTATTTAAAATGCAACTCTGGGTTATTTGTGGGGGATAGGAATTTGTTCATCCCCCCCAAAAAATATAGTCTGGCCCCACACAAGGTCTGAGGGACAGTGGACCGGCCCCCTGTTGAAAAAGTTTGCTGACCCCTGCTAAACGAATGCCTACTTTCATTTCTCTCTCTCAGTCAACCTTTAAGAATTAGTTTGAACCTCCAGAATTTTGTGCTATTCTGGTTCAGACATAGATAAAAATGCTTCACCATAGAGTGTTAAGCCTCATCTACTCATTGCATGTGCAAACTGCAATAATGAGTGAACATAAGAAACATGAGAATGCCATGTATTTTCTACATCTGTTTCTGGAGGCAGGATAACATAATTGAAGCCACACATTTGCACTTTCCTGGAACCTCATCTTTCAAATGCACATTACATTAACATACACAATCTAACTGAAAATGCACATTTCTGCACTGAATATTGGAACAAACCATGAGCCGCTCCCTCAGGGCAAAGGAAAATTTGCAAGTATACATCAGCACAGCAAAGGTTGCTAAAAGTTCCTGGCTGCATAGTGAAGGCCTACATAGTGCTGGTAATATAGTCATAGCAAGCCATTCTGTGGCCAGCCTGTCTTGGTTTCATGGATGATAGAGACCACATCCTCTTCTACACCGGGATTTATGGTTAGCTGACAAAGGCTAAGCTCCCACAATTATCTGTCAAAACAATTATCACTTTATTTGGGGGCAACTGTTGCAGAGTTTCCTACGCTGTCTTCATGCCTCTATAGCATAACGCATTCCGTTGGGCACTTGGAAGGACATGTATTTGCCTGGATTTATTCTGAAGTTGTAATTCTGGACTTCCTTGCAGGATTGTTGTGAAGCCTATTCAAACAACGTATGCTAAGGAGCATCAAAATGGTGGTGTGGAGAGTGGAGTTGTAAGCACCTTTGGGTTGGATATGTCTTTTGTGTGCATGGCGATGTTCCTGATGTTTCATATCAGTCACTGGCCAGCCTCCCATAACCACCTCAGTGCATTTCTACAATCAGCCCCAATCCAGTTCATCGACAGTAAAACCTGCTAGCGATGTAGCAGGATCCAACCTTTCCACAATAGCATCTCTATGGTCTTTTAAGAAAACCAGTTGATTAGCACAGCAAGACAGCAAAGCCTTCAGACAGTTTAGCAGGGACAAAGGTATCTCAGTACAAAGATACAACAGTAACTTTCTGTCGTTTGGAAGGGCAGGGGGCTTTATTATGAGGGCGGCAGCTCTAGGTACAAGCATGAAATCTAGAGCAAACGTTGTGCTAGCAGAAGCTGGTTGTACAACAGAAAGCATCAGGGCTACAGAGATCTGTTGAGCAACCAGCTATGAGAACCAGGCTGGATTCCTGTGCCTTTTCTTGCACAACCCTTTCCACTAGCGTAGCTAGTACACTGCTAAGGGAGTTCAACTTAGCATTACATTGTCTTCCTCCCCATGTGTGTGCATGCACAGATGCATAGACATAGCCGTCTAAAGGATATTCCTTATTGGAGGCAATCAGCTATTAATATGGCAATAGGGAATTGTTAAGTTTGCTTATTCATTAACACTTCCACCCATTCATAGGTGGATTATGCAACTACAGGCCCTTAGAGCTGTCTCCCCTAATTCCAAATTAAAACACAATAATCCAGAGATTTCTGATTTCCCAATCCCTCCTATTCATTTCTAAACGACAAACTTTACAGGACCAAGTTTCTTTTTCTCGGAATGTTTGGAAGATAGTTTGAACTTAGGTATCTCTCATTTCTTTTTGCCCTCCCATAATCTATTTCTGTGAAATATGCTGAGCTTTAGGGAAAGAGCTGGGAATCAGTTCCTGTTGCCTTATGCTTTCATGAGCACACATCCTATTTTTGTTTTGTTGAAGTTCTTTATTCTTCTACTGTATTATTATTAGGAATAAATATGCCTAACTTAGGGGTTTATTTAACAGTAGTGAAGCTCTGCATATTCCTCCACCCCTTTGTTTTGTAATGGATGTGTACTGTAGCAGATAGGCTTGTCCCATGATCCTTATTTCAAGGAATGGTCCCTTACTTAGGAGCCTTGTTTGTTTGTGAGATGCACCTTAACTGCAAAAAGCAACTTCAGCCTCATGTTACAAAGACAGTATATTCCAATTAAGTTCTGTTCTGACCCACACAAGGGATCACTTTCCTACGGTCTCACAATGCGTTCCTTATCTTTGAACTTTTCAGGTGTCAACGTTCAGGTGCAGACCGTGGCAAATAGAAATGTCTGCTTTTCACTGGGCTGTTCTTCCATTAAAAGAATTGTGCGAGAGCTAATTGTGGCTGAAATTGTCACTAGCTGTGTGTTATGCTGATGTATTCATGCCACTAAAATGGCTTCTCTGTGCCTCCTGAAAAGAATGACTTGAGCCCTTTTCTTCTTACTGTGACAGTGGTGCATCACAGATGTTTGTCTCGAAAAAGCAGGTCAATTGTAGTAAGTGGTGTAATGGGCAGGGCTGGATTAAGATGTGCTGAGGCCATAAGCAAAGTCGAGTTTAAGAAACCCCACAGCATTACCCCAAAATGTGTATTATCATAAGTGGAAGAACAATGAAAACATAAATAAGAAGCTTTTATACAGTAGTACCTTGGGCTACATACGCTTTGGGTTACAGACTCCGCTAACCCAGATATAGTACCTCGGGTTAAGAACTTTGCTTCAGGATGAGAACAGAAATTGTGCTCTGGCAGTGCAGCAGCAGCGGGAGGCCCCAATAGGTAAAGTGGTGCTTCAGGTTAAGAGTACATAACCAGAGGTACCACTGTATTTGCATATATTCCCATATGTAGGCGAGCATACAACTGACAATCTAATAGAAACATGTATCTTGCAACAAGACAACTTGTATATGAAATACCTTTACATTAAAATACATTGTGATTTCTTACTTAGCGTATATAAAAACTATATTGTAGTTCATGCTGCACAGATTTATAAACAAAGGGCAACAAATAATTGTGTGGCCATTAAGTACATTTTTGTCATACCGGAATGATAAAATCTGCTTTAGAGTCTACATCCCATTTCATTTATTTTGATCAGTTATGTAAAACTTTAAATTAGTGTATTTAGAGCCCCGCCCGCCACGATCTGAGGCCCTAAACTGTAGTTTACTTAACTTGTGTATAAATCTGGCACTGGGGTTGAAGAAACTGATTATTGTTGGACTGCTGTTCCCACCAGCTCTAGCCAACCAAATGGTTGGGGAAGCTGGGTGTTGCAGTCCAACATCTAGAGGCCCACAGGGACTTCTATAACATTCTTCATTATCAGAGGTGTATATGTGTGTGTGTGTGTGTGTGTGTGTGTGTGTGTGTGTGTGTAAAGGTAAAGGGAACCCTGACCATTAGGTCCAGTCGTGACTGACTCTGGGGTTGCGGCACTCATCTCGCTTTGTTGGCCAAGGGAGCTGGCATATAGCTTCCGGGTCATGTGGCCAGCAGGACTAAGCTGCTTCTGGCGAACCAGAGCAGTGCACGGAAACGGCGTTTACCTTCCTGCCGGAGCGGTACCAATTTATCTACTTGCACTTTGACGTGCTTTCAAACTGCTAGGTTGGCAGGAGCAGGGACTGAGCAATGGGAGCTCACTCTGTCATGGAGATTTGAACCGCTGACCTTCTGATCGGCAAGCCCTAGGCTCTGTGGTTTAACCCATAGCGCCACCCACGTCCCATATATATATATATATATATATATATATACACACACACACACACACACACACACACACAAAATGTAGTATTTTCTATTAACTGAATGGCTTAGCTAAGAATAGGGTCCAATATGGCTTCCCTCACAACACATATAGTTCCCAGGGAATGCTGGGAAATGCTCTCCTCGTTGCTTCATTGCTTGCTCTTTGACAGCACTATTCAGGCCTGATGGAGAATATGAAAAATCTGAGGCAGGTTAGCGTGACTCTTTGTTGTGACAGCATGAGAGCCTTGTGGGTTGGGGTTCTTGTAAGCTCAGCCGTCACTTGAAGGGAAGGTGTGAAGAGGAAGCTAGGCTGTCTGTAATCACTTCTGCCTGAACGGGGTCTTAAAAATAGAACGGCGGAAATGGCAAAGTGGCATAGGCCCCTTGGGGCTGCTTCTGTGAATGACTGTGTCACTCTACAGTGACTGATGCTGACCATCTCTGATGGGAGAGAAAGCTTCAGGCTAGTAGGTGTTGACGGTACAAATAGGGGAGAACTGCTTTGAACATACATCAATGGTCAAAAGTGATCAGCCAATTCTGCAAACGGGTTTTATTTTTCAAACCTATTCAGTATTAAGTAGTCCAGTAATAATTTTAATGAACTGAATTCTTAAATGGAATTGGATAATTGAATGGCAAAATGGGAATGGGCAGTCTGTGGCTTAGTGGGACATGAAATGATTAACATGGAAAAAGTCCCAGGTTCAATCCCTTGTGTGGAAATACCCCTGTCTGAAACCGTGGTGGGCCACTTCCAGTCAGTATTGACCGTACTGGGCTTGATGGATCCATGGGCTGTCTGATATAATTCCAAAAGAATACTATTCTCTATTGGTTCAGAAATTCCAATTTAACAACAACTTGGCGTTGCTTGTATAATTGCAGGTGGGGTTAAAGGGTTTAATTATCTGGTGAAGCACTTCAAAGAGCTGTTTTTCTAAATCTGGATAGGAAAAGTTTGGGTTTGTGAGTGAGTTGTGATGCAACTTTATCTCCTGGTGGGCAGCTTTTTGGTGGCGTGTTACCCCAACAGCCTATGTCTTCATCCATCTGATGAAGATCCCATCTAATGTCATCATATGTCACAACAAATCTGTTAGTCTTTAAATTGACCCAAGACACTCTGTTGTTTTTACTGCAACAGATTAATATGAGCGACCCCTCTAGAACAAGAGTAGCCAAAGTGGTGAAACCTCCAAATGTTGTTGGACTCCAGTTCCCATCAGCTCCAGACAGAGTGGCCAATAGTCAGGAATGATGGATGTGGGCTGTTGTCTATCATCATCTGGAGAGCATCACACTGACTATCCCTATGCTCTAGAAGTTGTTACTCCTATGCCTGTTCCTGAAGTGAGTCATTCCTATATGAACTTGAATGCAAGAGGGGGCAGGGGCTAGCATAACAACTATTGGTGTGACTCTACTCATGTTTCAAAGGCTGCAAAGATTACACTTCTGGTTCTGCTACTGAGGAGGAGAAACTAATGTTGTGTCTCTGGTTTTGCTCCTCAGGTTCCCTTTGAAGTGAGTCCTGGAGCACAACTGCTGGAATCTCTGCAGGGCAGCCTAGCCTCAGAGAAGGTGAGCATCATTTACTGCAGGGATAGAGAAAACCTCAGGCTTTTTGGAGCTAGTCTGTTGTTTTTTTACTAAAATCCCACAACGTACTAACTTGAGCCAGGAGCAAAGGACAAAAAAATTAGAATTTAAAAAAGCAGGGTGCGTCTGAGCACATTCTAGTTAGTTAGCTAGTTCCAGGACCAAAATGAGCTCACAGTTCTTTTGTGGGGGGAAAAGCCCACTCTGGTTTACTCAACCTTTCATAATTTCAGCACTCTTAATTTAAGAGGGCAAAGAAGGCACCTTTTTGCTGCTGCCATTGTTAAATAATTGGGAGTAAGAAATCTTTGCCAATCTACTGCAAATGACCTGACACCCCAGTCAACTGTCTGCCCACCTCAATATAGTGCGGTGCAATGACCAAGCAATAAAGGCATTTTACTATCTCGGCTTTGCACTAAACAGCATGGGCCAGTGGTCCTGGGATATCACCAAGAATCTTGGCAGAATATACAGGGGAGCTGGAACACAGAGGAAACGGAAGACAGGTGAACCAAATAACATTGGGCCAGCCCACCTGATCAGGATGCCTGTGGCTGCTGCTGAAGAATGTGTTATAATTGGCAGAGAGTACAATCAGAGAAAAGAGTTTCCTTTCAAGCCTTAGGAAATCACTTTGAAGAGAATAATGTTATCAGGGCAACTGTAAATACTAACAGAACTGTCCTTGTTCCCCTGGCTTTATCTGCAACAAGTGAAACAAACGTGGTCATAGGCGATGGGGAACTATGGACAAAGAGGAGCCCACACATTCCTTTTTCTGATTTTCTTTCTCTCGCTCTCTCTCAAATATTTGCAGGTATTGGCTGGTACTGGTGAGGCAGGTAAAGCAAGTTTGTCTTGGGCGTGTTCCCACTTGACGGAGATTGGCAGCTTCCAAAGAAATCCGACAGCATCCCAGCAGGAGAGCCTGGGTGTGGTTGTAGAGATTGCTGTCTTGCCGCTGCCTGATGCCAAGGACATTGTAGTATTCTGGGTAAGTGGACCTTTATTTCTAGCAGAGTTATTGACATTCTGACCAAGCCCTTGTCCTGGGCATATTTCCTGATGCTAATCATCTAGAAATTGATTTCCTATGTTGCCTTGGGGGGGGGGACGTGAAGATGAGATATAAATGCTACAAATATGTTGATCTGAGCATATATCTCCTTCTGGAAAGAGTCTGGCCAACTTCCTTAACAACCACACACGCCCTTCATCCAGCATGCACAATACCAGTAATTTATGGCAGTGATTTCTCCAAGTTCTATGCCAGTACTGGGGAATCTGTGACATGCCAGATGTTGTTGACTACAACTCCCATCAGCCCCAGCTAGGATAGGTAATGGTCAGGGCTTATGGGAGTTGTAGTCAAACAAAAAATCTTGAGGGCCACAGCTTACCCACGTATTCTCTATGCCATTGTGAATTATAACACTCATCTTCTAGTGCATGCTATAATGTAGCTTGTTGCTTCTTGAACAAGAGGTGCACACTGAATGTTGGAACTACAGTGTGAAAACCACACTCTCCTTCCCTCTGTTTTCATGGAGCCTGGTGCACCTTACACCAACAAATTTTGGGGTAAAATAAGCTTAGTGTGAAATAAGTGGGCCGTAATCCACAAAAGTGGATACAATAACAAAACACATTAAGGTGCCATAAGTCTCTTTTTTGTTTTTGCCGCAACACACTAACACGGCTACTTATCATTTCAGTGTCAGGTCCCTGGTATTAAACATGGAATTCAAGCACTCTCAACCGCCATCTTGTTGTTGTTTTTTTGCAGAAGTGCTAGAGGATACTAGGTCATGCTCAGTGAAACTGGACCCTCTGGCCACCCAGTTCTCCCAGAAGTGCTGGAAAAGATAACTTCACGACCACCTGCTGCGACATCCGCCCAACCATGGATAACCCAGGTTACTGTTGTTATTGTTATGATCATTAGTCTCATCTTCACAGAAGCATCTCAAAGTGCCATATCGGCCTCTGCTTGCTCTCTGAACATGAGGTGTTTAGGTGAGAAAAGTTGAGTGTCTCTAGTTCCCCCACTGCACAGTTGAGAGAAAGAAAGAAATAAAATTCGGAGGGGCAGCTGAGTTAGTCTGATGCAGCAAACACACAAAAAGAGGCTCTTGACTGCTTCAAGTTGCACAGATTTATTGTAGCATAAGCCCATTTCATCAGATGGAATGTTAGACCTAGTGGGAACTTCAGCAGCTCATGGGTAAAGCAAGCTGTATTATTTATTATTCCAACAGGCAGACATAGACCTGATTAGCTTGTGCTACCCTACCAGTGCCAGGTTCCCACCTTCAGTAGGAGTATAACAACAATTACATTTTCCCCCCCTTCATCAGTTGTGTAAGCATTTACTGAGAGGTAACGGATGGGAATTATATATTATGGGAGCAAGTTTTTCACTGGTAATAACCAAAGGCAATGCCTATCTACACTCTTGTTTGGGAGAGTTAACATCAAAGCTGTTATAACATCAGTGATAACTGGTTGTATACAAGGAGGCAGGGGTGCCTGCACCTTTTGATCCATGAAAAGCTCATCCATTATCTGCTGGCCATTATTCCTGTGCTACTCTATCATGTATTTGCTCAAAAAGGAGCTTGCAGTGTTGATGGCAAACCACTAGCATTACCCGTTCGTTGGTAAGGATTTGGTTTGTTAAGTACAAATAAGAAGAAGACGCTGAGTTATCTTGTTCCTCACACCCTGTTTCTCTCCTTTGTCAAGAGGTTGAGTCCGACTTCCTCCGAAGTGTGCATGCCCTCCTTCGTGAACTTGATGGCCACCACCCAGCCTTCCAGAGCGAGAGAGGTAAGAGTCAGTGACCCGTGTGCCCCAGCTCATCACTGAGCACTGAAGAGTTTTGCAGTGTGTCTGAGAACGCCTCTCCCATGGCTAGTGAGAGCAAAAGAAAATGACTTTTTAGGTTTGGCCAGCTGTGTTGGCATTTCCTGGGTTTTCTGGTCTTGTTGAGATACCTACCCATATGGATGCATATGACTGGGTGTGGGTACCTGGTTGATTCCAGACAAAATAAGGTCACCAGTAAAACTCTCCCTTACTGGCAACAATTGTAGAGAGAAGCTTGGTGATAAAGAATATGTTTTCCAAGTACAAACTGCTGTAAGCTGCCCTGGGACCTTAGGGCAAGTAAGAAATCAAATGAATGACCTAATAAATAATTAAATAAAATAATATGTGGAAACCTTGAGGGAAGAGCTACTTTTGTTTATGGTTCAGTCCTGTCTGCTCCTCTTCTTCTATAAGTGCAACTCACTTTCCTTCTTTGCAATATTCTGCTCTTGTCTCTCTCTGATTCCTGACCCAGTGAAACATTGATAGCTGTTTTAACTTTGGTTCTCTTCCCACCTTCTTCCAGGGATGCTGAGATGGACTTTGCACAAGAAGATTGACAGGAATCCCAGCAATGGAGCCCTCTTGATCAAAATTCTGGTGAAAGAACTGGAAAGGGTGAGAATGTCCACAGAAGGAAACAAAGGGCTGGGAGTTGTCTCCACAGTCCACATGTAGCCTTTCTCATGAATATGAATCTATGGTTTATTGCTGTGGAAAAAAATGTGATTTAATTAATATGCTGCTCTTCAAATTGAAGGGTTTCAGACTCTTCCAAATATTAGATGCTCTATCAAGGCTCATTGGCTCAGTCATAAGTTCAGGGTAGCTGGAGCCTGGAACAAAACAGTTTCCTCTCCTATGTCTTGTCCTGATTCTATGTCACCCATCATCTTCTCAAGGGAGCGGGAACCAAGACCAGAGCTGCTTGCCATATCTGTCCAGCACTGAATATTCCACTGTGTTGCTGGTTCTCCAATACATAGGATCAAAACTCTAATGCAGTTGCAGGCTGAGTTGCATTCTGCTTAATATATATATATATATACCATGCAGCCTGCTTCTGACATCATTCACAATCTCTAGTGTTTGTAGGGAACAAGCTGCCCTGGTGTTCCTTATTGTTTATCCTGCACCTTCCTGCCATTTCTGGTCCTCCTTATTCTCTCATCAGAGGCCATTCTTCCTGCAGAAAAACTGATCTTTAGGTTGGCTGGAGATAGTATACTTACAGAGCATTGGAAGATCCATGATGTGTATGCTCATTCTACTATTTTTTCCCCCTAAGCAGATGTTGCAGGATTTTGTAGTGTTCTAAAAACCTGCAAAATGCACGTGACCAAAGATGCGACAGCTGCTTCGAGCTTTCCACCTAGGCTTTATATTCATAGATCTCCCCCCCCTCTCCCCCCCTCAAATGTCTCCTAAGCATGTCAAGGGTAAGTCTTTAACTGAACGCACAGTCCAGCTGAGGTCTGGCTGGTACCATGGCAATGTTCCACCTAGAGTTGTCTCTGCTATCAAGTGCTCTGTTGTTCTAGCTGCCAGCCCTCCTCCCTCATGTGGTTTTGTGACAGCAGAGGATCCAAAATCAGCCTCGCATTCTTGGAAAATCTTCAGTGTAACCGTTTGCTTTCTCTAGGCAGAAAGATGCAACTATCGGCAGCACATCATCCCTTTGCTTCACACGCTGATGTACACATTGATAAAGGTGAGAACTATAAATTCATGTGGTTGTGATAGCACAGGAATTCCATGCTGGGAGTTGATGTGAGGTGTCAGCCTGCACTATGGCCAACAGCTCTTAGGTTTCCATGGATACCACTCGAGATTCTATTTTGAATTCTAGGAATGTGTGAAATGTGCAAGAGAGGTTGCCTCTAAGCATGTGCAGCATGTTTTTTCCTCCTTGCTGGGATACTTCTGGGGCTTAGGAGCAGAGTGTTTAAGCTAAAATGGTCTGACTTCTAGTTAGATTTGAGCCCTAGCACCTCTCCCCTGTAGGAATGGGTAAGCACTGGATATTGTCAGAGTGTCAGACAACAGTGTGAAATGCATTTATGGATGGCCACGTTTTCTTGTGCTGCTCCAGTTTAAAAAGAACTGAATCATTAAAATCAATGGTAAGAGGGGGAGAACACGACTCAACAACATCTCTGTGGTGGAATGCAGGTGATTAATGGTCCATTTATAACCAGAGGTTCTCCAACTTTACCATAGGTCTGCATGCATAAAAGATGCATAATTCATGTATTAATCTCTCGTGAAGCACATACATTAGCAGTGTCGCTGTCCTTGCTTGCAGACACCTTGGGAGAATTACATTTGCTCCCTGTGGAAAGATGGTGAAATACCAGCATAAAATGCAGCATAGTGAAAATTCTGGAGCGGAAAACACCCACAGTTTTATTGAAAATGGAAGTCTGCAATAAGGAAATAGCGACAGTGAAAGACATTTTTATTTGAAGAAATGTTTAGTAGCTGTGGGCGTCTCAGGATAGCTGCATTTTCATACCCTGGAGAGTAAAACGACAGGGAAACATATGGTTATCTTAGACTCAGGCACTGCTTTCTCTCTCCCCCCCCCCCCGCCTCCTTGTAATCATTCAAGATTCCCTGAGGTCACCAAATAAAGCAAATAAAGTAACAGAAGCATTTATCCTTCTACAGCTACTCTGCAAAAGGAAACATATGGATCTTGATGAACCATCTTCTCAGTATAGTTGGAGTGCTCAGTCCAGATTCCACCAAACAGCAGAAGCGAATAGGCCTTATTCCAAGGGGAATTACTCCACTGATACCAGGGGTGAATTGGGCTGGTGATTGTCGGCTAACGCTACAGGGTACTTCTCATATTTAAATAATTTCTACACCGAAGTTTGTTCTCCCATTGCTGCTCCAGGCACCTTGCATCCCTGATGATTTGTATGAGAGAGTGTACGATTTCTGCAAGAAGTTACTCACTCTGCCCAAACCATACTGCACCATTGGCCTGGATTATGCTCGGCAGCTAAAACTGGAACGGACAATACCAGGTGTGC
Source organism: Podarcis melisellensis (assembly GCF_964234715.1). NCBI lineage: Eukaryota > Metazoa > Chordata > Lepidosauria > Squamata > Lacertidae > Podarcis > Podarcis melisellensis. The sequence continues at coordinate 39,999,739 of NC_138529.1, forward strand.
AATATTCCACACTCTTTTTGCTTTCTTTTGGTTTGTTTCTTGGACCTGAGGACCATTGGGGAGGTGGGGGGAATTGGTAAAGCAGAAGAGCACTCATAATTGGGGTGGCAGGATGTGTTCATCCCTCTGTCAGTTGGGACCTGCTGGAAACCAACCAAAGTGGGATGCTCTTATCATGGTTCACACTTTCCTTGACACTGATAAGCCAACACAGGACCAGAAACATTGCTTTCTGAAAAGCAACCTGCATTTCTTTTAACAAACATTGCTTGAAGGATGTGTAAAAATGCCCTTGTTAATGAACAACTTTAATTGCTCGATAATGGATGACTACAATTCGCTTATCGTACCAAGTTCAAGTTATGAGATGTGGCATCTCATGTATTTGATTTACCTGACTTTCTCAGGTTATTGTACCAAATAAGCTTCATGAAGTAGAATGCTCCAAAGCTTTTTCATAGCCAGGAGCCCATAGCAAAAAGCCACTTCAAATGTTCCGAATTTCTAGTTACTTTTGTAACACTTCCATGCAAGAAATTATATTATATGTGGACTATTGCAAATGATCTATTCAGTGCATGTAAAAACTCTGGAAAAGAAGCATTTGCCTTTCCACCTTTCACTTGGGACTTCCTTGAAGATTTCTTTCCCCACCTGTTCATGCAGTTTGTAGTCTCACTTTTGGACTTGATTCCATTTCAAACCAATGTTACGACAGCATTATCAATGGTGTGGTTAGTTATACCAGAACCAAACCATCGACCTTTAAACTTTGACTGCTATTTAGATGCTTATTTTATTCATTAGGAGCATTATACCAAAGAATGGTTTCTGCAGAGCAAAGTCTCAAGAACGACTCATTCCCCTATCAGGAAAAGTAAGTATAGGGCCTCTCACCTGTCTTAAAGTGACATATTTATCACACACACACAAAAAAAATAATCTGCACTAATGTATGGCTGTCTCTATATATGTTAACTCTTCATTCCCCAGGGTTTTCATGTTTGTAGATCCAGAACTGCTGTCTGAAGCTGTATGCCGGGCACTCATTGATGAAATCAAGGCTGCTCAGATGTCCCAGTGTATGAAGTCCTGCATGCTCTGTGTGATAGAACGTGCCTTCCAAACAGTGCTGAAGGAACACGGTCACGTTAAGAACGTGCACAGCATTCTTCAGGTACTGTAAAGATTTCATTGAAATAAATGAAATTCCATAAGCAGAAATACCAGACATTCCCAGTCACTTGCCTCCCATCTGGAGGGCTGCCATTATACAGTTACTCCATAGACTATTATTCTCATACTGGGGGTGGATGTGTGAGCAAAAGTTACTCAGTGTTGCTTCAGATGAAAACTGTAGAAGGTAGAGATTTAAGCAAAACAACTTGTGGGCTTAAGAACACCACTCCATCCAGTACACTCTGGCATATATAGACAAAAAACAAACGGATCACCTTTTCCCCACTGTGTAAAAGGGTACAATAACTGATGGAAAGAAAGCAAATGAATCTTATGGTAAGTGGCTGACTCTTGGGGTTTTGTTAGTCTTCTTGCAAAGTTATACGTCCAGACTGAAACTTTGTTAATGCTGAGCCACAGACCTGATTAGTTCCACCACCAGCAAGACAGCCATCTCTAGAATTTCTAAAGTTACCTGGGAGTATGGCCAATTGAACTCATGGAAACATATCAAAAAATAGGTTCCAAATTGTATAGAATGTTGCAAGTTTTTAATGAATGTTTCAGGCTCTGTATCCCCTCTAGCAACTGCCATGTTCTTGGTGACTTTGTCCATTAATAAGTGTTCCCAAAGCCTCTGAATTTGAACCCTAGCCTTGATAAATACACCAAACTTGACAGATACACCAAACATTTTCACTGATTGTAATTATTGCTCTTGCTGCTGCTGAGGAATATGAAAACATTTTCTTATGTGTTGTAGACTATCAGTCCTTTGGAAAACAGTATTTCAAGTACTTGGAGACTTAAATGCATTTTGTTTTAGTTATGTTATTAATTTTGTTTAAGATATTTTCACAAATTTTCCTCCACTAGAGGATATGACCACCACATGCAGGCAGATGTACCAGTTCCTTGACATCCTCTCCAACATTTATTTGAAGCTGTTTGACTATCTTTTGCTCCTTGACTGGGACTTTGTGCCAATGAGAAAGTAGGCTGCAGTCCATCCATTTACGCTGGAGAAAGCCCCATTGAACTCATTGGGACTTATGTCTAAGTAGACACATAGAGGGATTGTTCTATGAAAGTCTGTTCTCTTGCCTTTGGCACTTATTGCCTTCCTTGAGCCAGAAATAAAACACTTATCCCAAATTGAATTGTCTGTTGGCATTTTAACAAGATTTGTTGGAGTACAGATTGGGGAGAAGGGAAGCTTAGGAAACAGAAGGAAGGAAATTACTCCCAAAGTCTTAAAAGGTCAAGTTTTAATAAGAAATATTAGAAGCGAACAAAGTTTTAAGAATACTTTTAAGAAACCTGCTTCGGGGGGGTGCTGTCAGGTGCCGCATGTCTACCTATTTCCCCATGTGTTCATACATGTCAATGACAAAATTGTTTTTGAATTAGGGAGAGCTGAGTATTGTGAGTACCATACATGCGTAGCGTAATTTGCTATAAAGAAAAAAAGCTTGAATAGGTATTTGCAGTCTGTGAACTTCATTCCAGCCAAGACAGCCCCCCCCCCCGAAAAATAGGTGCCAGTACTCACCATGAAGTTGTTACAGTATGTGCCCAACTTTTTAACAACAACATAAAGAGGTCATGGTACCGTGTACCCTTGAGTACCCCTTGAAGAAGAAGAAACACCGATTCCAGCAATGATTCATTACTCCTTCCCCCTGTGACAGGCAAAGCCCTTAGATGTGACTGAGCACTATTTTCAGCAAGTGATGGCAGCCATTGAACATGCAGGAAGAGATATGAGTGCAGAATACAATCAGTATGTTGAAGAATTGGGGAAAATCTACAGCACATTGCTGGGCACTTCAGAGAAAGGTAAGTGTGGTCCTACGAGGCTGGGATGTGAAAAAGGACCCCAGTCCCTGCGCTTCATCTGGGACTGAGTCCTGAGCCCTTATTGTAGTTGCTTTTGTGGGCTTAGCTTCCCACAGCACAGCGTGAAAGGCAAAATCATTGATTTAGGTGCTGAAAGGGTGGAAACTGATTTATGCACCTAAAGGGGATTGTGTCTTGTGGCTCTGTGCTTTGTTCAGGATCACCTCCTTGTATAGATATTTGCATGCAGTCCTCGGTACTAAAAAAGACCAAATTCAAAGTGATTTCTGAAGAGAAGGAAATTTGTGTGTCTGTTCAGTAAGTGTGACCCTGTACTGGTGTCAGAGACAAGAAGGCTAAATGGGCAAAAGTGCCAAGTATAATTTGGGGGTCTGCTCAATGGTAAGAGGTGATATTACTGGTCACCCCAAATCAATGAAGAGGGATATCATAAGCTTCCGACACAATGCTTTATTTATTTATTATTGCATTTCTATGCCACCTTTCCTCCAAGGTGGTACATTGTTCTCCCCTCCCCATTTTTCCTCACAACAACCCGGTGAGGTAGGTTAAGGTGAGAGAGAGCGACTGGCCCAAGGTCGCCCAGGGAGCTTCATGGCTGAAGAGGGGTTTGAACCCTGGTCTCTCAACTCCTAGTCCAACACTCTAACCATTACACATGGCATGTGAAACATCATCGTTCACCTACAGTGATGTCATTTGACACTTTTAAATGTTAGTTATCACCCAGCAGGCAACTACACTAAATAAAACTTACATCTTTTCCCCACAACGTGAAATATAATGGATAAATGTGTATTTCTGGCAATCACAAGGCTTTTTCTGATTACAGTGGTACCTTGGGTTACATACGCTTCAGGTTACAGACTCCGCTAACCCAGAAATAGTACCTCGGGTTAAGAACTTTGCTTCAGGATGAGAGCAGAAATTGTGCTCCAGCGGCACGGTAGCAGCTGGAGGCCCCATTAGCTAAAGTGGTGCTTCAGGTTAAGAACGGACCTCCGGAACGAATTAAGTACTTAACCCGAGGTACCACTGTATCTGGAATTGGTGCTGTTCATTGCCCTGAAGAAACTGCTATTTTGCCTCTGGCTAGTTGCTTCACATTTTTCTACATTAGCTTAATTATAAGAAGGCTCTTCATCAGCTAATGCAGGGCAAATGAGCCGCGGTTTTGTTTTGTTTTTTAAAAAAGCCCATGGACTTCCACTTTCCCTTTACCGTATGTTTCCCTCGACCTCTAGTGTAGTTCCTAGTCTCTGCTTTTATTCGTCTGGCCTTCACTTTACTCCTTGAAACTGAAAGATTAACAAAAAAATTCTCTGTGTCCTACAGATGTGGAGAAGACAGCAGTAGAAAAAAGTTCAGGCATCCCTTTACCCAACCCTAACATCAGCTTCCACTTGTGGAGAGATGAAGACCAGCTTTGTGAGTGTCTGTTCTCATGGCCTGTATCTCACTTGGAAGCAGCTGTTGTTATCCTTTTTCACTCTGTGAGAGGGCAAGCAGGGTGGAGTCACTCCAGGGATGCAGTGTCCCTGTGGTCACTGCAAGCAACGTGTCTTTGGCCCCTTCTGGTTTCCTTTTGGCTACCATACCAGGTGTAGTTTACTGCAGACAGTTCTTTTGAGGGGCAAATGGCAGTGAGGAGGGGACTGTTTCTCAGAAGAAAACCTGCATGAGGCTCTGATCCAGATTAGAAGCATATTCTACATTGAGGGGGCCCTGTGATTTCCCCCCTTTTTTTAGAAAATAAAATTGACCAGTTTAAGCATGCCTCTTAAAAAGTGTACAGCTCATAACATGTGTTTATCCTTGCCATGCCTACTTTCTTTAAAATAAAGAAAGATAAGATAAATATAAGAGCTCTTATCTTTCAACATGGGGGAACTACTCACCTGTATTCTGAAGTTGTAGAATCCCAGGAGGGAGGTAACATGTTTTTCCTCCTGAATATTTTGATTGGCTCTAACCATCTCAGGGGAAAGGATGGGAACCAATAAGGTAGTGTTTTCATGTCAGGAGGCGGCCTACATTATATTAAAACATGTTGTGTATGTGCACATAGACTGAAGTAGTCTAGCCTATGAATGTGGGCAAGAAACTTTACTTTTGTAGTGTTGAGACAATGCCACACTGTGCCATGTGAAGATTCAAGAATTATGATGGCCTTCTAGGTATTTCACAAACCATCTCTTCATTTTAGGGAAGGAGTTGGTGCTATTCCTCCGTTCGCCAAGTCAATCCTGTGAACAGGATTCCCTGAGTCCAGAACTGGATATCTTTGAGTTTCAGGATATGGGGCCAGACTTTGACTGCTGTGAGCAGACACGTTTCTCTGTGCTCTCCAACGACAGTGGGATTGAGCGAGACCTGCCCAATCTGGGCGATGAAAATCAGTCTTCTTGCACTGCTGACGCTGAGCACTCTCGGCTCCAGAGGAAAGGTTGCATGAAGAAGAAGGGGTCTCCTCTGGACAGCCTCGCTTTCCTACAGAGTGGCTCTAATGGGCAAGGAGCAAAGCCTGCTGGGAAGCTGCATCGGAAATCTGGGGGTAGCGTCATGGAGCCGGTGGCTCAGCTGAAACGGCTGCACACAGCTCGTGTCTTGGTACTGGGTGATGACAGAATTCTGGGGCGCCTAGCCCAGGCCTATTACTCCCTGAGGTAAGTGACTGTCACGATGACTTTGAGAAGAGGGAGAGTTTTGATGTGTTTGGGACAGAGTTCCTGTTTCTGTGTGGTGGAGTTGCAGAATCTCCTTCTAGGCCAGGGAGGTCCTACCTCATACCAAGTTGTCCACAATAATACTTTGACATGGAACCCATGGGCCACACACTGCCCATATCTTCCAACTTTTCTCTGAAGAAAATAGGGACATCCTATTCCATAATAATAATTTATACCCCACCCATCTGACTGGGTTTCCCCAGCCACTCTGGGTGGCTTCCAATATTTATATTGTGTATACACACACACACACATAACAAAACATTAAATATTAAGAAAACTTCCCTATACAAGGCTGCTTTCAGGTCGCTCAGGGGTCGGATAAATCCATACTCCCCAATATTTTTCTGATTAAAATAGGGACATCCTAAGTAAACACTGGACACCCCAAGATCAAACCAGGAACTGGGGCAGCTTCTGTAAAAGTGGGACTGTCCCTGGAAAATAGGGACACTTGGAGGGTCTGACACTGCCTTGTCGTGTGTGTGTTTGTGTAGGAAGCAAGCCCAAAATTTGCTGCTTCCCTCCCCCCAGCCCTCACACTGACTTCCCAAAGTGAGGCACCAGGCTTTGGGAAGGAGGCATGAGGTTCTGGCAGGGTCCTAGAGCGCTCCCACCTCCATCCCAAGCACTAACTAGGCCTTGGGGAGGAGGCTGGAGGAAGGGTGGTGCAAGGGCTGAGCCTGCGGGGGTGTCAAATATTGCCAAGGGCTTCCAAAAAGGTATTGAGGGCCACATTATGCCCTGGGGCCATGTGTTGGACCACCCTGTTCTAGGCACTGCTGATGTGAAAGCATGGTCATGTTTAGAACAAGGTGTTAGTATGAAAATGGCAAGGGCACAGGCAAGTCTCTTTAGGGTGCTCAGCATGACTTAATGGGAAGTTTTATGCTAGGCTAGGGGCAGCGGGGGGAGGGGGAGGAACATACCAAGGAGTTCCATGGGAAATAGTGGGAACCATATTCTTCCTGGCTAGAGAATGAAATGGATTCCTCCCCCTACATACCATTATTTCTGGCTATCAGAATACTATGTGCACAGATCCACCTGTGTCCTCTCTACCACATGAGATGAGATACTGTGATGACCTAAGAACAATTTTTCCTTCCTCATTTCCAGGAAGCGGGAGAGCAGACGTGCCTTTCTTACACCAAGGCTAAAAGTGCAATTTTATTATGTGCCTGTTGTGGAGGAACAACCCACATCTTCCCCCACCGAGGTGAGCAGCTCAGGGCCATGCAGAGGACGACAGAGCTAAATTGTGGCCATCCTCTTCCTACCATGTTCTTATGCTCTTTGTGCTGGTGAGCTTATTCTTCTACTTCTCTTCCAGGAAGGTGCTCTGCCTGACCAGACAGAGCCTTGTGAGTTGGCTGCTTACCTTGGAAGAGCTGATCCATGGTACGAGAGCAACATTAACACCCTCTGTCACATGATTCCGAAGCTGGCCACCATGGTAGGAGAGGAGCCCTTCCTTCTGCTTGTATTCCTTAGAACAGGGATAGGAACCCAAGGACTCCAACTCCCATTAGCTCCAGCAAATGGTCAGGGACTGTGGGAGTTGTAGTCCAGCAACATTTGCAGGCCCACAGGTTCCCCACCTCTGCCTTAGAAACAGCAATGGGGATTTTTGGAATGTTCTTCAGATGGCAGAAGGAGCTGTCACTGAGGCTGGTGCTCAGTCAGAAGCAAGGGCCAAGTACTTCCAGATCTTACGTATACCTAGACCAATGGTAACCCTGAGGCTCCCATCAGCCTCAGCCAGCATGGTGAATCATCAGGAAATATATGCATTATAGTCCAACAACACCATGTGGGCAACCCCTGATCTAGACTTACATCCATTGAGCATGCTGGCCGGTGAAAGGCTAGTTCTTCCTCTCCAACTCATAATAGAGGTAGAATAGAATGGCCAATTTTATTTTTTATTTTTTAGTATTTCACTTTCTTGGCTCTAGTGTTGTAGATACAACGTGAGTTATGTGTATCATCCCTTGGCTGCCTAATTAACCAAGCAGGTGAAATATCAGGAATGATCAGGAAGCTAACAGAAATAGCAGGTAACTTGGCAGTTGGTTTGGACTGATGCAGTCGTCTTTGATCCCACACAGCCCTCTTCTCCAAGCAAATCTACAGTCTCTGAGCTGTTCATCCTTGACGTGATTGCGTACTATGTTCGTCTGGGCTTGCAGCCGGTCTTCTTCCAGGTATATGCAGTGAAGGTCAGTGTCCTCTTCCTGTTCTTTGAGCATTGTGAAATTTACCACCAGGCTGCACAAAAATTATATTCATGACACTTGTAACAGTTCACCCACTTGGAAGGAACCATGCTTTGAGAGCCTCTTTCTGTCTTTCAGCTTTTCTTCAGTAATGCAGATTTGGAGCCTGTTGAGGACATTTTCTTGATTGAACTGAGTCTAATGCTTGAAGAATTCAACCCTTCCAGAGGTCTGTATCTCATTTCAGGGCTCCCTAGATATCACAGAGCTCCTTTCAGAGCTCCCTGATCTCTCCAGCTGGGGAAGCGTTCGCTGGTCTTCAGCCAGGCTGTGTCTCAAGAAAATAAAAAGTTAAGAAAGGAGGCAGAAGGGTAACTGGTCATTGGGGAAAAACACCAAGTTGTGTGCTCTTCTGTGATGCCATGAGTTGCAGAACTCATTGGCTCTTATTTTTCCTGTCACTTTTATGCACATACTATTCCCACTCCAGCTGTACTTATACTCCTTATAAGGGAAAGTATGCCCCAATAATCATCCTCTCCCCTCCCCCTGTAAACTTAAATGGGAAGATAGCTGTGTCAGTATCCCAGCTAATTGAAATCTGTGGCTGTTTTGTTTTGCAGACACTTTACCAACAAAAAAGAAACTAACAGTAGAAGTTCCTGGTGCAGATCTTACACTCATGTATAAGAAGGTGAGAACATTTATAAATAGTGGGCAAGAAAGGACAGGTACAGAGTCTTGGCAATCATCATGGCATCCTAGGCAAAATATTTCACCCACATTAATTATAACTGAGGCTATGAATGCTGGCAGAACCTGTAATTTGTTTTCATTGATGGTCCAGAAAATATGGATAAACTTCTAGAGAGACAATTAAGCTGTCCTGGCTTTTCTTCCTGCATATTTCATGCTTACCCAGAATGATAGGCTTCTTAGTGGCTGGATGGATGGGGGGGGGGGGGAGTTCTCCACTGTTCTCTGTGCTGATTGCCTGACACATGAAAGGCATAGAACAATGGTCTGCTACAGTAAAAAGAAAAAAAGAGCACTGTTTCAAAATATAGAAACAGCAATGGTTATACTGTATGGTTGAAATAATAACCCATTGTTTCCAATAAGGATTGATGCATTTTTTTCACTGGGAAACAATGGTGATTTCTGTCTAGGTTTTGCTGAGTAACCGTGAGAAGGAGGAGACACTTTCACTGCGATCCACAGGCCTGGTTATTAAAGCCATTCCCTCAAATGAGACTGAAGGTAAAGGCATTGTATAGGTGGGGACAGCACACACTGGTTTTTCTGGGCTTCCACTTTGCTGGATTCCTAGCTGGATTCCTGGGCGAGAGCTGGAGTTCTGCAGATGACATGCACTCTTGTTCCAAAGTGAAGGAGCAGTCTAAACTTGCTTCATGGTAGGTATACATTCTTTTTGCCAACTTGCTGCTGTCACAAAAAAATGGGGAGAGGTTAAGATGTCCACTTCATTTCTGAAGAGAGGGCCAGCTCAGAGTTAATCTAATGTATATTTTAGAAAGCTGTTTGTTCACTATGCATTTGGACTCTTCTTACAATATTGTAACCAAAGTATGCATGATGGATCCTGAGATCAAACAGCAGGTTTTTGTCTATGTTTTGATACAGTTGGATACCATTTTGCACCAAGGTGGTGGACTGAAACTTTCAAAACTCTACTGATATTTTGGTTTCTTAGAATTACTTAGCAACGCTAGGTATGAGGCTGCTAATAATCAAATAAGAGAAACAAACAGGACCCACAGAATGCCAGCAAATTGGTTTGGGAGAGACACATTTAAGCAATCACATGGTGCCTGTCCCCCCCCCCCCAAAGAACCCAACAGTTGTTTTCTTATGCTAAAAAATGTTCTGTGAAATGAGTGCCTTAAGATGTTGCAGATACCCTATCAGTCAGTGCTCTGCACAACTCCTTCTTCAAATTGATGAAACTTGTTCCCCCCACCCAAGGCTCAGTCCTCAAAATGTTATGTAGGACAAACAGTTAGTGAGGTTTCCAGAATTGTGTGACACCTGCTTTTATGCATGTCTGTTTTGTAGACACCCTGTTCCTGTGAGGGAGCAATCAGCTGCTAAATTACAGTTTTAAAAAAGAAATGATAAATGAATGGTGGGACTTATGTTGGTTATCATCTGTGATGCTACATGCACCACCCAGTAGGTGCCAATGAAACTCATACAACCACCTTCCATGCAGCAGTGGAGGAGCTAAGCTGGGGAACAAATACACACATTTCCCCCAGCAATTTTGAACCTCGGAGAAATGTTTGTATCCCTTCAATGTATCCTTCAAAGTCCTTCTTTAAGAAACACTTGGATCTTCCACAACAGGCATAGGCAAACTTTTGAGACAACAATTCCCATCATCCCTGACCACTGGTCCTGTTAGCTAGGGATGATGGGAGTTGTAGTCCCAAAACATCTGGAGGGCCGAGTTCACCTATGCCTGTTCCACAAAAACAGAGTATGTTCATTGTAGCTGTATGTTCATTGTGTAGCCCCCCCACCCTGCTCCCACAGCCCCCCATGTTTCTTAAAAGGTCCTATGAAGGGGGTACAAGGAGGAACTATAAAGTCTGAGTGAACTTCTCCATGCAGTTTCTCAGGCTAGGAGAAACAGTGTTCTGACTGTGTTCTAGAGCTCTCTTCTACTGAACAATGTTAGTCATGGAGGAAATTTGGGGCAGTGCTAAACATGGCAGGGGATCATGCAAATGCTTCAGTCGAGGCAAAAAGAAGGGGGAAAGTCATGACTGATTCATCCATCTTTCTTCATTGTACTCTGCAGATCTGGTGTGCTTGAATGTGAATACTACTGAAGTTGTAAAAGTATCCAACCTCTCAGGACGATCATATTCTGTAAGTGACACTCTGATTCTTCAGAATTAGGAACCTAGTGGTGCTGCTTAGTATCTGCAGGGGGGAAATGTAGGATTTCCCACCTATTCTACAATACAAAGTAGGAGAGAATCATAAAAAATGTTACCCTCAATGGAACTTTATGAATCCACCTAGTGTATAAGTTAAGTTTGCTCCAAATTTTTTCTGAAGCAAAAATCAGCAATCCTAGACCCATTAATGAATAATCATCATAGTTGAACATAAAAATTACAACCTCCTTTCCTCATTCTTCTGTCTGCTGAGTCTCCATGGGCTTCTTTATTAACTACATCTTGCTAAAATCTCAAATTCCAACCAAAAAGACCCTGTGTATGTTTTTTTTGGGACGGAAACTTTCACACATAGCAGTTCTATGTCACTATGTCAGGTGCCAAAGCCACTCTGATACTTGAATCAGGATCCCTTCAAACTGTTTACTTAGGTTATTGAACCTTGTGCTTTCCCAGTGAGGAATGCAAATCCTGCTTTCCCAGAAAAGAATGTTACATGAGTCCTTTGGGTTAGAAAGCAATCAGGCTTGCAAGGGCATGTGTGCACTTGGAATGGAAACTGTTAAGCTTCTTTGATGAGTCCCTTAGTAAATTGACTGCCTGATGCTGACCTACATCTCAGATCACAGGATATGTGCAACACAAAGTGGCTTTGCCACAGGACAAACAGCTCAACAAGCATTTCATAATTTCAATTGCATAGTCAGCCTTGGTGTGATGCTGTTGCACAGATATTTTATTCCTCTTTTCATCATGGCACTATGTAGCTCTTTACAATTTCACATGGCTAAAATTGAAATGACAAAGAAATATTCGTTGCCTTTCCAGAAGGATATATAAGTCACTAGGTTTGTAATCCAAAATGTTAGATTCTAAATTACATTTATTCCTCAAAGATTAATTTTATGCTGCACCTGTGAAAGAAAGGAAAAAGGGGTTCCATTTCAGGCTTATACATCACATACACTTGCTTTTCACTTCAGATTTCTCCTCCATTTCACCATCAATAATTCCTACTGAGCTGAAGATTTTTGAATAATACAAACTTATATGCACAGTTGGAACAGCATTTCCATTGCAATTAGTATCAGTATCTGAAGTGAGAAATGAATTATCAATGATTTCTCCATTGCATAATTTATCAAATAGGCTGATTACACCAGCAGTGAATATTTAAGTTTCCACTCTTGTCAATGTCGGAACCAAGCCACTATCTTGTAACCACTCACTTTGCAGGTTTCTAAATGTTTATTGGCAATACATAATTATCTTTTTCATTGGTGAACCTAAGAGCAACAGTAAAATGCCCAACAGTCATGATTATAAACAGATTTTACCAAAATAATCTGTCACAGTACAGAGCTTGTGTAGCAAATTGCTTTGTGGAACCTGACACGGAAAATAAATGGCATTGCATTTTGGTTTGTTGAACGTGGTAATTAATGTTTTGTAAAAAAAATGCTTCGCTAAACTTGTAGAAGGACTGATATCAGTAATGCAACCTGAGGACTTCAGAAGACTTATGGGTTGTATCTAACAAAGTTGTCCTGTTGTGCAAGGACCTGTGCAATAGAACTTCCTCTCCCTGTGCCCCCTGCCCAAAAATCTGCTCTGGAATGTTGGGGTGACCTCCAGAACAGATCTGGGTGGGGTGCAGGGAGCTCAAGGAGAGAAAGGGGAAAGTAAGATCCACTGTGCAGCCAGAGGTCCTTGCACTAATGGGATGACTTCATTGGATACAACTGCATGTTTTTTTCCACCAAATAGCAAATAGGAGCTTTGAGAGAGTGGTGGGAAAGAGCACAGGGATAAAGGTTAACCCATCCTTCCCTAGTGCCACGGCTCCACTCCAGTCTGTTCCCCTTGAGGCTGACATTGCTATTAAAGGCAGGAAATCCTATTCACAGATCTTCTGAATCATGTCTGGATGTGCCCTGAGAGACAGCTTTCTAGAGCAGGATTTGTTCTGTGCTTACCCACCCTTTGCACAATTCTATTGCCGGTTTTTGTTTTCTGTTGCTAAGGTAGAAACTTGAGATTCATGCCACAGAAAACAAAAAACTTGCTAATCCAGTAACACCATGTATTACATCACTTGTTTGCATTTGGCCGTAACTAAAAAAAACCCCACCCACTGCTAAGCAGAGCATTTTGTTGCATTTTTGTTCCAGTTAGTGACAAACACTATTCGAACGCGCAACATCAAAATCAGAAGCACAGAACAAAGGACCTTCACTGTGTGCCTAGACAAGGACTCTAGGAGACTCTACAAGAATGTGACCAGGTAGGGCTCTCCAATAAACTGTATATTATTAACTTTTCACCCAGGTGTCCCTTCCCCATTCCTCAAAGTCAGTTCTTGAAGATGGCATGGGTGCTACTGATAAACACTGTCAACTCAAGAACTGCCTCCAGGGAAACTGAAATGGATCAGAAGCAGTGGAGGATTTTGGTCTTTCAGATTTCAGCAGTTTTATACTGCTCTATTTGTCATGGTCTGACATTGGGATATGCAACTTAAATCACTCTGAGGGCCACATGTATCTTGTTACTAACCCATGGTGGCTAGATGTAACCTACTGGGTGACAAATCAAGGCTTTAGTCCTTTGCGGTATTTTAAAACTCTGTTAGTTTTGGGGCATACATCACTGTAAAATTTAGATGTTTGGGGCAGATATTTTATCTCAGCAGTGGGGAAACTTTGGAGACCAGAGGACCAGAGCTTTAATTCCCTGCACCCCATGCATCAACTTTGACAGGTGAACAGGGCTACCCACCTGCCGATGGTCTGATGCCGTGATGACATTAGGTGCCTGATAGGTGGGCATGGTGATAGTCTTGCTCACTGTCAAAGTTGTCTGGAGGGTGGTGGTCTCCTTCCTCAGCATGTTCCCTAGAGGGAAAGTAGCACCCAGCAGGATTGAACTTCCCACTCACCAGCTGATGAGTGCAGGGAAAGCATTGGTGTAGCAGCAGTCAGCAGAATTGAACCCCACCGCTCACCCATCAACTGACATCACCTAGTGATGTCAGCTGTCTAACAAGTGAGTGAGATTCGGAGAAAATGGCCTCATGGGCCAGAAGTCCCCTAACCCTTTTCTCTCTGGACTGCAGGATTCAGCACTGAAGAGTTCTTGTTTTAACACACACCACACTCCTTGTCACAGCCTAAATTTGCCATACAAAGCTATTATAGCATTTTTAGCCACCTTAAAGGTACTGGGTGATATTCAACTAGCATATTCCATTAGAGCAAGGATTGACACTTGTGTAATTGAATGACCCCACCACCACCTCCTGTGTGTGCCCTGCAGGTTGGGGGGCGCCCCTAGAATAGATTTAGGGGGTGTGCAGGAAGGTGGGAGTTCCATTGTGCAAGCAGAAATCATTATGCTGATGGGATGTGTTAGCTGCACACCACCCATGTTATTCTTCTCAGACTAATCAGCCTCAGTAATTGTCAGCTGATAATGTCAATTATTGGTGTGCGTTCAAAATACATATGCAAATGGTTTGCAAATTATATGCACCTCATTGCCTGAGGTTCAAATACCCACAAACAGGTTTTCCAGATAAAAGAACTTCATATCAGAATTGGGTGAACACCAGATCCGATTCTGACCAATAGCTTGTGTATTTAGCTAATGGAACAACATCTTTTGTTTTCTTGCAGTATTGAAGTTTTCCCATGCCTAGAACCCAGCTACTGCTTACAAAAGACAAGAACCAGACGGTCTAGCCTTGAGGAAGAGGAAGATGTGGGACTGGCCAAATACTTACCTAAATCTTTATTGTTACCCATCAACACTTTTGCAGGCATTGTTCAGTGAAAAAGCTGGTAGCCACAGCTATTTCATCTTTTACTGCGTCTGATTAGGGAATATCTAGTGATTGTGTTCCCACGGTGAAGCAGTCTGTGGAAGAAAGGAAAAAGCAAGGCGAACAACAAGGAGAACAAGCAAGGAGACCAGAACAACAGCTCAGGTCTGCAGCAGGAGATGAATCCCAGCCCAGTACAGAGAGGTTGTGTCCTTCTATAATAGTCACAGATAAAACTGTGGCAGGGGGCATGTACAAAACAAAACAGAGTATGAGAGTTTCAGACTTCAGTGCCATGCTTTCCTTATATTCATCTTCCATTGGGCAAGGAGAGAATAGTTTTGTTTCACCAGGACACAACAAATGAAATGGTGGTAATTAATGCTAAATATACTTTCCTTTGAACCCTAGTTGTGATCACAGCTCTGCTTAGTCAGGTGTTGCTGGACTGTGGTATAGATATGGTTATTCTGTAGAACTACCACAGACAGGTAAGAAATTGTTCTGAATTTAGGCAAAACAAAAAAAAATTCCTTCAAGTAGCACCTTAAAGACCAACTAAGTTAGTTCTTGGTATGAGCTTTCGTGTGCATGCACACTTCTTCAGATACCACTTCTGACACAGATACCACTTCAGATACACTTCTTCAGATACCACTTCTGTATCTGAATTTAGGGATTTGGATTTAATGAAACATCATGCAATTTTCGTTGCTGTTGTTAGCAGAATCTTGAGATAAAGGGTGTACATGCTACCCATCAAAGGAATTGGGGGGGGGGATACTAGTGACTATTGAGACATTTGAACAGGCACATATGTGGTGGTGACTGTGTGGAATAGCACACAATATGTACCATAGGCAGGGCAAAATGTTATGCAGACAGAGGTCAAGCGTTTTCCCATGAGAACTGGGCTCCTGCTATCTTGCAGAGTGCTTTAGCCATGAAGTGAAGCATAGGCAATAAACCTCCAGCACTGGTGGCATGAAGGAAGGACTTTGTGGTGGTGCTGTACAGGTGCACAAGAAGGTTAGTGGGCCTTGCTGTGGCAGAGTCAGGTCAACGCTGTTTCCTGCCTTCAGTATTTTTATTTATTTATTAATTAAAATATTTATATTTTGTCATTTGGTCCCTCCCCAGTTCACAATAAAATTGCAGCTAAATACAATATAAATAGTAAAATGGAAATGGAGACCTAAAAGCCAGGTGTTAAAACATGCAAAAGAAGGGGGCACAAATTGATAAACTTGCTGTACTCCAAGGTGTCATGAAACTTAGCTTGCTGCTACAGTTTACTCTTTTACATCATGCTCTTCTAGATCTTACACAGCAAGGCATTTGGACTTTTCAGCAAGGGTGTTGCTAGGTTCTTTAAAAGTGTGGGGCAGAGGACCATAGAAACAAATTTGCATAACAGAGGACCATAGAAACAAATTTGCATAAGCACAGATTTATGATATAAATATCACAGAAGGCAAGCCAATTCATTTCCCTTCCAAATCATCCAGATAAATTATTCAGTTAATTTGCACCCCCCCAGATCACCCCAAATTAGCTCCTCTTCCATTCATTTACCCCCACAGTAATCTCTCAACAGATCTTGTAGAAATCATGTCAAATCCGCTTCACTTACCCTCATTTATTACTCCTATGCCCTGGGCAAGATTAAGAGGTCCTAAACCTCTATTCAAAATAAAAGCTAAACGGTAAAATAAAATTTTATTTTCTGAAATGACACAAAGCATGTCATGTGCAGCACAAGACAGGACCTTTGCATTGTTTTGATTTACATTATTAGGACGCCCCCTGGTGTAGGTGGGGATAAGTAATAAAAAGAACACACAGTGTACCATTTTGCTTGAATTCATTACCCACCCAGAAACTCAGAGCACATAGGACAAGATTTGGGGTCTATGCTCTGTGAGTTCACCTCTAGCAGAGCCCCTGATTCTCGGCCTAAACAACAGTATGTTTCTACTTCAGTTGCTTCATGTCTGAATGTAAGACTTTTAAAGTACCGTATTTTTTGCTCTATAAGACTCACTTTTTCCCTCCTAAAAAGTAAGGGGAAATGTGTGTGCGTCTTATGGAGCGAATGCAGGCTGCACAGCTATCCCAGAAGCCAGAACAGCAAGAGGGATTGCTGTTTTCACTGCACAGCGATCCCTCTTGCTGCTGTGGCTTCTGAGATTCAGAATATTTTTTTCTTGTTTTCCTCCTCCAAAAACTCGGTGCGTCTTGTGGTCTGGTGCGTCTTATAGAGCGAAAAATATGGTAATTGATAAACGATGCCATAAGGTTTATTGCAAGGGGAGAAGGCACTAAGAGTAGACATATGCTAGAATGTGGAAAGCAGGATAAATTTCCTAGAGGGAAAAATAATAAAAATGTAGGTCAAATAGCAGCTGATAGAACCACATGTAGCAGTGATACTCCCGTGAGTATCTTTAAAAAAGCAAGAAAAGATTTCAAAATGTTTGCAGTCTTAAGCATTTTTTTAATTGGTTCTCCTAAGTGGCTACATGTTTACAAACCAGAAGGTTATATGATGGATTGCTTTGAATTTTGTAATAGAGATATCTGTATTAACTAAGAATGTATATTATGTAAATTAATTATAAATTATTTGTACAGATGCAATACACTTTGTATATTCAAAAGTGGAATCCTTTAATTTCATTAAATAACTTCCAAGGATGTTTAATGTCATGTATTCATTTGACAGTTGGCAGCAGAAGTAAGATATCCTGTATCTTAGGTTAGTTATATCAACATGATTTTTGTGTCCCCTGTTCAATTGCACATTCTGATTCCATTGCAAGACTGTATGGTGTGGAGAACCTTTGGTCAGTGGCCAGGGATGATGGGAGTTTTAGTCCAACAACATCTGGAGACCCAAAGGTCCCACAGATGCTGTTTTCTACAGTGGCACTTCATTTGTGTGATAAGCTGTACAATATGCACCTCTGTATTGTAAGTGCAATACAGTGGATATATGTGTGTTTGTAACTGCAGTTTTAACAGGTATTGCAGCCTCAGTTCCAATAAATCATCTAATGTTAGGAAAACCCATTGTTTCCAGTAGAAAGTTGGACAGGGATCTTGTAGTTCTGGAGATGATATTCCAAAAAAAAAGGCGGGGGGACACCCCAACCCAAGTGGGACATTATATATGATTGCTTCCGGAGTATAGAAGAATGATTTCAATTGAAAGCTTTTAAGCATTCAGTCATAGCAACACTGCAAAGGTACAAAGGGATTGGGTGGTTTCTTTATATCTTTTAATGATGCTTTATGCTCAACCCAAAGTCTTCTGTAATCCTGATACAGTGTTCCACTTTCCTTCTTACCTATTGGCAGGCTACAACAATATGGCTTTGCAAACAGTAACACCTGAAGAGCTAAAAAGTTCCGTGTCTGGTTGGATCTGAACTGATTTCAGCTCCCACATCAATTAAATTTGAAATACATCTGTGAGTATCTGATGCAACACTGCTGAAGCAGGGCAAATATATATTTAGTCAAAGAGCATCAAAACTGAATAGAAGGTTTATCTTTTAAGATTATCCAATTGTATTCCTTGTAGCTTTACACCCCAGTCCTAACAATAGTTATTCAAAAGTCAGCATTAGTTTTAATGGAGTTATTGCCTCCAAGTAAATATGCTTGTGACTGTAGTGTAATTCCACATAAGTGAGATATTAAAATAATCTAGGTACATTGAAACTTTATACTATTCTTTTACTTTTACCTACAAAGTCCATTTGTCAAAACAAAAAAAATTCCTTCCAGTAGCACCTTAAAGACCAACTAAGTCAGTTCTTGGTATGAGCTTTCGTGTGCATGCACACTTCTTCAGATACACTGAGTATGCATGCACACGAAAGCTCATACCAAGAACTGACTTAGTTGGTCTTTAAGGTGCTACTGGAAGGAATTTTTTTTGTTTTGACTATGGCAGACCAACACGGCTACCTATCTGTAACTGAAAGTCCATTTGTGTATCACTTTACTTTCATGTGTTTCACCAAGGACTACTTAAATACCAAGTAGATTGAACTGGAAACCAAATAAAACCTAGTTAAAGACAAACCACCTGTACAATTCTTTGCCAGTAAATAATTAATTCGTCTTTGAAAAAGAATACCTCTCATTACAGAGAAGCCAACTTGTAGACAGCAGAACCAGAGACTCTGAAAATACATTTTAAATGACTCATATATGAGAGAAAATTCAGTTGTCTTGGTGGTTTTCATCAGCATAATGACAGCAAATAACATGGTAGTAAGTATCAGTGTCAATGGACCTCAACTTGGGGATCCAGCAGGGATCTTTCCTGGAAAAGTCTTCCATTGCAAAGGAGGTGGCATAGATTTCTTTAGCAAAGCTAAGAAGAGTCATATACCCTAATTATGCAGTGTAAGTAATATAGCCACATGGTATTTATAGGATTTTTTTTTAAAAAAAATGGCCAGTTGTAGTAACAGGTATGAAAAACAAATGCTACTTGTGATTAGTTTGTGGATAAATCCCCAAGTTATTTGGGCTCTAGGAACTTTTATCCTGGGATTACAAGAGCCATTTTGATAGAAAGGCCTATGTTCCCTTAGTAGCTGATCCTAAATCTGGCTTTAATAGATTTGTCCCAAGCACCACCATTTGTTGCAGTTATATCAATGAAGCAAGAGGCAAAACCACAAAAAGACTTAAGCCCCTTGAATTCATGGTGAGCTGAAGAGAAAGAAAACAATCAGGATTAAACACCGCTTCTTTTTGCATCCCATCAAAACTATCTGAAATGCCGTTTCACCCACTATTCTCTGGCCCTCAGGAATATGGGTTCCAGTGATGCAGATCCTATATTTGGGTGTCCCCATCTTTTGAAAGAGGGTGAAGAGACTGTCTTTTCTGCGAGAAGACTTTTTATTTTTCTCAATGTTTTTAAACCCCGTGACCTTCCCCACTGTAATTTTCCCTGCCTCCGTCGTTTTATGTACTGTTCATTTTAATTGGCTTAATTATTTGATTAATTCTAGTGTGGGGTTGTTGCTTTTTGGCATTTTAATTTTAGCTCCTTGGGGAACATGGTGTGCTGAAGGGTGGGGTGGGGGGATATAAATAACATGAAACAGAGTATCGGAATAAGGGACAAAACATGAGAAGAAAAACCTATTCTAACAGGTATGGCTAGAAGTAGAAACCGAGGAGTGGGAGAGTCCAGAGGGACTGCTCCAAGGGTCCTTTTATATATCCAATTATATATCTATAATGTGTGTGTGTGTGTGTGTGTGTGTGTGTGTGTATAAAATTATATATAAATATATATAATAAGTCCTATTATATATCCAATTACTTGGGAGTAAGTC
Organism: Podarcis melisellensis; assembly: GCF_964234715.1. NCBI lineage: Eukaryota > Metazoa > Chordata > Lepidosauria > Squamata > Lacertidae > Podarcis > Podarcis melisellensis. The sequence goes on from NC_138529.1 coordinate 40,019,839, forward strand.
CCACTGAAGTGAATGGGGCTCACTTCTCAGAAGACATATGATGGACCTGCACCACAACGCCAGAACAGCTTGGAAATGTCAATGTGCGAACCGCACAGGATAAGAATTCACCCTCATCATCATCATCTCCAAGGCCACCCGCCGTTTCCTAGCAACCGCTTGCCGCGCCCCCGCCGAGCCCACTTTCGCCCTCGAGGAGGAGATCGAGAGCAGCGAGCGAGCAAAGCCGGGAGGGGCTCCTCGGGAGTTCTCCGAAGGGCCAAGGCCAGCAGGTGAAAGAGGGGCGGGGCTTGAGCAGCTCGCTCGCGCTCTCTCTCGCGGCGGACAGGTGCGCCGCGGCGCATGCGCCGCAAGAGTGCTTTCCCGCTGACAGCAGGCCGGGGCCGCTGTCCTCGTGGAACAACGGAAGAAGCGGCGTCTCGCCTTCCCCCGCCCCCGCGCCCCCCACGCCCTCCTCTCAGGTATGGGAGGCCCCGCGCGCGCATTGGAAGAGGCAGTTCGGCACGAGAGGGGCGGGCGCTGGCGGCGGTTGCCATGGCAACCCGCGCGAGGTGCGGGGGGAGAGGGGTGGGAGGCTGGGGGAGTTCCCCAGGCCCCACTTGCTATGGGGGGGAGTGGGCGGGGTGTCTGCCTGGGTTGGCAGGGGGCAGCTTGCGCCCCACTGAACCGGGGGGGGGGGGGAATGAGTGGCTACGGGGGGCCAGGAGGAGCGTTACCCACAGGGACTGACAGGGGCTTGTTTTTAAGTAGTCGCCCGTGTGGGTGGCAGGTGAGGGGATGGCGGGCCGCCACCTCAGGAACTGTTCCGACGTTCTCGGTGTGGAAAAGCGAGGGAGGGATCCAGGGCCTTGCTGGCAGGCAGCCATGCTTTTGCGGGCAAACATGTACCGCTTCCATCGCTTTTAATGGACAGCCGAGTAACAACAACAGGTCGCTGAAAACTAATGGTCAGCAGCAGAGCATGTTTTTTGCCTGTTTATTTTACACAGCCGCTTCAGTTGGCAGAGCAGTCGTGCCAAGTAAAATGACACACAGTGCATCGTGCTTCTACAAAACACCTTCGCGTTTCTCTTTAAAGGCTAAAAATCCTGGATTTCATTCTGCTCTGTTGCACGGCAGTGCTGCTGGTCTTTGACATTTTCCCATAGACCTGAAGTACAAAGCGAAAACGATGCCACCCCACCTGGACTCATTCTGAAATAACAGAGACTAGTAGCAATCTGGTAGCAACCCAAAGCAAACGTTTCCTGTTCCTTGAAATACTACACCACACACACCCTTACATAGAGACCTATTTTATGTGTCTGGCATTCAGTCAGTTCCTTTTGCTAACTATAACAACTTGGTGCTGTTCACTGCCCAGTGAACCTGGGAATCCTCACAAAATTCACTGTAGTAGACTATCAGTGATTTTATGAAGATGAGCTTCAGCAATGCCCTGCTATATACTTTGAGAACTCTCTGGTCGTTTTATTTCATAATGCACACATTTTCTCACTTGTTGAACTTTATTCAAAGAAACACAGCTATTGTAATGATATAGCATTTTCCCAGCCCTCGACCTGCAAAATTTTGTCTCTAGAAAAAGTATGATTCATCCCTTATTTGCATATTCATTTTTATGGGATAGAACAGGAAGTTTGTTGCACAAGTCATAGTACCGAAGACATCACTCTCACTCCATTATGTTTGATTTAAAATCTGCTTTATGGTAGGCTTGCTAGACTTTTTGTGAATTTTAAAAAGGTTTGGGCTGCAATTTTGCATGTGAGTTGTTTAAATCCCATTGGATCTTTCTTTTTTAAAAAGTTAATAAATTACAAGACCCTTTTAAAAGTCCTTTCATTATGCAGGAAAGGAGTGTCATGCAACTGGCACTGGATACGGCTTAGTATGAAGGTAGAGCTTTTAAAAATGCTTTTCATAGTAATCTGTAAAGGCTCTAACAGCACACACATAAACATCCCAAGGTTTGATCTGAATACACATGAGGCTACCAATTTGCTGAAGCTAAGCAGGTTTTGGTCTGGTCAGTGCCTGTATAGCTGGTTGCCTGGGAACCAAATGCCTTGGGTGCCATGATAGAAGAAAAGTGGAATATCAGTGTAAGAAATTATTCAAAAATAAGAAGGAAAAAACTTTACTCAGAAACGAACTCCACTGAGTTAAATGGGTAAACATAGTAAACATGCATAAGATTGCAATCTAATATCTGTTCTGGCGAGTAAAGAAGGATTTGTACAAGTCAGGTTGAATTTGCTTTTTTCATGAACTCCTAAAAGCTGCATCTGATATGGAATGTTTCTATGGCTGAAACAGAGCACAGTAACTATTGTTGTAGGATTTGTTTGTTTGTTTGAAATGTGTAACTGCACTTCTGATTTTAAGATCTTTAAGATAAGATAAGATAAATTTATTGTCATTGTCCGTATATACACAGTATACACAACAACGAAAATCAAACACCCAAAGACCGGGTTCACATACACATTTGCACGTATCTCCAACACTCTCATCCTATTCAGACATAATCTATAAAACATAACATAATCCAGAATATAACATAACCTATTAAAGGCTTGATTGATTTTATTACCAATACAACTTTTTTGCAGTGCTAGAAAAAGAATTGTTTGTTTTCATTTTCTTACAATGTTCTCATGCTGACAACAAGACTTCAAGGTGGCTGACAATAAGTGAAAATGTTCCTTGTTGGCATTTCTAATTTGTTATTCGATACTGACAAGTCTTTCTTTTTCTTTTTTTTAATTTGCAGGACAAAATTGGGAGATAAGCCTGCACCTGAAGCCATGAATACAAACAACCAGTGGGATGTGAACAAAGCACTAACTCTTGCTAGCCTCTTCCATTTTCTTTATGGTGCAGGAAATGCCTGTGCAATTCCGTTTTTAACTCTGTACTTTCGGCAGCTTGGACTGACTGCACCATTAGTAGGGATTATAATAGGATTAAAGCACTTAGTCACTTCTCTTTGGGCTCCACTGTGCTCCTATTTAGCAAAAACTCACAATAAGAGAAAAGTTCTCATCAGCGGATCACTACTGTGCTCAGTTGGAGCAAGTTTGCTTCTTACTCTTGTCCCACCACCGAGCAAGGACATTGTCTATAGGTATTGTAATGTGAGCCAGCATCCAAATAAATTACTGACAGCAAACCAGGTGTCTGATGTAAATGTGAACAGTCCAAGTGCAATGAATGTTAACCCTGCCTCTGATGACAAAACACTCTCTACTGAATCATTTGGAATAATCTCTAAGGACTTGATTACTACTGGAAAGCCAATAGTAACAAATGCACCATTCAAAATTTATTCCACTATTAAAATCCCTTCTGTGATCAACAGTGGTGTCAACGATGGTGATACAAGTACCCAGCAATTCACTGATGTTCCGTATGGTGTGATATCTGGTACTTCTGGGAAAGAAGTTTCCCCAGGAGAACAAACGTTGGAGACACTGACTGTAAACAGACCTGTGAAGGCAACTAGTAGCCTACCTGCTGATATGAATATTGAAGAAAAATTTGTGGAAAATGACTCTTCAGAAAGAAGTGCTAACTTCTCATTTTACACAGCCCCTGTACCTCTTAAAAAGACACAATATGTATTCAAAAACTTGTCAGGTCGCTGGGAAAGAGCACAGGATATGAGCTCTTGGTTACTACAAGGAACTGACTTCTTGGACAGTGAGCACCAGGCCTTTCTTATGGTGCTAGGTGCTGTTGTTCTTTGGGAGCTCCTGGCTGCACCTCTTGGATGGATGGTTGAGGACAGCCTCTATGAGTACCTTGATTTTGTTGATGCAGCAGACAAATATGGAAATCTTTGGATTTGGAGTTACTTAGGAGCATCTATGGGTGTCTGTGGTGTAGCAATATTTGTGGATCAGCTGAGTTGCTTCTTGAGCACGAATATCCCACGTTTTGCAGTGCATTTTTATGGCTATGCCATGTTGCTAACTTTAACGTTGGCTGTCAGTGTCTTCTTTCCCATTCATGTGTCCAAAAAAAGTGAACATGTAAACAAAACAGTCAAAGCTTTAAACCTGATTGGGAGCGACGGCAGAACCATCCTGTGTGCAGTAACTGTCTTCCTCACGGGTGCCATTGGGTCAACTGTGCAGAATTTTCTTTTCTGGCAAATGCAAGACCAAGGCAGCAGTGAATTATACATGGGTCTCTCAGTGGCCATTGGACTGATTGCCGAAATCCTGCTCTACATCTTCAAAAGCAAGTTATTAAGGACTCTCTCAGCTGGTGGCACAGTTGCCTTGAGTTTAAGCTGCCTTGCAGCACAGCTGCTCTACTATTCCTTCCTATGGAACACCTGGTCTGTGCTGCCAATCCAGATCTTCTGTGCCTTCAGCAATGGTGCCTTGTGGTGGGCTGTGAACATGCTGGCAGATGACATTGCCACTCCTGGCACAGAAAGGTCTCTCCACCTTGTCCTACAGGGCCTCTCTTGTGGCTGTGGAGCCAGTCTAGGAAGTTTTGCAGGAGGGTTTGTTGTGAACAGCTTTGGCCTAGCAGTGCTCTATCGGGCATGTTCCATTACTTTAATACTGTGGTTAATCTTGTTCTTGATTGTCCAATCCAAGTTGCCACGTCAAAAAAGAATTAATTACTCCCGACTCCTAGCTGCAGATTCTAGTGATATGAGTGACTCTGATGATGATGATAAGGAAAGGGACTGGCTGGTGAAAGCTATGAAAGACGAGAACTTCACTAGGAATTGGTAAAATTCTTGCATTTCAACGGTCTGTCAGGCAAAGAACAGACTTTGGAAGAATAGGGTGATGCTATTAGAAATGATGCACATGGAATCTGTAAGAAGCCATTCTACTAGCAGTGGGATTTTATGATGTACATATTTATAAAGAAAGCAATTATAAAGATTTTATAAAGATTTTATTTTCCTAAGATTAATTTATTGCAAAAACTTGTAGCATTTTATTTGCTTTTCTAAGATTTAAGTTTTCATGATCCAAGGAAATGGGACTTTTAGTTTCTGCTGAAATTAATAGTTTTTCAGCTTCAATAGTGACAAAAATTGGTTATCTTTAGAGACCCAGCTGGCCATATAGGAGGTTGTAATTCATAGCAATTTTATCTTTTTTTCACTACTAGTTAATTCCTAGTAGATAACATGCTGTCTCTTCTTTCAATTTTGTCATCAATTGGGCACAAACTGCTGTAGAAACAAATATGCTGATTCTTTATTTATATGGATCCAACATCTTTTTGGAAACTAGCACTTGAAATAAGTGGGCCTCAATACTGGAATAAAATTGTCTAGTGGTTATGTAGATTTTATTGCTGGCAAAGTATGCGGCTTCCTTTGGTCAGTATTATTCTGAAAGAATATATTCTTTCAGAATATCTCTCATCTCCTGACTGGGAACTTCCATACAGTAAAAACATTTCTTTTTAAACATCTCACATCTGTAATGTGAATATAAAATCTACATTGGTTAGAATGCACATGCAGTTCACAAATCTCTTGTCTACTTTCTATCCTGTATTGATAGCATATGTGGAAATACTGAGTTATACAAGTTAACTCTGGGCCCCTTAACATTAGACCCAATCGATGAGGAAGCAAAGTTTCTAGGATGTAAGGCTTTGCCTCTCTTAGGTGATGGATATTAAGAATCATTTTTTAGTACTCATAGGGCTTTGTTTAAACAAAGAGGAATTCAGTGTCAAGCTCTTATAATTGTTCCATCAGCATAAGCATTTCTGCTTGGCAGATGGAACAATCCTCCCTCTCCTAAGTCCTCCCCAGAGCCAATGAGTGGCAGACGCAGAGGGAGAAGAGGGAGGGAAATAGCCATTGTGCTAGCAGGACTCATTGCGTTGGCTCATTCTAGCGCAACAGTTTAGTTGAATCCAGCCCTCAGCCATAATCTAGTTTGACTGATTCAGTTTACTTAGTCAAAGGAAATAGTTAACCAATGCAGAGGGCTACAAATCCCACATGTTTGCCTGAGAGAATATACACTTTCAGCTTTATACGCGTGTGTTGGAGAAGAGCTATATCTTTATTTCATAGGGGAATCATGATTCAGAAGGATGTTAGAAGCATCATGGGAAGTTGGAAGGTGGCCTTTCAAATGCACGCTACAGAGAAATCCACCTTTTAATTTAAATTGTCACACATTTCAAGCTATTGGAAAATTTCCTTTCATTTCTCCAGTGCAAACTGTGCTGCTGCTAACAAGTTGCCTTTGATGGGAGGAAGCTTGAATGGGATGTTTTACTGTTCTGCAGTAGCTTGTCCTCAAGCTACAGCCTTGATCCAAATCATCTTTCTATAGGTGGCAAAGGTTTTATGCCCCAATTTTCCCCTTCCACAGCTAATAGCAACTTCATGAAGCAGGAACATTAAACTGGTGAATCAGCACACGAGCAAAGGGTGTCCCTTGCCCAGCTACTTTTTGAAAAGAAAAAAGATGTTGGCAGTTCAAGTCATTCAACTCCCATAGTCTAAATTGTCTGAATTTATCAAGTTGCTTTTCATGTGTTTTGCATGAATGCTAGGAATGTTGCTCTGAATGTTGTTGCCCTTTGGCTAAGAAAATAGTATTGACCACACCCCATGTTTACATATTGGTAGTTACGGGTATGGAAAAGTGTGTGGTGTTGTAAGTAAATACCAACTTGTATCAAGAATTAACAATATAAACTGTCCTTACAGAGAACTTTATTTAATAAGTATTTGATGCAGTAGTAATTTTCCCTAGCAAGTTTTCACTTCAGCAGAGGCTGATAGGCAGAACAGTATTACGAAAATATGGTGCTTTGAGAAGCAAGTTTTACCATTCATCAGTAAGAAGATTTGTTGCTCATTCTAGATTGCATATTTAACAGCTCGCTCTGGTGCAAATCTGTTTTTGTGACCCAGTGTCTTCTGGTAAAATTGCTCAGTGAAATGATTTGTCCTAGTGCCACAATCCCAAGCCAGTGCAAACAAGGACATGGTTTGAGGTGAAAGCCCTGATTGCTCTCTGTTTGCGAAAAGTTTTGCCATTCTCAGCTGTGTCCCAGAATGCTGCTGGTTTGCTTTGTCCATAGAACTCAGTGGAAGCCATTGAAAACGAAATCTGTCCCTCTCCATATAGACCAATCCTTCATTGGCATAACTCTAGCCCAGGTTCTCTTTCTCGGGTTGATAAAAATAGAACCCAGTAGCTTGGTTGTAAGTGCCGTATATGATGACATTTGGCATTACTTTGGGAGTGGGGTTAATATATATGAGGATATTTATGTATACATATTGTACAAATTTTACAAATTGATTAATATTCAAGAAGTTAATGAATAAGATAAGCAAAAATAACCATACCTATATCTAATGAGCTGAATGTTTTTTCATAAAAGTGTCAAACAGATGTTCTCATAAAATACTATAATTATTCAAATTTTCATAAATATATTCCATAAGAAAATATTGTTATATTAATACTGCAGCTACTAAAGGATTACAAATAGATCCTATAAATGCAAATCTGACTGGGTCTTATATTATAAAAAGCCATGTTTTCTGTATTTCCCCAAATAAAAAGCTTTGATTGATTTCATCTCATACTTCGTTATTCCAGTAAAGGACAGACTGACACAATTTTTCAATAAACATGTAATCATGTTGTCTGCTTTCCTTCCCACTGATTATATTTGTCAGTTTCCCCACATAAGCTGTGTGTGAGGATATTTTATGGGAATATGACATCTGCACACAGTCTTCTTTAATGTGCATGAGTTTGATCCTGAATTATTACATGCAGCTGTAGAAATAATTTCAAAATCCATTTTTAGATGTCAGCGTTATGTTAGCAAGTGATGACTGGCAGTATTAATGTTAATTACATAGCTTTAGTAATGAGTAGCATTAAAGACTAACTTTTAAGCATCTCAGTACATTAATGCGCTTAAGTAACAAAAATCCTAGAGAATGATCCAGTCGCAACTGAGCATTTAAAGACCTATTGAATTACTTTTTAAAGATAATGATGTAATCATATGCACATTTTCCTGCAAGTAAGCCTCACCGAACTCAGTGGGACGTCTTGAGCACACATGCATAAATAGAAGAATTGCATTGCACAGCACATGTTTAACTCTTCTGTGAAGCCAGCAGGACATAAAAAGCTAAAGTTTGGCTAGGTTGTGCCGCTAGGTTTGAGGGAAAGCAGAAATTTACCACATGATAAGAGCAACAAACATTCTGACCTAACCCAGCCATAAAGTTTAACATGCTGTGGGGTGCTTTACTATTCCATCTTGTTGATGATAGCACAGGCATTAGCCAGTCAGCAGTCAAACCATAAGTCTCTGGCTTTTCCTCAATACCTTGGAAATATGTAGAACCATCTCTTCTAGAGCTTGTTCCAACATATGTTTTCAGGGCAGCAAACATGCTTTCAAAGCAGTGCCTTCCTCTGTAAAACGTTAAGGCTATCTTTACTGTAAACCCACCCATTTTTCTTCTTCCACATGGAGATTTCTTCATCCACCTTCTAATATGTTATAATATCAATGTGCTACCTGAGCTTGTGAATTTATTCTGCTCTTGTGCATTGATCACAGGAGTCTAGTTCAGTTTTGTTTTATCCTCGGTATCCCATAATTATTTTAGTTAGGTTTGCAAGTAAATAAACATTTTTAATTGCCATCTTTTCAAACTGCCTGGTATCTGGAAACTAAGCTGTGTGTGTTTGGTTTTCATTCCAAATTGCAAAATTGCAACCTCTGTTGAATGTTTTTAGAGTTCAGGTCAAATAACATATAATATGGTATGCTGATTGCATCACCTTCTACCAAGACATGCTTTTATCTTTGTAACCGTAGAAATTGCCTTCTGTAACACCTCTCAGTGTTTGCCTTCTCCTGAAACCTTTTCCAAGCACTAGGTGTTGGTTGTAACTTGATAAGGCTGAATGTGTTGTTTAGAAGACTTGCAATTATTTCCACTGGATGTGATTTTTTGCAGGAATTCAAATTTTCTGTGACATGCATACAGTCTCACAGATTGCCTCAGTGCCATGTCTCCAAAGAGATGCATTGACAGGAGTATAAGCTGAGAGAAATTTTTGATTTCTGTGTATTTGTTATGTGCAACTCATTCCAGGTTCTTCAAAAGATTCAGCATAATCGGCAAACATTCTCACAAAAGACATTCAGCGAGGAATTTACAGTCAAGTTTGAGATCTGGTATGTTTAAGGCATAAAAATTCATGTTTTATAATTCCTCGCAAGAAAAGGGAAAAGTTGACAGCTATGCTTTAAGTAGCGTTTACTTAGCTTTTAGAAAATTGGTCTCATTTTGCCCTTTTCTGTCAGATAGCTAAAAGCAGCTAGTTACAGGTCTGCCGTAGTCAAAACAAAATAAAAAAATTCCTTCCAGTAGCACCTTAGAGACCAACTAAGTTTGTCATTGGTATGAGCTTTCATTTGCATGCATGAAATTTTGTTTTAAAAGCAGCTGTGTAATTTCTTCATCTCTCCCCGCCCCCATCAATACATTATGAGGCAATTCAAAAACTGAATCTCTTTGATGGAACATGTGTTGATCTTCTATTCAAGAAACTTCATTTATTTTGCTACTATATTATAATACTGCTCTTCATTTTTCCAGTATGTAAAATGCCTGTTGTGATGAGAACCACTGGAATTTAATTTTGTCTTGGCTATTCGGGAGGAAAATATTACTACTTGATAATGCAACGATTAGGAATTTGGCTTTCTTTTATAGATTGTTGGGGTTCCTTATATGTTTCCTGATAAACTGAAGGCATTGATATATTTTTGCTGCTAATATGAGATATGAATAAATATTGATTGATACAGAAGTCAAAAGCAAATATTTACCTGGTTTGTATGAGAAATATGTCAAGTGCATAAGAGAAATTTACTTGTGAATTGAACTTTCTTATTTGCTTCTACCAGTTCCGCCCAGCACCTTTTGTTTGATACTGCCAGCATACTCAGTAATCTACAGACTCATAAACTCAGGCCTAGTTCTCACAAATATTATGAGTTTAAATTCCCATACTTGTAAATTCCCTGGAATAAATCTCTAAAGTTGCTATACATACCTTCATTTTTGCTCTTGGTTATATTCATTCCAGGAAAGTGGACTGCCTCTTTAGCCTTCAAATATCTTCTTAATTTAAACATTGCTCCGTGCTCTTTCCATGCAAAGTTTAGCAGTCCAAACAAATCTGAGATGACACACATTGAGAGCTCCGTGTGATGCTTCATTTAGTGAGATGAGTCATTTTCATTGGCTGAGCCTCCTAGCTTTTATGTATGTAATTAAGATGCAATAATAAGCTTGCAGGTGTTTCTACTTTAACAGGAAATAGCCAATATGTTTCTCTATGGAGTTTGGCATATCTTCCTACTGTTTGACAAGTAGTCTGCATTCACACCAAAAAATGATACAGCATCTGAGGACATTGTGCTCAGGAGGAAGATGTTCAAAAGGCTACCTCATGAAAACATGAAGTCAAATATTTTTAAATCCACTACCCATAGGCCAGAAAGTGGCATTTCTCCCCAGTATGGTCAGCTGTGTTTGGTTTTTAAAACTAAATAGCTGGATTTATAGGGAGGATATTGTTTCGACATTTATTTAGAAACAGACTGATTTGATGACTCTTTACAATTTGCTGCCTCTCTGCAACTAGAGCATCCAGACCTATCCTGGCTTACACTACCTTTTGCGTAGGAATCTAAATGCATGTCAGCATTTCTGTTTGCTTGAGGGGCCTATGTCAATGTGCATTGGTGTGCTTTGTCACCAGAATTTCACCAAGCCCTCTGGGAAGATTTAAAGCTGCTGTGCTGCATTTGAACTCTGCTCTTAGTTAACTCTGAGAGTCACTCAAAAGCCTGTTGTCTCAGTAATCTCTGAGCCTTCTTATCCCATGACTTCTAACTTTACTCAGGGGCCTTTGATTTGGGACAAGCATTTTGAGGTTGAAAATGTCTACACCTCTATCCATATGCTTGAACCACATCACCATCACCATCATTTATTATTTATAACCCACCCATCTGGCTGGGTTTCCCCAGCCACATGAAAATCAAGACTTTGTAGCAGCGATTACCTGGCAGAACCTCCTGTGGAACTGGTGGAAAGGTGGACCCAAGAGGGTGGAATTTCAACAAACAGTGCCTAAGGAAGCCCAGTGTTAAAGTGAACACATATATACATTCAAACGAGCTCTCAAGGCCCCGTGAAAGAGTGGTTGTAACAAGAAAGAAACCACAGTGTGTACACTAATAGTTGACACACTATGCTGTATCTTTAATTCAGGATGCTGTATGTTCAAGTCTAGGTAGACATGTAGTCTAAACAGCCTACTATCATGTAGTCTAGATAGTACTAGTCTAGACAGCCTACTATCAACAAGGAAGACAATGGACACTCCCTCTCCTACTCCAATCTGTCTGCAAAGCAACTTCAGAAAGCCACATGACTGAGTAACTAGGACATTTCAAGTAGTAAAAATACTGGGCTTCCCGGAGGCTTCTGTTGTGCCATTGTGGGATACAGGAAGCTGGACAAAATAGATATTTGATCTGATTTAGTGAGGCTCTTACATTCTAATGACTAAATACTTTTGAGGCATTAAATAAAGGAACTTGCAGGGCTTTGGTAAAAAGCAGAAATCCGTAATACCTCTCAATCAATGTAAATAGCTCTTCACTTGCATATTTCATGGCAGGTGAGTCATTACAAGTCGCACTCAAAGGAAGTACTGTACAAATAAAAGAGGAAGATGAAACTTGACTATTCGTTGTTTCCATCAATGTCGCATTAGAAGAAAGCCAAAGGGAAGAGAGATTTAAGCCAGTTGCTGTGGTAGCTGGAAGTAGGGCAACAGACACAAGAAGGCTGATGGTTTGGGGTAGGAGGCCAGGTGTTGTGATGACAAAAGCCTCACCTGTTGAATTCCTACTTATTATGCAGCTAATAAAGCTGCAGGAGGAACCTGGCCTGAAGAAAGCAACCCAAAGGCAAAGGTGCATTCATTTTGGAGACTGAGCTTATAGAAGTGTTGTAAGAGGAAGAGAGAATTCTTGCTACCTTCTTCCTCGGTGAGATGCGGAAGAGATGAATAGAGGGTATAAAAAACACAAATGAGTCTGTAACTTATCTGATACTTTGCTCCATGTATTTAGGGGAAGGTTTCGAACACAGTCAAATTGCAACTTAGATCAGGGATCCATTTGAAAAGTGCCAATCAGCTGAGTTTACTCAGAAGCATAAGAAGACGCCTGCAGGATCAGACCAAACACCTGACTAGTCCAGTATCTTATTCTGACACTGGCCAGATGCCTATGAGAAGCCCGCAAGAGGCAATATCACTCTCACTCTCAAGATTCCCAGCCATGGGCATATATAGCCTTTTCTTCCACAAATTTGGGTGGTTTTATTGCTTCATCTGTGAGGGTTTTTAGAAATGTTGGTGTAGGATTTATAATTTTAATTGTGTTTTACTGGTTGATTATTTAATGTTAGTAAACTACTCTGGAATCTATTTACAAGAAGGTCAGTTTAGAAGCTCCATGGCTAAATGAAACATTTGTGTCTTAGCTGCCTTGATTTTAAGGAACCACTTCTAAAGCCCTGTACTCAAAGTGCCTGTTGAATGGTTTGCTTATTAATGTCCTCATTGTGGGATGTGAAACACAGAGCAGTCAAATACAACATTTCTAGAGTGGACATAAAAGGGGGTGTCTGGACCAGCCAGTTGAAACTTCCTGTTTCCTCCTGGGCTGGGACAGACTTCCTCTATATGTGACCAGAGATGGGCGTGACCTCACCTATGCAGGTAACAAAACAGGGGATGCAGACATCTCTCTCTCTGACTCCATTCCTCGAAAAAGCAACATCTTCTTAGCCTGAGATGCTCTCTTGGCTTGCAGCCAAGAGAGGACAAAGGAGCTATCTCCTTACGGGATAGATTCCAGGTGTATAGCTTATGTCTGCCTTCTGGGATCCATCTGTGAATAGAATGTGTGTGAATAAACTCTTTTATACTTTTATACAAGACTGTGTCGTGTCTAATCTTTTATGAGGGAATAAAGGGGAATTACCAGGAAACTTATTTTAGAGACTTAAATGAGCCTGGCAAAGATGTTATCTGCTGTACAAGTTAGAAAGGAGAATGTTACTCTGCTAAATTACAGAACTAGTGTTAACTAGTTGGGATGGATATAATTAAACAATATATCCTCTCCTGCCTCCCTGAACATTCCCACACTCATAACATTGGGCTTAATTTCATTCATTTGCTTTAAAAAGTAGTACCCTTCTTTCCTCCTGAAAAAAAGTCCTCAGTGTTGCCCAATATATGTTTTCCCACTGACACAACATTCATCTCACCCCTTTTAAAGCCATCTAAGTTGGTGCCTATCACAACATCTTGCAGGACTTGACATCTTTCCGCAGGGCCTGCAAGGCAGAGCTGTTCCACCAGGCCTTTGGTCAGGGCGCAGCCTGACTCCCTCCTTTGGCAATCTTTACAAAACTTTAGTTTATGGTTGCCATCAATTTTGATTTTAATTAATTTTTATAATGTTTTTATAATGTTGCACTGTTTTAGTGTTGTTAGCCGCCCTGAGCCTGGCTTCAGCTGGGGAGGGCGGGATATAAATAATTTTATTTTATTATTATTATTATTATTATTATTATTATTATTATTATTATTATTATTATTATGTTTTGCTTGTGTTTATCTTGTGTTTTGCTGATGAGTAGTTTGCACTCATTTCCACCAGAGGGCGGCTCTTGGTGTCATAACAGAGCCACATCTAGTCTCCTGCAGCCTCTGATTCTATTTCATCTTTCGGCAGCTGTGCTAAAGCATCTCGGTGTGGAACTAGCAGACAGCAGCTGCTGGGCAGGTACCAGGCTTGGCTGGTATTCTGTGCTCCTTTGATTTTGTTTCTCTATTTAATCATTCCTTTTCCAAAGGATGGGCTCTGACTTCCCTGCAATGTGTGCTCTTTAGAAGTCCTTCTCCCTAAGGAATTATGCTCATTTAAAAAAACAAAGAAAAAAAGATTAGAGGGGGGAAAACATCCCACAAGCGAGAGGCAAGGATGGAGAAAGAAACCAAGGCATCCACCCAGTACGGATCCCTGGAGTCAACCAAGTGGAAAGCAGCAGATGCAGGCAAAGGTGAGATTAGTTTGCACACCTGGGGCACAGCAGCGAAGTACCAACTCCCTCCCTGTTACTGACTGCACCCCCTGAAGTGGGGCTTAAATCCTTGCAGATCTGCATGATGTTTGTGTATGTGTGCCAGTATAACATTTGCCGGCTGGGTGTCTGCTATTTTCTGTCTTCCTTGAAAGTTTCGCAGCAGTGGAGATGGATGTCTTGTTCACATCCCACCCCCTAAAACCCCCACTCCTGGTGATGCTATTATTGTTAATATATATATATATATATATATATGAATGAGACCCCACCTGTCTGTCTCACTGGCACTGCAAATGGAGCAAGTTTGCATTGAGTAGCGGCAGGCAGCGGGGAAAGCATGAGTAGAGAAACCTGGCCGAGGACCAGACGCTCTAGTCTCTGTTCATTCACAAAAAGAGCCTCTGGCGTGGATGGAGTTTGACTGCTGGGCGCACTCTACTAGCTTGGGGGATGCCTCAGTGCATGTGTGGGCATTACAGAACTGGCCAAAACAAGAAATGCACATGATTTGCGGTTTCCAGGAAAGGCCACGTCCCCAAGGGTGAAGCTGAGGGGCATTGAGGTTAATTGATGGCTTTTAGCAATACCCCATGAAGGCACCAGGTAAGGATTTACTCCTTCTTTACTCAGCTATATACCATCCGTGTCAGTTCCCCATTTTTGTGAATGGGCATAACCGGGCAAGCGACAGGCAGGAAGGAGTTATTGCCAAAACTCCCCATTCAAGAATTCGGCTATCTCCTTCTGTTGCTTAGAGAAGCAGCTACACCTTACCAGTACAAATGCCTTTATCAGATCCTCGGTACAGTGTAGACTAGTGGCTAAAGCAGCATGCAGGACAAGGATGTTGCAGTTCCTTCCCCTTCAGCCCCTGCTGGTGGGTGGGTGTTTATTATGTATTTATATGATACACAGAAGCATATTGCCATCAGGAGAATAGCACATTTGACCTGCTGCCCAAACCAAGTCTACCTGTTTCAGCCAGGTTGCATGGCAAAGACCACCCTGTTGCTTGAAACAGTGGGTCTGGGCACTTGGCTGAGTTAGGTGGGTCACCAAGTGCAAAACCAGTTCAATTCCCCAGGCAGATGAGGTAAATTACGCAAGGTGGCTCAGCTCAGGTCTGGAAGTAGCATGCCAGCTTGGGTTCCTATGGGCTGCACACAAGCTGAAAGTACATTGTGTGGATGGGTGTGCCTTCTCTCAATCCCCAAAGCCTTCAGCTGGCTCCAACCAAGAGCTACTCCCCCTGGAGGCTAGAGACAGCATGGGGTTGGCAGCCAGTGGTTTAATCACCCCCACCACAGCAGGTGAAGTTAATAGCTCAGTTCCGGACAAGAATACAGTGGTACCTCAGGTTACAGATGCTTTAGGTTACAGATGCTTCAGGCTACAGACTTGGCTAACCCGGAAGTAGTACCTCGGGTTAAGAACTTTGCTTCAGGATGAGAACAGAAATTGCATGGCGGCAGCGGGAAGCCCCACTAAAGTGGGGCTTCAGGTTAAGAACAGACCTCCAGAACGAATTAAGTTCTTAGCCCAAGGTACCACTGTATAGCATTTTGTTTGTGAGTTCTCTTACTATGGGATTTTCTGCTATAGCTTTTAGGGTGGACTAGTAGTGCAATGGGAGAGGGGATGCATTTTGTGTGTGTATGTGTGTCATCTGCCTTGAAGTGAAGGGTCTTTCATCTGTGTTAAGTTTCTGTAGGACCTGATGCAGTTCTTAGCATCTTATACGACTCAGCCTAAAGGGTTAGGGACCATCATCAACAGATTTGCTGGAGATGGCTGTGGTGCTAGGCTCCTAGCCAGCATCTGCTTCTCCAAAGTCCATCTTCTTCATTCATTCTCTCTTCCCAAGTAATGATCACAGCATTGTTTAGCTCATAGGTTTTCAACCTTTTTGATTCCACGGCTGCCTTGACCCAGCTACATTCTTCCTGCAGCACCCCTGTGGGGCTCAGAAGCCCAGTTATGTCACCCCTTGCCTGCAGAGCTGGCAGCCCCTCACCCTTTTTCAAATACCCTCTCTTGTGGAGTGTTTCCTCAGCCTGCTCTCTTCTCCCCTCTCCTTGGGAGTGCTCTGGGCAGCTGCCATCCCTGGTCTCTGAGCTGCCCCCTCTGACCCAAAGAGAGGTGCTTCCTCCCACTGCCTCGCAGGGGCCTCAGAAGCACCCCCTGGCCAGCCCCAGAGACACCAGCTTGTAGCCAGGGCTGCTGCAACAAGCAGCTGTGCAAGCCTTTGGGAGGCAGAGATGCAAGAGGTATCAGGGGAGGGAAGGAAAGAGGGCCAGAGGCCAGAGGCTGGCTCTTTCCTCTGACTTGACTCACTGGCACAGGCCAGTGTTGCTAGGTCATTTGGCTCCAGTAATGAAGTATTGATCTCATCACTTGGCTCTGCTAGTGTGTGCCAAGGAAGCTGGAGATGGTGTGAGATGCACTGATGGCCTTTATACACTTTGTATAAAGATAATGCAGCTGCATGTCTGTCCCAACATCCATAGGAATAATATTCTTCAGGAATGACTGGTCCAGTTAGTGCAAAATACAGAGCACGAGAGATGATGTTGGGGTTCAGACTTGATTGCATGTCAACTAATTCTGCCTATTTGTGTATGTGAGGGAGGAGCAATTTTGCAGGAGACTTTCACTGCAGGTACATGCTCCATTCATTCAGGCAGATGTGTGTTTTTCCCCATTTTATTTTAAACATTTATTTCCATTCATCCAAACCCATTCCAGGGTGGTTTGTAAGAATATCCATAGCAGTACTGGCACATGGTGGGGGGAAAGGACAGAAGTACAGGAAGCTGCCTCAAACCACATCAGACCATTGGTCCATCTTTAGCTCAGTATTGCCAACACAGACTGGCAGTGGTTTTCCAGGTTTTCTGACAGGGGCCTTTCCCAGACCTACTTAGAGATGACCGAGATGGAACCTGGTTACATGCAAGTCAGGTGCACAGTCCTTCCCCAGAAAGCAGAGGGTACAAGACGCAGCAATAGAAACTTTTTTCATATTGTAAACTGCCCTGTGATCCTCAGGTGAAGGATGGTAAAGAAATTTAACAACAACAAGAACAACTATTCAACATTGAAATGAGGCTACTTCCTAACATCTGTGAGGGTGGGAAGCGAATGTGCTTCAAGGCTGCCCTTGGCTCAGTAGGGGGGGTAAAGATTCATTATGTATTTGAGATCAAATGCACTTCAAGTGCAGGAAGTGCCCTAATCCAATCTGGATGAATTCTGAGCCTGGCATTATGCAAAGAGCCAGGCTTTATGATTGTTACTGGCTCCTCTTATGGTTGATTGTAAAAAAAACAACAACCTCAAAGCAGTTTACAAGAAGGTAAAACAAGAAAATCAAGAAAAAACTCACAACTTTGAAACAATGAAGGTTCCTAGGACTTTTGCAGTCCATTTCTGTGTCTGCAAGAAATGTACGCAGGGGTTGCATGTTTGCTGCAGCAATGTATTATTTTAGCCAAAACTGTACACAGCAATATTTTGTTACTGTAGTAAATAACAACCGGTATTTTTCATCCCTCGTTCCAAGAATCACAACTGCTGAGTCCGTTTTTATTTGCTTGGCAGGGGGTTGGACTCGATGGCCCTTGTGTTCTCTTCCAACTCTATGATTCTATAATTCTATGATTCTATGATTTGGGGAGCAGTTGTTTGAATGTCATGAGCACCTACTGGACAGTACCTGTGATATGAAGGATAACAGGAGCAACTTAATTGTTCACCCTGCCCACTTGCGCCTATTGAAGGACCTGGGGAGTTCCCCCCCCCAAAAAAATGTCTTTGCTTGAGTTCTTTGCTTGATGTAGGTGAGAGAGCAACTTTTTAACCAAGAGAACCTCTCTCCTTCCATAGTCAAAATGGCAGGCCAGTCCTAACTGCTACTCCCTGGTGGGTCTTCTCTAGAGCAGAAGCTTTTGTTATTTGGACCTTTGACACAATAATAATAGCACAGTGCCATTCCCCCTACGTGGAAAGGAAAAGGCATGCACAGATAATTCTGTCTCCAGCAATACTGGTTTCGTTTCAGAGATTCCACAAGGGATTATAATAAAAAAGCTAAGAAGAGCACATTCCCTGTAATCTTAGTATAAGAGTTCAGGCTCTGAAATTGCTGCCAGACTCTTGACAACTATGTTAAGAAGATAGGAGGGGAAATGTGCTTCTCTAGAGGTATGAAGAGAAATGAGCCCCCCAGGCATTGCTGTGAAAGAAATATGTCTGCCTCAGGGGAGTTTGGAAGGTGTAGCTGAGGAGCAGCTGCCATCTATGGAACTAATTCTCTGCAGTCCCCCCTCCATTTCCTCAGTGATACTTTCATGCCATTTTATCAGCTGCTCTTAGATCCTGTTGAAGGCAATGATATGAGACTGAACTGTGGCTCTCCAGAGGTTGTTGGACCACAACTCCCATCATGCCTCATCCTCGGCTTTGCTGGCTGATGCTGAGGGGAGTCGGAGTCCAACAGTGTTGGGGAGGTGCACAGGTCCCACATAGGCCATATAAGGCAGCCTGACAGAAATCAGAACCTCTTAGCCATGTGGCCATAAATTGAAAGCGATTCCAGTCCAATCACTGATGGCATTGCTTGCTTTCCTGTCCACCTCTATCCCATCTGCTAACTGAGTTCCTTTTCCCTTTTGCCCTCAGAGGATGAGATAGTGTCCATGGCCGACTCCACAACAACCATTGATGACATCGAAGGGGAGCTCTTCAAAATTGAGAGGATCCGGGAAGTTCTGGTGCGGAGGGAGTCGGAGCTCAGATACATGTGAGTTGGGAAACTAGGAGAGCAGGATGCCCGTGGGAGGGCGCTCAGCAAGGTGCAAAGTCTCCGTGGGCAGGATCCTTTCTCTATCCACCACCTATAAGGAGGCAAGAGGCAGCTGGTCCTGGGTGCTCCTCTTCATCTCTCCCTCTCTCTGTCTAGATCTGCTCAGTTTCCCTCTCTCTGCTTTGAGTTCACAATTCAGTCTCTCTCATTTTCTAAAGGCCCTGGAGTCTGATGATGCTCCATTTGAAAGGATGTAGACTTAACTCAGTGAGAAGAGTCCACAAGAGTATCAGGCCTCTCTTTCAGCCTGCCTGGGTGGGCGGAATCCCATGTTTTCTCAGGCTGCATATGTCAACTTCAGGAAAGGTCAAATAGCCAGTCTGGCCCTCTGCATCATGGAACATCACCCCCCCCCCGAAGCGTGCAAGGGTTTCTCAGCAGACAGCTGATTGGGAAGCAGCTCATGGGAGCATGGGTGTTTTGAAAAGAGCTGCTCTATAGGATGTGTTATTAGCCCAATACTGCCGACTAAGTTCTGTGTCTGTGGATAGTGAAAATATAAGGTGGGCTGCCTCCAGCCTCTTCACCTAAACCTCTTCACCAAGCTTACATGTGCAGAAGTTGTACACATGTACATGCTGTACACAGAATCTGTACTGCAGCCACTTCACAGTTTCTCCATGTTTGAATCAATGGAAAGGGACTACTGCATGACCATGAAAACATTTCCTAATCTGGTATCACAGGACATTGTTATCTCGCTGAGGTAAAACCAGGTCAGGAGAGAGCTATGGATTAAAAATTCAGGAGCTCCTCCTGACTATTCATAGATGCACCAAGAGTGGGGAACTTGTGTTTATTCAGACATTGTTGGACTGCAACTCCCATCAGCCCCAGCCAGCACAGTATAGTCATCTCCACCCCACCCACCCCTCTCCCCCCTCCCTCCCTCCCTCCCTCCCTCCCTCCCTCTCTCTCTCTCTCTCTCTCTCTATATATATATCCCTGCTGAATTGGGTTGGGAGGTAAAGGGTGTAGCACACTGTTCCTGAACATAGAAATTTGCTTTTACTGTCACAGCCAATAGTCATCGACACTGTATATGGTCCAAAGGCTCAAGGGGCCACCACCTTGAAGATCTGATCAGTGCCTGGACAGGAGGCAGCCTGGGAACCTCATGTATGCTGCCTTGGGTTCCATTATGGAAGAAAGGCAGGATGCTGTTGTAAGGAAAATAAACAATAAGTGTGTAATCCTTTGAAAAGCCACTCAAGCTAGCAACCGGTGACACATCTTATGGTACGATTTTTCTTCTCAATCCTGAGCCTACCACAGCCCTTGCCCCTGCCATTTCAATGAGAATGAGATGTAGCATCGCGCTATTTAGAAAATGCAAAAAGAAACTCATCTTCCCTTTGATGACTTCCAGCATCTGGTACTGCAGAGACTGACTGTAGCTAGCCTAATCTGTGCCAGCCCTTCTGCAGCTAAGAATGACTCAGCTAAGCAAAGCTTCTGCGATCCAGCTGTACTCATCCCAATGCCATAGGGATTGGTCCTCATCAAAGGCTGGGCTGCTGTTAGGAACCTATGTATCCCTTGGGGCATCCATGGATCTTTGGATGTACCTTGAACACAGGGCTGGCTAACCTGTGACCCTCCAGATGTTGTGGGACTCCAGTTCCCATCAGCCCCACCCAGGAAAGGGTTTGTCAGGAAAGGGTGGGAGGTGTGGTCTGGCAATGCCTGGAGGACGTGGCTGCTTTAGTGGAACTGCGCAATCCTCCTAAGAAACCCCCTTGACAAATGCATCTCATTTTTACGTGATGCATCCTGGCATATATTTCAGACTCAGCCAAAGGGAAGTGCCATAAGGACCCCAGAAATGCATCCATTGTCTATGCAGCATTATTTTGGATCCCAGGAAACTGCCTGAGCCAGATCATTGGTCCCTTTTCCTCAGGGACTGGCAGTGGCTATCCAGAGTTTGAGGCAAAGGTCTTTTCTGGTTTGACTTGGAGATGCTGGGGATTGAACCGAGGACTCCTGTATGCAAACCAGATGCTCTACCACTTCTTCTGGTTCCTGTCCAACAGAAAGCATATTCTTGGTGCTGCAATGAACCCCAAACGGGGCTGTTAGAGAAGAAGCACCCCCAAATATGTCTGCATTGCAGGTTTGGCAGCCCTGGGCTTTCAAGGAATAGCACTGCCAGGTTTCTGCGGCCTGTATACACATAGAGAGAGATCTAAAACTGAAGTCAGAGGTGAGTCATCATTCATCAACATCAGCCTAAACCTGACTGCGATGTCAACACCGTGCCTCTCTCCTAGGGGTGGAAAGCCCTCCCATTTGCCGTGTTACAGCATGGCCTTTTCCTTCTTGAGTCAGCAGTGCAAGCTGACTTTTTCAAGGCAGTGGAAGGAGGGAGAAATTTCTATAGCTCTGATTTCCATGCTACAGCAGCCTTTGTTTGTTTTCTCCAAGCTCTGAATCACTCCATGGAAGAAGCAGCCAAGCTGCAGGAGTCAATATCCTCCCTCCAGGACACAAGGCAGGTTTGCTCTGCATAGACTGTGGGTTCCACAGAGCAGGGCTAATTTTTGCCCCTGAAAGATATCTACAGGGACAGGAATTTGCAAGGGCAGACAAAAGCCTTTTCCTAGATCCAGATTTATTTTCATTTATCCACCTCCAAATTGACTTAGCTCTTAAACCAGAGAAAGGGACCTGTGACCATCTATACACTGTTGGACAACAGCTTCCATCAGCCCCAGCCGGCATGGCCAATGGTCAGGGATGGTGATGATGTAGTCCAGAATCATCTGCAGGACACCAGGTTGTCCTAGAAGTCATTCATACACACACACACACACACACACACACACACACACGTCTTCCATAGAGATGAAAAGTATATAGATGAAAACAGCAGCAGCAACAACAAAATCCAACTATCTAAGCTAGCCAGGCATAGAAGAACATCAACCAGAAGTGAACCGGTCTTGCACTCACTATGAAAAGAGAGCAAAAAGGTGGCGTACTGTTGCAGCTTACTGTAAAAACAGCACACAGTAGAGCTTTCTGGCAGGACCACAGCAGGCAAGTGGGCTCCAGAGATGGTCTTTGGAGCATGATGTTCCTACACCAAGTCAATGGCTTTAACCTTTAAAATGTAGCCTGAACAGGACCCAGAAGTGATTTGACAATCCTTGCAACTGGCCTGACACATAGTGGGTTGGAAATGATTATGCCTTCCAACACCTGTCAGAAGGACTGCACTTGGGCTGAAACTTCTGTAGCATCTTCAAGGGCAACTCTGTTTAGTGTGCATTGCCATAATCAAGCATGGAAGTTACAGAACTGTAAATCAGCGCAGAAAAAGGAAAGTTCTCCCCATTAGCTGAAAGTGGGGGGGAAAGGTGCTCCTGGCAACCTGCCTTTTGAAAAGCAGTGCCAGGTCAATGAGTATACCTAGGGCAGCCATTCCCAACAGGTGCCCTCCAGGTAGACTACAACTCCCATCAGCTCCAGCAGCTTGGAATGATGTGAGTTATAGTCCAAGACATCTGGAAGGCCATTAGGGTTGGGAAAGGCTTAACCTGAACAGAGAAGGTGGTAGAAACCCCACCAATGACAGCTTTGGTACTCCCTTCCAAACAAATATAAGGGCTGCTTTCTGCCCACTTCAGAGTTGTTATAGACTTAGCCCAAAGTCTTCACCAAATGTTGCTGATACTGTTGCTGTGAAGCAGACTTGCTGGCTGCTAATTGCCTTTTTCTCCCAAGTACCACTGATTATCTAATGAATTCTCCCACGCAGCCACCCACACTGGTGACTCTTGATATGACCTCCATGCAGTTCTCTCTTCTAGCCCAGGCATCCCCTTCAAAGTGGTCTAGCCTTGTCCTCCTACTTAAGGGGGGGGGGGGGAAACGTACATCAATAGATCCTTGTCTCCTTCAATGTGAGCTTTGTCCAAGGCCAAAAGCTCTTTTTATTCATATTCGTCTACAAGAAGCAGGACTCTTGGAACAGTATAACTGAGCGGCAGTGTTGTGGGACTAAACTCTCCTTTCTCAGGTGGCTATGTCCCCTGGCTAGTTGCTCAAATGGTAGCATATCTTGCAGAGGAAGGTAACAGCCATGGGGGTGCTAGAACGTGTGTGTGTGTGTGTGTGTGTGTGTGTTTGCTTCAAGGAGCTGTGGCATAAGCATAAATAAGAGTAGAGTATTGAAGTGGGGTCTAGTTTGGAGCCTGGATATGCGTCATGGGTTGCCATATCCAGGATTGTGAGTTAGATTTGAGAAGCCAACGCCTGCATTACATTTTGGAACTGTTGCAACAATGAGGCTCCTAGTGTTTCTGATATGTGTTTCTTTCACAATTTTTATCCAGAAACACAGGAAGCTGCCCTATACTGAGTGACCACCCATATTTTCTTCACTAACAGTGGCTCTTGAGTTTTAGATAGGGGATATTCCCAACCTTACCTGGAAAATTCCAGCGGCTACACCTGCAAGCCTTCTGCACACAAAGCAGATGTTCTACCACTGAGCTAAGGTGCCTTCTCACCCTGCCAGATCTGTTTTCTGTGAAACAGAAGCACAAATGTTCCTGACACTTTATTTTGATATGACTGGCAAAAGGCAGAAACATGTGAACAGCAAAAAGACATCATAAGCCTGTGAAAGTGACTTGGAAACTACAACTAACCCAGAATGCAGCTACCAGATTGCTGACTGGGAGTACAGAAGATAATTAGACTTGCTGCTTCCACTATAGCAGCTTAAGAGGTAGCTAGCTGACTGATTAGGCAATATGTGAAATAGTCTTTTAGTTAGCAAGGAAATTGTTTTAAGTTAAGAATATTTCTTCAAGGGATGCTAAAAAGGCCTCCCCGCCCCCCCCCCAGAAAGTATTGCTTGTGAGAGAGGTTTATGCAGCAGAGTGTATTTTTAAATGGTGTCCAATCTTGCCAATTTAGGTTTTACTTTCAAACTACAGATGATAGGTAGCACAAAACCTAAATTAAGTGTGAACAGGGCCTTATAGTTTTTCAGTGGTGAGTTGCAGTGCCTGAAAGAGCTACAATCAGATTCCATGCCCAGTTCTTCAAAGGCAGGGGTGACCAAATTTTTTCCAAAGAGGGCCAGATTTGATAAAGTGAACATGCATGGGGGCCAACCAAAGTTGTCAAGATTTTTTTACGATTTTACCCCAGAGTGGTTGAGCTTTTTTATGATTCATTCAACTTGTTGAGCTTTCTTAAGGATTTGACCCCAATAAATAAACAAATAGACTGCCACAGAGGCCAGATTAGGCCCCCAAAACAGACTTTGGATATTCCTGTTCTAAGAACTGTCAGTAGACAGAACCATGGATAGCTCCCTCTGTCTGCTTAGTGTGCCCCCCAGTCCCCCCATAAAATAATAAAGCATATGCCTCTATTAGTTCGTTATGTATGCAAAAACAAGAGTTCTGACATCAGCAGCAAAATACCTGTATATTTTCCTCATGCGGTAGAAGAGGAGTAGCAGTTGCTGTGCTTTGAAAGAGCAATTCTTTGGGTTTGTGTAGGTGATTTAGCTGCCTTATCCAATGCCCTGCTGAGTTCTGCAGGCAGCTTGGCATGAGGAAAGTGGAAACGCTCTTCTCCCTCTTTCATGATACTAGAACACAGGTGCATCCAATAAAGCTAAACATTGGAAGAGTCATAATAGACAAAAGACAGTACTAATTCTCACAGTGTATTATTAAACTATGAAATCCAGTGGCACAAGAAGAGGAGGAGGAGTTTGGATTTGATATCCTGCTTTATCACTACCCAAAGGAGTCTCAAAGCGGCTAACATTCTCCTTTCCCTTCCTCCCCCACAACAAACACTTTGTGAGGTGAGTGGGACTGAGAGACTTCAGAGAAGTGTGACTAGCCCAAGGTCACCCAGCTGCATGTGGAGGAGCGAAGCCGCAAACCCGGTTCACCAGATTACAAGTCCACTGCCCTTAACCACTACACCACACTGGGATTACTACCAACTCTGGGACAATGTTAAGAGATGATCCACTAAATTCATTGAGGATAAGGCTATCTCTGGCTCCAGCCACGAGGGCTATGCTCTGCCTCCACAGACAGTGGTAGTATACTTCTGAATACCAGGTGCTGGAAACTATAGGAGGAGGAGAGTGCTGTTGAGCCAAGATCCTGCTTGCAGGCCTCTCATAGGGATCTGGTTGGCCACTATGAGAACAGGATGCTGAACTAGATTGGCCCCTGGCCTGCTTTAGTGGGGCTCTTTAAGTAAAAGGTGGAGGAACAGCCTGTCCATTTCTGGCCTTTCATATTTGTTTTTTTTTTTTTACTTTTCATTTTCTCACTCATTAGAATCTTAGAATTGTAGAGTTAGAAGGAATTCCAAGGGCCTTCTAGTCTACAATAAAAGCTCAACTTTTAGGAAGTAAAAACTGTGGAATTGGTTTTCTGGAGCAGATATTAAAACCTGAATGCAATCACCATGAAATTTGCAGCAGGGAAAGATCCACGATATAAGATGATAGACATTTGTTACCTTGACGTAACAGTTTGCTTTGCAAGCATTTTCCCAGAAATCCGTACAGCAGGTTGTAGGAACTCTGCACTGATTTCTCAATACTTCCAGAATAGCCAGCCTTTTAGTTAAACTTTGAGCCAACAATACATCCATGACAGTGATGATGTCAACTGCAAGGGAGCCGGAACTCTAAATCAGGGGTCAGCAAACTTTTTCAGCAGGCGCCCAGTCCACTGTCCCTCAGACCTTGTGGGAAGCCGGACTATATTTTTTGGGGGGGGAAATGAATGAATTCCTATGCCCCTCATATAACCCAAGATGCATTTTAAATAAAAGCACACATTCTACTCATGTAAAAACACCAGACAGGCCCCACAAATAACCCAGAGATGCATTTTAAATAAAAGGACACTTTCTACTCATGTAAAAACACACTTATTCCCGGACCGTCCGTGGGCCAGATTTAGAAGGCAATTGGGCCGGATCTGGCCCCTGGGCCTTAGTTTGCCTACCTATGTTCTAATGCATTAAGCCAAGGAAGACTATCCTGTATTCTCAGGTCTCAAGAGCAAAAAAAGAGATATAACAAAATGTGGAAATGTCTGTTGCTTAAAACCTACTGTGCATTCTGATGCATGTTTACTCAGAGGCAAGCCCCACTACATTCAGTGGGGCTTACTTCCAAGAAAGCATGCATAGAATTGTGATCTTACCAACTCTCCCTAATCCCACCCCCCATCCCCGATTTCTTTACATGTGAAATTGTAGGTTGTCAATTTGCTATGATTCAAATTGGTCGGTCCTTCCGGGGTTAGGAGAAATTGTATTGGAGGCTGGACCTAGACCACAGGTTGTCAGTTGGCCATGCCTGCATTCTGCCATTCTTTTTTTTTTAAAAAAGTTCTATTTATTAAGCTTTTACAAAATACATTAAACAGAAAAAGAAACAACAACACACATTTTAAAAGACAAAGACAAGGTAAAAAGAGAAAAAAGAAAACAAAGAAGAATTCAGAGAAAGCAAAAAGAAAAGAGACTGAAGAACAAAAAAGAAGAAAAAAACACACTCACATTTCACCATAAAACAAGCATATTTACAAACACTTGACCTCCATCCAACTCGGTTTAGGTTAGGTATTCATATAGTCTTTCTGCAGTTGTATTATACTAACTCTCTACATCGCAGGTGTTAAATTCCGTCCACTGTGACTTTAATGATTCCCAAATCAACTTCAATATAACTTAAATATTTATTCCAATCGTTTTTTAGTTTTACATTATTTTGATGCCTAATTCTTTGTGTCAATCTCGCTAACTCTATGTATTGAAACAATCTCATTTGCCATTCTCTAACCGTGGGGGTGTTGGGAGTTTTCCAGTTTTGCGCTATTAAGATCCTGGCCGCCACCGTAGCATACTGAAAAAATGTTTGGTCCTTGCTCTTGATCTCCTCGCCAATCATACCCAAGAGGAACACCTCCGGTTTTTTAGGGAAGTTATATTTCAGTATTTTCTTTAACTCATCATAAATTTGTCCCCAAAATCTTTTCACCACGTCACAAGTCCACCACATATGGAAGAAGTTTCCTACCTTGGTTTTACATCTCCAGCAGGTGCTGTTTCCGGTTTTGTACATCTTCCCCAGTCTTGCCGGAGTGATGTACCAATGATATATCATTTTTTCTAAGTTTTCTCGGAGAGCATTCTGCCATTCTTAATGGAATATGGTTCATAATGTGGGATCTGGTGCTCCTGGAGATTTCCTGCTATACAAAATATGCCCCTAGCCCTCATGTCTGCAGGGAAGGGGGAATTATTATAACGAGAGTAGCTGCTACAAAGGGTTTAGGAATCAAATGGTACCTAGGTGGGGGCTTCACTCATCATTTAGGACCACTTTTCTTTTCACTTATTAAAGACAGGCTGAGCAAGGCTGTGTGGATTAATTAGCACATCAAAAGACCTCTGTGAAAAATGGAAAACCCAAGAAAAAAGAGAGATTGCCAGGATGGTTACATAATGTAATGCAATTAGATGCACTGTTCTGATGAATGTAACCCATGTATATTATGCACATAATTCTTTTGCTGCAGGGATGTGCTATAGGAAGTAAAATTACACAGACATACACAAAAGGTAGCCACCCCAAATTCACTGATGGATAATACAACAATCTCTATTGTGGCTCTGTAAAGGAAATTAGATAATAAAATTTCATTAATTTTAGCCAGCTTTCTTTTGTTGTCAGATAAAATGTATTTGTTTAAGCCAAGGGGTCTCCATAAATCATTACAGAATTACTTAGTAATTCACATTCAATTTAAAAATAAGGCATGAAATGGGTGTAAAATACCAATGTTGTTGTTGTTTTTTTTTAAAAAAGAATCCAAGTTCTTAAATTGTATCTATCTCCTTGCAATGCAGTTGAACAGCTCCTAATTTCTGCTTTACTGTACATGGCTCTTTGAGTCACTGCAGACATAATATAATTCTATCTGCTCATATTGGAGCACCCACAATACGATAGTACTGCACAGCAAAGTTTATTATACATCTGTTTATTTAAGTACAATCATATCCCACCTTTCTTCTTTCAAGCATCTCAAGACGACATACTCAAAGTGGTTCCCAGAAGATCTCCCATCCAGAAAATGACCAGACCCAGACCTGCTTAGCAGCAGCAATGGTGACTGCATCATATGCCCCCAGACCATGCCCTGGACTAAGGGGAACTAGATCAATGAGACACAGCTGACATGGCATACAAGGACTACTTATAGGAGTTGCTGCTATACTGTTTCTGGGACTTTTCCTTGTGCTGTTGTTGTTGCTATACCCCACCCATCTGACTGGGTTGCCCCAGCCACTCTGGGTGGCTTTCAACAAATATAAAAGCATAATAAAACATAAACATTTAAAACTTCCCTATACAGGGCTGCCTTCAGATGTCTTCTAAAAGTCAGATAATTATTTATTTCTTTGACATCTGATGGGAGGGTGTACCACAGGGCAGTTGCCACTACTGAGAAGGCCCTCTCCTTGGTTCCCTGTAACTTCACTTCTTACAGTGAGGAAACCACCAGACGGCCCTTGGAGGAGGACCTCGGTGTCTGGGCTGAGCGAAGCTGGAGACGCTCCTTCAGGGCTGAGACCATTTAGGGCTTTAAAGGTCAGCACCGTATGCTCCAAGTACACAGCCTTCTCCATTTTCCATGGCTTGCTAGCCATAGATGGTATCAAGCATCACTGCAAGCTAGCGAGCATGGATCAATATAGACAACTTTTGCTCCCAGCCGCCCCAAGTTAAATCTAGCTAGGAATTCG
This sequence comes from Podarcis melisellensis, assembly GCF_964234715.1. Lineage (NCBI taxonomy): Eukaryota > Metazoa > Chordata > Lepidosauria > Squamata > Lacertidae > Podarcis > Podarcis melisellensis. The sequence continues at coordinate 40,048,755 of NC_138529.1, forward strand.
ATTTCTAACCCTTAATGATTCTAAGAGTGATTTGGCACCCAAGGCTACAGATAATTTGCAAACCACAGGTGCAGTTTCTTCTGACTATCACCAAGTTGTCCTCAGAAAGGTGAATTAGTATCTCACTGCCAATTATTCTTGAACGCTGTTTTCCCTCCTCTGTCTCAGTCCTGTCCAAGTTATGATTCCTGTATGTGTGTGTTGGTGTTTCCTAAAAAAGAGCATTCCAGGTTATCAGATTATCTTAGAAGAAGCCCTCCACCCAAAGATGCTTCTAAAAGCATCACATTATAAAACCAAAATGCAGTCTAAACTGAAGGAGAATGGAGAGAAGAAACAGCTGGCATGTGGGGAGGAAACCTGAATCATGTCTTCTGTATAAAATTATTTCTTGGCTTTGAATGGGTATCAACACATTTGCCTGTATTCTCATAGGGTTTCTCCAGTGACCAAGATAAATTATAGGGTTGCCTATTTGGAGCACAGTATCCTCTGGAATTATTCAGCTTGTGACTGAGTCATTAGAGGAGCAACATTGATTCAAATCCATTTGCTGGGATGCAGATCTATAGTTTATTATTTCTGTCGCACTCCTCAGTGTACAGATTTCTCCTCTTATTCATGAAGACAGATTAGGCTGAAAGGCAGTGACTTGCCTGAAGGGCATCTACAGGTAAGTCAGTTTCATGGCTGAGAGAAGATTGTAGACTGGATCATCTTTGTTCAAAGCTCTGAAACAGGCTGCCCTTGATTTTTTGCAATAGGTTCTGTGTTCCTGGGAATATCTCTCCCTCTAGTGCCACCACTTGGTCCCTGCCATTGGTTCATGATACCTTGCTACAATGTTGGAGCTTGATCTCCCTCGTAGTCTACTATAAGCCCAATCACTACAAATGCCTATTCAGAAGAAAGGGCAAACCCATACATGCTGTTCATTTGCACAATATTTGGCCGTTATTTCACATATTCTAGTGCAATTTTCTGGTCGTGTTTCATTGTCACAAGGGTGAAGAAGTGCTTTAATCCACTTTAAATGTGTGAACACACGTTCAGGTACGCAATGTAATAATACTGACAAATCTGGAGGTGTCCAGAAGTATCCTGGGATGTCCAAATATCCAAGACAATCCCAGAGGCTTTGGAAGCAGCCTGATTCAGTCTGTGACATTGCATTGGACACCCACCTTAGAAGAGCCCCAGTTCTCGTCAAATCTCCCTGATTTGGCTTGGGATTCAAGGTTTGTCTGAAGCAAATGTGCATGGCCCTAGTGTAAACCCTCCTCCCAAGATGGATTGTCTTCTACAGCTCCTTAAATGATCCCTTGTTGCATTCTGCATGTAGAAACGCATGCTGCTTCACTTACCTGTCTTGTAGCAATTTACTAATTTGGAAGAAAGGTTGTGGAGCAGCTAGAGAGTTTTAAAGTGTAAGATGCAGGTGAAGGATTAGAAAGTGGAAAACGATAAACAAGAAATATTCCACATATAATCTGTTGCAAGGTAGTATCAAAGGCCCCAAGCGACTGGTTTCAGCCAAATGTGTCCAACCCAGTTTGGAGTTCTTCCCAGCAGCATGCTGAAAGGTAAATGATTAGGATTTGCAGCAAGGGATGCTCAAGTGACTTATCTCTGTGGTCTCTTGTGGACAAGGGATTGAGGCTCCCTCCCTTGTCTTTTCAGGATGGATGACATCCAGCTTTGTAAGGAAATCACCAGATTGAAAAAGGAGTTGCAGAAGCTGATTGCAGTGCCAGGTAAGGCCCAAACCCATGGCAACTCTCCCAGGGAGTGAGTTTTCTTAGCACCTTGTTTTTCCATAAAGCTTTGTTGGTGCCATCCCCATGTATTGAGATATGAGGAGCTTGTGACCTCCAGCTATTGCTCAAATATAACTCCAATCACCCCTGTCCACTGGCCATGTTGGATGGGGCTGATGGGAGTTGGAGTCCAATAACATCTGGAGGGTTGTGGATTCCCCACCTCTACCCTATTCACCAGTGGGGTTTGCCATTTGCAGGATCACTTGGCCTCCAATGCCACTAAGCCAGGAGAGGATGTTGCAAAGGAATGGGAATTAAACAGGCCAGTGCAAAGTTATCCTAAGACTTTTCTTGTCTCAGAGATGCTTGGCTAGCTTTGGAATCTGAATTTTTAAATGTTAAGCAAGGCAGGAGGAGAACCCAGGCATCTCAGAACAGGTGAAACCTACTAAAGCTGTATAAAATCCATTCTGCCACAACTACCACGGGGAAAAATAATAATAGTTTTATAAATAGGTACTGCTCATAGCATTGTCTGTCACACCCAGTCCTAGTTAAGGGGTGCCATCATTAAGAAGTGAATAAAGGTTAGAAAAAATCGAGAAGAACCTTCATGAAAAGGTTGGGAGGGTGAAAGAGCCTGTGGGGAGGAACAAAGATTTACAACCATCCATAGGAGGTCATAGTGGAAACCACCACTATGTTTGGTTGGAGATGTTTAGACAGAGGACTGCAAGTTGGTCCTGAAAGTCATTGTGCAACAGCCCAAATGTTTAAATACGGTAAACTTTCTCAAGTCCAAGATGCATCCTCCTTTTCTTCACGCTGCAGCTTGATCAGTACCAACTCGCTCTCTGTTTGTACAACAGTGCCCTACAACATGGGTCTTGATCCTCCAGGTCTTGTCCACTGCATAGCACTGAGACTTTCAGCCCTGCCACTCTGCTTTTCTGCCCCTCAACCACTTCCATCTCCACCAGCAAGCCAAGTTGTCCTTATGGAGGGGCTACTCAAATGCTGCTTATCCATTGCTGGAGAACAGTTGGGTGCATACTTTATATTTATCTATTATCTATTTATTTAAAAGTGTGTGGATGGGTTTTTGGAAGACACCTGCGCATGAATTTGTTCTATGTGTGGAGATCAGTGCATGCTGATCAATGCACGGTCTTCGCAGTCAGGCTGTATTCCTAGGTCATGAGTATCATGACAATCAGTAGTTTCTTATCTGCTGTAGCCCTCGTCCTCCTTCAGAGCCATTGTAACATAACAATATTGTTGCCTTCCACCTCTTCTGCCCTTGAGGACTTCTTGGATCATTCTTTGTCTAGCTTCTCCCCTTTGACGTTATCGCCTTGGCTGACCCTACTGGGAGTATGAGGCTCCTGACGGCACATAGGAACGTGCAAGTCCATTCACCATAACAAGGTGATGATTCTATGAGTGAGATCTGGCCTGCGAGAATAGCCTCTACCAAAGGCATCATGGACTTTGAAGAAGCATGGACTTGGGAAGAGAGGGAGAAACGAGCTCCAACTCTACAAGTCTACGATTCTGTGAATCAGTTAATAACAGAGCAGTCTAAATTCAAGGAAGAGTAGAGAGGCTGATCCACTGTCACATTTTGACCTCTACAAGCTTCAGAATTTGTCTTTCCTTTTTGCTAGTTCAGCTACAGGTTGATGTAGCTCCACTGAGCTTTTGATTCAGCAACACAAGAAACACCTTAACATTATGTATAAGATGCTCAGGAAAACAAAATCAAAAAGGTATTGAAAGGACAGTAAGGTAAGTGCCAGGCAAACCTTTCTGGGGAAAGTGTTCCACCACTAGGATGCCACTACTGAGAGGGCCCTGTGTCAGGCAGGGGACACCCACATATCTCTCGTGAAATCCATTTGTTGTTATTCCTCTGCCATTAACCTATTGCTTTGTGGGTTTCCCCCTATTTTGCAGAAAATAAAAAATCTAAAGAAGACAAGCAGCAGGAGGAGGAGCTAGTGCAGCAGATTCACAAACTTGTGGAGACTCGAGATTTCCTGGTGGATGACGTGGAGTTTGAAAGGCTCAGGTACACGTGGATACCAACAGCTGTGGCAGCTTCCTGGCTCCAGCTCAGTGTTGGCATGCACCTAGTGCTGTTCATATATGTTTTCCACCTTTCCTTCAAGAAGCCCAGGGCAGGATACCCAGGGGTTATCCCATATTATTCCCACAACAACACTGTGAAGTAGGTGAGACTGAGTGAGGTAGCTGGCCTGGAGTCACCTTGAGTATTTGAAGCCAATTTTATCCACTAGACTATTTGGTTGGGGTACGCAGGCAGACTTTGCTTCTGTTGCCTCTTCAGTTCCACACAGGGCAATTGTAAATGTGTGTGCTGTTAAATTCATTGTCGCATATTGTTTTGTTTTTTTAAGGGACTTTTCCAAAGGTAAGGCGAGGAGGTGGAGGCAGGGCTTACTCTACATCACTCAGCAAAAACTCAAATCATTGTCTCCAGATATGATCAACCTTTTTGATCTGTAGATTTATACCATTGCTTCCGGACAGTATTGCAATACTGGAGTCTAGGCAGATTTTTAAATGTTTTTTTTTTTTTATAAAGGGCAAAAAACAAAGGCTTGGGGTACTGGTACAAGCAGGGGAAAGGAGCTGTGCATGTCAGTGAAGCACCACTCTTTCTGAAAGCAAATATTCCCTGGAGCCAAGAAAGAACAAAAAGCAGCCTCATCCTTCACCAAGATTTGAAGAACAATAATTCAGGATACCTTGACTCTAACCTATCTGGATTATAGCCATACCTTCACACACACCAAGCAACGGTTGCTTATTGCTGGGATTCAAATCTCATCCACAGAGTAGTAACCAATTTCCTCCTTCCACAGAGAACGAGAAGAAGATAAAGAAATGGCAGAGTTTTTGAAGACCAGGATTTCCAAAACCTGCCTTCCGAAAACAAGTAGGTACTTGGGAGTGAGCAGCCTCCCTTTCTGAAATATAAACACTTTCCACTGCTGTGTGTATGTAGGAACAGGATTGTGTTTCCTCCATGCTATATCTCGATCTCTTATCATCTTTTTCTCTATCTCTATTGCACCAAGAAAAGTTGAAATCTGTAACCTGTGTAAATGATGCAAATTTGCTTAATTTAGATTAGGTGTTATGATTCTGCACTGTTTGCTCTTTTTCATTCATATATCTGGGTTTTGCTATCTTGTATGGCTGAATCCATTGTGCATAGATGCTGCTCCAGAAGGGAAGCCATTTGTGTGAAGAGGTTCCCGTGCAGTCTGGATAATGTCCATCAGCCAGGACACACACACACACACCCTGCTCAAAAGGAGGAGGAGAAGTTGTTTGCAACTGGAAAATAGCTAGCCTATACAGGAAGCAGCTGCTTATATGATTTGTGCATATTATTTTTATTTCTTGCTTCGTAATCAAAAAGATCCTGAATTATTTACTTTTTAAAAAATGAGTGGCCCAATATTTTTACTAGTATATCTTATTAAAGTCCAGTGTAAATGTGAAAAGTTTATGTTTGCAAATGCAAATATGCACACACAGATACTTATCAGAGCTGGCAGCTGTTCCCACTGAGTGTAGTTTGGAGTGGAGGGTTGGTGCCATATGTGATTTGCTGCTGCCACCCAATATACAAATATACACATGACTTGGTTACAATGGTGGCTGGCACTCATTGGAACTAGCAAGGCAGAAGGTAGGGAGGTCAACAGTAGGTGGAGCCAGAGCCAATGGCAACTAGAGTCAGCAAATTCTAGTTTTGCCTCCACTCTCCTCGCTGCCAAGTTCTAGAAGGGCAACACTGAGACTAAGGAAGATAAGGCTTACAGCCAGTGTCACGCCCTGCACTGGCTGTAAGGAAGCAGACAGGTGGAGGTCTGGTTGAGGGCAGACAGAGGTTGGTGCGGCAGTGCCCCATTTGCTCATATGAACAATCCTCCACTGGTTGGTTATGGGCCAGCACCTCACACCTTCCATATGCGTTGTGTGGACCCCAGATGCAGACACCTGCTTACCTCAGGCAGATTGGTGGCTATCATAGGGCCTGAGCATGAGCCCCTGTTCCCATAGCAGTAACTGTTTGTTCCTTCACAGCTCCAGTAAAAGAAAAGAGGATGACCTCAAGAGGACAGCAAACCTCTACACCATATGTAACAAAGACAGGCCTCACCCTTCTGAAGGAATGCTGTGGCTTCACCTGCTCGGTCATGTAGGCTGGGGCTCTTGTCCATATTGCCCACCCCACCCAACCCGAAACACAAAATACATTCATGGGCAAACCCTGCCCGCCCACACCCTGGTCTACTGGATCCATTCAACTCATAGCAGAGTCACAAGCTTGAGGAGCAGGGACAAGGGATTCTTTTGCAGATGACATGGACATTGAAAGCACATGTGGAATCTGCCGGGGGCCCAAAGGCAGGGCCAGCATCCACCCACCTGCCGACCAAAACCAACCCACACAATCAGGGTGGGCATCACAAGCAGAGAGCCAGCATGCATGCTGCCAAATGGGAGGGCCAAACCACAGACAAAGATTTCAGCCTGCTGCCTTTTCCCTACCCTTTAACAGGGCAGGCAGGGGGGAAACAGGAGCCCGCAGTTTAGAATACTGTTTGCAGGCTGGCTACAGGGTGGTGAACCAGAGAAGGTTTCAGGCAGCAAAATATTGTTGCCAAGTGCACACAAACAAATGCACACAGGCACACACATGCAGACGCAAACAATATGGAAGGACCGAGCCCTTCTGATAGTTTAAAAGCAAGAAGAATCAGCGGGACTAATACAACACACTCCCCCCCCCATCTCTCTCGCACACAACCCCGGCCTCTCAGTAATGTGGATGTTGCTCCTCTTCATTCCTTCTCTGATTAGCAGGTTACATCGAAACCGCCATGAAGTTACCTAGCAACTGTGGGGCACTGAGTCTTTCACCGTATCATCTCTGCGGCCGCTTCCATGTGCAGAATGACGGCAATCTGTTTAAGTTTATTCTTAAATTACCGCCCAGCAGCAATATCATTCACAGCGATCATCAGCTCTTCACTCTTCATTCTGTTCAGCGCAAAGACAGGTGGCTAATTAAATGCTGCTTCAAACGGTGTGTGAAAATGGGTGTAAAGAGTATATGCAGAGGAGAGACTACCATGTGTGAATGCACACATGTCTGTTTTGCTGTCAGCTACACCTTCTGGGGAAATAGCTGCTAGCATGGTCTTCACATAGAATGGTGTGCAGAGATATAGACATGCATACTTCCCCTATCCCTATAAGAGAAAGGACACATATTAAGCAGCCCGGAGAGTCCCAGAAACAATGGATTCCTAAACTATCCCTAGCAGGACATCCAGTGTTCTCCTTTAAATTTCTAGGGGTGGTTTCTACAGCAGCACCTACTGTATATTCCCAATCTTTTTTTGAAAAAATAAAAATAACGAGGAAGCCATCCATAAAAATATACTTCATATCAGTTTGCTACAACTGAACCTTCACCCGCTGCTTCTTGTCGTTTCCCTTAGTTGCAAACTTGCACTCTAAATCTATTTTATGGCAGCCATTTATATATTTGAAAAGTGCTCTTGTGCCCTCTGCTTCTTGCCTTGAACTCTGCAGCCCTTCCTCTTGAGATGCCTCATTCTACTGCCAATTGGTCAAACTGGAGCACTTTCACACTTCAAATCTAGGGGGTGGGTTGTAGCTCACTGGTAGAATATCTGCTTACTATGCAGAAGGTCTCAGCTTCAATCCCTCCAGGCAGGGCTAGGAGAGACTCCTTGACGTAGCCCTAGAGAGCCACTGCTGGTCAATGTAGATACTAATGAGCTAAGTGGACCAAGAGTCTGACTTGCTATAAAGCAACATCCTATGTACCTAAACAGTCTGCCCAGAGCATTCTCTTCTCCAGATCACTTTCCCACAGGTCTCCCGGAAATTGCCAAGGCATCCCTGAGAGTTTCAGCCTTCCTCTCTACTGATCATGCTTCTGGCACCAAGGTGAACACTTCTCTCGGGGGCAGAAAAAGCCAAAAGCTTGGTCTTCCAAGCTGTCATCTTTATGACACCGAATGCCACTTGTGTTAGAGGGACCAGACCATGAATTGGAATTGAGGAGGTATGTGTGGCTGTCAAATTGAAGTGAAGCCCAGCTGCAGAATCTCTGTGCATTCATGTCTATGTTTGAAGTGCTGCAGCTTGACAGAGAAGCACAGGGACCTCTGCTGTAGCACTATGTCCTCCTTTGATTACCTATTTCCCACCTTGGCAGAATAGCTTCTGGGGGGTATCCGGGATTGTTTCTCACATGCTTGGAGTTAGGGTGGCCATGCTTGAGGTGGACCTACTTTTTGAAGGCCTATCAGAGGGCAGCCCTCTATTTGAAAGCATCCTCTATATCCGGTGTGGGGGAACCTTCACCTCTCCAGAATCTGCTGACCTACAACTCCCATCAGCCCCAACCAGCATGACCAATGACCAGAGATGATGAGAGCTGCAGTTCAGCAACATCTAGAAGGCTGTCTGGTCCAAGTCAGGTTTGAAGATAAAGAACTCCAAGAACAAGAAATGCCTGGGCAGCAAAATGGGCACAGGTCATCTCACCACAATCTTCCCTGCTATGGTGAGATGTATTGTATTTCTATTTAAATTACAGTAATTATTTCTAAGCTTTCACCTATACATATAAATGATCATATGCACATTTTATGCAAATCTGTGTTCTCTTTTCTCCTTTTTGATGATGCATTTTGTGACGCTTAAATGGCCACCCTATCTGGCAAAGGTTAAGAGATCAAACCCCAAAGGTCAGAGGTCAAGGCTGGGAGGGAAGTGGGTGTCACATGAGCTCGGCAAGCAATGGCTAATGGGTGTAGTACGCACCCTTTTGTAAACACTACTTTCTTCACAAAATGAATTCGAGCTCAGAGGGCTAATGTGGATCAAAGGCTCAGATCAGAAACCTGTGCTAATGGCTTTGTGCTCCAGCTAGGAAGGAAAATGAAAATCGCAGCTGCAAGAAGTGAATAGCATAGTGTCCAAATGAGATGAATTGGAAGTGATTAGGATGAGATGCGGGGAGAAGAAGAAAGGCTACTGTTCTGAATGGCTAAGGCACCCAGGATGCTAGCTTCATCAGGGATGGCCACACATGGGCACGTATCAGTTGTATGTGCCTGCCTGTCTTATATATACACTTATTCTAAGTCCTGGCAGAACTCTTTCAGAGAAGGCTTGTCCAGAACCTTGATTTGGCTGTGCCTTTGCCACAAACCATAGACTCATAGAACTGTAGAGATGGAAGGGACCCAAGGATCATATAGTCCAACCCCCTGCAATGCAGGAACCTATTTAGTGAATCCTCCAGAATAGACAGAAAGCATCCCTTTCCCCATCTCACAAAGGAAAAGACACAAATGCCTTGAGTTTCTCTGACCCCATAAATTTGAATACATCCGCAGAGCTGAGTTGCAGGGTTGTTGTTTTTTTTTTTTTTGATTGGCATCTTTTCAAATGCGCACCTTGTACTGCTTTATCTTTTGTGCAGCGACATGCAGCTTTGAATTAATTGAGGCCTGGGGGTAGGAATGGGGAAATGGAAGGTGCGGGTTTGATCCCTGAACTCACCTAGCTTAAGGGCATCGTATTTGCTTGTTCTCCAAATGGATATGTATGAGTGGGAAAAGTAAGGCTCCCCAATTGTGAGAACAGGAATTTCTGAGGTATGCTCATTCATAGTATCAGTTAATTTTGAAAGATGGGCACACACCTACTTTAAAGAAAGAGGGGAAGCCTTACAAAACAGAATTTGCAGTGCCAGGAAGCACAAAGAGCAGTGCAGTAGTTCTACACTAGCAAAGCCCTTCACAGGAATGTATTTCCCAGTGGAATCGTACACTGCAGCCCACTTTCACACACATCTGGCTCACATCTAGGTTGATAGATAGATAGATGATAGATAGATAGATGATAGATAGATAGATAGATGATAGATAGATAGATAGATAGATAGATAGATAGATAGATAGATATACTGTAGATAGATAGATGATAGATAGATAGATAGATGATAGATAGATAGATGATAGATAGATAAACTTTATTCGCATTAGCCAATGGCCATAGCAACATAAAACAAGCAATATATACAATTAAAAAGACAACAGTGGGTAAAAAGGGCATTCAAATGTCCAAGATAGTGGCCCTTAATCTCATTGCACTCTCGATAAACCATTATCACATCTAGGTTTATAATGAGATGCTGTACCAGCTTCTGGGACCTGTTTGTATCAAGTTGCACTGCTGTCAGCTCCCTTTGACGGAGGCCCAATTTAAGAACCTCATTAAAAGCTACGAGTTGCACTTGCCTGTCTGCATGGAGGTGTCTGGAATCATTAACTTCTCCTTACTTCTTTGTGAAACCCATTTGCTAATGGTGAAATAAGCTTCTTGTTCATGGGTCCCTTTTTATTATAGCAGAGGCTATAATGGCTTTTCCATGGCTACATCCAAGGGTTTCGCTAGCTAGCGGATGGGCCCAAAACCTGGTTCTTTTGCCCCAAACCCTGGGTCTCTTTCCCATTCCTCTGATGGATCTCTCTCTTTGTGTGTATGAATATGCAAATTTATGTAAATAGACATATGCCCTGAGTCCTTTAAAGAAGCTACCACTGCTGTAACATTGAACAGCTCTGCACCATGTGGTCAGTTGCTCCTGTCTTTCCTAGGCAGTAATTTGCTTCCAGCGTAGTAATTAGAACTGAGGGCAGAGAGGGAAGAAGCCACATGGTGCTCAGCTTCTGAGTGTGGCAGGCAGGCCATGAATGATGCCACAGGGAAGCAGTTCCCCTCCTGCTGCTATAACACACAGAAAGCCCCACAACATGCTGCGTTTCTGTGTGCAGTCAGGACACTCTGCAAATATGGTGGCCATTGTGAACGCAGACAAGGGAAGAAGTGTGGAATGTGCGGGGGGAGAGCCCATCCTAAGCTCCAAGCTATTCTGATGGTTCATCAGGGATAGGTTAAGAGATTTGACCCCACCCTTAGCCTTGTCTCTGCAAGAACTGCTACAGGGTTGAGTGTGCATAAAGGGTGCTGAAACAAGCCACCCACAGGCTGTCAAGATGGCAGGCATCAAAGAGCTGCTTGATGGAAAATCACTGAAAACACCTTAGAGCTTACCCTCTCCATGAACCTAATGGGCAAGCGTGGTTCTTTCCATCAGATGAGGGTAAGTCAAGTTTGTTCAGTGGATGTATGTGAAACAGCACCACAATCCCCATCCCTGCTCCCCATTCCCATCGCCACTCACTAGACACCTAAAATAAAATAATCTGCAAAACAATAATACCTCCCACCCAACCCCAGATATACCTAAGGTAAAGGTAAAGGGACCCCTGACCATTAGGTCCAGTCGTGACCGACTCTGGGGTTGCAGCGCTCATCTCGCTTTATTGGCCGAGGTAGCCAGCGTGCAGCTTCCGGGTCATGTGGCCAGCATGACTAAGCCGCTTCTGGCGAACCAGAGCAGCGCACGGAAATGCCGTTTACCTTCCCGCAGGAGCGGTACCTATTTAACTACTTGCACTTTGACGTGCTTTCAAACTGCTAGGTTGGCAGGAGCAGGGACCGAGCAACGGGAGCTCACCCCGTCATGGGGATTCGAACCGCCGACCTTCTGATTGGCAAGTCCTAGGCTCTGTGGTTTAACTCACAGCGCCATCCGTGTCCCTCATACCCCTTAAAAGACAAGAGGTTAGAAAATATTACTCTCAGATACCTTCCAGTTAATTTGTTCTATTATTGTGTATAATTGTTCTATCAGTTATAGCAGACACAATCATTTGTTCCCTTTCCTCCTCCTATCTCGGTATAGACAGACATGATTGCATCTACAACAATATCAGTTCATCCATGCCACTTTCTCTCGCCACAGACTCATAGCTCAGTTCCCTTAAATGACTGAGTCATTCATCTTGCCCACCCCACAGAAGCATTTGTTTATTTTTAAATCAAATTTTTAGCAGTATCAGTTCACCTCTTCCACACCATCAGTTTGAAAATGAGAGGGATCTCTCTGAGTGATTCAAAGTGATTGAAAGTGATTGCAGCCATGGAGGGGGAGGAACTTCAATAGATACAACTCAGAGGCTACAGAGGCACCAGACTCTGAGTGTGCTGCTGAAGAGCAGGAGACTGCCATGCCTGAGACTGTCAGAGAGGAGTTCCCAGAAAAACAGCCTGTACCATCAGGGCCAGAGCCAGGACCCTCACCTGAGTGTAAGGTACCAAATGCTTCCCCCCAGAACCTCAACACTCCAGCAGGGCAGGGCGCACACCAGGTGAGAGGCTATGGAACAGAGGGGGACTACCTATCTTCAGGCCAGAGAGTTGGCCCTTTAAGAACCTGGAATAGAGCAGTAATGGGGAAGCTGTGGCGCTCAGGATGTTGTTGCTTGACATCTCCCATCACCCTTGTACATTGAACATGCTAATGGTAGTTGTAGTTCAGCAACACCTGGAAAGTCAATGTTCCTAACTTATATGGCAGAGCCTAGAAAAGTTAGTCTGGCTTTAAAGGCCTCTGTGTGCTCTAGGTCTAGGCGAAGCAAGTTGCTCACTTGGAGCTATCCGTGGTCCTGAAACTTCTGGCCTGCCTTGCTGCTTTCTCTGTGGGGATTCCTTATCAAACCACAGCACAACAGCCTTCAGCAATCTGCCATGTGTATCTCCAGCTGCCAGAAAATATATATTAATTTCCATTCCACCACTCCACAAGCTAATATAACAACAAAAGGTTTTGGAATTAGTGTCGACATGTTCCTGGTGTAGTCAATAAATCACATTTCAAAATATTGCAATTTGTGAGGCCTTCTGTAAGTGTGAGGCAAACTGTGGGTGTATTTTAGCTTCCACCCACACTCCGTCTTTCTCTGCCATTTTTTTTTTAGCAATCTATTCAAACTGCAGATTTTGAAGGGTGCCCAAGCAAAGTTACTCCCAGGCTATTGTCACCATGGTGTCAGGACTAAGATATTATTTTGCTTACCCATGATAGTGCATCCAAGATTCTTTTATCATTATAGAAGGGATGTGATTTCACAAGGGATCCACTGCCGCCACCCCTTTTAGAAGGATGAAAAGCTGGACAACTGCATTGCAGAACTTTGACATTTTCAGACAAAGAGTGAAATGTCAAAACGATCTTCCCATGTACGCTTATATTTAAATGACACACAGAGATGGAGAGTGAATGCAGGAAAACGCTTCACATTGCATTGAGTAAGGCTGAACTTCTAAGCTCCATCCAGCATCTTATTATTTTAGAATTCTCATCGCAATAAGATTTTGGACATGTATGAAGAATTAGAATTACCAACCTAATAAGAAAATTTTGTTTATGTATATGGAAAATGTATATCCTGCTTTCTCTATTGGAAAAAACACACCACAGCAGTTTATGTAATAATCCTTAAAATGCAGAACAATAAATCTCCCATAGATAGAGATGTAAGGTTTTCTGCAGGGCCTAGATTCTGGCGTATGTAGACTGTAACATAAAATGCAACCTGAAACATAACAGGGGGGAAATGACTTCACAGCATTTAAAGCCATTCATGTGTACAGAGCCTTAGACTGCAACCCTGTGCACATGTACTTTGGAGAAAACCCAATTAAACACACTGGGACTTACTTTGGAGTAAAGATGCACACAGTCAGGTTGCATGTTGCATGAAGGAATAGGTTAGTCATAAGATCAGTGAGCTGGATCAGATTCAATAGTCAAATATTCCCTTCTCAGTTCATCAAAATTCCCATAACAAATAAATTACTACACCATCCACATGAAGTGCTTCTTTGTGAACTCAGTCCTGCAAGGAAATGGGATTTGGGGGCTGTTGGTGCCAAAGACAACTGGTGCCAAAGCCTGTTGAAGGAAGTGATGGCAGGAAGGATCAGCTTAATCAATCAAGAGATCTGTGAATCTGTGTGAGAATGTGCAGCCTCATAAGCAATGATGACACTGCAGCTATCACCCTCCATAAGCTCAAAGTTGCAAACCCTCTTGTCTAAAGCAGCCTCACAGATGAGTCACCACAAGTCACTGGGTGCCTGTCATTGTCAGTGGGCAGACAGCATCACTATCACTGCTGTGGCTATTAAAGGGGTCCTAATTTAGCCCTTTGTAGAAGAAACACAACCCAGGTAAGCTGATACGCTTTATTAAACCAACTTGTTTGTTTAAGGCTGAGCTGAGATTTGGTGTGGGTGGGTGTTCAGTGCTCTGAACTACGCTACTGTAGCAAAGCACTACCTGGTACAAAACAGTGACTCTATTTCATAGATCAGGTATGTACACTGTCCTGACAGTCCACATATTCCCAGGACTTTAGCCCGTTCTGGTCTCCTGCCATCACCCCAAGGATCATCAGTATGAAATATATCTCATGAGAAAATATATCTCATTTTGGAGGGGCGGAAGAAGGAGCACAGGAAGCTGATTTACCCCAAATCAATATGGTCTACAGCAGCCTTCCTTGAAGGCTTCCACCAAGATGTCTCCAAGTGCCAAGGTTGCAGGAGTACTGGCATACATTTCCAGCAGATGCTGGGTTACTTGAGGAATTCTGTGAGTCAATCCAGACCCTGCACCAGAGAATCATAGAACTGTAGGGTTGGTTGGACCTCAAGGGTCATCTCATCCAATCTTCTCCAATGTAGGAATCAAAGCTAAATCCAACTGCTGGTAATGATAGGAGCTACTCTGAGGAAATGTTGCCCAACAATGACTCTGCAGCCGGGCCTAAGGTAATCAGTTTGTTTAACTCTACCGCAGGCTCCCGATGAGGAGTTTTTCATGGTTTTGAGACTGCTTCTGCTCCTATTCAGTGGCCTCCTCCATCACCTCCTCCAGAAAATGGAAGTCGATTTGGCGAGCCAATGTGGTCTCTGCTCACTTTGCCTAAGTAGATCAAGGCCATTAAAGGTGTCCTCCAGATGTTCTGGTCTACAACTCCTACCTTCCAAGACTGGGACTGATGAAGGTCTGGGAGAAGGCTGGTTTACACCGGTTCTATTCTGAGCTTCTACACACACACACTGCACAAGCAGCCAGCACACTGCCTGCTCCCAAACCATTTTTCAACCAAAAGAAAGAACATGACGGAGGGAAGAGAAATAAGAATTGAGAGAGAAAGAGACAAGAAGGAAGAAAAAATAACAAAGACACTACACAAAATGTGTCTAGCTGCAAGTTTGAAGATGCCCTGGTTTATGTTGACTGGCAGGAATCTTTCCCAGCCCTACCTAGAGATACCAGGGACAGACACTGAGAGCTTCTCCCATTGCACAATGGCCCTTCCAAATGTTTACAGGGACATGCAGCCAGGCCAGATGCAGAGGCTAGGTGAACAATTCCACAATGAGCTGGAGTAACAGTGGTAGCAGTCTTTAGACCCCTGCTGCTGAATCTGTTTTCCAAACAAAAATGAACTATTACCTTCCCTCTTTTTCTCTGAATGCACCCTCCATGAGCCACTGACAACCCAATCTGTACCTATACCTGAGCGAAACCCATTGACTATAACAGAGATAAAGTGATTTACACCAACAAGACCCAAGCCCCCTGCACCTGCTCCGAAGCAATTCTTCAGAAAAGTGGCTTTCCATTAGCTGACGCAGTGGCTTGTCCCAGGCTCTCTTAAGTCCAGTTGATAAGTGGCACCATCAGAAGGGATACAAAGGGGCGAGCGCTGCTGTTAATGTCAGTGTCGTTACAAAGGATGTTCAGCAGCAAGAATATAGTGCTGCCAGCAACTCTGCTATCTGCCACTGGAAGGAGTCTGAATGAGAACGACGCAGGGGTAATTGTGCTCCTAAAAGCCACAAGTCTTGCAGTGTTGTCCAAAAAGCTTAAGTGCTTTATCAGAAGATAGCAAATCACAAATGCAAGCTCCTGAATATTCAGGTCCCCCCACCATACAGTAGCAGCATAACAGGCATCAGTGGGTGCTCCCCTTTCATTCCTCTGTTCTTCTGACATTGTGAGCTGAGTTGTGCTTTAATTAAAGCAATACAGGAATGTTTACCAGGAATTTTATTCTTGGCAGCAGTTTCCTCCTCTACAGCTGTGTCTTGCATATTCCTAACTCTCTGGAGAAAGGGCTATATTTCAAAATCTACATCCAGGGCAAATTCTACACTATGTGTACACAAGAAGCTCAAAAAGGTCCCAGGTTCAATCCTCCCAGCATCTCCAGCTAGGGCTGGGAATGTCCCCTGCCTCAAATCTTGGAGGGCTGCTGCCAGTCAGTGTATGCAATACTAAACTAGATGGACCAGTGGTCTGACTTGGTAGAAGGCAGCTTTTTTGTATTCCATGCTCTTAAGATAGGGTGGAGGAGGGGAGGAATAGGATTTAACAAAGAGAGGAGAGGAAGGATGAATTGGCACATTTCTGAAGATTCCAACTAGCAGCTGGCAATCTTTCATAGTTTTCAGACTCACAATTGCTGTATGGATTTGGAGGGGGGAGTGCCAGGGAGAGCCAGTGTTTAAAAATACTTGGGAAATCAAAGACATGCAGGCCACTGCTGTGGCAAGTTCCAGTCTAGTCTCCCCAAAGACTCAGTGAGGTTTCTCTATAAAACCTGCACTGATTAAAAACAGGAGTAGCTATCTTTCCTGCATTTACCTAGCTGGAACTCTGTGGTCACCAGTTGATTAAGAATATAGTATACAGCAGTTAGCCAACATGGTACCCTTCAGATGTTCTTGGATTCTAAAGCCCATCCGTCCCAGTCAGCATAGCCAATGGACAAGAATGGTGGAAGCTGAAGTCCACCAACAGGTTCCTCACTCTTGGGCTTGGCCTTCCTAGCAAAAACACAAGAAACAGCATTTTCTGCCCCTGTCCTTGACTTCAGGAATCTTGAGTTGGAGAATAATTCCAGGCTTGATGTGTATGGATGGTCAGGGCCTTGATACTGTGGGTCCAACCTCCAAGACAGAAGAAACCCACCTTCAACATGAAATGTTATCTAGGAACTGTTGGAGAGAAAGAGAAATCAGACACCATTTCTGGTGTTTGTTTCTGAAATGACAAGTGTGGAAACTTCTTAGCAACTCACTCCACCTTTCTCTCCCTCCCAGTTCTATTCTGTTCTGTTCTGGCATCCTTTCCAAAGAAAATCCCTTTCTCCTTCCTTGTCGACATTCTAGTATAAGAGGATCGTTCTCTATTCCTTCATACACACCTTCTCCTGGCTGCTGCTCCCACAATAGCTGAGTTAGGCTTATACAGAGCTCAAAAATAGCAAATTTCAAGAGTAAGACCTTGAAGCAGCCTCTTGCCAACAACACATCCACAACAACAACCCTGCTCAGTATTTATTGAACAATAAATAAATAAATCTTACAAATATATTCCAGCCAAGGCAAGGATGCCTTGCAACAGCCCCACCATGTGGCATTTTGCAGATGGAACACAACCGAGGGAGAAAGCGTCTTTACCTTGGGAGGTTTTTAATCTCTAGTGTAGAAAGAACCATGCTAGGGATGAACTGAGTGGTCTCCAGCCAGAGCCTGCTTGCACGAATATGTTATAAGACCTAATTGTCTACCTATGAAAATTCAGCCTCTTGAGTTTAACCTGTTTCTTTCACCTACTTTGAATGAACCGCCAAACAATGCCCCAAATGGAAAGGAAGGTGTAATGTCAGGGGTGGGGAACCTGTGGCCTCCCAGATGTGCTTAGGTTCCAAATCCCATCAGCCTCATCTAGCATCACCAATAGTGAGGAATGATGGGAGTTGCCATATTGGCTACCCTTGACATACAGAATGGTTGCAATCTGCAAAAAATAAATAAAAAATCATCCTCTTTCTGGAATGGAAATGCTCTTCTAAACTGGGAGGTAGTATGGTGGTGATGCCAATAACAAACTTAGTTCAACTGCTCTATTGCTATCCACAGCCTTTTTCTTTCCTACTTTTGTGTGTTCCCTGATTTGTGTATTATATAATTATGGTAGGAACAAGGGGAGCTATTGTTTGTATTTGTTTTTATGACATGTACGGTACTTCAGTTCCCTGATTTATCTGTTTGAGTTAATATAAAATTCAGAATTATTATTAATAAAAATAGTAAACCCCACCTAGGTTACAGGGTATTTCAAAGGCATCCTTTAGCACTGTACAAAATTGTATGGAATATAATGTGGAGGAAAGGGAAAAAAATATAAGCCTGCAGGGGTGAAACATTTTGGATGAAACCCAGGAGAATGTTTTGATAGGACTGCACATTTGGTATGTTGAAGGAGATAGGCGTCAAATGCCTTGGTATTCTCACCACTATTATTATTTTATTGAATTTTAATCTCTAGCAAAGGTCACAGAATCCAGCTTTTTGCCTCTCACCAGTTTGTTTGATCATAGATGCGAAAAGCCATTAAGGTTCAGTAATTAATCACAGATGGAGAAATTTGAAGCAAAAGCTGCATATGACAATGGGAAACTGTTTCGGATTTTAAGCAGCGCTCAAATTCAGAGGCTACCCTCTTCTGGTTTCAAATGGCCCTCTTAGTTACTGTCTTGTTACTGAGTGTTGGAGGGTGTGATTAGCTACAACTTGGGTGGGGACTCAGCTGGTGAGGCTTATGCATTTTGTTCCCTACATAATGCGAGCATTGGTTTTAACTGCAAAATGTGTGCACAGGTTGGAGATGCGTCGTCCCCAAACTCACCTCCTGGCAGCCCTCTCCCAGGTATGTGAGCTGGCGTCTGGCATCAGAGGCCAGTTTTGGGGTGGGAGATGGCAGTGAATTTTTGAGAGTTATGCTGCAGGGAGATTCAACTCTCCTTACCCATTGCAACCTTAAAATTAGGCCCTTGCTCTCAGTAGCAACAGGACAGACAGCTTAAACAAATTGGTCTGCCACTGTGATGATTGCAACAACTCAGAATGCACAATATGACACACAATGCCTCCCAAACAAACAATTCCACTGAGTTACTGAAGTGCTTCTATTGCAACATTTAACTGCAGCATTCTTCCCCTAATTTTCTCCTGACATTCTGAACTTTTATCTCACAACAGGCTGACAACTGTCAAATGGGACAGTTCTCTGTGCAGAGTTCCAGTCTTTCATTTGTAGTCAACCTGGAATCCTGAGGCTAGAGAAAGCACACCTACTTACACACAGGTCTCTCAATTGATTCATGTACAATCAATTAAAAATAAGGCAGTTCCTTCCCACAGGCTTGCAATCTAAAATATATGACACAAAAGAAAAATGGGATGGGGAGGATGCTGTTGTTATTGCTATTGTTATACCCCACCCACATGACGAGGTTGCCCCAGCCACTCTGGGCAGCTTCCAACATATATAAAAACATAATAAAACATGAAACATGAAAAAAAAACTCCCCTATACAGGGCTGCCTTCAGAAGTCTTCTAAAGTTTGTATAGTTACTTATCTTCTTGGCTCAGGGGTCACATAACTCCATACCCTCCAACATTTATCTGAAGAAAATAGGGACGTCCTAAGGAAAAGCGGGACATTCCAGGATCAAGCGAGAAACTGGGACTGTTTCTGTAAATTCAGGACAGTCACTGGAAAATAGGGACACTTGTAGGGCCTGCTATTATGATTGTTCCATCAGCACAAACATTTCTGCTTGCGTGACAAAACGATCTCCCTTCTGCAATGTTGTGGCAGGACAACACTTAGGAGGAATAAAGATGAGACTAACTGAGAACTGCAGGATGTGTATGTGGGTGATGGAGGGGAGGTTAATTCAACAGCCGTAGAGGACTAGGTTTAAGAAAAGGGTTGTAGGCAAGCAAGCCAACCCACAATGTCTGTTCCCTACCATGGCAGCCTCCACACTAAGGCCAGGACAGGAAACTCTCACTGCCCTTTGAAGTCACCCATGGCCTAGAGAGGGACATTCTGCTCACCCCAAGGCCAACTGTCTGGCTGACTTTCTTTTCACACAGAGAACTGGGCAGACAGAAGAATGAAGGAAGAGACAAAAGGCCCCATCAGAAAGACATGACTCAGAAATGGCATTTTCTCTATTCTAATAAGCGATGTTGTGTCAGAGAGGTAATTTATTCATGGGGTGCTGATGCAGTTGCCATGGAGAACCTAAGAAAAAGAAGCTGAGCTTTTAAAGCACACACTGTATCCAAGAGCCGAGCGCTCAGTCAGGGAGAAGATGTAAAGACACTGGGAGAGAAGGGTGAAGTACAAGACAATTAAAGCTAACCCACTGTGGCTTCCACTCCATCATGAGGTAATGCTCCAAAACTTTTCCATCACTGACTTCGGGAGAATTCAGGCTCAGCCCCAGTGTAAAGGCATTTGCTGCAGCCCACGTGAAAACACAAAGGATGGCATAACTGGATCAGCCCTGCGGAATACTTATTATGATTATTTATTTTATTTGGAGCATTTGGAGCTCACTCTTTGGTCTAAAAGGCTCCCAGAGTGGCTTAAGGTAAAGGCAAAGGGACCCCTGACTATTAGGTCCAGTCATGACTGACTCTGGGGTTGCGACGCTCATCTCGCTTTATTGGCTGAGGGAGCCGGCATACAGATTCCAGGTCATGTGGCCAGCATGACTAAGCCGCTTCTGGCAAACCAGAGTAGCGCACAGAAACGCCGTTTAACTTCCCGCTGGAGCGGTACCTATTTATCTACTTGCACTTTGACGTACTTTCGAACTGCTAGGTTGGCAGGAGCAGGGACCGAGCAACGGGAGCTCACCCCGTCGCAGGGATTCGAACCGCTGACCTTCTGATCGGCAAGTCCTAGGCTCTGTGGTTTAACATGCAGTTAATTGAAACAGGTCACTGCCTACAGGCTTACAATGGGTAAGGGGGGGAATGACACACAAGGGGGAAAGGACAGGGAGGGAAGAGGAAAATAAAAATCAAACTCAGGCACCAATTCTTAAACACCTGTTCTTAAAATGACCAGCTGGCACAGTTCAGGGTTAGGAGGTGCCTGATGGAGTTGGGTTTTCAACAAAACTGATGGAATGAGCCCTGCTTCTAATCTCTTGCTATGGTAGCCTGATGGAATGGCTGACCTCACCTGACAGCTGAGGGAAGAGGAGGCCTGATGAAGCTGGCCTGCCACACACAGCAGAGCTGATGGAATGATCAAGACTTCCACCACAGACAGTGCCCAATCCACAATGAGTTGGGGTGAAGGATGCAGATACTACACTGGGCTGGCGCAATAACATTTGCTCAGCCAAATCTTGGGCACTCTCGTGCTGTTCATGCTTCCACTGAGGGAGGGGCACATTTCTGTGGTGACAAGATCCCAAAGCACCCACACAATGTTGATGGTTAGCTGGCATTTCTGCAGCATGATCAGCCTCAAGGAAGTTGGCGTAGGAGCCTTGCAGATGCATTCCACTCCCCAGGAAACCTTTTGGAGCTTCAGGGCTTGACGGAGCTTGCGAGTCCCAGTCTCAAATATTTTCGCACCTGAAGAGACCAGTTAAAGTTTCGCTACTTCAAAGTTGCCACCATGGTAATCACTCTTGCTTATCTGCACAAAAGCCCAGACTTGTATGTAGTATCAACCTATCAATCTGGCTGTCACCATCAAAGTTTTCATTTTTGCCATAGCAACTGTGAGACATAAGGGTGGATGGAACTGAGCACAACAACCTCTTTGGGCCAGTGGTCACATTTTGAACTTTGAAAATACAGTGGTACCTCAGGTTACAGATGCTTCAGGTTACAGACACTTCAGGTTACAGACTCCGCTAACCCAGAAATAGTACCTCGGGTTAAGAACTTTGCTTCAGGATGAGAACAGAAATCGTGCAGCGGGAGGCCCCATTAGCTAAAGTGGTACCTCAGGTTAAGAACAGTTTCAGGTTAAGAACGGACCTCCAGAATGAATTAAGTTCTTAACCTGAGGTACCACTGTATATTTTGCCGTATAATGAATTTGTATGATGTTTTCACTAATATATGCATTCCTGTACACACTTTATACCAATGTTTGCACACACACCCTGCCCCATCGCTCAGCTGGAGAACTGCATTACAAAATTTGGAGATGTGTGAATTTTAAAGGCTGTTTGTGTTTCAGTTCACATATTGATTCAGAAAGTGAGGATAGGATAAAGTGAATCTAATTTCTTTTCAGCTCTAATCAAAACTCATGCTGTGCCACAATGTTGTTTCAAAGGGCATTATGTGCGTTTTGATTCCTTAATGCTCTCCTCCATCTAGCAGAAGAGGTTAATTTGACCATTTTTCTAAATGACAACTCCTTCCTGTTATCCTGACCACTCTGAAACCACTGGCTACTAAAAGTATATGCTTGCTACTTCACACAATCTCCCTGGCCAGTTCAGTCCTTCTCCAAGGGGGAATGATGGGTTGTGGCATTTACTGGTACCCTTCACACGAGAAGAGAATAATAGCCTCACATAGGACCCTACATCATTCCCAGTGCAGAACAGCCCTGTGGTTGCTAAGCAACCCTTCTGCATCTTCCAGAAGGTTCTGTGGACCCAACTGTAACAGACTCACTTTGCCTGATTCCTCCCAAGGCATTAGGAGAGGTGGAAAGGGGTGTCTCTAGCTCTGCGTAGAGTGTTGGGTTTAAAAGGGCTAGGGGTGCATTGCCTAGCCAGTGAGCAGGCATCATGACCACCATGGATGAAGAGGATCTGAGCGAGTATTTCCGCATACAGTATGGACAGAAGTTGCTGAAACTTCTGATGTGAGTTAAATGCCACATCTCTTCCAGCAAGAACCTTCCTCTGGCCTCCTCTCTATTCTACCTTTTATTTTCCATGGTCTTCTTCTTTGCTCTCCCATATTTTTGGTATCTTCTTCTTTCTTTTCCCTTCTAGGTTCTCCTGCTTTACCCCCCCCCCCCCACACACTTTTTGTAAAAGGGTCCAGGGTCTTACTAGCATCCTGGTTCCAGCAACAGCTGGCCAGATGCATCTGGAAAGTCTACATCAGGGGCTGGACTGGGAAAGAATGGTGGGGGCTGCCTCAGTCCTCTTGAACCTTCCCAAGAACAGGAGGAGAGTATAGATTTAGAACAGTGGTTTGCAGAAGGCCATAGTTCAGAGGCTGCAGAGGGGAAAAGCTGGAAAATATTGGGAAAAGAACAGCAGGAAGAAGTACTGACAGTCTCAGTGTCTTTGGAAAGCATTCCTGAGCCACCCTCTCCCAGGACTAGGCAGGCATTGCGAGTAGTAGAACAGAAAGCTCAGAGGCAGAAAGCTCAGATCAGCTGGCACAGGGATGACATAGGAGTGACAGAGGGGGTTGGAATTTATTCAGAGCAACGCCATTATTTAATAAAGACTGCATTCATTTGTGTCTCTCTGCAAACACTGAATAAATTACGTGGTAAGAACTCTTCTTGTTTATCTGTTTTTTGGCTGCCACCGGGGGAGGGATCGGATTCCCTGATGCCTACCCAAACTAGACATGAAGGTACAGCCCCCTATACTGGAAAATTGAATGAGGAGGATTTTAACTTCCAGGATTTTCACCTCCAGTGCTATGGTCCTGATTGTAACATCCATCTGCTGCCATTAACTTTTTTTAAAAAAAAATGTAGGAGATCCTGAACAAAAATCTCTATGTCACATGTAGTTTGATCCTTTGGATCCTTTGATGAGGGACTTTGTAAAGCACTTTTTGTATTTTCAAATATATAGCATCTACTAGATTATCACTATTTATACACTTGTTGGCATGCTCAAATAACCCTAATTCTAATTGTTGCAGGATACTTCCCAGGATGGTGCTGTACCCCTGTTCCCAAGTGGTTCGGCAACTAATCAGACCACCGAGTACTAAAACAAGCATAGCTTCCTCTCTTCTTGGCTCCATGATTAGCTGTTCACTTTTCCTTTCCAACATCCTTCTTCATCTGGCTCATGTTCCTTTCACTGCTTTCATTTCCCTTTCTTCCACTATTGCCACTGAAGTTCCGTTTCCTTTCTCCAAACCCCTTTCTCTTGCTGGGTATCTAAACTGAATCCAAGCCCCATTTTCTTGTTGCTCCTTGTAGACCTTGTATTTTGGAACCCTTGTCTGTTTTCTGACTGATCCAGGCACCTTTGGACAAACAGGATATTCTATCATTCTGCCCCTTCATCCTAAGGTGTGTGAGCTGCACAGAACCTACCTAGCTCACAGGTCCTATGACTTAGAAATATCTCTGCACTCTTCATGGGAAAACTCTTTTTCTCTTTTATTAGGAAATTCCCAGTATCTGAGGAGGAGTCCCCATCTCCCTCCATTCGGCTCCTGGAGAAGAAAAAAGAAGCCAAATTGGTGCACCAGGCCATGGAGGCACAAAAGGAGGTGAGGAGATGCCCTGCTTTACTGCCTCTGTATCCCTGATGACCAGCTCTACCTTCATTTGTCACCAGCCACTTCAAAACCACAGAACTACATGGCTTATTGGCAGCAAATTGCACATGTTTCCCCTCTTTGCTATCAAAACACCTTCTGATCCACCTGGCCAGGATGCTAATTTCTTTGAAGTTTTGGGCTCTCTGTAACTTGAGAGAAAAGCAGGAGGCAAACCTAACAGAACAAGAAGACTACTGCAGCCTTCCCTGACCAGGTGTCCTCCAAATATTTTGGATTTTAGCTTCCATTAGCAACAGAATGGTTAATAGGGACAGTGTGAGCTGTAGTCCAAAATATCTCAAAGGCACCAGTCTGATGTACTGGAATCAGATGTCCTACTGGTCTCTTCCCTCTGTGAACCTTTCAGGCATTCAAGACAAGGATGGAAGCCCTGAACAATCGTTGGGAGGAACTTGGTTCTAAGGAGATTCAGTTGAAAGCATATATTCGGAAATTCGAGCAATTCATACAGGTACTTGCTTTTTGCAATTCTCTGGCTCTTACATTATAAGACCTCCACCCTATTTAAGCACAGCACAGGCCTGATTGTGATATGCCTGGAGCTATGGATCAGCATGGCTTCTGCAAAGGGAAGTATCCTGCAACAATTAGAATTAGGATTATTTGAGCATGTCAACAAGTGTATAAATAGTGATAATCCAGTAGATGCTATATATTTGAAAATACAAAAAGTGCTTTACAAAGTCCCCCATCAAAGGTTCCAAAGGATCAAACTACATGTGACATAGAGATTTATGTTCAGGATCTCCTACATTTTTTAAAAAAAAAAAGTTAATGGCAGCAGATGGATGTTACAATCATATTAAATGAATCTTGTATATTTTGTGTCCTTGCCCAGGTTATGTCCCCTATCACTCCACCTAACTTAAACTGGGATAGTTTCAGCTAGCAGTGGAGAAGATCAAGCCACATTGGCTCCATCAGCCAGCTGCATCTTTGCACACCAGATGCTGAGTAGACTCAGTTTAAATGCCAAGAATTTCAGCAGTGGTACCTTTAAAGCAGTACCTCCATTTCCTAGCTCAACTCAGTGCTGGTTCAGATGGAGACATGGTGTCAGGAGAGACCATAGCTCAGTGGTAGAGCACACGGTTTGTGTGCATGAGGTCTCATGTTCAATCCCAGCCTTGGACAAAGAAATGACTAGTTAGTTATAGTATGCCTCTGCCTCCAGAACAGTAGTATCAGGCATTACTGAGCTAGATGGGCAAATATCCTGGCAGGGTACAGGGCAACTTCCTGTGCACTTCTGACAGCCTTATAGACTCTGACTCTTGTCTTGATTCCTTTTCAATGGCATGTGGGGTGGGGTCCAACATGGGACCATTAGGAGAACGACCAGAAACGGATCAGAGCCCTGAAGAAAGCCAACAAGGAGCGGGAACTGAAGAAGCAGCGAGTGAAAGAGCTGGCCAAGGCCAAGATAGAGATGGCAGCTCTGAAGCAGCAGCACCAGAAGCTCTACAACAAGCTACAGCAATACTCCATCTTCAACAAATACCTGGAGAAAGTGGTTGAGGTCTCTGAGGTACGTATGGTTGCTAAGAAGAGAGGCAAAGTCTGAGGGTGGATTTCAAGAGCAGATGTCCAGTTCTTTGGTCTGTAGCCTGTGTGCAGAACCAGAGAAGCAGGCGGGGGGACAAAGGACCAACACTTGAGGTGGTGAGTGGGAGAAACCTCAGTTACCTCATTGTGGTTCTGTCTGTGCCACCAGAAATCTGCAGATCAGATTTAAGTAAAGGTAAAGGTACCCCTGACATTAGGCCCAGTAGCGAGTAACACTGGGGTTGCGGTGCTCATCTTGCTCTATAGGCCGAGGAGCCGGCGTTTGTCCACAGACAGCTTCCGGGTCATGAGGCCAGCATGACTAAGCCCCTTCTGGCGAACCAGAGTAGCGCACGGAAACGCCATTTACCTTCCCGCCAGAGCGGTACCTATTTATCTACTTGCACTTTGACTTGCTTTCGAACTGCTTAATTGGCAGGAACAGGGACTGAGCAACGGAAGCTCACCCCCTCGCAGGGATTCGAACCGCTGACCTTCTGGCCGGCAAGCCCTAGGCTCAGTGGTTTAGCCAGTGCTTTTTTCTTTAAAAAAAAGTTTATGGTTATTGTCATTTTCCTACTCATATTGAAATACTGCCCCTCAATGAGGCCAAACTTAGTTTCACAAAATGTTTAGAGGTATGCGTACCCCTGCATCCCCCCAGAAAAAAAGCACTGGGTTTAGCACTGGCTCTACAGTTCATGCTAGAATCTAGAATCATGTTCTAGAATCTGAAGCTTCTACAGTCGATGCTAAACTAAGTTCTAGAATCTGAAGTTTAGAACAACTGGGTCATTGGTGCAACTGCTATTCAAGCATCTACACAGTTTCGTGAACAATGGTGGTGACTTTGTATCGTGAGCATTTGTCCCCCTATTTGCTACCTTTAAGCTGTAGTTCTGGACAGTGCATTGTATAATAATAGCTGGCTTCCTAAGCCAGTATATTGGCTGGCTGCCCTATGGTGTCTGTAGCCAGGCACCCATCGGTTCCTGCATGTCCAAGGATCTGTCATGGGGAGGAGACGATGTGATCCTTGAGGGGCTATTATTTTGAATTGGCTATTGGTTAAGGGAAGATCAGTATCTCAGGGTTCAGGACAGTAATGAAAGGCATTCCCTGTAGTTTGAGGAAATCCGGGAGGTCATCGGTCGCTACAAGACCCTCGTAGGGATGCACCGGGACCTTGTGCAGTCGGCACAGGAGGGGATGGAGATGATTGAGCAAGCTAAAGTCCGCCTGGCGCGCTACAAGGAGGAAAAAGATGATGAGATGCTGCAGCACAACAATGAGCTAGCCCGCCTACAGCTGCGTTTCGACCATGCCCGCAGCGATGTCATCGTCTGGGTAAGGAGTAAGGGTGGGGAAATGCATTTCTTTGCATGGAGGGCTTTGACCCAGTAATACGATGGCAAGCCTGAAACCAGTCTGGATGGATCAGAATCTTTGTCTCTTCCTGAACTATCTGCATATCCTAACAGGTTTACTCTCATCCCAGACCTCAGTGTAATCATAACTTAAAATCTGCTGCCATGAACCCATACCCTTGACTATCTGCAAACAAACCCTGGCTCAGTGAACACTTAAGCCAGAAAGGATGGCAAGAATGGTCAGCAATCCACTGGGCATCACTGGGAGCCATTTACCTGTTTGGCAGTGGGCAGGGCATTTTGGCTAGAACACGGCACTGTATCACTCGAAATCAGGGATAGGGAATCTGAGGCCTGGAGCCAAAATCTGCTCACAGAGCTACAGTTCTCTGAGTGGATTAATAGTCAATCCCTTGTCCTGGGGAACTTGGGGGACTGTGAGTGGAACAGGGGTCTCCTAACAACTCCCAGAAACTATAACAAACTACAGTTCCCATGATTCTTTTGGGAAACCATGATTGCTTAAAGTGGCGTGATACTGCTTTCAAAACACAGTGCAAATGGGGCTGGAGTATTCAGAGAATCATAGCATTGGAAGGGAACTGAGGATCTTCTAGTCCAAACCCCACCCCCACCCCCGAATGCAGGAATATGCAGCAGTCCCTTACCAGGATCGAACCTGCAAACTTGGCATCATCAACACCACACTCTAACCAGCTGAGCTATTAGGGAATCACAGGAGCCATTCCAGACCACCATATGTGTTCTTTATCAGGAAGAAATGACAGAAGGAGGGAGCTACTTCATTTTTAAACCTCGTTAGTGGTAGCCAGAGAACGTTTACCACCATCTTTGGCAATGGTGAATATCTTACAGTTTAGGGAGGGAAAAGAAAGATGCTGGGCTTGTGTTTGAACGACTAACTACGGCAGGACAAGGCATTCTGCCTAGTAACAAACTTCTTAGCATTTGAACCAACATTCCCTGGGGGAGAGGCAGACAGGCAGACAGACAATAACACAGAACATTTTGCTGAAAAGGCTTTGTATGTGGCAGATCAGATTGCACAATGGAAGTGCAAAACATAAGAGAGGCATCTTAGGCTGGTTGCTATGCAAGTTGTCTTGAGTCCTGTCCCCGCCATCTCCCCCAAATGAACTTCGGGGCACTTTTAACATGGAAAGTAGCAGCTTACTAGTCACATCCATCAAAACCTCATTTTCTATGCCTCTGCCTTCTCCGCAGGAGTCACGTTGGGCCCATATCCAGAACACGGCTGCGAAGAAAACATTGATGCTGGGTACCATCAAGATGGCCACTTTGAATCTCTTCCAGAGTGTAGCCAAGCAGATGAAGGAGGCTTTAATGGTGCCCGTGGAGGACACACACAGGCAGCTGGATATGGTACACATGTTCTGAGTTCTCCACCTCTCCCCTCCAGGGTCTGGCAGTGCTTTTAAGTCTATACCTGAAGGTCTCAGGGCGGTTCACAGAACAAAATCAAAATACAAGACTGCAAAATACACATGGGGTTGAGTGCCCCGAGGGGGCGCTGTCTCTTGTGTGTCTGCCACCTGAGATGGTTGCTTCACCCCGCCTCATGAGTGGGCCAGCTCTGTTTGCAAGTTGAGCATAAAGTTCTCAGTCCTTCATTGTTTGAGGCCCATCAAGCCATGTTGTGACAATGAGATACAATTGGGAGGGCTTATATCTGGTTCGTCCAGAATGTATCTAGAAATGAAACACAGTGAACTGGGACCAGTGGTGAATTGATGGCTCTTGTGCTACAGCATGTTCTCTCTCCAGTGTAGTGTGGACATTGCTTTCCCCCACCAGCCCCATAGTCCATAGCTCTACCAAGAATTCTATCCTCCAGACCAGCAGCCCCAATTAAATCCCAAAGTAGCTTTCTTTTCTTTTAAAAGAAGAGGAAGTAAAATCGGTTATGGTTCAGTGGGCGAAGGACATTAGCTACAATATACAGATGACAGAATGGGGAAATTTATGGAGAAATGAACTGAAATTTATGGCTTGCTTTACTATAAAGGAAAACTTTATGAAGATGCTATACAGATGATACATCACACCAGCTAATTTGCTAAAATGTACAAAACCAACTCAAATTTATGCTGGAGGTGTAGAGAACTAGAGTGAACAATGTACTATATGTGGTGGGGTTGTAAAAAAATAAAGGGCTTTTGGGAACTTAAATACAATGAACTAAAAAAATTGTGCAAAATAATGTTTATCAAAAAACCTGAAGTCTTCCTCTTAGGCATTATGGCACCAGACATTCCAAGAGAGAAGAGGAGGATTTTTATGTACACAACAACTGCAGTGAGAATGCTGATAGCCAAGGGACAGAAAGGAGATAAAATTCCAACAAAAGAAGAGTGGCAGGTTAAACTGTTTGAATATATGGAAGTAGCAAATATGAAGTAGAAGATCAGGAATCCATCGACCCAAAAGTTCAAAAAGGAAAAGGGAGATTTATAGACAATATTTAAAAGAACATTGTCCCCACATTAAAACTTTAGATTTAATACAGGTTGAGTTTATTGAAAAATAGAGGCAAGTAATAAGGAAACAAAGAACCCAAAGGAGGGCAAAAGTTGGTGGCTGAAATATTTTTGTGTTTCCATGTTGCATTGTTTTTTTTTCTTTTTATTTGTGAGTTATGTTTTGTGTTTTTGTGTGTGTGTGTGTGTGTGTGTGTTGTTTATAAACTAATAAAGACTGAAATAATAATTTTTAAAAATCCCAAAGTAGCCCCCAGTTCCAGCCTATCCTATTGTGATGGCTGCCCTGCTACTTGTATTAATCAAATGTTCATCCTCTTTGTTCTCAGATCCAGCAGTTTATCCAGGACCTGTCTGACATCTGGTCAGAGGTGAAGAAAAAAGAGCAAAACAGATCGCTAACAGGAATGAACAAGGAGTGACCCAGGAGGCATTGGAAAAAGAGTATAATGTTCCCCGCTTCTCTTCTCTCAGAAATCCTCCTCAGCTGTGCTTTGCTTGTACTTTGGAATGGTTGATGCCCCACGACTGCATTTTAATCAATATCCTTCCCACCCTTTACTTTCCCTTCACTGGAAACAAAACATAGTCTGTATGGTATATAAAAAGAATATTTTAGTTAGTAGAGCCTTGGCTTCTCATCTGCCTTTGTTTCCACGTGGATAAAATGAGTCCTGTGCCATGGACCCACCACTGGCAGCCTGTCAATTAGTTGTTTGGAACTGGGAGGCCTGCCAAACATGTGCTCTTTGCGGGACGTTTTCTACAATCCCAATGCATTTGTGGTGGATTTATACTGACCTGCCCACACATCACTCCTCTTGATGAGTTGATTTTTGCCAAAGCTATTGCCTTACTGGTGTCAGGGTTTGAACAGTTGCACAATAGCACAAGGAGTGCAAGACCAGCCCCTGCCCTCCAAATATTTGTACAGGGTTTCTGCAGGAAGTCACAGGACACGCACTGATTGGAAACAAAGCAGGATGCCCACCCTGAAACCTTTTCAGGCACAAACAGTGTTGAAGGTAAAAAGGTAAAGGTAAAGGGACCCCTGACCATTAGGTCCAGTCGTGGCCGACTCTGGGGTTGCGGCGCTCATCTCGCTTTACTGGCCGAGGGAGCCGGCATACAGCTTATGGGTCATGTGACCAGCATGACTAAGCCGCTTCTGGTGAACCAGAGCAGCGCACGTAAACACCGTTTACCTTCTCACCAGAGTGGTTCCTATTTATCTACTTGCACTTTGACGTGCTTTTGAACTGCTAGGTTGGCAGGAGCAGGGACCAAGCAACGGGAGCTCACCCCGTTGCAGGGATTCGAACCGCCAACCTTCTGATCAGCAAGTCCTAGGCTCTGTGGTTTAACCCATCGTGCAAAACTGCCCCACCCTGATACTACCATATGCACAAATCATCATCATGATTACACGGCACCAATGAAAGGAGATCAACTAGGCAGGCATCACTCCCAGGAGAGAAAAGTGAGTCTGGTGTGCTGCAGGCCGTGCCGCCCCCGTGGTGTGGTGCCCAGTGTGCTCTGCCACCCCCCCCCCCCCCGCTCCTCTGGACACTAACCAAAGAAGCCTAACCTCCTGAACATGATAAGTCTCGAAGGCTGAATTATGCTTGCCCTGGTATGTTCTTCTTGAGAGGAGGGGGCTACATCCCAATGTTAAGATATGAGAATTTAAGGGTGCAGTGCTAGGTAAGTTCACCCAGATGTTCCAAGACCGGAAGGATGATCTCTGTCTCTTCTGGAGGCAGAAGGAATGCCAAGCAGTTGCTTAAGTAAGGTGCTTGTATTACATCTAGATATTAACTTCACGAATTAACTCCTTGGCCAGCAGCAGTGGAGAAGAAAATGATCACTGGAGCCAGGAGCTCTCTATAGCGCTGGGGTGGCTGTCGATCGTCCCTGGGAAGCAGAGCTACTGGGACTTGCTGAGGAGCGCTCTGAGTACAGCTATCTGTGCTGCAACAGGCAGCTGATTGTTGCACAGGAACAGACAGCCAAGCGCAGAGCTGACACGCTCGCCTCCCTGTCGCTAGAATGACAATTAGCATTCGGCACTCGGGCGTCTTCCATTCAGCGAAGAGCGCGACGGTGATTAGAGCGAGAGCAGCACAGATCCCGGAAGCTCATCCCGTCCATTCAGCAGGCGGCAGCAAAGGAGCTGAGCCTCAGACAGCAGCCATTGCCGAGAGTGCCCCGGTGCTGGCGTCATCGCTTGGCTCTGCAGTGCAGTCAGGTGGAGCTGATGACGCAAATGCAACCGGGATGAGTTGGGAGCGGGGGAAATGTCTCGTCTTGGGAGGCCACGATGACTCATCCTGCCAGGGGGCTGAGGTGCCTCCACACACTTTGCGGCATGTTCAGGGACTGTGGGGGGGGGGGGGATCCAGTGGGTTCTGACCCTGAAACCCAAAGGAACTGATAGAAGAAAGGGGATCTCGGAGAAAAATGGATTAATACCTCCCACTCCTACGGAGTTCTAAAAGTGCGGAGTGGCATGTTCACTTACATGGAGGATTTGGGCTTCTCAACAGACATTAGTTCTGAGCATCAGTAGGGACACAAGTCAGCGCCACGGATCACCTGCTTTTCATGCAGGAAGTCCCAAGTTCATTCTCTGACATCTCCAGATATGGGTGTCCTCTGCCTGAAACCCTGGATAGTCGCTGACAGTCTGCAGAAAGTACAGTGGTACCTCAGGTTACAGACGCTTCAGGTTACAGACTCCACTAACCCAGAAATAGTACCTTGGGTTAAGAACTTTGCTTCAAGATGAGAACAGAAATTGCACGGCAGCAGCAGGAGGCCCCATTAGCTAAAGTGGTGCTTCAGGTTAAGAACAGTTTCAGGTTAAGAACAGATCTCCAGAACAAATTAAGTACTTAATCCGAGGTACCACTGTACTGTACTGTACTGTACTGTACTGTACTGTACTGTACTGCACTACATGAAGCGGCTTCCTATTTTCTTAACATCCTATGTTACCAGCATTATAACATCACCATCCCAGGCATTTTGTTTCTCAGCATCTAGCTAATATTGAACCCCTTTGCGTGACAATTCCTTTGGGCATGCCCACATTATAAACTGACCCTATCTTATACTAGTTGCACTGTCACAGCTTCCTCAAAGGAATCATGGGAATTGTAGCTTGTTGGAGGTGCCGAGGTTTCCCTCTGACAGCACACATGCACACAGACTTTTCACAGTACTGCCCTTTCCCAGGGAATGGCTGTTGAAAAAGCTGAAGTGTGGAGTGTATAGATAAACCCCAAATCACTTTTGTGATAGTTGGCTCAGCAGGGGTAACGAAAGTCAAAAGAACAGCAAAAGTGCAGCTCCACGTTTGCATGTTGGAAGTTGGACAGGTTTACTTCCTAAAACCACTGCTTTCTCCTTTGAGATCCAAAGGAGATCTGACCTGATACGGCTTCCATTCAGTTTCCAAATGAAAGGCTTTGTCAAGACAGTTTGAACTAAAAGGACGGACAACGTTGCCCCTCTCTCAAAGGCAGCCTGGCAGAGGGTGTGACCTGCTATAGCACACTTGTACACAGCTTAAGCATGCTTCTAAACTGGAGCAAACAAGATTTCATTGCAACAACCGATACAATTAGCTGCATAAAGGCTGAAAATAGGACAAGTTATGAGTTTTCATTTAATTGTGGTGCAACATGAACTGTTAAGAAAATGAGGAAATTAGTCAGTCGTCATTGATTAACGTCCTGCAGTGGTGATGGCAACACAGTGTGACATGAATTAGGGCTGGATCCTTCCTTCGTGTAAATCTAGGGCAATTCTGCCGTAAATCATTGGCTTCATCCTAAACAGAGAAAGGCTCGTTCACGCTAGATGAGAATCTCTCTGTTGGAAACCAATGAGAGAGGCATAGCTATTGGTTTAGACAGAGTGTATCATACATCAGCAGCTTGAATGAAATAAGTGGTCTTTTCCAGCTAAAGATGTTAACACCAGGATCACGCAGTGAACTTGAAAGCCATTGCAAAGCGATTAATAATGTCAGTATCACAACCAGTTGTGAGCCAAAAATCTAACAACTTAAGTGTCTTTAAGGGGTGAATTTGTTCGATCAGATGGACATAGAGAATAGTTGGTTTTCTCTTCAGAGATACTAAAACTGTTCAGTTAACAGCATGAGAGCAAGGTTTGGACTTGGTTAATGAAGCTCATGGAAAGTCATGCTGAGACTTGAAATTTGTTAAGCACCAGCAACAATTGCTAACGATTTATGCTAAAATGAAATGTGCCAAGGAATATTTATAGGATATGTACCTCCCAGAAAGTGTACACTCAAGTTGGTGCATGAGAAATATCTTCAGTGGAAATAATTAGAATCCCATAAGGATAGATTATATAGTAAAAACACTGGGCATTACCCAGTGAGCCGAGGGAGCAATCAGGGCAATTGGACAGCCGAAGTTAAGTGGGTGAGGGCTTGCCCACTGCCTGGATGGGAGAATGCTGGAAGCCCCATGTAAGACACTCTGAGGGCCTTTCAAAGGATGAACTGGGTATAAGTAAAATAGGTTTTAAAGAGAGCAATATCAAAGTGTACAGAACAGCAAAGGTCCACATTGAAATGCCATAATGCCCACTACATGCAATGTGCTTTCAGATGGTGATGGGCCTGAAGACTAAGGATGGGGAGGATTTCAGTTCAAGTCACGTTTTAATATAAATCTACTTACCGGTAATTCACACTTCCTGAAACAGTATGTGAACCTATCTGCAGCTGTCCTTCAAAATTCACACTTGTCTGATTTTTTCAATGCAGTTGTCCCACCAAAGAAAGTGTACTAAAATGTGTATATTTTGGAAGAGTGTGCATAAAAAAGCACATGATAGTGCAGGTATCACACAATAATGCATTATATAGGGGAAACATATATGCAAAATAGGCAACACTGCATACCTAAATGTTCTTGTTAAGAGAAACGTGCTTAAATGCTGACAAATTTCCACGAGGACTTTAAAAAAGAAACCAATGAGGAAATGCAATGAACCAGATTTAAAATGGGGAAAGTGAGAAACAGAAAGAAATAGAAACAGACAAATTTGCCCATCTGTACCCAATATTCCCAACCAAAGAGCTGTATTCCCATGTGGGTAACCTGGGCCATGCTTGCTTGGGGCTGATGGGAGTTGTAACTCAGCAGCATCTGAAGGGCCAAAGGTCCTCACATCTGCTCTACAAGTGCTGCTGTACTACCTTCTCACCTGTATAGGAAGATTGGTCCAACCATTTGAGCCCCAACCTGGGTCTGATGGCCGAAAGGAAAACATGGCAGTCCCTGCTGTGCCATTAATTCCTCACAGGAAAGGGCAAATATGCAAACAACACTCATTATCTTTCTGTTGAAAGCCTATCAGTCTTACATTCAAAAGACGGTTGCTCTATGTGCAAGAGAGTGACTCCATAACCAGTGCAGTTAAGTACTCTCAGACTTAATAGTCTTCCCCTCTCTTTAAATGGTAATAAGCACAGGGGGCTTCTCTGTTCACTCTTCTGCCCCAAAGTTCTTCCCTGGCAGCACCACTGCTAGCACAAGAAAGGCAGAAAGAAGTTGCTCTGTGATGACTCCTTAAGGGTGAATAAGCCATTTATTCATTTGGTTTGGCCAGTCTTTAGCTGGGTCCTGGGTCCTTTTGGACTGTGAAACTGTGCTAGAGATTCTGCTTGTAGAGTTTCCATCGCAGCAGGCAAAATAAAGTTGATGCTCTCATCCCCCAGAATGCCAAAAGAAAAAGTATTGCTCTCTTATCTCTCCCTTGCAGAATAACCTGTCAAAATATGAGTTCCAAGAGGGATTTCTCCTGCATGCCTTTAAGGCAGAACGACAGCCTTGACTGGCTCCGATAATATACAAAAGGCTGTGTTGTTTCCTCCCCATTGGCTCCCAAACATGGGGGAAAGGACTTGAACTCCTGCATATCACAAACGCTGGACAAATGGGGAGAAGTTCACCGAAAGAAAAGCTCTCCAAAAAGAAAAAGAAAGGGCTTGGAGCCTGATCACACAATTTCCCTTGGTTTTCCCCAGCACCAAGTGAGAGGCTCATGTTCTCACAACCAGAATCCCATTCTAATGGTGTCAGTATGGGATCCCACCATTCCAAATGGGTCCCAGCCACATCAGAGCTAGCAACCACAGTGCATATACAAGGGTGTGCCCTGTTGCAAGTTCTGACATGGAGTATGCCCGACTCTGCATGGGTTTGGCTATGTTAGAAATGACGATGTTGATGTGTTGTAGCAGGATTCCTCTTGCAGATTGGGATGAACCAAGGAGGCAAGCATGAAGTCAGTGGTGTGAGCCTGGGTCTACAAAGGCAACAAAACAACCCCCTGCACACAAAAAGGCTACACCCAGATGTTTTCTGTTTCTATGAAAGGGCTCATCCAGACTGTCTTGTCCTGCCTGCCGCTTGTCCTCCAGGAAAACTCGATCTTTACCACTGAGTCAGAGCAAACATCCGTCGGGTATTCCCAGAGATTGATATTTGCACCGATTCTGTGCTGAAGAGTGGGCTTTCCTGGAGAAAACCAATTGGACCTGTGCTTTCTAGGCACAGGACAAGTGGAAGTGTGGATGAGCAAGGTTGAGCTTCTTTTCCCAGGCTGATGTCCCTCTATCATGGTCTCTAACACTACCCTTCTTCAACTGAAGTGGTGGCAAAGGGGGGGGGCAAATGATCTGTGATGTTAAATGGGTGGCGGAATGCCAACAGTACCAAAAGATCAGCTCCTAGCAGGCATAGGCAACAATTCCTAAGAAGAGAGTCATTGCAGTGGCTTCGTCCCTGTTCACTTTTCCTGGCTAGAGCCCAGAAATGGAAGGGCAGATGCTAAGAAGATGTAGCAGGAAACAAATGCAAGAGATTTGGACTGTGCTGATCTTAGCACCACATTGTTCAAATGCTTCCAGAATCAGTTGCTATATGCTTTGGAGCAGGGGTCAGCAAGCTTTTTCAGCCGTGGGCTGGTCCACTGTCCCTCAGACCGTGTGGTGGGCCGGACTATATTTTTTTGGGGGGGGGGGGGATGAACTAATTCCTACATATAACTGAGAGATGCTTTTTAAATAAAAGCACACATTCTAATCCTGTAAAAACACCAGGCAGGCCCCACAAATAAGCCAGGAGTACATTTTAAATAAAAGGACACATCCTACTCATGTAAAAACATGCTGATTCCCGGACCGTCTGTGGGCCGGATTGAGAAGGAGATTGGGCCGCATCCAGCCCCTGGGCCTTAGGTTGCCTACCCCTGCTTTGGAGTTCATCTCCTTACGCTGCCACTTTATAAGCCAATGTACCTGCTGTGCTTCTTAGAGAGCAGTGCCTGTGCTGCCCTCTATTGGTTGCTTAGCAGTAGGGAACATTTCATATATTGCAAACCTGGGATCCGACCACCCACCCGCTGCATGAAGCCCACAGTCACGGAAAGGATGGAATCTCATCTCACCAACTGCAGGAAAGTCTGCCTGCTTATCAGGCCTGGTTATACTAAAGGCGCTTCATCGTATTTTCTGATTCAGTGGGATTGCCAGCTTCACGACCTGCTTCTGTGCCTTTAACAGAGGAATTAGCAGGCGACAGCATTTACTGGCATGCTGTGAGAAGCTTTCCCCCAGCGGAATCCCTGTTTGAGTAACCTGCTGCTAAAGGCACAGGGGCAGAGGCTCATTAAAATGCTAGCAGCCTTGTGCTTCAGGAGCTGTTCCTGCTGGTGACATCCTTGCGAGAACTACAGCCTACACAAACAGTGTGACATTCCCCTAATGAGAGTCCTATACATTTCAGCATCCAAGCTAAAATGTTGCTTGTTGTCTGAACATT
The DNA here is from genome assembly GCF_964234715.1 of Podarcis melisellensis. Taxonomy (NCBI): domain Eukaryota; kingdom Metazoa; phylum Chordata; class Lepidosauria; order Squamata; family Lacertidae; genus Podarcis; species Podarcis melisellensis. The sequence goes on from NC_138529.1 coordinate 40,086,282, forward strand.
GATATCCTGCATTTCTGTGATGAAATACTCTGGGCAGCTTATAGATAAAAATGCAAAATGCAACACAATTAAAATAAGTCCTGACCATAAAGTGAAATAAACAAACAGCAGTGAAACATCACCCTAAAAATTGTATCAGCAGCAGCCCACTAAAAAAATACAACTGAAGATTTTGACTTAAAAGAGCCCCCCAGAATAGAGCAATCTTCACAGCCCATTTAAAAGTGGGGGTCAGGGCCTATAAAGGGCTAGGCAAACTCGGCCCTCCAGATGTTTTGAGACTACAATTCCCATCATCTATGACCACTGGTCCTGTTAGCTAGGGTTGGTGGGAGTTGTAGTCCCAAAACATCTGGAGGGCCAAGTTTGCCTGTGCCTGGGCTAGCCTAATAATACAATCCCTTTTCAGCTCTGTCCCCTGCAGCCTGTCCTAAAAAACCCCAAAATTTCACTTAGCCATATGATGTTCCTGGGTAGCTTTGAATAAATTGTTAGCTTTCAGGCTTCATTTCCCATGCAGGATTTTTATTTTTATTTTAATAATTGTTAAAGGCAATTTTGCAGGGCTGATGACTAAGAAGAGTTGTATAGTACAGGACATGCAAGAAACGGAATGGAAACACATAATAAATACATTTTCAGCACAGGTGAGGCTCCTAATAGCTCCAAGTTAAAAGCAGCTCATCCATTAGAAACAACTGAAATTGCGAAGGTTTTGACAGATCTGAAATTATTTATGAGCATCTACGAGTGGCACGCCAGAGAGTGATTCCAAGCAAGAGGCATGTTTAGAAAAGTCAGCACACATTTTATATTCTGTCGATGAAGCCAATTCAGATTAATCATGCAAATAAGTGTATCCCTTTTGACAACATCTGTGGCTGGGCTTAGGGCTGGGTTATCATCAAATTTGGTATGAACCACCCAACTCAAAGTCTTGGGTGCCTAAATAATGCTAACTGATATCTTGGAAGTCCATTCTTGCCAGTTGTGATGCACTGGGCAACAGGCTGGTTGCAAAGGACACAGCACTTTGTTGCAGCTTGGGGAAAGAACTTGTGAATCAGATGAAACGCAATGCAATTGCTGCATAAAGGATATGTAAGTTACCCATGTTGTCAGTATCAAATCACTGCTTTGAATGAGCAGAGCAACTTTTTTGAGGGAAGGAGTGTGCAGGATGCACAAAGCTTTTGCATTTCTGTTACTTTTGCAAGCACGGAAGAGGAAATGTATACGTGCCCATTGTGTGTACTTACGGTATATTTCCAGATCAGGGATTGTGTGAGTATTCCAATCTAAAAGTGAATCAAACATTTTGAAGCAGGAGGATACACTAACCACAGGGGCAGCTTTGGGGCTGAGCCCAAACTATGTCTGTAGCTTGGTTTTTTTCTCCATTCATTAGTACCTTGCTGATTAGCTCAGTTGGTTAGAGTGTGGTACTGATAATGCCAAGGTCGTTGCTTTGAACACTGTATGCCTTTGCATATTCCTACATCGCAGGGGGTTGGGCTAGATGATTTATTTATTTATTTATTTATTATTTTCATTTCTATGCCACTTTATGTTTTCAAGAAAAATCTCAAAGCTGTTTACAGCATATTAAACATCAATAAAACAATCCAGAATCAAACATTCCTCAAGAAAGTCAAATATAAGGTATACAGTCAAAGCAACATAATTAACAGGAAACTAAAATATTATCTGAAATATATCTTTAAAATATGATTCTATGATTTTTACTCCTTCGCTCAGAGCTACCACAAGTTCCTGAAGTAATTCCTGAAGCACATTGAAAGAAAACCCTTCTGCTATTTTTCTCTTGGACATCCTGCAGGTGGCGCTGTGAAGCTTTCCCAAGGCATATCAAACTCAATGCAACTCAAAGGTTACCCTGATTCTGTTTGTGTCTTGGAGCAAAAGTCCTGTGTGGTATCCTCGGAAGCGACAGACTTTTTACGGCACAATCTTTCATGGACTCAAGCCCATCTGACAAAGTGGACTCTGGGCCACAAAAACTTATGACATAATAAATCCGTTAGTCTTTAAGGTGTCACAAAACTTTTGTATTTTTTTTAAAATTCAGCTCAGAGCCTATATACTTGACAAAGTGCTATTGTCAAAGTAAAAAAAAAAAAAGACAGATTCCTTTCAATACCAACATCCCACAAGGGATCTATAAGATGAAACAGATGTCCCCTGTACATCATGGGTGGGCAGACATCAGGCTTTCAGGATCCAATTTATTTTTTACTAGAATCCTGAGGTCCACCAACTAGAGCCAGGTGCAAAACAGCAGCTCAGCCTGGCAGATGCATGTTGAGAAATGAGGACTGGGATGCCACTGAACAGATGCTTAGGCCAGCAATTTGAGATCAGTACCAGAACCAAGCTCTCAAGTCCTTTCACACAATAATCCATGCCTGGTTTTCCCCACAAGCATTCTGTTTCAGCAATCTAATTGAGAGGTTGTTGCAATTGTTAGACAACTAGCCATCAGGAACTTTTGCAGATCTACCACAAATGACCCATATACAGTGGTACCTCGGGTTAAGAACTTAATTCATTCCGGAGGTCCGTCCTTAACCTGAAACTGTTCTTAACCTGAGGTACCACTCAGTGGCGTAGCGTGGGGGGGTGCAGGGGGGGCCGGCCGCACCGGGCGCAACATCTGAGGGTTAGGGTTAGGGGGTGCAAATCCACGGGTTAGGGGGTGCAAATTACTTGCCCTGGGTGCTGACAACCCACACTACGCCACTGGTACCACTTTAGCTAATGGGGTCTCCCACTGCCACTGTGCCGCTGCCGCACAATTTCTGTTCTCATCCTGAAGCAAAGTTCTTAACCCGAGGTACTACTCCCGGGTTAGCGGAGTCTGTAACCTGAAGCGTCTGTAACCCGAGGTACCACTGTAACTACCACTAGATCCCAGTCTACCTTCCAGCTTCTACTTGTACTCCTGCTTTTACCACAATGCGGCAAGACAGCAATCGAATATCTGCTGTAATAAGCAAATTTGACTCCCATCATTGGGGTTCATTGTCATCTCTCCTGACAATTCATGGCACATTGAGAAAGGCAAGTTGCATGGCTTGTTGCTAACTGCTTAACCTAGTCTCTTTCCCCCAATTTTGCAAGTTGTTTTAATAACAAAAACTTCACTGCACTCTAAGGCGGTAATGCGAACTCATCCTAAGTCTCTCCCATCATATCATATCTTCTACAGCACCATTTCACCATTTTGACTACAAGCTTGCCACCTCCCTAATGGCTGCACTTTTTCAGCCTGAATTCCACTTATTCCTAGTGTGGGTCCAAAAGGAGACTTATGTCTGGCCTACAGTACCAGTCTGCTTCCTGTTTCTACACCCCAGCTAACATGCATCCTCCAAGAAGACTGGTATAAGGAATTATCCCCCTCCCCCAAGCCAGCAAACAGCATAGCTCAGATGAAGCAAGGCAGGAAACACCTGGGTTATCCAAAGCTAGCAAGCCTTCTCCAGACACAGGATGCAATCCCCCAAACAGTGGGCTTCCTGCCTTCCCGTGGAAGTGGGAGAAGGAAGCCTAGTGTCCCAGAGGTCAGAGCAGAATGCTAATGAAAGGGAACAGCATAAACACACTCACGGGTAACTGGAAGACAGCGCAGAATATGACAGATCTGCCATTGCAAGAAAATGTCTCGTCTACACTGCTGCTTGCCCCATGTCTAGAAAGCATGGGTCTGAGCAGTTTTCCACTTGTCCTTTGCTTTCCAGGCATGCCTCTGAGCGTTTTTGCATTGGCCCTGCAGCTTCCCCCCCTCCCCCCGAAAAACATGTTCTTTATTGCTGAATCGGAACAAACAGCAATCCACAGAGAGCGCAGTTACTGTTTGGTCCAATTCAGCAGTAAAATGTGGGTTTTCCCAGGGGGAAATGGTGGGGCAAACAGAGGTGTGGGTGAGCCCCAAATCCTGCCACTCTCTTAGGCACGTTTGGTGGGGATGTGGGAGAGAGCTTACACAGTGTCTGCTCCCAAACTTTGCAGCTCCTTCTCTAGAGAGGTTACACTGACTCCCTCCTTGTTGTTCTTACGCCAGCAGGCTTATGTTGGAACTGACTGTTTTTGAGGAAAGGGCGTCAACTAGTGCTATGATGTTTTTACTATCTCTATTTTTTTATTGTTTTAATTCTATTATAGTAAAATTACTGTGGCCCTCCAAATACAGCTGGACTCCAACTCAGCTTGGCAAAATGGCCAGGGATGATGGGAGTTGTAATCAAACAACATCTGGAAGACCAAAGGTTAGCCCCTGTTTTAATGCTTTGGTTATTTTAACGTGTTTTGAACATTTCACTGTAAGCCTTCCTGAGTGGGGTATAAATCTCAATAATAAATTATTACTTAAAAATAATAAAGAAGCCATGGGGCAAATGCACAGAGCTGAGGACGTAACAGTTTAGTTAATTGGTTTTAAATATTTTATTGATTTTATCTTTATTTTTAATGATGGCTTGAGGGAGGCCTATTTGTTTTTAATCTCTTTGTATATTTTAGTTGTGATTAATATGCAGTGGTACCTCGGTTCTCAAACATAATCCATTCTGGAAGTCCATTCGAGTTCTGAAACGTTCAAAAACCAAAAACCGAAAGCGAAAACCTCAAAAATATGGAAAACTCAAAATGGAAGCCGCATTTCCTGTTCGACCTCCAAGGCACATTTGAAAGCTGAGGCATTTACTTCTGGGTTTTCGGTGTTTCAGTTCCGAAATGTTCAATTACGGAGGCGTTCGAAAACCGAGGTACCACCGTATAACTAAATTTGTTCACCACCTGGAGAATTCTTTTTTCCTTTAGAATGAGGTATTAAATAATAAATCAATCAATAAAGACACTGAATTATCTAGAAATATAGAAAGCTATGTTAGCCAAGTCACATTTTGGGTTCTTCTAGCTCAGTGTTGTCTACACACTGTCTGGCAACAGCACTTGGGGATTTCAGACAGCAGCCTTTCCAGGCTGTAGCTGGAGAAGTTGAGGGTTATATCTGGGACCTTCTGCACTGAAAACATGTGCTCTACCACTAATTCACAGCTCTTATGGCTACCTATCCTTGTTTATTGCCCAGGGGTTTCTTTGTACACTGGAGATACTTTCTATTAGCATAAAGGCAGGTAAGTGGAATTCACCCTGTTTCCTGTAAACACAGGTGGAGCACAATGCATAGCCAGCCCAGGTCATTCTTCTCTCTCAGGTGAAGGACAAGATGGTGCCACCGACCCATTCCAAAAGCCAACTGGACTGGCAGCTGAATATTACTTCAATACAGACAACAGGATAGTGTCCTTTACTGCACCTGAGGCTGGTTACCTCAAGGACTGCCTCTTTCCATATGAACCTACTCGGAACCTGAGATCATCTTGTGAGGTCCTCCTTCGTGTGCCTCCTCCTTGAGAGGTCCAGAGGGTGGCAACATGAGAATGGACCTCCTCTGCAGTGGCTCCCTGTCTGTGGAATGCTCTCCCCAGGGAGGTTCGCCTGGCACCTTCATTATACACCTTTAAAGGTAAAGGGACCCCTGACCATTAGGTCCAGTCGCGGATAACACTGGGGTTGCGGCGCTCATCTCGCTTTATTGGTCAAGGGAGCCAGCATACAACTTCTGAGTCATGTGGCCAGCATGACTAAGCCGTTTCTGGCGAACCAGAGCAGTGCACGGAAACGCCGTTATACACCTTTAGGCGCCAGGCAAAAACGTTCCTCTTTAACCAGGCCTTTGGTTGATCTGATTTACATCCTATGCCCTTTTAAACTGTGGCTCTTTGGGGGGGGGGGTAATGGGTTGCTGTTTTCATTTTCATTACGTATTTTGTGGTTTTATATCTTGATTTTATTCTGTGAACCACCCTGAGACCCACCGGTATAGGGCAGTATATAAATTCTAATAATGATGATGATGATGATGATGATGGGGGTGCAGATCAAGTGGCACACACAGCGCTCCAGCTCCTCCAACAGGAGGGTACAGTCAAGGGGGCCAAGAGGAGGAGGAGCTAGATAGGGAGGGGGACTACCACTGCTGCTCCCTAGCATCTGCCATCTGAGGCAGTCATCTCACACTGTCTCATGGCAGGGCTGGCCCTGAAAACATGCTATGAGGAGCCAGGAAGTCTCATAAACAGAGACCTGCTATCATTGCCAGTTCAGACAATGGAGCTAGGGTGGAGGCAAGCTTTGGAGTTCACATTGTATCTGTGATTGCTCTCTGCAGTTCAGGAGGACTTCCAGTTTCTTGGCAAGGCTGTGGGTTTCTAAAAGACAAAGACACTGTCAGATTTGATCTATGCTTGCCAGGCGATCAGAGAACAAAGTGGAGGGAACGGTAAGTGGGTGACCTTGGTGAGATGTTGGATGGTGCTTGGTGGCTGCTGGCAATCATTGCAGAATGTCTGTGCTGCAAAGAGCCAGTCTGTGTTCTGCTTCAGAGAATAAGGGCCAGGAAGCCAGCAGAATGATGAGAAGACTCAGAAATGAAACCCAAAAGAGGTCCAGCAGTGGGAGCTGAGGGCCGCCCCCATCCACACACTGCATCTTTAAATGTACACTTAAAACATTGGGGAATGTGTTGAAGGCCAGGGTGTAAATCTCTAAAATGAATGAATCAATGAATAAGGTGTACACCTAAACTTGTAAAACGTGAATGTGACAAATTCATTCATCATCCAAGTACATGCATTGGAACTTTTTAAAACGTTTGGTTTTAGAATAGTTTTAATACTTTGCTGCTTCCGTTGCATCCTCACTGTGCTGTACGGTAGAGCTCTTCTGGGTAGTGTTGGGCCTCTTACACTCTGGCCCAAAGGTGGCAGAATTGACAGTAGCTAGCTGAGACTTGTTTGCAAAGCATTTTGAGGATGAAATTGCTTGCATGCACTGGGATCTTGTCTCTGCTGTTAACAGCGGATGAACCTCTAGTGCTGTTGTGTTGGGTGAGTTTCACTTGTTGTAGTTTAGTCATTTAGTCGCGTCCGACTCTTCGTGACCCCATGGACCAGAGCACGCCAGGACCTCCTGTCTTCCACTGCCTCCCGCAGTTTGGTCAAATTCATGTTGGTAGCTTTGAGAACACTGTCCAACCATCTCGTCCTCTGTTGTCCCCTTCTCCTTGTGCCCTCAATCTTTCCCAACATCAGGGTCTTTTCCAGGGAGTCTTCTCTTCTCATGAGGTGACCAAAATATTGGAGCCTCAGCTTCACTATCTGTCCTTCCAGTGAGCACTCAGGGCTGATTTCCTTAAGAATGGATACGTTTGATCTTCTTGCAGTCCATGGGACTCTCAAGAGTTTCCTCCAGCACCATAATTCAATTCAATTCTTCAGCAATCAGCCTTCTTTATGGTCCAGCTCTCACTTCCATACATCACTGCTGGGAAAACCATAGCTTTAACTATACGGACCTTTGTTGGCAAGGTGATGTCTCTGCTTTTTAAGATGCTGTCTAGGTTTGTCATTGCTTTTCTCCCAAGAAGCAGGCGTCTTTTAATTTCATGACTGCTGTCACCAGCAGTCTCAAAGATGCAGAGAAGTAAAAGATGTGGATGAGGTGCTTGGATCAGTCAGGGCAACCACTTGCACTCTGCACACTTCCCCACCCCCAGCTGATAAAAACTAGCAGGGAGGGGACAGGTGATTAATGGCTCCTTGCGAGATGGAGTGGTCCCTGCTTGCTTGAAAGAGGTAGTAGTTAAACCACTCCTCAAGAAACCCTTCCTGGATTTGGAAAATCAAGGAACTACAAGCCAGCAGCCAATCTCCCCTTCTTGGGCAAGGTTCTTGAGTGGGTGGTCATGGACCAGATCCTTGTACTCTTGGGGGAAACTGATTTCTAGAGCCATTTCATTCAGAATTTAGGCCCTGTTATGGCACAGAAATTGCTTTAGTCGCCTTGTATAATGACTTCTTCTAGGATAGAAACAGGGGGAATGTGTCCCTGTTGATTCTCCTTGACCTCTCTGTGGTTTTCAATACTATTGACCATGGTATCCTTCCAGAGTGGCTGTCCAAGTTGGGGTGGATGGTACCATTTTGCAATGGTTCTGGTCCTACTTGGATGGCCATTTCCAGAGGGTGATGCTTGGGGAGTACTCTCTGGCTTCATGGAGCATTCAACCTCAGGGTTCAATTTTATTTCCCATGCTGTTTAGCATCTACATGAAACTGCTGAATGGCGTTATCTGGAGTTTTGGAGTACATTGTCAACAAATATGCTAATGACACACAACTCTACCTTTAAATCTGCAGCTGTGGCAGTAAGATATGCTGGATCATTGTCTTGCCTCAGTGGACTGGATGAGAGCCACCTGAAACCCATCTGAAACCCTGGAGAGCCGTTGCTATTCAATCAGTACTGTCAACAATACTGAGCAATGGTCTGACTCTGTATGAGGTAGCTTCCTGCACTGTAAGGTAACTTCTTATAATCTGCTGTGTCCCATTGGTGTCCCCTTGCCCTTCTTCTGATAGGAAATGCTCTATGGAGAGGAGGGGACCAAAAAGGAGGAGTCAAGGAGGAACAGTTGCGGTGGGGAGTGAGCAAGGCCCCAATTTTCACCTGAGGAATGTTGGAGGGTATGTACACATGTAACTGAGGGACAGAGTTAAGGATATTTGAGCACCATGGTTCAATATTACCATACTTTCCTTGTTTTTAATTTGAATTCTCCTAGCTTTTAGTGTTTACCTAGTGCATTTCCAGCACTAGGTTTTGTTAATCTCAGTCTAAAGCATGTTGCTGTTAACGTCTGGATGTGCACAAACACCACAATGGAGCCTCCGATCAGGAATTCTCCCGTGCTGTTTCTGTGATGGACTCTGATCGGGGAATGCTCTGTTATACAAGAAAATTCTCCTTGCTTCAAAGCTCTCTGTAGTCCATTGATTTATGGCAGTAGAGTCAGCAAGGCCAGGCATATTCTGCTTTACAAGCGCTGGAACTGCTTCCCTGGTGTGGGTTTATGAGTGACTGACACATAAGAGAGGCTCCAGCAAATGAGGGGGAGGGAGGGGCTGCACTGGAAGCAGAAGTTAAAGTTTCACACAGTCAGTAAACAGAATTCCACCATGAGGCTGCAGACAAGCCCTTGGCTGGGCCTAAGCAGTGATGTCACAACAGGCAGAGGTCTGGCTGGCCTTCCACGTATCTAATTTTCCCATATATGGGCAGGGAGAACAATCGGACTTCTGGCAAGCAAATCAATAGAACCAGATGGTGGGCTCCCAATTAGAGATTAGGCACATTCCAATCCAGCACAAATAGACCATCAATCATACAGGAAGGAGGTATTTATAGTCCCTATCACATTCCTTAATTAATTCAAAATGGCCAGGGCAGAAAACACAATCACAAAGGGGCGATTTCATTCTGAACTCCTGCCTTTCTTCGGCAAAGCAGCATTCCTTGCTCAGAGGGAGAGGAATTGGGAAGCCACAAGACAGATGTTGGCTGCATCACTCCGTGCTATTTGGGGGTAAAAAGAGAGCTGTGCAGCAGAGAAGCAGAGCGATTCTAGCTACATTAGCATGTTGGTTTGTTGGTTGGTCCAGAATGTGAGTCTGCATATATCCAAGCTTCCCAAATGGGATCAGGCAAAGCCTTTCCAAACTACTCCAATGTCTGGCCTTCAGTCGCCGAAAGATGTGTGAATGGGAAGTTGCATGGCATATCAAAGCAACAAGTGGAATTCAACATCGGGCTGATAGACTCATTCCTTCAGCACAAGCCTTTCTGCTTGCCACATCAAACAATCTCCACTCACCTTGCATGCTGTTCTAGGCTTCCACCACCAGACTCTGTAGCCCCACCCACTAATGCACAAGACCAGCCTTGGCCAACCTGGTGCCCTCCACATGTTGTTGGACTACAGCTTTCATTTGCCCCTGCCAGCACACTGAGGGGAGGTGCAGCGCAACTGCATCTAGCAGTCTCACTAGGCTGGCGAAGGGCCACCCCCATTTTTACCTGTGAAATCTGTTGGAGCTAATGGAGAACTGAATGGACACTTGCTGTGCTGTCCTGCAGCAATGGCAGCTCGGAGCACAGGGCCACTGCTCAAGGGCCACCCAGGCATTGCCTTGACCAAGGGTGCACAGATCTAAAGCTGACCATCTGAACAGGCAGCTTGCTGTCCCTAAAGCAGAAAAAAAATCCCTTCATCTTTCATGCAGAGAATTTCTCCTGACAGCCTCCAAAACGCTGTGATTAGTTGCAGACTCTTTGCAGAATTGTCCTGGAATGAGAAAAGATCCTCTTCAAAGCTCATGCTGCCCCCTTCCCCTTGCATAACCACCAGCACCTCTGCTTATTCTTTCCTTTCAGCATTTCTGGCCAAAAGAAATGTCGACCTTCTGCTGTGTAGTCTCCTGTCTTAACAAGCTACTGCCACAAGCTGTTCCTACTGTTGGGTTTTGCAGAATAATGTATAACAGGAATATTTCCAGGCGCCCAACAACACCATAACCATCAAGAGGGGAGGAGAAAGGAAGGGCGGTTTAATGATAAGCAGCTAAGGCCAAGGGATCCCAAGGATATTGCACTGAAGGCAAAGGTCAAAAGGTCAGGCAGGCAGGCTGTGGGCTTATCAAGAGTCAACCGCCAGAGACGGGTGGGTCATTGCTACTGACGGCTAGCCTTGGATGCAGACAATGTGGGTGCTATTCTTAGCTTTGACAAAAATGTCCAGGCTGGCCTTTGTGTAATGCAGGGGTAGCAGTCAGCGTGGCACCCTCCTTTTGTTATTGGACACAACCCCTGCCAGTGTGGCCAATGATCAGAGATTATGGGAGTTGTAGTCCAGCTACATCCGTAGGGCTGTTCGTTGGTTACCCTTGGTGTAACGTCTAGAAATGTGCTCTAAAAATCCTGTTTTGCAATAAGCTTCAAGCACTGGGCTCTGGAGCACATCCAGCTCAGCTTGGATTGTTGCACCATCTCTCCCTCCCCTTCTGCAGAGTGCTAGATTCGGCCTGGAAACCATGAAATATTGGTTGCTGGCGTAAACCTTATTTGTTTCCAAATAAACCTGTCTGCCCAAACCAACTACATCTGTGTCTTCTGGTGCCCACGAAGTATGCTACACTGTGCCAATTTCTGTCAGCTTCCTTGCTGTGTTATAAGGACAAAAGTCTTGATTTGTGAGAGGGAGTGGAAAGGATGTGGCAGTATGAAGAATATCACAAGGGCCAGGAACATACTTCGTTTTAATGGCTGGTCTGCAAATGCCCCATTAGAATGTAAGCTCTCCTTTCCACTTGGTGCTCTAGCTTTTCAGGGTATGATCAACTAAATGATCTGGACAAACTGAGCGTGTCATCATTTCACTGAAACCCTGTAGCATCATTTAGCTGTCTTGTTAAATGGAATGTGAAGATTTCCCCCCCCCCCGACTCACACATGTCTCCCCCAAATCCAACACAGTGCATAGATGGGATTGAGTCCGCACAACTCTTTCTCATCCACCTGGCATGCCGTTCTCACCTCTGCCATCCCTACAGGTAAATGCAGGGATGGAATGTCCAAATGCTGCCCACAGTGTACAGTGTAGGTGGAAATTGCATGGCTGATGTTCTGCTTTGAAAATCAAATGTGGCTTTCACCTACGTTCCACCGATACACTGAATTGTATGTGCACAGGCAATGTTTGGATGCTCCATCCCTATGCGCGTATGCCGGCCTGCATAGTGGATGGATAGCTCCACCCCTCCACACATTGTGTTGGATGAAGGGAAGGACATCATTCGATCCAGCCTAAAAGGAAATTACCTGCACAGGCTTGAGAAACAGGTAGGGTCTGATAACTTTTTCTCACCAGCTCTGCTTCTTTGCGTTTAAGCAATCTGATGAGAACATTTCAGATAAAGTGTGTGGGAGGAGGAATTTCAGGTGCCTAATTTCTGCATATTAAGCTACTATTAAAAGCACTGAGCCGCTTGAAAACCTGGCAACCACAAGGACTTTGGTGGTTTTTGTACTAGCTCTGTTGGAAGCTGAAAGAAGAAAGCATTGAAAGAAAATGCTCTCAGCATCTGGGGCTTGGTGTGACTGTTCCTTGGATCTTGGCAGGCCAAACAGCCAGGATTTTATAGGGCCAGCCAAAGAGCCATCCTTCTGGGCCCCCAGGGCTGGTCCACCCATGAGGCAGGGTGAGGCAACTGTCTCAAGTGGCAGTACCAACAGGGGCAGCAGATGTGGCCTCCAAGGAACACATTGCCTGCTGCTGCCTTTGCAGTTGTAGAGAGCTCCTTGGAGGACCTGTCTTCTCCTTGGCAGCCCCCCCTCCTGAATGCCACCTCTACAACAGCCTCTTGGCAAATTGGGAGGTGCTGCTGGTCTCCTCCTGCCTTTGTTGCCAATGTAGGTATTTATTTCCCCCTTGTTCCTGTTGTCAATCTTCACTCACCCTTTCTTCTCTGGGGGGATGCCATTTTGTGATTCACAACAGGTGCCAAAATGTATTGGGCCAGCCATGTAGCCTCTTGCCACAACAGAAGGTTGTAAATCCAGCAGGGAAAAAAGTGGGTAGGTGTTAGGGTTTTCATCATCCCATTATTTCCACTTTGGTGGTGTGGTCATCCTGTTCCTTTAAGGACAGAGGACTGACAGAGATGGGCTAAAGACACTCTGGAACCTGAGGTCGGCAGCTGAAAAGGTGTTCCCATATCATGATCAAAATACAATGATCAATTAAATAATGGACAGTTAGCTGCTTTTTCGTTGTATCCCAAAGTCTGCTGCTGCCTCACCTTGTGTAAAAGTAGTACTGTCTCTGTGTGTCCTGAGTAGGAGTGCCCGGTCACAACATGCGGACAACTTCTCCTGTTGGTGAAGAAGAACCACCTTTTCCCACCCCCATCCCAATATTTTGTCCACCTTATGATGCTATCAAAGCCTACCTTAAGGCAGGCAGCCCACCAAGAAAATTCCAGGGTATCTGTTCCTTTAAATCTGCTACTATAAAATAAAATAAACCATCAGTATTTATATGAAAATGGAATAACTCAGCCTTTCGGTGTAAGCTTTTTGTAAAATGACTGATAATTCTGGTATGACTATCTTGCCAATTCTTCCACTATTCTGGCTGGGCCATCCTTCAGCTTCCCTCTCAAAGCAGAGGAGTGTAGAGTTGAGGATTCTTAAAGATGAAGATGTGCCAATGTAGAAAAATGCCACATGAAGGGCTCCTCAGCAAACCACAGTCTTTTCATCTGCTTCTCTCTCCTTGATGCTGTAGAGCAGAGTGGCATAGTGGTCGACAGGACCTGGGAGAAATGGATAGAAGCCACAGCTGCCACATTCCTAGATTCAGCAGTGAATTTAGAAGTACGCAGGAAATATCCAGGTGGCAATCGGATGGAGTATTGAGCATTTCTGGACACCAAAATTGTTTTCTAGCTCCTTTTTTATACAACAGTATTGGGGGACAACTCAGGTCTGTCTTTATATTAAACCAGAAGCTGTGGCCCTATTTTAAATAAAATAAATGCACTCTGAACCTGCTCAGAGAGCTCTGTAGTCTACACCCACTTCTGAAAACAGGAGCTGCTTCTTACCAAAAGGGAAAGCCCCTTAACACTTGTTTGGAGGCACTGTGTGTTTAGATGGCGGGGTGAGGAGGGGAGGGGGAGGGCATGCTTTGCTTCCCTCTAGGGACTTTAGAAGTGGGACTTTGGGGGCTGGCCCCATATTTACATTCCACTTTGTCTGGAGCTGCAATCTGGCCCCTTTCATCTTATATTAAATCACTCAAAAGAATCTGCCGTGAGGAGCTACTAAGGGGCCAGGAAAGCTGCTCTCTCTGTAAAATGTGATAAAAATCTTCCTTTATCTGATTCCAAGGAGAAGCGAGTCACAATATTTACACAAGCCTTATGTAGCGCCATTGGTCCCTATAGCCACAACTCTCTGAAGCAGAGGCTGCACCACACACACACACACACACACCCCTCCCCGCCCTCCCAGCTTCTAGCACTCACTAGCTGAAATTACTCACATTCCTAGGTTTACTACTTCACTTTCCCACCCAGAGATGCTGGCTGCAGCAAATCATGTTTCTTAGACTGTGGAGAGATCCTGTCAGTACTTGGAACACTTGGGCCTTGAGCACTTGGTTGTCTGTCTCCATAGAATGAAAGCAAGATGTATTGTACTTGTACAGACGTTCAGCCTTTGGCAGCAGCCAACTCTGCATGGGGTTCCTATTGCCACATCCTCCGTCCTGCAGCAAAAGCACAACAACACCGACAACTTAACGTGGGTGAGAGGAGCCTTGCTGCAGTGGAATTTGCCACACTCACAGGCCAAGGAAGCCCACCTAGCCCTTACAAAACAAAGGAACAAAGCATACAGTGGAGGGGGAGATGGAAATGCACTGAAACTGAGAGGCATTTGCACCTGAAATCCTGGAGTACCATTCACTTCAGTGAAGACCATACTGAGCTAGATGGTCTGACTCAGCGGAAGGCAGCGTCCAAAGAGAGAGACAATGTTTTCTTCTTACACCATGCTGACATGTTCCTTGCCACCTCCTCCTTTTTCTCTTTTATAAAGTGCAACATGGAGACTTCATATAGTTGAGCCAAGAATTCTCCATCCCCCTTAATTAAAAGCAAAATGAACTTTAAATGGTAAAACATGGTGAGCAGAGTTTTGTTTCACTGGTCATTAAGTATGGTTAGAGCCACTGTCTAATAGTTGCTTGGGACATCTGCACACTCATGTTACACACAGGAGCCCAATAACAATGGTGCCACCACTGTTTGGGGTGAACCAGATCCCACCAGTGCAGATTCAACCAGATTCCATCTAGCTGTAATGTGCGTGCTGAAGCATGACTGGAGGCAAAGAGTCTGAGCCTCCTGGCCCACATTGCAAATACCAAACTCCACGGGGAGGCTAGTGCAACCTTTGTTGTGTCTGCCCTCACACACATGTAATTCCCACCTTACACATATGAGCCTGAGGTTGCACAGTGCACCATTTGCTTAATTCTCAAATCCAAGGTCAACCGTTCTCACCAGATGTTATGAACTTGCCCTTGATAATGATGTATTCAAACTCTGCATTATGTCCTTGTAGCAAATCTATAGGGCAAAGTGAGAATCATCATGATCTATACCAGTGGTACCCAACCCTGGTGCCTGGTGTTTTGGACTACAACTCCCATCAGTCCCAGACAGCATGCCCAACGGTCAGGAATGTAGTCTAACATCATCTGGAGAACACCGGGTTTGGAAAACTGGTATATTCCTGGCTCCTTTTAAAAATGCCTTCTATCCTTTAAAAAAAGGAATATTTCATTTTCAGATTCGCGATCATATCTCAAGCTGTTGTACACACCTCGATTTTTGGTGTTGTGGTGTCTTCCTTGGGAGTAAACATCTCCCTAGATCTGAGTTAATTAGAATAAAAAGATTTGCTTGAAGCCACTTCTTGGGACTGAGCCTGCTAAACAGAACATGTTAATATTTTACTTCCCCTTCTTTCTTGTATCTTGAATTAAACTGTTCTGCAAGGATCAAACTTTAAGCAAATTTGTTGGTTTATCTATTGGCACCCCTCTGGTCCCTGGGGCTTTCCTGATAAAGTTCTCCATGGAAGCTGTCCGGAAACCTGCCTGGGGTGTGTTCAGTTTTCAGACATGTTCAGCCTATCATTTCTGGGAAATATGTATTCACATGTCCTGATTGGGCAGCCTGACATTGCCTGCTTGCCAAGAGGCAGAGCTGGGTTTCTGCTTTGCATGTCTGCAATGAGAACGCATCTTTAAATTATCCATGAGAATCACATAAAAATAAACACCTGCCTTATTTAGTCCTCTCTGGCTAAGTATTTTGCTGTGATTTTTAATTATACAATTGTTTGTTTTCAGTTGCATATTCTAATTCCAGGGATGGGGAACCTGTGGTCCTCCAAATGTGGCTGGACTTCAACTCCCAACAGTCCTAGACACATAGCAAATGATGGGGTTTTTAGCTTAACATCTCGAGTGCCACAAGTTTCCTATCTCTATTCTAAATAAATACTTCTAAGGAATATAAGCTCTTGATATCTGCTCTGGTTCTAAATCAAGGCTCAGTTTGCCATGTTATGCTATTGCTGTAGTCAAGCTACTAAAAAAGTGTTGCAGCCTTTGAATGAACAATGCAGACAAGAGACTGGGAAGCCAAGAGGTTTAGGGCTCAGTCCCTATGGTACAGACGCGGTCCAGGGTACATAGTCTTGACTGAGAGCCCTACTGCTAAGTAAAACTGTAGCTGGTGACAGTTTCTAATTTATAGTATATGTGGGTTTAATAATAATGCTAACACTAACTCCTTTCCAAATCTGACTTAACAAGAGATCTATGAGGGTGCTGACTGAGAAGAAGAGCAAAAACTTTCCATGAGGCTTCAAGTTGTGTTGCATTAGACCACGTTGGTTCTCAGCTCCTCCAGAAATCTGGGAATTTGGTGGCTTCAGCAGCAATCAGAATCATCTTACAACCCGATCCAAGCACAAAGCTCATGGGCATGTGCCACCTAAGGCTCAATCGCTGGGTTTCCCACAAGGCTGAACTTGTCCACCTTGAAGTCAAGCATTGCATTTCAGAAGGCCTGGTATTCCTGCCTGTGATATTAGCAGGCAAAATGCCTGAGAGGTAGACATCATCTAACACAGCTCCAAGCAGAAAGACAACAATAGTCCAATAATCCTCCACTGGTCCCAAGAGAAGTTGGAGAAAAGAGACTCTTGAGGCATGCAGAGTATATACTTGGGCTTGAGGACAGAACATAAAGTCATGTCTGTAAAGCCATGTCACTCATAGCCTTCTGGGTCCATTTAAAAACACCCACCCACCCAAATTCCCAATTCCAAAGAATACATAGTTGACATGCTTCCTGACACCCAAATCTACTATTCTTGGGTCCTACAGCATTTTTTTTATCACGAGCAGACCTGACTCCCTTCTAGTCAACCAATTGTCTAGGTCGGTTCTTTGTGTGCTTGAGCAAATGTCAGCTGAGACAGAATGGAAACGCACAGATTATTTCTATTTCTGAATGCACAGCCTGTGTACATTGTGTACTCAGCTATAGGGAAGGGAGGTGGGGTTCAGCATTGCACAAGCCTTTTCAGCTCAGTGGGGACAGGCTGGGGGCTTGGGTCTTCGAGGCCCCAGGGAAGCTCTGGCATAGGAACCAGAGTCCCTTCATTAATCCCCGACTTCTCTGGCTGAGCTAGCAGTAAGCGATCCTGAATAACAGGAAACTCCCTTGACAAACACCCTGTCTACTTCTGCATTATTCTGCCTATTATAGGTGCCTCATAAGAAACACTATTTTGACTTGCCACAACAAACCGAGAAAAAGAATGCACATCTGGACACAATCAAAGCCGAAGCATCTGGCTGACCTGGCGAGAACAAAGGGAACAATATTTCTCTATCACTCTCTGTTCTCTGCAGTAGAAGCAGGGCTGCGATCAGCCATAGCACAAAGGCATAAATGAATCACAATCGGTGGGCAGGCAGGAGCCTAAATACAGAGAGAAAACTGGAAATCTCCCCCCCCCCCAACTTCCCTCATGCTGGTTGGTTTATTTTAGTAAGGGCAGAGATAAGGAGAAGCTGCTTCCATATGTGACATTACTAAGCGCTGAGAAGTGAGGCCATGGCAAGACAAGGTCCGATGTGACATAAACCTCACAAGAATACATCCATCACCCAATGCTTTGAAAGTTGTAGGGCAGATCCCAGCAAAAATCAGGGAAGAAGCTTCTGCTTAATACTGATCAAGCATGAGCAGCAGGTTTGAGACCTTTCACCAGTCTACTGTCAAGGAGAAATGAGTAATGCTTACCCAAAGTACGGTAACTAATGTTGTGTTCACACTCCTGTTTGCTGTGCACTTGGTGCATTTTCCTTGCTGGATATCTAATCCATATTCACACCACCCGATGCAAAATTCATATGTATCCTGTATAGGACTTGATACTACTGTTTGATGACTTGCTTCTCAAGCCAGCTTCACACTGACTGGAGTCCTTAAGTTGGTCCTCCTTGCATGTACACAACTGAAAACAACTGAAGCCATGTTGATGTGAAGAGCTGTGAAATGCACCAAAACATCACTGCAGTCTAAGATGAAAATGTGAACATACCCAAAAACGCTAACTCTACCATCCCACTCTATTCTAAAGAGGGACATTACTTACTCATGAAATGGAGCTGGGCCACATTTAAGGATCATTCATGCCCGCCTGTTGCACAGGGCTGTTGTGTTGTTGATGATAACCACATGCTTCATCTCCCCTTCTCTAAGATTCTGCTAAGATCTAGCTCCCATTGCCAGTCTATCTTGAAGGTGGATGTGAAGGTTTGTAGTTGACATCAGTTGGCAGAGACGTAACAGGGATATTACTGGAGCGCATATATACTGTACACAAAACAAACATTTCTAAGTATAATTTATCTCTTATGAATTCCAAAATGTATTTTTTTCTTAAGATATGCATTTCAGTTCCTCTTTTGAGCTGGAATCTGCATTGCAGAATTTGGAGTGCTCTAAAATCTGAAGGACAGCTGCATTCCAATCTGCTCATTAGTCCAATAGGTGTGGATTTGATGAGTTCATAGAAGAATCTGCAAATCATGAATTCCTCAAGCAGCCATATTTGAGCCTTTCTTTCCCTTCCAAATAAAAGATTCCAAGAAGCAGGGGAACAGGAAAAAAGAATGGAGTCTGGAATAATATCAAAGGCAAAAGAGCACCTCCAGTGAGGTATGTGGTTTGTGGGGGGAGATCCTCCCCTTTGACCAGCACCACACTCAAAACTTTGAGGGTTTCTTTGTTTTAAAAACTGTGTAAGGATGAGAGATCAGGTATCTGGCAAAATAAGTCCATATACACTACCTAACAGCAAGCCTTCAGGAAAACCATGAATTTGGGACACAGAATGATACATATCTCCAGGCTACCAGAGCAAGGACAGAGTATATGGTCTTAGGCTGCTGTTCACAGTCCTTGTACATTTAGAGTGGTGTGTGACTGTAAAACCATTATTTCCGGGAGGGGGGGGAGCGGGGCCGATTAAAATGCATGCAAACAATTTATGACCATGCATTAAGTACTTTTTGTGTGCTGGTAAAACTGGTGCCCATGCACTGGGATTGTCTGTGTCTTTGCTGGTGTTTGCTAGTGAGCATGTATGATGTGAAACAGGCTAAAGACAGGATACATACACAATTCATTTATCTTCAGCTATAATTTTCCCACACTGCCTAACATGGCAATGTGACACCCAACAATTGTACTAGGTAAGTAAAGATCTCTCTGGCAGCGGGCAGCATTTACGCCATATAAACCGGTGGCTATATTTGCTGGCCAAGCCCTTGGAAACTAAGAAATGCCAAGTTTAAGGCTACTAACACAAGCTGGAGAAGGTTCTCCTGCTCATGGCTTGGGTTGCCTGAGCTTGGACTCAAGTGGTATCTAAGCTATGGCCTTTGGCTCAGCAGTTCCTTCATAAAGCCCAACCCCCTGTATTTTAAAAAAAAAAGTGGCTTTCATGTGCAACAGGCAGAGGACAAACTGTGCCACAGATCAGTTTATAGTGGACCACCTAGTGCACACTGGTGGCAATGGGGGCTGGACTATGTGGGGTTTGGACTGACATAACAAGGAAATTCTTGAACAGTGAAACCTCTGGATGACCTAGATCAGCCATGTCTCACTATTAAGGGATCCAAAGCATGCACTCTTGCTTTGTAAACTTATAACACATTGGTGGATTCCAGTGGAGGTGCAGCAGCAGTAGCGGCAGATGTAAATAAACTACTCCTCTAACAATGGAAACCTGCCTAACCTGAAGCCTCAGTTTAACCAAGCAGGATGAAGTAGGGCAGTTAAAGCCTTCTCCCTCTAATTTTCCAGTGAACTCCCATACCATGGATAATTGGAGAAAATGGCCTTTCTTAGCCCTCACAAACCAAGCAATCTCATCACCGTGTGCCAGGAGGGTGTTGGATAGGATTCTCTCCTAGACACAGTGCCGCCTGTTCTGCACTGGGCCTGTGCTGTACCTGGCGCTGCAATGATTCCCTGTAAGGAGCGGGCAGTTGGCAATTTATTCTCAGTGACATGTTGGTTTCATGTGCTCACCCAGTCTGTTAACTCTTTCAACACTTAACACACACCCTGATCTTGCTTTAAATCGGCGGCTTGCATTTCAGCTGGTACCTGAAGGGTTAAGCAGCTGGCTTTTTCCAAGACAGAGGAGCACAGCAGTTAATCAGGGTGGAATTTGGCTTAATTGCACGTTGACAGGAGCGCTTGATGGCAGCTGACCTTCAACAGGGGTATGAAACGGCAAATATTTATCCACATGGCAGCAGATCTGGTGCTCTCCAGCCTTGCCCCCAAAGAATCAGGGGCAGAGGCCACTGCTTCTTCAGCGCTGTCCTGACTGGAAGTGGAGAAAGGAAGTACAGGCTGCACAGAGGCTGAAGCAGCTGCAACAAGGACTTTTGAAAGGAGAAGGCTAGCAAGCAGGCAGTGGGGAAAACATACTCTGGAATGCCTTTGTGCAAGGGGCAATGATACTCTTTCCATGTAGCAGATTGCAGAGGGCCACTTTGCAAAAATACAGTTGTACCTGGAATAAGTGCAAACCATGGCTACCCACTGGACTGAAAAGCAGAGCATCCTCTGGACTGACCTTACTAAAGTGGTTTCATGCTGAAAAGCAATTACAGGGAATATATGACTCTCAAAGCTCTAAGTACCACCATACTACTGTGTGGGTTCAACAGGGCATTCAGGTTGTTCACATCAATACTCCAATGCAGTTGGCTTTGCAATGCTCCCATTGCTCAAGAAGGTAATGGGATGTCTTAAGAAACTTACTGATTTGCCCAAAGCCTAAAGGCAGCAGAGCGGTATAGTCTACAAACATATGCCCAGACCTCCTCTCCTCTTTTTTACCCCAGTGATTTCACACCTCAGGCGGCATATAGCAGGGATGTGGTCACAGAATGACTTGTACTTCAGACTGCAGAGGGGGATACCCCCCCACACAAAATCTTCCAGGATGTTTGGAACAAACCGCACTCTGGAGTACAGCAGCCTGTTCTATCCACTCAGAACCCTACTAATTCTGCTTCATGTGCAGACCTGTCCTTGTGCAATTTCCGTTCTGTGAAGACAGGTCTCTTCTGTGAAACTGCCAGTGCCTGATTCCAAACAGGCCTTTAGGAGATTAGTGTCTGATGCAAAAAAGACACCTAAGGAGCTGTGGTTTTTCTGGAATAAGAGACTTTTTGGCCTTTAACTTAAGCAGTACCTAGTAGCACAGTACACTTGGCTTGCATTTCAACTTCTGCTTCCATAACCTTCTGGTAGTGCTGTCACCAGAAACTGTCTGGTTGGAGATGAGCTATGACAGGGCCTTTTCAGCGGCACGCCCCCATTTGTGGAATGTTCCCCATCTCTCTCATTATTGACTTTCATGGGAAATTTAAACACATTCCTCTTTAACCAGGCATTTGATGTCTGAAAGACACTGTTCCTGGCGACTCTGAAATAAGTGTTTTTACAACTTTTTTTGACAATGCTTTATTATAGTTGCGTTTGCCACTCTGGGGTCTTTTTTTGGGGGGGGGGGATGGCAGGATATAAACTGAAAAAATAATAATAAACCTCAACAAGGATCAGTGGGTCTTCAGAGCCTTTATTAGTAGCCTCTTTTCATAGAAAACAACTTTTCCAAATGTGACTCTCCATCCCCACCAAAAAAGAAACAAACCCCTCTCCCTGCTCATCCAGCTGCTGAGAGGAGACTTTGAGACAGGAGTGGGCAACTTGAGACCCTAAGGCCACATGCAGATAACTTTTAAAATTACACCCAGCTCTGAAAGTGACTTGTTCAGACTTCTGACAAGAACATTCTGTCTCTTCCCAAGCCAGAATCCTACTTGAGGTGGGGGAGAGAGAGGGTATCCAGCCCACTTTTGGCTCTGGCCCTTCCCACTGTTGACATGCCACTGGCTCCCGACCCCTCTCCCTGCCTCCCCCCCCCCCCGCCCCATTACTCCCGAGGGAATGAGGCTCTTGACAACAAAAATGGTTCCCCACCCTGCTTTAAGCAAAAACTTCTGAGAGAAAAGTCTGTTTGAGAAAAGCTTGACAAGACCTTGAGGGCTGGGTAAGAGTTGATGCATTTCAGGCTTCGACAACTGGAAGGAAATGAGCCAGACCTTCCCTCCTTGAGTTGCCTCAAGTGATATATTTGGCAAGGTGTTTTGTTCACAACTCTCCCTCCTGTTCTAGGATTACCTGACTACTGAGCACAGAAGTTGCTGCCCCATATCCCCGAACCTGTTGCCCCATATCCCCCAACTTGTTTCAGTCCCACATGCATCCTGCTGTATCTTAACTCCTGTCAGAGATTAGCTGTGCATTTCTAGCAGACGAGGTTTGGGCCCCGGCCAGGCGTTGTCTTAAATGTTACCAGAAAGGGGCTGGCGGGGATTCAGCCGTAATTCATTGCAGATCCCATATACGTTCAAGCTAGGGATGGCAAGCAGCCTCCTTGGGACCCTGACAGAGAATTTAAATTAAAAATAACAAATCCGGAGAAGCAAAATTCTTGACATGTATGTGGATATTAAAAAATGCCACTCATTTCTCCTAATGCAGACCAATAGCCACTGTCTTCATCTCACAGACCACAAGGATAGACATGATGCTTAGGAAGTTCAGGCGCAACCAGGAGGCCATTTTACTGCCACTGATGGTCACCTGGCACATCACATGCTTCAGTGAGTTTTGCACATTGAGAGGAAAAAACCCTTTGGCTCCAGATCAGCCTTTCTATTCCAATAATAGTGGATAAAACACTAAGGAAAATATCACTGGTGTACTTATCACAGACACTGCTTAGAATTGCTATGGTGTTCATGGCACTGAGTTGCTTTGTCTTCTTACTCACTTGGTGTGCTCTCTTTTCCTCAACTCTTGAGGCAGCTCAACTAAGAAATCCGAGGGCTGCACATTACAGTGGTACCTCGGGTTACATACGCTTCAGGTTACAGACTCCGCTAACCCAGAAATATTACCTCGGGTTAAGAACTTTGCTTCAGGATGAGAAAAGAAATCGTGCAGTAGTGGCAGCAGAAGGCCCCATTAGCTAAAGTGGTGCTTCAGGTTAAGAACAGTTTTGGATTAAGAACAGACCTCCAGAACGAATTAAGTTCTTAACCCGAGGTACCACTGTACTTCTAAAGACAGGAACTTCTCTTGCCAAGTACTATGGGGTCCTCAGGAATGTACTTAGCCCAGGTCCATCCATAAGTCTATTTACAATGAAAGGGCTACCATGATTCCGGCATTGGGGTGTTTGATCCTACCTGTTTCTTAACGCCAGGAATCTTAGAATGTTAAGACTGGATGATGACAAAACCATTAAGTTCGCGCTCCTCTTTTGTGGCAAGACAATTCACCCTGGTCACATATTTTCATCCGGAGGTCACCTCACTCTGGTCTTTGCTCTTACACAATAGAATGCCGACTGCTAAAATCTTGGCATCCTAAGGTTCCTTCAAACCACTGGAGGCATGCATCTAATCTAAGAACTATGGCTTCATAGTCAAGCCTCTAATAATTCAGTGTGGAAAAAGTGGCTGAGGCCCAAAATTTTTGATGGCAAGTCCTGCAATCTGACCATTTCTTTAGTTTGGCCTGGAACTAACTACTCCTCTTCTCCAGCTCTAAACCATTATGAACCCAATGTTAGCTGCTGAAATCTAAATATTGGCTGGCTAATTAAATGAATGTGTGATCCAATCAATAATTAAACTTAGTTCAATTGTTGCTGTCAGCTCACATTTCAAATGGACAAATCAAAGACTCTCCAAGTTCCATCAGCTGGGATGGATTTGGTCTCACTGAAGGTACTGGTGGCATCAGAGGCTATGTACACGATGCAATTTTAAGGCACATTTAAATATTTGAGGCACATTTTTCTCCTCAAAGAATTCCAGGCACTTTTAGTTTACTCCTCAAAGAGTTGAAATTCTCAGCAACTCTTAACAAATTACAGTGCCCAGAATTCTTTGAAGGGGAGGATGTACTTTGAATATGCCTTACAAGTGTAGTGTGTATGCAGCCTCAGCTCCTTAAGTCATTGAGATTAGGTAATGACATTGAATTTTTAAGAGCAGGCATAGGCAAACTCTGGCCCTCCAGATGTTTGGGACTACAACTCGTATCATCCCTAGCTAACAGGACCAGTGGTCAGGGATGATGGGAATTGTAGTCCCAAAACATCTGGAGGGCCAAGTTTGCCTATGTCTGTTTAAGAGAGTACTATTCATCCCCCTACTATGGGTGATAATCCTGTATCATTGATTCAGGTTATTCTCCTGCCCCACCAAGCACTTGTAAAGATGAGCTCAAGCAATCTGAAAGCTGGGTGGCTCCAACATGCTCTGAGCCCTCCACTGAGTCTTTATCCAACCAGTTTGATGAGCAAACTGTGCACTCAGTCTGGGACTGGGGAAACCAACACAAAGAGTTGACTTCTTAACGCAACTCTTACGCAACATGGAAAAATTAAGTGCCTCAGAGAACTATGTTAGCTTGTCATGCTAGTGGCACACAATCATTAGCTGTATGCAACTCAATGGTATGACCAGGAAATGTCCTACAGTCTGAACATTTATGTTCAAACCTGGGCAGCTGACATCCATCAATGGGCAACTGCTCAACCACTGATGAATAACTCCAGTGAAATTCCATGCTCTGGCCCCTGCTGTTTCTACCCTGACTCACTCCCAGCTTGTACCGTGTGCTATTTTTGCTGATCTGACCTCAGTTTTGCAAAAGCATAGCCCGCTGCTATTGTGCAATCCTAAATAAGAAACCTTTCCATTCCTGTTTTAGCTGCTATGCAAACTTTCAGGGGGGGGGGAGGCTATCTTCCTAGAAAGATAATGAAGTTCATCTCTATAAAACACACAAAAGGAATCCTCACTTTCCCCATTGATACACAAGATAAAGGTAAATAGAACAGGCTTCATTTGTGAAATAAGGTTAATGATATCTGAGTGCAATTTTTGTCTTAAACAGAAAAGTCAGATATTCAACAAGAAGGCTAACATTTTAAAACTTATTATTGGATAATTCTGTCTGAACATTAGGAAATGTGTGTATGTGTTTTGAGTTCTGGTTTTTCCCAACCCACAATGATGAATCCTGGATTCTTCCTCCCCTTTTTTTACCTTTTCCAATAAAATTAATGACCACATTTTTGGCCTTTTAGCTCAGTGTTTTTCACCAAAGCCAAAAATGGCCATCCAAACTTGCTTTAGGACAACTGAGTTCCATTCTGAAAGGTTCCAGGACTAAAATAGTATGTCCACCAAAGAAACATTCCAATAGTTGGCACATAAGCTTGAATTAACACTCATGATTCAATACCCCAGAAAGAGAGACAACCAGTTGAGCAGAGAAGTGAAGTGACTCGCATGGACTCAAATGACAAGTAAGGAATAACAGAGAGAAGAATTCTGACACTGTGACCCCTGCAGAGTTCTCCACAACACACTGAGGTCAAACCATTCCTTTTTAGTTCCAGAGTGATTCCAAACCAGGTTATTATACCTTCTACAGCCATCCCTGAAACATGTGGCTCTGCATTACTGTGCATTTAAGGCTATAATACTTCTTACATGATGAACCGCACAGCTGGAAATAAAACAACATGTTCGACAAGCTATCAGAGAGATTTAAAAAACTTGGAATTGTAGAACTAATTTAACCTGCAAGAACTCAACCTGACAAGCCATTTCTATCACTTTCCTAGAAAGTGTGGATGGGTAGTAGTAGTAGAAGAAGAAGAAGAAGAGTTTGGATTTGATATCCCACCTTTCACTCCCCTTCAGGAGTCTCAAAGCGGCTAACAATCTCCTTTCCCTTCCTCCCCCACAACAAACACTCGGTGAGGTGAGTGGGGCTGAGAGACTTCACAGAAGTGTGACTGGCCCAAGGTCACCCAGCAGCTGCATGTGGAGGAGCGGAGACGCGAACCCGGTTCCCCAGATTACACGACTACCGCTCTTAACCACTACACCACACTGGCTTATTGGCCATTTTCAGACCATTGCAGAGAATGCAGGGTGACTATTGTTTAGAACACCACAACACACACGTAACTGGCTGTAAAGTAACATAACATTACAGTATATGTAATAAAACTGTAATTTAATTTAAATTGACGACGTTTCCAGGAGATTTTTCAGTAGGTTTTTTTCAGCCAAAAGTAGTCCACAGGAATGCAGAAGTTGCCAGTCAGAGACACTCCCTATCAATGACCATTGAAACGAAGCTATATAGGAGCAACCCCTGCAATGGGGCGGGTGCAGGCAGTTAGAATTAAACATTCTTAAAGATTATTTATCTTTGAGAATGTTTAATTCTAATTGCCTGCACCTGGAGACCTTGTCACTGAAGAAGTCCAATCGGTGAAACAAGGGTGTGTCCTGAGAACTGGTCTATCATCAGCTGCCTTGTTGTTACTAAGTAGTTCTGTCTGGTGCACTTTTAAGACATAGGACGATGCAGAAGGAAGATATCAGTATGAAATGGCATTGCCAACAGGAACTGTACGTTGTAATTGTTGGACTTGACAAACTTTGGACGACAATCCTTGGACTTTATGACAATAAATACATATACTGTAGATGGTTAATAATAATATGTTATGTTATTGCCATCAGGAACTGTGCTTTGCAATTTTTTGATATGACAATTAAATTACAGTTTTATTACATATAATGTTATGTTACTTTACAGCCAGTTACGTGCGTGTTGTGGTGTTCTAAACATGATTTACGTAATGAGGCAATTGTGGTATAGGGTGATTAATGTTGCCAGAGATTTTTCAAGGTAGCAGTTTTTATTAATTAGCTATCACTATCCCTTCATGGAACTAAATACTTGGCATTATATTTAAGACCGCACACATAATAGGAATGGAAATGCAGCAGCCCAACACATGCCTTCATTGCTGCTCTTTGATCTGTATCAGAGAACAAATCCTAGTAATGGGCTGCTAAAACTAGGTTGAATGAAACACAGAGTACTTCAGGTATGTTCACATTAGTGACTTAAAATGCAGTGAGGTCATCCCCTAACACTGTGTTTCAAGCTGCATTTGTACAGTGTTCAAATCAGAGATGCGGTAGGGAAGTCTCCACCCTGTCACTGCAACCCTCCTTGCAGAACTCCTATTTATTAAGCTGTTACCTGTGCATGGCCAATGGCAGTCTCAATTGTATGCACCTGGCTTAAGCATGAAATGTGGCTCAAGTTTTCTAATTGGATTGAAGTTGGTTTGGGAAAACACACATCAAACAGCTGTATATATCAAGAAACTACAAGTTAGATGAAGGGACGTGGGTGGCACTATGGGTTAAACCACAGAGCCTAGGACTTGTCGATCAGAAGGTCGGCGGTTTGAATCCCTGCAACGGGGTGAGCTTCTGTTGCTCGGTCCCTGCTCCTGCCAACCTAGCAGTTTGAAAGGATGTCAAAGTGCAGGTAGATAAATAGGTACCGCTCCGGTGGGAAGGTTCTGTGCGCAGCGTTTCTGTGCGCTGCTCTGGTTTGCCAGAGATGAGCGCTGCAACCCCAGAGTCGGCCACGACTGGACCTAATGGTCAGGGGTCCGTTTACCTTTACAGGTTAGATATGGATTGTGGCTAACACTATGTGAATGTGACTTCAAAAACTAGAAGTGGGAATGCACTGGAAGTGGAGTAAGAATTAAGGTGAACATATACTCCCTCACCCTGTTGTCATTTTTGGTTGATGGTTTTCACCTGTATCATTACAAAATTTATGAACTGTTTATGGTTTTAAATTTCATGTGGTCCAGCATCTATTTTATTTTTGCCTGCAATTCCCCTTTGTGACTGTGTTGATTTACTGTCATGTTCCTCATTTAACTACGTATGTAGAGCATTACTTAATTATTGCTTTAAAAATGTATGGCTCAGAAACACTTCTGCTGCTAAACTTTAAACTATAATGTGCTTAACAAGTCTACTTTGATGGTTCAGTGTACTGTATAACATAGGAGCCAACTCCTAGGGGCCAGCCCCCCCCCAGTTGATAGGCACTGCTATTCAAATGGTGTGTGCCATGTGATTATGTGCGGTGGGGTTTATCTGTCCCCCCCAATATTTTATTCCAGTTGGCACCCCTGCTGTAAAATCAAATCACATGCGCTCCTGCTACCCATTCAATCTAACAAGAAGCACTGTTGAAAAATGCATCCATAGAATGGGTCTTCCCTCCTATGCTTCTGTCTCACATTTACTTGGGGGCATATGCTACTGGCAAGATTACTTGTCATCTATGGTCTTTTGTGGGACACCTGAAAAGACAGAGGACCATCTCTCTCTTCTTTTTCTCTCTGAGGGACCTAGCCACCATGAGAAGGGCATGTTTAGGCACACTGCGAACACAAGTGCTGTTTTGGACAAAGTATGTGAAGAGCAAGTGCAAGAACTGAACTCCAGTTACCCCACAAAGCAAACTTTCACAAAAGACATAGCCATATATCAGCACAAGGCATTTAACAAAACTTGGATCCCTCATTCTTTTCTAAGCTCTTTATCTCCAATACACTCCCTGTCAGTTAGTTTCAAATTTAAGCGTAATCCAAAGGGATTTTGCTGTTGGCCTCCAGGTTCTGTATGATGGTGTTGGCACTGGAGGGTGCTAAGAAGGAAATGTGAAAACAGTTGGGAATGGAAAGAGTTCTTTGTTCCGCTGTTGCACAGACTTCTTCGCCCCACCATATATGACCAAATCCATTTCTTCAAGGAAGTAAAAGGAGCCACACCACCGGCTCCCCTGCTTCTGCAAAATCTTGCTCTATTTAGGTTATAAATCCAGCTGGCTTCCATTCCAACTGTAGACAGCAAAAAAACTCCTACTAAAGTCAAGATTATAATATAATCTATCATTTGAGAGCACAGAAAAAATGGAAAAAGCCCTTGCCTCAGCCCTCATCTTCTTTCCTTTTAAGAATGCTTAATTTTTAAAAACATATATTGTTTGTTTTCATTGTTTAATTAGTTTCCATTGCTTTAACCCAAAACAGTGATATTACTTGACATGAAAGGAGCATAATGTTCACAGAAAATCCTATGAAAGATCAGGGCTGGGTGGCAAAGATGAATCAAGACTACTATTATTTAGAATAGTACTTCACATAGATTCACATGTATTGTTAGTTCCATATTATGGGTGGGAGACGTGAGTTCAAGAGTGCTTTAAGAATACATGGTGAATTCATGGTTGACACAACATTTAAACCTTGGACTTTCTTATTTGTAGCATAGAGTGATGCCCAACTAAGTCGTAGACAGAGTTGGGACTTAAATTACTTAATTCCACTGATTTCAATGGGTGTATTCTGCATATAACTAGTGATGGATTACAGTGTAATCCTATGCATGCTTCCTCAGAAATAACCCCCCTGTGTTCACTGGGGCTTACTTCCAAGCAAGCCTATGTAGAATTACAAATTTACTAAGAAAGTCTCACTGAATTCAACAAAGCTTACTATTCTGAGGTAGATGAGTCTAGAATGGTTCAACAACATATGGTATGTTGAAAGGATGGCGAAACAGGCACACAAAATGAAAGAAGTGGCAGAAGACAGAAAAAAAGAGCAATTGTAAAAAGCGTAGTTCCCCTTTTGTCAGCTATAAGGAGCACGTTTTAAGTTGGGATTGATACAATAAATTAATATTGATTGCCTTACATTGGCAGTGCTTTAGTACAAATTTGATACGCATTTTTGTGAATAGAACTAAAGGAATATAATTTTTAATGCTTTCTACATTTATGCTCTTACTATGAAGAATGTATTATATGTTGTATGTTTGTTCATGTATGCATAATTTAAAATTATTTAAAAGGAGGAAGAAATAGCTTAGGTAGCTTTTACCACATCGGTTTTGCTCAACCCTACTCATTTCCTTTTCTTAAGTGCTGATCTCTGGCCACCTTTCTTCCAGATCTGAAGAATCTGTTCAAAGCTCTGTTGCAAAAGACCTTTGAAGCCCAGGCTGCTCTGAGTCAATTTTGCTGTTTCGTCTTTTGTATTTTTCCATTTTTTAGTACTGTATTTTAAATTGTACACCCTTAGCAGGAAAATGCCATATATGTGCACTAAGCCATAAACTGTACCCTTTTTGACACCTGTTGAAAACATTCTTGCTTAGACAAGTCTACCAAGATGCTAAGAAAGTTGAGATAATTTTAATTTTAGTATTTTAACTTTTGTAGGTTTTAAAGCACTGTCGTATTTTTTTTCTTGTTTCATCTTTTTGTAAACAATTTCATGGGTTTTTCCCCCTCTTTCAATCATGCGATGCATACATTTTATTGCATAAAAGAAGAAAATAAACAAGTGTCAGCTCTCTCTTCTTTTTAAAAACTGTCACAAAGACATCTCACAGCAGCCTGAATTATCCCTTTTTCACTACAGTGAAAGAAGGACCTGCCTTTAAAGGTTTCAGGTTCTTTCTTCAAATACAGTGGTGCTTCGCAAGACGAAATTAATTCGTTCCGCAAGTTTTTTCGTCTTGCGAGTTTTTCGTCTTGCGAAGCACGGTTTCCCATAGGAATGCATTGAAAATCAATCAATGTGTTCCTATGGAAACCGCTTTCAGACCAGGTCCAGGGACAGTCTGTCCCCCAACCTCTTCTGAAGGCTGGGGGGGGGGGCAAGGGCTTTTCTTCCCACCCCCAGCATTTTAAAAAACCCCAGACAGCAGAGGACTTCTCCGCTGTCCCGGGGTTTTTTAAAATGCTGGCGGGCGGCAGCGAAGGCTTCACTGCCGCCCGCCAGCATTTTAAGATCGCCCCGGACAGCCTCCGCTGTCCCGGGGTTTTTTAAAATGCTGGCGGGTGGCAGCGTTGCCGCCCGCCAGCATTTTAAAATCACCCCGGGACAGCAGAGGACTCCGCTGTCCCAGGGCAATTTTAAAGCCCCCGGGAAGGCAGGCGGGGGGGGAGCAAAAACTTTCGCCCCCCCCGCCAGCCTTCAGAAGAGGTCCAGGACCTCTTCTGAAGGCCGGCGGGGGGCCAAAGTCTTTGCTCCCCCCCGCCTGCCTTCAAAAGCCGTTCGGGATAGCGGGAAGCGCTTCCCTGCTATCCCGGACCGCTTTTAAAATGCTGGCAGTGGGGAGCAAAGCCTTTCGGCCCCCACCGGCCTTCCTGGACTTCTTCTGAAGGCCGGAGGGGGGGGAAGGCTTTGCTCCCCACCGCCAGCATTTAAAAGAGGTCCCCGGAGATTTCCCTATGGGCTTTCTTCTTGCGAAGCAAGCCCATAGGGAAATTCGTCTTGCGAAGCGCATCGAAAAACGGAAAACCCTTTCGTCTTGCGGGTTTCCCGTCTTGCGAGGCTTTCGTCTTGCGGGGCACCACTGTAACCTAAGACCAGGGTTTTTTAACCTGGGGTTCATGGATAGAGGAGTTTCAGCAAGTTTCAACTGGAAGCCCACAAATCCACCAATGCAATAAAATTACCGTACTTTTCAGTGTATAAATCTAGGGGCTTTTTTTTACTTTAAAATAAGGTTTAAAATATGGGGGTGTCTTATACATGGATAGTGCATATGCCCATTTTCTAAATTTGGGGTCCCCAAAAGTAGGGGGAATCTTATAAACAGAAAAATACGGTATATGCAAAATTCTGTATTTTTGTGCATTTTTTCTGAGATCCATAGCTTTCAGCAGATTCTCCAAGGGGTCCATGACTAAGAAAGATTAAGAACCATTGACCTAGACTTTCAAAAGACAGGACTGAGCATGTTCTGGAATTCCATACAAACATTCCAGTACAGAAGTTAATTCTGGGTTAAAAATCCAGCACCATAAATTATTGGCTTTATTTTTAAAAAGCAAATTTTAGTCCATATGTTTGAAAATAGAGGCTTGAAAATGTGATGGGAAGTGGGAGTAGCTCTCAGAGATCTGGGGTCCAAGTACTGTAGAATTTCCAGACTGGTGCTTCTACGTTCTGTATAGGACCATACCTCTTCCCCTAATTAGAAACAGCAAAACACATTATGAGCATATACAAACATTTGTATCAGTTATTGAATTATTTTTCTTGATGGAGAATTTGCCTTTATTCTTTTGAAGTGCAGTATATACATTAACCCTGTTAATGAGTTTCACCTGATCAGTCTCCTTAGCACCAGATCCAATTAGCCCTGTGAACTCTCTCAGTGACCTCAAGTCCTCTCCAGATACATTCAGAAGCCAGCCTTGCTGTTGCTGAACTGAGATTACAAAGTATGATCACTGGATTTTAAAAATAAACTTTTTGGCGTGCACACACACAGTTTCCCGCCACTCTGCATTTAATTATCAGTAGCATTCGGAACAAATTGGTTAAACCTGTAGAATATCATGCAAGTAAAGCATGTTATGGTTAAATTGTGATCGATCACTCACTTAACGTCAAAGTCTCCATGTCTAGTTATTGGCAATATATTACTGTATGTGCATGTGTGGTATGAACGTGAACTGGCAGAGAATGAGTGTAGCTGTGAGCAGCAAAAAGCAGAGGGTGGAGCCAAGGCCAAGAGATATCAGAGGTGTGAACTCGGTTCCTGGTGGGTGTACAATCATTCTACACAGACCCTCAAGGGGGGGGGGGGGATTTGTTGCATCGGGAATGGGCGAGGAAAAGCTATTTACATATATGACGTTATTTGTACTGCAGTCTTTGCAGAAAACCACCTCCCAGATGAATGAAAGGGTAGTTTTCCATGAGAAAGGGAGTGGTACTTTAAGACATCTAATTCAGTGCAGGAATGCAATGCAAAAAGCATTCCCTCAGGTTTGAGGGAAGTGGTCAGCACGGACGATGTGTAAAGTAGAGGGGTCTGCAAGAGGGAGGGAAGGAGGGAGTCAATGCAAGGTCTGGATTTGCTACAACGCCACGGCCTAAGCGGCGAGTGGGGCGCGGCGCGCATCGTACCCCAAGGCCTCAGCGCTTGCGTGACTCTGCTCCCGCAACGCTACACGCGGCACCACAGGATGGGCAGCCCGCTACACGCATCGCGCTAGTGCATGTCCTAATTTCACCAGCCACGCTGTAGGCTCGCAGAGAGGGAGGAGGGCGATGGCGCGCGCGGCAACTGCAGCTGCTTGCAGATGCATGCGGCGTAAGTGGGCGGGGTGCTGCTACATGCGACACATGCACCCCAGCGGGAGCAAAGGCTGCAGCGCTTCTCGGCCGCACGGCGCGCGCGCATTACCCCGGCCGCTGCACCTGACCCCGCGCGGCGCCACTCTGGTCCGGGCTCGCTTTGACCTCGGCGAGGAAAGGAGCAGCAGCAGCCGCAAAACTGGACAACCGCAGCCGTCCAATGTCCCGCCTCTGTTCCAATACGCTCGGGTGACAAGCGTAAAGACGCCCAGCACTGGAAGGGCTGCTTCCCTTTGATAGGCAGAGGCAGCCAGCCAATCCGAGGCCTCGCAAAGGGTCGGTGAAGCGGGAGGAGATGGAATTTCGGACGAGAAGCTTTGCGAAGGTTGCTATGAGCCTGGCTTGGACGGGGGCGGGTCTAAAGGGAGAGACCAATAGGCGGCGAGGAAGGACGCCGATAGGCGGGCGAGGCGACCAACGGGGCAGCCCAGAAACTTTCTTTTTTTCCACCCTATTGGTGGGCGGTGCCAGAGAGGAGGAGGTGGGGAGTGCTCGGTGTGGCGCTAAAGGCGCCGGGAGCGGGGGCGGGGCGGGTAGTGCGGAGTCGGTTCGAGCGCGCGCGCGCTGGGGGGAGAGGCGGCTCCGCAGACAGCGGACCAGCTTGAGCGGCCGAGAGGACGGCGCGGGCACGCGCGCGCGGAGAAGAGGTGAGGCGTGCGGGGAAAAGAAGGAGCGGGGAGGAAGCAGGGGAAGCTGCGGGTGCCCCCTCTCTTTCCCCCTCCCCCACATTTTCCCGCCTAGCCTGGACGAGATGGGGAGGGGGGAGGCGAAAGCAGCGGGGTCTCTGCTCCCACCTAGGTGGGGGGGCCGGTCCTCCTCCTCCTCCCCGCTTGCCTCGCCTTCATCTTCAGGCGCCCTTCCCTCCCACTCCACCTTCTGAGGGAGGTGCGCGAAACGAATAGCCCACGTCCCCCCCTCCTGGGAAATGCAACTGAATGGGGCTCGCCTGTAATGGTCTCCCACCTCCCGTCCTTTCCTTTCCCCTCCCTTGCAGCGCGTTGCATGCGCGCCGGTGCAGACGTATCCAAAAGGGCTGCCTGTTCGGGGCCCGGGTCGCCGAAAAGCGCACGTGTCCCTTTGTTTAAGGGGTGGGTGGGATTGCTTGACGGCGTGGGGTAGGGTGAGCGGTTGAAGCCAGAGGGGTAGGCATCGGTTTAGTCCGTACGCGGCTAAGGTTTCGGTAGCATCCATCTCTGGGGGCCGTATATAGGGTTGGGGTTAGGGGCGCTACCCTCTCCCGCCCTTCGGTTGCCTTTTGTGTGGCCGCTAGGAAGGCGCCGGTTAGCCGTAACCCCGCTTTTCCAAATAATTTCCCTGCCCAATGAAGAGGTCTTGACGCCCTTCCGTGGGTTGGCGGCGTCTGTTTCCTTCCATCTTCCCGGTGAGGACTGGGAAGTTGTCACGCAGCCCTTTTGTCCTTCACCGTGGGTGCTGGTCACAACTGGTTCCAAACTTGGGAGCTCCTACCACTTAATTTCGAAACTACCGGCCAGTTCACAACAAGCACGCAAAAGTGCTTGACCTAGTGGGCTACGTAGCATTGTTCTGTTCCTCATGTGAGATGTTCCAGGTGTATGTAAGATGCTTCAATGTCCTTGAAATGGCTGCACGGAACCTCTAAAACCTCGCCCCACTCATCGTTTACTCTACTCTTTTCTTATTCTAGTCACTGTTGTCTGATGATGTGAAAAGAGTGATGTAGCCTGACAAGTGATCTTTTCTTAACACTTAGTGCTGGTTTCTCTGAATGGCAAACAACAGAGG
This sequence comes from Podarcis melisellensis, assembly GCF_964234715.1. NCBI lineage: Eukaryota > Metazoa > Chordata > Lepidosauria > Squamata > Lacertidae > Podarcis > Podarcis melisellensis. Next base: position 40,121,361 of record NC_138529.1, read on the forward strand.
TCCTATCCAACTGTGTGACAAACTAAGGTTGCCCAGGTAACCCATTTGGGAGCACACACACCCTCCACCATGTGACTGTATTCTTCCAGACCTTAATGTTGATTCCTTTGCATTTCTCTAGAAACTAGGTGATGCACTCACCTGGAATATTGGTTGTATATTGGTTGCACAGTGTTGGTTGGCTACTTTGTTGTATTAGAATGACACCTGGGCCTGCTTTGGAGTTCTAGCTTTAACCTAGAAAGGAAAAATAAATGCCTATCAATTTGCTGTGTATGTATGTATTATATATGTATGTATATAAATGTATGTATGTATGTATGAATATAAATGTGCATAGGGCAGCTGGAAGTATAGGGCCCCGCTAGAATAATACTGCTATAGATGTCTCCATGTGTTTTCAAAGGTGCCATCTTGATTTCAGTCAAATTTGTCTGTAGCATCTGTAGAGCTACTGGCTCTTACTTTGGGCATGACTTATTTGGGTTCTAGTTTCAATTGGAGCAACCTTACTTCTCCTTATTTTCCTTCTTGGAACCTTCTTTTGAGCAGTTTATTCTAAAGCACTATTCCTCCTTAGCTATGCTTACTGTAGTCATTTCTTGGTCTACTGATGTGAATTCATCTGGTCTGCAGCAAGTAAGGCAGGCTGCTTCATGGCCCTCTGGTGGATTGAATGACTTCACACTTTATTCAGCTATAGTAACTTATCAGTCTGACATGTAGGTGTCTCCCTTGAAGGAGAATAGACTTGAATGGTTTGTATTCAACTAACTTGTACTCAATGTAGACCCATTGAAATGAATGCCCGTGATGAAGTTGGGTTCATTCTGAGTAAAAGTTAGTTGAATACAACCCAATGCATGCATCATTCTTAAAACTGCCTCCTTTAAAATGAGTGTTGGATTGTTGTACTTCATTTTAAATGGTGAGAGGCTTAGGCTGGGTTAGGACTCTTAGTAAAAATTGTTCCAGGATAGTGGTGAACAAGTCAGCACAAAGCAGCCACCCAGCAGAGAATACTGAGACCTGTTTGTCTAGAGCAGAGCAGGAAATGTTATTAACCTGCATGCCGGAATGCATGGCAATACTGTGGTACCTCGGGTTAAGTACTTAATTCGTTCTGGAGGGCCGTACTTAACCTGGAACTGTTCTTAACCTGAAGCACCACTTTAGCTAATGGGGCCTCCTGCTGCCACCGTGCCGCCAGAGCACAGTTTCTGTTCTCATCCTGAAAGTTCTTAACCTGAAGCACTATTTCTGGGTTAGCAGAGTATGTAACCTGAAGCGTATGTAACCTGAAGCGTATGTAACCCGAGGTACCACTGTATTTGTAAATGAATGTTACGTTGGGCAACTTTATTTTTATTTTTTGGTAATCTTTACAAAAGTGTTGTCCATTATATTAAAATAATTTATATGCTAAAAAATAAGATAGCAAACACTTGCATTTGTAAGGCATCCTAGCAAAACATAATTGCATGATACTTACTTAACACATCATGAATTTTATCTTTCATGGGGAGAATGAACATTTTAACTTGCTTGACCATGTTTTTAGACAAAGCAAGGTTGGATTGGATATGGTAGTTATGCAATGCATCAAATAAATCATGAAGCAATATGTTTCCTTAACTTTAGATAGTGTCCTCTTCACTGTTAAATTTGATATATTTCAAAACATTACCAGTTGCATCAAATCTGAACATCTGCCCTTTGATTGCCTTACTGTTCCAGGATCAGTAAAACTTTGGTTCAGCTCCAGAGCACATCCAAGTGAATTTGTTGGCTGGCATTTTGTGTCTGTAGTAAGTTTCAGGTAACTTATTAAAGGAAATGCATAGCACAGAACTTCATTTTACTTGGTCTCTTAAACTTCTGCCTAAATTTCTTAAACTTGATTCTATGCTGACAATATATTTCTATATACGTGTCTTGGCTATGGCAGAAATAATGTAATTTCATTAAAACTGCTGTAATTGATTATTTTCAGAAGTATTACTTATTCTGCTATGGATTAACATTCCCATGTTTATGTTCCAGTATTACACATAGTCTCAACATTTATTTTGCAGTCATAGCTACTAACATGCATTTTATGTCACCTATGCTTAAGTGCCATGCTTAAGTTATGCTGGTCACTATTTCTAGACTTATGACCAAGCAGATCTGAGTTTAGGAATTTTATTCAAGTGATTCGCCTGAAGATTTAAGTATGGCTGGTATTACAGCATTGGTGGGGAACCTTTGCTTTTTTTGGTCAACAGCTACATGCTGGTAGTCGGAATGGATATGCCAAAGCCAAAAGTACACAGGACCGGGGGGGGGGGGGCTTTCCTTTCTTTCTCTGGAACCACAGTCTCTTACTCCCTGCCCAGCTGGCTCCTAAAGGAGGAACTGATTGCTTTTCCCAGAGAAGCGGGTAGCTTTTGTAATTAGGCTTAGGGCTGTAGGTTACCCATAAGGAATAATTTTGTATCAAAAGAAGGATTGGAGCAGTCATAGACAAAGTCGGCCCTCCAGATGTTTTGGGACTACAATTCCCATCATCCCTAGCTAACAGGACCAGTGGGCAGGGATGATGGGAATTGTAGTCCCAAAATAAATGGAGGGCTGAGTTTACCTATGCCTGGATTGGAGAGTTAAAGATACTAGGTTAATTGGGTATTTATCTTCATTCAGAGGAAAAGGTGCTAGGATGAGAATACTTGTTTTAAGTTGATTGCACATCTCCAGCCAAAAATCCCCTGAACTAAGGTTCAGACTGCTAAATGGTTTCTCGGAGCTTCTGCTTATAATTCATATTTACGCATCCCATTGAAGACTTAAATAGGGCCTTCTGGAAGACAGAATGAAAGGAAACATTTCTTCTACCACTCTAGTCCAGGATCACTTGAAGGACAGTAAACAGCATACTGGAAATATGGTACAGTATTATAGTTCTTCCAGATGAGAAGGCTGGGGAACACTCCTAAGTTCCCCAGTGTTTATCAGGCTTACTATGGATGGAATCTTTACTTTCGTTACATTGGAATTTTGCCCTTTGAAATCTCCAAGCCGCCTCTTCTGTTCAGTGTAAGAAACTCAGATATATAAGCTAGGTGCCAAATGGCACCTTAAACCTAGGTTACAGTTGCCACAATGGACTAGGAGGTTGGGCTAGATGACCCTCGGGGTCTCTTCCAGTGCTACAATTCTATGATTCTGTGATCTCAACTACATTGCTTGACTGTAGCTTGCTCTTACAACAGTTCACTTTTCCCAGTATGCAAGAAGTAGAAAAACACACAGTGGAAATTCACTCTGTACTAAGGCAGAGGTTTTTAAACGTATGTTTGTCAACCTTGGCGTCCAGAAATCTCAAGGTAGTTGCAGTTGGACCTGTGCCAGTAGCAAAATGTACCTGGCGCTTGGGGAATTTCGAACACTGCTTCTGTTTGCCTACCATCTTCCAGCAGAGCTTAGCTGGCAACTCAGCTGGTTTATCCTCCTTCAGAAGTTGCTGATGCTTCTTATTATGTATTGGACAGGTAGTTGTGAAACTACTGAATGCACTTGACAGCTATGGAGCTGTCATGAAGTGGTAATCCATTATTTCTGTTACTGCACCAAAAGCAGTACTAAAAATAACTTTACTAACAGTACTAAATATAACTTTATAAAGTTAAAGCCATTCTATACAGAAACTGGTATCCTGCATCAAAGTACTTTGGCATAAGAAAGTGCAATGTGGTGTACATGTTTAATTGAAAATAAGCCCCGTAGAGTTGAATATTTGTCCCTAGCTTAAATGTTTATAAGATTTCAGCCTTTGGTTTGACTGGACCGTTAAGTTCAATCAACTGGAGTTTGTCCACAGACAGCTTTCGGAGTCATTTTAGCATAACTAAAACACAACTGGTGCAATGGGACACCGTGACAGAAGCCAGAGCACATGGGAACGCTATTTACCTTCCGCTCGACTCTGGTACCTATTTATCTACTGGTGCTGTTACGCTTTCGAGCTGCTAGGTTGGCAGGAGCTGGGACAAAACAATGGGAGCTCACCCCGTCACATGGATTCAAACTGCTGACCTTACAATCAGCAAGCCCAAGAGGTTTAGTGGTTTAGACCACAATACAGTGGTACCTCGGGTTACATATGCTTCAGGTTACATACGCTTCAGGTTACAGACTCCGCTAATCCAGAAATAATGCTTCAGGTTAAGAACTTTGCTTCAGGATGAGAACAGAAATTGTGCTTCGGCGGCGCGGCGGCAGCAGGAGGCCCCATTAGCTAAAGTGGTGCTTCAGGTTAAGAACAGTTTCAGGTTAAGAACAGACCTCCGGAACGAATTAAGTACTTAACCCGAGGTACCACTGTACCACCTTTGTCTTGGTGGACTGCAGTGTCAGTGCATTGAAAGTAAATGGGAAAAACAAGCTGAAATGCAGATACTTGCATGGCTACAGATGGGGCTCTTACTAAGCAAGCATGAGCATTACATTGGAGCAAATATGCTTCTTTTACAGAAATGGCCTGGTTTCATAGGATGTTTCGCTTTCATAAGCATCCATTTCTGCAGAATCTGCTAAATCCCCTATTTGGGTATGCATCCTTGAGATTATTCAGTGCTCTGGCTATAGAATCTGCTGAGTTTGAGAAACCAGCCAATTCAGGTTCATGTATTAATAGTGACTGCTACTTCTGTTTTCATTTCCCCCCCTAGGTTGCAGTTATTTGTTAATTCCCTCATGATGGCGCAGAGGATAGGACAGGAGGACCCTGAGCGATATCTCTTTGTGGACAGGGCAGTAATCTACAACCCTGCTACACAGGCTGACTGGACTGCTAAAAAACTTGTGTGGATTCCTTCAGAACGTCATGGCTTTGAAGCTGCAAGCATCAAAGAGGAGAGGGGAGATGAAGTGCTGGTTGAACTGGCTGAGAATGGGAAGAAAGCGGTTGTCAACAAAGATGACATTCAGAAGATGAACCCTCCCAAATTTTCTAAAGTGGAAGACATGGCAGAATTAACCTGCTTAAATGAGGCCTCTGTTCTACATAATTTGAAGGACCGATACTACTCTGGGCTCATTTATGTAAGTAATAATTATTTGACTGGCCTTTACTGAACCATGGAGCCACCAACAACAGCTTCCTTATTGACTGAAATGTGAAAAAGTACCTGTATCTTTTTTAATGCCAGCCTGATGTTATGAATAACTTGTAACTTGATCCACAGTGTGGTTAGGGTTCTGATAATCACCCTACTTTTTCTTATTAGATAGTCTGTGGCTCTTGATACTTTTGACTGTGGGGTAGTGATAAGGTGACCAGGACACACAAAACATTTTTGAATGCTTCAGCATTTGTGGCCAGGAAGGCTTTGAAACTGGTCACGAACATCTCTTCATTGTGTGACTGGAACCTATTCTTTCCAAGTTTCACTTTTGTTCTTCGATTTGGGGTGGTAAAAAAGAATGGCGAGGTTTTCGCCCCTGGGCTTGGTCATAGTTTTGGGGCATAGACAAGTAGTCAGTAGTGGTCAAGAGAGGTGGCATGGGTGAAACATTGCTCTCCTACCTTCCCACTGTTGTTACTGAGAAGGGGAGGGACAAAGCATCAGGGAGCTAACCTGCCTCCCCCAATGCTGTGGCCTTGCCTCCCCCTCTTAGGTAATTAGCTGCAACATGCAGTGTTAGGAAGATAGGAGAGCTGACTTGCAAGCTGCTACTGCAACTGGTAAGGATATGCAGCCTTGACTTTTTCTTCCAGGGCTGCACCTGTCCTTAGAATGCTTATTCAGTGTTTGGACATGGTCAGGAGCTGGATACAGGTGAACCAAATGAAGTTGAATCTTGGCGAGGTGGAAGTGATGATAGCTGCCAGGTCCTGTGGCCTTTGGGAGTTTAGGATTCCTGTTCTAGATGTGGCTTATTTCCTCCTTGTCAGTCCAGTTTAGTAATCTCTGAATATTCAGCTTTGCTGGCTGGATTTCAGCTAGGCATTTCTGCTTGATGGTTTGCATCTCTTATTGTTGGATAATTCAAATCACCTTCAAAGGACCAGACACCTGTAATGTGCTCTGTGTACGGCGTGCCCCTGAAAACAGAATTTTCCACAGGCACAGAATGTGGTAGATTATCTAGGGTTGGGTTTGTTGGAACCAAATTATATCTGTGCTCCGAAGTATACGTTGCATTGTGTCCTGTGCCCAATGCAAGGTGCTAGTTTTGACTTACAGGCATGGCTTAGGTATGACAGTAATGGCCAAATAACATGTTTTATTTGACTGAAAAAAGGAGCATTGTGCCCATATTTTTTCCTCTTTTCACCACATGCCATAATATAAAACTTTTAGGGTTTCTTAAACCACAGTCTCCCTTTATATCTGAACCTAGAAACTGCTTTAATAAACTAGACTTTGTGTGGTAATAGTTGAATGATATTGAAGACAAGTGGTCTTCAGTGGTGGCCCCTTACTCATGGAATACAATCCCCCAAGAAATACACATGATTTCCTCACTGGCTATTTTTTAAAAGTCTCACAATTTTTAGATTTTTATCTGTTTTGCCTTGGTACCAGTCTTACTCCCACTATGACTGTCTATCATATTCCTTACCAGATTGTGTATGACAATAGACATTGGGTCAATTTGCATTGGTGGACTTCTAGTTCAATGTGCCCCATCTTTCAGAATCTTATAGTGGCTGCATGTTTGGCGATACCAAATTAAATACAAATATTAATTTTAAAAATACAAATATTAATTTTTTAAAATTTTAAAAATATTAATCCACTTTTAAAATCACTCAACTTTCCCCCATTTTTCAAAAAAATAGTAACAGTGGCAATATTTTCTCAGCCCCCACCTAAATAACTCCCAAAGTCACACTTCTGCCCGTTACATGGTTTTTGGATAACAGTAAATAACTTCACATAAGCTTATAAATTCCTTCTCCCCTCCCTCCAATACTGAATGTAGTCAAACAATAGCAGTCTGCTGCACCCTACATACTCAAATAGCTGATTCATGCTCCTTCCCCTTTCATACGTTCATATGACAAGGCACAACAAGAAAACTTGAAGCTTCAAACCCCCTTCTGTCCTTCACTAAGATATTTCTTTCTACTCTGTTTTCTCAAGACAGAAGAAAAAGCAAGGAAGAACTACAAAGGGGGGTGGGCGCAGAGGAAACCCCAGCCCAGTATCTAGAAATAACATCACCTTAGGGTCCTGGGTTTATCCATTGGTATATCCTACATTTATCCAGTACACATATTAAGAAGGTAGTAAAAGCTCAAGGGGAGAGCTGTAGCTCAATGGTAGTGCACATGCTTTGCATGTAGAAGATCCTTGGTTCAATTCCCCACACCCCACTTCTTTTAAAAGGGGGGTAGCAGCCCTGGAAGGACTCTTGATTTTGATCTTTAGGTGGCTCTCAATATAACATTTCTAATGGAAATGTTTAAAATTTCAAAATCTGAATCTTTCCAGGCCAGATCTGAGATTTGTACAACTTATTTTGAGGGCTAGTTCAAAGTGAATAACTGTAATTGAACAGTCCAGTTGCTGTGTGGCATATTATTGGCACTGGCCTAGATCTTAATTTCTACACCAAGAAAAGGAAGGCAACATTAATAATACCTGAAATGTTTAAATCACAGTTTTGAGTTGAGTCATATTACAGTGGTGCCTCGCAAGACGAAATTAATCTGTTCCGCGAGTCTCTTCGTCTTGCGGTTTTTTCGTCTTGCGAAGCACGGCTATTAGCGGCTTAGCGGCTATTAACGGCTTAGCGGCTTTAAGAAAAAGGAAACAAACTCGCAAGACGTTTCGTCTTGCGAAGCAAGCCCATAGGGAAATTCGTCTTGCGGAACGACTCAAAAAACGGAAAACTCTTTCGTCTTGCGTGTTTTTCGTCTTGCAAGGCATTTGTCTTGCGAGGTACCACTGTATACCACATATTCTAGGCAAAACAGTTTATGCAGCCTTCTGTTTTAGAAACACCTGAAGTGAAGAAATTCATATTTAAATTGCATTAGGAAATGAAAATTTGTGTTTGAGCTATAAAATGGTATTTGAAAGAGGAGCTGTAGCCAAATGCAACACCACGTTTGTATTCAGTGAATCAGGAAATACTGTACTGCGGAAATTTGCCTTCTACTTTTCAAAATAAACCATGAAAATCAATACAATGCAAATTTACTTTGCACTGTGTTTTGTATCAAGTGGTTGATTTGGGCGTTTTTTGTGAGTTGTCTTAAGGGCTGCCCCCAGAGAGCTGAGAAAGTGGTAGACAATAGGGGGTTTAGGAGGAAGCGATTATGAAATTATGTGAGGTACATAAACTTTTCTTTGTGACCAGAGGCCACTTTTGAGCTTCTGTAGGATGACTAGAGACTTGATTTTATTTAAAAAACACACACCAGAATTCTTGCTTTGGCTATTGTGATTGTACCAGCTATTAATTTCTCTACGAATTCTTCACTTTGCAGAAGTACAGATGTACTGGACTAAACTGCTAGGATCAGTATAAAGGACATATGCATTCTGTGATAATGAAATTATAATTAAATTGAATATAATATTTTCCACTGCTTACATGATAAGCAATTGAAAACCCTGCCAAATTCAAGCAACTGATAGCTTCCTTTTCTTGAAGAACAAGTCTTAGGTCTTATTGTTCAAAAGGGGCTAGGAATGCTGGAATGTACTCTTGACAGGGTTCCACAAATATCCACACTCCAATGATAACTATGACAGATTGTACCATATTTTCCTTCAGGATGCTTTGTGGGCTTTATGTAGATGTCAAATTACTAAGCAATACTGTCTAGTGTTGTAGTAGCATTAAGTTTCAAAAACCTGCTGATAAGGAGGCATAAATAAGTATTTTCCCCACGCTACCTCAAGACGGGACGCAGGTGGTGCTGTGGGTTAAACCACAGAGCCTAGGACTTGCCAATCAGAAGGTCGGCGGTTCGAATCCCTGTGATGGGGTGAGCGCCCATTGCTCAGTCCCTGCTCCTGCCAACCTAGCAGTTCGAAAGCACATCAAAGTGCAAGTAGATAAATAGGTACCACTCCAGTGGGGACGCAGGTGGCGCTGTGGGTTAAAGCCTCAGCACCTAGGACTTGCCGATCGAAAGGTCGGCGGTTCGAATCCCTGCGGCGGGGTGCGCTCCCGCTGCTCGGTCCCAGCGCCTGCCAACCTAGCAGTTCGAAAGCACCTCCGGGTGCAAGTAGATAAATAGGGACCGCTTACCAGCGGGAAGGTAAACGGCGTTTCCGTGTGCGGCTCTGGCTCGCCAGAGCAGCGATGTCACGCTGGCCACGTGACCCGGAAGTGTCTCCGGACAGCGCTGGCCCCTGGCCTCTTAAGTGAGATGGGCGCACAACCCCAGAGTCTGTCAAGACTGGCCCATACGGGCAGGGGTACCTTTACCTTTACCTTTACCAGCGGGAAGGTAAACGGCGTTTCCTTGCGCTGCTCTGGTTCGCCAGAAGTGGCTTAGTCATGCTGGCCACATGACCCGGAAGCTGTACGCCGGCTCCCTTGGCCAATAAAGCGAGATGAGTGCCGCAACCCCAGAGTCGGTCACGACTGAACCTAATGGTCAGGGGTCCCTTTACCTTTACCTCAAGACACGCATTCACTTTTTTATATGTGTGTACTTTGATCTGTTTTTCATCTTGTTCAGTGCTATTAGGTTAAATCTTCACACTAACATGAGTTGTAGAACAGCGCATATGATGGTCTTCTCTTTTATTGCTTTTTTTAAATATAACATTCCCATTTCTAGGCTACTTAATAGTATGGCATAGATAAACTAGCCTTGTACTTATGGAATTGAGAAGCCCGCTAGCAGAAAAGAGTGTTCTGTTCCTCCTTAGGAAGTGGCAGCTGAAGTGAGGACCCCAAATCTTAAGAAAGTTGTAGAACAGTGCACTACTGAGGAAGGGGAATATAGGACACAGGTTTATATGCTGCTACTGCTACAGATTGTATATTGTTCCCTCATTTGAGAAGCAGAACGTCAAAAAAGATATTTGGGCCTGTGTTTTAAGATGGTCTAATATCTTTGGCTTGAAATCCAGCAAGACTCTGACTTGCCACATATGGGGCATCTAGTTATGCAAAGAGGTACTAGCATCAGTCTTGAGACTAGAGCTTTTCCATTATCCATGCCCAGACTGCGGTCATAGTATACAGTAGGCTTGCAACTTGCACAGGGTAATTTTCAGGAGGTTTGTGCATAAAGCTGAAATCATTTATAATCAGAACAACCACAGAATCCCCCCCCCCGCCTCCATGAGACCACCCCTACCTTTCTGAAGCTGGTGTGCCAAGTGGGCCTTGCCCCACCCGGAAGGCAGAGAGAGCTTTTAAGCCCTCTACATTGCTTATTAGGCTCTGGGAAGGTCTCATGCAGGTTCTGGAGGTTCCTGTGAGATGTCACCAGTCCATCCAAGATCCAGTAAGCAAAGTCTTTTTGTGCACCAGCGAAATGCAACACTCTTTCTATGTGCTTGGTTGTCATCTGAATTTTTCCTCTGCTGGTTTAAGTAGGGAGGGCAAATAAACATCAGCTCCAGACCTTGTCCCATCCCCGACGTTGACATGAGCTATAGCGGTAAACTATCTTTTGCAGCTGAAGTCTTCTAAAAGACCCACCAAGTACCTTTATTTCAATAATGCTGTAGTGTGGAACATGTCTTCCCCACTTGCTTGTTTGTATCTATGCAGGAGTGAAATGTGTGTAAGCTAACAGTACATTGTGTATGTTTCTGAACAAAAACAAAGCATTGAGCATTGTGTGGTTAAGGACAGGATGGATAGGAATCAGTGGCTCAGTTTGCATGTCACGCTAAGCCGAATTATGGCAGTATGTGAAAGAGCAAGCACGTTGCTGCATATTTAGAAAATAACAAGCATCTTTCTCCTCTCTGGTCCTGCTAGGCATGTGGTTTGACAAACCACAAGGTGTAAACCAAAAGCAAACCTTGGTTGCAGGACAAACCATGGTTTAGACAATCCATGAGCCTGGGTTCATGTGTAATTCTAAGCCAACCCATGGCTTATTTTCCAACAGCGCAGTAGGAGTGAAGTAGCCACTATTTTATAACTCTGCACCTGCATGCTTTCCTGTTCACTCTTAGCCACAGTTTAGCATCGTGAATTAAACCAAAGATAATGGGGGGAAAGTTTTATTTATTTAACAATCAGTTAAAAAAATTAAACAGTAGTACATACAGGTTAGGTTAATGCAGGTTGGGAGAGACTAATCAACTTTTCTTCCCCCTCCCTGTAGACATACTCCGGGCTCTTCTGTGTAGTCATAAATCCTTACAAGAACCTCCCAATTTACTCTGAGAACATCATCGAAATGTACAGAGGGAAGAAACGCCATGAGATGCCTCCACATATTTATGCAATATCCGAATCAGCATATCGATGCATGTTGCAAGGTAAGATGCACACTTTAAACGTAGAGTGTTAAGTATGCAGCTGGGAATCATTTTCGGTATCTGCCTATTCGTATGCTACATTTGCACCTTTCTGTCGGTAAAACTGACCTGTTTATACTTTCCCAATGACTTCATAGGTTATTTGATATATCCATACCGTGGCTACCAATGAAAGTTATTAAGGTAGCTACCAGTATATTTTAAAAAATGTTACGAATCACATTGGAGACATCCTAAATATGGATTTCACAAATTTTTCTTACTGCACAGATGTTTCAATCAGTTTGTATGCCATATTGTTAAATAGAAACACCCAAATAATGCACTATAGAGTAAAATGTTACTCTACCTACCACATCTTGCTAAGTTCTCAATTACCCAAATACCACTGTCTGACAAGTTCTTCGATGGTGGTTAAATTAATTAAAACCTCAGATGAATTATCTCTCCCCCTCCAAGCTTTTTAGTGAGAACTAATTCTGAAACTGACTATGCGGAGGGAGGGGTGAACCCTACTGTGAAGGTGCAAATTTTCAAACTTCATATTTCCCTTGCTACTTGAGGAGTTGGATCCATGGCTTCTGTTTCATGCATGGGATGCTGTGAAAAATGGCTACAAGAAGATTATGCTACAGCATTTTCAGGGTTTCTGCACACTTCAAAGTGTTGAATACATTGCCGGGAATCATTTTCAGTATCTGCCTATCCATCTATCTATATGCTACATTTTCACCTTCCTGTTGGTAAAACTGACCTGTTTCACTTTTCCCTTGGCCTTCATAGGTTGTGGTTATTTGATATATTTATACTCTGCCATCTTAAGAACTTCAGTTAGTAGGCAGCTAATATAATTAAAATAAAATGGGGAAGACTTTTTAGGGCACCACACATGCAGAGAGAGAGAGAGAGAGAGAGAGAGAGAGAGAGAGAGAGAGAGAGAGAGAGAGAGAGAGAGATCTAGTTCTTGGATTTTCCAATTGCAACTGAATCCTCTGACCTGGAAATGGCTGCAGAAGTACTAGATGTTAAGTCCTTTGCAAGTCTGGGCTAACCCACTGTTCAAAGCCTATTGCCGGTACTCAAATATTCTGCCTTTTTATCTATCCTTTCAGGGTTTTGAAATAAAACTTTGACTCGACTTAACAGGTCAGGGGGCCTTTATGTTTACCTGTTATCACTTAGAGATACTGGTTTTCGCCCTGAGGATTATCATTTTTAAAATTGAGTTGTATTTGTCATTTTCCCATGCATTCTCTCAGTTTGGAGAGATCCTTTTTTGCTCCAAGGATGCTTTTAGCTATGAAATCACCCTGCAATAATAAGAACTTTGCTCATGCTCTTATGTACAAGCAATCATTTTCCCACACCTTTTGGAAAGCTTCTCAACACTGCTTTGTTTTAACCACCCTGAACAATTTACCACCATCAACAAACCTGGCTACTTCCCTGCTGACTCCCAACTCTAGATAGTTTATGAACAAGTTGAAAAGCACAGGTCCCAGTAGCGATCCTTGGGGCAGAGGGACTCCCCGTTCTACACTCGAAGAGATGCTTAGTACTTACTTATGGAAGACTTTGCAGATTAAATGAAACCACTTGCAGAAAATTTGCCCCTTGGGGGCTTCCACTTCTCGCTAATCACATTGTTATCCCTGGAGTTTGTCAGCAGAATCTTTTATGAATGGTTAAATTGCCTTAATAGACATTAATGCATTAAAGACTGTTAGCATGATGTTTAACATTAATTGCAGCCCTCAAGTTTTGGCCTCTCTCAAATGGGAAATGGGAATAAATTTCAGGCAATAGGCTTTGAGGAGATAATTCTGTTCCATGACTTCACTGCCAAGTGAAGAAAGGACTGGAGAATGGAGCACTTGGCAGCTGTTGTGCTTTAACACTTGGCATTATTAAAACTACAGTTGTTGCTTCTGGTACATGAAAGGCAGAGCACTGAAAAGCTGTGCTCTCTGCCTCCAGGACTGGGGACACGTGCATGATTTATTCATATATCAAACAATTTATATACTGCTTAACTACAGTCGTCTCTTAAGTGGTTTGCAGGAATACAGTGCAAAAAATATAAATTGGTCAAAACTATAAAATCAAACCTCAATTACAATGCCTGCTGGAATAATAATAATAATAATAATAATAATAATAAAGTCTTCAGTAGGCACCAGAAGTTTTTTTTGGGGGGGGGCGGGGAATGGTGGCGACGGCTGCCTGACATTAACTGGAAGGGAGTTCCATAAAATGGGGCCAGTAATACTAAGTGTACAGCTCCTGTTGGATACCAACTATGGATTTGAGCCATGGTGGACCACTAAAAGTGACTCCCACAAAGACCTCAGTGATCATGCAGGGACACAAGGAATTTGGAGAGAAGCAGTCACTCTGCTCTCTAGGTATCCAAGCCTTCAACTTAGGCGGGAGTAACCACTGAGGGGAGAGCTTGAAGAATCTTCTGAATTACATTAGGGATGTTTTGTGCTACTCTTTTAAAGGCAGGCTTAACTAAGCTGCTTGCGTCTTGAGGACAACTTCCGTGCTTTTAAAATTTGTACCACTGCGTTGAGGGTCATTTACGCCATTTATTCTGTTTGGGGGAGTGGAGGAGCTTGGGGGGGGTTCCATCTCACACGTTGTCTAGCTTCCTGGGGGGAAATTAAATTTGGACAGTGTGCTGGTGATTACTAGATTTTCTCAGAATTTACAGGAAAGATGAGAAAAACCAAAATTCTACTTAAAAAATGGATGTACCCTATTTTTTATCTGCATATCAAAATTGCGAAACTGGTGGGGGTTTCAGGTTGAGCTACTGCAAAGCATCTGAAAATTGGCTCTAGGAAAATAGAAAAATAGAATTGAAAAGCATCTGAAAATAGGCCACTATAAAAGGAATTTAGTTACATCCAGAAAATCCACCACAGAATTTAGGAAGTCATATTTGCACCTCCACAAATTTCCTTACAGGTTTGATCTGGATGAAGTTCAAAATGTATTGTCAGTTGTGGGGGTTTTCCTTCCTCCATTATTCAGTAGTACTAACATAGTACTAACATACAGTACTCACATATTGCTAAACTCTCTCACTGGCCTAACTCAGTTGTTCTGCTTGTTCCTGTAAGTTTGGCCAGATTCATACTGTATTGATATGCTTGGTCTTCAAAACTATTCAGTTCTTATTGTATTCCTAGCTTTCCAGCTAGCTGAAAGTTTGCAGAAGGGCCTACGGTGTTTGGGTATCTTTTCTTTTCTTCTTCATTTTGCCGTTCTTCCTACTTTATCTTCCTTGTACTTTGAATGGGTTGCAGTTGTGCTTCTGTCAAACTGCCAACCCTGCTAAAGCCTCACTTAGCTCTTCATGGGACTTGGACAGACCCAAGAGTTGGTAAACAAAGTCTGCTTTTATAAAATTTAATGATAGTGTTGCAGCGGATTAGAACAAGACTGGTTTCTTAAGTGTGCAGGGAAGAACTGGAAAATGTCAGATGAATTGTGTCTTTGTCATATGCAGGAAGTGGAGCAGGAGTCTGGCTATTCTCTTCGAACTGCTGCATCAACTGTGTCTAACAGTAAATTCAGTCAAGTTGAATGTTCGTTTTCAAGGTCTTTGTGCTGTGCTGTGTGTGGGATATCCTAGAGCAGGGGCTGGGAAGCTATAGCCCTCCAGGTTTTGTTGGACTCCATCTCCCAGCAGCCTCAGGGGCACGTTCAGGGTGGTGATGGGAGTTGGAAACCAACTACATCTGTAGAGCCTTGGCCCAGAAACTGATAGCATTATCCTCTATGAATTTGTCTAATCTTATTTTATAGCCATCTAAGTGGGTGGCCATCACAGCCTCTCGTGGGAGCAAATACCATAGCTTAGCTGTATGGTGTGTGAAGGAGTGCTTTCTCCTTCAACATTCAGTTTCACTGGTTGTCCATGAGTTCTTCTGAGTGGGAGGTAAAAAAATTCTAACCACTTTCTCCACACCCTGCATACATTTTCACACTTCAACCATGTCCCCTCTTGCTTTTTCTCGAAACTAATCTTTCTTCACAGGGGAGTTTCTCCACTTCTTTTTTTGACCATTTTGGTTGCCTTTTTTCTGAACCTTTTCCAACTCTGCAATTATCCTTTTTGAGGTGAAGTGACCAGAAACGGTACACAGTATTCCAAATAAGCATATGATTCCTTGCAGTGTTTGATAACTGGAAGAAATCTTGGAGGTACACAGACGAGAATTAGGAGATAAGTGAGTGTTCTCTAGGAATGCAGGAAAAGCAGGCTTGCTTACTTTAAAGATAAAAATTCATGAAGGAAGAAAACTTCTGGCCGATCAGGTTTGAAGCCAAAGGTAGAGGTTACAAACTAGTGGATAGCATCCCTTCCCCCACCCCCTTTTCAGGATAAAGAAGCATTTTAAGCATTTGCTTTGCTTCGTTGCCTTTTTTCAAGATAATGCCTCTGGGTGGATTTCACTGTGACATTCTTCTAAGAGTGGCAAGCTGAAATCTCCCTCTTCTGCTCCCTGTTCTTGGGATTCTCCCCCACCCCACAAAATTCCCAGACAGTTTTGGGGGGGGGATGCTGAGGGGAGTGGGGGGGGGGAGTACCCTTGCACAGGTCGAAGTCCTTGTGCAAGGCTTCAGTGGATGGGGCTGGTTAAATGAATTGCATCCTCTTGTCTTTTCTGCTTCAGTAAACTTTGATAAAATAGAATATTAAAAGATAAATTTGGTAGTACCTTGATTTAAAAATTGCTTAGATAAAATGGTTAGCATAAAGCCCTAGCTCATTCTTTTCCTGTCCTCTGCAACAGGGCGACAAAATTCTGACAAGTCCACATGTGACAGCCCTAGATAAGCACATTATTGTTATGATTATACAGGACCAAGCCTTGGTTGTGCTGGGTGGATTAATAATTGCATGTTTCTAACACTTTTTTGGGTTAGGGAGAAGCATGCACATGTGTAAATTGTATGTGATGTTTGCCTTGTGCTGACCTTAGATGCATGCTCTCAAAATGCAAAAAGCAGCAGCACATAACACTGTGCAGAGCTACATCTCTACCACCGCTTGAAGTACTTGCTTTTATGTGGAGGCTGTAAGATTTTGCACACTTGGGAGTAAATCCCATTGAGTTTGATGGTAGCTGTGAATAAGCATGCATTTGATTGAGTGGCACTTGATACCAAACTACAGATGATAAGTTCTTGTTCAGTCATTCATGCTTGCCTGTTGGGCTGTTGAAGGGTGAATGCTTTAGTAGATCAGTGGGAGGGAAATTTGATCCCCAGCTTAGTAACATACAGTCATACCTCAGGTTACAGACGCTTCAGGTTGCGTTTTTTCAGGTTACGGACCCACCAAAACCCGGAAGTACCGGAATGGGTTACTTCCGGGTTTCAGGGGTTTGTGCAGAAGCGCCGAATCACAACCTGAGCGTGCACAGACGCGCCACTGCAGGTTGCGAACGTGCATCCTGCACGGATCACGTTTGCAACCCAAGCGTCCAGCATATAGGATAATTTAAATGATTATACTAAACTTAGACCTTTTCTTTCAGTGAATTATGATACAGTAAAGCTGTTAGATATACAGAGTTGTCCACAAGGCTGTTCTGTTTGCAAAACGGCTAGTGAGTTAACCTGTAGTGGCCGGTGTGGGTGGGGCTGTGCTGCTCACCTGACTTCCCAGTACTTCGTTGCTGCTGGTTACTTAGAGGGGCAGGGCAGTGGAGAGCTTAGTGATGTACAGGTGCAACAGCAGAGGCAATCCTGCCATGCTGAGCTCTCCAGTGCCTTGTCTCCCCCCCTCTCAATAACTGGCAATGATACCTGGCACTGGGAAGATGGCTTAACAGTGCATTACTACCTGTGCTGCCTTGCTAGATGCTACTGGACTTAACTGTTCTATTAAACATTAATGCATGAAAAAATAAGTAAAAAATAAGTAACTCTTGATAAACTTAGTCAGGGTACAAAATTTCTTAACTGATGTTCTTGTGTGCATGTCCAGTAATACATTTTGAACATGAATTAACTCCAGAGTTCTCTTTATAAGCTAACTTCATTTTTCAAAACGAGTTGTGTTCAGACAAGTGTTTCTGAAAGTTTTATAACAAGGTTTAAAAGTAATAGCTGCCCTTGTATAAACATTGGCGTTACTTTTCTGGCGTTTGTGTATATCTGCTTTGGGCATGCTGTATTTAGAGGATGGAGTCTGTTAACTCTTACAAAAGCAGTTTAATGTTGAATGAGTTTCCTGTAAACTATATTGCCACGCTGGGGTCATGATTAACCTAGTTTCATTGGCATTGTTATTAATAGTTACTTTTCAAGCTGTCCAGTATTCTCAAACACACATACTTCTCTGTATTGGTTTAATGACATAGCACAGTACTAGGAAGGTGGGGGGTGTATTGTGTTCCTCCAAACAGTTCATAGCAATAGTATTTCTTCAGAAGATCCCAGGTTAGGCTGAGAGGTAGTGACTGGCCCAAGATCACCTAGTGTGAGGATCACCAATCTGGTGCCTGTGGCTTCACAGGCACTCACAAAGGTCTTCATTCATTTTACCTGTGGGTGCTGTGTTGGTGACCCTGTATGATGCGGGAGATGGGAATGGCAGAGTGATGCAAAATAATTGCTGCAACTAGAAGGGCCTGCACTGTTGCATTCTGGTTGGTTTGGAAGGATGTTTGTGGGTGAGAGAAGTGGCAGGGATGGTTTTCCTACTCTCCTTATGGCCCAGCTTGCTTGCTTGCTTGCTGCCTACCAGCCATGTGGAGCTGACAGCAAACACCTGCTTCCTCCCATGAAGGAGCTTGCACTTCACTTATGGAGATATTCAACTGGGCTTTACTTCACCCGAGTTCTATAGCACTGCAGATTAAAATGAAAAATGATTCTTTATGAAAGGCTATCCTTTTTATTACCCTGTTACAGACACACGAGGTGCACAGTCTTTCTTTGTTCAAGAAACAGGAATGTAGAAACTGTAAATAATTAAAAAGAAAAAAATAGCTTATGATGAACTTTAGCAGGTAAATCCTGTCAGGTAAATTCTCATTTAAATTTCCCCCCACAAAGCTTTTCTGATATCGTTCTCCTAGAAGCATACTTCCTTGTGGGTTTTTTAAGTATTGAAAGGCCAACATCTCCTTTTCTGCTGTATCAACACACAAGCAATTGTAGCTGCTCATTGTGGTGAGGAGTGTCCTAGTCCCCAAGTCTTACTTGTGTCAACTCAAAGCTCTTTAAAGTTATAACTGGCAAAGCAGTGTTGGTCTAAACCAGGCATCGCCAACCTGCGGCCTTCCAGATGTTTTGGCCTACAACTCCTATGATCCCTAGCTAACAGGACCAGTGGTCAAGGGTGATGGGAATTGTAGTCCAAAACATCTGGAGGGCCGAAGGTTGGGGGTGCCTGGTCTAAACACTTGGGTTTTTGTCTTTACAAGGCTTAATATTAAACACTGTCCTCTCCCTCCAAAAAAAAAAATTCAGTCTGCTGTTGGTGGCAGAAATGAGGCAAAAGCATTCTAGCAGCCTTTATAAATTTTCTTTAAAGGAAATAATGCTTAAGTTTCCATCCTTTGCTCTGCGCAGACATAGGCAGCCCTATAAATTATCTGCTGCTATAATATAACAATATTTTTGCGTTCCATGAATGTCAAAGTGATGTGTAACAGCTGCATTTATTTCTGCTTATTGTTGAATGATTCCCAAAGGGTACTACGTTAGTTCATATCTCTGTGTGCTTTTCAATATGCTAACATTTCTTCTACAAATATAAGTTTAAACATTAATCTTTTTAAGTGGATAGGGCTTGTATCTGACACGACACATCACCTTTAAGGCAATATTTTAAAATTACGAGTTTTCATTTCAAATCATTCACCAGCTGGTTATGTCAAAAACATATACATTGTATGAGCAGTCCCTGGAAAAAAAATGTATGGTGGAATGAGACTTGATAGTTCTATGGCTGGTTGGCACCTCAATACCAAACTTCAACAATACTTGCTGAAAGAGCTCTTTCCAGAGGAGGCTAGGTTGTATCGTTGTTTGAATAGTTATTTGTCTTTGCTTTGCTTTCATATGAGGTTTTCCGGCCATTTCGGCAGTCACAGGCTGTACCTCCTATGGTGCCTTTGTGAGGTCACAGTAAATACGTCTTCAGAAATCCACAATGCACAAGAAACTGTTTTCTGTTCCTGCTCAGTTCCTGTTTACACTTGCTCAGCCCTCTCCTACACTGAACACACACCTCTGAAACATGCCCATATTTTATTAGATGCCAGGACTGGACATCCACACTCCCATCTATTCTTAACAGAGGAGAAGTGCAGTGAGCTGCTTTCTGAGCAAATAAAGTTGCAGCTAATATAGGTATTTCCCATTGGTGGTGTGACTATTTTGTGCTCCTGTCTTTTTTAAAAATGTCATAACTATTCTGTGTTATGCTTTACCCCTACAGCAGTCACTTTGTGTGACTGGTGCCCATGGCACTTGCTCAAACTTCCAAATTTGCTTACCTGTCCCCAAAAGGCTGGTAGCTCCAAAGGAAGGGGGGATGTATGGTAGGCATGTTGAAGTGGTGACATTCTTGTCTCTCTACTGTAGACTTATGCAGAGAGCCCTTTTGTCAGCGGTAGTATAAAATAACGAGCCTTGGCAGCATATAGGTCAAACCTTGTTCGGTTAGTACCTTGTATGACCTTTGTTTAAGTTAACACCACTTTCAGGCTCAATTCAGGGCATGTTTTAACCTTATAAGTCTTCCATAGTTTAAATCGAGGGTCCCTGAAGGACTGCATATATACATGTGCCTACACTCACCTTGTCTGGGTGATTTGATTTAAAAATTAGGGGGGTTGTGGATGGATGTTACAGTGGTGAAAATTTGCGTTTGGATAATATTATGGTTCTAGCTATTCCTGGCAACTTCTTGTCTACTCTCCCTCCTCTCAGGTTTTCTGTCTCTGCGTACCTTCTTAGCAAAATATGTGACCAAAATGTCAATCATAAATTGTTCCCTTTTCCTTTGCAGATCGTGAGGACCAATCAATTCTTTGCACGTAAGTAAACACATTTTGGAGCTTAGCTTTGTTCTGTGATAGTGTGATGACTACTATTTGTCAGATTCACAGGGAACAGGGGCTCCTAAGATGAGTTACACAAGAGTTAACATTTAACTTTATTCACTGAATGATCTCACGGGTAGCAGAGATCATTATTACCAAACTATGTACTGCAGTTCCTTTGCAGGAGGCAGGCTGTGGCATTCCTGCCTTAGTAGGAACTGGATCTAGTGTGTCCAGTGCCTTCATGGAGGTGAGCTTGGAACTGGGAACTTCACAGTTCACTGCTTGCTCTCGCAACTGTTATTTTAGCTCCTGTTGCGAGCCAGCTCTTGCTGCCACTTGCTACCATGGCTTTAGGATGGATTAGGCCAGGCATAGGCAAACTTCGGCCCTCCAGATGTTTTGGACTGCAATTCCCATCATCCCTGACCACTGGTCCTATTAGCTAGGGATCATGGGAGTTGTAGGCCAAAACATCTGGAGGCCCGAAGCTTGCCTATGCCTGGATTAGGCTATAAATCTAAGCATATCATTCATGTGAGATCTGGAAGAATGACTTCCAGCTATTTAGGGGTTTAGTGAAGGGCAGTAACCCCACTTCACACTATCTGCGTCATTCACATGCTTGCCAAGGCAGTCACTGTCTTTTACCTCAAACATCTTTCATTCACAATTCACAGATTCATAAGGAATACGGAAGTCAAGAGGCAAAGGCACTGAAGATACAGGGGGAGATGAGAGGACTAATGAGGTCTTCAGTCTGTCTTCTGAGGATCATTTGTCACATAATAAAACCAGTGAAAAATGTAAAAGTTTTGGGTTAGTCAGTGGGAACCCCATACGTAACTAATAAGTTAATATCGGTGAACATACCGTGTCTCCAGTCTATAACAAGTCTATTTGGCAGTGAAATGTGAAAATCCAACATCAGTCATGGAATGATCCAAAAGTGTTCTAAAGGCCAGGAGTGTGTGTGTGTCCTCTTTCATCAAGTATTCCTATTCCAGGAAATCTTGTATAGTTCACCATCTGGCAACAATACACTATTGGGGGGGGGGGAGAGAATTAACTTCAATTTCAGCTTTGCAGCCACTGCTTATAAAGAGAATAGAACCTATGCTTGACACGTTGAATACCTGCTTAAAGTTATGCTTTTTTCCCCTTTCATATATGTGCAAGCTAGATGGACCATATGAAATTGATTATAAAATAGCAGTAATTTGGATATTGTACATGAAGTATTCACCACCCTTTAGCCAGATCTTTTAAATTCTGTTACTCCACAAAGCATAAGGAAACTTAGGGCTCTTTCTCAAGTAGCTACTTCATATGCAGCAATACATATTCATGTTTGAAGAAGTCTTATATCGGGCAACTTGAGAATGGTTGTGCAAATTTATATATTGTTCCAGGAGATTCCTTTTTTGATTCTCAGCGTGTATGTCACTATCTCATCTTTCCTTTTTCCTAAGCAATTGAAACAGGAGTGACAAATGTTTTGATTCTTGCTATGCTTCAGTTGTCAATCTTAATGGGGCAGGACAGGACTCTTGGGTCATAGCATCCTACAGTTGAGTGGTGAGGGAGACTCAAATGGTATTTCCTGAGTGGCAAAGGTGACTTCAGATAGAATTGTAGAATTGGAAGGGACCATGAGGGTCATCTAGTCCAACCTCCTGCAATGAAGGAGTGTTTTGTCCAAGGTGGCACTTGAACCCACAACCCTGAAATTGAGTCTCATGCTCTACTGACTGAACTATCCCAAACTCACTAGAGTTTTCGTTCTTTACCATTGGGTGACTGAAGAGTGCTTTTAGAAGTTAGCTCGGAATGTCTGGTTTTCATTATTTAAAACCTACCATCCAAGTTCTTACTAAAATACATTTAGTGTATTTTCAGTTGGAACAGCAAGCTGCCTCATTGACAGGGAGAGTTCCTTCAGTGAGAGGTGCTCTCAATACCAAGTGTATCTGCTGTATAACAGTGGTTTTACATAAAACTCACTACTGAACAACTCAATTCAGCATCTTTTCACATCTCGGGAACCAGAAAGTACCTTGCAGTTGTCCGAATATTGCATTAATAAAATTATCCTAGACATTAAGTTGTAGTGAAAGCCTGATTGTTGTTTCTCTTCCACAAATCTAGCTTTAAATGATGTGTGTTCTTTCAGAGGTGAATCAGGTGCTGGGAAAACAGAAAACACCAAGAAAGTCATTCAGTATCTTGCACATGTTGCTTCCTCTCATAAAGGAAGAAAGGACCACAATATTCCTGTAAGTTTCACATGGTATTTCCTTAATTTGCAATTGTTGTATTCTGTAAAAACGGATAATACCTTGCTTTGAAGTCTGCTTCCGAGACCCTGTCCATGATAAACAAGTGTTGAAAAACAGGCCACTTAAAGTTGGAATCAGTTTGTAAGCACTGCTGTTTGCTTCATTATCCATTCAACAAAGAACTTGCTTTAGTTTAAGGGAATAGCCACCTAATAGTTGTGTTACAATTGCTCTCTATTAGAAGTTACAAAGCATAAACAGTTGGATGCCAGCTTGGTAAATTATGTGTACATAACAACCCTCTTGCTGTTACAGTTGTCTTTGGAAATGATTCTGTAAAATCCAGTATGTGTGTCTTGATATAATGAATTCTTAAAATAGAAATATGCATTGTACAATACACCATTGGCATTAGTTTTTGTGGTGCCATATGCTAAGTTCTATAGCAAAGCAAAACATGTTCTTGAATGAAAATTCATTGCCCCACTTTTGTGCTCTCTTGGATATTGCAATGTCTCCTTAAGTTCTTGCTGTTAGCATAAGGATTTTTGTGATGCATATTTGAGCTGTAAGGAGGCCTTCAAGTGATCCTGTACCAGATAGATACATCATGCTATTGCTTTTAGCGTGCAGTTGGCTGACTGCTATTCCTCTAGATGGAGATGTGCCCTGTAATTGGGGACTAAAAATTTAAAGTCGTTGGGCATTTAATAGATATAAATTCTAGGAGTCTGTTAACTCTAGCACAGGTAACTTTTAAGTTTTCAGTTCCAGGGACCACTTTTAACCCAAATATGCATTTGGGGACCCATTTCTTAAATTTTGTAATATATATGTGCATCCGAATAGTCCCAGCTGTTACAACCCACATTGAATCAGGACACAACACACTAGTGGGTTCCAGCCCACCACTTGAAAACCCAATACTTCAGCATACCCAAAAAAATGGAATCCAAGGAAGGATTATTCATGGAACTGTCTTGGATCTCAAAGGCTAGCAATGAGTTTTGTGGAGCAAAATCTACAGCAAGAATGAAGTATAGGACATAAAACCAGTCCCTTCCTCTGTTGCTGGGGTTTAGTCCCATACCAAAATGGTATCTGAGTATACACTTTTCATGTTGTTCATGTGAATGAATGGTTGGTTAACCCTTTTTGGCAGAAGAATAATGAACTTGGGATGGTGTTGTAGTTGGGCACAAAACATACCCTCTATCCCTGGCAGTCCATATCTTGGTTTCCACTAGTTCTGGTGGTATAGGTTTGTTGTGTACACTATATGCATGCACATGCAGAACAGATATACCTTTCTTTATGGGGAAGTGAGAAATGGAACACCATTAAATCACCTCTGAAGACACTGAAGGCATACCGCATTCTGTAGCTTTAGAACTATTAAGGTATTTAGTTGCTACCCTCCTTTAATTCTGCAGCTTGCAACAATTAAGCATCTGTTTGTGTAACTTTCACCTGAAAACTCTCTACTGTTGCCTTCCAAAACTTTTTCTTGCTTTGACAAACAATTGTAGAGCACAGTGTTCTTCTTTAAACTGCTATTGCCTTATAGCTGTGGAGAAGGCACCATGTTTTGGAACATGGGCTTTATCTGCCCACAATATTCATTGTATAGTGCAATATAAATGAGTACTTGAGTTGTCTAATTGATGTCATAGAAGCACAGGATTGAATTTTTCACCATTGGTCTTAGCTGTGTTGCTTTCTATGAACCAATATTTGACATTGCATCTTTAATAAATAGGTTTTATTTAGCATCCCTTGTGTAGATAATCGAATTTTGATAAAAGGCATTATGGATAAAGAAAACTACATCCCGGTTTGTTGGGTTTTGGAATTTTTTTGTGTGGTGCGGTACCCGTATGTAAACTTTGGCAATTTGTGTGCTACTGTATCCCAAGTTTGGGAAATACACTAGAGTGATACAGAGTTCTGATTCACATATGGAGTTCTACACGTTGGTGTTGTGTTTTCTTCCGAGTTAGGAATTCCCCTGCATGTGCAAAACATTGCACACATCATCTCACGAAAGATAAGAGCAGCTCTTGCATGCACACATCTGTATGCATGGTGGAGGCCCTGAATGCACAACAGGCCTGTTGAATCCTGGCAAAGGAAACTAAATACACTGCCTAGAGACTTCTATGTGATCCAGAAAATAATAATTCTAGGTGGGGGTTTTTTGGTCAGAACTTTTTGGAAACATTGTATTTAATTATGTCTTGAGAGCAAACAGTGTATATTGTATTACCAATCTATACCTTTTCTAAAAGAAGCCAGTATCAGACCTGGAGTCATGAAATAAGATTAAAAAGTACTTTTAGATCGTCAGCTTTCCTTGAATGAAGTTCACATTTAATTCTATCTGGCTAAAATTTAGCTGTTGCCACGATGAACATGGTGGCTAAAGAAAATATGCTAGCATGTATATGAGAGTGAAATCTTGGCAATGGATGGGAAGGCAAGGTCAAATTTGCTAACATGTGAATTTGTTTGTTTACAACAAACAGCCCGAGTCACCTAAGCCAGTGAAGCACCAGGCAAGTGTCTTTTTTATGCTTCTAAACTTTATATAGGCTTAATCATTCTTGTTTTACATTTTTAGGAGACTACCTGTCAACATCCAATATAAGTATACAAGTAATTTCTGGTACAGGCATGCAGCTAAGAGTAAACTTCATTATTGCACATGTACAGAAACACCGATATAATTGTCCTTTGAGCGTGCATATCACTCAGTGTAACTGACAAAGTAGTCAGGCACAGATTCTCCCAGATTGCTGGGCATTATTGTTCCATATTTTGCTGACTATGTGGGGAAAGCAGGAGTGTTTTAGTGCTGGTATGCCTAGATTTCCTGCGGCTCAGGATAAATCTGAACTGCAGTTGCCCTAGGGCTGGTACAGTAAACTCTGACTGCATAGATTCTTAGTTCTAGAGGCCAGTGAGGAAAGAGGGCATGCAAATCCCAGGACTGATTGTTCTGGATTCTTCTTTCTCCCCATTCTTTTTTGACTCAAGCTGTCACCTGCCTAATTAAATAAGTGACCTATTTACTTCCCGTATAATGTCTTGAAGTGATGCCTTGTACTATGTACAGGTGTTGAAGTTGAAACTAAGATTTTTTGAATGAGTAGGAGTTCACTGTGACTCTCTCTTGGCATGTGGATTTTAGGAGCAGCCTAAGTACTGCTGAAGGTTGAACCACCTATGGTTTGGTATGTGGTTGACTGGTTAGCTATTTGGTCCAATATGTGACCTTCAGCAACTTAGCAAGGGAAAGGCTAATACTGTTTACTTTCTATGAAAAAGCATACAAACAGATTCTGTTATAGCTCTTCCCTCTATAACCCTTATGGGCCACTGCTTAATCATTAGGAGAACTTGAGTGGCTTCTTATCCATAGACTAGGGTAACTGGACAATAACTCTTCGAGTGCAGAGCAAAACATGGATGGGATCTCCTTGGTGATCCAACCAGATTAAACAGGATAACAGTTTTTGCTACCTGGTGTCATATTCATCAGGTTTATTTTATACTGTGAAGTTGAAGAAGGGTCTGATAACAGATTTTCTATATTAAAAAGATGAGTAAACTCTCCTATAGGAACCCAATAAAGCCATTTTGTATTTTTAATCCCAGTGTGTTTCTGTAGGTTTCATAAGTTCATAACCATTAACATTCTGTTTCATTGTCATTTTGAACTGCAGAGTGGATCCCTGTTGTATGTGAGTAGCATGTAGCTCTTCTAGCTTCTCACCCCGCTCTCAAAATGAGTCAAATCACAGGGATGCTGAGAGCAAAGCCTCTCTTACCTATCATTACACTGTTGATTTGCATGAATATATTGCATGTTACCACACCTTCACAATATTTTGGATGCTTTTTCCAAGATCTCCCTGAATTTATGTCTGAAAGCCAATGTAGATCTTGCCTTTGGTTTCAAGCTTCTGTGATACATTGCAGAATAGGATGGTGGTCTCCATATGCCTCTTGTCTGTTTCCTCACATGGGACTGATTCATGACACCAAGACAAACGTGCCAGGCATTTTAGGGCCATAAGTAAGAATAACTAGGAAACCTATTTTGAAGTGTTCATATCAGGAATTGGGAGCCTGTAACACTCCATGTTTTCTAGACTCCTGTCATCCCTGACCATGTTGACTGGGGCTGATGGGACTTGGGAGTACACAAGATATGGAGGGTTACCGGTTCCTCATTTCTGTGTTATAGGCAAGCAGTTGTACAAACCTCAAGATCTGACTTCATAGAGACTAAAATAACAGATTAAACCTGTTGTATTGATCAGACACTTGGGGGGTACAAATGTATGTCTCTCTTCAGTGAAGTCTGAAATTTGATTTTGCTTGCTGAGAACAGCTAAAGGCACACTATGCTAGTGTGCTTGGGCTGTAACAGGAGGTAGCATCAGTATTCCATGAAATGATTTATCTTCACGTATTTCAGTTTTTTGTAACTGTCCAAACTGAGATAAACTCCGTTCTTGACTAGATGTATTCCTGCAGACTCCATAGAGCTCATTTCTGCAGTTCATATTGTTTACAAACAATTTACGACCTTTTCTGCTTGTCAGATGTGTGCTCACTTGAATTGACTCTGAACTAGCTGTTTGAGCCCCTATTACTTGGTTTCTGTGTTTTGTTTTTGTGCTTTTCAGTGCCCATTGAAAGGCATTTTGCTGGATAATCTCTTAGAAAGGAGGAACTAGCAAGAACCTGCCATGTAGAGTTAAGATGCAAAAGGCAACAATATGTTTCTTTGCTGTATGAAAGGGGTTTTTTTATCGTGGATATCAACCAGCCTTGCACTTCCTCTTACTATAGATAGAATGGTGTAGTCTTAGTTAAACATTTAGAAAAAGCATGTTGAAATTACGTTACGTTCTTCTGCATATACAGGGTGAGTCCTTTAAAAGAGGCCCCATGGATACAGAGTACATATGTTCCATGGGGCCTCTTTTAAAAGACTCATCCTGTATAAAGCTCACTTGTTTAACTCCAACAGGTGAGTTAAGCACTTGCTTCTCTGAAACCAGTGAGTGTTTGATGTTAGCTGGATAAGCAGAGAATATTCAGTCAAGAAACTAAGCGATAATTCTGTTCAGATAATGCACTTCTAAAAAGGTACTGTACAAACATTAACTAACAGTATGCAGAAATCTTTAACATACATATAATTGGGACCAAACAAAACCAATCATACTGTATTTCAAAGCAGTTGAAGGGAGGCCACTTACTGTTAGGTAACCTAGGTTCATACGTTTTCTACAAACAAGATTGACTGGAAAAAGCAGACCTATTAGCGGTGCTAATATTAATTTTGCAATTATATTACAGATACAATTCCACTCTGCCACACACCTTTGCTATCCAAGACATGGCAGCAAAATCTCATCTTTCACCAACTTGACTCCTCATTGGGCTAATGGATACACACAGGTGTAAACATGGACAGCAGTGGGGAAAGAATTCTCCCAGACATGTCTGAGCTGGCAACTCAGACTTAAAAACCTTTCTAAAAAACTGCAAAATTAGTTCTGTGTCCTGTGCTTGTAGCTGAAATACTGTTTCACCTCAAGTTTGAGAATAGCCAGAGCTAAGGCAACACTGCTCACTTCAGTCTAAAACAATCCTATAAGTTTTGTTTAGATGTGGGAGCAGAAATCTGTGCTGCACAGATGATTAGTTAAAATGATAAATGTCTACTTCACAAAGTTTTTTTTTTAAAAAAAATCTTTGTGCATTACTAACGTATACTTTGTCAGGCCATTTAGCTGCCCCAGATACTGGTCTCAGTGGAAGATGGAGCATCATTTTTTTCTTCAAAAATTGCCTGAAAGGTGGCAGTTTGTCAACCCTGTGCTTTATCCATTAGCCCTAACGTAAATTGTATCTATTTCTTTAGTTTTTAATACCATATTTTCCAACTGTTTTTTATGATGTCGTCCATCTCAACTGTTAACAGCATTAAGCATATTTTGAAGATGCTGTATTGAGAAGACATATGGGGTCAAGGCAATTGAAAATGGAAACCACACCTGGGAAATTGTGCTGCTCTTGGATTGGAGTTGCCTAACTTTATGTTTGTGTCTGTGGTTTGTTGTTTTTTTCCAGGGTGAACTGGAACGTCAGCTTCTACAGGCCAATCCCATTTTGGAATCCTTTGGGAATGCAAAGACTGTGAAAAATGATAATTCCTCTCGTTTTGTAAGTTTTTAAATTTTAAATTTAAACCAAACAACCTTAATTAAATGCTAAACTATTTTTTCTAGGCAGATCTACTCTTAAGAAACCTGTTGAAATGCAGTAGTTCTTCTCTTCAGGAAGGGGAGAATCCCCCCTCAACTAATCTTGGTCTTCAATGCCCAGACTTATGCTGGGAGCAACCAAACTTGCATTACAAAGATACATAACACTTGGGCCAAAACAAATCTTGATTCAGGTGCATGAAATTTTAGATCATTTTTCTGAGTATATTCCAGCCCTTGTATATTCTCAGATAAGTACCAATGTCTGTGCCAGTTACTGGTCTAACAGTGCAATCCAATACATGCCTAGTTAGAAGTCCAGCTGAGTTGAATGGAGCTTACTCTGTAATGACTGGGTGTAGCATTGCAGTCTAAATGAGTCCATCCCCTGTTGTGTTGGTGTAAACATGCCTTGGATAAATAAGCAATTCCCTCCTGATTAAGTTCCATGTTTACCTATGATACATTTTTTTTTAAAAAAAGAGCTCAGTGTTAATTTTTCCATGAGCAAGTCATGTAACAGCTGAAGCTTACAACAGAAAGAACCAATTTGTTACCTCATTCTCTAGAAGAAGAGAGGTAGCAGCGTATAGTCACTCCGTTTATTTAGTTTATGACTAGCCTTCCAATCTTGCTTTCATTATAATATTGATGCATTGTAGACTTTAAATGACTAATACAAGTTGAGCATCAGTAGTACCCTGTAAGTGTGCGTATGCAGTACATGCAGGTTAGAATGGTGGAGCCATAACCAGTCCCCACTCAGCCATGAAGCTCATTGGGTGACCTTGAGCAAGTCACACTCCCTTTCAGCCTAGCCTTCCTCAGAAGGTGGTTGAGAGGATAACAATTGGGATGAGGAGGAGCATGTACACCATTCTTGGCTCCTTGGACAATATAAAAGGCGGGGCATAAATATCATAACAAAATAAACAAATAAAGTTTAGCATCATGACAAAGAGCACGATCTGAGAGTCCCTAGTTAAAATGTTTTATCTTGGCTGTGAATTGACTGAATGACATTGCGAAACACATTGTAGCCTACATCTTTTAATATTTGTAAGCACAGCCGAGAGGATGTAAAAAAACAAACGAGGCCTTTTCTTATAACTGGGTTGGGATGAGTTAGATCAACCAAATCTCAATCTGTCCAAAGTATGATGGCATTGCAGAGTAGAGTAGATGTAATTAGGCTTCTTCTCAGACGTACTATCTGAAACCTAATGGTAGTCCAACAGATAGGACATTGGCTAAAAGTTCGCAGGCTGTGCTGCTGTTTTGCTCAGTTTTTACAGGAGGCGCAAAGACGTGAATGCAGTAAAGTTTCTTTCCTGTAAAAGTCCTTAAGCATCTGTTTCCTATTACATTTTTCCTTTAAGTCTGTATTGATGTTGTGAACATAATCACTCCAATGGCTCTGGCACTATTTTTGTAATGAGTAGTTTAATGCAGTCCAGATGGTGATTTATTTTTGTATAGAAGTAATCTCCAGTAGTGAAGGTTTTTAAATTCTGATTTGATAAGAGAGAGTTCCTCCCCTGAAGGGGAAATGCATTGTGAATTATCTTCACCTGATGGAAGTGTAATAATAGTGATACACTAAGAAATGCATTCAAACATTGATTTAATGGATATAAAGGTAGAATGTAGCTGTAGTTGAGGGGTATTGCTGCTTCTCTTCTCAGTTTAAATAAACTTGGATGCATTGAATTTGTAAGGTAGTAATTTCTTATCTGTGTTTTTCCTACAGGGCAAGTTCATCAGAATAAATTTTGATGTTACTGGTTATATTGTTGGGGCCAACATTGAAACATGTATCCTGTTCTCAGTAGCTCATTTGATAAACTCTGATTATGGGGAAACCCAGCCAGATGGGCAGGGTACAAATAATAAATTATTATTATTATTTGGGAAAGTGTATTGATGACTTGGTTAAAATACAGTAGACACTTCTTCAGCGGCTATGTTGGAAAACTCGGGGCTTATGCAGAAGTGCACTTCCATTATTGGTTTATAGAATAAGTGCCAAATATGCACAGACCTTAATATTGAGGAAATTCAGGTGCATACTCCTGACTTCCAAGGTACACAATTTTTAAAATATGCCACAATAGGCTGGTCAACATTTATCCCAATTCTCAGTGCTGTATACGCTCAGGTTCTGCTGAAGTAAATAAAGCTTCATCAGTTGAGTCATCTGAAGACCGGGTTACAAGGCTGTGTTCTGTCTTGGTATACACTGAAACTGCACCTGGGTGATTTTGTTGCTGGGAAAATTACCAAAGGACTAGATATGATAGGAAGTAATTAAAATGAGTAACTACAGCTTTTGTGGCTGGTTATGACCATTGCACAAAGGTCTGCAGTTCAGAATGCAGAAAGTGGAAGATTTAGCATGGAGTTCTTGCAACCATTTTGATTGCTTACCACATTTCCCTCAAATCTACATATGCTGCACTTCCAAATTCCCTACTTTTCCCTTTCTGAAATCCATTCAGCTGTTATAGCCAGCTTAAAAACAGTATGCAAGCAAAATGCCAATTTCATGGTTGGAGACACGACACTTTGCAAAGCTCCCTGAAGTATGAACTTCCTAAGGGCCTCTAGATTCTAGAATCAGGAGAGGAGCTTGCCATATGATTCTGTCAGCAAATAAAAATGGAGCATCTAGGCTTCATGGACTCAGATGTTGTATATCTTGCTCCTTTCTGTTGTGTTGAAAATCACTGTTGAAATGCACCCCTACACAAAATGGCATATATATTTCCTACACAATACTTACCCTTCCCTTGGTCATCATACCTTTTTTTTTAACACAAAATGTTTTTGTTCTGTCTTTTATTTCCTTTATAATACATCCTTTTGAAATCTAGCTCCCTCATTTGCTCTTTTCACATTCCCACTCTATTTTCTTCCTTCAACCTTCTTTTAAAAAACAATTTATTATTGTTGTTGTTGTTATGCTTTAGGCAAAAACTTTCCTCTATAACCAGGCCTTTGGCCTTTAATTATCTGTGGCCTTTTAGAAGTTGGCGGAAAACTTTTAATGTATTTCTTTACCGCCTTAGTTTCAATGTATCTATGTGGGGTTTTATTTTGTTGTTAATTTGGTTGTTGGTTGGTTGTAGTTCACTTTGGGTTGCCCTGGATGAGACAGAGTGACTAACAAATTTAATAGATGATGATGACGATGATGATGATGATTATTATTATTATATGTCTCATTTTCTTCAAGTCTTCCCTAAAGTATGATTTACTCATAGCAGGGTTATACGTCCAGAACTGCCTCCTCTGTTAGAGCTTAGCTCTGGAAGATTAAGTAGTTTGAAAAAGGCCTGTGGCTATTGACATATGCAGAGTGCATTTATATTGCCACTGAGCAATTGCAAGCAGGAATCATGGGTTGCAGAATCTTCCGAATCTGAGCCTAATGGCATTTAGTAGCTCAAGCACGAGCAGTTCTCAGTTTATCCACAGCCTGGAAGCTCGGAGGGAGTTCACCACATGCCAGGAGAACATTATCTCTCCTTTCAGTGACATTTCCGTGTCTCCCTCTAAGCTGGCTGTGAAGTAGTATTGCACCTCTGCTTAATTTATGGATTTTGCACTCTCTCTGTCTCTTTAAGACTCAAGGATTTATTTATGAATAGTGCAGCCCGTGGTGGATGTAGCTCAGACTATTTGGAAGATGCGTAGGACCTCTAATGGTTTTAGAGGTACTAATCTCGCACATCAAATTCTACGCTGAGAATTTCTGGTGCTGATGAAGACACAGGGCAAAATAGAATGTGTGAAAAGAAATGGGGTGGGGGGATTGTTGCTGTTAATTAGGAGTTTGTTTCCTTTTCATGGCAAAACTGCATAGTTGTCCATTACAATCCTTAATTGCTCTGGCTCAGACCTACTAGAAAAGTCACGTGCCGTCCGTCAAGCCAAAGATGAGCGGACTTTTCATATCTTCTATCAGCTTTTATCTGGGGCAGGCGAACACTTGAAAGGTGAGTCAGTGCATTATTCTTTTCAATTTATGAGTTGCAGCGTTTAAACAGAAACTGAATTGATTTCATGGTTTTACTATCTTTTTGCATATGTGAAGGGCACTGATGGCTCTGTTTGTCAGGTCATTTGTACTGCCGCTGTCCAAGATACCTTGGATGAGTGATTCCTAAATAATGAACTCTGCAGCTAGGCTTCAGTTCGGTATTTGGAGTTCAGGTTCTGTGTTTGGAATGCTGCGGTGGTGCAGGCCTCAATGAAATCTGCATCACCCATATTAACAGATCCAGCAGACAATTACAGTCTATAAAGCTTTGTAAAATTTATTGAGCCCTTGGCTGGACAGAACATGTAAGCTTCAAGGCAGGCAGTTAAAGGAGTGCTGGCATCAGCTATCAAACTCACACTGGACAGAAGAGCACTCAAGCTGGGAATAGTGCCAAGGTGCTGTTGGTAGGCCAAAGCAGCATGGTATTTACACTTCAGACGAAGCACAAATTATTGTGAGAAGGCTTCCACTTCTTGGGATCATCAGCATTCCAGATGTAGATGTTCTTTGAGGATACTTTTTTACTTTTGTGTCTTCTGAAATATTGTTTGTCTACCTTTGGAAAGTTTTTGTTTGTTTCCAGCCCAGTGTGAAAATGAATCTGGGTTTTAAAATAGTTTATAAATACTAGGGAATTGGTCTTTGAACTCTTTAAACTTTGTCATTGTTAGAGAATAAAATACTGGCCTGCCATAACGTCTTGTATAGGCTTGCCATACGTCAGGAAAATTCATGACATGTCCTGGTTTTGGGGTGTAAAAATGGTACGGGGGGAATTTTGCCAAATTGGTAAAATGTCAGGGACAACCCGGATGTATGGCAACATGATGGAAAAAAGCAGTGGAAACAGCTCCAGAAGCTTAAAATCACTATTTTGGGGGGAGGTTTCCCCACAAAAGCTCAACAATTTGGGTTTGTTCCCTACAAAAGCCCAACCACTTTGCAGATGTCAGGAATTTCCCATTGTGAAATATGGCAACCTTAAATGAATGGAGAGTTACTTTACCCAGTGTCTTGAAGAAACCTCTCTTGCGTTTTTCCCTCCTCAATACAGCTGATTTACTCCTTGAAGGGTTTAACAACTACAGATTCCTCTCCAATGGCTACGTGCCCATTCCTGGCCAGCAAGATAAGGATAACTTTCAGGAGACAATGGAAGCCATGCATATCATGGGGTTTTCTCATGATGAAATCTTGGGTATGTTTGAAATGGCTTCGGTTTTTGAAGCGGGGAAATGTGTGTTTTTACACTTAAAACCTGTAGCATTTTTGTAAAAATGCAGAAAGTAAGTTCAGTATTGTATCTAGAATAGTGTGGCATCGCAGCTTAATAAACATGGTATATGGCTCTAAATATGGACTTGAAAGTATGTACATAACAAGCAGTAAAATCTTAAAAAGTCAGAGACTTTTAATGGTCTGGGCAGGGCATTATGTAGTTCATTAACTCTCCAGGAGTAGCATAAATCCTAAAAAAGGTAATAACGTCTTGGTGTAGAACTGGATTACCCTAGTGTAGGATTTCAGTACCTTTATTTTAGGGTTTGTAGAGCCTCTGACATATACCTTGCCTTGTTGAAACATTGGACTTGTCAGATACAGCTATGACCTGATCTGAAACAGGGGGGCTTGTCCTGTGGGTTTCCTGAACCAGTTAGATAGTCTTCTTTCATATTGAACTTGACTGCCTGTCAAACATGTATACATGATGTATTTATCTGCTCTTGTCCTCTGTTCTTTTGTGTGCCTCCAGCTATGCTGAAAGTAGTATCCTCAGTACTGCAGTTTGGTAACATTTCCTTCAAGAAAGAGCGAAACACCGACCAGGCATCTATGCCGGAAAATACGGGTAGAAATATTTACTAGCACAGTAGACTTGATTTTAGTCTGTTTTCCTCATCAGTGATTGATATCTGCATAGATGCTTGCAAAGAAACAGCTCCCTCTGTATCAAAGATAGCCAATGTGGTGCCATTCAGACGTTGAAGACTGCAGCTCCCACCAGCCCCAAGCAGCATGGCCAGGGATGATGGGAGTTGCAGCTCACATCATCCTGCACCATGTTGGTTATGCCTGCAATATAGAGGCAGCTGTGGTTGTAACGATAAGTCCTAGCCTTCAGGTACTAAGAAACTGGTACTGTTCACACATCTTGTGTTTTGTTCCCCCCACCCCCAAACCTACTAAATACTTCAGAATCCCTGAGACTATGTTGAGGTATTTCCTCTTTGAAAAAGTATTTGAACTCTAACCTCATTAAGAGCTTATCAGCAAAGTCTTTAAAACTCCCAAGTAAAATGGTATGTGCAGTTGAATCGGTTTATTTTTCTTGGGTCTATACAGTGATTATGCTGCCAGGGACAGTGATTCTGGAGCCAAACACGACTTTTTGGAGAATTGGAGACCATAAATGCTAAGTTTAGAAAATCTGATCGTTCAAGTGACAGGGTGGTATGCATAGGACTGACTTTATAATTCAATACTATCCATGTCTAATGTTCCTCTTAATCATTGGGGGGGGGGGATCCTGACACAAGTAGGAATTTTCTCACGTTCTTAGTTCACTTTTGTATTCTCTGTGACAAGGATCATCTGTATCATTCAGCCCTTTGTGCTTAAGTGGATTTCTTAAGGGAACTTGTTAATGCATAGAGTAGTGTGTCACTGCCTTTGTCATCAGAGTGGGTTGATTATCCCCACCCCCCGAGTGCTGATTTAATACTGGTTAAAATGTATGCTGTGACATGTATGAAGCACAACTATATGTAACATGTATTTCCCGAATCTACAGAGTTTCAGTGATAGTTTTATTATATGTTAACACAGTTTTATTATACGCAAACCCAGGCACACGTTCCTGGTGAATGAATGCTAGAATTAGGAACTTATTGCATTGGTTGTTTGGAAGGCTTCACTTGTTGAGTTGCAGAGCTTACTTATTGCCCTACCTTTCATTAATGTGAAGTACAGTGGTACCTTGGAAGTTGAACGGAATCCGTTCCAGAAGTCCTTTTGACTTACAAAACATTTGGAAACGAAGGCGTGGCTTCCGATTGGCTGCAGTAAGCTCCTGCAGCCAATCAGAAGCCCTGTCGGACGTTCACATTCCAAAGAGTATTCACAAATCGGAACACACACTTTCGGGTTTGCGGCGTTCGGGAGCCAAAATGGACAAGTACCAAGGCATTTGGGATCCAAGGTACGACTGTACTGGTGTTACTCCTTGAGTGAGTTTCAAATGATGTTCTGAGAAATGCTGAGATTCCTCATTGATAGAATCAGTAATGGTGGAAAAACTTCCTTGAAGGTCAATTTGCCCACCATTGCCAGCGTTCCCCTGCAGCATGTAGCTGCAGGGCAGTGGCTGAATGTGTGCTAGGGTGTACGCTTGGTTCATGTAGGGTAGTACAAAGGCTCATTATGCCTATATGAACTGAGTTGGCAACCTAGAACATTCACTGGAGTCCTTTGCAATACACAGGGAGTACATTGTCAAACAAGTTGACTTGGAAGGGGTTCCTTAACATTAGGAACTGTGGGAAATACTTTTTGGGGACACCTATTTAGTGTTAAAACCAGTTGTTGAGGTTCTGGTAACTGATTGCATTCTTTGTATTTGTAGTTGCACAGAAACTCTGCCACCTGTTGGGGATGAATGTAATGGAATTTACTCGAGCAATACTCACGCCACGCATTAAAGTTGGCAGGGACTACGTCCAGAAAGCACAAACCAAAGAACAAGTAAGCTCTGTGATGCAAAATGTTGAACCTTATTCCACCCAAAGTAGCCACCAGTTTCCGGCCAGCGAACATTCTCACCATTTCTCTTTGCCCTGGGGGGTGGTTAAATATCCTGTGTGTTACAGTAAGACTGCATATGAGGTCTCGGGTTTCACCTGGAGCCCCAAAACTGCTGGCAAGTTAGTTCTGGCATTTCAAAAGTGCCTGGATCCCCATCAGTGCCTCTTGGTTGAGCTTCAGCATTGGAGTTCCAAGTAAGGAGACAAGTACACTGATCATCAGTACACTGGGTGCAGTGGTTGATCAGTGAGATACAGTTTGATATGTGTGTGTCTGTAGAAAAACTAGAAAGCCACATAATAGCTGGCCTTCTGTATCTAAGTGGTACAACATTCAAGCTTAGATCTTAATTAGAATATGACATTTATACTCCTTTGGGAGGAAGGGTGGGATATAAACAAAATAAATATACCTAGGAAATAGCATGTTCATTATCTTTCTATTAGAAATAGTAACTGTGTTAAACTTAATAGTTTCTATATTCTTACAACTTCTTCCAAATTTTCAGGCAGACTTTGCTGTGGAGGCATTGGCGAAAGCCACCTACGAACGCCTTTTCCGCTGGCTTGTTCACCGTATTAACAAAGCTCTGGATAGGACCAAGCGACAGGGAGCTTCTTTCATCGGAATCCTGGATATTGCTGGATTTGAAATCTTTGAGGTATTTAGACGAATGAAAGAAATCTCCAGTACTTACTAGATTGAGAGATTTTTGTAACATATATAAAATAGCATTGCAATGGATCTGGCAGCTCCAAACTGCAATATTGAAAGTTGATGGATAAGATTCTACTCTACACGTGACCACATTTTTCAGTGGCTTTTCCTGACTTTTAAGCAGTCTTGGTAAGCTCTGAATGAGATGGGGTTTCTGTGTAAGAAATTAGCACGTCTGCTTTATTTC
Source organism: Podarcis melisellensis (assembly GCF_964234715.1). Lineage (NCBI taxonomy): Eukaryota > Metazoa > Chordata > Lepidosauria > Squamata > Lacertidae > Podarcis > Podarcis melisellensis. The sequence continues at coordinate 40,159,207 of NC_138529.1, forward strand.
CTTGCTATCATAGAATCATGTGCAAAACTCTTTGCACATTTGGCCAGTTGCTTGTTAAATGGTTTGCCCTGCAAAACTTACATTGTAGTATAACCAATACAAAAGCTGTAAAACTCTAAAAAGTTAACTTTCTTGATCTTTTCCCCTAGCTGAATTCCTTTGAGCAACTTTGCATCAACTATACCAATGAGAAGCTGCAGCAGTTATTCAACCACACCATGTTTATCTTGGAGCAGGAGGAGTATCAGAGGGAGGGCATAGAGTGGAACTTTATTGACTTTGGACTGGATCTGCAACCCTGTATTGATTTAATTGAAAGACCTGTAAGTTCTCATCCTTGTCCTTTTAACAGCTCATAGCTTTCTCAGCCGAGATCTCTCTTTGATGTGAATCATTCCATACACCTTACTGATCCAAGTTTTGCTTTTGGTTTTTCTAGATGGGCTTGTCCGGGATTTAAGTGTTGAATCAACATACATTTCTGTAAAGTGTGCCTGTAGACAAATCCAGCAAGTGCTGCCCTCCTGATTTGCATTTGTGGCATTATTATTCTGCTTTTCTAATTAAAAACTGATCAGGTGACTTAAAAAGCACATTTATAATAAACAAAACCCAGCTAGAAAAATGTGTTATGAACTGAAATTCAGAATGATGTTCTTACAGGCAATACACGCCTCACTGGATCTGATTAACAAGGCTCTGGTAACTTGGAACATGCCCAAATGTACTCTAGGCTTGCTTATGTCACACATTATTTTGTGAGCTAACTGAAGGGTAGGGAACCCTGACTTTCAGTGTATATGTCACTGAGCTCTGTTTCTTTTCCTATTTCTCGTCCTATACCTTTAATAGCTCTTACTTTGGTTCTCATAATTTTGATTACATTTCAGGTAGCTCTGTGTTGCTATGAGACATCCTGTGAGGCAAAGCATCAAGTTGGTTGAACTTGATGCTTTAGAATTCTTGATATGCTTGTATCTTGTTCCCTTCTTGTATCTGATTTCAAAATCAAGTGACTTGGGGGGAATCCATTGCCATTAGTCACGTATGTCCACTTGTATCTCCCGTTGACATGTGAATATGGATCTTATTTTTGCATAAGCACGTGCTCTGCTGCTCAGGTGCAACTGTACGGTGAAAAGAATATCAAATGAGGGGAGGTGAGAACAGAATAGAATCTGGTAATAAAACATTTATTTATGTACTAATCCTTGCTAGGCCAACCCCCCTGGTGTACTTGCTCTCCTGGATGAAGAGTGCTGGTTCCCCAAGGCAACTGACAAGACATTTGTGGAAAAACTGGTCCAGGAACAAGGAACCCATTCCAAATTCCAAAAGCCTCGGCAGCTGAAGGACAAGGCAGACTTCTGCATCATTCATTATGCAGGAAGGGTAAGCATGAAATGCTACATGATTTCTTCAGCATTTATCAGTGTGTCTCATTTGTGGGACTTCTGAGAGGCTGCAGGAGCCTGTGTATCTTGCTATTTGAGAATAGGTTTGGCCTCCTGAGTCTGGTTATCGGGTCGGATTGGAGAGTGAAATATGTTGCTTCCAAACTCTGGTGCCCATTTTGATTCCATGCAAGATACTTCAGGTGCTGCAGTACAGTGGTACCTTGGGTTACATGTGCTTCAGGTTACATGCACTTCAGGTTACGTACGCTTCAGGTTTCACACTCCGCTAACCCAGAAATAGTGCTTCAGGTTAAGAACTTTGCTTCAGGATAAGAACAGAAATTGGGCTCCTGTGGTGCAGTGGCAGCAGGAGGCCCCATTAGCTAAAGTGCTTCAGGTTAAGAACAGTTTCAGTTTAAGAACGGACCTCTGGTTAAGTACTTAATTTGTTCTGGAGGCCCATTCTTAACCTGAAACTGTTCTTAACCTGAAGCACCACTTTAGCTAATGGGGCCTCCTGCTGCCACCGCGCTGCCGGAGCACAATTTCTGTTCTCATCCTGAAGCAAAGTTCTTAACCCGAGGTACTATTTCTGGGTTAGTGGAGTCTGTAGCCTGAAGTGTATGTAACCTGAAGCGTATGTAACCCGAGGTGCCACTGTATAAAATTTTAAACTATATACAAATAAACAGCCATGTAAAATATGTAATAACGAGGAGTTTCTTCCTTCTAAATTGTACCATTCACCACTCTTTAAGAGATACTATTGACAAAAACTCAGCCACCTTTGCAGTTACTTCTGGGTTAATGTCAGCCTGAACTTTTGCAGGCTCAAGGAACAAAGTCATATCCATCAGTGAGGCACTGCCCAGGACTCCAAATGCCTGATAATAGCCCTACAATTGGGGGGGGGGAGGCGTTTTCTCAATAGTAGCCTACCGCCATGTAAACATTGGGAAGTTGTGATCTCTAAAATGAGTTTGAAAGACTTATGTGTCATTTGCAGCAGAGGGAGAATCTGGAAAGTATCATGTTAAGTGGATCCACTGTACACATAAAAACCGTGTTCAGACAACCCACCTCATGCATTCAGTGTGACGGAGGAGTTGTGCCTGCTATCCATACACCCTTGACAGTGTGGTACATTCAGTGTTAGTCTGAAAAGGGAGTTCAGTAAGTGTGTGCAGAGGTTCTTCACAATTTCAGCACTGCTTAAATGTCAATCACATATGAGGAGATGCATCTCATCTTCCCTTAAAAAGAAAAAACAGGTTGGGAAGGTTGACAGTATTTGCTGTTTACCCCACTTGCTTAATTCCAGGTGGACTACAAGGCAGATGAGTGGCTTATGAAGAATATGGACCCTTTGAATGACAACGTGGCTACGCTTCTACACCAGTCTTCAGACAAATTTGTGGCAGAGCTATGGAAGGATGGTAAGAATCTGCTCCTAATCTATATAAGTTGAGCTGGTAAATCCTGGTGGGTGAGTTGGGGCCTTCTCTGCAAAGCTTACACATGAATCCTTCATGGGTTAGTGCAGTTCCTTTGATACTCCTGCCAGCAGTGGCAGCAGGAGGGTTTGAAGTGCCGCTGCAGTATCAATTAATTTACTTGCACATGTGTCATTATGGGCTGATTGCACTTCCATACATCAAGCTACTTAGCTGCAAATGTGTTTTGAGTAGACTCTTTTCATAGTCATTTAGGATAGTTTGAAAGTCTCTGTTGTGACTAAACGACTCTCAACCTTTTATGACAGCTAAAAGTATTGAAGCTGCTGTTTTAGTTATCAGCAATGGGTACACTGGTAAAACAGGACAGTAAACTAAGAATTTTGAATAATCAAAGTTTAAATAGCTCTTAAATATTGTATCATAATAGTACATTAAGTCTTTTTCTTGCATTGTTAATTTTCTGTTTGCCTGGTATGGCGGAACATAAGCTTCCTTAACCAAAAACACTTCTTAAAACTTGGTTGCATTGCTTGTAGTGCTTCCAAGACGGTATTATACTTTAGTATGCTTTTAACGCCTGCTTAACTTTTAGCTTTGCATTAACTTAATTTAGGAAGAGAACTGATGGATAACACCAAAAGACACTCTTAATCCTGGATCCCTGTGTTCCATAGTGACCAAACAGATGCCTATGGGAAAGCACAAACCAGACATAAGGGCAAAAGCCTTTTATGGCTATTGCTCGCCAGTAACTGTGCCATCTACCTGTCAGTCACCTGATGGCATTCCCACTTGTCAAATTTATCTTGGGGAGATAAGGATCTGCAGCACATTGGGACTTCAAAGTACCACATAGGGCTAGCAAATAGCCCTGCACGGTGCTTTGAAGCCCCAAAGAGGTTTGGATTTTCCAACTATTGACTGTCATCAGACTCTCAAAGTCGGCTTTCTGCAATGATAGATTATTCAACAAATCTAGCAAGTTTGGAGATACTGCATATCACCTGATTGGTGGGAACTCTGTACCTGTTCCTTGGAAAGGGAAAAAAAAAGAAGAATGCTCCATCTAAAAGCAGAGTATTGTTTTCCTTCCAAAAGTGCTTGCAAAGCCCCTTGAGCAGCACTTCCAAGGCATCTGACAACCAGCTGATTTCTGGGTGCTTAGATAGTGCATTTTCTACAGATACATAAAATATATCAAGGCAGCTGACAGCATATAAAATCTAGAAACATCTATAAAACATAATTTAAAACATCAGTAGATACTGGTTGGTTTGAAAAATAAATGCGTATTGGGAAGGCCTGTCCAGAAAATACGGCTTTCAAGGGGTTTCTCAAAGAAGGGGAGGGCTGGTCCCTGCCAAACCCCTACAGGCCTGTAATGAAGGCCTATCAAACCTAAGGCCTGTGAGGAACCACCAGGATCTTGGGGAGTGAGGTGGTGTATAAGGGACCAGATGGTCATTGAGGTACTTCGGGCACAAGTTTATTTTGGCTTTGTGAATTAACACAAGAACCTTAAACCTAGCCTGCTAGCAAAATTAGCAACAAATCAAGATGGTCAGCTTCCCTTATGTAGGGGACATGCTTCAGGCCTCTGGTAAATTTGGTTGCCATTGTTCTGCATCATTTTCAGGTCTACAAAGAACCTTTTTTAAAGATATAGTTACCAGCTGCACTATACAAGTGTGGCCCATCATAGATTTATACAAAAGCGCAATATTAGCAGTTTTATTTCCTTGCTGAGGTCAACTTTAGTGAAGCAAAGTAAACATGCTGAAGACCGAAGAAATGCTTTTGAGGTTTTATGGAGCCAGGTTTCAAGAATGTGTAATGACTATGATAAACGCCCATCTGGGAATATTGTAAATGCCTTGGAGCGGGGACCGTGCGTGGATTGTGAGAAGGGGGCGTTTCCACATCTGTCATAAGTTAAGTTGTAAACTTAGTAGAAGGTGTGCCTGTGGGCTTATTGCTTCACAGTCCATACATAGTTCCTCTCAGTGCTTTTTTCTGGGGGTACACAGGGGTACGCATACCCCTAAACATTTTGTGAATCTAAGTTTAGCCTCATTGAGGGGCAGTATTTCAATATGAGTAGGAAAATGAGAGTACCCCTAAACATTTTTTAAGGAAAAAAAGCACTGGTTTCTCTATTAAACAGACTGCGAACCAGCCCCAAAGTATGCATGAACACAACAATTGTTCCATTTCAGAACATTTTTTCAGTAAACAGTTCCTTGTTGTGAAATATGGAATCACTGTCATGTTTCCTTGTAAATCTATAGTCTGACAACCTGCCTTTATGTTCACTGTTTGGGCCCTGAAATCAACACACTCTGCTGAAGATCCATCATTACACCACAGCAACCTGTTATGCACTTTGTTAAAGCTTGCTTGCAATTCAAAATTGTCTTCTCTTTACTAACTAGACTGTCTTGTGTATCTGCTCTTTGTTCTTGCCGTTTCTGTGCCATAGAGATTGACATTATTCAGAGAGCTTCTTTCTATGACAATGTTACTGGTCTTCCTGATACACCAGGTGAATGAATGAAAAGCAAAAATAATAACATAGGCCTCCTAAAAGCAGGACTTGAATCTGTAGGAAAAACATTTTTTTGCTTGTTAGGCAAGCATGAACTTTCATTTCATCCTAACCTTAGCGTTACCTCCACAAGGCAAATGTTCTTGTGCACATACCTATTTAGTTGCTGCTGCTGCATACATAGAGTCTCATTTTATGTACTGCACTTCTAGAAGCTTTGCAAGTAAGTAGCTGCATTTTGAAACACAGGCTTGCTTCTCCAACATAACCCGATGATTTTGGGTATTTGAAAATAGGAGTCTCGGTACTCTGGTTCGGTATGATTTGTACTTGTTAATGTCTGTATACAATTTTTTTTAATTGCAGTCAAAGCAAGTTTTCTTTATACAACTTGCTGTGCTGGCATTAAATGGCATGTTGAATGTTTTTTATTTCAGAAGCTGCTCAGAATTAGTATCATTGCTATTAAATGCCTATATTTTGAATGATAGCTTATGAGGGAAGTCTGTCCTTGGGCCAAGTAAACAAATTCTGCCAGGGGTATATGCTGTCCATTAATCTGCAGGAGCACTTCTAAACTTGAAGCAAATCTCAGTTAGGCTGGGCTCCTAAGCAGACTTACAAGGAACTAAGCCCAGTTGATCGCAGTGGAATTTACTTCTGAGTAAACCTATAAGATTACCCCATTAGCAAAACTGTATTTATTTTGGTAGACTTTAAAGCTGCTCTTTAGTCTGCTTTGTTTTTCACTAAAAGTATTTTATGGAGCCTGCTTTGGCATTTTATTAGATTTTTACTGCCACCATTCCAAATGTTACGTGTCTGATCGTGCTTTTGTTGTAAGCTAAAATACATAAGCAGGGAATTTATGTATCTCCATGGGTGTATCTAAGTTAATCATATTGATGTAGTTTCAAAATGAAGCATGTTGCTTTTTCCTGAGTGAATCTGCTCTCGTGCACTGCTTCCTTGATCGCTAGAGGGGACTGATTTCTACTCCTGATAGGAAAAAAAAAAGTATTTTGTGAAATATATGATTGTGCAAATTCTTAAGAATATGGCCCATATTCACTTAAACTTGGGGGATTGGTTACAGTTTGGCTCTTCCTTCATTGGAGGATGCAGCATGCATTGCTCTCTCATTAGTAAATACTGTGATGTAATTTTATGCATACTTAATTGAAGTAGACATGGCAGTGGTTTTAGCTGCAGGATAGATTCTTGAACTTCATAGTACTTTGAAGTGCCACTCAGTCGGTACAAGCAGCGTGGCCAGGTTGTTTAAATTTTTATTTGTCTAGGGACACAGTGGAAAGGACTCCCTGAACCTAGTATGAATTTCAACATTTAAGGCTGAGGCACTGTTGGTCTAACTGGGAAGAAGATCTTAGATTACTGGTGCAATGACTAGGTTAATTAGCAAGATCTTAGGTTGAAGATTTTAATGTGTTGTTTCCTAGGAATACCCAGTACTGTGGCTGTCCTGAGATTTGCTTATTTACATTTCTCTTTTGCTAACTGACCAAAAAATAACATCTCCACACCCTGTCCTCCTGGTCCAAATGTGTGCTTGGTTCCTCATGCCTTTAGAGTTTGGTTTATTTATATAATCCATAGAGGAAAACAATATAGAAAATACTTTCCCTTCCGTTCCTCAAAAAAAGTAAAGAGCTTTGCAGAAGCTTTATCATTGTCACATACACAGTGGGTATCTCAGGTGTACTGATATATTTACTATGACATACCCACAGAATTGCACTTCATACGATGTGGTAAAGGGAATGGCAGTGGTGAAACAAAATAACCTAATTATTCTCTCTCTCCCCCCCCCCCCCATTTTCTATGGGAATATTATTCCATGTTTTCTTCAAGTTAAGCAAAAGTTGTTGGCAGGCTGATCATGGTTTGTTCCTAGCGAAGTTTGATACATGTCATTTGCATTTTTTGGCTCTATTGTAAACCTTCCCACATGTTCACTCACATTATTTGCGGCTTCTTGGTCTAAAATTCCTTTTACGTATGAAAAGGGAATGGCTTTTGGTGCATAAAGCCGTGACTTGTGCTTTGTTAGTGCATAATGGCAAAAGCTACAATGTTCTGCCTGGTGCGTTGCTTTCAATCCTGCTGCTTCCATATGTACGTAGATTGCTTTGCCATAGTAGGCAGCACCTTCCACCGTTTGTCGCGCAGAGCATTTGTCGAACCTTTTATCTCTCGTGCGCTGCTCTGTTTCCCGAATCCGCTTAATTCGGTGTTCTTGTTGCCTGCAGTGGACCGCATTGTGGGTCTGGATCAAGTCACTGGGATAACAGAGACGGCGTTTGGCTCAACTTACAAGACCAAGAAGGGCATGTTCCGTACCGTGGGGCAGCTATACAAGGAGTCCCTCACCAAACTGATGGCCACGCTGCGAAATACTAACCCAAATTTTGTCCGCTGCATCATTCCAAACCATGAAAAGAGGGTATGTGTTCATTTCAAACGTTAAAAGATGCTTTTGATTTTCCCTTCCCAGTCGCTAATACTTGTTAGGAGCAACCTACTCTCAGGTAGGACCCTGGTAGAGACACATGCCCAACTGGCATGTTCTCTCCCTCCTGGTCGATCGTTCGGGAGCTTCAAAAGCTTTCCCCAACCTGAACATCACAGCGACTAATGCCAAAAGGCATTAGCACACTTAGTGATCCGCAGAGTATTCGCAGTTTGTGTAACAGAACTCAATTGCTCAGCATTTTGGCTAATCTACGTTTATTTACATATAATACACTCGAAGCATTCTGACTTAGCTCCATCCTCTTTCTCATCAGACAACAGAGAGAGAGAACAAAGGACAATAGTCCCACTTCACGGAACACAGTAACACAAAACATATTGTCTCCGTCACTTCCCACACTGTGGAATGAAAACATACACCGTCATGTGATAGACAACAATCCCATGACTGCAGACACGGGGAATGAATCTCCAGCAATACTATTGACATTTGATGTATTTGTTGACATGATAGGGTTTGGATTTCATGTTTTGCACAAGTATTCAGAACCCCACTTCATCCTTGTGAGTGGTTAGTTTCTTTAACTAGGTAAGGCTAAAAGCCAGAAGGATGATTACAAGGAGCTGCTAGTACTGTCCTGTAACAGAGCTTTTCCTCTGACTTTAGGCTGGAAAGCTAGATCCGCACCTTGTTCTAGATCAGCTTCGCTGCAATGGTGTCTTGGAAGGAATAAGGATTTGTCGGCAAGGATTTCCAAACAGGATAGTGTTCCAAGAATTTAGACAGAGGTACTATAATAACTAGATTTGGCTTTTACTGCAGAATGCATGTTTAGAGCTACATCATTTCAGGTGGTTAAACCCAGTCTTCCCCCTCATTATAACTTTCTGTCATTAATCAAGCGTAGCACGGGGATTAAATGAAAATTGGTGCCTGTACATTTTGATCAGAGCTTAACTAGTTGTTTTCTTATTGATTGGTAGATATGAGATCCTGACTCCTAATGCAATTCCTAAGGGATTTATGGATGGGAAGCAGGCTTGTGAACGCATGGTAAGTCATTCAGTAGCAATCTAACATTGCTAAAAACCGTTATCTTCTTTGCCTTATAAATTTTGAAACAAATGGGTTTTGGATATTTGTGCAGATCAGAGCATTAGAGCTGGACCCCAACTTGTATAGAATTGGACAGAGCAAGATTTTTTTCCGAGCTGGTGTTCTGGCACACCTAGAGGAAGAAAGAGATCTGAAGATCACAGACATCATCATCTTCTTCCAGGCAGTCTGCAGAGGATACCTTGCCAGAAAGTAAGTGTTTATAGTAATCTTGGCAGACGTTTATATTTGAAGTGCAGATTTTGTGGAAATGTTCAGTTAGCTTAATCAAAAGCACTGAATTTACAGACAGATGCATGGTTATTTCACTGCTAAAAAGCTTGAGAAGCAGTCTAATGGAATAAATTTATTGCCAGGATAAAAAAAACAAAGCATGAGTATTGCCCCCTTGCACTTGAATATGGCTTTGGAAATGCTTTGATGTAGCTGTTAAAATGCAAACATTCCCAACTGAAATGGAAAACCTTGGTTTGTGTTCAGGGCTTTTGCTAAGAAACAACAGCAGCTGAGTGCATTGAAAGTCCTGCAGAGAAATTGTGCTGCCTATTTGAAGCTGCGGCATTGGCAGTGGTGGAGAGTGTTCACAAAGGTAGGTTGTCCACAAAGGTCGGTGGTGGTGGTGATGGTTAGGAATTTTCAGCAGCACAAAAGTGGCATGCCTCTTGTGTCATACTTTGCAGGTGAAGCCCCTGCTTCAAGTTACTCGCCAGGAGGAAGAACTTCAGGCTAAGGATGAGGAGCTTCTGAAGGTGAAGGAGAAACAGACAAAGGTAGAAGCAGAACTTGAGGAGATGGAAAGGAAACATCAACAGGTTTGTATACACAATCTGTCCTATGCACAAAGTCAACCTTATTCTAATAGCATGTATGACTTTATTATCTACCTAGGCAAAACTAACATCTTAACTCTATTCCTAGTTTGTGTAGGAATAGAAAGCATATTGTGTGATCAAATAAACACGCAAGGAGTTATATCGAATACATTTTAATGACTGGCCTGGAGAAGGGGTGTGAAGCTGCACAGTGGATCGCTTTTGAAATTGAACTCAATCTTTTCTGGATATATTCATATAATCAGAGGCAGATTTAGGGCAGTGTAACTGGTTCCCCCACACTGGGCATGGAGCTGCGAGGGGCGTGGCAACTATGACATAGGTGAGAGGCAGGGGACACTGAATTTTGGCCTTGCACAGGGAGCCACTGAAATTTGAAAGACCAAAGTATACCCCTGTATGCATACACACACCCTCCCTGTATAGTTTCTCTCTACGTATATGGCTACTGATGGCAAAAATAGTTGGAGGGCTGGTATAGTGAACAGGAGCCTGGGCTAGATAAAGAATATATTTGTTCCCTCTTGTAGTTTATTCCTTCTTGGTTCCATCCTTGAGAACAACTGGAGGAATAGACAGAAGATTGCAGCAAATAGCATCACTCAAAAGTCTTTCCTTCTGGTAACTGTGGTTGTCTGTGCATGCTTGTTCTTTCAGCAACTTTTAGGACTGGGTGAGCTATGCACGATGCTCCCGTAACTATGAAATGGTTGTTTTTGACAATATATTGAAGGAGGATTGACAATATTTTCCTACTGAATTTGCAGCTGTTGGAAGAGAAAAACATTCTTGCAGAGCAGTTGCAAGCAGAGACAGAACTCTTCGCTGAAGCTGAAGAGATGAGAGCCCGTCTGGCTTCAAAGAAGCAAGAGTTAGAAGAAATTCTGCATGATTTAGAATCCAGGGTGGAAGAGGAAGAAGAAAGGAACCAAGTGCTACAGAATGAAAAGAAGAAAATGCAGGCGCACATACAGGTATCTCTAGATGTGCTGATGGTAGGATGATTAGAAAATATGTTTAAATTTTGGTACATTGACTTATCTTTGGTGAGACCACGTGAAAACTGGGGGCAAGTTATAATATAGCTGAGTTGAGCTTTCTGTTTTTTAAGGACTTAGAGGAGCAGCTCGATGAGGAAGAAGGTGCTCGGCAGAAGTTGCAGCTGGAGAAGGTAACAGCTGAAGCCAAAATAAAAAAGATGGAAGAAGAGATCTTACTGTTGGAGGACCAAAATTCCAAATTTCTTAAGGTGAGAGCAAATTGTGACACACTCCTTTAGAACTAGTGAATGTGGAAACAATAGTGCAATGCGTGAAAAGTGACTGCTGTGGGAGCCATCTTGTGGCTCCTCAATCTTGTAACCCAGAGAGTAATTGGCACCTGTTTGTTGCTGGATTTAGGACCTTCCCTGCCCCCCCCCCCGCAATAGAGCAAACTCTTGTCATGTGTTGTGCTGCTATCATGCAGTGATGTCATAAGTCATGCAAAAAGGGTGGGCTTCGTTGTTCATTCTGTGAAAGATAGCTTTGATTTAATGGTCATCTTCTAGAGTAGCATTCTTCAGCTTTTCCAAGCCCAGGTCCCACCTTCAATCCCAACCTGCATTTGGGGACCTGTTTCTATTTGTATGGCGGTAGTGCTATTCATTGTGACCTGAACATGCATGAGGGTAGTTAGTCACTGGTTTCTACACTTCCTATTTCAGATGCCTCCTAGATTTCATTCTCCCATCTCAAAATCACCATGAGCATTTTAGTCAGGAGGGTGACAGCACGTCTCTTCAAGTACTAAATTTCCCCTGACCCAGTATCTCCACCCACAACGGTTCTGTGGAGAAGTCTGCCCGTTTTGAGAATTGTAGCTTGTTGAACTTTATGATGTCCAGAGCAACCCCACCTCCAGTACACCCTTCCTTGTCCTTGGGGTTTGCGTCCACTGCCCCCCAATGGTGCTCTCTCAGTCCACCATTCCAGCTGGCGCATCCTGGCTCAGAAACTCAGTGTAAACCCCTGTACACAGCATCCTTCTCCAAATACATTTGGCATGTGTTTACCCTAGGGAGCTCTCACTCTACTACTTCTCCCCTATTTGAACCATTAAAAACATTTCCCCCTCATCCCTGGGGAATGATGTGTCCTGAACCAGATGATTTCTGTTGTGCCCTCTACTAAATATATCTGGATGAGCCCCATGTTTTAATTATCTGGGAGTAGTTAAGTAACAAGGCTTCTTTTCAGCTTGCCCTGCACATTTTGCTTTAAAATCTTAGGAGGTTCGGTAAAATACGGAGGGGCAATGGAATTGTCCTGTCCTGTCGTATCGTTCATGCAGCCTCAAGCTGTATCTGCAGGACCCATGTCTATTGCTCTGAGCCCATATATGTACTACCTAAAAGTTGCTTTCTTTTTCTCAATTAGGAAAAGAAATTAATGGAGGATAGAATTGCAGAGTGTACTTCACAGCTGGCTGAAGAAGAAGAAAAGGCCAAAAACTTAGCTAAACTCAAGAACAAGCAGGAAATGATGATCACAGATCTGGAAGGTTAGCAATTTCAAGATTTGCCATATGAAGGGACTCTCAGTAAAAGTCAAAAGTATGCTAACAATGAACGAAAAACAAGCTTATCACTGCCTTTACGTGTATCATTTTCTGGGACCAGAGGTACAATAATAGTCTTCCACAGTGTCAGTTTGGCAGCTATTAGGATTAGGCATTTGGTCAGAAAATATTTGTTTGATCGAGTATTTTTAAAGCACTAACTGTTGGAGCAATGATATTTTAATCAACTGGCTCGTTACTAAATAAAATCAGTCAATTTACAAGTTGACCTATGGTCTGTCTGCTCCCATGTACATGTTTACAATCACCACCACCACCCAAATACAATAAAACTCAGTATAAAATAAACAAATCAACAAAATCCTACACAAACCATGAAACAGCCTTCAGAAACCAGCTTCAACACGTTTTGGAATGCCTAGGCAGATAAAAAGGTCTTCACCTGGGATTTAAAAGAAACAGGTCTGGTGCCAGGCAGGTTTCCATGGGGAGGGCATTTAATATACAAAGGGCCCCAACCAAGAAAACAGGCAAATGTCAAACAGGGAAGGCAAACTTCATATGGCAGAGGGACTCTCAGGAGGGCTACTTTCTTAAAAAATAAATAAATAAAAAATATAGTGAAACGAGAACAAGAATTACAAACTGAATATTCCCCCCTCCTTTTCCAGAACTCAAAGGCATAGTTCAGATCCATAGTTCATGCAAGCACTGAAGTGGAAAGAGGCTGAAAATTTGCTAATATCAATATGAAAGAGAACACTAAATACATACATACATTGTGGAATGCAGCAGGTGCAGTTTGTCCTGTAGAGTTGTTGTTCGTGTGCTGAATGAATGGCCACCAGTCTGCTATGAAAGTCTCCCTGCTCCCCCCTCCCCACTATCCGTATTTAGTTTCTGGGTCAGTTTTTCAGAAAGTGCTATGTCACAAATTATGTCATACCATTTTTGTTCCTTTAAGGGGGAAGGGCTTCTGATGACAAACAACTCCTGATGACAAACACATTTTCATCTGCTTTACATTTTTAAAGTATTTTTTTTAAAGCAGCTGTTGAACACAAGTTGGTTTTTAAAGACAAGTGTGCTGAATTGAAAGCAGGCTAGTTATTTGGTTACCTGTTTCCCCTGCTTTTTTCTTCTATCTGAATCGGTATGTCAGCAGTATGCTCCTGACTACTGCAGGGTGAAGGGGCAAGCAGTCTTCATTCTCTGTTACTGCTGATACATAACTAAATGGAAAAGCTAAGCTGCAACCTATCCAGTGTCATATTCCCCTTCATGAAATATTTGGCAGTATTTGGTCAAATAGGAGGTCAGTGGACAACATTTGACCGGTCAGTGGGCCAGCATGCTAATCCCAGCTGTAACAAATAAGTTAATGAATTAATCAGGGTAAATACAGATTTTCAAATATTTGGACTTGCATCTCTTGGTATCTGAGTATTTCATTATTACGAATGTCAGCACAAAGAAAACTATTTAGGTTAGCAGTTTGCTTTCAGCATTGCAAATGCAAAAAAATGTGTTCAAATGTTCATTTGTGTTTTCTTAATAGCTATTCTGGCCGTTGGGCACATTCTTAATCTGACTTTTTTCTATGTTAAGTGGATTTTTTTTAAAAAAAGAAAGCAGCATGTCCTTCATTACTGGAAAATATTGAATCTTATTCATAGGAATTGGGTGTTGCTGCTGCTGTGTTGGCCCTATGGAACGACAAAAGAGGAGAATGTCTTTGTTTTGTACCAACTTCTGCATTCCTAGATTGTTATATGTTAGTGCAAATATCTAGGTACCTGGCATCACCAAAGCAAATTTCACTCCTATGTACAGTATACTGTTACTTATAGAACTTCCTTCTTTCTCCTACTGGGAGACCAGAGCCAAACCAACAAGAACAGGATCCCTTCTCTCACTGGGGCATTCCAGTCTTCATACCCCCCCCCCTTCCTTACTCCAAGTTGCCTTCCAAATCTCACTGACCGCTCTCTCTCTCTCTCTCTCTCTCTCTCTCTCTCTCTCTCTCTCTCTCTCTCTCTCTCTCTGCAATTTTTTTAACATCACTGTTTATGCTGCACATTAGAATACTTTCTGGAAGTTCTTAGCATTTATTTTTGCTATCTCAACTTGCTTCAAAATTGAGTTATTTTTCTTTATCCCAATGTTCTGTTTATAAAAATTCCCCCTTCTGCTCTTGGCATTCGCTGATGGATTATGTTTTGAGAAGAAATACCATGAAATATTTGCAGTGTTACACTTGCAATATCAACAGTATACGTAACCCCCTTCTTGGATTTAGATGTGCAATAATTTTTGGCTGTAAAACGCATACATCATAGAATTCTGACTTTCCATACACATTTACTTATTTTTGTGTCCTAATTTGGGAATAGTTTCTGCCTACAGTGCTGTGGCCACCTGACTTGATTCTGAAAGTATTACAGTTCTGACATTTAGCTAGATAGGCTGAAATTGAATAATAAGGATTGCAACTGACATCCGCCATCTTTTTGAAGTTCATCTTGCAATTTCTTAAGCTAGTCATAGCCTTTCCTTACACTTAGTAACCTGATACTGGAAGAAAGCATAAAGGTGTCATCATATACCACTTCATTGGCAGTTCAAAATGGAAGAGAATGCCTTTTTACAGTTTCCCAAAGTGTCTTCCTTATTGTTTTTCTCCTCTGAGGCAGCAGAAATCCTGTAGTTAGCCTCCCAAGATCCTGGCTTATCTTAAGAGATGGATCTCTCCCAGTTCCTATTTCGTCCCTCTGCTTGGGATGTAGACTTCCCATGAGATCTTTAGTTGAGGACCAGAAGCTTATCTTAATGCACTGAAGGTTTTGTTTTGCCTCTACCAGCAACAGTCAACAGGCAGGAGTTGTTAGTCATCTTTTTGAGACTGAGTGAGGAGATTCCATCCCCAACACAATCTCACCCAACAGGAAATTGGCACATTTCCCACCTCAGCCTCTTCTGTGACCATCAGCCGTTGACTACATATTTCAGACAAGCTCCTCAGGAGAGTTACTTTTCAGTAGTGCTTTAAATATCCAACAGAGGTACTAAAGAGGTTCCAAATACTTTTCAGTTTTCTATAGGATTTTTACAACCAATAATTGTAGAGTACTTCTGGATACTCCAAAAATTCTTCAGTGGCTTCTAGCCAGATTTCTATAGTCAACTTCTTACCAGCAAATATTTCCTTTTATTTGATACGGATGGAAACTTGTCTGCTGTGCTTTCCAGAAGCTAGAGCTAGCTGCCTGCAAGAGTCTCTTTTATAGGCTCCAGAGAGCAAAGGAAAGCGCAGAGAACCCTTTTACGCACAAGCTATGCAATCATGTTTCAGAGTAGAAACTTTTTATAAACCAAATATTCCTTAATGAACTGCATAATGCATCAAACTCAAAATGCATCAGGTTGTCATTTAAGATCCTTCTATTCCCTGCAAAGTTATTGCCTCAGCCAAGTGCTCTTTTTCTTGTCTGCACAAATGCAGGTGCACACAAAGGCTTAACTACCTTAGAAGTTACTGTAGAATAAATTGATTTTTTTTTCTGGAGCTTTTGGACAAGAGGGTTCTAATCATGGTCTCCCAGGGCTGGTCAAGTTCTGTTTCTTAGCTGGTGAACCTCTGCTCTTGTCAGAGAACAATTAGGCTTCCTTACTAAACACCTTGATTTGTATTTTCATCAAGTCGTGATTTTGGTAATATTTTGAGGACTTTGTGGGGAGAAGTTCCTTTCCTTAAGAAGTCTGCCTCCCAGGTTCTAGAGATAGGCAGCCCAGGATATCTTGGTCCCTGGCACAGAAAAGTCAAATGGCAGTCCCATCATTGTGATAAAAACATCAATAGTCATTATTACATAAGTGGCATACAGAGTTGTTCTAGTCCCAATTTTGTTGCCTTGGAAGATAGCAGAAATTAATCAGATAAGAAATGAAACATCACTGTTCCTCTCTAGGGTTCATTTATGTTCTTACAACACTGATTTTAAACCTAGACTGCATCGTTCTTCATGTTGGAAGTGTTCAAACCAGAATGCTGTTTGAAACATTATGATTTCTAGGAGCTCTGTCCTGTGGTAGTGATCTGTAAGTTAGATGCTCTAAATGTGTGCACTGAATTCTGGCATTTTCACTTGGGATTGATGCAACTCTGTGCCCCTAAATCTTGAATTAGCCATTTGGTTACCTTCATTTTTAGCAAGTTCATCCTTGGCATGCTCTCATAAGATAGTGTTTAGTAGACAAAAATTCCCCACTTACCATGATTGTGTCTCCTAAAGAGCGCTTGAAAAAAGAAGAAAAGACTCGTCAAGAACTGGAAAAAGCTAAAAGGAAACTTGATGGAGAAACAACTGATCTACAGGACCAAATTGCAGAGCTGCAAGCCCAGATTGAGGAGCTAAAAATCCAGCTTGCCAAGAAAGAAGAGGAGCTGCAGGCTGCTCTTGCCAGGTAGAATATGCAAAGATAGTGCTAGGTTATTTGGTATTGTAGGGTGCTATTAAGCTAATACTACATATTTCTGCTTTGTTGGTGCTGGGGTGCAGTGTAAATTGCACACTCCACAGCCCACCCCAGTAGTGGTTAAGAGCAGTAGACTCGTAATCTGGGGAACTGGGTTCGCTTCTCCGCTCCTCCACATGCAGCTGCTGGGTGACCTTGGGCTAGTCGCACTTCTTTGAAGTCTCTCAGCCCTACTCACCTCACAGAGTGTTTGTTATGGGGGAGGAAGGTAAGGAGAATATTAGCCGCTTTGAGACTCCTTCGGGTAGTGATAAGGCGGGATATCAAATCCAAACTCTTCTTCTATCACATGTGTTTTTTTCTGAGCACCACCAATTTCCTTTCATGACAAGGAAAAAATAAAATAAAAATCAGGAGCAGCAGTGGACCTCTGCAGATGTCAAGGAGTGTGTGTTGTCTGTGGTGTCATGGCATCTGCAAGGACTCAAAATCTAGTCACTGTTGCTATCAACGCCATTTGATTTCCACCTCTTATTAGATCTCCTTCTGCGACTAGGTAGACAGAATCCAGTACACTGCCAAATTGCTCTTCACTGATAAGTTTTCTTGTGGAAGTCTAGAACTCTTACTTGCACTCCCAACATTTGAATAGGCTTTTTGCAAAGCCCAGAGCCCGAGCTTCATTCTTATTCTAGAAATTGTGTTGTGTTTCCAGAGGGGATGAGGAAGCCGTGCAGAAGAACAATGCGCTGAAATTAATACGAGAACTTCAGGCTCAAATTGCAGAACTGCAGGAGGACCTTGAATCAGAAAAGGCTTCACGAAACAAGGCCGAAAAGCAGAAGAGAGATCTAAGTGAGGAGCTGGAGGCACTGAAGACTGAGCTGGAAGATACCTTGGATACCACAGCAGCTCAACAAGAGCTCAGGTTAGTAGAAGACTAGATACATAACAAGGAATGTGTTCATAATGCTTTGATTCCTCATAAAGAACAAGCCCTACTCTGGTAAATCTGAAGTGCTGGCTACAACTCTCTGGGAGATGTAACGAGGGCAGAGCATAGTTGAAACTTTTGTTGAATCAAAGCAACATTAATGACTTACATCTGTGTAAAAATTCTCACACAGGAAGAGTTTCCAAAAGTAACTCAGCACTCCTTATATTGTAATAAACTTAGGACTGCCTCATGTCTTCTGACACAGATTAATCTCCAGTTTGGTGTTTTTTGTAACATTTAAATGGTGGCGGCTCTCCCTTGCTACAGAAATCTGCCTTTGGGGAATAAAAACTAAAACTAAAACTTGGTTATTCTATCCAAACTGGATTCTTCTTACTACTACTTCTGGGAAATGCTGGTAGATTGCTTGTTTCTGAAAACTATCTTAAATTTGCATAGAGGCAAAAATCATTGGAAAATAAACACTGTGGTAGAAGCTGCTCAGACCTTCAGATCTTGTCTTGCTGGGTATTCCTTAGGACAAAGCGTGAGCAGGAAGTTGCTGAACTGAAGAAAGCACTTGAAGAAGAAACAAAGAATCACGAAGCCCAAATTCAGGATATTAGGCAGAGGCATGCAACAGCCTTGGAAGAGCTCTCGGAACAGCTTGAACAGGCCAAACGAGTGAGTGGAAGATGCACTTGAATGCACGGGAGACTGCCTCAGAGCCCTTCGTATATACTCTGTTGGGTTCAGTTGAAGGAGGGCAGGATAGTCATATATTAAATAATACATTCAAACAGACATTAATACTCTTCTTTCATAATATAACTGCATGGTTGATATGGCTGCCATTTGTCTACTTAAGTCAGTTGATCTTGCAGACAGTGGCGTAGCGTGGGGGGTGCAGGGGGGGCCGGCCGCACCGGGCGCAACATCTGGGGGTTAGGGTTGAGGGCGCAAATCCACGGGTTAAGGGGCGCAAATTACTTGCCTTGCCCCGGGTGCTGACAACCCACGCTACGCCACTGCCAACAGATTAAGGATGAAAATGCAGTAGTCTTTGCTACCTATCTCAGAAATGCAAGCTCATTTGACTTTGCTCATACAGGTGTTGCTCACAGATATGCACCTAAAAATTATAAAGTGTTAAGATTTGGGTCCTCTTGCATCCCCTGTGCAATTGTGGTCTACAGTGGCAGCTCCTGCTCCACCCTAGGTATATCACAACATTTCTGGCAAATGAGGCCACATGTTTATGATTTAATTGCTCACATAACCATTGTTGCAACCACTGTTATGACTGTAGCCGGTAGCATACATGTCTGTGTCAAATTCATGCATTTGTAGACACTTCCGCAGTAAAGTGTTACAGTTGTGTTGCAATGCAATATCTAAAGCTGTTCAGTTTCAAAAACAAATTCATATGGAACTTGAAGCAGCTAAGAATTCAAATCAGATGGCCAAACTTGTGGTTCCTCAAATGAAGAAGCCAGTGAATTTTAGTCTGAATCTAGAAAAAAAGATTTTCGCCACAGGCGAAGCCTAGCTTTTATATTGCAGGTGAAGTGTGATTACCTTTCTTTTGCTTCTAGTTCAAATCAAATCTTGAAAAGAACAAGCAGTGCTTGGAAACAGATAACAAGGAGCTGGCCTGCGAGGTGAAGGTATTGCAGCAGGTTAGATCTGAATCGGAGCACAAGAGGAAGAAGCTGGATGGGCAGGTACAGGAATTGCTGGCCAAGGTTGCAGAAGGAGAGAGGCTGAGGACAGAACTTACAGAAAAATCAAGCAAACTGCAGGTAAAGATTTGGAAGGGCTATTCTTTAGCTTTTTCTCATGAACTCTTGATCAGACTACACAATTTAGTGAACATCCTTCTAAAATGCTCCTGCTTGATACAGATGTAGTATTTTGAAAAAATGGTGTGGCATTAATGTCAGATAATAGGACAGGAGCTGCTGCTGGTAATACTTTGTGTTGCACTAGTTATCCTTTGGTGAGCACATGCAAAGCTTCTGCTTTGCATTGATATGGTTCTTGAAAGTTGAAATAGTTTTAAGCACCTGAAAAATGCAACGTTACTGTTCCTCTTGTGACAAGGAGACTGTTTATAGAGCTCTTGTACCATTTCCCCTGTCTTGAAGTGCCCATTTCCCCCCATGCAAGCCACATCCTGCTCAGAGAAACATTTTTAATTTTGAGAAAGTTACTTAAAACATCAGAGTGAAAATTACTCCTCATTCTGCTCACTACAGATTGTTGAAACTTTTTGTGGACGTTTTCAATAAAAGTATTCAGAAGTTCATAAGAAATGTAGGCCTTGGGTCAGGACTATTCTCCAGGGCCTTGCATCCTTTCTGGCCATTTAGTATATAACCAACATAATGAGCAGTAAAAATGTCAGAGAGATGGTTCACGGGTGTAGAATACTTTGGGGAAAATCTGTACCACTCAGAAACTGCTGCAATAGACGGAGGAGAATAGTTTTAAAATTCTCTTACAGTTTATCATAACACTTTAGGACTTATCATGAAATATATTGGAAGTGTTAAAGGGCAGTATTTTATTTTATTTACTTTGCAGTCTAAGCTGCTTCAAGAAAATTCTACAGTAAAAATGTGCACAGGGTCAAACTTCTAAATAAATTTCGAGCCTTTCAACTGCCACTTTATTTTGAAGCTGTAAAAAAGCTTCACTCATGTAATACACAACTGCCCAGTCATGCAAAGAGAACTGAAATACTGTTTTCCAGCCAATTCCAGTTTACCATACTAGATTAGATTAGATTAGATTAGATTAGGTCAGAGAACTAGAACCCTGTAGGAGTTCTGTTACCTCTGTTTGACATAGGACAGCGGTGATAATCTTACAGAACCTGAAGCAAGCATGTAATTAAAAGGTGGATTATTCAACTGCATTACTCTAAATGTCTTGCAAATGGTTCCACTTGGGCTACTTTTGGAATCAATAGAATGCAGTTGCTGTTATCAAAGTACTTATCAATGTCATGGAGGAAACAAATAGCAAGATTCTCCTTAGTTCCATTGAAGTTTCTCAAATCTACTGCGTTCTAAAGCGAAGTCTCATGTAAATAGTCACAGACATAGCAATGAGACATCAGAACAAAGATATTTCAAATATTGCCTTAGATGAATACTGTTATGAATATCCTTTACTGAGGATGTCACTTTGGAAAAACACATTTTCTCACAAGCAAGATGTGAGTACATTACCTCTAGATTCCTTTGCTTTACAGAATGAGCTGGAGAGCGTCTCAAGTCTCCTGGAAGAAGCAGAGAAAAAAGGCATTAAATTTGCCAAAGATGCTGCCAGTTTGGAGTCTCAGCTACAAGATACACAGGTATGTCTAAAATTCTAGAATGCACGTTTGTTTGAAATTCTTTTCTGCCGTTCTGTTCTCCCATAAGTCAGCAAAAAAACTATATATAAGCCAAGCACAAATTAAAATGGAAGTACAAGGGGCTGGTTGTAGTTGTGCTCTCCTGCTCATCTAAGAAATTTTGATCCAGTGGACACCTCAGCTAACCGAAGAGGAGGGGAGACTTTTTTTGCTGCTGCTCACCCTGCTGAAATTTGCTCCGACATATTGGAGTCCTCTAGAACAATGTGGATAAAAGCTGCAGTGGGAATTGGTGAAAGTTGCCTCCCCTCCTCTTTCATTAATGGGGACCTCCACTAGATCAAAGGACTCCTGTTCATGGAAGGGCACAAGTAAATGCTGCCCTGAGTATAAATCAGTCATTATACATAAAACCAGAAGAAGAGAAGCAAATTAATTCCAGCTATGAATGCCCTGCAAAATGGAAAGGTGTTCACGGCAAGCTGGAATGCTAATAAGAGGGAAGCCAAGCTGGGCCTCCATGCAGCTGTTAGAACAGCGGCTGCTGTAGTACAGATAATACGACTCCTGTGAACTTACATGCCTGTTAAGTTAAGGCACTAGCATTTCTGAGCAGGTGACCCAAAGTGTTTACAGATCTAGAACATGGAGCAGCACCCTTTGATGTTCTTGGTTCATTCCTTATCTGCACAGTGGAAATAAAGGTATTCTGTCTCAAGAGTTGTGCTGAAGATGAACAAGACAAGGTTTTTAATTGCATGCTCACATTTAAAATAATGGATTCCCTTGCAAGGATTTGTTCAAACCTTTAACACAACTTTGGACACTTTATGGCACAGGATTCCCTATGTTCTTTTGATGCTTACAATTGCTTCTGAGGAGCATGATGGGTAACGCTGCAGTGATAGCATCGCCCAGTTTCCACTGTAATGCATGACCAGCTCTGGCAATTCTGAAGTGCCCTTTTCCTGTTGTGCAATTAATGTCATTTTCCTAATGGCAGCAGTCTCATCCCGTTCCCTGACAATAAGATGCTGGGCTATTTCTTCATTTTAAAGGAGGGCTCTTTTTGGCTGGGTCCAGTCAACTGCTTTTAGATCTGTAATGATGCATCTCATTACCAAATTGTATAACAATGAGTTAATGCTTTCAGATCACCCCAGCATAAACTTGACATCCTTACCCAGCCCTGTAAATATCCTCATTCCATACTGAACACCACTGCGTCAGATTCTCTCAGGACAAGTGATAAACGTGAGTGTGTTTTTCATTCCCACAACAGGAGCTGTTGCAAGAGGAGACTCGCCAGAAACTGAACTTGAGTAGCAGG
The DNA here is from genome assembly GCF_964234715.1 of Podarcis melisellensis. Lineage (NCBI taxonomy): Eukaryota > Metazoa > Chordata > Lepidosauria > Squamata > Lacertidae > Podarcis > Podarcis melisellensis. The sequence continues at coordinate 40,181,715 of NC_138529.1, forward strand.
ATTCGACAGTTGGAGGAAGAGAAGAACAATCTGCAGGAGCAGCAGGAGGAAGAGGAGGAAGCCAGGAAGAATTTGGAGAAACAGGTGTTGACTCTGCAGTCTCAGGTGAGAAGTCATGGAATACACGGGCAATTGCGCATCTCTGTGTTTTTATTCCAGGCAGGTTTGTCTTAGACTAGTTTAAACTGAATTGGCTTTTCCCAACTCTTCGTTACTGTATCTCAAGTACCGGAGCAGGGAAACGTCAGGAGCTATGAACTTTTGGCAAGGTGCACCGCTCCTGATTTCTTGCAAAGCATTTCAAGTTTATACCAGTCTTTTTACCTGTTAGCTTGGATAGTGGATGCAGCTGCTTTGGCGGGGGGTGTATTCCCACCAATTAAATACAATAAATTCAGTAAAAATGGATCTAGTTCACACTGCAGTAAAAACAAATGTGCAGGTAGTCTGTACTACTGCAGGTGGCAACTGACCTGAATGAAGGAATGTTTCTCCATGCTATCTGGTTCTAGCTTAGGCATCTGCTGCCCTTGTGTGTAAGCCCTCACCTGCACACAGCTTTGCATTGAAAACCTTGCCATCTCAATGGAAATCAAGCCAACTTCCACCTGCACAACGCATGTCTGTCTCTTTGCCAAACACAGAAAGGTCATAACGACGTTATTTTCTGTTGCTCATTAAACTCAGCTCGCTGATGCCAAAAAGAAGGTTGATGATGACTTGGGGACAATTGAAGGATTGGAGGAGAACAAGAAGAAACTACTGAAGGACATGGAACTTCTGAGCCAGCGTCTTGAAGAAAAGGCAATGGCGTATGATAAGTTGGAGAAGACCAAGAACCGTCTTCAGCAGGAGCTTGATGACTTAATAGTGGACCTTGATCATCAGCGCCAAATTGTTTCCAACTTGGAGAAAAAGCAGAAGAAGTTTGATCAGGTATGCCACTATATAAATCCTCTTGCTTTCTTCTTGATGATACATGTAGCTGTTAGCTATTATTTGCCCAGTAGATAATCTTGTTACATAGGTATTTTCATGGTCTACCTGTGACCTGTTGGAATATCTAAACTGGTTTTCAGCTGGCTTCTTAACTTGGGGCTTGCAGGAATCCTAATGCATTCTTGAGAAACAGGATCAATATTAAGGAATTGGGGAGCGGAGAAGAAATGCACCCTCATCTCTTACATCCACTGTGGTTGCCCCAGAGCTTCTCAAGGCTGAGATGCAAAGTATCAAACTACCTTGGTAATTTGGAAGCTAAGAGCTTGAAATCTATATTTATGTCTGACTTCTTCCAACTTTGCGTATGTTGCGATGCTCAGATGCTGGCAGAAGAGAAGAACATATCTGCTCGCTATGCAGAGGAAAGGGACCGTGCAGAGGCCGAGGCAAGAGAAAAGGAAACCAAAGCCCTCTCTCTAGCGCGAGCCCTGGAGGAAGCTTTGGAGGCCCGTGAAGAATATGAGAGGCAGAACAAGCAACTCCGGACAGAGATGGAAGACTTGATGAGTTCCAAAGATGATGTGGGCAAAAATGTGAGTGGTGTACTATTTGCATGACTGAGAATGGTGTAGTACAGTTTGAACAAATGCTTAAATGGTTGTATTTCAAATTGAACTTTGGGCAGTTGGAGCACATTCATTCTAATGTTCTGAGAAGACTTCTGGAATTCTGTATGCTTCAACAGCTGCATGCACTGGAAGGTTCTTAAAACACAAACACTCATAGTCCTAGGGTTAAAGTTGCCTGTCTCTGTGCATTTTTGGCATTGTTGTAACTTCAGCTTTTACACTCCGCTGAACATAAGAGCGCTACGTTCTCTACTATGGTGGTGTCTTCCATCCCTGTGCTCTCCAAAGGCAGAAGCAAATGTGGCATGAGCACTTGTGTATGTGTTCTAGGTCGGTGGTTCCCAATATTTTTGGTAGGGCAACCCACAAGCCCAAATCCACTTGGTCTGATGACCCAACAGTATATTGTCGTGTGAATTTTGGACCTCAGGTCTTGGGCAGGCATCATTGGCATGTATTTTATCTGCAAGTTTGGCGATTTTATACCTATTACTTGAGGCATCCAAGCAAAAATCTTACTTAATGCCCCTATTAATGTAGGATTTGTTGAAATAATTATACTACTTAAGAAGCTATTCACAGGTGGTTGTTGTTGTTTTAAAAAAATGGGAATGTAAGAACACTAATCATTTGATTGTGGCTGTAGGTTCATGAGTTGGAAAAATCCAAGCGCACCTTGGAGCAACAAGTGGAGGAGATGCGGACACAATTGGAAGAGCTGGAGGATGAGTTGCAAGCCACAGAAGATGCCAAATTGCGCCTGGAAGTGAACATGCAAGCCATGAAAGCACAGTTTGAGCGGGATCTCCAGGCTAGAGATGAGCAGAATGAGGAGAAGAAGAGGCTCTTAGTAAAACAGGTAAAGCTTTTAACATACGGAAGTAACCATACTGGTGGTTATACGTTCTGTTGAGCAAGTGTCCCTCAAACTAAAGCGGTAGGTCGTTGGATTTTATTAAGCTTTGAAGATGGAATGTTAGTCACCTGACGCACAAGTCCTTCCAACCCCAAGAGCCAAACAAAATCTGTCTTCATTCATGACACTCTAGCAATTTCCATTCATGCTTGATTATTCCTTTGAAAAGGCAGTGGCTGCAGCATTCTCAAAATGCCAGATTTTGTTTCATTTAGGCTCCCCCCCCCCCAGGTTTTGTAGGGTGCATAAAGCTGAAAATCTCTGGTAAATAAAGCAGAAAATCTTAATTTGTATTAAGTCCATAGTGATTTATCATAATCTTGCATACATGTGTAATGCCTATGGATTCAGTATTCACTGAACCAGTGTTAGAAAAATGCCAGGTTGGGGGGGGGGAGCAGTTTGCTGGCTCTACATGACGGAGGGCAGGTAGAGTGAACCTGGATCATGGAATTTATAGCTTCCTTTCTGCTGTTGTAATTAATGTACAGAGTGCTGAGCACCATGAATATGGAAACAGTCAAGGAGGACCTGTTGATTTATTAACTGTAAAGGAGGACTGTAAACTGCTGGCTTAGGAGTTTTGCTTAGTGCAGATGTCCTTCAACAGATCTCTTTCAATTCTAGTATGGGTGCTGCTGACTGGAGGTTCTTATTGAGGTAGAAATAGGTGTTGCTTTCTCCTGTATGCAAGCTGCTGTAAAGTCTGTTAAGAAAATGTCTTTCAAGTTCTGATTCAGGAAATGATGCCATATTCTTTGCCTCTTTCTTTTTTAATTTGGTTTTGCGGTAAAACACATTAAGTTGTTTATGAGCTCTTCAGTAGGTTTTTAAGGGTTTTTTTTGCATAGTTGATCATAAATTACTTTCCATTTTGCTTTGAAGAATTAATGAGACTATACAAAGCTTTTATTGTCTCCCATTTTGGGAACCAGTGTACCATGAACAAGTGTGCCCTTTTGGCCTTACTATGAGGTTAACAATTACGGTTGGCTTCAATAACCTGTAATATTAAGCTTTTGCACAGGAGCTATGGATCAAAGGAGATAGAAGCTCTTGGTGAAAAACTGCTCATAAAATCACTGGACAAGTGAAAACATAGCTGATTGTAGCCCATGTAGCTCTTCTGCATTTTTGTCTGCTTATATGCCCTTTGCTTGGCTTGTCTCCTGAACAGCTAATGCAGATTATCAGAGGGTTTCTTTACGGCATCCTCATAAGGGCATGTGGATCCTATAGTCTGTGTTTTTATTTAAATACTGCACAAATGTTTTCCCCGGACTTCATCCTTCCTTATAGGCAGCTCCAAACTGTGTGACTTTTTTGAATTCTTCTCTTTTGTCTTCCTGTTTTGCTTGTTACTGATTTGCCCTGTAGGTCCGAGAGCTGGAAGCAGAACTGGAAGATGAGAGGAAGCAGCGTGCTTTGGCTGTGGCATCCAAGAAGAAAATGGAAGCAGATCTGAAAGACCTAGAAGCTCAGATAGAGGCTTCAAACAAAGCCCGCGACGAAGCAATCAAACAGTTGCGCAAGTTGCAGGTGTGCACAGCTATTCCTGAAATAATTTAATCAAACCTTGCCCCCCAAAGTCCTTATCAGCTTCTGCTTACTGTAACAGAGAAAAAGACCTGGGTAACCTGAATATAATTGATCAACATTAATAGAAACAGGATCTAATCAAAACTGGATACCCTAGATGTGTAGAGTAAATTCTGGCCATGTGATTGGTTGGCCAAGTTCTCAGAATAAATGTCTTGGTCTTAAGATGTCTTTTAAATTTCAGGCTCAGATGAAAGATTATCAGCGTGAACTAGAAGAGGCCCGGGCATCTAGAGATGAAATCTTTGCTCAGTCGAAGGAGAATGAGAAAAAGCTCAAAAGCCTTGAAGCAGAAATTCTTCAACTGCAAGAGGTATGGCACGGAAAGCTGCCTGAGATATACCCATGGCTTAAGGTGGAGATAGGAATGTTTTGACTCTTAACATTCTGCAAGTTGAGTGTGTATATTTTACAGATGCTTTGCAGAGTTGTGTGTGTGTGGTTTTGGCACAACTTTTAAAGCGTACACACTAAAATGGTTCATTTGTTTGAAGTAGTTGATTTGAATACTTTTCAAGGATCTGGTAGAGTCAGGCTTCAGTATCAAACTCTCTTGGGCTAGGGCAATGCTACAAACAAAGTCCAATTTGAACAGAGTCCAAATACAAAAAGAAGAAAATGGGAGAAAACAGTGAGTGTGTGCTGAACAGTTGACCAGCTAAAACTAGGTGGGACTGTGAATCACCAAACATTGTGGCTCTTTTAGTTGCCCCAAGATTCATGAAGACTTTTTGGCTGTCACATGGAGGGGAGAAGCATTGATAATGTTTTTGAGGAGCTTGTGCTCCTCTAATCAAAATGGCTGTCAATATCTAGGCCCCTTTGCATGTTGGCAGGGGTGCCTTACTTTTTGAGAACCAGGAGATTGGGGTCAAAAGGTGCCAGTTTTAAAAAAGAGATTACTCAGCTATTTCTGGTAGACTTGAGTAGCTCAAAAGTGCCTCTGGTGTATACTAGAAAATGCCAGGTAATATGTGAGCTGGGGAACTTCACAACATGGTTAAACTAGGCTAGAAGCAAAGCATATTAATTTCTTAAAAGCAAAAGGCTGCTGATAGTGATGTTGGGCACAACATGGTAGCTTTCTCTTCCTCCCCCCCCCCCCCAATATGTTTGAAAATGGTTTTGCCTGCTGAAGCTAGTGAGATTCCCATGAATATATATTTTCAGGACCTTGCTGCCTCCGAGAGAGCCAGACGCCATGCAGAGCAAGAGAGAGATGAGCTGGCTGATGAAATTGCCAACAGTGCCTCTGGAAAGTAAGTAACTCCGGGTAGACTTCTCCACCTATGGCAGCCATTATGTGGCAGAAGTGTTCTGTGTCTGCAGCAGTTGCTGCGCAAACCTCAATACATGTGACTGCAGCTAAATAGCTGAGTTTGTACTGATCCTCTGTTGTCCCCCTGTGTAGATCTGCCTTGCTTGACGAGAAGCGCCGCTTAGAAGCTCGAATTGCACAGCTGGAGGAGGAACTGGAGGAAGAGCAGAGCAACATGGAGCTCCTCAATGATCGTTTCCGCAAAACCACTCTGCAGGTGACCCCTTTTGTGTTAGCTGGATGTTTTCTACTTGACCCTAAAGGGGTGAGAGTGTTTAAACAACTGCTTGCCTTTCTTAAAGGTTGACACCCTGAACTCTGAGCTGGCCGGAGAGCGGAGTGCCGCCCAGAAGAGTGAGAATGCACGCCAGCAGCTGGAGCGGCACAACAAAGAGTTGAAAGCTAAGCTCCAGGAGCTGGAGGGTTCAGTGAAGTCCAAGTTCAAGGCAACCATTTCAGCGCTGGAAGCAAAGATTGGGCAGCTTGAAGAACAGCTGGAGCAAGAGGCAAAGTAAGCACGGCACACTCTGAAAATAGTGTTTCCAGGAGGCTGAATCATGATTTGATATTTAAAAAGCACAATTTATTCTGAAACACCTTTTCTGGTAGCTATTAATGAAACAAGATAGTCATCCAGCAAGAAGCTTGCAAGCCCAAGGAATAATAATCATCCAGTGCAGGCATTTGTGTGATCTTACTCAAGTTTTATTTCTGATGGTGTGATTTATTGCTTTGATGTTAGCACTGCTTAATGCAGATCAGTGGTGGCCAAACTTGGCCTTCCAGGTGTTTTGGGACTACAATTCCCATCCCTGACAACTGGTCCTGTTAGCTAGGGATGATGAGAGTTGTAGTCCCAAATCAGCTGGAGGGCCATGTCTGGCCACCAGTGCTCTAGATGGTTATGCGTACCCACTTCATCATCATCACCATTATTTTTTCTATTATTATTCATTTATGAATCTATTCTCATGCAACACCTCAAAGTGATTTCTTATAACATATATAAAACAATACATAAATAAAAACAGTTAAAACAATTGCATACATAATACAGTTTTAAAGATAACTGTAAATATAAAAACAGCAGCATACACATAAAACTCTGTTCAAATCCAAAACAAATACCAGCTGGGATACAGATTTTAGAAGGTTTGTTGAAAGTGGAATGATGCTAGCAGGTGCTGAAAAGGCAACAGAGATGGCACCTGACCGATATGCAATGGAAGGGAGTTCCAAATGGTAGCTGTTGCCACACTAAAGGCCTCATTCTGACATCATATGGAACGATCTCCTAAATGAATGATAATTGCAGGTTGCCCACTTGTGCTGGAATCGGTGATCAGTTGGGTATGTAGGGAATGAGGCAAACTATCAAGTATCCTGGTCCCAGGTTCTGTAGGGCTTCATACACTAATACCAGCACTTGAACCTAGCCTGGTAGCTAATTATTCTCACTAGTGCTTTATTTTTCTGCTATGGGTTCATGGAGCCTTCACCTCTGGTTGGTATACATTTGGGCTCTGTTACACTAATGACTAGTCTGTTACCTTTTTGACGTAAGTTGAGTGATCCTGCTCTATTGACTTACCTTAGGGAGAGAGCAGCAGCCAACAAGCTAGTACGTCGGACAGAGAAGAAGCTGAAGGAGGTGTTCATGCAGGTCGAGGATGAGCGCCGACATGCAGATCAGTACAAAGAACAGGTGAGGAACTACCTGTGCCACTTAGAATCTCTGCTGTGCCTAGCTGACTATAGAAAATTTTCCCTGCTAATGCACATCGGGAAGCATGGCAGGTTGTTTACAATGGCCTGTATTTTGGACGGGGAAGGAACCTCAGAACTGGAGGCTGAGAATACTCCCTGGTGACTTCCCTTCCTTGGCCACAACCTCTTTCTCCAGGCCAACCCCCCTCACTGGTCCTTCATCGCACTCTCCTTGAGTGTTTTTGCATGGCTGAAATGTGTCTGAACTCTGATAATGCCTCCTGCTTGTCTGGATGAAGGAAAGAAATAGGTGTGTGAGAGTGGGTGCAGAAAGTAGCCTTAAAATCGAATTCAGCGTCCCACCCACTTTTGCTGCTGTTCCCCACCCACCACTGGAATGTACTCCCAGAAGGGTGTCCAGGAGGGAATGTTCCCCTTGGGCTGAAAAGGTTCTTCACCCTTGGCCAATAACCTCCATAAAGTTCTTTAAGTGAGCAGGCGTGTGCACATCCTGCAGCATCTCTGCTGCTATGGTTCCCATTCACTTGGGTGTGGAGTCAGGCGGGGGGGGGGGGGGCTTGTGCAAGCCTCTCCTGCAGCCCATTCAAATTTCTGCTTCTCTGATCTGGAGTAATTGCAAATGACTGAACTATACCTTCAGGAGAAGGGTATTTCTGGAGCATGCAACTTCTTGCCATAAGGTTTTAAAAAAACAAAACTCAGGTAGTGCATTAGAGAAGAGTTCAACCAAAGTTTTGCCAAATCCATGTGAGCAGCGCAGGCAGCCAAGGCAGCCAGCACTGTCTGCTTTGTGAAAGTGGATGAAGTCATCAGTGTGCTACATGGACATCCCACAGCATATGGAGACCGAAAGATTGTTATGCTGCTGCCAGAGGTTCTCTGTCTCGAAAAGGGAGTGTAAGTGAAAGAGGATCTCTAATCTCCTCTGGAGTGTCGTGTGGATGTTTCTTTCATGGGGCCTGTTTCTGATAATGCTCTGTAGATGGAGAAGGCCAATGCCAGGATGAAGCAGCTCAAACGGCAGCTGGAAGAGGCAGAGGAGGAGGCAACACGTGCTAATGCCTCACGCCGTAAGCTGCAGCGTGAGCTGGATGATGCCACTGAAGCCAATGAGGGTCTTAGCAGGGAGGTCAGCACTCTGAAGAACAGGCTACGGTGAGTCATGTGGTGGAAGGAAGGTCAAGGCAGGTGTGGGCAAATGCTTCGGGGCGGGTCGCTTTTGAGTTGTTGTGTGGGGCTCATTTGATTCACCATTTCCAGTTCTCTCCCTCCCCCAGTTTGTGATAGCTCAACTCTAATGTGGTCCAGAATTTAATGGGAAAGTGATGTTGAGTAGCCAGAATTGAGCATTATGCTTGAAATGTAATGTAGCACTAAGTAGGGGATGTGGCCCTCTCAACAACAGGACATTCCCCAACCCCCCAGAGCAGATTAAGGGGGGGTGAAGCAGGAGGGGAGTCCTGTTGTGTGTGCGCACACAACAATTTTGTTGAATCCCACCTCATGTCTACAGGGTCAGATCATTAGCTGATTGTGTGCCAAGTAGGCTGAGCACAGGCTTCTTACGACAAATGGCCCTACTCAACTCCTATACCAACGAATGAGAGGGCAGAGTGATGTATCCTAAGCTATAGCCACACAGGTAGCAGTCATAGCTGTAGGCTTAAGTCTATCACTGGAAACATGATTTAAGTGGTATTGTGATCCTCATCTGTGAGCGCCATGGTCTCAATGAGGGGGACTCCTTTATGCTAATGTGGGGCATGGTGGGTAGCTAGACATCCTTTCTCTGTGGAGCAAAGGTCTTATGTCCTTCCAACAACTCACTCCTTTCCCTCTTCCTCATATAGGAGGGGCGGCCCAATCACGTTTTCCTCCAGCCGATCCGGGAGGCGCCAGCTGCACATTGAAGGGGCTTCCCTGGAGCTTTCAGATGACGACGCAGAGAGTAAAGGCAGTGATATCAATGAGCCGCAGGCTGCCCAAACAGAGTAGAGCTTCCCCCACACCGTATCTTACAGCGGGCATTCCCGCCAATGTGACTTTCGCTCCATGCATTTGGAAGAGGAGGAAGAAGAGGCCCTTACTGGCCACCAAATTGCCTTGTGGCCCTAGACTTGCCTTAGGCAACACTGGCACACTACCTGGTCATGCAGGTCAGCCCCAGCATACTGCTGCCTGGCTTTGCCATGATGTAGCCTGCTTTGGATATAGGTACCACTGCTTATATGTATTAAAACTGTCTTCGTTCAGTGCTCTTTGTCTTCAAGGTATCCATTGTAAAGCCATTTTCTAAGGCACTGGGCGATAGGATTACCCCTCTGTCCCTTCTAATACACCATTCCCAAGCAGAAGTTTCTGACACCTGCCTCTTCCCCTTTTCTATGCATGTTTAGCTGTATAGCAATCACTTGCTTTTCTTTTGGTCTCCAAAGTTCTGCTTCTGTACCAGCCCCGACTGCGCCTTTTTCCTGATCATTTTACAATAGATTTAGGTCATTGACTGTGAAAACGCCCTGAGGGGCTTCAGGGGGTAACGTACAGCTGAGAGTAGCATCTCTACTAGCCAGCAGTTGGTGCTACATAATGAGCACTCTTCAACCATGGGACCTCCAAATTGGGTTGGTGCTATGTCCTGGCAGATTAGAGACCAAATAAGATACTAACCACTTTCTTCAGTACAGTACTATTAATAGTGCTCAGTGCAAATTGGATAGTCTCAGCCTGGGAATTGGATTACCCCCCCCCAGCAGCTACCCAGCAACTGTTTCCTTGCTGGGGATAGAAGTGTTAAGATTAGAGCCGCTCTTGCCAGCTATCTTGATGCCTAAGATCAGTGTGTCTGCCAGAGGATAGCACGAGGACATTGCCTGTAAATGGATACAGCCTGTGGAACTGCTCTCTCCCTTTCTTCGGCTTTCATTTGGACAGTGTTAACTACACCTAGCTTAGCATCCTTATTGTTTCATAGCTGTGACCTGACATTTACAGAAAGTGCCTTAGACACTACAGTACTAAGACAATGTTACATATATAATTTGCCTATAACAATGATTTAATGTATTAATTTTATCATATCATGTTACATACACATCTTCTCTAGTCCAAGTGGTATTGATATTCAGTGATGAGGAATCAGTGTTAACTATGAAATCTTGATCTGTTGCAACATGCTTGAAAAAAAATTCTTTTTTTTTGGTTACAAGCTTTAACATCCGTTATAAAGCTTTTGTTTCTGTGCATTTGGGTATTTCTTAATCCTAACTGGCTGTTGACCACCAGGCATCTGACTGCAAATACCTTGTTTCTTTGTATCTCCATATTTCTAGACAATGATTTTTGTAAGACAATAAATTTATTCATTCTAGAGACTCATTCATGCTTGGGCTGCTTACTTAGAAGAGATGCTCTCCCTCCCAAAATCAAGATAGAAATGAATAAATGAAACTTGCAGGTTTGTCCCTATTGATAAACTGATGGTGCTATAAAAGTAAATGATGTTGATAATAATATTAAATACTGAATCATTTTTAAATTCAGTAATTCATTTTCTTGGGTTTTAAATTCTTTTAGCATTTGAGAAACAGGTGTGCTGAGTTCAGCAACCGATACGTAATGCAAGGAATACTAGTCACAATAACTTGGGGGGGGGGGGATGTTGCCTCCCCCATTCCTTAATTTAGAACAAGGGAACACCTTTTATCTGTAAGCCAAGGTTGACAGATGTGGCATCAACCTGTCAAAATACCTTTCCCTTTAGATTTTGTTTACTCTTGTAGCAGTGTGTAATGAAGATGATAAATAGCTTTGCAACTGGTGCATAACTTAAGGCAGTACCCACTCACCAGTTTACCAATGGTGACAGTACAGGAGTGGTGGATTGGTCCATTATTACGGATGTATTTACATCTAGGAGAAAAAGTCCTACCTGAAGCTTGGTCTTTTGGGTGTGTACTTTCTTCAAGAAACTATGAAGAGGAATAGGAGCACATGCTACTGCCAATCATGGTGGATGTTGACAGTAGTGAAGCATCATGCAGAAAGTTTCAATTTTGGCTGGAAATCTTACTAGAGACCATCAAACCTGAATTTCAGCTGCTAGCTGTGCAAGACCTGAATCCTCTGTTCAGTTGCCATCTTGACATTAAACAAGTTTTAAGTACTCCTCTTAGTTCTTAGTGTTTCCTGGCACCTGTCATGTGCTGCAGGAATCCAACATAGGTTAGGCATGTAGGAGAAGAGAGCCCCCTCCCTGGCTCCCACAATTCCAAAACACATGAAAAAGGATTCTCTTTGATCAGACCACCTCCACATCCAGTTGTAGATGCACTCACTCCCGTATTTACCCTCTACTGACAGCTAGCCACAGCTGTGGAAGGGAACTTGTATCAACTTTATAAGGAGAAGAACCTGCTCCACAGCGACACCACCCACTCACCAAAACAACACACAAAGCATAGGCAGAAGCATCTTTTCTGCAAAAGCCAATGTGTCCACATTAAAAGATCTTTATTTTTGGACCATCTCTCGTTGAACCACAGGATGGCAGTCACCACAGAAATCTGATACACTGTCCTAGGGAAAACATGCCTCAGAGATTCTGAATAAATAAAGCTACAAAGCCCAAGTTATGTACAAATATCTTAGGCAAAGATATTATGTTTACAAACCTATGTACAGTAAAACAAATGTAAACAGTAAATGCAGCAAAGGACACACAAGAAAAGGGCTGACAAAATCCAAGCTGTGAGTGGCAATTTGCCCCTAGCCTGCTCTGGCTTTTACTCCCTTCTCTTTCCCTTGCTCTTAGACAATTCCCACTAAATCTCACTAAGAAGCCAGAGCCCCAAACCACTGGGTTTATTGAAATAAGATAGACAAAAGCCAGCAGCATACGATGAAGCTGACTAAAATTTAAAAAAAATAAACAGGGGTGTTGCTCTACTTTAAAAATTACCAGCTTTGGTGAACAAGAGACATAATTGCACAACACACACATTTCTTGTGCTCCACAGAGGAGATACCACAGCTAGATCTTTAGCAGGGCTGCTCCATCAGGTCTCAAGCCCATTGGATACATCATCATTTCATTGGGAGTATGGAAGGTTCATACAGGTTCATCCTGCATCCCAAGCGTATCAGCTGGCCAGAGAAGTTCTAGGCCTTCCCTGGCTTCCCTTGAATATGAGCTGTCTCATCCAGAAAGGGGGCAGGGTGGGGAAAAGAAATACAGCACTGGGATCCTGTGTGCCTATGTGCAAAGTTTGGGGAGCAGTGGGAGGAGGTGGAGGAGTTGCTAAGGGGCCATCCAGCATCAAAGTAGGCCCAACTTAGCAGAGGTACAAAACTGGAGGGTGGGGCAGCAGGAGAAGGTGATTTAGGCAAGTGCAACTCCAGCATCCTGTGAGACAGACATCAGCGGTGACCACGTTAAAGAACGTCCACGATGGAAATAGAAGAAAATAGACTGTATTGACATAAGGAGTGCTCTGTGTGTGCTGGGATCTTCTCCAGGCAGCTTCTGAGTGCTACAACCCACTCAGCTCCAGCAGGGGGCACTAACGGAAAAGTTTTGCAAGCAGCTCTTGTTCCTTCACGAACTAATTAGAGTCCCATCATGGCCTTGCAACCCATTCATACACTCAGAGGGAGCATGCCTGGTGCTGATGATGGTCTGGACCCTCCTAGACCTGGTGGTGGGCCTTGGTCAAAGCCATTGACTGCCCTGTGGAACAGTAAGAGAAAATGGTCAATAAGAAGTACCGACAGATAAAAACTGCACTTGCTGCGCCATGTCACAAACACATGCAATGCTGAACTGTTTGTCTTGCAAGGGCTAGCCAAGTGTGTAAACTGAATTGTGAAAATCCAAAGGACTGTTAATCCTGCAAACTAAAGGCCAATAGTTCAGTTCCCAAAATGCATGCAGCAAGGGCAAGTCCCTTGATAGACACTTCTGTCTCCTTTCAGAATAGTCTTCCATTTGTTTTCCATTTTGGTATGTTTGTTTATATTTTACAATTGTATAATTTTGGGGGCTAACTGCAAAAAGGCAAAGTACACATGTATTTTCTATATATTCAATAGAACCATCTGCCTTTGGGGTTGTCATCAGGGGTAACAGGGCTTTTTGCTTATCTGGAAATACACCAAATGCTTTGTAAGCATATTTGGGTATACGAAATGGGTATTTTAGTGTGGCAGCACCTATACTTTGGAACTCCCTGCCTACTGACACCAGACAGACACCTTTCGTGTATCCTGTTCTACACCCACCTGCTTAAAACATTTTTGTTTAGACAAGCCTGTTCAGTCACAGATGTTGACATTTTTTAATCTTTTAAACTGATAATTTTAATATTTCTTGTAAACTACTGTTTCACTACCATCAAGGTGTGCATAAATAATGCCTTAGCATTACCACACAACCAAACACAGAAATTATCATCCAAGTTTTCCGGTCTATCAGAAAGCTATGAGAAGTATAAAACGCACAATATGCATTGACCAAACATCACACCTCCATGTAGAGGTGCTCCCGGATGCCACACAAATACCAAACCAACCCCTGTTTCTACCTCTTGCTCTTAGCCTAATCTCCAGTTGAAAAACTAGAGAAGGGGACTCATAATTTACCACAAGTCCCCAGAGCTAGGCTGCATGCAAATGTGGGACACACTCCTGCTGCTGCAACCCGGAAGAAAAGCAAAAATGAATTACATAAAGGACTAGGTGGCTCACAGAGCTAGTTAAATCTTTGCTGTGGGCTGTGTTACAATAGCTAAGAAATAGGTCTCAAATTCAATTATTCAAAAGTTGCAGAAGTGTTTCAGAGTTAGTTAGTTTTGCCAATGAATTGGAATTCCCATTGGTTCAATCTATATAATTGTGCCCTACACCCACAGCAAACTCTTCATTTAAGTAGAGGTTTCAGTGAATGGAAGTCCTGTTTTGCAAATTCCCCTTTTCTCCTGTCAAGGCCCTCCCCCCCCCACACACACTTCAAGGGCTCCCCAACTCTCTGGAATGTGTGTGCACACAGTGGACTGCAGAGGCCAGGGGGAATTCATATAAGCCTCTGATAGATCAAGAAACCATTTATTAGCAGAATATAATTGGATGCAACCCCCTAGCTACTTTTAGTGTGGTAGAGACAGAGAAGATGTTTATGATGCTAATGAACAGAAAAGTGTCAAGGGAGAATGGCCAGATCCATCGCATTGGACATTGAGACAGGGTGATAGAACATGTTGAATGACCTAGCCATTATATGCTCCATCCAGGTCAAGTGGTTTTGCACAAATTGCCTGTGTTTTCAAAATTTGCAATCCAATCACCAAGAATTGGGGTGATGCCAGATTATGTACTAGAAGGTGGATTCAGAAAGTTCCAGCAAGGTCATGGTTATGCATAGTTCTAGGCTCCCAAACCTACAGGCAGGGGACAACACTTCTGGAATACAAACATTCACTGATGAGGAGTCCAACTCCTAAACAGACCTGAACTTGTTGACTAGTATTCCCAGATACACTAATGTGGTGTTACCCACAAAATATGTACACATCCCTTTGAATATACTGATGTTTATTTCCAATTTCAGGTTTTTAAATGTACTAGGCTTGGACACAAATTAAGCACACAGTGATGATGCTGAAGTGAAACCCAATATATATGTCCAAACTTTCTCCCACTACATAGCTTGTCCCATACTGGACAGAGACAATTCCTACACAGATTGCAGCTGGAGGCTGCATCACAGCTATGGAAGTTCACTTAGCACTGAAAAGAGAGTGTCGTGGTCAATTGTACAATTCACTGATTAGCAGGCATCTAGTGGACTGCTAGGGCTTCCCAGGGCAAGCTAAATGATGGTGGTGTGAGCCCTACAGATAAGAAAAACTATTTCTAGGTCACAGATATTCTGAAGATGGCTTAAGGCAATTATAGGCTAACCTGTTCCTACAAAAACCACGCAAAGTGCTGGGGCTAGTCACACAAGGGATGTCATGGTAACAGCTGAGAACTGAGGTACAAGACTGTTCAAATTCAGGCCATTCACTGAACTGTAGTTCTGATGCAATAAAGCCCTAGCGAACTGTCAGTCAGCCATTTCTAGCCTACTTATCTCCTTAGAACTGGCTGAGGCAGGAGGCCCATTAAAGCCTCCCTCTGCCTTCCTGATTCAACAGCAGATTGAGCTGGAGAAACGCTGCATCAATATGAGCAGGCAAAGCTTCTTGCCTGTGGCATACTTCTCACTCAAACAGCAGAAGTGACTACATTCAGCAGTGACTTCCTCTCCCCCTACTTAAGCTGAAATCTATTGACAAAGAATGAATAGGGAGGTAGGGGAATGCCCTTCTCCCTTCAAGGCCTTTCCGCTCCATTTTTCAATGCAAAAGAAAAGACGCTGTGGAACAAAATCTAAAACTTATGAACTATTTTCACTTTTGGAATTATGGACAGGGCAAGCATCTGCTTTACCTGATGAAGGTCCCAGACTTAATCTCTAGGTAGAGCTGGGAGAAACTCCCTGACTGAAACCCTAGAGAGCCAATATATCAGTGTAGACAATAATGAGCTATAGGGACCAATGATTAGGCAGCTTTCTGTATTTGAGCAAAAGGACTTCACTTCCCCCTCCTCATCTGCAACAGACTTCCACACAATCAGAATTTTCTCTGAAGGGTCTCTAAACCTTCTGGAGCAGATTTTGGAGGTCTGTTGGTGGCAGGGGCAGAATGGAAGAACAGGTGAAATCTTGTTGGGCGAGTGGAATTCCACTGCATTGGAGCCAACCTAATGTGAATGACACCTTTTAATACAGGGCTTTAAAATATTGTTTCATCTTTATCGTACTTCCTTAATTTCTGATGTAAAGTGTTAGGTACTTTTTGAAGACATGCACAATTCTTAATGCCTACTCCAAATTCCTCCAATTGAAATTTGAGCATGAAATAAAATGATGCAAATTAAGTACACACTGAATTAAGAAACAAGCTAACATGCAAATATTGTTTCAAGCAGCAAACCTTCAGTTCACAGATTATGGAGAAGGAAACAGAAAATTGGAATCCACTGATCTTTCAGAAATGATCATGATTAGAAACAAATTTCATTGTGGGTATTTTCAAGGGTGTGCTTTAGTGTTCAATTAGGGTTTCATGTGGCTTATTTAGGGCATTTTTACCCTTGCCTTCCACACTTGCTGTGTGCTAATGACTAAAGAACTCAATCCTGTTATATAGGTGGAACCATTTTAGGCACGTCCAACTGGCACGATTGCAGACGCACAGGTCCTGTTGGAACCGGATGAAGGCTTATATGCACTCCACTGACGCGTATGGGGGCTGGGTACAGAACCCCTGCATGAAAAGGTCACCATCTGAATATAAAGCAGATATATATGAATCTTGCTTGTGATATGTGGTATCAATCCACTATCCCCTCATGTGTCTCCAGATTTTTTTTTATTAATTTTTTTTTCCCATTTCTGGATAAATGCTATGGACGGTGGACTGTTTCAAGGCCTAATTGTTAAAAAACTTTCATTTTGCTTATCACGATACTGATTGTTCCTGCTTTATGTGATCATTCCCCCCCCCCCATATTTTTACAAAAATAAGTTATCTTTATGCAATGTAAGCTTCAGCAGGTAGTAACTCTATTTCTGGGCCTATTTGTAATTGATGCTCAAATACAACTAAGGCATTTGTTTTAAAAATTTCATTAAATTTTACTGTTTGCTAAAGTACTAACTTTACACAATACATTTTATATTCAAGTTTGAAATTGATGAATAAGTACTTATATATATATTATTTTGTCTCAAAATTTCTAAGGGTTTGTTTTTCCATGGTTTGCAAATTTCCAGAAGTTTCATTTCTGTACACAGCGCACACCTCAAATCTGGCATGTATTTGTCCACTCAAATGGCATGCATGAAGAGGACAAGAGTTCAATAGAAGTATAGCATCCTGTTACGTAAAATCTATAAATCTAGTTACATGGCAATAAAAACCAAAAACCAATTCAGACACAAGATTAGTATCTCAGCCCCACACATCCCTGATAGGTGACACACACTCTCATCTCCACGCATCAGGCATCACACCAAAACAGTTGCAATTACCCATGAAATGTGCAGAGAATCTGACCTATCCAAAAAGGAGAGATGGAAACAATTCATATTGAAAACATCTGTTATGTCAAAAGACTTCCAGGCATCACTAATGAAATTGAGGTTCTTGAAGTCAATTTAGGAACTAGTATTAAAGCCAAAGGTGGGGAATTGCTTTCCAACTTCCACCAAGCATAGCACTAAAACAGCAAGATTAGAGTTGCCTAAAATCAATCCAGTTTACCATCTCATGTGTACCTTGCTTTGGGAACACTTTGCTGTTAGGGGTTCTACCTGCACAACTGGCATTCATGTATATTGTATATATTTCTAATAATATAGTCAGTGATCCTTAATGGCCTACCAGAGACCATTTTAAGTACGAGCTTGTACAACGTCAATACAGCTGTGTTTAGAATTTGATATCGCTGTACATTAATGCTAACATAAGGTACAAAGACACCAGCATGGAATTCTGGCTTGGGCTGGGATCTAAAGCGTGCTCTGCTGATGGTGCTCTCATTCTGCAATAGAAACGTGTGCTACTACAACGCAAGCAATTGTACTCTTGGCAATGAGATCTAAAGCAGGATGAGATATAAACCCTCCAAGGATTGCATATACACACCTGCCTTCATATCACATGCATTCACTCCCCCAGCCAACTTGGCTTGAAAAGAGTATTTTGGGGTTTTTGAAGCCCAGCTCCTGGAGGAGGGATGGATTTTCTGGAGATTGCAAATGGGCTGTGACAGACCATCACAACAATTAGGCTTGAGAAAAACCTTCTACTGTGGGCAACAGAAGGCTATTTATCAAGTTTAATTGCAGAGCACAGGAAGTTTTGGTGCAAAGGAAGTATTAACACTTTCCTTCCTAGGTGTGACAAACTGAAATGCTCTGGGAATAGCCTTTTTTTCATATTTAATTGTAGCAAGGAAGGGAACATTGTAGGCCAGATGGGGAGGTCTTAGGGATGACATATATCCCACAGGCCTATGGTTCCTCATCCCTAGTCTAACAAGCTCAAAAGACGAGTTTGCATGAAGTAATCTCAGCCACTTATCAGCCACCACCAATTTTCAGCATTACAAGGACATGAACAACTGGTTTATTCTCTGGTTCAGTCACAATTTCCAACTTCACTTAAGCTCCCTTGGCTTCAAGTTTCAACAAATGACTTAGTTAACTTTCCATATAAGCAGCCCTTAACAAGTTGTTCCTGCATGTCACTAGGTAGGACAGTACCCACCACACCCCAATTTAATATCCACTCAATTTCAATGCACCATAGAGAGTCAACAGTGTAAACAATTGCTACTAGCAGAACATTGGCAAAGCCAGCAATAGAGCAATGTGTGAGTTACCTCAATCAGTCCCACCACCCAACCATAGGCCATTCATAAGGCAGCAGCAGCAGCAGATTGGGTTGGGTCCATAAACATGCGTGGCTGTTTCAGGATCCAGCGACAATTGGGGGCAGGGAGAAGACTACAGGGGCTAGAGAAAGAGAGAGAGAGAAAGAAACAAACAAACAGGGGAGAAGGAGAAAAAAGAGCATGCCTAAGCTCACTTTCCATGCCCTAGCCAGCATGGCAATAAGATGGTAGCCAATTCACAATTACTCAGAAGGGCTTAAAAATATGCAAAAAATAAATCGCAGGTGGACTGAAAGGGAGGGTGGGGGAGAGACAAGGAGAAGCAGCAAAGGAAGAGGGACAGGATGCAGGGCCACAGAGTGTCAACATCGGGGCAAAAAGCAGAAGGAACTGAGAAAAGAAGAGTGGCCTTTGACTCTTCTATGCACGCTCCTGAACAACTTGAATACCTCCCTGCTTGCTGCTCAAGAAAACCCTGTGTATCTGCTTCATGAGATATAGCTCGTCGTTGTTATTTGTTCTACAGCACTACCTTGAAGACAGGATCACCAGATCTCTGTTAGACATATTCTTCAAGAGACAAGCTGCGAGAATCCCCTAACCACTGCCCAAAAGTAGGACTGCAGCTGCCTAACAGTACTGTTTACCAATTCTGTTGTTTCAGGTCTGTACTAGTTACTATAAACAACAGGGAGTTCTGCACTGAATGGGATATGGCATAGTGCAAGGTGAGGTCAGGGACTGGCAAAAAAAAAGGGGGACCAAACAGAAAGAAATTATTTCTGCAAAAGTGCAGAATGAGACTTGGGAAAACCTGAAGAGAATTTTGGAGAGAGATTTGTAAGAGGAAAACCAGGGTGTTCTAAAGGGATGAGCAGAAAGCAAAAAGAGGAGAGGGCAACAAAAACTAAGCCAATATAAGATGAGCTTAAGCAGATAAAAAGCACAAAGGACCTGAAAAGAGACACAAGACGAGGACTGATGCAGCAATAGAGGGATAACACAAAATATACACAAACCATGAATACTTCCAGCGGGTCAACTGCATGTTGCATTACACAAACCAGCCCAGCATGCAGCCCAGCATGAAGTGACCCTTTCCTACCTTACAATCTGCTTACTGTTCACAGTATGGCTCAAGATAGCAAGCGTGGGTTTTAAGAGGCTTGCCTCTGGATTCATGACCATGAGAAGCAAATCACACATTGAAGGCACACCCAATTCACATTGAGACTAAGTGTATCCACAAGCAATTTCCTATCCCACCTTTGTGCAAATGGCAAAGATGCAGCTTGGTCTGTAAGCTATACAGAAAACATCATTAAGCCAGGCACAAAGGCAGCCAGCAGAGCTTCTACTTTCATTTCCCCTCCCAAACTTCTGCTTATGTGGATTTAGTTTTGCACATGAAAGATGTACCACACTTTGTCCTAATCACACTTAGTCACATCTAGGTTAGACTGCTGTCTTGAGGTCTGTCAGGGGCTGCCTTTGAAAAAGGTACTAGAAATGCAGCTGTTAAGATTGCAACTGGTGCAGGCTGAATGGAACATAACACTTCAGTTTTGCAACAACTTCATTGCCTAACTCCCTGTTTATTTCACCTAAACAATCTCTGTGCAGGATAATTTAAGGATGACCCTGATCCTCCACAAGCCAAAGTATGGGGGAAGGTGGCATAGGGCAGGGCTTTCTTTGCAGTGGCTCCAAATCTCTGCAAAAAGAGTAGGAACATGGTTGACCATACACTATTTAAAACCTCACAAATGCTCAAGGCAGCATAGCTCCCGAAACTTTTCAAACAAACAGCTCTTAACTAGAGCTGGACCGATATTTTTGGCACAGCTCTTTTTGCCCATTTGCAGGGGAGGGGCATAAAAGGCTAGAATAATTTTTGCCCCAAATTGGGAAAGAGCAGAAGAAATTTCTGAGAAAGTTCTCTCAGTGAAAAGAGTGGAAGGGGCTTACCTTGCGTTCTATAATGAAATTACCAAGAGTGTGGATCATTTCAAACATTCTCAAGTTTGTCTTCCTGTACTTGATATGACAGAGGAAGAGAACCTCCTTCACATTCTCTATGGCAGTGGTTGAGAAAACTCCAGCCCACAGGCTAATTTGTTCTGCCAGGAGTCCTTAATATGGCCTGTGAGGCCATTTATCCTAAGCCATGCCCACCTGCCATCATAGGGAAAGGGACCCCTGGCCATTAGGTCCAGTCGGGACTGACTTTGGGGTTGCGGTGCTCATCTTGCTTTATTGGCCGAGGGAGCCAGCGTACAGCTTCCGGGTCATGTGGCCAGCATGACTAAGCCGCTTCTGGCGAACCAGAGCAGCGCATGGAAATGCCATTTACCTTCCCGCGGGAGCGGTACCTATTTATCTACTTGCACTTTGACGTGCTTTCGAACTGCTAGGTTGGCAGAAGCAGGGACCGAGCAACGGGAGCTCACCCCACTGCGGATGGGGGAGCTAAGGATCTGGCTTACCAACCAAATTCTATTTCCCACCACTGCCGTATAGTTTAAAAAAATAAAAATTTGGATCAGGACAACTTTGTGCAGGAATGGGTGAGTTAACCCAACCCTTCCCCTTCATGATCTTACCTAAATCAGCACATACACAACGGCATGACAGTTAACACGCAGGAAAAAAGGTCCTGTTGACCTTAAACCCTCTGCCTCCTCATTCTAAGAAGTAAAGTGAATCCAAGCCCACCACTACCCACAACATTTTCTTCTGTCCATCTTGAAATCTAATGGAAAACATATTCATTTTCCCAGGGGGACAAATGGTCCAACAAATATGAGGGTGGGAGTTCAGCTCACCACCATTACTAACCAACATTCTGTTAGACATACGTGGTAGCCATGATGGAATACTCCTGAGTTTCACTGATGGCATGTGAAGGCTAGGTTGTTTCTTACTTAACAAGCTTCACTTAACTCTTGGGAAGAAACCAAAGCATGAAGTGTCACAGTAAGCCAAACAAATCTGACCTCATGATGCCTTGCTTATTTTGAGTGATGTTCCACTATTTGCTATTAACACCTTTCCCCAACTGTACAGAACACTCTAAAGGGCCCACTACAATTTCTTGAAGGTTGCCAAGCCAGCTTCCTAGCGCTACAGCTTAGGTGCCAAATTGGAGAACATGAAAGCTCAGATTCGCATCCACAGAGAGTCAATGTATCCTGTTCTCTGGCTTAACAAGAGGCCTGTAGATGATGGGCTTCCATAAGTTGCACCCTATAACCACAGGAAATATGTCCATAGGCCAAAGGTTGGAAGCTTTTGTCTATTAGCATACAAACTACATCCCTGAAAGATTGAGCACAACGAGAACTTACGCTTTGTCATAGAATGTCGTGTGTCCTGAATGACAGAACTTCATGCCATTGCTGTTTATCATGCTGCTGTTTATGTTCCCTGAAATGTAAGATTTCCGCGATGCCTGGTCCTTCGCAAAGTTTCTACAAGCAGCTAATTTTGATTCCAAGGCCTGAGAAAGAAGTAGATAACAGAGCTTTTTATTTAAAGTAATTTGCCTTAATGAGGGAATAGGAGAAATAGAATCAACATCAGCAGATTCAACAAAATATAAGATGGAGCAATGACTCAGAGCAGTCAGTCAATCTTCTGATTCCACTTATGTCACATTCTTAGTAAGAGAAGCTGATTTGAAAAGTCTGCTCTTGAATAGAACATGGATTCCCAAATGCAGGACAGGCCAGAATTCTTCAGAGAACTAATTCCAACTCTCTCTCTCTCTCTCTCTCTCTCTCTCTCTCTCTCTCTCTCACACACACACACACACACACACACACACAGAGAGAGAGAGAGAGAGAGAGAGAGAGAGAGAGAGAGAGAGAGAGTGAGTTGGCTCAAACATCTTGAAGCAGATACCTCCATTCACAATGCTATTAACAATACATTTGTTTCACTTAGCATCCTTGTTTACATAACATAACAAAGAGTGTGACAGAATCAGTATGCAACAGTATCAATGAAAGGCCTAGGCTGCTTTAAACATAGCCTGGAACTCTGAAAGAGAGAATAAATAAGTCATGCATAATAAAGAAAGGCTCTTACCCCAACTTTCCTTAGGAGATCACCTACAATATTGAGCGCAGATATTCTGGCAGAGGGAGTAAGGGGACTGGTACCAAAACCGTTGGGAAGAGCTGCAGATGGGAAAAGACAACAGACTAGTCACATGGATGTACATATGAACAAAAAAGGAAAATGAAGAGCATGCCTACTCATGTTCCCTGGCCCCAAGAACAGTTGCTCTCTGGGAAAATATCACCACTACACATATTTATGAAGACAAACTATCTCAGTGAGTTCCCTAAAACCTTATCTCACAATCTTCAAATATCTACATTGCCATTATATGGGATAGGACTTGATAACGAAAACAAGAAGCAATGGAAAAATAATCAACCATTTTATTTGTATGCCACCTTTACAAAGTTAAAAACATGCTGAAGGCAGCTTATAAAAATGTAACAAAAGTAGTCCTAAAAAAGAAACAAAACATCAAAAAGTATACAACCAAACTGAACGATTTCCACATAAATAAGATACAAAAAAACCCCCAGCAACAGCAGCAACACATACACACCACAAAAAGCCCGCTCAAGATTCTTTCAGCAGCCTCAGCTTTTGTAGCTGGAGTCAGTCAGGGTCATACACTCACAGGCCAGGTGGAAAAAATTAAGTCTTAATTAATACACAAATAAATCTTTGTTGCTTTATATGGCTCAAAATTTGTTCTTTAATTTCTACTCTGAGACTGGCCCACTATTTCTACATTACTACAGCTGTGCAAGAACTGTGCAAGTTCTACATTCACACACAATGTAAACAGTAGAACATTCAAAGCATAACATGTTTATTGTGTTCTACCTTTTGGAGAGGGAAAGCTGTTCTCACAGCTTTTCCCAACAGGTGTTGCTGGCAGTGAGAGTGATGCTTGGACAGCTGAATCCATCTTCTCACAGTCCAGGGTTGGGGAACTAGGAGCTGACTTCCTGGTCACTTCCTGTTGCCTTTCCCGTACTGCTAATTCTTGTCTTAAATCTGTAAGTTTGAAGAAGAATATATTGCAGATGTGTCCCATAACACAGAGAACACATCCACCTTACCCTCCAATTTCTGCTGTACTCATTTCTCTGGGGATTGCTACCATCTCTGAGTAGGTTGTGAAGACCGAATGAGACACAAACAGAACGTTGGCTGGAGCTGAATGACTTGATCTCAAAGCCTAACTTGGACAAGACTTCCTTTGAACTAAAGCTTGAAGTCAATAATGAACAATTTCCATTGTCTATCAATGCAAGTTACACAGAAGTAGCATTACTAATAACCCTTAAGCAAAGGCAAACTGCCCATCAGGTAAATTCACCTCCCTCCTCCCACTAGCTTTTATGAATGTACTCCTTAGCTATCAAGCATCTGCTTGGCTGACACAGCATATTCATATTTACCTCACACTTCCATTGTGGAAAAGACACTTTTTGTTGAAACGTCAAAAGAACCCAAGTCTATAAAATATACACACTCTTATTTTATTTTACCAAATTATAAGTGCAGGCAGCACACTACAACAGGGAGAGACAAGAGGTCTGTGCAGAATGGCACAGCAAGGTCTTCTTAGTGTCTTGCCGGGTACTGGTTGCCAGGAGCTGAGGCTGCCTCAAATCAACCAAGCAAGCAGGCAAAAGAGCCCTGTCAGCCAGTCCACCAGCCCTTGATGTTGGGAATGGACAGACAAGTCCCAGGACCTTGTGGGGCAGTGTGAAGAGGCACCTCTCTTTGTGGCAGGAGAGCAACTCAAGAGACCAGGGGCGGCAGCAGCGGCTGCCCAAATGACTCCCAAGGAGAGGAGGCTAAGGGAACACTCTACAAGGGAGCGTGTTTGAAAAACGGTGAGTGGCTGCCAGCTCTGCAGGCAAGGGGTGACATAACTGGGCTCCTGAGCCTCACAGGGGTGCCGCAGAAAGAATGTTGAAGGTGCCAGACATGCCTTTATCTATGTACTGCTGAAGCCTATTCCGAGAAATGTTCCACAAGTCAGGGATTTCCAAAGGAGATTACATAAGTACAGATGGGTTTCAAAGCTACTTAATATGTATTTCCTCATCAAATCTGGTCTGCTGATGTCCAATAGATCGTTGATTCATGTTCTGAAATATGATAGCCACTACATAAAGCATGGCTGGGAAACCTATTTGCCTCCGCAGGTCAAATCCTTATCAGGATCAGCCTTGTAAGCCAAATATGACATGACATCACATGATTGATAGGTAGGCAACCCCACCCATCTCTCAAAATACCTTGTGTGAACTTTCCAGGCACCGACCTGGCTGTTTGGTGCTTGGAAACCAGTAGTAGTTCAAAGCCCTTTTACTGTTTCTATGAACCTATGGCTAGGCAATACCTGCTTTCCAACATCCTAATATATCGCCAGCTAAACTTCACGATATGACAATATATTACGATTTGGCTTACATTTGTACCCACAGTTCATTCTAAAAGTTCCTATTTATTCCTTCACAACCAGATTCCATCTTCATTAACTAAGCATTAATTTAGCAATACCTCTTGCTTCATCCTTCAGCCTTTGTACAGAAACTAGCAGAGATTCCTTGTCATCTAACTCGCTTTCCAAAAAGGCATTTCTCTCAATGGCCTGATTCAGTCTTTGTTCAAAGTCTTCCAAGGAAACAATTGTGGCCCTAGAGACACACAGAGAAAAACAGAGGATACAGCTCTTCAGTGCACATTCAACAGTAACTTCTAAAACTATCGTATTATAAGTCATGGTTAGGTTGTGGTCGGTAACTTTCTGAATTTATTTGCAAGGATGCCCTAAATCCCTGAGAGCAGGATTTCATTTTAAAGGTGTTGGCGGCTCCTATTTGTGATATATATACTTAACTATAAATAAAATAAATTAATTTTTTTGGCACAGTTGGTGCCAACCTGATGCTGTGGGCTGTAGATGTAGCAGAAATCATTGACCACTTTCCTCACAGCACATTCTGAATGCTAATTTATCATTCTGGAGAGAATCAGTCCAACCAGGCACAAACACTACACACATACATATATTTTTTTATGGGGACAGTGCAAAACAATTTGTTGTATAAATTGAAATTATAGTCATTGCGTGTTTTACATTAATGCTTCAAAATTCAATCATATTTTTTGCTAACCCAAGAGGCTACCACATGAAAGAGGTTTTGGACATATGATAAGCACTGTAGATGTTTTAGTTACACAACTGCATCAGTATCAATTCACTATTTATAGCATACAAGGTTCTTTGGAAGCTACTGAAACAAAAACCTGAGCAGTAAGGCAATATAAGGAAGTATCTGTCTCAGGAAGGGAACAGACTACCACCCAACACCATGACCCTTACCTCTTAGCACGCTCAAGGTCATCATTGGATTGCTCTAGCTCTCTCACATATTTATGCAGCTGGTCTTTAATTGCCCGGGTCTGACTCAAGTCATCCTCCAACAAAGACACTTGCTTGTAGCTTTGTGAATACTGGTGCTCAAGCTTTTCCTGAAAGCACAAGAGTATTAAGTATTCTGCTGCTTTGAAATTAACAAAGTGATTTAGAAGCATTCCTGCTATCCCCTGTGCTACTTCCTCAAACTCACATTCATATTTGCAGATACATTTACAGACTACCTAGCCTATATAAGCAGACCAAGTCACACCCAGCAGGACTTGACCAATTTTCTTCTCTTTTTCTCCTCAATGCCTACCACATTTCTGAAAAGCAAATTCACATATGAGATGTGTAGCTACTAAAGAGCCCCTCAGATAAGAGACTCATATTGATAGGGACAGCTTGTCTTAAGGGGTGTGGTGGCTACAGTATGCTCAAGCCCTCATCTAAGACCACAAAGCAAGCATGTTTTTTCATTATACTGGATGGTTGTAAGTAACCAAGTACTCTTAGTACAGAAGATCCAAGTTACAGTATCTTTAGGTTTATGGGAGAGAATGCAATTCTCCAGAAGCATGTCAGGGCAGTATGGCAGTTCACTGTGTCTTTGAACTGCAACTAAACTCTTATAGCCTTGCAACCAGAGTGCTGCCAACAGCAATGCATACACCTTTCAGATAGGATTCTGCCAAAACATCTTCTCTTCCCATAGTGTACTCATAGTACCAAGCAGTCCTTTCACGTGTAAAAGGCATTAGAATACACCAATGTTCACTCTTAAAAGCCCTTTAATAGACATTGAGCACTAGTTTTAAGCTCCAAGGCTTGTTAGGCTGCTCACTTTCCAGTGACTTTTGAAAATCTGGTGGGCTAAAAGACTATAAAAATAAGAGAAAGGATAGGCCACAATTAACTGGCCTTGAAACCTAAGTGTAGCTTTAGAGCAATGTCTTGATAATGAAGTGAGCTATAAATGCAACAATAATTTCCTATTCCAGATTTGCCTCCACCAACACTGCTAACAGATGCAGTCGTACCTTTAAAGTTTCCACTTCTTGCTTTAATCTTTGGTTGTCTGCTTGCAAGTCCCGGTTCCTCTGTTCAGCCTGTACCAGCTGAGCCTCCAACTCTGCTTCCAGTTCTCTGCTGCCCTCCTGAAATTCTGCCAGCTCGTCACGGGCCTCCTGGAAACTGTAAGAAGAATGGTGATGATGAGTGAGGCGTTACTCCAACCATGCCTCCATCCTGTCAATATGGTATTAGCAAGCTCTTAACTACTTCTTCCCACTGAACCTCAAAAGGACCAAAAGTATTTACTGCTGCATTATGTGAAGAATTATTGTGTGGAGGTTAACCACGATTCTTGCTG
This sequence comes from Podarcis melisellensis, assembly GCF_964234715.1. Lineage (NCBI taxonomy): Eukaryota > Metazoa > Chordata > Lepidosauria > Squamata > Lacertidae > Podarcis > Podarcis melisellensis. The sequence continues at coordinate 40,209,183 of NC_138529.1, forward strand.
AAAGCCTACTGAAAGAATTGCTGCACACTATCTATGTGCATACCCATAGAAAGAAAAAAATAGTCTTCCAAACAATAGAATCCTTTGTGTCACTTGAGACACATGCTCTTTCAAAATACTGTGTTGCTTGTGATGCTATACTGTTTAAAGTTAATAATGAGATTAATAAACATGTTGTTTGGACACCAAGCAGTAGAAATCCCTGGGGCCCCAGAGAGCTGCTGTTTTCCCCTCCCCTTTAGTGCACTTCTCTTGCATCTAACTTACTCTCCAACCAGTGGAATATTTGTAATTTGCCCTTCCTTTTCCCCTAACAACCAGAATCCATCTTTCCTGTGGTGAATTCACCTGAAATTAGGTGGAGGAGGAGGAGGAGTTTGGATTTGATATCCCGCTTTACCACTACCCTAAGGAGTCTCAAAACAGCTAACAATCTCCTTTCCCTTCCTCCCCCACAACAAACACTCTGTGAGGTGAGTGGGGCTGAGAGACTTCAAAGAAGTGTGACTAGCCCAAGGTCACCCAGCAGGTGCATGTGGGGGAGCGGAGGCAAGAACCCGGTTCACCAGATTACGAGTCCACTGCTCATAACCACTACACCAAACTGGTTCTCCCTATAAGTTATTTTCTAAAAATATTACTACAGTAAGTGTGGCTGGATGTTAAAGAATCCTGTCCCTGCAAAAGGCAAAAGTGAAGGCTTTTCAAAGAGGCTTAGGCATGTCTCCTGCACTCATTCACAATTCACTGTATAGTTAATTTACTATACAATGGTCTACATGTTTACTCAGAAGCAAGTCTCTTCAAGTTTAATGAAGCAGCGTAGGCTTTGGTTTAGGGTTGACAATGTGGAAAATCAGGGTTTGTATTTATTTTATTTAAACAATTTATTTACACTTAACTACAATAGCATCCAAGTAGTTTGCTAATATATGCCTTTAACATCTATATGACAAGCTGAAATACAACAGGTTAAGCTGTTTCTAGTATGGAAATATAAATATGGGGAAAGCTTAATCATGAATGTACTCTAATTTTGGATTATGCCATGCCATTTATGCAGGGTGCCCACAGCACTCTCAAAAATCAAAAACTGCACACTGCTCCAAAAAAGCTTGCAACCACTGGCCTGTGCCCACATCTGGGTAACCACTGAAAGGTATTTGTAAACTGCAGCCAGTGCAAAATTGAGCAGGTAGATTGTTAACTTGACTGGGATCAGATGGTCTGAACATAGTAACACCGATCTGGCCTGACTACATTGGCTAACAGTTAGTTTCTGAGTGCAATTCAAAGTGTGGGTTTTGACCTATAGAGCCTTATGCTGCTCAGAACCCGCAATACTTTAGGGACCACTTCTCCTTGTATGAACTTACCCAAACCCAGGGATTTTCAGAGGCCCCTCTCTGTGTGCCTCTTCAGAGGGAGGTATAGAAGGTGACAACTTGAGAATGGGCTTTTTCAAGGGTTGCTATCCATTTGTGGAATCCTCTCCCTATGAAAACCTAGCACCATCACTGTCAGCTTTCAGACACCAGGCTAAGACATTCCTATTTGCCCAGGCTTCTGATTAATTGGGATAATACTGTAGTATGTTTTCTGGCCTGTTTGTGGTGTTAATATTTTATTTGGGTACAATAGGCTTCAACCTTTTTACAATATTACTGGATGAGTGCCTTTAGATAAAAAACTGTAAGTCACTTGGAGACTCTTAAAAGTGATGAATAAACAAGGCACTAATAACCTGAGGATGCTGTTGAATCCTTTTTGCTATTGCTAAAAAAATAGAAATTGAAAACCACTGCCAATCCCCCGCAAATTTCCCAATAGAGTAGTTTCTACCCATCCCTGTGTTAACTCCTTAAAAACTCACACCACACATCTTGTTTAGGAAGCCAACATCACTTTTTCCCCCTTTTATTTTTCAAACCATACTGATCTAGGCAAGAAGAAGCTAACAAAACTATACAAAAATTACCCACCAAGTCAGAACAATGAATCTACTATCTATCTAATCTCGGGGGGGGGGGGGTCCTGGTAGCCCATAATGGCTGTCTTTGTCTTTCATTCCATACCAGTATTCAGGCAGGAAACTGAATTCATTCAGATCACGCATGTGCTGGGCTGCTATCATTGCAAATATACAAGAATCAGAGGCTTAAACAGCATCCTAATCACTAGAGGGAGTCAGAAGCTCCTATAATCTCAGAACAACCTTATTTACCAAAATTAGGCTGCACTGTACCTAAACTAAACTTCAGTAAAACTAGAACTTTTAAAGATATACAGTTTAACCCCACAGTGAAGCATGAGACAATCTGCCAAGGGCAGCAGTCAGCAGCATTCTTGAGATGATAAAGGACCCCATTGTTTGCAAAGGCAGATTTCAAACAGTGCAAGGCCACTACTGACAAAGAAATTCTATTCCTGCATCCCAGAGCACATAGCTCACAGCTTTGCTGAAGACATGTGGCTTCCAACCACTTGCTTCTTACTGCTGTGACAGACATTTAAAAGGTTACCGCAAAGAAAGCAATTTAAATGCATTTAAATTGAAATGCATTCTAGAAATGAAACTCAGTAAACTACTACTAGAACCATACCTTTGTTTATATTTCAAAGATAACTCCTTCCAGTATGCAGTTTCTTCCTCTGGACATGAGAACTCAGGGATTTCTTCACAGTCCATGATCATGGTCACCTGCAAAATCCAGAGTGTTTAACAGGAAGCTCCTGATATGGCCTACTGGTTTCAGACAAGCCCCAGGACTCTCAGGATTCCAAAGCAACAAGTAGAACTATACCTCACCTTCTATTCATCTCAAAAGAAATGAGTATGGGTGATTGGCAAAAAAATTTATCAGCAGTTAAAATGTTTTAAGTCTGGGTCATGCTGGCCACATGACCCAGAAGCTGTACGCCGGCTCCCTCAGCCAATAAAGCGAGATGAGCGCCGCAACCCCAGAGTCAGTCACGACTGGACCTAATGGCCAGGGGTCCCTTTACCTTTACCTTAAGTCTGGGTTGAACCAGGCCACCAAGAGTTCTCTGAAGATGCATGGTTGCATTTAAATTGAATACCACTTTAAATGTTTTGGGAAAACAAAATAAAAACACACCCAAAATGTACCCTGCTATTCAAAGAAGGGTTAACGGAGTTGGAACAAATCCAGCTAAGGAATATGCAAATGACCACATTTTAAGACAGGCATTGGCTTTTCAGCCAGGTGGTAAGACCTGTAATTACTGGAACTAACAAGTCTATCACCCACTGAATAAGATCATAGAAGTAAAGTCTGGTCAGCCATTTAAGCAGAGCAAAGGTTTGTTCCTGCCCTACAGACAGTGAGAGGCTGAAAGGTTTCAAACTGCCCTTTCTTTAGCACCTGAATACAGTAATGAATAGAAATTGGCAGAGTGGCTCTACAACATTATCTGTTCAGAAGCACAAAGATAATGAACTGCTTTGACATGCCAACAAAAACATAGGGTAGCACTTCAAGAGTACATTGAAGGCATAGACAAAGCACTATAGCTGATGGAGGCTAGAAGCTCTACTAGAGGTATGGGGAATCTCCAGACTGTGACCCAATTAGGCCCAGCATGGGTCCCAATTTAGCCTGCTATCTCCCTTATACTACACAAAACTTGTTCCAAATCTGACATGGTATGTGACATCAGCTGAGGGCAGGTGGAAACATGGTTGCCAGTGCACAACCTTAAAGTAGACTCCTGGTTGTGCTGAGAGGTGCTCAGTTAAATCTTCCTGGTATCAACTGTGCTATTGATTTCTAGCAGAGAACTTGCACAAGTGACGCTGATACAAAACCCCACGCATATATTAAGTAAAATAGAATCATCACCACCCGATCCCACCCCCACCCACCATGGCCCCCTCCACCTCTTCCCCCTTTTCTTCCTAATATAACAGTCATGTCTCAACAAATGAAACTGATCTGTAGAAAATGTAACTTGAAAAAAGGCATTTCACATACTTTTATAAACCAAGAAATCTTTAATAAAAAATACATTAAACAAAAAAACTGTGCTATTGATTTCCTCATGGGGAACTCCACAGTCAATCCTTGAAGCGACCTGCAAAGAATGCAGAAGCATTTTTTGCAAGCTCCTTGCAAAGAGCCCTGGTCAGCACTCCCCCTAGTGCTATGACCCACTCCAGATCACTGAAGCTTTTTAAAATGTTAAACATAGGCAATTTCTCATAATCCATCTAGTTTAGCCCTCTGTAGTGCACAATTCCAAGCAGCATTTGTTCCTCCTGTTTTATTTTTCTTATTTAACAGGATTTATATAGCACTTGATCAAAACGTCTTAGCAAGTTACAATAAATATACATTAAGATTACCAATAAATTTAGATATCAAAAGCAAGTTCAATTTTTTTTAAGGCCAATAGGACTCATTATATATAATTTTTACTGCCCTTAAATCATATTCCCACAAAAGTTTGAAAAATAAAATAATAATAATAATAATACAATTAAAATTTAGCCAGCTGCTTCCAGAGGACTGTTAAATCCCCCATTCCTTCAACAGATGATCACTGCTAGCATCTGAGTCAATGTTGCAGCCACTCAACTACAAAGAAGGCATTTGTTTTACTAACTTTTGAGGTGCCACACAGGAAGGAATGAACTGCATTCACGATAGCTTTTCATCCTCCGCATGTATATAGATTCTAATGTTGTTAACCAAAGAATACTGCTGAATTCTGACAAGCATCAATAGCCATTTCTCCCTCCAGGGAAACAAACTGGCGCATCCCACATTTCTGTGACCCACATTTCTGACCTGAACATTCAAAGCACACACATAGTATTCTACTTCATCTTACTGTACAAAACATGACAAAGAAAAAAATGTAACAGTTCTTAAATAGCAGTATCATCTGAGGCCAGTACTTTGAGAAAAGTATCATGAATAATGATAGTGGAGAAATATAAACACTGAGTAATCAAGAACAAGGTAAATGTATTTCCTGCCCAATACTTTATAGATACAAAAAAGTCAAGGTGACTTATAAGTTAAATATAAATCTACTCCATATACAGTGGTACCTCAGGTTAAGTACTTAATTCGTTCCAGAGGTCCGTACTTAACCTGAAACTGTTCTTAACCTGAAGCACCACTTTAGCTAATGGAGCCTCCTGCTGCTGCTGCACCTCCGGAGCACAATTTCTGTTCTCATCCTGAAGGAAAGTTCTTAACCTGAAGCACCATTTCTGGGTTAGTGGAGTCTGTAACCTGAAGCGTATGTAACCTGAAGCGTATGTAACCCGAGGTATCACTGTACAGGACTTTTAAATGATAATTTTATAAAAACAGTATCATAGTCCAATGGACAACAGATTGGAGGTCATGGAGATGAATATTTTGGTCACTGGGCTATGATATTGTTTCAACTTATGGGTTACCTTATTAATTTATTATTTAATTATTATTACCTTGACTTTTTTGTGTCCATCTAGAATATAAATGCTGACCTATCATTTCTTACATTCTGTTACCCCCATTCCAATCACACAACTGCACTGGATCATAACCAATGCACCTGATCCAGTATAGTCTCCCTGAACTGGGACAAAGAATCCTAGCATGTAAACAGACATCATTGCAATAAGTGACTCAAGGAACAGATCAAATTGCTAAGTGGCATTTTGGGACTTGGCAGACTCTGCCTTCTCAGTGTGGTAACATCAATGGTGTTTGTGCCAAGGTACTATTTAAAACAGTCTGCACCATTCCAGGAATGAACTATTTGTGGGTTCTTCCACCCAATAGTGTGCTGTTTTCAAATGACTTCTTCCAAGGACTTCACTTGGATTTACAGTTTAAATTTAAAGCACCAAAATGGCAACATGAGACGCTTCAAACAAGCATGACTGAAGTAGTGCAACAGTAGTTTGCTCTCAGAGGCCTCTCAGAAATGAAACTCAACAGGTATGGAAAAATACCGTCTGTTACAAGCTGATTATGTTGTGCCTTAGGCCTAATAACATGGATAGCACAATTTCTGCAAAGATGATAATTGGCAACCATTGTGGAGAAGGGATTTCAAATGTAGTACATCTTTGCTTGCAAGTTTCCAGGCAGCCTCTTCGCAAATCTGTCCTAAGCAAAAACACCACAGAAGTATGGAGGAAGTGAAAAACTAAGCAGATGAAGAGACTTCAAAAGCAGGCTATGGTCCTTAGAACAGGTAGTTTATGAAGCATGAAGTCAAATCCTCCAACAGCATTGACTGACATTTTGCAAAGTCTAATGCGAGTACAGCTGTACCTCTGGTTACATACTTAATTCGTTCTGGAGGTCCGTTCTTAACCTGAAACACCACTTTAGCTAATGGGGCCTCCTGCTGCTGCCAAACTGCCGGAGCACGATTTCTGTTCTCATCCTGAAGCAAAGTTCTTAACCCGAGGTACTAATTCTGGGTTAGCAGAGTCTGTAACCTGAAGAGTATGTAACCTGAAGCGCATGTAACCCGAGGTACCACTGTATATTGGATTTGTAAACTCTGTTTGGCCAATTAATGGAAAGGAAAGGAAATAAAATGTAAATGTGCAACTAAGAATGCAAAAAAGTCTTCAAGAATGGGGAGTCCTCAACAGATAACTCTCTTCTCCCCCTCCACTCTGCAGCTCTAATCTGAAATCTTCAGAAACTGCTCACACTAATGAAATTCCCTGTCGCAAAATGCACCTAGAACAATAGCAGTTTCGAATGTGAGCCATACACCTAATATTAAAGAAAGTCTCTACTGCACTCCAGTCAAGTAATTAGCAGATTGAGAGCATCCCAAAAGAACTTTTCTACAGCTTTACATGCAGCCCCCGGAACATAACCCACACACAATACGTGAATCTACTATAACTGCTAACTATGGCTAGCTAATTTCAATCTCTGATTTAAGGGCTAATCGTGGTTTCAATTTCCAAATTAAAGGCAACGTATGTCTAGTGGTAACTATGGTTACCCTGGAAATGCTTAATTATACTTAACACTAATCTGGGGAAAGTGTGGGGAGCAGTTGGAGGGGGGATTGCCAGTTGGCCCAGCATAGTGTCTGAACAGAATTAGGAATAAAGCCCATCATCCAGAGGCATAGCCACAGCTTCTGTGTTGCCTTCAAAAAAGAAAAAGGATTTGCAAAGTAGAGGTTCAAACTGAAAAATAAGCTGGTGTGCATATGTACCACTAAGTACAATGTTCTTAAAAAAGTTATCAACAGTATTATTCCTTAATTGCATTCTTACAATCTATGTAGGAAAGCAACTAGAAAATGGCACAGACACACATCTTTGTGATGTGTAAGATTAGAGCACAAGTATGAGACAAATGGACAGCAGACAAGCTTGAATTCTGCCAGATACATCTCTAAGACCCCTCTCTGATCACATCCCAAAGACACATGTTTTGAGGTCACTTCATGTTCACTTCACTGCACATTTTAAAAAGCATGTAGGAAGCAGGCATAAATTTATGAGGGGGGACAAATACCAAATTCACATTTTAAGTGGTGATTACTCAAGCAAACAATTATTTATCTTCCTCAGAAGTGTGTTTTAGCATTATCATAAGATCTAACTCACTTCAGAACACTGAATCATATGCTTCTGGCAACTGGCTGGGAGAGGATGTCAGCATTTCCTGAAACCTGTGTTTATCAGATGCTGCTCTGGAATCTACAGAGGCTAGTAAGGTCACATGATGATTACTCAATGAAAGGTCTCAGTACTACTACAAACAACCAGTTTCATCAAGGAAAGGAAGAATTTACAAACTGCAGCAGCTAATCACCTCTTCACTGATACCAGCTGCCCAGTAAGCTTACAAAAAAATGATGAATGAAGTTGTAGAGTACCAAAAGAAGAGAACAAAACTATATCCACCCATGGGGGCAGAGCAGCAGAATAAAGTGTGTGGCACATGTAGAGAACCAGGGCAAATCAGGGTTCAGAACAGGTCGCCTGTTCATTTCCTTTTTGTATCTGTTCAAATAAAAGCAACACCTCTCAAGACTATATGATGGCAAATAAGAACTGTAAAGAGAATCTACACTGCAGTTGCATTTAGATGTACATGGTAAGCTATGGTTATGGCTTACCATGGATGCAGAGGTCATTCTCACTTTACTTGTCCCTACTAATGAGCAGCAGCAACAAACTATAATCCTTGGCTCAACAGAACAGGGGACTGAGATGTATTTTTCTCCAAAGAAGCTGCTGTTTGGAGCAAAGCAAAACTTGATGCTCGGTTTGGACATTGGGTGAGAGCCAACATGTTAGTTGTGGGAGTGGTAATGTGGCATAGCTTAACTGCCACAAAGTACAATAAAGGTACTTTGTGCAAGGTACTTGAATGTGCAAGTCACTCAATGGATTTGGCTGTTGCTCTGAACAAGATTCTGCTATCAGGACAGCCATTGGATGAGTGGTTGCTACAAGTGAGTATGAACCATAACACTTAGCCAAAGGTGATGGTTTGTACTTCTACTTGGAATCAAAAACAATTTCTGCATTCAATGTGAACTAGTAACCATGGCTTACTGTGAATTACCCAAAGAGAGTTCTGCATTTATAATTTTTTAAAAGCCATCTGTAAGAACAAGGAAAGCAAATGTGTGGTGTGATAGTGGAAACTTAACATGATTCTTTATACGATGACCTAAGTTCTTCTGAGAAGGTTTATCAAAATTAAAGATAGCATTCATTCAATAGGACTCATGGAGGGGGTGGGAAGTCCAGAGATTCAGGGAAATATCTAAATATGGATATGTAATTTGTATTGTTATAACTCTACATTTGTAAAATCAAATTAAAATTATTTCAAAAAAAGTGTAACATTCATTACATTACTCAGACAAAAACTACCACAATTGCAATAGCCTCAAATGCACATTTATTTCCAGTTTCTAAACTTAGATACAAGAACGTCAGAGAACCACTGAGGGGGGGGCTATCAATCTATAGTCATTAGTCTACATTTAGAAACACAGCATTTTGGTGCCAGACTTCAGTTTTTGAGACCAGTTAAATGCTCTCACTGAACTGGTTTACTAAAATGCATATATCCTTTAAATGGCATTAACAAAATAAACTCAATATTTGTCACAGACAGCACACAAACAACTTCCTTGCAGGAAATGAAAACAGAATGCATTTTAATTTGGAATCGGCTCTAGAAACTGATTCTAAAGTCTGAAATACCTCAATACTGCATACACAAATATAGTACTTTAACACAGATTAGTTCGTGAACACTGTGCTGTGTTTTACTTTCTTTTTCATAACACCTTATTAACCTTTCTAAGCCCCAAATATGAAAGAATGATGCACATACAAGTTTTATATACACCAGACCAATAGCTGAGTTGCATGGTCTCCTTTCCCTTCCTTGGAATAGTAACAGATCGTGATACATCTAAATCGAGTGAAACTTTCATCAACTTATTTCTCCCTTAAAAGCTTGTTTGCTGTTGCCACATATCAAAGTTTGTATTGGTCCCAGCATTAACTTGAAAAGCATGCACTTTGTAAATGATGCAATTTTAGGCAATCAGAGTTCACATGTCCTCAGAGCTGCAGAGTCTCACTCTCTCTACACTCAGTTGTGAATCAGCCACTCCCTCCCCTTTGCTCTTATTAAGGCCAAGCAGCAAGCCTCCTGGGCGCAGCTCTGACGCTCTCAAGTACTTATTACAAAGCTCTACACTTTTAAAGAGAAGTCATCCTAAATCAGGCCCTAACTGCACACTGTGGCCAGAAGCCACACTGCATACACATAGTTCAATGTAAACTTCCCCTGACTTTTTAAAAAAAATGAAAAGTAGCAACTGGAGGCAGAAATAATAAATAAAGGCAGGAGAGGGCTCTTACCACTTTCCCTGCTAACCATTCTCTTTACAATGTCACCCATGCAAGACTGCACCCCACCCCTGCAACATAAGAGATACATGTTCACATATTTTCACCTGCAGTGAGAAAGGAAAGCTCGAGGTCAAATAATTTTGGAATTTCACCTACAATCACCTAAACAGCAGCAGTTTGATACCTGCAAGTCCATTGCAAAAAGCAATGCTGAAGACATATCTACATTTCAGTCTAATATATATTGTTGCAGATAATGTATCATAAAGACAAATTGACAAGAACCCTCCACAATAGAGTATTTGCCCATGTTATACTGTATTATGATGTTTCATCTTGACAGAAGACCAAGCAACAATGATCCACTACTGCTCCACATTCATTTTCAACCTCCAAGCTCCCAATAAACCCACAAAAGAACATAACCTACTGGTGTCCGGCTATTTCCCTACCTACCGATAAAACCTGCAGGATGTGTCCACTTTCTTCATGGGGCCCTAGGACTGAACTATACTGTAACCACACAAGGCTTTTAACTGAAGCTATACTGGAGTTCCATGTAATCTCTGGCTTTTAAGGTTTGGGTGGAACCAGAAAAATCAAGGGTCATGTTTTTAGCATACAGTACGAACCATTAGGCAAAGAGGTCACCAGGCATTTGAGAAATCTGCACCAATAGTTATAATAATCATACTTATTATTAACATTTATTCATCACCTACAGAAGAATGTCAAGTAGACTAGCCATGAAAAGACAAAATAAAAACATCAAAGTTACACATTTTAAAATATGTAACACAAGCCACCGTTAAGTATATTACAGCACAATTCAGAAACATCAGTATGTCTTGTCATCAGTATGTTCCCCAGAAAAAGTGACCAATGAAATAACAAGTTAAAATATACCCTCAAAAGCAGGAAAAGTTTGGTCTTTGCCTGGTGCCGAAAAGATGTTAATGTGGTTGCCAGGAAAGCCTCTTTGGGGACATCATGCCAAGACTCTGACATCAAATCTATCTACATTGTGAAAGATAAACTAAAGGCTTTCACCTCCTATCCTGTCTGAAGTAGCTGAACTCTCAATGAAGGCTTTACTTTCCTGAGTCTGAACCCCATCTCAAATGAATCTGCAAGGGCCAATACCATGAAAGCAGTTGTATCACCATAAATTTGAGTGTAAGATATGTCTAATACCAACAATGCAAAAATTGCCTCTGTGATTGCAGAACATGGTTTAAGACATACGTAGTAAGGGCAAAAAAAATGGATGGGTCAGGGAGCAACGAGAACAGCAACTAAGATTTTACTCTGCAGCTGTCTCAAACAAAAAGCCTTCAGCTCTTTGGGGCAGAAAACCATAATTAGGATTTGCTTTGCGTGATTTGGTGGGTAGGTGTTTTGTTGTTGTTGTTGTTGTTTACTTTTGATCTAGAATAGCCACCTTCCAACAACTTGATTATCTCCAAAATAAAATGCAGCATACCTGCCTCTTCCCTCCACTGAGCAAAAGAAAAATATTTTCAGTGACTCATGGGAACTAAGTGCTCTGACATCATCAGTATATTTGTGTATCCTAGCAACCATCTGACAGCAAAACACCTAAGCTTTTCCCTTTCCCCAATTTGGCAGGCTAGTAGTTATAGATTCTACAGTGAAAATCAACATTAACAAAGGAGGAGTTGTTTGTATAAAACATCTGCTATTATCATTATTACAGTACTGGTGTACATGTAGAAGACAGACTATATCCAGTGTGATCAACTATTTGACACAGGAGAAGGGTGCAGAGGGAGTAGAGGGAAATGGAGTCAAGAGTAATAAGTTGGAGTAGGGGGAGATATGCTTTCAGTTCACTTCAGTTGCATATAATGGAAGCAACCTCATTTTTTGTTCTCATCCCTATTCACATGTAAGAAGAGGGTGGGGGCGGGGAGGTTACTGGTTTATATTGTTTTTGTTCTTTGTCTTGTATTTTTATGATGTGCACTGCCCTGAAATCTACAGGTGAGGGGTGGTATAAAATTTCATAAATAATAATAATCTCATTTTCAGAGTAAAAGGAGACCCAAGGCAGTGGAGTTGAATCCTGACCCTTCCTCACCTTATCTGTCCATTTCCAATTACTGCAGGCTTTCTCCCCTGGATGAGGTGCAACACAAGAAGTGAGCCCAATGGGAATTAACAGAGGAAGACATTATTCACCTCACCTAGACAGCCTTCGGATGTAAACATTAAAAACATACGCATTTAATATATACAGTGTGACATGTGACCAAGTAAGTGTCTCGGCATGTCCAGCTTAACCTTAAGGGGTTAAGCCAAATCCTTAAAGGGGGCAGTCATCTTTTTCCTATCACAACACACAAAGACTCAGAAGGAAGGTCATATACTCTTTGACACCTCCTCCTAATTTAAAAGCAGGGTTTACTCGCTTGGGAAATTCACAAACATCCCCAAAAAAGACCTTGCAAGAGACGGCCCTGAGTCACTCCTGGGAACAGACTTCAATACTGGAAGGAATCCAAGCCGCCCATGATTTTACACACAGGGGGATTTGGGCCTCGCTTGTCGTAGAGCCTTATCAGCTGGAACAAAAGCTGCGGGAGGTACCTGGCGAAGATTGCCAGAGGCAGGAAGAGAAAGGAAAAGTCAGGGCGGCCACAGGGTTGGCCAGGAGCTGGAAGTCACTCACAGGCCAAACGCCGAAGCTCAACCGACTGGAGCCTGGAGCGCTTAAATGGAGGCCTGAGAAGCGGCAACAGGATGCCAGCTTCTTACGAAGCGCTGGGCTGGCACGAAAGGGAGTTGGTGCCGGCGGTGCAGAACCGGAGGCAGGCCTTCATCTGAGGCCTACCGGGCGGCGGCAGCGGCGGGCCGTGAGGTGAGTCACGAGGCCAGCAGCAGCAGCCGGAACCCTTCGGCGTTAACGGTCCAGGGCAAGGGAGGGCAGGTTCCGGGCGGGGCGCCGAGGCGTCACAGGGCGGCGCTGGCCGACAGCGTGGCGGGCGGCGGTGGCGCCACCAACAGAGGAGCGACAAACGGCCGCCTCCTCCCTGCCTGAGCGGTGGCAGGGAAAGGAGGGCAGCGAGTCCGGGGGGGGGGGTGAGGAGGGAGGCCGCCCGCCCGCCGCTCCCTGATGAATGAATGACACGGCTTCAAGCCAGTGACAGTCGGCCATGGCTCCCCTTCCGACTAATAGAAGGCCGTCAGGGGCGGAATCTGCCCCGTTGTCGCTTTGCAACCAATCCGGCACGAGCTCGCGACGAAGGAGTGAAGCAGTTGGGGGGAGGGGGGAGAGAGATAGGACCGGGGTGGGGTGGGGGCTCACCCGGCTTCGGCGGTACCTCAGCCCCGCTCGCGCACTTCAAAAAGTCCACCCACCCTCGCACACAACACACGCTCTCTCAGACACACACACTTGCTCCTCTAGACGCACCCTTGTTCCTCCTCGCGCTCCTCAACCGTCCAGCGGCGCTCTCTTCCTACCACTGCCGACTCCGCTGCTGCTACCGCATCGCCTCAGTCGCTGACACAGCTCTGAACCCTGCCTCATCCGGGCAACCCACCGCCTTGGCTACGTCACAGCAGAAGGCGAGGTCCGCCACGAGACAAGCACAACCCCGCTCGGGGGCGGAGCCAGCCAGCTTGAACGGCAGGCCGCGGGAGAGGGGGCGGGGCCGTGTAGATATGGTCACGCCCATCTCGAGCGCGCGCCGTGCCTATTCTGAGACTCGGGCGTGAAGCAGCAGCGCGGTTGGTGCTGCTGCTGCACGAAACATGATACTGTGGTAGTATCAAAATTAAAAGCAAAATTAAAACTTTAATGTTCCTGTAGTGGTTTTGCTGTTTTTGTTGCGACAAATCAACCCACTGGCGATCACACATGTAGCGCAATCCAAATACGTACATGCCAATGACGCTTATTACCCAGGTAAGTGTGTGCAGGATTGCAACTTAGTTTGTGCGTTCCAAATATTCAGTGTGGTCAATCTCTTCCTACCTGCATGGTTTCCAAGACCAATCAGAACGGATTTTGTTCCATCTCTTCCCTATACCTATCCAGCAATGTGAAAAGAAAAGTCTTCCATTGTTAATACTGTATAATAAATAGTGGATTGTTGGGTCTGTTCTATTTTTTTTCTTCCTTTTGCTCAAGTGATGCTTAGCTTCTTTCACTGGTAGATAGGATGCATATAGCAGGACCCAAGAAATAATACCTATCACTAGTACAGTATTTAGAAGAGCTACACAAGATGCCTGTTTGATTCCAGGTGTGATGCAAAGTGTGATTCTGACTTACAAAGCCTTAGGGTGGTATCTAACTAAGCTTTACTCAGAGTAGGCCCATTTAAATTAATGAACATGGCTAAGATTAGACCACTGATTTCAGTAGGTCTGTTTCGAGGGAAAAGGTTAGTTGAATCCCACCCATAAACTGCAATATTATGTACATTTACATGGGAAAAACACAGTGAGACATATTTTATTAGAGAACATGCATAGATGTATGTTACTAAACAGCCTGGGACTTCCTAGCTTGTAGGAAGAAACTGGTTTCTTAAAGATGAAGCCCTTCTACCAGTGCCCCTTTCTACACAAAAGAGGTATTTTCTGAACAGAACAGCGTTAGTGTTTCAGGAAGATGATGTAGTAGTTCATGCTAAGCTGTGTGAGACATTCTATCTTGTTCACAGGAAGTTAAAACAGGAAGGAGGACAGGAAGGAGACTTAGCTGAGATCTGCTTCCTAGATATGCCTGCCAGTATTGAGATCTTCCTGAGATAGTTTCAGAAACAGAAATAGCAAACATTGTGTGCTAAATTTGAAGAAGAGACAGGCAGAAAGTGGCTGGACATATCGCTAGTGTTTTTAATTTTCTTTCCTAGTTTCCTTAACTCTGTTCTGAGATGTCCACCACCTCTTGTTTTTCTCTCCATTCTCAGCCACCGCTTGAATTACAGAAAGGCCAGAGGGAGCAAAACTCCCTTAATTTTTCACTGATCCCCTTGGCTCCTGTTTTTAACATCACATCACTGCTGGTGATGTGATTTGATTGAATTAGGCATGGAAGATCAATGGCTTGCTTGTGGATTTCATTGAGGGTCCCTGAAACCCTGCTCCCCTAATTTGAACATCATTTCCAGCATTGGCAGGATCCATCTTCTGCTCTAGATGCATTTTTTTATTGCCCAAATTGATCCGGTACATGTTTGACAATTCCAACTTTTTCCTCTTTGGCTTTCCTGTATTGGATCTTGATCCTGCCCCCTACTCAAAACTCTACTGCTATGGCTCTCCATTGTTCTTAGATAATGCATTCAGCAGACATCCTTACCTAACTTACTCCCAGCGCACCAATATGTCTAAAACACCAGACAGGCAAATGCTGCTTTAGTGCCTGTTAATTTCTGATGATTTAAAGTTGCATTATATGATGGAAGGAACATAAGAAGAGCCCTTCTGGATCTGATCAAGGACCCATCTAGTCCAGAAATCTATTCTCACAGTAGCCAACAAAGTGCCTTTTGGAAGCCTGTACGCAGACCCAGAGTGCAACAGCACTCACCCTCTTATGACCTCAAGCAACTGGTATTCAGAGGAATGCTGCCTCTAGTGCTGCAGATGGTATGTAGCCATCATCACTAGTAGCTGTTGATAGCCTTGTCCTCCCATTAATTTATCTAATCCCTATTATTATTATTATTATTATTATTATTATTATTATTTGTACCCCGCCCATCTGGCTGAGTTTCCCCAGCCACTCTGGGCGGCTTCCAATCGAGTGTTAAAAACAATACAGCAGTAAATATTAAAAACTTCCCTAAACAGGGCTGCCTTCAGGTGTCTTTTAAAGATAAGATAGCTGCTTATTTCCTTCACATCTGAAGGGAAGGCGTTCCACAGGGCGGGCGCCACTACCAAGAAGGCCCTCTGTCTGGGTCCCTGTAACCTCACTTCTCGTAATGAGGGAACCGCCAGAAGGCCCTTGACGCTGGATCTCAGTGTCTGGGCTGAGCGATGGGGGTGGAGACGCTCCTTCAAGTATACAGGACTGAGGCCGTTTAGGGCTTTAAAAGTCAGCACCAACACTTTGAATTGTGCTTGGAAACTTTGTGGTGGAGAGAGGGTGTGGTGTGTGTGGTGTGGTGTGGTGTGTGTAATATATTCCCACTTCCCATTTTTCTAAACTAAAAAGTTTAATATGTGGTAACTTTTCCTTCGTCTCTGAGCTGCTTCAGCTTCTTGATCATTTTGGTTGCTCTTCTTTGAAGTCTTTCCAGCTCTGCAATATCCTTTTTGAAAATATTCTAGGAGGCAGAACCATATAACTGCTTAACTGTGGCTGCATTGTGCCTAGTGCTTAACAGCACTGGACTCAGGACAGACCTTTAAAGAAGACCGCTTACTGCTTCCCAATCCATTAACTCCTGTCCTATGTTGGCCACTATTACTGATAAGAGCAAGACCAAAGTATAGTGTCTGGTTCAGACTGAATAAATGAAAGTAACTGGAGCACCTGCTATTTAGACTGCAGTCCCCCCAAAGGGACGAACCAGAGCCTTTCCTACAAGACTGAGAAGAATGAAGTAGGAACTACAGGTGCCTTGCTTTCATGTAAAAACTATCCCTAATAGCTGCTTCCCCTTATGTGGTACTGGAAGTGACTTGGATGGTTTCCTTGCTTGCTATGGACTTCGTATACAGTGGTACCTCGGGTTAAGATCTTCATTCATTCTGGAGGTCCATTCTTAACCTGAAACTGTTCTTAACCTGAGGTACCACTTTAGCCAATATGGCCTCCCGCTGCCGCCGCCGCCGTGCAATTTCTGTTCTCATCCTGAAGCAAAGTTCTTAACCAGAGATACTATTTCTGGGTTAGTGGAGTCTGTAACCTGAAGCATCTGTAACCCGAGGTACTACTGTATGTTGTCCAAGGTTGGTCTCAGTGGAGGACTCTGGGCTCTCAAATTTCAGCAGGGCACTGTGTGATGCTGATATTTGGCACCACTCACACCACAGCATTGTTGTGGCACCCCCTGCAGCCCAGGGCCCAGTGCAACCACACCTGTCTCACCACTCTAAAACCATCTGAAGGAGCGTCTCCACCCCCATCGTTAAGCCCAGACACTGAGATCCAGCGCTGAGGGCCTTCTGGTGGTTCCCTCATTGTGAGAAGTGAGGTTACAGGGAACCAGACAGAGGGCCTTCTCGATAGTGGTGCCCACCCTGTGGAACACCCTCCTTTCAGATGTGAAGGAAATAAGCAGCTATCCTATCTTTAAAAGACATCTGAAGGCAGCCCTGTTTAGGGAAGTTTTTAATATTTAATGCTGTACTGTTTTCAACACTTGATTGGGAGCTGCCCAGAGTGGCTGGGGAAACTCAACCAGATGGGCGGGGTATAAATAATAATATATCATCATCATCATCATCATCATCATTATTATTATTATCATCATCATCTCTGCTGGCCCTACCATTAGGCCACGTGAGACAGTCACCTCAAGCAGATGCTCAGCGGCAGGTGGCCCCTGGCTGTTTCTCCTGAACCTCTGGCTGCACCCTTCAGTTGGAAGGCAGAGCTGTGTATTCTATGTGGCCTGCCCTACACCCCCATAAGTTGCAGGATGATCTCTTGTTCCTGAAACTGAAGTAAGATTAAACTACCAGTCCAGTCAACTTCTGCATATGGAAAGGAGGGAGCAGTGTATCTCTATCAGAGGTGCCAACTTCGAGAGAGAATGGGGCCCCCGATGTCACGTGTGTGGTGTCACATGTGACATCAGAACACTGGGCGGAGCCAGGGGCGGAGCTGAATGCAGTGGCAATGTGGCTTCAATGGCTGGTGGATCCTCCTCTTCCTGCCACCACCACTGGCCAGGGGCTGCTTCCCTCTTCCTTCCCCTCCATTTGGGGGGGAGGGGGAGGAGGAGGAGGAGGAGATGGCCACTGAAGACACACTGCACTAGGCTCCATCCTTGGCCTCCTCCTCTCCCTTTGAACATTGGGGGGCCATCCCCAAAAATAAGTGGGGGAAGGGTTCGGCCCGTAGGAGATGGTGCCCCTGATCTCTACCATTGGCCTCAGGCATCAAAATGTCTTGGGCCAGTATTCCATAACAAGCCATCCGGATTCTTGAAGCTCAATGGTCTGAAAATGCTGCTGTCAAAAGTCCAGGGAGATGTTTGTAAGGCTGTAGCGACATCCCTGCATTCTGCTTACAACATTTCTGCCCTTAACTGCCTCCCCGCCAGAGCTGAGATAGTCTGAAAGCCATCTCACACCGGGAGAGCGTGGCTGCAGATGGAACTATCTCTGAAGGATGGAGAGGTGCAATGGGCCTCTCCTCTGAGGCTCTGTTCTCTTCACTTCCCCTGCTTTCTCCTCCTTAGTTGCTGCACCTGACACATGGCAACATCCCTTGCACATTTGCCTTTGTCCGATACTGACGGGGCTTTCATAGAATTAACAAAGAGACAGTGTTGGGGCTCCTGTTTCCAAACTTGCATTTAGAGGGGGCTGCTTGTCTGGTTAACACTGATTTAAAGTCGATGTTTGTTTTCAGGGTGTGTGTGGGTTTTTTTTTTAAAAAAAACTTCTTTTGCTTGCACCCTGTTGTAATCTGCAGTTGTTCCCATGCATTCTCCACGGGCTCCGAGTCCCGAGGCTCACAAAGGCACAGTCACTTAGCATTAATTCTCTCCTACCCCGAACAGCCACTGCTCCTCTTTAGCCGTGGTGGGGCTGTGCTTCCCAGGCAGAACCAAGTCATCTATTGAAAAGCAGACCAAAGAAAAGAGACATAATGGATTCTATTGAAGTGGGCTCCGTCTCATGGGGTGGGGTGATGAGAGCACAGAGGGGCCTGAGAGCAGAGACTAAGGAGTGTCTCATGAAATCTGGGGTCAGGACTCTTGACAAGGCATGCTCTCTCTCTCTTATAGGAGTACACACAGGGTGGGCGTTATAGATTGAGTGTGGGAATGCAGAGACAGATGTCTTTCAGAGCCTGGGAATGCTTCAGTGAGCACAGTCTATCCAACTATACCTGCCCAGGTGCGGTACAGTACCTGTTTTACATTCATTGCCCCAACTACACATGTATATCAGTTTTATCTGCAGCTACAGGATCTTGCAGCTTCGCTACTACGGACTGAAATTGTTGGCAATTGGGGACTGTCTTTGGCATTAAACCCTGTGCCTATTTGTGAGCGGTCATTGTTTAGATGATAATGTAAAAAGAAGAAGAAGGTTGGGCAAGCCTGGAGAACGCATGCAAGCAATTTGTACCTACTTGCCCTTCTCATCATCACATAAACCTCCCCACCCCCCATGAATTTATTTTCTTGTTAATTCTCATCAGGGCTGTCTTTAGCATATGCACCGCCAGGGTGCAAAGATCCACCCAGCGCCCCCAAATTTAGTTAATTTTGCATGCACGGCACCTTTGAGAATGACAAGCGCCGCCATTGTGAATGACAAACGCCGCTGCTGGCACGGTGCATCTTTGGTAAATGAGTGCACAAAGTCAAATGACCTTTAGTGAAACAGTAGGTATACATTTCGGGTGCCTCAGGGTTCTGTCCTCTCCCCCATGCTTTTTAACATCTATATGAAGCTGCTGGGAGAGATCATCAGGGCGGGGTATCCATCAATATGCTGATGATACCCAGCTCTACCTCTCTTTTAAACTGGAACCAGTGAAGGCAGTGAAGGTCCTGTGTGAGTGCCTGGAGGTGGTTGGAGGATGGATGGTGGCTAATGGATTGAGGTTGAATCCTGACAAGTACTGTTCTTGGGGGACAGGGGGTGGACTGGTGTGGAGGACTGCCTGGTCCTGAATGGGGTAACTGTGCCCCTGATGGACCAGGTGCGCAGCCTGGGAGTCATTTTGGACTCACAGCTGTCCATGGAGGTGCAGGTCAATTCTGTATCCAGGGCCAGCTCCATCTGGTATGCAGGCTGAGACCCTACCTGCCTGCGGACTGTCTCGCCAGAGTGGTGAATGCTTGGACTACTGCAATGTGCTCTACGTGGGACTACCTTTTAAGGTGACCAGGAAACTACAATTAATCCAGAATGCAGCAGCTAGACTGGTGACTGGGAGCGGCTGCCAAGACAATATAACACTGGTCCTGAAAGACCTACATTAGCTCCCAGTATGTTTCCGAGCACAATTCAAAGTGTTGGTGCGGACCTTTAAAGCCCTAAACAGCCTCGGTCCAGTATACCTGAAGGAGCGTCTCCACCTTCATCGTTCTGCCCGGACACTGAGGTCCAGCACCAAGGGCCTCCTTCTAGCAGTTCCCTCACTGTGAGAAACAAAGCTACAGGGAACCAGGCAGAGGGCCTTCTTGATAGTGGCACCCACCCTGTGGAATGCCCTCCCACCAGATGTCAAAGAGATAAACAACTACCTGACATTTAGAAGACATCTGAAGGCAGCCCTGTTTAGGGAAGTTTTTAATGTGTGACATTGTAATCTTTGTTGGAAGCTGCCCAGAGTGGCTGGGGAGACCCAGCCAGATGGGCGGGGTACAAATAAAAAATAATAATAAAATAATAATAATAATAATAATAATAATAATAATAATAATAATAATAATAATAATTCCTAGGCATATATGTATTTTGTTTTTCTAGCTTGATCAAAATTATTTATTATTTCACAACAGGTAGATAGAGCTTAGGCAGCTTCAGCGGTGGGTGCCTGGCACCCCCCCTAGAATTTGGCGCCCGAGTGCCCCACACCCCTTGTACCTCGGGTAAAGATGGCCCTGATTCTTATAATTCTTTATATGTTTGTATGGTAGGGCTTGCTAGCAATAGGCAAACCATATCTATGAAAATAGCTATTAAGGGTAGAATCTGTGGGCTTGCCTGTCTGCACTGTTCCCCCTCCCCACACAAATGCCCCTACCAGTTTCAGATGTTCTCTTGTATGGTTTCCAAGTCATGTAATCATAAATAGCACATGGGAGGAATTGTGAGGAATGATACGCCTCACTCAAAGGAGTAAGGCGTATGTGAGGAATGATATGCCTTACTCAAAACACACACACACACCCATTCTCCTTTGTGTACTTCCAGTCGCTCAGGAAGGCACCTACATGTTTATGAAGATATATGCCTCTGTCTTGATAGCAGAGCCACATCTGACAATATGGTGATTGCTAGTACTTCCGTAACATCCTTCCAAATAAATCTCTTCTGTGGTCCATTGATCGGGAGTCAGGAAATGGAAATATTCCAGAATGTTTACATCTGTTCAACATAAGAGTATATAGAACCATTGCTGTGCACCTTAATTTGGTGACTGTACATACTCATTTCAGAGTTGCACAGCAGCATGAAGTGAGTAGTAGGGTCACACGTAGATATTTGATTGTGGTTGTGAGAATGCTGATATTGCAAGAATATGCGCTGGCTGTGCAAGGAACACATGGAGACAGTGACACTTTCACACACACACACACACACACACACACACCTCAGAATCAGAAATGAACAACAGTGAGGCTTGGGCTCCTGTGCTTCCTCTGCCACTTCTGCTGTGCACAAGGGGAAGAGATTTACAACTTTCCACTTCTAGTTTGTAACAAATCATAGTTTGGTATTAATTTGCAAAATCCCAAATCAGGTCAATTTTTTATGTGAAAACCTTCAAAGTCAAAATGCATACTTGGATGAACGTCCCCTGTCAGTTCAGAAGCATAGAATACAAATGGATGGTTTGAAAGAAGGTGACACTCGTTTCCCCATTTCTGGCTATTTCGTTTCGTTTACAAAATTTCAGACTGTAACCAAAGCAAAACTCAGGTGCCATCATTCAGATTACAGAATTTGGATGTCAAGACTTTGAGATCTGCTTTAACCAACTTCTTCAAAAGCTCTCTTTGCAGCTGCCGAACAAATAAAGGTTTTGAATTCAAATGCATTTTCTCACATTTGTTCTAGCTCTGGTTGTTTTTTTTTTAATTAAGGTGATAATTTATTTCAAGGCATTAGTCAAGAATTATGGAAATAATGAAATGTCTAACATGTATGAACTAATGGCCTAGCCAGGATTTTTGTTGGGGCAGGGGGAGGGGAGGCAGCCAAAGGTGTTAAGCTTTTTTTTAAAAGGAAATCACAGGTAAAAAAAAATACCCTCCAAATAGGCAGGCAGCTAAGTTGTAGTATCTCACTGGTGGTGGTGGTGTTGCAGAGCAGGGCGGCACTTCCTGTTTTGCCTCAAGTGGCAAAATGGGACATACCACCCCTGACCTCAGGATTTCAGAACTAACAGCTGTCAGTTTGGAGGGAAGGAAGGCAAGGACCAACAGCCCAGATGGGGCTCTCTAGCTTAGGGTGGAGGTGTGTGATTCCTCAGCTGGGGTAGGCTCAGGACAGGTGAGGCTCACATGCCTTGTTAACTCCAGAAGCTATAACAGGAAAGCCGTCCTGGCCAGGCCTGCGTCTGCACAAAAGAGCAGTATTAAAACAAAAAGTTTGCCTTCCAGTTAGCTTTCCCTTTAAACTACTGTACATGTAAGCGGGAATCTGATCTTTTCCTACTTAACAACTTGTGTGTAATTTGAAGCAAAAAGTGGTGATCTTTGCGCATTAACCGGTTTATTATTTACCCATATATATATTTATTACTACATTTATATCTCACCTTTTCTCCAGTGTAGCTTAAGGTAGCGTACACTTTCCCATTTTATCCTCACAACAACCCTGTGAGGGTGGCACTGACAGGCCCAAGGTCACCCAGAGAATTGCATGGCTGAGTAGGGGTTTGAATCCTAGTCCAACACCGTTAAGCCCTGCACCCAGATCCCCTGGCTCAGTAGGTAGAGCATGAGACTCTTAAGTCCAGGGTCGTGGATTCAAGATGTTGGGTGAAAGATTCCTGCATTGCAAGGGGTTGGTGACCCTGGTGACCCTTTCCTTCTTACAATTCTATGATTCTATAATTCTATTATTCTGCCACGCTGGTAGGATGTTGACATACACATGTGTTTTGTACTGGGGTGTCTGTACCAGAGTGCTTTGTTGTTGTTGTTGTTTAGTCATGTCCGACCCTTCGTGACCCCATGGACCAGAGCATGCCAGGCACTCCTGTCTTCCACTGCCTCCCGCAGTTTGGTCAAACTCATGTTAGTAGCTTCGAGAACACTGTCCAACCATGTCGTCCTCCGTCATCCCCTTCTCCTTGTGCCCTCAATCTTGTACCAGAGTGCAACATATCTAATAATGAGAAGCAGCCATTGAACACACACTTAATTAAGGAAAGTGCCCAGTTTCACAGGCAGTGCTCTGCTTCTGCCATAACAATTTGTATCGCTGTGCTTCCGGCCTGTGGTTTCTAATAAAGATGAGGACAGCTGCAGCAGCCTTCTCAATGCCTCTGGCTTAATGCCCGCTGGATATATGGTGTCTATGAGGAAGGAAGCTACTGCACACCTCTCTAAAGCCTTGCCATAAAGGAAGTGCCCATGGCATGCCCTCTCTGTTATGGTTCCTGTGCCACAATATGGCAGGACTGCTGCTGGCTATAAAGACCAATGAGAATAGGCCAACTCAGATCCACAGTGCATCAGTTCCCAGGCACTGCTTTCTCCCCGCCCCCTTCCCCATAATGGCCCATGTAATGGATTCAAAGCCATTGATATTCCAGCAATGGAAGGAAACCCGCTTTTCAAATGCAAATCGCCCCACAGGAATGATCGTGGGATTTTGCCAGGGAGATGAGGCTCCCTGTTGCTGGGTAACAATTTTTTCAACAGAAGAGAGCAATTGCTCTTTGCAGCGCTGGGGGGTTAGTAATCAAGCCCAAGCCACCCCTGCAGTACAGGATCCATCACTGTGGATCCGGCAGGCAATCCACAATGACAAGAACTGCCTGCAGCAGCTGTAGGTAGTAAAACAATGGGCATTGCTTCAATTGTGCGCAGGTAGTAGGATCAGACCACTGATCCATCTTGGCTTTCAGGCATGAGTCTCCCCCAGCCCTATTCTAGAAATGTCAGAACCTGAGCCTGAGAGAAAACATGATGGGGGAAGGGGATCACAGATGGGGTCTCCCCTTACCTTTCTTTCAAGGTGGTCAAGGGTTGTTTGTAAGCATACCTCCTTTCATTGTACAAATAATATCTCTGGTAGTCTGCACTTTGCAGCTTCCCTTTCCTGAAAAGCTTATGTTGTCCTCAGCAGGGCTTTCTAGGAATGCCCTAAGGAATGCCTTTTTTCTTCAGCTAGTTCCTTTTTAAAATGAACTTTCCAAGCTCTGTGAAAGACTCCAGATATTAAAGACACTTTCTGACGGTCACTATTTTCGGGTGAGACTCAATCACATACCAGCAAATTCAGGCCTTGCAATTATAGTAGACTGGGAAGTCTTACACGAGAACCTCACTTTCCCAAAATATCAGACTTTTGTGATAAGGAAAGTGATGGGGAGATGTGCTGGGTAGTGTAAGATAGCTCCTGCTTTGACACAAGGTCATCTCGCCTCCCCACAAACAAATCAACGAACAGGTAATCTGGAAGCACCTTTATTTGCTAAGAAGAAAGAAAGACAGAAGCTGACCTGAGAAACTGCTATAGGTAAAGGACCCCTGGATGGTTAAGTCCAGTCAAAGGTGACTCTGGGGTTGTGGCACTCACCTCGCTTTTCAGGCCGAGGGAGCTGGCGTTTGTCCACAGACAGCTTTTCCAGGTCATGTGGCCAGCATGACTAAACCGCTTCTGGCTCAACAGAGTACCATGATGGAAGCCAGAGTGCACGGAAACACAGTTTACCTCCCCGCCACAGCGGTACCTATTTATCTACTTGCGCTGGTGTGCTTTTGAACTGCTATGTTGGAAGGAGCTGGGGCAGAGCAACGGACGCTCACCCTAGAAGCTCACCCTAGCTTTCCCTAGAAGCTGCTAGGAAACAGCAGCAACCCCTACCCTGCTATTTAACATGGCAGAAAGAAGGCGAGGAAACCACTCAGTGCACTGTTGCTGGATTTAAAAGGACCCAAGAGAAGGCAGGCAGGGCCTCCAAGGAGCGCCTCTTGCTCAGACAAACTCCTCCACGGCCAGCAAGAATAATAATCCGATTTGCTCCTGCGCCTTAAAGAGCTGGAGCTGCTTGGAGAGTTCCCATCAGAGTTCAATTGGATACCGAGTTAAGCAGGAATTACCTCTCCTGGGTATATAATCAGGGATAAAACCATCTAAATCTTGAGGGAAGAAATTAGGTTTATTGGACATACTGGAGAAAATTACATTGTATGCACAGATGCAGAAAGGCACAGAGAGACAGCGAGTTTGGGGGTGGGGGACAGAAAGGAGGAGGGGGAAGATGGATAGTACTTAATCCCAATTGCCAGTTCTTCCTGTCTCCTTATTAACACCATCAGCATCTTTGCCGAGGTGCTGCTGAGCTGACACTCTAGATTATGAAAGTAAATTAACCCCTAACCTCCTTTGCTTGTTGGTGGAAACTGCATGCTCATTCCCACTCCTGGGGAGAGAATACAAGGCTCTGGTGACTGGCCTGTTGTTTTGTAAATTAGAGAGAGGAGGAAGTTGGTGCCTTATCCCCCCTTTTAATGACAGGAAAGGGGAAAAAATTGAATGAGAAGCCCAAGGAACAGTGTGACTGCTGGGTTATATTCCCTTCCTGCTCATCTCCCATTACCTCACAATGCAGAAAACAGCTTCTCTCTCCTCCACTGTCACCTCCCTTGCCTAAATAAGAAGATGCCACTGAGATCATTCAGGCTGACCCAGTGTAGGCTGTCAGGCCTCAAGGGCTCCCCCACCCCAAATGCACCCCCCAAATTTTCCTTTGTCATAGGCCCTTATAAAAAGTACTCACAAGGGAAATGTGTTTGTGTGTGCAGTATTTGATATGTGTCTACATATAGCAGAACCTCGGGTTGCGAACACGATCTGTGTGGGAGGCACGTTCGCAACCTGCAGCGTTCACTACCCACAGCGCTGCGTCTGCGCACGTGCCGGTCGCAATCCGGCGCTTCTGCGCATGTGCAAAGCACAATTTAGCGCTTCTGTGCATGCACAAGCACCAGAACCCGGAAGTAACCTGTTCCTGTACTTCCGGGTTTGGCGCGGTGCGCAACCTGAAATCGTGTAACCTGAAGCGTCTGTAACCCGAGGTACCACTGTATTATGCTTTGCCTGCCTTACTTTTCCACCACATACCTCCAGCAACTCTTCCTCCCTTACAATATCCCCGCCTAGGGAAAATAAAACCCTCAAGAACCACCAGTGCTGCTGGATGAGGCCAAAATAAGATGTAGTCCAGCATCTCACAGTGGCCAGTTAGATGCCCTAATGAGAAGCTCACAGGGAAGACCTGTGGTGGGAGGGGACCCTCTTCCTGTTGCTCCCCAGCAAATAGTATTCAGAGGCCTGCTATCTCTGATCTGGAAGGAAACATGTAAGTCATCATGACCAGTAACCACTGATAGCTGCATAACCTTCATGAATTTAACTTTGTCTTACAAGTGTCTGGGTTGGTCGCCATATCTAGTGGTAGCAAATTCCATAGTTTAACTGTACACTGTGAAGACATATGTCCTCCTGCCTGTCTTGAATCTTCTACTATTCATCTTAATTGGATGATCCTGAATTCTAGTATTATTGGGGGATGGGGCTTCTCTTTCTTCACTTTCTCCACACTTCTGTCATGTTTCCCCTCCCCCATCTACTGACCTCTTTTTTCCTAATCTAAGAAGCCCCAAACAGTGCCACTGTTGCTCCAGTCCCCTTCATCATTTTGCCTGCCCCTTTCTGCCCCTTTCCCAGCTCCAGAATATTCATGTTGAGCTGCATACTGATGCTTCCTTCAGCTAAGATGCAGTACCAGTCAGATACCGAAACCATGAATGAAGGAGGGCAGCTAGTCTTCCTTCTGGGACACCAAAGGTTGATTGATTCTGTTTCGTTTTGGCTGACTTACGACTTTTCCCTATTGTCTTCCTTCAGAGACAGTGTGGCGTCAGCAGTCCCTTTCATGGTGTGGTTGTTTTTTAATGTTATGCAATACATACTTAGTTATACGCACTGAGCCAGGTTAAAGGAATCTGCTAGATCACATTCTTGACCTCCCATTCTTAACCATATTCCTTAGCTGCTACAATGCTGGCCACAGAAAAGATGCATTCAGATTCACACACATGCACACATGTGCAGCCACCCATTCTCCCTCAATGATCTGCAAGCTCCTTTGGAGTATAGAGGGCATCCGGTTTCTCCTGACACCCTGAAGAGCCAAATATTTTAATTTACAGCAACTGGAAAAATCACCACTGCCTGCTGATTAGGATGGAAAGGGAAGTTGTCAGCATGAACTGCAGCAATTTTTTAACACCTTCCGAGTAGTGAGACAGATGGCTACATCCTTTTTATTGGGATGCTCCATATAATTATACCATTCCGGAGACCCCAACTTGACCTGTACTGTAGCCCTTACTTTCATCATCAAAATGAGTCTGGTATTCATCCCAAAGTGGTAGCCTGACCTGTACCCCACCATCTCCATCCCCACAAGCTCCACCAGATGGCCGGAGTTGGATTTCCATCCAGACAGTCTAAGCAAAGATAGGTCAGTCGGGAGCTAGCTTAGTGCTTCCTTGTTACGGATCTCAGACAGGCGGGGAAGGATAAAAAGCATCAGCTGGTGGCAGGTTTACTGAGGCCGAATAGTAAAGCAGACAGTTTGTGACTTTTATGTCGATCCCTCTCTTCTGGACTGTACAAGCTGCGTAACACTGGGAGCAGAACATGAAACAGAATCAACTCCCCCCTTTCCCCCTACAGTGTACAAATCCAGTGTTTAAGTACAGCAGTTGAAAAAAGAAAAGGCTAAATTTGTCATGCTTTCCTCCTGACTGACTCCTCCACCTGGAATCCAGGATCCATCCACATTACAAACCTAAATCCACTTAAAAGCTGAGGGTCGCAGTTTTCTAGTTCTGAGAATACTCAGTTTGAGATCTTTTGTCTCCTCCTTCACAGAACTCTCATTCCCAGAATTCCTTCACAGGGGAAAGGTCGTAGCTCAGTGACAGAGCATCTGTTTTGAATTCCATCCCACAATACCTTCTTTCTTGTTTTGGTGCACTCTGATATAGGCTGTAGGGCCCCTCTTGGCCTGGAGAAAGCACCTGCTCCTTTAACAGTTCCAAGGTGCGCTAATTGCCATTACTTAATAAAGGCTCACTGGTCAAATAGCTGCATTTTCTGAGCATACAGAGAGTAGCACTGGAATACATCTGGACTAAGGGCTTATACAGAAATCGTTTCCCCAAGCCAAGCCTTCACTAATTGTCCTTCAGACAACACACAGACAGGCACAGTGCAAAGCCTTTCTCTCAACTCCCTTTGGAGTTCTCTCACCCCTTGAGCCCATCTTTCTTCCTGGAACATCAGTGTTGGTAGCTGCACCAGAAATTTCACATTCCGCCTGACCTCCTGCACACATTCTTAAACCAGCGGGTGTCTTCTTACCTCCTCCTGGATCTCAGCCTTCCTTTGGTGGCAAGCAAAGAAGAACTCTCTCCTAAGAGGCGCAGGGGCATGTGAATCGTCTGTTATCCTCTTTAGGCAAACAAAGGTGCTCATCCTACAAAAATGAAGGAGGAGGGTTGAGGCAATTGAAAGGATTGGGAAACACACCCTCATCACCAGATCTCCTCCTGTGGTTCATTATGCAGTTGTCCTAAGCCTTTGGGAAGTAGATAGTCGAGCTGTTAACTGCAGGCTTGGCCTGCTTACAATGAGGACAACTTGGAGCTACTGGCATCTTTAAGATATTAATTCCATCTTTGAAGTTCTCACTGTGAGGGGCCCTGGGGACTCATCATGCAAAGAGCAGCATGTATGAACTTCTCAAGAACTTGCCCATGCCATAGTTGCACAGGGCATTGCAAGGATGCAGTCCAAGTGTTAGCATGCCCTTGGCCCTGCAGCTGGGTTCTTTTTTTTCCTAAGCAAAGAATAAATGTCCTAAGAGAAGAACACCAGGCAAGCGTTGTTGATGCCTGCAGAAACAGATCTCTGCAGCACCTGGCTTTTCTGACCTGCTCCAGCATGGAGAGAGCCTGGGGTTCCCTTTTCCTGCCAGCGCCAAATGCCAGCTGGCATCACCTGGGATTTGTGGGCGGAAGAAAATAGATGCCTCGAGAGATAGGGCCATAGTTCCCAGCTGATGTGTCCTTTTTGTTTTAAGATGTCTTGGCATCCCACCTCACATAAAAGGAGGTTCAGCAGAGATGATTCTTGAAGCTGGTTCCCATCAAGGAGCTGCCAGGTTTCAACTCACTTTGAAAATTGTTGTCCACACCATTAAACTATTTTAGAATATTGCATAGCAGATGCCACCACTTTTCACTTCACAGGAGACAAGAACTTTTTTCAGCTTAGTTCTAGGATGATCTATGAGGTCTCAGCTTCTTCAGAAAGAAATGCCATTCTGACTTTTAGTAGCAGCTCTCTCTCTCTCAGGGGACATGGGTGGCACTGTGGGTTAAACCACAGAGCTTAGGACTTGCCGATCAGAAGGTTGGTGGTTCGAATCCCCGCAACGGGGTGAGCTCCTGTTGCTTGGTCCCTGCTCCTGCTAACCTAGCAGTTTGAAAGCACATCAAAGTGCAAGTAGATAAATAGGTACCGCTCCTGTGGGAAGGTAAACAGCGTTTCTATGTGTTGCTCTGGTTTGCCAGAAGCGGCTTAGTCATGCTGGCCACATGACCTGGAAGCTGTACACTGGCTCCCTGGCCAATAAAGTGAGATGAGCGCCGCAACCCCAGAGTCGGTCACGACTGGACCTCATGGTCAGGGGTCCCTTTACCTTTACCTTTACTCTCTCTCTCAGCATGAAACCACTTGGAACAACTTTTTGATTCATGGCTCTGGACTTACTTTCCCAAACTTTTATAATAACCTCCAGTAAGAACATAAGACTGCAAGAAGAACCCTCTGGCATCAGGCCAGCATCCTGTTTCCACCATGGCCAACCAGATGCCTCTGAAAAGCCCATATGCAGACATGAATGCAATAACACTATTCCCATGCAAATTACCCAGCAGCTAGAATCTGATGTTGAAGTAGTATACAGCCCTTATGAATAGCAGCCACTGATAAGCCTTCTCCTCCATGGATTGGTCTAACTCCCTTTCAGTGTCATTCAAGGTGGGCTGTGGCAGCAAATTCCATAGTTTAGCTATGCACTGTGTGAAGAAATACTTCCCTTTGTCATTTCCCAGTCTCTTACCGATTGGCTTCACTGGGTGATTCTAGGCTGTGTATACACCATACATTTAAACACATACGCCTCAAAGAATACTGGGAACTGTAGTTCACACCCCGCAGAGCTACAATTCTCAGCACCCTTAAAAAAACTGCAGTTCCCAGGATTCTTTGAAGGGGTGTGTGTTTGACTGTGCTTTCTATGTGTGGTGTGCACACAGACTCGGAGAGGGAAAAAAACTCTCTATCCAGTTTCTCCACACAACACACATGCATATCTTTCTTTACTTCTATAATCTCCACAATGCACTCTTGCTAAAAAGGCCCCCAACACTGTAAACGCTGTTCCTCGCGGCAGCGTTACTGCAGCCCCTGGTTATTCTTCTTGCCCTTTCCTGCTATTCAGAAGAAAGTATTTGATGAAAACGAATTTTAGGATTTGCACAAATAGCCTAAACTAGCACAAAGGCTTCAGATGTTCTGCATTGCCCTAATCTGAGAATATGCACTGCTTAGACTAGAA
The DNA here is from genome assembly GCF_964234715.1 of Podarcis melisellensis. Classification (NCBI taxonomy): domain Eukaryota; kingdom Metazoa; phylum Chordata; class Lepidosauria; order Squamata; family Lacertidae; genus Podarcis; species Podarcis melisellensis. The sequence continues at coordinate 40,239,842 of NC_138529.1, forward strand.
ACAACACATTGTCCTTTCCAACTCAGAGCCCTATTTCACACCCAGTTGCATAAATCTAAGCATAAATCTTGTTTAAGGCATGAGAATAATCTGGCGAGGGAGTCTCAAACAGAGAGGCATAAGCACAGCCTCTTGAACCCCAAGGCAATGCATGCTGAAACTTAAACAAAGAAATGTTTATTTAAGAAGAAAGAAGCATTATAGTCATTGGCCTCATAGAGAGAAAAAGCAGCATAGAACTTGCATGCCTTTATTGTGCTCAACCGACTCCTGCACACTGCCGGGTTGCCTGGCCTAGTGGGAGGGGCATGACCTGCGTCCCCCAGCTGCACTCCGTGATGGAATCCATATGAAAAAATTAGAATGCAACACCAACAGAGCCGTCTTTCCTACTGGGTTTACTGGCGCGTTGTGCCAGGGCACTGGCCTCTCAGGGGCACCCCAGTGAGTGGGGGAGCTGCGCGGCTTTGTTGGTGGCCTCCCCTTTCCCTGCATGCCCGTCAGCTGTGCCCCGTCAACCATATGGGTGGCGGGCATGCAGCTTGCCTCCTGTGATGGCCTGGGACTCGGGCTTGGACTCGGAACCAAAGGAATCTCAGTCCGCACCGGATCCTCTGCCTCAGGTGGCATCTGAACCAAGTCTGGGCCTGATTCCGAAGAGCCCCAGTCTGCACAGGTTCCCCTGCAACAAGCTCCAGCTGGGCCGAGTCAGGGGCCTGAGCCTGCCCTGGCTCCAGATGTGGGAATTACCTCGTTGCCCTCTGCTGGGCAATCACGTGCAGCTGCTCCACTACCAGTTGGGTCAGGAGAGGCTGAGGTGGCCTCTGAGTCTAGTAACCCACTGACATCACCCAAGCTGCAGAGACTCAGGTCTGAGAGAAGGAGAGACCTGAGTACTTGCAGGAGGAGTGCTTGCCTTCAGGCGAGACAGGGAGGTGAGTCACCAGGGGATCAGGACTGGCCATTACCCCGCCCAGGTTATGGGAGCAACATTGCTGTATGCTAGATCCTGCCTGAGATCCTGTGCTTGACCTAGCCTGGTTTCCTGCCTTGTGTCTTGCCTTGGCTCTCTTGGACTGACTCCTTGCGGAATCCTTGGATTCGGGACCAGACCTGGACCACGTTGCTCGGGTTAACCCCCGGGCCCAGCACACCTCCCAAGCCTTTGCGGGAGGAGAGCGATCCCCGCTTGGAAGCTGTGCCCCGCCAACCAAATGGCTGGCGGGCATGCAGCTTCCTCCCCAAACCTCCGCGGGAGGAGAGTGATCCCCACAGCGGCTTGGGAAAAGGTCGACAACTCTGGGAAAGGGATGGGCGCCAGAGGGATCTTTGAACCACGGTGCCGGATATGCTTAAGATGGCCCTAAACACCAATGTGCATTTGGCAGGAAGTTCCACACCCTTGCCTGTGTTAAAGGAAAAAGTCATGCAAGCAGGAAAAGTGACAGATAAGTCCACAAGAAGAGCTCTGCTGGATCCGGCAAGCGGCCCATTTAGTCCAGCATTCGGTTCTCAAAAGTGGACACATTCAGTTCTCAAAAGTGGACAGATGCTTGCAGGAAACCTGCAAGCAGGACCTGAGCAAAGGATCACTCTTCCCTCCTGTAGTTTCCAGCAACTGGCATTCAGAAGCATTACTGCCTCTGACTATGGATGAAGATTCAGGTGGAAGGGGAGAGAAAGATGCTATTTAGGTGCCATTGAAATGCAGGTGACAATATGAGATGTCATGGGAGGGACTTGACAACAAAGGGGCACGGGGCCAAGAGCAGAGCTCTAGAAGTGGAAGACCTGGGCCAACAGAGGGGAAGAGCAAACCAGGAGCTCCCATTGACCGACCTTGCAGGTATGATCCAAAGGGTAGAAAGAAAACAAGTTGAAGGAAGATGCACTGAAGAAGCCGTGGAGTAAACTGTTGGAGACAATGAATAAATAACACGAGGCTGGGGGGGAGGTAGGAGCAGCCAGCAGGGAGGGGAGCTGCCACAGACCAGGCCCCCTGGCAGCAGTGTCCCTGTTGTGTATACCACAACATGAAGAGGTTGCAGGGCAGGGTGGTGGCAAGGGCAGGGTGGTTTGGGCACACCAGCCGAGCCAATCCAGCACTCCCAGCCGTGTGTATGCCCTGGCTTGGCATTGCCTACACACACACACCCTACCTCGGTATGGACTCCTCCCTGCTCTCAGGGAATAGAATCAAATCAGAGAATTAAAAACCTTTAAGGGACTGAGTAGGACCTGAAACCATTTTTTTTAATAGTTAAACTTTCTACTCCTAGCAGCACTCATCCGTGCCACTAGCCTCAAACAACTCATTGATAGCATTTTATACAGTGGGCTTGCCGATCAGAAGGTTGGTGGTTCGAATCCCCGTGACGGAATGAGCTCCCGTTGCTCTGACCCAGCTCCTGCCAACCTAGCAGTTCGAAAGCATGCCAGTGCAAGTAGATAAATAGGTACCGCTGTGGTACCCTGCTATTTGACCCAGATTATAATGACCTCATATCCTCCAGTTGTCCTTATTTTCCAGAGATAGTTACTCCTCTTTTCCTTTGCTTGTCTGGGTAGCATTATGCTATTGCCAGTGCAAGGAGATAGATAGGTACTGCTGTGGCTGGAAGGTAAACAGCATTTCCTTGTACTCTGGCACTCGTCACAGTGTCCTGTTGCGCCACAAGCGGTTTAGTCATGCTGGCCACATGACCTGGAAAGCTGTCTGTGGAAAAACACCGGCTCACTCAGTATGAAAAGTGAGATGAGCGCTGCACCCCATACTCACCTTTGACTGGACTTACTGTATTTTTTGCTCTATAATACTCACTTTTTCCCTCCTAAAAATTAAGGGGAAATGTGTGTGCGTCTTATGGAGCGAATGCATGTTGCGCAGCTATCCCAGAAGACAGAACAGCAAGAGGGATTGCTGCTTTCGCTGCACAGCGATTCCTCTTGTTGTTCTGGCTTCTGAGATTCAGAATTTTTTTCTTCTTGTTTTCCTCCTCCAAAAACTAGGTGTGTCTTGTGGTCTGGTGCGTCTTATAGAGCGAAAAATACGGTAATCATCCAGGGGTCCTTTACTTTTACATTTTGCAGTGCCTACTAAGGAGTAAAGTTTGATGAAGAGGGGCTTGCAGTTGTAATGCCTTATCTATCTGCTGGAGTCCTGATTGTTAAATTAATGGAATCTCCGATAAATTCTCTTTCCCCACCATCTGACGCACCTCCCTGCCTCCATGGCCTCTGCTGCCATAGAGCTGGACTGAAGTTTGGCACCAAGCAAAAGCAAGGGGAGCAGACTCTTTGGGACCTCTAGTGTCCAGAGAACAAATAGCAAAGATTTCACACACACACACACACACACCGCCCCCCCCCCGGCTATTTATCTACAAACCTCAGTAACCTATAGTGGTAAGATCCAGTTTGTCTGACAATGGAATGAGCTAGCTGTCTCATGGATATTAACTTCATGAAACATACACTCTCACCCCCCTCACCCCCTGCACACTTATGCATGCAATTTCTAGAATTTCACCACTAGGAAGAATCTAAAATAACATCATCTTAATTGCCATTTTTCATTTAATCATTTGTGCAAAGAATACTCTGAAATGCACAACAGCCAAATTGCCTTCATCTGACAGCTTTAAAAAGTGCACTTTGATGCGGAGGATGTGTTGGGGCACATTTCTGAGCCGACCCCAAGCACAGCGAAATCTCCTCTTCTGTGATTCAGAAGAGGAGCAGGACCTTACTATGGGCCTCAGCTCAGAGTAGGGTTGCAAATGGTTCACATGTCCTGATAGGACCCCTAACCCAGCTCCAGACCTTCCACTATCACCCCCCAGGACCCTAGTCTGTTTTTGAGCTGAATCCCAAGTGCTGGTTTTGACTTTAAAGTCCATCACGGTTTAGGACCAGCCTATGTGGAGAGCTACCTGTCTCCACATTTGCCTACCTGTACATTAAGGTCTTAAATGGAGGTACACCTGCAGGGGCCCCTTTCCACCTCAGGTGTGGAAGGTGCCTACCAAGATAGAGGGCCTTCTCAGTGGTGGCACCCTAGTTGCAGGATGCTCTTCCCAGTGAGATTTTTATTGCCCTTTGGTACCAGGAAAAAACCTTTTTTTTATTTCCCCAAGATCTTAAGATACCATTTTAATCCCGCTGACTCTTCTGTGTTGCTTTTATGATTTTGTGACTTGCGAGAGTGTAGTAGTTACTTGTCAGGGAACTGCCATCAGCTCAGAGGCAAGAGGTGGAAGGGCAGCTGCGTTACAGGGAGCCTCCAAAGATCGTGAGAAGCAGCACTTCCTCCGCGGAGGAGGGAAGCCCCGCCTCTAGTGGGGAAGAGATGCAGGGCTCGGAGGATGCAAGAGAGAGCCAAGACACCGTGCATGAACAAAGCGGGGGGGGGGGAGGCAGGTCCCCCTTTACCCACACCCTCTCTGCACAGTAGGTTTACGTGCAGAGAGGGGATGCGTAGGATGGGGGTCAAGAGACTACTCTGCTGGGGAAAGTTGAAGGACCGCCCACTCAGATTCTGCTAGTGACTGAGCAAGACATGGAATTGAGATGTTCTGCACTGGAAATGTTTTGATTATAAAGCCTTTGAAAAGACCAGTGGGGATCTTGCCTGTTCACTCTCGAGCAACCACACTGGTAGGCATAACATTACTGTTTAATTGTTTTAGTCAACTGCCCTTGGGAATATGATGGAAGGTCAGAATAAATTATTTAAATTAATCAGTTCAAGTAGGCCCTGCTTAACTCATCAGACACCTTCCTGACAGCGTTGCTCCCAGTGCCATAAACAGGATGGTCCAAAAGTGGCATGCCACAGTGCCACCTTGTGGGCATATGTGTCCTAGACTAGGCATGGAAGTGATAGCTGACAAAGGTCTGCAGGGTTGGAAAGAACAGGCTTCTTCCTTCTTCTTTTTTGCATTAATAAAATATGAAGACTTTAAGGATTTGCACAAATGGCCTGTTCAGTAATTTATCAGCCTCGACTTGTAATGAAATCTGGTCCAATTCACATTCAGTTTGCTTGCAATTTGTAGATTCAGTTTGGTCTTTATGAGATAGCAGGATTTGTTAGATTTTCACTTGTAGCCTTTCGCTAAGATCACATTTATTTATTTTTTACATTTTGGAGCTATTTTTAAGGGAAATTGGTAAAAACGACACTGCCAACATGGGTTGCCATACGTCCGGATTTTCCCAGACATTATTTTATTATTATTATTATTATTATTATTATTATTATTATTATTATTGCCAATTTCTGTCTAGACACTGCTTCTGACTGCAGTATTCCGGGTATGTCTGGGGAATTCAGGATGTATGGCTACCCTAATCAGCAAACTTTTGCTATGTCCTGAACAGAAGCCTGATTCACAGAAATTTAGCAGATTTACATTCACCCAGTGTACTTCTAATGATGGAGGGTTGCATTGCAAAACTGGTCTCTGTGCTTGAGCAGGCTAATATAGGAGGATGCAGTTCTTAAGATAATCCTCATCCTATGCTGCTGAGGGCTTTAAAGATGATGATGATATCAAGCCCAACACCTTGAATTGGTACAAAACATGGAACAGAAACAAATGAAAGTAGCATAATACTGGAGTCGTATTAAGGCTCTAGATAACTACTTACCAGCCACATTTTGTACTAATTGTTGTTTCTGATCTGTGTTCAAAAGCAGCCCCATGTAGAGTGAACTAAAGTAATCTAATTTGGATGTAACTAGGGCATGGGCCCTCTGTGGTTATGGCCTTGCCTAGCATATCACCAGTTAAACCTATGACAGTGTGAGTTTAAAATTCATTGGGTTTTCTGTTGTCATTTTTTGTGGGAAAGTCCTCCTGCAATTGGCAAGAGAGGGCAAACAGCACTTCACTGTGGTAGAAGAGTGGCAGTGACACAGTCAACAAGTCCCGGCCGCAGCAAGCATGAATTACAGTGTGTGTCGGAGCAACACAGAAGGTGGCTCGAACTCTGAAGAGACAATGCTGTTAGGAAGGGTAACTCTGAGCTAACCAGCTTTGCTCTGGAGTCAAGAATTGTGGGGAGTGTGTGACTAAGATCAGACTGGCCCAACCTGCTTCCAGGAGAAAGAGAAGGCACCAGAGGCCTCATGCAAATCATTCACAGTCATGAGACCCAGGGCAAAGCTGTGATGTTCTTAAATGCAGTCCAGCCTGTAATCAGCTTCGATCACTACTTGCTCAGAGATGTTGTCTCCTGGAGAGGGTGGAATCCACAAAGAAACGTTGCTGCCTTGGCCTGGGCAAATGACAAAGTGATGCAGCATGTGTTATGTAATTTAGAGTTGTATAATCAACCTAGATGGACCTTGTCTTCTGTATCTCAATTAGCCAACACAGCTGTGATTTGAAAGCCAAATGAGAGGGATGGTACCCAAGTAGGATGAATGGTGCAGGACAAAGAAAGATTTCGTAAGGTGTAGAAAGTCACCTGGAAGCAGCTGCAGCAGCAGGTGTTTCGGGGAACTGACACCTATACTTCTATGGCCCTGTGGGGAAGATTGAAGCTGATAACTGGGGAAACCCAACCAGATGGGTGGGGTATAAATAATAAAATTACTACTACTACTACTACTACTATTAATGTATGGGGGCCTCCAGCAGAACTGAGGCAGCCCCAAATATGCAAGCTATCTGGCTGCTCACTGGCTCTTCACACTAGGCATATGAGGCAAGTAGATCACCCTTGCATTCCTAACTGAATTTCAAAGTGTCCCAAGAGTCCAAGGACTGTAGGATGAGCCAACCCTCAAGTGCCCTCTGAATCATCCCATACATTTCCCCAAAGTTATCTGGGACCAGCCACTGTCTAAGACAGGATTCTTGGCTAAGTGGGCTGTTGCCCTAATTTCGCAGGCACTTGAATGATGATCTTGGTTGACAGGAGAGGCAGATCCTGCCGGTTAGGAACATTCCAGGGTATGGTCTGAAGGCACACGCAAGAGACATCCTGGGACACTGGCACACTGCCTTCCATTCTGTTATGGAAGAAAGGCAGGATATAAATAAAATTTGCTAGCAAGTAGTGTATTACGTCTGCATGCATTACAGCCACTCCTCTCCCTCCTCTCAGGATCCATTCCTTCCTCCAGCCTCACCTGTCAGGAATGTCTGCAATTTACCCTATACACTCTGTTCCTTAGCAGTGGGTTCCTGTCTGAAATGAAAGAAGGCTTTTGAATTATTATATGCAGGTAGAATTAGAAGCTGGTAGCTGAAATGTAACTGCACAATAAGGTAGGGGAGCCTATACCAGCCCAAGGCATGTAATTTTAGCATTTCATTTTAACTAAAAGTTTTGGGGTGTGTTTTTTTTAATGATGATGATTTTACTTAAATTTTACGCAGCTCATTTTTATGTTTGTCTTAGATTTTGCTTAGAGATCTTTCTAGGATTGTGTGTGTGTGTGTGTGTGTATGGGGACTTGTCCCTCTGCCACCTGAGAAGGATCCCAACGGTCTCATAATAATGCAACTACCGTAAACGCTGGGCTACTTTGATTCCCACAGAACCTTGTGTCAGTATCTAAACCTGTTTGGCTGACTCAGTTGTATCTCTCAAGTTCCCAAGTAAGTTGACTAGAGAAGAGGTAGAGTGTATGTATTCATACTCCTGGAGAATGGGGACACTACCCACCCTAGCCTGCAGCAAGGAGGTGCCCACTTGATCTGCCAAAATGTCCCTGTTCCCATTGTTGCTAGAAGTAGCAGGAGCTGATGGGCCTGTTTAGCTGGAGTCTATAAATAAATGTGGTGGTGAGCTCATAGTTTCATTTTGGCCTAGTTCTCACTGAGGGTGTAAATCCTGAATCAGGACTGTACCACTTTGGACTGCAAGTGAGGTTCACATGATTAAATGTTCCTCAGCAAACAAGCAAGCAAGCAAGCAAGCAAGCAAGCAAGCAAGCAAGCAAGCAAACCATGCACATGGAAAATTGGCACACCCTAGTCCAGACTGCTCCCCAACATGCTGGTTTTCTATGAAGCAGATTACATGGGATATAGAAACACAGGAAACTGCCTTATAATGAATCAGGCCACTGGTCCACTTATCTCAGCATGGTCTACCCCAGTGCTTTGTTTCTGAGGAGACGCAATGGGACGCATACTCCTAAACAGTTTGTGAATCCAAGTTTGGCCTCATTGAGGGGCAGGATTTCAATATGAGTAGGAAAATGAGAGTACCCCTAACATTTTCAAAAGAAAAAAACCACTGGTCTACCCAGATTGGCGGTGGTTCTCCAGGGTTCCAGGCAGGGATCTTCTTCCAACCCTACTTGAAGGTGTCGGGGAATGAACTGGGGACCTTCTGACTGTAGAGCAGATGTTCCACCACTGAGTTATGGCCCTTCTCCTTCCATGACTGGATACCCTGCTATTGTGTAGGTATTGCATATCCAGCCACCTGTTTTTCCCAGTGGAGCAAATAGCAGCTTGGGAGGTGCAGATTAGAAAGGGGTAAATACCCAAGAGAAGGATTGAAGTCCCCTCCCACATGTCAGGACGCTGTCAGCAACTCCCAGCTGGTTGCCCAGGAAATTATAATGACAAGGAAAAGTTTCTTACAGTCCTTTTTTATTTAAATATTTACAGAGAGAGGCTATAGAACCCAGCCTCTTGGATAATGGCATTGGCACGAGTGAATCCCCACCTACCATCTCTCCCATTTCCTCATTCATCATCCTCATCATCTCCTCTATGGGTGCTGCTAAGAGCCCTCTGTCTTTGAGCTCTTTGCTCGCCTACTTTTAAGGCTCTCCGGGTTCTGGAAGATGGAGGGTCTGGAATGCTTTCTAATGACAACGTGTCAGCCAGGTGTTGCTCTGGCTTTCCCATGATTTCCCAACTTTCCCCTTCATCTCCCTCTGAGCTGCGACCTCCCTCAAGCCCCTCTTGTAAATCTATACTGTCTTCCTCCTTCCTGGAAGGGTCAGGGTGCCCAGTCCCTGACACTGCTTCTTCTGTGCAGCCAGTGTGGTGTAGTGGTTAAGAGCGGTAGTCTTGTAATCTGGGGAACCGGGTTCGAGTCTCCGCTCCTCCACATGCAGCTGCTGGGTGACCTTGGGCCAGTCACACTTCTGTGAAGTCTCTCAGCCCCACTCACCTCACAGAGTGTTTGTTGTGGGGGAGGAAGGGAAAGGAGAATGTTAGCCGCTTTGAGACTCCTTAAAGGGAGTGAAAGGCGGGATATCAAATCCAAACTCTTCTTCTTCTTCTTCTTCTTCTTCTTCTTCTTCTTCTTCTTCTTCTTCTTCTTCTTCTTCTTCTTCTTCTTCTGTCAAAACTGGAGCACCTTCATGGGTGCTTCCAACAAAAAGATGAGACAATCCAATGGCCAATTCCATGTGGGTCATGTAGTTTGACCCAAGGAGGAGGGTTGTTTATTCATGGTGGAATATTCCATGCTTCAAACTGTAATTCTGGATAGTCCAGAGACACAGGCTCACAGCCTCTGAGAGAAGGAATAACCCACAGAGAACGAACTGTATCCAAATCATCAGGCAGGAATGCTCGAGTACCACATTTGTAAATTGACTCAGAATGATGTGTCTTATTTGTGTCCTTCAAATACACATTATTTGGGACTCAGGTGGACTATGGTGGGTTCCATTTCTCATTGGGTGGCCAATGACCTAACTGTGGAGGGTGCAGGAAATCTGGCATTAGGCTTCAATTAGCTGCAAATCCTGACATGCTGCTTTCCTTCTCTGTGCTTTAAGTTTCCAGGAAACTAAATGGGGTCAAGGATGACGAAGTTATCTCTTCATTCCAGTACCTTCTGGGAGGCTGGAATGCTAAGAGTATTAAGGCACAGCCCTTGCTGGACTGTACCACTTCTGATTGCATGTCAAAGATTGCTTGTTGAATTGTCCCTCAGAACAAAAGCTCCCTGTACATAGAAAATTAGTAGGTCAGAGGTGAATGAGTTTATGCTAGCCTTCTCCTGGGCTCGATAGTTTTCAACATGCAGCTTTTTGTGTTGGGACACATTTAAACTTTTAAAAAAATAAAATAAAATTCTATGCCACTTTCCTCCAATGAGCTCAAGATGGTGGAAATGGCTCTCCCCTCTTTCCATTTTACCTTCACAACAACCTTGTGAGGTAGGTCAGGCTGAGTGATGGTGACTAGCCCAAGGTCACACAGTGAGCTTGATGGCTGAGCGGGGATTTGAACCCCAACATCTCCCACCTCCCATCTGAAGTGGGGCAGTCTAGCAAGAGTCTAGCAAAGATCTGCTGTCCTGGAAGCTTCTCGCCCAAAGCAGCTCCCTTTATGGTCACCTTGGGCCTTCTACAGTGGGAGGGGGGGTGGTCTGCCAAAGCAACAGCCTCCCCATGATGCAGGGTCCCAAACTAGCCTAGAACAGATACAATGATCCCCATGTGACTAAGTTTCATCATTTCGTGAGCCTCCCCCAGAAGGTACCGGAACATAACGGAAAGCGATTGCGGAAGAGTCACAACATGATGACCATAAGTCACAAAGTGAGTACTTTCAAAAGCATTAGTACAGGGACAAGCATTTTTTCAGCATGGGAAGGTTATTCTTCCCTACTGTCCTGTGGCAGCAATGATGTGTGTCCCACCCTACTTAGGTCCTAAGGAGTCTTTCAGAACAGCTGGAGAGAAGCTCCTGAAGTACAGTGGTACCTCGGGTTAAGAACATAATTCGTTCTGGAGGTCTGTTCTTAACCTGAGGCACCACTTTAGCTAATGGGGCCTCTCGCCGCTCAATTTCTGTTCTCATCCTGAAGCAAAGTTCTTAACCCGAGGTACTATTTCTGGGTTAGCAGAGTCTGTAACCTGAAGCGTTTATAACACAAGGTACCACTGTATTGCCTCTGACCATGGTGGGTAAGTAAACACTGCGAGTGATCAGTCACAGAAAATGAGGGAGTGAAAGAGCTTTATACAGGGCCCAGTGCATGATGCAGGTACCAGTCTATTTCACCAAGTGGGCTAGAAACAGCTTTGGGAAGAGGGCAATTTAGATCAGGAAAGTAGCACAAGGAAAGGGTTAAACATCTCCACCAAAACCATTGCTTTGATCTAAATCCGAGCATCCTCCTTTCAATGGCTGCTTTAAAGTGAAAAGCAAAGTGTCTAGAGAATTGATAATAGACATGCTGCCTGTTCTGGCTCTAAGATGAGTGGAGAACCTTCTGTGAGGCATGGGGGGGGGGGTAACTGTCCAGTTTGGAACAAAGGCCACCTGCCATTCTGCATAGTTCCTGCCTACACACACACACACACACACACACACACACACACGAGCTTAGCAGTACCTGCAGGGTACAGAAGTCTTGTCCTCCCTCTATGATGTGAAATGTTCGCTAGACATGCTGCTGTTTACCAACCCCTTCTCATTCCTACACTGGGATACATTGCAGCTTGTGTGTCTGATAGGGAGTTGCTCTTTTCACAACACAGAATAGTATGCCAGGTGGTCTATGGTCTCTGTGTCTATTTGGACACAAACAGCCGTTCAGCCCAGCAATGGCCTTCCTGGTACCATTGCCACACTATCAGGACTTCCGAAGAAATGACTCAGAAATAGAACACATTTATTTATTTAGAACACTTTTTACCTTGCTATTTGACCTGGATTATAATGACCACATATCTTCCAGTTGTCCTTATTTTCCAGGGATTGTTCTTCTTCTTTTCCTTTGCTTGTCTGGGTAGCATTGTGCTATTACAAAGGTTCTGTCCGCACAAGCACATCAGCTTCAATGTTCCACCTGTGCAAGGACATCAGCTTGCCAGATGGAACGATTGCCCTTCCTCTCGCAGTTTTCCTGACTCGCTGAGCTGATTTCAGGGGTGCAGCTGGAAGAGGGGGAGAAGCCCCTTTGCTGACATGGTTTGCTAGATGAATCTTGCCCCCTGTGCCTTTTAAAATATACCTCCCAAAGGCAAATGTAGGGACAGGGCAGTGGGGTTCCCTGGATGAATTCCATTAGTGGAAGCCCTGCACAATGGCGATGGGGCTCTCCTCATCTTCTTCCCCCCATGTGCCTTGTGTGCCCCCTGACTGTGCTGATGTTGGCTCAGAGTTGGGGTGCAGTCAGGAGAGCCCACAGAAAGAGCCTGTAAGAGGACCCTCCAACATTTCTCCAATGAAAATAGGGAAGTCTCATTCCACAATGATAATTTTACTACAGTGGTTCCTTGGGTTAAGAACTTAATTCGTTCCGGAGGTCCGTACTTAACCTGAAACTGTTCTTAACCTGAAGCACAACTTTAGCTAATGGGGCCTCCTGTTGCCACCGCGCCACTGCTGCATGATTTCTGTTCTCATCCTGAAGCAAAGTTCTTAACCCGAGGTACTATTTATGGGTTAGCAGAGTCTGTATCTTCATACTACCCACATCTTCATACTATTTATATACACATCTTACTGGGTTGCCCCAGCCACTCTGGGAGACTTCCAACATATATAAAAACAAAATAAACATTAAACATTTTTTTTTAAAAAAACTTCCCTATTATTGCCTTCAGGTGGCTTGGGGGTTGGATAACTCCTTAACCTCTAACATTTCTCCAATGGAAATAGGGACATATTAAGGAAAAGCGGGACATTCTGGGAGCAAACCAGAAACTGGGATGGCTTCTCTAAATCAAGGACATCCCTGGAAAATAGGGACACTGGGAGGGTCTGGGATCATCCAGTACAGACAGGAAGTTTATAATAGGGCCACATTGAATTCCACCCAGGAGTTCGGTTCACCAGAGACAAGCAACAGAGAAGTGGATAAACTATCTTCAAAAATTAGGGACAAGTGGAATATATGAAGTCATCGTAATCCAGGAGCTTCTTTGGTTGAAACGCAGGATTAAAAATTGAATTGCTCTAAATCAGGGGTTGTCAGCCTGGTCCCTACCACCCACTAGTGGGCATTTCAGGATTCTAGGTGGGCAGTCAGGGGTTCCACAGCACAAGCTGAATCCTCCTTCCATCAAGCACTGGTGGGCGGTAAGGAAATTTTACCATCAAGAAAGATGCATTAGTGGGTGGTAGGTACAAAAAGGTTGACTGCCCCTGCTCTAAATAATTAAATAATTTTCTCTTTCTGAGTCATCTCTTCAGAAGTCCTGCTGTTGTTGCAATCCTATCAGGAAGAGCTCAGCTATTCTTCGTGTCAAAATATATGCCTTAACCTACATCTCTCAGAGGCAGAACAGACCAGGTATAGCTAGCAATCTGCGATGTGAACCAGGAAGTCCCCAGTTTGGTTCTTCGCCAACTGCGTGATCGCCCATTCAATTATTAGCCTACCATCGGCATAGTTTGTGGCCTACAAAAAACCTCCCCTCTGCAATATAGGAACACTTTGCTGAGCTACCTTCCTGTGTTCTTGTAAGAATGGATTGCAAGGTGGCAAACTATGCAAAGCAATTAGAACACACCAGAACCCGCTCTATAAATGTTCTTAATGGAGAAGGCACATTGGTTTGCCAGCCTAGTTGCAATTTAATTTAACCTTGATTACTATCCTCTTCATTTGCCTGGGATAACAGTGTTGGAACTAGCCTTATCCTTAGAAAATATTATCAACCTAAACTTTATTTGGGGGTGGGGGGAGTTGATATGCAGAGCAGATCTTCACCAAATGCCAAGGGTGTGGTGGGGTCTACGTGGGAGGAGGCAGTGCTTGAGATAGTCACAGAACTGGCCAATTACAGGGTTATAACTGCATTCGTTTGCACAATTACTGCCATTTAATGCTTGAGTGACTTCCTTTTGAGAAAACATGCAAGTAACACCTATCACCTTGAACTGATCTGTGAAATGGACTGGTAACCAAAATGGTGCACTCTTATTACTGGTCTTATTTGTGATTGGTGTTAGCCAGGTAGGTATGTTCTAGTCCAGTCTAGGAAAACTTTTTGCCCTCAAATGCCACGTGGCAGTGGATGGGTAATTGGGGCCCACGTGCCACAGGTGTGGCTGGAGCTATCAGTAGGAGGAGCCATTAATGCACACATTCAAACCCCCACACATGCATTCACACACTGTTGGGAAGGACACACAAGGGGGGAGGGAGGATCAGCAGCTGTTTGATGAGCTGAAGGAGCACAATTTGCATGTCCAGGGTGGTGGAGCAGGGGTTTCCCATACAAATCAGGGAAGGTCATAGTTGCAAATTGGACTGGGATAGCCTAACTTCTGTTGTCTATGCTCTGATAGCATCTAACTCTAGGTTAATTACTGCAACATGTTAAGTGTGGGGCTGCCTCTGAACTTCAGCTAGTGCAGAGCACAATGGTGCAAACTCACCAGGGCAAGACAGTTTGTGCATATAGTGTCAATCCTGGCTGGACTTCACTGGCTGCCAATTAGTTTCTTGGCCAAATTCAAAATGCTGTTTTTGATCTATAAAGACCGCCTGTCCCCATATGAACCAACCCAGACCCTGCAATCATCATCTGAGGCCCTTCTTTGTGCCTTATCCACAGGAAGTCTGGCAACACAAGAACGGGCCTTTTCTGTGGTGGCCCCCATTTGTGGAATGCTCTCCCCAGGGAGGCTTGCCTGGTGCCCTTGTTACATATCTTTAGGGGACAGGCAAAAAATTTCCTCTATGACAAAGCCTTTGACCTTTAACTCTCTGCGGCCTTTTAAAAGTTGGTGGGATGTTTTTTAATATATTTATTTTTCCTCTTGATTTTTTTAAAAAATATTTTTGTTTATGCATTTTCCATTTTTCTTTTTACGCATCATGCTTTCTCATCATACAATATTTCTATACAGACTTCCCTCTTTCCTCTTGATTTTAATGCATCTATGCAGGTGGGAGAGGGAGGAGGTGTTCTGTCTGTTTGTAAGTTGCTTTGGGTTGCCCTGAGCAAGATAACATAAAGCAACTAACAAATTCAATAAACAATGACGACAACAACAACCCCTGTGGGCGCTCTTGCAATATAATTGCCTTTGAGGTTCTTTGAGGACAGTTTGGTATTTCTCCTTTTTGTACATCATAATGGCAGATCCTCCTGACTATCTCTCTCAAGTAAATTACAGGCAAGGTGAAAAGTTTAACAAGCCCAACAGATCTGCTTCTCAGTTTCAGTATCTCATTTACTAGGAAGACCACATGATGTCCATGCGTGTCACAGCCTGGCACAGAAAGAGGTTCTCATGGCGTCTTTGAGGTGCCATGATTCAGACGCTGAGTTGTGGTGACTCCTCCCCAGGTCCCAAATCGGGAAAGAGAAACCTCCGATTCACAAACGAGTTCCTCCACATTCACTCCTCAGGGAACCGCCCTCCTGCCTACCTGCCTGCTTAAAGATCTGACGCAAGGCAAAGGCATGGATACAGAGCGAACCACCCAGCAAACACCCATTGTTCTGTAGCTAGGGCTTGTTCATCGTGAGCTTGGGAAGGTCGGAGGCACCAACACCAAATGCCTGGAGAGGTAGCTCCTTGCTGGTTTTGAGGAAGGGAGGTATGGTGCTTGGGAGGCAAGGGGCAGGATGCTGGTGGGAAAACTCCGGGATCTACGGGAAAGATGGTGTGCTTCAAATGATCTCCATGGACGGGACACCTCTGCAGATCTTTTGACCTGTATGTATCTGTGTAGCATATCCATGCGGTTTTGTTTGTGGTATTATGAATGTAGTTTTATTGTTGATTTTATTCCGCTTGCCACCAAGACATTTTTTCTTACCAGTGTGTTGATGGCACAGAAATGTTTACAAACAAACAAAAAGTAATTAGGAGAAGGGTTGACATTTTTTGTTTTGCTTCTGTTTCTAGCTGCATTGTGCTCTTATGTTCTTGGATTACTTAACCTTAGCCTTGAATGTGGGATAGGATGGGTTGCAGCGTATTCACATCTAGCTTTTGCAATTTTAAAGTTTCTTTTCCCCAGCCTAAATGGCAAGAATCTCTACAATCTCTCTTTAAAGCTAATTTCTAGTCCCCTTGCTTGTGGGAAAATGTTTGAAAGGCTGTTCAAAAAGTGCTTAAAACAACAACAACCACCCCACTATTAATTATTATTTTTATTATCCTTTGGGGGCTTGTTCCTTGGTGTTTCAATACTGAAGTTATTAATTCTGCCACCAGTCTAAATCTATGTGGGCTAATTTATGTATCTGCAGAGGGACTGAAAGGGGCCATCTCCACGTGTATATACAACCCACACTTTCTTCCCCTTCTCACCTCATCTTCTTCTGGAGTTCTTAAAAGTATTTGTGTCCTGCTTTTCATTCAGCTGGTGGCTGCATGTGAGCAAGTGGACAAGGATGTCTGTGACCAAAACCAGTAAGGAGATTCCTGCTGCTGCCCCTTCGGCGGAGTGCCCCGTCTGTTATGAGTCATTTCAGTCTCCGAAAGTGTCGCGCCGGGTGCTGAGCTGTGGGCACACTTTTTGCCACGACTGTCTGGTCAAGTGCCTTTTGGCATCTCGGGATGAGGGCCGGCTACAGAACTGCCTCACCTGCCCCGTCTGTCGCTTTGTGACCTTCCTCTGCAGGAAGAGAGCCTGCTTGCCTTCCAAGATCTCCCCGAACCCTCCACCTTTGGAGCTGCCTCTCTCACCTTCGTTGCTGTCCTTGGGGTCAGCAAACACTTTAGTGGTGCCTGGCCATTTCCTGATGTCCCTGCGTGGCTACGACAGCCACCAGAATGTGTGTGGCTGCTCTAGCATGAACTCGGTGGTGCACCCTGGTGGCTTGGAGCGACAGTGTCACGTCTTCATTATCACTCAGTGTGGGATGCCGCTGATCGAAGAGAACATTGGTGTCACCGCTCTAAACCACGATGTGGAAGCTGCAGGGTCAGTGGCGTCTCAGAGGTCCCTAATAATGGGCTGCTTCCAGTCACCCATTGTCTTGGCAATCCTCCTGGTCTCCACTGTTGCTCTGTTGGGGGCTGTTCTCCCCTGGCTACTACTACTAGAATGAACCCTACTCTGCACCCCTCCCCTGCATCTCCTTTTGGGAACCACATTATGGAAAAAAGTTATCCCTTTGGCACACCCGCAAAGAATTGCAGGATTCGGGTCGATGGGAGATCCACAAAGGAAACAGAACTACAGGAAATGGTATTTGTACAATCTCTCCCTTGTCATGTATGATGGTATTGCTAAAGTGTGGCTCAGAGGAGCAAGGAAGGTCACCTAGACTAGAGATGGGATCTAAATATCCTGCTGAGGATAATCAGTGTGTTTATTTAATTGTTACATGCATATTCAAGGAGCACCTCCAAGGAGCTCAGAGTTGTATTAAAGTTTCCCTGTGAGGTCAGGGTAGACTGAGAGGTGACAATATTTCTTAAGACCAACCAATGAGCTTCACAGCTAAGCAGGGATCTGAGCTCACACCCAAACTCAACATTGTAACCGCCTCTGGTGCCAGTATTGCATCCAAGGGGATATGGGCTGTGGTGTGCTTGTTTGGAAGGGCTCACTGAACCAATTCAATGTCATTCCACCTCTTACTTCAACACTCATGGTAATTTAATAAGGCGTAGCCTTTGTGATAAGCCAAGGGCATCTTGGGTGGTTCCAACATCATGGCAATCCTTGTTCCGCCAGGCAAATCCAAGCTGTTAGCACGTTGCTAACACAGAAGGATTCTCGTCTTGCACACCATGTGCTCCTATTGCATTTAATTCTGGGCACACTACAGGTGAGACAGACTCTCCCAGCTGAGATGGAGTAGAATTAACTTAGGTCTCCTGCTCCAGTCATTAGCAATAGCTGTTCTTCACCTGTTATTGCTCTGTTGTTGCTGACCCCCATCATCTAGCATCAGATTTCAATCGCTTGATGGAATATGTTAATTTTGGTTTCATTTTATTTTTGTACCTTCTGTCCTGTTTTCTACTTTTGATATTGTTGTCACACTAAGATTAATAAAAATATTTCATTGCTACTCCTTAGCAAATGGACTTCCTTACATTTCAAGGGTAGTTTTGTCAGGTGGTCTTATTTCCTCCCAGGCCTCCCCCCCTCCTTCTTCAAAACCTGCCCTTGCTTTTGCCTAGGCAGGCAGAGAGGGAGGCCTGGCAGTTGTGCATCTAGTTGATGAGCACACAGGTCACAAGCACCCTCTTCTGGCAGTTAGGAGAACAAGCAATTTATCATTTGAATTGCTCATCCTTAGGTAGCGCTGTGGATTTTCAGTGGTGGGTGGGACTAAGCAGAAGGAGTCCAAGGGTGAGTTCACACAACGTCACCACTATTTCAAGTGATGACTAGCAGGTACACAACAGCTATTGCAGGTCAAAGCACAACAGGGGCGTGTGCAGTGGGGATTGTGTAGTGGGAAGTGAGGGAGAGAAAGTCTCATTGTACAAACTGAAGTAATTCCACTCATGCATTTATTTAGTTGAACACGACCCAGAGCTTCCATGACACATGGCATCACTCAATACTTTTCAGTGGTGTCCTGTTCACACATTTGGCAGACTGTGACGGAAGAGTGGCTTATGTATGTACAGATGTGGATCCACTGTGAGAATCATGGTTTCTAGACTTCATTCATAGGTACCCTGGAAGGCACTTCCAAGGGCGCTAACATTACCCAGGTTTACATTTCACTTTTATTTGCTATAAGGAGTGGCTTGATTTATGTGCTTTTTAAAAAAAGCGTTGTGACCTACTTCTCGCTGGTGTGACATGGGGAATGTATCATTGTTATTTCCCATGGGCGGGTTTTGTTTTTTGTTGTTCCTTTTAAAGAAAACTAATTAGCAGCTCTATGTAGCTGCTTCAGATATGAAGTAGTGTCATTCTGGGTGTTTCCTCTCAAACCCTTTTACCAATGAATCTCTCTCTCTCTCTTACACTCACAGGCATATATGCACACCTGGGTTGCCATTAGCTCCATATGGAGAGAAAAAAGCCAGTACAGATGTTTCCTAAGGAGAAAGAGATAAGTGGAGAGAAACAACAGACAAAAAGTTGTGTGCGGTTACTAAGCCCTTCTAGCTTTTCCTGTCTTTTGTTGAGGGAATTTCAGAATTTCAGAGTTAGGCTGCTGTCAAACGGTGTGCATAATTGGGCTTGTCTGAGACTTCCTGGTAGCTTTTAAAAAAGTAAACACTCATACCAAATTCACCTACAACTCAATAACTGGATCAAAGAGTGACTCATGCCTACATCCATGTCACAGTAGCTGCGGAACACTAATTTGGAGCGTGGCATCCTGTCTCCCAAAGTGTGCCAACCAATGTTTTGTTTTGAGCGACAACCTCAGCAGCACAAGGGACAAACAGAAGTGAAATAGGGCAAAGCTAAATGGGGCAAGGCAAAGAAGGGCACCATGGACAGCTCCGTTTGGGATTCAAGCTGGAGACTACTCCGTAAGAGCAGTGATATTCATGAGCCTTAAACAGGAGCTGCAGCTCTATCTGTGTAGCTAGTACCACATTCCGCAAGCAAAGCCTCTTCATTAAAGGGGCCCAGCCTGCTTCAGTAGTCATTGACACTGATGGAAAGTGGGAGCCATTAAGATGTCTGAGCCGGAGTCCTCAGCGTCAGAGGAGGGCCCCCTGGTGTCCTCAACCCAGAGAGGTACTGGCACAAGAGACTTCCCTTCTGCAGGTGCCTCTGGTTTACTGTGGACTTCTGGAGACTGTCCCTAAGGGAAATTTCCTCTCCCACTTCAAATAGCCCAAATAGGAGGAGCCCCAATCCTGGTTCATCACATTAGAAGTCCACAAGCTGGACTCAAGTGCAATAGCCCTTTCCTGCTCATGTTCCCCAGCACCTTTTAGTCAAAGGCATGGGGCCTTTGAACTTAGAGGGGATGTAGCTAACATACCTAGTAGCCATCTAGTTTTATCCTCTACAAATTAGTCTAATCATCTTCTAAAGCCACCATAGCAAATTCCATAGTTTAAACAATGTGATATGTGAAGAAGTATTTCCTTTTGCCTTCTAAGATTCAGCTTCAATGGATGGCCCCAAATTCAAGTATTACGAGAGGGGTTTTTTTTATTTAAAAAAACTATCTACTTTCTCTACATTATCAAACTTCTGTAAAATTGCACACAGTATGGAGGAAGTGGATAGAGAAAGTAGGTACATGTGAGAGAAGGACCGTGAACCCATCCTGGCTCTGCCTCTATCCAGTCTGATGAATGGAACTACTTCTGGTAAGGAAGTCAGAGAGGAGGACTAGAGCCAACTAGGCTGTAGAGGCCTTTTCCCACCTGGTCTGGGAAGGCAGGGCCCTGATTGACTCCAACTACAAAAACTGAGGCTGCTGAACCAACTTGTGGCATGTGGTATTGTTTCAGTGAGGTTGTTTCCTGTAATTGATATTAATTTCTTGTATCTTTATTTTGGATATTCTTATGATTTATGTTGAAATGGTTCAATGTGTACTTTTTGATGTTTTATTTATTGTTCATAACTACTTTTGTTAAGTTTGTAATTATGTATTTTTTTACATGGTTGTAAGCCACCTTGAGAATGGTTTTAAGGCGGCATACAAATAAAATGACTAATTGATTGATCAACACTAAACATACAATTGCTAGAAATGGGGGTGGGTGGGGGTGGCTTCCGGGGGTTCCCAGAACAGCATTGGCAGTGCAACTCCCCAGTCTTGAGTGCCTGCTCTTTGTCACTTGCTTTGGATATCAGCACATTCAAGCCAGCTTTTCCAATGCTGCAAAAGAGCAGACCATCTCAGAATGTGCAAAGCTGGTCATGGGAAAGACTTATAGATGTTAACCAGTCTTAGAAAGCACCAGCTGCTAGGTTTAGATGAGCCAGGGGGACAGCAGGGATGTCTATACCTCACCTCCCTGCAAAGTCAAGCTTGGCAGGAGAAACTTCCTTTTTCCTATTGCGCTGAGGTTGGAGGATGCACCAAACTCCCAGAACGGCTGCAGTTCTAGAACATCAGAAACTGTCCTAAACTGAGTTAGATCATTGGTTCATCTAGTTGAGTACTGTTGACATTGACAGGTGCTCTGCCACTGAGCTCTGGTCCTCCCACCAGGTTTTCAATGTGTTGGTTCTAGAAGACCAACAATGGTAGTACCTATCATGTTCCAGTGGTCCTCCAAGAATGAATGTGACTTGATACCAAAAGCACAAGCAAAACTGTCTGATTTCATGGCTTTTAAATTACAATTCATTAGCTAATTGTTGTTGTTGTTGTTGTTCAAGGACACACATTCCACACACCTTTTCAATAAAGGCAGAGGTCAAATTCCTTTCCAGTCTGTCCTCAAGTCTTTCTTGCAGGGAAGTCCATGGTGTCACGCACTGACAATGTTTTGCTTAGATTCATCCTTGTTTGTTTGAGCAGGTGCCTCTCAAGCAAATCGTACAGCCCCATTGCCTCCATTTGGTCCAGAGGCTTTTGTGTTCTGTGGGTAGGGCAGAGAGGAAATGGAAACAGGTGAAAGAACCCTTTTAGACAATAAAAAAACCCCACAACACTCCATGGATTTGATGTAACTGCTATACACATTTCAGGTTCTATCCAGTGCTGCAACATCCCATCTCTTTTGCTGCGGAGGAATCATCAGGCTGTGGGTTGCACCTTTAAAAGGGGTGGGGACACAGTTCAGTGGAGCTGGATGAGCTCTGGCTTTGCAGTATGGGAGGTATGCAGCAGAAAAGAAAAAATAAACAAAAGATTAAAGCAAAGGTTTGACAGGACAGGGAAAGGAGACAGCCTTCCTCCTTTTTTAATGTTTTGGATGAGCTCTTTATACTGGGAAGTATGCAGCTACTATGAACATGCAGAGACATAGCTGTGTACAGCACATTTGAAACATGTTCTTTCTCTCAGAGGATTCTGGGTACTGTAGTTTATCCCTCACAGAGGTACAATTCCCAGCAACCCTTAACAAACTACAGTGCCCAAAATTCTTTGAGGGGAAAATGTGCTGTAAAGGTATAGTGCATCCACAGCCCTTACTTAAAAAGCAAGTCTTTAAAAAGTTGACAGAAAAGTGAGTGCATTGGTTGTTGTAGTTGTGTCTCTTAACACTTACTGGTGATGGCCTACAGATGTCTCTGATGTTCATGCAGCCCTATTTCACCTGCCAATGGGAAATGCTAGCTGGGGAAGAAATTCATTTCCCCAGTAACCAAACAGTGTATTTTGAGAGCCGGGAAATGCAATATCTCTGCAAAAGAAGTGCAAAAGATCTGAATCACAGGCAACAAACACGTTACAACTGTGTACTTATAATGCAATAAGTTGATCACCCATGAAGCCAGAAGGCAGCAGCAGTACATGCAGAAGAGCAGAACAGTGAGAGACTGGTTTTGCTTTCATGTCCTGCTTGTCAGTGTCCTAGAAGCCCCTGACTGGATTTCTGAAGCCTTCTGTGTGATCTAGCAGGCCTCTTCTTAGGAATTTATGAGAACAGGAACAGTAAACAGCTAGCCAACCTGGGAGTATGGGCCCTTTTCATTCACCCACCCACCCAACCAACCAACCAGGGGTGAAACAGTTGGGAGGGGAGTAGTTCAGGACTTCTGTTATCACAGCTCCAACCCAAGAGGAAGGTTGAAAAGTACACCGTTATCTCTGAAACAAGATACACCTAGGTGCAGGATGGCAACCTTCCTTTGCTTGTCAAATCATATGACTTGATTGCAACGTGGCATGGAGCCAATGCTAAATCAACCCCTAGGATTGTGCGGCATGGATATAATACCCTGTCGGTCATCTTCCAGTTGCTGTTATCTGTCTTGTCTCCAGACTACGTGCAGTCCAAAGTCTTGAATCTGATATTCAGATTCTGCAATGCTGGAGTGCTTTGAGCATGTCCTTTCCAGTCTAAAATATTCCTCCCTCTGATGGTTGCATTCTGTTTGCTGCATTCATTCTCTGCTTAATCTGTCCAGCCTAACTCAACCAGCTGTTTTTGCAACACATGACTGCAAATACTCCTGGAAGCCACAAGGAGGTGCCAGTGTATCATCATGATGACTCCACTGATTCTCCTAAAAGCTTTTTAAAAAGAATACTGTAGGTACTAAGCTGCTAATAAACGTAGAGCAGACAGATCTCAGTTATTTTGGAAAACCATTTTCTATTGAGGACAATAGTTTTCTCACCCACATATACAAGCATATTAGATGCTACTGACCCTGAGCTGCCTGAGTCTTAATGGCAGCTGCTACAGATTTGAGTGCTCCTGCCCACCTAGCAGTTCGAAAGCACATCAAGTGCAAGTAGATGAATAGGTACCGCTCTGGCGGGAAGGTAAACGGCATTTCCATGCGCTGCTCCGGTTCACCAGAAGCGGCTTAGTCATGCTGGCCACATGAACCGGAAGCTGTAATTGGGCTCCCTCGGCCAATAAAGCGAGATGAGCACCACAACCCCAGAGTCGGCCACGACTGGGCCTAATGGTCAGGGGTTCCTTTACCTTTACAGATGTGAGTGAGTCTCTCAGTTACCTGCTGTAGGTGCTAATAAGACTAAGAAATGCAAGGCTGTGAAAGCAAAGGTTCCATTGGGCAAGCCAGTGGCGAAATAATTTGAGACGGCATTGCAAGCTAAGTCTCTTTTTTATACTTAATGTTAAGTAAATGTGCAGTGTTGGTTTAATAATGGAGGGAACTTTGAGGAAACACCCCATTCAGGCTGCACACAGGGCTATGACTAGTACAGGGCTATATTTAGGTTTGATGAGGCCCTAAGCTACTGAAGGTAATGGGGCCCTTTATCTGTCCAGCTGTCCTTTGTCAACAACAAATTGTCGCTGGTTTTTGTGTTGAATATATGCTATATGGTAATTTATCGACCAGTCCATGCAGAATGTAGGCACACTATATATATAGAAATGAGCAAATCAATGTTATTTTAGGGAGCAGGCTAGCAGGCGGGGCCCATTACTTACATCATAGGAGCCTACACAACACAAAACAAAACACTGTTGCTGTATGCAGGTTTTATTTTATTTGTTTTTTTATCTTATATTTTGAAAATGTACATCCAGGTTTTTTTTCCTTTAATTTTTTGGGGGGGCGCAAGAGAGTGGGGAAGAAGAGGAGGAAAGATTATAAAACTTAGGAAAACTTATTATTTAAATTAATTAATTTGGAAAAAATATGGCATTAAACATATGGAATTGGAATGTGAATGGACTGAATGAAAAAAAGAAACGGAATAAGGTGGAACATCTTTTAAAGAAGAAGAATTTAGACATAATATGTTTACAGGAGACACATATAGCAAAGAAACACAGAAAGATTTTGATCAATAAGAGACTCGGAAACGAATTTATATCATCAGATAGGGAGAAGAAGAGGGGAGTGATACTGTATGTAAGGAGTAAAATCGAAGCACAACAAATTTTTAAAGACGAAGAAGGAAGACTTATTGCAGTCCAAATTAATTGGCAAGGTGAGAAAATAATGATTGTCGGGATTTACGCACCTAACGGAAATAAAACTGATTTTTATAAGAATTTGGAAGAAAAACTGTTGGAATACGCAGACCAGAAGATAATTGTAATGGGAGATATGAACGGAGTGGTGTCAGGAGAGATGGACAGATTGAGAAACAATGGTTCAAAGGAAGGAAAACTACCCAAAACTTTCTTTGAAATGGTCAAAAATTGTAATCTAATAGATATCTGGAGGTTGCGGCACCCACTGGAGAAACAGTTCACTTTTTATTCGGAACCAAATCAGTCAATGTCCAGAATCGACCAAATTTGGATATCAAATGAATTAACGCCAAGAATCCTAGAAGTAGAAATACAACCGAGAGTTATCTCAGATCATAGCCCCATTAAATTAGAAATTAAAGGATTTGAAGAAAGAACCTATAGATGGAGACTAAATGATTACTTATTGGACGATCGAAAGGTAGTGCAAGATGCACAGAAGAAATTGAAAGAATACTTTGAAGACAACTGTAATAAAGGAACGAGGATGAATATAGTGTGGGACGCAAGCAAGGCAGTGATGAGAGGCTTCTTTATACAGCAGAATTCGATTAAGAAGAAAAATCGGGAGAAGGAAAAGAAAGAAATTTTAAAACAAATTATGGAAAATGAACAAAAATTAATCAAGAACCCAAACAGTGAAAAAATCAAGCAAAGCATCAAGGCTTTACAAACCCAGTTTGCAATGATGATTAATAAGGAGGTGGAATGGAATATTAAAAAACTGAGACAAAAAAACTTCGAATTCGCAAATAAATCAGGAAAATGGCTTGCCTGGCAGATCAAGAAAAGGAAGGAACAAAACACAATAAATAAAATTGAAGTGGGAGGAACAGAGATAACTAACCCCAAAGATATCAGGAAAGGATTCTTGGAATATTATAGACAACTATATAAAAAGAAAGATAAGAACAATATGAGGAAAATAGAAAGATATTTAAAAGAGAAAGAGGTGCAAAAGATCCCGACAGAAGCACAAGAAAGGCTGAACACCCCGATTGACACAGAGGAAATAAGAACGATGACAAAAAAACTGAAAAATGGAAAGGCCCCAGGACCAGACGGCTTTAGTGCAAGATATTACAAAGAATTGGGAATATCCCTGTTGATACCACTGAAAGAAGTAATGAACAACATATTGAAGGAAAGAGAAATCCCAGAGACATGGAAGGAGGCACTTATAACTTTTATCCCAAAAGAAGATGTGGACTTATCCCAAGTAAAGAATTATAGACCAATTTCATTACTCAACACGGATTACAAAATTTTTACGGGAATTATAGCAGAAAGATTAAAAAAGGTTCTACAAGAAATTATCCATGAGGATCAAGCGGGTTTCCTTCCAAATAGACAGATGAGAGATAATGTGAGAAATGTAATAAATATCCTAGAATATCTATCTGCAAGGAATGAGAAACAAGCAATGTTGATGTTCGTGGATGCTGAAAAAGCATTTGATAATGTGGCATGGGATTTCATGTTGAAAAACATCGAGCAGAGAGAAATGGGAAATGACTTTTTTAACGGAATAAAAGCAATATACACGGAGCAAAAAGCGAAGCTGCTAGTGAACAACATGATAACAGAGGAGATAAAGATCTCTATTTTTTTTTTTTTTTTATAATAATGTTTTTATTTGCTTTTTTCCAAGGTCAGATACATCGTCAGTTATTCAACAAAGGCAGTTTTACAGAAAGAAAAGGAAAAAGGTTATAAGCAAAAAAGAGATCTTACTTTACAAAACAATTTTTCATGATCTACTGGACTTCCCCACATCTTCCATCCCCTGCATCTTTTTCAATAAAATAAAGTTACAGCAAATTAATACCTTGTTTCCTGTGTTTTGTACTTTCCTCAATTGTATATTAGGTTTAGGGGAAATATTGTTAGTTCACAATTCCAACAGTCCTCAATATAGAAACTTTACCCTAGACTTTAGTCATTTCATCATCAGAACTTAAATTCAGCAATATCAAAAATTTGAGATCTGAAGCTTGTTGTCTAAAAACTTAACAAATTCTCAACATTCACATAACTTATAATGTTTTTGCAAATAGTCCTTAAATTTTTTCCAGTCCTCTTCCACTGCCTCTTCTCCCAGGTCTCGGATTCTGCCAGTCATTTCGGCCAGTTCCATATAGTCCATCAGCTGCGTATGCCACTCTTCCAGCGTGGGTAGCTCCTGTACCTTCCAATATTTAGCCAATAGAATTCTTGCTGCTGTAGTTGCATATAAAAAGAAAGTTCTATCCTTCTTTGTCACTCTCTGGCCCACAATGCCCAGGAGAAAGGCCTCTGGTTTCTTAGTAAAGGTATACTTAAATACCTTTTTCAACTCATTATAAACCATTTCCCAGAATGCCTTCACCTTCGGGCATGTCCACCAGAGGTGAAAGAACGTTCCTTCAGCTTCCTTACACTTCCAACACCTTTTATCAGACAAATGGTAAATCTTTGCAAGTTTGACTGGGGTCATGTACCACCTATATATCATTTTCATAATGTTTTCTTTCAAGGCACTACATGCCGTGAATTTCATATCGGTGTTCCATAACCTTTCCCAGTCTTCAAACATGATGTTGTAACCAATGTCTTGAGCCCATTTAATCATAGCTGATTTAACTAACTCATCTTGTGTATTCCATTTAAGCAGCAAGTTATACATTCTTGAGAGCACTTTCGTCTTAGGTTCAAGTAGTTCTGTCTCTAATTTTGATTTTTCCACCTGGAAACCAATCTTTTTATCTTTTTTAAACATCTCTTGAATTTGGGCATAGAGAAACCAGTCTCGCACCTTGTCCTTTAGGAGATAAAGATCTCTAAAGGTACCAGACAGGGATGCCCGTTGTCACCATTATTGTTTGTGCTGGTCCTGGAGGTGCTATTGGACTCAATAAGGAAAAAGGAAAGTATAAAGGGGGTGACAATAGGCCGAAACCAATACAAAATTAAAGCCTTTGCTGACGACATAGTTTTGATGGCGGAAGACCCGTTGGAGACTGCAGCGGAGATATTGGAAGAAATTGAAAAATTTGGGGAGGTGGCAGGTTTTATAATAAACAGGAAAAAAACCAAAATTATAGCTAAAAATATGGAAAAAATAACAATGGAGGCATTGCAGCAACAAACAGGTATTGAAATTGTTAAAAAAGTTAAATACTTGGGAATATGGCTATCCCCAAAAAACATCGATCTGTTCCAAAACAATTATACCCCGGTGTGGAACGGAATTAAGAAGGACCTGGAAGTGTGGAATAGGTTAAAGTTATCTCTCTGGGGGAGAATCTCTATGATCAAGATGTCAGTGCTGCCAAAGATGCTGTTTTTATTCCAGATGTTACCAATACTAAAAGGAGTGGCGATTTTTAAGGAATGGCAAAGAACGATTTCCAGATACATATGGCAGGGCAAAAAGCCGAGAATCAAGTATAAATTACTGACAGATGCAAAGGAAAGGGGAGGCTTTGCCCTGCCGGATCTGAAGCTATACTACGAAGCATCGTGCCTTTGCTGGTTAAAAGAATGGATTAAACTTAAAAATACAAAACTCTTGGATTTGGAAGGATTTGACAACAGATTTGGATGGCACGCATACCTTTGGAAAGAAAAGAAGAAGGGATACAAAACTTTTGAAAATCACATCTTCCGGAAATCGCTATGGGAAGTTTGGGACAGATATAAAAACATATTGGAAGGGGGGGTGCCACATTGGCTATCACCACTAGAGGTTATGGGGGTCAAAAAAGTTAATATGAGAAGCGATTGGATTACCTATGGAGACTTAGTAGAGAAAGAAGGAGGAAAGTGGAGATTAAAACCATATGAACAAGTCAAAGAGCATGTTTTTGATTGGCTGCACTACCATCAAATAAATGAAATGTTCAAAAGGGATGTGAAAGAAAAGGGGTATAAAGAAAAAGATTCGAGATACCAAACAGAGATAGTGAACAGCGACTCCAAAACAATTTCCAAAATGTACAAAATCTTGCTGGAATGGCACACAATAGATGAGGAAGTGAAAGTAGTAATGATTCAGTGGGCCAAAGATTTAGGATACAATATAGATTTCGACGACTGGCAGAAAATATGGAATGAGAATTTGAAATTTACGGCATGTACCACACTAAAAGAAAATGTAATGAAGATGGTTTACAGGTGGTACATGACACCAGCAAAATTGGCAAAAATGTATAAAACCTGTAACAAATGCTGGAGGTGTAAGGAGAAGGAGGGTACGTTCATACATATGTGGTGGGACTGTAAAAAAGCAAGGGGGTTCTGGGAAGCTATATACAACGAACTAAAGAAAATACTAAAATACAGTTTTGCTAAAAAACCAGAAACCTTCCTTCTAGGTATAACAAGAACGGATATAAGTAGGAGAGATCTTAAACTGTTTCAATATGCTACTGTCGCAGCAAGGACACTGCTAGCACAAAGGTGGAAACAAGAAACGGTTCCGACTTTAGAGGAATGGAGGTCAAAACTAATAGATTACGCAGAGTTAGACAAATTAACGGGGAAAATTAGATACAAAAAGGACCAGAATTTTATTGAGGACTGGGGGAAATTTACAGAGTATTTGGAAAGTATATGTGAGGATAGTACAACGCTAGCGTGTTTTAAAGAGGCTTTGTGAAAGTAGAAGGAGTATTGTCAAAAGGCAAGCAAAGATAGAAACACAATACTTAATGGCAATATAAAATTAAGGAATGTGAAGAGAGGATTGGGAATACGAAAGATTGTCAGAAAGGTTGGGGGAGGTCCAAGTAAGGCTAAATATGTGATATATAAATGGATTCGTTTATTGCTTTTTATGGAAAACTTTAATAAAAATTTATACATGAAAAAAAAAGAGAGTGGGGACCTAAACTTGTTTAGCTTATACGTAAATCTAGCACTGGACTGGTAGCATCAAAGCTCAAGCCCCAATAGCTGATCATTAATCCCAGGAAATGACATGAGCCTATTCACAGTATTTAACTCAATTGATGGAATGTTTGCTTATGCACCAAGGAAAGGAAAGTCATTAGTGTTCTGGTAATTGCCTCTCCTAGTCAGGCTGATTGGGTTATCTG
Organism: Podarcis melisellensis; assembly: GCF_964234715.1. Taxonomy (NCBI): domain Eukaryota; kingdom Metazoa; phylum Chordata; class Lepidosauria; order Squamata; family Lacertidae; genus Podarcis; species Podarcis melisellensis. Next base: position 40,269,354 of record NC_138529.1, read on the forward strand.
CCATCTGCCATAATGGGCTGTGGAACTGATGTTCTTTGCTGGCACACTCCCTCCAGCCAGAACACTGCTGCCCACTCAGACGTGGCATGCATTTGTCAAAAGTGGCATAAAGATGGGCAGTAGTCAGGAAACAAACAGAATCCTGGTGCCTGCCTCAATACAAAAAGGAGAAGATTCACATAGCAGATCCGCACAGCATCATTCAGAGACTGAAACCAGCACCGGTGAATGCTGACTTAGGAAACCTTATTCAATAATATAATAATAATAATAATTTATTATTTGTACCCCGCCCATCTGGCTGGGTTTCCCCAGCCACTCTGGGCGGCTTCCAACAAAGATGAAAAATACACTAAAATGTCACATAGTAAAAACTTCCCTGATGTCTTCTGAATGTCAGGTAGTTGTTTATCGCTTTGACATCTGATGGGAGGGCGTTCCACAGGGCGGGCGCCACTACCGAGAAGGCCCTCTGCCTGATTCCCTGTAATTTGGCCTCTTGCAGTGAGGGAACTGCCAGAAGGCCCTAGATTCAAGCTCTCCTCGACTGTATCTACCTTGAAAAACTAGGGATTGAACCTGATACTACATGCAGAACAGCTGCTCTACCACTGAGCTATAGCCCTTCTTGCCAACCTGCTATATGCTATAGTTTTTTCCTGTTAGGGACTCAGTAAAAGACAATAAGCCATTTTAAATATGTGTGTATTCAAACACATCCACACATGCAAATGAGCAGCAGGCTTGGCCTTGTGCAGGTCAGCAAGACGTATAGAACTACGCCCATGTAAGTCAATCAGTAGGCCATTCCTTAATAGAAAATGTGTGGGAACATCTCAAAGCACACTCACTTCCAAAAGGTCCCTGCCCCCTAATTGTTCACAGGGAGTCCAAGGGAAGAGGGCTCATCAGTCATCATAATGAGCCACCTATTGCGAATCCCACCACAGGACGAGTTAGTCTAGGTAGTTTAGGTATAGAAACTTAATTCTTGTATGCGGCTACAGCGGCAAGAATGTTATCTGCCCAAAAATGGAAAGAAGAAGAAGTCCCAGAAGAGGAAGAATGGATACAAAAACTTATGGGATATGCAGAAATGGCAAAACTTACCGGAAGAATAAGAAATCAAGATAACAGACTTTTTTTATATATAAAAGAATGGAAATGATTTATTGAATATTTACAGATAAGTTGTAAACAGATAAAAACATTGGCAGGATTATTGTAATAACCTGCAGTTTCATAAGAGTATATATTTAAAGATGAATAAATGAGCAAATTAAGTTAATTAGGGTATGCAGAAGATATTAAAAATAAATTTAAGGAACTGCAGAAAGAGTGGGAAGGAAGTCAAGTTTTGAAATGTCAAAGAGATTGTAAAATCAGTGAAATGTATAAATCTGATAAGTATGAATAATTCTTAAAAACAAAAACTAAAAACAAGACAAATCAGTCAAAAGGACCACAGGGCAAACCAGGACCAAGCAGCAAGTCAGAACGAGAGGATGAGCCGGGAACAGAGTGCAACAGAAATGCACCAGAGCTCAGGAAGACCTTGTTCATAATGTAAAGCTCAACCTGGCACAGAGAGCCCTCTTATACTCTTTCCTGCCCTCAGGGACCCAATAGCCAAACTGGACCGGTAGAGTCCATCCCCAGCTTGGAGAAACGTCCCTGAAATTCAACGGTTCACCACACAGTGGAGCTGTACACATACCCAGCAGCACCTGGCAGCAAATTTGGCAAGTCCTGTAGGCACAGGAAAAGCTCCACAGTCTGTGAAAAGCCAGGTGGAAAAGCTTTCCTATTAGCAGCACCTGCAGCAGGGAGGAGAGGGAGTGACATTGATGACTGAGAAATGAGTATGTATGAGAGATGCAGGAGGGGAGGGGAGGGACAGGAAATAGAGGCACAGGGAGTACGCTTTGGGAGAGAGCTGGAGAACACAGGAAGAGCCCTGCTGGATCAGGTCACAGGTCTATGTAGTTCAGAAATCTATTTCCCCCAGTTGCCAGCCTCTTGAACCTGAGCACAATAGCTTTCTCCTGCTGTTGGTCTCCAGCTTCAGATATTGATACTCAAAAGCAGACTGTCTCTGATTCTGGAGCAGTGGCGTACCATGGTGCAAAATTGTTAGGGACGCAAAATTTCAACATCTGGTACTGCTGCAATACTGCTGTACACTTCCGTTGCTGGGCTCCACTGAAAACGGCTTCTCCATGTGAACCAGGAAGTGACCTCTCCAGAAAATGAATGACTCTTCTTTTCTTATCTCTGCAGCTGCAATCTTTTGGGTGTTGCGGACACTGTTAGGCAGTTGAATGTGCATGAATACTCCATCCGTTTTCCTCCGCCACCTCTCTGCATGACCCTGGATGCTGGTAACCCCAGCTACGCCACTGTCCTGGAGCCAACATATAGCCATCTTGACCTTTAGCCATTATCCTTATTCTCCAAGAATCAGTCTAATTTTAAAGCAGCTGAAGTTGGCATTGGTCACCACGCCCTCTGGCAGTGAATTGCATAGTTTTAGCTATGTGCTGTACTGTATAAAGACTCGCTGGGTCCTGAATTTTCCAGCTTTCAACTTCACGGAGCAATCTGCAGGTTCTACTATTACAGGAAGGGGAGAAAAACTTCTCTCTGCCCATTTTCTTATAAACTTCTATTATTTCTTCTCCCCACCCTCACCTTCCTTCCCTCCTTCCTTCCATGGCCCATTGATTCAGCAGCTACTTTGGGGTGGAGAGGTGGGGTAGAGTTGCATGGGAAGAAATCTGCAAGGCCAAACACCAGCTGAAGCATGTAGGGCTGCATGCCTGTGTGAACAGGCACCTGACCCATAGAGAAATGCATTGCTAATGGCTTGGTACTTGGGGCTCATAATAGAAGGAGTCGACTGTTGAGAAGAAGGCACTGCTTTGCAGCCTGCCAATGGCAGGTCTGGGAATTGCATGGAGCCTAGAAGTGCTTCCTTGCTCACTCAATGGCAGGAGATGCGCTGAAGAGACCCATTAGGCAACACTTGGCTTGCTTGGCTTTACAGCTCAGCTGCTGAATAATTGAGCAGGAGCTCAGCAGGCCCACTAGGCCAGCAGCTCAGCAGCTGAATCGCAATAAAGGCAAATAATTCATCATTTGGCTTAATGAGATACTTCCCAAAGAGCCTCATAGACATCACATGGCTATGCTCTACCTACACAGTCGGAGGCGGCATGCCTTTGAATACCAGTTGCCGGGAATCAAAAGTTAGTTGTTTTGCTCACATCCTGCTTGCAGGTTTCCATACCCTCCAACATTTCTCCGATGGAAATAGGAACGTCCCATTCCATAATGATAATTTTACTATTTATACCCCACATGTCTTATTGGGTTGCCCCAGCATTCTGGGCAGCTTCCAACATATATAGAAACGTAATAAAACATTAACATTAAAAATAAACCTTCCCTATACAGAATTGCCTTCAGGTGGCTTGGGGGTTAGATAACTTCATACCCTCCAACATTTCTCCAATGAAAATGTTAGGGACATCCTAAGGAAAAGCGGGACATTCCAGGATCAAATCAGAAACCGGGACGGCTTCTCTAAATCAGGGGAATCCCTGGAAGATAGGGACACTTGGAGGTTCTGAGTTTCCCAAAGGTGTCTGGTTGGCCACGGTGAGAACAGGGGGCTGGACTAGATGGGGTCTTTGGCCTGATCCAACAGGGCTTTTCTAGTGTTCTTAGCCTGTGCCTCGTTCACAGGCTCTTGGCCGAAGCAGTTCTACACTCTTTCCCCAAATTTTCTGCTAGAGAGAGACAGATCACGATCTGAATCACTTGGGTGTCATTCTACAGGCATCACAGAGACACGTGACCACTGTGAAAAGGACACGTCCTCACTTATTGCCCTGGCATGACATAGATGTCTATGGCACAGTCACAAGACTGCAGTCCATTGTCCCTGTGAAATCAATGAGAGACTCACTTGGGGTGTGTCACAGACTTGCAGGTCCTGTCCTAAGCAAAAATGTGGGTGTCACATTTTTGCTATCCTGCAGGGCTTTCTTTCTTTCTTTCTTTCTTTCTTTCTTTCTTTCTTTCTTTCTTTCTTTCTTTCTTTCTTTCTTTCTTGTATGTATACTCCCACATCCACTCCCTGCTACAAGGTAGGCTGGCAGCTACCATGATATCCACTGAGCTGCTCTGCTGTCCGGGGATGAGTCTTGCATATTCTCTGCAAACGAACAGCAATTAGCAGCTGGCATTATCGCCTAAGCACCCATTTGGCTCCCTGCCAGGTTGAGGACTGCTGTTGTTGCTGCTTCTGGTACTTCCTGGGGGCTGTGCCTGGTGATTAAAGATGCATGACCACCGTGAAAGAGCAGTGATTACCAATGGTGGGCCAACACTGCTAACTACAATGAGAGTATACGGTGGGGGTGCTCAGTTGCACTGGTGTCATTTAGTCACAACCACTGAGCTAATGAAGCTGTGGTGCTGAGCTGTGGGAAAGAGTCTGTAAAGGAGAGGCACCAGTTAGCACAGTGAGTTTCTCCCCCCTACTGAAGTACAGTTGCTGTTTTGGATGGGGCCACCTTCACAGATCCTGCCACTGCTCAGTTTCTAGCAGAGATCTACATGAAGATTGCCACAAATTCTAATGTGTTTTTGTTTTTTTAGTACCAGGCAGCACATTACATGTAAATGTGGACATACATTCTAAGTGCAGTAGAAGCTACTCTTCCCCAAAATGTAGCAATTCTGTGTTCGAATCACTGTTACTGTGTTTTATTCCTGCATTGCAGGGGGTTTAAATAGGTGTCCCTTGGGGTCCTTTCCAACTCTAAAAAAAATAAAAAGGTAAAGGACCCCTGGATGGTTAAGTCCAGTCAAAGGTGTCTATGGGGTTGCGGCGTTCATCACGCTTTCAGGCCGAGGGATCTGGCGTTTGTCCACAGACAGCTTTCCAGGTCATGTGGCCAGCAGGACTAAACCTCTTCTGGTGCAATGGAACACCGTGACAGAAACCAGAGTGCGTGGAAACACCATTTACCTTCCCACCACAGCAATACCTGTTTAGCTACTTGCACTGGCATGCTTTTGAACAGAGAGGTTGGGAGGAGCCGGGACAGAGCAACGGGAGCTCACCCTGTCACGGGGATTCGAACCACTGACCTTCCGATCAGCAAGCCCAAGAGGCTCAGTGGTTTAGACCACAGTGCCTCCCGTGTCTACAGTTCTATGATTCTAGAAAACATGGGCATCTGTCTTCCATGCTGCTCCTGTGTGCAGGTTTTGGGCAGCAGGCACACAACGTCATTCTTGTCCACATGCCATGCCATTTTATTTCCCCCATTTAATCCAGATATATGGAAAACCCATTAAGTAAAAAATAAAAAATAAAAAACCACCACGACCACCACACAGAGGAAACAGTAAATAGAAATTTGGTCTGTGTTGGGGATAGGGGGAATCTGGGGTGCAACTCTGATGGGGATGATGTTGTGTGGATGCAGGAGCTGCATCAACAAAACACAATGTGGAAGAGCCCCATGTCTGTCTTCACTTTGGATCACTGTGCACATGGCATGCCACCAAGCCTTCATGCGGAAGTAGATGAGGCTTAATGGGAAGAGAGGGTAGATTCAAAGTCTAGCAATTTTGAATTGTTGTCCAGGTTTCCTGGGTTTGTAATCTCTAAGCTTTCATTTGCTATGATCCCAACAGATAGTGAATTACAGCCATAACATGCTCTGAGCCTTCCAGATAAAACAGCATAAAGGCCTTATAAAGGTGCAAAGGGGGAATCTGCAACATAGACATTTTTATAAAAATTTCCCTAATCTGTGTACAATTCCTTCATCTGTGTACAATTATGTTCTTATAATACACTGTTGCAAAGTAGAGCATGGAAGCAGGACATTTTGGAAAGGAAAATATATCTCTGACCATCTGAATTAAAAAAAGATTTTCAAAGACCAATCAAAACGTTTGTGTGTTCTGTTGGGCAAAGTGGAATGTGATCTTTTTAATCTTTTGATCTAACCCATATCTGCATAACCAATAAAAAAACAGTGGATCGAACTTTGTACTGATACACACCTTATATTATTGTTGCAAGCTATGCAGCTAGATTTTTTTTCTTACTAGTTTTTTTTTGTTACAAGGAAATGAATCTTTAAAAGTTATGTATTCAGTAACTATTTTCTCCAGTTGTCAACAAGAACTGCAACTTTGCTCTCAGGTTTCAAATTCGAAACATTCAGATACATTTTTATTTTTTTATTTTTGCTGGTTGTTGCTGAAGACGGAAAACATTTTAGAAATTCAGGGGAATTTCTGATCCAGCAGCAATTGTGAGATAGTCACTAAATATTACGGCGTTTTAAGGGGAAATCTTTTCGAAATAAGCTGTCAACTTGAAATATAGTGTGCTTGACCCTTTGCACACATGTGTACACACACACACACCCACACACACACACACACACACCTCACTTTCAAAACTGCATCTCCTCCTTCATGCCAAGTGGTAAATAAGTAAACAGAGAAAGGCCAGTGCTTATATACCTCTCTAGCTCATGATTCGTGCCTGGTAATTCCAGATGTATGGGAAATGTCTCAGCGGTGAAGGAAATGCACACATTCAGAGGCTCTGTACACTTAATTATGACTACTCATGATCCAGGACTGAGGGTGTGCGTTAAGGGAGACAGTCTTAGCAAGTCCAGGCTCAAATTATACTTTGTTGATGTTGTTTAGTCGTTTAGTCGTGTCCGACTCTTCATGACCCCATGGACCAGAGCATGCCAGGCACTCCTGTCTTCCACTGCCTCCCACAGTTTGGTCAAACTCATGCTGGTAGCTTCGAGAACACTGTCCAACCATCTCGTCCTCTGTTGTCCCCTTCTCCTTGTACCCTCCATCTTTCCCAACATCAGGGTCTTCTCCAGGGAGTCTTCTCATGAGGTGGCCAAAGTATTGGAGCCTCAGCTTCAGGATCTGTCCTTCCAGTGAGCACTCAGGGCTGATTTCCTTAAGAATGGATAGGTTTGATCTTCTTGCAGTCCATGGGACTCTCAAGAGTCTCCTCCAGCACCATAATTCAAAAGCACCAATTCTTCGGCAATCAGCCTTCTTTATGGTCCAGCTCTCACTTCCATACATCACTACTGGGAAAACCATAGCTTTAACTATACAGACCTTTGTCGGCAAGGTGATGTCTCTGCTTTTTAAGATGCTATCTAGGCAAATTATACTTTACCCATGAGTATTTATTTCCCAGCTGTCAAAGCTTACTCTAAACTCAGCAAGACACCCTGAGCAACAGATGGACATATAAGCCAACAGGACTTGTTGAAAGGGATTTCTGCATAGTCATGCTGTGCATTTTCCTCCTCACACAGCAAGAGTGGCACATAAGGAGGCTACTCACAGTGGCACAGTAAGGTTGAAATCACTATGCTTATCAAATCAAGCACCAGGCAACTATTTACATGTCTGGGTGCCACACCAGCTACCTGAGATTGGCTCCATCTGATTCCATCTGATTAGTGAAAGGAGGGTAAGTTTTGTGGGTTTTGGAGGAGAGGCGTTCAGTGGGAATTGTTTATATACATTTAATCAAATCACCACATATACATTCAACCTTCCCACCCCCACCCAACCCCATCTGCAATAGGCCAGAAATTTACAAGGCCTTAGTGTCCGGATGGGCTCAGACTCATCAGAAATACTTCATAGCTCCACAGAGCAAGGAGTTTTGATGCCCTTTCTAATGGAAGCTGTGTGACATTTAAGGCACATGGGACTATCTGTGTATACCATTAGGCTGCTCTCTCCCTACACTTGTTCCTTTCCCATGCAGTAACCCGTCTGAAAAGGGAGTTAACCAAATGTTGGTACGTGCCCCTAGTCCTTACATCTAATGCTATAGGATGATATCCATGGATGTTAAGCACATTCCATGCAAGGCAAGAAGGGAAAGTCCAGAGACAGTGATGCTCAAGTCTCATATATTTCAGTGAAGTTAAGTGCCACCGGCTTTCTTTGAATCAGGCCCCTTCTCTATATGTCTTTGTAACTGAGAGTCTCTGGTAATATGTGAAGAGCTGAAATGCTCAGTATAAATGCTGATTATTGATACTACATGTACAGGTAGTATAACTGGAAAATCCATCCCACTTCCCCAATTTTTATGGGGAGCAAATGGGCCATAAAACGGGCTTGCTTAAGGCCTCAGTATTGCTGCCTGTCCTGTATTTATATTCTATTATTATTCATATCCTGTGGGATCACAGGGAGGTAAGGAAGGGACTGCTAGATTCAGTTTGGGACAGGGTTCTTGTGCATCTAGAAGGGGGAATGTTGGCAAAGCCACATCTCATTTTATAGGATTACTATTCCGAGGGCTGCTTTACACTTAAAGGATTCCTACACCAACATCACTTGTGTGCAGGAAAGTGACACATTCGGTGCATATACGCTAACATGCAGTCTATTTTGTCACCTCTGTTCATAGCTGTGTCTGCAGTGGCTTTGGACGTTATTGGATTTTTCTTGCACACAAAAATTCACCTTACTTTTCCGGAATCTCCAGTCCTAGGCATGGCTCGGAAGCTTGCACCTATATCTCTAAAAAGGAATTAAAACAGCCACTGACCCAAGACAGGAAAACCCCTTCACGATATTGTAGGGTCTCATCTGATCTGCAGTTGGAGTTCCAGCTTCAAAACTTCCTTCCCTTCCCATACAAAGCTAATATTTACTTTTCGGAAAACGATCAAAATTGAAAGCACCTATTTTGCAAGGCCATAAAGATGTACAACAACTGGCTTGGGCCCAGCACGGATGTGTGTGTTTGCACTGGACTTGGTACACCGAACATTTGTTTGAGCATGGCAGCCGGGTAGATTACCAGAAAATGCGCCCACAAAGCCTATTCATCTCCACATGCTTGCTTGGGTCTTGGAGCACTGAGGCCTACTCATTCCCCTAAACAGTTGCCTTTTCTACTACCAGACACACCTGCTTTTGTTCATGTGCTGTTCCATGTTCCAAGATAAAGGAATCCCTTTCCCCTTTCAAAATCTCTAGGCAATACCAGACCTGGCATCAACATGTAGAACCCTGGGCAGGGTTTTCCTGGTGTTCTGAGCAGTACTGAGCAGCTGGGTCCAGGAGCCACAATGCCTCTAATTAATTTCCCACAATGCCTCTAACATAGTATTATTCCTGAGGCATTGGGCAGATTTAAAATTCCAACTACCCAGGCCTGTACAGAGCACTGCTGTCTGGCTCAGTCACAGCTGCCACATACATCCACTAATTCCCGCTGCCATGGGAGGGACTCCATAGCAGGGCAAATCACTGTAGGCCTTCGACAAAACTCCCATTGGGACTAGTTTGGATCCTCACCAATGCATTGCAGGCCCTTTAGGTCTTTCTAACTAAGACAATTTCACCTCTCATATGTCCCACACCAAACCTGGGAAGTAAGAACGAGCTAACCTTTCTATCTCCATGAAACCAAGCATTTTCGAGGACAGCTGAGATCTTAACTAAAGCCAGAATCTGCACTGTTAGCCAAGATGTTAGCTTCTCCCCAATTTCTGGAGAGGGTTTTGCTTTAAAAAACATTTGAGAAGCTATTTGTGCTGAGTTGCCATCCGGCTAGTGTAGAAACCGCCGGGTTCCCGCTCAGGCTGGTGGGGTTTTATTTCAAGGCACGCTGTCACCAGTTAGGATGACCAGGCAGATCGTAAGGACCAGGAATGCTGTGGGGCAGGTTGTTCAGCCAGCCAGCTAGAGAAATCAGTGTGCAAGATGCTGTAGTGCCCTGTTTTGCTTCATTCTCTTCTAAATGTCTGCAGGGCAGGAAGCCAAACAAGGAAGAGCAGTCCTGGCCAAAGGTGATAACCCCCAATCTGAGAGGAAATCAGCCAACAAAAGAGAATGGCCCTGGCAGGATCACTGGCAGTGGTGGGGGAAGCAGGGTCTCCATCTTCTAGTAGCCTTCAGTTTCATAAGATGCTACCTTCTGCATGCACCTGAGCAAAGCACGCAGCAAAACAACATGGGTTTGCTTGGCACGATCTCCTCCCAGCCTACGAGCACTCTAGCATCATGAATGTTGCACTGCACAGCTTCCTGGAATTGCAGGCATCTACGAAGCCATTGGGACGCGGGTGGCGCTGTGGGTAAAACCTCAGCGCCTAGGACTTGCTGATCGTAAGGTCGGCGGTGCGAATCCCCACGGCGGGGTGAGCTCCCGTCGTTCGGTCCCAGCTCCTGCCCACCTAGCAGTTCGAAAGCACCCTTAAGTGCAAGTAGATAAATAGGTGCCGCTTTATAGCAGAAAGGTAAACAGTGTTTCCGTGTGCTGCGCTGGTGCAGGCTCACCAGGGCAGCTTCGTCACACTGGCCACGTGACCCGGAAGTGTCTTCAGACAGCGCTGGCCCCCGGCCTCTTAAGCGAGATGGGCGCACAACCCCAGAGTTGGTCACGACTGGCCCGAATGGGCAGGGGTACCTTTACCTTTACTTTACGAAGCCATTATCAATGTGCAAAATGATTAAGCTCTATATAAACTGTTCCACCAGTTTCAACTGTATAGATTCATGCAAATACAGCACCAATCATATCTGCATGCACGTATGGTTCTCCTGCGGTTCTAGTCAACTTTTAAAATCAAAGTCCACACGTTACTCAAGGACACAGTGTTTCTTGGTGATTGCAATGGGTAAAATCAGGGCGCCAAATAGCTGTGCAAAGCAAAGGCTTAGAGCGAGATGTTGGTGTAATGTTCAGACTGTACACATTCAACCCAATAAGGTGCTGAGCTTCAGACAACAAGTCTCTGAATGCACAGGACTCAGCATAGCCTAGTTTTCCTGGAGGAATCCTGTGAATTCCAAATGTAGGCTGGCATGAGTGTCCATATTCGCTGCCTCTTCCCTTCATCCTCCTGGGATAATCCATGGTATATCAGCTTTAAGTGCACTGGGAACAAAAGCACAAAAGAAGAAAAGTTGCATTCAATCCATTGCTGAATGAAAGTGGTATCTGGGTATGTTCCAACTCATTCCTGTTCCTGCCCTTCCTTGCTCAGGGAAAAGGCTGCACAGCTAATGAAGCTGAACCTGCATCTTTCTGCATCTTGTCACATCTGCACAGGAGATAGATGTTTTATATAAATAATGGATTTTAAGAAATCCATTATTTCTTTAAATCCTGTAAATAATGGGCTTTTTGGGAAAGGGTTCAATTAGTAATCAAGATGCTTTGGCTTTACCACCAACGCCCACAATTAAAATTTAAAACCACGTGCGTTCCTACCAAAGACATGTTTCTGAAACTGTTTTGCAAAGATAAGATGGCATGTTATAGCAAAGGCGAATGTGGGATCATTTCGCAAGGGCTTTTACTGTACCAGCCAGTGTAGTTTGAGAAGCATTCTGGCTGCATGCATTATCAGTTTCATGTTGTTATGCATGTCTGGAAGTTCTCCATCCTTGGAGTGATTGGGGCTGAAGCCCTATAATAGTCATCTGGGAGAAGAATTGAATTGAATAGGACCTACATCTAATAGGATTGTGCTCTGGGATATGCATGAAACATATTCCATATTCTGGAGGATCAGAGTGAGTTTTGTGCCACCTGCCATGCCTGCGCCATCTTATAATGCCTAATAAAGAGTAATTACAAGCCATGTATCTGGCAGCTGCCCCATCAAGGAAGCTTGTGGCTCCAGAAACTTTATGGTCCACAGTTAATGATTAAACACAGCAGGCCATAGTGCCAGGCTGGTCACTTTATAACTTGCCCGGTTACTTCTCCCTGTTGTAGAGAGACAGATGTTCACTTGCTCTTCCTGCTAGTCTGGGCACAATGCCAGGGAAATGCCAGGAATAATGGCATACGCAGAGAACTCTCTCCTAGCAGACACCCGTATGTTTGTTGTTGGCAATACGGCATCGCAGTCAATGTGAGACAGGGAGCAGAAACTAGAAAATGGAAGAATTGGAGGACTTAGAATGCAAGGAATAATCGGAACTGCGAGGACATGAGGAGCTGTGGTCAGGATTCAGGATTTGTCAAAACAAATGTACAGCTGCTGGGGGACAAGCCAAAACTGGGAGGGGGCACTACTAGTGGCTACTATTATTTGACTATCCAGGATTAAGTCTGGATCAAGGAGCGTCCCTGAGCTGTGAACCTGATTTTAATTTAGGGAGAATGGAATCTATTTCAAAGCAGATTGTGTAGTTTCTCCTGCGGCACCAAAACCCCTGATTGTGCCCCATTTCTATTAGCATCTAATAAAATGCATGCTATTGTTAAAGCAGTTATGAGATGCCAGAAATATTCTCTGTATGTTTTGTTTTCCTGAAGACATGACAAGAGACATAGCCGAGATGGGTGAAGTGGAGTTTTAATTTGGGGTTTTGGTTTCGCTACAGCAGACAACAGAATTCTCTGACTAGATAATGTAAGAAAAACCCCATACCCACCTTCCCAAATGCAACAAACAAAATAAATGATGTTTCATCTCTGTGGGAAGCTTGACACGACAACTGAATTATCTATTGGGCTTTTAAGGCAGCTGACTGTCTCTTCTGCGTTTGAGACTGTAGTCCTGCTCTAAGACACATATTTCATTTTTGCCCTTTTGTACGCAAACGTGGATATTTTTGAAATAAAGCTTTTCAGACAGAAACACCAGACCCAAGGATTTTGTGTGTGTGTGTGTTTAAATTCTGCTAACAAGATAGGCAAACATAATGAGCAACCCCCCCCCCCCCAAATGATAGCCAAAACACAGAAACTGGACACCATGCTGAGAACAGGTGTGAAACAGTAAAAAATGGAACAGACACAACTGATCACATTCCCACCATGCCAGCCGTTATTATCTGCCCTTTCTCTAATTTTCAAAGTAACATGAAAGGTACACAACAGGCCAGTATATTCTATAATGTGCCATGCAATCCTATGCAGGACCAAGTCCTCCTCCTAAGTTCAGTGGCAAGTGGGTACAGGATTGCAGCCTAAATGTGGCAATTATCAGAAGCTGGCTTCAATGACACCAGCGATATTAACAATCATAAGGACTTGCTTATTTGTGACACTTTTAAGGAGATGTAGTTTGGGTTTAGTGACTTAAGTCACAATGGGGTGTGTGCAGATGGACCCTGACGTACCATTCATTCTCTAGAATTCTGTGATCTCACACACACACACCGCTTAACCACCATTTCCTTGAAGTAACATCATTCTCTGGAATTCTTTGACCTCACACACGCCACACCACCCTTACGCATTCATAATTCTGCTAATGTGATGTAACATCTTTTTAAATCACTCGGCTCAAATGTATTTCTCTCAAAGCACAAATGTTGGAAAATTCAGATTATTTAGCTGCCTAAAACAGAAAAACAACACTCTTGGTACATACCTTGCTGTGGGGATGGGTGGGCACTGACTCTTGTCGCTGCATCATTTCCTTCTACTCTCCAGGGGAAATTTCAGATGCCTCCAGGAGGTGAAACGTTCTTCTCTGTAGTTTGACAGTGCCACCTGCACGTTCCTCTGGTTGTAGATCGACTCAAACAGCTAGTTCTTTTAGGGAGACTTCAATGTTGAGTGAATACCAGAAAGCCCAGAATAGGAGACTAAATGCCAACAGCAGGGCTCCCGAGTAAACAAAGAAATCCCAAGAGCTCAAAAGGCCAAAAATCCCTAGAAGCAGGAGGACCAATCCAGCCACATCACAGATGAGAGCCAAAACTAATATGAAATAACACCGGCCCACGTATAGGGCAAGGATCGTGGCCAAATTCTTCTTCATGGGGCGCTATCAGCCAAAAGGCAGGCTGAGCTTTGGAAGCCTGTCTTATTGTCATGCTACCTGTCCAAACATCCAGGCTGCCTTGCCATCAGAAGGAAGTATAAATGTCAGAGCACACCTCTGAGGACACTAAGCAGGTAGACCAGGTGAGCCTTTAACTCCTTCCTGCCCTGTCACTGTCACCCTAGCAGTGACACACTTTTGCTTGCAAGGTGCCACACCGCATGGATCTCTCCACCTGGGCTTTGGTCCCCTTGGGGAACTTTTCTTTTTGTACTCAGAAAAACTACTAAGGGCTAAGTAGCCCATGTCTACTATTTTTTATTTAAATCTGACATTTTATAGTTGTATAGCTTCTATAGCACTTTGAAATCAAGCCCCACACTTCCTAGACCGAGGGGGTTGTTCTGTTAAACCAGGAAAACTACAACTAAACATTATTTTAAAATGTGTCAATAAGATCATTCAGTGTAAAGTTGTGTGTTTTTAGATAGCCACAGTAAGTGTCCTTTTAATGCCAAGCTGAGGGACAGGCATGGCAAACCCATAAAATATCTGGGTGTGGTCTTTACTACAAACTTTGAATTATTATAAAAGCTTAATTACGCAGCACTTACAAAAAATAAAATAAAATAAAACTACGAAGATGGACAAGACGAATATTGCATAGCTTGGGAAATACCAGTTCCATAAATATGAATATTTTACCATGTTAAACTTACCTTTTCCCGGTAGGTTACCTATTCCTATCACGACGGAAGCACTCCAAACTTGGCAGGAACTTATTAACGTATTTATGCATGGTGGTAAAAGGTCAATATTTTTAAAAATCAAACTATCTGAAGACAGAGGGCTAGGAATACCTCACTTTTAATGACACCTTGACATAGCAGTTCGAAAGCACCTCCGGGTGCAAGTAGATAAATAGGGACCACTTACCAGAGGGAAGGTAAACGGCGTTCCGTGTGCTGCGCTGGCTCGCCAGATGCAGCTTGTCACGCTGGCCACGTGACCCGGAAGTGTCTGCGGACAATGCTGGCTCCCGGCCTATAGAGTGAGATGAGCGTACAACCCTACAGTCTGGCAAGACTGGCCCGTACAGGCAGGGGTACCTTTACCTTTTTTACCTGACATTTTTTTAATATCATGCAGCATGTGCCTTCATTTGTAGGGATTCAGGCAAACAGCAGGGACAAATGGAACGCACTGATGGAGAACATGTGTCTCTTTAAGCCATACTATAAAAAAAAAAACAGCTTGGTCTCTAACCCTTTCTTGAAACATGCTCTGCAGGTATGGCAAGAGTAGAATAAAATCTACTGTACAATCACTATTAGCCCCTATAATTGTCCATCCTTTGTTCTGTGGAACTGATAAAATTCTGTAATGTAAACCCTGGGAGTCTTAAATGCCTCTGTAGGTTGAGGTACCTATCCAGTGGGTTAACCTCATCCTCAAACTGAAAAAAGAGTAAAAAAAACCAAACCCACCATGGTTTGAACTGCATCAAATTTTACGTTTCAGCAATAATGCCCTTAACTGAAATGGAAAATTCATTAACAGAATATTCTTCAAGTCTAAAAAACATCAACCCCAGTTTCTTCAATCTACAGGATATTTATAAATTTAACATCACAACTCAAAATGATTCTTTTTTTCTTTTAAAAAAAGTTTTTCTTAACAGATTTAAATACAACCCTTTCAGATGCATAGTGGAATGCTCTGTGGAGTAAAAAGGCACTGAAATCTGTTTCTGCAGGCATCTGTGGAAACACTCTGAAAGTGAGTTATAGATAGAACCTTACACCTGTCTTATAGAGCAGCACCAACAAAATACTGAGCAAACAATGCTGGAGAGGCTGTACTAACCTTTTTGTTATGTACTGAAGTTCTCACCCTGGGCCAGCAGGGGGGTACTGTAGATAGTTTTCACTCAGGTCCACATATGCAAATAGGGGATTGAAAGTGACGTTCAGTGATTGGATAGTTACAGAAAGTGGTTACTGTTGCGCTGTAGTGGAGCTCTATATAAGCAGGCTGGCTGAACCCTTCAGTTCAGCTCAGTTCTGGCCTGTGAATAAACAAGAACTGTTTGAAGAATTGCTGTGTCATCTGATATGTTCACCCACAACTTAACACTTTTGTCACATGTGGCAGAATTGGTCTGAAATTAATCAATTTTGGCAAAAAGTATTTGAAGGCACTGGCAAAATAGTAGGATGTAAGCTTCCATGTTCTCCCCTCAGTTGGTTTTGTTATCCCTGTTTGATAATCAAAATGTTGGTATTCCTTACAAGGACTTAGTAATATTTTCAATGGTGTCAGCTCATCAGCTGATAAGTAAACTAGTTCAGGATTAACATTATCTAATTGGTACACAAACTTTTGGCAAATTGCTTTATCCAAAAAGTAAATGGGGAGACTGAATGCTGAAAGGGAAAGGGGTGGGGAGACGACTTTGACAATGATTGGTTTTGTTTTATTACGTATGTTAACAGATCTAGCCATTCTGTGATTCTTCAACCAACGTATGGCGACACTCTTTAAATTAATATACCAGACTTCATAGTGAATACTGTTGCAGCTGGTGTGCTGTGATTCTGCTTTACATAAGTAAGTGCTCACCTACCCTTCTGCTTGTCTGAGTGGTTTTCTGCTTGTTCTATGCTTTCTAGGGATGGGTCCACCCCCGGGTGCAGGGCATCTGTGCTGCCCCAGGTGCCCGATCGGCTTGCTCTGCCACAGTGTGGAAAATCCGCTTTTCAGCACTAAATCACAGCCAATGTCAATCCGGAGAAAACCCAACAGTAGGTTTTCCTGGTGGAAAGCAGTGGGACAAGCAAAAGTGTGGATGAGCACTTAGTGTTTCTTATTTTATGTTCAGAACTACATTTAGGTGAAATATTTGCGGTGGGGGGGGAGTTGAGGCACAGGCATAAGGTGGTTAATAATGTTTATCTCTATATGATGGAAAGCTTCACCTTGCTGGTTTTTGCAGATCGACCTGCTGTTAAAGGTACAAGAGCAGCCCAGGCAGGGGTTTTTTCCCCTGGTCAGTAGAGTAACCATAAAACTATAACACACAGTCAAGGAACTGCATTGTGTTTGCAGTTCCATAATGTTTGTCAGCTGTTTTGCTCCATCCATTTAAAGGCACACTGTTGAAAATCAATATTTAATCATATAGTGGTTGTGAAATGATAATATAACTGGGTGCAGCCATTTGTCTTCAAAACCTATGCTCTTTTTAAAAACAAGTGGGTTAATAACAGGAGCATGGGAAATGGCCTTATGGAAAATCAGACCATTGAACCGTGTGACTTAGCAGTTCTCCAGTGTTTCAGGCAAAGAGGTCTTCGCCAACCTTATCTGGATGGAGCCTGAGACCTACCACTGATCCACACAATCCTTCCCCCAAACCGCCCCCCCCCCCGCTGCTGTTCAAGAGTTCAAATGCTTGTCACTCTTCATGTCCACCAGTGTCACAGGACTAATTGCAAGAAAATCAAATCATCCAGTTAAAATGTCTGCCTGATAAATCAAACCCCTTACTGTTCAGAACATGGATGCGACACTGTCTCTGTTCAGAGATTTTGCAATATACATTTCGGTACACCCATTTTTTTCTGGCAGGGCTGGTGTATCAGGCAGAAATTCAACAAGTTAAGCATTTCTCAACACTGCATCTCCATCTGCTGTTGGGGGAATCTTTGCCTGTCAAAGTGTGCTGCTAATAAAAGCAGAAAAACAACAACGACCTTATTCCTGCCCGCCTCCTCTTTGTCTGTCCTTCTGTAAATTCCTTCCATCTCTTCCCTTCTCACTTTTGCAGCCCTTAATTTTTTTAATTCAATATTTTCCATTGGAGAAAGCAGCATGATGCTGAAATGGTGGGTGTTTATTTTTAGACACCCCAGTGGTTTACTTTTGGTTTAGCAAGCTGCCTCACTTGCTCCACGTCTGCTAAGTGTCAGGCGTAATAAAAACCTTATCTGCTTGTGACGTCAAGCTATGAATCATGCCAAACGTAACGGTATCAGCCATATGGCCAGATGAACCTCCCGCCAGATCGTTCTCCTCTTTTCCTCTCCTCTCTGGATAATGAGTGTGACTAACATTCCTCAGCAGCAAAAGCCCAGCCCTAATCCAGTTAGCTTTGCCATTTGTCAGTCTTCCAGGGTAACTCCTTTTGGCCATCGATAGGCTACCCAGTAACTGCCCTGCTTGCTGAGGACATGCAGAGGCCTCCAGGTTAGCTCCCCAGCTCAGAAAACTAACCATTTTTACTGAATGTTTACGATTCCAGTGATGCACCATTCCCAGGGCTATTTATAAACCACACTTGCAGGAGTCACATTTGGCCCTACGGCCAAAAAAGAGTTCCCATCACTGTGATGACTGGCTGGCAAGACAACCTGTTCTGGAGCACACATGTTATGTGAAGAAACAGAGCAGGCACAATAGTGTTGAAGAGTGAGGATCCCAGCTCTGTAGGAGGCAATCCTTACAGGCTTTCATGGCAAGCTAGAGAAAATATGGGTGCAAAGAAACAGAGAACCCTGGTGTCCCGAGTCTCTCTCAGGAGGGGGGCAGATTTAGACTCTGGACTGAATGCTCTTAAAGGGACCCATCAGTTGGTAACAGGTTTCACATCACTTCAAAATGTGGTGGGCAAGCTCCGCTGTGTTTAGTGAACTTGCTTCTCATTCTGCTGCCCTGAGCCTGATGGCTTCACTTGTTCCTCTTCCTTCACACCCAAACTCTTGAGAACTGATTCTCAGTACTATGCTGTGGTATGTGTGTGTGAATGTGGCAAGTACCCAGGCAGGATTGATGAGTAGAGTTCGCAGCAAGATAATCATCCTGCCAGGTGAAAGAACCAGCCCTTAGGGAAGGCATACACAATCAGCTGCACCCATGCCCTTCTGCTATTCACGCACATGCCATAGTCACATGGGATAGCAGCATCATTAGCAAGTGACCCCAATGCCAGGTGCATATGAAAGGGAGCCTTAAATACCTCAGATGAGGAACTTGCTTCCTAATCCCAATTTCCCTTTAAGTTTTTCAATAATGTGGATCATCACACACTAAATGCAATCTGTCTTCTTAAGGCAGGGATTTATGCCTTTGTTTACAAATCTTTTTGAAGTGCTATTAGTGCATTGGGTTATCACTATTGTTACTGTAGTTGTTGTTTTATGAACCTTTGTGACAAGCTAAAACTAGAACCTGACAGGCATGCAGGACTTGGAAACTGCGAACACTTCCCTTGCCAGGAGAGTGTTTCTAAAAGAGTAATAAGGGTAATAAACTATGAAAGAAAAACGAAGGCTTTTTATAATTCCTAAAAAGAGAAACAAAACTGAAATGAACTTTGAAACAAAAACAAAAGCACTTCTTTAAATGGAATAGGACGTTCCCTGGCCAGGAAGAGATGTCAGAGCTGCTCAGCCAGTCTCTGGTTGCTGTTGGGTTTTTTAGCTTATATTTTACAGGGTAAGTTCTGGGCTAAATCCAAAGCATTGGGTCTTCACTTTAGAGCCTGGGTTCAGGCTTCATGAGGGGAAATCTTCCTCCATATATACCTCTCCATCCTTCGAAGTCCAGTAACAAGATGTGTTGTGGACTCCACTCTTCTGAGATTATCCTCAGTAGTTACTACAGGGTGTATTCCTCCCCCAAGTGGTTGTATTTGAATTATTTACCATAAGAAAGATGAGGGAATCTGGTCTGTTTTCTTGAGAGACCTTCCTGTATAAGTAGACGATTGATCTTCAAGCATTAAGCATGCTAAGAGCAGATGATGCATGTTTGCTATTGAGTTATTATTATTTATTATAGAGATGTGAAAGTTTTTTTTTCCAGCTCTAGAGCCACATTCCCTTATAAGCAATCTTCTGGGTGTCACAAGCCCTTTGCCATGCGGGGTGTGTGTGTGTGTGTGTGTGTGTGTGTAGAGTGGTACCTCGGGTTAAGAACTTAATTTATTCTGGAGGTCTGTTCTTAACCTGATGTACCACTTTAGCTAATGGGGCCTCCCGCTGCCGCCATGCGATTTCTGTTCTCATCCTGAAGCAAAATTCTTAACCTGAGGTACTATTTCTGGGTTAGCTTAGTCTGTAACCTGAAGCGTCTGTAACCTGAAGCATCTTTAACCCAAGGTACCACTGCATGTGCAAAAGCAGTGACAGATGTGACTCCACCTTTTGTAGGCTGCAATTTAGTCAGGCAAAAATTGGAGGCCTGTACAGATGCCTCTCTGCATTCAGGCAACAGTCCCAGGACACATTTCAACCAGGCAAAAGCACCCAAGGAGAATGCAGACCTGGGCTGGTGAGGGGTTTGGGGCCTGGTGAGAATCCTGTCGGCCAGAGAGAGAGAGAGAGAAAGTCCTGGAGGGTTGCATTCAGCTCCTGGGCCTGAGGTCTTCCATCCCAGATTAATTGTTGTAACTGCATTTTTCTGTTTTTTTAAAACATTCTTCTCTGCCTTGAGAATGCATATAAATCGGAAACCATCAGACAGACAATAAATTCTGGATTAATAAATCATCTGCTCTTACTGTTTTTTCCCTTACTTCATGCGCACCTTCTTTTGTCTGTAGGAGGACAGAGGGTTTGTTTTTTTAAAACCAACAAGCATTTACCACACTCTTTCATTCCTTCTTCCTCCCATCCTCTCAACATCCCTATGGCTTAGTGAATCATTCCTGTTTCATAGGCTAAGGAACTATGCCTAAAAAATTGGCTTTGAGGCCAAGCTGAGATTACACTTTGTACTCATGCACAGAAATTACAACAATCAGTCTTGTGATTTCTAGAACAAAACAAATGCCCCGAAACATATCCTGAAGAAGGATTTATGGCACTGGTGGTATGAGGGATCAAGAATCTGGAGAAAACATGTCACCTACTCATGAATTCCTGAGTTATGCTGGAACTCATAGAACCCCATAGGATCCTTTGGAATGCTGTGACAGTCTCTCATTTGACGCTGAAATGCCTGGTTGATGTTTTCTTAATGTGTGGAAGCAGATAGGAGTGGTGAATCATGTGGAAGACTCACATCAGCCTCACTAGTGGTAGCGAGGTGCAAAACTGACATGGAAACAGGGCCGGCTCTACCATTAGGCAGAGTGAGGCAGCCTATTTTTAGGACCCACCCTGTTTTTTGGGATTGCAGTTTGTTTAAAACTGTTTTCAATGTTGTGTTCTAAATTGTTGTAACCAACCTTGGGACTGTGATTTCTATGCATAACCTGCAATCCACCAACCGCAGCCAGGTGCAAACACGCTTTAGTATGAAGGAATAGGGTGCCTCTGAGCACTTGCTCACTCCAGGAATTTGTTTTCAGGGCTAGAACTAAGGCTGCATACACACCACATATTTAAAGCACTTGACTTCCCCAAAGAACCCTGTGGACTGCAGTTTCTGAAGGGTTCTGGGAATTGCAGCTCTGTGAGGAGCAAACTACAGTTCCCAGGATTTTAGTGAAAGGCTATTTTCTTTAAATTTAAGATATAAATGCAGCCCAGCTCCAGTTTTGTCACACAAAAACCCACTCCTAGTTCTCCCCACTGCAACAAGCTTTCTTCATCTCAGCAGCTTGAGAATAAAACCCTTTTTGCTACTATTGAGGAATAATTGGGAGTCAGAATCCTTGCTGAACTATGGAAATCATTCGGAGAGCTCACATTTGATCCCATTCTACCTTCTCCTAACCTCTGATTTTTATTGATTCACTGATCATGCTTTTATTCTCAGAGCGGGATAAGAGATGCTTGTTTGGCCTCAAGTGCCAAAATAGCTCAACCAGGCTTGGGTACTATGCAACTTCAGCCGGGGGTGTTATGCAGGGAAGGGAAGGCAGCAAAATGTTTTGGGTCAGGCCTGGGCGTGACAGCTATGTACTTGCATGTAACATATAAACAGCCTTACCAAGTCAGTGAATATAGATCAAGTCAGACATAGTGATGCAGCCAAAATTTAAGCACTTTTATGCCCATTTGGTTTTAATGGGTGATCTTTAAATTATATATAAGCTCCACTGAAGTAAATGGGGCTTAAAATTGCTTACCTTTGGCTGAATCCTGCCCATAATGTCTTTGTCGGCAGTAGCCAGTTCCTGATACTAACCCAAATAATGTTGAACCATCAGGCAAGATGTCTGGAAATATTCATCTCCCACCACAGGATTTCAGTTTTGAACAAGTGTCAGGACTCCCTGGTGCTTTGGGCTCACACAATCAATGAATTTTAGGAAGAATCATAGAATTGTAGAGTTGGAAGGAAACTTGAGGATCATTTAGTTGATTTTGATTTTGGCTTATGAAACTAGGAAATGCCTTTGATCTTCTCATTATATCTATGTCGTGTGGGTTGTTAATAATGCTAGATAACACATGAGAAAGGGGTTTTAAATCAATAACCATTTTAACTGGTGTTCAGTTAATGCTGCCAAATCTCAAATGAATCCATTTCCTGCAATTATTGTTATCATGGTGGAATGTGATTCAGGTGACTCACCCTTAACACAGGGCCACAAGTGTGGTCCTATAATTCACATTATGTATAAATTGAAGCAGAATGGGGGGGGGGTGCGTGGAAAACAGGTCCTAAGTGCTATGTGCGCAGAGCTACTGAAACTGTAATAGATAAAGGACAATGCAAGTAATTTCTGTGGAGTTATAGAGAACAAATGGAGACAAGAAAACCCAAGAGCCTAATCTGAAAACCTGCTCTTGGAGGAAGGGCAGGTTGAGCTCTGCAACTTCACTTCTGAATCATAAAGCACAGCACACAAACCCATGTCAGGATAGCCAAATAGACCATACAAAAAAATCAGCCATGGTACATTTTTCTTTTTAAATAAATCAATATTTATTATAAAAAATCTCCGCAGTCCTCACTTTTCTTGTAAACAAGTACACATTTGCACAAATTAACCATACCTAAAGCTTCTTAGAGAAGAGGGTCCAAAAGGAACATCTGCTTGTTTGCATAGCTTAACTGTGGATCAGCAATGGTCTTAACATATTTCTTTTTACTAAGCAAGCCTTACAGGGCAGAGAAGCCATCAGTGAGTACTGAAGAAAACACAGTACAAGACCGGGCTGTGCCTATGAAAATCCACCACAAAGATTCAGTAGCAAAAGTCCCTTCCGCAGTTCAAAGGGCAGCTTGACTCCATTGTGAAGGTAAGTTCTCAAGTCTTTGCAGGGGACTGTGCAAAGAGCATTCAAAGAGCTGGCAGTACAATACTTTGGCACAGAAGTCTTTTGGGGAAAAAAAAACACAATCCACACATCCAAGGCTGATGTACATAAAACGAGGCTCTTCCACCAGGTCTGGCACAGGAGGGTGTCCCACCAATCAATGGCAATATGGCACACTCTGGATTGGCATATAGATGGCGGCAGACCCATGCTGACCTAGGAGGAGAAAGAAGAAAGCATCACTGGCTGACATCATGCCCATTTCAAGAATGCATAGGAAATCTAAGAAAGCTGAGCACAAGTTCGGTCAGGGTCTAGCAGGGGAGAATTCAGCCTATTATTATTATTATTATTATTATTATTATTATTATTATTATTATTATTATTATTATTTTAAAAGAAGATGGAACAGGTTGTTTGTGTTGCTTGCCCAGAGCAGGGTGGAGAGAAGCTGCCACCACTGATGCTTCAGTAAACAGTCTCAGGAAGAAGACCCCAAGGCTTGGTTTGTTTTTCTTGCTTCTCTGCCTGCCTTGAGCTGTGTGCATCTGGAGTTGGCGTAAGCTGCCTAATCCCCAAAGGGAGTAATAGAATCCAAAAGGTACAAGCGAGAGAAATTTATCCCACCCTAGGTTGAAAGTATGAGAGCAATAGTTTCTAGACAGACAACCCCAAATATTTACACCACCTTCAATTGTTGACTCTTACCTTGGACAGGTAAAAAGCGCACACACCAACGATTTGGTTTCTATCTCCACCCCCTGCATGCCTTAAAGCAGGACCGAGGAACCTGTGGACTTTCAGGTGTTGTTGAATTTCAACTCCCATCAGCCCCAACTAGCTCGGCCAATGGCCATTATGAAAATGGTAAGAGTTCAATGAATGGAGGGTCACAGGCTCCCCATGCCTGCCTTAAAAGACTTGGCGTTGTGTGCTTATTTATTTATAAAAGTACAGTGGTACCTCGGGTTACATACGCTTCAGGTTACATTCACGTCAGGCTACAGACTCAGCTAACCCAGAAATAGTACCTCGGGTTAAGAACTTTGCTTCAGGATGAGAACAGAAATCGTGCTCCAGCGGCGTGGCAGCAGCAGGAGGCCCCATTAGCTAAAGTGGTGCTTCACGTTAAGAACAGTTTCAGGTTAAGTACGGACCTCCGGAATGAATTAAGTACTTAACCTGAGGTACCACTGTATTTATATACAGCAAAAATAACAAAAGGGGTTTACAACTCTAAAAGGATTTAAAAAAAAATACGTACAATAAAAGCACATGAAAATTAAAAACAATTTTAAAAGAAAAAATCAAAACAAGCATCAATACAGTAAACCACTGTGGGAGAAGAACTCTTCATTGCCTGCATAGAGCTGGAGGAATAGAAAATTTTTTAGAAGGCATTTAAAGGTAGGCACAGAAGGCACCTGCTGAATCTCTATTAGCAGAGTGTTCCACAGGTTTGGTCTGATGACACTCAAGGCTTGATTTCTTGTTGTTGTCAAATGTTGTTAAAACGGCCCAGAAACAGCATAAAGCAAGTTCAGCTCTCTGCCAGAGAATCCTAGGAGGAACTTAAACTTCAAGGAATAAGGAGGCAGCAGTTTAATTAAGGAGGTAGTTTAATTCACCAGATAGCCAACCTGGCAAAAAGCTTATCCGTATCTATGTACCTTCCTTTCAGTGAAAGGGTGTTACCTCAGTGCTGCACTTTATACCAGAGCTGAGAAAGCTTTCCTGATACTGCATTGATGGAGAGCAAACAGTCTTGATTAATTTTTTTTCTGGGGGGGGGCAGCAGGGGGAGGGAGAAAATGATTAAAGGAAGTCCCGTTGCGTCGTTCTGGTTGTGGAGGGCCCACGGTGTGCCCAAGTTCCTCAAATTATAGATGGTCTGCTGTGCCTGTGATGAAGATGAAAAGTCTCCCTCTACTAATAGTGAGTGTCAAAGATGAGGTTGGGATCATTTGCAGAGAACTCTGATAACACAGGAGAAAGATTGGCACGTGATTCCCTATTGCACCAGGGCTTCTTAGGCTAATGTTTCAACATCAAGTTTAACTCCAAAAAGCAATGGTTGAAACATTAAAGTTTCCCATTTAGGGGTAGATCTCATCCAAGTGGAACCATTTCAAGCTCACATAAATGCGTGGGGAGAGACTCAAATGTTAAGCAAGCATGGAAAAATATGTTGCCTATGCTCCCCCTAAAAATCTGTTTAGCCCCCTGGTGTTTTTCTTGCTGTAAGAGTTTCTTCCCATTTTTTTTTGAGCCCACTTGGGAGGAACAAAGCTGGAGCAAAGCAATTTGGGGCTGGAAGTCCAGGCAGAGAGTAGATTCGGCTCCTCCATATCATGCATGCTGCTCTTTAAATCATCACACTTTATATGAATTCAGCAGAAACCTGAATTCTAACATGTCTGTCACTGTGGTGTCTACTCTGGATGCATGTAGTATTTTGTTACATTCTACACAACCTCTGGGGACCCCGGAGCGGAAGCAAAGAGCTTTGTGCTTTTCAGGGGGATTTTTAAAAAATGGTTGTTTGGAGAACATTACATGCTGCTCAAGGGACAGCGGTCGTGCTCTGTCTAAGTGCTTTTATTCTATTATGTAATTGCAATAGGGTAGTGAAGCAAATGGACAAACACAGCATGGAGCACCCAAGGGACAACTATATCCAGGCCCAATTGAAGCAAAAGTCTCAGCAGCAGACTGGCGTCATCAAAGCAGGGGCATGAAAAAGCATTTACCAGCATGATTCCATATCAAGTGTTGAAATCAGCACTGAAATTTGCAATAGATGTCTCTTGAAACTGTACAATTTCCTCTATCGCTTTGAAGATACTTTATACAAAGGGGACCTTGTTGTGTGTTTCTATGAGGTGGGATGAAGGAAGATCAAAGATTTGTCTTTTTCGAAGGTATACACAATCAGGCTGTAGTCACTCAAATATATCAAGCCAAGAAGGTGGTTCAAAGTCTGTCTTTTATACAAGTCATGCCATGAGAGACCTGCACCTGTATGAGAACCAAGCATAATTTTTGTAGGCATTGAGGCCTAGCAAGTGCAAACCTGAAACACATTTCGTGGAACAATGAAAAGATAAATAATTATTGGAAAGGAATACCAGAATGAAGGAATCTGAGTGTTCTACGTGTTCTTTTGAAGAAGAAAACACACCAGGAGAACTTTGCACTTGTCATTGGAACGTGACAGTGAAAGTATGTGGAGATATACAATATCTCCACATACATATACAAGCTGTGTGACACAGGCTATTTACTATGTCATTTTCTCCAGTGAGTTTTAAATAGTAAACACTTTAAAATGTAATATGCAGATTGGAATCTATGAATAGCATTGCAAATGTTTTTGTTTTTGCATCAGTTTCCTGACATGTGAACTGAATCAGAAACATGATCCTACACTGAAGTGCAGGCCAGCCCCAGCCATACACCACACGTCAAAGAATGCTGGAAGAAAACAGGTTTTGAAGTGGCTCAGAATATAGGCAGACAAGCTGACTTGGCGTGTGTCAGAGGCATTCATCAAAGCAGTGGAGGAAGCATGACTTATGCACTTCCTCCGTTGCCACTTCTTGGACTCGCATAAAGGAAGGACAAGTGCACACTGTTCCTGCAAGAGGGTGGGAGGAACATCTGCCCCCACCCCTCATATAAGAGTCAAAATTGACGGACTTGTCTATTGCCACTTTAGGTGACCATTCACCTGGGTGATCAACCTAGATGGCTTTAAAAGGGGGCTGGACAAATTCAGGGACAATAAAGCTATTGGTCATGATGGCCATGCTCTGCCTCCATGGACAGAGACAGTAATGCTTCCCAGTACCAGTTGCTGGAAGCCACATCAAGGGTGGGTGCTCTTGGACTCAGGTCCCACAGGCATCTGGTTGGCTGCTGTCACAACAGGTTGCTGGACTATGTGGGCCGTTGGTCTGATCTAGCAAGCTCTGTTTCTCAAAGAGTTGGCTAGAACCTGCCAGTGGGCTTCAGGCCACCATTTCAGGTAGGCCTCAATGCCACAGCCTGCCCAGCAACTTCTCACTTGTCTGCCTCACATTTAAGCTGCGTCGTAGTCATTTGGTACCAGCGACTCTCTTCATGAGGATAATCCAGGGAAGTGGGGGAAAAGAAACTGGCACTTGTGGGGTTTTTTTGAAGGGGGGAAAGATGGGAGGAATGAGGAACAGGTTGAATATTGGACAGGAGAAGAAATTACAGAAGATGAGTAAATATAATTTGAGAAGCATGTGTGGGGGGAAGGGGAAAATGTAAAAGGACCAGCAAATTCTTCCTAAAATGGGGAGGCTGAGTTATAGCACCCCCAAAGCAAATATCTGTACTGCACTTAGCTTGAGGAAAGGCGAGTTATGGAACTTCTGCCACAAGAAAAATAGTGTCAAAGAATTTAGCCATTTCCAAAGGTGGATTAGATACAGTAGAAGAAGACATCATGAACCGCCACCCGATTATGCCAAACTGCCCCTGTATCGGCCGCCATTTTGTGACTGGTGAGCCTCAGTAGTTTTCAGCCATCTCAAGTGAGCATGGGAGCAGAAACTTTGGGGACACCTAACCTAGGAGACTGTGAGTAATGAAAAGAGGGGGTGGTTACAACAAAGGCTCTCATGTGTTTTTCTTCTGAGTATAATGACTAAGCTCCACAATGAATTCTGCCTTGTCCAGAATAGAGAGCTAAAGAGGGATTATATACTAATGCATTTCATGTACACAAGACACAGAAAACATGAAAAAGTCATGAAAAACCACTCATTTCTAGGACAATTGCTTAGGGATTTCTTTGCCACAGGTAAAAAACACACAAACAAACTGAAATTATACTGTACTGAAAGAGCGCTTGAAACAGCATGGGAAATGGAATCAGTGGCTCAGACTGGGGGGGGGGGGACAGAGAGAGAATGAATGCTTTTAATGTACGGTACTCAAACATGAAGTGGAATGGAAGTAAGAAGGGAGACCAGGATTTCATCCAATGCTGAGAAAGGGCAATAACAACGCAGTGACTCCCTTGCAAAACATGTCCAGTGTTTTACCTCTGGGGTGGTACTTGAGAACAGGTGCCTATCTATGGATCACAAGTGATAGGAGTGACTCATATAACCAGGGACGCGGACTTATAAAAAATATTGGGGGGGCCCGGGAAAGCTCATGAATAATAAATAAGCTCATGAATATGCAAATAAAGTGACGCCGCCTCCTCGTGAGCAAATATGGGAGAGCGTGCTGCGCCTATTAATCAGCTCCAAAGGAAATTGGGTGGAGCTTTTGCTCGGGAGGGAGGGCAGGAGGCATGCAGCCCGCCCCTCCCTGTGCATTTTGGGCTGGGGGAGGGGCGGCGATGGCGCTCTGCTGGAGGGGCGCTGGAGATTATTGGGGGGGCAGAGCCCCCCCAAACGAATTTTTGAGGGGGCTCGGGCCCCCTCAAGCCCCATGGAGTCGGCGCCTATGCATATAACCACAGACCTTTTTTAAAAGAAAGAAAGAAAAGAAAGGAAAAAAGAAGAACATAAAAGAAAGAGAAATACAGTGGTACCTTGGGTTAAGTACTTAATTCGTTCCAGAGGTCTGTTCTTAACCTGAAACTGTTTTTAATCTGAAGCACCACTTTAGCTAATGGGACCTCCTGCTGCTGCCGCACCGCTGGAGCACGGTTTCTGTTCTCATCCTGGAGCAAAGTTCTTAACCTGAGGTACTACTATTTCTAGGTTAGCAGAGTCTGTAACCTGAAGCGTATGTAACCCAAGGTACCACTGTATGATGGATACAAGTTGAATGCACAGCATTGTAAGTCCACTAAAGACTACGGAGCAGATTCCGTGCTGTCAAAAAGTCAAGCCCATTTAGATTTCAGCAGCTTCCCAAAAATAAGTTTATGCTCTAAACATGGTTAAATAACTAAATACTGTGTGAAAGTTTCCATGCAATTAAAAAAATCCAGAATTATTCGTAAAACAGATTTTTTTCTAATTGAGAGTTAAATTGGTAATCTTGTCTTTTCCATAAAAATGGCCTGAATGGTTTCTGAGACCTTCAAATTAGGCATCTGACACCATGGACACCAGCCATCTTCTTAGTCTCAGGATATACTTCCAGAAGGCCAGGGGTCATTAACATGACAGTTGCTTGAGCCAAAACACTCAAGTGTGACATCAGCCATCTCAATCAACACTCAGCTGGGGAACAGGCAAGGCAAGAACATGTTGTTCAGAAGCAGGAAACCGCTGCCTTTGGGAAGCAAACCATTTGCAACACACAGCGAAAAGGGCTTAGGGTTTTCTCCCCAGAGGCAATGGAATCTTTCATGCACAGAAAGAGAGTTTAAGTTACTTTGCAGAAGAATTAGCTGTGTCATCCAGTTGGGACTTATAGGCATGTAGAGTGCTAGACAAGTCCAGAAACATTCAGCAGGAATGAGGTGCACAAAGCAGGAAAGGGAACAAAGTTACTATAGCAGGGGATCAGACTTTTTTTTGTGTGTGTTGCAATCTCCCAGCCACGCACCTTACTGTCATAGACATTTGTGTTTCAGTCCCATGTGTTTTGCACACATTAGCACCTATTGCTACCTGCTTCACAGCTTGTGATAATAAAGGACACGAGTGGAGATCTAGACAGGAAAGGGAGCCCTTTCCCTATTGAGAAGGGAGATCCTGTGTGGTTCAATGATGAAGAGTGCTGGACTACCAATGGGGGGAACCAGATATAAGCCGCCGCTCAGCCATGAAACTCCCTGGAAGAGCGTGGGCAAGTCACTATCCCTCAGTCCTAACCTACCTCTTAGGATTGTTATGAGTATAAAATGAAGGGGACGGAGAGGAAGGAAATTTAGGATATAAATACAATAGACAATGGACTGCAAAGTACAAAGCAAATGAGATCCTATACATCCACAAGACTTCCAGGAGTCATGTTGAGAAGTGCTGTCACACTTACAAAGCTAAGCAGAGTCTGGTATGTTTTCAAACTGGATGGGAGACCATGTGTTGAGATTCCTACATTGCAGGGACTAGAATGACCCTTCTATGATTTCATGACAGCTACAGCCTACAGCAGCTAAAAGCCAGCCAGGAATCACCTACAGATGAGCACAGCAGGCCTTTCCTCAGTCATGTTTTGAACATAGAGCAGCCTCCTCCGACTGGTACTGTCCAGATGTTTTTGCCTACTGTTTCTCATCAGCCTCAGCTGGCACAGCTGGGCTTTTCTTCTCTTACAAAGACCATCAATAAGGCTTTGCTGGTGTTAGGCTTGAACGCGCTGGGCATGATGTGGCTCCAGCCTGCCCAAAGTCATGCCTTTTCTTAATACTCTCAAGAATGTTTAAGGGGCAAACTGCAAATACTCACCGTGGAAGGAAAGGCAGTCGACACACGCTCAGCAGGGCCATTTATTGCTTTGTTTCTGGGCTACAAGAGGGTCGCTGCTTGAGCTCAGCTTAAGGTCTTCCTAAGCTTAAGAAGTACGAAACTGCTTGAGCAATGAAGGAACGGGCCCACGATTTGGCACCACAGTCATTACTATTGGGAAGAGAGGTGCTGGGGCTCAGCGTGTCCGGCAGCTGTGCGCCCCACGTCCTACAAGTCACATATCATTTAATTCCATATATATAAAAAGCGAAGCGAGGCAGTTACACCGCGAAGTGCGGAGGGAGAGACCTGTCTATCCCAGGGGATTTCCGCCCACGTGCCTTTTTTTCCATCCTTCCTTTGGCGCGGGTTAAAGAAAGGTCCATGGCCGCGAGGACGGACGAAGGAAGGGCAGGTTCCCCGGGAGGCAGCGCTTCACACCAGCCGCTCCTGCGTCCTCGCGGGCCCCTGCTCGAGCGGCGCAGCCGGGCGGAGGCAGCTGAGCTCCAGGGGCCCGGCGGCTCCCGCTCCCGCCGCCGCGCCTCGCGTGGCCTTCGCGGGAAGGCCGGAGCCAAGAGGCGCGCAGGGCGCAGGCGCCGGCCGGCGGCGCTGCGAGAGGCGCTCGGAGAGCTTGGCGGCCAGGCGCAGGAGGCTCTGCCGGCGACGGGGCTGGGTCGTGCCTGCGGCGGCGGCGGCATCGGCGGCGGGGCGCACCCCGATCTGGAGCTCTTCGGCGGGCACCCCGCGCAGGTTCCCCGAATACCAAAAGAGCCAGCAGAGCAGCGACAGGGCGAGCAGCAGCGACCCAGTCAACACCAGGAAATCCTCCAAGGGGATCCCGTCCACCATCGGCCGCCCCACGGCGCCCGCCAGCACCAGCGCCAAGCCGGCCCCGTCCAGCACCAGCGCGGCCACGAGGAAGACCGCGCAGTGCCCGCAGCGAGCGTGGCCCATGCCCGCACTGGCGCGGCGCCGGCGGGCAGGCGGCAGCCAAAGTCCGCCGAGGGCCACGCCCGCTCAGGTGCCGCCGGAGGGGCCACGCCCCCTCACCTGCCCGGCGGCACCGGAGGAGGCTCAATTGCAGCGGGGACCGCGCCGTCCCCGGGGGCAGATGAGAGAATAGACCCCAAGCGAGCGGTTCGGCTGCGCGCGGCCAAGAATTACCCCACAGCCGACGGCTGTCCGTCGCAGCCTGTCACCGATTGCTCCCATAAACCGCGCAATCTCGCCGGATTTGGATCTCGCCCTTCGGTTCAAGGACTGCCTTAGCGGTATCGCGGTGCGCTTAATAATCATCATAAAAATCTCTGGTGCCGTCGCACTTGGAATATCGTGCGCCTATTTGGTGACCCCATTTCACCCTCACGCCACCTGCACGGGTGTAGTAGCCAAGCAAACTGCCCCCCTAAATCAAGTAAATAAGTAAAAATACTTAACTAACTCACCAAACTCGTCGCAGATAGGTTGATTCTGCCCACCCCACCCCACCCCAATGTAAATCCTGCCCCTTCCCACCTAAATCCTGACTACGCTATGCCCACGTGCTGAAGAGCTGGAAAGGGTACAGGAAAGACCAAGCAAAATGACCAGGGGATTGGAGCAACTCTCACAAGAGTTTGTGGGCGTTGGGGTATAGAACAATTGCCAGGAAATTGTGGGAAATCATGTTTGCCACCTTGGAGGGATAGGTGTGATATAAATGTAATAAATAAAGGCTGTGTGGATGCTTCATGGCACTCTGGTCCTTTGCTGCCGCTGTAACTATAGAAATAACTGGGCAACAGCAACTATTGCCTTATGCCCTGCTCAAATGCATCTGGTTGACCACCTTAATAGCAGGTCTGTTCTTCTGTTATTATTTTCTTAGGGAGCTCAGGTGGCATATATGAAGTTTCTCCTTTGTCCGACAAATAGCAATAAATCCCAAATCATTCTGTCAAAGCCAGATTCGAAGCCAAGTAAACGACAGCCCAGATTTGAATCTTCGAAATCTCTTTTATTCTTTTTCAACAAAAGTGTGGGTAAGGTTGGAAAGAAACAAGGAGCAAGCAAATCCATGCTTTTCTCATTCTTTGCCTGATCATTTTGATGCTGAAAACAAAAGGCTGATGGAAGGGTGTGAGCAGGTAAAGAAGCCCCTCCCACATTGTTTTACACACAGCCTCAAGAGCTCACCTGCCAGAAACCTCACACACACCTCAATTTATTTACTGACCCATGCTGCCTACACAGGCTCACACCCTTGCTGTACTCCATGTCCATTCATTGATGTAGAATGACTTCTCTCTCTGCAAAGAGAGATGAGCATCACTTTGGTCCTCCCTAAACATTCAGCTACAGGGTTCTGAAAAAAGCATCTCTTTGTCATACTTTAACTGCCCGTGTTATGAGTCAAATGAAAGGTGTTGAAAAATAAGTAACTTAAGCTAATGCATCTTCAATGCTTGCTTTCTTTGTCATTTTCAAGCTTTTCAGTGAATCAAGTCACTTACTGCTTGGAGACTCTAAGAGCCTTGGTGCATCTCATTTTAAAATTTACATTTGTCATATTTCTAGCAGTGAAATTCAAGACACAAAAGCTGTTGAGCTTTTTTGACATATGGCAAGCCTAACATATTTATTCTCCCCTGCCTCCTTGAATATATCAGGATTGGGGCTGGATTGGGAGTTTCATAGCAACTCTGAGGAAGTGTTTCATTGAGGCTGCAGCAGGCAAAGGGAGACTCCTCTGCACCCACAGCCCCAGTCCCAATTCTCCTTATTGTGGCTGATATTTAGATAACCAGGTGCAGTCAGACTGTTAAGGTCACATCTGCATGGGCCCTAAGACCTCAAGCCTCTCAGATCCTTTGCTAATGGATCAACAGAGCCAGCTATGCCATAGCAGATTGTGAGGAAGAGAAGTACCGTATTTTTCCGTGTATAACACGCTCCCATGTATAAGACTACCCCCCTTTTTAACATTTCTTAGTAAAAAAACCTCTAGTCTTATACACGGAAAAGTACAGTAATTCCTCTGTTTCTGTAAAACAACAAGGGAAACACCCTGTTTTTCAGTAACATTGTGGTTGTGAAAACCAATTGGCATTATGTGTACAGTGGCATCTCGGGTTACATACACTTAGAAAATAATTCTTTTCTCGGAAATGACCGGCAGGATCCGAGATCAGGGAGAAGAGTCAGTGGAAGAAGACTGGAAGAAATTTAAAGACTATTTACAGAAACATTGCAAAATTAATGAATTTTAGAATAATGTTGGATTGGAACTAAGTGGTTTCTAGCTGTAATGGGTTAAAAGAGTATGAAAACAATGGGTTTATACAAGTAAAAAATTAAGATTGTAATAATTTAAAAATAAGATTTGGGTAGCGTAAAGAGGGAAAGAAATTGCTGAATTAATAATTTGATTTGGAATACAAAAAAGGGAGGTATGAGGAGGTCCGAGAAACAAGTAAATGAAAAATAATGTGATGGAAAGATTGATTGCTTTTAACAATTTTTATTTTGTATTTTGTATTTTTTTATTTTTTGTAATGTAAAAACCTTAATAAAAATTTTATATATATAAAAAAATAATTCTTTTCTTTCTTTGGAATGGTGAGAGAGACTTTTTTTTAAAGTGTGGTTGTTGAAACCAACCAACATAAATTAGCCTGAGTACTAGCCAGACTTTACAGTATATACCTGTGTATTTTTTATATTTAAAAAGATAGATTACCTATTAATATGCTGATGAATACCGTAATTGCCCCCTACCCTTCAACTTTGTGGGCTTCCTTGTATTTCAAAAAGTGGAAGCATCTTGGGTAATGTTCATTTCTGTCAAACTGTTTAAGGCTGACTCTAACCAGATGCCACTGGAAAACACAGGAGAAAGCCTGTTTGGTTGACACCCCCTTGCCCAGATTCCAGACAGAAGAGGCTTGTGTGCAAACAGATAAGATGGGAGAAGTGTTGCTGACAAGTTGAACCCCTGACCCCAGGCTTAGAACGACAAAGCAAGGTTAGGTTCACCCAGGGCACTGGTGGCTTCCAACGACTGCCTTGATAAGTGCTTCGCAGAGCTGGTTTGTGTTTTGCCAGAAAGCACACTGACAAATTTCCTCTGTGTTGTTTTCAGCTGAAATATGATCTTCTTGTGTGACTCCATCTCTTACCCTGCTGCCACGTTTACCAGAAGTGTCTGTATGTGTGTCCAGTGTGACTAGTTCTGTCAAACACAATCCCCTCTCCTACCTTCACGGCTGTTTTCTACCTCAGGGCCCTGGGCTATAGCCTGCCCCGGCATTTAGCTGGGAAACACGAAGAACGAGCTTGAAGAACGAGCTTTTCCGGGGGCTATTAAGCTTACTTTGAAGTAAATGGAGAGAGGAAATTACCCAAGCCTTCTGCTGGTTTTAAGCAACAATCAGATTTGGGACTCTGGCACAGAAAGGGCTTTTATTATAATATAAATGCTTCCTGTGCATCCCAGTGTAACTCAAGGCAAGGCTGCACACAAAACAGAAAGAGGGTTTGTTTTTCTGGATAGTGCCAAGGGGCAGCTTCAGGAATGGGTCCATGGAAGAGCTGGAAGGGTGAGTTGGGCACATGGGACTTAGTTCTCTGCTGGTATGACTTATATAAGTGAGCCTAGCCAAATGCCAAAAACAGTATTGATCTGAGGGTCTATTTACAAATTTTGTATCTTCCAGTTACAAGCCAAATAAAGACTAAGACAAAGGCTGTGGGAACATTTCTGAAGATATTTGATCACCTCCCCCATATCTTCTCCGTGACCACAAGAAGCACGTGACTCTAACTAAATACAGTGGTACCTCTGGTTACGTACTTAATTCGTTCTGGAGGTCCGTTCTTAACCTGAAACAGTTCTTAACCTGAGACACCATTTAGCTAATGGGGCCTCCCACTGCTGCCGTGCGATTTCTGTTCTCAACCTGAAGCAAAGTTCTTAACCTGAGGTACTATTTCTGGATTAGCGAAGTCTGTAACATGAAGCGTATGTAACCCGAGGTACCACTGTACTCCAAATTTTAGGAATAACAAGTGGGGTACTAGGGAATGAGGACCACCCCCCAAAGCTTAGTGCCACTCTTTTGAAATGGGAGGTGTCATGCTAATGACATCATGAGACAAATATAAAGCTTGATAACAAGCGGTACTAAGGTCACTGTGTCAGGGTTATGGGGGCATTTGCTACTAGTTTGGTTCTGTAGAGCAGATCACACTACAGTGGTACCTCTGGTTAAGAACTTAATTCATTCTGGAGGTCTGTTCTTAACCTGAAACTGGTTTTAACCTGAGGTACCACTTTAGCTAATGGGGCCTCCCTCCCGCTGCCGCCATGCCACTGGAGCACAATTTCTGTTCTCATCCTGAAGCAAAGTTCATAACCCAAGGTACTATTTCTGGGTTAGTGGAGTCTGTAACCTGAAGCATCTGTAACCCGAGGTACCACTGTATAAAGTAGCAGTGATGACTGATCTTTGGCCCTCTAGGTGTTGTTGGACTTCAGCTCTGATCATCCCTGACTATTGGCCATGGTGACTTGGGCTGACTGGAGCTGGAGTCCAGAAACATCTAGCAGGGCTGAAGGCCAGCCTTTCTCACCCTACAAAATCCAGTTACCTATGTACACAGGGATGTAAGAGAGGAGCCAAGCAGCCCTTTCCATATGGACACCAAGAGAACAAAGTTCATTAGTAAAGGATTTATTAGTAGTCAGGTTCTCAAAACAAACACTGCAGCAGATACAAAACAATATTTTTTTCAGCAGGAGCACCAAATGAAAGAGGTTTAATGGGGAAAGTACATTAAGGGTTTTATGGCTCCAGTTGGAAGTGAAAATTAGAAGAGTCTCCATTTGGGAGTGGACAAGAGATCAGTGCACTGCAATGTATGCCACTTCCCGTTGCCCAGACATAAGCTTGTAAATTCAATCTCTGCAGCAATGGCAACTTTGCTTGAAACAGGGCATGGTATGGTGGTTTTTTAGAGTCTCGGACTCTAAATCACTACTCAGCCATGAAGCTCACACCTTGGGCAAGTGAATATCTCTCAGCCTAACCCACCTCATGGGGTGGTTGTGAGGATGATTTGGGTGAGAGAAGGAATGTTCTGCTCCTTGGATAAAAATGGGCAGGATAAAAAATGCAGATCAATCATTCAACTTTGTCCAGCTGTGTTTCTGTTCTGAGAGTTGTATACTAAGCTTCTATACCTGCTCAAGAGTGTGGAGTGGATCAGAGAGACAGACAGAGAGGTGCTAGCTATTGTTTGGGACAGGTTTTTCTGCTTTTGAATTGGAAGAACCAGGCCAGGTGCCTCTTCACATGCCCACGCCAATACTGGCAAACTGAGGATATGGCACAGAGAATCTCTCTGGAGGTGCGCACTATTTGACTAGCCACTCTGCACAGCTTGGTGGTTTCAAGCCAGAGCTGTATTTCATTTCATTTCATTTCAGTTTCCTGCCTGCAGCAGTGCCCGGACAAATACACAGCTCATGAGCTCAATGGCCTGTGTTGCCCCCTGGGGTGGAGGAAGTGGGTGCGGGCCGCCCCGGGTGTCACCACTGAGGGGGGTGACAAAATGCTGGGTGGCACTCACCGTGCAGCCTGCAGCATGCCCAAGCCACTCGTCTCTTCTGGGCTTTGTGCTGCCCAAACGGTTTGCCCACTGCCTCCCCCCCCAGCTGTCCGGCAGCTGAGTGCGAGGGGGCAGGCAGACTCTGAAGGCCCTGCACTCTGCCCCGCCCCTAAGGGCAGCTTGCCCCACCTCTGGGTGCACCACCCCAAGCGCCCGAGCAGCTTCCTCCACCACCAGTTGCCCCAGCCTTCTTTGGTAGCCTGGCTACCAAATGCCCATTGTCTAGAATTGCCTGTCGGAGTCTTGCCTGCCTGGAATCCACCCTGTAATGAGTCAGACCATTGGTCCATCTAGCTTGGTATTGTTAACACTGATTGGTAGTGTTTTGAGTGGGAGACGTTCCCAGCCCTACCTGGAGTTGTTAGGGATTGAACTTTGGTCCAGCTGAATGCAAAGGAGGTGCTCAAGCCCTGAGCTACCACCCTTCCCCAAATTGGTGGTGGTGGGATTTGGTTTGCTCCCTTCTCATAGCCCTGCTCTTATGGCCTGGATTTCTGCAAACCCCAGAAGCAGGGAGCTGCTCTTAGCTTGATATCATAGCAGACTGTGCAAGCTGAAGTAGTGCAGTAATTCGAAAGCATTGATTCCCAGGAGAAGAGCCACGCTGCCAGTGTGGTAAGTGTCAGGAAACACTTAGCATGCTCAGATTTCAGCTGCTGCTCTCCTCCTTAATAGAAATCTGGCTCTCCCGGTGCCAAGTCCCATCATGCTTTCCAAGAGTGGTGCACAAAGTGTACCACGTTCTCCCATTAACCTCCACCCCTTGTGTTCTGCAGGAGGTACGTGCACTCTGAGATCGGCTCCTGTAAGAGACGGTCGTGCCAGCAAGGCAGAGTTCTAGAGCAACATAGGAGAAATGACGCACAATTACAGAAATGCTTGTTTTTTATTTTTTGAAAAATCAGGAGACAAAGAACTATTACTGGTCTTAGAGGATCCTGTGACACACTGCACAAACTGTCCCCAACCCCCAACCCTACCCCCACGCCACTCTCTTGCCCTGGATATTGAAGGCTCTATGCAACTAAGGGCACTTCCAGACTGTTGCCATTTTCAGGTGGGAATTCAATCACAATTCAGGCTATGCAAGGAAAGCTGCTTTGGTCACTCATTTGCAACAAACCCACTTCCCCCAAACACCAGACTTTTAGCAATATGGAAGGTGACAGGGAAATGCAGAGGGAAAAGTGTGGGTTGGCACTCAACATTGTCTAGCCTCCCTGCAAACAAATCTAGCCTCCCTGCCAGTCAACTCACACCCCTGCAGACAAATCAGGATGAATGCTCAATAAACAGGTTGTCTGGAAACACCCTAAATAACTGTTCTGAAGGAAGAACGCGTGGCATCTCCCCGGCTGCTGTTCTGGCTTGGATAGAAGTGGCTGTATTCCAGGTGGGTGATTGGTGCTGATGCTGCAACCATAGAAGCGCACCATGGAAACAAGGAACCATACGCTCTAGTTGTTTTTATTTACCAGACATTGCCCTGCTCCCCTTTTGCTACCTGTCCTTGATAAGTCATGATAACACAAGTTCTCTTCCTCCCCTCTCCCTACAAAGTCAAGGCATTTTCCTTTGAGGCTGTGCTGCTTTTATGGGGATATTACATCGTCCCAGCTCTAGACACACTCGACTCTTCCCCCAGATATCACATGCACTGTTACTTCTACCATCACGTGGTTCCATGAGTGTCTCGGGTGCCTTGGACAGAGTGACCAATAACACCAGTAACAGTAATCTGCCCCAGCACCATCTCAGACCACACCTTTTTTTTTTTAAAGGACTGCCCCCTTGCACTGTGTTACAATTATATTTTTTTCAGAGGTGCTTCCAGATGAGAATCTATTGTGGAATTGCTTCTGCTCACACACACATATTTCTTGCACCCTCCAGTTGATGTTATCATAAAAATGCCAGCCTATAGTTTTTCTTCGTTTAATGTGCATTTGCCCATGATGTGGAAAACCTGGTAAATAAAAATAACCTTTTACACATCTGCAGTAAACTGTATGGAAGCTTTTTAGATCATTTTATAGAAAATGAGCAGTTTATCTTGTAATGTTTTGGTAAAGGTAAAGGGACCCCTGACTGTTAGGTCCAGTCGTGACCGACTCTGGGGTTGTGGCGCTCATCTTGCTTTATTCGCCGAGGGAGCTGGCGTATAGCTTCCGGGTCATGTGGCCAGCATGACTAAGCCGCTTCTGGCGGACCAGAGCAGCGCACAGAAACACCGTTTACCTTCCCACCGTTTACCTTCCCACCTATTTATCTACTTGCACTTTGATGTGCTTTCGAACTGCTAGGTTGGCAGGAGCAGGGACCAAGCAACGGGAGCTCACCCCGTCACGGGGATTTGAACCGCCGACCTTCTGATCGGCAAGTCCTAGGCTCTGTGGTTTAACCCACAGCGCCACCCGTGTTTTGGTAGGTGATGACTAATGGTGCACCCCTAATACTGTTGTGTGTGCATATAAATGTTGGGAAAGAAGGGGGATTCTCTGTTCCTTCCTCAATGAATGGAGTAAGGCATAATCTGAACAAGAAGTGCCACAGTCTTACCAGTTTTTGAGAAACACAGCCTGGCATCAAACACTAAAGCCCACACTGAATAGTTGTCTCTGCGGAGAACTGAGAACTGAAATGAACCTTAAGAGCACATCCCTATGTGAAATGAATTAGAAATGCAGGAGGGTTGTTTGGAACCAGCTATCCTAGTGCCAGGAAATAAAAAGCTCTGTCTCTATGTGCCTCTTCTACTGATGTCAGCAGGAATAGCTGAGGGGTGCCATTTGGAGGGGGAAGAATTCGCAAAGCAGCACTGGTGAGGAGGCACTTTGGGAGTGAGAACCATTTCCAAAAGGCAGCTTCTGAAAATGGTTCAGAATGAATCAATCTAAGGCCTCTATAAGGCAGAATCTAAAGACTCCTGCTTGGTTGCATCTCTGGTTTGTTCTATGTATAAAAATCTCTACACTTCATCCTAAGGGCCATATAACCAGTACAGCCCAATAGCCTTCAAAGCAGTTTCTCAAAGAACCTCAGTGCATATGTGTACATGATCTAGCAGATCTCTTTCCACTCACATTTTCCAACTGGAGCCCAAATACTTTTAATTTCCTGCCTAATTGCCAAGACCAGTGCACTGCTAACTCACAGAGCCTGGCCTTGGCATGCAGTAGAGTCTTCCAGGACCAAGAAACCATGCTTGATCATAGTTTCAATGAGACATTCTTCTCACTGGGTCACAGGAGTGTTGCCAGTTGTTCTCCCTGACCAAGGAGTAGATTCCTGGACAAACAGCAATGTAATATTGTAGACTGCCTTGGGAGAGCTGTGTTCCCAAAGGCAGCATATCAGTGTTTTTGCAAATATGTGCAGAAGACCCATACCATATACCTCTCCAGGTGTTCATATTTTCGAAAGCTGATGTCACATTCATAACTGTAAACATTGTTCCTTAAACATAATTCACTATACTTGGCAAGTCCCTGATCCTGGCTAGTTGCCTTGAATTCTATATTTCTGTCCATCCGTGTTTGTCTACAACCATCAACATAATTTTGGGGACTTGCATTCTAACACGGGGCTCATCCAGACTTCCTTTTGTGCTGTGTTTATAGACTTTAAAGCACCGTGTCTCTGTGTTTTGTTTGGTTTTGCCCCAGTGCTTTCCCTGTGAAAACCCACTCTTTACTGCTGAAATGGAGCAAATGGCAGCCCATGGAGAACCTGAATTGCCATTTGTTCCAATTCAGCATTAAAGAGCAGGTTTTCTCAGAGAAAGCACTGGGGCAAAAAGGGGAGGCACCTGACACAGTGCTTTAAAGTGCCCCCCTGCCTAGCAAAAGGGAAGTGTGGATGAGCCCAGGGTATTTTGTTCAGGTGCTTCGCTGAACAAAGGAGGAGCAGGACAGAAAAGAAAAGCAGTCACAGACAGTAGCTGCAGTAGCATGGCATAGACAGTGTGACAGATCTCTAGGCAGATCCCGTTTTCTTACACAACAGTCTGCCATCTTCTTCTCTATGATAGTACAGCTCCATGCCCCTCTTTTTCAAAGTATTTTTACAATGACAACCCCTCATTTTGAGAGCATTTGAGAGCCTGAATCCTGTGAGACCCTTCAGACATTACCCTCTCGCCCTGAGCCTGAGACTTTTGCACGATTAATATTTGTACTCACACACAGTTGTTTGCTTGCACAATGGCTTCTTTCCTTGAACATTTTAATTGGGGTTGAGGCAGAAGGGTTTGGGTTTTGTTTAAAAAACCCCAAAGCCAGCTGTTGGAATAAAAATATCAATCTGCTTTCTCACAAAAACTTGTGGCAGTTATTAGTCCCATTGGAGGGTCATGGCGCAAGCCTCAACTTTCTTGTGAATGCAGTCTGAAAACCAGGCTCTTGAAGATACAGATAGCAAATCCTTTCAAGCAATAACGAGTGTGAGAAATTCACTGTTCTGGGATCTGATCTGCCAGTTTTCAGTCTCTCAGCATGGATATCCTATTGGAAAATATATTCACTGGCTAAGGACACAGTGTCACCCAACAGTGTCTCTGCTTGGGGATGGAGAAATCTGTTGCACATAGGAAGAAGAGGAGGGGATGGGAGTGAACTCCCCTTTAGGGCGGTGCTGATCTGTCCTTGTAGGTCCAGGGAGAGAAAGGCAGAGCCCTGTCCTCTGCGACACAGTCTTCTTCGCCTGGTGGCCGAATCTTGAGCGCTGCCTTCAGCGGTTGAGGAAGAAGGACTTGATGCTCTGGAGGATGTGGTACTTCTGCTTCTGCCTCAGCTTTTTGCGGATGATGGGGATCCAGACAAGCCCACACACCAGCAGCATGAGGCCAAGCGAGAGGAAGGCTGGCCCACACAGTTTGAACACCTCCTTGGTCGTGTTGTTCATGCCTCCTCTTTGGTCTGCGGTGAGGCAGGTCAGGCTGGTGAGAGCCACTCCAAAGAGGAACACGGCTCCACCAACTGAGATGACGATAACAGGCTTGTGGTAAATGTCCCACTTGTTCTGGTGAGGAGCATTCCAGGTGGACTCACTTCGTGAGCTGATGCACAAGGTGCTGGCTGTTTGGCTGGGCAGTAGGTCCTTGTACTCGGGGGACTTCTCTCCCTCCTCTGTTTCTTTTGGCTGGGTTTCCATGGTTACCTGTTATGCAGACTCAGGATGTTAAGGCCTATGGGGGGAGGGGAGAGAAATAGACCAAGGAGCAGGTTATTTGGATAGCTGTATGCTTCACTCTCACCCAAACTCTTGGGCTAAGATTTATCTACATAGCTAATGGGTGTGACTGGCTCATGAGCTTGGATGTTCTTTGCGTCTGTCACAGGCCCAGTTTAGACCATGAGGGAAGGTCAGCCCCACTAGTTCTGAGCTTCCACATGTCCTTTCTTGGTAATAAGGGCTCTGGCCTCAGTTCCTATGATGACAAACATACATAGTTCAAGTGGTGAGCCTGTTGCAGAAATCTACTCAACACATTTCTGGTACCATACTATTTTCCTTCCCAGCTGGGTCAAGGAGAACCTGTCATTGAGAATTAGGAGCAGAAGCCAGATTTGCATAGTCCTAAATGGAAAGCCCTTGTGATAATGATGGGAAAATCTTATCCCATTCTGAAGCAAAACTGTTTACAGAGATGACCAGCTGGCTATCGTAGAAATCCTCATGGAATTGCCCCGCTTCATTCACTCACTTTTTATGAGGCATCTACATGATGCTGTAAACCAAAGATTATCACTCTGTTTCTTTCCCCTCTGTGGTTCTTCTGTCTTTTCTGAGACTGCAAAAAATGCTGACTCCCCCCCCCCCCCGTCTCCAGAAGGATGGCAACTGAGCCCAATCTCCACAAGTGTAAGTGCCCTTAGCACTATTCCTTTGGCTTTCTGAAAGGGCAGGATTTTGACATGTGCATTGTCAAATGCCACCTGAGGCAGCCGTACCACTCTGCCTAATGGTAGAGCCCTTGAGTAGACCCAGGAACTGCCCACCTGGAAGCAGCCACAATGAAATCAGATTGAAGCATGAGCATCTGACCTAGTTTGCTAGACTACAGGCAGGATTAAACTAAGGGCCCATTTGCACTTTCATTCATCCCATGATTTCACAAATCCGAGAAGTTTTAATTTTGTCTCACCACTTTCCCCAGGGAAAACCCACTGTTTACTGCTGAATCAGAACAACTGCCAATTGGGCTTCCCGCAGGTTGTTGTCTGCCCTGATTCAGCAGTAAAGAGCGAGTTTTCATGGGGAAAGCTCTGGGGCAAAAAATAGCTCTTAGACACAGAGCTCTAAAGTGCAGACCATACCTGGAAAGCATGGAGGAAAGGTAAGCATGGATAAGCCCTTTCTTGTGCACAGAAACCTCTGTTTTTTGCATTGCTGTCATCTACATACAAAAGTAAGAATCAAATACATTGCCCTGCCCACTTTTGCCTTTGGCCACATACCCCACCACTGGCCTGTGGCCCCCAGAAGGTTGATCACAAGAGTACGTGGCCCTTGGGCTGAGAAAACTTCTCCATCCCTGCCGCAGCCTATGAAACCAATTACAGTGGTACCTCTGGTTGCGAACAGGATCCATTCCAGAGCTCCGTTCGCACATGAGCAGAACAGAACTCGCATCTGCGCGTGCGCGTGTTGCAATTTGCCACTTCTGCGCATTCACATGATGTCATTTTGCACATCTGCGCATGCACGAGTGGCGAAACCTGGAAGTAACCCTTTCCGGTACTTCCGGGTCGCTGCGGGACACAACCTGAAATCGCGCAAACTGAAGCAAACGTAACAAGAGGTATGACTGTACCGGTATTTCCTGCTAGCCTTTTGCCAAGTGAAGTTTCGATCGCTTTTGTTAGTGGTGCATAGGTGTTGTAGATGAACTCACCATGGGTAAGGATTGTTGGCTTAGTCAAGTCACTGTTGGGCTGAAGTTCAATTCCTGACCTCTTTCTGCTTCTGGGGAGAAATAGAAACATATACAGAGAGCTTGATATGCAGCAGAGGGCTGTTACAGCTTCCAACATCCATTCCTTGATAGCTGTGTAGATATTGTGAGTCACAGCCAAAGCCAACTTCACGCTATCTTCTAAAACAGTGTTTCCCAACCGGTGTTCCGCGGCACACTGGTGTGCCGTGAGACCTTGCCTGGTGTGCCGTGGGAAGAGCGAGAGAAGGCGCCTGCGCGGAAAGAGGAGCGAGCAGTGCGCCTGCACGCCGCGGCACCCGAGATCGCTTCTCCCCACCACCCCTTGCTTCAAAAGAGGTCCGGGGACAGCGGGAAGCGCTGCCCCCGGACCTCTTTTGAAGCAAGGCTTTGCGGGGAGAAGCGATCTCCCCGCAGCCCCTTGCTTCAAAAGAGGTCCGGGGGCAGCGGGAAGCGCAGCACTTCTTCCCCGCTGCCCCCGGATCTCTTTTGAAGCAAGGGGCTGCGGGGAGATCGCTTCTCCCGGTGCTCCGAAGCGGGGCGGGGGGGGGGCGGGAATACCTGCCCCAGCCGCCCTGCTTCGGAACGCTGCTCCGAAGCGGGGCGGGGGGGCGGGAACCTCGCACCCCACCGCCGGGCATCGGAACGATGCCCCGATGCTGGG
This sequence comes from Podarcis melisellensis, assembly GCF_964234715.1. NCBI lineage: Eukaryota > Metazoa > Chordata > Lepidosauria > Squamata > Lacertidae > Podarcis > Podarcis melisellensis. The sequence goes on from NC_138529.1 coordinate 40,314,041, forward strand.
CGGTGGGGCGGGAACCTCTCCCCCCGCCGCCGGGCATCGGAACGATGCCCCGATGCCGGGCGGTGGGGCGGGAACCTCTCCCCCCGCCGCCGGGCATCGGAACGATGCCCCGATGCCGGGCGGAGGGGAGGGAACCTCTCCCCCCGCCGCCGGGCATCGGAACGATGCCCCGATGCCGGGCGGTGGGGCGGGAACCTCTCCCCCCGCCGCCGGGCATCGGAACGATGCCCCGATGCCGGGCGGTGGGGCGGGAACCTCTCCCCCCGCCGCCCGGCATCGGAACGATGCCCCGATGCCGGGCGGTGGGGCGGGAACCTCTCCCCCCGCCGCCGGGCATCGGAACGATGCCCCGATGCCGGGCGGTGGGGCGGGAACCTCTCCCCCCGCCGCCGGGCATCGGAACGATGCCCCGATGCCGGGCGGTGGGGCGGGAACCTCTCCCCCCGCCGCCCGGCATCGGAACGATGCCCCGATGCCGGGCGGTGGGGCGGGAACCTCTCCCCCCGCCGCCGGGCATCGGAACGATGCCCCGATGCCGGGCGGTGGGGCGGGAACCTCTCCCCCCGCCGCCGGGCATCGGAACGATGCCCCGATGCCGGGCGGTGGGGCGGGAACCTCTCCCCCCGCCGCCGGGCATCGGAACGATGCCCCGATGCCGGGCGGTGGGGCGGGAACCTCTCCCCCCGCCGCCCGGCATCGGAACGATGCCCCGATGCCGGGCGGTGGGGCGGGAACCTCTCCCCCCGCCGCCCGGCATCGGAACGAGGTCCTGGACCTCTTCTGAAGGCAGGCGGGGGCAAAAGTCTTTGCTCCCCCCGCCTGCCTTCCCGGGACAGCGGAGACTTCTCCGCTGCCCCGGGCGATCTTAAAATGCTGGCGGGCGGGAGCGAAGCGTTCGCTGCCGACCCCCAGCATTTTAAAATCTCCTCGGGGCAGCGGAGACTTCGCTCCCGCCCGCCAGCATTTTAAAATCGCCCCGGGACAGCAGGGGCTTTTAAAATGCTGGCGGTCGGCAGCAAAGCCCTCCTGTCCCCGGAGCTTGCGGGGCGGGAGGTGGGAAGAAGGGCTTTTCTTCCCACCGCCAGCCTTCAGAACAGCCTTCTGAAGGCTGGCAGTGGGAAGAAAAGCCCTTGTCCCCGTCCCCCCCAGCCTTCAGAAGAGGTCGGGGGACAGACTGTCCCCGGACCTGGTCTGAAGGCGGTTTCCCTAGGAACGCATTAATTGATTTTCAATGCATTCCTATGGAAAACCGTGCATTGCAAGACGAAAAACTCGCAAGACGAAGAGACTTGCGGAACGAATTAATTTCGTCTTGCGAGGCACCACTGTACTTTTTATATAGTCAATATAGGCACAGAGTTAATTTTTTTAACATTTTCTAATGGTGGTGTGCCTCGAGATTTTTTTCATGAAAGAAGTGTGCCTTTGCCCAAAAAAGGTTGGGAAACACTGTTCTAAAACTGCAGTTCTCAGCTGCCCTGCCCTGGAAACAGAACGCTACATCCAGCCGGTGCTGGCTTCAGGTGTTGGGGGCAAGAAGTTCTCCTCAGTGAACTCCCTTAAAATGTGAGGGGTACTGCCTTTCATTCATTCGAGGGCTGCCCATTCCAGTGGGCTGGGGTGCGTGGTGACAGTAGGACTGGAGTGCCAACATGAATAAAAGTGGGCGGGTGGGGGGTAAGTAAGCCCCACCCCAGATAATCAATCACAATATGTGGTGTACACACATCATTTGAATGGCGATGCCCATCAACTTTCTGTGGGGAGCTGGCCCTCTCAAATATTTTATTGGGGGAGGGGGTGAAGTTACCTCAGCCCTTAGGAGCTGTCTCCTATGCCAGTGTTTCCCAACCGGTGTTCCGCGGCACACTAGTGTGCCGCCGGACGTTGCCTAGTGTGCCGTGGGAGGGAGGCGGGCGAGTCGGGCTAATCCTCCGGCCCTGCTCCCCCGGGGAACGTGCCCCGTCATCCGCTTCTGCCTTGCTCCCTGTGACAGGAATTCCCCAAACTGCATCAGCATCTGCCGCTTGCCCAGCAGCCCCGGCGCTGCCTTGCGCCCGGCGCCCCCGCCATCCTCGGCGCAGGGAGCGAGGGGCGCGCAGGCAGGCGCTGCCCGGCGGAGCGACGGCTCCTTCCGAGCAGCTGGCAGTGTCTGGGCATGACTGGCCTCCCGCCTGGTCCCGCGGCGGCTGCAGACGCGGCCGAAGCAGTGCAGGGAAGGAGACGCCCGGCCGCCCAGCCCCGCCCTGCACGCTCCCACTCTCTCTCGGCGGCCGGGGAGCGGGGCCAAAGCGGGCCCCCACCTGAGTGGCGGCTGCGTGAGCCAATAGGCGAGCTGGGGCAGAGGGGGAGGCGGGGCTCCGGAGAACAAAGGAGGGAGGGGGCACCCGGGAGAAGGGGGCGGGGCGGGAGGAGCGGGGAGCGCGGCGCTGCGCCCGGGACGCCCCAGTTCCGCCGGGTTAGAAGCCGGCGGCCTACCTCTGCTGGCCGTGGAAGGCAGCCGGGTCTGGGTCGCGCCCCGAGAGTGGCGGGGTCCGCGCACAGCCTGCCCTCCAGGCTGGGAAGTGGCTCCTAGGCTCCGCCTGAAGCCACGCAGAGCCCGCAAGGCGCCCTCGGCGCAACTTGGCCGGGGGAAAAGGCGAAGCTCTGGAGGGAAAGGCGGCCGGATTCCCCTCCTCGGCGGGTCCGGTGGTCTCCCGCCTCCTCTGAGGAAGGGTCTCTTCTTCAGCTTTTCTGATCCTTCGTGGCCCCGTTGGGAGAAGCCGAAATAAATAATGGCCGTGCCATTAAAGTTCTCTCTTTTATAAAAGGGATCCTAATAGAATCGTAGAGTTGGAAGGGATCCCCAGGGCTATCCAGTACTGTACAACCCCTGCAGTGCAGGAATCTCAGCCATAGCATCCATGGCAGACAGACATCCCACCTCTGCTTAAAAACCTCCAAGAAGGGAAAAACCTCCCGAAGGAGACCATTCCCCTGTTGAACAGCCCTTACCAGCAGAAAGTTCTTTCCCATGTTTAGTCAAAATCTTTATTGTAACGTGAATCCACTGGTTCGAGTCCTACCTTCTCTACCTTCTATGCTGTTACTATTTTTTATTTTTTTTTACATAAGTAAAAAGTGACCTTTCCCCATCTGGCATGGTGGTGTGCCTCGAGATTTTTTTCATGAAACAAGTGTGCCTTTGCCCAAAAAAGGTTGGGAAACACTGTCCTATGCCATAGGTCGGAGGAACAGAATACAGTGGTACCTCAGGTTAAGTACTTAATTCGTTCCGGAAGTCCGTACTTAACTTGAAACTGTTCTTAACCTGAAGCACCACTTTAGCTAATGGGGCATCTTGCTGCTGCCGTGCCGCCGGAGCCCGATTTCTGTTCTTATCCTGAAGCAAAGTTCTTAACCCGAAGCACTATTTCTAGGTTAGCGGAGTGTGTAACCTGAAGAGTATGTAACCTGAAGCGTATGTAGCCCGAGGTACCACTGTACAGCATCCTCACACTCCTTTTCACCCCATCTGCACTTACATGCTCACTTTAAAGCACTGAAGAGCATTCTGTGCTCTGTTGGCAGGTACCCCTCACCCTGGAACATGATAGATTGCCCCAGCAGCCCCTATATCATCATCATAGAAGCCTCTGGGAGCTCCCATTTCCCAACAGAAGGGGTACTTAGCTGCTCCAAGACAAGCAGACTTGCTTGAGATTGCAAGCTGCGAGGAGCTGACCAGGTTTCTTGGGGGAGAAGTGGTAAGTTCAGCATTCTCAAAACAGGCAACAGCAGTGATTGGATAGAGCAGTTGTGCTGGCTGGGGCTGATAGCATTTGCAGTTGAAACATCTGGAGGGCATCAGGTGGACAAAGGCCAGGCAAAAGGCTTTCTCTGACAGTCACAATGGGGCCACCCAAGCCTGCCCCAGAGCCGTATGTGCACTGGTGTTCCACTCATGGCTGCCACCCAGAGGTGGTGCCAGGGCTTTGCATGGCTTTGCTGGCATAACAGCCACACCTGGGTCTGTTTCACTTTAAAGGTGCAGCTTGCCAGGTGGCGGCTTTGTGCCTTGAGAAACCGAGGGAGGCACACGCTGCTTACACACCGCACATTCAAAGCAAATTCAAAGCACATTTCCCTCCAAAAATCCTGGTAACTGGGATTTGCCAAGGCTGCTGGAAATCATAGCTGTGCGAAGGGTGGAATTACAGTAGCGGGATTCTTTTGGCACTGGTGGTGGGAAATGTTATTTAAATATATATTGCACACGCAACCACACAACTCGGCAAGAGAGCAAAAGGCAGGACCTCCTTCTCAAAAATGCCCAAGGGATTCTTCCCCATCACTGCACACACCCCTGCTGCTGCTCTTCTGCCAGGGCGCACACAATATCTGTGAGATAATTAAGATGATTATACAGGCTAAGGGAATGAGAAACCATGATAGGAACATAGATGATGACGACGGCTTTAACAGGGAGCTGGTGTTTTGAAGTGTGTTTCTGTGGACCAGGAACACAAAGGATTTGTTCAGTCCGGTTGATGTGCATTGTACTCTTTGTTCTATTGAGCCTGTATTTGCACTGCAAAACATTCAATTTCGTGGACATTCCCTGCTTATGAACAGGAGATTCCCTCCATTGTCCATTCTACGTAAGAGAAGTCCTCCCATATATCACAGACTTATTTGGCTTATTGGTCTGTCTGCTGCTCGCGTTTTATACCATATTGTGCTGTCTTTTATCCCCCGACTCCTGTTTTAATGTTTTCGCTAAGTTAGCTGCTCTGAAAGGGCAGGATAACAAATCCTCAAATAAGTAAATATCCACAATTTGCAACCCTTTTTCTCTGCTTGTCTTGGGGAACTAGAATGAAACACACAGAGAGGGAACTTAGGAAGAGTAGGGGGGGGACATAATTCAAGGGGACTAGAGCACACAAGTCTGACTAGAGTTGATCTTTTTTCATTTAAATAGCCTGGCGCCAGTTGCCTCTGCCCTCATTAATTCAGTATCATTGCAGAGCATGAGTTGTTCAGCGCCATGCAAAATGGTTATGCAAAGAGTCTGACAAGGTTGGTTTTTATCAGCAGGAGACTGATCACACAAACACACACCCTGTACACACACACAATTGCACTGATCAAAGTGGTCAAGTGGGCACATATGGGGTGAGGCAATTTCACAGGTAAACTGGTCCCAAGTTGCTAACATGCCTTTACATGACACGTGTAGTTCAACAGCCAGCCCTTAGTGTGCCCTGGGCAGTTGTACTTGTGAGCGATTCCCCTTTTCCTTTGTGGGGATCTGCAAAGAGTTGGTTTGCGACCCACTCCTCCCATTCTTTATGTGTTGCTGGTGTGGTGTCTGATAACCAAGAGAGGAGTGTCGGACCCAGTGGCGTAGCGTGGGGGGTGCAGGGGGGGCCGGCCGCACCGGGCACAACATCTGGGGGTTAGGGTTAGGGGGCGCAAATTACTTGCCTTGCCCCGGGTGCTGACAACCCACGCTACGCCTCTGGTCGGACCACCTTGAAAAACGAGAGGTCTCCTTGTTGTATGGACTTGATGTACCAGCCATGAGATTATAAGAGACATCCATTTATATCAGGGATGGGGAAACCACGGTCCTCCAGTCTCAATCTCCACTCTCACCTCATTTTCTTAGTGGTAAGTTGGGCAACAAAGGACACAAATTATGCAAAAAGCAAGAGGCCCATCTTAGCTGTACCCCATCCCAGTGTGAAAGGGCCTCAACTTCTTCTCCTGCCAGTTTCCCCATAGGGAAGCCAGGCAGGGAGATCATACCACCCTCATCTCAGCCAGTGCAGCCCAGCCTTGATCTTCTCTTTGATCCTGGTTTTCCTGGTAGGAAAAACTAATCATCCAGAGGAGTATTCCTGATCTTCCTGGAGCTGTTCTCACTACACCTCCCTTCCCATCTGCCTTCTGTTTCTTGAAGGAAACAGGAAAGGATTGAGAGTAAAATTCCTCCTCTACTGGTCAGCACAAGCCTCTGCCTCACCTTCTACTGGATTATAGCTTTTGGGGGATGCCTATCTAGATCCTTTGGGTAGATCTTGTGGGCAAATTTGTGGATGTCGGCTGCCCAGTGCCATCTCGCTGGGAAATATTTTGTTCTTGCCAGCTCTGCTACAGTGGTTGAAGAAGTGTGCTCTGTGCCTTGGGAATGTGTGTGAGAACGGCTTTAACCGAGCCCCAGACACTCGGACAATTGAGAAGTGTAACCCCTTTCAGGATTCAGATTGCAGGCCTCTTGAATCACACAGGCCCAGCATTTATTTGCAAGACTCTTTTTCAGCAATGCAAAGTTGCGAAATATGCAAAACCTTGCCTCGAGACTGGAAGCAAGCCTGCAAACTGGCTTCGTTAACTGGTGGCGAGCGGGAGAGGCAAGCCACATGAAGTGGGCTAGTGTTTCAACCTCCCTCCCTCCTTCTCCGCTTTGCATTTTACACTCCCACAATCTCATAAGCACCTAGGGAGACAGGAAGCTACAAGAGTCTCTCTTGTAGCATTTCCAGAAACCCTTTGCAAGATGAGAATGCCTGGTGCCCCCTCCCAATCCTTCTAAATGGTGTGTTTGTGGGTCCCCTTAGTGGCCTGGGGCTCCTGATATTGGCCTGATCCGGATGACTTTTAGTGCGGCTGGCTTTTAGTGCGACTTTTAGTGCGACTAATGATGATGACTTTTAGTGGGACTTTTAGTGCGCCCCAGGGGAGGTTTCTGTAAGAAGTGGAGGGAGGGGACCTGGGGACTGGCTGAATCCACCCTCACTAATTCCACATCCCTTTGGGAATCAGAAAGTCAAATCCGCAGACATCCTGCTGCCCTGTGTAGGTTTCTCCACAACTAGAGCCAAAGAGCAAGGAAGGACCAAGTTTCCTAATGCATCTGCCTTGGATTTGAAACTGTTTTCATTTGTGAAATTGCACTATATTTATATTGTTGATATTTTAAAAATTGTTAAATGGCTTTAAGTCATTTATTGGAAGTGAATAAACGTGGGCTAGTGGCAGCATAACAATCACAGAGATGCCCGCCATGCACAAACCCTTCTCCTGGCATGCGTGGCCTGGCCCCTGATTTTCCTGGTCTACCCCAGCCAACATCTCCCAGGTAGGGCTGGGAGAGGCCCCTGCCTGGAACCCATGAGAGTCGCTGCCGGTCAGGGAAGACGATAGTCTGACTCATCAGACAGCTTTGTATATTCCTCCGTGTGAAGGAAGTAGCAGCTCAGGTCCACTGAGTTCGAAGGAAAGAGCCATTGGCTGGGATGAAAGTGGGTGAGAGCTACCCAGGATGGCCTGAGCAAGGCTAGGATGATCTGGAAGCATTCCCCTGCAGAACCACCATCATGGGAGCCAAGGCTTTCCAACAGGGAGTGCCCAAGTCTTGGAGCTCAGGCAGCTACCCGCCCTCATCATGACAGCAGCTGCACCATTCCTCACTCTCCAGCCCAGGATGCAGCTTCTCACTCCATTCTGCTGCCGAGAGGATGATATTTATATCAGGCAGGATTAACCTGACTATGCAGTTCTTGCCTGGCAGGGGACTGAGCATCTGAGTCTCATCTCAGAAGCGGGGCTGCCACACACCCAACCTGTGCAAGTCAGATCTTCAGTTCTGTGCTGGTTTTCTCCCTCCCTCCGACTCCCCAGATCCATGCAGTCCCCACACATCTGCCGAGAAACATAAAGGTAGGCTACATGGCCAGTCTGCCAGACTCCCTTTTCCAGGTGCCTCGAGAAAAAAGTGCTCATGCCTTTCCTGGGGAAACTTCACGAGTTCCCATCTCCCCCACTTTTAATGTGGGGTGGTTGCTCCAGTGCACAAAAGGTTTTGCCTCTGATTACCAGCTTTTTTTGCCAGAGAGAATATGGGTGGGACTCAGACCTGTTTATTGCATTCCCAGCCTCTTTCAGCCTGTGCAGGGAGTGACTATTATGCCAACTTCAAGTTCCATTTATTTAGCTCCAGGCAAATGTGAAAGAAACCGCCCAGCAGAGATCTGTTCTGAGGCGGGAGGCACCTCCAGCTCCTGTTGGGTGCTGAAAATTGAGAGCTTGGGATGCAAAGCTCAGCCTCTGGGATCCAGGGTACCCCCACCCTCCAGCTCCCTGCCACAAAGAGAGCCCAGGCACCCAGTTCCAACAGAGAAAGTATTTCTACTTACATGACCAGAGGCTCCCTGCAGTTGGCTTGCTGCTCTGCTGAGGCATGGAATGTGTCCTAAGTGGATGTTGCGATTTCCCTAAGTAGCTTAGCTTCCAGGCTCAGATAACCCCCCTCTGATATCATCTGCATTGAGTGGCTCATAAAACCTGGAGCATGTTCCAGCTCAGATGAGCTCACTCACTCAGCAGCCAATGGCTTGCCTTAACCCTTCGCTGGCCAAAGCTCCAGCACATGGGATGAGCCTACAGGATGAGCTGCTTTTGTTTAGCAGACAACAGCTGCATGGGCCATGGATGCAGTACAAAGGAAGGGCAGGAGTGGATTGTGGTGCCGGAACAGGTTGGGCAAGAGAAGGAGCATCAGCAACGTGGGGGAGGGGGAGTGGTTCTGACAATTCAGGATCATTGAATGTGAACCCCCATTCTCCCCTTCCTTGCATGTATTCTAATCTGTGGCTTTCACCAAATAGGCATTTTTTCCAACTTTGTACCTGTTTTACATACCTGGGTCCAACAACTAGTGTTTTGAAGCTAAAGGAATATGGATAGGTTCAGTGGCGTCTAAAGAAATTCAGTTCAGTGCAACATATCTGGAACAGAACCAAGCAATTATGTCCATCTCTAATATTATTTAAATTGATGTGAAGTATTTACAAGCCACCTTTTAGGACAAGGGTGAGTAATCTTTTTCAGGCCACAGTGTGCATTCCCACATGCTAGGACCAGGAGGGGCCAGAGAACCATCTGTGTTCTCTGTCCAGACAAGAAAGATGCCTTATTTGAGTTTAAGGACACATTCCTGGCAGGCAAAAACATTTGGGGGCAGAGCCGAGCCAGTAAGGGATGCAGTCAGGGGAGACTTGTAGGACCACATTTGGGCCTCAGGCCTGAGGTTCCCTAGCAATTTTCAGGTAGGAGTGAAGAACCTGCAGCTCTCCAGGTGTAGTTGGACTGCAACTCCCATCAGTCCCAGACAGCATGGATAATGGACAGGAGCCATGGGAGCTGAAGTCCAGCAACATCTGGAGGGCCACAGGCTAGTTGCCGCAATTTTAGGGTAAAAGCTGTCCAAAGCTTCATTGCACCCTCCAGGGCTATCCCACAACATGCCAAATGCAGTTGGCCCACTTCAGTTAACGTCTGAATAAACGCTTTCTTTCTTTCTTTCTTTCCTTTTTTTTGGGGGGGGTTATTAATAGAATCAGTGGGGGGTGGAGATATAAAAAGAGGAGGGAAAGCCAATGTACCAACACCTTGTTTCTTGCAGTGAGCCCTGTGGGACAAAATAAAGAAACATTGCCAAATACATTCAAACCCTTCCAAGATTCCCTCTACATGTTAAAAGCTCACTCGCCCAGGTACCAATAACTTCTGCTTCCCACTTCAGAACAGATACACTTTAGGCACCAGTTATGTGTGGAAAGCCAGCTGCCTCTTGTTTCCTGAACATCCAATTTATTGGAAAGTTGGCCAATATTATGTCACGAGATAAGAAGCTACAAACTGGATACAGAAGCAGATGAATATGACTAATTACCTCCTGCTACAAGGCAAGCCCGTAACAAATGCAGCAGTGCAGCAGTGCAGAGAAAAGTTATATGGCTAGTTGTGTTGGTCTTCCACAAACTTTGGGGACAATTTTATGATGTATCAAATTCATCTTACGATCAAGAGATGGGAACATGATATCCTTTTAGGTGACCTTTTGCCAATCTATTCTTGTAGCCATTTGCCTGAAATTTAAACTCATTGCTTCTCATACAAGGGACAAATTAGACTTGATGCCAGAGGTGAGTGAATGCATATTCAGACACTTTTTGTTGGTGTTGCTAAAAGCAGTGGGGGGTGTCATTTGTGACAGGATCATGACAAAGTGGGGCACTAATTCCCCCAGTGCGACCCACTACACACAGCCAGAGCTACTATTAGCTGAATGTCAGGGACTGGCAGGACTCTGAAGTGTGGGGGGCAGGAGACCAGGAGAGGGGGCCAGTGATTTATGGGGTTGGACACAAGGAAGGAGCCAGGGGAGGAGGGAGAGTCAGGGTAGTCCGAGATGGAGAAAGGCATGCCAGATGTGGGAGAAGAAGACAGGTCAGTAGACACCTCCCTTTCCCCTGCCCCACTGTCTCCTAGAACAAGGAGGGGCTTGAAGTGGTAAGAGCAGTGACACATTCCATGCAGGAGAAGTCTCAGATTACAGGCATGCAACCCACCAGGAGAGCATATATAAGTGGGTAGAGCGGTAGGGTCTCTCTACTGCTGTAACTGCTCTGCGGGGTCTAGACCAGTGGACAGCTGCCTAGAGGCTAGAAAAGTGTGTGTACCCAGAACACTGTGGAAGCTGCTGCAAGCTATCTTGCCAACACAGAATTAACTATCAAAAGTGACACCGAGGATAGGGAAATGTATAGATACTTGATATAAAGGACCTCTGGACAATTAAGTCCAGTCAAAGGTGGCTATGGGGTGTGGCACTCATCTCGCTTCAGGCTAAGGGAGACGGTTGTTTGTCCACAGACAGATTTCATGGTCATGCTGGCCAGCAGGACTAAATTGCTTCTGGTGCAACGGAACACCATGATGAATCAGATACCTGATATAACTCTCAGTATCAAGTGAAGAGCTACATTTCAGCTTCTATTGAACTTTATAGATTTATCTCGTCCAGTAATGACAGGTTACTAAGAGGACTGCTTAGAGTAGAGGTTTTCAACCTTTTGGGGTCCATAGCTCCCTTGGCCAACTACATTCTTTCTGTGGCACCCCTGTGGGGCTCAGGAGCCCAGTTATGTCGCCCCTTGCCTGCAGACCCCATTGCCCCTCACCCTTTTTCAAACACCCTCTCTTGTGGAGTGTTTCCTCAGCCTGCCCTCTTCTCCCCTCTCCTTGGGAGTGCTCTGGGCAGCCGCCATCCCTGGTCTCTGAGCAGCCCCCTCTGACCCAAAGAGAGGTGCCTCCTCCCACTGCTCCACAGGGGTCTGGGAAGCACCCTCCGGCCAGCCCCAGAGGCACCATTCACCTGGGGAGCTTGTAGCCAGGGCTGCTGCAACAAACAGCTGTGCAAGCCTTTGGGAGGCAGAGCCATGAGAGGACATCAGAGGAGGGAAGGAAAGAGGGACAGAGGCCGGTGTTGCCCACGGCAACCCTGACCATCATTCAATGCCCCCAAGAGTGCCAAAGCACACTGGTTGAACACTACTGGCTTAGGGAGTATTTGAAAGAAGATGGATGCATTTGGGCCATCTGTTGCAACACCATACACTTAAGGCACACATTGTTGAAAGAACCATGGCAGTTGTAGTTTGTTAAGGGTGATGGGAGTTATAGCTGTAAGTGTAAGCTACAGCTACAAGCATTCTTGTGAGTGATTAGCTTTGAATGCAGCCACATATTTTGAGGAGCAAAGTGTTATCGTTCTTCCTCCGCAACATTTGGGTTTTACAGAGAAAGCTATACAACGAATGGTATTAATTGGGATAGAGATGATAGGGGGATTATTTAATTTATCTATTTTTATTTAAGACTGTTTCTATACCACTTACTATAGAAAATATCCTCACAGCAAATTAAAAAACACAAATAAAGGTAAAGGTAAAGGTACCCCTGCCCGTACGGTCCAGTCTTGACAGACTCTGGGGTTGTGCGCCTATCTCACTTAAGAGGCCAGGGGCCAGCGCTGTCCGGAGACACTTCCGGGTCACGTGGCCAGCGTGACATCGCTGCTCTGGCGAGCCAGAGCCGCACACGGAAACGGCGTTTACCTTCCCGCTGGTAAGCGGTCCCTATTTATCTACTTGCACCCGGAGGTGCTTTCGAACTGCTAGGTTGGCAGGCGCTGGGACCGAGCAGCAGGAGCGCACCCCGCCGCAGGGATTCGAACCGCCGACCTTTCGATCGGCAAGTCCTAGGCGCTGAGGCTTTAACCCACAGCGCCACCTGCGTCCCTGGCAAAAAACACAAATACTGCCCCCAAAAACAAAGTCACTGCTGCTCTCTTGCCTTCTCCCCCTTCCATCCCATTAACCACCAACTATCACAACGCAGGTGGCACTGTGGTCTGAACCACTGAGCCTAGGGCTTGCCAATTGGAAGGTCAACGGTTTGAATCCCCGTGACGGGGTGAGCTCCCGTTGCTTGGTCCCAGCTCCTGCCAACCTAGCAGCTCGAAAGCATGTCAAAGTGCAAGTAGATAAATAGGTACCGCTCTGGCGGGAAGGTAAACGGTGTTTCCGTGCACTGCTCTGGTTCTCCAGAAGCGGCTTAGTCATGCTGACCACATGACCCGGAAGCTGTACACCGGCTCCCACGGCAAGTAAAGTGAAATGAGCTCCGCAACCCCAGAGTCGTCCATGACTGGACCTAATGGTCAGGGGTCCTTTACCTTTACCTTTTATCATGACTCATAGATCTATCCAATGCTCTTTGCTCTTTCTTGTAGGCTAAATGCAGCCAGTTCCTCTAAGATCTCTTCTTTTGACTTAGGGCTCATTCCGCTTGTTCCGTGCCTAGAAGCATGGGTCTGAGTGGTTTTCCTCTCATCCCATACTTTCTAGGCACGAGTCTGAGCAGTTTTCCATTTTTCCCACCTGCTTTTCCTGCTGAATCAAAGCAAACGACAATCTGAGGAAAACCCAGCAGATGTTTGCTCTGATTCAGTGGTGAGGAGCGGACTTTCCCTGGGGAAAGTGGTTGGAAATGTGGAGGTGTGAGGAGTGAGCTCTCTGACAGAAATGCTGCCAAGGTTGTAGGCCTTTCCCCACAGGCAGCAGGTTGTAATGCAGTTGTGTGGCCAGGTGTCTACAAGAAGAAAAGCAGATGTCTTTTTACAAAGAGGAGATCGGTTTATGAGAAGAAGAGGGGGACAGACAATATTTCTCTGGGAAAAGATATACCTCAGCCTTTGCCAACTATTCTAGCTGGGGATGATGGGAGTTGTAGTCCAAAACATCTGGAGGGCACCAGGTTGTCGAAGGCAAGTTTAGAGAGTCCTTCACTGTGGCTGCTATAAATAGCCCCGGTTAGCAATAGTAACACACTTGACGGACTGTTGCCTCCTTTAAGAGTGGTCTCATGGGTGCAGGCCTGTTTGCTTTATGGGCCTAGGATTCATGTCATCACCTGAGCAGGGCCCAAGGATGGACTCTTATCATGGTCAACATATTGTGATGAATCTGTGGGTGCAAGACACTTTAAATTCTGGATCAGGTTAGTGTTAGAATTTAATGAAGGTTGGTGTGTTAAAACTGGTTGCTAGACCTGTGTGTGGTAAGCTGTATGTTAGATGCTTTTAATTCTCCGGAATTAACATGTGTGAAAGAACTAATTTAGCTAGACAAGCTTCCTAAAGACACCTTGCTAATCCCCTGCAATCTACCTGTGTTGGAAACTAATCAACTCAGACTAATTTCCTTGGAGGCGTGAGCCTGTGGGGCAATGAGCCGTTAGTACAACAGTGGATCAAAGGGGAACTCTGTGGAGTGACAATGGGGTGGGGCCCCTTTCATTCCACAGATACAGCAATATGGGTTAGGAGCTGGGAAGAGGATGTTATGTGACAAGCAGAGAGTAGGAGGCAGAGAAAATGACTGGTATCTGTTTGATTCCAGTGCTGTGCTTATGGGGAGACAAGATCCTCTTGGAGTGTAATGTTGGGGGACCCCTCCTTCATAGGCTCAGGTTGTATCTATGTGCATATAAACCATATATCATAAAGACACCACAGTCCCCTCTGTGCCTCATTTCCAAAACGAAACAGGGATCCTGGATAAGCACCAGGAACTCCCTAGAAACTCACACTGCCATGGAGATTGGGAATGGCATGTAACACATATGACGAGGCCTACTGGATCGGATCAAGCATACATCTAATCCAGGATCTTTTTTACCACAGTGGTCAAATATATGGACAGCCTTCTCTAGCTTTTGCTGCCCAATAGCTGGGATAGGGGGGCACAGGGCTTATCCATACGTCCACTTGTTCTGCTGTTTTTCCCTGGAGAAAAACACTCTTTAGTGCTCAGTCAGAGCAAATGGCAATTCAAGTTTTCCTTGGATTGACGTTTGTTCTGGTCTATCCCTAAAGAGTGGGCTTTTCCTTGGAAAGGAGCGGCACAAGGGGAAAACTTCTTTCTAGGCACGGCACAAGAAGAACTGTGAGTGAGCCCACACTGTCTCTGATCCCAGAGACTGCAGAAATACATACAGCCTCCACGCAGCACTACACACAGAAAGGGACCTAGACATGGGAGGCTCTGACCATCCCTCCACATCATGGCTGCTCCAAGCAGAGCTGCATGCTCTTTAGAGGTACTCACCACATGGATCAGATTTGCCCCAATGGGTCCTTTCAACATTAGAAGCAGTTGTCTGCTGTGGTGGCTGGTGCCTGAGGGGGGCTGGTTGGGCGAATGGCAGGGAGCCAAACAACAGGTGGAGCCTGAGCCAATGAGACAGAAAGCCAACTCTGTCTAGTTTATCCCCCTACTGAATTCTACAAGCGGAAACACTGAGACGAAGGAGGAAGAAAATGACAGTCACTGTTACTCTCTGGGACCAGTTGGAAGCAAAAGGGCAGGCAGGCAGGCAGGGGCTGGCTGAGGGAGGTTGAGATACCCCATGTAATAGACTTGCCTCCCCTGGTTGTCTTGACTCTGGGAAACTACATGGATCATGGAAGCAATCCATGGAGGAGTCAACTTATCTCTCACATGCCTTGTGAAGTAGCCCCATTCATATCCAGAAACCTGCAAGAACATGACTATCAGATTCGGCCCTGTCGCTTAGTATTTAGGCTATACCTTTAAAGCACATTCAGAACACATTTCCCCCTCAAAGAATTATGGGCGCTGTAGTTTACAGCTCACAGAGTTAGAATTTCAAGCAACTCTAAACAAACTGCAGGACCCAGAATTCCCTGAGAAGGGATATGCGCTGCGCCTTGGACATATATCGCCTCCTCTTAAGACTGGTTTTAGAGTGCTGCTGTCACCTAGTGGTAAGTAATTGAACAAAACAATAGTTGTACTGGGCGTGGGTTGGGTGGATTTTCCCCTGCGTAACTGGGCCTGTGAGAAACACCCAGGAAGCAGAGCAGCTGAGTGGAGAATTCAGAGAAGGGGCCTGGAATATCCCTCAGGGAGGCCTGCACCCAACCTCTCTGCACAGTGTGACTGTGGCTTTGCAACATTTGCAGCCAAATGCATCAAATGAGAGGCTGAGGATCAAACCAAATGACACAATAACCAGAATTCTGAATACCAAAGATTGGGGTCTCCACTGGCTCCTCTGTCCCCTTCTAGCAAGCAGGGCTTTATAAAAGGAAAATTTAGAACTGCCTAGCGGTATGTGATTGTAATTTGTATGCAAAGCCCATGATGGTATACTACACCCATGCCTTTCCCTTGCATGTGCACACATGCTTTCTCGCTTAATTATTTCTGCAAGGAGCTCAAGGTGGCTGACATGGTTCTCTCTCTGCTTATTTAATCCTCACAACAACCTTGTGCGGTAGGATAGGCTCAGAGACAGTGACTAGCTCAAGGTGACCCAGTGAGCTTCATGGCTAAGTGGGGATTTGAATCCAGGTCTCCCAGGTCCTAGTCCAGCACTCTAACCACTCCACCACACTGCCTCTCCTTAAACATTTGGAAGGAGAGTCACATTCCATGATGTTTAGAAGCCTACAGAGAGTAGGAGACAATCCTCAGAACTGGGAGTTTGTTAGCAGAAGAGTGTTCTAGCTGAACTATTGATTACTATTTTTTTAAATGAAAAGTTGCTTTGTAAAGGGGAAAAAATGGGTTTGGGCTTCTAAATGTTTTGTTTTTAAATAGAAATCACTGGGTAGATGGGGCAGAGATCTAAGACATGGCTGATTTTTACTGGGGAGGAGAGCTTGTTTCCATCTAGAAGAGAAATCTTGGGAGACTTGAAAACATACTTCCTAAGTGCCTCTTTGACGTCAATATGCGGCTGACCCTCATTGTGTAGCACCCTGCTTGTGGTTAACGCTTAGCTGGAATGAAATATTCAACGCAGCAACAGAGAAATTAAAATAATAATTTATTTGTCAGACAAATAAATGAGAGGCTCAGTGGTATATGGTTACCAAGCTCTGCCCTGCCTCCTGCCATTATGGCCAGCACTTATATTCCCTTAATCCAGCCCCCTTTGCTCCTCCTGGGGCTGCCTCTGTTCAATCAGCCTGGTTGGATTTCCTATTGGCTGATTGCTATAACTAATCACAAAAAGATACACCCATATCCTCCTATCCTTATAAGGGAGACAAAGAGCTATATATTTGACATATAAGTAATAATATATCTTACATGGAATCTTAATTACCAGCTCACCTCGTGCCCTATTGCCTTCTAAAACAAATGTTTAATCTTACATTTTTATGTTCAACAGATGTCAAGGATCTTGAGTTCACATCAACATTGAAAGATCTCCTTCATTTGAGGGTCTTTTAAACAAATGCCTGACAACTATATATCAGAAGTGTTCGATGGCGTCTCCTGTCTGGCAAGGGGGGGGCTAGGCTCATTTGCCCCTCTGGTCTCCTATTGCAATATGACTCTATGAATCTAGCATTTCTTAAATCCTTTGCATAATTACATTTAAGCCAATATATTTAAGCTAATATATTTCATACATTATCATATATAGCTTTTTAGAAGGATAAATCTCCTCAAAGTAAAAGGAAGGAACAGTTTACAGCCTCAAAATAAAAAGTGAAGAAAAAGTCTCTTCCCCTGTTTACACTCCCCCCCTTCTCCAGCCAGTTGTTTTTCAAAACCATTTGCTCTTGGCCTTTCAACCTTAGGAAGAAGATATGGCTCATTTTACTGGGAGGCACATTGGTATTATTTTACTATTTACCCATTCTTAATAGTGTTTTTTCAGCCTTGGGGCAGCATATGTAATTTCCCATCAATGGGGCCCTCTTGTCTTAGGAGAAAACCTCTTGCCAAGGTTTTTTCTGCCTGGCATGAAACCTTTGAAAATCTAAGCCCATTTAATTTAGGAACCTGATCAAGATATAAGCCAATATAAGTCTTGATTAAAAATGCAGTCTATATTCAGATGCCACATTCCCCCCTTTCAAGCTCAAGGACCTTGCTTACCAAGCGTCCTTGATAGCTTGACCTTCATCATATTCCTGAGGTAAAGCTCTGTATAGGGCCATGATATGAGGTAGAGTTTCATTCGAAATCATCTTGCTAATTGTACTTCTAAAACATGAGATGATACATGGCACCATACATAAAACCATTATTACTACCGTCAAGAAAAACAAGCAAGACAATAATATCCCTTTGAGTCCCGCAACATTAGGTAACCAATTGGTGAGCCATCCCATATCCCATCCTTCCCATGTTTATACTTGGACATGTGCTATATTCTCCATCTTTGTAGCCAACACACGGATTGCCTCACCATTATCAGAAATGTTAAAGCAACAGGCATTCCCTGTCAAGTTCAAGACTCCACATAGGCCTCCCTGCCTGGCAAGTACATAATCCATTCCCATTTTCAGCTGCATAATGGCAGCTCTACTTTCATCCAACTGTTGTGCAATAAGTCTCAAACTCTGGGCCGTTGCATTGGTTACAAGTTCCACTACTGCTTGCAATCGAATTATTCTGTTTAGTTTATAAATAGGATCCCGTGCCCCTTGTATGAGCTCACCAGGATTCCAGGAGGCAGGATCATAATAGGCTATAATGCGCTCTGGCGGCCAATCATCAGTACCGCTCCAACTTTGGGTACTTCCTCCTGCTATACGAGAAATATCAGCATTCCTTCGTGTTCGCTTAGCTGAACTAGTGGGCATAATCCACATTGGTGGTAATACCCATCCCAGGAAACAAGTCCCACTCCATTTGGAAGGGAGTTTCTTGTATGCCCATTCTCCACATATCCACCACAACCATCGGGTCTGAGGTTTTTGGTACTTGGAGTACAGAAGGCGAAAATATCAAAAGAGGTAGAGAGTTCACAGTGCAGTATGTTAGATTGCCTTTTTCTGTCACAGTTATGTTCCACACCACTTTCCATGCATAAATAAAAGGAGGTGCACAGGGCAAGGTATTCCGAGTTCGATACGTAGTACCGTTTGCCCAGGTTTGACTATTCTTAATATAATCCCAAGTATAGTGGCAATGAGAAGAGCCTATCATGGTAGGGTCAGCTGCATCTGATGATTTATGCACACAGATTTCCCCTTGCACAGGTATAACTCGTATTGGTTTAGTTGAGTTCCAACCGGGGAAATTCTGTACTTCTGTTTGGTGTGGCATTTCGCTTACCATACCAATGGCACTTAATGGTATTGGTAATAAGGGCATACCTCCCTCTGAATCATCTGGCCCAAGAGAGCAAACAAGGCAATTAGTCCTATTTGCAACATTGGCTATCATCTCAGCTAAGCCTACCCACATATTGTGGTCATGGCGGAATCCATATTTAGCAAATTTGGTCAGATTCATGGACCCTTCCCCTTCCCAAGGGATCAGGATTAATAATAAAATCATGTTGATGTCTAGCATATGCATTCCTTCCACAAAAGATTACCTTATTGTGATAGCAAATAATTATTAGTCCCAATATAATTCCCCCAGTGACAGAAATGGGGAACCACCAAGACCAAAACATATATCCCAAGGATCCCCAATGTGTAATATCACTTATAATTGTTCCACAAGGGGGCAGTCAATCAATTGTATAAGAGAATCTTCCCGTTCACAATTGCTGGTTTAGACGCTCCTCAAGCTTCAGGCGTGCGCAGGTCAGCCAGCTTCCAGGTTGTGGCTGCAGCAGGCCGGTCGTCAAATGTTGCCCGTGACCTAACCCGCTCCCGGTAGGGCTAGATACAGGGGTTTTTGGAGAGAGTCAGTTTTAAAGGATTAGAGGGGTCACCTTTGCATGTCCAACTGCCTTCAGACTTCTTTAAACGAGAGTGATGAATCCAGGGGGTCACCTCAGCTACCTTCACCGCTGTTAGAATAGAGAGCAGGACGGTGTAAGGTCCACGCCACCTAGGTGCAAGTGGATCACGTTTCCACTCTTTCACCCATATGCTATGCCAGTCTGGAGCTGATGAATCGGCTTGGCAATGCTGCACGGCGTGTGCTTGAGGGCCCACCTGTTAAGATAAAAAAACAAACAAACACGGGAGAGAGACAAAAACACGGGAGAGATTGCACTTGTCCCTGTGTCACATGGTCTCCTATTTGTTTGAGGTCAGTTGGAATATCCTGAACAAAGGAGGGCGGCCTCCCATACAGGAGCTCAAAAGGTGACAACTTAAGTCTTTTTGTGGGTGCGCACCGAACACGAAACAGTGTTATGGGTCAGCAAGCACATGGGGATATTAAAGCAGCCTGTGCTTTTCCTTTGCAGGCTTGGCACAGCCCGGCCTGGTCCCTGGGGTGCAGGGCCGTAAGAGATGGAGGCAGGCTGGGCCCTCTCCCTCCTGGGTGAAGCACCTGCCGGAAGCCTCGTGGCAATCATCCCCCCCCCCGGGGGCACACGCAACAGACACTGGGGCCAACGGAGCGTGGTGGGTTAGGGTGGCAAATGCCTCTCTGAGCTCCGCAGAAAAGCTGAACTTGCACCAGAGCCGCCTCTGACCCACATAATGGGCTATTGCCAGCTTGTATTTTAGGGAGCTGGTTTCTTGTTTTCAGCCTTGCAGCAGCAGTACCCGACTGCACACACTTAATGTGATCTCACAACAATCCTAGGAGGTAGGCCATGGTTATTCCCATTGTAGAAGAGAGGAGAAACGGAGTGATATAATGCCAGCAGTAGTATAAATATGTCCCCATACATGCACCATACAAATAAAGAGTGGACACATAGTCCTACAGATACAACCGACCCTTTGAGGGTGACCAAACTGTTGATGCGGCCCCCCGATGAATTTGAGTTTGACACCCCTGCTTTAGACATATTAGTGGGCTTCTGGCATGCCCTGCAGATGCCTTGCACAAGTGTCTGGCGGTAGGTAGTAAGCCTGGCCAGGTGAATTGCATTGTTTGGATCCCAATTAGGATCTTCCAAGGGAAAGTTGTCCTGGAGATGATGGTCAATATTATAAATATTTCCCACTCTGGCCTGCTCACGCAAATATATCTGTGCCTTTTCAATTATGTCTCTCCTTTCCTCAGTGGTGAAAAGAGTATTCAGGAGCTGGCGACAATCTGTCCAAATAGGACTATTACTATTGAGGTCACCAAGTCCATCATAGCCTGAGGTTTTTCTGCGAAAGATGGGGTGTTTTCCAATTCATCAGATCTGTAGTTGTGAATGGAATACATTGCAGGGTCGAAGTTCGAGGTGGCCGTGGTCCAGGTTGCCCATTAACCAGCACAGGCTCCTCAAGTGCATCAAATACTCTTCTAAGAGGGGCTACTACGTGACCTTTTTCTTCACTTTGCTCTAGGGGCCTCAAATCATAGGGGATGGTATTTGTCCCAAGGCGTTCTTTTAGCAGCTTTATACGCCTGGCTGTATTGCTTGCTGACCGATTAAGGTCTCCCTGTAACTTCTGTAATAATTCTCTAGGACTTGGATGTACAGGGGTTTGGGGTAGGCAATCAGTTGTTCCACTAAAAGAGACTGTAGATGGAGTTCTACTGGGACTCACAGGTGGAATAACCACTTCTGCTTGGGCTTCATTATAGGACTCCAATGCCTCCTGAAGATATTTATCATAATCTATCAAGGAATCAAGCTCTGTGACTCCACTCCCATTATTCATTCCAGTTTCTTGCCTTGGGGTTACAACTGGTGGAGTGTTTGGATTAGACTCCCTTCGTTGTGGAGCATAGGGTGGAGGTGGAAGCACCTCTTCCTCTGGTCCCTCAAAAATGGGTTTAAGTTTATTTGGCAAGATTCCTTTCCTAGCTTCGGCTTTTACAGCCAATAATTTGCATCGTTGGACTTTGCATTCCCTTATCCATGGAGGATTTTTTTTTTTTTTTTTTTAATGTGCTCAGCCAGGAATCTATATATGAAAATTGTTCTGGGCACCCTCCAGTTTCTTTGGTGATGTTAGACCAAAGTTTGCTTACTAAATTTATATCAAAGGTTCCCTGGGATGGCCATCCAGTACTTTGTTTTGGCTACCCTAATTCACATAACGTTCTCAAGCGCTCTGGCGTCATTTTGACTCCATATGCCCCTGAGAAGGCTTTCTTAAAATTATTTAACATACATTCAAGAGGTGTATTTCCCCCTTTGAACCCCCAACTCCCATTGTATGGCCCTGTGAAGTATCCACTCAGTCACTCACACACACGCCTTACTGGGAAACGAAGTAGTACTCACTCCACACTTAGGTCAGCTACACATTGTACTTTCTCACACATGCAATGCACTAGATACTTCAACCACACTCTACCTCCCAATCTTCCCTTTGCCCTACACCAGATCACCATCTGATGTACCCAGCCACCTAGCGTACTCAGTTCCCCTTTACTGAGACGCAGAAGTTTGATCAGGACTTCTCTTCCTCCCAATTAATTGGAGGGCCAAAACCCCTTAGTGCACTTACCCTTAGCTGGTTGCCTGTTTATTTCTCTGGTCCCCCCCGGTCCGTCGCCGTCAGTGGGCAGGGTATCAGACAGACGAGACTTCTGCGTTCCCCCTGGAAAAATTTACCAGTGCGCGCTGGGAAGCAGTTTAGAGATCCTCTCTCTTGTACCCTGTCCAATAGGGCGAAGGGGCTGCGTTCCAGCAGACCACTTATCCGAGTCGCAGGCACCATAAAATGTAGCACCCTGCTTGTGGTTAACGCTTAGCTGGAATGAAATATTCAACGCAGCAACAGAGAAATTAAAATAATAATTTATTTGTCAGACAAATAAATGAGAGGCTCAGTGGTATATGGTTACCAAGCTCTGCCCTGCCTCCTGCCATTATGGCCAGCACTTATATTCCCTTAATCCAGCCCCCTTTGCTCCTCCTGGGGCTGCCTCTGTTCAATCAGCCTGGTTGGATTTCCTATTGGCTGATTGCTATAACTAATCACAAAAAGATACACCCATATCCTCCTATCCTTATAAGGGAGACAAAGAGCTATATATTTGACATATAAGTAATAATATATCTTACATGGAATCTTAATTACCAGCTCACCTCTTGCCCTATTGCCTTCTAAAACAAATGTTTAATCTTACATTTTTATGTTCAACAGATGTCAAGGATCTTGAGTTCACATCAACATTGAAAGATCTCCTTCATTTGAGGGTCTTTTAAACAAATGCCTGACAACTATATATCAGAAGTGTTCGATGGCGTCTCCTGTCTGGCAAGGGGGGGGCTAGGCTCATTTGCCCCTCTGGTCTCCTATTGCAATATGACTCTATGAATCTAGCATTTCTTAAATCCTTTGCATAATTACATTTAAGCCAATATATTTAAGCTAATATATTTCATACATTATCATATATAGCTTTTTAGAAGGATAAATCTCCTCAAAGTAAAAGGAAGGAACAGTTTACAGCCTCAAAATAAAAAGTGAAGAAAAAGTCTCTTCCCCTGTTTACACTCCCCCCCTTCTCCAGCCAGTTGTTTTTCAAAACCATTTGCTCTTGGCCTTTCAACCTTAGGAAGAAGATATGGCTCATTTTACTGGGAGGCACATTGGTATTATTTTACTATTTACCCATTCTTAATAGTGTTTTTTCAGCCTTGGGGCAGCATATGTAATTTCCCATCAATGGGGCCCTCTTGTCTTAGGAGAAAACCTCTTGCCAAGGTTTTTTCTGCCTGGCATGAAACCTTTGAAAATCTAAGCCCATTTAATTTAGGAACCTGATCAAGATATAAGCCAATATAAGTCTTGATTAAAAATGCAGTCTATATTCAGATGCCACAATTGCAGTGATAAGTCTAGATAGAATATTTCTCTCTTTATGAAGCTCATATTCAATGATTTTGTGCTGCAGTGACACTTTCAGGCACAAAAGTTTCATGTAGCTTTGCTGCAGTAAGAAAGTCATATTTAGGGTTGCCATGTCTGGAATTTCCCAGACATATATAGAATGCTGCAGTCATTCTGCTGGGCAGAAATTGCAAAAATAAATAAATAAATAAATAAATAAATAAATAAATAAATAAATAAATAAAATTGTCTGGGAAACTCTGGATGTGTGGCAACCTATCGTTTTTGGTGATTTTCCTTCAAAAACTTGCGAGTTTGCCAAAGAAAGCTTAACAACTTTGGGCAAAACTATCATAACGGATGTTTCTGACATTGCTGTCCTTTCCTATCATTGGCAACCTCCCATGAGTTGTTAGGAAAAATGTGTCCATGTTCAACAATTATGTCCTTCATATTAAAAACATTGGTGAATACTCTATGGAAAGTAGCAGGGAAGTCTGCAAGGAGTGTCTTCAACAGAGGGATAAGAAATGGGCATAACTGATCAGGGAATGAGATTCTAGGGGGGTGTGTGGATTGACTTAATTTACTTTTCACACTGTTATCAGTCACTTTTACCCCACCTAACATAATGCAACTTTTGCATGACTTGAATTTTGGAACTACAGTGGTACCTCTGGATGCGAACGGGATCTCTTCTGGAGCCCCGTTTGCATCCAGAAGCGAGTGAAACCCGCGTCTGCACGTGCTGCAATTTTCCGCTTCAGCACATGATGTCATTTTGACTGCCTGCACATGCGCGAGCGGCGAAACCTGGAAGTAATACACTCTGTTACTTCCAGGTCGCCGCAGCACACAACCCAAAAATACTTATCCCGAAGCTACATCAACCCGAGGTATGACTGTACTCAAACTTCTCATTCCTTCCTTTGAACTGCCCATTTTGGGTCTGGCTCCCCATTTTCAAAAGCTCTGATAGCAGTTCTCAGCCATAGCAGCTGCCACCATTATAGCCATTGCAACCACCACTGTTATGAAAGACTTGCCTCCCTTTTGGGGAGAGTGCTCCTGTGCTCCTGTCCTGCTTACAGGCTTCCTATGGACATTTGGTTAGCCACTGCAAGATCAGGATGCTGGACTTGATAGGTCCTTGGCCTCATCCCAGCAGAGCTCTGCTTATGTTCTTACCTTGGATGCCTAGCCAAGCCTACAGCTGTCGGGGCAACACAGTGCAAGTTTTGAAGGAAACCTGTGTTTCGATTTTCATATTGCTTCAGAAAATGTGCATTGTAGAATCATAGACTTGTAGGGCTGGAAGGGTCTTCTAGTCCAACCCTTTGCAATGCAGGAATCTCAGCTAAAGCATCTATGGCTGAACCTTTGCTCAAAAACCTCCAAGGAAGGAGAGTCCACAACCTCCTGAGGGAGACCATTAGGTAGGTTTACATTAAAACACTAACCAAAGCAAATTTCACCCACATCCTTACCTTCAAGACTTTACATCAGTTTGTGCAGCGAACTTACCTTTCTGGCGAAGCAACCTTCGTAAAGGAAAGCAAAAGGAAAGCAATCCACTACCTAGACACACGGTGGCGGCATTGCTCCACTGAGAGGTTTATGATGTAAACAGGCGACCTGCCGATGGAGCATTCCTCCTGCTTTGTCTACCCAAAGCTTGTTAGGTCACAGTAACATTGGCTGCCTATTGAGCATTCATTCTGATTTGTTTTCAGGGAAGTTATACGACGTTGCATCAAGCAATTGTTGGCCACACCTTTCAGTGCAAAAAGTCTGGGTGTTTGGGGTACTGGTGGTGGAATCCACTTTTACTCCACAATGGAATTTGTTGGTAATCACAGGGGGGTGGACTAGATGACCCCTGGGGTCCCTTCCAACTCTACGATTTGAGGGTGCTGTGGCTGAATCCAACCTGGAATTAGTGGCAGTCTGGAGGTACCTAAAGAGTGTTGTGCTCCCTCAATGTCTCTCTCTCTCTCTTAATTCACAAGCTGCTACAGGATCTTTTTGTTTTTACTGCAGTGCTTGTAGATTTGTCTGACAGACTCTATAGTTGGAGGCTCCTTATCTTTATGGAGTGAGCTATGGATTAGCTGCCTATGCCTTGCTGGTCCCACAGAGAAATATGCCACCTTGATTCAAGCTGATTAGTGTTTGAAATGCAGGGTGAAAGTTCCGCAAAGATTCTAAGTCTCTGCTTATGCATACAAGGAACTACAGAGATGGCTAACATGCCCACTGCTCTGTATGTCTGCAAAAGAACATTTTTAATCCCAGAGCATTAAGCAGTGATGTCATAAGGACGAGATCTCTGTCTTGCTGTGAGGTGGCAGCAAGAGCTGCTGTGAGCTGCAGAAATTCCCTGCTTTTCACTGGCACGACAGAGATGTTTTCATGTCTTGTCAGTTCCAGTTGTGGACAGACGCATTTTGCTATATTCAAATTATACTCAGGCATTACATCAGCCGTGTCACAATGTGCTGCACTGCCACGCAGGCCAGCATTGCAATGCATGTGCAAAGACAAAAATTTATGCACTGTCACAATGGAGTCCCTTAAAAAAAAAAAGTCTGGGATTTCCAGAGGCCGGTCTCTGTGGTGGCGAGATCATTCCTGCCCACTTGGTTTCCACCACAGAGCCAGACTCAATTTGCTTTGGATGTCCCATGTATTTTATCTCTTTAATCTCTTTTTAAAGTAACCATGCTTTATTGCACTATTGATCAGGCAAAGCCGAGAATAATCAATGAGGCATAAAGAATTCTCCCCAGATGACAGAAGAGCAATTAACTAAAGTATATGGCCGGAGCGTTAGCCCATTTAATTAATTAATGAGGTCACTTCGTCAAGTGTTTCATAAAACCCTTTGGGAAGGAGGCTGCAATTCTCAGGATCCCAGGAGAGAAGCCGTTTCCCACAGACGGATACCAGGCTCTCAGCCCATCATCAGAGACGGCTGCTGAGTCTTCCCTGCCATTCAGCTGTCCTTCAGCACCAGTGCAAGCAAGGAGACCAGTTTCTGAGAGTGGGAAACTGCGTGCTTATTCTACAAACAAAATGGACCCTGAATGAGCATAACAGGTTTCCCCCCCTTGTTTAAATAAGCTTGCAGGTGTTATGCAGAACTTCAGTGGCACCAGTGTAGCGGCTGCAGCACATTTCCCCCCTTGGTGTGCTGGAGTGTGGCAGGGCTGCAGAAGTTTTTCGAGCCCAAGAGATGCACTCCCCTCATCATGGGCAAGCTGCCTTGGGCAGAAGGTAGGCAGAGGTATGCCAGCAGTGGGTGGGGCAAGAGACAATAGTTGGTAGAAGAGATATGACTCTGTACAGTAGGTGGCATTCCACCCGAGCAAAAGTCAGAGGCTTCCATAAACCTATCCCTCCATGCCCCACTCAAACAAGCAGGATGAATCCAAGAACACATTCCTAAAGCCCTAAATGGCCTCGGTCCTGAAGGAGCATCTCCACCCCCATCGTTCAGCCCGGACACTGAGATCCAGCGCTGAGGGCCTTCTGGCAGTTCCCTCCCTGTGAGAAGTGAGGTTACAGGGAACCAGGCAGAGGGCCTTCTTGGTAGTGGTGCCTGCCCTGTGGAACGCCCTCCCTTCAGATGTGAAGGAAATAAGCAGCTATCTTATTTTTAAAAGACATCTGAAGGCAGCCCTGTTTAGGGAAGTTTTTAATATTTAATGCTGTATTGTTTTTAACACTCGATTGTGAGCTGCCCAGAGTGGCTGGGGAAACTCAGCCAGATGGGCGGGGTATAAATAAAATATTATTATTATTATTATTATTATTATTATTATTATTATTATTATTATTATTATTATTCCCAGCCAGGCAAAAGCACTTAAGGAGGATATGAGCAGAGTATATGAGGGGTGCAGCCTGAGAAGTGGGGTGGCCTCATGGAGGACCAAATACATTGGTACCTTGGGTTAAGTACTTAATTCGTTGTGGAGGTCCGTTCTTAACCTGAAACTGTTCTTAACCTGAAGCATCACTTTAGCTAATGGGGCCTCCTGCTGCTGCCGCACCGCTGGAGCCCGATTTCTGTTCTCATCCTGAAGCAAAGTTCTTAACCCGAGGTACTATTTCTGGGTTAGCGGAGTCTGTAACCTGAAACGTATGTAACCTGAAGCGTATGTTAACCAAGATACCACTGTACAGAGGTTTGGAGGTCTGCATTTGACCCCCTGGGTCTGAGGTTTCCCTCCTCTGGAGCTCTGCCCATCATGTAGATTTGCCACCAGGATCACATGCTTATTATAGCCCAGAATCTCCTGTTAAATCCAACAAAGAGTCTCTGAAAGACTAAGACATTTATTATGGCATCCGCTTTCAGGGACTACAATCCCTCTTCATCAGAGGCTCAAAATGGACTCAAGTCCATAAAAGCTTTTGATTTGTCTTTCAGGTGCAACAAGACCCTTTGTTTCTGCTGCAGCTGACCAGTACAGCGCCCATCTGGATGTTGATATAATTAAACCCATCAGTCTTGGTCTTCAGAAATGGAGTGACACTTGCTTTCTGGGTCTTTTAATGGCACCCTACAGATACCCTTGCAAATGTTGATGGGCACTGCCATTCACATGGTTTTGGTGCACCGCATCATGTGATTGATTATGGGGGGCAGGGCTTACCTCCCCCCCCAATATGTTATTCAAGATGGCACCCCGCCTGCAAGGGTGGGAGGTGTCGGTAAATAGCCAGGAAGCACAGAGTGAGGCCACGTCCAGGACACCCTGTTAGCCAGTCCTGCTCAGAGGTGGACTAGCTGCATGCCAGAAAGACCTTCCTGGACAATATTTATGTCAACATTTTATTTATTAATACTCTAAAAGTGACTTTTAAGGCCCCGCTGTTGCCTAATGAATAATGAAGGATGTCCCATTAAGGTGTATACACAGACACCGAATGCCTTTGACTGGCAGCCTGGCTGATGGATGCTGTGTATTACAACCATCCCGTCTGCGGAGAAATCAATCCATCTCCTTGGGGAAATTAGCTGTGTCAGTGGAAAGAGGCAAGGTGCAGGCAGCATCTCAGCAGGAAAACAGGCTTTATCCCGCCATCCATCTCAGGGATGGGCTGGGAAGCGGCGGTGGGGTTTGGTGCAGTATCAGGCTGGCCGATACAAGGCTGAGAGGAGCAGGGGCCCTGGGAGCAGTGGCAGATATTGATCAGTAAATAATCCAGGTGAGCCAATATCACTCAGAGGAGAGGGACCACACAGTCTCTCTGGCACCTGTTAGTTGACCTGCTAGAAAGCTGTAAGGGGCCTGGGCAATTGGGAAGGAGTCACCAAAGAAAGCAGGAAAGAGGGAGGAGGCCAGATGAACGAAGAGAGGAGAAAGCCAGAGGGGAAAGGAAAGGGAAAAGGAATCAAAAGCAGAGTTGTGCAAGAGCAAGAACTGTCCAGGTGAGAAATCACATCGTAGGTAAGCATGAGCCAAATCTCTGAAGCAAAGCTTGCAGTGTTCATGCCTTTCTCTTTTTTTTACATTGCCAGCTAACTCCCCCCCCCCCCTCATTTGCATCTGCAGCATGGGGGCCTTAAGTTGTAACCCGTTCTGACATCCTATGAAAACTCCTCGACTTTTAACCTGTGTGACATATTGGTTAGGGGCGCACAGGGAACGCAGAATGCTTTCCAGGCCATCACTTTTTGTGTGAGGGAGGGATTCAAGTGCACACCAGAAATTTAGGCTTGTGCAGTCGAAGTGGATTAAAGCGCCCTGTCACTCTAGCAGGGGTCAGCAAACTTTTTCAGCAGGGGGCTGGTCCACTGTCCCTCAGACCTTGTGGGGGGCCGGATTATATTTTGGGGGGTGGGGTGGTGGAAATGAACAAATTCCTATGCCCCACAAATAACCCAGAGATGCACTTTAAATAAAAGGACACATTCTACTCATGTAAAAACACACTGATTCCTGGACTGTCTGCAGGCTGGATTTAGAAGGTGATTGGGCCGCATCCGGCCCTCGGGCCTTAGTTTGCCTACCCATGCTCTAGTACAACAAATCCACTTGACAATGAAACAAAACCTCTGAGTTTAGGAAGCTGATAGAGAAATGCAGCGGAAAGTGTGAGGTGGGTGAATGATGAATGGGAAGACATGTCAACACCCTGCAGGCAAATCAGGATGAGTGCTCAGTAAAGACCAGGCATAGTCTAACCTCCGCATAAGCAAATCAGGATGACTGCTGGAGGAGCCCCTATGAAAGTACTGAGGTGGTTCAGGTCCTGTTTTTTCGCTGGGATCTATCTCACACCACAAGAACTCATTAGACAAATCATGGAGGATGTACGTATCTATGCGTATTCTATCCACGATGGCTAGACTCTGCCTCTGAAGTCAGAGCTAGTAATGCTTCTGAATACCAGACCAGGTTGGAAACCACAAGAGGGGAGAGTGCTCTTGTGCTTGGATCCTGCATGCTGAGTACAGGATGCTGGACCCAATGGGCCGTTGGCTTGATCCAGCAGGCTCTTCTTACGTTTTTAATCTGAAAGAGTCAGATTCAATCACCACAGAAGCAGCACATTCGGACATCCCTGTAAATATTACCACACAGAGCACATATATTTTCCTTGCAATTTACTATGTCACCAATTACATCCATCACCGTGGCCATTTTTGTCCTGAGGTGCTAGGAGTCACTGACAAAGCTACAAACCCTGATTCCCTTTCTTGTCATCTGTCCTGGGTTTTCACTCTCCCTCCGTGACATGAGTGTAAGTGTCTCTTGTCTTACAGGGAGGAGAAACCCAGGAGGGTCATGCAGGAAAATGCCCAGAAAGACCCGAGCAAGTGTGTTAGACCAGCAGTCCTGCAGTGATTAGCTCCTCCATTTGGGCTTTGTGATAAGTGTCTAATCACCTCTTATCCCTCAGACATTCTCTCCAATAACATGAGCCGCAATCAACTCGTTTAGCTTTACTGTGCCTTTAATATCTAATCCGACAGCTCTTTATGAGACCAGAACAAAAGGCTTAAACAGGAGAACGGTTAGCCCTATTTTATGCATCGCTTCATTTGCGCTTTTCTCCTTTTTAAAGCAAAAATAAAAAATACCCCACATGGTGACCTTTTAAAATTAATTTATGGGGTATTGGAGAGCTATAAAACTCCACCTCCAACACACAGGCCTGTTTGGGGATGTGCTCAGCCAGAGAAGAAGTGGGACGGTGTAAATACTGAAGACACAGCACATCGCCTGGCTGTGCAGCACCACAAGGCCGTACAGTTAGTGCCCACCCACTTCTGTTATGGTCCTATGATGTCAGCATTGTGCTAAAGCCTTGCCTTTCCCTGCAGGGCGAAACAGAGGGAATGAGGTGGATAATTGAAGGTCAAAGGCCAGGCCAGCAGCTTCACTGCTACATTTCTGTGCACTTTATCTGTGAACAGGATGTAATATATTTTAAATGCTTCTATGATATGGCACTGGCCAGTAAACAATAGGTTGCATCTAATGCGGCACATACAGTCTTCCACTCATTCAATGGGATTTCCACATCTTCTCTTCTCCCTCTCCAGAATAAAGATCTGCTCAGGAGGGTCTCCCAAATCCCCCATCAAAGATTTGGAGGGTGTAGGGGGAGTGGACTTGCTCTGCACAGTTCTTGGCTTGCAGGGAGAAGGGAGATGTGCAGAGTGAGCAGGGGTGTTGTGTGTTGCCCACAGGCCTATCCTTGCAGGGACTGCTTTTCTCTGAAGATTTATTATCCACGTAGCATTTCCTGTCCAAGGTCTGAGGCTGCATTTTGCTCAGGTTTCCGTATTAACAAGCATTCCCATGCGACCCCTGGCTAATTGGTGGATTTAATTAGGCTTCAGCGGATGCCTGCTGTTATGGGGAGAGAGAATGTTCCTGGTTGATGAATTCTGGCCGCTGAGATGTTTCTTCCCCTGATTTCTCTTTTCTGGAATTGGGTGGCCAAGGCCAGCCAGGAAACCCCAGATTTTATTCTGCCAACTGAGGGGTTGCAGCAGCTTTGAGGGCACATTGCCAGGTTGTGTGGGAGGCAACAGAAGAGCCTGTACAGGGTAGATTTTAATGTCAAGAGCAGGCTAGGGCTAGTGTCAGCACCCAGCATGGCTAGGGAAACTCCAGGCTACAGGAGGTCCACTGGGGCTGTAGTTCATGCCCTCTTTTTAAAGAACACAATTGCCCAGAAGTGTTGGGTGATACAGCATCAGTCGTTAGTGCTTTGGATGATGATGATGATGATGATGATGCAATTTTCAGTGAATGCTGAAGACAAACATCTTTACCCTGGCCTTTTTAGGACCCACCCTATTTTTGTGATTGTAAATTGTTTTTATCATTGTATCTTAAATTGCTGCAACCCACCTTGGGAGTTCAGGGTAAAGTGTGGGTAAAAAAACTATTTTTTAATGAAGGGTAGGGTATAAATAATAAAATTATTACTACTACTGTTACTACTATTACTACTACTACAGCAACAGAAAAGCTGCAGGGACCAGAGAAGAGAATTGGGAGGGCTGCATCAGCAACGGGAAAAATGCCTACTGTGCTTTTGCCTAATTTGACTGCACCAGGAGGCCCAGAGATTATATACTGTACATCCAGGCTACACTGGAATTGCAGGTTTCTCCTCTTATTGCCAGAAGCAACTCTTTCCCATTATTTGCAGCAGCAGCAGCAGCAGCAGCAGCAGCAGCAGCAGCAGCAGCAGCAAAGTCCTTTCGGGTGACGTTATTTCTTTGCTAAGCCAAACAGTTCCTAGATCAGGATTACAATACTCACGGCATGCATGGCACTGCTTGGGTTATTGCTTCACTTAAGACAAAATCTATGAGCATCATAATGCTTCATGGCAATGTTGAGCCATGCATCATAACATAAGGATGGATTTATTTCAGAATGTCAGGATCCAAATGTAAGCATTACATGCTCCGCTGGATTCCATCGGCTGGGTGTGGCCATTTTGGCGTCATTTTTAAAAAATACAAATGAATTGATTTTGTCCTGGCTTGCCTTTTATGCTTTTCAAACAATTAATGAGATTCTCATCAACCCAAACCAATTTCACGTTCCTGCATTATTAACGGGGAACATACATTATTCTCCTGGGTGATGAGTCCAAGGCAGACTCCGGTGAAATTGATTTTCCTCGAGCTGAGAAATGCACAGAATGTGAAAATGCAGGACATATAAATCACGTTGTTGGTTAAATAGCAGAGGCTGTTAAGCCGTTCCATTGAGTAAGGCTGATGACAACCTCATGGGCTTCCCAGCGTAAACTCAGAATTAAGATGCTTTCAGAGACGGAACTGTATCAGGCATTCTCTGAAGGAAGACCCCGGCTGGGCAAAGCTGAAAATTTCTTAAGATCAATGCAAGCAGATTTGTATGGCCTAATTCCTGCCCCACACTAGTAGCTTGAAAGTTGTGTGAATGAGTTGGAAGTGATGGGGGAAAGAGAAACTTGTGAATTCTTAAGTTAATCATAGCTGCTTGCTAGGGACTTATATGAGACAATGAAATAGTAGACTTGACTGGACCAAAACACAGAGAGCTTCTGGTCAAATTAATTTCACACATAAGGAAACAAAAAGAGAAGGAGGAATAAAATGTTCTGGAATACCTCTTTTTCATTATTTTTTTAAAGGGGCATTATGCATATATGTGGATAACTGCTTGTCCATGCAATTACATAAGCTTTCATACAACCTGTTTATGGACCATTCATCCTGATTCGTTAGCAGGAAGATGAGATGATGTTTGCTATTTAATGGGTTCCACTCTGATTTGTTTCTGGGGAGGTCAGCGGTAGCGCATGCTCCCACCACGGCCGAGGGAAGGGGGAGACTGGGTGCAGAGGGCAAAAGAGCCTACTGTGCTTGGCCAGCCCTCACCATTGGAGTGACCTCACTCGGGGCTAGTAGTGCTTCAGTGATGAGAGCTGGCCTTGTGCAGTGGGCTCCATACGCCCTCCATACCCCACCTTGGAAACACACCCAAGCCAAGTGGGTTTCCACGGTGGGGCGCGGAGGGCAACTGGAATCCCCTGACACCAGGCCAAACCTCACTGCCTTAAGCGACAGCAGCTGTCCCCCTGCTTCCATTCACCATGGGACCTTTTTGATTCCATCTGTTGTTGTTTTCTTCTAGCAGCAGGTGAACCGAGGACATGTTCCAAAATTCCCCTCCTGGTTTCATTGTGGCACTTGAGCACGTGCTTAACCTTCTCCCAATGAAACAGGCTGATTTAACTTCAGCCAAAGTGTGTCCCTGCCTACCCTCCTCGGCTGCCTCTTTTCCCCCAGTAAATTGCATCAAATTATTTATGGTATGGGTTTATACTGGTTTGTGGGTGCAGAGATCCCATGTCTGTTAAGTTTGCAATTCTCAGAGGAAGGAAGGGAAAGTTTTGTCTGCAACAGTGATGGAGAAAACTTTAATGAAACGGATAATAATGTTCATAAAGGGTGGGGGGGGGCACCCCTTCCACTCCCTGACTTGCTCTAATTTTAGCCAAATAATTTCCCCACCTTCAAAAATTCATAGCTCAGGGGACCCTATCCCTCCTGATCCTTCCCCAGCTGCCATGGGAAACAACAGCAATGTTAAGTACCTGTAGCTGGAAAACATCAAAATGACATCTACGATGAAAGCCACAATATGTCATACAGCAGGTGCGGGGGGGGGGGCTTCCAGAACTACAACTCCCATCAGCCCCAGCAAGCATGGCCATTTGGGAGGGTCAAAAGTCCCCCACACTTGTCATATGGTTTGCAGGACCTATAAAGATGCTGCCCATACAGCATTTCTTGCCTTTTTAGATGCTGGGCCTCTGACCTTTGAGACCTTTTGGAAGGAAAGATGCTGCTACTCTCAAGCCAGAAATATGAGGCGAGAGTGCATCCAAGCTTCTCCTTACAACCTGTGCTTTCCACCTGAGGTGCTTCTCTACAGGTTCAGTATATTTATTTCATGCCCTTTTGCTTGAAATGAATGCTTTAAAATTATGGGATTCTGTTCCTTAACCTAAAGCTATTTTGCTGTATTTTGTGCAAATATACACTTAGACAGAGGCAGTGTTCTGACAAAGCAAACCCCAAGAGAGCTTGTTGTAGCACGTTGTCAGCTCAGCGTGAATTGTGAGCAAATAAGCACGAAGCTGGAGTGCTGGGGAGGGGGGAAAAACCAGGGAGGCTTTTCTGGAGTGAAGATTGCCAACAGTGTTGGTGGCCAGGGACAAAATAGGTTTTAAAATGAGAATTCCCCAGATGCCAAGATCCAGGTTTGGAACAAGTACTCTTTGGTGAGAGACCCCAACAGAGATTTAAAATCACAAAACATTCAGCAAAGTAAAGTGTGGAAATATAGGCTGTTAGTCCTTTAAAATATGCTCTTCTAAGTTCCTTCCAAAGTTCCCCTTTTTCCCAGCATAGAAAAAGACCACATGTTTGTTGTTAAAACTGGACAGATTCATGTGCTGTTCCATATAGCAATAAAAACACACACAGTAAAACATGGCTTAGCTGCAGTGGTGAAAGTTCCTAAATTATTTGTACAAGAACTGTTGGTTTCTGCTTCCCTCACTGAGCAGCAGAAGTGCTTGTCACGAGACAGGTTGTTTACATTCCACAGAGTCTGTACTGTTGGTGGTTTTTCCCACGGGAACGGGAGACTGGATGTGACGTACACTGGTTTCCTGTTTTTCACTGTTCTTTGCAGTTTCAGTTTGGGTGATTCTCTCCGTGCTTTAGAGGAGAGATGACGCTTTCTCTGCTCCGGCAGAGGGAAAATGTTTTTCTGTAACTTACCAGCTTTGAACTGTAGATAAAGTAGTATAGAGCATGTTGGCTCATACTTTTCATCATTCCGCTGTGCACTGGACACTGCTTATCAGCAACATTTGGTTATGGGCCCAGAAAAATGCAGTGCACAGAGACGAAGTGCCGGCAAAGCATCGGAAAGCAGCAGAGAGACGGAACGCACGGTATCTGCTCTGCGCGTCAAAATGATTGATGAAGGTATGTGCTACAGCTCCGGGCAGCCTGCCAGCTTCTAATTAATGGCTTTATGGCTGGACTTTGAACTTTTAATAGCCGGTTTTGCCGCGGCACAGGCAATTGGCTCAAAGGGACGCTATGCTGGGAAAGTGAAAGTAACTTTTAAAAGTGCTGTTGTTTCAAAGCAGCTGCAAATGTGACGCAGCAAAAATTAAAGGGCAACATTGAGAAAGCACTTGGGGACTATCACTTTTGAGCTTGCTTTTGGAATGCAGTTTGAAACAGCTGCAGATAAGCAACGCAGCATACAGAAGAGCGGCGCAGGCTCAAAGGCAGAGGCTGTTTTGAAATTGCCTTTGGATTGAAGCAGCTGTACACAGAAGCAGCATGTATACAGCAGCTTGATTTAAAGCAGCAGTGATGATGCAGGAGGCAAATGCCAAAGGTCATGATGGCTAGCTGCAGAAGGCTGGATGAAGCAAGTGGGGGATTTGATACCACTGATCAGCCAAATGCTCAACTCACAGTAGCCTGTGAAACTGCCATGATTCAGAATGGAGCAGATCGGCGGGGTGCTGGCTGCATGGGAAATGGGGAGACTTCACAGATGTCATCCCATAGTGCAGTGGAACCACCAGATGGTGCCAAAGCTTTGAAGGCAGTGAAATGCTACTCGTGTGGACGTCTAGGCCATATGAAGAGGGAATGCAAATATCCCAGGGCCAAGACAGAGCAGCGCAGTGGAAGCTCATCGCGTGGAAAAGGCCAGAGCAAAGGCAAAGGTCCGGTGTCCAGGACAACGCAGCACAAGGCAATGGTCTCACGCTACGCTCCAAAGGTTACAGAGGTTGCGGAGGTTGCAGAGGTCCAGAAGACGTCTAGATCTTTCTTCGTTGTTGATTCAGCTGCAACGCATCACATGTGCAACGATAAGCGACTGTTCGTGTCTTTTACACCGCAGGAAGGTGCGATTCACCAGGCGGATGACCACACCATTCCCAGTAAAGGCTACGGAACTGTTGTTCTTCACAGTTTGGACTTATCGATACAGGACGTGCTTTATGTGCCGGATGCGAAACATAATCTGCTTAGCGTTGGACAGCTGATTGAGCGGAAAATTGACGTTTCCTTTAAGAACAATAGGTGCATCATCACCAAGAAAAATGATTATCAATTGTATGCTGAATTTGTTGATCGTTTGTTTCTTTTGTATTATGATGATGTTGTGCAGGATGACACTTGTTGCATTGCAGGTTCTAACAAAAGTTTGCATGCAGAATGTATTCATGATTTTCACAGGAAATTTGGACATTTGCATTTTGAGGCAGTATCTAAAATGCCTGCCTTGGTTGAAGGTATGACTATTAAACCCTGCAGGTACCACATGAAGTGCAAGGCATGCGCAGCAAACAAGGTGAAAATGGCTGCGAAAGGTAAGGTGTCTAGTAGGCAAGCTACAGAACCATACCAAATTATTCATGCTGATTTGGTTGGACCACTAGCGCCCTCTTTGGGTGGAAATAGGTACTTCATGGTTCTTATTGATGCATTTTCCAGGTATATTTTTGTGTATAATCTCAAGCAGAAATCAGAGGCTTTTCCTAGGTTCAAGGAATTCTGTGCTTGGTTGGGAAATGTGCATGGTAAGAAGATAAAAATTCTTTTCACTGACCGGGGGGGAGAATTCACTTCTCAGCAGTTTGAAGCTTTTCTGGCTGAGAAAGGAATTCAACACGATTTGTCTAGTCCTCGCTCGCCATGGCAGAATGGACTTGCGGAACGAGCAAATCAGACATTGCTTCAAGGGTTAAAAACCTTGCTGCATGATGCAAATCTTCCAGAGAGTTATTGGGCCGAATCTCTCTCATGTTTCACTTACAGTTATAATCGCAGGTTGTCTTCAGCGATTGGTTGTACCCCCTATGAGAAGATGTTTGGCAAGAAGCCATACATCAAACACATGAAAATTTTTGGTTCGGACATGTGGGTTCACTCACCACAAAACTCCAAGTTAGACAAGCGTGGTTTGCATGGTATCTTTCTAGGTTATCAGAAAGGTTCTTACAGAATAATGATGACTGACTCTAAGGAAATTAAGCTCACAAGAAGTGTTGAGTACAATGCCAAGTGGGGGGAGAATGTGGGAATTTTCCAATGTTATCCTGATGACAGTGATGAGACTGAGGATAGTCAAAAGCAACCGCAACAACCCACACCCACTGATGAAGGTTCTGATTCTGAGTCTGAAACTGAATCAGATGATTCAGAGGATTTCAAGAGTGCGAAAGCCTCTATGCGACCCTCTGAAAGCTCTGATCAAGAATTGGAGGAACCATTGTTCACAATAGGTCACTTTTCTCCTAAGAAGGAAGAGGAGAGTGTTGAAGACTTAAGGCTAATTCGCAGGTCACAGAGAGCCACAAAAGGCAGACCTCCAAAGAGATTTGCTGATGAGTTTGCTAAGATAGCAGTAACAGCTGTTAAAAGCTCCAAGAAGGTTTTTGAACCTTCAAGTTTCCAAGAAATCCAGGATTTGGATTCAAAGGAAGCTGAGCCATGGTTAAATGCCATGAAGGCTGAGCTTGATTCCTTGGAAAGGAACAAAACATGGGAGCTTGTTCCAGTAGTTCCAGGAATGAAACTGCTTGGAAGCAAATGGGTCTTCAAAGCCAAGACTGATCAAAATGGCAAGATAGTCAGACACAAAGCCAGATTGGTAGCCAGAGGATTTGCTCAGGTACCAGGTGAAGACTATCACGAGACCTACTCACCCACAGTGAGGTATGAGAGCATTAGGCTTATGCTCAAGCTAGCTGCAGAGGAGAATCTACACATTAGTCACCATGATGTCAATACAGCTTTTCTGTACGGATCTCTGAATGAATCACTTTATATGCTTCCACCTGATGGCGTACAGGTAAAACAGGGATTTGTTTGTGCTCTGAAAAAATCCCTTTATGGTCTCAAACAAAGTGCACGGTGTTGGCACACAAAACTCACTGAAGTATTGTTTTCTCTAGGTTTTAAGCAAGGGAAATCTGATCCATGTGTATTTGTCAAAGAGGAGGGGCAAAAGAAACTATTGTTTGTTTTATGTTGATGATCTTTTATTCTTTTGGAAAGATGTCACAATGTACAATAACGCCCTAGCTCAACTGAAAGAGCACTTTGACATGAAAGATCTTGGTGAGGTAAACAACTACCTATCTCTGGAAATAGAGAGAGATCAAGATGGTAACATTCTAGTACACCAGTCACGGAAAATTGCTGATGTGTTAAGCAAGCTAAACCTGATGGATGCTAACCCTGTAGACACACCGATGATAACAAGTTATCAGGTAGATTACACTGAAGAAGCATTTTCTGACACTACACTGTACAGAAGTGTGCTAGGCAAGCTAAACTTCATTGCCAGATGTTCAAGACCAGACATTGCTGTAAGCTGTAATTTGCTAAGCAGACAAGTCAACAATCCTACTGTTAAGGATTGGAAAGCTCTGAAACGCATAGCGCGGTATTTGAAAGGCACTATGCATTACAGACTGAGATTTAACATTCAGAAGTCTGGTGGTCTTGAGATATTTGCAGATGCAAGTTTTGGAAGTGACACTACAGACAGGAAAAGTACGTCTGGAGTTTGCTATATGTACAATCAGGGTCTATTTGATTGGTCGTGCAAGAAGCAAACAACAGTTAGCTTAAGTACTTGTGAAGCTGAACTGAATGCACTGTCTTATTCACTTAAAGATTGTGAATGGTTGTTACAATTGTGCAAAGACATGAAAATTCCTGTCAAATGTCCAATCCAGGTTTACCAGGACAACAAAGCATGTTTGGCTTTGCTGAATTCTGAAGGTTGTAAGCAAAGCACGAAGCACTTGCAATTGAAGGTGCAACATGCTAGGGAACGTATTCAGAAGGGACTCGTAACGGTGTCCTATATGCCAGGTAATGAAATTCCTGCTGATGTATTGTCCAAGATTGTATCAAGGGATCAACACTGTACCTATGTGCAGAAGTTGGGTTTGTACTGATATTGTACGAACACGCTGCCCAGTGATGTTCACAGAAAGGGGGAGGATGTTGGTTTCTGCTTCCCTCACTGAGCAGCAGAAGTGCTTGTCACGAGACAGGTTGTTTACATTCCACAGAGTCTGTACTGTTGGTGGTTTTTCCCACGGGAACGGGAGACTGGATGTGACGTACACTGGTTTCCTGTTTTTCACTGTTCTTTGCAGTTTCAGTTTGGGTGATTCTCTCCGTGCTTTAGAGGAGAGATGACGCTTTCTCTGCTCCGGCAGAGGGAAAATGTTTTTCTGTAACTTACCAGCTTTGAACTGTAGATAAAGTAGTATAGAGCATGTTGGCTCATACTTTTCATCATTCCGCTGTGCACTGGACACTGCTTATCAGCAACAAGAACATACTAATGGCTTGTAAGAGCCATGTGGTCTGAGCTGCAGAAACCATCTCAAAACCTTTTCTCTGGTAGACTGAGGTACAACAATAGGCTTGATTACCTTCTTCCCAAGGTGAGGGGGAGTCATCCAGCTAAGCCTGGCAGGGCAGGTTACTCTATGGCATTAACCCCTTCATGCATTAGCATGGTGGTTTTATAAGGCTGGTTATCCCACAAGCTGGTGATGAGGCTCTTCCTGCCCCTCCCCACTCCCCCAATAATCCACTCTTTGAGCTAATCATACACAGAAAACAAGCTCACAAACTCCCATGGGTACAAAAGTAAGGCTGTGTGTAAACCTCTCTACTTCTGTAGTGACATGTACTTCATTGCATGTCAGCCACTGTCCAGTGGCAGATAATCTGCTTTGCATGCCGAAGGTCCCAGGTTCATTCCCCAGCATCTACAATTAGGACTGGGGACAAGTGCCACCTGAAACCCTGGAGAACTGCTGCCAATCCATCAACAACGATGCTGAACTAGATGGACCAATGGGCTGGCTCTGTATAAGGAAGTGCCTCATGTTCCTAATGCAGGATCAGTAGTGAGAAAAAGGTGCAATTCTGAAGAAAGACCCAATCTCATCCCTTCTTAAGCATCCCCCTGTGTGTGTTTTTGTGGCACTGCAGTTAATGAGGACTGATGATCACAAAGCTCCCAAGGCCCATTTGCAATGTCCTATTTGGAGCTCTGGCACTGCTGATAGTCTTCTCTCAGATCCTCTGGTTTATGTACCTGCAAACCAGAAGCCAAAAGCTAAGTGAGTCGCCTGATTCATACACACTGAGACCACCTTGATGTTACTGATTTCCACCTGCATTTCTCTATCCAATTTCCACTTCGACAGGAAAGCAAAACACAAAGAGCCTTTGCTCTTGGTACTGGTACCTCGTGTGGTTTTCCTAGCCACTTCAGCCCAGACATTATTATTTTTAAAAACCTGCTTAACCAAATGCCCATTTCTCTTCCTCTCTCCCCATCTCCCGCTGTCAGATGCTATAAAAGTAGCCAGCCACTGATTCTCCCATCGTTCAGTAGGGGGAGAGCTTGAGTCGCCCATTGGCTTTAGCCTCCTCTTTCGACAGAGCACACTGGAGAGGTTTGCTCTGCATCTCAAACTGATGAATTTTCAGATACTCTCTCAGATCTTTAATTTTCCTCTGGGATACACAGCCTGCTTTGCTGGAAACATATGGGGGCTGACAGGAAATAGTTCTTTTTGCGCCTGCCACTTTTAGAACATTCTGTAGCTGATTTTTTATCATCTAGTGACGATGAGAGAGTGAAAGGGAGAGAGAGACATGAAAGAGCATTTGCTTAACAAACCGATGGGAAGTAATCCAATAGTGTAAACAAGGATGCTTTGCTGAGAACAAATTACTAATGGACCAATCCTGAATATCTCAGCATCTGAAAATTACTTTAGCAGAGGTCTGCATAACCTACCAAGCTCTGGTGTTTCCAGGTGCTTGATAGCCTCCATTTCCTAAACCCAGCTTGCAGTCCCAGGCCAGGTAGACAGCAAAAAACAGAAGTTTATCCTGGTGGACCACTGTAAATGGCTGCTGGACTGTGCTCTGCTTGGTGGGTTGCAAATTGTGGAGGTCAGCTCAAGGAGGAAGAATTTATACCAGGCTCTTACACAAAACAGTGCCCAGGATGTAATTTTCATTTCATTTGAAATAACTTGGTTTGATTTTTTTCTTCTAGATTGGCCTTGCTGAATTTTTTAAGACAAAGCAAAGCACATGAGCAGGACTGGCTCGAGAGAAAATGGCTAAATGCACACCATACATTTAAAGCACATTTAACACACATTTAAATCACACAACTTCCACAAAAGAATACTGGGAACTGTAGTTTATTAAGGGTGCTGGGGATTTCAGCTCCAAGGGGGAGGGGTAAACTACACTTTGCAGGATTCTTTATAGGGAAGTCATGAGTTTTAAATGTGCTACAACTATATGCGGTGAATGCATTCCTCTGTCCACAAAGGTAAGCGATTACTCAAGGTGTGCAATTTCTCTCACCAGGAACCCTGAAATATGGGTAGCCCTGTATCCAGATTCCATCACAGCTGAATGAGAAGGCTATGAAAGCTGTTCCTGATAATTCAAAACTCAGTGTTATTATTGCACCAACACCCACAAGAAATGACTGTCACGGTCCCTTCAAACTCTACAAAATATTGTGTGTGTGTGTGTGTATGAGAGAGAGAGAGAGAGAGAGAGAGAGAGAGAGAGCATATATTAGTGAGATGATTTTCACTTTTAAAACCCCATTTTTTAATATAAATGCCCCATAAAATGTCAGGAATATTGCTACAGGTGCTGCTGCTAGATTCTGCCAATTCCCCCCTTTGTTTCAAGGATGGGAATCCTATGCCTTGGCAGGAAGACTGACAAACTAGGCCAATGAGGATAGAAGTTTATACCTCTAAACTGCAAAGAACAGTCTTTACTACTATGGGCCCACCCACATCACCCAAAATATTGTTCCGTAACTTAAATGTTCCTGCCTTTTTGAGCAAGGGAAACACATGATGTTCCCAGCGTTCTGCTGACATTTCTCATGTCTTGTAGCAAAAAGATGCTTTTAACTTAACTGGTAGTAACTCAAAAAGGTTTGATAAGAGTGACGTGTTGCTTCCCCTGTGGTGTTCATTTGTCATATCTTTGCCTTGTATTGGGTTCCCCCTGCTTCTACTCCCCACCTCCACCCAGGACTAGCCAGCTAGAGAGGAATGAAGATCTAGATTGGAAACGACAAGACCAACCGAACATGATGGCTGAAGTGGGATTCAAAGGGTGTCATGGCAGGAGCGGGGAGCCTGCTCTGAATCACACCAGAGCCCCAGGAGAACCCAGAGGGAAGCCTCCGCCATTTCCTCTCTGTGGTTGGGAGGAGACCAGCAGAGCTTCCTATTCATTGAGAGGCTGTTGTGGAGGTGGCATGAGGGGGGTGGGCTGCTGAGGAGACAGTAGATCTGGCCTCCAAGGAGTGTGCTGCAGCCGCCACGGCCCCTGTGGATCTGCCGCATGAGGCACCTTGCCTCATGGGTGGCTGGCCTTGCCTCCACCCAAGCATGTCATGTTTTCCATGCCTTCCCCTGCCTCATTGTCTGTTTCCGGTGCTCTTGGTTCCCCCCTGCTGTGGAATTATTTGCACTCAATGTGCCTTACTTCTGCGCATTGTGCCTGACTGAGTTGCTAGTACACCAAACCCAAATCCCCACCCTCTCTCTCCCGGGGCCGGCTCATCCATGAGGCAGAGAGAAGCAGCTGCTTTGGGCAGCGGACACCCCAAAGGTGGAGCCCCCCATGGGTGCCCTTGCCTGCCCTGCCACCTCCACACATGAGATCTCACCAGAAGCTGCCACTGCTGCTGTTGTACAACCCAAGTAAGAGAGCTCCAGATGTGGTGAGTTGGCTGTGGGACAGCAGGGGAGGGTGGCAGCACAGCAGCATGTTCCCCTTTTTATCTCAGGCTTTCTCCCTATTTCTCCAACTTGCAAAAACTTTGCTGCTCGCTCGTTGCTACAGCATGTGTTGGTAGCTTCTGCAGCCCAGGTGCCCGCATGGAAGAGGGGTACAGGCAGGATGAACTCCCTGTGCACGGAATAGGGCTTACTTCTGAGTAGGTAAAGGCAGTGGTAAGTGAGCAATTAGATAGCCATTAGAGCTGCAGTATACTCAGAGGAAGCCACCTGCACGGCAGATAGAGCTGATGCCAAAAATGCATTGCTAGCGGCAATGTTTAGTCAAAGCGCAGCAGTAATCAAATGATGCCACGGAAATACAGAAAAAGGAGGAGGAGAGTGCATGTTCTTTCCTTCTTTCTACTGGAAACAGTGACAGAAAGGAATGCTATCAGGTTTATGGGTGGGGGCGGCACAGGCAGGGTTCTCAATAGGAGCAGCAGGACACTAGATCTGATAAACAAATGAGCAGGACATGTGGTCCTGTTTACA
Organism: Podarcis melisellensis; assembly: GCF_964234715.1. Classification (NCBI taxonomy): domain Eukaryota; kingdom Metazoa; phylum Chordata; class Lepidosauria; order Squamata; family Lacertidae; genus Podarcis; species Podarcis melisellensis. Next base: position 40,357,560 of record NC_138529.1, read on the forward strand.
ATGGGATGTGAGATCAGTTTACAAACAGTGGTGGCGTGGGCCTACAGAGGCTTCAAGTGCACCAATGGTGCATAAAATGGTTGTGGGGAAATGGTGCATTTTCAAGGGATGTGCAGAAGGGCTCATGTGTTGTATCTGTGACTCAGGCACTTTAGACCTGAGCGCCATTCACCTAACCCATTCACACTTGCTATCATTTACTATTATTTATTATTACCAGAAAATATCTGACAGGAAGGGGATGGGGACAGTGGAAAAACTGCAAGTTTCCAAATTTGCTCAGGTATCTAAGAGACTGCAGGGAATGAGACCAGAGCATGGTGGTTTGCCACCCAAAATTTGCAAAGATGAAAATGGGGTTCTCTGCAGTAACTGTAGAGACGCAGGTGGTGCTGTGGTCTAAACCACAGAGCCTAGCGCTTGCCAATCAGAAGGTCAATGGTTCGAATCCCTGCGATGGGGTGAGCTTCCATTGTTCAGTCCCAGCTCCTGCCAACCTAGCAGTTTGAAAGCACTTCAAAGTGCAAGTAGATAAATAGGTACCGCTCCGGCGGGAAGGAAAACAGTGTTTCTGTGTGCTGCTCTGGTTCACCAGAAGCGGCTTAGTCATGCTGGCCTTTGGTCAGGGCGCAGCCTGACTCCCTCCTTTGGAAATCTTTACAAAACTTTAGTTTATGGTTGCCATCAATTTTGATTTTAATTCATTTTTATAATGTTTTATAATGTTGTACTGTTTTAGTGTTGTTAGCCGCCCTGAGCCCGGCTTCGGCTGGGGAGGGCGGGATATAAATAAAATTTATTATTATTATTATTATTATTATGACCCGGAAGCTGTCTGTGGACAAACACCAGTTCCCTTGGCCAGTAAAGCAAGATGAGTGCGCAACCCCAGAGTCATCCACAACTGGACCTAATGGTCAGGGGTACCTTTACCTTTACCTTAAGGTAACTGCATAGGAAAAGAAACAAACACCACAAACCAGAAAAAGGGGATGAGGACAAATAAAAGAGGATGCCTTCACCCCACATGTCTCCCCTTTATTACATACATTACTTACATACAGGACAAGAAGAATCCACCAAAAGCATACAAATCAGTATGGCTAACTTGACCCAATAATCTTCCCCCGTCCACACACCCAAACAACTCTCACTGCAGTCCAATAAAGAACACCTGCCCTGTCCCTGCCTAACCTCTCTCGCAGCCAAGGGGAAATTATATATATATATATATATATATATATATATATATATATATATATATAAAATCTCAAATTGTTTTATTGTGCACGACCTTGCTATTCTATTAGAATTATCTGTACGTTTTTAATAGACCTCATATATAGATAGATGGTTTTAATTCCCCATAAGATGCACACACATTTCCCCTTACTTTTTAGGAGGAGGGGGAAAGTGCGTCTTATAGAGCGAAAAATACTGTAATTTTTTTTAAAAGAAATGATTTCTTTTCTTTGTTTTTCACTGTTCCTATTTTATCTGAAAGCTGCCTTGAGTTCCTGTCAGGGAAAAAGGCGGGATAAAACCAAATGAATTTTTAAAAAAGAAAAGAAAAGCAGTATGTAAACATTTGGCATAAATAAAATAAACCAGAAGGGGGAATACTGTGAATACTTGAGAATAGTGTGGAAGCCATCTAAATGGGCATTGACTGGAATTGGTTTGACAATGACCCCTCAGTGATTGGACAGACCCAATAGCTGACATTTGATTCTGAATTATAATTTTATTGTATTTCTGGGGATTTTGTATACTGCCTTGTTATTGCATGTGAAATCTGGTTGCATAGAAATATTTATCACCACCATCGTCATTATGATTACCGAGTTATGCATTATTATTATTCTTCGTCGTCGTCTTCTTCTTCTTCTTCTTCTTCTTCTTCTTCTTCTTCTTCTTCTTCTCAAATGGCACTTGGCCAGAACTCATGCCCCAAACTTGGAACCTCCTCTGGGTTGCTGATGCTCCCAACTGGTCCCACCAACACAGATTTGCCATTTAGTGCAGAAGCACATGGGCAGCTGCACTTTGCCTTGAGGAACCACTTTGGAGAAAGATATTTCTATAACTGCACTTAAACTTCTCGGCAGGAGAGAAATGAAATTACTTCCCATTTTCTCCTCTCTCTCTCTCTCTCTCTCTCTCTCTCTCTCTCTCTCTCTCTCCCTCCCTTTGGGAAAGCGCCTGAAATTGACACTAATGTGCTTCCTGGAACAGCGAGAGCAGGGAAATTACTGCACTTCTCCCTGCTAGTGTGTGAAACAGCAGCTGAGGATCCTGGATGGATGGCCATGGTTAGTGGAGCCTGCCAGTCCCACTGCTGGGATTTGAGGAGCACCAATCTCTATGCTGCCTGGCTCAGCCCAGCACGGAGGGGGGCAGTGCAAAAGGCGCCTAAGAAACAGATTACTCGTGCCTTTGTGAGTGATAGCAAAGGCGTTAGGAGAGGTCTTGCAACCTACCCAGAGTTGCAGGCAATTATCTGACACACACACGGGTAACCTGGAGTTGCTGTCAAGCACAGGGGTCAGGTGTGTTCAGAGCTAGAATTAATTTGCTACTTACCAGAGATGGACTGTGTCAAGGTTTCCAGCAGGCATGGAGAAGAGTGATTCAAAGGGCGTTTGCTGTAATAAGGCAGTGTGATTGTTGCAGGTGGCAGATAAGAAGAAGAGGGGAAATAAACTTCACTAGGTGGTTGATATATAACAGGAATCTAGCAATTAGGGAACCAGCCATCTTGGACTTAATCTCACTTTTAATCAGACTGCAGAAGAAAACAAAGTTCAGGCTGGCCAGAGAGAGGCCTTCCAGTGTGTTTCTTCCTCTGCAGTGTGGTTTTGCTAATTGTCAGAAAGTGCCTCAGTTGTCCTGTGGGCTTAATCACAGCTGTTCTGCTGGGAAGAGGGAGGAAGGATGTGTGAGCTCTGAATTGCATTCACAAGCAAATGATTGCTCAGTTGCCACAGCCTATTCAACATAGTCCAAAGCCCCTCAAAGACTGGGGATGGAAAACAGAGGCTGTTTGGGAAGCTGATTAACCTGCCTTAGTAGAGTTTCCTCTACTCTCTGTACCGTGCTTGAAAAATGATAATAGGAAATCCATAAAGCAGTACTCTGAAAAACAAGTAGGATGTGATACAGGAGTCTGGGGGCAGAAACAGCAGCATCCCCTGTCTGGAGTGGACCTCTGGCTCACTGTGTCAGCTGGGTGAATGAAAGGGAACATCTGTATGGGCTATGAAAAGGAGGGGAAAGTCATAATTGTTTTTAGATACACCAGTGTAGTTAACGGAGGATGGGGGCAGAGCTTAGGATCTAATGGATTTGATATACATGTGAAAAAGCAAGTTGGATCGGAAAGACACAGAGCGGGGTTAATTCCTAGTACAGTACAGTGGAACCTTGGTTCTCAAACGTAATCCGTTCTGGAAGTCTGTTTGACTCCTGAAACCATTAAAAAACCAAGGTGCGCCCTCTGATTGGCTGCAGGATCTTCCTGCACTCAATCGGAAGCCACAACAGACGTTTGGCTTAAAAAAAAAGTTCGAAAACAGGAACACTTACTTCCAGGTTTTCAGCGTTCGGGAGCCAAAACATCCAAGTACCAAGGCACGACTGTACTGCAGAAACAGATTTAACGTGAATCTTGTGGCTGTTGCACATTCCTAATGAATGATATTGGTTTTATTTGCAACCCACCTCTTTCTTGGAGGAGATCAAAGCAGCATACGTGGTTCTCTCCCTACTCACATTTCCCCCCTCAAACCTAATCTGAGGCAGATTAGGCCAAGAGACTGCACCTAGACCAAGGTAAACTTCATGGCTGAATGGGGATCTGAAGCCATGTTTCCCTAGTCTTAGTTCAACACTCTAACCACTACATCACATTGACTCTCAAAAGAATCTTCTTATTGCTTCAGTAGAGCAAGCCCTTGAATGCACACAGAATTCATTTTCAAGCCAGTACTCACACAGGCGAGTCTATCTGACACATTTTGCTCACAGCCCATCCCCGCAGGGCGGGGTGGGGGGAAGGTCTTCAGTGAAGCCAGCTGGAAAGGAACACTCATTTCCTGGGTGTCTACAGCTTAATAAACATTATAACAATGTTACAAAGGGCGGCACTAATGCACGGAGGAACCTGCTGTGTTTGGCGCTCCGGACAGCAGGAGGTGATGCATTTGCTTAAGCAGGCAGGAAATACTCTCCCACCAAAACACCCACTTTCACACAGCTAATCTGTAGATAGGAAAGTAAGTGATCCATCCACAAAGGAAATTAAAACAAGCAGCAGACCCAGCCTCTTGAATATTTAACAGCCAGGAACGTGCTGTGAAGGGCATTGGCTGCGCGGCTGCACAGAGGCAATGTTAAACTCCTGCCTGTGTTAGGAGGAGGCTTCAGCAAGTACTTGAAATGGAATAGGATAAATTGTGGAAGGAGAGAAGTTGTCGGCTGACAGGTTGTGTAAGATAGATATCGGGAAATGGTCGAAAGCCAGGGATCCGAAGACATAATGCCAGTAGCATTTCATTTAGGAGCCTTTACTCAAAAAGAAATAAATAGCAGCAACAAATCAGGGAACACGGCTTCCTCCTCCTAACTCTTGTCTACTACACCGACCATCTCTCAAAGCTTTTTATAAATCTCAAACAGCATTCAAATTCCACTTACTTAAACCATTCCCCTTACTCAAACCTATATGTGTAAACATAGAATGCACTTCTTGCTTAGCTAATGCAAGACACATTCACCAGGTAGACTAGTAATGTTTGCTTGTTTACTATATTTAGTAATCCTATATGCAGTTACCTGGGAATAAGCTGCATGGAACTCGATGGACTTCTGAATAGCACTGAATAGCATAGCACTGTACTCTCTGCCAGAACACTCAGTTTACTTTGCAGTTTAAAATAATAATTGCACATGGCGGTCCACCACCGTTGCTGGGAAAAGACTGCCTAGAAAATGAAACTCCATGTAGCAAAGTGAGTTAACGCTGCAGCAGCAAATTTCTGGCAAAGCAGCTTTAATGACAGATATGAGGGATGTGTTGAAAAGCATACAAGGGTTGTGAAAGGAAGAAATGAAGAAAATGCCACAGCAGCCTTGGGTGAGTAAACTCAAAGCTACAGTGAACATCCAATTGACTCAGCCTTGTCAAGAGGCACAGTTAAAGAATGGATGGCTTCAAATCACAAACTTCTCGATCCGTTTCAATGATAATTTAATTTCAGAAGGTGGGCTCACACTGAAAGATGCAGCCACAGGATGGAACCATAGTTATTTCCTGTACAAGGATTCAAGGGTGAATGTGATACACGTCTCCTGTGGCTTCTGCCAAAGGAAAAGAACGGGACATATGCTTATAAGAGTCCTGCGAGATCTACAAAATTTCTCCATGGAAATAATCTAATAATGCCAACTAAATGAGTGTGTAATGTCAACTGAATGGATTTTTTCTTCTGAAAAAAAATACTGATCTGATCAAAAACTCTTGGATTCCTTCAAAATATTTTGCCTGTTGAAGAACTCACAAATTTGCTTTGAAGGTCTACTTAGACAAAATGTTGCTGGAACTATAATTAAAGAAGAAATGAGTATCTCTTTCCTATGCAATCACACTTTCCTAATAATGAACTCCACTATTCTTCGTCAGATCAAAGTCTGTTCTTTCCGATCTCCCCCAGTGCTCCTTCTTGCATAATTTTGTATTCATTTCCTTTAAATTATCCACTATGCACCCAGTCCTTCTCCTCCCTTGCTGATCCTTTATTTTTGTTATCTCTTAATAACGTCTCTTATAACCTGTACCTTACAATTTGCCTTATCTTTCTTGTTCCTCTGTTATCTCAGATAAGAGCTCAATTAGTGCAAGACTCCCCTTTCTCCTTCCATTCTTGTCTATCAGTCTAGCCTGAGCTCTTCCCAATCTGTCAGCATCCTGCTCTTTCAACAACTTTCCCAACAATCTGGAGCTAGAGCTGCTGCAGAACCCCATTGCAGGTACTACAGATTGCTATGTGAAGATATATACGGATGGATGGATGGATGGAGGAAGGATGGATGGATGGATGGATGGATGGATGGATGGATGGATGGGAAAGAGACTGTCATGCTCCCTTGTGCTTATCCTAATAGTGGGATACAAAAGCTTCATATTCTGGTGGTTCCCTCACTGCGAGAAGTCAGGTTACAGGGAAGCAGGCAGAGGGCCTTCTCAGTAGTGGCACCCGCCCTGTGGAACGCCCTCCCATCAGATGTCAAAGAGAACAACTACCAGACTTTTCAAAGACATCTGAAGGCAGCCCTGTTTAGGGAAGCTTTTAATGTTTGATGCATTACTGTATTTTAATAATTTGTTGAAAGCCGCCCAGAGTGGCTGGGGAAGCCCAGCCAGATGGGTGGGGTATAAATAAATTATTATTATTATTATTATTCAACAATTATATTAATTTTAAAGCATTACAGGTCTAAAACCTGGGATACTGGCAGGGATGCATGATCACCACTGTGCAACTGACAAATCTAATAAATTTCGAGGAGATTTGTACATGGAAACTTCAGGGTGGATTCCTCTTGTGTGTGTTAACACCAACACAGCCTATGTTTCCTTTTTGGTCCTCAGATGATTAAAAGCCTCCATCCCACCCTGGCTTGCAGCCATGTTTTTCTTTAGTGATGTTTCCATTCATGCTCTGTGGGAGCATTTGTAGTAATTACGTATCCAGGATCACTTCTTTGAGAAACTACCCAGACCTCTTGAACTTCTCTTCTGAGTCTCAGTTAGACATGGGGGAGACTGCTTGGTCGACTGACAGTTAATTAAAAGGGACGTTTAGATTTACTGGCCTCAAGACACCCATTGTGCCAGGGCTCAGCACCTCTACCAAACGACAAAGGAGCTGTTTGCAGGTCACCATAACTACACAGAATCACACATGTGTTTTGCAGCAAACACCACGGGAACGAAGAAACTGGCTTGTTCTTTCAGATGAGAGTCCAAGTTCAGGCAGGCCAAGTTCAGAACATGATCACCCTCCAACTGGCATGGCTTTAAAAGAGGACTAGACAAATTCACAAAGGATAAGGCTGTCGGTCACAACTGGCCCAAGTGGGTTGTCCCAGCCTCTCTGGGTGGCTATGTTCTGCCTCCATGGTTGGAAGCAGTAATGCTTCTGAATACCAGTTGCTGAAAGCCACAGGGGAAGGGTCCTCCTTGCAGGTTTCTCACAGACATCTAGGTGACCACTGTAAGAAGAAGATGCTGGACTAGATGGGCTAATGACCCAATCCAGCAGGCTCTTTTTGTGTTCTTCTGATCTCCTCTAGTGAAGAATGACTCATCCTAATTCAAGGAAAGCCCAGACCCTTCAAAACTGGAGCTTAGGTTCATATGAGCCCCATGGGGGTTCATCAATCATAACCACTGCTGTCTGGCAATTGGACTTCCTTCCCTTCCTCCCTCCCTTTCCTGCCACTTTTCCTTTCCTTCAGATTTACCTGATGGTGAGGTAGGGGCAACCAGCTGTAGTGGCGTCAAGCTTTCTGTCAGGGTTCCAAGAGTGCTCTGGAGCAGTAGTAGCTGGTGCACGTTGGGATTGGTAGAGTGGAAAGCAGAGAGGCCGATGACAGGCAGAAACAAAGCCCATGACAGGCAGACCCAACTAATTCTAGCTTTCTGGGGTTCCCATATTTCAAGAAGTGAAAATCCGGACACAAAAGTTGTTGAGCTATTTTTTAGGAAAATCAGCAAAAACAACACTGTCGACATGGCTTGCCATATGTCCGGATTTTCCCGAACATTTTTTGCTGTGTTTTGCCCAGACACTGCTTCCGACTACAGTATTCCAGGTATGTCCAGGAGATTCTAAATGTATGGCAACCCTAAAAAGCTGCTTTGCCCCCATCCTTTTCTCTGTTGTGTTCTGCAAAGCAACAATATGACTGAGGTGTCATTCACATTAACATTTACTCTGGCTCCAATGCACTCCCAATGTATTTGAAGCCCAGTACTCATGATGTTCACCACAATCTCTTTGTGTCCTGTAGTTTCTTGAGAAATACTGCCTATTGAGGGACTTTCCCTCAGCCCAGCTTCCATCCATTTCGACAGCATAAGCCTGGTAAAGCCTCGGTGTGCACATTTTAGACATCCATTTTGCATGCACAGATGACAGCTCCATTGAATAGGTGTGGGTGGGTGTTGTAGGGGCATGGAAACAAATCAGGTAATCAGGTCATGGTGTGCCCAGCAATCTAAAATGTGACTTGAAATACAGTGGGAGGAAACAAGCTCATTTAAGCTGCAAATGTGTACATGCCCTAAGGAGCAGGAAGTTGACAGGCATTGCCACCCTTCTCAACTGATTTTAAGTAAGAAAGCAGGCAGGTGGGGGCTGGCTGAGGGCAGACTGAGGTTGGTAGGGCAGTGCCCCATTTGCCCTAATGGGGAGGAACCTTCACTGATCAGAAGACCCAGATAACCATGTCACTGAGGCCTTCTCGCAGCTGGGATCCCACTGCTGAAATGTTTCAACTTCTCTAGAGAGGGGAGGGAAGGAAAGCAAGTCAATCAACTTCCTCTTCCTCTTCCTCCTCTTCTTCTTCTTATTCCCTGCCTTTGGGTTAATTTGGGAGAAGACAAAGGAAGGAAATGGTGGTGAGGCTCCTTATAATTCATGGGAGCGAGGAGTCCATGAAAGGCTGGCAAAAGGGGATGGCTGAACCCATATACTTTTGTCATTTTTCTTGCCAAAAGAGTCAAGCAGTGAGGGTATTTGTTTGTTTGTTTTGTAAGCACTCACAAGGAAAGGCTGCAAAAAAGTGAGAGGAAACAGAGGCAAACCAAGGGGAGTTTGTCCACCCACCACGAGTTACTGCAAGCTTATCAGGCTTATAGGCAAGTGTGAAAGAATTAGCCAAACACATGCGTTATAACTCCTCTCCAAGGTAGGGAGAACGGGTTGTTGCTCTTAGTCCAATAAATCTAAAAGCACTTTTTAATTAACTGTCAACCAAATAGACAGTTTACCCCATTTCCACCTCAGGCTCTGAGACAAACAGGGAAGAAGTTTGTATAAAGGTGATTTATGAATGAAATATAGTGATGGATGATAACAATAATTTGTAATTAAAAAGTGCAGGCAATAAAAACCAGAGCTGACGAAGTGAAAGAACTGAGGTTGAGGCAGGCTGGGGGTATGTCTTTGTTTTCTCCAGCTTTGCAACGGGGCATTGAAGGGCTTCTCATCAAAGGCTGGCATTTCACATGGTGAATTTCCTACCTGTAAGGCAAGGGTGGGGAGCCTCATGCCTGGGGGCCAAACGTGTCCCTCCAGACCCTCAGTCTTGTCCTCAGGATGCCCCCCCCAGTCGACACCTTTTCCTCAGCCACACCCCTCATTGGCCCAATTTTGCCTCTTCCTTGAGTGTTTTTTGCTTGACTGGAACGTGTCCTTCAACTCTGATAATGCCTCTTGCTGGCCTGGATGGACGACAGAGATGTGTTTGTGTTTTAAAGTAGCCTACAACATGAAAAATGGGTGCTTTTGAATTATGGTGCTGGAGGAGACTCTTGGGAGTCCCACGGACTGCAAGAAGATCAAACTTATCCATTCTGAAGGAAATAAGCCCTGAGTGTTCACTGGAAGGACATATCCTGAAACTGAGGCTCCAATACTTTGGCCACCTCATGAGAACAGAAGACTCCCTGGAAAAGACCCTGATGTTGGGAAAGATGGAGGGCGCAAGGAGAAGGGGACGACAGAGGACAAGATGGTTGGACAGTGTTCTCAAAGCTACCAACATGAGTTTGACGAAACTGCGGGAGGCAGTGGAAGACAGGAGTGCCTGGCGTGCTCTGGTCCATGGGGTCATGAAGAGTCAGACACGACTAAACGACTAAACAACAACAACATGAAGGCAACATTTGCATTGTTGCCCCACCTACTTTAGTCTCCTGGCTCCACCCACCACTGGCATGTGATTCCCAGAATGTTTCCCAGAAGGGAATGCAGGCCCTCAGGCTGCTGTAGAGCCCTGCTGCAGAGTAGGCATCTACTGAGGGAATACCGCCGAGGAGGATGGAGTTTAGAATCAAGGCAGATTTCCAAAATTCTCACCTTTCTATGTAACTGAAGATCGGAACCCAGAATAGGACTATGAAGAGAGAAGGGTCAGGTCATTGCATACAGAGAGCAGCCTTTTCCCTGAAACACTCCCATACAAATGAATGAATGCATATTGTAAGAACTTTGAAGTGGAGGTAAATTCTAACCCCTGTCCCTGAGAGTGGGTGGCCCAGATGTCATGGGGCACAGTGCTTATCTATGTGCTTTGCAAAATACATGTCCACATGGAAATACTGTCTATCAAAGGAGCTATGTTAAGATTCAAAAGGTATTAGCTTCTAGAAGAGTTCTAAAGCAAGTGGATGGACTACTTCACCTGATTTGTTGGTGTATTATTTGCTATTATTATTTGCTAGGAATATGATCCAGGAATATAGCATTACAAATAGGAAAATGATGGACAGTTAGCTTACACCAAAAATTTATCAGGTCAGGCCCCTGGACACTGTTGATCTTGCCCTCTGCACTCTAGCCTGATGCACAAATTAGCTCACTGAAGGTGAGTTCAATTTTCATGTGCTTGCAAATCGTTTTTTCATTTCATTCAGGCAGCTCTGTGTTGCCCCCCCCCCCTCACAAGTAACACTTGCAAAGGCCAATCTTTCCGGTCTTCAAAGTAAGCCCTTTGCAAAAGCACCTTTATCTTCATGTAACTTAAGTTTGGAATCTAGTAGTACATTCTGGAATAGGTAGAGCACGTTCTTTGCATGCAAAAGGTCCCAGGCTAAATCCCTGGTGTCTTCAGGTAGCTTTCAGAGAGACCCCGTGAGAAACCCCAGAGAGACACTGCCCATAGTGCTGACACTACTAAACTAGCTGAATCAAGGATCTAGCTTGTGACGCTTCCAGATGACAAGTTTATGGCACATTCGTCCTGATTTGTTCATAGGGAATTTAGGCAATATAGGTTTTTTAATGAGCATTTGTTCTGATTTGTTTGCAGGGAGGTCAGATGACATTGTGTTAGATGATATGTTTTCAATATGTTTTTTCACCTGTTTGCAGGCCCAGGCTTCTTTGGGAGGGAGGGTGGTGTATTATGATACACAATAAATAATGTGTCAAAGCCACTGTTACCCCCACACAATCCAGTGTGTTTCCCCATCACTTTCCTTATTATAAAAAAATCTGATCTTTGTGAGAAGTGGGTTTGTTATACAAGACCTCCCAATCAACTATAATTGCAGAAACTGGATTTGCTGGTATGTGACTGAATCCCACCCCAAAATAGTTAATGCCGTCCTGAACCAGCACATTTTATACTGGGAGGAAGCCTGCACTGATGCAGTGGCACACACACCCTGCCTCATTTGAAGATCTTGGGCCCGCTTGGCTTGACTGAGCTGAGATTTTACTAGAAGCCTCCAGAAGAAGCTTCATGCCTCTCTTTTCTGGTACCTCATAACCCAGAGGCTAGATGATAAACAGATTTTTACAGCAGATACCCAAGAAAGCATAGGTTTTTCTATATAAAAGAGGGAAAATTAAAGGACAGACCTCTTTGAACTATTTAAAGCTAGACTGAACCCTTGCAACTGCATTTGCCAGAAATCACTTCAAATGTATGTAGCCTAAAGGCACAGCATTTGCTGGCAAGAGATACAACAATGTGAAGTAGGGGGAATTTCACACTTCTGCTGTTTAGGGTGCTGCAACACATCCCAACGTTGTCAGTGATCAGATGAAGGCAAGTGCTGGTGCTCTGCCTGACATGCTCTTCTGGTTCTTTTATGTTGAGCTGAAACAAGTTCAGAAAAATAGGTTTCAGCTCAGTATCATGAGTTCAGATGCCACAATGGGAGTCACCAATCCCTCAAAACAAATCAAAAACAAAATCCAGAAGATGCATCAAATTGCAAGATCTGTGTTATGAACATTTGTAATCAAGGGCAGAATCTTTGATCACATTTTAAGAGCAGAAAACCATGTTTGGCAACAACAGATTCAGAACAAATCTCAGGTTTTATGGGATTAAAATCCATTTATCTCATTTCAATGTAGTCATTTCAAACACATTAAAGACATATTTTTGAATACATTAAAGGCTTATTTTCAATGTACAGGTGCTTCCTTCCACACTATAGCCCTTTTAGGTAAGGTATTATTTTCCACAATTAGCTGGAAATAGAATTTAAAACTGCTCTTTTTTATGACCAGGATCCTCTTACAATGCCTATTTATCCAAGGTCCTTTCTTATGCTAATTGACAGCTTCCAGTTTGCAGTGTCAGTCCATTTTATGGCTTTTTGTAAATCCAGGATGGGGGATTATTGATGAATAGTCTCTGATTTGACCCTTAGCTTCTGAACTTGAGGCAACTTGAACTAGACTATGACTGACAGATTCTGTTAAAGAGAATACTATCTCCACCTATGGCCATGGCTAAGATGACTCTGTAAAACATGATTTATGTGACCCATCTGCAAATCCAATCTACTTACAAAATCTGTCAGGATCACTATTAGCAGAATTGCCATTGCAAAATTCCATTCTGTCAGGAGGTCAGTGCAATAGCCTCAGTAAGGCAGAGCCAGGTACATCAAACAACAAAGTAATATTCAAGAATGGAGGGAGTTAGGTGAATAGGTATGACAAGTATTGGCAATTGGCAAACAGCCAGATAACTGGAGTTCAGCCCTTAGCACAAGTTAGGGTCACATCTGTTGGGTCAGCCAAACTTGCATCCAATCCAGACTGTCATATTAATTAGGGACTGTGGCCCAAAAGATGTTGCTGGACTACAACTCCCATCATCCCTGGCCATGGACCATAATGGAAGATGGAGTTTAACAGCATTTGGAGGGCCACAGGTTTCCAGCTCTGATATAAATCAACCTTCAACTTTATGGCCAACACAGCTTAACAACCAATAAGTCATAAATCCAGAGATGAAGAATTTAGCTGTAGAAGAAGGACAAATAAAAGGTTGGATCAGACTGAGTTAAAAGGGACTGCATTGTTGAGGTGAAAAACACAGTGCAAGGTCACGCTATTTGGCAATAACTCAGAATTGCAAAGAACAAGTCCTAAGGTCTTTTTTTCTTCTGAAGAAAGCTGGTCTAAGCAGGGAGATAAATAGGAATAACCAGTCAATGCATGATAACAGAGAATAAAGGCAGAGTCGATTGCTGACAGTTTTACAGAGGGGAAAGTAAAGCAGTTTCAAATGCAGAGACAATGTGAGAAGCAGTACATTAGCCTCGTTCACACATAATGTTAAGCCGTGGTTTAATAAATCATAGTTTAGCGTTATGTGTGAACCAAGCCCAACACCTTAACTAATTAATTTTGTTAGTGAAAATAAGCCATGGTTTGTTGCGGCTTACTAACCTTAACTATGGTTTCATGTTATATGCAGATGTGGGCACTTTTAAAACTATGGTTTCAGTGTGGTTTGTTTGTTTGCATTGCCCAATAACTCATCGAACAACAGAGTAGCTAGCCAAGAATGGCTGGAAAACCAAAATATCTTTACTAAGCTTTTCTCACTGGTACTTTTTCTGAAGCTGATAGTGCTGCTAACTATTTCGGGTAGAAGGATCCTTTCCCCTACCCAATTCTTCCCAGTGTAGCATTCACTTCACAGTTGCAGTACATAGTAGAGATGAAAACTTAAAGAGCCCCTTCTGAATCCATCTCTTAGAAGACTCTTCTACTGCTGAAAGGTTTATAGGGAGTGATTAAGTTTTGTTATGTGCCTCCCTTTACCTGTGGGGAGCTTTTCCAGAAAAAGTGAAGTGTGCTTGCTAATGCGTTCCACTTCTGGCACCTTTCCTCTCCTCCCCTTTCTCATTCCAGCAGCTCTATGAAGTGTTTGGAAAACTTGCATGAAACTTTGCCCAAGTCTACACTGCTTAAGAAGGTTGTTTCTTAAAGCTCTGTGTAAATCAAATTACTGTAAATTTAAAATATAGCTGTGTTAAAAGGGAAACATTATCTTTGGATCCATGGCACTTATTTTGATTCCATTTTGCCAGTCATGCCTGCATGGCATGGCAAATAAAGCCTGTTCTTTAAGGTCTCAAAAATATTGACGCAGGTAGCAGCAGACAGAATAATCCATGTGAAGACTGGGAGGGACTGCTTGTCAATGGAGGGAAGGGCTGAAACCCACCCATGCCATGCTGCAGAAGCCAAGGTGCTACTGGATGACTTCAGGCTGCAACCATCTGTAATGTGAGAGCACCGTCTAATAAAGTCCAAGGTAGCTCACTTGGGTAGAGTGTGGTGCTGATAATGCCAAACTCACAGGTTCAATCCCCATATGGGACAGCTGCATCTTCCTGCATTGCAGGGAGTTGGACTACATGATCCACAGGGTCCCTACCAACTCTTTCTCTGATTCAGTTCCATGATTTGGGAACATCACTCCCACATTCCCTATAGTGCCGGATACTACTGACTTCGGGAATCAGCCATATGACTCCCACTTCCTTTACACACCTCTGAGCATGTCCACCCCCAGCGTTCAGCCCCGACATTGAGGTCCAGCACTGAGGGCCTTCTGGCAAGAAGTGAGATTAAAAGGAACCAGGCAGAGGGCCTATTTGGTGGTGGAGCCCGCCCTGTGGAATGCCCTCCCACCAGATGTCAAGGAAATAAACAACTACCTGACTTTTAGAATACATCTGAAGGCAGCCCTCTTTAGGGAAGTTTTTATGTTTGAAGTTTTATTCTGTTTAATATTCTGTTGGGAGCTGCCCAGAGTGGCTGGGGAAACCCAGTCAGATGGGTGGGGTATAAATATTATTATTATTATTATTATTATTATTATTATTATTACTTGACTACCCCACTCACACTTTCCTTCCTGCTTCTATTACCAATGACATCAGTGAGTGATGTTCAGAATGAAGTCTTTCCCTATCCCTGGAGATGCCAGGGACTTAGCCTGAGGTCTTTTTCATGGGGTGGCAGCAAGAGGCTCTGGCACACACACACCCCTTGAACTTCTAGCACTGCAGCAAAGTGATGGCAGTGCATGTGCTTTCCTGGCCACGTGACATGGAATGCCTCACTCTGAGGAAAGACCCCTTTGGACTTTTCTCTGAGGGAGGCAGGCAAGACGAGGAGGAAAGCCAGCTGGTACTGTTGCTGCTCATCATATTCACTCTTCTGTATAGTTATTTTATGGAGCAGTGTTAACACTTGATAGAAGTCTAGTCCTTTTTTCTTCTCTTTCAAGTCCAGTCCTTCTTAACATAAAAACCAAAACAGCCAGAATTCAAACCATTAGTTAATAACTTTAAAAATTGAGTTTCTTAGGTTCTTTTCAGCCGTTTTGTCAAAAGAAAGGCGGAGTTCAAGCTCAGTTTCAGATACAGAGATCTTTTCAAGGCTTACTATAATGAGATGAGTGTGCTTAAAAAAATATACAAATGTTTTAATTTCAGAACGGATATTTAAAAAGAACAAAATATAGCAATACAACAGAGAGTAGTCATGTTCATTTCAAGATTAATACGTATTGTATTGGTTCAATTATATAATGAAATACAGTGCAAAGTGTAAGATACATAATTTAAAGTTGCTACACACACACACACACACACACACACACACACAGTGTATAGGAAAACATAAAATACTGCTTACCCCAGGAGGTCTCTTCACAATGTTCAATGTACCGTGGGTGGCTTCTAATCATGTTCTTTCTTAGGTATATGTGAAATAAAATTGTACCACTGTTCTCAGAATGTGTCTCTGGTGTTTCTATTTTTCCTTTTCATGAGAATGTTTTTTGGCTTATTCTCAACTGAGACAGGAAATCTTTGGTTAGCATTTATTTTATTACTGTAAATCAACAGTGAACTGCACCCATTCTCTAGTTTATAAATGATTTGCCTTAGCTGAGAAAACCATAGCAGCACGTTTTGTTTTAAAGCCATATCATAATCAAGATGAGCCCTTTTGTAAAGTTGGAATTAGTTTAGGCCCCTGCACTGGCTACAGTTATAGAGATCTGGAGGACTAGCAAAGGGCCCTTTACTGGCACGGGGGTGGGGTGGGAAATCTCTCACCACAGGTATTCATTTATTTAAAATATCTATATCCCACCTTTCAAAGGTTTAAATTGACTTATGTAAAAATACAGTAAAATAGTAACTTCACAGAACAAGAAACAACCAACACTCAATAAACCAGACTTCCAAGAGGGCAGCCTGTAACAGAACCATAGAGTTGGGAGGTACCTCAGAGGCTGTCTAGTCCAACACCCTGCTGAGGCAGGAAACCTCCTACAGCACCCCTGGTAGTCTATCCAGCCTCTGCTTAAAAAAACTCTTAATAAAGGAGAGTCAACCACCACTTGAGGCAGTCTGTTTCCACTGTCAACCTCTCAAAGCAACCTGGAGAAACCAAGAGTGGAGACGATTTGCAAAAGGCTAAGGAAGGAGCTACTTCAAACCTTCGTGGGGAAGCCATTTCAGAGCCACATATTGTTTGCATCATTGCCAGTTCCATCTCCTCGCCCTTCCCTGTGCTAGGGTGGAGGAGCTGCACATGCCTCAGCCTCAGCTGCTGGTCAGGCTGCTTCTGGTTGGGTGTTTTTTGGGGGTGGGCAAGGGCCTGGACTCTGCACCTCTCTGCCAGTACCAGACTCGGTACCCAATACAGTGGTACCTCAGGTTACATACTGTCAGGACTGCCTCCAGGTCCCAGCTCACAGAGGACCAACGCCCAGTTGATTTAATGTACAAAAGTCTTTATTGAAGCTTAGTTTCCATTTCAAACCCCAGAGCGTGCAATCCTACGTCTTGACTTCAGACCGGCGAAGTCCCCTCTGACTCACTACCCCTTCCGCACCAGTTTAAGATCCTAGCCCGGCTCCACCTCCTGCGCTGTTCCTTTCTTCGCTGGGTCCTTCTGCCCCCTGGGGTTTCCTCCTTCCTGGACTCTTCTGATGCTGACCCTCCTGAGTCTTGCCCTTCCTTCCGGCGGGCTTTAGGACCTGGCTCCTCATCCGGGCTACCTGCTGTGCCGCTCGCCTGTACATTTGAACTTGGCGCACGCTCCCAGCCGGTAACCTTCCTCCTGACCGTTCCCCCGCTCTCCGATGTGGGCGTGGTCAACCCTGACTCATCTCCTCTCGCTGGTGGCGAGAACACTGTTCCCGATTCCTGGGACTCCTCCCCCCTACTGTGCTCTGGTGGGGAAGCTGGTCCTGATTTCCAGCTGCTGCTCAATGAGTCCCCGCTGGCCCCTTGCTTCTGGGGCTTCCCCTTTGGCACCCCCCTCGCCCTGGCCACGGGCGCTCCCTTCTGCGAGTCTTCCGATTCGCTGGTGAGACTCGAGGAATCTCTCTGACCACTGTCACTGCCTACTCCCCCCTCGTATTCCTCCTCCTCGCTCTCCATTTGCTCCCCCTCCTGTGTCTCTGCTCCTGAACCCCTGACATCCATCCCCCCCTCGAAGCCCCCCCTTCCCCCCTCCCCCTCTTCAGGTGCGGGTTCCGGTGGCTCCAGTGTTGTGGGGGTGAGTGCAGGATACAGTTCGTCCCCCGTGGCGTGCAGCCATCGGGATAAGTCCGGGAAGTCCTGTACGGGCTCATCGACGGCGATCTCCTCGGCTTCCATCTCCTGGGCGGCGTGTTCGAACCCGGGATCTTCCCCCAACTCGCCCATGACCCCCTCATCCCCCGTCTCCTGGGGTGATGCTGCGTGCAGTGGTCCTCTCGGCATCCCTCTGCGCCATCCCACCTCAGGTTGATCCTCCCACCAATAGGAGCCCCCTGTGCCGAACCCTGAGAGTGATCCCTCTGGGGAGCTAGTCTCTGGCGCCTTGTCCTCATCTGAAGAGAACTCCTGAAACGTGCTGGCTGAGAGTGTGGGAGTGAAAAGGTATTCGTCGAAATAATCTGCCGGCATGGGCCTGTGTGGGAAAAGTGCGTGGAACTCGTCCTTGAGGTAGTGCTCCTCCACTGCAAAGTACGGTACCCAGCTGTTGGCACTGGCCGGGGTACCTTCCCTGGCGAGGAGATATTCAACCCCCTCTACCCCCCATCTGGAGTCCAAAATCTCTGTGACCTCGTTGAGCGGCTCCGCCCTCGGCGACCCCCCTACTGTGGGCGCTTCCCTGAGCGGGCTCGGAGCCGTCCCTGGCGCCTGGAACCTGTGAGGCGCCTTGTAGGGCGTTAGCACAGATCTATGAAAGACCGGGTGCATTCTGGATCCCTCCGGGAGTGTCAACCGGAAGGCCACTGGGTTGATCTGTGCCTCGACTTGGTAAGGCCCTAGCTGCTTATGTCCGAGCTTCTTCTTGGCTAACGATCTGGCCGGGACTGCCTGGGCTGCCAACCAGACCCAGTCCCCCACCCGGATGTCCTCCCCAACTCTCCTGTGTCTGTCTGCCTGCACTTTGTAAGCTTGTTTTGCTAGCTCTAACTGCCTTCTGAGCTGCTCGTGGACCTCCTGTAACTCCGCTGCCACAGCGTCTGCTCCCTGCGGCTCCCCCTCCCTCACTTTCTCTAAACCCGGGAAGGTTCTGGGATGCCGCCCATTGTTGGCGAAAAATGGTGTCACCCCCGTGGACACGTGCTTCGTGTTGTTGTAGACAAACTCGGCCAGCGGTAGATAGTCCACCCAGGTCGAGGGTTGCTGGTTTGCGTAGCATCTCAGGTACTGCTGCATGACGGCGTTGACCCTCTCCGCTTGTCCGTTGGTCTGTGGGTGTCTCGCCGACGACAGGTTGACTTTGACGTTCAGGATGCCCATCAGCTTCTGCCAGAAACTCGAAATGAACTGGCGCCCCCGGTCAGACAGGATGGACCGTGGCAGGCCGTGCACCTTGAACACGTGGTCTATGAACAGTTTGGCCGTCTGTTCCGCCGTGGCCACCTTCGCGCAAGGAATGAAGTGGGCCATCTTGGTGAACAGATCTACTACCACGAGTACTGCTGTCTTTCCCCTCGAACTGGGCAGATCAGTGACAAAGTCCAGAGCCACCCTCTCCCACGGTTCGAACGGTGTCTGCAGTGGTTCCAACAGTCCCGCCGGTGGCCTGTGTCCCTTTGGCAGGTGTCGCACCTATTGACATAATCCGCGACCTCCCCTCTCATCTTGGGCCACCAAAAGTCTCTGGCTACTAATTCCACCGTCTTCTCTTTGCCGAAGTGCCCAGCGCTGGGTGCGTCGTGCAACTGTTGCAGTACTCTCGCTCGTAGGTCGTCCCCCGGCACGTAGAGGGCCCCTTTGCGTATGAGCAGTCCGTCACGTACTTGGAACTCGTCGCCCCCCGCCGTGCCGCTGCGCACCTCCTCCATTTTGGCTTGAGCGAAGGGGTCCGTCTGCAGCGCGCGACGTACCGCTTCCAGGTCCACCGTGGCTGAGGCGCACGCCCATGCTTCTGGTGCGAAAATGTGCTTGGCCGCCACCGGTGCCTCCTCCTCTAGATACTGCGGTTTCCTGGACAGCGCATCCGCCATGGTGTTGCTGTCTCCCGGGATGTATTCTATCCTGAAGTCGAAATCCGCAAAGAACTCCACCCAGCGTATGTGCCTCTGGTTCAGGAACCCCGCCGTGCGCCAGTACTCCAAGTTCTTGTGGTCCGTGCGGACCTGCACTGTGTGTTTGGCTCCGATGAGGAAGTGCCGCCACGCCTTGAAGGCTGCATGAATGGCCAGCAACTCCCTGTCCCAGATGGTGTAGTTCTGTTCCGACTTGCTGAGCTTCCTGGAGTAGAAAGCGCACGGCCTCCAATCCCCCTGGTGGTCTTGCTGCAACAGGACAGCCCCCACGGCTCTGTCTGAGGCGTCCGTCTCCACCCTCATGGGCCTGCTGGGGTTCACATGCAGTAGTTGTTCTTCAGACGCGAAGAGACGCTTGAGTTTCTGATAGGACTGCTCTGCCTGCTCCGTCCAGATGAACTTCTTCTTCTTGGAGCTGAGGGTGTCGGTGATGGCCGCCGTCTGCATAGCGAAACCTTTGATGAACTTGCGATAAAAGTTGGCAAAGCCGACAAACCTCTGGACCTCCTTCCGATTGCGCGGGCTTTTCCAGTCCAGCACCGAATGGACCTTGGCGCTGTCCATGGCGAGTCCCTTGTCGGACAGCTTGTACCCCAGGAAATCCACCTCCGTCCTGTCGAACTGGCACTTCTCCAGTTTGGCGTAAAGCCTGTGGTCCCTCAGCCGCTGCAGGATTTCCTTGACATCGCCCTCGTGAACCTCCTTCGACTCCGAGAAGATCAGGATGTCGTCCAGGAAGCAGACGCACTTCTTGTAGAGGAGACCCGCTAAGACGTGGTGCATGAAGGCTTGAAAACAGTGGGAGCCATTTTGTAATCCAAAAGGCATAACTCTATATTCATAGGTGCCCAGGGGCGTAAACATGGCCGTTTTCCACTCGTCGCCCTCCCTCACGCGTATGAGATTGTACGCTCCGCGTAGATCCAACTTGGTAAAGATGCGACCCTTCCTCACCGTCGCCAGCAGGTTGTCTATCTTGGGCATGGGAAAGGCTGAGGGCTTGGTTTTCGAGTTTAAGATTCTGAAATCAACTACCAACCTCTTCTGGGGCGTGTCCCGCTTCTTCACAAAAAACACAGGACTGCCCCCTACCGCTTTGGATTCTCGGATGAATCCCCGCTTCAAATTGTGATCTATGAACTCCCTGAGTTCCTGCAGTTCATCCTCAGACATGGAATATAGTTTCCCCGTCGGCAGCGTCGCCCCCGGCAGGAGGTCAATTTTGCAGTCGTAGGGCCTGTGGGGAGGCAGCTTGTCCGCTTCCTTCTCGCAGAAAACCTCCAAAAACTCTTTGTACTTGTTGGGTACTGCTTGCAACATGCCTAAGTTCAGCTGTGGTCCATCCTCTTGTCCCTCCTCTTCCTGGTTAGCGAGGATGCAGTGTTCTGCACAGTAGGAGGAGCCGAAGGTCAGTTGGCGCTGGTACCAAGCTAATGCCGGGCTGTGCCTGTCCAGCCAACTCATGCCCAACACTATGGGCGTGTCTGACAGGTGGGTGACATTGAAGCTGATGACTTCGCGGTGATTCCCAATTCGCATCACCATCGGAGGTGTCTGCTGCAGCATTTGCCCCCCCAGGAGCTCTCTGCCGTCCACCGTGACTACAATCAGGGGTGTCGTGGCCGGTAGGAGCGCCACGCTGTGTTGCTTGAGAAATTCCGATAAAGTCCGCGTTGCTCCCAGAGTCAATGGTAATCGGGACTTCCATGGTGAGCCCATGGGGAAGCTGGAGAGATGCGGTGAGTTGCACCACTGGTTTGGGTGGGAGGGGGTCTGTGGGCTGTAAGATCCCTAGGGACTGCTTCATTGACTTGTCTGGCTGGGCCCCAGTGCCTCCGATTCCAGCCAGACCATTTCGTTTCCCTGCTGTGTTGCATTCTGCTGAACAGATTCTGTTACTGTTGCTGAAGCTGCAGTGTGCTTGTGAATCCTCTGGGGACACTCTTTCGCCATGTGCTGAGCACTGTCGCAGATGTAACATTTCCTGTTCCCTCTAGGAGGCTTCGTTTTGACTGCTCCCGGTGGTAGGGCTCCGGCTGCTGACCGAGCCTTAGCACCACCTATCTCCATCGACTCTTCTCCCCCTCCCAGCGGAGGCATGGAATGAGCGCGCACCGTTTCCCTGGGAAAGGAAGGCGGTGCTCTTGCTGGCGTGCGTCCCCAATGCCCTTCCTCCTTGCTCCAAGGGCGTCCTTCCAGGCGTACCCCAATCGTTAGCGCCCTCCGCACTACATCTTGGGTGGTTTGGGGCCTCTCCCCCCTTGCAATTTCGTCTTTCACAGCTCCGTTCAGCCCCTCCCAAAACAGGTCCCTGACGGCAGCTGACTCTTTCTCCCACCCTAATGCGTTGACCAATGCAAAAAAACGGGAGTGATATTGCCTCACAGTGGCTTTGCCTTGTTTCAGCCCATGAATCTCTCTCCTGGCGATATCTACATCAATCTCTGACAAAAAACAAGCATCCATCGCTTTAATGAAGGCATCCGCATTCCGGAGGACTGGATCCTTATCTCTCCAGAGATTGCGCAACCATGCTTTAGCTTCTCCATAGAGTTGACTGACTATGAAGCCCACTTTCTCCTCTTGATCTCTAAAGTCCTTCTCCAGCAACTTTAGCACATAAATGACGTCTGCTCTGAAGTTAGGATACTGCTGCAAATTCCCATCAAAATGAGACACAAGGCTCCCTCCTCTTTTTCCCAGCCCAATCCTCTCTGGTCTGGATCCCGGCAGCCCCTGTGTAGTCAATTTTTCTAACCTGGCTCGCAGATCCTGGCAGGTAGCCGCTGCTTCCGCCTCCTTTTTCCTCGATGCCAAAATTTCTGCGTTAAGTTGCGTCACTGCTTCCCGCAGGCTTGCTATGTGTTCTTCGGTAGTCATTTTGCCCTGTTTTTGTGAGCTCGCGAAGCACCAATCTTCGCCCCTCGCTGTGTTCCTTCACGTGGCGAGGTTTCTAAAAGACGGAGAGAGGGGACTTACTGTCAGGACTGCCTCCAGGTCCCAGCTCACAGAGGACCAACGCCCAGTTGATTTAATGTACAAAAGTCTTTATTGAAGCTTAGTTTCCATTTCAAACCCCAGAGCGTGCAATCCTACGTCTTGACTTCAGACCGGCGAAGTCCCCTCTGACTCACTACCCCTTCCGCACCAGTTTAAGATCCTAGCCCGGCTCCACCTCCTGCGCTGTTCCTTTCTTCGCTGGGTCCTTCTGCCCCCTGGGGTTTCCTCCTTCCTGGACTCTTCTGACGCTGACCCTCCTGAGTCTTGCCCTTCCTTCCGGCGGGCTTTAGGACCTGGCTCCTCATCCGGGCTACCTGCTGTGCCGCTCGCCTGTACATTTGAACTTGGCGCACGCTCCCAGCCGGTAACCTTCCTCCTGACCGTTCCCCCGCTCTCCGATGTGGGCGTGGTCAACCCTGACTCATCTCCTCTCGCTGGTGGCGAGAACACTGTTCCCGATTCCTGGGACTCCTCCCCCCTACTGTGCTCTGGTGGGGAAGCTGGTCCTGATTTCCAGCTGCTGCTCAATGAGTCCCCGCTGGCCCCTTGCTTCTGGGGCTTCCCCTTTGGCACCCCCCTCGCCCTGGCCACGGGCGCTCCCTTCTGCGAGTCTTCCAATTCACTGGTGAGACTCGAGGAATCTCTCTGACCACTGTCACTGCCTACTCCCCCCTCGGATTCCTCCTCCTCGCTCTCCATTTGCTCCCCCTCCTGTGTCTCTGCTCCTGAACCCCTGACACATACGCTTCAGGTTACAGAAGTGGTCTATGAGGAATATTGGCATGAAGGGCTTTAGAGGTATGAGTACCTTGAACTGAGATCACAGGCAGCCAGTAGAGTTGCTGCAAAAAGGACAGAAAATGTTATCACCTATCGCTGGGAAGTGAAACCTGCCATTTCTCCATCATCTGAGCTTCTGAGTCATCTTCATCCCAGGTTTAAACCCTATGCAACTATGAACCTTATTGGGTAAACTTCAATCAGTCACCATCTTTCAGCCAAACCTACCGTATTTTTCGCTCTATAAGATGCACCAGACCACAAGACGCACCTAGTTTTAGGAGGAGGAAAACAAGAAAAAAAAATATTCTGAATCTCAGAAGCCAGAACAGCAAGAGGGATCGCTGCACAGTGAAAGCAGCAATCCCTCTTGCTGTTCTGGCTTCTGAGATAGCTGCACAGCCTGCATTCGCTCCATAAGACGCACACACATTTCCCCTTACTTTTTAGAAGGGAAAAAGTGAGTCTTATAGAGCAAAAAATACAGTACCTTATTGGATTGTTGTGAGAATAACATGGTAGAAAGTGGGCAAGGGACGCACATCACACACTGTCCTGAGCAATTTGTCAGAAGAGTGGGATTAAAAACAGAACATGGAATAGATTCCTAGGGCAGCCCCATGTAAAGCACATTTCCGTAGTCAAACCTCAAATTTCTGAAATCATGGGTAATCATGCCGAATATCCTCTCATTCAGAAATGATTAGAGCCTGTGCAACAAGTGCAGCAGACAAAATGAGCTGCCTGTTTCGCTAGGTGCTAGCAGAATCCAGGATAATTTGTCTCCTGGCCTTGAGTCTGTTCCGGTGAGGGTGAGTACCACTCTCCTGAATGCATTAACAACTCCTGCAAGCATGAGGCTACTGATGCCAGCAAAGCCTCTTCTCCCTTCCAGCAGTCCTCATACCTTAGGAAACCAAACCCCTGACAAGCACATAATCCAATTAGTTTCCCTTATTCCCTCTAATTCACTGCGAGTTTATAACGTGGCATGTAATTTGTCCATCATAGAGACAGAGCCCATAATGCAATCACATTTCATGGAGGAGGCTACTCCTCTTCGTTCCGCCAAGAAGCTGACATCTGAGATCATCAGAGCTGTCAAGAGTTCAGCTGCAGTATCTATCCTAGGCATGCTGTCACTCCCGTCAATGGAAAACTTGGTGTTAATTTCACCATCCGAAGACTTGTACATAACAGTTAGGCCATTTCTGCTGTGCTTTGTTTGAGGGTTTCCTTGGAGGTCATCTTGTCCAACTCAAGGCAGGAATGTCATATGTCACAAAAAGGGGTAAATTAACAAACAGACATTATGAGGGTGGTGATGGAGGAGTGAAATGTATGTGTGATGTTTGCAAGCTAATAAATGACACACGGAGATTTGGATTAGAAGGAAAAACTAGTTACCTACTTCTTAGCTTCCTTTCCCTGCTGGTCTCACTGAGAACTGATTCCCCCCAACCAACCATTTCTCCATCACTTTCGTTCCTACTCCCATTATAGCATGCTTGCTATTTTCAGCAGAGTCATGGCTCAATGTAGCATATAGTCCTGACCAATGTTGAAACTGTTTTCTGCAAGGAATTCTGGCATCTCTCCAATTCAGAAAAAGAAATCCTTTGATAAGTTGTGGGAGGGATGGGACGGTGGGGGGCGGGCGAGAGAAGAAAACTCGCTTGAAGTTCATTAATTGGGTTAATGGGCACACCTTGCTGGTAACTTCCTGCTAGGCAAAAATCTATGTGACCCCTTTGGCGTTTCAAAACGTCGTCTGTTTTACAAGCGACTTTGGATCGTCCCCAATAGATTGCTTGCAAAAGGTAGAACAGTGTACACAAACAGCTGTCTTATAAAATATGTTCTGCTCTCATAAAATATCATTACAAGCATTTGACTACATTAGTTTACCCTTTTGACATAATAATGTGAGGTGCTTTGCTGTCAGTGGATTATAATAATCTTTCTGTAAATACTCATGCTAGGCTTTATAATTCCGGGTGCAGTGTAGTAACACTCTTCAGTTCTAGGTACCAATTCCAGGCCTGTAATAGCAGATTCAAAGGCTTCCAGAGCTGAAGGAGCCCAGGGGGAAGGAGTCTTACCTGACACCCACTGCACTGTCCTTCAGGCATCAGGACAAGACATTTTTAATTGGTTTATACTTTATGTTCTGAAAGGAGGCTCTGATGCAAACCATGGAGAGAAGAAAGGTTTCACTTTGCTGTCTTTTATTGCTATGCAATTGTATTTTCTGCTTATTGGTTCTAATTGTTTCATTGCATATCTTCTTGCAGCTGTTTTGTTTTTAAGTTGCATTGCAAACCTCCCTGTTATGAAGGGCAGCATATAAGTGCCTTAAACAATTTTCTTTTTTAAAGCAAAATGAGTAATAGCTGGCCTGGACTTCCAGGTATTATTATCAACCTCATGTTTATTATTATTAGGTTTTTAGACAGGGCAGCCTGCAAACAGCAAGCAAGAAAAGAACAGATTAACACAAGATTAAAAGCAGAACGTTCCATCACTAAACTGCTTCAGCAGCAGATGTAAACGTAGCCCTAACCCTGAACTTTCCCACACCACAAAACCCTTTGTGAATAAATATGGTTTTAGCTGCTGCCAAAAAACCATTAGTAAAGGAGACAGCCAAAGGGAAGGAGGTCCACAGATGGTAGATCATTACCAGAGCCAACACAAGACGTTTTGCTCTCTGAGGCAAAGGACAAGATGCTGTTCCCCCATTCATGGTTAGAAGCTGACTGAACTGGAATAGAATCTTCCTTCAACACTGGCAATGCGATAGCACCCTCCACTGCGCCTGAGGGCAGCAGATTAGTTAAGGGGTGAATGATTAGACTGTGTGGAACACAAAGCTCTGACCTCCAATAGATGGGGGTGGGAGGGGAATTTCAGGAGGATCAACCTAGAATGCTGACTGCCAATATTGCTCCTCAGTACAGTCATTCCTCATGTTATGTTTGCTTCATGTTACGTTCTTTCAGGTTGCGTCCCGCAGCAACCCAGAAGTACCGGAAAGGGTTACTTCCGGGTTTCGCTGCTCGCGCATGCACACAAGCACTAAATCACACTTTGTGCATGCGCACAAGCGCCAAATCGCACTGCGCACCTGCACAGATATGGCGCTTCAGGTTACGGACTTTTCATGTTATGAATGGGCCTCCGGAATGGATCCCGTTCACAACTAGAGGTACCACTGTATCTGCTGCCTGAAGCAAGTGCCTCACTCTACCACAGAGAAGGCCTGGCTGCGGGTTGCTGCACAACAGGCAACGCCTGTCAATGGGATCATGAGCATGGCCTCCCTTGTGAATCACAAGGCCTAGGCTAGTCAATGTGGGGGAAAGGCTCCCTTTGGTATCTGAATCCTAAGTCATCCAGGGCTTTGCAACGCCTGTAACTGGTCCTGGTAGCGATTAAGCAGACTGTGATCAGATTGTTCCATGCCATGCCAAGAACCCTTGCAACTGCAACTTCAGGACTGTCTGCGAGGGTTGCCCCATGCAGTGTATTTTACAGTAGTCTAACAAGGAGATTGCGGGGACACGGGTGGCACTGTGGGTTAAACCACTGTGCCGCTTGGGATTGCCAATTGAAAGGTCAGCAGTTTGAATCCCCGCAACGGGGTGAGTTCCCATTGTTCGGTCCCAGCTCCTGCCCACCTAGCAGTTCGAAAGCACGTCAAAGTGCAAGTAGATAAATAGGTACTGCTCCGGCGGGAAGGTAAACGGCGTTTCCATACACTGCTCTGGTTTCGCCAGAAGCGGCTTAGTCATGCTGGCCACATGACCCGGAAACTGTCTGTGGAAGTGGACAAATGCCAGTTCCCTTGGCCTGTAAAGTGAGATGAGCGCCACAACCCCAGAGTAATTCGTGACTGGACTGTCAGTGGTCCCTTTACCTTTATCTTTAACAAGGAGATTACTAGGGCTTGGATCCTCATGCCCAGACTTTCCCAATCAAGGAAGGTCCATAGCTGGTAACCCAGATGGAATGGGAAATAGGCCACTTAGGACTCAGATAATAAAGTTGAATCTACAAATGCCCCCCCCCCCAACTATGCATCTGTTCCTTCAGGGGTGTGTGAGACTGTATGCTTCAGGATAACCATCTATGGGATCAGGAATAGGAAACATCCAGTATATTTCACAGAAGAATTCCATGAAGAAATATGTGGCACCTTTTATGGTCTATAGGACCAGGGTGTTTTAGAATAAGGAGCACCTATTTAGAACATTGTCGCTGTAATCCTTAGCGAATGATACCTACATTCTTGCTCCCAGTTCTTCTCCTTGTTTCAAGTCCAAGATAGTTATTATGAATTCTGAACATAACAGTCATTTCTTCCATTTCAAATCTCCACATCTCTCTCTCTCTCTCTGAAGCATTTTGTTTCAAAACAAAGAAGCAATGTTATCTGTGTTTAATATCTTTGCTTTTATTCTGCTGCATAATCAGATGTCTTATGTGGTCGAGAGAACTGAAGCCCAGAGGCCAAGCCATTCACACAGGACATAAACCTTTTCAGCTCTTTGGTAGCTTACTCTGAATTACCCTGTCAGGACAATTACCATTTCCCTTCCCTATAGAAGTTCTCTGCACCAATTTATTCCACCCGGATGAAGATATCCATGAAGATGGCAGCCCTCTGACTTCTCACTTTCCAAGAACCAGAAATATAGAAGCACTCTGGGTACACAGGTACACAGGCAGAACATCTCTATACATTATTTGCTGATAGATCTATCCCCCACCAGAATCCTTCTGCAAACAGGATGAAGCAGGTCTACAGGGCTGTTCTGTACTGGTCCCTGCTCAAATACTGAGCAAATATGTGGCAGTATTTTCAGGATTAAATTTCTGAAGACCTGCATTTCAGCACACACTTAGTGAACTGAAGCCTAGTGATGCTGTGGAGATTCAGTAGCAAATGTTATCACCTATGGCAATCCAGTCAGGGAGTGGAATTTACAGCATGTGTCCAAGTTGCTTGTCTCCTAACCAACAGCTTGCCAACCATCTCCTGGTTGACATTAATCCCAAGAAACTCCTTCCCAAACTGCAAAAATGAACTAATCTGTAAGGCAGCAATGGGAAGAAGCAAACACACAAACAAAAACAGTATTTACCGCAATTCACACCCACTTTAGCTTTACATTTTTGGCAAGGATGTATTTGCAATAGCTGATGCTGAGAAATAGTGGAAGAGTCTGATACTGAGCTGGAACAGAAAAGAGACTTTCAGGAGAAGGTATAAGATGACAAACAAGGTAATAAATGACACAGAGAAGGCTGGGAATAGTGATAGATGGAGGAGGAAGTGAACATGGACATACCCTGAGTGGGGAATTCAATGTGGAAAAGAAGACAGTAAACTAAGGCTGCTTTTTAATTTGTTGCTCATTTGGAGCTCAGTTGCTCATATTTTTTTATGGAATACCAAAAGCCAAACCCAAATTTCTTGTAAGAATCACAAACATTCCACGTGGAACAGGTTGGGTTTTTGGTATTTTCTGTTCTGTTTCAGCTTGGTTGAAAGCATCACAGAATGCTGGGGCGGGGGGGGGGGCGGGAACCCTGCTAAGTAAATAATTAATAATGAGATGAATTACTAAGAAATTAATGGATTGCCTGTCTTCTGGGAACTTCATAAAGCGATTTTTCAAAAACAAAACATTAAACATTAAACAATGGATATAGTGAACTCTTGACTATTAATTTAATTTCGCATGGAAGGAACCATCCTCTCCTATTTTCCTTGACAATAAGTCAACTCCTATCCTCAGATTTGATTTACTTTCCTCACTGGAACTGCGTTGGGTGGGGAGGGAAATGACGGGATGAGATTCTTTGAAGCCAGCCACGTTTGGAAGAAATGAGTTGCGTTTTATAAATGGATGTTTCTCTCCATTTGCAAATTGCCAGGTGGAACGGATGAAGTGCTGACAAGGTCACAGAGACTAAATATGAAAAGGAAGAGCAGGCAAAACAGTGACGAACCCTATGAGCTGCCAGCGGCCCATTTATTACACTGTCTAAGGAGTGCCTGGGAAAGGGAGCAAAGTGCTAATGAAAACTTGGCTAATCATTCACCCTTGCTGTATTAATGGCCAGAAGTGTAGGAACAGCTGACAAGGGGGCTGGATGTATCAGGCGGGGGACAGAGTGTGCGCTCCTGATGTCGTGCTTTGCAAAAAATGTGCACCAATGAAAGCTGCCAACTTTTCCACTGAGATGCAGTATCATGCAGATCACACTGGAAGCATATATTTCTGTGCACACCGGCACACTCCTTACATGGCTGCATTATCCAGCTCAGGAGAAGAAAAAAGTTAAGTTGACAAGTGGCAGACAAACCTGGCTTGTACTCTAATCAGATACAGGATTTCAAACTTGCCTATGGAGCTTCCCATGGAAGTGGATCCGAACTCAGGGATGGGGTGCTTTGATAACGACAAGGAGAATCTCCCTGATTTTGAGGCGAACATAGACAAAACCTATGGCAGGGGTGGGATCACAGCAGATACTGGCCCTGATTGTCTGATACCACACCCCTCATCATAGGAGCCAATTCCTAGGGACCAAGGTCCCTTTGCCTCCCCCCAATAAAATATTAGAGGGGGCTGGGCCCCCACAAAGTTGATGGGCATTGCCATTCAAATGGTGTGTTTGCGCGTGCCACATCATGTGATCGATTATGCAGGGTGGGGCTGCAACTCATGTCATTCAACTCATGTGGAAATGGCAATGGAAGCACACAGATAGCAACTGAGGTCTTTCCTTTGGGCAACCTGTTGTTGTTGTTGGCATCTGGGGACAAAATGGCATGCTCATCAGCGGTCGCAATTCAATTGAACATGCACAAAATGGCTGCCATCTGTATGGGTAGATGCAGTCCTCAACATCCATCAGAACAGGTTTTGGAACCTTTGGTTCTCCAGATGTTGCTGAACTACAACTCCCATCATTCCTAGCCATTGACCACGCTTGATGGGGCAGATGGCAGGGAGCAGAAATGTGAGTCCTTTTTAGCAACCTGGCCGGGTACTTTGTGGAAAGTCCTGGGGTTTCATCCTGGGGCTAGAAGCGTGGGATTGTTTTCATCTTGCTCAGACTGACAGCACTGGATCTTGTTCTAATCAGGTTAGTCACCTTCTGGCAGTGATCCATAAGGAGATCCACAGTTCTTGCAAGTGGGACATCATCATCTGCTTGGCTGTTCCAGCATTTATTTTACCGGGCAATACTTCAACATTAAACATAGAGCAGACATGGAGTGGGAGGGCAGTTCAGCATATGATGTACCCATTCACAAAAAAACAGCTTCCTACAGAATGGCAGTTTCTTAAGTGTGACTGCAGGGGGGGGGGGAGCAATTTGTGGAGGAAAAGTGTGAGCTAAGTTCTTGGCGTTGTCTTTCAGATTGACATCTCTTCAGGAGAGGTCTTCTCTCAATATGTTCTCAAGCCAAAGAGAAGGTCTTCTTTCTACTCATACGGCTTGCCAGGAGCACTGTAGAGTAAATATTCATAATGCACTTGAAACTTTAATTATAGCCTTCTCCCTTCTCTGCATCAAACAGATCACCAGATGTTACTGAAATTGAAGCATTCTGGATAGTTTCTTAGAGCAGCCTATGCATACATTTGGGGGAGAAAACACAGCACCAGTAATTATTTGGTAGTGCTGAATAGGACTATACAATATCTCTTATTAATGACCACTTAGGCACCAGCTAATTACTAGCAGTCTGCGATGATAGGCATATGACTACCAAGCTTCCTGTATGCCCCAGTGGAGTAATTATGCAATTATTTCTGTCTTTGAAGCTGGAGCATTGTCATGCAATCTAAAAAGTGCATGTTATGAAGAAGGCAATTACTCTTAAAATTGCTGGTAACTTCAAGTGGAATTGGCAACAAATCTCCGAAAAAAGCACAAAAAAACACACAAAAACAACACCCCCAACTCTGTGCAATTAATTATTGTGTGGTTTGGCATTTGCAGAAAGTAGGCAGAGATGTTCCAAAGCTCTTGAAATGAAATGAAAGCAAAAATGAGTGCATATGTTCAATGTTGTGGATTCATGGAGAAGATGGGCTTTCTTGCTTTTCCTGTTAGGTTTGAAACACCAGAAGCAAAATAGTTTCAAAATGGAAATGAGCTGTCCTCATTGCTATATCAGTGCACAGTAGTTCTTAAGGTTTGCTCTCTCTCTCTCCCTCTCTCCCTCTCTCCTCTGCACTTATTTTTCACCTTGTGCAACATCTGTCACTTGCTTAACTTACTCATTGAGGTTCCTGTTGCCCACAGCTGGAGCAGCTTACACAGTGTGGTGTAGTGGTTAGGGTGTCGTGTCAGGACTTGGGAGACCAGGGTTCAAATCTTCACTCAGCCATAATGCTCACTGGGTGACCTTGGACCAGTCGTTGTCTCTCAGCCTAATCAGCCTCACAGGGTTGCTGTGAGGATAAAAGGAGGAAGGAAGAACCATGTGCACTGCTTTGAGCTCCTTGGAGGGAAAAGTGGTATATAAATGTAACAATTAATTAATTAGAAGGGAAAAAATGGAGCAGTGCATCCAAGTAACATTTTAGCATATTTATCTTAGAGGACACTGTGATGATAGGATTTCAAGTCCAGGGTGATGATCCATGTTGTGCCGATTTCAAACCTAGGTAAGCTCTGGTGGCTTCTGATAGCCATAGGCAGCTTTTTGTTTGCTTTGCACCTTCAGTCAACATGTGCATATGGGACAAAATTAGGATTGCATCCACTGGCTCTGCTCCTGACCATATAAGCAGCAAGGGCTAGTTAGGGCTGGGAGAGACTCCCTGTTTGAAACCTGCAGCCACTGTGGACAGTGCTGAGCTAGATAGGCCAAGAGTCTGTCTTGATTTCAGGCAGCTTCCTGTGTAAGTGTATTCAAGCTGGGCATGCACAGATGCTGCCCATGCACTGGCGGAGAAAGGGGGGGTGCTGTGGCTGCTGCCTGCCCCGGGTGTCATCCCTTACGGGGGGGTGACATTGCCATGCCACCCCCTGGGCCACTTGCCGCTCGCTGTGCCCCTGTGATGCTTGCCTTGGCCCCACGAGCTGCTAGCCCTGCCACCTGGGCGCACAGCATGTGTGCTGCTCCGGGTGCCGGAGCAGCTAGCTCTGCCTCTGTGCCCATGCCACCAGAAACCCTGTGAAAGGCAAGTCAGTCCCTGATTATGTGCAGAGTGGCTCAGTGCAGCTAAAATAATGGAGTCCCAGGAAGCTATGAGTTTAAGTGCAAGCAGGAGTCTGCTTACCCTCTGGTCTATCAAAGGCTGTCGTTCCTTCCCCCTCCTCCAACTTCCTTTCTACTCAATTCTGGACAATTCTGAATGGAAAAACACCAGAGGGAAATTAATTAAGCAGCCCCTCCCCATAGTGTTTTCTCAGTTTAACCCTTGCATCCTCCTCCCCCAGGCTGCTTTTTGTTTGTAAAAAAAAAAAAAAAAAGCGAGGAGAATGTTGCATGCAGCTGGTTGAATTCAATGGGTTGTCCTACTCAGAGTAGACCCATTGAATTGAATGGCCCAAGTTAGTCATGCTTATTCCTTTCAGTGGATTCACCCTGAAGCAGGACTAGCATTAGATACAAACACAAATGATTCTAAGTATTTGCCCTTACAGTGGTACCTCAGGTTAATTCGTTCTGGAGGTCCGTACTTAACCTGAAACTGTTCTTAACCTTAAGCACCACTTCAGCTAGCTAAAGGGGTCGCCTGCTGCGGCCGCGCTGCCAGAGCACGATTTCTGTTCTCATCCTGAAGCAAAGTTCTTAACCTGAAGCACTATTTCTGGGTTAGCGGAGTCTGTAACCTGAAGCATATGTAACCTGAAGCATATGTAACATGAGGTACCACTGTATTTCCTTCTTGAACTCCTTATAGGGCCATGGACTGGTATCCATGCATACTCAAAACTTTCTCCATCCATCACATTCTGGAACTTTCCTGAGCAACTTCTCAAAAGGCATTGTGAAACATTCCACTGCTCTCTTTAGCAACTGGAACATTTTTTAATTAAGGCTGCATTTCAAAGGCAGTGGGACTTCATAAGCGAATGCTAATCCTGTATTAGCAGAGAGTAGCGAGTGTCGTCAGCATATTAGAGAGCCATGCCAGCCGGTGCTAGGCTCAGCCTCATTCGCACGGACTGAGCACAGAGCACAGATGTCTTCCCAGTAATGGATTTCTGGAAATCAAAAGGTTTCTTTAATGTTTTAAGACAGCTTGGCAACATTTGATCACGATTACCTTAACAGCTCCGCCATGTTTCAGGACCTAATTAGATGGGAAAGTCTCCTAGCAATTTAGCCTAAGTATCAAGTGTCACATGATGTAAATAATCCTGTGTCAATTAGAGTGCAATTTCTCGTATGGATTATTATATTTGGATGGATTGAGAAGCAAAACTTTTCAATATCACAACCAAACAAAGTGAGTCACTGTATTGATTCAGGATTGTCAATCGCCCCCAGCCCACTCCACATATAGCTAAAGATCCATTTATCTCAGTCCATAGGGCAGGTACACTAATGAGGGGTGACCACAGAATACCCAAGTAGCCCACACAGAAACATTAAGCGGTAGACAATTGATTTCTGAGGCCATCACTTTCATTCAGATCGGTTTTGCTCAAGAGTTCTACAAATGTTGTTTCCTTCATGTAAGATTTCTTACAGCGCAATCTCAGCTCAGAGATAAAAAGTTCTCAGATAAAGAGAAAGTACTTCTTCATGCATAGTTACAGTGAGCCTCAGGAGGCAATGATGGCTACCAACTTGATTGGTTAGACAAACTCACCAAGGAGAGGACTATAGATGGCTACTAGACAACAATGGTCTGTAGCCACCAAGTCTGTAGACTTCGGCTGGCTACTCACCATATATTATAGCAAAGAATCCCAGCAACTATAGCTTACCTCTCACAGAGCTACAATTCCCAGCACCCTTAACACAATGTCAGTCTTCAGGATTCTTTGGGGGAAGTCATGTGTTTTATTGTAAATGTGTGCAGTGGAATTCAACTACAAGCCAAGGCGAGTGTTCCATCATGGCAAAAAAATTCTGCTGTGAGATTGCAGCTGCCTGTGGGGAAGCACATGTTTAGAGGCAGGGGTGCCAACTTGAATAAAATATGGGGGGCAGCAGGTAAGCCCCGCCCTGCCTAATCAATCACATGATGCGGTGCATGCACACCATTTGAATAGCAATGCCTATCAACTTTGGGGGGGGGGTTGGCCCCCTCAAATATTTTATGGGGTGGGGCTGAAGGCACCTCAGCCCCGAGGATTTGGCTCCGCTGCTCAGAGGTATTTTGCTTCAGCTGTTCCAAGGCTAACCCATGTTACTCCTGAGTTAAATGCTGTCAAGGTCTTGAAATTAAAACGAGGGTGGGGAATAAGTGAGGGAACTCCCCTTTTTAAAAAAAGTGGTGGCAGCAACAAATCACATTCCCTGATCACCAGAGGTTAGATGGGGTTTGAGCTGCAGCTATGGCAGCAGGGCGAATTGCAATCAGGCCCAGGACACATTCAAGGACCGTATCCAGGAACAGCATAGAAAACAGGCATCTGCTGCACAAATTAAACAAGAAAAACCCAGGCATTTACATCTCAAAAACATCCAAGGACAACAATCTGAAAACTGCAGTCCACTTGCAGTGCAGTACAGAAATTCTGAACTAGCCCACCAGCACTGTCTTCGTGCTTCCAGCCATGCGTGCGAAGGGGAGACCATAATGTCAGTAAGGGCCAGGATGATTGCCAAACAGTTCCAGCCATGCCACAGCCCTGGGCAAGGAGCAATCAGGCTGCGAGAGGACCACAGCAGCAGCGAGTCCTTTCCTCCCTCCCTCCGTCCCAATGAGTACATCATGCATGCAGCACACATCAGTGTGTGTAATCTCTAGTGCTGTACATCAAGGATTGCCTTGTGCCTTAAAAGGCCAGTGAAATGCATGTAGGATTTAGCTGCCCTGCTTTCTTTGCACCTTTGTGACTCTGCACAATACTGTAATTTATATTTATGAGATTACGGGCAGATTTTAAAAAGGTATTAACTTTCCAAACACTCAGGGTAGAAAAAAATAATAAAAATAAAACACCCCTGTATTCTTCTGGGTTTACTGTGAGACAAGAAGGGGGGAATAAATAAAAGAGAAAAGACTGCTGCTTGAGGGCTAGAGAAAGGGATAATGGGAAGGTATGCCAGGCTCAAACTATGTGTTAAGACGACTGTGGTGATGGCTTCTGGCCTGTGTCTCTTGAATTACAGTTGAGGTGAACATCAGGGCAGGATTTGAGGGAGGAGTCTAGGGCCCCACTGCAAAATGTCTAGGAGGGCCCTCAAGTGCAATGGGGCTGACTGACCACATTTTGAAGTGAAGTCATACATAGCTATCTACACAAGATCCTGCATTTAAAGCAAGCAAACACAAAAACGCACTAATATTTATGGGAACTGTAGTTTGTTAAGGGTGCTGGGGACTGTAGCTCTGTGAGGGTGAGCTACAGTTTCAAGGATTATTTGTGAGAAGTTGTGTGCTTTAAATGTGTGGTGTCTCTCTGCCCTCAGTTCCATTAAACCATACATGTTGGGTTTTTGTTTTGTTTTTTTGGAGGGGGAGGCCTAACTTTGGAGATACAAAGTACTAGGTTTGTTTACATCTTGTTTACAGAGGCCACGCTTGAGACATTTTAATCCTGCCAACTGTTTTTATGATGTTGTGACTTTCCCTGTGCATGTGGGGCTTTTTTTGTTTTTACATTTTAATTGTTTTATTTCTCCTGTAAGCCACTCTGGGAATATGACTGAAGGGTGGAATAAAATATTTATAAGACACAAACAGAAAATGTTCAGTGAAATATATCTCCCCCGCCCCCCTTTCTTTATCCAAATTGCAGATCTGGGCTGAAATTTCCACAGCTTTAAACAGAGCCTGCAGTATGTCAGCAGCCGGGACTGGAGCATGGTGTATAAGCTCCTCTGGGCTTTGCTCACCTGCCTCACAATATTAAAGCAGATATCCTGACATGCTAGGCCACAAAGCCCATTTTGATTAATGTTGAGAAAAATCCTGCCACCCAAAGCTCTCTTCAAACCTGTGTGACACTTTCCCATTGCCTGCTGCATCTGCAGAGAGGAAGAAAGAGAAACCCAAGGAAATCCCTGGGGAATTATAGACAGGATGGGATATGTTCTCTGTCAGACACTCTACCTGAACAACAGAGGACCTGCCTTCAAGGCTAGGAAGAGACCAAGAATAGGAGTCAGATACCCTGGGAAGTGTGTGTGTAAAAAAGGTAAAGGAGCCCTGGACGGTTAAGTCCAGTCAAAGGCAACTATGGGGTGTGGCACTCATCTCGCTTCAGGTCAAGGGAGCTGGCATTTGTCCACAGACAGCTTTCTGGGTCATGTGGCCTAAACTGCTTCTGGTGCAATGGGACACCTTGATGGAAGCCAGAGCGCATGGAAACACAGTTTACCTTGCTGCCACAGCAGCACCTATTTATCTACTTGCCCTGGTGTGCTTTTGAACTACGAGGTTGGCAGAAGCTGGAACAGAGCAATGGGAGCTCAGCTCATTACAGGGATTCAAACAGCCAACCTTCCAATTGGCAAGCCCAAGAGGCTCAGTGGCTTGGACCACAGTGCCACCCTGCTCTCTCTGTGTGTGTACCCCCCCCCCCCACAACCACCACCTTATATCATAAAATGTCAGGGCAGTATCCACCAATAAAATATAAAACATCATTAAAAATACAAATAATTATTAATGTGATTGGCTAACCAATTTAAACAACTGCAAAGGCCTTGTTCTGCTTCCACAGGGTTCAGTTATTTAGTCATAGCAAACCTGTGTATTAGTATTAGGTACAGTACAAGGAATAATAAAGCTGCTCCTTTAAGAAAAAGTACTGTATTGCCTTTCCCCTTTCTAGACCTCAAGGCAGGCTAGGAAATGAAGGCACACTAATAGTCAAGTTTCTATGGGCTCTGCCCAGAGCGCATTAAAACGTCTCCCTCTCCTTTGCAACCTAGTTCTGTTTCATTTTTGCAAGTCCAGGAAGAGGGGTAAACTCACTCCTTCTTACAGAACTTCATAAAGAGCTTCCTAACCACATCCAGAGCCAAAAGAACAGCCTACTGGAATGTGGGTAAATACTACATGTGTCTTGTCAACTTCAATAAAATACACATCTGAGAGCTTTGTGGAGTTTTGTTTATACTATCCAGATTGAGAGAAGTCACAGGACAGAACAGGCCTCTTAGCATCAAATAAGTCTTTTAACAGACACCTGAAAGTTAAAGGGCAAGGTAAATCTCTGCTAAATCTCTGCTAGAAGAATGTTCCACAGCATTGGGCTGGTGACACTAAATGCCTAACAGAGGGACAACTATGGAGAGGCAAGGGCCCACAACCCAGCTCCCTAGCTAGCCAGGTGGGGCTTGTTAGCTCTGGGAGGGGTGTGTGTGATTTCCCAGCTGGAGTTGCCGCAGTACAGGCCTCGTCAAGCCCAGGTGCCACAACCAGCATGCAAAATACCAAAGGGAAGCAGAGTTGAGGTGCTGTGTCTGCTCAACTCCTCATGCTGATGGACCTTGATTTGTACGCTCCTGGACCTATATGGGACTGTGCTCGAGTTTGACTCTGGACTGTATCCTGGCTGCTGAACTTTGGACTTGGCTACCTGGATTGACCCTGAACATCGCTTCCTGACCTTTGGATTTTGCTTGTGTGAATCAACCCTCAGACTGTGAACTTTGGACTTGGCCTACGGACTTGCTGCCAGGTAGGCCACGGGTTCAGGACACTATGTGGAATATTAAGGGTAACTGAGTCATGGAACACTGAAGGTGCTGGTTGAAAAATTACAGTAAATAACATGAAGCTGGTGATTAGAAGGGATGTATGACTTGAGCTTGTTAGCTTATTTTACCCATAATTTTTGACCCGATAAGAAGTATAGCCTAAAGCATAAACTGGTTTGGAGCCTACCAATAT
The DNA here is from genome assembly GCF_964234715.1 of Podarcis melisellensis. NCBI lineage: Eukaryota > Metazoa > Chordata > Lepidosauria > Squamata > Lacertidae > Podarcis > Podarcis melisellensis. The sequence continues at coordinate 40,396,016 of NC_138529.1, forward strand.
TCCCCCTCACATAAGCTGTGAATAATACTTTTGTTAAATTCATTGGCAGGTTCGTTAACATGAACCTTGAAAGTGTTGTTTCAATACCAGCTGAGATTCAAATGCAGCACCTTCCCCCAGTCAGGACAAGCTGTTAATTAATTGCTACCAGAGATGTAAAATAAACAGTGAGGTTAATTCACAAGGTAAATATTTTGTACATCTTCCAAATATTCCTAACATTTAACTACAGAACAATAGATTAGCCCAAGACAACATCTGCTGCAGTGATAGGTCAGGTGCATGCCGGAGACTGTCAATTAGTTAGATTAATAATGAGTAATGACTAGCATGCATTTAGCATATGAGCTGACTGTTACAACGCTAGAAAGCGCAGCTGCAATCGCAAATCAGTCCACTCCTCCACGCCTTGCTAGAACTTTAAAAGCAGCCCACTTTAGCCAAATTCAGGATCATACACTGCATGCACATGGTTTTCCGGGTGGGGGGAGAATGTCACATAGGAAGCCAAAAAACTAGGGGACTCTTAATTTTATTTTGAAAAATTAAGCTTACATACCACCCTTCCTTCAAAAGGACAGGGTTGAGCACAACTCAGTAAAAATGCCATCATTTACAACAATAATGAAAACACCTCAAAAGTAAAAGCAATATAGTCCAAAAGGGCACTATATGTGGGGGACAACCAAACTTCCCTGAGGAGGGAATTCCACAATAGGGCCACAGTGCAGGAGATACTCCTTTAAGAACTTGGGTCTTCCTAAGACATAGAGGGATTTTCCACCAGTACCAACAGCATGAAATGGGTTTGTAGCTTGCAGGCAGGTAGTGCAGTGCTTTCAGGATCTGTGTCATGGGATCCCATCTAACAGTCTCACAAACATTGCTCCCTGGCAGCAGAATTCTGCACTGGTTGCAGCTTCCAGAATGCCTTGAATGCACAGATAGAGTGCATTTTGGTAAACTGAGGTAATTTTGGAATACTGAGGTCAGTCTAACTTGGTTGAGGAACATCTGTAACTACTGAACTCCCTGCTGCTAGGCACAGCCATGCCTTGCCACTGAGGCTCAACTGAGCCTCTAGCAACAACTTCGGATCAAGGAAGCCACCGACAAACAAAAGGGAGGTATCGCCATGCTTGGGGGAGCCCTAAGCTTTGAAGAAGTACAAAGATGATTCAGAAGGGCAAAAAGAACCCAGAACATCTCAATGAGAACTGAGCATGGTGACCACCGAGTGTCTGTGGTGATGGAGGTGGAGAATGGCTGGCTGGCTGGCAGACACACTGAACTCCAAACCACTATTTGTACGACTACAAAATGAATTAGCTGTTACTCCAGGCAGAATGGTCAACGACAGTAGAAGAAGGGCAATGGACCACACAGGCCTACCTAAGGCCTTGTATGCAAAAACTCGAGGAAGATGGGTCAGCTTCCCATAGCATTGCACCATTTACTGTATTTTTCCGTGTATAAGACGAGGAATTTTTTAATTAAAAAATTATGCTAAAAATAGGGGGCCACTATACACGGATAGTGGAGTGTTTTTGTGGGTGATTGGTCGGTGTGGCAAGGTCCGCTGGCTACTACCTGCTGCGGCAATTGGGTGGGCGATTTTTGCTTGCTTTTGGCGAGCATGCAGACAATTGGTGGCTTCGTTGATGTGCGTGCGATTGGCTGTGACTTTCCTGCGGATGAGTGATTTTCAGCAACTCCCCTCCCACTCAACAAGTGTGGGCAGTCTCTCTCCCCCCTTTCTCAATTTGGAGTCCCCCCAAAAAAGGCGATGTCTTATATATGGGGGCATGTTATACACGGAAAAATTCAGTATTTTAGCTGTCACCATGTGCCTCCTTCATGCATGTGCCATCGTGCAAATTCTGCTTCCAGTGGCACGTGCACTACTTTCTAGATATTTTAAAGGAATATGGTTATAAGGTTGAGCCACTCCACACAGGTACTACATTCATAACATAGCCAATTTTTTTTTACAATGCTATGATTACCTAAGAGCACGTCCCACTAACTACAGTGGTGTTTTAACTCCCAAAGCATGCATGGGGCTGCAGCCTCAGGAGCTTTCCCGTTATAGGCACAAACACATTCATGATTAAGTCCAAGACTTTCCACGGAAGTTAATTGCATATGAAGTTCACTCCTTGGAGCCAGGAAGGGTGCTTTTCTTCTGCTTTCGTCAGCTACTCCCCCTGCTGTCGGTCACGTCGGTTGACCGTCTTGACTTTCAAGTGTCATTTTGCATGGGAGGGAGAGGCTGAGCTGTTGGGGCCTGAACTCATTCCACAGGGGGTTGAGCACAGTAATGATTCCTCTCATTACCTACTCATTTTGCAGATATATTGACAAAGAGGGGACTCCAGTCAGTGACCCATAAACCTTTTTAATTGAAAATCTCCCCAAATAAAACGGTAGTATAACCTCCAGGCTCATCCTTTTGTTTCCCAACTCAGATTCCCAGCTTCACAATAAGGTACTAAGGTGAAGGTATGGGAGACAGACAGAACCCCCCCCCCCCAAGAATATAATAGCCTGGGGTAGCACAAAGGAAGCTGGGCAGTTTGGTCTATCCTTGAACCGAGCTGGCAGCAATATTGTGCACTTTTCTTGCAACTTGCTACCCTTTCAGCAAATGGAACAGGGGGAGGTTCGAATCCTACAACAGCATCTATAATAAAACAAAGAAATCTATATAATTATAGCCATGCACCAGAAATTATTAAACCAAAGATTGGCCCGTAGGACTGAATTAATGAAGGAGATAAAAAACACACCTATAACTATGATTCCGAAAATATGTCAGCAAGCCAGCAGCGCAGACCTTTTTGGAATAGAAAAACACAAAAGGCAGGTCAGTATTAGCTAATGAATTGGCTATAGTGCTGATTAACGCAGAAAGCAAGGTTGTTAATATATTCCACATGGAGATCCACAAAATGGGGAGTAAAATGAGCATTCTGCTGAGTGTGATTCCTGTGTTTCCGCTCCATGGGCATCCACACATCCCTTAATTTTATGGAGATGATAGATAGATGATGATAGATAGATAGATGATAGATAGATAGATAGATAGATAGATGATAGATAGATAGATAGATATAGATATTAAATTAAGCATACTCTTCAGCCGAAAAGGGCTCCCAGGGCAACTTCCCCTCACTGGGTGGAGGGGAAACAGTCTCTGTTTTCAGGCTTACAATGTAAAAAGCCACAACAAAAAAAGAAAATGTATTTGGAGGGAGAAGGGGGAAAAAAGGCTCAGCTTCAGGTTCTTAGTTATAAGCTGTTCTAATGCATACTCGGCAAGTGTCCTGGAAAAACTGGGATATCCCATTTTTCCCTGTAAGAGCACAGTGGCTATTTTGAGTGCCGTGATATCAAGTGATTTTGGCTGCGATATTGCCCCCCTCCAAAGGCGTGTCTTTTGGGATCCATGATCTCACGCAGGTCATGTGACTAGTGCAGGAACATGGATGGGAAGATGCACATCCTGCATTTGGGAGGGTACGTGAATGACCAGCTGGGATGGGAAAGTTCAAAGACAGGAGACACCAAAAGTTGAAATCTTTTCAACTGTACTGCTCAAGTGGCTCTGCTTCTCTCCGCTTTTCTCCTCTGCTGCAGCTTGAGGTGGACTTTCATCCTCCAAATCCTCCAACTGTTTTATCCCCACCCCCCTTTCTCTCTTTTGAACTATAGTATATTGATGCTTCCCCACTCCTCAATTTTGCTGCATATCTTAGTGGCACCCCCAGGCCTGTTTTGCCTTCTAGTGCATCCTCACACATGCTACTTGTCTGAAAATAGAGGGAGTCATGCTTACAGCAAAAAGGAATTTTATAAAAAATTAACAGCAGAAGTTTTAAAATATGTATTTTGCAATAGTCAATTAGCTGGTACCCAAAATGTGAGCAATGCTTTGAGGAAAATCATCTCCAATTAACAGAAGCCTGTGGGGGGAAAAACCAGCCTTGTTTTTAGATATAATTATGTGATTGATTCACACCCATTTTGGTTGTTTACAACTTTGGATGTTTTAAAAACCACACTAGATATACTTGACCTACGACTAGGGGTGGACAGATCAATCTATTTCTGGGCCGTGTAAATTTTGCATGTGTTCATTTTGCACCATTGCTTCATTAATCTATTTTTTTTATTTAAAAAATCCAAATTAACAGCCATATTTAAATCAGTACTGTACTGAAATAAATATTTAAACATTTTCTGTATTTGAATTGCAAGATAAGTATTTTAAAATGTATTTTATTTATTGCATTTCTAAACATTTTACCCTAAAACATGTATTTTTAAAGGCATTTCAGTATGCTTTTTTTTTTTTTAGTTCAAAGGTATATTGCAAAATTTTGAGAACGTTTGAAATCCGAAGGACAATTGTGGTCCGATTGGTATATTCATCCAGAATTAGGTCAGTTTGCTTAAAAACGCAAACCAATTATAATTTTCCATCCCTACCTGTGTCTGTGATTAGAGTTGCCTATTTTGAGTTTTCACTTCACAAATGCCAATTTCAACCAATTAGGGATGATAGTGGAATGCCGTGATATCACGGCACTATGTAGCCACTCAGATTTATCTAGCTGACCGTGTCTGATGGCAAGCAAAGCCAACTGACAACAAGCAATGCTTCCTTCATGAGCCACAGGGGTTATACCAGCCAGTCTTACTCTGAGCAAATTTGTTTGTCCCACTTGATATCTGATTAAGAGGGCTATTGTGTTGCCCCTGGAGACACCTAGCTCAGCTGGAATGCTAGAAGGTAGAAGGTAGAATAACGGGTTGTTGGCAGGGATCCTAAGAACATCAAGAGAGTCCATCTAGATCAGACCAAAGGCCCATCTATTCCAGCAGCCTGGTCGCACAGCATCTGGCCAGATGCCTCTGGGAAGTCCACAGGCAAGACATGATTGCAACAGCACTCTTCCCACTTGTGTTCCCCAGCAGCTGCTATTTAGAAGCATTCTTGAAGTACCGTACAGCCATCATGGCTGGTAGTCACTGATAGCTTTGTCCTCCATGAATTGATCCTCAATGCTCATAAAGTAACTGCTGAAACATTTGCACAAAATAAGTAACTGCATCAACAATACAACTTCAGATAATAATGAAAGCATATAAACAGCAACATGCCCTTTAGGTGCTGCTCAGAATTCAGATGCCTGGCAGAATCAAAAGTTACTTGCACAGGAACTAATTCTGAGGCTGTGTGGAAAGCTTTAGGTGGAGATTTGTCCTTCATATTGCCAGCCTCTGGAGTGTTACCATCTAGGGATTGGTGTGATTATTTCTCTTTGGGAAGCAGATGTAATTAGTGCGCTTTCTTCGTGTCACTTTTGGAAATCGCTTGAATGCTTATGTAGAAAAGATAGAAAAGGACAGTCAGAGAAGCAGTTTTCATTTTTATGCACATGACTCTACACCTTGCTCTACACAGGACTGAACGTAGAACATAGACTCTAATGTCACAGAGGAACTGCTAGCTAAGCTAATAATGGTTTAGCTAAAAAGAGATTGAAGGACGCGGGTGGCGCTGTGGGTTAAACCACAGAGCCTAGGACTTGCTGATCAGAAGTTCAGCGGTTTGAATCCCCGTGACAGGGTGAGCTCCCCTTGCTTGGTCCCTGCTCCTGCCAACCTAGCAGTTCGAAAGAACATCAAAGTGCAAGTAGATAAATAGGTACCGCTCCGGCGGGAAGGTAAACGGTATTTCCGTGCGCTGGTTCTGGTTCGCCAGAAGCGGCTTAGTCATGCTGGCCACATGACCCGGAAGCTGTACGCCAGCTCCCTCGGCCAGTAAAGCGAGATGAGCCCCGCAACCCCAGAGTCGGTCATGACTGGACCTAATGGTCAGGGGTACCTTTACCTTTACCTAAAAAGAGATTGGTTGGGTGAAGTAGTGGAGATGGAATAGGTACGGATTTTGAGCAGTACCACTTATAGAAGCTGCCTGTGAGAGAAGCCTCAAACAACTGGTGCATCATAGAAGGGGAGGCAATTCTAGACCTCCACCTCCCACACTTGATTTTCCTTTTTTTCTCTTTCAAACTCCATTTCCCACTGCTAGACTATGCAAATGTCCCACAGCATTATGCTGTAAAGTGTTTCTTTGCCGTTTGTCACCAACATCTGGTGGTCCAGCCATCTCTGCTCCTTGGGCGGCTTCCCTAGATAAGTTAGGGATATGTCCCTTTGTGTGAGTTGTCTACCTAGAGGGAAGGAAAAGGTTACGGAGTCATCACTAATAGGTTTTTGAATTGCCAGTGTTAATGCCATAAATGTCCCCAAGGAAATGAGAAACAAGGCACCGGAGAAACTACTGGAATTCATGAAAGGTGCTAAGTCATTGTATATGCAGAAATAGGTGCTGCAGGTTAAAGAGTCATAACTGAAGATTCCAATTAGGTTGTCCTGACCTAGACCTAGCCCATCTCTTTCTCCCTTTCCATAATCTAAATATGAGGCTTCATAAGACATTGCAGAAGCCTGTGTTCCAAAGGCATTAACCTTTCTCATGCCCAGGCTACAGTATGTGTGTCTGCTCTGGTGTTTCAAACAGAGAGAGCAGGTGCCCTCAGCTCTCTGCTTCCTCCAGCCTGCCTGGGCTGGTTCACTTGCCTAGGTCACCCAAACCATCTGAGGCACACTTCACTGTTTCTGGGAATGTTATGTGGGTGCAGTGGTTCTCATGCCAGTCTTGGGCTTTTCTCCTGGAAGTGTTCCTTTGTGGGTGAGCATAGTGAAGTTTCTTGTTGACAACACAGTGGAGATGCATGAAATTCAGGCCATAAAGATCATGTTGCGTTAACTGGTTAGTTACAGGAGAGAGGTAATCTGGACTATGGTGGAGAAAAAGGGTTTTAGCCTTTTCCTTCCACAACCCCAGTGAATGGAATGTGTACCCCCCATCCATCTTTGCATGTTTTTCTAGCAAGGGGAGTAAGTATCTTATTGTCTTCCAGTTCCTTCAGTTGCTCCTTGAGTGTATTGCTGGTGGAGTCCATTCCATGGAACCAGTTTCCTGTGCAATTTGCATGGAATTAGCAGAACAGATGGTACCCTTTGGTTTTCCTTCTGCACTGATTCCCTAAAAGTGTCTGAGTAAAGGAGGTGCTCTGATTTGAAATAATTAAATGCTGAGGAAATGCTTCTGAATGTGTGCATGAAATTTAATTAATGGAGCATTTTGACAGAATAAGTGGGTGTTGTTTGCAGAAAATGGATCTGTTATAGTGTTAAGGGAGAAACTGCTACATGAGATGGTCTCTCCATTTTGCACATTGATATGCACCTTTGAATGTCTGCTTCAGAATGCCTTGCTTTGCAAAAAAATTTGGCTAGTGTTTTAGAGTGCACACCCTGGAGTGATACTGTCTCACTGCAGGAGCTGATGGGGCACTGCACTATGCACAAACACTCCCTCATGGCTGCACATTGCTGAGAGGGGTCTTGGCAGTAATGGGACAAGCTGTCTTTCACAGTGACACCACTGGACTACTCTAGGAAGGGGGGTGGGATTCCATTCCATTCTCATTTAAAGGCAATTATACATAATTTTGCCATTTCTGAAACAAGACACAAACCAAAACATAGCCATCTGTCAAAATTCATATTTCTCCCGATTTAGCAGTGCAGTTTTCCAGCCAAATAACATGCACAAAAATGCATACACTAATGTAAAGTGTGCATAAGAATGCATAGTACATCAGTACTTTGCCATAATGTATATATTAGGCAAAATTGCATGCAAGAATGTGTATATTAGAAGAAATTTGCAGTAAAATGCTAGTGAATTTTCATGAGGACTTTAAAAAGAAAAACACCTGCAAACTGATGCTGGAAAAATGAGAAACTGAAATTGACAGGTTTGCTCATTCCTAATCTACTTTACAACCATTGCTCCGATAGCAGAATGAGCAGTCAATGGAGCTTTGAACAATCAGTGTGTCATGGGACAAACCAGGGCTTGCGCTGGCTCTGAAACAATGCAATTGCCAGTGATAGCACCAGTATGCTGCCAGCCACAGCTCATCAGTTGTGCATTGCCATAGCCAACCAACCCAATAATTTGCACTCCAGAGTGGCCTTTTCACGCACATTTATCATACCCAATCTTTGAGTCATTTACTAATCACAAGTGACTGCTGTGCAAATGACACAGACTAGGTAAATGCAAGGTCATCTCCTCTCCATCACGCCTGCCTTGACTCAGCTGGGATATAAGTTTGGGGACCCAGAGAAGTCCTCCTTTTATTGCCTTCTCATTTGGATTCATGCGAACATTTCTGAATGCAGCTCACATGCTTGCAAGAGAAGCCAAATGACGCAAAGTCCCCCCAGGGGTCAGAAAAAAAGGAGAAGGGGTTTAAAAAATGTATCAGTGGAGCAGCAAGGCTGGAAATGAGAGCCTATGAATAAGTGAGGATGGAGGTGACATTTATGGCAGCTTAAGGCCAGAGGAGATACTGAGATCCTTGGCTGAATTCACTTAAAACATGCACACCAAGCTGGAAGTCAGCAGGAGAGCTGGGGTGGAATCAGGACAAAACCAGAAATCAGCTCATTGGCATTGCCCTGTGCACCTAGTTTCTCAAACTGCAACAATCAGCTGATCACCATGTCTATCAGTGTGTTCCACACTGGACTTTGTAAGCCCCCAACAATCAGCTGGAGGAACAGATGTTTTATTCTTTCCAAGGGTGGATTTTGGTCTTTCAAATTTCAGTGGTGCCCCGTTCAAGACCAAAATCCGGCACCCCGCTGTCTCTCACCTTCTGTTTTGCTCAATTCACTGCATCATAGTTATGATGCCTAGTGCGGTGGAAACAGTCACGCTGCCCTAAATTGGCCTCTGCTCTTTCCCACTTCACCATTACCCATCCAAAGCAGCAACAGGTCTCAGTGCAAAAAACACATACAGGTACATGTAGTTTTTCCACTGCAGGCAAAAAGCAGTGGGCATTCATACCTGGGCTTTAGAACAGAAGAATGGGTTAAGCATCCCTTTCCCCCTCAAAACACAACAACATCAACAAACCAACACTAGATCATTTGGCCATCACGTTGGTTTGGCCCTAGGATGACAGGACCTTGAGCGCTCTGGTGAAGTTTGGCTACCAGTCACCATAGCACTTGGCCTTTCTTTCACATCCCTCATCTGCTTCTGGGTATTAATTGGATATGTCCAACTGCTCCATTAGGAGCTGATTATTGTGGATGCAATAGTTGGACTTTTGAAATCTCTTCTCCTTTCTTGCCAGAAGGAATGGTGTTTGTGGGAGACTGATTGACTTTCGCTCAGATCTGCCGCATTCTTCAAAACCTCCTTGATTCAGCCCCGTTCTGTTTGTTTACAGCAGATATCTGTGTCTTTCACATTCATTAGCACTTTGCCATCTGCTGCCTTAATAGGGAAATAAAGAGTGTTGTGGAGAGTTCCTTGAGAGTGTGGAAAGCTGCATTTGCAAAAGTATTTTTGTTCCTCTTCTCTCACTCTTCTCCCCACCACCACCTCGCTTTATCCTTCTGGGTTTCATTTGATGAGAGAAAAGAAAGGAACTCTTAGAAAATAATGTTGCAGGAAAGTTTTGTTTGTTTGTCTGCAGATATTTTCAAAAAGGCTTCTGGGTAGGCCATCTAGTGCGGCTGAAAGGTGAGCTAAAATAGGCATCAATATAAACTCATGCCAAGAGTGTGGGACCAAAGGATGGGATTTTCCAGGATCCAATTGGAAGCTGGGATGCCTTCTGTCATTCTGGGATGTCCCAGTCAAATCAGGACAGCTGGGGAGGTATGCAGTAGCTTAAGGACTGCCTCTCCCCATATGAACCATCCCAGACTCTGTGATTATCATCTGCGGCCCTTCTTCATGTGTCTCCTCCATGAGAACTCTGGAAGCTGGCAACACAAGAATGGACCTTTTCTGCAGTGGCCCCCTATTTCTAGAATGCTCTCCCCAGGGAGGCTTACCTGGCACCTTCATTATACATCTTTAGGTGAAAGCATTCCTCTTCAGCCAGGTCTTTGGCTGATTAATGGTCTATGTCCTTTTAAATGTGTTTGTAGGAGGTTTGGTGTTGTTTTTTTCTTGTTCTTGGTTTTATTATATTCTTTGTGGTTTTATTCTGTATTTTATATTGTGAACTGCTCTGAGATCTGCAGATGAAGGGTGGTATAAAATCTAATAAACAACAAGAACAAGAGCAAGAACTACTACTACTACTACTACTACTGTAGGATATAGGGATGTATGCGTGCATGATTATTTTCTTTAACTTAAAAAGATCAGCAAGGAGTCATAGCAATTTGTAGCACAGTGTAATGCAAATAAAGGTAAATGCAAGCAAAAAAAGAGTAAGATATAGTTGTATTGAACCTTTTGTTGTTGTTAGTTATTATATGTCAAGTCTTTTGTAAATTATATATGTGTATATATATCCCTGAGTTCTCTAGGGTTCACCTGCTCTGCAATGGAGGCCCCTATCTTGCCTCTGTATTTTGGTGCCTGGTGGCTTCAAGCTTCTATGTAAAAACAATTTTCATAGGCAATAGGAAAAAGTGCATCTGAGTCACTTCTGTTTTTTCCAATTGTGTGAACCTTGTTAATGCAGGGTAGCAGGTGGAAGAGAAATCAAATGTATGTTCTTGTCAATGCAGGTTTCACATTCACATTACAGACCAATTTGAGCTTAAACCAATTTAAGCATCATGTGTCCTTAGACTCAAGTGATATCTAAAGTGGCTTTAGAATGGTTCAGCTCCACTGATAAAAATGTACATTTAATTTTCAAAAAATGGTTATCTTTTACTATCTATCCTGCACTCTCAAAATTCACAAGTGATTTGTCTCAGACCCAAAAAGCATTATTGGCATGTGCTGAAGAAGAAAAGACTTATGCTTTGATCTGATCTCTACTGCAAATATTTTTCCTAAGTGCTCATTGCTTACCATGGGCACCTGTGAGTACAGAAACCCTTTCCTATCTTATATTTTCAAAACGAGGTGGATCAGTCCGAGGTGCAACCAAAAACCTGCATTGCAGCATCTAGATGAGCCTGTTGAGTTTGCTATCCCCCTCTATGCTCTGTTGAAGGCCTGCAACCAAATACAGACTTTGTGGCTGCAACATTGACAGCTTTTCCTCTCCTTCCTTAGTATGCTTAACATCTAACCTGATGAAGAATTCTGGGTAACTCAAAAGCTTGCTGACTGTGAGTTTTATCCAGTGCAGTACACATGGAATTCCAGTGGATTTTCCTCTGTTTTAGAGGGTCCTCCGGTCCTCTGGAGCAGATTTTGAGGGTGTCTGAGGAAAGGAGTTCTGCAAGGGAGCAGAGAGGGAAAGGTCCATTGTACATGAGCAGAAGTTCACTGTGCTGGTGAAAGAGCAGTGTTGGATGCAACCCTATTTTGTGACGTTTTGGTTGAGAATTCCTGTAATATAAAGATGATAATGTTGACCTAGTTGACGGGATTACTCAGATTATGCACAGAAAGCCACTGGAACATGTATAAAGGTGTATATGCTATCAATGCTTAATGTTAATATCACTAGGCTGCACGCTCAGCTCCAAGGCATACGACCTAGAGAGATAACGACCTTCATTTTTGTCTCGGCTTTCCTTGCTATGAATACAATGCTTAGCCAGGATCCTGCAGGGTTGGGAAAGGCAATGTCCATTAACGAGCATTAGCACACATATAGCAGCATGTTCACCGATGGCCTTTGACCCTTAGCTTTCACTTCTTTCCTCTCCGTGGGACGGAAAGTCACCGTTCTTTCAAGGTCACCTGGGCCAAAGCGTGAACTCCGTTCATTAGTCTGCACTCGGTGAGCAAGCTTCTGGCTTTGAAGAGGGGAGAAGCAACAGCCCCTGTTTCACTGCATTAAACATTGATAAAGCCCGCCAAGCATGTCTGGGTCTAATGCAGCTGCTTTGTAGGGAGCAGCTAATGCCCTTCTCTAAAATTCAGTCATTTGAACTATGCTGGGAGGCAGCCGGCACCTCTGCTCCCTGCGATCGCTCAAGCGTCTTTTAACTTAATGACAACAACTTTGCTAACAGCTGAAATCAATACAATTCCAGCGTCTCAATCTAATCATAGCCGGGCAGCTCAGGGAGAAGTCGGCTCAGATGCACGGCTTTGGAGATGTACGCAATCTCTGGCATCATGAATTTAACCCCCAGAATGGTAAGGATATCATTGGACGCGCTTTGTGTACTTCACAAAAGGTGCATTGGTTGCCACCCTTCATTTGCTCTCCTGGCCTTGAGACCGCACACCCTGTCCTGATGCCTCCACAAAGCTAACCAAAGAACACACGACCTTTAATTATGGGGTAGATGGCTGGAACGCTGCATGTCGTACTCTGAACCAAGCCCATTTGCTGGAACACTGCTGTACCTTGCTCAAGCCCTTGCCACCAAAACCAGAAGGCCCAAGCATATCTATTTCCTTACTTATATTGTTCGTTCTTAGGCAGATTGATAAGCCACATTTCTGCCCTAAATGCCCTCAAAGCAGCTGAACCAATAATCAGGACATCATCAAAAAGCACATTAAAACTGACGGTGCTTTATGGCAGCTCAGCTCTTCAAACCAGCCCACCAAAAGCCATGGGAGCTAACCAGAGTTAAACCTTGCTGCAAAAGCAGACAGACAAGCCCTTGGCATACCCTTTCCTTTATAGGGCGAGTGGATGCTCTGTTTCCCTATGAGTCAGTACAAGTTGCAACACCTCTTTGCAGTGTGACAGACTGGAGCTCATGGGACAACTTTTGTGGGGCTCTCTCCAGGACCCAGCAGCAAGTCCAGTAAGTGCAGCAAGACAGCCTTGATAAACTGGGCCTCCCAAACCCTAATAAACTGGCAGAGGTCAGCTGTGGGTGTGTTATGAATAATATGGATTAGGCACTGAACTCCCAGGACGTCAATGTCTCTGGGATAGCAAAATTTAGATAAGGAAGGTAGCATTTATTCACATACTATTCACTAGCATCAAAGGTGGTCATGTGTCCTCCTTTACACTCTTCGGTTATCTGGTCCATGTTCAGTCTAAATAGAAAGAACCCTGAGAAGCAAGAACAGGAATCTTAAGGCTGCTCAGCAATGGTTAGCACCCAGAGAGCAGGCTGACAGAGAAGCAGCCTGCAGCGGGAGGGGCAGGGCAGCAGTGAGGTCAGATGCCCCAGTAGGAGTACCAGATTGGCCTGGCAGGTGCATCCATGCAACCCTGACCTCACCACCACCACTTCCTGGAAAGCATCAGTGATGCTGCTGTGGAGAGGTGATGGCTGCAGCTCTTCCCCATCACGTAAGCCACTCATGAACTAAGCAAATGCAGTTTAATTGGTAATCTGTTTCTATTTAAACTATAGTACTTAGTTCTAGGGGAGGAATTCCATGCAGTGATAAGGATCCTTGGTGCAAGGATTTCAGCTTGCCAGATAGAACAAGCGCCCCTTTCCTCCCCTTGTGCTGTCCTAGGGGTTCCCCTGGCACCCCCTGACCCAGGAGTGGGGGCAGGGGGAGGAGAGAGGGGAAGCCACATTGTGCTAGTGGGAGTTCTTGTGTTGTTTCTGGTAGTGACACTCATTAGCTGCATCTGGCCCTAAGTGCATCTATTATATAAATTAGCATGCATTTTTTTTAAAAAAAAATTGCAAATGTACGTCCTCTCTTGTCCTCCTTCTGGTGATGGATTGCCATTTCAGAACCACTTTTCAGCATTAGTGACATTTGTGTTTAGGGTAGCACATGCCCATGTTGATTTATGCATTCTGCCTATGTGAAGGAAATGGACAGCAGACAGCTAGATACTAGGAATTATGTAAAAGAAAACTAATTCTGTTGGGAAATGGCAATGATGGTGATTAAATTTATTACCTGCCCTTCACCAGCTGGTCCTAGTGCTGGTTACAATTTAAAAATGCTCCCCCTGTTGCTCTGGATATTCCCAAGGTATGTTCAGAGTCATAGCATCAGGGTGAAATATGAAGAAGAGGGATGAAGGGGCAACTATGCTTCAGTTGCTAGGAGCACTTTGAAATAGACCCTTTCTGAGCCCCTCACTTCCAAGAGTCTGTTATTCCAGTCAGTAGTTGCCTGGCAGAGCTCAGAGAAGGAAAATGCTACCCTAGGGTAGAAATTTGGATTAGGCTCTCTTGAAACAAAGCTGATCCCTTAATATTAGAATTTAGGAGGCATGCCTATAGCAGGATTGTTGGTTTTGAAGCTTATCACATCTGAAGCTGTGCCACTACCAAGGACTAGTCTCACCTCAAGTGGGATTTGAGAGTGTTAAAACAAAACCCAGCCAAAACAATGGATGTGTGGACTCTTAGAACTGCATTTATAAGAGGATAATTTCTAGTTTATCTGATCTTCTGACCTCAAAGCCCAGCAGCCACTCTCTCAAAAGATAACCACTTCCAACTGCCTCCACATATTCTGCAAACTTCATCTCAGCCTCTCCTTACTGAAAGAAACACTGTGATCTGGAAAATGCCTTTTTGAATACTGCCCTGCCTAGAAATGTTTAGGGTGCCCTTGAATAATTTGTAGATCATAAGCAACCTCTCTTTGCTTTTATTATTGGACAAAGGTTAGCTCACTTTAGGTATAGCTAATCATCATTAAAATTCATTTTGGTGAATTTGGTGTTTTGAAAATATTTGTTTCACAGTAGCATGAAGGGGGGAATCCATTTTCTCCCAAAGCCTTTTGATTGATTGACTTTTGTAATTCCACGTCCCACACTCCCTGTAAATCATATATTGCAAGGAACTGACAGATTTGGTAAAATAGATTGCTGCCTGAAGCAAGAACATCTCAGAAAATGTTAACACAAGAGAGCAGTTAGTGTTGGAGAGTGACAGCTGTCAGCTCAGAACATAGAATATTCCAGAATGGGCTTCTGTCAGTTTCTTTCCAGCAACAGGATGTGGAATTGTGGCTTTGACAGTGCAGTAGATGACAGCCCCCTGAGTCCCTTTGATACGATATGCTCTGAGCAAGAGAAACTGCCTCAGGCTGCCAAGGCTGGCCTCAGGAGTTTTTTGCAAATAGGGGGATTGGGCAAATCTCATGGTGTCATCTGGGGCTGACGGCCATGTTTAACTGCACACAACCACACAAATATGTTTGCATGACTTCTAAACCCCAATTAAATTGTTTTCAGATGAGCCTAAATCACACCCTTAAATTACCATAAATTACCCCTGTGGGATAATTTACCTAAGGTTTTCCTTAGGTAACTTTGGATGTTAGTCCAAAGTTTCTCCCAATATATATATATATGATAAATAAATAAAAACTTATATATAGCTTCTAAGCAGTTCATAGAAACATAGAAACCGGTGGCACAAACATTAAAATGCAGTCCATCCATAAAACATCTCCACTAAAACAATGCAGTACAGTACAGTGGTACCTCGGGTTAAGTACTTAACTCGTTCCGGAGGTTCATACTTAACCTGAAACTGTTCTTAACCTGAAGCACCACTTTAGCTAATGGGGCCTCCTGCTGCTGCCGCTGTGCCGCCGGAGCACGATTTCTGTTCTCATCCTGAAGCAAAGTTCTTAACCCGAGGTACTGGGTTAGCGGAGTCTGTAACCTGAAGTGTATGTAACCCGAGGTACCACTGTAAGGAGACTTGGGTTGGGAGATCAAAGAGAAGGGCCATGTGAAGAAAAGCAGGTGGAATGCCAATAAAGATGGGAGCCCCTCATATACTGTCCTGTGGGTTGTTCTGAGTCAAGTAAAACTAAAAGACTTACAGTTTTCTAGTGAGACCTGTTGGTGTTTACTTATGAACCCTCTTCATGTCCTGACATATGCTATGAAGGACTTGGTGCAATGCCATTTCAGGTGATGCAGAGATTATCGCCCCCAACTGGCCTGTTCTATTTCTGAGAAATAGGGGCAAACAGGGCATTGTACACTCCTGTTTTAGAGCATTTCCACCACCTAGCACGACAATTTACTTATTCTCCTTGACATAGAAGTTGTTGGACAACCACAGTGCAAAAGGGGTGTCCTTTCTACCTAGCTGCCCATTATTTTATCCCAGCCTTTGCCAACCAGGTAAACCTCAATATATTTGGACTTCAGTTCCCATCAACTTATCAGCTGGTTGGAGCTGGTAAGAACTGTAGTCCTAAACATCTCAAGGGTGCCAGTTTAGTGAAGGCACTCACAATCTCTTTCTCAACTTGCTGTATCCAGCAGCAGCATGAGCCAAGAACCTGTTTATCAGTCCGAGAATTCCACTCTGAACAAAAGCACATTTTGAAGATATAATTCTCCTCTTGTATTTGAAACCACAGAATAAGTGATGCAGATATTTGCCGAGGGAACAGGCAATCTGTACGTGGGAGGAGGTGATTATGTACAGCCTGCAGCCTTATAAGATGCTCCTTTGCTTTTGTCGCTTGACAGTTTGCATACTTGGCTCATGGCAGCTCTGAGCATTTGTCACCCAAACTGTGGTCGTGTTTTGGTCACTGTGGCCATACACTCTCACTGTACATCTTTTTCAGCCCACAGCCATTGCTCTGATCATAAAAGACCTTGGTTGCAGAAGGGACATTTGGAATTCAGACTGGCATCTAAATTGTCTTCCTGGGCATTCTCCCATCGCTAAGTGTTTCACTAATGGGCTGGAAGGGATGAGTTATTGTCTCAGGCAGTTCCCAATTCTCTCTGCTCACACTGTAAAATAAGAAAATAAGCACCTGTCCATCACAACCGGAGTCACGAGCTGCCAATAAATTACTAAGATTGCTGCGTGTGAGCGGGCACTCTCTAATTATCCTACCCACTTGTGACAGCAAATCCATTTTGCTACATTGGAATTTGAGGACAATCAAAAGCCCAGTAATGCAAAGTGGTTCCTCACATTGACTTTACTCAAGCTTGAGGGTGAATAAAAATGGATATGTGTGTGTATGTGTATATACATACATAAAATCAGAGTTGTAAAATGGAAATCAAATTGTTTTCATTTAAATAGGATTTTTTTAAAAAAAAACACCAGTTATGTCAGTGTCCCAATAACCTGGTTTAATGCAGGCAAATATATTCTGGTCTGCTCTGTGCTCCTGATCTCTTGAAACAAACTACCTTTGTGTGCAAAAGAATGAAGAATCTAGAAGAATATGCATCTTTTGAGGTCAAGCATCTTATTTATTATTGTGGGTTAACAATCAACCCATTTTTGCAGGGAATTCTAGAAATTGTAAGAGAGGAATAGCAGTCTCCCAACAACTCTCAGGACCCTTAACAAACTACTGATCGCAGGATGCTTTGGGGGAAGCCATGACTGTATAAATCGGTTTGATAAGACTTTATGTGTATAGTGCAGATGGAGTCTTACTACCACACATTCTGGCTGTTACCCAAACTTCTTTTGGTATCTGATGGGTCACTGAGAATTGATTTAGCTCTTCTAGGGTTCTTTCCCCCAAGGCTGACTCTGATGGTAGAGGTGAACCATGCTTGTTATAAAAGTGCCTGGGGAGATAGAGAAGGAAGGCAGGATAATATTCAGTGCTCCTCACACAAGTATCACTTCTGATCTTAAGCTGGACCCCATCTCATTTAATTGCCATGGGGGCACAGATGTGAACAAAGGTGGGTACTGCTATCTCATCTAAATGTTGTCCTCAGTGGGGCTGAGCTTCTGTATCAAGTCCTACATGTCAGTGAAAGCAAGCACTAGGGAATCAACACCAGTCTAAACTGAACCCACTCTTAGTTCCCCTTATGCATGTTGGTTGGGGGTGAACAAAAATACTTTTCAGCACTTTGAATCCAAAATACAATGAAATACAATGAATACAACGCTCCATTCTGTACCTTAAGTGCTTGGTCAGAATGGTGTTTAGAGCAATTAATGGCACAGACCCCCTACCACCACTGATATCCCCAACTCACCAAAAGCTTTCAGACCTGGAGACTAAAGAGCTACTTGCATGGATGGTCAGTTCAATGTTGCTTTTTCTCCAGCTTCAGAAGTAATATTTACTTTCCACATTCTGAGATTTACACTAAAGGGCTCTATAGAGACCTGAGTGCCTGCATTGTTAGATCCCCACCAGAGATTTAAGGATCTCAGAATTGGGCCGAAGGAGTTGTGACACCAAAACAAGGTGATCAACCAAGAGTCAGCATTGAAGAGATGGGAAATTGACCTGGAAATATTTTAGAAACATTAGGACAAAGTCAAGAAAGGCTTATGTAATTTACTCTCTCCCAATTCTCCCAGCTCAGCCTTTAAAATGAGCACCTATCAGTCATGAAAAAAGACTATATGATGCACAGGTATATGATATCAGGCCAAGTAGGAAGGCACAAGTCTGTGTACAAGACTGAGTTTGTTGCAATGGCACACAATATCACAATCCTCCTCAAAACACTTCCTGCTTCTTAATTCAGAGTGAGTTTTCAGGGCAAGCAGACATGCTGGACAGCCATTTGAAGGGCAGAGGAAAGGACATTGCTAGAATCTTCCTGGACCTAAGAGCATCAGCCACAAGGCTTTCTGAGATAGTTGTTTAAGACAGGCAGAGCCAGCTATTCTGGCTTACTTCGCAGGCTACCCAGGGAGGAAGGAATCAATAGTATGTGGGAAAGAAGCATGAATAGTGGACTGAAACGAAGAAAATGGGCACAGGAACAAACTGATATTAAAAAGTATCCCCCGGTGCCATCTTAGTGTTCAGGGTTTCTCTTTCCCCATTCCAATTAATTGGTTGCTCTCTGCTGGAAGTAGAAAAACTCTCAAGTATGATGGCATCAATACACGTGTTTCTTTTATTAGATATTTATTGGGAGAAACATAGGGGGAGATGTGGGTTGGCAGCAGCAGTGCCCCTCATAATGCCTAGCTTTACTGTAGCTCCTATCACTCTAGAGACTGATGATCAAATTTTGCTTGCAGATGCCTGCTCAGAAATTCAGGTTCTGACTGCAGGTTGGGTTCACTAAAGTGTCAGCATCCCAACACCCGTATTATGAGAGCTGTACTGTGAAGTCCTCCTTTGATTTGATTTGATTTTTTAAGAAGGAAAAAAATGTACTGATGAAGGCTGGCAACAAGCACAACACAATCCTGAAATGCTGTTTCAAGGGTGTTATGGTCACACGTCTCCTTCTTGCTTGGGGGTGGGGTAGAGTAATTTTAATCAGGCTGTTGTTATTATTGTTATTATTATTCCTTTCGAGCTCTGTTTACTGCAAAGCAATGAGTTTGTGTGTCACCTGGAGCAGAGAAAGGTTTACTGCTCTGTTTTAAGGAAAGCTGACACCTCACACTGTTGGCTAATATATTCTCAAGTGAAATACACCAAAGCGTATTGCATCAATAAATCATCCTAGGCAGAACAAGTTGGCACTATAAAATTGCAGGTTCTTGTTTGGAAGTATTAAAAGGCTGGAAGCACCTAGGTGTTTTCCATGCCACCCCCAGTCACCTCCCCCAAATCCTTCAAAATACGCTTTCCTAGAGATCTGAGGATACTATCCGGATTGGGTACAGCAATTTGGGACTATTTTTGCTAGTGTATCTTACCTCTTCACCACAATCCCAACCTATTCCACTGGAGAGATGTCTAAAACAACTCCACACCAAGGCCCCTACCCACACTCAAGCCATTCCATTGATACACTTCTACATTTTAACGAGAAGGCTCTACTACTTATTAACGCCGACATGCCCCTCGTGCCCCAGAAATCTGATATAAAAGCCAGATGGGGCGAATTGGAAGAGTACAGACCTTATACTGCAAAACCCAAGCTCAATTGTGGTTCTGGGAGGTGACCTAAATGCCAGACTAGGCCCAAGCAACCAGATCCTATATACACCCTATATAGAAGGTTAGGCTACACACCTCCAGATTTGGAGGAGGCGGAAGGCCCTCTCACAATGCGAGACTCAAAAGATCAAATGGCAAACTTTGCAGATCTCTGCCTAGCACAAATGACCTTCAAACTGAGTCTTCACATTCTAAATGGTGCCTTAGGAAGGACCACCCAGCTGAGTTCACCCACCAGTCTGGAATTAGGATGAGCGCCATTGACTATATTATTGTCTCTGAGAACCTACTCCCACCTGCAAAGAACCTAGAGGTCACACCAAGATTTGATAGCACCATTTCCTGGTCTCACTCCAAGTAGAGGAGCTAACTCAGAAGGTCCTTACTGTAAACAACTGTCAGGCCCTTGTAAGGAACCCACCGCTGAGCCAAAAAGTATCAAAATTTTTGAACTCAGTAAGAGAGAAATTACTGCAACATCTGCTTCTCTCTACTTAATAATAGGGCCGGCCCTAAGGATATTATACCCCAAAGCCTGAGAGTATCCACAGAAGTGTGGTGTGAGTACCTGGAGTGAGAGAAGCTAATTATTGGGTGGATCCCAGAATATTAATTTTCTTGCAAGAGACTGAAATAGTTTTACCAGAGTTATGTGGCAACCCACATATAAGCATATAAGGAACACAATTGCCTCAGTCAGAATGTAGACTGAGGGTGCTCCAAATGGCTTCTGTTGTGTTCCAAAAGTATATTCGTGAATCAAAGAAACCATACTTTTGAGATCCCATAAGGAGAGGCAAAGAAAGAGCTGTACTCCCACATGCTTCTCTGCTCTATATAACTCTCTCCCAAAGCTTATTTTCATTTTAAGAATATATAAAAAATACATGTTTGTGTATCATGGATTATTCTGAGAGAAAATAATAGGATAATTCACTACAGGTAATGAATGATTCCTGTCATTTTAACAGTGGCTTGAACTCCCTGAACAAATATTATTGTTCTGCAGCCTTATGACAAAGCTAACAAATTATGCACAATGGGCCAGCCCACTTGCTCTCCCATCTCCCCCATTTAGTAAGGAACATGAAAGGCTTGAGATGAGTTGTGTCAAATATAATCTTTCCTGTGTGCCCCAATTCACAATACAGTGGTACCTCGGGTTAAGAACTTAATTCGTTCCGGAGGTCTGTTCTTAACCTGAAACTATTCTTAACCTGAAGCACCACTTTAACTAATGGGGCCTCCCGCAGCCGCCACCGCACGATTTCTGTTCTCATCCTGAAGCAAAGTTCTTAACCCAAGGTACTATTTCTGGGTTAGTGGAGTCTGTAACCTGAAGCGTATGTAACCAGAAGTGTATGTAACCCAAGGTACCACTGTATCCTAATAGAGCCTCCAGCAGTTAATGAGGAGCCTATACCAGAACGAGTTGCTGCTCCATGAGGGATGAATTTTGTCCCAAGAGTAGAAGTAGCATCCTTCTCATACCATCACATCAGCACCTAGGGTGACACGGCTTCCCTTAGATTTTGTGGGTGAATGTATGTGCTAAACACCTGTAAATTCTTACCTCTCCTGCTTATCTTCCTTATCCTGTGTGTGTGTTTGTGTGTGTGTGTAGAGAGAGAGTGTAGAGGGGAATCTAAATCTTTCCCTCACTAAATATATCTCCCTCAGAGGGTGGAGCAGAAATAGATCCCAATCAGGGGCGGAGGAAGGGGTGGGGTGGTCCACCCCAGGTGTCTTTGATGAGGGGGTGACATTCAGCATGTGGCTCGCGGGCAGGCTGTGTGCCGAATGTCCACCATCGGCTCGCTCCACCCCCAGCTGCAGGGTGCGCGCACCACTCCACGCACCTGAGCAGCTATCCCATGCGTGGGAGGGCACCCTCTGCCCCCCCGCCCCCCTCGGGAGCAGCACAGGTGCATGCTCTGGCACTGATCCCAATAGGATAGAAGTGGAAAGATTCCATCCGTGTTTCAGTGCTAGGGAGGAAGGTTTTGTTTGCTCTTGAATCTCTGCATCATGGGAGACTACCTCTTCCAGCTTCCTAAATTCCTCATTCACGTATATGTAATTAGGGGATCCTATATCTACAACTAGACACATCTTTAACTAGAAACAACTAATTAAAAGTATGGGGAGGAGCACACAGCAGCGGTGCCCTTTGTGCTGACAGGCTATGCCAAAAAAGGGAGAGAGAAATCAGGGAAGGGTGTCTCCATGAGTTAATGCTGCTCTCTAACTCTTCCCCTCTATTTTGTAACATCAAGAAACAGGAAAACGGAGATTAAGCTTTCTTTCTTTCTAGGGTGTGTGTGTGATAGCCATAGCTTTGGTGCATGCTTTGTGAATGGAGAAGGAAGGAAGGAAGGAAGGAAGGAAGGAAGGAAGGAAGGAAGGAAGGAAGGAAGGAAGGGTGGAGAGAAGGAATATATATTTCCTGTCAAAGTCTCACAGAGCTGCATACATGGTCCACAGATTTTATCAGTAGTAGAGGCACTGGAAATGATTGGATAGTAGTTTATGTGATCCTCAAAGACTGGAAACACAAGGAATATTGATCTGAACTGTATCAAAATATAAGCAGCTTCCCATCTGCATTGTTGCTACAGAGCACTGTAACTTCTGCAGGAAAATATGCTCTATACTCTACATACTTGAAGAGTGGCCTGCCTGTCAGTGAGAGAGGAGCCTTCGGGTCAGTGACGAGTTGTGGTTTGCCTTGTTCTGGACTATTACATAATCTAAAAGTGGAAGTGTGTGGGAGGAGCTTGTTATTATGATGACTATTTTGTTATAGTTCAGAACTTAACTGGTTAAATTCCCTGGTGTGTGTCACCTGCTGACGTCAGCTTACAGCTGGGCGGAGACAGAAGCTTTTAGAAGCTAAGGAGGAGGAGTCTTTCCCTGTACTTTCACTTCTTCTCTCTGTGTATCTGTGAGAGAGACATGGCTGAAAGAAGCCCTGGTCTTTGATGCTGTAATGTTTTAATAAAGAGCTGTAAATAGACACATCTGTCTATGTGTGCTTACAAGAAGCAAGACTGCTTTACACGCTGTGTTCTACTCTGCTAAAAGCCGTGACTGGGAAGAGACAGCAGGAGTTATTGCGCAGCTTGGGAGGAAGCGTGCCGGACCGCTGTAAGTGATTGATTGGGATCGTAAAGCTGTCTGTGATCGCGGCCCTATCGATCAGGGAGGATCGATATCTATCCGAACAGGTTATGGAAGGTCAGACAACGCTCGTAAAGCAGTCGGTGTGAGCTCCAGGAACGCTTTGAAGTCAGCGTGGGTGCCGGAGAGCGAGGATGATTAACTGCCTGCTTCGGTGAGACAGTGAGAGCTTCTTACACAGAGAGCTGGAGCTAAAAGCAGCTAAGAGCTGGAGGCTGAGACGCAGCTGAAATAACGTTTCTCCACGCAAAGGGAGAGCCAAGCAGCTGGTACGGAGTAAGTACAGCTTGGGGCACCTTGGGAGAACGGGAGAAGATGGCTGAAAGCCAGGATATACCTCTGGAAAAGCTCACTCTAAAGAGTTGGGCAACGTGGTCCAGAAAAATAAGGGGGTTGTTCTTGGTTGAAGGGCTCTGGGAAGCAAGCCAATGGGAGCCAAAATCACCCCTTGGCCGGCCAGCAGCTGGAACAGGCGTTGCAAGCTGTGGGGCTGCGTGGGCTGAAGATAGCCAGCATAGAATACAACTTGAGCTAGAGATGCTCAAAGCATGCGTTGATGCGTCACTGAGGCCTCATTTGGAGGGCGTAACGACAGCGTGGGCTGCCTGGAATTTGCTGAAGGGCTTGTGTGAGGCGTCAGCGAAAGGCCAGAGCCCTGGAGGAGGCCCTGGAGATGCTGAAGGGTGCCCAGAAAGCCCAATGGGGGCTGGGACAGTGTTGGGGAGCTGTTGTAATGCTTCTACACGTCTGTGTGATGGACTGAGTCCTGGAGAGGCTGGACTGGCAGGCCCTGTTCCCGATGTCTTGGCCTCTAGGAGCGCTAGTGAGCAGATCGGGGGGGCGAAGAGTTCCAAAGGCGAGTTTAAAGAACTTTCCCTTTGTGCTGAAGCAGAGAGGAGCTTCAGGGGGGGCCAGGCTGGTGGAAGGCGCCGTTCCAGAAGGAGGAAGGCCAGGCCAGCTGGGAGGAGCCCCGGGCAGTGTTTTTCCACTGGAGTTCAACGTCGGCGTGGCAGTTGCCCCCACCGGAGCAGAGAGCCGAGGCAGGATGTTTGCAAAGATTTTTCCCATGGGAATCAGGCAGGTTTCCATGGCAACAGGCCTGGGAAGACAGGCAGGCGTGGAACTGAGCCAGGTGGTCGTGGTAAACAACAGGAAGAGTCTTATCAGGTTTCTGCGAGTATGGCAGTGTTCGAAGACGGCCGAGTGGAAAATGCCGAGATGGCCTTTGTAATAGACTCTGCAGCTAACCGCAACATGGTTCCAGAGACCCCTGCAGTCGAGAGGTGGAATTGCACGGCAGTTCCGAAGGGACAGACTATTAAGTTCGCGAATGGACAGAAAACTAGAGTTTCCAAGTGCACTAATGCCTTTCTTTCTGTTTTACAGGAGACGGTGGATTTTTGTGTTGTTCCAGAAATTCATCACTGTTTGCTATCTGTGCCTTATTTGTTAAGTAAGGGGTTCAAAGTTTGTTTTGAAAATGATGTCTGCACAATCTCCAGAGGGGGGAGGTTACTGGCCAAAGTGCGGAAGGGACAGAATGATCTTTTCATTCTTAAAACGTCTCTTGGAGGTGAGGGGAAGGTTGAGAAAGCACAAGCGTTGCGTGCTACAGTTCCCAACCAGCGTGCTACAATTCCCGCTCATAATGTTACATGTGCATGCGTATGGCATCAGAGAACGATTCACAATCCTTTAGAGGATTTGCAGGTGTTACCTGAGGTTGTTACAGGTTGTAAGATTAGAAATTGTCAAAGTGCCATTAATTGTGACACTTGCAAGCAGGCAAAGGTGAGAGGGTGCAGTTACCCAAAGGTGGAACGTGTGGCCACCAAACCTTTTGAGCTGGTACACATAGATTTGGCCGGTCCTGTCAAGGCACAGAGTCTAGGGGGGGGGGGCAGGTTTCTGCTAACTTTTCTGGATGATTTCTCGCAGAGTTCCTGGGCTCACGGTCTCAAATCCAGGGAGGATGCAGCACAGCTGATCAAGAGCTGGATTGAGGGGGTGGAACAGAGGTTCTCCACCAGGGTTCAAGCGATCATCAGTGACAGAAATGCTAAGTACACTGGTTCTGCGTTGCAGAAGTTCTTGCAGAAGAGAGGGATACGCCACACAGTTACTTCACCCCAGCAAGGGGGGGTGGCAGAGCTGAGGAGTGGAGCTCTGGTTAAGGCTGCACAGGTGATGCTGAAAGAAGCCAGGTTACCTCCTGAGTTTTGGGTGGAGGCTACGAGGGCTGTGTCATTTACCTGGAATCGTGTCTACAACTCACTGGTAGGTGACACACCGTTCTCTTTGTTAAATGGCCGCAAACCCCAGGTTCACTTTCTGCGCACTTTTGGAACTCCTGCGCTTGTCGCTTTGCCTAAGGCTTTGCAAGGGCCAGATGGAGCCAAAGTCCAGAAAATGATCTTCTGTGGGTATGAGCCAGAAGCCCGTGCATGGCGATTTGCCTACCCGTCAGGTGATCAGAGTAAGGTGCTGATCAGTAAACACGCTGAGTTCTTAGAGGAGGAGGTAAAGTCAAAGACTCCTGTCAGGCGTGATGTTCTCTCAGAATGTCTCTCTGATCCAGAAGACAGTTCTGATGAGGCGGAAGAAGAGGCTGAGGCTGCTGATGACGACCAGGTCACTGACCAGGGTCAGGAGCAGGATAGGGCATCTCCACAAGCTGTTAAGAGACAGCCCAAGAGTGCGCCTAGTTCTCCTGTGAGTGTGATGGAGAGGATTCGAAGACGCTTTAAGTCAGAGGGAGAATCCCATGATGCAGAGGACACACCTGCTGATCAAAGTGAGTCAGAGGGAACACCTGAGTTTGTGCCTAGGAGGTCCAGTCGCACAACTAAAGGTATCCCACCAGAGAGGTATCAGGCCACAGGTGCGTGGGTAAGTTTCGCACAGTGCGATTCTGAGAGTTGTGAGGTGGTTCCACAAATGCCAAACAGGTTTGCCAAGGGAGGGCGCAAGGCATTGGGGAAGGGATTGATCTCACAAGGTGTTACTGAAGATGTTGCACAGGTATCACGCAGGGACACAAGGGGGGGTGTTATAGTTCAGAACTTAACTGGTTAAATTCCCTGGTGTGTGTCACCTGCTGACGTCAGCTTACAGCTGGGCGGAGACAGAAGCTTTTAGAAGCTAAGGAGGAGGAGTCTTTCCCTGTACTTTCACTTCTTCTCTCTGTGTATCTGTGAGAGAGACATGGCTGAAAGAAGCCCTGGTCTTTGATGCTGTAATGTTTTAATAAAGAGCTGTAAATAGACACATCTGTCTATGTGTGCTTACAAGAAGCAAGACTGCTTTACACGCTGTGTTCTACTCTGCTAAAAGCCGTGACTGGGAAGAGACAGCAGGAGTTATTGCGCAGCTTGGGAGGAAGCGTGCCGGACCGCTGTAAGTGATTGATTGGGATCGTAAAGCTGTCTGTGATCACGGCCCTATCGATCAGGGAGGATCGATATCTATCCGAACATATTTTATTATTAGGCTGTATGTCAGTATGATTTTTATTATGTTTTCATCATTGGCGTTCTGTAATGTGATTTTTACAATATTTTTAATTGATTTTCAAAAATATAAACATACAACATAAAACAATTCAAAATCCAAATATCGAGATTAGTCTGAATCTTCTGACTTCCCCCATTCCTTCCTTGGGTCCCTTTGATTCTATTTTCAACTGCATATCAATACTTCTCCATTTTTTTGTCTTCCTAGGTTATATATACATTCTATTACAAGTGTATTTAAAATCCTGCTAATGTTTTTGACTTGCTTACAATGATTTTGTATATACATTACAAACATTTCCCTTAAAAATAAATAAATCTTGTCTTCTTGATTCCTGAGCTTTCCAGTTAATTTTGCCATTTCGGCATAGTCCATCAACTTGATTTGCCATTCTGTAATGTCTTTTTAATGTTGTACACCACCCTGGGATCTTTTAATAAAGAGTGGTATAGAAATTGAAATAGAAATAATAATAATAATAATAACAACAATAATAATAATAATAGTTGTGTCTCAAGCCATTTAGGGCTTTATATGCTAGCACTATCACCTTGAATGGGGCCTGGTACCTCACTGGCAGCCAGTGTAAACACTTTCAAGACAGGAACCAACTATTTCCACAAGCTGCAGTTCTTGTCTCTCTATGTCTCTTCCTCTGAATATCTAGCTATACTAAGGGTGCTTACAGACGTACATTGTCTGACTGCCTCACTTACTATCATAGCAGTCACATTCTGCACTAGCTGCAGCCTCCAGGCCAGCTTCAAGGGCAGCCCCATGCAAGGATGTTCTAGGTATAGGCTTCCAGTTCCACTGCAAAGTTTGGCCTGGACAGCCGCTCTCTTAACTCTTCCCCAGCTTTCTCTTTTTATATTCTCCATGTTATTATTCTAAGTTGTAGTCAGAGTGCGAAAGAGTGGGTGGGAAAGATCAACAGAACATCTGAGCGAGTAAAATCCTTGCCAGCATTTCATTATTCTGTGGCAATAAATTTTATATCCAAGTGTTCGTTTTTATTACCGTAAAGCGTAATGGGCTGTTTTCAAGTGGAAGCTGAGCTACAATCCAGCCAGTAGGTAATAAAGCAAAGTTGCTTTGAAGATTCCTTCACTGCCTCAATCAAAGCATTAGCTGCCTCCTGCTATATGTCACCGGCTCCCACTCTGCCAAACATTGCTGAGTCAGCTTGCCAAGAGCTGCATGCTTCCCAGCACAGGCAAGAACGCAATGGAGGCATTTCCTCTTCCCAAATGAAATGTATGAGGACTGATCTTTCAGGGGCTGGAAGGCTCCCCTGGGAGAAAGGAACCAACAATTTCCACAGGCTACAGCTTTCACCTCCTATGAATTCTAGCTATACTAAGTGTGCATACAAAGCCACATTTTCTAGAGAACTTGACACAGATTCTCCCATAATTATAGGGGGACAGGATCCTGGAGTAAGAAAACCACAAACCTGATAGTTAATCTGGGCTGAAAGTTTTTTTGCAACCGCTCTTAGGAGTGATGAAAAAATGCCTTTGCAAATGTGCTTCTGTATTTGTTTGTGTTCTCGTCTCCTGCTCTTATTCTTAAAGTACTTCAATTGATCTCAGAGACATAATAATGTATTTAAAGCTGATTGACTACAGAGCATTGTGATATCATCCCTGATGGGTTATGACTGATGTGACTTATCTAGAAAGGGAAAGAATATGCTAAAATGTGTCAAATTTTCCCCAAGATAATACATTGTTGTATGTTATCAGTTTGCCTGCACAATTTTTCCTAATGTTGATTTTATTGTTTGGTTGGAAAACTGCATTGCAAAATTCAAAAAAGTGTGAATTTCGTTCTGCTTCTCCAGTTGTTTCTGAATCTGAATTAAATTTCTGCCCCAACTATAGTAGCTGACATGCCACAGAAGGTTTCTGACTCTTATGGCTAGTTAATTAAGCAAATGGGGCTCCTCTAGCCAGGTACAGAGCCATTAAATCAAATATTTGGATTCTGCAGCTAAGACATAATAATCTACACTTGGCACTGGCAAGGTATCACCAGGGGAAATCCCACACAAAAGGAAGTAGATGTCCATGCTAATTAAATTCAAATTACATTTGTCATTGCTAAGTTTCCTGTTGAACTGAATTCAGAAGGGAGAATGTGGGTGTGCTTGCCACCACATGCACACACACCTGCCCCCCCTTTTTATTAAGAAACGGAAAGCAAACGGGCTTTTCCATCCACTGCAACGTTATCTCCACTGCAGCAATTCGTCCTCACTCTGCCTTCTGCAGTACATTTAGGAAGTTAGTATTACAATACCCATTCAGCCAGTGCCATTGCAGTGCAAAAGGAAAAGAGTAGCAAGTCCTTTTGATTTTGGGGGAGGTGAAGAGTGATAATGGTTTTGAGCCCAAACAACATAACATGGCTGTCAGTCAGTGGGGCTGTAGATGCAAAGGAACCTCACCTAAGGGGCTAGATCAATGTCTTTCAAGCTGTGTTCTAGGGATTCTTGATGTTCCTGAATGAGAAGATCAGTTACTGGTATCCAAGCTTCCCTGTAAGATTGCTTTCTAGCCCATCTCCAATAATGTGCAGTCGAAGGGAATGAAGAGGGCACGATAGGTCACATTCTCACTTCATGCAGGGAAACACAAGTAGGAAGAGTGCTGTTGCATTCAGGGCTTCCCCGGGGGCATTTGGTTGGCCCCTGTGAGAACAGCATGCTGGACTAGATGGGCCATTGACCTGATCCAGTGGGACTCTTCTTATGTCCCAGCAACAATGAAACCCATTAGGCTTGGCCAGTGCACCAGGTCCGCCAAGTGAATGCCCAAATGTCCCCCAGAAACTTTTGCAATACACTGGGATTCTGTAGCAGATGTGTGTGTGAGAGAGGGGGAATCCTCAGCAATGGAAAGGGTTCCCTGGAGGGTAGGACATCTGAAAACAGCTGGCTAAATGACATCACCCCATAAAGAACACAGGTCACTGCCAAACATAAGAAAATACAGTGTCGGACCACTGTTCCATCTGGCTCAGTACTGTCTACCCTGGCTGTCCAGGGTTTTAGACAGTGGACATTCCCAACCTTACCTGGAAATGCCAGATAGTGAACCTGGGATCCTTCGGCATGAAAAGCACATGCTCTACCTCTGAACTATGACCCTGCCCCTAGGAAGAAATGGGAGGGGAAACTGCCAAGCAGAGGCAGGGGTCTCATAAGACGTACTATTTCATTAAGAGCTATTGTGCATTCATACAAGGTATGAGCTTGGGCACTTGGCAAGGCGCCACCACATTCTTGTACTCCCCAAGACAGTCCTGCATGTCTAGCTACTCTGGCCTCAGCAAAAACAAACAGGGCCTGCTAACAGCCCCTCTGGCATCTACTGGGGGGGGGGGATAGATGAATCTGTCAATTTCAGTTTCTCAGTTTATGCACCAATTTGTGAATTTTTCTTTAAGAGGCATTCACAAAAATTCATATGCATTTTTTGTGCCCATTTCTCCTGATATTTGCAAAAAAAATTGCACACAATTTTGCCTAACACACACACATTTTTGCAATTTCCCCTAATGCGCTGTGGTTTTGTTAATACGGTAAATCCATTTTCCTGCACACAGTTGGACGGCTGCATCACAAAGTTCAGAGAGCCGCACAGTTTGATGGACAGCCGTGCTTCAGTTTGCTTGTTGATTTGGGAAGTACGCATTAGGTACTAAGCAAATTCCTCCCTCACCCCCCATTGATAGCTGCTGTCTGTCAATCTTTGCTATCACCCCCCCACCCCCCCGTCTCCAGTATAACTAGAATCTACCATCTAGATCCTTGGAAAGTACAGTCTCCACAGAAAGCATGATTTTCACTTTGAATATTTCCCAACTGCCCTATCCAGAGACTATGAACGGCCTCTGCTAACTTTTCTTCCCTCTTTAGTGTCTCTCAAGGTAAATTCCAGCCAGGTTTGCACTTCTCAACACAATTCCAACCAGGGGGTGGGTGGCATGGATTTGCTGACAAGAGATGCTAAAACTTTGTGTATTTAATTAGTCCTGGGAAGTCCTAGGAGGGAGTTTTAGTTTTCACGAGATTCTACAGCATCCACAGAACAGGTGTGAGGTCTTTATGTCTCTCAGCAATAACTGTACAGCTGCACTAAGTAGTTTTCTTCTTAGACTGACCATTCCTCCTGTGTGCACAAATGGTGGTTTCACCTTAAAAAGAATTACAGTGGAGATGAGTATTCTACAGTAAACAATTTCAGCGCAAAGGCACTGGGGGGGGGGAGGAATATCCCCCATCCTTCCCAATTGTTTGCCTTTTTGCACCCACTTGCTAAAGTTCATACAAGCCTCAATTGTTTGCCTTTTTATTTTAAAAAATGGGGAAAAAATGTTTTCTCTTCACACAAGAAGTGAAGTTGTCACACATAGCCAATGAGATTTAATAATCTGATAATGTCGCCAAGGGCAAACAAACTTATACAGAGTTAGGGA
This sequence comes from Podarcis melisellensis, assembly GCF_964234715.1. NCBI lineage: Eukaryota > Metazoa > Chordata > Lepidosauria > Squamata > Lacertidae > Podarcis > Podarcis melisellensis. The sequence continues at coordinate 40,427,046 of NC_138529.1, forward strand.
ATTGCCCTTAGTCTGAATTATCTTGAATGAGCTTCATTTGTCCTCAGTGACATAATTGTGTAGCTAAATCTCATTGACTGTGTGACAACTTCACAGTTTCCAGGGAGAAACCAATTGAGAAAGCAAACAAGCAATGGAACTGAAGCAGCAACCAGGGCTCCGAAAAGGCTTTTATTCCCCAGCCTGTTGGGGAAAGGTACATAAACTGGTGGAGGGAGAGTGGTCCCCTGTTGCTGCAACTACCGGTACTTCAGAGGGCGCAGACTTGGGAATAGGTTCATAGCCATTAGGTTGTTATGCGTAGATATCTAGAACTGTAAGCGTTATTTCTGACAATAAATACTTAACTATCTGCTTTGTGCATTCCTTTGACTGGGAAATGGGTAAGAAGACCACAGTTCATATTAAGAACATAAGCGACCACATTTGGACTTCTTGTTTGCTTGGTGTGTTATATTTAACAGGACTAAAAGCAGGAAATCCCATGCCAACTTGATAAAAAAAAGACACTACACTGTTTCCTGTGGGGTGCACATGAGTTTCTTTTGCTTCTTTTTACTTCTCTGGTAAAATAAAATTTTATGCATTATTGAAACACTATGAAAACCTGTAAACAGAAACAATAGTCGGATGAGTGTGGATACCATTTAAGATATTATACCACCACTATCTCTCTCAGAAAGCTTTTGTGTGGATTCACCCTAAGAATCGGTCCTATTCCGGAGCCCTTGGAATCTGGACGGCAAAGACAGATCATCAATATTTCTACCCAATGCTAAGTTAAGAAACCCCTCACGGCCATCATGAAGAGACTGGAGACAGTCTTCACTTCAGCGTCCTCTCAAGAAACCCAAATCTCTACAGTGACACATCGGCCTAGCAAGGCATAACTGCTTCTTCCTGGTTTTCTTTGCCGTGTAGCTATGTCCCTCGCTAAATAGTTAATTTACATAAGAACATCTATCTCCTAAATTGTGTGTATCAAACAATCAATCATTCGAAGGCGGCAAACCTCCCGAATCTGTAATTATGGTGTCGCAGCTGATTGTGATGGAAGTGGAGCTGTCAGGGAGACATCCGTGAGACAAGCAGACTGGCGCAAAGCCCTCGCCCAAAGTGTCTGCGCAAGCGTTCCTGCCATATGGGGCTGTGATTAATAGGCCGCCTCCATGTAAATATTTAGCTGTTTAGGAAGTAACTGGATCCAATTACCTTTAAATGCATTTCTCTCATCCTGAGAAAGCACAAAAAGGACTCGGTTTTTAAAAATGATGACTTCAGCCCTGCTAACGATGCTAGAACCATTCCTTGGCAAAACCAAAGGAGAAGAGACACGAATAAGCATGTGTACATCTGTAACAGGTGCCTGCGTACACATTATGTGGGGCTCCAGTTGTCAGGAGCCCCAACAAAACAGATCCACTTGATTTCCAATTCATGACTCTAGTACTGGATTGTACAAGGCAGGCCAGGGGACAAAATGCACCTTGGCTCTCTAGCTGAAGCTGGTGTTCTTGAGACTGCAGCATTTCTGCATTTTTACTTGGCATTGTAGGAGAGGATATAAATAGAAAGGATTGTAAGTTGATTTTATATGCAATGACGGCAGCAAGAATATTATTGGCACAACAATGGAAGCAAGAAGAATTACTGACGAAAGAAGAATGGAGGATGAAATTGATGGACTATGCAGAATTAGACAAACTGACAGGAAGAATTTGAAACCTGCGGGACCAGAGATTCACAGAAGACTGGTGTAAATTTACAGACTATTTGAAAAGTAATTGTGATAATCAGATTACGTTTGTAGGTTTGCAAGAAGTTTTGTGAGTGAATTATTTGAATTATTGCAAAAATGGACAAAGAGGAGGATTGTTAATTAAGATAACTAAAGGCAATATGAATTTAAGAAATGCAGAAGAAATGATAAGAATGGTGGATCATCAGAGGTGCTGATGGAAGTCCAAAAAGATTGTATAAGAGATGAAATTTTGTGGTATGCATGATAATTAATATGCTAAAATTTAATTTAAAAATTATTATAAAAAAGAGACTGCAGCATTTCTGGGAGCCATTGAGCTCACAAGCTTAATTTCTGCATCCCAGCTCTTTTGATGCAAGAAGAGCTGCCTCGTGTTACCCTTCTTTTTCTACCATTGGGCCCTAGTTTGCACAGCTCAGGAGTTTCTGGCATTGTAACATGCCAGAATGACCAACTCTTTCTGCAGTGAAAGAACCATAAAGGCAGATTTCAATGACACCCTTATTCTCTCTCCCCATCCCTTGTATATTTTTATTGCAAATATTTGAAGCTCACAGAAGAATCAAAGACTGCAAACATAAAATTGTGATAGCTCAATATGGCAAATAAGATGCACCAGTAACACTCAAAGTAAAAGATAGGGAGTCCCCCCCCCCGCAATATTTTTCTACCTTGTCCTCAATAATCCTACAATTGCCCCTTGAAGATTCTGCTGTGTCCTTCTGGGACTGGTCCACAGAGCAGGTTCTTCTCCCTTGCCCCCAGCAAGAAATATCTTTCATTGTATAAAGGAGGCCCTTTTGATGTGGAAGTGACCAAAGCAGCATTTCCTGGCCTTTCCCTAAAGTAAGCGCAGCCTACACTTGAGAGATCAAGGGCAAATAAACTAAAGTAATTTAGCTAGCAATGTGTTTTGAAGTTTATTTTCTCTGCTTGCCTAAACCCTTCTCCCATTCTGCCTCTGGTAAATAAATGTCTCCTTTGTAAGGATAAGTGTTCTGCTCTGCAATTATTCTTGAAATAGCTAGCTTACCCACAATGCCTTACTGCCTAGCCTTATGCTATGAAGTGGAATAGAGAAATGAATCACCTGGAGGCTTGAAGAGCAAGAGAAAGACAGAGTTCTTTCGCCAAAATAATTACCCCCGCTGTGCTTTTAGGATTACTCGCTTGCTTGGATGTTGCACAGCTCAATGCAGACTTGTGGCAGCAAAATAAATAAATAATTAAAAATCCCTAAGCTTGGAGCCTACTCATCCCAGGGCACCCTCTATGCCCCGTATCCCATAATAAAGGTAAAGGGACCCCTGACCATTAGGTCCAGTCGTGACCAACTCTGGGGTTGGGCGCTCATCTCGCTTTATTGGCAGAGGGAGCCGGCGTGCTGCTTCTGGGTCATGTGGCCAGCATGACTAAGCTGCTTCTGGCAAACCAGAGCAGTGCATGGAAACCCCATTTACCATTCAAACTGCCGACCTTCTGATTGGCAAGCCCTAGGCTCTGTGGTTTAACCCACAGCGCCACCCACACCCCATATCCCATAATAGAGGGTATGAAAAGTCATCTTCCACCTAGTGGTGGTTTGATGCTTATATTGAGCGATAGTGAAAGCTGTGCAGTTACAACAGGAGCCACAGAGATCTAGACATGAGGATGCTACAGGTAGCTCTGCAGCCTGTCTTTCAGGGTGGGCTATCTTCAGAATGGACCACCACTGCAGCTGCATCCAAATATAGTTAGATGACTGTTCTCCAAATCACTGAGGCAGATGGGAGCTGGAGTCCTCTGACATCTGGAAAGCCAAAGGTTGCTCACCTTTGTTCTAAGCCCTCAAACTGACAAATAACTTATGGGATGCATCACTTGAAATATGAATTTGTTACACATACTTTGTTTCAGTGGGGTGCCCCCTAAGTATTTTTTAAATGAGCAGTAGTGCAACAACAGCCTCAGCTTCTTAATTCAGATTGTGACATACGTCTGTGTCCTTTCCAATTAAATGCAAGAGCTGAGGAAGTGGCATTGGTTAAAATGGTCAAGGAAAAGTTCAGCCCTAAGAGGATATGAAACAAGTTCAGCCACTGGGAGTGTGGGCTGGGGTAGACATGCTTGATCAGCTGGGTCATAGTTTCCTGTAATTTCCTCATTATTCCAAACATGAATTGTTCTGCTTGTTTTGCCTCCTTCAAAGTGCAGTACGGGAACTTTCGACGATCCTTGAATTCCCTGTACTTCTTCCCAGCTGTTGTCTATATTGCAAACTGAGTGATGTTATTACAGAACATGCCCTGCAGCAAGATATGAATGAGCATCTACCCGTATGCTCGCCAAATATTTACTGCACAAAAGGAGAAAGATATTATTTCATAAATCAAAAAATTGCTCCCCTGGCCCCTAAATGAAGTTTAAGAGCAGGCTCAGTAATTGCACTCCATGTTGTATAATGCAGAGCTGATTGAGTACAAGGGCAGCCTGCTGCCACCTGAGGGTTGCCTTTCCAAAGAGCTGGGCTCATTTGCAAGAAAATGTCCAAGCCATTCAACTAGGTAGAGGTGCGACATCCATCTTGCATCTGTCCCAAATGGCTCCCATCAGCTGAGAAAGTCATTGAGAAACATGGAACTTGGGTCCGAAATGATGTCCCGCCACAATGGGAAGATCCACGCCATGAATTTAAAACGTATTCAAATGCACATTTAAAGCTCATTACTTTCCTCAAAGAATCCTGGGAAGTGTAGTTTGTTGAAAGAAAAGCAAATCCCATGCTAGGGATCATTAAGAGCGCAACTGAAGATAAAGCTGCCAATACCGTAATGCAAATCTATGGTATGAGCACATTTGGAATACTGTGTACCTTTCTAGTCACCTCCACCCAAAAGGGATGTTGTAGAGTTCAAAAACGTTCAGAAAATGGCAACCCAAGTGGCCAAGGTGCTGGAGCAACTCCCCTATCAGTCAAGGTTACAACATTTGGGACTGGTCCATGGGGTCACGAAGAGTCGGACATGACTAAACGACTAAACAACAAAGTTTGGAGAAAAGGTATGCAAGAGACGATATAATGTATGATTATAAAATCATGCATGGCATGGAGAGAAAAGTGGGTAGAGAAAAGTTTTTCTCCCTCTCTCCTGACAATCGAACTCGTGGCCAACCAATGAAGCTGAACATTGGAAGATTTAGGACAGATAAAAGAACATGCTTTTTTCCTTATGTGTTGCTCACTTTAATTCTGCCATTGAGGACGGTTTCCTGCCTCTTTCTTGGACTGTCTAGTCTGCATTACTCCTTGCAGTCCAAATATACCACTGGTATCTAGCTCTATGGACAAAACTGTTGGTTGGGTGTAACTTTCTTCTGCTTAGCATCTGAAATCTTTGCTGTTTATCTTATGTCATAGTTCTGCCTCTGCATCTGCTAGGCAAGGTATACTTTGGTTCACCTGACTCTGCGTATAGCAAAGAGATATAGGATAGCACTGGAGTTCTGCAATAGGAGAAAATAATTGGGAGTCACTAAGATTATCCAAAATGTACTCCTACATTTGCATGGCCACTCATTGCATCCACATACTGATCTCATCACATCTAAGTGTTAGCAACAGATGTGCAGGGGAGATGTGCCTGCAGAATGAGTACTGGATGTCTTCCAGGAGACAATTTGCATTCTCCCTCTTTCTGCGTGAGATTGATATTGGGCTCATTGGGTGGAATCTTTTGAGTGAACTGCTTGATTCCTCCGTCTGTTTGCCTGTTTTATAAACTCCAAATGCCAATGAAATAGAACAGCAGGGAGCATAAATCCACAGCCTGGTCAAATAAAAGCTGGGTCTGTAGAGCGTAGTTTGCAGTCCATTGCTACATGTTCCTGGACACCAGCATTGCTGCTGATCTCTCTGTGTGTATTGGATATCCTTTGTGCACACTGGCAGAACATCCAGGTGATAGATCACAACACAGATTCAGATGTGTTCCACAATGTAGCAGCAGCAGAAGAGGCAGTCCAACCCAAAGTCAATTATTTACCATAACTGGGATGCCATATAACCAAGGATGTCTACTCCCATTCCAGAACTAGCCTCCTGCCTTAGCCAGTTCATATCACTACAGGGCAGCTCAGCAGCAGGTATCTTAGAGGAAGGCTCTTCCTGCCAACATCAAACCACAGTGTCATTTGACTTACAGTTCTATTCAGGAGTGCTTGAGAGCACAAATTGGGTAGAGGGAGCAGGGCACTGTGCACTGCTCCTGCACCCAGCATACTCATGTGCACTGCTCCCCACAATTTCTGCCTTTGTAGTTTTAACAGGAACCATGTTAAATGTGTGACGGTGAGGTGTGGAGAAAGCTGAGCCGCTGCTCCCTACTACATAGTTTGTGTTATTGCATGTTCCAATGTTTCCTCTGAAATCCAGTTTGCCGTGTCAGAGGCAGGCAAGTCCAAGCCCCTGCATGCCAAACGATGTGTTCCATTGAATTTAGACAGTGCAAAACCTATCAATTTAGTACAATGATTCAAGTCTCAAGTAGTTCCTGCGGGTTGCAGGGGAATTGCCAGATGTCTTGCCAGATGCGAAGTTGCTATATGTGTTTTATTTCTTTCCTTCACTTTCCTGTCATCTCTCTGCTTGATTGCAAGCGATTCAATATCCTCTCCATCACCACCTCCAGTTCCTGGGACAACCCAGAATGCTTCTCTCCAGTATCTAATAATTCCATAGTAATAATCTCCAGTTCCCTTATTTTGTAGTTGCGCAGAATGCTTGAGTTATATACTTAGGCATATGTGGGCCAACACCTTGTATGATCACTTGTACATTCTTGCATCTTCTTGACTCTGTTTTCTGAGATGCTTTAGAATTATGTCTAAAGCACCTGCTTTTCTCTACTGCGATGAAATTGCTACCACTTTCCTCCTTGCTCTTGGCCCCAGCCAGAAGACCTCAGGGTTTCATCTGCTTGTTGGTTTGCTTGCTTCAGCCAATCTTTAGATTATTTATCCGTCATCGCAACAAACTTTTAGAAGCCCAGCTGCTCTCTTCTAAATGCTTGTTTAAAAAAAGAAAGAAAGGAGCAGGCAGAAGAATGGAGGGAACAACTGCTCTTCAGTGGAACCCACTTGGCTTCCCCATCTCCCAGGCTCACATCATCACAGGATGTAGCAGACATGATATAGGTGAATCTGTGGGATGCCGGGGAACACAGTGCATAAAGCTAGAATGGCAGAAAATGTATTCTGCGTTTTCCCAGACCACAGCGCCTTGCAAGGCTCGTCTAATCATTCCCTTGCAAAACTGAATTTAGAGGGTGATTACAATCCCACCTACAGGTTCTGAGTAGCATGATTAAGCATTGCTGCCCGAAGAGATGCTGCCACTTGCTTCTCTGTCTGTGAACAGCTGCAAAACTCCAGAACATCTTGGCTTCCAGCTTTTGCATCCTGCTTCCCAGCTGCAAGGGTGAGATGAGCCCAGCCAATTGCAGAAGTTCAGTGGGTTTAGTGAAAGAAGAATGGTTAGTTTTAAAATAGAAAAAAGAGAAGTCAGAGGCTCAAGCACATACAGAAATCTTCAGAGCCTTGAACTTAGAACAGAAGCCTGGAAGTTGCCCACAGACCTTTAGGATCTCTCTGGTTCCTGAGTTGCATTCACCTTCAGCTGTGTCTTACTTGAAGGCTGCATTAGCTAGGTTAGGCTAAGAGGCAGTGACCAGCCCAAGGTCACTCAATGAGCTCCATTGCCGAGTGGGGATTGAAACTCTGTTCTCCTGGTCCAACAGTTTAGCCACTACACCACAGTGGCCCAATGTGGTTTGGGATCCAGGATTTGTCTGGACCGGAGGTGCAGCCTTATTCAGAACTCGGCCTCAACAAACCCCAAGGGTTGCCATACGTCCAGAATTTTCCAGACATTGCTGGGATTTGGCTGTTGGAAACAGTGTCTAGGCGGGAATCACTTAAATGTCCAGGGAAATCTGGACGTATGGCAACCCATATCAATGTTGGAAGATTTTGGCTCAACAACATTTGTGCCTGGATTTTCACTTTTTAAAATATGGCAACCCTACAAGCCCCTCACTGGATCTGTTTCACACCACAAGTGTGACCAGAATGTGTGCTTGAACTCTGATAATGCCTCCTGCTCATCTGCATGGAACCTGGAGAGGGGCATATGAGTGTGTGTAGAAACTAGCCGACTGTAAAAAGACTAAATTTACATTTGTTGCCCCACCCACTTTGGCCTCTGGCTCCACCCCCACCAGCATGTGGCTCTCAGAAGGTTGCTCCGAAGGGAATTTGGCCCTCAGGCTCAAAAAAGTACTCTGTTCCTGCTATAGAGGCAATTCAACCCCCACACAGAGTCCCCTTCCCTCCTGTCAACCCCCCCCCCCCAATTGCTAGTTGAAAGCCTTGACAGCATATGAAAATATGGGTGTGCATTTTGAGCCTGGGTTCTATTTTATCTTTATCCTCCTTTTGTTTTAAATATGAATGGCACTTGTTAGATAGGAGTGTTTATCTTCCTGAAGTTTCTCTTAAGTCTCTGGGAAGACTCAAGCCTATGAATCACTTGGTAGTTCATTGAAACCTCCATGAATGCCTGCTGCCAAGGGGTAAACTGCTCCCATCAAGAGCACATTATGCTCTAACTCAGTGTAATAAGTATTTGACCACTAGAAAAGCTGATGCACCAACAGAAACACCTTTGTTTTTACTTCAGAGGTGTTGGCTGTATTTGCTGATGTGGCAGGAAATGCAGATGCAGATTTTGCGGATGCAGATGTTGTGAGGGAGGAATGCCAGGCTGAGAGCTCTGCTGGGAAGCGAAACTCCCAGGATTAGCATCTTCATTCATCTCTCATCCCAACCTTGTTGCCTTACAGAACGTTGTGAATATAAATGGACTCAGAAATCTCCCCTGCTCAGTGCTGCAAAAAAACAATTATACAGCTGATGGTTTGTTCCCTTTCAGTCAGTGGCACCATTTTAGTGTTCAGAGGAGGGGTGAAAGCATTTCACTCAGGATGGGGCAAGGGTTCGTGAATATATTCATGACTAAATTGCCCACCAAAGGCTAATTTTAAGAGCACTTGTTCACACACACACAAAATAATAATTATTTATACCCTGCCCATCTGGCTGGGTTTCCCCAGCCACTCTGGGTGGCTCCCAACAGAATGTTAAAAACACGATAAAACTTCAAACATTAAAAACTTCCCTAAACAGGGTTGCCTTCAGATGCCTTCTAAAAGTCAGACAGTGTCTGAGAAATAAATACATGTTGTCTGAAACATGGTGCTGGTGTTGGGATATAACTTCCCCACTAACCCATCTTGGCAGTCTTGAAACGCTCCCTTGATTTTTGGTTAATACTTCCATTGTAGAGTTGTTTTCTTATACCGTCTCTATGTTGCTCCTTCTGAACGCTCTGTGCCAATAACATAACACATATTAACATATGATCTGAGGATGGAATATGTTGCCTTGTTAGACAATGATGCTGGATGGCAGGCACCATGACCAATGAGGCAATGGTCAAAGTTTGTTCGGGATTTGTCCTGGCTTTGCAGTTATTCAGGGCTTTAGCAGTGAAGCTCAGCAGCCGCTGCTCCCCCGAGACCTGAATTTTGCCTAGGTGCCCATAAGTCCCGAATGATGTCTTGCCATCACAACTGATTTCTCTCTTTGTCATTGTTCCATAATGGAAGGAAATAATATTCCTGTGCACTTGGTGACCCTTTCTGCTAACCGGGTATTAATGCCATTAACTGGTGTGTCTGCTGAGTCAGGATTGATTACACCATGGCTCCCACCTAACAAATGTGGACAGGCCTTCAGTATATTCATTAGCAAAGGTCAGAGTGTGGGGGACCCTGAAGGCAATAAAACCTGCAAAATAAATGAGGGAGAAAGAAAGCTGTAAAGATTTTTGCTCCTGTGTTGCAAGTTGCTGGCAGCTTCCTTGTGTTGGAGTTGTTGCTCCAATCACTCATTCCAATTGTTGCGTGTAGTTGTCTGAACTATGTGGAGATAAAGCACACAGCAACCTTGATGGGAGGAGGGGGAAGTAGCACAACTGATTCATACAAACAAATGATGAGAACGATGAGAATTCATTTAGGCTGAGCAAGTTGTCATCTGGCTCCATGCTGAACAGCTTCTGTAGTTATTTCAGCAGCTACTGCACTCAGAACTCACCTTGTCTTCACCACACTGCTGAGGCACACTTTAGAAAAGCTCAAAATGAGTTTTCTGGGGAATATAGTGCATGATCACATTGTGCCCATTCAGAAGTCTAGTTTCAGGTGATAGATATTTCCCAGCGGTGGGGAAAAGGCTCCATGCATCCAGTCTATGTTACATAGCATCTACAAATTTGCTTTTCTGGAAAGAGATACTAATGGCTGCTCAATAAACACCTGGAATGCCATTTTCATGTGGGTTGGCCATTGTACTTGCCCCCCCCCTTGAATGTGTCATCTAGCTCTTCTTTTCTTGTCCAGTGAAGCCTCAGTGTCAACAAGCAGGCCTTAAAGATGGCAGTGGGAAAAGGAGCAGTGGGAAAAGGAGTATCTTTCTGAGAGTTAGAAGCCCACTTTATTAAGCACTGATAATTTTACAGCAGGGGTGGGGAACCTGTAGCCCACCTGAAGTTGTTGAGCTCCCATCAGCCTCAGCCAGCCTTGCCAGTGATCAGGGATGGTAGGAGTCATAGTCCAGAGACCTCTATTGGAGCACAGGTTGGTCACTCCTGTTTTCCCATTTCACAATGGCAGAGGTAGGCAATTAATTTCCATGACTCTCCGGAAAGTCATGACAGCCGCAGTGGTGGGATTCCAGAAAATGGTTATCTTACAACAGGCAAGCATCTCTCTGTGACATTAGAACATCATCACTCAGTCTGCAATCCACGGACTACAAGTCTGGATATGGATTCAATTACCTGTATATTTACTGGGCTGGATTCAACTAGCTCGTTCTGCTAGTCGAAGCATGTGCAAGGGCTCCTGCTAATGCAGCAGAGCACTCCTGCCCTTGTATACCCCCACAAGCTGCCCCCCAATGCACTTTGGAGGGATAGGACTCCCCCAGAACAGGGTGTGTGGAAGGAGAAGGGATATTGTTTTGCCTAGTGAGCAGAAATGCTTGCACCGATGGAACAAATGTCTTAGCACAATGCTGAATTCATCCCCTTGTTCTTTACCAGCAAAAGAGAAATACACCTCACAGTCAGGCTTCATCACTGGAATATGCTCTGTTTTCCTCTTCACCCCCTTACCCTTTTCCTTTTCTAAGGTCAAACACCAGCTCCATCAGCACTTCACCTGGCCCAGGAGCACTGTGCATTACATTACTGGGAGTTGAGAAGGTGCTACTTGTCTTCATATCATGGCTAATAATCAACTTGGAAGTGCATAGTCAGCAAGGAAGGGAAACGAGCAGCTAATTGCCATCCCAAATGAGCTTTCTGAAGTAACTTTCCATGATTCCTGTTTTCCAAACTGATGAAAAAGCAGAGAGACAAAAGTGGATAGGTAGAGCTTGGGGGTTCTGGATACCTGTGATCAGGGTCATGCAAAGCTGGTAGTAGGCCCAGGCTAAATGGAAAATGTAGGCCCCATTTTGGTAGTAAGCCCAGGTCAGATGGGAAATGTAGTCCATTTCAATAAACTCTACTGGGGGACTCGGAGTAGGCCCCCTCAAAAGCATAGGCCTATGCATCCTCTCCCCCCCCCCCCATGTTCTGGCTTGCCTGTGATTAAGTGTATTATGTGTTGACAAATAGATTCAGACACCCCAAAGTGATTAAGTGTGTGTGTGTGTGTGTGTGTGTGTGTGTGTTTAAGTGGGCATCTGTTGTTTTCTGGCTTCTGAGAATCCCTACCTTTCTTTCTTGGGGTGGTAACCAGGAAAATTAGAAGCTTGAAGTTTTTTTGCTTAAAAAGTTTTCGGGTAAGGGGGATGCAACTTGGATGTTGCCATGACTCTGGCCATTTCAAAGTAAACCCTTGAGAGCTGTCTGGTTATAAAAGCCCCCACAGGGTAAATCTGGGCAGTCCATTTCTGTGCCGAGAACTAAGTTGTCTCCTAGCCATTTCAATTGTACGAGGCTTTAACAAATCTATTTAATGTCCTAGAGATCTTTATGATAAATGGCTGGGAAATTACAGGCATTCTGGGAGATCTGCATGGAATATCTTTCTTTCTCAAAGAATGTGTCATTGTAGCAGGACTGTGGTTTGTCCAGGATTTGGTAGTTAGAATTGACAGTGTATCCGAGCCAGTATCCCAGGCTACTTTTGGGCAGGAAACAAAAGTCTAGAAAAATGGTTCTAAAGTTAGGGAAATGGCCAAAAATGTAATTTGAAAAGCAGTCAGTTCTAGTTCTTTGAAAGCAACCTTCCCCGCTGATTTTTAAAGAAGACAACATTCTTCCTTATTCCTTTGTTTGTTGGCCCCTGGCTGCTTAGTTATTTAGTGATTTCTTATGTGCAATGCAATGCAAACCACTTGGGCATGTTGTTTGGGCATCAATGGGCCTATTGTCCTGTTCTAATGAGGATTAGCCTATGGTGAGGTCCGAAGGAAGGAAGTCTGAACAGGTAGTTAGAATAAGGACCAGAGAGAAAGAGACTTAGAAGGTCAAGAATGGAATTGGACTGAAGAGTAATAAGAGACACATCTTCCAGTACCCTGGACAGCTCCCATGAACTATGCTTGTTGTCAAAACTGCTGGGTGCTAATTGAGCCCTTATACTATTCAGTACAATGAACTTCAAACTTTCCATATGAATATGCCCTTAGAGATAACTGACCTGGGTCCTTGTCATTTGTCTTTGGATTCATCTTCAATTCTGTAGCCAAAACCCTTTGGATAGGTGCTTAATCTTCCTCAGTATTTCCACGAGTCTCATTGCAGTTTCAGTGCAATATCAGAAAGAGGTGTGTGATTTTGTTAATACCCAGTCGTGTCTCCAAGAAACACACTCACTCACACACACCCCATGTCAGAATGCAAACCCCATTTTAGGGCTAGAAATTGAAAAACCAGCTGGTCTGCTCACAACCTATTGTTGCTTTACAAAGACAGTCAAGGACAGTCACCTGTAATTGATGCATTTGGCACATCCATTCCTTTCTTCCTCTTGCTCATTCAGTTTTCTAGCCAGATAATTGCTAGGCTGGTTAGGACTGCCAGGGAACAGTGTATTCCCCAAATTTCTTTCTCATCCCCACTGTGAAATCAAGTATAGGGTTTGTTACCTGTAGTACACGTGAGTCACCATCAGAACATTATGAGAACCTCTTGGCTCTAGACCCAAGGGAGGCCTTCCTCTCATGTTATCTTTCTACTTTATTAAGGAAAGTCCCTGGAAGGTAGAAATTTTTATGTTGTCTTACTGCAGAAGAAGAATCAGCCAAGAGGCTTTGTTGTTTCTGTCTAATAAAGGATTGTGGCATCTGGGACCCAGATCTTAGGTAGCCAAGCTTGCTGCAGCTATTATTAACTTCTAATTCAATAACATAAGGAATTGTGAGCTTCTTCTTGCCATTGGGTGATGCAGTGAGCATAGCCTGCCATAGATCATATGGCAAGTGAATTAGCTAAGAAGGTGTTTTAAAGACTCTTTTGTCTTATTGCCAAAACCTTTATGCTCTTCTGTCCTTTGAAAACGAAAATGATTTTTTGTAAACCTAAGCGTTATGCCTTGCAGTTATACTAGCAATAGCTACAGTACCTACCCACATGTCCTTAAAGCCCAGCTTTATACTATGAGATAAAATACTGTAATTGCTGTGTAACGAGAGATTTTGGGCAGTATAAAGATTCAAATAGCAAATGAAGCCACAATAATTAACCTCCTTCTACAGTAAACTCTTGATCAAACTAAACAATAAGGAACCAATCAGTGGGCAGAACCAAATGTCAGCATTAAAGACTGAAACTCCCTCCCCTCATGCTTTATGTATATATGTGATTCCAGGGAGAGGACTTTACAAAATCTCTAGTCCCTATAACAAGTGCTTAACACAATCAACTTTAGAAGCAACGTACTTTTCAGAATGTTTTCTCCAGTCTCAATTTTTGGTTGCTTTGTGAAAAAAGATGCATTTATGGACCATTAAAGCATAGAAGCAAGCTACAGAGGTAAAAAATATATATGGGGTGACAGAAATATGCTCTGAGTTTTGACTTATGGAGTTTATTGCTACCAGATACAGCTTAATTAACTTAAAAGTGGATTATTACACAAATCAATGGAGGACAGATATTTGAATGGCTGTTGGTCATGATGGCCAAATCCTACAGGTTTCACTGGTAAGAGGAGCCCTTGAGCAATGTCCTCAGTGTCATCCCTTGAAATGTGAAGTGAAAATACATACGGCAGCTATCGCTTCTCCTTCTCATCTACCAACCCTCAGTGGGAGAAAGGATGAGTGAGTCATCTTGTGCCAAGTGCAGTACAACTCCTCTTTGTTGTTTGTTTGTCTGCTTGCTTGCTCACCCACCCTCTGCCCCAGTCAATTAGAGGGCAAGTCACTAAAGAGTAGACAGTGAGAAGGTGGATCAGCAGCATCAGTAGCTAGGATGGAGGAACCAGCTGGTGATAGACCTTTGCTAAGCGCTAGCAGGAGCCTAATGAGGCTCAACTCTAATGCTGAGTCTACCTCCATAGTCTGAGACCTCTGACTGCTTGATGCTGGGACTGGTGGGAACAAGGGATGGCTATCTCCTTCTTGACCTGCTTTGAACTTTCTAGGGACACCTGGCTCACTATTCATTGGGAGCAAAACACCACCTTTTACAACCTAAGGAAGAGCCAAGCCACTGAAGCGGCAATTTTACAAAGGAGAAGCAGAGCTGAATATGATGGATGGGCTGCAAAAGCTGCTTACTGTTACCTTTCTGGACATCATAATTACACCCCTCAGGGTAAGTCTGTCAAGCTTTGGTGATGCCAGTTCTTCTGCTGAGATTAAAGCGAAGTGCTTAATTCAGAAAGAAAAAGCTGCAAAAAGGGAAAGTCGAGTGAGAATTACAGGTGTGGTCGAGAAAGGGTCTGTGGGGTTCCAGCCACCATCCCTTGCTAGCCCCTGATACTTGTGTTCATTGAGGGACATTCTAGGACCAGGTTCCATGTCCCTACTGTTACAAACAAGCTAGCTTTTGGAGTGCCTTCTGTGAACACATAAGGGCGATATATCATAGGTTCTGGCTGAGCTTTTCCCTCTCAGGACTTCCCTAACTTGAGAAGCTGACAGACCATTTGCCTACCTAGCCCAGCACCGCCTTGAGAGTTTTAAATAAAGGCTGCCCCAGACTTTCTGGGGATTGAATCTGGGATTGAATTGGCATACAATGCATGTGTTGTTCATCTGAGCTACACCCCTTCCCCAGACCTGCGCTGTGATGTCTGCTACCGGCTGAGGAGTGTTTACTGGCAGTACCGAAACAGGTCTTATCTACCCTGGAGCTACCCTCAGTCCTTGCTGTGAAGAACATAAGAATGTTCTTCCAGGTCAAACCAGGCCTGGCATTGTGCCTCTGAGGGTGGCTAATTCAAAAGGATCGAGAAATTGTTAAGCACAGGAGCACGCAAGTCAGACAACTCCAGGTAAGGGCCGCGCTATTTATTTACTTAATGAGAACCGTAGCTCTGAACTGCAAGCATTACAAATGGATAATGGCATTAAAATGGAGTTCAAGCTGTTGAGGGAGGAAAAGTGGGATGGAAAGTCTGAATAGAGGCTGTTTCCGTCCAAACCCTCCATTACAGGTGCAGGTGGTATAACAGCCTGCTGAGGTCATGTGGCTGTGCAAGTTTTCCTTTGGAAGGCTGCACAGTAATCACTACGAAGACTTTCCCCCTCATGCCACTTTGGAATTTCTACGTTGTTTCTCCTGCATCCCCCAACCTCTGTGAATTTTATTTATTTATAACCTGCATTTTTACATGCTCAAAGCAGCTTACAACAGCACAGACAGATTATAATTTTTATTCTTTTCCACCATTCCTCCAAGAAGCTGGTGGCAGCACTCCTGGATCCCTCTCTGCCTCTATTTTACCCTCACAACAATCCCGTGAGGCAGCTTATGTTGAGAGAGAGTGCCTGACCCTTAGTCTCTGAGGGGATTTGAATAAGTCGCTCAAAACAATGTCCATCCCACAGGTGTGCAACCTGTGCACATGTGGCTCTCCACCTCCTTCAGCAGATAGAACAGCCCTTTCAAAGGCTGTTCTAGGACCAGGGTCTGCATTTTGCCCTCTGGATTGCCTCCTGACCCTAACAGCTGTGTGTGCCAGGAATAAGTCACTGCTTTGCTGACTGCAAGAAGGCAGCTGAGGCAGTGGGATGGGTGGCATGTTCACAAGGGAAGCCAGAGTGAGTCTATAAGTCAGAGAGAGAGAGAGAGAGAGAGAGAGAGAGAGAGAGAGAAAGAAAGAAAGAAAGAAAGAAAGAAAGAAAGAAAGAAAGAAAGAAAGAAAGAAGAATGTACATCAGAGACCCAGAACAGCCAAAGGGAGCTTATGGAGCCCTCTATCCATTTGTTGTGCATCTGGTGTATCACACCTCTAGGCACAACTAAAGAACTTTATCCCCTTTTCATTCACTTCCACCTTATAGCAGTCTAAGATGGGCCAAGGTTTTTGATGATGCCTTGCCCTTGACCACTTTAACTATCAGCCAAACCCCATTTCCCACACATTTCAGTTTGGTAATTCCCAAGCTGTCAGTCCATGCTTTATTAGTGAAAACAAAAAGCCATTGCAAAGAGAAAGCGAGAGAGAGAACAGGGAAAAGGACCTGTGGGAGACCTGCCCTGTCATATCCACAAGGCAGTGTTAAGCGCTGATAAAACTATGCCACAGAGAACAACATAAGACAGAGGAAAACAAAGCCAAGCCACTGGTATACAGCAACCTTCACCAACCTGGTGCCCTTTGGATGTTACTGGGCTACAACTCACATTAGCCTCAGCCAGATAAACATTGGAAGCTGTCTGAGTCAGACCTATTGGTCCATCAAGCTTAGTATTGTCTGCACTGACTGGCAGCAGCTCTCCAGGATTTTAGGCAGCTGTCTCTCCCAGGCCTAGCTGGAGATGCTGAGAATTGAACCTGGAACCTGCCACATGCAAAACAGATGCTCTACCATTGAGCTATGGCCCTTTCCTCACATTACAATTGCAGACCCATACAGCAGAATCGGGTTGCCAGTGGCTCCCTGTAAAGGCGGATAAAGGGCATTTTAAAGTGCTGAACAAATAAGCAGGAGGGACAAAGCGAACCTTTTCCCCATTTACGTTTCCTCTCCTTTCCTTATGTCTTTCTTTTCAGCCATTTTTGGCCTGGTCAAGCTCAGTAACTGGAAGCAACCCTCACCAGAAGAAAAATGGCTGGAGAAAAAAAACAACCCAGTTTGGGGAGGAGAAAAGCTTAGGCAATTATCTATGAACTTTGCCCATCTTGTATCTTGTGACTCTCTTATTGGCCCATCGCTCATCCCCAGCTGTCATCCACTCTAACTTGTGTCTCATTATTACACATACACAATCCATTTCTTCTCATCTTGCCTCTGCTCATCTTTAGCGAAAGGTGTTGCTTGTTACGCCCATATGAGAAATCCACTAACAATACGGAAACATCAGTGGGGGAGACGGGAAAAGCACAAATCTCAGCTTTGCTGCCTCCTTCTTTGAAATTGATCTGGAAGAAGATGCTGAGACACGCAGCGACACTTCCTGCCACCTGGTGGCAAGACGGAGTAAATCAACCCCCTTTATCGAAACTGTCCTGTAAAGTTGCTTGAATTTATTTAGTACGTTTATTTAGTAATTGTAGACCCCTTCATCTATACAAATCCTAAATACATCACAAAACAGTTTGCACTCTCTTCTCCCAAAGACGCATCAAAGTCTGAGCCTGAACATTTCCCAGAGGTACTGCAAGGGCAACTTCTTGCTCTGGTTGTTTTGGCAAATTGAAAATAACTGTAGTAAACAGGAAGTTGCTTTATACTGACTAAGACCATTGACGCATCTAGCTTAGTATTGTCAACCCTGACTGGCAGCTGCTCTCCAGGGTCAGACAGGGGGCTTTCCTGAAGATACTGACCCTGGGATCTTTTGCATGCAGGGTATTTACTCCACCACTGAGCTATAGTCCTGCCTAGGGATACTTGAGGATGTTATCTGGTCCACTTTTTTCAGTGAACAGACCTGATTTGCACTTCCAGGACTTAGTGCATGGATCAAAATGCAGCTATTGTTTGGTTTTCACACCTCTCCACATTTTGCAATGCACTTCTCAGCTTTAAAAAGAGGCATCAAAATCTTTCAAGATGGAGGGTTCTCCACCTTCCTCTGCTTCAAAATTAATGAGGCCAGGGATAGGGGGAAGGCAGAGATGGGAGCAAGATGTGAGGTAAGCAGGTGCCTTGGCCTCACCTGCTCACCCCACACCTATTGCAAAGATTCAAACTGCTCTTGAATCCTTGCGACAACCCTAACCGATATATGGAGCAGTTTCAATATTCTCACCTCCCTGAGCTTTTTCTCTAGGTTCCATTTCCTCCAGCCATTCAGCAACAGTTTAAGATTCATTTCCCCGCAGGGGCTGTTATCTCTGGCTGACAGTGTGAAATGTTAAAGTCATTGGCTTTCATTCAATACAGAGCAACTGCTTTGATGATGCCATTTGTGCCTAAAAAAAAAAAGTAGAATAGGAGCAAAAAGCACACATCCAAAATAGAGGCCCACTGTTTTCATCTACCATGATGCATCCAGCTCAGAAACCCATGTCTGTTGTTGCTTGGCAGATCAGTAGCACTCCAAAAGTTGCCTTCTTTTCTAATTTCTGAAGTGCTGGATTCAAGAAGGAGCTGGCCCTACCATTAGACAAAGTGAGATGGCCACTTCAGGTGACAGCTGCTGGGAGGCAGGCAACAGTGGTGAGGGCACAGCTGTGTGGCCCCTAACCTAGCATGTTGCCCTCATGTGTGTGAAAGTGCAGTGTCCTATGGCTAATATGGAGGTAAAAATTCAACTGCTTGCCCAGTTGACTTCTTAACATAGACTGGTGGTGGGATGGGTGCCAACCTGTCCTTCACTTCAGGCTGCAAAACGTTTTGGGCTGACCCTGGTGGAAAGGATAAGTTACACCCTCCAGGGGCCCAGTGCAGTCTGGTCAAGACGAGACAAAACAGAGTGTCTTGACTGTGCTTTCAACTGAGCATCAGAGATTCATGATCAAGGTGGGACTTCGTCAAAACCTTCATTGCTATTCACACTGTGGAGTGAGAAGTGAATGAGGTCTGGCCTTCAGGAAGATTGTATTCGCAGCGTAGCTCATGTGGCGAAAGTCGTTCAACTCTTGCTTTGTTCAGAAAATGGACCCTGTTTAAAATCAGTTGCCGGCTGAAGAATGGTGGGATGTGCCTCCTGCAAAACGCCTGTGAGATGTACCCTTTCAAAAGCAGAATTGCATTTATAAACTATTGTTCATTAACACATGCAGACATTCCCCATGGCACCGTGAAGTTTTAATAAACAGTATTGTAGGGGCCTCAAGAGATTTGCTTGAGGGAGTCCAAAATGGCTTTCTTCATTATAAATTCTTGCTCTGGGAGCTTACACGAAGAGATAAACAAACCAGCAGCCCCCTTTTCTTCCCAAAGCAAATATTTTGGAATAATTGTGAATCTGCAACAATAGGAAACATTATGTGGATGGCAGGTGGACTTCGCTAAATGTATCCTCTTTGGAGCAGTAGACTTTTATTGCCTTGGCACAGAGCACAAAAGTTTACAAGCTCTCTCTCTCCCTCCCCCCCACCCCCCGTTTTGTCTCCTCCTTTCCTCTCTTTAAATTTTTAAGCAAGCTTGGACGGACAGGAGGGGCTTGAGACGAAGATAAAAAAATATTTAATGGTGCACCAAATTTTCATGAGGTTTCGTTTTCGTTTTTATAACTGCCATTGCAAGGGAATTTGGGAGAGTAAAAGAAACCATGTTCCATTCTTGGACATACATTGTCTATACTATAGAAATACATATCTCTAGTTTATTTGCATGCAGTTACACATAACAAGTTGGGATTGTGGAAGATGGCATCTCCCATGTTGGATGGGGGTGGAGAAGATGCATTGAGATTTTCTCAATGAGGATTCATCGGAGAGCCAATGTGGTGTAGTGGTTTGAACATCATATTAGCTGTGGTTTAAATCCCTAGCCAAGCAAGTAGCCTTGGACCAGTCATTACCTTTCAGTCTAACTTAACTCACTGGGTTGTCGTGGAGACAGAAGTGTTGGAGCAAGGGTGAGATGTAGATGTCATTAATCCTTCGCTTACTGAAAAGCTCCAAAGTATGCTTGACAATCTTTGAGAAGCACATGGCTCTTCCCATGTTGCTATCTGTCTATGTATTCCCTGATATCAAACGAGAAAAGAAAGCTCTTTTGTGTGGATGTTTTACATGCTGAAGAAAATTGACCAAACAGGAAACATTTAGGCATGAGTCAGTGGTGCAGTGGGGGGACAAGATAGGCTTCTAATTTTGGGGCTGCTTGCAAAGAAAACCTAGCATAAAACAGAATGCACATTTATTATGTAACAGAGGCAAGGTGACAATGCCCCATGGAAGCATTTTGAGCTTGGCTGCACATGTGTACAGGATGCTTGTAAAAAGGATGCAGCAATAACAAAAGCCCAGTTGCAAGAGTAAAGGGAAAGCACACTGAAAGCACACACCATCCCCAAAGCATCCTAGAACCTGTAGTTTAAGTGTGCTGGCAACCCTAGGTCTGTGAGGGGGCAAATGAGAATGCCCAGAATCCTTTGCAGGAAGCCTTGCGCTTTAAATGTATGCTGTGAATGTTTGTCATTATCAGTTCTTGGAAAGTTCATTTTTGAAAAAGGAATCACCGTATTTTTTGCTCTATAAGACTCACTTTTTCCCTCCTAAAAAGTAAGGGGAAATGTGTGTGCGTCTTATGGAGCGAATGCAGGCTGCACAGCTATCTCAGAAGCCAGAACAGCGAGCCCAGGGGTCTGAACACTCACCCCCCCCCCACTTTCTGGACACGGCCCAGGAGGAAGGAGCGGAACCACTGTATGACAGTGCCCCCAGCTCCCAGCCCCTCTAGACGGTCCAGAAGGATGTTATGGTCGATGGTGTCAAAGGCCGCTGAGAGATCCAGCAGAACTAGGAAACAGCTCTCACCTTTGTCCCTAGCCCGCCGGAGATCATCAACCAGCGCGACCAAGGCAGTTTCAGTCCCATGGTGAGGCCTGAATCCCGATTGGAAGGGATCCAAATGGTCCGTTTCCTCCAGGCGTGCTTGGAGTTGTTCAGCAACCACCCGCTCAATCACCTTGCCCAAGAATGGCAGATTTGAGACTGGGCGATAGTTGGCCAAATTGACTGGGTCTAAAGATGTTTTTTTAAGAAGCGGTTTGATGACCGCCTCTTTCAGCGGGTCTGGGAAGGCTCCCTCACAGAGGGAAGCATTCACCACCCCGCAGAGCCCATCGCCCAGCCCTTCCCGGCTCGCTTTTATCAGCCAGGATGGGCAAGGATCAAGGAGACAGGTGGTCGGTTTCACTCGTCCAAGCAGCCTGTCCACATCCTCGGAGGTAACAGATTGGAATTGATCCCATGTAACAGGACCAGACAGAACTCTAGCACTCTCCCGCCCTGGCCCTGCTCCCACGGTGGAGTCCACCTCCTTCTGAATCTGAGCGATTTTATCTGCAAAAAAACTTTGCAAAAGCATTGCAGGAGATCTTGGTAGCTTCTATGGAGTTTTCTTGGCAGGGATACTGGAGTAGCTTGCCGGTTCCTGCTCCAGGTGGATCACATTTAGTCAAAACTCTCCACTATGACCTGTCCGTCTCGGGTGGTCCTGCACGGCATAGCTCATAGCTTCTCTGAGTTATTCAAGCCCCTCTGCCACGACAAGGCAGTGATCCATGAAGGAGAGTTGCTAGGAGACCCCTATTTTCCTCACAGAGCTACAATTCCCAGAATTCCCTGTGAATACGTCTGGGAGAGAAATAGAGGTCTCTTAGCAACTCTGTAGCAAACTACACCTTCCCATAATTATTTGGGAGACGCCATGACGTTTAAAGTGGTGGCATGGTTGTAGAGATGTATGGTGTGAATGTGGCTGTTAGAGGTATCGGTTGGTTGCTTGAGAGCAATCAGGCAATATGCTTCAATAGTCTGTTTTAAAGCTTTCTTATTGGTGATAAAAACCTTTAGAATGCAGAGCGCCTCTATTCTGTGTCTTGCTCATTCACTGGCAGAATCTGAGAGTGGGCGGTCCTTAAACCTTCCCCAGCAGAGTAGTTTCTGGACGCCCAGTCTGCGCCTCCCCTCTCTGCGCGGAAACCTACTACGCAAGGAAGGTGTGGGTAACGGGGGACCTCTCTCCTCCCCGCTTTGCTCAGGCAAGGTGTCCTGGCACCGCCTCGCCTCCTCTGAGCCCTGCATCTCCTCTCCACTAGAGGCGTGGCTTCCTTCCTCCGCTGAGGAAGTGCTGCTTCCCACGATCTTTGGGGGATCTCTGTAATCCATCCGACTTTTCCCCTCTCGCCCCTGAGCCGATGGCAGTTTCCTGACAGTGGCCAAAGGCAGTTCTGGCCTCTTTTTGTCCCTATTGGGTGTCTAATTGTTGAAGTTATTTCTCAGACAGAAAAAACACACGAGTCTGCTAAAGAGAAAGGCTTGCTTAACTCAGCCTACGGGAACTGAGAATGCACTCCTGGCTTATTAACTTTAAAAAAAAAAGCAAGGTGGAATGAGAACTATTAGGAACTACTGGGCCCCTTCAGAAACTCCAGAACATTGTAGGTATATGTTTTAAAGCAGACATTCTATACCAATAGAGTTTTATCTTTCCCAGAGGTGGGGGAAAGGATGCAAATCCAAATGACAATTTCATTTGTAACCTGGAGGTCTATAAGCTTTTCAACATTAGTTCAGTCAATACACAATTACTGAGAGGGGAGTTGTTGCTTAATTATCTATACAGAGGAGTGGCTGACCATCTTTTATAATGAAAACAATAACACCAACTTGTGATTGTCATTATCTTTAAGTGTGAAGAATCCCAATTTAATCATTTGTTGCATAGCTAAGTGAAGTCTTCATCTCATCATAGCCACAAGGATTACAATATAAGTTCTCTCAGACATATGTTCTCATCTCTGTACATTTTTAAATTACCATATATCCACACTCATGCAAATGTACTAATCCTATGAATACAAGTTAGTTCTTGTCCTTGTATTTTTCAAAATTCGTGTTCACACATTAGATTTGGTGACACTTCCCCTTGAATTGCTGCACACTCCAACAGCACAGTCCTATAAGCTCCACAGAGTTTTACGAGACTTACTCCAAGGTGAGTATAGGGTTGCAGATTCACCAACTTTGCTTGGATTATAGTTTTGATTTTCTGTCTTATGAACTATTTCAAACAAAGCACGTTCTTAAATAAGCTTGTAACTTTATAGAAGCATAGCGGTGCTGTCAAAGTTCATAATCACCTAATTAGGAAGATGAATTTGTACAGTTCATAATACTTGGTAGTATTACAGACTGAGCACCACTTCTTCCCCCTTACTTGGAAAGTAAAATGAGATTCTGAAAATGGATGGTCAGTGTTCTGCAGACTAGATACCCAAAGTGGGCTGTTTTGTTATTTAATGGTGAATTCCTTGTTCCTACTGAAATGCCTGCCAGCTGCTGTGAAACTGCATGAACTATGAAGCCTGCTGCTTTATTTATTTTTTCCTGTTCTGCCATTTGACAACAAGACCTTGTAGGTGCATTTTACAGAATTTCTTTCATTTACGTTTCTCTTCTCACTGAAACACTCATGGAGTGCTCTGAACAGAACATCCAAGCAAGCAGCCTTTTATCTGCTGAACATCTTCTCTGTTTGCTCAGTTCTCTCGCTTGTTTCTTGTATGTGGTTTTTGCCCACCGTCACTAACCACTCTTGGTCACAGAGGTGTGTTTGTTTTGAGAGAACAGGTGGTTGAAGTTCCAAGCAGGTCTCTTACCATGATGGACATTGGAAACTCCTGAGGGACAAAAGGAAAGGCCACATGCATGCAGCAGTGAGCGTATATCAACAGTAAAAGCCCGGCAAGAAAACAGATGACCCCACCCCACCCTGCCCAAAGCACTTCCAAGAATTTGCAGTTATTATAGAGCTGATTCTGATTTCAACCAAAGGAGCTGTCCATCAACAACAGCCAAATTGTACAAGAGAGCTATCTCAACAACATTTATTTATTTATTTATTTTGTTTAGTGGGAAGCAGCAGTTGCTTTTCAATAATTTCAATAGTACACAACCTCTATTCTGTTTCACATTAATTTTGATTGGCTGAAAAGTGGGTGTGGTGCAAGATACCCTCCCCCAGTAAGTGCGTTGCCATAGCAACACACAGCTGCTCCCTGTGCACCTTCATGCTCCCAAATTCCATTCTCCATGGGTGTTGAAAATGGAGGGTAAGCACATTTCAAGGGATTTAAATTATTATTTGCAATTATTTTGGTGAGGCCTTGCCTCTCCAATCGATTATTGCTGGCTAAGCCTTGAAAGGGTAAGGGAGCAAGAAGGATTGCTTCCCTAACAAGCCCAGCCACAGCAAGAGAAGAGAAGGGGAAGGGAATCTGAAAGGGCATTCTTTGAATGCTGTGTCACATCAAGGGAAGCAGCTATGGGCTTCCTTCTTCCCTTCTGAACTTACATTGTGGGGGATGAAGAGAAGGGTTTGGTGAAGGCTCTGAATATAAGAGGAAGAGAGGGTGAAGGAAGGAAGTCACACAGGTGCTGGCATCTCTGAAACAGGAAAGGGTCAGATAGTCGGTGTTATTCCTTGGAAACACATGCATCATAAGGATCAACCAGGCTTTGTGTTTGTGTATCTGTGTGCTTGGTCTTAGGAAGATTTGATATATGTACAATCACATATAAAGGGTTGGACTGGAGATGAAATGAAACTGTTTGGCAGAGCCTGCCATTTCATAATTAAAAGCTCAGGCTGCATTACAGATAACAGGGCTGCTCTGTATTCGTAAGTGTTCTGAAATTCAAGTATCATGTCTCAAGAGATGTTGCCACCTAACTCTGCAAAAGCAGAGACTTCCCAAACACCACCTCCCTCTCTCTCCTTCTGAGAGTGCACTTCAACAAGGCAAAAAGTCCTGTTCTCGCTACTCTCTCTGCATATGGCACCCATAGTTTTGAGTGAGTTGGTGATGAATTGCAGCAAAGGGTGCCACGAGCACAGACCCTCATTGGAAAACCACCTCCGCCCTGCAGAGGAGGTGGGATTGTGGGCGTCACGACCCCACCATGCGCGCTGCGGCTGGAGCCCAGCCCCCGTGCGATTGGAGGAATCCCTGGCTGCATCACCCCCTGGCCAGCCAATCATCTGGCTCTGGGGGTGTGGCCTGCCCTATTTAATGCAAGCGTGGCTGGGGATCTCCCTCTTTTCCCGCCTACCAGCTGTTCCTGTTTCCCACCCTCCCACCTTTTAAGGTTTTCATTCCTTGACCTTGCTATGGACCTTGGTTGGTTGCTGTTGAGGGACCTGGTAGGAATTGTCCCACTTGGCAAATTGGCACCAGCCACTTGGTTTTCGCCTTCCTCGTAGCAAATCGTCACAACTTTCTTGGTATTGGTGGTTAGGCATTTGTATTGGTATTGTTTTATAGTTGGAAGAGTGAAGGAAGCACATCACCTGCCCTGCATATTGAAGGGTAGTCCAATAAAGTATTCCGGGGGGGGCGTGGCCCTGTCCGAAGCCTCTGGAGGTGAGGGCCTAAGGCACACCCCCGAGCGGTGACCCCGGGGGAGTTCCTAGTTGATGTGCATCAGCAGGACTCCCCCTACTGGTGGTTAACCCTTCCTGGACTTCAAGCAAACAGGCTGAAGCTGGATAGTCTGTTAGGACCAATGCCTAAGCCAATACTGCTCATCACCTGTAACCAATAAAGTTGTGGCCTTATTTAGCCCATTAACCTTAATAATTGTGTCATGTGTCTTTATTTCCATGGGGGGGGGGGGACTCGCCATGCAGTGCCACACTCAGAACCAGTAGATGGTGCCAGGGTGGGGTGGGGGCACCTCACTCAGCATTTTGTTCCCCAGTAGCCAGCCAGATGCCTATGGGCAGCCTACAAGCAGGTCCAGAGTGCAGCAATGCTCCATTGCTCAGCAACTAGCCTTTCCGAGGTCTACCAGCTGTGGAGATACAACAAAGCCATCATAGCTAATAGCCATTGGCAGCATGATCCTCCATGAACTTGTCTAATCTCTGCTTAATAAGAACTATCTGCACAAGCTTTTTACATCTTCAACGTCCACATTGTTCCTTCTATATGTCCACTCGGGGGCTGAGACCAAAATCAATTGCTTTCTCCGATAATATCCCTGTCAGATGCAAGCCCTTCCCCAATGCTCGATGGTGCAGTGTGATTTCCCAGCGCCAGCTCTGTCTCCTCCACTTTCCTTCTTCCTTTCGTGAACTCATCCGTTGCACTCAGTGGCAAAGTTTTGTTGTGCACCTCAAACAATGTCAGGCTCGGCAGAGTGCTTTGCATTACACACATATAAAAAATTTCTTCCCCGATACACAAGAGATCGCTCACAACCTGACAGCAGAGAAAAAGATGTGATGCATCTTGCAAACAATGGAGTTGTTGGGGAGAGGGGTTGCAGCATCAGCGGAAAGCTTAAATTGGCTCCCTGGTGACAGCGCATAGAGCTGCAAGCGCTGCTCGGCTTCATAAGAATTCTGGTCTGGTCTGTCCTCTTCGCATGATGGGGTGAGCGGAGATTAGCATTATGAAGGAATTGCCCCATCCAGCACGTCTGCATTCATTACCAAAGCATTTATTAGGGATAAAGAAACCCAAATGGATATGTTGTGGAATGAACATTCAAAGGGCTCGAGCAGATGAAGTTAGCAGATAAAGATGTATCCCCTCTCCAGGGCTGCCGTGCAAACACATGTCTGCCCATAGATGGTTCTGCCAACATGGCTTCCAGAACAGATTACACACCTCAGCATCCTGATGGCAGTGAATGTACTGCCTGTGCTCCATGGGGGTTGGAGACAGGGCACCACTCCCAGAACAACGCCCATGGGATTGGCAGGAACCAGAGCATGGCAGTCAAGGTCTCTGCAAATGCTCAAAGGGTCCATGATTGCAGTGACAGGAGAAGAATTCAGAGGTCACGATCTGCCAGACCGTAAAAGTGGTCCATTGGGATCCTGCACCTGGGCTCAGCATCTCTACTTCAACAGGAAGCTTTTGCAGTCAGGTTTTGAAACCAGCTTATTGCCTAGCATATAGGGTATTATTAGTCTCTTCCCAGTTAGGAATGCAGAGTGGATCTGGTTTGGTTCGCATGC
The DNA here is from genome assembly GCF_964234715.1 of Podarcis melisellensis. Lineage (NCBI taxonomy): Eukaryota > Metazoa > Chordata > Lepidosauria > Squamata > Lacertidae > Podarcis > Podarcis melisellensis. Next base: position 40,454,248 of record NC_138529.1, read on the forward strand.
ACACATGCATACACATACTTCTTAGCAGCAAACAGTGACCCACATGCAACAGAACTTGGGGAAGATGGGAGAGATTCCTGATCCCAAATCTAGAGGTTATCAACACAAATAAGTGGAAAGCGGGTCTGAAACTCAATACTCTGCCTCAATATTTCTTACTTACTTGCTAATTGACACACTAATTTGATAAAAAGCAAACATTTCTTCTCATTGCTGCAGTGTAGTCTGCTTGCTCAGCACAACTGTTACTTGTTACTTTGGCCCATTAGCAGCATTTTGCAAGGAGTCTAAGGGCAGGGAAGGGCTCTTTGCTAATTGATTTGGGAAATGTGCCTAATGCATGGCAGAGTCAGTGCAACTTAGGCTGCTGAGCGAGGCATTGGGCAACCCAGGAAACTTTTAAGCTCCCACCCACCAGCCTAATTTTGCCTCCTGCATTGCTTTGCTAGTTTGTTTGAATGCCAGAGGCCTTCAGAGACTAGGGAGATCTCTAGGTCCACTCTTTCCTTGGTATCTGTCTCTTTCTTTGACTGCTTCCAGTATGTTGCTGTTTTCTGGTTCACCCATGTGCAAAAAAAAATCCACTTCCCCCTAAAATCAGACATTTTGTGATAAGAAAAGTGAAGGGGAAATGCACTTAAAAGTGTAGGATGACAATTGCTTGACACAACATGGAGTAGGGATATAAGAAGGTATTGATTTCTGTTCCAATGCATGTAAGTTGCATGCAGCACTGTTTCCATTCCACTGCAGTTAGGCTACTGTCAAAGCTATGTTACTTGTCTCACCATCCACTGTGGCAAACTCTTAAGTAACTAATCATGTTATTGTGATGTTATTCTACACCATTTCAATGCAAAGGAAATGCACTTCTGTGCCTTTTGAGGACTGAAAACAGCAACAATAGCCCTGGGAGACCAGGGCACAAACCCATACTCAGCAATGAAGCTCACTGGGCTACCTTGGGCCATTCACACACCTTCAGCCTCTGTTAGACACCTTTTGCCCACCCCCACCCCCCCATATACGCATATCTAGTAGGTGCTTGAGCGTGCACACATATATACACAGGCCTAAAAAAGGTCTCCTTTTTCATTGCTCGTCTCTCCTCTGTTGTGGGTAGCCTGGCATTTTATGTTCCACCCCTCCCATAAAGCAGGAAGGAATTACAAAGGGTTCAGCATAAGTCTTTGCCTGGTGGCACTGGAGACCATTAAATGCATAGTGTGGCATTAGGCTGCTGCTTCTGGTAATAAAGAACAAATGTGTGAGGGTTCTGGCGAGAGCTGGGATTTAGCAAACACAGGGCTGCTAGCGTCACAGGCCTGCTTGGCTATTATGATTCAGGGGTAAATAATTCCCGCGAATCATTTGTCTACATTGTTTGGAGAGAATGCTGTGGAATAATTTGAAGACGGGAAATGTTCGGGATGTGAAGCATGCACCGCCGAGCGCATTGTACCCAGCTTAGCGTCTTCTCGCCTTTGTTTGGCCCTCGTTACGGAGAGATCTGCATGGTTTGAACTTAAAATATGAGAGTGATTATCCAATCCAAATAAAAACCTCTGCAGAATAGGAAATGCTATTTCATAGCTGCCTAGGGCAAGGCTATGAATGGCTTCTCTGGAGCTGAAGGAAGGGGTGGGAAAGGGAAGAGGGTCTCACGAGGAAGCGTCTCTCCTGCAGAGTCATCAGTGACACTTCAAGAATAGGCAGCACCACGTTTAAATAAGCCAAGTCTTGTTTATGCAAAATCAGGACTGAATTGTGTGGCAGTCTTTTTTTGCTTGCCACACAGAGCTAATTGGGGATCTATCATCAGTCAGATCTGCTGCATGAGCCTTATTGGTATAATAGCTAGTGAGATTGTCAAAATAAATAAAGCATTGCCAAAGTGCAAACTCTTTACCTCCATGCTGGCAGAAGAAAGTATCCAAAGTAAGAAGGCTCCAAATGGGAGAGAAGTCGTCTTTGTCTTCATCTCCTCCTCCTCCTCTCCCTCCTCCTCTTCCTCTTCTTTTTGGTGGGTAGACATTTACATAGGAGAGCGTGGGGAGTGATATCCTGCCATGCCTTTCACCACATGACCCTGGGAAGGCAGTGCATCAGTCCTGCGGACTTCACACACCATGGCTGACAGAAGGCATGGAGGTGGGAGGGGTGTGCAGGATTCTTTTCATTTTCTTCATTATTTTGAACTGCCTTTCTTCTGGGTGGCACTCTAGCAGTTGTCCATATTTAAACAAAAAAAATCATAGATTCAGCACAAGCATGCTTTGTTGCTGAATCTTTGATTATTAGAACATTGCATTTTTAAGGATTTCTGTTTTCCTAGCCATTTGCTGTTTCCTCTTCCAGGTCTGTGATCCATCAGAATGTCACGCTACAGACATTCTGACAGAGGAATGGGTGTGCAATCTAGGTTATTAAAACACACACACACAATCCCCTTTAAAGCCGCAGTGCAATAAAATAAGGAATAACATAGAATTAAACACTGTGAATGGGAAACACTTGTTTGAAGGTGCCTAGTGGCTAGCAATCTGCTAACTCCCAGCATGGCCAGTCATCTCTATCCACCTGGGAAGCTATGTGTGTGCATGTGATTGTCTGTCATAACTTTGCTTCCACATGTCACTCATCACAACTACAGGGAGTCCCCATAGATTCCTGATTCTAATTTTTCTAAATTAATATCTTTGCAAGGGCAATCAAATTCCATGTTTTAAAGCTCACTGTTCAGTTTAGATTGTGATGCTGCCTTGAATGGAATAAACCCCAAACCGCATTGTCTTCTGCTTAATTTCCAAGACAGATTCAAGGAGCCAGTTATTGCTTAAATCACTTAGGAGTGAGGCGTTTAAAGGGCACCTTCTCCTACCGCTTGTGGGTCCTGGAGAAGCCGCAACACTTACCGAGATGCAGCTGGTGGACGCTGAGATGCCTGGTCTCCAGCATTCCCTTCTTCATATGCTTCTTTCCTTGTTGACGTTCCAGCATTTGCTAAAGACCATAGTGTTTCAAAGCACATTTGAACAATGATTGAACTGCTAACCTCTCTATAATAATGAGGCTGTGCAGATTGCATTGTTTATTTTTGCACTGTTTTTAATGATCTATTGTCATAGCCTTGAGCATTCCTTAAATGGAAGGGACATTGCAGGATATAAACATTTAAATAAATGGATGGATGAAACCCAGTATTTCAGATAATCTCTTGCGTGCAGAATGCTGTTCTGAGGAACTGCGAGCACAAGAAATATAATGCAATCAATAAAAGAGGTAGATTTATTCCTGCAACATCACTATGCAGCCACACTGTCATATCTAATGCATCGGCTGAGGAAAAGAAGCTGTCACATGGCCAAAGACAGGCTTGCCAAATGAGTTTCCATTTGGTACCTTGGACAGTGCCTGCCTTCCAAGGCATGGGGTTTTCTCTTAGCCACAGGAAGGACACCTGCTGAATGCACAACAACTTCTACTGCCAATAACTCCCCAAAGACTTAGCTTTCTGTCAATTAACTCCCTTTAAAAAATACATTTAAGAAGCAAAACTAAAAATATACACTACTGGATTCCTATGGATGTGTGCAGAAGTTTATTTCCATGAGAAAAATGGAGTGGTTCTCCCTTACCTCTGCCATGGTCCTAGTTCTCACCCTGCACTCATCCCTTGAAATTACCTAATAGAGAAGAGGGACTTCAACAAGGATGGAATAAATCTATTCTGGAGTCTATTTCACTCCTAAAGGGAACTCCTCCAGCAGTAGCATATAACTGCAACAACTTAAACAATTGTTCATCCATATATCCTCTGCAACTTTGCCAAAGAGAATAGATTTCACATCTTCTGTTGGCAATTTGTTCCATTGCTGAAATGTTCCCACAGGAAAAAAAGCTGCAAAAATAACTTCCTGTAACTGAATGCAACAGTTAGTTAGTTAGTTAGTTAGTTAGTTAGTTAGTTAGTTAGTTAGTTATTGGTGTGGGGGATACAAGTTTGAAATGACCCACCTTTTGACAGGAAGTCTGGTTAGGGATGTAGAAAACAAAGGTCAGAGGAGCCTGTTCATATAGATTTTCAATGTTAAAAATATGTGACCCTTATAATTTACCAGAAAGTAAGACCCAGTCAGCTCAATGATGCTTTCCCAGGAAACATGTTTATAATTAAATGTTCTTACTAGAATATTAAAAGCAAAGGCATAGGAGTCAGAATTCATGGCGGGTGCAGGCATATGATTGATACCAACCTACAGGTGTGATGATCTCTGTTATTTAATCCAACTGCTCAGGAAACTAAAAGACCAGCAACAGAACGTTCACTGAGGAAATGCCAGTTTGACTGAAAATCAAACCTCTCTCATATCTGAAGGATGGAAAGAGGCTTGCTGAGCTCTGGGAAACATGAAGTCTGGGACAGCAGAGAACCAGTCTCTCTCCTCTTAGGTGTTAGAATAAAGCTGTTGTGTTGCTCTCTCAATCTTCTTTTCTCCAAGCTGAGCATACCCAGTCTTTGCCATCTTTCTTCAGAAGGCTTGTTTTCTATATTCCTAAGCATTTTTGCTTACCCTTCTCAGGCCCTGTTCCAATTTGTCAATATCCCTTCTTAGCGTAGGGCACCCAGAAGTGGGCATCGTATTCCTGATGCGGACTTCAGAATGTGGGAATAAGGGCCATAGAGCATCTGCTTTGCATGCAGAAGGTCTCAATCTTCAATCTATTGAATCTCCAGGTAGGGTTTGGAGAGACTCCTTCCCTGGAGGACTTCAGTCAGTGCAGATAATATTCAACTTGATGGACCAATGGTACTCAGTACATTGCAACTTCCTATGTTCCTAGAATAATCTGGAAGAGTTTTCAGCTTCAGTCTTAAACACACCAGGGAGGAACAGCGTGGATCTTACTTCTGAATAAACATTGATAGGATTAGACTGCCAGTGTTTTATGACAAGAGTTGCCAATATTTTATGCCCCTAACAGCTGCATCGCAAGCATAAATTAGTGATGGCTTTTTCCATCGCTGAATCTTCATGCTAGGAAAAGCTGCTGTTTTTATGCAAGTTGTTAAAAGCACAAGAGCTCTGCCAGAAAATAAGTTGGCAAACTCTTTTATGACACAACAGTAGCTCAGGCTATAATGCACCATAAACATGGTGGGAAAGAGAACACGACAATAAATCATCATCATCTCATGACAGTGAGAAGAAACCAACTCCCTGCGGGGCTATAAAAATTTAAAACATTAAAAGCTGGTCAACTAGCTTTTAAAAGAACGGGTTGGAGGGAAGGAAGGCCTCACTCAGAAATGTCTTCAGCATGGTATTGTTTTCTGGATTTGCTTGAACTACAGAACAAACTGCCAAAACGTGTTTAACCATTAAAACCATTCATGTTGCAATATTTATATGCTCTATTAATCATACATCAATAGATAATGGCCGAGGAGGCTGCATGTTTCTAGGAGTGAAGGAAGCAGGGAATGTTGCTCCTTCATAAAAGAATGACCTTCATTCAACCAGGAGCATTCATTTATAATCTTGCTATATCCATCGTCAACTTTAATAAAGTGTATATTTAATTATAAAGAGTAACGCCAGCTCTTTGAACTCTCCTTGATTGAGTTATGGCTGACATCTGATAATCTGAGCACTGCCGAATGGCTCCTGAGCAGGTCAAAGAGAAGCTTCCAATTGACTTAGGAGGAGCAGGACAGCGTCCTTTCTGTTCAACTTACTGAATTTTACAAGGAAAACTAATCTGATTTCAGGCCTAACTTGTCTCCTTAGTGCTCAAATGCACACACACACTTATGATCGTCAGTGTCAGCTGAAATGGCTTAGACATGCAGCTATTCATACCTTTTGAAGAAAAATAAATAAATCAAGCACCATAGGAGAATTCACTAGGCAGAGTGAAAAAGATGCAAGATAAAAGTGAGGATAGTAAAATCTTTTCTTCCAGAAAAACACTCCATTCTAACTCTCAACGTATTATGTGCCCTCAGTTTGCTTTGTTTCCAGTTCCAATTTAACCACATCTTCAGTCCACAGGAAGAGAATAAATAAATCTTCTAGTTATTTATTCAATATATTTTCATCGTGCTCTTCCAGAGTGGCTTACAGATGTCAGTGACAAGCCCCTGCCCTCAAGCTCACCACCTGAAAGGCAAAGCACAAGAGGAAAAGGGGTTGGGAGGGAGGAGGTGGAAAGTAAACCCAGGCAACCCATTCTCAGGGCTTATCCACACCTCTGTTTGCAGAAAATCTGCAGTTTGCAGAAAACCTGCAGTTTAGCACTGAATCCGAAACAGCAACCAGGTTTTCCATGGATTGCCATTTGTTCTGATTTAGCGCTAAAGAGCAGGTTTTCCAGGAGAAAGTGGCAGGGCAAAGGCAAAGTCACCCAAACCCATGCTTAGAAAGCACTGCTCAGCCCCATGGTTTCTAGGCATGGGGCAAGCAGAAGTTTGAGCCCTTAGTTACAGAGTTTTTGTGCTGTCTAGCTGGAATGGAATGAGTTTCAGAAGGGAAAGAGCCAGGAGTTTCTGGTCTCTCACCGAAGTCACTGATGGAGTGATTGTAATAGTGCAATATTGAATGTCACTTTGTATTTCTAACTGGGCAGTGGAGAGCAGAGGAAGGAACTTCTGAAGGACCTTTAGAGATCAAAAGCTGTTCTAGCCGCCTCTTTACAAAGAGCATGAATTGCCTCTACCCGCTTGTTTCTTTGGTTATTTTATTCTTCGGAATTTATCACTATATCCTCCTCCATTTTGTCTTCTCATCAGCCATGGGATGTAGGTTAAGCTGAGGGACAGACCCAAGGGTAGTCACTCAGTGAGCTTCATGGCCCAATATGGATTAATATTTTGACCCGCTACATATTTTGGCTGCACAAGCATTCATAAATAAACAAAAGCATAGAGAAACGCCCTCTAGCTACTAGATTTAACTAACATGGCAGCCTTCATAAGTTACTGGACTACAACTCCCATCATTCCTGAGCATTGGCTGTGCTGACTGGGCCTAATGGGAGTTTGAGTCCAACAACATCCAGAGGGCACCATGTTGGCTACCCCGGTATGAGACCATGCCAAGATGGTGAGCATGGATGTTTCGAGCCATAGTTGGAAAAGGATATCTGATGGCCTTGCAGCCCCTGGGAACAAGAAGAGGCAGGACCACAAGGCCCAAGCTCAAGTGAATTACTGACTGTCTTTCTTCTTCCACCCTCATAGCTCCACAACCCAAGTGCCCATATAACCACTGCCTTTGCCCATAACCCCTGCCTTTCTTCTTGGCAATTTCTCCTTTGTGTTGAATAAATTGAATATGTGATTTCATTTTCTCTCTTAGAGCATTAACAACCTTGGGATTGTTCAGATTCACAATGAAGACAACAAACAAGTAATTACTGACAAACTGATATTGCTGCCGAGAGAAGAATGCAATTGATTTTAATTTCTTGTCAGTCCTGTTTACACTTCTGTTGCATTAGGTATAATAAAGTGCTACGGTAGATTATGGTCTGCAATAAAACAGCGTGTGCACGTTTTTAAATAAAAACTAAGCCCAACAAACTGCCTCCCGTACGAAAGAACATGCCTTCCCCCACAGTGTGCCCGCCTCCACATAATTCACTTTGGAGCAGTACATCCATTTCACAGGGCTCCTGCGGGAACCACAATTCATACTCAGGCACTGAGATTCTCTCTGGGACAAGAATTAGGCTGAGGTGCAACCCTTTCAGTATTTGCCCTTCAAAAACCAGTGCTCAGCTCCGATTATGGGCTACTTAAGCCAACTGGTATCTATGGAGGCAAGTACAGTATAACTTCCATCAAGTGACTGTAGAAAAGAGGTTTATTTGCATGGGTCTGCACTGCACCAATCATATTTCTTGCTATAAACTTTGTAAACGGATGTCATAGGAGACTGGAGTACAAAACAAACTTATGAGCAGATACTGATCTCTAAACAGCTCCTCCTCTTGGTTTCTGTTCTTCTGTGGTGTCCCCTGTAACTACTGGTACTTCCCTCCATGCACCCTCTCACTGGCCCCTTTCTACATGCGATAAGCAAAGTGTGGAGTGCCATTTCCTGCAGGTCTGTTGGCATACTTTACCAAAGACATTTCAAAAGATAGTCTTCAAAACAGACGTGGCTCTGAACACATCCATTGACGTTTAACACCTGACTCTCAAAAAAGTATACAGTTTCAGAATTCTGTACACGCTAGCAGTACCATTGGATTCAGTTCCCAAATGTCACTCACAATTGGTGCAGCTGGCAGTTAAACTCTAGGATTAGGAACCAAATCAGTACACATTATAAATCTATTCAAACAGATCTCCAGCAGTGTAAAATCCTACTGTCTCTAACACCCCCTAAATTACCAGGGGGTGGGGTCCTTTGGTGATGGCCCTCTTGAACATTGTTTTTTTTAAATAATAATAATAATAATAATAATAATAATAATAATAGGAGGGCATGATTTGGTTAAAACTGGAAGGATGTGGTGCTTGAGGATTAATTAAGGGTCCCCTACTTAACTAAACTGAGCACCCTCCTAACTTTGAGGGAAGCAACTCGGATTCAAGGTGAACCTGTCTCCATAGGGGTGCCAAGTCAAGGTTAAGTACTCTAAATGGTTAATTCTCACCTAGGACTCAGCTATACAGCTGCAAATGCAACGTTTTAAGTGTGTTTTAAGTGCATTATACAAATGTGACACTAGATGGTGCTGATGAGCTAATGGCAAATTCCACATATATATTTACAATGCTTTTTTATATCTGTGTACACCCACCCCTACTGAAGTCAATGGAGCTCAGAGATGCTAACCTTTTGGCTTGAATTGTGCCTTACATGTGTCTTCATAATGTTTCTGCTTTCAATATCAAGGTCTCGTCCCTGTGCTTCCCTCCTCTCTGTGTTCCAGCATCCTACACATGCATTAGATCTACTTATCCAATATTAAGTTTATGTCTGATACAAGATCGCCAGTATCCTAAGCCCTGTGGTGTACAGCCACTTTGTAATGCATTGGAAAGTTGTTTATTGTCGCTGTTATTGAAACAAGCATACTTTCTAATCTGCCAAAACTAATCAGAAGTGAACCAGTCAGTTTAAGAACATTGAACAAGGTACTGAAATTTTATTGTGACTGAACTGAAACCCAAGCAGAACAAATTTAAGTTGTAGGTGAACTGGAACAGAATCTGAACATCTACTATCTTACTCCTTGTGATCTGGAAAGGGTGCTGTTGGAGAGCCAGCCCAAATCCTACAGGGATACTTTCATCAATTAATCAGGATTTTCCCCCTCCCCTATTCTATGAGTGGCATTTATCCCTGCCATCCCTACTCCCCATGATCTTTAATCCTAATTAATTTCATTGGTGCTCACTGCGGCCCATGCGATGTGCTGCTGGCATTTGCATTACACTGTTGGGCTAGAGAGCACACTCCTCACCTGCTGAGATTCCTCCATAGAGAATGGAAACTCTGTGACTCTCCAACCCCATCAAACGGATGTGTTATTAATTGACCGGGCTTTCTTTGCAGCCGCCCCAGGAGAGCTCTCATCTCGGCTCTGCTAAGGATTGGAGGCTGTTAGAGCTAATGCACTATTGATGAGGCGGCAACAGGACTACAGAAGTATCTACTTAAGCAAGAAGTATTTTTAGACTCTCGCAGGGTCCGGACAGAGGGAGCCACCAAGACATGGAACTAGCCTGACTGCCATCTAGCATATGCCACTGCTTTCTGGATCCTGGCAACACCAATGGCTTTGCCTAGAGAGACTGATCCTTCTCCCCTCCCTCTATAATTTTTATTACATTTTCTGTTTTACATTTTAGAATATTCATTCAAACAACCTTAAGATGTCAATGACTTCCCTCCTTCTCTTTCCAGGGTTCATTTTGCAAAACATGAATCCCTGCATGTTTTATATAAACTAAACCATTCAGTGTTTCATTATTGCACTATTTACACTGTTGAGTTTATCTTAATGCTGCCCACATTTTCAAATATTCCTCCAGATATTCAATAAACATTTTCCAATCTTCTTTAAATGCATGTTCTTCTTGTTCTCTTATTCTATATGTTAGGTCTGCAAGCAGCGCATATTCCATCAGTTTAAGTTGCCACTCTTCTTTAGCTGGGACTTCACTCGATTTCCATTTTAGAGAGATTGATCCTTCATTTCATTGGTTTGGGTGTTACCCTGAGTGTGTTTGTGTGTATATATGAGGAAATCCATAACCCTCTTTTCCACTATACATGGTGTCTCGCAGAAAATTAAAAGCAAAATAAAGCAATCCCACAACATAACTTGATCAAAACAAATACAAAGAAGAGAGTGGCAGCCGGAAAAGAAAATTTATGCCAAGCGGCATCAACAACAATGAAACAATCTGCCAACCCAGCTAAATGTCTGCCTAAAGAACCATGTATTTATAAAGACAATGGAAATATGGTAGTATGGGGGCCATGCAGATCTGCCACCAAGGTGCCACTATAGAGAAGATTACTTCTTCAGCATTCTCACAAAACACACTTCAGAAAAACATACCAGAGAACCTTTCCAGGTGACCTTGGAGACTGAGAAGGTTCATATGTGCAGAGGCAGTTAAAAGTGTAATCTATCAAATCCACACTTTCTGAAACAATATATGACCTGAAATGCATGATAAAATGTGCCCTTATCCAGATTTTGCAATGCAGACCTCCAACCAAACTGTGTTTACAAAAATGCATATATATTAGGTCGGAGTGTGCCTAAGAATGTATTAGTTAAAAGAGCATACAAAACACATTATGTTCTGGGAAATGGCTTGCAAAAATATGTACGTTAGTCAAAACTGCATGTAAAATGTGATTATTCACACTAGAAAGCTGATGTATTTTCATAAGGATGTAGAGGCACTTGCAAGTTGCTGCAGAGATATGGAGAACTGAATTTAAGATTGGGTGAAATGAGAAAACAAGAAAACTAACATTCACAGACCCTTCCATCCCTACTCATGGGAGGCATCTGTGTTGTGGGAGCAACTTTGACCTGTGGCCAAAGGGGAAGAAGCAGCCCATGATCTTTTCTGAACATAAGTGAACAGCTTGACTGTTTTCCCTGCAGCCTCCTGTGTGGTCTTCATACATAGCGCCCAAACAATCCCTGGGAGGATATTGGCAGGAAGGGGCCCAGTTTTGGTGGAAGGCAGAAGCAGCTAAAGAAACATCTCAAGAGGTGGGTGTTCCACCTTTCAAAATGACCCCTTCTTCTCCAACCTCAGACTCAGGTGCATGTTTTATGCTCTGCTGACAAACCGTATGAAATTCATTTGCAGCTCTCTGTCTTGCTGCAGCACAGTCAGATCAGTTTGCAGCTGTGGATAGATTCACTTCTCTCTCTCTCTCTCTCTCTTTTGGGAGATGGATGGAGAATCTCCCACAAATCTCACAGAGCAGAGAAGGTGTGGAAGTGGCTATAAAATCTGCTATAAAGCAGGTGGAAGTGTACAAAAAGGGTGCAATAAAGGCAGAGATCGCTTCCATCTGTTACGACACTGACTGGGTGGTTTATTCAGCTAGAGAACTGGCATGTCAAACTGAATATATGTCAGGATTCATTTAGGATCCTCTTGTCACATCACATCATGGTTAGTAGGACCACTGTCAATGCCACTGTAGAAGGTGGCCAGGAAGGAAAGATGCTATCCTACCTACCACCTTGAGGAAGGTGAACTGGGATGGTGGCAGAATAGAAAACTTACAATGCCCCAGGGTAATTCCATGAAAATGTCAATCTACAGGCTCATTTTTCATTTTTATAGTAAACGTGTTCTCTGTCATTTCAAAGATAATTTCCCAAACTTTTATTATCTGGCAACAGTTATTCAAAACAGCATTTTACATGTGAGTAAAACAAACAGAAGCATGGCATGCAAGATGACTCAGAATTTCTCTGTTCCCCCACCCCCAAAGTTCAATGAAATACCTTTCCAAGAAAATAGAGAATAGGTTAATGGTGCTTTATTGTATTGATAGTTTTGCTTTGTCGTTTTGTGAACTGGTAAGAAATTTTATGCTCGGAACAAAATAAGATGAGGTTAGGACAATGATGCTTATGCTGATTTATACATTTGTCACAAACACAAAACCACAGACTTCCCCCAGTACAACGAAGGACTTCAGATGATGATTGCTGGGTCTGCCGTGGTTGAGATGGAGAGAGGCAGTCCTTAAGGCATTGGGAGCTGAAGGTCTCTTGTCTTGTCCCAGAGAACAGTACATCTCTGAAAAACACCGAAGGCAGTCTTGAATACAAAGTGTAAATAAATGCTAACATGAGTTAAAATAAATACCACACACACAGGGAATAATGTCCCCATGGGAAATGTGATTATAAGTATCACATGCAGAGCATCTTGCTTTGGAGGCATTTATTTGTGGGTGTCTTATCAGTAAATTTTCACATATTATATTGGTCATGTTACATTGGTCACAGGTCATTTGCCAGAAAACACTTTCTCCACGGATAAATTCTTGAGGTTGCAAAACTCTAACATGGGTCACAGCTTTTAAAATGCAGTAATAAGAAAGCATTTGAACTACTTCTTGAATATTTATGTAGAGGCAATCAAGGCAGTTAACAAACAAATAGTTTAATGTTAATTGGAGTTAAATAATAGCAGCTGAAACACAAAATATTGTGTAAAGGAGCTTAAAATGTTACATTGGTCACTGTGGAATTACCCCACCATCCTATGCAGATGAACTCTGCAGTCTAACAGAGTTCAATCCAGCATCTTCCCTGATATGTAGCCTTATTTGCACCTACCTCCTCTCTCTCTCTTCTCTCTCTCTCTCTCTCTCTCTCTCTCTCTCTCTCTCTCTCGGAGCTCACTTGTGGCCGAGTAAGATCACCTTCCATGGACACAGTCCTTAAAAGACTGTGGAGGCCAATTCTGGATCTGCACATCGTTCCACAGTAGGGACATAGGTTTCTGGGCAGGAGTCAGTCATGATGAGGATTTGCCAAATGTGCCTTCCTCTCAGCTCTTTACTCCTTTTTTCCTGAATTCATGCTTCTTCAAAATCCATGGCGCCTTTGGTAGAGGCTATTCTCCAGTTGGTGCGCTTGCAGGCCTGTGTTTTCCAATTATCAGTGCATGTACTACATTTTTAAAGAATTGCCTTCAGAGCGTTTTTAAACCTTATTTGCACCCGCCTCCAAACTATCATTGGTGAGGTGTGAATGCTGCACCAGTAGGGGAAATATTAAGCACTACAAAACTCAACTATTGTGGCATATTTGTTACAAGAGGCAGTATTTCTGCACAGATGACTCTTGTTTGTTCTGCTAGAGGATCTGTGTGTGTGTATGTTGGTGCATCCATTCCTATACGCATGTTCAGAGAAGCACAAATTTAGCTATCTTTAATTGTGTGTTAAGGGACGCAGGTGGCGCTGTGGGTTAAAGCCTCAGTGCCTAGGACTTGCCGATCGAAAGGTCGGCGGTTCGAATCCCTGCGGCGGGGTGCGCTCCCGCTGCTCAGTCCCAGCGCCTGCCAACCTAGCAGTTCGAAAGCACCTCCGGGTGCAAGTAGATAAATAGGGACCGCTTACCAGCGGGAAGGTAAACGGCGTTTCCGTGTGCGGCTCTGGCTCGCCAGATGCAGCTTTGTCATGCTGGCCACGTGACCCGGAAGTGTCTCCGGACAGCGCTGGCCCCTGGCCTCTTAAGTGAGATGGGCGCACAACCCCAGAGTCTGTCAAGACTGGCCCTTACGGGCAGGGGTGCCTTTACCTTTTAATTGTGTGTTACAGTGGCTATTGCACTATGTTACTACCAATTGAGACATCACAATACTGTTAAGCTGACTTGGAAGAATTAGCAAGAACCAAAAAATGTCCATATAAATGTAGAAAACATGTTTAATTACACAAAATGGCAGACAGTAAGTAAAACAGCTTGGGGTGGGGTTGTTGAAACACCGGTACAGAAGTATAAAATATGGCTAGCTGTGAAAAGTTACAAAGGCCACCCCACACCCCTGTTGATGAAACATAAGCTTCTATTTTAACAGTCCTTATAACACAGATAGAAGGCCTCAGGTTCTATGGCACAAAAAAGCAGGATAAAAAAAATCTAAGAAAATAAAATACAAACAAATGTTGGGAGTCCTAAAATTAAATATGTGGCCCCCTTTCCTCCTCATATCTAATGCGCTCCTCAGCTTTCCCACTCTACTTCAGTGTACCAAAGAAGCATCAAAAACAGGGAATGGAACATACAGAGGTGACTAAGAATCTCCTGCACAGAAAGCACAGGAGAGCTGGAGTCACTATTACGGGGCCTAAACTGACTTGCAGCCGCTCTGGGAACGGGTCACTCTTGCTGCTCTATAAACCAGCCCCAGCTGCCATTCTGGGTCTACAGAAGGTTTGCAGGGCTACAAACTGTGCACACCAGCCCTCTACAAGCTACAAATTACAAGCAGCCTCAAGAGCAGCGCAGTGGCAGGCTGGCGTCGACGGCTGAGGAGTCTCGAGCAGGCGGAACAAAAGGAGCCGGTGGCGTTGTGCTGATGCCCACAACATCCAAGGAGCCGCAGCCATTCTTTTTCCTGCAGAAGCACTTCCTATCAGAACAATTTGGTGCTAATAAGCTCCATTTATAACAGTAAGCAGTGGTTTGGCAGAATAATTGTCACTAAATACCATTCAGGGCTTTCTTGCTTTTTTCCCTGCAAGTCACTAATTATTCCGCTGCTGAAATAGCATCCAGAGGAGCCACTGAATACCAACAAATGGGGAGCTCAGCATTGATTCAGCGAAGCGGTGGCAGGGCCTGATTAGGAATTATAGCAAGGCCATCATCCCCCGAACAATGCCCCTTGTCGTCCCATGCATGTCACGTGCCGCGCCCAATCACAGTCCCCTCCACACAAGTGTCTGCTTCAGCTCCAGCTCCAGTTGCAACTTGAGAAACAGAGCCTTTTAATAGGCTGTGTGACCCAGGGGAAGGAAAAGGCTGGCGACGAGAGGAGCAGCAGCACCTGGGAGGAGAGCTCCCAGTGCCCTTTATGACTTGGCTGCTGGGGCGTTGCAGCAAGTCCGTGACACACATTTGTATAATATTTGCGAAGCGATAAATGTGCCTCTGGGAAATTAAGAGGGTGGGTGGCTAGGGTCACGTCAGCACTGTGCTTTGCCAGTGCACACATTCACCCTATAAGCAAAACAAAACAAAACAAAACAGACATTGGGGAAGGGAAAGAGAGCTGCTCCAAAAGAGTCAGGGTCTCCGGTCCTCTGGACCACAACCAGCAACACCTCTGCTTGGCTGGTTGTAGAACATCAGTGGGTTCCCCTTGAGGGCCCTCTCAGTAAACAAAGCTCTCATGTTTGGTGCACTTTTGAGACACCGTTCCCAAAGGTAGGTATTAGAAGAGCCAGCGTGGTGTAGTGGTTAAAGAGCAGTGGACTCTGAATCTGGTGAACCGGGTTCGCTTCCCCGCTCCTCCACATGCAGCTGCTGGGGGACCTTGGGCTAGTCACACTTCTCTGACGTTTCTCAGCCTCACTCACCTCACAGAGTGTTTGTTGTGAGGGAGGAAGGGAAAGGAGATTGTTAGCTGCTTTGAGACTCCTTAAGGGGAGTGAAAGGCGGGATATCAAGTCCAAACTCCTCCTCCTCCTCTTCTTCTTCTCTTATTTGTATATGCATGCATAGTTGAATCTACCCCTTAGCCAAATTGGGGGTGGGGGTGGTGAGATACAGTGTTGTTGTTGTTTTTTAAAAAGCACATAATTCAGGTGTGCTAGTTTAAAGTTGGCAGATGGCAGCTCCAGTTGTGGAGTATTCCCTTACTATGACCATCACTACAGCAATGGCGAGTTCCCAGGCAGTTCTGCTTTAATTGGTATGTGTTATGAAGTTCAAATTTGTGAAGTTCAAATTATTCAGGCATCCCTCTCCCTCCCCCTACTGTAAACTTATTGATGTTTTTCTCCCCTGTTCTCTACTACAATTTTGCTGCCTTTAAAATATGTTCCCTGCAATGCCTTCCTTGTTCCTATGCATATCATAGCAGCTCAGACGATTTCTTGCAAGGTGAAAGCATCTGGTTCTTGGGGAAAGTTACTTATAGATAAGCATTATGATCATATAGTGGGTCATAAACCCTGTAAAGACACACACTTTATGGGGGGCTGAGATAAGACTGAATTAGGAAGGACACTGTGGATTTATAGGACTGGGGTTTTTTTTCATGAGAGATGAAACATGAGGTCAGAAACAATTTCAAACTGCCCTCAAAGCTGCGCAAATTATCTTCAAATAACCTTTTAAAATAGCTCAAACTATAATAGAATCTTGAGAAAGGATTACACACTACCTTTGGGGAAAATAAAGAATATTTTATTATTGATTTTAATGCCAGAGGGGACGTTTGTGATTACTTCCTGGTTGTATGACTGCATTAATTTCCTCTGAATTGACATCCACAGCAACCTGAGAACTCCTCATTCTAAAAACATGTAATCATTTGAGCTGATAGATCAGACCCTAGTTTTTAGTGCCTGTTTATTTTTGATGCCTATGGGTATTAAACATTGAAATATCTAGCACTCTATCTTAGTCGCATGTTGGTTTCTCTTGCCAAAGTAAGGTGGAGTATAGATATTAGGCACAAATCTATTGGTAGCATAATGGCATGTCTGTCCTAACATCATATCACCAGACAGCACCAAAGAGGAAGAGCACCAGAATCTCTCTAGGGTTTCAGATCCAATAAGGAGGAAGGGGGACAGATAACAACAAAAAGAGTCATTTGAAGCTATGCACATTTGTGAATGGGGAAATAATTCACATTTGTAATTGTTCTGGCAGAAAATTAGCTGCAGTTGAACTTTGCTTTGAATATTCTCTGCCCTCTGCAAGTAATGGTTGAACTTTCCCCCCGAGGAGCCCAATTAACAGTGCAATCTTATGCATGCCTACCCAGAAGTTCAGTGAGACTTCCTGCAAAGTAAATATGTCTGGGATTGCAGCACAAAGAACCTGTCCTGCGAAAAGGTTGAGCACTCTGAGGTCCCTCTAAAATGTACAACACTTGAGGGCACCGCACATCTCTAGGTGTCACTGAGAAAATCATTATTACTGCCAGGAATCTCAGGGGCAAAAAAGAGTCAGAGTAGAACAAACATCTGTTTAGACTTCCCTGTGTCAACAACATTTCACCTTTGGATGGTTATGAGAATGATAATATTGCTTACGATTCTACTTATTCAGGTACTACTGTGAACACAGTCCCATTGACCCCATCTTTTCTCTAGCAATAAAGCTCTCAGGAGCACACTCTCCAAAGAGGAATAAAATCTGCATGGCAGGACTCCCTGACAATTAAATCATTTCTCTTTCTACACCATGCAGAGGTCCCAGTGCTCTGTCTTCCTTGGCTATATAAAAGCCAATAGGGTTCTGTCCTTTAGTCAAACATCTGACACAACTCTTGTGGCTCAGGAATTGGTTAAGTAGCAGGAAGCAGAGAGCAGGAATAAATAGACAGTTCTCTGAATGTAGGAATCTAGAAAGTGGAGTCCCCCAAGGATTTGTTTTGGGACCGGTACTTTTTAATTTGTTCATATACATGCTAGAGTTTGGAGGGAACAGTGAGGTAGCCATGTTTGCCAGTGATGCTAAATGGTTGAAGAAGAAGAAGAAGAAGAAGAAGAAGAAGAAGAAGAAGAAGAAGAAGAAGAAGAAGAAGAAGAAGAAGAAGAAGATTTGATATCCCGCTTTATCACTACCCGAAGGAGTCTCAAAGCGGCTAACATTCTCCTTTCCCTTCCTCCCCCACAACAAACACTCTGTGAGGTGAGTGGGGCTGAGAGACTTCAGAGAAGTGTGACTGGCCCAAGGTCACCCAGCAGCTGCATGTGGAGGAGCGGAGATGCGAACCCGGTTCCCCAGATTACGAGTCTATCCCTCTTAACCACTACTCCACACTGGCTCTCTCAAGGTCATTAAACCAAAAGGAATTAGTGAAGAGTGTTAGTGTATAAGAGTTAATGCATGTGGGGGAGGACAAGAAAGGGTTAATTTAGGTGTGCTTGACCTGCACATGCAGCTAGTTAAGTGTGAGTCAGCAAACTTGTGAGAGTGAGTCAGAGAGTGACTCAGCACAAAAACAAAGTATAAATACCCTTATGCCTATAGCCACTTTGCCTGGGTCCCCACTCCTCAGATAGAACCTAATCTGTGTTGGAATGCAGCATGTTTCTGGAAGCACATTTCATTGCTTTGGCTGTAAGGACAGAGGTAGGATTACTTTATGCTACAACTGTACGTAGCTCCTAAGCTTGCACAGCTTAGATAAACTTCCAAGAAATATCTGCCACCACGGCTGGGCCCCTTCCTCATTTCAGGTGTTAAGTACAAACCAAGTGCCTCCATTCATCCGAACTGGAAGGAAAAACCAATTAGTTGCTGGCCATAACCATATATTGCTACAATAACCTTGTAATTGACATTTCTGGGGTATTATGGAGGCTGAAAGTCATAAACTTAATGAAAGTATGTTTATTGCACTTCAGCTTCATCTCTGATTAAATCAAATTTGCATAATGGAAAGTTATTAAATTTCCATGTTTCTAATTTCCTTTAAAAAAATAACTTTAAAAAATAGCAATTCAAAGACTTTGTTTATAGAAAAGCTGGATGGTGCATAGGGGTGCTAGAGAACACATGCCTTAGCTGAAAAATGTTTTTAATAAATTGCCTCAGATGGAGCAGGCATGTTGCATTGTTCCATCTTTGAAACGATTCTCTCTTTCCAACAAATCGGAAAGTGTCCCTGCTCATGTCGTTAAACTGTTTCTGGGCGAGTGTGAAGGTGTGCAGCACTGGAAAAGTAATCTATCAGTGCCAGATGAGCCATACCTCTGCTCTCCTTCGGCCTTGCTATCCTGCCACAATGGCAAAGAATTTTAAGTAGTAGGCATGTTTATTATTTCAAAAAAAGGGAGCATTTTTTATTTTTATTTTTTTGCTAGAGGGTAAAATATACCTGCTAAGGGTTGAGTTTGGAGCAGTTTTTAATCGCATCTTAAGCAAAACCTTGTGGGTTGGGACCGTGTGTGTGTGTGTGTGTGTGTGTGTGTGTGTAGGAGGTGAGATTGCTCCTCTTCCCAATAGAGCATTAATGTAAACTATGTTCTCTGACACAGCAGATCATCAAGCAGCCCCTGTAGAATGAAAGGCATTCTGTCTGTTTGGAATGCAGCATTCAATAACTTTCCAGATTTCTTTGGTTCCCTTTTCTATCCTAAGCTGGACAAAGCTGCTGAAACATTTCAGCATCAGTTAGCAAAAAAATGCCCTCATCTGAACCTGCTCTCTCCCTTCCTCCTCTGTACAGAGCTCTCAAAACCTAGCTATTTCTCACATCCCCTTTGCATTGGTGAGTTTGGGATGCTCAGCTAAATGTACCTCACCCAGGGACATGCCCACACTCCTCCAGGTCTCTAGAATGGAACACTTCAAAGAGCTCCCACTAACAACATTCCCATTTGGCACAGAATGAAACAGATGCCCACCTCCATGCGTGAGAAGAGGTGCCTTCTCCATCATGCAGGAATTGTGAATCCAAGCAATTTTCTATAAGCCCCCATCATCAAAGTCTGTGTTTAATATAGTGGTACCTCGGGTTAAGAACTTAATTCTTTCTGGAGGTCCATTCTTAACCTGAAACTGTTCTTAACCTGAAGCACCACTGTAGCTAATGGGGCCTCCCGCTGCCGCCGCACTGCCACCACACAATTTCTGTTCTCACCCTGAAGCAAAGTTCTTAACCCGAGGTACTATTTCTGGGTTAGCAGAGTCTGTAACCTGAAGCGCATGTAACCTGAAGCACATGTAACCCGAGGTACCACTGTATATGGATGGCTCTGAAGACCTGGTACATGCACTACGCTACAAGTGATTGGTTTTGGTTTTTATAGATTCACTATTTTTATTCCCCCCCCCCTTCAGTAAAAGATTCTAGGGTGGCTGGATAAGATTTATTCAACTACGTGAAGAAGCCCAATCTCAAAGCCTATTAACAGTGCAAGACTATACATGCCTGCAGAGAACTTAAGTCCCACTACGTTCACTAGGACATGCTCAAATATATAAGATTTCCAGCTTAGCCAGCCAACAACAAACTTCTTATTTAAGGGCCCTTGAATTCAAGGAAAATATCTCCAGCATCATTTACCATAAATTCACCAGTGCATCCCAATCTAGGGTGCCAATCTATCATTTTCATTCTCAGTCGCCCACCACTCAGCAGAGGAAGATTATGACTTTAAGATTATACTCCACTTAATGAAGTAGATATGAAATTGCAATGTACATTTGGTGTCAATGGAAAGATTCCATCAGCCTTTAATTTGATGTATCCATTTGTTTATTTCATGCAGCTGAAAATATGAAAAGAGGCTCCAATAAAATATTCAAGTCTTGAGAGAAATATGCTTTGACTTCTAGCTTTCCGTTCTATCCTTCTTGCACCAGCTTTGCTCCTACTTGGGCGATGCCCATGTGCTTACAGGAAAGGATTCATTAGCACTAATCCGAGTGGTGGGCACATGTGGTACATGGTGGCTAACAGGGAATCCATGCCGCTACAGAGTGCAGCTGCTCCTTTTCTACAGTGCTGTGCAAGCACTAATTTATGAGCCCTGAAGTGGCAACAAGGGCGTTTTTAAGCCAAGCCTTTTATGGCATAGATCATAGCAGGCGGGGCGTATGACAGATGTCTTCATTAGGAAGGGCCAGAGAGCAGCCCCAGCCCTAGTCAGTCACGCATGGACATCCATGGCTGAGTGGAGGAAACAGAAGCAATAAAACTTGGGCAGAGCGGTGACTCAAATGCACAGAGAAATTCCAGGCAAAAATGGAGCAGCATGCTGGAGGGGCAGCGATGGACTTCATCCTGCTGCTCCAGATTCTTCACTTTAAAAAGGGAGGAGTCAGCAATGAAACAGAGAATTAAAGGCAGCTTTCTCAAGATGCACGTGCTGCAACGGTAAAGGAAGACAGAATAATCAAAGGAAGAAAGGACCTCCCAACTGGATCGTAGACCTCCACCTTCTGGCAAAGGACTTCTGGACCTTTCATTGGCAGGCAACAGTCTCAATAGTTACATCTCTGGCCACCATTTCAATGAGAAGAATACCAGCGTAAAGTTTTTAGTATTGACATAACATAATGAACAAAATGGGTAAGGACAAAATTGCCACTTTGTTGTTCTCTCCCCCCCCCCCCAGGTTCTTCCATAATATAAAAGCAATTATTTAATTTCAAATGGCATGACCCTATGAAATGTTTAAAAATGCAAATAAATATGGCCCAAAGGACATTGGGCATTGGTTGGGAAAGTGTCTCAGAATAGGAGAAAGGTGGTAGCATTCTCAGAACCCTGCCATCCCTCTGCCTGAGTGTCCTTGTTTTTTCTAGTCAAATGATATACCTCTGTTCATTCAACACAGATGCTTGCCGAAAGCCTTGTATGAGCTGCAAAGCAAGGCTGAGCACAAAGCCCCCCCCCCTTTCTTCTTGAACGTGCACTGCTGACATATGGATAGCTTTTGCTTGTATCCCCAGTGGTTCACACAGTGGCTGGTTCCTCCTCGGCTGCCCCAGCCCTAGTATTTATCCAACTCACTGGACAGTCAGATTGTCATTCCCAGCAGGCAAGCTGTTAAGAATCACAAATTTTAGCCTTGCCATGTAAATAGCAAGGGACAAGACACCTGGCGCTTCCCAAATTGCTTGGCACAGGCAGAGGAGACGGAAACAGCAGACAAGGAGGTTTGCTCAAATTTCTACATATGAGCTCAGATCAATGGCAAGTCATGAATGAACAGCTGCAAGTGGAGGAAATGAAACAGTGGCACTCTGCATACAGAGAGCATCCATGAGAGAAATACACAATATCCAGCAGCTGAAAAGGATGGGAATTTAGGCTGAACCTAAGAGACAGATACATAGACACAGAACAATCAACACAGGGGGGAAATTCAGTCGCCATGGCTGTTCCCCACATGCAGCCCCATAACTGTGCATGGTTCTGAATCATAAGACATAAATGCAAACGTGGCAGCAGTCTTCTGGCTGGTATGATCACTAGTCTGAGGAGGAACAGAATTCAACCAGATCCCTACAAATTCCCTACCCATAAACAGAAGATCGGTACAGCCTGGATAGCTCAGTTGGTTAGAGCATGCTGCTGATAATTCCAAGGTTGCAGGTTTGATCCCCATATGGGGCAGCATCTTATTCCTGCATTGCAGGGGGTTGGACAAGATGATCCTCAGGGTCATCTATGATTCTGTGTCAAAGCTATGTTTTATTTGGCACCAATGGGGGATTTCCCCTCAAAGGAAATGAAAGGGGACTGCAGCAGCTGTGTTGGGGGCTGGAAAAAGAGACAAAAGCAGGGTGATTCAGGCTACTTTCCTCCCTTCCTGCGCTGTGAAGCCTGATGTCTATAAAGCACTCCTGAGTCAGATCTGTATTCCCACAAAACCTCCTGTTGCTCTGTCACTCTGCATTTCCATATCTTATAGCTCAGTGCTTTCCTAAACTGGCCTGAGTGTGGAGATTACCATTACCAGTCCAAGTTGGTTTGTATTCCTGCCATGATATCTTGCCAAGAAGTGCAGGCCCAAACTCTGGCAGCTGATTGCTGTGTGTGCGAGTATCATCAGTGCTTGGGTGTTTGGGTCCCTTATGGCTGCATACAAGAAGGATACTATTTCCCCTACCTCTGTGGTTACTACTGCACTCTTAGGATTCTACCCCTTTAATCAGCAGTGCCAAGCAAGCTTAATGTGCTTTCTGAGATAAAGCACATTAAGGTTATTTATTGCCAATAAAGCAATACACACACGTATAAATTAAAGGCTGCCTGCGCCTTGCTACCTTCCAATCATATCTGCGAGAGGCTCTCTGTGACCTGTTGTGATTTATGCACTCAGAGAATAGGCTGGCCAATAACCAAGAGGCAAATGGTGTCATGGCCATGATAGCTGAAATGGAAACACCACATTCAGCCGATGACCAATGTTGGGAACATACAAGAGAGGGCATTTCACACCCTGCTTGTGAGCTTTTATAGACTGACTTCTGTTTAGGGGGAAATGCTAAACTTTGGTTGATCCAAAAAGTAATTCTTATGCCTCTCAACCTCATTGCTCCTGGGTACCACTCTTCTATCAGGACCACTGCCACAATGACTGTCTCCTTCCCAAGTGATTGCTTCTAGAGATTTAAGGGTATGTTTGATGGGCAACCATTCCTATGGACAGCATCTTTTCGCGATCTCATGCTTTACATGTTGGGCACAGAAACATCTTCCAGTGTTGTGTAGGATATCGGAAGGTAATGAAAACACTGAGCAATAGCGATTCAAATCTAGACAACAGAAAGAAACACCTCAACATAATGAAATTTGTGAAACAATCCAGCCTCATTCAGCAGCTCTACTTCTGCAGGCAGAATAAGCAATGTACTATATTAAGCAGAATCAAGCCTGTTAATCTTAATGGATTTTCCCACTTATGGAATCCAATCCTCATTGAAATTGCCAATACATTTGCCCTGGGCTTTCACCACCTGAGAGAACTCTCTAGGAATCTGTGTTATGTAGGCTGCTATGTGGGACCTGGGTTGGTAGCTGATCCTATTCTCTACAAGGAGGTTGGGCTAAAAAGCCTTTTGCTCCCACCCCCACTCTCTACATATGGCAGGCGTGAAAAAGGCAAATTCCATGCTAGGGATCATTAGGAAAGGAATGGAAAATAAAACTGCCAATATCATAATGGCATTATACAAATATTTGGTGCAGCCGCATTTGGAATACTCTGCAAAAGTCTGGTCACCTTCATCTAATGAAGCTGAATGTTGAAAGATTCAGGGCAGATAAAAGGAAGTAGTTCAAAGGGCACAGTGGATTCTGGTTGACTTCTGAGCACGATTTGCTGGCGCTTAGTTGAAACTTTGAACAGCTTTGGACCTGACAAACCATCTACTCACATATCAGCCTGACTTGCATCAATATCAAGGTTCTCCCTACCATCTAAAATTAGGTGTGCAGTCTTCTTAATCGGGGAAAGGAATTTCTCAGATGGGGCATCCTGTTTATTTGGTTCTTTCTCCAGGATCTGGCACCTATGTATTCATTCCCCTGGTCTTAAAACTTGAAGTTGTTGTTTTTTTCTGCTCTTCTATTGATTGTCATCATGTATTTATTGTTTTATCTCTCCTTTCAAAGGGTGATCTACAATTCATTAAATGCATTTTGCCCTCCTCCTCCAAACATTTTCCCTTTTTCATTGCATAATTTAGATGGTAAGCCAGAGGGCAAGGATCACTGGGAGCCACTCTGGGAGCTTTGCTTCTTCTTCTTCCTTTTTCTTTTTTTTCCAAGAGCAGGCTAAAAATACTTTAAATAAATAGAAAGTAAAACAACCCATTGGAACTGAACTGTTGTGCTGCACACCTTTCAGAGTCATACTAATGCAAGCCAATAGAAAAATTACTCTTCCACATTCTATTCAATGGTATAATAACAAGGTTTCTTGGCTGTAATGATTTTAAAAAAAACCATATTCTAAAGAGGCAACCACCGTAGCCCTGAAACTTTCCTTGTTTTAGATTTTAGCTCTAGAACCAGATCAGCCAACAAGGGTAAAATAAAAAGCTTTTTGCAGTCTCCCTAAACACATATCCCTGGGTTTTGTTTTTTTTAAGGGGCTATGATCATTTCCACAAAATTAATAAATATAGTCATTGCCAAGGGAAGGCAATTGTGGAGGGATGCAGGGGCTAAAGAGGTTTCTTTCAATGAACATCCATCTTTGTCCAAAACTGAAGAATCCATTCTGCACCATCTAAGGTCAAAGGTTCCCATCAGCCCCTTTACTATGGGGAACTGATAGGAGCAAAGGCAACTGCCTTGTCTCAGGTCAGGCCAGTTGTCCATCTATCCCAGCATTTTCTGCAGGCAGAGGACTTTGCTACAATCTGATTCTAAAAGAGAACTGTGCCAGGGTTTGGAGTGGAGAAGGATCTTTTGCATACCTGCACGCACCTAGGATGCTGAGCGGAAGAGAAGGGCATCTTCAACATTTCAGAGAGAAGCTCTATTCTGAGGTACTTATCTTTATCAGGTTCTTCCATTAGTACCAACAGGACACACAGCAGTAGCCTGAGTAATCAATGCCCCCTTTCCCTAAACAGCAGCAGCTGTACAGTGGTACCTCGGGTTAAAAA
This sequence comes from Podarcis melisellensis, assembly GCF_964234715.1. Lineage (NCBI taxonomy): Eukaryota > Metazoa > Chordata > Lepidosauria > Squamata > Lacertidae > Podarcis > Podarcis melisellensis. The sequence goes on from NC_138529.1 coordinate 40,479,586, forward strand.
CTTAATTTGTTCTGGAGGTCTGTTCTTAACCTGAAGCACCACTTTAGCTAATGGGGCCTCCTGCTGCTGCCACCGCCGTGTGATTTCTGTTCTCGTCCTGAAGCAAAGTTCTTAACCCGAGGTACTATTTCTGGGTTAGCGGAGTCAGAAACCTGAAGCGTCTGTAACCTGAAGCATATGTAACCTGAGGTACCACTGTACTGGGAAAAGGAGACACTTTCTGGATCGCAAAGAGTTGCTTATTCTAGGTTATCATATCTGCAGGGAAAGAGGAACTCAGCAATGAAAAGCACAAAGGAGACCTCACCAAGCCACTGCTCTGGACACAAAGCAAAGAGGAGTAACTTGGGAAACATAAAAGCTTGGTGAAAAGCTTCCCTTCCCCTGCACTGCTTTCACCCAACATTGCCATTCCTCTATACTAGTCTGCATCCGCCCTCTCGTGGCCAAGCCTGAAATGGGCTCGAGAGGATAAACACCGATGCTTGCTTAGGAACCCTGTTGCCAATAAAGGACCTGTTATGTTGTTGTTCCTGTTTAATATATACTGCTTATATGTCAAATTGCTTCTCGGTGTTTACAACTTAACATCAATCCATAAGGACACTACAAAAAAGCCATGCACAATAAAAAGCTGCCTTCTACGAGACACACCAGAAAACCCATTGATCTCCTTCCATAGGTCATGGAATCAACCCCCTGCAATGCAGGAATCTTTTGCCCAATGTGGTCCAGAGAGTGCGGTTCAGGTGGCAGACTCCCAACGCACCTCTGTGATTCAACAAAGTGTCCTTTCAGCTCTCTTTGTCACCAGCAGCTACTGGTTATGATAGCTGTACACTGCCTCCAGGGGGGAAAACCAGCATGCTTAAAAATACTAGTCACTGGGGAACGAAGATGGGAGAGAATTACTGACCTCTTGTGCTGCTTGCTGGCTTCTCATACCACCGTGGGAAACAAGGAGGCTGGGCTAGCTAGCATCGCCTTTGGTCTGATCCAGCGGCCAGGCTCTTCCAGTATTCAGCATGCATACACATCCAAGGCCACAAAGTGTGGCAGGCAATCTGCCACGCATTTGCTTGGCGATTTTTCTTTTTCTTTTGCAGTATTCTGGAAGAGCTGTCTTATCGGCTGCTGTACAATGCAGGCAACTGATAAGTGGATGCTAAGCTGAAACCTTCACCATATAACTAAATGTTTATTGAAAACTGAAACAGAAAAATGGCCTGTTTTTACACATTGCACACACGCCACATTACAAAATATGGTGATGAAAAGAATTAAAAGAAAGCCAAAAGATGCAAAATGCAAATATTAATGAACCAAGAAGATCATACTGTGTCTGAATGTCCTGGCTTCCCTCACCAGGCTTTAAGGTTTTTAGTTTAGTCTCAGAGAAACAGCATCGCTCTCGGTCAGTCCACAGATGCCTGAATTTTCTTTGTACCACTTTCACAGGCTTAGCTAGGGCCTGTAAGAAAGCTGGCTTCCCTTTGATGTCAGAGCACTGGGGCTCAGGTTACCTGTGAGACTCTGCTTGGTTTGGCTCAGCACCATCCTTTGTAGCTTTTGGCCCAGGTGACTACAGAATGCCAGCACTCTCAAAACTGCATTTGTGGGTGTGCACTGTCAAATCTTTCCCTGAATTGGCTCTTTGTGAAGGCATCAAAGAGGAAGATTTTCTTATCCACTAGTGTTCTATAATGCAAACAATCTTCTGATATCAGTTCACTTGAAAGTCAGGCATGCAGTCATTTTAGACAATTCCAATTATTTTAGAAAGCACAATTCAGAGTACTGAAAAGCATAAAAGATCACTCAGCTGTTACAGAAAAGAAGAGAATTCACTTTTAAACTAGAAAGTTCCTTATAAAGTTGAATTTTGTTACAGGATTTTGTCTCTGCCTTGCATTATTTACACATATAATGACTTGTACAGAATTTTTCTCAGTTTGGCATGAATTAGCATGCTAGCATTTTGGTTCTGCAAAACAAATCCCACTGTTCTCTGTGAGCCTGGTGTTACCAAACAGTCTGAGGAGTTATTTCATGTGAGACCACTAATAATACCTTTAGCCCAGCTCCTGATTTAAACCAAGTTTGCAACTCTTAACTAAATTTCCGCTTTTGTATATTCAGCAAGAGTGCTTTAAGTGCCTTGTAGAATATGGCCCATTGGCTAATAAAATCAGATAGAAGTTTGTCTCATATCTTGCGTTTTCAGTAATATCCTCTCCATTATCAAGGCTGTTTTGGTCCAAAGGACATCACCCTTCCAAATTAAGTACTATGAAATGCTGCATTGTGTGGCTCTTCATTTCAGAAATGCTTTTCCAAAGGTTTCTACATATTGGGTCACAGGCTCCTTACAATTTCATGCATACTTTCCTCTGAAACAGATCTTAACAATTTACAACATACTTATGCTTGAGCAGATTCTCTGGCCTTTGTAATGCAAAACTATGGAGCAAATATGTTGCTGCCTGGAGCATTTATCATGTGACTGTGCCCAACAGTCTGTATGTGTCTACTCAGAGGAAAGCTCCACTTGCTTCAATGGAGCTTACTCCCAGGTAAGTGTGCATGGAATTCAAGTTTTATATGTGCACACTCAAGTCTTCAGTGGCAACTCCTCCTCCTCCTCCTCCTCTTCTTCTTCTTCTTCTTCTTCTTCTTCTTCTTCTTCTTCTTCTTCTTGTGATTCTATGTTTCAGAGGATAGTAAGAGAGGGAGTGCCTGATTTGTCCCTATATTATCACCCCCTCTTTATTCATACATCATGTGTCAAGCTACCCTATAAATCAGGCATGTCCAAAGTCTGTTTCGGGCGCCTAATCCAGTTTGCAGTTCGATTTAATCTGGCCCACGTGGCAGTATATGATCTGGGGGGGAATTGTAAAAAAAAAAAGCTCAACAACTTTGGTTGGCCCTCACACATGTTCACGTCATCAAATCTGGCCCTCTTTGAAAAACTTTGGGCACCCCTGTTATAAATCAAACAATTCCCTTGTTGCCTTTTGCTTGCCATTCATCCCCCTTTCCTCTTGCCTCCTTCATTAATGGGATCCAGGCCCAATGTGGCCCCCTCCTTGCCTGTTGTCCAGAGAGTCAAGATCATGGGCATAGCATTATAGCAGCATCCCACAGATAGGGTAGGCAAAGCAAGCTCTGTTGGAATGGCAGGGGAGGTTGGGGTAGTAGCAGTGCCCAGCTGGTTGAACTATTCTTAGCTAACCATCTCTTCCTCAAACCAGATCTGTGCCTCTGTGCAGAAATAGCCACGCACTGCCCCCTGAATTGCATGAATTTGTTACTGAAAGGTGTCTGATGACAGTCTGATTCAGCTCAGAAATCACTTGCTCTTGCGACTGTGGTGGGTCTCCCCCCCCCCTTTCCTTTGGTCAGTTTTACCGCAGTGGAGATGTGGGAAGCTGCTTATATTGCAGAACACAGATACAAAGTGAAGAGGGAATGTGATCTCAGTCACAGAAGAGACATGATGGAGGGGATACTGAACAGTGCCGGCCCAGCCATTAGGCAAGGTGAGGCTGCATCCTCAGGCAGCAGAAGTCTCTGAGACAGCACCCCGTGGGTGCCCCCACCTGCCCTGCCACCTTCACCAGTGGCAGAGAAGCAGCACCAGCATCAAAGCCAATATTGGGTGAGATCGTGTCCATTTTGGGTGAGATCTCACCCAAAAAAGGCTTGATCTTGCCTGAAACCAGCACCAATGGTGGCAGCATTTCTCTGCCAGCAGACTGTGGTCCACCAATGAGTACTGTCCCACGAGGAAGAATGCCAGATATAATAAAAGCTCAGAGAAAGCTACCATATAAATAAACTGTGGGGGAACTTTGGCACGCCAGGTGTTGCTAAGCCATTGGTCATACGGTTTGGGGCCGATGGAAGTTGTACTTGTTTATTCATAAAATATTTATATACCACTATTGGGGGGGGGATCAGTGTGTTTTACAACAATAGTATATAAAACCATATGGTAGAAACCATATAAAGTTAAAGTCAGAATTCAGATAACTATTGTAAAGATGTATTCTTAATTGCCTGCATAGGCCTGATAGAATAGAACTCTTTTTTTCTTTCCTTTTCAGGACAGTGCCAAGACATTTTGTGCCCAAAGGATTATTGGTCATCTCTATACGTATGACTGTACAGCCATCTATTCCAGCAACAAAATCATCAAGTTTGCTGATGACACTACGGTGGTGGGGCTCATTTCAGGAGGGGATGAGTCCGCCTATCGGGACGAGGTGGAGCGGCTCTGTGTTTGGTGTGGAGAGAACAATCTGGCTCTTAATACGGCTAAGACCAAGGAATTGGTGGTGGATTACAGGGGAAAAAAGGCGGACATTCAGCCCTTGTATATCAACGGGGAACGGGTGGAGAGGGTGGCGGAATTCAGGTTTTTGGGAGTGACTATCGATCAGGGCATGACTTGGAGCGCAAATACCACTGCTCTGGTGAAGAAGGCCCAGCAGAGAATTTATTTCCTCAGACTTTTAAAGAAGAACAATCTGAGTGAGAGACTGCTGGTGTCCTTCTACCGAGGCTCCATAGAGAGCATTCTCACATACTGTATTTGTGCTTGGTTCTCCAGTTGTACAGCTAGGGAGAGGAAGGTGCTCCAGAAGGTCATAACCACAGCCCAAAGGATTATTGGTCATCCTCTCCCATCTTTGGAAGAACTGTACGGTTCCCGTTGTCTTAGGAAAGCAAACAACATCCTGCAGGATTCATCTCACCCGGGATACAGTCTGTTTGCACTACTGCCTTCTGGCAGGAGATATAGAAACATCAAGTCAAGGACAAATAGACTGAAAAATAGTTTCTATCCAAGAGCTGTGGCCTTTTTGAATGCTGTAACTCGATAGTGTGACCTGGGAGTTTGATGGGTGTGGGTGTGGGTGTGGCTGGAATGTGGTTTGTTTGGTTGTTGTTGTTGTTTTGCTTTTGTTGTTTTTAAGGGATGGCATCCAATTTCGTTGCACTTGTGCAATGTTGCACTTGTGTAATGACAATAAAGAATCTATCTATCTATCTATCTATCTATCTATCTATCTATCTATCTACCTGAAGAACATGGTTCTTCTCCCACTTTTCCAGGCACAGAAGCTGACGGAACTGGCATCTTATTTCAATACTAGCAGCAGAGGTTTCCTCCACCTTACCTGAGGACAGTGGGCACAAGGGACAGGACACACATCGCTCTGCGGAATTCCAACTGAGGAATTCAGGAGAGGAAGTTTGGGAGAACAGCCAGAAAACAGCTGCTGCCTGAGGCAATAGTCTGCTTAATGGTAGGGTTAGCCTGTTTGTTTGCTGCTTTTTTTTTAATGTGGTGAGAAAAGTAAAGGCAACCAGCTATCTTAAACATGCTTTTAAACTGCTTTTAATCCAGCTTCTACAGTTCTCTGTTGCTCTTGCTGTACTGTTTACATGATTGTTACTTTATTTTTAAAAACTCACGTAAGCCACTCTAAATTAATTTAGGAAACAAACAAACATACTGTATTTTTCCGTGTATAAGACGCCTCCATGTATAAGACGCCCCCTATTTTGGGCGACTCCAAATTAAGAAAACACCCCTCAGCACTACCCGTGTATAAGACGAGCCCCAATTTTAAACCTATCTTTTGGTTAAAAAACCTAGTTTTCTACATGGATAAAACACAGTACCTGGTGGGACTCGGCCATAGCTCCTTCCTGCTCCTTCCTACATACTGCCAATGGATTGAGAAGGTGACATCACCGATAAGGCTCTCTGTAAATTCTTCAAATCCGGTCTAACAGATGGTTGCATCATCAGTTGAGGGGAAGCAGCATCTGGACCTATTCTCCACAACAGATCATCACTATGACAGTCTCTGAAGGGAGCATTATCACAGCATTGATCATCTGTTCACCAAGTTTTGTGAGCTAAACTGCTGTACACAGTCTCATTACCAAGTTTCTGCGCTGTGGTGCTGCATGTGGCCTTCCTTAGCACATAGTTAAACAGCCAGTTAAAACATTACAGAAGATAGCAATAGTCTTTCAGTAATAAATATGGTGCTAATGTTCTGTGTCAGGGTCACCCACAGAACCTCCTATGGTATCTACAATCTCAGTATACAGTGGTACCTCGGGTTAAGATCTTAATTCATTCCAGAGGCCCATTCTTAACCTGAAACTGTTCTTAACCTGAGGTACCATTTTAGCTAATGGGGCCTCCCGCTGCCGCCACGCAATTTGTGTTCTCAACCTGAAGCAAAGTTCTTAACCTGAGGTACTATTTCTGGGTTAGGGGAGTCTGTAACCTGAAGCATCTGTAACCCGAGGTACCACTGTATATCTCCTCAATACACCAGAGATGCTTGGCTTTTCCTGCTCAGCTGTCTGCACTGACGCAGCCTCTCCTACATTAAACATGCACTCTTAGATTTGCCCATATATTTGCCCTTCTGTACTGAACAAAGGAGGGAAGAGCTTCTCTTTGTGAGCAAGCATGGTAGTGACTGGTGTAGGTGTCTTTTCCTTTCCCCATCTATGGATGTGATGCCTATGCCTTTTTGTGTTCCTATGTCTTTTTCTACTCTTTGAGATGTGGCAGCCATTTTGTATTGTGTCATGTTCCTACACTGTCATGAACTGGCAGGACAATGGGTAGGAGGAGGGGGTAGTTGGGACTGAGACACACTGGGGCAAGCAGGGGATGGAGAAAGAAGTACTCACAAGGTGATGGAGAATGGTGAGGAGATGGGGGTTAATGCACAGGAACCAGAGCAGCAGGACCTATCACCAGAGGGGCCGTTGTCTCCATGAACACAACAGGCTATGAGCTGTAGAGAGCAACAGGAGGGGCACTCTAGGAGTCTGAGGCAGGCAAGAGTCTACAGCCCAGCTCCCTATCTGGCCAGGTGGGACTCACTAGCTTTGGAAGGAGGTGTGTGATTTCTCAACTGCAACAGACTTGGAACAGGTGAGGGTCACCTGCCTCATCAAGCCCATATGCTGCAATCAGCATGCAAAGTCCCAAAGGGAAGCAGAGCTGAGGTGCTGTGTCTGCTCAAGTGTCCATGTTGATGGATCTTGGCTTGTATGTTTCCGGGCCTCTAAGGGAATGTGCTTTGGGTTTGATTCTGGACTGCTGGAATTTGGACTTGGCTTAGTTGGACTGACCCTGGACTGTGTTTCCTGACCTTTGGACTTTGGCTTGCATGGATTGACCCCTGGAGTTTGGACTTTGGACATGACCTACTGACTTGCTGCCAGGTAGGCCTGGGGTTCAGCACTTTTTCAAAAGTCTAAACGGGTCCCTATTAGCAAATCTTGTTCTCTGTAAATAGTACGTTAAGGTTAAAAGATTTGTAAAAAAAGATTTTTATCTTAACCAAATTTTAGATTGACCAGCACTAATTCAGACACTAACCTCTGTGTACTCTGTCTTTTCTTTATTTTTCCTTCCCCTTGTCTAGAAAAAATACCATCAGCTTCACTGGGCTGTGTAAAGTAAAAATTAGTCACAATTAAAAAGAAAAGGAAAGACCATTTTGTGTGAGTGACTGATACTACTTTTTCTGTAGCTAATGTTTATTTTTCTGCATCTCCTGTCATAACCAGATAGGAGTGCCAAAAATCTGAACATAGCAGAAAGCTATTCAAACTGTTGAAGAAAATAGGTCTTTGTTGAAATTCAGTGAGATCCAGTGGTCCATTTCACACATAATTAAAGAATGACTTAGTGTTTTAAGACTGAGGCCCAGGAAACCTTGGGCTTATGAGCTCCCTTCCCCCATCCTCTGGCAAAGTGCAAGGAGTAGATTGGAAGCTTCAGTCATTTTAGATTAACCACAGTTTAATTTTATGTCTGAATGAAAAATCATGGTTAACCTTATCCATAGCTTCTTTAATACAAACCACCTTCATAAACTATGGATTGAAGTTGGCTTGTTTTCCCTAACCATAGCTAAGATTAATCAGTTTCATATGCCATGGCAAGCTATGGTTAATCTAAAATGGCAGTAAAATCTTTTGAATTTCTTACAATAATACCAGAGGAGGAGGGAGGGTTATGCAAGACCATGAAGAGGGTAAAGGTAGAGGGACGCCTGACCATTAGGTCCAGTCATGGCCGACTCTGGGGTTGCGGCACTCATCTCGCTTAATTGGCCGAGGGAGCCGGCGTACAGCTTCCAGATCATGTGGCCAGCATGACTAAGGAGCTTCTGGCGAACCAGAGCAGGGCACGGAAATGCCATTTACCTTCCCGCCAGAGTGGTACCTATTTATCTACTTGCACTTTGACATGCTTTCGAACTGCTAGGTTGGCAGGAGCAGGGACCGAGCAATGGGAGCTCACTGCCGACCTTCTGATCGGCAAGTCCTAGGCTCTGTGGTTTAACCCACAGCACCACCCATGTTAATCTAAAATGACAGTAAAATCTTTTGAATTTCTTGCAATAATACCATAGGCGGAGGGAGGGTTATGAAGACCATGAAGCGGGTAGATAATGCTAATTATCCAGGGATGTAGGCCTGTCCAGGCAGGTCTTGTACATGGAGCTGAAATCCTTCCACGCTGTTCCTGAGGAAATTGTGATCAGGTAGCACACATTGTAAAATCCTTTCTTTCGCTTTATTTGCGCTCAGAACAAAGTAACATTGTCACAGGTGCTCAATGTTACATCAGTTAAGAGAAGCTGTCCCACACAATGTAAACTGCAGATAATATAAGCTGCACAAAAATGGTTAGACCTGCCTTCTGCTCAATCCTACACAATTGAAAAGAAATTGCAGTAAGCCGTATCAAATAAACACCTTCATTAAATGCTTAAAGTGAAGCCATCGGGATTAAAACAAGTGTGTCAACAAGTAAAACAAAGACATCCAGATATAATCTTGCGGCAGGATGAAGCAATTACTGAGGGGGCACGTAAATAAAGAAATGCAACAAATCCCTTTCCTTTTATGCATCGACAAGTAAGCAGTAGCAACGAGAGAACAATTAATTAATGCACAAAAGCTAGCTTCAGCTAGTGGCATATTTTGGCTGCCATCCCAAGAACATAAGCAGAGCCTCAACAGACCCCAGGCCTAGGAAGCTGGATCACGGCTGGAAGAAAGCAGGCACCTACTTGGTGCTAAAATAGCACTACCAGCTCCAGCAATTTCACCACACTTCTCATAATACCACTGTGAGGTGAAAGCCCTTGAGGGAGCACTCAGAAGGTGAATGTGGGGCCAGCCCCCCACCCCGGGTGCCAGAGAGGTTTGGTTTCTTGGTTCCCTTGAGCTTGTGCTGATGCTCTGTGGAGGAGAAAAGTTGATGAAAGATGGGAAGCTCCAGTCAACAACTAGAGTTAAGAACTGCTGTTCCCTTTTTCAGATTTTAGCAGTTGTAGAAAAGATGTTGAGTGGTCACATAGTGATGGTAATATGTAGTTTGGTCCAAAGGTGGCTGGTGCCCATTGTGACTGGTAGAGTGGAAGGCAGGGAGGCCAACAGTAGGTGGAGCCAGATCCAATGACAAGAAGAGTCAACTGTTGTTGTTGTTTAGTCGTTTAGTCGTGTCCGACTCTTCGTGACCCCATGGACCAGAGCACGCCAGGCACTTCTAAGAGTCAACTAAGTCTAGTTTTCTCCCCATCAGCCTCCTTGCTGAGCTGGACAAGGGCAACATTGGACTTAAGGAGGAGAACATTGCCAGCAAGGGCCACCTCCCAGTCTGTAAAAAAGCAGGCAGGGGCTGGCTGAAGGCTGACTGAGCTTGGTGGCGCAGCACCCTATTTATCCTAATAGATTAGCCTCCGGGTGTTTGGTCCTGTGTGTGTAACTTATGCAAGTGGTCTCAGCATAATAGTCTGGAATTTTGGGACTCCCATTCATGTTGGGCTGAACTCCCAGACTACGGCAGACTCTTACATGACATTTGCTGCCTCCGGCAAAGGACAAGATGGCACCCCTCCCATTTCATAAACAAGTGAACTAGATTGGCCAGCTCTTATTTCAGCAGTCACAGTGGGGCAGCATCCTGCACTGAATCGGAGGGCAACAGGGCAACTTAGGGGGCACAGAGCAGGCTGCAATGTGGCATGCTCATCTCTGTTCCTCCAATGCCTCACCACCGCTCCCTGCCCCAGAGCATCTGCTGCCTGAGGCAGCTGCCTCACTCTGCCTAAGGGTAGAGCCAGCCCTGCAAGCTAAAAAGATTCATATCGACCAGCAACTTACCTGGATTTACACAGAGCGCAGTAATGTGAGCTGGAACCCTTAGCAATGTCTTAATTCAAACTCCTGGCCCGCTTCCCCTCCAGGCAGCATTTACAATGGAAACATTTAACAAGTGTGTGTGTGTGTGCAGCCAAATGTCAACCAAGGTTGAAAGGAGCCTTTTGTTCAGTGCCTTGGGGCTTTGAGCTCCAATTCTTTACAAATATTTGTTTGATTTTGGTGGAGGAAAACAAGAACATTCCTGATAATGAAGAGGAGATAATTATCCCACAATCAGGGAGGGAAAAAACTTCAAAAGGCTCTGCTTGATCTTACATTAGAGTGAGCTGGGCTGGGTAGCTCCCTTGTGGCTGTCTCATATTTACTGCTTTCCTTAAAGGATAATGACAGAAGCATATTGTCCCTGCTAGCTGCGTTTGATTTACTGGACCTGAAAAAGAGTGAAGCTAATGGATGAAGAAAGAAGCAAAAGGGGTTTTATGGTGCAAGTTTGCACCTTCACATTCCTGCTTCATTTGCTCAACTCATCCTTAGCACAGTTTTCAGCTCTGGACTTGGGCAATCTTTACTTCGAAAAACACACACAACATTCCTCCCTTTTAGGAAGGCCAGGCCATATGCTGCTCCTTCCCTCATTCTCAGTCTTTGGCTGAATCCCAGACAGTAGTTCTTGAACAACCATACATAAAAACTGCTCTCTCTTGTGTGGAGTTTATGAAAAATATAAAACTGTGAAAATATGCATGAGTTTTCAGTGCCTGTTATTGGACAGGCAATACCTAGGTTTTGTGTCCCCATGATGCTTTACCTTCTTCCAAAACATGCTTGCCTCCTACAGAAACACCACTACTCATAGCAGCTCTGCACTGAAGGAAATAAAACTCTAGCACCTTCAAGGCATGCACATGATGGAGTTTTTATCCCATCCACAGAAACAGCAGCAATAATAATAATAATAATAATAATAATAATAATAATAATAATACAGCAGATTCCAAATTCAGAGTAGCTCTATACTTGGCCAGACAGCAGTGAGGTGTGATGGAGCAGCACATCCACTGCCACATCCACAGCTCTACTGCTCATGTTAGCCATGGTGCAAGGCAAGGGGGCAGGCAAAACCCTGCTTCATGCTATACCAAGCTGGAGTTGTTACAGCAACTACGTCTCATGGCATCAAGTAGCAGCAATAGGGTTTGCTTGGGATCCTCCCTTCCAGACCTAGAACAGGAAGCTCCATGCTGGAGAAGTGACATCAGCATCACTCCATGGCCGGTGAAACTGTGGATTGGATGGAATTAGGTCCCCCATCCTCCACCATCCAGAATTGTGGGGTTTGGCTGCTTTGTAGCTTATTATTAATATTAAAATGCTAAACAATATTTGAGAGAAATATGGACACTCAGAGGCCTCATAAGTTTTCGATATTAACAGGCCTTGCTCAAAACATGTCACTACTTGTGGTGAATGACAAGATGGTGACTTCTGCACCATGCATGGAAGCCAACTAGACCAGCTGTTGAATCTTACCTGAACACCACCCCAGCCCTTTCCCCAACATCTGCCACCTGAGGTGGCCACCTCACTCTGCCTAATAGAAGAGCAGGTCAAGGTTCTAAAAACCAAGCCTTGATAGCTTGCATGTTATACTCTCTTTTTTACCTTCACCCTTTTCCTTTGAAATTCAGCCACTTCCTACATTCTCCCAGTTCCCCTCTCCCTACTTCGCTATCTTTTGTCTCCTGCTTTCCCAATTGTTCCACTCACCCCTCTGTCAGCTCAGGACCTGCCTCTGATTCCTCCACATCTGGCCCTTTGTACTGCTGTAAGGAGTCTTACGAGGCTTCAAACATCACCCAGCTGCTCTGCAGCCCCACTTCAAGTCTGCCAGGGTCTGTGTCCCGTGGGACCAGGTAGGAGACAGTGCTGCAGCCAGACATAGGGCTCATCCACACTTACTTTTTGACCAGCGCTTTCTAGGTACAGGTCTGTGCTTTCCTGGTCCATATCGGAGTGCTTCCCCCTGTCCAGCGCTTTCCCGCGGCTTGCGGAGAGTTGCCTGCATGCCGAAGACTGGGCGCGGTGAGCTCAGCGCGCTCAGGCTTCACGCATCTTTCCACAAGGTGAGGGAGCCCGGCACCAGGCTCCCACAGCTTGCAGAGAGTTGCCTGTTCTGGGGGTTGGGGTCGGGGGAAGCTCAGGCTTCCCCCGCCCCAGCCCTGCACCTGGGGGGAAAATATTTTTTTCCCCTTTATTTCCCCCTCAAAAAACTAGGTGCGCCTTATGGGACGGTGCGTCCTATAGGGCGAAAAATACGTTAATTATGTAATGCAGAGGGCAAGCTAAGTCAATTGCCCTCACTCTAAATGCACACCTCCACTGCTGCCCAACCCTGTGGCGGGCAGCTACACTTGCATACCCTTTCAAGTCACCTTCAAAGAATTGTCAAAAGTGGAGGCAATTTTCAGTGCTGCTGAAAGTGTCCCAGCAAACCCCATTCTAAACTCATTTCTAAAAATATTATCCAGTGTTTTATATGGATGTTATGGAAAGAAAACAGAATAAAAGCCAAGAGAAGTATCACAGTTATTTGACTACCAGGAGTTCCACCCAGATCCATTATAGTTCCCAGCAGCCTAATCAACTGTTCAAATGCCCGGGATTAGACTAAAGAGATTCTTGGGGATTCTATGAAGAGTCCTTAGGCTGGGGTAGCAGTAGTGTCCAGCAGCCTAAATTGCTTTTGGGTGAGAGTGAAAAGGTAATTAAAGTTACAATTAAGATTACACTTCATAAATTTGTTTAGTACAGTGGTACCTCAGGTTAAGTACTTAATTCGTTCCAAAAGTCCGTTCTTAACCTGAAACTGTTCTTAACCTGAAGCACCACTTGAGCTAATGGGGCCTGCTGCTGCCGCCGTGCCGCCGGAGCCCGATTTCTGTTCTTATCCTGAAGCAAAGTTCTTAACCTGAAGCACTATTTCTGGGTTAGCGGAATGTGTAACCTGAAGCATATGTAACCTGAAGCGTATGTAACCCGAGGTACCACTGTATATTATATCCCCCCCCCAGTGTTTTTGAAACGTAGGTGTTAGCATGGACAGTGTCAGTTACCGCTATACATTTTTCAGTGTTTCACATTATACTGCATAATATATACCTCTCAGCTAAGGTTGACCATTTAAATTTTCGTGTCCGAGTTTATATTTTATGTGTTCCAAATCTGCAGCAGCCCTGAAAAAGTTAAAGCATTATTTTCCCACCCCCATCATCAAAATGCGCTTGGGCCACTTACAGGTATCAATAAATCATTACCTCCGAGTACCAGCTTTAGGCTTTGCCTCTTCTCTCATTCTGTTTAAACCAGCAGGAGGATCTGTGACAGTGACAGGTTTGCCCTCTTGTCATGGATCTGGCCGCTTAGTCTCCGCTCTCTGCTAACCAAGGACAGTGACAGAGCCAGGCAGAGAAGTTCATAGCTAGTGACATCTCCTGTCGGTAGGAAGCAGAGTGGCCTTGTTATATCAGGGCCAAAGGGAGAGCATCACTGGGGTTAAAGAGTACATGAAATTTAGCAGGGTACCTGGCCCAGGCAAAGGAAGGGAAGGGACACTGATAACATCTTTCTAGAAGGCAATTGTACCATATGGAAGGTGCACAATAACCTATTTGTCCACCTAGGCAGAGCCTTCCTTGGGCAGAGAAGAGTCTTTTCTGCCATCACATGCTACCCGATCCTTTCAACTGTGCTCCCTTACTGAGCAGAGGTGGGGAACCTTTGGCCCACCAGTTGTTGCTGAACAACTTTACTTACTTTACTTTACTTTACTTTACTTTACTTTACTTTACTTTACTTTACTTTACTTTACTTTACTTACTGAGCAGGGGTGGGGAACCTTTGGCCCACCAGTTGTTGCTGAACACCAGTTGCTGACTATTGAGCATGCCGCAGCTGGCATGCTCAATAGTCAAAGCTGATGGGATTTGTATTCCAACAACATCTGGTGCTCCAAAGTGCTATGGAGCCTTCACAGAAAAAGTTCCCAGCAGCCTTCCATTTTGCAGACTGAATGAACTCCAGGTTTCTTGGGATTTTTTCCTCCCGCCCTCCTGCATGGATCATTAGTCCAGGAGAACAGGGGGGATGGGAAGGAGACTGCACTCGGAATCTATTGAAAGTGTCCAAATCCAACAATATTCTGGGAGAACCATTCATGTGTAGAGCCAGCCCTCAAAAGCAATACAGATGTTTGGTAGTGGCTTGCATAGGAATAACTATGTACCCAACCACTGCCAGGAAGTAGCTCAGTGAATAGCACTGAACATAAACGTGTGTGATCAAGACCAGAATATAAGTGAGATAAGCTAATATGGCACTGTAAACTACTTTGTGTTTTTGTGTTAGAATAACCAGTTTAGTGGTGTAAGGTTTTGAGAGGTTTAGCCTATTTTATATATTGAGAACTGATTAAGCACTCTGAATGAGGCAGTGGTTCCCCATGTTTGGGATGACATACACGTTTGCTCAAGTCCAGCAGCGATATAGAATGAAGGAGCTGCTTCACACAGGGTCAAGTGTGTATGTGTGTGTGTGTGTGAAGAGATATGCCAGAGATGAATATTTTTTGAAATGTGGGGAAAGAAAGTTTCTTACTCCCAAAAGGAATTTTATGAAATTTATCTTTGAAAATTAAAGTAAATCGGCTTGTAATCAATTTTAGGCATGAGAGTTTGTTCTCCACCAGCACATATTTGTTTTATAATTTACAGACTATTGATCCAGGGCTAATTCGCCATTTGAGAAGATTGGCATTAGCAAGTTCCATTATAGCATGCTGGGAATTATTATGGGTATTGGCAGCTCTGCTTCATTTACATTTTGCAGACATTCACTTTGATGCAGTGTAAGTTAAAACCCATGATATAAGGAAACTATATCAATTTGAAAAGGCAATTAATAATAATAGGTCACAACTAGCCATTCTTTCATGGATGTCACTGGACTCATTTTTTCCATACCACTAACCATTTTTGTTTCTATTATCCTGTGGGGTGACATTTTTCTCTGGGAAAGAGATATCCTCCACCAATCTACAGAGTCCGTCCCCCTGGGGCAATCTGTGTGGTGCACAGGTTGTATGGTCTTTTGCTCATTTTCACTCTATTTAGCTTTGGCTTGTTAGCAGTGTCTTCATTGTTTACTTTTTGCCAGGTGTCAAATATTAATGTCATAAGCTATCAAATACTGACAGTTCTAGAGATGGTTGCCAAGTACCAAAAAAACAACATGCATGCCAGCAACCTAATATTGCCAAAAAAGACAAAATAGTATTGGAAGTCTGTTACCAAATGCTGTCATAAAGACTTAAGAAAAGCCTGCTGGATCAGACCAATGGCCCGTCTAGTCCAGCGCCCTGTTCTTACAACCGCCAAACAGATGCCTGTGGGCAATCTGTGGGATGTGAAACACAGAGCAGTCAAATACAACATCCCTAGATTGGACATTAAAAGGGGGTGTCTGGACCAGCCAGTTGGAACTTCCTGTTTCCTCCTGGGCTGGGACAGACTTCCTCTGCATGTGACTAGAGGTGGGCGTGGCCTCACCTGTGCAGGTAACAAAATGCCTCAGCGGAGGCTACCATCTCTCTCTCTCTTTGACTCCATTCCTCGAAGAAGCAACATCTGCTTAGCCTAAGATGCTATCTTGGCTTACAGCCAAGAGAGGACAAAGGAGCTATCTCCTTATGAGATAGTTTCCAGGTATACAGTGGTATCTCGGGTTAAGAACTTAATTCATTCCAGAGGTCCGTTCTTAACCTGAAACTGTTATTAACCTGAGGAACCACTTTAGCTAATGGGGCCTCCTGCTGTCGCCACACCACCGCCGCACAATTTCTGTTCTCATCCTGAAGCAAATTTCTTAACCCAAGGTACTATTTCTGGGTTAGCGGAGTCTGTAACCTGAAACGTCTGTAACCTGAAGTGTCTGTAACCTGAGGTACCACTTTATTTCTTTTGTAACTTAAGCCTGCCTTCTGGGATCCACCTGTGAACAGAATGAGTGAGTAAACTCTTTATACTTTTATAGAAGTCTGTGTCATGCCTTTCTTTTAATGAGGATCTAAAGGGGAAATTACCAGGAAACTTATTTTAGAGGCTTATACAAGCCTGGTAAACGCTAGCCGCTGCACAAGTTTAAAAGGGGGAATGTTACACTGCTAAATTGTAGAATTTGTTAACACAAGTTGGAAAGGATATAATTAAACGATATATCGTCACCTGCCTCCCTGAACATTCCCACACAATCTCTAAGCGGGAGCTGAGAATAAGAGCACTCTCCCCTCCTGAAGTTTCTAGAAACTGGTATTCAGAAGCATACTGGCTCCAACTTTGGAGGAAGAGCATAGCCATCATGGCCAGCAGCCTTGTTGCCCACAAATTTATGTCATCCTCTTTTAAAGCAATAGAAGATGGTGGCCGTCACTGCCTTCTGTGGGAGTGAACGCCAAACTGTGGGAATAAGCACTTTCTTTTGTCTGCACTGAATCTTCCAAAGTTCTGTTTCATTTGGATGTCCACAGGTTCTAGTTTGGGACTTTTTTGTTTATAAAAAAAAGTGAGGAAAAGGTGACATTAGAAGTTTATAAAATCATGCCTGGTGTGGAGAAAGTGGATAGAGAAATGTTTTTTCTCCCTCTCTCAAGACACTAAAACTTGTGGACATCCAATGGCTACATTCTAGTCTTCCAGTATGGACAATGATCTGAGGGCAAGTTAATGTATTTTGGTTAAAAGATCAGCATCTTAACTTTTGAGTTCTTTGAGAATTTTTTTGGGCGGGGGATGCCAACCACACCCAGTGATTTCAGTTGTTATTTTACCCATTAGGCTTTGAACTTCATTGAATATGAAATACCCTTTTATGCCAACCAAACACAACAACATTTCAACCATTAAATACTCTCTCAACTACCACTGCATGCAAGGACTTGCACTGCATTCTCTACTTCAAGTAGGTAAAGAATGCTCCTAACTAGATTCTCCTTTCTCTAAACAACAGTAGTCTGGCAGTTACAAATCCTTCAACCTCAAAGAAACCACAAAGCTATAGCACAGAGTACTAAAACTATTACTCTCGCAATTCTTTCATATCCAATCAGACGACAGTGTATCATCCACTAAAGTGAGGCTATTGAAACTGGAATTCAATTAAGAGAGTTCACAATGAAATGCCATTGTTTTGCCAGTATTTCACCTTCTGATATAAAATCTGACTACTTCTTTTTCTAGTTTTTTCGGTTTCAGGATTTTGACAAAATATTCTGGTACCTGGACCACAGGTTTATTGTAGTGATTCTCACAAATAGATTTTTCTCAGATTTTTCTTTTGAAATAGCAAAGAGATAGTTTCTACTCAGCAAAGTTACCTGGTGGTCTTTGTTTTGCAGTGAAACTGAAACAGACAAAAGTAATTCAAAAATAAAGTGAATGAATAGCAATACTTGCATTGGCCGGCTGCAAAAGTCAAATGCAGTTTGTTGCTGGATTAAAAGCCCTGATACTCTCAAAATATGTGAGGAACGTTGCCCATAGGCCTCTCTGATTTTGCTCTAGAATTAGTAAACAGTGATAACATTTTTTCTCCTGTATTTTAGAACCAGCTCACCTTCTTTTTCTCAACAAGACACCTGTTTGCTTGATTATTCTGTGCAATGTCAGAGTGCTTAGACCTGTGAAAAGAACTTCACTGCTCCTACCTACACCATCAAACTTTTAGCACTTTCTGTGACTATTATTTTCTGGCATTTGATTTTCCGGGACCCAGGGCCCACCTTTAATTTCACCAATACTTCAAACTTGTATATTATATTTTTCTTTTCTGCATCTTTCTAGATCTGTCATTTTCTCCCCCTCTATTTTGCCATCTATTGCTGTCTGCCATTTTCCACCTTTTTCTCTTATGCTCTTCCCTATCCAAAGATGTTTGGTGTTGCCACTTCCTTTACACAAGGCCACAAACCATAAGTTTAATGTCCTATTGCACGGGGCATCAGGTTTATGTAGCCATCTGTACTCACTCATGTACTCAGGATATGTCCAAGCAGATCACAAGTAAGGGAACAAGGACACAGGTACCTTCAGCTTGCTTTAAGGTTGACAGCCAGGGAATGTTAAATTCCAGAAATTCAACTTTTTCTCTTGCAAAATAAAAATGTTATCATTAAATGGGGTGTCTTGCTCTATTTACCCCTAGCATCAACAACTTGCACATGTCGTGTCAACCTGCTTCTGTGCCTGTACTATTCTGATGGGCTTGAGGAATATTGGGATGATACCCCAGCCCCAATCAAAATACACACGGAGAAGGCTCAGAGGGGGTGGGGAATACCCCCCCAATGGCTCACATTTTGAGAACCTGTATCTTAAACATGACCATCTTTCTCCCATCTTTCTTTTTATGCCATACATCCAAACCCCATGGCTGTTGCTCTGTTCTAAGGGTTCATCTGCCTGCTGATTCACATTGTGGTCATCAAAACCTCTGTAGTGGTGGCTTCCACAGCTGGGACACTTTGCTTTTGGCTTGTCAGATTTTTGATGTCACAAAAATAACCGGCATATCCTGTGTTTAGGAGATGCTTTCAGTGAAGCGCTAATTATTATATCACAGCCAATTTGAGAGGAGGTTGCAGGCAGCATTCCATTGGGGTCTGCTCTGGATGCATTACTGTTCCACAGTTTCATTAATGGCCTAGCTTAAAGAAGTAGCAAGTACGCTCAGATCTGACGATGTCTCAAAATGGAGGAACTACAAGCACTAGAGGGCAAGATTAAAACTCAGTGTGATGTTTAAAATATTTTTTTAAAAAAAGAAATACAGAAATGCTAACTGAGGGAAGACTGACTGGGTTTAGTATATTCTGTGACAAGCTTGGGAAAGGGACAGTACACAGCTCTTGCCTGTGTGTGTGTGTGAGAGAGAGAGACACACACACACAAAATCACAAAGTGAAATCACCAGCAGCTTAAGACTCTACAGGCTGCTGTGCCAAAAACAGGCAGAGCAACACCTAGACTAAACCTTCTGCTACTGTCAAATCATCAGGATTTAAATGAAGCCATTTGTGCCCTTTATTCTACCAGAGTTTGTTCTCTGCCGTCAGAAAAGAGGATAATTTGTCTTGATAAGGGAGAGATTGGTAGTGGTTCAGTTTATCAGTGTAAATTAATGCTGCCAACCTACACACTGTCTGTTTCATGGACTTGCCTGTGAGAGAACTCAGGAAAGGCATTTTGCAATTTTAAAGTGGGGTGTGTGCACGCGCACCTGTGGCCCTCCACATGTTATTGGATGATGGGAGATGGAGTGCAACATCTGGAGGGTCATAGGTCCTCCATCTCTAAGATAAAAGAGTTGGTGCTGAGCTACAAAATCCAGTTCTGAGATACAATGACTAAATGGGACGAGTGGGCTTGAAATGAATGCATTGTTGCAACACATAACCATTACATTTTGGTAAGTGTCCTGTCTATTTCCTCCATTTTAAATTGGTTACTTCTGTTGAAGAATCTTGGCTATGTTTCCATTATTTTTCTCACTAGAGATTAACAGAGGTAACCAATACGGATAGTGTTTGAATCTCTCTCGAGGGTAGTAGGGTAGTGAAGAAGAAATTACTGTTTTATCTGAGGTACATCACCTGGGCTTCTTCGTTGTAGCTCATGTCTCTGCCTCCCTTTTGGAGTCTATAACCTAAGTCATTTGCTAAAAACTCCCTTGACTGCAGAATGCTCCATGAATGACATAAGTATTGATGCATCAGGGAGCAGAACAGGATGCACTGCACAGCGAAAACACCTGAATCTTTTAGCATTACGTGGGACAGAGACACAGTTTGTCTGTTTCAGTTCTGTTTAGAAAAACCAGATGGTATAGTAAAACAATCCCCAGTTCAGTTTTTCAGATATTGAAGTGCTTTGTGTTCAACATTGACATCAAAGGACTTTGAAATGGCCATGCTAAGTAGTCACCATGAAATGTCATTGCTTCATTAGTGTCACTTTAAAGGCATAACATTAGATTTCCAGCGCTGCTGTGTGAGTTCCATAGCCATATTATGCATAGGGCAGTTTAATTGCCAGCAGCAACAAGTTTCACCCATTTTCTCTTTCTTCTGTGGCTAAGTAGTCACGATAGCACAAGTACTAGTGCAATCAGACTTAACATGTTTCCATAATTTCAATATACCCCCTACCAACTCATTCTGTGTGTGCGCACACGCGTGTGCACGTGTTTGTGTGGTGTGTGCATGCACAGCAGTTAAAAACATATATTGGGTGTGGAAAATCTTTTAAAAGCCATAGCTACCCATAATGGGTTTTTCAACTTATTTATGTGTATATGTATGCCACTCAGACTAGTCAGAGACATTGTGCCCAATTTTATTATTTTAAACAATTTTAGGGTGCAAAAGTACCCATACTCAGTTGTCCTAAGTTGAACTTTTTTGATACAAAGTAAAGCTTTAAAAACCCCAATCCTGATGCACAATGACACTGAAGTAAATGCAAATCACACTAACACTAACCTCTTTTATGAATAATTCATTATTATTTTTTACAAAAAAAATCCCAAGTGCAATGGTAATCTTAGTGAAAATTCAGTGTCAAAAATAGCAAGGAAGACTCAAATTCTAAGAACAGTATGATGATTACTAAATGACTTGCAATGCCCTTGCAGGTAGTAAGGAGAGGTGGCCCAAATTATTCTAATTAGGAGTTTTGCTGATACAGACAGAAGCTACTGAGCATGAGGTTAACTGGAGGGAGAGTCTTGTTTTCTCTCAGAAAGCTCCAGCTTTGTATTCTCAAGGCTGTCTAACACAAAACTTTCTTCTTCATAAATATTACCTCAGTGGAGGAAAGCCATGGCATTATTTGCTAACGATGCAGCTGACAATTACCCTGCCCAGACATGATAGTCATGTAGGAAAAACCATCTTTTATGGAGTGGTGAGGAACCTTTGGCCTGGGGGTCAAATCAAGCCCTCAAGGCTTCTCTGTCTGGCCTAATACTGTGCTCAGACTATGCACCTTTCCAGGCCACACTTCCTCTCCACAGAACTTCTGCATAGCTAGAACATGTCCTTGAACTATAATAATGCCTGTTTGCCTGGATGCAGAGGTATGTGTATGTGTAGAAATCACTGGTTTATGCATGGCTGAAATGTAGCCTATTGGTCAAAGGTAAGAGCCACATCCATTGCTCTGCCCACTTTTGCCACTGAACATGCCCACATTTGCTTTTGGTCCTCACCACTAACAGCTTGAATACCTTTCCCTCACCCCACCTGCAGCGTGCTCACAAAAGAATGTGGCCCTTGGGCTAAAAAAATATTCCCCATCCCCTCACCTAAAGGTAGCCAGATATTATTGGACTCCGGCTTCCATCAGCCTTACGCAGCATGGTCAATGCTCAGGAATGCTGGGAGTTGTAGTTCAACAATATTTAAAGGGCACTACATTGCCTACTTCTGGGACTCTAGTGTGACCCAAACCTCTGCCAGAGGGATTATGTTGCCAGTGTCCACCCCACACCCCATGTTGGTCTTTATAGGAAAAGCTAGTGTTTGCTACTCAGTGAATAATCAGAGCAGAATGGTCTGAAGGCAAATGATGCAGTTCTACTGTGGAAGCTAAACAGGTTTGGCTCTGGAAGATGTCTGGATGGAAAAACAGCCTAGAACTGGCATCCCCAACCTGTGCCCCCCCCAGATGTTTTGGCCTACAACTCCCATGATCCCTAGCTAACAGGACTAGTGGTCAGGGATGATGGGAATTGTAGGCCAAAACATCTGGAGGGCCGAAGGTTGGGTATGCCTGGGCTAAAAGCCGTTCAGAAGCCACTCTGAGCTTTCTGGAGGAAAAATGGGATATAGTTTGAAAAATAAAGTAAATCACCAGGAAGTGACCCTCGGACTTTTCAAAAAATCTATGGTATGTTGCCATAGAAACCCCTTTAGAAAGATAGGGCATCCCAAGGGTCCAAGATTAGCATTTTGTTTGTTGACTTGTAGTCCTAAAATGAAAAAGACATAACTCTTTGCTGCTTTCTAAAATATGCTAAGCAACAATTCTGCACCTGAGCCACCAGTAGAGATGAAAATGTTGGCAACAGACCATGAAGAGAGCATCCCAATGAAAAGAGCATCTGCTGTTATGTTTCAGAGCTTTGACATGTGGCTGATACAAACTTTGTCAGAGAAATGAAGACTATCGTGGAATAAATAGTAGCCTCTTTCCGTTCTACATTCATTACAGCTTGAATTTATTTATTTAAAGCATTCTGCACCACATTTCATAAGATCAGGTTCCACAGTGGAGTACAATATAGAAT
This sequence comes from Podarcis melisellensis, assembly GCF_964234715.1. Lineage (NCBI taxonomy): Eukaryota > Metazoa > Chordata > Lepidosauria > Squamata > Lacertidae > Podarcis > Podarcis melisellensis. The sequence goes on from NC_138529.1 coordinate 40,502,209, forward strand.
ATTTAAAACAAAATCTAGTACAATAAAATGCTAACAGTACAATCCTCTCCTCACAATACTTTTTGATGGCTGTGGGTGGGTAGGATACTGCTTAATCTCTTCTCCACCAACCTCCATTGGTAGCCAGCAGAAAGCCCTGAAACAGAGTGGGGGTACCATGCTGGTGGCTTTGGATCTACTGGATTCCTGGACCCTTCCACTATGCCAGCCTGCAGCTATAGCGGAAGGATGTGGGCAAGGCACTTGGATCAGTGCGGGAGACTACATGGGCTCTAGACCCTTGCCCCTTGTGGCTGATTAAAACAAGCAAGGAGGCGATAGCCAGCTAAGCTACGGAGGTGATTAACATCTATATGAAACCACTGAGTGGTGTTATCCAGAGATTCAGAGTATGTTGTCATCAATAAGCGGATGACCTGCAGTTCCATATCTCCTTCACATCTGCTGTATCAATGTCTGGCTGTAGTAACGGACTAGACGAAAGCTAATAAACTGAAGCTCAATCCAGGCACAGTTAGTGGGAGGTTCTCTAGACCAGATGAGTGGAGTTCAGCCTGTTCTAGAAGGAGTTGCGCTCCCCCTAAATAAGCAGGTGTGCAGTTTGGGGGTAGTTCTAGATCCACAAGTAGCACAGAGTGCCCTCCATCAGCCTTGGCTGATGTAAACAGATGGTATCTTGACAAATGCGTGTGGCCCCAACCTCACAATTTCTGATATAATAGGGGATACTATTAAGGGCATTTACTTACAGGAAAGGAGAAGTTGGTGGAAGGGAGGGTAATCAGAACTTCTCCCATGACTATTTTGTATTTTCAGATGTGGTGAGAAAGAAAGAAAATCCAAACCATCTGAAAATTACCAGTAGGGTATTAGCAGCCCCTTATGCTAATATTATGAAGGAAAAGTGGACTAAGAGCTGTATGTGTTTCACTCCTAACTTCTTATTTGACCCTCAGACTCCAGTCTTGAACCAATAACAAACTGTGGGTATGGATAGCTATTGCCATCACAACTTGCTTATGAGCAGAGTGATCTCATTGGCTGCTGCTAAAGACAGAATGCTGAGTTTGATAGACTTTGGTCTGATCCACCAAGGCAAACCTTATGTTCTTACTCTCATTTTTTTTGCTGAGTTGAGGATTATTGATAAAAGAACCAAGACATCAATCAATATGTTTGTGGGCCTTGCTTTGACCAAGTGGCTCTTGTTTCTTGGAACGGTAGCTCAAGGTCATAATCTGAATGAACTAGATCTTTCTGACTGAAAAATCAACCACATTCAGTCCATCATTTGGAATATAACTTTAGAAAAACTGAACTAGTCCACTGTTTGCTTTAATTTGCTTTTTCTTTGTCCTTATCTGAGAGAAGCACTTGGGGTCAGGGCAAAGGCAGAGCTACCAATTCCAAAGCTCTCTCTCCTCCACTCTGTTTCTTCCATATTTTTCTGGGAAGTGTGCCATTTTCCTGGTTCACTAGATTTGAGATCTTTTCCCATCATATTCAACCTCTTAAATATCCTATTGAACCTCTAATTTGCTGAACCATTTATTAGAGACCAGTTACTTATTTTGTGTTTACGGGCCCAGCTCTAATGCAGGTTTTATTTTTATTTTTTATTACATTTATATTCCTCCTTTCCTCTGAGAAGCTTGAGGTGGCAAACACTTCCCAAATTTATAATAATAAATAGCAATCATCTAACAATCCCTTGAGGTATGTTAGGTTGAGAGTAAGTGACCAGCCCAAGGTCATCCAGTGAGCTACATAGGTGAGTCAGGATTTGAACCCTGGTCACCCAGGTCCTAGTTCAACATACTAACCCAGGGTGGCCCAACTTTTCATACTATGTGGGCCACAACAGTACTTTGACATGGAACCCCTAGGCTGCACACTGTCTTGTCATGGGGGGAACAACACACACACAACCCTCCTGCCTTCCCAAAGCTGGCTAAGTGAGGTGCTAGGCTTTAGGAAGGGGGCCCAAGGCTCTGGCAGTGTCCAAAGCCCTCCCACTTCATTCCCCAAGCTGGGAAAGTGCTAACATGGCTTTGGAAAGGAGCAGGAGGACTCTAGGACCCTGTCAGAGCCTTCACACCTCCTTCCCAAAGCCCAGTGGCATCACTTGCATGGCTTTGGTAAAACAGTGTGAGGGCGGGGGGGGGGCATCAAATGTTGCTAAGGGCCACCAAAAATGCTCTTGAGGGCTGCATGTTTGACTATTATTCTCTAACCACATCACCACACTGCCTACTTGCAAATAAGACTGCAACCTTATACATACTTATGGCATGCCACATTGGACACAGTGGGACTTTTTTTTTTAAAGCATACATAGGATTGTGCTGCATGAGATGTGTTTCAGTTGCATTCTAGCTCATTGGGAGCTAGAATGAACCTCTCTGAACCCGTTTTGGGGTTTGGGCTCAGACTTGAGATGCCTCCTTGCTCAGTAGCTTAATTTGCATTAGCAATTTGACAAGACCCTCAGATTTATTTATTTTTAACTGGATCGTGTAGCTATGGAGTTTAAAGCATCCTTCTATTATATGCCTGAATTTGGATCATAATTTTCCAGTATCACGCATTTTCACCATTTATTTGTTTGGGGTTTGCTGACAGCTGCAAGGCTTCTTCTGCAAGGCCTTGGGAAGCCACTGTCCATGGTGGACATTGCTGGGCTGTGTAGACCAGGACTCCACATTCTCTTATAATAGAGCTTCAGGAAGTTGATGCTGAGAACTTCTCGTTCCAGGTGCATCACATAACACACACAAAACTCTCAGCACTTGGTAATAAAAATGTCACTAAATTCTGACAGAGGATTTTGGTTCCTTGTAGAACCACAGTTTACCTTGCCCTCTTGACAGCCCTTCAAGTATAACCATACTCCCCACTCCAATCTTTTCTTTTCCAGGCTAAACGTACCCAGTTTGTTTGAGATTTCCTCACAAGACTTGCTTTCCAGATCCCTGACCATTTTGAGAGGGATGTTTGTTACCAGTTGGTTTATAATGCATGCAACATATACTTAAAAAGTTAGAACTCGACAGTTAAATTTAACACAGTAGCGAAGGTTGAGTGATTACAGGTCAGGACGGAGTACTGCTGTTGCATACCAGATTCATGCTTCACCATTACTCCCTGCCTTACAGCCTCACATGAAGGAAGATATCAGAGATATGCAAAACCCACCCAGCCCTCTTCAGAAATTTCACCCATTCATCAAAATTGTTTTAACTTCCCCAATCATACCTGCAAAGGCTGTGAGCGAGCAGAGCAGGACTCTTCAGAATTGCCTTGGATTTTGTTTTACACATCTGAACTAGATGCAAATGCAACCTTTAGCAGAATCCCAGGATACAAACTCACGAATTAGGTGCTTCGTAATTCATCACCCAACAATTCTACCATTCGATGAAATAAGGTGGTAGGCAGAGGTGATGGAATTCTGCATTGTTCCATTTCAGACTATAGTTAGGTAGCAGTGTGGTTTTTTTATTATTATTAATGCTCCTGGTCCCCTGCACATTAAAACGCTCTCTGCATGAAGCAAAACCATCAAGGAGATGGCTGTGCTAACACACTTTCCCTGATGTGCTCATTTGCTACATAAAAGGATACCCTTCTCCTTTGCCGTCCTCTTCTGTGGGGAGCATTCAGAAATACGAGCTCTCACCTGCAGAACGAACTGACCCAATGCAGAATACTATCACTTCAGTTTTGCTGCAGTCGTTTTCACACATTCACTGAATGTGGAGAGGGCAGAATTGCCTCCACTGCCTCCACTCCGTGCTAGACTATCAAATGTGAACGAGTGGTATAGGTTCTGTCTGCATAACCAAGAAGGGGGGGGGGGGATAATAAAAGAAAGAAAGAGAGAGAGAGAGGATCCTCAGTCCAGCGTACAAAGCTATGCCTGCACATTGCTACGCACCTGGCTCTGCTCAGACGTTTCGCTGCATGCATAGAGAGTCTGTCCCTCCACAGGTTCAGTGAAGTGCTGGCTGTTGTGAGAGCAGTTGTGCATGGTATGTAGGTGGTTAAAACGGGGGGGGGGGACCCCGGGTGGCAAATGGGTACCTTTCCCCACTCCTTCAGAACATGATTGAAGATGAAGTGGGAGGAGTCTCATACCTGCTCCTGAGATTGAGCGGGAAAGTGCAGCGTCTTCATTCACCTGGCTTGCCAAGGTGTGCTCGGCTCCTGCATGCGGCACAGACGCCTCTGTTTCCACGAAACAGACTCCCCACAGCCAGAGAGGAGAGCCCAGGACCTCACAGGGCACCTTCCTGGGGCCGTTTAGACCAGCCCTCCCTCTCCCCGCCCCCTCTTTCAGCTCCGTGATAAACCCATCCCGATATAACTTGTGGACACGCGCTCCCTGCCCGCCCCCCCCCAGCCCCGCTTCGCCTTACTACCATTCAGTTAAGGAAGGTGGCTCCGGCGAGCAGGGGGGGGGGGTTACGCCCGCCTCCGGGCGCTGAGGGGAAGAGGGGGGAAAGGAGCTTCTCTCGCCAGTCCTGCAGAGGGTGGCCTCTGTGTGAAGAGAGCCCGAGAGCGGGGCAGGGCAGGGATCTTTGGGCCTCGCTCCCCCCCCACCCCGAAAGGCGGACTCTGTCCTGAGCCCCCCCCCCGCCCCAGCTCCCTCGGCCGTCGGCCCTTGGCGCCGCGGGGCTGCGACTCCTTCGCAGGGGGCCGGGACTGGGCGGGCCTAGAGAGGGAGGCAGGCGGGAGAGGCGGCGGCTCCTCGCGCAGCCTCTAGCTGTCCCCGCCCGCTCGACAGCAGCAGCAGCTCCTCTCGAGCCCGTGCGAGCAGCGGCGGCGCAGGCAGCTCCGGCCAGCGCTCGGCGCCGAGGATGCCCAGCCCGGCACCTCCGCAGTGCTCCCGCTCCGCCCCGGCATGGTGAGTGAGGGAAGGCAGGCAGGCAGGCAGGGGGGCGCGCAGGGTTGGCGGGCAAGGGCGAGGGGAGAAAGAGAGGAGGGGACGGAAGGTGGCCGGCCAGGGCTGCCTTCCGCGCTGCCTGCCAGCCCAAGGGTCGCTGCTGCTGCTGCTGCTGCTGCCGGTAGTGGTGCTTCTTTTCGCCAGAGACGGTGCCAAGGGAATTCCCTGCCCGGCGAGCTTCTGGGAGCTGTTGCTGCCCCGCTCTCCGCTTCGGCACTATTCTGTCCGGGCACAGCAGCCACACCTGCCTGCCCTCCTCTTCTTCCGTGGCCCCCATACCAGCTTGGGCGGGAGGTTTTCCTTCCACACCGAAGGCGACCCTCTGCCTGGATCTCTTAACTCTCTGGCCTCTTGGAGTAGGCCCCCTTGGAGGGGCAGCTGCTGCAGCACTCCCTGGCACGTCGACCCCCCCCCCTTTCCCTTGCTCATTTTCTCCTGGGCCAGGTAGCCTCTGATGTCCTCTTCTCTCTTTCAGCCCGTCACAGGAGGAGCTGTGATCAGGTCGGGACTTTCCGAGTAAGAAGAGCCCATTCTTGCTCTGAAGCAGCCAAGTCGTGCCTCTTGCTTCTTGCCGGGATGAAGAGGCATCTCCAGAGACGGAGGATGGATCTGGGATGCTGCCAGTGAAGCGCCACCGAGGAGCGCCTGATTCCTACCCCTGTTCACCACCCATGGAGTGGCAGAGCCGAGATCCTTGATTGGGCTGGGCAGAGCCCTCTGCCTCCCAACTTTTGCTCCTCCGGCTCACCATGGGGTGGAGGCATCTCCTGTTGCTCCTGCCTCTTGCCCTGTACGCCTTGGCACTGCTGCTAACCACACAGGCAGCTGGGCCCCTACGGACACCCAAGGGCAACCGGACACAGGGGGCAGCAGCCCCCCGACGACCTTACAAGCCGGCCAAGGAGCAACAGAACCAGACGCTAGCCAGCACACCACCATCTCCTGGTAGTGGGGGAAACCGTGGGCGCAGTCCAGCAAGGGTGCCCTCCAATGTCAGCGCAGGCAGCTCTGTGCCAGCGTATGAGACATGCATGGGCTACTATGATGTGAGCGGGCAGTGGGACAAGGAATTTGAGTGCAACAATTCCCAGAAGGATTTCCGCTACTGTTGCGGCACCTGCTATTACCGCTTTTGCTGCAACAAGCGCTCTGAGAAGCTGAATCAGGATAGGTGCCGGAATCAGGGCCCACGCCCCAACACAGATCTAATGACCCCTGCCACCAGTAACGATGGAGCTGGAGGTATACCCAATGGGTATGACCCAAATGAGGACAACACGAATGCCACCGTCTACATTTCATGTGGTGCCATTGCCTTTGTTGTCATTGCAGGCATTTTTGCCAAGGTGGCCTATGACAAAGCACGACAGCCACCGCAGGAGATGAACATCCACAGGTGAGAACAGGGTGTGGATTCTGTACCTATTTACCTCCCCCACGACCTATGCAATGAAAATGCATTAGTGAGAGTGAAGTATGAGCACTCAGTAATGACGGCATCCTACAGCATGGGAAGAATCCCCCTTTCTCGCAGAAACACAGCTACTTCCCTCACCTTAGGTGATTAACAGTGGCCCAACTTTTTTCTCCTTATAAATGGGTTGGCTGTGTTCCTTGATCTTCCATAGATCTCTGCTGTCCTGCAGGGAATGGAAGAAATAGTTCTCCTTAGGGCACTTGAGCCAGTCCTTTCACCTGCTGTACAGCATAGTTCCTTCTGTGTCCCAAGGAGCTAAGTACAGATGTAAAACTACTTTCTGGAAGAGATTGCCCCATATCCAGGCACCACATAGATAGATCCCAAAAGAAATTGCTTTACATCCAAGTAAGAGTAAGGAGTGGAGAGAGAGAGCGCCAATCTTTCTTCCCAGGACAATTGCTTCCTTTGCATAGAATCTTCTTGCCTCCATATGGAGAACCATATATAGAGTCTTGCATGTTATACCATACATTCATATTTATTCCCTTTTGTATTCTTGCTTAGTGAACAAAATAATAATAATATACCATTTTCGTAACAGGGACAGGATATGCTATTGGGAAGTAGGTTTTCATTTCCAATTCTGGAAAAGGAGGTGGCTTAAAACACACACACTTCCCTGCTCCTTTAGTTTAACACTGGGTTAATAAAATAGACATAATGAACAGAAGTTAATTGGTACTGTAAGTGCAAATGTTTAAAATGGGTCTTCTAATAAGAAGACTCTTTATAATGGATTCTGAACTAGTTACACTGAGATATGTATGTGGAGAGGGAGTTATGTTTTTAAAACTACTTACTCAAACTCGGATTACAGAGAGTTACAAAGGAAAATGTATGCATCATCACTTATAACAACTGTGATGGAATTTACTCTGCAAAGAAATAAGTGTTATCTTTAGGCTAGTTAGGCTGGGGAGGAGAAACAGAGAATCTTCTTATCTGAGATTCAGCTAATCTATATCTAGCTGCAGTTGGGGGAGCACCTTCTAAATGGATGGTGTAGGTGTCTCAATTCTCCAGCAATTGTGAGCATTATTTTATAGGCCAATTACCGTAACCACCTGGCAAGTCTTACTTCGTAGGCTTTGAATCTAAGACCTTTAAATTTACTTCTTCAAAATCCAAAGACCTTTAAATGTGCTAACTGCAACAATCTTGATAAGGTCCTGAAATTAACAGGTGTTTAACCTTTTGTAATCTACCCCCATCTCTGACGTGTCCTTCAAATCCTCCATTTCTTCCAACCTTGTATGTTGTATCTACCTTTCGGCCATTTAGATTATTAACTTGCATTATCTCCACAGCAAAGCACAGACTTACATAATACCAAGCAGGCCTTAAGTAAGGAAATAGCTGCCCACAGTCAACAATGCTGAATGTTTTAAAAGCACAAATGAGGGAACCCCCTCCTTTCACATTTCAGCAATGCAGCTAAATATTAACTCTACATGAATGCATGTGGCTTTTGTTTCATATTAAAACAGGCTTCACTATCTCTTCACCCTCTTCAGACACCTCTTTAGATAAACACAAAACATGGACAGGGATTTTCCTTGCACCCATCCTAGCTTGTCTGTTCAGCACTGGACAGTTCCCTTTATATTGGTTAAGAAGCTATACAAGCAGCTCACTGGGCTTCTGTTTTACATCTCACATGGGTTCCATCTGTTCTCCCCAAACTTAAACAACTGTTGCTGTCTACTATAACTATTCCTCTTGTTCCTCTTTCCTCCCTCCCCTTTGCCACCTGTTCATCCTTCATCACTCAACAGCCCACCCAACCCTTAGTATCTTGGCACCAATACATATTCACTCCCTGGGTTCTCTGATCCCAGTGTTCCCCCTGGTACTTCCTTGTGGCTAGCACTCTGTGTGCCCAGTTACCTCTTGTTTGTAGTGCTCAAAAGCTAGAGAAAAGGGAAAGTTTCCCTTCTCCCACACTAACTGCAACAGGACTCACCTTACTGCGTCTGTTACTAAGCTACTCTTGTCATATACCCCATGATATTTTGGGAAGGAGACCCATCACTCTGCATTTTGATTTGTTTTAATATTGTTTAAATTCTACTATAGTTTAAATACTTTAAAGCTATTATCTTTTATATGTTTTTTAGCTTTATTTATTTTATCTCTGTTGTTTTGATTTCTGTAAGGCACCTTGAGTCCCAGTCTTGATAAAAGGCAAGATATAAATAGATACAGTAATAATAATAATAATAATAATAATAATAATAATAATAATAATAGTAACCTTGTATTCCTCCCTCATTAGCTGCAATCATAAGCAACTATTCCAACTCCTTCTATTTTTCAGCACTTCTGGGGTATTATAAAGTAACACCTGAATGCCAAAAATGACACACAGTGGGGTTTTTTCAAAACGAGAAGGGTAGGGAGTGTTGCGTAGCAGGAATACATTTGAAATGTGTAAAGTCAAATGTGTGCCCTTCATTTTACCTCTGTGAATGGCCACTACCTCTCTCCAACTGATATCCACCATTGAGGCAGGACCCCAGAACCATGCCAAATTATTAAAGTTTGGGCATATGTGCCTCACAAATGTAAGCATGTAAAATAATATATATTGAGATATATTTTTAAAATATGCAACAAGAACAATCTTCCTAACAGAGAGAAAAAGCTGTCATTGCACAACTATCATTCATTTAAGTCATCAGTTAAAGACTGTTTTGTCAAAATACTTGACCACAATTTTTTAAGGGGAAGACAAGTGTTCTTTCTCTAGTTGCATAGAATACCAGCATGCCTGTAGGTAAATTCTCAAGACAGCCCCCATCCCTGCAAAGGCTCCATTTATAGTCTTTTTTCCTGATCTATAAGACCTAAAAACAATTTCCTTTAATTTCTCTCTCTTGCCTACTATCTAATATGCAGTGAAGGGCAACTAACTCATCAGTTGGTACAAGTTATCACAGCTACACATACACCACACACTGAATCCGAACCTTCCTGACAAACCTCAGCTACAACTGCAATCTTAAGGTTTCTGTTCTGAAGGGTTATGCCAGGACAGAGTTTGAATCTAGAACACCCTTGGCTCTTAGTCAATACATTATGGTTGCTCATACTTATGCCACACACCCCAAAATTGACACAGTTAGAAAATGGGGGTCAAAAATGATTTTTATTGCAGTTTGGATAGAGTCCTGGTGGCTAGCAGAAGCTGAGTGCATGCATCTTTGGCGTATAATACTGAAAGAGGCTCTTGTTTGTTTCAATGGCTGTTCTGCTGAAGCCAGCATGTCTCAGTGAACAAATGACATCTCTGATGAATTTGGAAACCTAGCACATGTTCCTCTTTCCCACATGTTCCTTTTGCTACATATAATGCCAGGGGGTTGGAGACCTCCCATTAAAATCATAGGGAGCCCTGTCAGCCCTGTCTAAACACCTCTTGTCATTTCTATTCCTTTGAAGTTCCCATTTGCTTTTTAAAAAGATGAATTCTAAATTGTGAAATGAATCACCTGTATGGAGATGAAGGGCATGAAAGAATGAATGACAGAGTGAGTGTTTGGGGGGGGGATGACTTCAAATATCTTTGAAAAGAGTTGATTGACTTTTATTATTAGAATATAGTAGATGACAAAAAATTATGCCTTTCAGAGACGTTTAACCTAAATTTGATCAACAGTGGCACAATGGTTTAAATATTGTGAAGCACTGATCCAGCTTTCCAGATGGGGTGGGGAATCTCTTCTAGCTCAAGGGCCACATGCCTGTGATGGGCAGGGCTAGAAGTGAGAAGAGCAGTGGATTTGACTCTTACCTTCATACAGATGTTCCTCTATATTCCATCAAGAGGCTTTGTGCATGTACATACAGACATCTATTTATTCATGCTACCTCCAGACAAGCAAAAGGCACTGTTACAGTTCAGAGATACATGGCATCCGGCAAAAGCACTTGAGGAGGACACAGAGTAAGGTCAGGGGAGGGCATGGCCTTACGGCATTCCTGAGAGAGAGAGAGGCCTAGATGGCCACATATCTGAAGTTCCCCATTCCTGCACTAGGGGCTGCATGGCCTGTTGTTTGTCTCTCTTTTAAAGGTGGCAAAACCACACCTGTCAAGGCATGACAACTCTTGATACCATGACTAGTATGCTCCTGTTTCCCACAGTTATGCACAGGTCTTGGGTCTCTAGAGATGACTAAATGGTGAAAAGTTGGGGGATAGGAACAGGAATGTTGCCTCTGTTCTTATGAGCGCTGACGGAATGTTGGTGATGCAGATGGAACAGGGAAGACAGTAATGGTTGGTTGTATTCCAAACTGGGTTGGGGACTAGGCAGTCGTCCAGCAATTGCAAGCACCTTTTCAGATTCAAGTGTGTGATGAATACAATACTTGCTGCAAATAGCACAATGGTTTAACTTAAAACTGTTTTCTTAAAAAAGGGGGGGGGACGGGAGCTCATTATATGCCCAATGCTGTTTCTATGGGTTTTAGTGGGAAGGATATCAAGCCCTAAATTGCAATGGATTTCACTTAGTTTAGAATTTGATAGAGGGCATGTAGGTACTGTGACAATTCTTATTTAGCTCTTTGAGGAAGCAGCATTAGCTCAGTGAGAGGAACTTCCAGATGGATACCAGGCCTTTTAGTTGCTTATGACACAATTGCAATTACATCTGTGCATGAAGAATTGCCACTGCTGGTGGGTCTTGTGAAGAGTGCATTTCACAACTAGAAAGAAAAACTTGTTTTTGTCATTTTCTTTCTCAAAAAGCAACACTATCCATGTTCTTGGAGGGTGGCATTGCCCAATGAACATTCAAGATGATTTTAAAAAATAGTTATAAGTGAGATTAGTTGGCATAAGTCTATGTGCATATATTTCTTACTATATCCAGGAAGGGTTCCAATCTATAGAAAACATAATGTGGCTCAAGTGTCGGGCAAAGCATGGACTGTAGTTTTGAATTGCCTAGAGCAAAACAAAGAACGTCTAAACAATACTAAAATTTATTTACAAAGGCAAAATTTCAAGCATATTAAAAGAAACGTAAAATAGCATCCTGGGCATTTCACCAATTTCATCTACATTTTTTTAAAAAATATTTGGAGCTCCTATGTCAATTGCATAAACATAGCTACCTTTTTCATTCAGATTGGATGCAAAATATATGGGGAGAAATCATGTTCATATTGTCATAACAGGTGGGACTCTACAGTTTTTTCTCTTTTCCTGGGGCATCTGTTCACAGAATCATAGAATTGTAGAGTTGGAAGGAATCCTTTGGGTCATCTACGCCAACTCCCTTCAATGCAAGAATCACAACTAAAGAATCCCTGACAAATAGCCATAGACAAATAGCCAGTTTAAAAACTACCACCGCATCCTAAGGTAGTCTCTTCCACTGTCAAACAGCTTTTACTGTCAGAAAATTATTCCTAATTGTTAGTCAGAATCTCCTTTAGTCAGAATCCTTTATGGTTACTTGCTTAACCATATTCATACATTTTATTTAACTTACTTCTGACTACACAGGTACTTATGGCAAGGTGAATTTTAGAAGTCTTTTCATGCTTGTTGTTTGGTGAGCACAGATCATGCAACCATGAAGGTTTCCTTTTAGCCTTCATGTTCTGCAATTCTGAACACTGCTGTTAGACTTTCCCCAGAGCTTCCCCCTCCATAAAATGATCTGGATTCTAAACTAATTCTGCCACTGAGGCATATAGCCCAGAAATAGCTGTGCAATGATCTTGCCCAAGTAAAGAAGAGATTTGTATTTGTTGCCTCTGTCATTTCTGCCTCTCTCACACATGTTAGTTTAAATAGTGGGACTTCAGCCTTGAGTGGATTATTGTAAACAGAGTTGGTCTGCCTCCGAATCAACGAGTGTGTATATGTGTGTGTGTACCAAAATGTGCTCTAAATCAGGCCCCATGTGTGTTGTAAGTCCGCACCCAAAACACCCAAAACACCCGAAAACTCTTATGTGCATACTTTGATCTCACCATACTCCAGTGATACTTGGTGGATATTTCTGGGTATGCTGCATATTTCTGGTGTGGCCATGGATGGAACACTGCACACCTTATCTGTCTTCCTCCTATCTAATTAATTTCCCTGAAATGTGGCAGCTTTATATTTTGCTGTCTCCGAAGTTAGGTTTTCATCTTCTAGTACTTACCAATGTTGCTTCCTTTTCTCCTGCTTCTGTTAAATTCATATTGAAGCTCTTGTTCATGTTGGCAGATGCTTCTGGGATTCCTCCAAAGCACGAATTCTTCTGTGCCATGAGCTTTTGCTCACATTTGCATTAGCCTGGGCCTAGTGCAAATCCATAGGTCATTTTTATATTAGATGTGCACTGCTGCACAACAAACCCTGGTGATTTTGCATTTAACTGCAACATCCCTATTTTCACTCTCAGGAACAGTGTTGGCAGCTGGCTGCCTCACATCACTCAGCATTCCTAACTGGGCATGTATTGTAGTGATCGGCAGGAGCCAACACTTCAGATGTAGCTTGAGAGAACAGTAGTATTTTTCTACCCAGAAATAAGTTTGAACTCTACCATTTTGCCACATATCAATCAAACTCACCTGTAAGTGTGTTACTCCTCTAAGCCATTCCTTATGATTCTTAGCTCCTGTAAGTCATATGCTGATTTATTGTTAGCCATGATTTGGATATGTGTGACAGAGGAGATGTTGGTAATTTACTGGCTGTTGGATTTACCTTTATCACCAATTGTAACTAGAGATTTAGGGGGGGGGGACAGAAGTCCTTTGGCCATGTAGAAACACCAACATACTTTTATTTCAGGAATGTGACCCTGGCCTCCTAAACATGTACTGCCCACAGCCATCACACTCAGCTGAGATAATTTTAGTTGCCAGCTGTGTTTTCATTTCTGTTGCTAGAGTTTGGTTGTGTAATGTTGTTGTGGACCTCTGAATTAGAGTTGCATTTCTGCGATGGTCTGTGTACATCTCTCTGCAGCATCCCTTACTTGAGAGTCTAGTTACAGGCAGGATCCAGGAACAAGAGATACTACAACAGAAATGCTACTAATTTTGTTGAGCCTGCATTTTTGTTTTGGGTCAGCCTTGATTTTCCCCATCAAATTATTCTTCCCTGTCATGCACAAGCACCTACATACAAGAAGTAATGGCATCTAACCATTAGTGAGGTGCATTTCAATGGATTTCTATTAATTTCCTGCCTCTATATAGTGCACCAAGCTAATAACATTACAAGCTGGAATTCATTCAGAGCTTTTTGAAGCTTTGCTAATTAGGAGAAAACCTGTCAGTGCCAATGGGGCTGCATTGGTGTTTTAACTCTGGCTCCATCCATCGCTTAAGCTTTGCTGAAGTCTACACAGTCACAGGAATCTTCCTCTCTCACACCCTGACTGAATTTTATAGTATAAGTTAACGTTCCATAGCCCTTTCCAGTTTCCTAGCCAAAAGCTGCTATTTCTACACAGGAACACCATTGACATATGATGCAAAGTGTGTGTCTTTTGTACCCAAGAATTTCAAATAGAAAATGTAATTAAAAAACAAAAACCAAAAGAGTCAAATGTTTGCAGTGAGCAATGCTTGATGTCAACTGGCCATACTTGCATCTCCACTAGAAAGGCATCTGCTCTTTCACATGAGGTTCCCCTCAGTGTCATGCTTCAGTCTAAACAAACAAACAACCAAAACATCCTTCCAGTAGCACCTTAGAGACCAACTAAGTTTGTTATTGGTATGAGCTTTCGGGTGCATGCACACTTCTTCAGATATGCTTCAGTCTGTTTGTCTTCTTTACTAACCCCTTTTCAAAGTGACAGTGGCTCTTCATTGTGCACGCTTATTATGATACATGAATGTGAGTAATCTCAGTACTTGAACCTGCAGCCCACTCACTCGGCACGTACATTGTGAACCACCAACGTATGCCCTTCTCAACAGCCATAAGCAGGATACAATAGTACACAGACAGATTCGCAAACAGACACATGCACGCAGAGCTCTAAAGCCTGAAACACGCACCATTCAGTTACTTTTTATTTTTATTTTCACAAATGACATTTTATAACACGTGCTTCCAAATCCTCTCTAGGAAACTCTCTGTAACACCGCAGGAAATGCATAGATGTGCCTATACGTTTGGGTTCTGGAGGGGAAATGGAAGAGATGGGCAGGGAAGTGGGGCATTGAACTGAATACCTGCTTCCTGTGAAGTGTGGTGTAACATACATTCAGGAACCTAGGAAGTTTTCAGCACTGTGCTGTTAAAACCGATGAGTATATAAACCAGGCCAGAATCAATTTGACAAACGGGCTGCCTGCTTGGATAGCATTTTGAACTTTCCATGACACTCGGGCAGCCTGAAGATGGGTACCAGACTGACCGATGAATGGCAGATAGTTCAGCAAAATCCTGACAGCCTGTTCCTCATCCCCCCTCCCTCTGTGTCCCAGGGGAGATGCATCCTTTCAGGTGAGCTGCCCGGTTGTCTGCATGAATAAGCTCTGACAGCCTCTTGCCTCTGGCCAGGCAGCATAAAAAGTGAGTATAGGAAGCCACTGCTATCTCTTGGAAGGCTGTGATGGATTTCAGCAAGATCACCACCACATAGGCCCAATTCCAGCACATAGATTTGCATGAAGGGACTCTTCCTACTCAATGAGGGCTTGGTTTCAAATGAGGGCAATTAGAATACTTTGTCTTTGGTCCTTGGCTTTTCCTGAAGTCTTCTTCACAAATTCACACAAATAGTGTGAAGTCTTCTTCACACTATTGCTACAACTGAGCAATCTCTCATGTCAATATACGGTGTAGATTCTCCCTCTAATGAAGCAGAATCTTAGTGGGGAGTTAATGGATGTCCATGCAAACAATAGGCAGACTATGGTTATTCACAGAAACAATCCTGTTCCTCTCACAGTTACATGGCAAAGAGGAGTTGACCAGTGACAGCTACTTATTTCATGTGCATCAGCGATACACCAATGATAGTCATTGGTGCCAACTGCTGACATGTTTTGGCAATGAGCAGAAGGTGTCCTATGCACTGTCCTTATATTAATCTATGGCTTCAGTCATGGGTATGAGAGGGATGCAGTGCCAATGTTATTGCCCACCCAGATCTGGGTGACTTTCCACTGAAAGGGCTGCCACACAATAGTTAACTGTTCTGAGAAAGGTAGGAGCAGAAGAAAGATATTAGACTATGGCTTGTGGGTTTTCACTGTAAACAGCTGGTAAATGGCTACATCTGGACTCAGAAATTGCAGCAGAGTTCTGTTGTACAAAAGGTTACATCCCTCTCTGTGGGACCCTTTGGATTGCTAATAGGAAGAGATTAGCTGGCACCCTCTGTAAAGTACCCTGACTCATCATGGGGAAAACAACAAACATGTACCAGAGGTGGGAGAACGGAGTGAGAGGCAAGGAGGGGATGCTAAATAAGTTGGAGAGAGAAAAGAAATATGCTCCTATCACAATTATTAGGGTTAAAAAGGTAAAGGTAAAGGGCCCCCTGACCGTTAGGTCCAGTCGCGGACGACTCTGGGGTTGCAGCGCTCATCTCGCTTTATTTGCTGAGGGAGCCGGCGTACAGCTTCCCAGTCATGTGGCCAGCATGACTAAGCCGCTTCTGGCGAACCAGAGCAGTGCACGGAAACGCCATTTACCTTCCTGCCAGAGTGGTACCTATTTATCTACGTGCACTTTGATGTGCTTTCGAACTGATAGGTTGGCAGGAGCAGGGACCGAGCAATGGGAGCTCACCTCATCGTAAGGATTCAAACTGCCAACCTTCCAATCGACAAGTCCTAGGCTCTGTGGTTTAACCCACAGCACCACCCGCGTCCCGTTTATCAGGGTTAGGGTATCTTAAAAAGAGAGGCATGGAGCAGTCTGGAGATAAAAAAGACATCTCGTTATGGAGAAGGGGCTTATCTATGGACATTAACCTAAATTTGCAAGGTGATTAGAGGTGTTACCTGGATCGGTTAGGACACCAGGTGCTGGGGGATTAATTAGCCTCATGTACACCTGCTCATGTTTGTGTTTTGCATTGTCCAATTGCTTACCATTATCTTTTCAAGGTCAGTGTTACCTTACCATGATCATGTTTATACTACAACTTTTACCTCTGATTTGTCACAATGATAGGTGTACTCATTGCTCTGATCAAGCTAGATCACACAAACACATGGCCTTGGGGGCATGTACAAAGTTCCAGCTGAACTGATCTTCTCAGCAACAACAGCCCAACTTAAGTCAACATAGTTATCTTGCACCCCGGCATTAGAATTCAGCTCCTGAGGATCTCGCTCAAAATTGGATGTGTCATGATGAGCTATTATCTGAAGAGATGAATGTGCCTCTACGCCAGCCTGGCTCTCCCATCTGCTCAGATAGGTGAAGCATCCTCTTAGGCAAGATTTGTTTTTCTGATCTAAGATGTATTATTGGCACAAAATGCCTTTCAGTTGTGTCATAGCTCAAGCCTGCAGCGCTTACGCAAGTAAGTAGGCTGCCTTTGGCTCCTGTTGAGATGAGGTTGGCAAGATCAAGCCCCTCATATTTGGTTCTCATTCCCACTGCTCTCTCCTGCAGTTGGGAAGCAATCAATTGAAATGTTGTGTGTTGTGTGTGTGGTAGAATAGACGTATCCATCAAGCGTGCATGGTGTCATACCAGGGAGGAGTTTGCTTCTCTTACTTAACATTATTGGTGGCAGGGCGTGTGTGTGTTGGAAGTTGCTCACAAACATCATTGTGATTTAATTAGAAAGCAACTAATCATCATGCGTTGGGTTTGCATTTGTGGTTCTGTCTTAATGCCAAACGATACAAAGTGAGGAAGGAAGTGGCATAAAGAGAGCATTTCTTATTGGCTGGGCTACAGAATGAGCACATGCAGTTTGATAGGTCATTCCTATGGCTGAGCAAGCCCGAACCATGGTTTTGTTCATAAATGTGGAATTCTGCTGACATAGGTGCTGTGCTCCCTAAGCTGCTTGGGACAGCCTCACTGCCTTCAGTTCAGATACCAAAACAAAATGTAGACTGCAGCTGTAGTTTCACTTGTGTAATCTAAAGTTGGACGGTGCAGCAGAAAAACGAGTATTACAGGGAAAGTATTTCAATAATCAAATGCTCTTTTCCTGAATTAGGCTCTTCACTCTCCCCCTTTACTATCTGTCACCTTTGGTTAGGCAGCTTATCTCCCCAATCATCACCTTTCCTTTCCTTTTATTCCATAAACAGACTAACATACTATTATTTCAGAAGAAGGGTGCAAAAACCAGCTTTCCTCCCCTTTTTTTGCTTAGCGCTAAGTGATGTTTATCTTGTTTAGAGCAGTGGTTAGTAAATTGTTCTATTTCTCCTGTAATAGTATTGTGCTTCATGTGAAAATCAGCTCCTGTTGCATAGCTTTCTCAACACAGGCACAGAGAGGGAGAAAATGTGAGGGTTTGGATGTCAGACCATAGGATTCTACTTTGTGGACAGACAGTAAGCAAGAGAAATGCCTTCCTTCTCAGTGATGCTATGCATTAGTATTCCCTTTGCAATAGTTATTCTTGGTGAATGCAAACAGGCTATCCAGAAAGACAATATGGGATGGAACCATACAGAATCCAAGCGCTGTGATTTGCTACATGCCATTGCTGCTCTGCCTTTACCAGCTAGGATCCTCTTGCCAGTAGTTTAGATCCTCTGGTACAGCTCCTCAGTGGATCACTTCTGCAACCTAACTTTTAGTTCTCAGCCAAGACTGAAGGCCTTTTTCCCAAGAATACCATTATAATACCAACTTGATGGGAACAATGAAAGTCATAAGGAATCACCAGATTCCATAAATTTGTTGCATTCCAATGTCTATTCTGTAGCTACTGTGCACTTACTTCAGCCCATGTCTTTTTTCTTTTTTGCGTCATGGCAACTGCCAATAATCTTATTTTGCTCCTCAGGTACTTCTTCATCCCATTGTTAGTCTACTTGGGAATTAGTCATGCCACACACCCAAAGACTGGGCATGCAGTGTTAAGGATTTACTCAAGCAATCAGTGAAGACATGCCCAATCATAGTTTAGCTTTTGTAAGATAGTCCCACAAGCCCTAATCAAAGTCAAGTGTATGGTATGATATGGTATGGTATACAGTCCATGAAGAATGGCTGTGGTGATGATCTTGTTGTGAAGGCCAGGCATATTGCTCTTCACTCCTTCCAAAAATAATTCAGGATAGAAGAGTACTCCAGATTTGGAGAGGAGAAGTACACTATTGTTAATTAAATAGAAGACGCTCACATAAACTCCACAAACAGTGGGATATTGATATAGGGGAAAGGAACCATTGCCAAGGATGATGATTGTTTTAAAGACTAGTTAAGAGCCTGTGTGCTGGAGTGGTAGAGCAAGGGAGTGCTCAGACTAAAATTGTCATCTAAAACTTCTGAAGAGACACAAATTGGCAATCATAGGGAAGCAGTGAGTTGTGTCATTGGCACTTTTTATAACACAGGCAATTCCAAACAGGTGCCTATGACTACTTTCATGAATATATTCCACACAGCAGTCACAACTGATATAGGGAAGGGATATGTCCTTGCAACAGAAGTGCAACACGGATAAGAAAGTGAGGCTGGACTGTGCATCACCGATGGGAAATGATTATGTATTCATTCTGTTAAAAATAGATAGCCATCTAGAAATTCTCTAAGGCTGCAATCCAATGCACACTTACAGTATGTGTGGGAAAGCCTGATTGAACACAGTGAAACTTACTTCCATGTAAACATGCATAGGGTCTGCCTGCATGACCACACTTGTGGTACTGATGAATATGGTTTATTGACTGTGATTCCTGCATTGTAGGGGGTGGGCTAGATGATCCCTGAGGATCCCTTCCAACTCTGTTCTTCTGGTGGACCCATCTAGTCCTCAGGGTTGTTGGCCTTGGCCCTCAATGATTCCCTAAAAGAAGAGGAAAGCAGCTTTGGGAATGGAATAGCAGGAGGAAAGGGGATACTTAGCCCTTTCCCTTCCTGCCATTTATTTGTTTCATAGGAACCCTCTTAATTATTTTTCTTCCATTAAGTAGAAGATACAGCCCCCAACTTTTCCTTCACCATTTGGAAAGCAGATTGGGGGCGATGTTGAGTAGAAAAGTGGAAGGAAGTGGAAGGGTTAAGTAGTCCTTTCCCTAATCCATTCCTCTGCTCTGCTTACATCTGCCTGAGGCTGCTTTTCATTTAAAAAAACAACCACCACACAAACCACTAGGGGAAAGAGGCACACAACTACATGTCACGTGCAGTTTGGCCCTGCGATTCTAACATCTCATGGGGATATTTCTAATTAAACCTTTCCCCTTCTGGAAAGTGTGTCTTATCAAATATGTGCACTTATAAATAAATATATGATGCAGCTCAGCATGGTGCAGGTGTGGGATGTAACTCTCAATTTGCCTTCAGGTTCTACAGCATTCATTTCAGGGTGTTTTTTTTTAAAAAAAGAATCCTGCATTTTGGGACACAATTTGTTTTTTCCTCTGTTTGTTTCTAGCATCTATGGGAAAGTTTCACAAGAAAAAATGCTTTACATTACACTACTCTACAAAAAGTGCTGTCTGTACCTCAAGGTCCTTGGCTTGTGGGGCTCCTCAAGGTCCAGCTTGTCCTTGGAGGATTCTGTGCCTGGTACTAGGTCAGGGCTAGGCATGACACAACTTGGGTGAGCATTTACCCCAACACCAACATCTCTTTCCTGAGCAGCCATTGCTACTTCAGACACCAGTAGTTTATATGTGAAGTCAAGACTTCTTTGCTCCAGGGTGCATAACTTTACACATGCTTACGTTGAACCACATTTGCCATTTTAATGCCCATTCACCCAGTTTGAAGAAATCATTTGGGGGTTCCTTGTTATCCCACCCTGAGCAATTTGGTGTCAGCCACATCACTGCTCACCTCCAACTTCAGATAATTTAAAAACCAGCACTGGTCCATATAAAAGCACTTGTCCCAATTAGGCAAAACCTTCAGATTTCACACATTTCAAGATTTTGTGACAGTTCTCATCTCAAACATTCCAAACTGCGTTAAAAATGTTTTAATGTAAAATACATTTAGAAATACATACATATAGAGATAAATATCTCGTAACTACTAAGCTTCCTTGGATCTTTTGATGGACTCTGGGTTGTTGTTTGTTTTTTTAAGTCCAAGTCCCTATCCACATGCTTATTGATACTCCCAATGAACTTTAAAAGGATAGTTAGGCAGGAGCAAAGTCTGCCTTCTATCACTAAGCCATAGTGCTTCCCCTCCTATCAGCTTCTCCTCAAGACTGCATCTCCTTCTTGGCTCTCATCATTTCCCACTGGTTTGCCTGCACTTCCAACACTGCATATTTGTGGGGTAGTATCCATCATAGCTTGTCTTCTCTGGATTCTCTGCCATGCTCTTGCACCCAAATTTATATGTATCTGAAGAAGAGATGCTGACTGGCAATGCATCCTTCAATACAAGGGATGCGTTCTTTGGTAACATAAAGCTTGTTCTTTTGTGTTCTGCTCAGTTATAGTATTTCTGTGCGTTCTCAGGAATTTGATGCCACAGATGTGTGGTTTTGATATGAACCAGTGCACAGAATTTGGGTTACTGTGGTGCAGATTTTGATTTATAGACTTCACGCAACCAAGAGAACTGATGCTTGCAATTCACTCTCATCTCTCCGTCCTGCTGTGGACAAGTCCCAGCGCCATATGACACCACCCTACTGCCATATCTTATCATTATAGAATTATAACTGTAAAAAAAGGAGACATTAAGCTGTCTTTTCCTTCAAGGCCATCAGTGAACTCAACGCTTTGAAAAATTTGAAGGAAATTTTTGGCACTACTCTTGTTATTTGTTGCTGATTGTGCATGTGGCTGGTGCCCGAGGAAAATAGTGATTCATAATCTTGAACCTGTCTAAGAGGGATTGAAAAAGAAAAAGAAAAAGGGGTGGCTAACATGTTTCACTCTAGAAGTTGCTGGACTACAGCTCCCATGATCTTTGACCATTGGCCATGCAAGCTGGAGCTGAAAGCTGTTTGAATCCTGAAGCAGCTGAAGATCCAAAGGAATACCAGCCAGCCCTGATATAAATGAGCTGTTTCTCGTACAACTTGCAGGTTGCAACAATAATGCATTAAGGAATCCCATTGTTTCCCATCTTTGCATTGGTAAGAGATTGACTCTAGGCCTGTTTCCCCACTAGAGAGAACAGAGCCTATTACATTGTGTGACCATTAAAGCCTTTCCTACTGCTTCCAAGCCAAACTCTCTTGCCCTCTCCATGTCATGGAAGAGTCTTTGTAGATCTTGGCTACACAAAGAAAGCAACCTATGTGTTTCCTTCCACTCCTGTTCTGCGGAGTCTAAAATTCTCACAGATGAAATATCATTCAAACATCCACAAAAGCAACTCACTGTGGGAAGAGTCTTGATGTATTTTTTTTTGTGCTGCAGCACTGAATGCAGATGTACTTTTCACAAGGAACCTGGATATCTTGTTCATCACAATCCAGGTCCTTAATGGGGTTGTGTTTGTTAGTTACTCCAGAACTTTTCATGAAAATCAGCATCTTCTGAAAAGCGGAACAGCTGTTACTAATTTTTTTTTAAATCAACAATTAAATAGATATATACAATGCAGTTTTTAAAACCCAGTGTTCTTACCCTTTTCACCACCTAATTTCTTGTTCCTGTCGTGCCCCCACACTCCCTTCCTCCTTTTGCCATTCTGTATCTTTTTCAGAAAGGTTTTCATGTCAGCTGGAGCAAAGAGTTTGGACACTGTTTTATCTGTGTAAAAAAAGAAACAATGGGATTGGAAACCCAATAGGAACCATCCCATTTGCAAATCAAAATGAGATCTAAAGAATCACTCTGTTTGAAAGCTTGCTGCACAGAAATTTAAATTCATGTGTTCTACTTTATTTGCTTTCTTAGCAAGCTTCTGCAATGGAAGAAGTGATGTATTGCAATATAACTCTTGTGCAACTCCTAGGCATTTCAGAGGGATTCATACTACAGGTCTAGTGGATTGTGCCCAAGGTATTATTAATTTAATGCAGGATTTTAAGATGCTTTTCAGAATACCGTATTTTTCGCTCTATAACACGCACCCGACCATAACACGCACGTAGTTTTTAGAGGAGGAAAATCCGTAGGCATGCCACCCGTAGGCATTCCCTCCTTACACGCACAGACATTTCCCCTTACTTTCTAGGAGGAAAAAAGTGAGTGTTATGGTGCAAAAAATACAGTAAAAACCCTCACAAGGTAGCCTACAATTTATAAAACAATTCATGAAAAATAAGTAGAACAAAATCCAACAATGATTTAAAATACCATAAATTGACAGCAGATAAAAGCTAATTACAGCCAAGATTAAAGGTGTAAGAAATACACTCCATAGCATCATCCTAAAACAATCAAGAATATGCAAGATGGTTTTAAAGCTTGCTTAATAACCTGAATAGCAGCATCAGTGGTGCATAAACAGGTAAATAATTCTATAAACCTGGGACCTTTACCTCACCTGGAGAGAATGAATAAGCTTAAAGATGTGGTGCTGTATATTTCACTTCTATTTATAGTTATAGATTCAGCCCCCTTATGGAATGGGAACCTTGGGAAACACTTTGAAAACCATTAATGCTACCTGGAAGGAGCCATGGTTCATATCCCACAGGGATATTTCTTCAAAAGGCACACCTAGGAGAGAGAGAAGGAGATGCAACTGAGATTTTCAAATTACTAACATTGTGATCTGAAGCCACCTTATTTGAATTCCAGCTTGGTATGGACAACACCAGCCTTTTGAAACCCAGTTGCCTCCAGAGTTGTTTTTTCTTCTCTGGGTTGCAACTCCTACCATTTCTGACCGTTGCCCATGCTGGCTAGGACTGATGGGAGTTGGAGTTCAACAAATCTGGAGAGCACCAGGTTGGAGAAGGCTGATTGATATAGAGTAGCAGCAGCAGCTGTCAAACACATCCCTTGTGCAACTGTACCTGGAAACACCAGGGATTGAAACAGAGAACTTTTCCATGCAGAGCTTGTGCTCTGCAACAAAGGTATGCCACCTCCTTTTCCTTTTGTAAAGAATATACTGTGTGTGGCAAATTACAGATAATGGGGCCAGGTTCAAATGTGCCAGCAGAGGCTTTAAATATATATATTGTAACATAAAGCACTGTGTGTGTGTGTGTGCAGTAGCAGCCAGTGTGGTTGAGCAGAGCCATGGAGCTGCTTTCTTGACACCAGCATCTTACCTGGAGGAAGATGAGGTGGGGCAAGGTTGGGGCTGTGTGGAGGCAGCAGCATGAACACCTGATTGTCTCTGAGAGTGCACTAACACAGCCATGATCTTGCCGCAGCAGCATCTGTAGTGGCTAGTGCTGGGAGTGGGTTTCCTTGGCTGCTACATCAGCTGCTACTGTGTGTGTGTGTGTGTGTGTGTGTTTTCAACCAAGAATACATACCATGCACGAGTACACATAGCATAAAGTTCAAACAGCTGACATACATTATATGTGTTAGAGAGTTCTACTGTGGCTTCTACTTACAATATTCTGGCTCCTGTCTATGCATTCCAATCTTGACCCATAGACAGTGCTTCAAGTAAATGGGCAACCACCAACACAGAGAGTCCTGCTGGGAACTTTGACACCATCCTGCTTCTGCTCTCTCTCTCTATTTCTTTCTCCTCTCGTATCTCCATTACATCTAGTGTTTATACAAAAGAATACATTCACACACACGAGAAAGAAAATGTAACACCCACAGTATATTCTTTTAAATAAATAAATAAATTGCATCGTATCACATAGACACAAGTTCTCTTACGTTCATCTTGAGTTGTGAACACTTTGCACTGTCTTCCATCCTTCCTTGCAGGGCTCTGGCCGATATCCTCCGGCAGCAGGGACCAATCCCCATAGCACACTGTGAAAGAGAGACTATCTCGGCTATAGATACCTCCCCCAAAGACAACACACCAATCAGAACATCCTCCAAAAATCACTATACGCCGGTGCGCACCTCCAAGAGCAACCCAGGTAAGTGTTGCGCTTCTTCAGTACTTATAAAATCACATGCTGGTGATTTTATTGTGGGGAAATGAGTCAAGATGGAGGCTTAGTGCCTGGTGATTCTATGGAGCAGCAGCAATGGCTTGCATTTGAAAGTGCATTTGTGACTATACTTTAAGAGATGCAAATACATTTGTTAATGGACTTATTGAGACATGTTTAAATGCTCGGTGAAGGTATAAGGTGAAAACAATGGCATTTTGCAGCAATGGACTACAATAATGAGCTTTTACAATAGAAAAGAATAATAACAATAGACAAACAAATGAAATCTGACAAAAATATGTGGGTGGGAGCACTACAAAGGGCAAGTGAATTGTGACATAAGCTTTCAGTCTTAAAACATGACCCAAATCCTCATCTGAGCACTGGAATCTTCTGCTAACTCCACTACCCACCTCCTGGGAAATAAGACATACTTTGTATTATCCATTATATGAACTGTTACAGTCATAATGGGATACTATGTAGAGCAAGATGCCCCAATTCAGTCACAAGTGATTGAATATGACACAGGAGTCATTGGGTAAAGCCTTCGTGCCTCTGGTTATTTGAGAGGTCAAAGCAGGTGACCTTAAAAGGGTAATAGCTCCACAAGGTGCTGAAGCAGCTCGTCTCTTTTGCCACTGCAAACTGCAGATTCCCAGCACAACACACAGGTAGTGTGTGACTGGGCCTGTCTTGGGCATCTTTTCTTCTCTTTACCTTATTGATTGCATCCCAAGGGATCTTCCTTCTGTTGAGGCAAAAGGTAAAAGAGGGGTTTCAGCAGAGAAGTGGAAGAGGGGAGGGAATACCGAAGCCATCTGTATCTGCAACACCTCCCAAGCTCCTTTATGGGATTCCAGATCTTTGTAGTTCCATGGGGGGGGGGGTGTTAGAACAGAAAAGACTCAGATGAATGGGGAGTATTTCAGTGAGGAAATGGTGGGCGAGGGAATGGTTAAGCACTTCTCTCCCACAGTTCTCCTTCTGAATCTGCTTTTCACTTAACAGAAGCAGCCACCAGCTTAAATATATGTATTTGCATGTAATGTGAGGATCATCATAACTAAAAGGCAGGACTATTTAATAGAAGATGCTATAAGTGCATTTTGATAGAAGAAAAATGAGGCGAGAACTGCAAGTTTAAGTTAGGTGGCATACGTTGCTTTGTAAAAGAAGGCTGATCTCTGGCAGAAAAGTATCATAGAATGATGAATCGTAGAACTGTGGAGGATCCAACCCCTGCACAATGCAGCAATCGCAACACACAGTCCTGCAACCTATTTGAAACTACCCAGACCCTGCCTAACTTTGCAAATATGCTAACAGTTTTATTGTTGCACCACTAGGGAGAGCTTTGACGGGACAAGCTCTTCCAGTAGGGGAAGAATGAGACTGATATGGGTGCAAGGATGGATGGGAAACCTGCAGGAAAGTATGGCATGAAAAGAAACAGATAGTGATTTCTGATGCATCAACAGTGAATAGATGCATCAACAGTGTTCTGTAGCCCCAATACAGGCATTCCCTCTAAAACATGGATGGCAGGTAGTGTGTGTTGTGGGTGGAGTAAATGTGGATTGCCCAGAGGCGCTGAACATGGTCCCACTCTCCTCTTCATATGACTGCAACCACATAAGGGGAGAACCACTAAGACAAACAGAGCTTGGTTCAACTCTAGTGCAGGATAATCGTTAATTGATATCCAATGGTATATGTATTTCTTAGGAATGAACTGACAGAGGTGAAGATGGGACTGAATAGGATACTAACAACTAGTAGAGGACAGTTTTGAAAAAAAGATTCTCAGCTAGAATAATGACTTGAGACTCAAGGGTACTGAGTAATAAGATCTTGAAACCATGCAGGCCCTGGTTACTGAACTGGGCATCTAACTGAAACTCAAAGTTTCTTAAAGGTGGGGTGAGCCTAACCTGGCACTGAGTTGTGGGTAGTCAGGTGCCCATTCTCTTCCTCAGTGGCCAGATATTTTCAGGTGTTGAGGGAGGCCTTCCTCCACCTCTCTTTCCCTGAGCCCTACAGCTCTGGGTAGGGAAGGAAATTTCACCCCAAAGAGAAACACTCCAGGTCCCACAGTGCAAAGTATTTGGAACCTCCCATAATAACAACAGTGCCTCCAAGCGGAGTAGGGCTTTCAGTGTGGCTACCCCTGTTCTGTGGAATAGCATTTTTGTTGAGTACAGCAGGTACTACCAACACTTTCTGAAAAGAATTGAAGATATTTTTTGTTGCAAAAAGCTTTCCCAACTGGATAAATGAGTCTTTACCATGCGTGTCTACTTTGTTTTGTTTTAAATGTATCTGCTGTTTTGGTGTGTTTAACAGTTGTTTGCTGCTTTTGTTTATACGTTGCCTAAGAAGGCGATTAATAATAATAATAATAATAATAATAATAATAATAATAATAATAATAATAATGTATTTCTGTATAAAGATAGTTTCACAGTCCTGCTAATTCAGACCTACCAATTTAAAAGATTTGTAACCAGCTGATCTTAGGGCTAATCAAGACTTCATTTTGTGCCATGTTTTCTAGGCATAGGTCCAGGATTTCCAGGTCCATCTCCAAGGACCGTGACAAAGGGGGAAAACCTACCACTCAGACATGGACCTGGAAATCCTGGACCTATGCCTAGAAACACAACATAAAAGGAAGTGTGGACAAACCCTTACACTGTGTCCGGATGGGAGTATATTGTGAACAGGCAAAGAGGCTCAGTCAAGGACAGTGTGAGTTTAAGTAACCTGCCAAGTCCCACCCCATGCCTGTGTACTAACTGTTGAGATGTCCATTCCACCTTAAGGAACAGACATGTGGAACTGTTGCATGTCACATGTCTGTTTACATTCCAGCACAGCTTGCTGGGAACTTCCGTTGTGTATAGTTTTTGCTTTTCCCCGTTCTCTCTGAGAAGACGAGAGAGACGACATGTTTCTTTGTCCTGATTTATGATTAATAAATCTGTAGCTGTAGTATGCTTCCACAAGCCTCATGCCTAAACTGTGTGTGCAGTTCTCTCTGCTGATAGTGTGCCCTGGCTCTGAAGCCCGGGTCGCTGATTTACGTCAGAGCAGAGGCCGATGGTCTTCGCAGTGTGACGGCTGGAAGGAGATAGCCCGGCTGGGGCTAGCCAGCTGGCCTCTTGACCCTCTGCATGTCAACACTAACATGCCCTCTTCACGCTACACCTGATAGGCTTCACCTCCATCTGGGGCCCCTGCAAAGCTGCTCCTACCTGAACCCTCTGTGGCAAGCAAGGGAGCAGACTTCTGGTTCTAAGGCAGAATGTAATCTATATAATCTATAACCGCAGAACCTAGAGAAAGAATTGGGCAAAAGCCAACGTTTCCTGCATTTTTTTCCTCCCTAGCTAGTATGCCGGGCAGGTAAAGGAATTGTTTAGCAACTATAAGTTAAGAAACCACTTCAGCACTACCAGCTCATTACCAGATAACTGCAGCATTAAGTGGTGCCCCACATGTGTGAATTAGTTGTTCCAGCTCACCTATCACAGACAGAGATTCCGCATCCTCTCAAACCACAAGGCTCTTGGCTGAAGTTGATGTATGCATTCAGCTGTGGCTGATTTGTACAGAGGAATCAAGTTATGCACAAGCATGTGTGAATGTCTTGAGCTCCCAATCTCCTGCCTATAAAAATGCAGTGGTGGTACTGCAGGGGCAGGCTGTTGGGAGGAAAGAGGAAATTAGTTCAGTCGAATAATAATAACAATAATAATAATAAATGAAGAGGAAATTTGTCACTGCAGATTATCTGGGACATACACTTAGCAAATGAGGAAGCTGGCTCACACTGTTGGCCCATCTAGCCCAATATTGTCGACACGGACTGGCAACAGCTTCCCAGGCTTCCGTGCAGGGGATTTCTTTACCTGGAGATGCTTGGAATTGAACCAGGGACCTTTTGCATGCAAAGCACATGTTCTGCTATTGAACTATGGCCCTTACCAAATTCTGATGGAATTTAAATGCCAAGAGCCAGTTTGGTTGCAGGAAGAAATGTGGGTTTAGTGGAGTCCTGGGCTTCGACTCCGTACTGACAAAACTCTCACTTCATCAGGAGCCATCAGCAAAGAAAAAGAGACTGCAGTTTAAGATAGTTTCCTCATTCATCTGCAAAGTTTACAATGTCTTAGGGAGATATGGTTGCTGAAACTATTGTTTCAATGACAGCAGTTCTGAAACAAAAAGATGTGTTCAAAAAAGGGCTTTTGCAAATATCCCTATTTCTTGCCTCACAAAGCAAAAGTGACATGTTTGCTGATATGGATTCATATTCTAAATAAAGCTTCTGAGTTGTTACCCTGGATCTAAAGAGAAAGAGCGAAAGAAAGATCCCTCAATTAATGGAAAAGGTGAATAATAGACCATAGTTTTGTATTTTGGAAGAGAAAATTGGAACAATGTGGTCCAACAGCAACCACCAGGGAATTGCGAAAATCGTATTTCTTCTGGAGGTGCTCTGAATATGCAATGCCATGATTTGGGGAGCTGGAAATATCTACAGGGGAAACATAATGTAATCTCTGCTAGAGACTGCAAAGGCAGCAGCATGCCTGACATACGGATGTCAGCAAAGGGTCTCCTTTGAGGAAGTGGTTCCTCCTCTCTGCATGGCCATCCAGGGAATTCACCATTTGCTTTTGTGAGTTAGATGTAAAACACGGTATGCCTAAGATTACAAGAAATCTCCCTAATTGCTCTATCTATCAGTATTCCTTTGGCGCCATCACAGAGATGCTAATTGTTCAATCTCTGCATTAAAGCTCTGTCTCCTATGTTTTTGAGCTTAAAGTACTGTTTCCTGCTATCCCTTCCCTGTGTGGTGGGCAGTTCAAGGCAAACTCAGGAAAAAAGGAGAGAGGTATAATATTATGAATGACTTGTTATTTGTACAGTTCAAAGCACACACTATTTCAGTCATCCTTATTGGGTGCTCTGGCAAGCCAGAATGTCAGTGGGCCCTCTGGTGTCCCCAGAACCCTGTCCTAAACCTTGTTGTCCTCTGGAGCTAGTTCTGGATTAGCAGGGTGGGAGACCGATGCTGAAGCACAGTAGCTTGCTTACATCTGCTTAGTGAGTCCAAGCCTGAGGTGCGGCTGGCTATAGGTTTGTGTGGAGCACATGCATTCCATACTCAAGGTCCCAGGTTTAGTCCCTGGAAATGAGCAGGTAGCTGGTGATTTGAAAGATTTCAGCCTGGGAACACCTGGATAGCTGGTGCAAGTCAGAGTAAGGAATAGTGGGTCAGGTGGACAAACGGCGTGGCCTGATAAAAGGTAGCTTCCTATGTCCCATCAAGATTTGAACTAAAGATATCCTGGCACACACCTCCGTGTCTTCTTAACTACCTAGACTAGTTGTAGCAAAGGGATATGGAGATTTAGGACATCTTTGCAATCATCTGTATATTTGCAAAATATAAAGACTAAGCATTTACTGTGGAGCTGCAGAGTCAGCACCAAATGCAGAGCAACATCAGTCCAGCCCCTCCAAAATCTGAACCAGCTGTTAGCACAGTGAAATCCAAGCTGCCTCTTTTAGCTTTCTCTCTTTCCCTCTGGTCAGGCAAAATGGCAAGCATGAATGACTCAAGATATGTTCCAGATGTTTAGAAACAATTGGGGCTGTTGTTTTCTGCTGTGGTCAGATTGTTACCAAAAGTCAAACCATATATAACAGGACAGGATGCCTGATAGCAATATGGAAAGGGGAGATGACAGAGTTCAGTGAGATATCAGAGAGACCACTTGCCCATCATATTGTGCAGCAGTCAGGTGGACTCGTAGAGTTAAGCAGCCATGGTCATTCCTCCTGGGAAAAGAATGTTCAGACTCCACAGAAGACAACTGCCAGGTTCTTTTCAAATGGACCTCATGCCAGATTAATACCCAAGATTATGAATTTGTTAAGCAGGAGCTCTGTTCACAGAGTTTGCAATAAGCAGAGGATTGCTGCAGACTTTTGGAGAAGGGTTGCTCAGGCAGACAGTTCCTCCTCCCATCAAACAGGGAAATTATTGATCTGGGTTTTCAAATATTCATCAGAGGCAGAGCTGGCTCTGCCATTAGGCAGGCTGTGGCAGCTGCCTCAGGCAGCAGCCCCACAAACACCCTGCCACTGGCGCAGAAGTGGAGCCGGCCCAAATAGCGTGGGAATCTTGTTGAGCTCACAAATACTCATACATCCTGCAGAGAGACCACTGGGTGGTAAGTACTAAGATTTTAAAAGGCTAGCGCTGCTCTTCCACTTACAATTGCAGTGCAGATCAGCAGCTGCCCTTTGATTGTACAAGAATACCTGCTACCTCTTTTGTGGGGCTGGTTAGGAATATTTCCTCCTTTGGCCATGGAGTTCGTGGTGAGCATCTACTCTGCACTGCACTCAGGAGATTAGGTAGTAATATATTCAAGCTTTAGCAGTTAGTCCTTGCTGGCAGGGTCAGTGCAGGTAAAGAGGGTGGTATAATTATAAGGAAACTAGTAAGCACCCCAAGGCATCAGATGAGTGGCAATGGGGGTTTCCATAGACCAGATTCTCAAGTCCAATGTGCTTAGAGGAGATGGGACCACCTTGGGAATGGCTCAACTCACTCACTCAAGGCTAAAGGGTTGTGAACTGTGACGATGACAGGACTCCCTCAGTGTAGCAGATGTAGCTGGGAAGGATAGGTGCTATGGCTGATGGAAAAAATCCATACCAAATAGCCAACCCCAATGGGGATTGAAATTTAGGTTTAAATAGGGTTCTTTCCTCTATGCAGCTACATTTGTCGTCCTTACATATCACCGAAATGCTCCTTCAGACTACAGAACCTTTTAAGGTAGTGTAGCACCACCTGGGTGAAACAGAAAGCTTTGTTTCTCCTTCATGACTGGGATTAAGCTGACCTTATTATCCCACAACATTCCCTAAAACGTCCTTTAAAAAGTGCTCAGCAGGAACAACAAACAATAACAACAGACCTTTGGAAGGAAATTCTAGATTTCCTAGGAGAAGTTCAGCTCCTGTTTAACAATAATGGTATTAGACATTTGAAGATTTGTAAACATGGAGAACCTGGTGTGATTCACCATTCCCAAGAAACAATTTCCCCTTCTAGTTTATGTGCTACCGTGGCAAAAGTGGTTCAATGAGGAGGTGCCTTCTGCACCTTTGTGTCTGAAGAACAACCTATTGATGCAAATTCGGCTTTGAATGCAGCAAGCTACAGAGGTTAGTCCGCTGATTAGCTAGATATAGCTGGGAAGGCTTTTAATAAGACATTTAAGTCAGGAAGCTTCCAATGTAAACACACACAAAGTGCTGTTTTCAGCAACTCCTTCTACCTGGGGGCATATTTTGATCTCAGTCTGCATGCAAAACGAGAGTGGAACATGCCCTCAATCTTTCTCTTTTCCTTACCTTAAAAAAAAAGTTTTAACAAATGTGTCCAGCCAATTTCAGAGTTCAGCAGCATGGGAAACATTTCACCTTTTAATCCTCCTTACACAGATGTGAAAAGATTTTGAAGCCAAGGCCAACTGCCTCTGGGTTGGCAGATGAAAGAAGAGAACTATTTTGGTTAGAGTTTTTCTGACCCATGCAGAGAACATCTCAAAGTCGCAAGTAGTTGGTGTCTAAATAGAACCAAACTGTTTGAGATGATGAAACATTTTGGGAGATTCATTTGGAATCTCCCAAACTGTTTCATCATCACCATCACCACCACCATCGCCATCATCATCATAAATGGAAGGCAAAAGCCTTGATGATGAAATATAAATAAATCAATGTAGCTACATTAATCTAATCTATCCATCTATCTACACAATCTTGTAGGCTCTTTTTTAAAGGCGGTGCAAGTTTGTTTCATGAGTTTGTGAGAGTTCGCTATTCTTGCACACTCTTCAATGCACACTCTTTCAAAATGGGAGCCTGAATGGATGATGAACTCCCCGCCCCCGACACTACTACTACTACTACTTCTTCTTCTTCTTCTTCTTCTTCTTCTTCTTCTTCTTCTTCTTCTTCTTCTTCTTCTTCTTCTTCTTCTTCTTCATTTTCTTCATTTATTTATTGTACATTTTCCATTTTTCTATTTCCAGAAACAGATTTTTGTGTGCAGACTTCCCAACCTTACCTTCCGTGGCATTCATAACAAACCTGGCTTTTGCTGCATATCCGTTTGTTATTCCACCCTAATTTTCTCCCTTCTGGTCCTTCGCTGTGTTTAACTGTTGATTGTAGAATTACCCCTACTTGTAGGTTGATTTTTGGTATCAGATTTTTAAAAAATATTCCCCAAAGCTGTCCCATTCACCCTTTTGCTTTTTTCATCTTGATTTCCTATTTTGGCTGTAAGATCTGCGAGTTCTGCAAATTCTGTTAGTTTGTGCAGCCATTGTTCTCTACCCCTCCCCCAACACTTCTACTCATACCTTCTTTTCTATGTGTCTTCATGTATGTGAATCTCACTTGTATAGTTTGGGGGCATCCTCCTTAGGCATGGGAGAATCCACTGCTGTCTGTGTATGCAGAATTTTCTTATGATTCGGTAGCAGTTGAAAAGAGCAGATGTTAAGTAGGTGCAGGGATAACAGCAATACATGTCTAGTTGGTTGGTTTTCTAAAGGAAAAATGCCTAAGAAATAATAGAGAAGAGGGACTGCGCACCTCGTGGGTGGGTGTGGAAACATTTAATTCTGATTCAGAGAAAACAGAAATGTACTCCGTTCACAATTTATTTAAGACACTTAATTATTTCCATTCCTAAATTGTACATATAAAAGCAATCCACAGAAAATGAAACAAAACAACAACAAAAATTTGTCATAAAACCAAACCCTACCCCAAAATGCCTGCTGGGACAAGAAAGCCTTAATCATGATCTTGAAGTTCAGCAAGGGGGGTGTGCCTGTCTAATCTCAGCTAGCAGGGAGTTCCACAGGCTTGGGCCCACGATGCCTCACCAAATGCACTGCTCCTAGTAGTTAACATACACAGGAGAGCAGGCCAGGAATGGCTCCTCAGAGCTTCTCCTTGGGGGCAAATGGTGTGTTCCGCAGTGCGCATGGAAATGAATATTTTTGTGTTGAAGTGACAGGCTTCGTATCCAATAATAAGTGTTTAATTGAGGCAAACTGGAAGTGGTGCCTGTGCAAAAATGCAGGTACATTATTAATACATAAGTGCTTGCATACTCAGATAATCTGCTAATTCAGGCATATCTAGCTGCATAGGAGTCTCCCTCGCTTTCAGTTTCACGCCAAAGAGCAGAGCTGGAAGTGTGATACACGAGGCAGCATGGATGTGTTTGTCTCTCCTCAGTGCAGCCTATGAAGCTCCCAGAGCTCAACATCCCCTACATCTTGTGTGCAGACAGCTGGGGTAAATTCGGTGCTGCTCCGCTGGAAGCGGGTGTTCAAAATGTGCAGAAATTGAGATGCCTCCCCACCAAAATAAAATAAAATAAATGTAGGAGAATGTATGGTGAGCATCTGCTCCCTGATGTTTTGCCATTCTGGGCCGCCTCAGTGTAAGAGGCATGCTGTAGCTGCTCCCATTTTGAAAAACTACTTGACATGACCCCATTGGCTTTGCAAATGCGCCCAAGCCTGACCATGCATCCTTTCCGCAGTCTCTCTTTTGGAGCCTGTGGGCTGAGGGGTATGCGGCCAACCTAAGTCCACCTAGGAAGGCGTTTAGCATTCCATCTGCAGAGTGTGGTCCCAAAGCTGTGAAGCCTGGCATCACGACTCTTATCGTCCACAATGATATCAGGAAATTGTGAGTTACTATGGTAACAATATCTTCTTTTTTTATATAAAAAAGAGAGACTAATAAAAGTAGCAAAAGGGTGAGCAAGAGGATTAAGAATATAGATTTCCTTTGAAACAAAACATCACAGCAAAACTCAGCTGGCTCTGTGCAACACAGCGGACTGGAGAGCGCACAGGAGGCAAATGGGCTTCTCTGGCAAAGGGAGGGAAGGAAGGAGGAGGGAGGTGCGTCGTAGGGGAAGAAAAAGAACGCTTAATGTAAAAGGGAGCCTTTGAGACAAAAAAGGGGGCTTGTTTTCAGCTCAGTGATAATATTATGTGGTGGACAGAGAGATGTAGAGAGAGGGGGGTGTACAGCGCTCCCACTGGTGTGGACCTGTTTGCTTGCTCACTGCACAGAGTGATCCTTTCCACGCAGACATGCAGAAGAAGAGAGCATGTGCATGCGCATCGTAGTCTCAAGGTGTCAGGACCAGATGTTAATCTCAGTGTTGCCACCCCAGGAGTGACTATGAATGAACCCACACTCTACAGCGAGAAGCCGGAAGAGCACAGGAAACAAATGAAGGGGAAATCGAAAGGTTTGGCCCAAAAGTTGTGAGCCCAGTCTTTAGTGCCGACCCAAGGCACTTTGCTATCATAAGATGAACATCAAATGATGCCAGCTGCCTCCCTCTGTGCTAGGGCCATAGTGATTTATTTCGCTATTCAGACATCAATTCCTGCCTCAATCATCCCCCTAAATTTTTCCGCCTGAAGCATTCTGTTTCATCTTGCTGCGTGACAGAGGTGGCCCTGCAAGCCTTCTATACAGCCAGGGCTGTGACTCCACCACTGCATTGAATGAGTATGGAACTTGATCCTAGGCCCCTCATTTGACATTTGGGAATCTTAGTTTTCTTTAAAAACAACAACACAGAAGCAATTTTCTAGCTCTGTTGACTGTGCTGATAGGCAAGAGTGTGGAGGCAATGTCTGGTAGAATCTCAAAATTGACAATGCAGGGCTGGGGTGGCTATTGGCAGGGCAGGAGAGCAAGGCTGGCCCTTTAATTTCCGCATGATTGTCAGAGACAGAATGAAGTCTGTGGGGGGGAAAGCTTATTTGCATATGTATATATTTTGCAGAATTCTGCTTTCTTGTGATTTGTTTGTTTAAGCGGATAGTATGCACAGACTTTTCTCTAGTCTTAAAAGTCAGCTTGTGTATTTCTTTCTTTTGTTTATTCACTATAAAGAAGCACAGTGTGTTTGAAGAAACCACCGGGAGAGTATATCTTTGCAGGGAAGACTTGTGAAGGAGATTAGTTCCAATGGGGGTTGTGAATGCCACCCCACTAAACAAAAAGCAAATGCCACTGGAAAGTTGAGAGCTCAGAAGCTCTTGATGTATAAAGTGTCCACTATTCCTTCTTTCTTGGTTCCTGTCTCCTTTAATGACAGAAACCCTGAGGCCTCCCTGCACCATTTTGCTGTAGCTTTCTCACAAGTGAGGCAGCCAGAAGGCAAGAGTTATGGCTCTGTAGGACAGGCTGAACTCTGAGCTGCAACTAAACTGCATGCCTTTTGGTCTGTGGGTTTTGCAGAGGAGGTTGGGTGTCTCTGCCAGGTCTTGTAGGAATAGTTCTAATCTGTATTCATAGTAACACACTGTTTATGCACCACCTGCTCTAGAGCCCTTATGGCTTTTCTAGCTTCAGCTTGAGTACGTAGGCTGTGAAATGCACTATGTGTGTGTGTGTGTGCCAGCCCCTCCTTCACCAGAATAGGAAAGCATTGGTGGTGATGGCAGTCAGAAGCTGGCCATGCAGGAGAAACAGGGGCAGGAGCAGTCTGAAGGACAAAGGAAATGGCATCTCTCTCTCTCTTTCTCTCTCCCCACCCTATCCTCACATACAGAATAAAAGTTGACAGTGACCTGTAGCCTACTTCTCTTGTTCAGACATCCCACTGTATGTAGGCTGTGCAATTAGATCTTCCCGAGGTTCTTCCTGATTGCAGGGCTTGGAGGGAAATGATAATGAAATTAGTCTTGACTGCTTTCAGAAACCTAGATGGTTGCTTGTTAGTTCTGCCGACCCAGCAGCCCGAATTTGGTCACTGGCATCACCAGTTGAATGCCTAACAACAGGGAGTGCAATTGAGTGAGCTTAATATAGCTTAATTTGCAGGATTAGTAGGATAGGTGGTGTTTCATTCATTCATTATAAGTGTTGGGGTTTTTTCTCATTCTGCCTTTCAATCGTGTTCCCTAGCAATTTGTCTAAAAATGACAATAAAACAATCAAGATATGAATGCAAACAGCATGCACGCTGTGGATCTTACTCAGGATTTAACCAGGGTACATTGAAAGGTGGGTGGGACCCTTTATTAATTCCCTGTAATGGGTGCAGTTGAGAAAGAACTCTGCATAGTCTGCAGTCCCTTCCTCTGTGTACCACATCTGGTCGCTGGTGACATCACAATACATGACTCATTTACCAAGACCTGAGAACCTGGGCTAGAAATGCCTCTGCGCCAGCCATCTTGATCATTGGGAGATAGCTATGCTTCCTTCTTAAGACCATGAATTCATTACAGAATGCACAGATCTTTTCTTTTCTTTAAAAAATGCTGTTTCCCCACAGTGCACTATTCATCTGCCGAAAGTCTCAACCTTGATGTTGCGAAAGTGTCTGGGCAGGCCTTTACAAGAAACACAACATTGAGGTGGAGCAAATCCAAGTGACTTGTCCATAGGACTTTGACCAGGTTTCCTGGGCCCTAAATTATTGCCCAAGCAACATGAGCAGCTTTAACAAGATGTACTCAGGGTTCAAGGGACACGGGTGGCGCTGTGGGTTAAACCACAGAGCCTAGGACTTGCCAATCAGAAGGTCGGCGGTTTGAATCCTAGTGATGGGGGTGAGCTCCCGTTGCTCGGTCCCTGCTCCTGCCAACCTAGCAGTTCGAAAGCATGTCAAAGTGCAAGTAGATAAATAGGTACCGCTCTGGCGGGAAGGTAAACGGCGTTTCCGTGCACTGCTCTGGTTCGCCAGAAGCGGCTTAGTCATGCTGGCCACATGACCCGGAAGCTGTACGCCGGCTCCCTCAGCCAATAAAGTGAGATGAGCGCCGCAACCCCAGAGTCGGCCATGACTGGACCTAATGGTCAGGGTTCCCTTTACCTTTACCTTTACCTTTACCTATACTCAGGGTGCATGTTCGCAAACACTTACACACTCCCCACATACCATTGTATGCATGCTTATGGATGTACTGAGTGTTCATAGGGACAGTTCATATTTTACACAGTGAGCGTGTTTATAATGCACACAGCAGCGCTTGCAGCAGTAAATGCAGCAAAGTGTTAAGTGGAGATTCCTAAATGAGCAGGAGACACATGTCAGGAAACTGCAGCCAATCCGGAATCCCCAGCATGTTTCCACTGCTGCTTGTCCCTGAATATTTTCAAATATACATCTGCGCTTCACGATGTTATGCTGTTTACGGCTCCAAACACCTGGGTACATGTGACAAGCATTGGCTCTGTGCCACTACGGGGATTGCTAGTATAGAATTAGGGGTGGCAAACCGATTTTGTTTTAAGCAGGGGTAAATTATACATGACTGCACTCTTGTATATGTGCTGATCGAGTCACCTTTCATTGGGCACATTTCTAATTTCCCCTTCTCTTCATCTAACCCACTTTTTCTACCCTCCCCCTTCATAACAACTATGCTATTTCTTCTGTTTCCTCTCTACTCCCACATCATGACCTAATTCCCTTTCCTCATAACAATTGTTTGCTTAGGGCTGCTTTCCTGCTGTAAGAGGCCATCTCTGATTTGTCGGATACCAGATGCCCAGTGCTGGGAGATCTGCCTGTCCAGTGGAGGACTTAAGGAGGGGTTCTAGGCTCTGTTTTGTGTGTGGCTTCTGGTTTTGAGCAAATCCAAGGCACAGGGGGGGGGGAAACCACCCCAACCATGTCCCTTTTGGTATGCACTGAGCTACCTCTCCCGTGACATTGCCAGGGTTTGACCCTGAGTATATTCATTTGGCACGGTCTCTGCCCAACATCCTCTCCGTCATTTTAGAGCAAGTACGTAATTTGGGCTGGTGCTTCAATTGGAATCTGATAGGAGGTGGCGTGGGGGCCAGGCATCTCTTACATGTCATTTCTCTAACGGTGACATGCTGGCTTTATCCAGCTTGTGATAACCCCCGGGCTAGGCACCAGGAACAGAATAGTCTCTCTATTCATTGATGTTTTCAGTTTGCTGCATTTTCCAGTTCAGATACTGTAGGCTGAGATCTCCGGTGCAGCTAATTATGCAGCATGTGTATAAATGGAATGCATTGGCGGAGGGCAAAATTTCGAAGCCTTTGGCCCCCATGCTGAATTCTTTGGCACCCCCCGTACTGAGAGCTGCAACCACTCTTTTGCTTCCCCCCAGCCTCTTCTGCTTCTCCACCTGTCCCTAAAGCTCACCCATCACTTCTCCCACCCCAGCACACACAGAGTTCCCATCACTCCCTCCCCATCGCACCTCACACAGATTGTCCTGTAGCCATGCCCTCCCCTCTCTCTTCTCAGGCCCTTCTCCTGTTGTGCATATGACTGAGAGGGAGGAGGGCAAAGTTAAGGGCAAGTTGTCTTCTTGGACTGTCTCATCCTTGAAATGTCAGGGAACAAAAAGATTGAGAGCTGCTGGTAGGTCTTGTGTCACAGTTTGGTCACTCATGGAATAGGTCCTGCCAGCTGGAAATGTGCAGTCCCGGATGCGCAGAAGATGGGAGCTAGATTCAGGGAAATTATGGTTTTTCTGAGTAGGAGGAGGCTCTGGAAAAAGCCGTTGCTTTTAACTCCCCTGCCTGGCATATCTGCTGTTTAGAAATTACAGAGAATTTCTTGAGAAACGGTGAATTAATTATACTGTGGTTGCTCTGCTTGCTTGTTCACTCACTGTAGATTCTGCCTTTGCTTATCTGCTCCGGAGTTCTGATTTCATAAGAGTGGAAGTGACTGCGACTGAGTTCTGGAGATAAGGGATAGATGTTTGGTGGCTGAACACTGCACAGCAGGCAATCAGATGCCAGGGACATCAGTCAAGGCAAAGCCAGCACTGACCACCCCGCTCCCCCCCCCCAAAAAAAGAAAGCCTAGCAAAGCTAATCCCTAATACAGAGTTTGAAAATGAGCTAAAATAAGTTTCTGCAACTATCCAAGTTAAAATATTTTCTGGACTGGAGCAAGTACATAGGATGCTGGCCAACTCGCAGGGTTGGGGCATGGAGAGAGACTTCAGGTTAAGCCTCTAGCCCAGCATATGGGATGCAGGGCAAAGAGTTCAGGGCAGTCCCTCAGAACAGACTTCATGGGTTAGGAAGACTCAGATTCAGGATGAGCTTTAAGCAAAACTAAATAAACTGCATTCACAATAGAAGGGCCATTCTAGTGCATGCTGGTCCAAAGGACTCCAGAAAAGAAAAAGAGAGGACTTGCAGAGCATGGTACATAGGAAGCTTCTGCTCTTGCATTTATCCTTTCATTGAAGTGTGTGTTTGCATGCGTAGGTGCATTTCTAAGCAGAGCAAATACCATTCAGAGTGAGGGCATGAGTGAGGACCACACTCTGAACTGGTTTTGTGATGCTGTTGCATAGATAAATCCGATTACCTGCATGGCATGACACCATAATGCTACTGCTAACGAAAACCATTACTGTATGGGATCACCCATGCAGAGTAAGGATTGAAAGTATTGCCCTCACTCTGACCTGACTTTTCCGACATAATCCCATGGCCCTTTTGAATGGTTATAGGGCATTTTAAGTGATCCCTGCTTGGGTGGGATCAAGTTGCCAGCAAGAAGGCATTTTTTTTTTAGAAGAAAAAATGAGACTTCAACAGTTGCCAACAAACAATAAAAATAGGGGGGTGGACCATGAAAATGGTTGGCACAGTCAGGTTCTCTGGAAACACTGAAGGGCCACCATGACCTCCTTTCATCCTCCCACTTCATATTTAACACGGCCCTATATAAAACTAAGATATGGACCAAGCAGTCTACCCTAACTGGTTATGTGTGCTTGAAAAAGAGAAGTTGATCTCTTGTACTTAAGAGTGCTTCATGTCCCAGATAAAACAGCTGGGCAACATCTCCATTCTAACCAAATGGGGCTGCTTCATAGATCCAGCCTATGGCAACGGAGCCCCAAACTGAGACAGAGCCAGTGAAATGTAAATGTAAAATCTGGGTCCCAGCAATTGGACACAGTTGGATGAATCTGAGGCATGATTCATATGGCACAGTCTGCTTGTCATCTCCAGCACCTTGTTCTTATCCTTCTCTGGTAACATTTACATGGCTGAATCACATGGGGACATTAGCACACAGGTCCCAGATTGAGGGAAATTGGGGTGCAAGTGCTGGCCCACATACCTACAATATCCTAGCAACTACAAATGATTCAGCCATCCAAAAAAAACACACAAAACAAAACAAACCCACAGAACCACAGTCAGAGGGAGCCTTCCAGGCCATGTAGTGCAACCCACTGAGGTGGAATCTACACACATATTAAAAAAAATTCTGAAAATGATTTTTTTAAAAGCATTTTAAAAAATACATTGAACTTTCCATAAGGCTCACCATTGCCACCTAGTGTCACATTGTATATTGCACTTAAAACACACTTAAAATGTTTTATTTGCAGCTGTAGAGCTGAGTCCTGGGGCTCATGGCAGGAAGTCCATAGCTAGATCATTCCCAAAAGATCATTCCCAACAGATGGCCGCATGGCCTCTGCTTGAATAGTTCTAATGTCAAACCATTAAGAGGTTTTCTCCTAATGTTCACCCAAAATCTATCCTCCTGGGATTTCAGTGGTGGCTGGTGCACCTTGGGATGGGTGGGGTAGAAAGCAGGGAGACCAGCAGCAAGTGGAGCCAGAGCCAATGGTGGGCAAAGCCACTTGATTCTAGGTTTGCCCTTATTCTCCTCCTGCTGAGTTGTAGCACTGAGACTGAGGAAGAGGCAGCTCTGGACTGGGTTTGAGTAAGAAAGCAAATAGGTAGAGGCTGGCTGTGGGCAAAGTGAGATTGTTGGAGGCAGTGCCCCATTCTCCCCTGCAGGCTAGATTCCACTCTGTAACTGAAGCCCATTAGACCTAGTCTTGCCTTGTGGGACAGCCCTAGGCATGACACTCCGCTAGCATACAAACCAGTCCTGAATAGTAGGGCAGGGAAGGGGGCAGGATTTCAATTTGCTGCAGAATTTGGAACAAACCTCCCTAATCTGCATTTGATGAACCATGCTTAGATTGGAGCGCAGGCATGTGGATTAAATAGCATGCCCACAAACCTTTCCAGAGCACACTGTCAGTCCAATTTCCTTTTGGATGCGGTGGGGTCCAAGGCCTTCTTCCCTGGTTCTGTCTTTTTTTAAAAAAACCCCAGTACTTTATAGCTGCTTTTAGCACATGCCACATTTGCTAAAAACAAACAGACAATCAAAAACCTTTGAATGAAAAGCCCTTGGAAGTGGTGGTACATTATAACATGCCATTCCTTCTTGTGTAATTGTAGAGAGAATCATATGGCTGCCTCCACAGGTACATGTTACCCTTTATGCAGGAAGGGATAGCATGTTTGTAACACACTGCCATTTTTAAAAGAAAGAAAGAGACCACCTTGTAAATTCTTCTAAAATAATTAAAATACAGTAGTACCTCAGGTTAAGAACTTAATTCGTTCTGGAGGTCTGTTCTTAACCTGAAACTGTTCTTAACCTGAAGACCACTTTGGCTAATAGGGCCTCCAGCTGCCGCTGCGCTGCCGCTGCACAATTTCTGTTTTCATCCTGAAGCAAAGTTCTTAACCCGAGGTAATATTTCTGGGTTAGCGGAGTCTGTAACCTGAAGCGTATGTAACCCGAGGTACCACTGTATGTTGAAGGTATGCAGATTTGAAAGATTTACACAGACTTGCCAGTCCACTCATGTGAAAAGGACATGAACTGGATCAAGGCTGTTTCCATCCATCCCTAGATTAGAGTGCCATATGAGTCATAATGAATCTGTGAGGTCACCACAGAAAGCAACTTTTCATTTCTTTCTATTCTGCCCTGAATGTTCCAGGCTTGCCCTGGCTCAGTCAACCCTCAGTGTTTTGGAGAAGACACAGAATTTCTCCTCTGGAATTACACATAATATTTGCATCATAGATAAGCCACCCTAAGAACCCTTCCTCAGCTCCAGATTCTTGCACAGCATTCTATGGGATTCCTTCTTCCTCACTGGGAACAGCAGCACAGTCCCATTTTCACAATGAATATCAGGACGCCTGAAAAGTGGCACCCTAGCCTCCATAATGAATGGGCAGTTTAATTCTGAGCTGCATCATCATGTGGGGATAGAATGGAGTGGCCAAGTCGGAGGTAAAAGAAAAGATATGCCTCAGGCACATGGTTTTTTCAAGTAAAGGATGTCATCAGAGGCACTGAGGGAATTCTGTGCTGTTTCTCAAGCTGAACACTAGAGGGCACAATGCATACTATAATTACCCATCTCGCCTGGCTGGACTGCTAAATGATTTTTTTCCCCATTTTGGCTTCCCGGTGCCTGTGTGAACACAGATCGCTGGCTGATCCTTGTGCTGCTTAGCCTTTTTGATTTACCCTGCTCCTAAGTGAAGCACACTGCAGTCCCTACCTGTTGCATATGCTATGTCTAGCCTGTTGCTTGCCTCAGGCTTGCAGTGCTCTGCTGTCTGAGTAAGTGTGTTATACGAGGCCCTATCATCTCTGCCCCTTTGCTGATGTTGATGTGTAATGTGCAGAAGTATATAATCCCTGGATGCAGAAATTTATGAGGACTGCTAGAGGGGAAAGTTGATGGAGTTTCGATCAGCTCCACACGTCACTCTCGTAGCAGGCCCTGCCTTTCCAATCAGACAGTGTTTTGGTTTGTGTACTGTATGAAAGTCCAAATTGGGTAGGTTCACTATTACATATGAACTGAACTGATTTCTCCACCACCAATACTTGACAGCCACTTCTGTCTATATCACAGAGGAGCTCAAAGTGATTAATCAGCTTGAAGAGGAGGAATCAATCTCTTCCCCTTCCCAAATATGCCTGGAATACATTGCCGGAGAAGAGTCTTCTGCCCAGTGGAATGCCTTAGTAGAGCCAGATTAGGAATTAATGCTTTGCTAGATCCTTCTAAGAATCCCTTGGGATAAGCCCACAGTGATGGAGGCAGCTACCAGATACAGTTTTTAGCTGGCAAAGCTCAACTGTAATTAAGTCACCTTGATGAATTGGCTCCCCATCAGTGGAAAATTATGCTAGCTACTGGGAACTGAGAGGAGAGATTTGCAGTTTGGTTCTGAGCCACCACTGCCACCATTGCCCTGATGACAGGTGGCGTTATCAGGCTCATATATGCTTTGTCTCTTCGGCTAAGAGGGAACTAAAAATCTGGGGTACTGCAATCTCATCTACCTATTGTGTACATTGCTCGCAGGAAGCGACTAAAGAACTTTTATTAGTGTGCAGCCTTGCTTGATGCATTTGAGTCCTTCAGCTTGCTTGCTTCTCTTTTGTTATTCTGCCCCTTGGAGTGTAACTCCAAGAACGTGGGTGGAAGGTGAGTGCCCCTCTGAAGGGTTTTCAAGCAGACCCTAGTGGCTAGCCATAGTCTCAGGCTCCTAGCTACCTAACCTCTCCCCCCACTCCCCGCTTCTTCACATGCAGACTCACTCAGTGATGTTGAACAGCCTATTACTAGCTCCCTGCATATAGTTCTACTGCAGCTTGACAAGTCATCCAGCTTTACTTTCAGTTCTACCACTCCACCCACAAACAGGAGTCTGACAAATACCATGACGTCTTTAGGCTGTGAGTTGGAAAAGCAAATGGAACATTTAACTTTGAGCAGCTGTCAGAACCTTAATGGGTGGACACCCCCCCCCAATTTACAGTGACTGGCTACCACACCAGGTAGATTTCCTAGTATCACAAGAGGGCATCCTATGTGGTGTCGTGTAGGCACTGGGTGCAACCTCTTTAATGTTGTGCATGTAAATCGCACAACTGCAGAGGCTGGATCAAAAGATGACAGCCCCTACACCTCTACCCTTTTAATGACTTGGTAACTCAGTTCCTGTGTCAACTACCAGAAACTTAGAGCAGCAGTTCCCAGGCATCAAGGGAGACAGCCCAAGTTCCCAATGCTGCAAATGTAAATATTGCTCTTGTTAATTTTGGGTAGTGTGATGCATCATTGCCTGTGTGTATAATTTATAATCTTAGCAGCCTGAGAAACCTTGGGCAGTAAACTATTAAGTAGCTGAAATATGGGGTGCATACTTGGCTGGCTGCATGAGCCTGTGTTCAAATGGGTTTGTTTGATTCAGAGAACTTGTTA
This sequence comes from Podarcis melisellensis, assembly GCF_964234715.1. Classification (NCBI taxonomy): domain Eukaryota; kingdom Metazoa; phylum Chordata; class Lepidosauria; order Squamata; family Lacertidae; genus Podarcis; species Podarcis melisellensis. The sequence goes on from NC_138529.1 coordinate 40,546,977, forward strand.
TGATGAGCACATCTGTGGACCCTAGAATTATTGATTCTAGGGTCAATAATTTTTTGAAGAAAACATATACAGTGGTACCTCAGGTTAAGAACTTAATTCGTTCTGGAGGTCCGTTCTTAACCTGAAACTGTTCTTAACCTGAAGCACCACTTTAGCCAATGGGGCCTCCCGCTGCCACCACGCTACTGCTGCATGATTTCTGTTCTCATCCTGAAGCAAAGTTCTTAACCCGAGGTACTATTTCTGGGTTAGCGGAGTCTGTAACCTGAAGCGTCTGTAACCCAAGGTACCACTGTACAGCTAGTTTCACCTATGGAGGGTCAAGAAGTAAGAAGACTCCTGCTGGATAGACCAGAGTCTATTGAGCCCAGTATCCTGCTTCCAGCTGTGGCTAGAGAGATGCTTCTGAAGCCTGCAGGTAGGAAACAAAGCCCATCCCAGAGTGCAGGATTCAGTATTTCCTCTGAACATGGAGGTTCTGTTTAGCTGTCATTGCTAGACCTCCTCTTCCTTGTATTTGCATAATCTCTATGTAAGTTAGTGGCTATTCTCACATTTTGTGGTCACTAGGAGTAACTATGCAGGTAGTGGTGAGTCCTGGGGAGGAGATTGCACAGTAAAGCTCACCCTTGTATCCCCTGCCACCCATCCCATGGTCTTGTACTACTTATCCCTTGAAACATTTGCTGGCACAGACAAAGGCTTTGTGTAATCCAACATGGTGGGAGTGAGCAATGTGACTGCCATCACTGCACAGCATAGCTGTCAACCATCCCTTATTTGGTGGGAAAGTCCCTTATCCCAGCGCTGTGTCCCCCTGCTGTCCCTTATTGATGATGTCCCTTAAATTTCCCAGGTTTCAAAGGAAGCAGCTCCTCTCCCTCCCTCCCTGCCGGCCAGGGAGGGGGGAGGCTCCAACTGTGTTGCTTGGCTGCATTGCTCACCCAATAAGGAGTCTAAGAATGACTGGGGGGGTGGAGCTTGAATGCCTTGTGCCGATGAAATTGGCCGCGTTGCCTGGGGAATTGCCTTTGCTCAGCCCTTCCCAGCGAAGAGATGACGGTGGTTTTCCTTGCTGCATCCCCTTTGCCTGGTTGCTGCACTGTGGGAACCACCGCTTGAGGCTTTGTTTGGCTGCTGGCTGGGCTTTCTGGCTTTGGCTTGGAGGGGCTCAGAAGTTGAACATACCTGTGCTGGGAAAATCCCTTATTTTGGCTGCTGATCCCTTATTTTCGAGGCTGCTGGTCCTTTATTTTCAAATCTGTAAGTTGACAGCTAAGCTATGCTGTCAATTTACAGGCCAAATTGTGAAAGCACAAACTGGCACATACTGCTGCATTGGGTTACTCAAAAATTGTAGAGTGGACTATCTTGGACATGAGTTTGGGGTACCCCATATAACAGTGCTCTCGTTCTGTACAGGGGGAGCTACAGGAGCATACAACAAGGTGTATTTGCTTGCTGCTGCACCTACTGGGTTCTGCAGATAAATCAACAGAAAAACACAGCACCTGTTTTTCAGCCTTGCAGTCTGAGGAATTAGCTACACCCAGAGAAAAGGCAGTTGAGTGAAAAGGGTAAAGGAGGGAGACTAGTTTGAGAATTCCTTAATGCCAGGGTGAATTTTGAAACAGGCCTTTAAACCCTGTTCAAGGCAGGGTGATCTCCTTGCTGGGACAGAAGGGTTGCAACCTCCCAGTGGTCCTTCGGCCAGATTTCAACTTTCCCTTGCTACTGAAACCTCAGGTCAGCACACAAATCCATGTCATGTCTTCCCCGGAGCAGAGTTTCTTCATCATTAATGCTAACAATCAGGGCAGGAGCAAAAGCTCACCTGCTCACCAATGCTTCTCCCACCTCTCTTTCCTCCCCCAACATGCCCCCATCCCCCTCAAATTGGCTCTGGTGGGGGGGATTAGGAGAACCCCCAGAACAGTACATGGTGCATTGTTCCATCTTGCAAGCTGATATGCTTGTACTGACAGAGCTGTCTGTCATACTGTGATGTAGCTCAGTGGTAGTGAATCTGCCTTGCATGCAGAAGGTCCCAGGGTTCAATCCCCAGCATCTCCAGTTAGAGCTAGGAGAGACACCCTGTCTGGAAACCTGGAAAGCTGCTGCCAGTCAGTGCATATAGTACTGAGGTAGATGGACCAATGGTCTGACTTGGTATTCATTTCTGTGTTTGAATTCCACCCTGAGTGTTTTAAACACTGCAGCACTGTGTGTCCGGCAATGGAAGGTTATAGAGATCCCCCTCCCACCTTTCCCCGCCAGGCACACAGAGGCCCCTTCCCAAGCTGGCACATGCCTTGGTCTGCAGTCAAATTCCTGTGCACAGGAAGCAGCTGAGACACTGCAAAGAAAATGTAGAACATCCTGTACTGTGGGTTTGGCAACAGCTCTGTAATGTTCATTGTATCCTTGCTGCATGGAGCCAAGGCTTGAATAATCCCTTCTGTTTCTCTCCTTCATAAGGCGACAAGCAGCAGAAAAGGGACAAGATGCCTCTACTTTTAATATTTACGTGTAAAAGGGAATTTCAGCAGGTGCAACTTCTCTCACTCCTTCATAATATGCACCTGCTGATGTTCTATATTCTGTATAGCATTTCTCAGATCCAAACCTTTCCGTTTCTGTCTGAGAAGGTGCACCTGCCTTCAGCTCTGTGTCATTCAAGCAGTAAGCACATCCCTGCTGCTATAGGCTCTTATGTTCTGCTAGTTTACACTTGGCTCCATACAGCCACGGTTCCTCTTGCTCTTCCAGCTCCAACTATCTACCTCTGCAGGGTGGGGAACACTGAAATGTGGGTTAGTGCTATCTTTTTTTAATAAGGAACCAATCAGTAAATTATGAGATTTATATCTGCCCTTCATACGTTAAGCTCACAAGATCATGAAAAGATAAACAATAACATTGAATAACACAGCAGGGCAGTAAAACACAACAGTAAAAGCCAGTTAGGCTAGACAAATAAAAAAGGTCTTCACTTGGTACCAGAAAACCAAGTGAATCAGGTTGGGTGACAGAGGAGCCTCACAGCACTGAAAAGACCCTTTCTCTGATCATTGCTCAGCTAACTCTCACTAGTCACCAGCAACCTAACCATTAGGAAACAGTATTCAATCGAGAGCCAGCCCTGCCGTTAAGCAAAACGAGAAGGCTACCTCACCTAGGGGATGCTGTGAGAGAGTGGCAGGCTACTCATCCTTCTGTGTCTTGTTGTTGGCCTGGGCTGGTAGGCTGTGGCATTTGCAGCTCTGTCCTTCAACACTTCATGAAGCTGAGTAGGTGAAGCAAATCACCTGTCCTCAGGCATTGCAAAGGAACACTAGCAGAACTGAAGACTGGGGTCTGGGAGGATATCATCTTGTTGTTCACCTTAGGCAACAACGGTTCTTACACTGGCCCTGCCTAATAAACATTAACGTTGAATAATATATATGAGAAAAATCTATTGTCCAGCAGGCCACTCTACTGAGGTGGCAAGCTTTGCCGCTTGCTGTACCCACATGTATAGGAGCATCCCTATTTTCACCTGTAGAAAAGTTGAAGGATATGTTGTTCCTGCTCCCTCTCTCAGAATCTGAAAAACTCCGGATAGAGCAACTGTTCCAAGGCCTCCTAATGGAACGATTTAAGTAAATCAGCATAAATACTGCTCTGGAACAAATTATTGCATAGCTGTCTAGCAGAGCCCTTCCCTAACCTGGTGCCCTGCAGGTCTTTTGGACTAGAGCTCCTGTCAGCCATGGCTAAATGTCAGGGGTGATGGCATTTGGAGTCCAAGAACATCTGGAGGACACCAGGTTGAGGAAGGCTATCTTCAGAGTTAAGTGACAGAATTCTGACCTGTTTCTGAGTGAGACTGAGTGCATTCTCCACTTCAATATATAATTCAGCACCTGAGCCACTCTATATACAACAAAGCCTAACAAAACTCTATGTTCCTCATTCACTATAACTGAGAATCTAAGAAACAGCTTTCACCTTTCCCTCTTTTAGCCAAAGTGGATGACATTTACAGGCATAGGAGCCTCCCCAGAGTGGATTAATCCTGTCTAATAGGTCCATGGGTTTGAGAAGTAATCAAGTGATGTGTATTGTACATTTTTAAAAACTTTGCAGCCCATATTTCTACAGGTTGTATGTGTCCTTTGATGGGCTCTACAGGACTTCCTGTGGAGATCTGAAGAGCTCTGGGTTCTATTTGTTGTTGTTTTTTTTGTGTGTTTTTTGTTAAAGCAGAACAAAGTAGGATTTTTTAAAATAACTTTTAAAAAATCATTCCCTGCTGTACTTTAACAAACTAACAAACAAAATAAATCCAGGGCTTTTCAACTGCTCAGCAGGCAACTTTCAATAGCCTGACTTATTGCAAAACCCTTGGACCTAGAGCCACATGGAGATATTACATAGGAAAACATATAGCTGTATGGGCACAGAAAAGTATAGAAGCCTAGCAGCAGAGCACTCTGGTGGAGTCTCTGTTCCAACTCATTGTGGGAAGGTGTTACTGATGTTGCACTTCAACAAGGAAGGGAGGGGAGACCCCTGAATCACCTTGCTGAATTTTCTTGTTATTCGGCCCCCATACAGAGCTGATGCAAACTCCATATTCAGTTCATCTATTGCTCTTGCCTCTCCCTATTCTCCACTTCCTCTGCTCCCTCCCCTTCTATGAAATTTTAACTGTAAGCTCTTTGGAGGCAGAGAATTGTCTGTTTGCTTGCTTTTTTCATTGTTACATTGATTGTGTAATATACAACGGTCCATAGGTACCAGAATCACAAGGTGACATCAGTGGAAATAGTTTAACCTTTTTATCTCTATTTTTTATTTTTAAGAAAAACCATATTTTGAGCCCCACAGACAAGCAGAGAAAAGTCTGAAGATGTAACATCAGCCTATCCTAAAGGCTAGAGAAATGAAAATGACATTATCTTTATTGCTAATTCTGGGTTGTATCCAACAAAGTCATCCCATCAGTGCAAGGATTTCCCCCTGCCCAATGGGAATTCCTCTTCCTCTCCTCTCCCTGTGTGCCCCTTGCCTCCTCCAAATCTCTGGAAGACTGTGGGAACCCAAAAAAACAGATCTGAGGAGGCACTGGGGCATTCAGGAAGAGATCGATGAAGTATCATTGTGCAGGCAGAATTCCTTTAACTAATGAGATGACTTCATTGGCTACAACCCTCCATCTTTTTCATTTTACATGTTTAACATCTTATTTAAGCTTTTGGGGTCTGGCAGCATTAGAGTTCTCCCAAAACTCAAGCTGACCTGCACAGATAATATAGGTAGCTTGGATAGAAAGTCAACACACAATGCTGTGTCATACAGCTGAATGGTACATCCAGTGTTCAGATATATTGTTAGTCCAAACAAAAACCAAATGTGCAAAGGACTCATTCATCTGCAAGCACCTCAGAAGTTCAGGGGTGTGGGTGGGTGTAAAAAGAATTAAGTTCCACCTATATCTGGCAGTGGGATCTGTGAGTTGCCTCTGCATTTCACGCTCACATATTTCATTGCAGGGGAAGAAGGGTTTGTCCCCCATCCCTGGATATTAGATAGAAACCTGAAATGCAAATTCACTTCCCCTCACTTCAGCATTATATCTGAAGCCACACGTGGAGCATGTCCCCACACAGCTTTTACAGGTGGCAGGGATAATTACAGGACCAGCCCAGACAATGGCTGCTCCCACACTCGTTCCTATACTGAGCAACTGCTTTCAGAAGCAAAATGGAAAAGATTAGTTCATACCTGCCAATGTCTACTTAGAAGCAAGTGGCATTCAACATAGGTCTCCCAAAATTGACCCTTGAATTAGAAGCATCCTCCCTCTGGCTTCTGCCCCAGCTTTACTAGTAGCTCCTTGGTTGTCCCTTTCGGGGGATGTACCTGGTGGTTTCCAAAACAATTGCTCCTGATACCATATATACCAGTGCTTTTGCAGGGTAAGAAAATAAGGTAAAAGTGCTATGGGTGCCAGCATAAAATGGCTGCTTTGGGCAGCAGCAAAAGAGGTGACAGTACTCTGTACCATACTATATTGTCACAAAAACCATCAGTATTTCTTATTGCAATTGTGAAATTATGTGTCTTTTACTTAACAAGCACTTGCTCTGTAATTAACCTCCCCACTACCACAAGTAATTAAGGAGTATTTAAGGGACAATTCAGTAATACTGAGACCCTGTTGAGCAGGAAGCAATAAGAGACAGGCTGAGAGAGGGAAACTTCAAATTAAAGGGACAATAGCCCTGTAAAACCTCACTAACACTTGCCAGCTGACATTGGACAGGGTAGCCCTGTATCCATCTGAGGTCTTATCCACATTTCCTCTTGTCCTGCTGCTTTTTCCTGGAGAAAACCACTGTTTGGCGCTCAATTGGAGCAAACGGCAATTGCCATTTGTTCTGATCTATTGCCAAAGAGTGGGCTTTTCCTTGGAAAGGAGCATGGCAAGAGAAAAAACCACTTGGACCTATATCTAGAAAGCATGGGTCAAGGAAAAAACACTTGACCCTGTTATCCTAGGCACAAGTGGAGATGTGACAAGCCCTGAGAGAGAGCACAATATAATCAGCAGCATCTCAAAATGTATGCATAGAGAAGGGTCCAACCATTCATGGTCTTATGGCAAAGCACGCTTGTGTATTCCAAGAGGAGGTTCCATGTCTTCTCACTGTCATTTCAGAACCCACCCTGAGGTTGAGGACTAACATAGTAATTTCTGCCTGAGAAAAGTACTTCCTTCCACAGACATAGATAACCTACTTACCTACTTCCCGCCCTGCTTATTCCCTGGGACAAGTGTAACAACCATATTCACATTATTTCAGCTTAGGACCCTCCAGCAATCTGATTTATTTTTAGTACAACATTTGACCTTGCTCCAGTTCAGCACTAGTAGTGTAATAGCCCACTCCCACACAATTGATGAGGAAGTATTACTAAATGATTGCTTAAAATCTGGCAATCATTTATGAGATGATGATGATGATGATGATGATGATAACCTGCTCTTCACCCTAAGGCCCAGGGTAGGTTAAAAACATTAAAGACATGTGTCCCCCCCAACACTGCAATTGGACAGTTATAAGTGGAAAGAAGGATTTTCTGGAAACAAATGATGTCATGGGAACTATCCCACAACTGTCTGTGATACTCATACAACCACAGGGAACAATATTAAGAGTCACAGTGAGCACTGAACCCTCTAACTAGGATGGAAATAGCATCTTCTCCATTTCCAAAATGGAGAAGTATATTCCAAAGTATCGTTCCTTTGGAACAAGAAGTCCTTGCAGCAGAAGCATGTTACAACTGTGTAAAAAATGTCCATGTATCTATCTATATTGATATTGGATTTGCCACTAGGTTAACTTAAGGAATTAACAAAAGGAAAGCTTTCTTTTCCTTCCTGTAACAACCTGCATCCCTTAAAGAGCCTCTCTGGAGCGGTCAGGAGGCCTCCCGAACAGTGTAGGATGAGAGAAATATTGAGGTGATTCTCCACTCCTCTAGCAGCCCCCACAGCCTATCCCACATTATTCAGGATGGCCACCAAACCTTACAGAGAGAATCTTCTTGGGTGTGGCCATGTGCAGGTGACTGTGAGCAGAAAGGAGGAGATGGAAAACTTCCCTTCCATAAACTTTTCAAAGTTTTCTTAGCATGCAAAGCATTGTCTGGAGAGGCTTTTGGATATGGAGGGTACTCATTTTATCAACATGCATCAGCCTACACTTGCTTGCTCACTTGCCTATCTTGCATGAGGAAAATGATATCTAATTAATCCTTAAAAGCCACAGCAGGCACAAAATTTATGCCTAAACCTGTGGTCATATGTTGCATTTGCAGTTCAATTCATATACTAGTAAGAGCATCTCTTTAATTGTCCCGCTTCCTGTCTGTCACTGATTTTTGGAGGCACAGTTAACATTTGGATAAATGGAAAGTCTTGCCTGTGAAGTAGCCCTCCCCTATCTCAGAACTAGTACAGCATGGGCTGCCTTCTAGTTGCATTTTATTTATTTATTTTTTAAAAGTGACATGGTATTTCCTCCTGGCTCATAATAAGGCAGCTTTCAATAGGAGTGATAGGAAAGTTATTAACAACTAAGAACAATTTTGGGGCTTAGCAGAATTTAATTGGACATGCTGGCACATATTTGGTGAAGCAAAACCTGACAAAGGCAGTTGAGCTAATTGGGATACTGTTATTGTGGCCATGTTTGCCACAGAGACTGCTGGCGTAAAAAGCTTAAGAATGGGAGATAAGCCTCCTAGCTCCCCCATGAACATCTAAAAAGCCCCAGGCACCATGTCTTCTAGAAACTGCAGGAATATGCCAAGAAAAAGCCTTAAAAATTGCAGAAGGGGATTCAAATTTTAAGAGCACAGCAGATCAACTCTGTCCACTCCTTGTAATTTCTCTCTCCATTATCTATTCATTTGCAATATTAGTGAGCCAGTCTTTCTTTGCTAAAAACAAAAACAAAAAAACCAGCAAATACCCAGGGTAACTTTAAAACAAAAGTTACAATAAAAAGGATAAAAATGGCATTTAAAAATAAAATAAAAAACATTTTATGCAATGAAATCCAACCACATCAATACATATAATTCACAGCCAGCCCCACTAGATGACATTCTGGAATGCCTCAGCAGATGATGAAAGTTTTCACCTGCCCCTGAAAGGATATGAGGCTTGGCATCATGTGAGCTTTTCTATGGGAGGAATTTCAAAATGTGGGGTGCTCAAGGACCGTCTCTCCCCATATGAACCACCCCAGACCCTGTGATCATAATCTGAGGCCCTTCTTCACATGCCTACCCCACGAGAGGTCTGGAGGGTGACAACACAAGAAGTGGCCTTTTCTGTGGTGTCTCCCCTTTTGTGGGATGCTCTCTCCAGGGAGGCTTGCCTGGTGCCTTTAGGCACCAAGTGAGAAAGCTTCTCTATAAGCAGGCTTTTGGCTGAAATGGGAGGGGGAGTTATTGGTTTGTTTTTGTTTGTCTTTATTATGTATTTTATGCTCTCATTTTGAATTTTTATGTTATAGTCTTTGGATGAAGGGCGGTATACAAATTCAGTAAATAATAAATTATTTCATTATATAATGCAGAGGATGACGACCAAGATGATCTAGAGTCTGGAAACCAAGCCTTATGAGGAACAGTTGAGGGAACTGGGTATGTTTCGCCTGGTAAAGCGGAGACTGAGAGGAGATAGGATAGCCATCTTGAAATATCTCAAGGGCTGTCACATGGAAGATGGAGCAACCTTGTTTTCTCCTGCTCTGGAGCCTAGGACACAAACCAATGGCTTCAAGTTACAAGAAGGGAGATTCTGAATAAACCTCAGGAGGAACTTTCTGACAGTAAGAGCTGTCTGACAGCTCTTCTTGGAGATTTTTTTAAGCAGAGTTTGGATGGCCATCTGTCATATAGGATCTAGTTGAGATTCCTGCATTGCAGGGGGTTGAGATAGATGACCCTTGGGTTCCCTTCCGGCTCTACAATTCTTTGTTTCTATGAGAAACCCAAAGGAGTGCCTCTGACGAAGAACATAACATTCAAACAAGCTTGTGTAGGAAATGTCAATGCTTTAAAAATATGTTTCTGTCAACCATTGTTCACTCTGTAGGTCGTGGGTGATAACTGACATCACAGTTCCTGAATGAACAATTAATCTATGTAGGCTGAGCCAAAATCCTGCTCCCAGTTTTGAGGAGAGTCATTTCAGTGATGAGGAGGAAAACAGGCAGAAGGCTGCTGAACGTAATTGTTACGACACTCCATGGAGTTACCAGGAAGTTTTATTCTGAAATCAGTTGAGGCAATGCTTTCTGCCCTCACTCTAGGAAACTGTGGAGCTTTTATTTATTTTTTAAATGGCAGGTGCCAGACACTGGGAGGAGTGCTGTCCTGATGGCTATGGATAGGGGAAAGCAGTATCATGTGAGTTTGCTGTACAAGCAGAATACAGTGGTACCTTGGGTTACAGACGCTTCAGGCTACATACGCTTCATGTTATAGACTCCGCTCACCCAGAAATAGTACCTCAGGTTAAGAACTTTGCTTCAGGATGAGAACAGAAATCGTGCAGCAGTGGAACGGTGGCAGCAGGAGGCCCATTAGCTAAAGTGGTGCTTCAGGGTTAAGAACAGCTTCAGGTTAAGAACAGACCTCCAGAACGAATTAAGTTCTTAACCAGAGGTACCACTGTAATAGAATTATAGAGTTGGAAGGGACCAGAAGGGGCATCTAGCTCACCCCCTGCAATGCAGGAATATTTTGCCCAATGTGGGGCTTGAACCCACAACCATGAGATTAAGACTTTCATGCTCTGCTGACTGAGCTATCCCAGAGGCTCTATCTATTCCTGCACCAGGCTAATTTATTATTATTATATTTCTATTCAGTTTTTGCACTGAAGGATTACTTTATAAATCTGAATGTCTGAGAATCTGGGAAATAGGAGCTGCTTCATGTAAAGGATCACATGGCAGCCTGGACTGCCACCTAACATTGGAGGGCAAAATGTAGAAAAGGGGGGGGGGTTCTGTCCTTCTGCTAATAATGCTGCATACATATGTGTGAAAACCCTCCATGCCTCTGAGAAGAGGTGTGAAACCTGTTGTTGTCACAGCATGAGGCCATACATGGAACCATCATGTATTAGTAATATACATATAGGATGGTAAACTATTAAGCACTGCATAAATCCTAAGTATTATTATTGCAGTCATTGTCATGATTATCTATCTTTCGCATTCAATCTCATTCAGAAGAGAATACCTAGGTAGCTTGCTGATCACCACAGCTTTACTGCTGACATGTTTAATGGCCAGCCACTACAGGTGCATTTAGCAGAGGTGGGGAGGTGCTTCACAGTGGTTCCCTCATCTATAAAATAGCTCAGCTGGGCTGCCTGTCACCTACACAGCTTGCTTGCTTGCTTGCTTGCTTACCTGCCAGCAGTTTCTCACACTGGAGTTGGCATAGTCACCCAAACTGCAGCATGATAACAGACTTACATTTTATGTATATAGGAAGATAGGTCATGCAGTACGCCACTTAGGCTGTGCATATACCATGCATTTAAAGCACATTTTACTCATACACACACCTAGGAATGGTAGTTTACCCCTCACAATAGCTACCATTTCCAACACTCTTAACAAAATATTGTTCCGAGGATCCTTGGGGGAGGGCATGAAATGTAATGGTGTGTACACATCCCAAGACAGTTGCTTTTTACTGGCAGACGGTTTCAGGGCAGCACGACAGGTGCCACAAAAATGCCATAGAACAGAGTGCAAGGGGGCTTGCCAAATTTTAGAGTCATACAGGGTGCTGCTGGAACTTGAGAGCCCAAAGTCTGCCACTGTTTTTGTGACCTTATACCCTGGTGGCATTGTTAATTCACCCTGATTCAGTTATGTATGTGTTCCCCGTGTCTTATCCTCTGCATTTTCAAAATAACGATGCCACGTGGCAGACGGATTCTAATGAAAATCATGCCTGGGATTACAGAGAAGGATGTGGGGTGAGGGTATGGACGAATGAATACGGAATAGCAAATAGCAAAAAGGAAAAAAGGAAAATCCATCCCTGCTCTGCTATTGACTTCCAATGTAGCCTTGAGTAATTGACTCTCCCATCCTCAGCCCCATAGTGTCCCCTCTCAGCAGCCTACTGGGATGCTCTTGATAATACCTGTCACATTAACTAGATCAGGGGTTGTCAACCTGGTCCCTACCACCCACTAGTGGGCATTTCAGGATTTTAGGTGGGTGTTAGGGGGTTCTACGGCACAAGTTGAATCCTCCTTCCATCAAGCACTGGTGGGCAGTAAGGAAATTTTACTATCAAGAAAGATGCATCAGTGGGCAGTAGGTATCAAAAGGTAGACTACCCCTGAACTAGATAGTCCCTGAAGGGTGGGAAGGGTTGGGTGATGCCAAGGATGGGTGGTGAGATATGAAAGTGAGCAAATTAGAGCTCATTTATGAAATGGTGAGCAAGTCAAGGTAGGGAAGAACAGAAGTAGATGGGTACATGTGAAACAAGCAGGTAGCGAAGCAGAGGAAAAGGGTGAGTGGAAAAGATGTGTGCATGACCATGTGCGGCATATAGAAAATATGTAATGCATGGTTACAATTACATAAACACAGACCACACTACAGTGGTACCTCTGGTTACGAACTTAATTCGTTCCAGAGGTCCATTCTTAAGCTGAAACTGTTCTTATCCTGAGGTGCGCTTTCGCTAATGGGGCCTCCTGCTGTGCGTGCGCCTCCAACGTGCGATTTCCATTTGCATCCTGGGGCAAAGTTTGCAACCAGGAGCAGCTACTTCCAGGGTAGCAGAGCTTGTAACTTGAAGTGTTCATAACCAGAAGTGTTCGTAACCAGAGGTACCACTGTATTAAGAGAATGTATCCCTATTTCTGCAGCTGCAAGCTCAGTAGGCATCTCCTATACCTGTCAGTGTTCTCTAGTAATGGTTATATCACAAAAATGCAAAGTGATAGTGGATGTTGAACAGGGCTTGTGCATTATGCATGTCTGCAATATATTTTCAAAATCTCATATTTTGTTCTGGTTTTGTTGTTTTAATAAACAGGGTGTTGTTGTTTTTAACCCTCATGGTTGCAGGATGGAGGGAAAGAAAAGGCTTGCTGAAGGGTCAAGACCTAAAAGGACTTCTAGATGGAACATCTGTGACCTACATAATTTCTTTTTCTTGCCTACAGACCCTTTCCCCTTCTATTCTTGTAATTCTGGCATCTTTGTCTTTTACACACACACACACACACACACACACACACACAGACTTTTGGGGAAATGATTCTGGATTCTGTGAAGTGCTCCATTATATCAAATATCTTATGGATCTTTGAATAATCTGAGAACAGTGGTACCTTGGGTTACAGACGCTTCAGGTTACAGACTCCACTAACCCAGAAATAGTACCTTGGGTTAAGAATTTTGCTTCAGGAATCGTGCAGCGGCGGCGCAGAATTAATACTGTAGACTGCAGAGTATAATCACCCCAAGTTCTGTTGTCATCCCATTTCTAAAGGTGAGACCAGAGGAGGCAGAACCAGCATAGACCAAGCTGAATCAGTGACAAATCCAGTAGGATGGAGTCAGAATAAAAGTTGGTTGGTGTACAGTGGAGCCAGAAAGAACATAGTGGGTTTGGGATGCAGGGTAGCAAAATCTTGAAGCTTCCAGCCTTTCAGACTTCCAATACCAGTAACTTAATAGATCCTAAGGTGTTTGACAACCCTACCCCCACCCTCACCCTTAGGTTGAGTTTCTGAAGAAGTTACTATATGTGATAAAGTTCTACCTTTTTGCCCAGTTACATCTGAAGAGCCACCAAATTGTTCTTCTTTATGGCTTCCTATTATTCAGGTGAATGGAGAAGCCACAACAAATCTTGCACTGGGGCAGAGGCTTCTCAGCCCAAGAGATCGCCTTGGATGCCCCCATAATGCCATGTGTCTATCCTGTTCCAGTGTATTTATATAATTGCCTGCGATTTGTTCTTCAATGGAGCAGTGCTTTCTGGATCCTCTGCCTCACGTACCATTTCTTATCCAGGCAATCTGTGCTAATTCACACTCCCCATGTGTAGCAAAGGCGAAGCAGAAAAAGATGTTAAAGCTGACGGGGAAATAAAGTCCCTGCAGGAAAGGATGTTGCAGCATCCAGCCCTCTCTAGGCAGATCATTTTCCTCAAGCTGAGGTCATCCTTGGTAGTCAGCCGTGATAACAGTTTTGCCTCTGAGCCCCTCTGCACTTGAAATGCCCTTCCTTAGCCCTGGGGGATTCATTTACCATCGACTGTGAGCTGCAGCTGTCTCTCTACAATCTCTAAGGTGGCTACGCTTGATTGACAGTATAAATAGATGCTCCTTTCCTTTTCTGGGGCATGCAGAGAACCCACACCTTCTTAGGACTGCTTGTTTGTGCTGTTTGTCTCTCAAGTCACTGGAATTATCCAAACAATGGATGAGGGGGGAGCAGGCAGCTGAAAGCACAGGGCATCTCTTTCCTTCCCCTAAGGTGTCATTTTGTGGTAAACTCAAATTCAAGTCCTTCATAGGTACATACAGCCCTGCAATAGCAGAGATCTGTCTTGGAATGTCAGTACCCAAAGAGAGTTCACTGTTTTATAACCTGTGTTTAGGAATAACATTTCTGAAAGGTGGATAACAAGAGCTTAGTTCAGCTCTAATAATCCCATTATTCTCGAGCTGGGAATATAAATGACATTTGCAACCATGGTTGTTCCTCTTGCAATTTACTTAGGGTGTGTTTGCCGTGGAGTGCTTCCCTTTTGAGCTGAATGCCCTGAAGAGCTTGGCTTTTGTTGCGTGGTGAGCAAAATATACATCCATTTGAGGGTTTGTCTGGCCTCAGATGGGGAGGGAGTCATTTTCCTCTGCGATTTAATTCCGTCTCTTGAAGGATAGCAGAAAGATGTTTGTGGTAACCTCTTCTTTTCCCAGTGTGGCACAGCTGTCTTCCAGAACCTCCTTATTTGTTTTTTGTTTGTTGGTTTTTTGTGGGGGGGGGTTGTTTTTTTTTGTTTTTTTTTTGCCTTTTGAAATGAAAGACAGAGAGAACGGAATTGATCTCAGGAGAACCAACCATAGCAATTGGAGCCAGCCCAGTTGTGAGTAATAGGATAGACCCAGGAGATGCAACCTCAGTCAAATAGCACTGTAGAAAACCGCTTTACTCTCTATAGACACATTAAAAGAGCTGGGCAGCTACTCTAAGTTGGAAGAAGAACGTGCCAGTCCATTTAAAAACAATAACATATAACTTTCATTGCAGGGCAGCCTTGCATGCTCTATAGTTAAAGCTGGAAGTTTCCTTAAGGAGGTGAATTATTATTTTTTTATAAAAAAAAGGTCTAAATATTCACATTCTAAGAATCCACATGCTGAACCAGTGGCCACTTGTCCATAGGAGATAGTGGAATATCACCACCTCAACCTTCCCATCGGAGTGTTCATGAACTAACATACATGGATGTGGATGTGCAAATGAGAATGTGTGAGAGGTGGGAAGAGAAAGAATGGTGTATCCTTCTAAAAGATCCATGGAAAGTCACAACAGGTTACAAATAACATCCATGCAAAGAGAATGGGAGATGGTGTTGGAGGATAAGGCATGTTGGAAGAGCTTTAATTTAAAATGAAATGCAATGGAAGCCTTGCCCATGTCTGGATTTTCATTTTTTCATATGATTGCTTCCTCTGGTTCTACCCCTTGGATCCCTTTGTCTCTCACAACATGGCCAGAGGCAGAGAGCAGCAGAAGCGATTTTTATTTTTTAAAAAACCCCTATATAATACCTGCTACATTTGACCGCCTGGCGCCCCTCCCAGCCCTTCTAAGTAAGTGCTCATGTACCAAAGCTTTACAATGAAAAGAATGGTAATTGAGGGTTAGGTAGAGAGGGATATATATAATTGTTGGAGCATATCCTCATATGACGCTTCTAAAGGAATATGATTTTGGCTAGAATGCATGTAACAAATGATGTTTCACAATGACCCTTTCCTGGGACTCGCAGGTGGGCAAAGGGATTTGGGGAACCAGCTGATTTATTTCCAGTACTGTATATCTTTGCTCAGTTCTTCTGTTTGACCTCCAATCTACCTGGTTGTTTGGGGGTGGCTGTGGTTGCAGGGGTTGGGGAGGGGAGCAGCAAAACAGAAGCCACAGTATTTTCTCGAAATACAAGCACACTGTAGTACTTGTCATTTATTCCCACTCCCATTATTTCATTTAGTCAATTAGTAATTTAGAAAGGTTCATAAACCTGTTAATCAAAAAGCACTCTAAGTGGTGTGCATAATGAAATTGTAAACAATATGCAGCTGAAATTCAGATAACAAATATACACAAAATAATTATTATTAAAATGCAGATAAAATCATTAAAACATTTTAAACAAATATAGGTAATGAAATTATATGCCTGGGTAGGCTTGCTGATAGATTATGGCTCACTTGTTCGGGTATCCACACCGCTCCCATCTGGAGCATGGCATCCAGAACAGTGGTTGGGATGCGGTGATGCCTGAGCCAAATCTGTTCTTCCAATGGTCTACTTCTCCCATCATTTATAGCCAAAGAGTAAAATAAAAGCATGGGCATAATCATGACTGTAGTTATGGGCCTCCACCCCACCTTCTTCTGAGTAGGGGCACTCTGTTAAAACTTATTTACTGGGATTCTAGGATCTATATACCATATCTGCTTCAAGGAACACAATAGAGGAAGTGCCCAGGAAAGGGAAGATGGTGTTTCTTAAAGGGAGCATTTCAGCTCAGTCAACAAACCACAAAAGATGTGACTCTTCTAGTGTCAAGATTCAACATGAGTGTTGCCCACAATGCAGCATCAATCAAACACAGCCTTCACCCAACTAGAATATGTTTTGAACTTAGAACCATTGGCCATGCTGCCTGATGGGAGTTGGAGCTCCCCCAGTCTTAACCTAGAGCTACCCCAGCCTCATCACCATTTTGCCCTACTCCCAACCCAGGGAGGGCACCATTGCTATGTTTCTAGAACACATCTGAGCCAGGAGAGTGAACCAGTGCCTAAAAGCAGTAGAGGACTGAAGCTGAATCCTGCTATGACAGAGAAGTTATGAGTGAGTGCTTCCCTCACTTGTCCCTCTGAAGGAACAGGTACATAGCTCTTGGAACAGAGTGGGCTCCATGGCAAAGAGCACTTATCATCAGCTTTGGCTGGTGCATTACCTGGACAAAGATAGCTTGGCCATTGTGACTCATTCACTTGCAAGCTCACATTTGGACTCTGCAATGCATACTATGGATAGCTCATTTGGTTAGAGCGTGTTGCTGATGACGCCAAGGTTGCAGGTTCAATCCCTGTATGGGGCAGCTGCATATTCCTGCATTGTAGGGGGTTGGACTAGGGGGTTGGACTGGACCTCGGGGTCCCTTCCAACTCTACAATTCTGTTATCTATTTGGCACTTCTTTTGTCGCTAGTCTCTAGAGGCTGCAGCTGGTGCAGGATTCTACAGCCTACATAGTGCTTTGCCAGTACTAAGGGATCTGCTGTGGCATAAAGCCAGTTTTAAGGTCTTGTTACTTACATATAAAGCCCTAAACAACTCTGGACCACATTAAGGCTGAAACCAGGTTAGCCATACCACAGTCTGATGATTGTGAGCTTGTCGCTTTTTTACTAGGAGCACCAGTGTTGTGGTGCACTCACTGGTGAAATGCAAGAGGTCCAGTTTAACTGGCTTTTGAAGACATACCTGTTTACACAGGCATTCCCTCAATCTCTTGACCCAGTTGCCCTGTTTTAATTGCTATGGATTTAATGGGATAGTTTTACTGTATATTTTTAATCATGGATATTTATGTTTTAATGGGATTGTTTTATTGTGTATTTTAACTGTGCATTCTCTGTTATAATGCGTTTTAACAATGTTGTTTAGAAGCTATCTGTACATTAAGTGGAATAAAAATTAACAAATAAAAAGAAATGGATAGTAATGTGACATGCTGTTTCTCATCTTTCCTTGACAGGTCACTATGGAAAGGATATTTATCGAAGCGGAGGTCCAGATTTCCATAATTTCATCTCCTCTGGGTTTGTCACGTTAGGAAGAGGACACAGCAAGGGTACAGTGGAAACCATTTTTTGCTAAATAGAAAAGATGGGGTTGAGTCAGTCTCTCACTTGGAAGTTGGTTTGTGTGATTCCAGTAAGAGTGTGGAAGATCATTGGTTTATGCTGGAACATGGAGTTACAAGTTCAAAAAAAGTGCCATTGGTGGGATATTAAAACTGTAGAGGGACAGGTGGCATTTTGGGCCAGGGAGAGGTATAGACTGGCAGACAGACATGAGCCAATTGCTGTTTGCAGTCTGACAGGATGCAAAATGCCTTCCTTGCCACCATTTCCCAAGAAAACAGAAGGGAGTGTAATGCCACCATAGCCATGGGATAGAAAAGTGGCACCATTCCAAAACTGGGATGCTGCCGTAGAAGCAGAGTGTGCTCCACTTATACTGTACATGTGTACCACATGGGAGGGGAAATGTTTAGAGCAGATTAAGCTAATGGTTTGGTACAGATGCAAATAACTATGAACAAATCTAACAGAAATGTCTCATGCACAAACCCCACTGAAATTTCATAATGGGGAAAGGTTTTGCAGCTCCCACGGCTATATTACACAAGCATATGCATTCTAATACTTGCCGAAAGTTATCTTGCAATTCTTCCAAGGCCATCTAGCTAAAGTTGGGTGGATGGGGACGGGGGTGTCCTTATTCCTTTTATACAGATCAATGGGAAATGTTTCGATGTTGGACTAGGGGCTTCCCTGGTCAGGTTGTCTAGCAGCCTTGGGAGCTTTGTTTTGTTTTGCCTTGCTCTGCTTTGTTGTCCTCTTGAACACACCACTGGGCTCTCGTGCACCTGTCCTTTAGAGATGTTTGCTTTGGCAGTGCCTTCTGTGGTTCACTTGCTCTTCGCTTGTGACATGGTGCAACCCAGACTGCACAAACTGGTCTTTAGAGTGCCCATGGATTCAAGGTCCAGTCAGGATTCATGGATCAATCACAAAGCAGATCACTGGACTACATGGCCTTTGTTCTCCTCTACTTCTTGTCCCCTACACTTTCAGTGGGATTTCTGCATGAGATGCTCCTTGTAGATTGTGCTATAAGGTTGCTGCTCATATTATTCACTACATCTATTGAATGTGCATCAGCATATTCAGTATAACAGGAGTGCACTGTATTCAGATATATTTTCCCCAATATTATAAGTATTTTATAAAGTGATTTCCTTAAGGGTCATATATTTTTGTGTGTCTACCTAATCTGTGAGAGATATAAAGATAGATAGATAGATATATAACAATCACACATATATAATATGCTATACAAATAAGAAAACATGTCAGTATCCATATTCTGCAATATGTATGTTCTGTGTAACATTATATGTATATGCAGTACAATCCTGAGTGTGCTGATGTGGTTATGTCAAATAGCAAATTATACATGCCATACGTACCATCTAGCATCATCTTGATGCTCACAGCTGACATTCAGGAACTTCTTGTTACTGGGACCTTGATGACTCGTCTTTTAATCACTCTGTTGCCTCTTCGAGTGGGTTTTCCTTTCAATATAGTGTGAATTCTTATTTTTAACTTTCTTGTGCACATTCTGTTGCCTTCCGATTGTTGAAGAGTGAGTTAGCCTCCTCGAAAGACTTGAGGGGAGAGAGGGGCAGCCTATTCTGTGCTGGGCCACTCCCTGGTTCTAAGACACAGCTTCTAGGCTCACTGACCACCAAGTCTCTTCCAGGGTCCACCTCACTCTGTGGCACATTAGCGCATAGATGGTGGTCTGTACTGCTGGGCAGGCACAAGCCACCTTGATAACCCAACATTGTTTCCTGCTGATTCACTGTGAGATTGTTGTACGTTTATATTATAGATGTATATGGATATATTATTTCTACAGAAACAATGTATTGTATGTGGAAACATGCTGTTTCATATATATCCATCCTTGTTGCTATTGTTGTTCCCATAGATGCTCACCATTCACAAGTTGTTAAAAAGAAAAAAAAAACCTTTATTTTCCTGACATTTCTTGCTGTTTAACTCAATGGAAGAAAACCTTTCTCTACACGTGTCATCCAAAAGCAGTATGAGTTCTGTGGAACTGTCACAGAAGAACCAATATATGTGTGTATTGTCTGTGTTTTGTGTATTCAAATAAAGTTTACTGAGGTGGAGGCAGAGCCCATAGGATTATCCTCTCCCACTGGGTAGGGTGGTATGCAGACGCGCAGCGCAAAATTGAGAGGAAAGCGAACACCACATATGAACCAGGAACTAACCTTCAGAAAAGGGACTTATGTAAACTTCCTGTGAGCCTGCCCTTTCAAGGATTTCATTGGATGGGAGACAGGTCAGACAGGAATGGAAAGCACAAAGCACTGAGTTGAAGGTAATAGCCACTGGGACCTATAGAGAGATTCCCAGAAGCATCTCTTCCTTTGTCCCAGGCTTTTCCAATTTTTTTTCCTGACTGGCTACATATTATTGTCATTTCCACTACTCCAGAGGAAGTTACGGGGAATTTTTGCTTAGATATGCAGGCCTGGTTTGACAGGGCAGGAAGGCAGAGGGGAGAAAATGGAGCATAAAATTGATAAGTGATAGCGGCCATGTGCAAGGCAGGAAAGTGGTGAATGAGCTTTTGCTATCTAGCTTTATCCAGTTTTGCCAACTCTCACTGTTTAATTAGGAGCCTTTCTAGAATTGATTTCCCCCTACAGAATGCTGAATCTTCTGCAGTAATGTAATCAATTACAACTATTCTTTATTTTCAAACCTTATTATTTTAGAAAAGCAACTTTCAGGTTTTCCTGGCCAATGAAGGCGGCTTGGAAAAAATATTGTGCGCGAATGCTTAAATAAAAGGAGCTGGGTTTATTTATTTATTTTAATACACTCCCCAATCCTAAATGTGTTTACTCTGAAGTAGGCTCTACTGAAATGAATGGGACTTATCTTCCAAATAAGTGTCTTTCAGATTGTAGCCGAAAGCTGTGCCTTCACTATTTGAGCTGTTTGAGACTTGGCAAAGCTCTTTGCATAGTTGTGCCTTAGTGTGTGACAGCTTTTCATCCTGTGTCCAGTTGGTTTGGCCTTTTTTGATTTAGGTTAATTATTTTGAATGTTTTCAAGTGGACTAGCTGTGTCTTTGGCCTGATTCAGCCATGGCATTTCTTATGTATTCAGCAATACTTAAATGTGTGTGTGTTTGTTTGTTTGTTTGTTTGTTTGTTTGTTTGTTTAAAATAACCTTTTGCAAGTGAAGATGCACTGGTGGGCTTGAGGAATGCATGTCTTCTTAACCCATTAATGAATACTGCTATTTGCATGCAAGAGCCATAAATATGTATACATGTTTCTCGCTTATCTGACCCATCACTGCTTTAGATGTTGTAATTGCAGGCACGTCTCTTGGCATATTTATACACACACACATTTGGACCAAAGCTGTTGTACCAGCTGTAATATCTCAGTAAGTTTACCTGTAAACAGAGATGGTTCTATCTAACCCAGCTTAATTGCAGCTTCATGCAATAAGCTACTATCATTGCAATTCCCTGATATAACTCCCTCTGAAAAATTGCATCTTCATGTTATGGCTTTATCACTGGTGGCTTTACTTCGCATCAGTGTATTGTGTTTAGTACTGTGTTAATTGGAGCTGTTTGTGATCTTGTGTTGGTTTTTCTTTGCACTAGGATACATGTGCTCTTCCTCCCCCTCCCACTCTGAGCTATCCTTTGTGGTGTGGTTGTGCTGCAAGTGCTAAGTATCAATTCACTGGGAGATTGTTTGGGGGTGGGAGCATAGGTACATGATATGCTATACCATTGAATACCAAATAGTGATTTGAGGTTTTTGAGATTCCACAGGTTCCTAGGCTTTGGTGATTTATTTTTCTGGTATGACACTCAGCTGGATAAGTCATCTCAGCCTCACATTTCAGTTTATAAAATAGTGGCAAAGCATATTCTCCAAACTATGGGATGGGAATGTGCTCTTGTTTCAGCATAATCAACGAGAGCTCTCCGGCCATAGGCCTACTCATGATGCAGGAGCTCCCTGTACCAGGATCTTCTTCACAAATGCTTCACACACTGTTCCATTGCTTTGTTAAGTTTGCTTGCATTGCTTTCATTCCACTGAGAATGCGCAGTACAAAATAACATCCACTTAAGGGAGCTTACCGTGCTTTTGCCAGATGCTCACCATTTATGTATCAAGGAAAAATAGGCACACTCTAAGCAGTTGATTCACATGGCAGTTGTCTGTGCAGATGTATAATACATTTTTCTCAGTCTACAAGCAAAGCCACCTTCTTTCTAATTATCACGCACAGTTCTGACATAACTGCAATGTTTCCCACTATGTGAACAAGCCTGCCCTAAGGCTCATAGACCCATCTCCCCTCTCACATGCTACAGGAGAGAGAAAGCTGCTTCTTTTGCTTTTAAGCAAATCACCGTTCCCTGTGATGCAACCATGATTTCAAAGGTGGAATTGACATCCGGGGTGGGGGCAGCGCTCTGTCCTGGATCTTAGGCAAGTCAATTGAAAAATCATGTTTTGGACGCATTTTTGTAAGAGAGAGAGCAAGAGAGAGGGGGAGGGGGCTCAACAACTTTTAGGTTTGATCGGAGAACAAGCCAGGATCTGAAGCCATGGTTCTGATAGTAGCTTTGTTCTCACCTACCATATTTTAAGAAAACCAAAGTTGGGTTGAGTTTCTGGAATGACAGAGTATCTATACCAGGCCTGCATGTTTTGTGATGTACTACAGCTGAACACAGCCCACCAGTGATATACTGTGGTCTGCTTTGGGTATTTGACAATCTCCTGGATTTTGCTGTACCTGGATAATAGGGGGGAGGAACCAGGCCATTTATTGAGCCCTGTTGGAATGTTTTAGGTGAATAGTGGGAATGTTTGGCTTGGTGGGTCACAAGACATGCAGGTCTGGTTAACAGCTATGTACACACATAAGCACAAAAATGGTCTAAAATAACTGTAAACTTTTTTTCATAAGATTGCTTCTTCCCATTCCTTTCTTCTTCTTAGCAAAACCATGGATGCAGGTGTTCTTTGTGCCAAGCTACCCTTGGACAATCTTTGCAGGATTTCTGCTATTAAGTAACAAAACAAAACAAAAACCCCAAACTAGCATGGCTGATTATTGACAGCAGGAATTGCTCAGGTTTTGCATTTCCTTGCTCCTTTTCATTTAAATGGTGTTAACCTTATTCCATAACTCTGCACAATGCAATTTGTTTTGGCCATTGAGTTTCTCTGTTTTTGAAGAATCAGATAAAGTGCGCAATATATAGCCAATGTGATTTCCTGGTGATTCATGAAACCAAATGAAGGAGTTTATCCCCATTGGAATACTATCAGTTAAGACTCTTAAGTGCTCATCCACATTTCTGCCTGTACCCTGCTTTTTAGGTATGGGTGCAGGCAGTTTTGCATTTTCCCCACCAGTTTCCCTGGAAAACACACTCTTTGCCACTGAATCAGAGCAAACAACAATCTGCAGAAAAGTTTTTAATGTTTGATGTTTTATTGCATTTTTAATATTTTGTTGGAAGCCACCTAGAGTGGCTAGGGAAACCCAGCCAGATGGGCAGGGTATTATTATTATTATTATTATTATTATTAATATTAATATGGTCTAATTCAGCTATAAACTGTAGGTTTTCCTGGAGGAAAGTGGGGCAAATGGAGGTGTGGACAAGCACTGTCAGAATGCTTCATTTCCTGTTTCCCCCTCACATCCTTTACTTCGCCTCAGATGAAAGTTGCCTCTTTTCATTGGCCCTTTCCACTGTCAGGGGCAATTCTGCAACAAATGTCCCTAAGAAGCAGAGTCTATCCTCATCCACACCCTCTCTCCCCAGGCCACACATCTCAGCTGGCCTTGCTCCACACCCTCCTTGAGTTTGTTTGGGGTTTTTTTTGGTCTAGCTGAAATATTTCCTTGAACTCTGATAATTACCTGGATAGAGGACAAAGCAAGCTGTGGAGGTGCATGTAGATGCTAGCCTACAGTACAAAGGTAAAATTTGCATTCATTGCTCCACCTACATCTTCCTCTGGCCTTGCCCACCACTGGCATGTGGCTCTCGGAAGGTTGTCCAGAAAGGAATGTGGCCCCCAAGCTGAAAAAGATTTTCCACCCCCCACCCCTATTAAAAGTTGTAGAAATATACACAATGGGAGGACTTGGATCATATATTATTGTGCTAACAACACTTCCAAATAGTATTGTGGTTTCTTAAGACATATACTTTGTGAAATGAGGAATATGTGTTTCAAATTCCATTTTATATTGGGGGAATATTATATCAGGCTCTGCATCTAAACACATATGAAATAAACAACCCTCAAGTTTCTTGCTTTCTAACATCTGCTGCTTAGGTTGTAGGTTAGTGTAAATGGTGTTAGGAGCACAGGAATCTCACGTGAATGGATGCAAATATTATACAAGTCCTTAACTATTCAACAGCTAGCATTAGTGAGCTATAAATGAGGCAGCCCCTTTCTACCAGAGCAATCCTGTAACTTCCAGAAATCAGTTATCTTACTGAGGATGCCTGCCATCTATGAAAAATGAGCAGGACAATATTATGAGAGAAAAACACAAACAACAGTAGGGAGTTGCAGCAGGAGACCTGAAAAATATAGAGTATTTTCTGTGTGTTTTGTATTGCATGTCTATATTTTTATTGTACCTAATTGAAGCTCTTTTGTAAGCTGTTTTGTGTGTGTTTCGGTAGAAAAAGTGGATGACGATTAAGTCAAATGAAAGTAAGCAAAGAGAAGACAGGGACTTGAAGACAGGTAGATGGGAGATGACAAGAGTCGGGAAAATGATATTAACATGACAATACACATACCCCACATATGGTAATGGCATTTGTTCCAGCATAGCATAAGGAGCACATGTGATGGCATGCAAGTGAAGAGTTGCATTAGACATTGCTTTTTAAGCCAAAAAAGGATGTTTACTTACATGCTTGTCTCTGATACACATATCCTATTCATTTCAAAGTGTAGTGGTTAACCTGATGACTTATCTCACAGAAACCTACACAAAATTGTAAAAACGGACAGAAAAGCTAGAATGTGGGTGAGAGAATTTTCTTCAGGATCAGCCTGCAAAATCCACAAAGTCATGATGGCACTCTCCCTTGTCTTTCTTGTTCTCCCATTTTCTCCCTAAGTGCTGTCCAGGGTCCTGATGTCTTTTTCATGTCATCTTCTAGTAATACAAACTTCCCCCTTTTAGATTGCAGTCTCGGTGTTGATTGCTCCTCCGTTGCATACCTGAAATAAAATAAACCAACTAAAAACCACTGTGTAGATATGAATCTGTATAAATGCATGTGTGGCTATGTCCCTCTTTGTGTCCACTCTTACCATCAAGGTTCTGCTCACAGGAATACATGATAGGCTATCACACTTTAAGGAGTGCAGTCAGGACCCTCTTTCACTGTGTCACTTCATCAAATGTCCCTGTGTTCTCAAAATGGTTCATTAAGCACTTCATGTGCTGCCAGTTAGATATAGTTAAGGAAAGCTGGAAGGGGCACATAGTCTCATAGCAGCAGCCAAAGTTCTCCATGAATAAGCAATGCAAAAATCGAGATTTTGGCAAGTACACTCCCAGTTATCATTAACACTTGTTAGCAAGATCACATTGGCACGGGGAGAGCAAACTGCAGTCATCTGCATCCCAATGAATTAGTTTATTGTCACCCAATATAATATCTATTCGTTGTGATTGCATGAAGTGTGTGTACTCTGTTTTCTGATTTCAAATTAATGGAAGATTATCCAGGTTCTGCAGCCAATTATATATGCTGCAGACAGAACAGCTAGACTAGGGAAGGGTGATTCATAGTTAGTGAGCATTACCGAAGAATTCCTGCTCTAGTGGAAATCTTATTTATGGTAGTTTATCTGCATTGTCTCTGGACAACTTGTTTAGTATGGGGCAGCAAAAGGACAACAGGAAGGGAGGTCTGTTTCAGAGACAGGCCAAGGACCCATAAAGATGCTTGAAGCAAGACATGTGCTCATAGGCATATTACAAGGCATAGAAAGATCTGAAGCAGAAGGGAAGAAAGCACCAACTATGTGCCAGCATTATATATTTCATATGCTCAGGGACAACAAACATGATAAAGGGAAATGCAAAACTGAACTAAACCTAGCACCATAAGCTATCACTGTTGCTATGACTGTATTTTACAGGATAAGTAAAACTCTACAAGCGTAACAAACATGTCACTGTACCATTATGCAGATTTTGTTTCACTGTGTGGTCTTTTTCAGATATCCTATCACAAGGCAGAACTGTCATTGTACAGTTAGCAGGTAGTGTTAGAATTTTCTCTGTTTCCCACCATTGCACTATGTAGTACCAACTCTGCACTTGGAATTTCTGGGTCTTATCACTTTCTATTTTTATTTTGAAGTTGGCCCTCTTTAGCAAGTTCCTGAAGATGCCAGCAATGAATCTCTGCTAGCACATTCAGCTTTGGCATTGGGACCAAAGGTAAAATTGCAATGAATGACAGCTATTAATAAGAGATAGGGGGAAGCAGGCACTGGCAATTAGGATGAAGATTGTAACCTAAAATACTTGACCTGTGCACAGGCAGCATCTGAATTTCCACTGAGTGATCCCAGTAGGCCAAGGATCTCTGAGGGTGGAGCCAAGGGAGAAGTTGGATTATCAAGGTGTATGGGGAGCACCCATTAATCCTGAAATATAGCAGAGAAGCTAAATGCAGCATATGCATCTGCCTTTACACAAATATCAAATAGAAATCCACAGTCGCAACTATTATTTTTCAGATGGCAAATCCCACAAAACAGTTCTAGTCATATAGTAGGATACCGTCTAGAGTATAAACATCCAGGCAGGCAGGTAGTATTCTTTCCAGGTTTATTGGCACAAATGTTTCTGAGGCATAATTTCTTCAAACATGTCAGTACATTAAACATTTAAATAAACATTGGTCAAATACATTACCACATTCAGGTAGTGTCCTCAAAGCAGCTAATAACATTTATAAACATAGCAGATTAACCAACCCCATTGCAGCAGTGCTCAAGAAGCAAAACAACCAACCCCACCAGCCAAT
Source organism: Podarcis melisellensis (assembly GCF_964234715.1). Lineage (NCBI taxonomy): Eukaryota > Metazoa > Chordata > Lepidosauria > Squamata > Lacertidae > Podarcis > Podarcis melisellensis. The sequence goes on from NC_138529.1 coordinate 40,573,805, forward strand.
GCTTAAATGGCCATGTTTGCACAATAAAATTAGTTTAGATAGCTAAATCAAACTGTGGTGATATCACATAGCAGCATTTGGAGAGAGAAAGACAAAATGGTACATGAAATTCTGTGTCAACATTGGGATCAGACTGGGGCTATGCCCCAATTCCAGACCTGGAGAATGCACTCTATAGCTGAAAGGCCGCAGGTGTCATGTGTCTGTTTTGCTCCAGTTCAACACTTGGTGCTTAACAACCTATTGCCTACTCAACAGAGCGATCTTGAAATCTTTGTGAGATTTCAGATCCCAGTGATGCAGCAACCAGAAGGGAGAACTGTGTTATTAGAAAGGGGGAAATCAGTAATGTGCATTACGGGTCTCCCATAATGTTCTGTATAAATAAATTGTATGTCTTCAGCACTCTGTTGAAACAACTATTGTACACACAAATGGAGAAGGCATAGATAAGAGCAATAAAAAGGACTGGACACAGTGGGACTTACTTCCAAGTAGAAGTGCCATGAGTTTTCACTGAGACCAAGAGATAAGCTAAAGTGGTATTATTAACTAGTTAGTTAATTATTTACATTTCTATACCACCCTTCATCCAGGGATCGCAAAGTAGTTTGTAACATGGCAACAAACAAAAAACAACACTCCCCCCACCACAGTATAAAAGGCCATAGATTATTTAATTAGCCAAAGGTATATAATATGGCAAAATATTTCAAAGTTACAACTTGAGTAGGAAAAGATGGTTGAGGACTTTCTTTATCTTTTCATATAATGAAAGGATCATATAATGAAAGGATCACCAAATATAATAAAGACACTGGTCAGAATGCAACAAAGAAATGTTTGTATTTAAGCTTTTTGAAGTCAACACTCTGCAGTGGCTCCTCAGTTTAAAAAGACAGAGAGAGAAATGCTTTTGCATGCATCACACATCACCCCTTTGAATTACTCTCCCATTACTAAGTCTGGTGGAAGATAATATCATAATTCAGGTGGTGGAGAAAAGATACTCATGGAAGACAAGAACCTGAGTGACTATCATATAGCTCAGTTGGGGCATGCATACTGATGTTCATGGTATTCTTGTCCTCTTAAACTGGTGAGACTGGAGGTGATGGCAAAGAGTGATGTATTCTGGTTGTATACACTATTGTATGCACTGTTGGTTTGAAATTTAGTGATTATTTTCTTGCTAACTTTAAGTCACTAGTAGAATGATGTGCAAATATCTATGCAGAAAGAGAAAGAGGCAGAGATAGGAGTAAGAAACTGTATCAAGTGGGGTATACAGAACTTTTCAAACAAGTTTCTGTAAACATGCTGATTTTAAGGTTACCGGTAAAATGATGTCTCATATAGATAATGCACAAATGTCTATATGCCGGAAGAGGAAGAGGCAGTGAGGAATTATATTGAGTTGGCTAGATAGAACTTCCCAAACAAGAGCCCATAAACTATCATTTCCCACACTCATCCTTTTTATCCTTTTATCCCGTATATCCTTATACTGAAAAAAGAATAGCGTCAGCGGCAGGCTGATCTTAATGGCATAAGAAATAGATTCAGATTTAACTTATGTTTACATGCCCATTTTATTTAAATAGTTCATGCTGATAAATCAGTATTTGCACCTCCATAACCCACCTTGGGAGATGGGAGTAAACCATCTTTGTCACAGTCTATAAAGCTATGGTTCATATGGAGGTAACTTGCACTAACTGGTAAACAGTTGTCAAACCCAGTAGGCTTGACAAAAAGCAACTGAGGCTACTGATTGGCTTTCTTTTATAGCCACGTGCCACCACTTTGTTGCATACCTGTGTCTTTAAGGCATCCCTTTCCTCCATTTTCTCTGCCAGTGGCTTTATTTTCATCTTAGCAGTTATGTAGCAATCTATTTCACCCTAATGAATTCCTCTTTCTTTGCCTTGTGTATTATGTCAAAATAAATCACACAACTCAAAGAGAAAAGTCAGTCTATTATTGAGTGCCCTTTCCCAGGAAGGATTCTTCCTACTGAGCTACATGGGCTCTCTATTGTCACTAGTCTTTAAGCGTGGGGATTGTGGGCTGCCTCATCACATTGCTTACATGTGTAAAAGCAAAAAAGGGGGAGGGCTGCTTCAACATTCTCTTGGAAAGGGTTTCTCTTTCAGTATCTATTGATCAGTATTTGGCCATATAAGTACATCTGCTGTTCCTGCTTAGATCTCATTTAGTGCCTTAAAAATGGTGCTTTGCTCACAAAGGATTTTATGAGAAATTCAATATTCTCAAAAGGAGGGAAAAAATCTAATGTCCTTTCCACTGCTTCGTTTGTAATTAATCCAAACTGGACTTCACAAGCAGTAATTTTAGATATTATAGAGTCCCCCACCTCTGCCTCTTCTGAGATGTCTGCTGTGGCATGTGTCTGAAAAAGTGTTTTTTCGTCTTCTTCTTTTGAGATAATGTTTTATTCATAGGCAGCTTTAAGTCATGTTAATAAAGTAATTGATTAAGCAATTAAGCATTCATACAATCAACAGATTAATGTTTAAAATAACAGTTCTAGTTTTTTAAAAAGAGAAAATCCACTTTGAGAAGGGGTGTCAAAGTGGTAGTAGGCAGGAGGTGCTGAATAATCCCCCCTATCTTCTGAATCCCAAATTTCCCATCCTGAAGTGTCTCTTCTTAAGGGGGGGAGGAAGCAGGCAGGCAGCCTTCCTGAATTTGCTGCATATTTTTGCATGCCATATTTTTGTTAGACCTTGATAATCCCAAGGAAGTGAGAGGAGCCTGGAAATCTTCCAAGCAGCAGCCTCACAGGAATAAACACAGGCAAAATCAAGGGTTTGCTTGCTTGCTCGCTATGGAAGCTTCACAGCACAAATTCACAAACAAATCCATGAACCTGTAATGCTGCCTTTCATGGCTGCTCCAGATATAATTCTTCATCTTAAAGGCACAAGTGAGGAGTGTAAATAAAACACATCAAACATATTGAAAGCCTCTATGCAGATCAGGACCAGACGCAATCCCCAGGCAAAGCCAGGTATTTTGCACTCCATTATGCACACAGTTATGATGTCACAGGACTAAGGAAAAGTAACAGTCCTCACCAATAAACCCAGATAGAGACTAGAGACAATAAGAATATTTATGCCAATGGTGAAACTTCATCGGCGCTTTCCTGCTAGTCCCCATTATCTGCAGACTGCTAGTCCCCATTATCTGCAGACTCCTGATTAAGGCTCCCATTTTAATGAGTTTTGAATGTCCTGGAAATGTTATGTTTAAGTGCTGTCAACAGATCTCCATTCATTTTTCCTAAGCTGAGCTGGCCCAGCTCTGTAACCCTCTGAACACAAAATGTTTTGGGGCCCTACTTATCCTACTTGCTATTTTCCGCATTAGTTCCAGTTTCAACATATTCTTCTCAGATATGAATGACCAAAACTGGACATTTGTTTCAAGCAATGCATTATCTGAGCTTAGTATTGGAAATGCATGCCCTAATAATTCTGCATGTTGATCACAACTAGCAAGTCAAGGATCTCTTCAGCGGCTTTTAGTTAGTTATTTTATGGTCAGGATCCCATCTCCAAACGCTCCACCTCACTTGTCTTTTCCTGTTGACCACAACATTATTTATTTCCCAAATGCATAACTATATAACTTTGTAAACTTAGGGAAAAATTCGACATCATGCTTAAGTGATTGTTCCATTAGGGAAGCATTTGGCTTCACTGTTCTGAGCATTCTCCTGAGCTCCGCAGAGTCAATTTTTTGTGGGTGCTGGGGAAGAAGGGTGGGAAAGCTGTGTTTTATATTGTAGCAATGCCAAGATGAATCACACTGAGGGTATGGACTCCACTCTTCAAATAAAAGGTAAAAAGATAGTGGAATATTTCTGCCTCTCTCCCTCTCCAAAAGAAAAGTTCACAGGCTAATAATCTCTTTAAGTTAGTGGTACAACAATGAAGGCTGCCTTGTTTTATCTGAAGTGAATAAAGGCTCATGGCTCAGTTACAGTAGTTTTACCTCACTAGTACTCTGGCTGCAGACCATAATTTGTTAACTGGAATATGAGGCTTCCGTATATTTTGTCCTGCTGAAGGGCCTTGTTCACCATAGAATTTTTAAATTTCCCTTGCAGTATTTTGCAGCATATAGCTATTACATCTCATGTGTCTTCAATGATGTTGTGGTAAGCGTTGTGAAATCAGTGGTCTGCTTCAGCCACATGCAGCCACATGGGAAAGTTGGAAATAATTTGTCAAATCTTGTGCTGTTTGACTCTTGGCCTGCCATCATCACATAAACAACTCAGTTTCTCAGGCTGTGAGCGTGTGAACATTTGACACCTTCCATGACACATTCAAGTTGCCCAGTTTATCAATTATCAGTTTCAAGAGCTGAGATCAGACACCTGTGTTTCTGAAGCTGAACACTGGCTAGTTTCCCCAGGTCATTTTGTACCTACAGAGTTGGTTGAGGAAGCATGTCTCTTAGCAGTTTCTATAACAGCTACCTATTACTTACTTGTGCAGTTTTGAAACACCAGTCAGATAATTCACAGGTCCCTGAAGACAGTGTAACACAAATCTTCAGGGAGCAGGTGAGGGAGGCAGCTGTCTTGTTGGGAGTATTCACAACTTTTTAGTGCTTTTCAGGGATGTTTCTTATTTTATTTTTAAAATCCTCTTCCTCTTCATTGAGACAGATTTTTCTGCTGGGATGTCCAAGTGACAATCATAATACTCATCCTCCTCCTCTGGGTTACAATGGTAATGTAGGATTGAGTCAGATAAAGGAAAAAGCCTTGATGCTCATTTTGTCCAACTTTTCTGTTATGCTTATGGCCCTCAAATGGGTTAAGGCTGATTTCAGCATTCAAGTGTTCAAACATGTTCCAGGTTTTATGGAAGCTTCGGATTTCCTGTTTATCCCATCCTACAATATTTTTGCTTAATCTTGTGTGAGGTTCCATTCCTACTTTTTTTAAAAATTAAAAACTGATTTCCTTCCAATACATTTTCTGCTCCTCCAATATTCAATTTGTGGGTATCACCTTCTGTTAGTGATTGAGTTTAAACCAAGAAGCTTTTACAGTCAAAGAGAAGAAATTGCTAAGCATTGGTATTTTCTACTGATATTGTAATCTGCGTATATTTATATCTGGTAACATGCTGACGTGAAGTTGGACACACCTCTTCAGTGGCATAGTTAATGTGAATGTGAATGTGATGGGGACTTACTTGGTATTAGTGTGGATAAAAATATGGTCCTGTTAGCTTCCCTGGTGCCATGGAGGACCCCATTGCAGAACATGCCACAATTATTCCAATCTCTGATTAGGGACATGAGGACTCATCCTGCTTTTTCTCTTTCTGGTGGCACCCATGCTTGTCCCAAGATGCAAGGTGGAGCCCCATTGATTTCCAATGACTAAGGACATGGCAAGACTAGAGAAGAAGAGCTTATGGTACAATTAAGAAGTATTTGCTCCATCAGGGTGACAGCGATGAATCACAAGATTGCCAGCCTTCTCCATATGTTTCCATTCCTTCTCATCAAGCACAGTTTATACCAACTTTCCTGGGTCCTGCTGTGGTGGGAGGTCTTTTCTACTCATTTAGGCTTCCTGCACATTTGTGATCCTTGGGCCTCCATGAATAGAAAATGTTTCCTGCTGCAGAAGTTATTCTAGGGGAATAGTTTGAGCCACTTTATAGTTTGAGTGCTGGAAAATTGCTTATGCTTGCTTCAGCACAAGATTGGCTTATTCCTATCTGACTTTCTGAGCAACAATGCAGGGAAGTTAAGGCATGATACTGCAAGCATTTTTACACTTTCTATTTATGTAATGAATGCTAGCTGTGGTAGAGCTAGTCCAGGGGTCAGCAACCTAAGGCCCATGGGCCACAAACAGCCCACGGGGATCGTTTAACCAGCCCATGAGCCACCCCTGAACCGAGCCACCCGCTCCGCGAGTCCCCGCGTGCTGCGCTAAACCAGTGCAACACCGGGACTCGCTTCCACGGCTCCAGAAATCGCATGTGTGCAGCCACAGATGCCGGAAATCGCAGGGACGTGAGCAAGTGATCCGGCCCACAAAGGGATCTCCACTGGAGTGAACCGGCCCAGGCAAGGTAAACCTTGCTGACCCCTGAGCTAGTCTTTGAAAGGAGCTAACTCTTCATGGAATAGTCACAGGGCTGGAAGGGACTAGACAATCATGAAGTCCAACCCTTGCCACATATTAATACCCTTCACACATCATCAACCCCCCAGATTAAGTCATATCATCTGAACTGCAATGAGCCAAAATAAAATACCTGTCTTACAGGTGGCAATGACTACTTTATGTAGTGTGGGGAGCATACTCAGATAGCCAACAGTGCCACTGTGTGTCAATCCACACATGATGTTTGCCTCACCAAGAAGAGCATCACCTAGATGTACAACCTTAGAGCAGCAAAGTAAAAGCCAAGAAGGTGGCTGCCAAAAGACTGAAATGACTAATCTGTTGGGTTTTTCAACTGGCAAACTTCCTTGTAGCACTGCAAACCATGTTTTATCACATCCATTTTTCAACTGGCAAACTTCCTTGTAGCATTGCAAACCATGTTTTATCACATCCATTTCATTGGCTAAGATGGGGGGAGATGCTCCTGTTGCACATTTCGGAAAGACCTGTCACTGTGCTAGGTCCTTTTTGGCTCACAGTCTGCAGCAAACAGAAGCAGGAGGCTTTGGAGTCGAAGTGTCAGGTAATGTCATTCATAAGGAGGACAAAAGGTGGCGAGTGCAGAGGTACATCTCCCTAGATGCACAGTTACTGCAGGGCCTTCCAGATACCTTCAGGGCAGCTAGAAGCAACACTGACACACAGGGGCCTTCATTGTTCAATATCAATTTAAGTTTTAAATGTAGGCCACTAACATTTACACCAAGCCCGATCACTTAGCCATGTGCTCTTCATATGGCCTTGCTCCCGATGAGCAGGAAGCACAGTCTCAGAGGTATGGATTTCCCACCAATACTTATCACATTGCACAGGCCAACAGAATGATTCTAAACCCCTGTCCATTTCAGAAACAAGCCTTCTCTTTTAGAAGGTGAGCGAGTCAAAGGTTGTCACTCTTCCATCCACGTAGATGGGATCTCCAGATGAATGGCAGCTTGAAACAGAAAGCTGTTTCACCCCCTCCTGCCAAACTCTTCTTGTGCAAGCCTGTTCCTAGTTGCCATTGCAAGAAAACCTATGATGAATAGTCCAAAGAACAAGGCAAAGTCGGGGAACAAATCCCTGCAATACGAGTGTCTGTGCTACCAGACAGACATAACATAGGAACATGGCTTCTTTAAACTCTTTCTGAAGTTTAAAGATATGTCCTTGAGGCAAAACCTTATCCAGCTACATTGTAGGTGGCAGACAGAAGGGTGTGTGATGCAGCAGAGCTTTCAAGGAACAAATTACATACTATTTGTTTATGGGATAGCATACTGTGGAGCTGTCAGGCAATGGCAGAACGGTTTCTGATGATAGGAGGGGTCCCCACACAATGTGATAAAAGTTCAAGTGCTCTCGCATATTGTCTTGCATAGGCTAAATATTCCTAGTCCCTTTGTCCTTTCCTTATAAGGTCATGCATTCTAAATTCCTCAACATCTTCACAGCTGCTTTCAGAATCTTTTCCAGTTTGAGTGCATCCTGGTGAAAATATGGTAATCAGACCTGGACACAATATTCCAACTTTTGTTGTTGTTGTTCCAATGTCATGGTATTGACTCTGCATCCAGACTGTGGTACACGCTAATCCCTAAAGCCTTCTCAGGAGTGCTGGAAGCAGGCCACTGTCCCTCCCTTTCTATAGTTACATATTTGGCTTTACTTTCCAATGGATGATGTTCTGCCATTTCTCATTCCTTAATTGCATTCCATGACATATAACCCAGTTGCTCCAATGTCATTTTGAATGATAATCCTGTCCTCTGTAGTGTTTGCAATTCCTCATATTTCCCGCATGTTGGATGAGTATAATCTTCACTTCTTCATCCAAGTTATTAATGAAAATGTTAAATAGCCCTGGATTCATGACAAACATCTGCAGAAACCATCTTTTACAGAAACCTATTTTGAAACAGAACCATACTCTTATTAAAGGGATGAGAAAGCAATTGCCATGGGCAGCGCATGGTGAAGGCCTAGGCCTGCTTTCCAAAATCTGCCCCTTCAAAATTAATGTGGGAGCCAGGCCCTGAGAAGGGGCAGGAAAATGGCTTCCTTCTACTAACTCAGGAGCCACATTCCATTCACTCCTTGTCTTGAACCTGAATTAGGGTGGCCATGTGTCCTAGATTATAGAGGCCAGTCCTTTACTGGAATGCATCCTTTATTTGAAGGCTGCCAAAGCCTGGTTTGAGGATAAAGATCTCTAAGAAGGGAGAGGAGAGGCTTTGAACCTGCTCATCAACAGTTGGCAGGTGGGACAGATATACCAGTCACCTGGCCACAGACTTCTCTGTATGTGTATTACAGTCTTATTTACTTTCTAGTAATTTCTAAAATTGCATCTAGACATCTAAAGTAAAGCACACATATCTTATGAAAATCTCTTCCTCTCTTCTCCGCTTTTTGGTAATATGTTTCATTTACTTTTTTGTTTTAAGTCAGGTATCAAATGGCCACCTTAACCAGGCTCCTTGTTTGGGCGAGGTCTTGGCCATGGGAGACAATTCTCCCTCCTTCATAACTCAAGGAGTCCTATTAGAAGAAAAGGGAGGCATTACATTCACCCACCACCATGCAAGTGTGCAATTAAATTTCCAGGTGACGTGCGGGGGTCATATTGGTTCTAATGCACATGCATTGATCATCATGACCATGAACACTAAGGCACTATGTAGTTGACACAGCCTGTGGAGGAATATTTTGAGCTGTGGATATAGCAATATAAACTTGGGGGGAGTAGAAGGGAAGGGAAGTTTTTTTGACCTCATGGCATGCATCTCACTGACCCTAATGGTAACCTGCAGAAAACCATAAATTGTCAGGGCATCAAGGAGACCATTTCCCCTATTCTCAGGGGAAATCCATTATGCAGCCGCATTTGAAATACTATGTACTGTTCTGGTCATCTCACCTTAAAATGGATATTGTAGATCTGGGAAAGGGTCAGGAGAGGGCAACCAAAATGATCAAGGGGATGGAGCAAATCCCTATGAATAAAGATTACAGCATTTGGGACTCCATGGCATGGAGAAAGCAGATAGAAATCATTTCCCCCTTCTATCATAGCACTAAACATGGATATCCAATGAAGCTGAATGTTGAATGATTGAAGACAGATAAAATAAAGTACTTCTTCATGCAGCACATAGTTAAAACTAAGACTTTCTTCACCGCCTCTATTGCATCTGCAGAAAACAGCAGCAGGAGACTCTTTCAGGTGATTCGCAATTTGGCAGAACCACCTGCTCCATTGGGGCCCAGTACGGGCCACATGATCTCCTGCAATGATTTTGCAAAGTTTTTTGCAGATAAAGTTGCTCAGATTTGGGAAGAGGTAGACTCCACCATGGGAGCAGGGCCAGGGCAGGAGAGCGCTAGAGTCCTGTCTAGTCAAGTTGCATGGGAACAATTCCAATCTGTTACCTCTGAGGATGTGGACAGGCTGCTCGGACGAGTGAAACCAACCACCTGTCTCCTTGAACCTTGCTCATCCTGGCTTATAAAAGCTAGCCAGGAAGGGCTGGGCTTCACGGGGTGGTGAATGCTTCTCTCTGTGAGGGAAGCCTTCCCAGACCCACTGAAAGAGGTGGTTATCAAACCGCTTGTTAAAAAACCATACTTTTCTCAGTACTTTTCTGAGCAAAATTCAAAGTGTTGGTGCTGACCTTTAAAGCCCTAAACGGCCTCTGTCCAGTATACCTGAAGGAGCGTCTCCACTCCCATTGTTCTGCCCGGACACTGAGGTCCAGCGCCAAGGGCCTTCTGGTGGTTCCTTCACTGTGAGAAGCCAAGTTACAGGGAACCAGGCAGAGGGCCTTCTTGGTAGTGGCACCCGCCCTGTGGAACGCCCTCCCACCGGATGTCAAAGAGAAAAACAGACTATTGTATTTTAATATTTTGTTGGAAGCCGCCCATAGTGGCTGGGGTATAAATAATAAATTAGTAGTAGTAGTAGTATACTATGGCAGTCACTCCCACTGGAGGCAGAGATGGTCACCAACATAGATGACTTTAATAGGGGATTAAAGAGATTCGTGGAGGAGAGGGCTATCAATTAGTCAATGGCTATTAGCCATTATGGCTCTGCTCTGCCTCACAGTTGGAGACAGTAGTGCTTCTGAATACTAGTTTCTGGAAACCATTAAGCTCAAATCCTACATATGGGTTTTCTGCAGGCATCTGGTTGGCCACTGTGAACACAGGAACCTGAACTAGATGGGCCATTGGCCTGATCCAGCAGGTTCTTCTTATGTTCTTACATTCTCACTCAATTTCCCTTCCTTTTTGCAACTAACATTTTCAATATTCCACAAGTCAACTGTGGACTTAATTGATAGACTCAAAAAGTTGGCCCAACAAATGGTTCTTCTAGACCTCTTAGTTTTCCTCCCCCATCCTTCTTATAGTGAAAGTGAAAGTTGCCTTGGGAAATAATGGATAAATCTAGGATGTTAGCATAGCTGTGATTGGGCTACCACATTTGCCGACTCACCCCCCCCCAAAAAAAAATCCCCAAAGGATAGCAGTAAAGTCAGCAGTTCCTGTCTTTGGTGTTCAGTATGAACCAAGACGTACCCTCCACAAACAATGAGCTGAGCTACTCGGTTCTGGAAGCTCACAAGGACATTGTTGGGTTAAAAAAGAAATTCCTTTCAATTTACAAACTTATACACTTCTTTGTACTCAGGAGTCCCCTGAATATGAGAAAAAGACTAGCTTGTTTTTGGATGACCTTGTTTCTGTTCCAGACTGAGAGACATGTTAGTGGTTCCTCTGAATTGATACAATTAGCAATCTTAATGCATTTACTGCTTGTAATTCAACCAAAAGGGAAGAGACATAGCTCAGTAGTGAAGCAGCTGCCTTGCAGTCAGAAAGTCTGAGATCCAAACCCCAGCAGCTCCAAGCAGGGCTGAAAATGTTCCTTGTCCGAAACACAGGCAAGGCACCTCTAGTCAGTGTTCTGTGCTAGATCTAACTGACTTGGTATATCTTACACCCTGTGTTCATTAGGCAACCAAACCACAGTATCTCTCACAGGCATGAAGACAGACACTGGCAATTTAATCTCATAGGAACAAGTCATACCCATCTGCTCGTTTTGGTGCTAAGCAGACAAAGCAATAAAAATGGTGGTTCACAGACAGAATGCAAGTACGTCAAGGTCAAGAACACACCTTGGAGTAGGAGAACCAAAAAAAGTCCCTATTGAAAGCAATACATAAAAGGTAGGCACCTAAAACTGTGAAGTGCTGTTGACAGATTCTGTTTACCCTCTCCCCAGGTTCAACTGAAAGTAAATGTTCAGCAAAAGGATTAAATCCAAAACAGATCCCAGAAAATGTATCGGCAGCACATCAACACAATCCAATATAATGATAGGCTGTGCTTCAGTTAACTGGTTCCTATGGACTTAAGTGCACCCAATGTTTTGCCGGATTACAGAAAAAAATACATTCTTGAAGACAAGTGTTGCAGCATGTTTGAGAAGAGCAGCAAAACTTACAGTTGGTAAAAAGTCTCTCCAAATTAAATCATGAAAACACTGTTTGAAATATGACATATCCAATTGTTTTAGGCCCAATTCAATCTCACACTTACTGTGAGGTTTTACCTTTCTGTGCAAGAACTACTGGACATTCTCCAAGAAGGCTTTCTGTGTGGCTCTCAAGTCAACTAGGTCAAGAAGACCAGCAATACTTAACAGTTAAGCAAGCATCTTACACCAGCTATTTAATTCACTTAATATACTGCAAGACAGCAACCCAATCCAGTACATGTTCACCCAGAAGTAATTTCTATTTAGTCAAATGGGCATTTTCCCCAAGGAAGTGTATGTAAATTGAAGTCTTGGATTTTCTTTGTTTTTGTCATTCTAAAATTTTGCCCATAGGTTGTATGTTTGTTCTGCCCATTCTCCCAGACAAGGACCAAATCCATATCCTCTAGTTTTGAAGGGAACAGTACTGGGACCAAATGCAAGGATTGGAGAAATTGCCCCATCCCCATGCTATTTCGAATGTTACTCACTGTGGATAGAGTGAAGATGGATTCCACTTGCTGCAGTCAAGTTTCAAAGTCTGGGGCCAACATAGAAATGTTGCTGGTGTCTCAGTCTTTCTTCCGTATAAGTGAGTCCTCTCAAGAGGCAGATCTTTAAGGATGGGGCCCAACTTCAGAAGCAGCTGCTTCTGTTTATCTACTCAATCGTCTTCCAAATGAGTCCCAGAATCAGACTCCATTGTGCACTTGAGCTGGGCAGAGGTACTTAAATTTTCACAGCGCTTCAATGTGGCCTCAGGGCCTCTCTGTAGATTTTCTTCCCAGCTCTTACAGAGCAGTCTTTTGTTGGTTGTAGCACTGTTTCCTGTTGTCCCTACCATTTTGAATGCCTTTAGACTGAAATATAAGCACACTTCTGTAAGATAAATGAGTAACTTATCTGTTCTTAGAGGAGGGCGGGATCAGGCATTCACCAAAACCACCTTTTGCAAGCTGAATTTCCGCCTCGAATACTTGGGAAAGGCGCAGAAGCACAGGAGGCCAGGCACTATCTCTGTGCTGCTTCAACGTTGCTTCTTTTAATAGGTTGGCTGTCCAGCATTTCAGCACTGCAACATCAAGGTGGATGCTTCGCCTCTGATGTCAAAATGGCTCCAAAATGGACCTGGGGTAGAACTATACTTCCACTGCTTTCAGGCCACTGGCCTCCTGCAAGAGGCCCATCCCCATTGCATGGGTTGATACAGATCTCGACGTACACAGAAACATGTGGCCCACTTGCATCCCATCTCACAGCTGAGTGATCCCCACGCCGCTCCGTATTTGATACCTTCATTGTCTGTTGCAACAACATGTATTTCGGGTAGCCGAAAGTGAAGTGGTGATCAATCAACACCCTGGCGGCTTTCCACAGTTCCCCTCCCCTCCCCTCCCCCAAAAACTCTTTTTTTGCTGTCTATGGCTCCTCTGTTCAGGGCTACAGCTGAGTAGCTGTTGCTGCTGCTGCAGCAGCAGCAGCTGCCGCCGCCGCCACCACCTCTACTGCACTCTGATGTCATCCATTTATTGAGCTGCATGCTCCAGTGAGAGACGGTGTAGGATCCCTGGTAATTGCCTTCCTCGTCTCTTTGCTATACCTCCGGCCACAGGATGAGCAGCTCCAAACAAAACAGCTTTCTTGTCTTATTGAGCGAGATCCTAGAAGCGGCTTGCGATGCTTAGAATTCCATGCGTGTATGTGTCTGGGATGCAGCCCTGACAGCCTGTGAGTGATGGGGATAGTGATCTCCAGCATATCAGAGGAAGCTTCTGGTGCAGTGTTTCTGTGATGTTTTCAGAAAGCACCGCCACCTGTCTCTCTCCATGCCACTGCCACATCCCATTTTCTGCGCCACATCAGATCTGTTAGCATCTTTATGGAGGGTCCAGATGATAGATGCATATAAACAAAAGGTCACCAGGATGTTGAATTTCTCCCTACCCATCGCTGGAAAAACAACAACTATTCTCCTCCACTAGTGACCTTTACTGCAGCTTAAAATGGAAAATAATTTTCAAAATTATTATTTAAGCTGTTACAAAAAGAAAAAGGTTTCCTCCAAAGATTATGTGGTAGAGAAGTGTATGAACAGCCTGAGTTTGTCTTGCTGTTTTCATCACAACCATTCGTACTGCCAAAGAAACAAGACACTTTCCAAAACTATTACAGCAATAATGTGCATCAGTTCTTTCTGTTGCACAATAAACAATTCACTGACAGCTTTCGGGGAGCCTTTTAAGTGCAATATAATCCAGGAGCAAAGCAGATATTCTACATGAAGTTGATCACAGAAGGTTAATATCTGCAAGAACAACTGATGTGTAGGAATGGCCACTTACCGTCTTGCTGGTGAGCGGCGGTTGCCTCTCTCCCCGGATGCGCAGCGCCATTTTAGATTGTTTAGATTTAGATTGTTTCCCCGTCCCCTCTCACCACAGCACAGACTCATGGGTTCCCGCCTAACCCGTCCTTCAAATGAGCCAATCCGTGGTGGCCCGGGGGTGTGGGGCATGGCCATCTACTTAGCTCAGATGACCACTCAGCACAGCATCCTTTTAATGTCTTAATCACTTCTATTTGACTTTTCTAAATGCAAACTGTTTTTATTTTTCAAATAGCTCATTCACAATTACAAATATAATCCAAGGGAGGTTAGATGCATTCACACACACTTTCTTGCCTGATGGGCTCAACACTGTGTTAGGGGAGAACAAACCTGAATGTGACCAGCAGCTAGTTTAAAGGATTCATGTGGAAAGTAACTGGTCTATGAAAGACCAGATTCTGCAACCATGGTCAAGTATCACAAAACCCTGTGCCAAAGAGCATAAGTTGCTGCAACAATATCCAAAGCTTTGAGTGATCTGTTATATTCCCAAGCAGCAGCAGGCCTGGTAACACCCCTCAAATAAGGGGTAGTGGGTTTAAAGGGGCAGCGTTGTGACATGGAGCTAAGTACTGCCACACCTTTGAATACGCTCCGACTAGAGATTGTTTTCTCCTCCACTAGAGGAATGTGGGTCTGTGAATGTCAGTGCAGATTCCTGAGCTGAAAAGCCTTCACTATCAATCCCAACGATAATGAACAAAGATCCTACTGCCAAAAACCTATCTAGCCCAGCATCCTGTTTCTCAGAGAGGAAAGCTCCCAAGCAGGCTTATGCATGACTAGTAGCCTTGATAGCCATGAATTTGATGACTGGTGGTCTTAGTGGGAGAGCAGAGAGTTCAACCTGGTCCTCCTATATTGTGCCAGCCAGCAAGTCACCAAGAGAAGCTCCACCACTGTCACAGCTATATAGGGTGTCGGTGTGTGGGTGTGCGTGCGTGCGTGTGGGTGGGTGGGTGGGTGGGTGGGTGAGAGAGAGAGAGAGAGAGAGAGAAGAAACTCTGCTTCTACCTCTGCTGCCACTACCAAGTGTAACAACCACCACCCCATCACACAAACTTTTCAAATAATTTCACTTACTTGCCCCTGTTTGGGAAAAGCAAGTTCTGAGGTAAGACCTTTTGGCTCAACCTTAATAAGATTTTGGAACGCATAAATAAAGAAAACCATCAAATCTTCTACACGGGGGACCACTTTATCTAAATTATCTATCAATTTGGTATTTGAACGATTGGTATTAATAATTGTATTATAAATTGGTATTGTTATAATGAGGCTATTATTGGACTGTAATTGAAAACTAACAAAAATTATTATAAAAAAAGAACCTTTGGCTCAGCCTTAACGTGAAGATAGCTTTCCTCCTAAAAGAAGTAGTGGTTTTTTCCTTGCTGCATGCTGACTTATGCTTCCACCTGGCTGGGATGTCATTGTTCACTTGCCAAGGGTTTTGCCACTTTCTTAAGAATTTAAAATGCTAAGTAGCCCAGGGTGGCTGGGGCGACCTAGTCAGATGAGCGGGGTACAAATAATAAAGTTGTTGTTGTTGCTGTTGGCACCGTGTTTTGAGCATCTGGTTTTGCAACAGCATTTCCCCAAATGTAGCCAAGTCAAAATTTGCATGCTGTTTTTGTGCTCCTTTTTCCTTTTAAACCTGATGTTATATTATATTCTGCTTTAACATCACAGTTTTGCCCTGGCTTATTCTAAATCTCTGGTTCACCAGCCAATGGTCCCTTATACTACATGGTGGTACTGAGTGTCAGATTCCCAAGGCACTGAAATATTTTATAAGTTTTAAAAGAATAGGTCAGTACAAAGACATCACCATCATTTACAGGTACTCCCATTGAAACATGGTTTGCTTATTGCCTCTGAAGTGTAACAATGCCATCCTTGGCTTAAATCTCCACATGAGAAGCAAGCTGGCACTAATACATCGTCTCTGTAATATCAATTGGACCTGTGCTTTATAAATGAATTCTATTAATCTTTGAAGACTCCTATTGGGGAGTTTTGCTGTTTAAAAGCAGCTGCTAGTTTGTTGGGAGCCATGTCAGATCTAAGATCACACTGATCATACCGTGTGTAGAAATAACAATTTTGTAAAGCTACGAGGCAGCATTTTGATCCTTCACCTGCCAAATTCTCTTAGAACGCCAGTATCTTCTTAAGCAGGCATAAACAACTTCTTTCTGGAGTAGGGAGAAATAGTAGTCCACCCATATGTGTGTATTAAGAATATTCATTAATCTATCGTATACTGCTTGATTGCCAAAGTAGCTTTTCTCAACAAACCTTGGTTACCTATAAATATATTTTCTGCTGCTTTTGCTGGTTAAATGAGAAATTAAGTGCTACAAACAATGTGTGCATGGTGCGAAGCAGGATGGGGGCTTGGGTGTGCGTATTATAAACTATAAAGGGTGCTGTGCATGTTCTTAAAAATGCATGAATCCTTCCTTCCCTAAAGGAATGGAGGCAGGAGGGCATGCCTTAAGGCTCGTGCTTCAGGGATCCCAACTCTCCAGAGCCCTAGCAGGTGCTTTGTAACTAGATGTTCCTATAGTGCCTATTTAGAAAGCAGATTCTTCTAAATAAGCTTCGTCTCTCAGTACAATAAACATTCAAAAGGAAGGCAGCATCTGCATTGCACAGAGAACACAAAAGCCTCCCTCTGCGTGAGGCACTTTCATATCTGCTCTCATGGTCAGGAACTATTCCTGACAGCGAATCCTACATGGAGAGCAATGTTTCACGCAGAGGACAGCAAATTCTGCAGAGCATGCTCTGCAGCTTCCACTTCTTCTGATCAGGTTTGACATGGGAATGAAACATCAATACCGCTGCTTCAACAGGCAGGGATCAGCACTGTTCTTTATCTCCTATTGAGTGGCATCGCTCCATGCAATTGTGCTCAGCCACCTTCCCATTAGAGAGGCTTGGAGAATTGCTTGTTTCAGCTTATGCCAGGCATAGGCAACCTCAGCCCTCCACATATTTTTGGGACTACAACTCCCATGATCCCTAGCTAACAAGACCAGTGGTCAGGGATGATGGGAATGGTAGTCCCAAAACATCTGGAGGGCTGAGGTTGCCTATGTCTGGCTTATGCAGACAGCTGCTTTCTGGGTGTATTTTTGTTTGTTTGTCCTCTCTTCCCCTGTGGAATGTGACTTGGCTGGCATTGCACCATGTTGTCTCAGATTTCTGTTTGTGGCCCATGACAGTCCACACGGAGACTAGCTCCAATCTTGTCACCAATTAACTTATTAAGATAGGGTTGTTTAAAAAATGAAAACGGGGGTGGGAGAGAGTGTGACATTATATATAATATTTGTGTTTAACTACTGCACGGGTGGCGCTATGGGTTAAACCACAGAGCCTAGGACTTGCTGATCAGAAGGTCAGCGGTTCAAATCCCCATGACGGGGTGAGCTCCCATTGCTCGGTCCCTGCTCCTGCCAACCTAGCAGTTCGAAAGCACGTCAAAGTTCAAGTAGATAAATAGGTACTGCTCCAGCGGGAAGGTAAACGGTGTTTCCGTGCACTGCTCTGGTTCGCCAGAAGCGGCTTAGTCATGCTGGCCACATGACCCGGAAGCTGTACACTGGCTCCCTCGGCCAGTAAAGCGAGATGAGCGCCGCAACCCCAGAGTTGGTCACGACTGGACCTAATGGTCAGGGGTCCCTTTACTGTGGGGATGGGGCAGATAGCTAGATTGTTGTTGTTGTTTAGTCATTTAGTCGTGTCTGACTCTTCGTGACCCCATGGACCAGAGCAGCCAGGCACTCCTGTCTTCCACTGCGTCCCGCAGTTTGGTCAAACTCATGTTGGTAGCTTCAAGAACACAGTCCAACCATCTTGTCCTCTGTTGTCCCCTTCTCCTTGTGCCCTCAATCTTTCCCAGCATCAGGGTCTTTCCAGGGAGTCTTCTCTTCTCATGAGGTGGCCAAAGTACTGGAGCCTCAGCTTCACGATCTGTCCTTCCAGTGAGCACTCAGAGCTGATTTCCTTAAGAATGGATAGGTTTGATCTTCTTGCAGTCCATGGGACTCTCAAAAGTCTCCTCCTCAAAAGTCTCCTCCAACACAAAAGCATCAGTTCTTCGGCGATCATCCTTCTTTGTGGTCCAGCTCTCACTTCCATACATCCCTACTGGGAAAACCATGGCTTTAACTATACGGACCTTTGTTGGCAAGGTGATGTCTTTGCTTTTTAAGATGCTGTCTAGGTATCTAGATATTAAAGTAAGTAAAATATGTAGGACAACAATTACTGATAGTAGAAGGAAAACATTGGAAGCCCCTTTTTATGGGTGTTTGTGAAACTAGTTGTGGGGGGGAGGCAAATCTGAAATCCCTTCGGGGTTGGTGTTGTGTATTCTCTCCAGCATGTGCAGTGGAGAGACCCTTGAGCACTATGGATTGCTCCTGGCACCAATTTGCAACTCGGTGCTGTTTGGCAAATTCAAGTCATGGCAGACAAAGCAGTAGCCACATTCACCTGCTTCATCCTCTCTTATTCTGAAATCAGATGAAATCCAGCTCTTTCCTCTTCTAAGTGTGCACTTAGAAGTCATCAGCAATTTTTTCTCGGGTTTTAAGGGATGTTACTTGTCTTCACTGATTCATTCTCTCTGAACACCAGTTGGTCAAAACGGCTTGGTGTACTCCCTGAGTGAAAAGGTCCTCAGTTAGTCATGCTTATTAATGAGAAATGTAGATCTCTTCCCCTCAAATTGAGGGAGTGGGCGTGGTTTGCCCTGTGCGACTGAAACTCTTCCCTCCCTCTCAGCCCACTTTTGTTGTCTGTGCATTCAGGAACATTCTTTTTTAAGATCATTTCATGGGTGGTGGCAATTCTTTACATAAGAAACTCCCGGACACTTAGAGCAGTCTCCAATAGGAGTCATACTCAAGAACAGGGCAAATGACATCACTAGACTCAAGTTAATCATGCACTGTTTTCATTAGGTCTACTCTGAGTAAGACATTGTCAGATGCAACCTTTTAGGCTGGAGAAATAGTGCTGCAGCTGGATCAGTCACTGGGGTTTAATTAATTAGTAAACAGGCAAGCAGAAGGACTCATCACCCAGAGAGAACTAAGGTGCCAGAAACATTTCTGCAAGGGAGATAAGGACTGCTGAGGGGAAATAGCAAAGCCTTCAGGAAGACTGGGTGTATATCACCCATGAAGCTAAATTAGAGTCTATCCTTTCAGAGCATCCTAGTCATGTTTAAGTTAAGAACACACCCTGAGTGCATCTCCTTCATGCTGACTAGCATGGTTGTCACTGTGATTTCTCAGCATGCTCAATTATTTCGACAGAGGACACTAAATTCTCTCCCTTCAGCTCCCCCACAACACACAGCTTTTCCTGCTGTGACCAGCGGTCACCAAAGACCAACTAAGGTGAGCATTTTAAGCAGAATTCATATTAATGCTAACAACTTACAAATACAAATATCCCTCTTTCACTTCAGGCTTGTAATGGTAAATCCTGAAGCGCACACTCTCTTCATAACAACCTCCATAGCCACTCCTCTTCTGAGACTATGCTGCAAAAAAGACATTTTTAACAATGCAGGTATTAAGACCAAGCAAGCTGTCTTTCTTACCTAATGCAACAAGTTTCATTTTAATATCCGGCGTGATGAAGACTTCTGGTGGACTCAAAAGCTTACTATTTATTTTGTGACCTTTTGGTTGGTCATAATTAGGGATGAGCTAGTATCTCAGTTTTGATTTCAGTTTATCTTTTTTCCTGTCTTAAGTTTGGTTCTCTCCATTTCCATATCAGTTGGCATTTTTTTCAAGGTCCTCATGAAAATTCACCAGCATTTTAGACCAAATTTCATTTAATATACACATTTTCTATGCAGTTTTACCAAATATACACAGTTTTGTAAAGTGATTTTCCCTAATGCAATACATTTCTCTATGTTATTTTCATTCATATATGCATTTATATGCACACTTTACCCCACTATATGCATTTTGTTCACACTACTTGGCTGGAGACGTGCATTGCAAAATTTGAAGAAGTGTGAATTTTGAAGAATGGCTGGGTTTCAGTTCCCATACGGTTTCAGAAAGCACAAATTAGGCAAATTCTTCTTCAAATATGTGCTGAACCAAATTTCTGCAGAATTTTTCAAAATAAAAGTGGCAGCTTAACCCTTAGCCAATCTACTTCTGAGCTGAATTCAAGGTGCCTATGTTGACATATAAAGCACTACACAACTGGGACCCAAACATCTGAAAGAGCAACTCATACGATATTGACTTGCCTATGGCAATCCTGCCAATGGGGGAAGCTATGGGGTGGCCTCCTCTGTGGTGGTGCCCCACCTTAGGAGTTACTGAGGTGCATCAAGTACCAACACTATTATTTTTTTCATCAGCAACGAAAGATGTATACTTTGGAGACTTGGTATTTGGAACCCCACGGATTTTCATCACCTGCTTTCATATCCTTATGATGTAATAGTGTTCACATTTTATTTTATGGTTCTTGTGCAATGTACTTCTGTCCTGGAACCATATGGTAAAGGGCTGACTATAAATAAGGTAGGCAAATGAATACATACATACATACATACATACATACATACATACATACATGCTTTTGGTTCTGCTCAGTCAAGAAATGCTGTTTTCATCACTCACCAGTGGGGGGTGGGCAGCAACTTGCACTGTAACACCATTCATCCCACCCACTCCACCCCACCCCATTTTCTTTGAATCAAATTCCTTTTCAAAATGCTCTGATATGTTCTGAGAAATGCAGACTGGATGGCACAAAGGGAGAAAGCAGGAAGCTAAGGCTTTGAATAATAGGATTATGCAATTCAGGCATCTAATCACTCATGAAAGAATAAGATTAGTTAAAGCACCAACCATTGTAATCTGGGGAAATGCCTGTTAACAGAATGCATACCTGGATTTATTAGCTTCTGCTAATGGGCATGTAGTTGCTTTTAGCCTGGACTTCTGTTTATTGTGTCCAAAGGCATCATGGCACGTGCAGTCCAGGGGTGAGCACCCTGTGGCCCTCCAGGTGGGAAAGGCCATAGCTCAGTGGTACAGCCACTGGTCTGGAGGCAGAAGGTCCCAAGTTTAAAACCCAGTGAAAGACCCCTTGTCTGAAATCCTGGGGTACTGCTGCCAGTCAGTTTAGACAACACTGAGAGCTAGATAGACCAACTTACTTGTGTTCATGTTGGATAGGGATGATGGGAGTTTGATTCCAACATCTAGAGGGCCGCAGGTTGCCTTGACCATGTATCATTGATTGCTGCAGACCAGTCATGAAAACTGCACTAGTTGCATATGAGAACCATTATCAGTGCCTCCTTCCTGGTATATGGAATATATAGACTGCAAAACATGAACCATTACCACCTTTATTGCACCAGACACATAACCTATAGTATAAAGTAAAAAGGGACCTAATTACCACATATGATAAAGTACGGAACAGCAGGCGTCCTTAGAAGCAGAAAATTGACAACAGTTTCATTTTACTCATTTGTCTCCGACACACTCCTTCTGTGTACTATATTCAGTGGAAACAAGTGACGATGGAGTATATTGCTTTTCATGAAAAACAAACCCTTAATATCAAGGATATTCAGCAGCTCTCTTGAGCTTTGATTTTCTTCTTTGGATATTCCATATAGCCTTAATAGTCAAAATGTTTCATTAGCTGCTTACGCATACATTCCTGCCCTGGCCTTACTCTGAGAAGCACATGATGGTACATATAGTTCTAGTCCACCTGTTGCACCTATTTTATTTCCATGAAAATCCTGTGAGGTACTTCAGGATGAGAATGTAATTGACACAAGTTCACCTGATGAGCTTCATAACTAAATGGGATTTGAATCATCTGACTCTTCCTTGTCTAGTCCAGAATTTTAGCCACAATATGCAGCCATCCATCTATGCCTCAATATTTTGCAAAGGTCCTGGGCCATACAGTTTAGGGTGATAATCCTAAAAAGGGAATGGCACAAACTACAGAAGACAGTATGAACCTTAGTTATTGATGTCAAAAATCTCTTCACCCTTCACCTTGGTGAGCTGTTAGCCAGGAGCAATAACAAGGGTTCTTCTGAAGGCACGTTGCCTTGGCCTTTCCTCATTCCTCATCCACAGTATGCAAGTAGGAACAGTACATTGGACAGCGGCACTCACATAGAAATTTGCCTGCAAAAGCTCTGGCTTCCTAGGTTTAGCTTTTGAGTTGACACTTGCCATTCCCTTAGGTGCCTGGCAGAAAATCCCAATTGGAATGGGGATTTCCAGACCTTTAAGCTTCATTCCCACTTTGACAATACATGAATGTAATATGCACAGTTACGGTTGTACCTTGGGTGAAGAACTTAATTCATTCTGGAGGTCTGTTCATAACCTGAAACTGTTCTTAACCTGAAGCACCACTTTAGCTAATGGGGCCTCCTGCTGCCGCTGCACCACTGTTGCACAATTTCTGTTCTCATCCTGAAGCAAATTTCTTAACCTGAGGTAATATTTCTGGGTTAGTGTAGTCTGTAACCTGAAGCGTATGTAACCCGAAGCATATGTAACCCGAAGTACCACTGTACTCATTTCCTGTAGCTATTCTTTAAATAAAATAAAAAAATAGGAAGGTATATATCTATCTCTTGGAACAAGCATGACTTGAGGTTCAAAATAAGTTGGGATGCTCATAAAGTGGTCATGGGTCATCCTTTGAAGGGCTATCAGGATAGCCCTACAAAGGGAAAGCATATAGGGCCTTGAAGTTGACCATCAACAGGTAGCACCTAGGCAGCAGACTGAACAGACACGCAGGTGTTACCTGATCACGGTCTTCCCCACTGTGGTGCAATGTACTGTATTTCTATTTAAATTAAAATAATAATGTCTAAATTTGCATCTCTAAATATAAATTAACATGTGCATTGAAATTATCCTCTTTTTTGGTGACATGTAAGTGGCCACCCTGGAGGCACAGTTTATTTTAATGGAAATGCAATGTCTGATCTTGCCCTCTTCTCCTTTCACCCAGTATACTTCATCTAGCCAAGATCTCTTTGACCCATGTGGAAAAGGAATGCTGCCCAGCTCTTTTTCTAAGATTTTTGCACAAGTCAATGTCATATAGGCCCATTTCCACTTAGTGCAGTTGTTTCAGGGAATGTAGGTATTGATTGCTCAGCAGAACTGCTGATCTGTGGCTGTCACCTCAGTGTTCTCGCGGGAGATTTTGTGCCTTTCCTGCCATAATTTTTTAACACTGTAAGAACTTCCCCGTAAGCCACTGTCTCTCTGGGACCTTCTGTTGAGCACACCATTTACCTGGGCTCCCAGCAGACTCTAACCACAGATCAAACATCTCTCTTCTGCTTAATAGAGCCTACTGGACCCTGTCACCATTGTTAGGGCAGGCTCCACTATAGCAGCTTCACCTCATTATGCTGGTGATTTATTACCAGCCGCAGCAAGCCAAAGGTTTTCACTAAAATGAGTGTTGCACGGATGGATTTGTTGAAACAACTCTGTGACTAGTGGGATGAATGATGAGAATGAACCCTGGGCTCCGAACAGCAGCCAAAGCTCTTGCTGGCATCATCCATCTAGTCCTCTCTGTGGGACTTTGCCCTAATTGGCACAAAAAGAAGCTAAAGATGACATTAACACTTCCTGCAGACAGATTGCAAAGACTGTTATAGATTTCTTCCCCCCAACTCAGTGACCACTTTAAATGCATAGAGGAGACAAAGTGGCGTGAGCCACAGAGAGGATCCTGATAATAGGCATAAAGCTAGCGTCAAACTGAAGCGATACATTGAAATGTCAAATTAACCTTTCTTTGGCACAAGTCTTCACAAGATGGGCACAAAGCTATGCAGATGGCAGTGCTGTAAGCACAAGCCATGTAGGTTTGACACAATGGACAGTAATAGGACTTTAATAGCATTAAGGAACCAATCAGCTCAGTTGAGCCTGAGTGACAAACAGAAAGTCTGGTATCCAAGAGATTAAAGTATCAACAACATATTAGAAGGCAGCTGTGAGTTCAGGTCTCAAAATGCATGGCTTGAAGTACCTGACTTTACAATGATCAAGTCCTGCCTCTATACATATAAACAAGCTTGGCAGTAGTTTACAGATATGCAGTATTATCAGATTGGAACCAGCCGTCCCTCTGCTGTAAAATATGAACTGCGATATGCATTAATAGCACCAACTAGATAGCTTAGAATTTACTTTTATTGTGCATACAGCAAAACAACACCAGGCAGAAGAAAACCCTGCAGAAGTGGTCAGTGTGTTGGTAAAGTGTGTTGCTGCTGCTCTCCCTTCAAAAAGTTAATATAATTACCAATTTGTTAGTATCAAACTAGCTGTCATGATAGAGATACATGAGTGCACTCTCTAAATGGGAAACCGTGTGGGAGAGGGATCTGGATTTGGTCTCTAGTGGGAGAGGGTTAAACCTTTCCCCCTTGCTCCATTTTACCATTGCAAATAACACACACACACATGCCTCACAGCTACTTAACTTATTAGGAAAAACACATGCACACACTGGTTAAAGCTTAATCTAACCTACCTCCCCAGAATGGAAGATCAGCAGGTTTCTTCTCCACTTTTACAGAAATCCTATCTACCACAAACGACTCCTGCCCCTCTTGTTGTTGGGTTGAATGCCCAAATTAAGCTGTTGCAAGGGCTTCCTTGATCCCACCATTAGTGCTGGCCCCTAGGAGCCAACCAAGCTCCAAGAATGTGTCTGTGTGGAGTAATCAGCCTCATAACTTACGGGGGGCTGTGGGTGCAACTCCTTTTCCTTACCAGCTTGAGCTTCTTGAGTTCTCCCATGTCTTAAACTCATTTTTCCTTGGCGCTCTCATTTTGGCACTCCACAGTATGAATGAACATAGACTATATTCTTGCAGTCTATGAGATCATCTACTTTCAGTATTTAGATGTGGAAGATCATTCCACAGTACCAAAAGTTTCACTATGCAAGATTGGGATCCATTCTAGCCCTACAACTCTTATGGTTGTTTTAACACATAACCATTCTTTAGAATAAAAAAGGAAAGCAAAACATTAGGCATCAGCTCTTCGGTATCAAGCGTTCTTGCCATTTTTGTCCCAACAAAATATATGAAAGAAATTACATTTTGCCTTCATATTACATTTTGCCTTCATATTGCTCAGATCATTGTTAGGTGTACTATAATCCAATCCACTTTTTGAGGTTCCTGACTATATACCAAACATTTGCATTGCTATGCCTGAGGCCAGCATAACTGTTTTTGCCAGAGATTAGGACTTCAAGGATTCATTTCCTCTCAAATATTAAACTGTGACAGGAAGCAGGGCTGCTAACATTGATTAGATATGGAACAGTAATTACTGTACTAGGAAGTCATGCATAAATATATATTACCCAAATTTTCAGTATAATTAACTGATTGGCATCTTTTAAAATGTTCGTTCAGGTATGATATTGTGCAGAGCTTATGATGTGGTGTGAAAGCATGCACCCACCAGTCAGATGCAATTAAAGTGGATTTACTTACATTGAAGTCAATGGGGCTAAAGGCCACTTCAGCCCAAAGTTATTTAAAAACAAACAAACATGGAAATCACTTCTGTGCAGGAAATCTTCCTGTACAATGGGGAACAAATGTAAAAGTGAGTACACCTTCTGGGAAACTGTGACTGGTGGTTAGTTATTAGTTATTTGGGCATGCCTCAAAGTATTTTGAGTGTGGTATTCAACACTAGTCCTACTTAGAGTAAACTCATTGAATTGACATGTCTTAGCTTCATTCACTGTAGAGCTTATTTGAATATCGTCTAGAATGAATACCATTGACATTTGTAAGAAAATTATTATGTGTGGAATGGCCTTTAAAACCAACACTACATCCCAGTTGCTCCCAGTTGGGGCAATTTAGCCATATCATCTGACCTTTTGTAAATACTAACCAGATACCATCAGTTAGGCTGGCAGGTGGATGCATCTCATAACAACCCTGATATTTGGGTGAAGAAAGACCAAGCCGTTCCAGTGGCATGCATCTGAAAGAAAGTTCTTTTTTTAAAAAAAAAGAAAGAAATATCACTGAATTAAACTTAATTACATGGAAGGCATATATTTGGGCCAAAGTAGGCATGCAGGTTACAAAGTAGGCGTGCAGGAAGTGGGTGGCGCTATGGGTTAAACCACAGAGCCTAGGACTTGCCGATCAGAAGGTCGGCTGTTCGAATCCCCGCGACGGGGTGAGCTCCCATTGTTCGGTTTCAGCTCTTGCCCACCTAGCAGTTTGAAAGCACGTCAAAGTGCAAGTAGATAAATAGGCACCGCTCCGGCAGGAAGGTAAACGGCGTTTCCATCCACTGCTCTGGTTCGCCAGAAGCGGCTTAGTCATGCTGGCCACATGACCCAGAAGCTGTACGCCGGCTGCCTCAGCCAATAAAGTGAGATGAGTGCCGCAACCCCAGAGTTGTTCACAACTGGACCTAATGGCCAGGGGTCCCTTTACCTTTACCTAGGCGTGCAGGTTGCAGATTTGTGTGCTTAAAAGTTGCATATGGGATGTACCACTTCAAATTGCATGTTGATGAATGCTCCCCATACAAAAAAAATCCCGGCAAGGCAAAAATATGGCAAGCCTCTAAACCGTTATCCTTGACCTCTAGTTTGTTTAAACGTGGATGCTGTTTTTTGTATGTGGGAGTATCCAGTCATGTCACGTGAGCCGACAAGCAGCCTGCAGTAGAACATGAGGTTTATCAACTTCATAAGAAGACATATTTGGGGTGTGATGTGGTAGAAGCAGAAGCCCAAACTACACATTATATCAGGAGTTAGTGTTTGATTTTTATAAAAATAACTAAAAGACACGAATGAGGGCTACCAATTTGATCTGAGCAATGGCTCAGGAGAAGGCTGTATTTAAAACTTTCATTCTAGTGCTCTTTTCCCAATGCTTAGCTCCCTCCCATCTGTTTTTTGCCCCATGGAAGGATGTGAGGGGAAGAGGGAAAACCATGCAATGATACAGACACCTGTATATTTTTCTGTACGGAAATAATAAGGTTTGGGGGAGGGCAATGTAGAAACAAGGCAGAGTAAAAGGTTAAATATGCAGCTCACCACGCTCATCCTGCCACTTTCCAATCAAATGAGGGCTTTTTCCTCCCTACATCTGTATTTAATTTAGAGGAGGGGTGGAAACATTGGAAGCCCAATCATAGATTTCCTGGTGTAACCTTTTGTTTGTCCCAAAAGTGTTTGGATATAAGGCTTGAAGTATGTTTTATTATGTCTAAGTCAAGCAATCGTGGTAGCTGTGAACCAAACACCCTTTTCTCCAAGGTAATGCATTTTAGAGGGAAGAAGGATTCTATATAAGCAATTTAAACCTGCTGTTTCATAAAGCTGAGAGAAAGGACTTGGACTGAAGTGCTATGGCAGTTTAGGATATCAGCATTGAGCTTACACTTGACAGGTCATTACTATGCTTTTTAAAATAATAATAATAATAATAATAATAATAATAATAATAATAATAATAATAATTTACTTCTACCCGCACTTCTGGCTGGGTTTCCCCAGCCACTCTAGGCAGCTTCCAACAAAGGATTAAAAATACATTAAAACATCAGTCATTAAAAACTTCCCTATTGACTTAAAAAATATGTTGCTTCAATTGTAGTTTTTGTTACTACGTGAAAACTAAGCTGGTGCCTTGAAGTATTGCAGTCGGCAAACAGTGCGATCCTATGTGTGTGTCTACTCAGTTCCATTGAGTTCAATAGGACTTACTCTCAGTAGGATTGCAACCTAAGTTACACTGAACACTGGAACTTACTTCTGAGTAAACATGCTGTATGGGATCTGGCTGTATGACCAAAATCTTCTGTGCCACACCTATATGTGTGTAAGCACCAATGAATTCAGTGAAAGAAGCATAGAACCAGGCTGCTTGGACGTTTATGTTACAGTCTTACAGAACTATCAGACACTGCACAATGAATGTTCATGGAATGATGGTTTGCTTCAGGCATGCCTATTCTAAAGTAGAAATGTTTCAGGCATCTCATGCTATTATTGCTCATGCCATGAGTCAGTACTGATCAGCATTTTGTATTTAATTTCTTAAATGGAGGAGAAGAGTGTTTAATGATCAAATCTGTAAGTGATGAAAATCTGGAAAGGGTGACAAACACACTCTGGATCAGACTGAATTAATACAAATGAGGAATTGCTTTTCCGTTTTCCCCGGTGTTGTTAAATACTACAACTGCTGCTATTAACAATTCAGCCAAAGTTAAGTACCTTTAAGCCTCATTGATATCATTGAGAGAAATCTCAGCACATTCTAAACACTTCCACTGAAATCAATGGAACATAATAGGATTTATATTTGCCTTGATTGTGCCTAAAATTATACTAGGATTGGGATTCAAAATCACATTGATTCAGTGAAGAAGTGGATTTAAAATAATGCTAAAATGAAAACCAAGGAAATAAACTATTAGCTTTAGGATATGACCAGGATACGAAACAAGGGATCCCCCCAAAAATTCTGTGGTGTCAGAGATGAGAGTTAGCTGCACAATCTTTTTCTAAATCATTTTCCTAAAAGTGTTATAATTCTGGATAATCATATACCACCCTTTGCAATCATGAGAACTGCTGACAATCACGTGGGTATGCTTCTGTGCATAATGTATGTCCTTGGAGCCTTTTGTGGGGGGCCCTCTCTGTAGTTTGTGTGTCATGTATACGCCCTTACAATATATAACAATACAGTATTACATGCTCACCTACGCCAATGTTTAAGGGGATAAGTTTGGTTATATGCTTTTCTCTCTCTTTCTTTATATTTGTATTGTACCTTGAAAATCAATAAATATATATTTTTAAAAATGTATACACCCTTGAAACATTCATGCCGCCTCCAAAGAAATGGCCACTCTAAGCTTGTTTTTCTTCCCCAAGGTTATCACAATAAGCTCTTTTTAATATGCTGCCAAATAAAAAGTTGGCTGACACCTTCTCCACTCCTCTCATCCTTAATTTGGCATAAGTGCCTAAGTAAAAGTGCCGGGATTCTGCAAGGGTGTCATGCAGCTTCCGCTTTATTTGCTATTATTGTTGCTTTCAAGTGGAAAATTGATATAATAACAGCCTTCTTGCGGCACACAGCAGTCTATGCTTTTGTACAATGCTCTGTAAGGATGATCAGCATCCACTGGCAGGACGGGGGTGGGGGAGTGACAGATGCCGCCTGCAAATAATGAACCGATCCAATTTCCTCTGGAAAGGAACTTTGCAACAATCTCTTTAGCTTGGCAAGTTACAGTGCTGTCCAGGGCTGCTTATGTGTATGTTTGGAGCAGTGGATGTTTCCCTAGCTCATTAGGTTTGAATATTCAACGGTATTTCCATTAGAAAGACAGTAGAGGGGATCAGCTTCCCAGCAACAATGGCTTATAAAATGAAAAATAGGCAAAATAAGAAGCTTTATATAATACATGCACACACATTTATTGCATACAAGATGTGATGAAATAACTGCCAGGTGCATGAATTGGCTGCAGACATCTTAGGCCCTTGCCTGAACATCTGTTTTGAAATACCCATATCAAGGGGTATTCTGCAAGTGAAGAGACATAATGGTGTATTAAGTGTAGAAAATTCATTCATATTGTATTAGTAATGCTGTAGCCATTTTACTTTATGCCTTCATATCCATTTGCATTGTGCCCAAATATTAAGGCTGCTATTATAAACATACTTACTAAGGAGTCAGTCCTTTGGAATATAGTGGGAATTACTTCTGAGTAGACATGCTTAGGATTGTTTTGCAACTCACAACGACCTAATTGGATAGTGTCAGACAGTCATTCAAATATATTGAGCAATATTTAAGTTGCAAACCTGCTCTTTGATAATACTGCATCTTGTTCCTTGGCAGGTATGTGCCATTAAAGGCCAATTAAAAGCCTATGCAACACCAAATTCCCCACCAGCCTCTCAAAGAGGGAGAAATTGTTATTTCTTATCTTCATCCATTGTTGCCCTAATGCACAGCACAATACAATGCAATTTTACTCAGAAGAAGAAGAGCCAGTGTGATGTAGTGGTTAAGAGCGGTAGTCTCGTAATCTGGGGAACCGGGTTCACGTCTCCGCTCCTCCACATGCAGCTGCTGGGTGACCGTGGGCTAGTCACACTTCTCTGAAGTCTCTCAGCCCCACTCACCTCACAGAGTGTTTGTTGTGGGGGAGGAAGGGAAAGGAGAATGTTAGCTGCTTTGAGACTCCTTCGGGTAGTGATAAAGCGGGATATCAAATCCAAACGCTTCTTCTTCTTCCTATTAGGGTTAATAGGTGTTAGGGTTCCAAGGGGTTGCTGGAGAGCAAGCAGGCAAATGCCTCCCTGCTCAGCTGTGAAGCCTTGCTTTTGATGCCAAAATAAACTTTATCTGTCCAGAGCGCCACTCTCCCGTGGCTGGCTCATTCACTGGCAGAATCTGTGAGTGGGCAGTCCTTAAACCTTCCCCAGCAGAGTAGTTTCTTGACGCCCAGTCTGCACCTCCCCTCTCAGCACGGAAGCTTACTGCGCAAGGAGGGCATGGGTAACGGAGGACCTCTCTCCTCCCTGCTTTGCCCAGGCAAGGTGTCCTGGTACCACCTCGCCTCCTCCGAGCCCTGAAGCTCCTCTCCACTGGAGGTGTGGTTAGTCTCCTCCGCTGAGGAGGAGCTGCTTCCCACGATCTTTGGGGGCTCTCTGTAATCCATCCGGCTTTGCCCCTCTCGCCCCTGAGCCGATAGCAGTTCCCTGACAATAGGACTTAAGACTGAAGCTGGGTCAGAGTGATCCTAAAGTGAAGGAGGGGTTGATATTCCATTAAGGAGAAGCCACTATTTCCTAAGACTTGCTAGGTGGTATTTTCCACCACCAATACCCTCATTCACCCTTTCGTCCGCACACACACACACGTGGGGGGGGGGAGAGCGCTTTGCATTGACACCAGGGCTAACATGCTTTTTCAGCCTTTATGGAGAGTGTCAGGGAGATGAGTCATAACAACCACAGAGAATGAATGCCCCATTATTGACTTACTGGCCATGGGATACAGTAACAAAGATAGGGCTTTCCACTGCTGCACTGCACAGGGCTCTATCTATAAGTGTCCCAAGTTGGGGGAAGTCCAGTCACCCCTCAGCTGCCCTCTTTGGAAGCTTACTAGTGCACTACCCATGTGTTCTCCAAAGGAAATATATTGAGATTAAACTCACTGCACATGAGTCTGATGACATCTCAAAACCATTTAGATCTCTTTTCACATGGAGGAGGGAGCATGCTTCTTGCAATGGCTTCAAGTTGCAAGAAAGGAGATTCCGGCTAAACATTCAGAAGAACTTTCTGGCAGTAAGATCTGTTCAGCAGTGGAACAGACTCCCACAAGAGGTGGTGGACTCTCCTTCCTTGGAGGTTTTTAAGCAGAGGTTGGATGGCCATCTGTCATGGATGCTTTAGCTGAGATTCCTGCATTGCAGGGCGTTGGACTAGATGACCCTTGGGGTACCTTCCAACTCTAAGAGTCTATGATTCTGAGATTGTTTGCCATTCTAATTAGATGCTAAAGGTGGTGTTTCAGCTCCCTGAAGATACTTTGTTAAAGCTAAGTGTGTTTTACAAGTTGAACCTATGAAGTCAGAAGTAAGGACTGCTGAGCTAAATGGGGTTGTACTCCTATGAAACTTAAGTTTGCAGTGATGCTGATCCTAATAAATTGGGTATTATGCTATGCACTGCTGCTTCTTTGCAGTGTGTGTATTTATTTTAATGGATCAACATAGCTATCTGCATTTCTCGACTCTCCTTGGCACCGTGGCTATGAAGACTGTCATAATGAGCTCCTGCTCTACACCCCTGAATGGCACACAGCAACAGCATGTCACACTGTGATCCTTATATCTACTTTCTTTTTCCTGTGTAATATTTTTAGGTGGCAACTCTGTACCCATCTTTAATACATTTTACTTAGTTTCTACTTCTCCTTCTTTTTAGGGGGAAGTGATATGTAAACTCAATAAATCCTAATCTCCTCATCTGAGGGGAAGAGTCTTATTGCACCTTTAAAATGAACTAATTTATGGTGTCATAAGCTTTCATGGACTGCATTCTGCTTCATCTGTTGTAGTTTATGGAAACATGCCATAATAATTTATTAGTATTTAAGGTGCCACGAGGCTCTTAGGATGTAGCAGCAAAAACAGCAAACATAGTTACTCCTCTGGAAACTGTTAATTAAGTTGATTACACAAAACAAATAAGATATCAAATATCTAATGTAACAAACGACACACTGCGCCAGAATTTATGACGGTAGCAGTAACGATCTTGAAGTAGAATCTACACAGAACTCAGCTCATGTGTCACACCAGCGACTATTTTATAAGAATTGATAAATTATCACTCTGCTCAACCTCAGTCATTTTGGCACAATCCAAACAGGGACTTCCCACAATTCAGCCTAGGAAATACTCTGTAATAAAATGTATAATGACTATCTAAAAAATTTTTATTATGGGATACTGGCAAGTAGTAGTAGTAGTCGTACATACATACAGTACATACTTTTCATTAGAAAGCTATGAGCATTTTACCAAACCACCTAGAGATAACTTTTAAAAAGGAAAAACAACAGAGTTTTCTGGCACCTTAAAAACAAATTTATTGTCACATAAGCTTTGGTGGACTTCATAAGAAACATGGATGACATCCAAGAAAGCTTATGCAATAATGGATTTGTTAATCTTGAAGCTGCCACAATAGCTGTCAACGTTTCCCCTTTTTTAAGGGAAATTCCCTTATTCCAAATAGGATTCCTCCCAAGAAAAGGGAAAAGTTGACATCTATGCACAAGACAGACAGCCTTCACAACAGCCAAGTATTCCTTGTGGAGGTACGCAAAAACCCCTAATGGCCTGCACGGGACAATGATGTCCCATCCCTTGAGGCCTGCTCAATGCCTCTGTGCAAGCACAAAGCCACAGCAGCTACCAGCCATGGCATATGAAGACTGCAGCACCTACCACTGTGCAGGCCACAGCTGTACCTAGTGTTGGAATGGGTTTTTGTTTCCACAGAGCGAAACAGTGGACCCATAGAGTTAAAATTGCAAACACTGTTTCCGTTAGGAAAAACGAAAGACATTTATAGGATTGTTCCACGGAAGGAATATTTACATATTCTTAAGAAACTGCAGCATTTTCAACAACAAACATCAAACACAACCATGTGGGTAAAATTCAGGGTACTGGATGAGTTATTTCAACAGACAGAGGGTTTGCCAAGCACGTGGCAGAGGATGTGGTAAGGTAATACATCCTGCTCTGCAGGCCGGGGGCTGTTTGGTATACTAATCACTGTTCTCTGCATTTTCCACAGTCATTTCTGAATCTCTAAAGCTCTGCCCATTGTTCCTGGACTAGCAGCTACCTGGTCAGGCGCTGGTTAATCACACAGAGCAGAAATAATCTGAAATGCAATCCTTACCTTGCATGCCATGAGAAGGAGAGCCTGCATGGAGGGAAGATTACATAGGAGTGGGCCCTTCACTCAGCAGACCTCCCAGAGAGCCAGCACTTCATTTACTGCAGCATCACTGACGCTGTTGGAATGTGGCTCTCTGCAGCAGCTTGCCGGAGGTGTGCAGAAAACACACATTCAAGTCACAGAGCCAGCCATGTAAAACCGCTGCAAACATCTGAACTAGGAATGGGCCAAGCAGGCTTTCTTTCCAGGAATAAAATGCCCTCCAATCCAGTTCTGCAGATTTTTGTGCTCATTATCTCCTCTCCTGATTGTAGCACTGCCACCCCGCAAGGCAACTATCAGCACAGCTGGCTGCCAGAGATGAACCAAGGGGATCAATGTGTTCAGCTCTCCATTCTCTTCTCCATAGTGTGAATCAGAGCCTGCGCCTCAGTGATGGGTGTGAGAAGAGACAGCAGCTCAGGGATATTGATATCGTGTCATTGACTGTCTCCTTGCTTCAGGAGGTTATGCTGCCTCCCTCCCTCCCTCCCCAACCCCACTCCCCACACTCACTGCTTGCGTGTAATTATTGGAAGCAGGGTATAATAGATTTGATACACCTTCCCAAGCAGATGGTCGCCAGCACTGAGATGTGGAAATATGTGCCCAGGGCAGATTGTCCCAACTACTTAAAAAGGTGGAGAGATCATACTGTCTCTACTCCCATTCATTTGACAAATAAAAGAGAGGAGATTAATGCTCAGAGGGGATGTGTGACGTCTGTGTCGCAGATTTAGAATTTGAACACTGAGATCCACAAGCATCTTTTGTTGTTAAATTAAACCATTCCATCTTAGTGTGCCACAGGCTTTGAATGGTACCTTGCTGTTGCAGATCAGTTGGATGGCTCTGAATCCGTCCTGCTCTTGCATGTGACTAGATGATTTTATTTGACATCTGAAATGCTCTAGCTATTGTAATTAGCTTCAGTGTGTGACCACTGCTAACAAATCAATTACATTAAAAAAAAAAGTTCTCATTCCTTTTACCCAGGGAGCTAAATAGGAACCACAGAAGAATAGAAATGGAAAGTACCTAGTCTAGTCCCACAACAAAAGTCTGTTACCCAAAACAAAAAACAAAGGAGAACTGCCCACTAGCCCCTTTTACTGTTCAGTGTCATAAGCAGGGTATAAGTCTGCTGGTTTGTTTTTAAAGTGCCTGCAGAGTTCAAGCAAGTGAACCAAGGTGCACACAATACATGGGAAGGTAACAGAAAGAAAGAAATGTTCATGGAAATCTGAAAATATTTCTGACAGATTCTGAATACCTCCACCAAGTCTTCCAAAAGGATTTTCCCTCTCCCATTTAAAAGATACCCAGCTTCACACCACCCAACATATTGTCTCAGTAACAATTCCGGAGGATCCAAAATGATATTGGATTAAACTGCTCTGACCTCCACAGAGACACTAGAGCAGAAAATTACAAGGTAGCCTTTACAAATGTTATCTAACATGTCTGACTGTGTTATGTGAACCCTGTGCAGGCTGCTGAATCACAGGGAGGGCAGAGGGGTCAATCGTATAGAGATTCAGTGTGTCAGTACAGTGCATTCAAGCCCAGAGTATGAGTTGGAACTTCTGAAAGAATGGCCTCTTTCCCCCAGATTTTGTCCAGGTTATAATGCGCTAACTCCTTCTCCAGCTCCCATTGTTTCCACTAACAGAGGAAGATCAGGTTTGCAGTGAATACAATACAGGAAGATGCTTCTTCTATGCAAATGAGGCATTGTAATATTTTACAGACATAACTACAGTACAAGGAAATCAGGAAACACTGCTTGACTTGGTGCGGGGCGGGATCATTTAACGGTAGTGAATAAAAATGACAGTAACTGAAAATACAATGTTGTTCCCTAATGAGTTTGATGGTTGCATTGTCATGAAAAAGCGCTATTACATCTGAGGAAACCTGAGATCACTTCACATTAGCATGAGACTCGTATGTATGTGTTAAATTATTATTTCCCCCTTAAGC
The DNA here is from genome assembly GCF_964234715.1 of Podarcis melisellensis. Classification (NCBI taxonomy): domain Eukaryota; kingdom Metazoa; phylum Chordata; class Lepidosauria; order Squamata; family Lacertidae; genus Podarcis; species Podarcis melisellensis. The sequence goes on from NC_138529.1 coordinate 40,609,571, forward strand.
AGCACATTTCTAGTCGGCCTGGCGCAATGTCCTACATCAAACGATGCGTTAATAATAGTTTAACAGATGTTGCACAATGCAACATTGAGAGGCAGTTGGAAACATCTCACATGTCCCTGTGTAAGTATCCTGGGACTGTCTCTGCCCCACAACAGCTTTTACATTCCTGCTAAACCAAATGAAGACCAGAGTTCCTATTCAAAAGAGCTGCTATGATTCCTCAAAGCAGCCATGGCTACATCCGGCGTCAAGGCTAGCACAAGACAGCAGTCCTTCCTGTTTGAGGGCTGCAGGCAAGGCCTGCATTCAGCTAGCATCAATTAGCACTTAAGGGCCCCAGCCAACTCCCATAAAAGTCAAGCTGATTATTTTAATTAGCTTCCCCCCCCCACTTAAACCCCTGACTTTTCTTGCTTATTATGGCAACTGATTTCAAAGTTAAATCATTAACACAAATTGCAGCCCAATTATAAACTCCAACATTAAATCTTATAATTTTTTTTAGCATCTTGGCTTGAGATAATTAACATACACTATAGAATAATAACCATAAGTCATTATCCCCACTGCCATATGCACGTCTTTTATGGCACACTCCCGTTAGGAGATGTTGCTCGCAGTTCTTCTTTCTCAAACACAGAAGGCACAAGAAGTTATGTCTTCACTGCAGAGGTTGCTAACCCAGTGTGGGCTACTGAGAAGTGGCAGTGAGATTTATCACTTGCTTAGATTTATATTCCACCCTGTGCAGGAATCTCACAGTAGGGTTAATATTTATTTTATTATTTTATTACATTTATATCTTGCTTTCCTCCATGTTGGAACCCAGGGTGGCATATTTGAGTTTCCAGGTAGTCTGCTATCTACGCACTGCCAGAACCAGACTTACTTAGCTTCTGCAAGGTGGCTGCATCATGTGACATCTGACTGTCATGTTAAAATAGGCTGGGAAAGAGAGATAAATCATTTCCCCACATAATTTAGGGCCATTTCATACATTTCAGAGAGTAGATTGTCATGGAATGTAAGCTCAAAAGAGAACTGCTTCCAAGCACAGCTCTCTGGTAAGCGTATCTGTATGATGCATGCATTTGCAAACCTTTGTTTATTGCATTTATGTTTCTAGGTGTAAGCTGTAGGCGTAGGCTTAAAAATACAACGTGTGATGTGCTGCTTACAAACTAAAGGAAGGAATGAAACCCTGCAGAAGTGACCAACTTGGGACAGGTTGAGCCAGCAGTTATTTTGAATCTCTGGCTTCTTAGCTGACATCCCAAAAAGCAACTGAGCTTCCCTGTAACCCATGGTGGAAGTCCTGGGCTCTCTTTGAAATGAGAACCTGTGGTCCTCCAGGTATTGTTGGACACCATATCCAGTCAGTCCTAACCAGCATGGCCAATAAGGTGATCTCAGTTGCAATCCAGTGACATGTTATGGACCACAACTTCCCCATCCTATCTGTAGATAAAACAGCCAATATCTACTCCTCCCTTCATATACTCCTTCATGCACATAAACACTCAAATGCAAATGTGGCACAGGCTCAAATGAAAGGGAAGGACCTGGAGCCACCCAAGCTTCAAGATTTTGAAAGCTGTGCCCTGCACCAGGTGATTTCCTTATAGCATGTATAATGTAGACATTGCTGAGCTTTCTTCTACGAGTACGTACTCGATTCACTAGCTTTGAAGCTTTCATCTGTTGCTAGTTGGAGATGCTTGTTATGTGTAAGTCAAGGCATCCCAGCAAGTTAGGCGTGCAAAGCAACTTCCTTCTTGCTGCCATGGGCACAGAAGATTCATCGCTATGACTCTGAAACAGCACCACCTGAGATTAAATACAAAATAATTAATTGGCCACTGCAGAAGCTGAACAGCAACACTCAGAGAGATGTTATCTGTTGTCCTGTTTGAATTAAGAATTCATAATGGCACAAATCACTCTGCTTACTTTGTTTTGCTTTGAGTTGTACTGTACACAAATGAACTTGCTAGAGACGTTGATTAATGAGAGGAAGTCAAGAAACACAGAAAACGATCCATTAGCCTATCTCTCCAATCCATCTTATCTTTCTCCTCAGCAGCCCGCCAAGAGGATGGCCAAATGAACAAGGAATCAGGTTAAAATCAGGCATTCTGAGATTTTCATCACCCTAACAATATCCTGTTCTGTATATACCTCATTTGCTTTGTCTATACTAGAAAAGGGTTTGAGAAATGAAGGGCTAAAGACTAAACACACATACACACAACACACCATGAGAATATAGTACATCACCAAACACATGGAAACACTAGGGGTGAACCTTTCAGTTTCATTTCTCTGTTTTTCATTTCTCCAGTCTAAGTCCACTTCCCTACATTTCTACAGTAGTTTGCATTGCTGTTTTTAAAAATCCTCATGATAATCTGTCAGCAACTTAGTGCAAATTTCTTCTAATATATGCACTTCTATATGCTGTTTTTACTAACATACACATTTCTGGGAGCAATTGTTGTTTGTTATCTACACTAATGTTTTATAAACTCTCCATTAAAATATGCTATATAGGGTGTGTGCATGTACACAAAGGGATGAATTCAATGCAGTGCTAAGGAGATCGTACTGTCACCGCAAGCATTTTTGCTTGTCTGATGGAACAACCTTCCCTCTCCTCCCTTCACATGCTGTTCTGGGCATTTTCCCAACCCACCCTCCCCTGCAAGCCAATTTGAGTGGGCATGGGGAGAGGGGGAATACCATTGCATTAGCAGAACTCCTTGCAAGGGCTTCAACTAGCAAGACTAGTTAGTTGAATCCTGCTCACATTGTTTGGAGAACTACACTGAAAAATTCAGAGAAGTGAGAATTTCAAAGAACACTTGTGTTTCGGTTTTCATATTGTATTGCTTTCAGAAATGAGAATTAGATAGTTTTTCATTAAAATGCAAACCAAAGCAAATTTCTCCCCTGTCCTAAGGTAACCCCCCCCAAACATATTAGATCCAACTGATTGACTCATAGGTTAGCAAGATGGTTAGGATGATTCTATAACAGATATTTTCCAAGGTGCTGTGCTGGAAAAGTCTGAAAATGAGACATTTTGGTGCCTCTCACACAATGCTTGAGACATCTTTGTTACCATGTAATTGCAGCCTGCCAGTGCACCAGCACAGAGCAAGCCAATGCACTTCATCCACTGTGAACCATCAAATTACCTCCACTGGTTTCTGTTCTTGAGTCTCCTTATTAAGACTTTTTTTGCTCCTGTATCTCAATAAGCATTGGCTATTTCAACTTAAAAATAATAATACTCATTTTCTAGAGGGAAGATGCTTTGATTTAGAGTAATCAAAGTCAGAAACCCATGCAGGACATCACCAGCCATAAACATTGGCTTAGAGTTGTCCAACAAAGTTGTCTAATGATAAGCAGCTTATATGAAACACAGGGACATAAGCAAAAAGACACGTAGTATGATTAATCAGTTAAATCACCACCAGGATTGTCTACAGAACTGTCCTGCAAGCAGACTAGGATGTGGACACGATTGCTTTCAGTAGAACAGGGATGGAGAAGCTTAGGCCCAGGGGCCAAATGCCATGCTCCAGCCCTCTCTTTCTGGCCCTCGGGACTCTCCCTAAGCCACACCCCTTCCCCAGGTCTTCTTAGCAACCTCCTTGAGTGTATTTGCCTGGCTAGAGTGTTTCTGACCTTTAACAATGTGTCTTGCTTGCCTTGGTGGAGTAAAGAGCATGTGCTTCTCAAACAGTTGTCTAGGAAGGGAATATGGCCCTTAAGCTGAAAAAGGTTCCCCACATGTCCAGTAGACTAACTCAAGACTAGAAACCTCAAAAAAAATTGACCTGATATAGGTTTGGCAGTAAAGATGGATGTTTTTCAATTTAAGATGTCTCCAGGCTGGATTGCCATATTTCTATATTTCCATTGCATGGGAGCATAGTAATTATGGACCCAATATTGTTGATCCCCTAGCAACACAATGTCCCTGATACATGCAGCACAAGCAGAACTAAGTCAAGAATGCCTACATGGTAGTGCTATTGAGAATCACTTGTGGCATGCACCGTGTTTGCCTGATTCTGTGATTCAGGGGAGGACTGAAATGCAGGCATGACTATGGGCTATTGTTAGCCCAAGGCATCACTAACAAACCTGTAGTTTAATGGATTCACACAGCTTTAGCGTTGCTTGTCTAGGTGGTGTCAGACGCCACCTAGACAAGCAACACTAAAGCTTGCAGTTGCTTCTGGAGACTTCCCCTAGCAATCTTGGGAAGAAGAAAAAAGTGATGGCAGAAGCTCTGCTCTTGGCAGAGAGGACATGGTGGGTATGTGCTCTTCTTACAGGACTGCCAAAGTAATTAGTTCAATAAATAGAAAGCATGAGTTATCCCTGCTGGGTGACTAAGTTAGAATAAAAGGGCATGAGGGAGGCTGAAGTCAGCTATTACCTCTCCAATTTAAAATTAAAACAATTAATCAATTGGCCCTGCTGGAATTAATAAAGAAGCCAATGCACCTGAAATATAATACATAAAAGCTAGCATCTAGAACCCTGGTTATGGGTTGGCCCAGAAATATAATAAAATCATATTATATGGTAAATAAAATCATCTAGACATGGTGCCTAGCACCTTTTTGTAATGGCAAGTGCCTTATGTTTCTACAACATGATATAGTTTTTAAAAGAAAGAAAATTCCAAAGTTGTTGTTACTTTGATTTGAGGACCCAAGCGGTGGTGCTGCATCTGGCAGAAATATTTATTCAAGATTTTGTGGGCAGATGAAGGAGACATAAATCTCAATGTATTTTTTCCATATTGATGATTCGATTTTCACACGGTTATTGGAGTGCTCAGCACATGGTTTATGTCCCTTCTTGATTCCCATTTCCTCCATGCTCTCTCTCCAAGCTGTGTAGATTGATCAGGTTGCCAGAGATACTGTTTCGCCTAACGATTGCTCATCCCAATATATTTATTAGTTTGAGACTGGAGCCCTATGCAAACCCCATGTTAAGTCCCAGGTTCAAGGGAGAATGTTCTCAGATCAACTGCAAAGGTACCTACATAGTGAAATCTTAGGTCAACATATAAACTGCTTTTAAAAATTCCCCACATATTTCCAAAGCAGTAGTAAAACATACAGCAGGCGATGGGTGTCATGCAAGAACCATGAAGCCAGCATGAAGAATGAGTCATGTGACTATTTACTCTGTGGCCACGGGTTCTGGTGCCCATGTATCCAGCAAGATAGATTTGAAACGCAGGGATGGTGCAGCTTATCATAGTGTTGAAGAAGAAATGGAGCAAAAGCTTTTTCTTTCCCTTTTTTGCTGCAGTCAGTTTATACTATAGAGTTCTTGCTGTATTAAGGTGTTTATTCCCTGTCTGTCTTTCAGCATGCATCTCCCTGCCCCCCAACAACAGAGACTCCCTGGAGACAGCTAGAAGATCACTTTTGTCTTGTAACTTTCTGGTGTAACAAGTGAGATTTATGAGAGCCAACTATTACGGTAATAGAAAGCTCGGAACACCAGGGGAACAGAATGACACACATGAAACTATCATGGTTTATGGGTCCTGCTTCAAAGTTGATAGTGCCTTTCCAAGGTCAGACACCTTATTGGAGGAGGACACAGCTCCTGCCACTCCTGCCAGTGCTGTTCTAGAGCAATGTAGGCCCTCTTAAATGTGAAGTCCCTTTTAGCCACCAAAGCAAAGGATGAAAGCATGCAACGCCCAGTCCTATTTAGTATTGCTTTTATTTGTTTTTATTATATTTATTACCTTCCCTTCACCAGCAGAACCCAGGACCTAGCTGAGCTCCAAGCAAGGACAAACCTATCAAAAGGACAAATTGGCCATTATCTGAAAATAAGTTGTGATTTTGAAGCCACTGGGGTAACTCTGTTGTTGTTGTTGTTTAGTCGTTTAGTCGTGTCCGACTCTTCGTGACCCCATGGACCAGAGAATGCCAGGCACCTCTGTCCTCTACTGCCTCCCACAGTTTGGTCAAACTCATGCTGGTAGCCTCGAAAACACTGTCCAACCATCTCGTCCTCTGTCGTCCCCTTCTCCTTGTGCCCTTCATCTTTCCCAACATCAGGGTCTTCTCCAGGGAGTCTTCTCTTCTCATGAGGTGGCCAAAGTACTGGAGCCTCAGCTTCACAATCTGTCCTTCCAGTGAGCACTCAGGGTTGATTTCCTTCAGTATGGAGAGGTTTGATCTTCTTGCAGTCCATGGGACTCTCAAGAGTCTCCTCCAGCACCATAATTCAAAAGGGGTAACTCTAGCACTGGAGATTCAGTATAGTGATAGAAGACACAACAGACTTGACAGAGGGCAATCCTAGAGCAGTGTGCCACTGTGACTACAGGTAAAATGTGACACCACTGGCTCATTAATTCATAGAATCATAGAATCATAGAACTGTAGAGTTGGAAGGGACCCTGAGGATCATCTAGTCCAACCCCCTGCAATGCAGGAATATGCAGCTGGTCCATACAGGGATTGAACCTGCAACCTTGAGTGTTATCAGCACCATGGTCTAACCAACTGAGCTATCCAGGCTCAATTGCCTCCACTTCAGTACAACAGGAGCTAAGTCTGTATCATAAAGAAGATATACAGTTGGCATCACCAATGAGTGATCTACAGTTGAGCAATATACTCTTCCCAAAGCCTGAGCAAATTCTACGGCGCTGTTAGAGTGTCCTGTTTGGAATTAATTAGAAGATTAGAGTTACCAGTGACTTTTATCTGTTTGGGATGTTATCCTTGTTTTACACATTACAATTACAATTTTGGATTATGAGTCTAAGTCAAATACGTTGTGTCTGAGCTCTTCAGATACAGCAGATGAAAATGTGAAATGACAGAGTTCTTCAGAGTTTGAGCTAGATGTTGCATTAGGTACATATTTCATTTAAACAAAATGGCAAGCTTTGTGAGAAATCTTCAGACTGGAGGTTATCGCAATTACACCAGACATTTAAAGATATATGCCTGAATGGTTTGGATGCTTCCTTGCTTGCTTCACTATGTAACACCAGTAGAGCTACCCTCCTTATGCAGCCCCACAAGGTGGCATGGCAGAGGCACACCCTTTCCTTAAAAAAGATTATCTAGTGGTTGTTGTTGACATCTGTCTGTCTTGAGAGACAATGGAGTGCACCTCTGGGGGTGAAGTCGAACCACAGTGTTAGCAGCACCAAAGTGATTTCCCTGGGGCACAAGCCTGGGCAGTGTGTATGGAGATCCTGGGCTTCCCAGACAACAAGATCTCTCCCTCTCCAATGGTGGCAGCACCGTTTCTAACCAACAGCCCATGAGCAACCCAAATCTAATGTCATAAGGAAAAAAAATCTGATTTACATGCTGCTGCTAACCTTTATTCGAAATGCTTGCAATGGCATGTGAAATAACAGTCTGTGCCTATGATGAATGATTAAAATAATCCACTCAACTCATTTCAAGAACATGGTGCAATTGAGGCAGAAAATAAGTAGCTGAAAGACTCTGATGCTGGGAAAGATTGAGGGCACAAGGAGAAGGGGACGACAGAGGACGAAATGGTTGGAGGGTGTTCTCGATGCTACCAGCATGAGTTTGACCAAACAGTGGAAGACAGGAGTGCCTGGCGTGCTCTGGTCCATGGGGTCATGAAGAGTCAGACACAACTAAACGACTAAACAACAACAACAAGCTGGCTGTATGAGCTGTCCCCAAGTCCTCTTGAACCCCCAGTCTTCAATGCATACAGAGTGGAGTCATACTGCACAGCCAACTTTATCCATACCCCGGAAGAGTAGTAAAAATGAACTGTCGGAGTCTCTTCTGTCCTCACTACCAACAGTCAATTTTCTGTTGATTTCCAAACCATGCTTAATGTTGCAGAGGCATCCCAGAGTCTATGGCAAATATAGTAAATAACTGTAGATTGGTTGGCGACATACCCCAGCTCATTCCTTGACTCCTTCCCTCAGTGATATGTGAAGTTCTGATGTCACACCTGAGCTTGTTTGCAGAAGGTATCAAATCATAGTATCATAGAGGCATGTTGAACTTTGTTTCTCCTGCTTTCCATCTCAGGCGTTCCATGATAGTTTGGCATACTATCCTCCTCAATGAGAAGTGTAACATTTACATTGAGTTCACATGGTACATGGCTTGGTAGGAAGTTAGGTCTCCAGTAAAGCACTTTTATTTATTTTTTTGCAGTGGTCAGAATAGCTGATCTTGTAGAAGGTACTTGGTAGAGAGAAGAGGATCATTAGTTTGTGCAGACAAAGTTAGTATATTTTAAATGCAAACACTATGTCAATGTTGGTGGTGACAGGATAGTAAAGAAAAAAGGGAAGGGGGGTGGAATCAAAGCCAACAAACCACTCATTACAAAAGCCATGCCTAAAGCAAATAACATGCATGGCATCATTGCACCTTACTTCCCATGCCAACACCTAACAACATAGTAATTATAATATGTAGATCTGGCCTTATACAGCCCCTTTAGCACAGTATGAAGAATTCTACATTATACTTCTGTCCACAGTGATATGCCGAGAGCTTCATTGTAAACTAAGATTATGGGTGAGCATGTACTGAAGAAAGACTTCCTGGCATCGTCTCAGGCCTCCCAATGGATTTTGTTCTTCACAGCTGTCAAATATTGATTGTCACCATTATGTTTAGTACCACTCAGACTCTGTATACAGTGCAATGTCTTCTTGCAAGAAACTGAACTCCATGCGTCTGTAATCTAGACCAACATTTTACATTTGTGCAGAAATTCCACATATAAAAACTTGCATTGAGCATGGGTGCACATTAGCGCAGGAGTCCCATTTTCATCTCCACTGATGTGACCAATCCTCCTTCAGTGGAGTACAGGATCAGGTTTAAGGTGCTGGTTTTAACCTTCAAAGCCCTATACGGCCTAGGGCCCTCGTACCTACGGGACCGCCTCTCCTGGTATGCCCCACAGAGGAACCTACGGTCTTCAAATAAAAACACCTTGAAGGTCCCAAGCCACAGAGAGGTTAGGCTGGCCTCAACTAGAGCCAGGGCTTTTTCGGCTGCGGCTCCAACCTGGTGGAACGCTCTGTCACAAGAGACAAGGGCCCTCCAGGACTTGATATCTTTCCGCAGGGCCTGCAAGACAGAGCTGTTCCACCTGGCCTTTGGTCAGGGCGCAGCCTGACTCCCTCCTTTGGCAATCTTTCCAAAACTTTAGTTTATGGTTGCCATCAATTTTGATTTTAATTCATTTTTATAATGTTTTATAATGTTGTACTGTTTTAGTGTTGTTAGCCGCCCTGAGCCTGGCTTCGGCTGGGGAGGGCGGGATATAAATAAAACTTCTTCTTCTTATTATTATTATTATTATTATTATTATTATTATTATTTTGTATCATCATCTTCTCTAGGGCATGTCAGAGCATCCGATCCAATATATGAACTGATTGCCTCTGGCACAGCAATGCCACCATCAAACAATGGCAGCTGCATGCAAGCCAGAAGCCGTGTACTGCTGTGGCCTCTGCATTGCTACCTTTGTGCAGGGTAGACCCCAGCAGCTGACAGCGTATCCCCAAGGTATGACATATCTAAGGAGAAATAAAGCTACCTGTCTTGTAAAAAGGACAAGGAATCATTGAAGCAAAGCCTTTAGCGCAGAATGATCAACAACAAATTTGTAGGTTTATTCTCTCCCATTCTTCTCCAGTTTGATTGCCATCATCTGCTTCTTTCTGGTTTGCTTCTTCCTCAACTTCACCTTCTCTTTTCTGTTCTGCCTGTTTGGCACCCTATTCCCACTCCATCTTCAGTATCATGCTTTGGTCATGTACTGTATTTCCTTCATGACGGACTCCATTCATTCCCGTTTCCTTTTTTTGAAAAGCAACTATCTGCTCCCAAGAAGCAGATGCTCCTCTCCCTTTGCAAAAGTTTAAACTGTGCCTGGAAATGTCTCTCTTCTCCCAAGCCACTGACTGACTCCCAAATTGCCTCTCCTCCTCTTCCCTTGTTCCCTATTCCCCCTTTCCTAAAAACAACAACAAATTTCTTTAGGTTGCAAGCCTGCAGGCAGAGTTGGTTTGTTTTTCATTGAACTATTGTACAGCATCTGGTGTGGTTGTGACATTTTATTTCATTTATTTGTTATTTACTGTTTGATATAGGCATGGTCACACACACAAAAAACCTAACTGAGAATTGGAGGCACTTGTCTTCATTATTCCAGAATAAGGGGAAGAAAACGGGGACCTGGTTTTGCCCAATTTGAAAGTTTCCAAAGGAGCCAGTATAATAACAATAATAATAATAATACAGCGGGCTTGTTTTCTGGGCTGGAATGTGCAAATATGCTCATTTGTTGTTCACATTGCACAGGAGAGTCCCTGATCTCTCACCCATATGAACTTTCAATTCTGAAAGCTGACTATTAGGTGCTCCCAGTCCAGAAGGTTAATTGCCTGGGTTGCTTGACATTGCCTATCAATTTGATTGGCATTAATTACCTGTGTCAGTGGAGAGTTCTATTGTATAAAGATCTGGTTGCTGTGCATACCGTGGAGGCCTCCACTCTCTTCAGTCCTGTCCTCCATTAATCCACAGGAGCTAAAAGGCAGCAGCAAGCAGGGTGGGGAGGAATCAAAAGGCAAAGCCAATAGATGCACAGTGTTAGCCTCCTCCAACGTTATGACCAAAGTACGACGTATTGCAAAAATACTTTTAAAGAGGGGGGGAGACGTAATTTTAAATACTGTCAGTGCCCAATGTATCTTGAGGCACAACTTTCTTCATCAAGGAAGGAGCTAAACAGGGAGAAGGAATCTTTAGAAATGCGGAGCCCCAGGCTTTAGCATGCTTAGTTCACAGTGTGTTTATTTTCCTAAAAGTGGCAGGTGCATAATGAAATCTGGCTCCCAGGCACTCAGAGTTGTCATTTCAGGAAGGTAGGGCTGTGGTAGACCAGCAATGAGCACTCAGTGAAAGCAAGTTTTTCACAAGTATTACAAAAGGAGCACCAATGGTAGAATCTAAAAGCAATCAAAGAGCAGCCAGGTGACTTTCACATGTAGCCTGTTGCTTGCTAACCAAGCAGAAAGATACTAGTTTTCTTGATTTCTTGCCAGAAAAACAAGCAGCAAGGCTATGTTGTCTCTTCCCTCATCCCGCTTAAATGAGGAGGCAGATTTGCACTGGGCTATACCTCAGGATCCAGAAGAAACTGCTGGGCTTCACCCTCCAAACCTGACAGAAACAACTGACCTCTACACCAGGCTCTACTATGGACCTGCTAAGGCCTCTGTCCTAGGAACCTTTGGGTTCTTGTACCACCAAACCCACCTAAGCACAAGCATTTTTAAAAAAGAAAAGCAAGAGTTATCAACCCTACAAGTAGTTCAAACTGAAAAATAGCTGCAGGTGCTGAGGTTTAGAAAGAAAGAAGCAGGAGGTGACCAATTCCCTGTTGTCACCTGACTGGCAAAAAGGGTTCTACTACAGTGGTACCTCGGGTTACATACGCTTCAGGTTACATACGCTTCAGGTTACAGACTCTGCTAACCCAGAAATAGTGCTTCAGGTTAAGAACTTTGCTTCAGGATAAGAACAGAAATCGTGCTCCGGCAGCATGGAGGCAGCAGGAGGCCCCATTAGCTAAAGTGGTGCTTCAGGTTAAGAACAGTTTCAGGTTAAGTACGGACCTCTGGAACGAATTAAGTACTTAATCCAAGGTACCACTGTACTCATCTTAGAGGACTTGAAGTGTCCCTGGGACTTTTAGAGCTCCTGGATTGATGCCTTTGCAGCCATAACTTGCTTTTTTGCAGTTTATGGTGCCTCCTGATCTTTTACATTGTTGTCCAGGTGTGGTCTTCCAGGTGTTGTTGAACTGCAACTCCCAGCAGCAGCAGCAGCAGCATGCACGGTTGATTGCCAGGGGTGGTGGGGAATGTAGTTCTGCAACATCTGGAGGGCCATAGTTTCTCTGCACCTGGTGTAGCTCTTCCCTGACCACCTGTACCAATATCTCAGGCTAGTTTATGTCACAAAGAATTGCTCTGAAGTTCCCTTCGCTTATCCTAGACTCGCTGGCTGAGAATAAACACGGGGGGGGGGAGGGTTTGGATTTGATATCCCGCCTTTCACTCCCTTTAAGGAGTCTCAAAGTGGCTAACATTCTCCTTTCCCTTCCTCCCCCACAACAAACACTCTGTGAGGTGAGTGGGCTGAGAGACTTCAAAGAAGTGTGACTAGCCCAAGGTCACCCAGCAGCTGCATGTGGAGGAGCGGAGACACGAACCCGGTTCCCCAGATTACAAGTCCACCGCTCTTAACCACTACACCACACTGGCTCCCACAAAGTTGTAGCTGCACTTTCGTTGTTGTTTCTTGAATCCTTTTACCAAGGGCAGAGGTAAGGCCAGGACTCCCGGTTCCTTTGGTACTTTAGGCGGAGAGATTTATTGTATGGAGTAACTACCCTAGTGTATTGTTAAAAAAGAAACCCAGTTCCTGTAGATGGCTCTTCACATATCTTTGTGAGTTGCTGGCTGCAATTTTCATAACCAGATTGAATGCATCAATCTAAATGTATAATTCTCTACTTAAGCACACAGGCATTGAGCTCACGTGTCATATTGTCTGGTTTCTGAATTGGCAGGTAATTGGAAATAGCTGGCATCCCAATGAGCTGAACAGTCAATCATTGCAACATTATGCAAAACTCATTAAAATGTGTGCTTGCAACTAACTGGGACAGGCTGAGGCATTCTAGCTTGCTCCCATTTCCTGTGAGGTCACTCAGATGTTCTCTGATTATTTAGTCTCTCTCCCCAACACCCCACAACTATCTTCCATTGTGGAAATAATGTTCCACTTTATAGTGGTTTACAAGGAGACCCGTCATTCCCAGCCTCATGTTCTTCTTCTCCAACGCAGAGACAACATTTGTTAGATGAAGATTTGCTGCTGTTCATACATATTTCATAATAACTGGTAGAGAACATTTTTCAGACCAGGTCACAAAAGATTCATAAAAAGTAAAAGGCAGTTTTTGCTATATTTCTTAGAAGCACTCTGCAGCTGCAGGTATTGATTAGCTGGCTTTCTGAAGACTGCCAATCACTCCATCAAAAAATTGTTTTGTCTATATAAGTGACAAGACGTTACACCGCTTATATCCTAAAACAAATCTGTGAGCAAGATGGGCAAATTTCTCAGCTCTTTCTTTCATGGGAGGTTTAGAGAGTGGGATATGATGGCACATTCGAAACTTGGTTACCCTTTAGATGAGATTGTGTTAAGTAAGGAGCTGAAACAATTGTCAGCAACAGAAAGCAATGGTGATCAGAGGTGCTTCGTAGAAATCAGAGCATTGGAAACACTAGTGGATGGGGCTCAGTGGATGTTTCCAAAAGTGTTTCTTAGAGGAAAGGGCTCAAAGCCTAATTGTATTATTTATTATTACCTGCTGCCATATCCCAACTGCTTGAACACTTAAGATCTTCATTTGAGGCCCTTCTTAGAAAGCCCTGTCATCAAAGATTAGGCAGATGGCCACAAATGAGAGGCTTTCAACCAACCGAGTAACACCTTCCTTAGGAAGGTTGCCTTGCACCCATTTCTTCATTATTATTATTATTATTATTATTATTATTATTATTACTACTAGTAGTAGTACTATTATTATTTCAGGTTAAGGGTTTTTTTTTCCCCTTCAGGCATCTTAGTGTGTTTATACTTCAAGTATCACCTGAAGTTCAGTTTTCCACTCTGTTCTTTTATTGATTTTTAATTGCTGTATTCATATTTTATCGCTGCTGTTTTGGATTTTAATTGCATTGTAAACCGCCTGAGATAAATGTTTACAAAGGGCAGTATATAAATTCCTTAAAAATAGGGGAAGCCTTTATTTATTGGACTTTTATATCATTTCTGCAATTCTACTTCCCTCTGGGAAGGTCAAAGCTGCTGAAATTTGAAATGGGGTTCAAAAATGAAACCCCTCATTTAAACAACAACAGGAAACCCTTATGAGCTGAGCTCAGTCCTCTTATAATGTCCAGCACCAACCCTCCCCATATCTGTTGTTCATGTTTTATCATAGCTGGTCCCTGCTTCTTTCCCAAAGCTTTCAAAGTGGCCGGGGTGGGATGGGGAGCTTGGAAACAGTGGCAGAGGCTTCACCTTTCAGGTCCATGTGCTAATGTGAAGGATACATTCATGCCCAGAAATACCAGAAATGGAGATTGCCAGTGCCCTTCAACTTAATGGATTCAGCAGCATGTGTTTCAACAAAAGCTTTTCCATAGTCCGCCCTGCTCCCTTACAAACACTTTCAGAACACCCTTTCTAGGGAAAATAGGCAAGACCAATCATTGCTAGTATTCAAGAGGTATTTAATAGCATTTGTATTCTATTCTCTATTTGGCTTATCATAATGTGCTGTGCTTTTTATTGCTGCTTATAAATTAGTACGGTTGATGGGGTATTTCATTGTTGTTATTAAATTATATGTTTTAACATTTTGCAAGCCACCTTGTGAGAGCAATGTGGCCTGAAAGGCAGGTTAGATTTTTTAAAGAAAGAAAGGGCAGAATTCAACAGATTGCCTTTGGTTCCTGCTTTTCTTGGTGAGTATATTAAGGTAACCAATCAGTGAAATGTCACTATCAGCCAAAGCCTGGTTGCAAGTAAGGCACCTCCTGTTCTGTACCCATCTGACCAGGCGCAGCAGAGACTAAGGACTTTTTTCTCTTTCATGCTCACAATCTCTTTAGGTTTCCCTGCATATATTCCTTGGGCTCATAGGTATATTATAGAGCACAGCGCAGAGTAGTCTGCTCTAGGCGGCAGGATCTGCTCTCATGAGAAAAGCATTTGAGCATTTCCAGAAGAGCAAGCAATGTGGGGGGTGGGGATTTTTCCTGGGGGAGATGGAGCGTCTTTGAATGTATCCATCTCGCCCACAGTATGAAAACGGAGTGAAATCATGTTATCTCAGTGAGCTGTAAAGCCGCAGCTTTGACACTGAGAGAACTGGCATGAAGCTTTGCATAATTGGGAGGGTTCCAATATGCTAACCAAGCCTAGGCGCTGGTACCATTAGTGTGTCTATGAATGACATGGGGGGGAGCAGGACTATATATGGGGAATTGAAACATATCTTGAGTGCCACCACATTCCTATAGGGGAGACTGTGCTGGGTAACAGAGCTATGGGCCACTGCCCTGACTCCGGGTTATTATTGCAGGAGATAATGCTGTGTCTAATAGGAACATACTGTACTTTTGATAGCAGACATCTCCCTGCTCATATGGCCACCATAGCTCTACAGCTTTTGTTTGTACAATTTAAGTAGTTCTGAGCATTTAGTATCTGCTGAACAGGCTTTAAAGTGACCTACTTCTGAAGAAGTGTGCATGCACACGAAAACTTATACCCAGAACAAACTTAGTTGGTCTCTAAGGTGCTACTGGACTATTTATTTATTTTTTATTTTGACTACTTCCATTTGTTACATTATAACAAATGGAAGTAGTCAAAATAAAAAATAAATGGTTAAGTGCCCTGCTGTGTGCAGTCCCAGCATTCAAGTTTCACCCACAGTGGGTAGCAGACATGGGTCTTGGGCTTCTTGAAGCTGTCCTGGGCTTCTTTAGGAGGAAAGGGAAGACAGAAATTTGAAGGAGGAGGGGGAAGCCATTTACGGTGTGTAAATTTCCAGCATAAGATTGTCACCTTGCATATGGGGTTGTACTCAACTAGGTTCCTCTGCTGAAAGAAGGCTCTTTGTTCCACCAGGCATTTTCACTAACAGGCAATGGAGGAGCTAATTTCTCCCTGGATTTCTCTTTCCTTCTGAAGACCCCTTTGTTCGCACCCACATCTGCTCTTTTGGAACAGGGTGGTAGGCACACATGAGGGACTGCAAAAGAAAGAGGGAATATATGAAAATCACACACTCACCCTTCTATTCACAGAAGTCTCTGCTGGATCAAAGAGCCATCTATCAGCCAAGGGACGCAACTGGTTGCAGCACATAAGGGGATTAGAATTGTTCAGTTGAATCTCTGATCTGGATCTTGTGTAGGGATTAATTCTCCCCACCACAATATTAGGTTTCAAAGCTTATTACTGCAGAATAGTCTTAAATACTAGTTAGAATATGATAAACCTTACAAAATAACAAAGCAACATTACAGATAAGCAATGGGCTCAGTCATCTATGCAGTTCCTCCCTCTGGTCCCAAGTTTGTTCATCATCTTGTTCATGAGTAGGCCCGAGGGCCAGATCCAAATGGGTCCTTTTATTTAAAATGCACCTCTGGGTTTTTTGTGGGGCCTGCCTGGTGTTTTTACATGAGTAGAATGTGCGCTTTTATTTAAAATGCATCTCTGAGTTATTTGTGGGGCATAGGAATCCGTTCATATTTTTCCCCCAAAATATAGTCCACACCCCCCCAACAAAGTCTGAGGGACAGTGGACTGGCCCCCTGCTGAAAATGTTTGCTGATCCCTGATCTTGTTCATCATCATCATCCTGCTGCTGCTGCTGCTGCTACTACTACTAGTACTAACCATCTCCAACAAAAAAAAACCAAACACATAGGCTTCTCAGGTTTCAGCTTCCTGCTGTGAGAGCTTTGCAGTTTCTGTTTTCTCCTGATGAGTCGTCAGGTGGTTTAGCTCATTGAAATGGAAAAGTACCACCCTTCTCTGCTGCTTTTGCCATAGTGGAACCTCCAACCCAAGGCAAACCTTCCCCCTCTACAGCATCCCAAGTACAATGCATTCAAACAAAGCCTTTTATCTATATTAAACTTATAACTTTAACGAGGCTGCTTGTGAAGTTTCAACCAGACCTCAGTTCACAGCATTTAGTTTGATTCTGCTTTTAGGCTGACACAAATGAGGTTTTCTGTTTTAGAACTCCAGTTGCATCATGGGTTCTATTCGCTCCACCACCATTCTTTAATCTCCAGTAATTGTGCTATCTCTCCCTCTCTCTGGCTCTGTGTGTATGTGAGTGTGTGTGTGTGCAAATCCTCACACAGCGTACTGTTTCTTCATTTGTGCAATTGTTCAAATCAAGGCAAAGACAAAGGCGAGGGGGAATCAAACAACCACATAGCAAAACCACCCAGTGATTGCTTATTTTTCCTTTTTTCTTTTTAAAACATCTCATTATACTGACTGTTGAGGGCTGAATTTTTGACACAGTGCAAACCTCTCTTTTCTAAACAAAGGTGAATTGGTATTTCACAGAATTTCTGAAGAAAGAAAGAAAAGAAAATCACCCCTCTTTGGTCCAAAGCAGCCCACAACATCATTTATTGTCAGCTGGGCATTATGGTAATAGCAATATAGGTTCAATATATGTGCAGCCCATATGATAGAATTAGGGACTTGTGTAATTAACATGCATTGTGGACATGCTCTAATAGCTACAGCAGCAGAACAACATACTTATTGGGAAAGGGTTCAGAAATGTATAAAGCTGCTTTAAAATGTTTACAAGGAAGAGGGAAGGTGGGATATCAATATTGGTGGTGGTGGAGATAAATGGAAATAAAATGTGTGGGTGGTGCTGAAGTACATATTTAAATAGATACTAATGAAATGTCCTTATTCATGATGGATAGGATGAATGGGGAGTGGGCATGTATGTTAGGGATCTTTGCATGATATCTCTGTTTGCTTAGCATACAAATATACTTCGGACTTTCCACCATGGGATCCCCAGGTACATCATTTTACTTTACAGTGAATGACAGCCATTCATTTATAGGGAGAAAGTAAAGGGATTGCTGCTCTGCCCTTTTTAAAAAACATAATCATTGTTATTATTAAACATACTAGATACTTGTTCTCTAAAAGGCCTCCAAGGTGCTTATATTTAAAAATATATGCATACATATGTTATTCCTGGGGTGGGGAGGTAAAAATAAATAAAATATTAACCGCTAATACAGCATTTCATGCAACATATAAAAACAAAAAACTGTGCCCCCTGTAACAATTAATTATTAACAATTAATAATGCTGCCCCTCACTATTGATGGTACCTCTGTTGTTCTGTAAGCCTGTAAATAGACAAAAGAAGATGCCAAATATGAAAATATGCTATATTATGCTCAAATTTCTGTGTGTGTGTGTGTGTGTGAATAAACAATACAGGTAGGAAAATAAGTATAATTGGGGCTTTTTTCAGCTGGAACTCAGTTCTGGCATCTCTCAGGTGGGCACCATTGCCATTCTAAGAGAACGAGGGAGGTGTTCATGGCAGCTCTTTTTCTAGAAAAATAGCACTGAGTATACATAATACAGTGGTACCTCGAGTTACAAACGCCTCAGGTTACAAATACTTCAAGGTTACAAACTCTGCTAACCTAGGAGAGTTACCTCGAGTTGAGAACTTTGCCCCAGCATGAGAACGGAAATCATGTGCCGGTGGCACAGCAGCAGCAGCAAGAGGCCCCATTAGTGAAAGCACGCCTCTAGTTAAGAACAGTTTCAGGTTAAGAACAGACCTCCGGAACGAATTAAGTTCGTAACTAGAGGTACCACTGTAAAAGACAGAGCGCCATAATTATTAATAGCTGTGAACCTGCTACCACATGTGATTAATAATTAGAAGTCAGAATTCCAATTATTAGAATTACTGGATTACAGATAGATCAAACTTATCCTGGAGCTTCTTAGGGGAACAGCATGCAACCAGCCTGGGTAGTGAAGCTTCTGCTGGGAGCTCCTTATTCATACTCCATTGTGGAGCGTGTCCCTGTTTGTTTCCTTTCTAACAACTGGGGGAAATCATTCGGATTGTGAGATCTTTGGAGAGTGGCAGGTTTTGGGGGCCCCCACAGGCTTTTCCCAATTTGCAGCCTAATTTTATCCAAACAATTAGATCAGAATGATAACTGTTAAGTTGTGGGTGAACATATCAGACGACACAGCGATTCTTCAAACAGCTCTTGTTTATTCAGAGGCCAGAACAGAACTGAACTGAAGAGCTCAGTCAGCCTGCTTATATAGAGCTCCAGTACAACGTTACTGTAGCAACTTTCCAAAACTATCCAATCACTGAACGTCACTTTCGATCCTTCATTTGCATAACTATCTACAGTATCCCCCTGCTAGCCCAGGGTGAGAACTTCAGTACATAACAATAACAAAACTGAGACATCTGGTTGGCCACTGTGAGAACAGGATGCTGAACTAGACAGGCCATTGGTGGGATCCAGCAAGCTCTTCTTGTGTTCTTAGCCTTTATTTGTCTGCTCTGCCTCCTGTGAGGGAACATCTTGTGGTTGCTCTAGACTGCACCTTCCCAGGATAAAGGCCTTTGACCTTACAGATCATCCAGTTCCATATCAAATGGCACTTTTGTGGCTTCCCCCTTCTTCCCTTACCTGAGCTGGGCTAGGAAGTGCTAGTGATGCAATCAGAGTTCTAGTGCATGAGCTGCTTGAGAAATGTTTAATTCATCTTTGGAAATCCTGCTGTTAAATTCCCTTGATTCACTCGGAGAGATAATAATGCTCTCCTTTATAAAGGGAAACCAGAATCTGATTGTGTCTTTATCATTCTTTTAATTGTGACTTTTGTTCTTAAACAAAGGAGTAAGGATGAAAGGAAGCAGAGAAAAATATATATTTACATAAAAGTAATTCCAATAGATGAGTGAAATCAAACGAACCAATTTACAAGGCAGGAAAGGTTACTACTGATTAAATGCCCTATAATCTTGAAAATCTCTTTGGAACTCAGCTTGCTCTGCTCAGCAGTTACTCAAACAGAAATAGCTTCATGGTTTAAACCTCCACATCCTTTTAAAGCTATTAAAATGGCTCTTTTATGCACTTGGGAAATGACTAGTTTACATTTAGATTTGTGAGAAAGGGCCTGGAAGAAAGGTATTGTTACTTTTGTTGTTATCACCACTGTGTATACCATTTTCAACATGCAGAATCTTCAACATGTTTGTTGGCTTGTTTATCCTCACAACAATTCCCATGTCACTTTAATTTACCTTTTCGCAGATGGGGAATTGCCCAGCCCAAAACTACCCACTGAATCTTTGACTGCATCTAAGAGCACAGTTGCAATCCTGATGTAATTCCAGCACAGGTAGTCAGACCTCATCCCCCATCCCAGTTGTATCTAGTTTTACAATCTCTGATGGAACTGTGTAGGCACTCACTGCTTATTGGATCCCTCAGACATCCACCTCCAAGAGCAAGACAGGACCTTAGCTGAAAATGTGATGGGAACTTTTCTAAGTGTGCCTGAGTGAGATGTGACCAAGGAAGATACAGACACACCCACACCCAAAAACTGGGAAAGGAAACCTT
This sequence comes from Podarcis melisellensis, assembly GCF_964234715.1. Taxonomy (NCBI): domain Eukaryota; kingdom Metazoa; phylum Chordata; class Lepidosauria; order Squamata; family Lacertidae; genus Podarcis; species Podarcis melisellensis. The sequence goes on from NC_138529.1 coordinate 40,629,942, forward strand.
AATTTATTGAAACTAAAGAATAAGAACAAATAAATCCCACAGTGTAGTGTTGTGACTAAATTATGTGTGACGGCACAGGCATACATAAAATTGCAGGCGCATTTGATTATAATTCTAAGACATCCATTCTAGACTGGATAATTTAAGATGCCCTGTGCTAGGAGAAGGAAGATGGGAGGGTTGGGAGTATGGCAGTGTGTCATACAAAGTCTCAGAAAATAGAGACAGAGTGTTAAGATTTAGCTTTTTCTGGCTAGGACTGAGGAACTCCTTGACACTAGAAGGAAACAAATGGGTGGAAAAGAGAGCTCTTAGCCGGAAGCAGTACAGTATCCCATGCCTGCAAGGTTCTCCCTCCCTCTCTCTCAGCTTCAAACCTGAAGCATCAGAAACCACTCTCTAAGGTTCCAAGTCCCAAAGTCCCATGCAAGCTGTTCTTGTGCACACAGAGCGAAAGAGCCGAGGTGGAGCTCAAAAGCCAGCTCTAAATAATTCGAAGACTAAGTACTTAGACACACTTTCAACTCTTGCTGTTTATAAGGGAGGGAGGGGTTTTTGGTGACATCAAAAATCTGTATTTCTTTAATGTAGTCAGACCTTACCAAGCAGTGGGGGAAAGTACTAAAATAATCCACATACACAGGTCTTGTCCAAGATATCCTGCGCCTGAACAGCAGACAACGCCCTTCTGTACAGACACACATGTCAAGGTGCAAAGAAGCCAAATCTGCTCAAATTATTTTGGCTTCTGGGCTATAAAATTCCACATGTGTTTCTCCCTGAGCATAAGAATGCAGTAGTTTGTATCTAGTGTGGCACTAAGTAAGAATCATTTCCACATAAGGATTCCTACTTGCTCAGTGGCCGTTCTCCCTCTCCTCCCTCTGTGTGCCCCCTAAATCTGTTCTGAGGTTTTCCACCAAGACTCCGGAACATTTTTTTTTGGGGGGGGGGTACACATACCGGATGAGGGGAAGGGGTGAGTCTGTGCAAGCAGGAATCCTTGCACTTGTGTGATGCTTGCTTAGCACTGCATTGGAAACAAGCCAAGAATAATAAATTAAATAGCCAGCCATTTCCTACCCTTTAGATGACACTAATGTCAGCTGTCTGAGGTAGTCACTTCACTCTTCCTAATTATAGGACCAGCCCTGCATACCCACTTAAAAATAATTGCACTTCTGGCTGAATTTCATAGGTACACTACGCAGCATTATGAGAATGAAACTCCAATAGGGAAAGACTGTGTATGCTCATTGTCTTTGGAATGGAGCTCCTAAGGCTTTCATGTCAGGAGTGCATTTTCTGGGATCCTTGAAAAAGAAGGATAGTTCACAACATTCAGGCTTTTAGCATGAGTACTGTGCTATAGAAGCCTTCTACAATTGTACTCTCTGCTTTTAGCCCCTCTTAGCTAAGTTTCCTCTTTACTAGGTAACTTTTGAAAAGGAGGAACCAGCCAGGCCACAACTCATTGTTTTATGAAGTGGGGAAATAAATCCCGGAACCATTCAAATTACAAATTTCAGTGTCATCACTAGGCCCAGCATCTATTTTATACTTGTTGTACAGGTTGAACTACGTTTATGCTCAATATCTGAGCTCACCTTTCATCTCCAGATGACCTGATACTGTCTTACTTGCCAGTTAGGTCATCTTGCAATTTTTAAAATTCCAAAAAGTTTCACAACAATTTTTATTTTATGTTTTTTGCTAATAAATGCACCAATTTGTTACCCAGCACAGTGACACTTTCTATTGATGTACATACAATTTATAAGTGATGTTCTCATCAGCCCACTGTCTAATGAAGCAGCCATTTGAATAACAAGCAATTAAGAACTTAATTAAATGATGCCACTCCATTGAGGCAAATACCATAGAATATAGCAAGTGAAGGAAAGTATGCTCAGCAACTACTTTGAGGAAGGATGTAGTGGGGATGGTTCAGTCCAATGATATAGCACTGCCTCCAATCTAATTAGTACCTTGTATTTTTGTCGCTGGCATCCACCTGTCTCAAGACTTCATGGGGTTGAAGTCAAACCACTGTGTTAGCAGCACCGAAATGACCTCCCTTGGCAGTGTGTATGGAGGTCCTGGGCTGCCCAGACAACAAGACACCCCTCACGGCGACACTGATGTGGCCCAAAGGAAAGCTGAGCAATAGGTTTGGCACCAGCTTGGCTCCAGGAATTGCTGGAAGGAAGCATACAAGGTGGCATCCAACCATCTTAGGGACCCCAATCCAGATTTGTGTTGGGTTTACCTCTTGGGCTTTTCTTCTCCTGAATATATCCTGCAAGAGAGTGGAGGTTTAGGATCAGAGTTTTCCTTCTCCTAGATGGGCTACCTTCCTGGGTTGACAAGCACCATCTTTCCCTCATTCCCTCTATAGCATGTGCAGAAACCACATTCTTGGCAATTGAACCCACTATTGGTCTTCTCTGCTCAATCCACCAGAGCCTGTCTTTGTATGCAGGGGAAGTCCCTAACTCACTGAGGCTACCCTCAGCACTTTCCTGGGGCTGGCTACTGTCGCATGCTGACAGCTTCTAGGAGCCACAGGTGAGAGCTGAATGCAGGGTGGGGAGCAAAGGTGGACAATCTACCCCAAAAGGAGCATGACATGTCCCCACCAGAGGTATTAAAAAGGTAAAGGGACTCCTGACCATTAGGTCCAGTCGCGGATGACTCTGGGGTTGTGTGCTCATCTCTAGGTGTTTGTCCGCAGACAGCTTCCAGATCATGTGGCCAGCATGACTAAGCCGCTTCTGGTACAAGTACAGCACAAACACTCTAAAATCATTCATTATAAAATTAATTAAATTCAAGCCACTGGCCACCATTGGGCCAGAGCTCCGCGAACATTGCCAAGGGAGGGAGTCAGGCTGCAGAAAGATGTCAAGTCCCGCAGGGCCCTAGTCTCTTGTGACAGTGTTCCACCAGGTCGGAGCCACAGCCAAAAAAGCCCTGGCTCTAGTTGAGGCCACCCTAACTTCTCTGTGGCCTGGGACCTTCAAGATGTTTTTATTTGAAGACCGTAAGTTTCTCTGTGGGGGATACCAGGATATGTTTGCATATGTTTGGATGCATGCAGCTTAGCCATGATTTACTAAAGACCTTTCCACACAATTGCCTATCCCTTCCTCCTCTAGTCCCAGGAGTAAGAAGCACACACACACCCCAACCTCATTCATGGAAAGGGCCGTTTTTAAAATTTGCTCTAACTAATTAGTCTCTTTACAGTGTCCTGTTCCCTATGGAGTGCCTGAAGTGTGCAGAACCTTCTAATCAACTTGCTCCAAATTCCATTCTAAGTCTCATTAGAGCACACCAGGATCTTTCATCTTCGTCTTCCTTGTTAAATTTCTAATGCTTTTAAACAGGAGTAAAGTGCAACAGGAAAAGATGGCATAATATGAAACCTGCAGGTGGCTTTGCCATGACAGGGATGGAAAAGAATAGAAAACAAATATGTTAATTTAGTAGCTTTTTTTTTTTTAATTAGGTATGAGAATGCCCAGTGGCCACATTTGTAAAGGAGCTTGATGCTGGGCTTCTCAGTCAGTGATCTGTTCTTCACATATATTTAGATTCGACCCCAGGTTTTGGGGGAGAAGAATGTGGATCAGCAGGCAGGGTGTTCAGAAGCTGCTCACTAACTGAAAGCATTTAAATTCCACTCATTTTCAACAGATAAATGTCCTATTTACATACAAATTTGTTCCTTGCATTGTTAAATCTGGGTGTGGTTCCTTTGTAAGGGAACTCCATGTAGACAGCGTCTTAAAATACTTCTACTCACACAGAAGAATGAAAGAAAAAGTATCACAAGGTACATACCCCGCCCCCCGAAAGGTGGAATAGGGACACACAAAGCAACAGGACTGCAACAAAATGCAATGGGTGGGATTCAACTAATGAATGTCAGCACAAGACCAGTGCAAGCACTTCCATTTCTGTAATAGAGTTTCCCCCGTTTTCCCCCCATGTGTCCTCCACACACCCTAAAATTGGCTTGGGGGGTTGGAGAACCCACAGAATAGGGGGGAGTTGGGGATTGTTCCATCTGGCAAGCCGAAATAATTGTCCTGATGGAATGATCAGAAAAGCATGATGTTTCCATTCAAGGGGTAGATCCACTGAAATTAATGAGCATAACTAAGTTAGGCCTATTAATTTCAATGGGTCTACTCTGAGTAAAATTTAGTTGATTTGATTTCTCATTGAACTGGCTTTATGGATGTAAAATGCAAAGTAGCATAACATTGTCCAAAACACAGGCCATTAAAGTCAGCAAAGCAAACTTCATTGGGCAAGACTTTAAATCTTTCAAATGTCCTTTTCAGCTCATGATGACTGTAGGGGTGTATGTGTGTGTGTGTTGATAATCCTTTGTTACCCTGCTAATCATGTGACTATTGCCCTACCACAGTCTGAATGAGGCTTTTGCACTCAAAAGAGAAGTGGTTGCAACTGAATGCAGAAGTACAATCAAGGATTGGCTCAGCGCCTTGTGGGTGGCAGTTCCACCAGCTGCTCAGCCCACTGTTTATTTTAAAAATTGAGGCAATGACAGTCTGAAACAGTCCTGTGAATGAAGATCAGCCAGTGTGATCATTTCATGCTGTAGCTTCAAGGCTGTCAAACTAGCTTCTTCAGGCATATTTCTCCAAGCAGCCGATTAAGACAGTGTGGATAACATGGGATTAATTACTTTGTGAAAAGAACATTACTGTAGAGCCTAATAATGGACAGAACATACTACGAAACCACTGCCCATCTCATATCAATTATATTCTCATTATTCTGTGTGTTATCATTATTTGTGTTCATTTGATTTTAACAGCATTGTATATTAATTTGCAAAACAACAGAAGTACAATTATTACTTTTTTTAAAATGACAGGCATGATTAATGGCCTCGTCAGCAGGACATTTTCCATTTATGTAATCAGTTAATATGGTATCCTGAAGCAGCAGTGGCCATTCCATTTTTTGCTAGTTTTTGATGGTTATCAGAGCCAAGACCAACTGGGACTTTGAGGTGTTGGTCTGTCTGTGATGGCTACAAACGGGCTGCACACGGCTGCTGAAAAGAAGCAGGGACTCACTTAGCATGGCAGATATTGTAGATGAAATGATGGGGTAGGTGTACAATGTACACCAAGGTTAATAAGAAAGCTTAGCGCTTAATTTGTCAGTGCATAAAGTGTGTCCTTCTCCATAAACACTGAAGAAGAATGGGCAGAGAAGAAATGTCTTCTCTCATTAGGAGTTGGAGGTTCCAAGGCTCTCTCCATTGTCCCCACACAGATATGCTCAGGATCTCATTGTTACCTAATAAGAACACCATCTGTCACTCCCATTCTGCAGCTTCCTGGCAGTTGTGTTTCATTTCCTTTAATTTCCCATTGAGGAACAGAGCAAGTTCATCATGATGTGAGCAATCTAGAGTGGCCTTCAGTTTCCGTATATGCTTCCAGCAGTTTCACATGGGGCATAACAAAACTATAACTGCCGCCACACAGTGCAGAGTGAGCAAAATGAGAAGCCTTTTGAAAACCAACACAAAAGTTCAAAGGGCCATTGGAGAGCAGCATCTAAGTTAAAGATGTTGTTGTAAACCACTTGGATATATTTTTATGATATAGTGGTATATAAATATTTTAATAAATTGTTGAATAAAATGAAATTGCAAACTTTAGTAGAGAATCGTTTCACAAAAAGCAGCATAGTTAAGAAATTTGGTCTTCGGCACAGGTTCCTACCGGTAAATCAGTGTATAGAGCTCTTCATTTTGCCACTGTGTATGGGAGGCAGATCAGTTCCAAATCTTAATTTTCTTAGGACGTACACCAGGTTATAACAGAAATAAATCCCCAAATTTTATGCATAAAAAACCCAGCAGCTAATATGTCTGCACAATGAGCATTTAGCTCCTTTAAAATAATGCATCTCAACTGTCTCTACCAGGCTTCCTCAACCTCAGCCTTCCAGATGTTTTTGGCCTACAACTCCCATGATCCCTAGCTAGCTGGACCAGTGCTCAGGGATGATGGGAATTGTAGTCTCAAAACATCTGGATGGCCAAGGTTGAGGAAGCCTGGTCTCTACACTATCCTAAAACAGCTGCAAGGTTCAATTTACTGTTAGCAATCTGGATCCTTCTGGGAGGTGGGTTGGAGCCATGCTCCCCAAGTAGCTTCTTTAGCTCTATACCCAGTTCATGCCTTTGCATCTGTCTTTTTTATTATTATTCATTCATAGAGAGAGACACGCCCATTCACCCTCACACCATGCTCTCCCTATCTGCAGATTCAATTTGTTCAACTGCGGCCAAGTTCAGAGCTATCAGTGATGACACCATGATGCACATCCTTGGCAATTTCTGAATGCCCTTCATTTAGGAGTCTTTTAAAAAGAATCTGGTAGAGGAAAATGGACTCTGAACCAGCATAGTCAAATCTTAAAATCCTATGAAGGAAAGATGTGATACATGCCCATTTTGCTCTGCAAAAAAAGAAACAGTCTAACTGGCATGATGACAAGGATTTGAATTCAAACTTGGAGACTGTCACACCCACAAATATATAGCTTTCCGACTGCTTTATTGAGACCCTTCTAAGGCCTTCATATGAACCCTTATGGATTTCCTTATAAGCTTATTGGGCACTCCTTAATGAGAAAAGCAGTAATGATCAACTTCCCTTGCCCACCATTGCTCATTGTCTCCTTCAACACACAGCCAAAGAAGCATGTTGTTTATAGTCTATAGAGCAGAGCTTTCCAAACCATGTGTCGCAACATGTTAGTGTTTTGGCAGCACTGTGTAGGTATGTCGTGCGAACGTTCCCCACGCTCCTCCCGGGGCTGGAAAGGGATTAGTTCAACCTCCAGTTTGCTAGTGAAACTGAATTACTATGTCACGAAACAATAATCTGAAAAGTGTGTCACCAACATGAAAAGTTTGGAAAGCATTGCTATAGAGTATACACAGGGCAAAAGGGCGAGTCAGCACTGAAGTCTGTGAGCAGCATTTAGGGTAAACTGTGCCTAAGCATGCCCCAGAGTCCTCAGCAATATATAGGGATATAGTAGCAGTCAGTGTGGTAGAGCAGAGTTAACCCTCCCAATACTGGCTTAATTAGTGCAGGGCACAGTAGTTGCAAGGTTCGGGGCTCCACAGGCACGTTGATGGAGCCAGTGCCACCAGTGTGTCCATACAACCCTTAACTCACTGCCACTCTGCCAGTGCCATCTAGGAAAGCTGTAATGACACAGATGTTGAGAAGGTAGCAATGCTCCACCATGGCAGAAGCTGCTATATAGGGGTAGGATTGCATCCTAGAGATGGGAGCCCCTCACCACCACCCCCCATCAAGATAGAAAATCTGAAAGCCACTGAATTAGAAAAAGCATGTTTCAGTGATGCTTTCAGTGTGATCCTCTTGTTTCTGTTTGGTGAATTAGCATTTTGTACAAAGGACCAGGGATGACGGTGTGCTTATGCCTTGCAGGGGAAAAAAGCTCCTAAAGACACCATCTCATTTCATGATTCCCCAACAGCACGGCAACGTTATCGCAGAAATGTGTAATATTGCTTTCTTGGAAAATCAATTAAAAATTAAAGATACAAAAGCAAATTAGTCTCATGCTGACTCCCAGGACCTCTTGCAGAATTGAAATTTTACAGCTGCTATAAAACGGAGTTTATAGGATGGCATCTTCACAAGTATTGTACTTTGCAGAAGATGCTACATTTTCATGGAAATGAGGCTTGTGGGAAGGATTATGGGATAGGAATGTAGAGTGGAAGAAGGAGGCTGCGAGAGAAGGTTCTGCAGAGTGAAACAAGATGCTGGAAGAAAGCCTTAAGCCCCTGGTGTAGTCAGTGGCCAGAGTGTTCAAGATTTCAACATTGCACAAGGGAAGCACTAGCAGTCAGTTCCAATGAAAGTACTGAATCTTGCAGAATTAGAACCAAATATCAGCTGTTCACTAGCAACCTTAAGAGGTTTAGCATTTCTAATAACTTAATTTGCACTTTCTGGGCATCTTTCCCCGCATCCTTTTCCTTTGTTTTTTCTCTTTCAAAAATAGATAGCTTTTACTTTGTAGATAAAAGCTTCAAAGCTCTGGCCTCTGATTACTCGAGCACTGTAACACCATTATTTTATCATCTAATGGACAAGGGTTATTTAATGAATAGTTTATTATTTTGACAAAGGACATTCAAAACCTGTCATTGCAGATGCCTTGCAAAAAATCTACACAAGTCCTCAATGGAGAGTTCAATCCACAATGATTTTGTCCCTCTCCACCTGTGAGGCATTTAAGACAGCTAATCCTAGATACCTCAGAGGTTAGGAAGGACTGCATCTATGGAGGCTGAGCTCTCTACAGAGGGAAGGGTGAGGCCTGTTAAAGGGGTCTTGAGCATCTGATTATTCCTTAAGTTCAGAAACAAAATCACATAGTTTGGGTTACTGGCAATACTTCGTCAGATATGAAGGATAGTATTCCACAAAGTGTTACGCAAAGGAAACCCACTGAAATTAATGAACATAACTAAGTCATAGCTGTCAACTTTTCCCTTTCTTTAAGGGAAATTCCTTTATTCCGAATAGGATTCCTAACAAGAAAAGGGGAAAGTTGACAGCTATGGACTAAGTTAGGCCCATTAATATCAATAGGTCAACTCTGAGTGAAAGTTCTATATCACCCGTAATCAGTAAAACAATGGGTGTTATTCCAGTTACACAACAGGACTCCTCCCCCCCCCCTGCCACACATGCCCCATACCCTCCCCAAATCTGCTCCAGAGGGTTGAGGGAACCCATAGAACAGATTTAGCAGGCATGCAGGGGAGGAAAGTCACATTGTGCAAGTAGAAATCCGATGGGACCACAACTTTGTGCCATTTTGGATACAACTCAATGATTTGGGAGAATTATGATGGGCCCTTAACTGCAATATGGTAATTTAGAAGGCATGATAAGGCAGACGCCAAAGAAAAGATACAGAACCAGCCAGAAGATTTTGCAAACATTTAAAGACCATGCAAGTTCCATGTACCTATGGTAACAGAGCATGGACTTATGAACACTGGAAGCTGCTTTATAACAAGCAAAAGTGATGGTCTATCTAGATTAATACTTACAGACTGCCACTTGCTCTCCAGGAACTTAAGCAGAAGTCTTCCTCAGCTCTACCAAGAGATGCTTGGCACATTTTGCATGCAAAGCATACACTCTGATACTAAGCTTTAGTCCTTCCCTTCATGGACAATTGCCATTTGTTAGAAAAGTGTGTCTTTGTAGGAAAATAACATATATTCAGCAAAGTAGCGGGTAATAATATATATTGCTCTATAAAAAAACTGGTGTTTTGTAGGACACATCTTGGGTTTCTTAACCTTCCATGAAGTCATTGGGCTGCTTCACACCTGAAAATTCATCATTTAGTCATTTGCAGCCAGCTAGGAACACAGAAAGCTGCTTTATACTAGGTGAGACTGTTTGTCTTCTCCTGCTGGCACCTCCCCAGGGTTTCAGTTTTTCATGTCACCTTAACCCATTGAATTGGAAAAGCCAAGGATTAAACCTAGGGTCTTCTTTCTGCAACACCCTTGCTATACCACTGAGCTATGGTTTCTCTCTGTGTAAACTAACAACATTAAAAGAAACACCCTCTTTGAGAGACCGTGGTGAGTTTCTATGAAAGCTCTGGCTCATTCACAAATAATTCTGCAGCCATCAAGAGGTGAATATGAATGGGTTGGTCAGGGCTTGGTAATAAGAACTGTCCCAGGAACCAAAGGACAGCTCTAGCCTGGGAGATTTTGGTCATATCCACACCATTCGTTTAAAGCAGATTGGCTTTCCCTCAAACAATCCTGCGCACTGTTGGTAACCCCCTCACAGAGCTACCTTTCCCAGCCCCCTTAAACTACAGTTGCCAGGACTCTTTGGAGGAAGGCATGTGCTTTAAATGTATGGAGTGAATGTGACCTTTGTTGGGTGCTGCAAAATCATTTGCAACCTTGCACATGTTCTTGATACAGGCTATTGCTGATCTGCAAAGGGGTTATGTTCTGGGCCATTGTGCATGACAGCGGAGCAAGCATCATCATCATCATCATCATCATAAAGGCCAGGTGGAACAGCTCTGTCTTGCAGGCCCTGCAGAAAGATGTCAAGTCCCACAGGGCCCTAGTCTCTTGTGACAGAGCGTTCCACCAAATCAGAGCCACAGCCGAAAAAGCCCTACTTCTGGTTGAGGCCAGCCTAACCTCTCTGTGGCACGGGACCTCCAAGGTGTTTTTGTTTGAAGCCTGCTCCACACTGTTGCACCCCATAATGCCCCTGCCCCACCCTGCCTCTGTTACGCCCACTTTTCTTTTTCTTTTTTTTTTTTTTTAATTCGTTCCGGAGGTCCGTTCTTTTTTTTTCTTTTTTTTAGATAATCTTTATTAATTTTGAGAAAAAAGAAAATTACATTAAATAAACAAGAAAGCATACAACACACAAAGAAATAGAAAAAAAGAAGAAATTCACCTCTTCACACTTATTTTCAATAACTTCTTTTCAGAACTTCCCCACGTCTCCTCCCATTGTTTTCTAACTCCATTTTATTTGTTCTAGCAGGTTTTTCCCCTGAACATCTTATACCTTATTTTGTTAAGATTACTTAACCCTAATTTAGTTAAATTCGTTTTAGTTATAAAATTATACGTTCGTTCATCATTGTGCTTTAACATTTTGTTAGCATATATCCCTTAACCCTCTATATGGAAATGAAAAAACAGACAGAAATATAAGCTTAGATCTGGAACATGAAAAAAGATAACTTTCCTAAAGGTTGCCCCCATTTCCCTCCCACAGATTCCCCATTCTTATAATGCTAATCTTTATTCTATAAAAAAGAAAAAAGAAAAAAGAAAAAAAGAATTTTCAAACCCCTTTCGGACTGTTAAATCCCACCCTTCTCCCCCCGGTTTCAATCCTTAATCATAATGCATTTAGTCCATCTTTTTAACCTGGTGATCTCACGTCCGAGGCACGCAGGTCTCTCACAATTCCTTTCAGCCGGTTTCTTTGAAAGTCTTTCATGCTTGGATCCCAGGATCGAAGAATTATTTTCTCAATGCTGGCGGTGGTTCTTTCAACTGGGCCTGTTTGCTTGTAGATAATATTCCAGCACTTTTTCCTAGGTCTATATGTCCCAAATAGTCCTGTTTTCACCTTGGTCAGTTTAGGTTTCTTCTTAGCAGGTCTCAGTCTCTCTTCTCTCTTATGTAGTGTCTCGGCCTTCACTTCCTTCCGCTCCTTTTGCTTAGCAGGTGTCTTTTCCTCCTCAGTCTTAGGTTCTTTTCCTTGTCCAGCTGCCTGTATTTTGAACAGCGAGTCCCTTTCCAAATCAGTTAGTGTGTTTTCAGATAGCTTCGGGTTTGTGGGGCTCGTAGACAAAACAAGGTCTTTCTCATTCATCTGTGACAATTTTCCCACGAGAGAGATCAGCTCCTTCAAGTCAGCACGTATTTCCTGTATTCCTTGTTTTAGTTCCATTCCTGCAGTGTCCAAGAATCCCCTCTAGAGGGATTCTGGTTACTTAGTGATCTTTCCCTCTCCAATCCAAAAGTCAAATTTGTTTGTAACAATCTTTCCTTATTTGTAATATTTTGTAGCAATTTAGTCGGTTAATGTTTCAATTTCCAATTCTTTCAACTTTGACAGTTAATTTGACAGCTGTCAAAAGTATCTATGTCTCAGCAGGCTCTTAACTCTGTTTACTCCCGGGCTTGAGTAGGGTGGTACTTTATCAAACAAAGTAATCTCTTGTCCTCCAGCACCTTAGCTTAGTTTTAAAATCCGTGAGGTCTGTATCTTTTATCCAGTCACACAGGTTTTCCCCGCAACTTTAGTTGACAGGTCCTTGCTTTGCACTGTTAACAATATGGAGGAGGCGGACTTCCCTTTTTTTCGGCTCCCCCGTTCGTGCCAAATCCAAATCGAAAAATTTATAATCCAATTTTCAAGTTACTCACGGGTTGTTGCTCTTGCTTTTAAGTCCAAATTTAGTAGGAAGAAGTCAGCGCTGACTGAAGAATGGCTTGCGGCTTCGCTCGGCAGGGGGAGCAGAAGACTCACAGCACCACGCCGCACCCTGGCACCCGATCCTTAGCCTTTAAAAAGGCTCTTTCACGAGTCGGGGGCGCTTACGGTGCCCGCCGAGTCACCATGTCCACGTCCTCCGTGTCCGTGGTTTATAAGGGTCCCCGTGTCGCCGGCACGGTAAGACCCGAACCCCTGCTGAGCCGATTCCCTCCGGAGCTCGGAGAGAATCCGCCATTAGACAGTCGCGCCAACCCGGAAGTCCCTGTTACGCCCACTTTTCCAGCCATTTCCAGGTCGCCACAATGTACTCATGCACAGTCACACACATATCAAACATGCATAAATCGGCTGTTGTCTGTATAGAAAAAAACTGTGCTCTGGAAAGTTTCAGGAACAAATTGCTCACACAGGCATGCCCATCATTGGAAGCATGCCCCATGCGTACTATTTTGCTTGCAGAAGTGTGAGAAGTCTTCAAGGAAATATGGGTTGCAACCTGTGCCCTGTGTGGCCCTTGAAATATTAATATCCCCCCTTGAGCATGGTCCAGCATGCTCCTGCTCACCACCTGGCCAAAAGTGCCTTAGAAGGCAGGTTCCTATTTTATTTTTCATTTAATTGGTCAAGTTATCTTTTTCTGAGCAAGTATCCCTGAGTCTTGCATGAGGCATCTCTTCTTAGAGCCTCAACATTCTGTGTCATAAACAGAGGAAAGTGAAGGGTTGCATAATGTTTGAATAACCTGAATTATTTCCTTTGGTAAACAAGTAGGTTTTGTAGTTCTTCCCAGAACTACAGAATATTTTGACATTATCTCCACACAGTAATTGCACATTTCAAATCAGAAGGCTCTGTTAGAATAAGGCAGGATGCAAGGTGACCTCTCACAACAATCTTTCACGAAAATTCTGAGGAATGGAGAAAACAGGCTTTATTGAATGGGAATACCTTGGATTTGCTTGTGGCAAAAGATGCCTCTTTTAAAGAATCTGCTTCACACACTGGTCCTCTTGGTGCTCCTTTCTGCTTTCTTTGGGAAAGGGTCCGTTTTAACTGCTCAACCGTTGCTTCCATAATGCCACATCACTGACTCATCTTCCCCAGATATCTCTATCATGGCCGTTGCTTTAATCCCTACTTTCACCTCCCACTTCCTTCCTTTGTATAGCCACCCACTCACAAGGTTAGGCCACTTTGCATTATACTGACCAGAACAGGTTCAGGGGTGGCAACAGGAAATAGGAACTGCAGCAGATGAGAGTATCTTAAAGTTGGGATGGATGCATTTGTCAATTTCAGTTCTCTCTGTTTCAACATTTCTGCAGTGATTTGTGGTTTATTTGCTTGTTTGCTTGTTTGTTTCTTTAGAGCAGAGTTATCATGAAAATTATTCAACATTTATGTGCAAATTTCTCCTAACAAACACATTTTTGTATGCAGTTTTGACAAACACACATATTTTTGCACACAATTTCCTGTGATACAACATTATTTTCACTAATGCATGCATTTCCATATGCACACCTTACCCTAATATATACACATTGCTTGGTTAGAGAAATGCACTGCAAAAATCAGAAAAAGTACACATTTCAAAGGATGACTACATTTCAGTTTGTAAGGTGTGAATTTTGTAAGTTTGCCTTTGAATTCACCTGGGGATGAATCACCTACCCAGTGGATGTTCCCCCTCTGCAAACCCTGTCAGAGAGGAAACTCTCCTACAGCAGGCATTCTGTCTTGCCACTTTCTCAGCTGTATTTACATAAAAGTCAGTGGTTTGCAAGGTCTTAACGAGATCAGGAGAGTGCCCAAGGTTGTTAATATTATGTTTGCTGGAGAAGCAAGTGCTGACTCCTCTGCATACATAAGTTATCTTTATTTTAATGCCGGACTGGTTTTAAAAAGGCAGCAGGTCCCATTATTAGAACTCTGGCTGTGCAATTTATGAACTGTCACATGCTGAACTATGCACAGTAGAGTTTCTACAAAGCTTTGACTTTCTGATGCATATTTAATGCTAAAAGCCCACACAAGCCATGATTGGGCCTGTCATGGAAAGGGGATTTCCACCCCCCTTCAGGCTAGGAAGGTTACATTTTTACTATATAATTAAAACGTTGCTCCCCCTGGAATATTAGCAGCCACCCGATATTTTTTTTGAAAGCTGTGCAACATCCCAGATCTTAGGAAGTTGTCATACACAAAAATATAAATATGAACTGCTCTTATTTCTAGACAGAAAGGTTGGCTAAGAAACTCACACCATCACCAGAAGCATTCAAGCTCCATCCAAAACGATATCTATGCCTGCCCCCAAGAAAAGCTGATATCCTAATGGAAGTGAAATTTCTACCAACATTTTGCTTTAGCTTGACTTTCCAAATTAATCGGGCAGGAATGTCAGTTTAGGGCCTAAGGGGCAGAGAGCAGGGCTGAAGTCACTACCTATTAGATGAGCAGTGAATTTAAGCCTGCTGAATCCCCATGGGGAACTCAATCTCTGCAGAAAGGAGCTTGGCCAGCCCTTGAAAAGCACTGAGTGTGCCACTGACAAAGCCCCTTGTGCTGCAGTTCACAAGCACCTGACAACCAGCTGCCTGCATAAGGGACTTAGACAGGTAGGCAGGGCAACCTGTCAATCATCTGAGGACACCAGGTGATGGACAGGTGAGTTGTCCTGTGGGGATGGGAACCGATAAGGAACTGAGTAGTCACCCCTGCTTTCCCACCCCTGCTTTGCATGAAATTGTTGTGCTAGAGATGTGAAAAACCACTTGAGATATACTGTTGATATTATTAGACACATTATTTTAGCTTCTTCGGAATTTCAGTAGAAGTGTCATTTGAGCAGAATCCTCCAGATTCATGGAGTGTTCAGCTTCTCTGAGGACACAAGTTCAAATCTCCATTCAGCCATGAAATGCACCTTGGGACAGTCACCATCCAGCAGCCTTGCAAGGTTTTGTGGATAAAAAGGATGGGACATGTGTGTCACCCTGAACTCCTTGGAGTGGCAGGAGGAAACTGTAATAAATAAATAGAATATCATCATCATCATTGTTAATTTATTAAATTACTATCCCATCCTTCCTCCCAAAGGAGCGCATAACAGCAAATAGCAAGTAGCAAAACAATACAATTAAAAATGAATTAAAATATGATTAAAGCAGTTTAACAAACATCCAAGGACATTTAAAAACATTAAGAACATTTAAAAACATTTTAATACAGTCATGTATCCTCACAGCTAATAATTTCAGGGTTGCTGACACAGTGTCTTTCAAATGCCTGGGTGAACAAGAATATTTTAAATGCCTACTGAATGCTAATAATGGGGCACAGGCACATCTCACCTGGCAGGCCATCTGCAAACATACATCCATGCAAAGAGGTCATGTATGTATGTGTCTGCAAATACATGTGTGCTACACTTGTATAATCAATTGCAGCTCTCCAGCAGTCAAACAAACATGGGTTTGCCGTTGGGCAATGGGCTTATCCACACTTACCTTTTGACCCACATTTTCTAGGCACAGCTCCATGTTTAAAGCTCTGTGTCCAAGTGCACGTCTTTTGCCCTACTGCTTTCTCCAGGAAAATCTGCTGAATTGGAACAAACAGCAGTTTGGGTTTTCTACAGATTGCTGTTTGTGCTGATTCAGCAGTAAAGAGAGAGGTTTTTTTGTGGGGAAAGTTATGGGGCAAAAAAAGAAAAGAAAAAGCAATCAGACACAGAACTTTAAAGTTCCTAGAAATCAGCACAAAAGGAAGTCTGGATGAGCCCAATGTGTGAACTGGCCCTTAGAGTACTGAGAAAGGAAAAGCTTGTAAAGAGAGAGAGAGAGTTGGATCTCTGCTTCCTATTCCTTGAAACCTCACACTTATTAGCTGCTGGAGATGTTATCCTGCAACCACCTACTGAGTGTGGTTTGGGAATGGGAGAGAGGCAGAGGGAATTGAGAATAATGTCACAGAAATAAGATATTAACTTTTTGAAAGGCAAGAAGGAGGGAGATTTATTTGTTTACTTACAATTCTCCTATCTTCCTCTGTCAAGTGGATTCCAGGTAGTCACCCATCCAGGCACTGACTATACCTAGACAAATTTTGTTTCAGCAAGGTCATAGCTTTAGATGCCTTTGGTCCAAACCCTGGAACAAGAGTCAGTGGCTTATGGCATTAGTGTCATCTGTGTGACTCTGCACCAAATGCACTCTAAAGCACTATTATTGCTGTGTTATCAAGCATCTTCCACAGTGTTCTATGGGAAAGAAAGTGAAAATCAGAAAGATAAAGGGAGCTCCAGTGCTGATAGGAAAAGCTGCTGCTGCTTCACTCTCTTCCCAGGCCCTTCTTCTCGTTTAATTGTTTCAACGCAAAGTAATAGCAAAATTTAATTAGACATTTTCTTTGCAATAATTCATGAGGCTGGATTCTCACTTCAAGGTCATCAGAGCTGTAGCAACCTCACAAGCTCTGCTTCTCAGCCAGTGTCCAAGGCCCCCCTCCATTCCAAAGGGCATTAAACTCATCCAGGCTCCAAGGTGTATGGAAATCAGTTGCCATGGGACATCACACATTAAGTAGTTGAAAGCCCCAGAATAGGTAAGGAAAGGTTGCTTATCATGAGATAAATTGATGTTACAATTCTGTGTTGCTGAAAGACATTCTCATTATATTGCTGTCATATCTAAGAGTCTCTATTCTGTCCTCATTTCCCTTGAATTTCTACTCCTGTATCTCCATCTATCAATGCATCTGCGGGTTTTGTCTGTGGCTGGAGACAGACCTGGGTAAAAGCTTGTATTCCCAGAGATGGGAGGCCAACGCGGTTAAGTTTCACCATCGGGCAGATGATGGTGCAGCCTGAACCCCACATAACAGTTAACAGAGCTCTATCTGAATGTCTGCTACCCATTAGTGGTTGGCGAGATGGAGGGGCATGGCGTACATCAGTGTTCCCCAACCCCCAGTCCGCGGACCGGTGCCGGTCCGTGGATCAATCGGCACCGGGCCGCCCGAGGAACTTCAAATCATTTCACTGTGGTGGGCGGCCGAGGCGCAGAGCATTGCGCCCTCTCAAGCCCGCCCATTTTGTGACAATAGCGAATGAAAATTCGCTATCGTTACACTGATGCTCCTCCTGGCCAATCAGGGAGCGGGTCATCCTCACACCATTGGCCAAGGAGGAGGCGCCACGGGAGGACTGAGGACTCGAGGTCGGAGACGCGGGAACTGAAGAGAAGCTGCCGTGAGGTAAGTGCACGGAGGGGGGGGGGGGACTCAGCTCAAAACAAGCGGCCACGGAAAAATTATCAAACATTTACCGGTCCGCGGTGATAAAAAGGTTGGGGAGCACTGGCGTACATGACCTCCATTCATTACAGTAGCACACTGGAAGGGCAACAAGGAGAAATGAGGCAGTGGTAACGTCAACACAATGCAAACACACTGGCAGGAGGGTTGGATTGGCTCTGCTGGTGTATTTGCACCATGTTGACCTCACCACCACCTTGCACACACACCACCTCTCCTGGTACGTCACAGTGACGGTGGTGATGGGAGGTCAAGTAAACAGAATGAAAGAGGGGTTGCTTGGCTCCAAAAAGTGATTAAAGTAGGTGCCAGGTGGACATTTCAGGGGAAGGCATTCTTAAATGAGGGGTCACCACCAAGAAGACTCTGTTGCAGCCACTCAGCTGGTAGGGGCCCTTAATGATTGGTCCCTACAAGAGGTGCATGTATGGGTGTGTGTCTTGTATGAATGTGTGCTGTGTGTTGCATGTGTGCATGCATGTTAGCTTTGTCCCAGCCCCTTTTGCAACCCCCTTACCTGAAATGTAGCCCCATAAGTTTGGCCATGAGGCTTCAGCATGGCTTGAGCCATAGGCAGAATCAGGTTTGTTCTGCATGAGGCTTTGGTATGGTTCCTTGGCATATCCTTACCCTGATGTCAAAGCCACCTACATCCTTGTTCAGGGCTGGCTTCATGTTTGAGCACCCCATTAACACACTGGTGGCACCCCTGCTACATAAATGAGACTGCAGGCTTACCTGTTGACAGAAGCATCAGCAGTGCTGTGATCTGCACTCAGTTCCCCATCATCTTAATTACCCAAAATTCCTAGAGTCATACTGTGTTGGGGGCATTGTGAGTAATTAAAATGGTTGGGGGCTACCTGATGCAGCCATTGGTGTGGGGGTTCCAAGGTTCGGTCCACATCCATGCTAGGCCCTGTTGGGGCCCCAGCAGTTGGCCAGTGATGCACGTCCTGGCTTATAACTGAAAGTGACTAAATTATACATTACAGGAATAGTGTGCAAATCTTGCATAGCCATTAGGCTGGATAAAATGGGATATGCCATCCCTGACGGTATGGTTGCTCCTCCTGTGGTCCCCTCCCATGCCATTCCAGTAATGCAGAATAAATTGTATTGGGTCACATTGCAAAAACCATGCTAATGTTGCCTTGCTGCCTTCACCTAAAAAAATAAAAAATCTGGTATCCTCATGCAGTATAAATATTTTAACAATAAATAAAACGTAAGAAATGTTTGAGCAATCAAGCATTTCCTAAGTGAATGTGTAGAACTAAGCAGTCGGATTGTCATTCTTTCTGTGGTTTAAAAGCCTTTTTTACCAGGAGTAACTTTTCCAAATGGACAAACAGCACAAAAAGCAGCTCTAAAAAATGGTCTCCTGAAGGCCACCCACAGGAAAGAGAAACTATAATGCTGTAGGGGACAGGGCTGGAATTGCATGTTCAGAGCAGGGGCAAGTTCTCTTCTGATAGTTCAGTGTTCCTGGCATGCAGCCCAAACAAGGGGAAAGTACAATCTACTGTGCAGCAGGTGTCCTGCCTTCTACACCATTGGGTGGTGTTTTTTTCCCCTATCGCTTGCGGCAGAAACAGCAGAGGAATGCAACCTTTTTCAGCTTAATCCTGGCCATAGAATACGTCCAATTCACAAAGACAGCTTGCTAGCAATTCATCATGGGAAGTGAGGATTAAAAAAAACCTGTGACTACAGAAAAGATATCTAAAGAGTGTTGTTATTTCCCTACAGGGGATCTTGTATTGCAACTGATGTACCACACAGATTGAATGGCAAGTGCTGTGGTGGAGGAGGGTGGGCAGGAAAGCTACCCCAATCTGAAGCTATCGGGTGATTCACAAATACATGGGGATGAGTCTGCAGCAGTAATCGCAAGTGCTCAGGCCCTTTGTGTTCCTCTCCTTAGCTAAGGAGGAAGTGGTAAGACTTCAGCCTTTTGCCTAGTTCCTGGGGAACTCAGCAATGCTTCTTTATACACCCATGCATATAGTATACTCACACCTGTTGGCTGGCACAAATGAATGCAGGGGACGGGTGGCACCACTGCAGCAGCAGACTTCACATGGCGTCGATGCACATTCATTTAAATTTTACATGGAGCCCTTTGCATACATCAGAACAAATTCTGTTGTGTCAGAGTTCCTAGCATCATGTCTGACAGAAAAACAGACATGCATGTGATTAAATCTAACCTTTCTTTTTTGTTGGTCACTCAGTTCCCTTACTTGCAGTGACTTGCAGCATCTGACCAGGCATTGCAGCATAGCTGTCAACTGTCCCTTATTTGGCAGGAAAGTCCCTTATCGCAGCGCTGTGTCCCGCTGCTGTCCCTTATTGATGATGTCCCTTAAATTCCCCGGGTTTCAAAGGAAGCAGCTCCTCTCCCTCCATCCCTCCCAGCCAGGGAGGAAGGAGGTTCCAACTGTGTTGCTTGGCTGCGTTGCTCACCCAATAAGGAGTCTAAGAATGACTGGGGGATGGAGCTTGCATGCCTTGTGCCGATCAAATCGGCCGCGTTGCCTGGGGACTCGCCTTTGCTCAGCGCTTCCCAGTGGAAAGGTGACGGTGGTTTTCCTTGCTGCATCCCCTTTGCCGGGTTGCTGCGCTGTGGGAACCACTGCTTGAGGCTTCGTTTGGCTGCTGGCTGGGTTTTCTGCCTTTGGCTTGGAGGGGCTCCGAAGTCGAACATACCTGTGTTCGGAAAATCCCTTATTTTGGCTGCTGATCCCTTATTTTTGAGGCTGCTGGTCCCTTATTTTCAAATCTGTAAGTTGACAGCTATGCATTGCAGATGTATTCTATTGATGGTTTGATGAATATCTCTGATGACTGCCCTAAAATACATTGATGCATAAGTCATAAGCAGGGTAGACCTGGAGTTAAACTAGCCCATACAATTAGCCAAGGAATCAGAAAACAGAGGGGGTGGTCATGGAGGAAAAAGAGGTAGTCAGGAAATTGTGTCATAAGACACCACTCATAATACACACTATGATTTTTCCTCCCAGGAACACATGGATTAGTAGTGCACATGCATTACCCCACCCCCTGGTTAAAACTAAGGCCAAAGTAAGTTATTGTGTGTGGAAATCATTTATGTAAGGCACAAGGTTAGGCTAGGTCCTCATATATAGGATTGCAGCTTTCTGCCCAGAAGATGGCACACACATTATTCACTTTACTGCAGTACATGGAGACAGGAACTGGCAATGGTTATACAATGGGGTACCCAAAATCTAGACTCTGGATCTGCAGCATTTTGTTTAATACCCTGCTTGTAGTTAGTGCACGCTGGATAATTGCTGGGTATTCACTGAAGCTAGGTGCACCATTAAATAATTTTACAGTTGATTCCTCAGGGGAATGCAACTTTATATGTCTGTGCAGGGATGTAAATATGTATCTGCATCAATGACTTTTACACACAGTGGCGAATGTTGTTAATATACTCACAACTGAATCCCAGACAGAGCTGTTTCAGTAGAACAGCGGCTCTTGCTCAGAAATGCACCCTTTGAACAATCAGTAGAGAAGAGTTGAAAGCAAACAAAAACCAGAGAGCATTAGATCAAGAAGTGCCACTTATAGGTTGCAAGTTCCACGTCATGAGGCATGTATAAAAATGTAGACTTGAACACTGGAATTGTGTTTCTATCTAAGATCTCTCTAATCAAGTTGAAAACATTCCGCAAACCTCCAAAGAGTTGTTCATGTAATAAAACATTCTTAATAATACTTAGTATTCAAACAGTATTCATGCATATCACTAGCCTTGCAATAACCTGTAAGGTAGGCAAATATTATTATCTCTATATTAGAGGTTTGCAGCGGGGGGAGCAGAACTGAGAAATAATGGTCTGTCTATGCCTAAAGTCATCCTGTGAATGCTTGATTAAGCCGAGAGTTGATACCAGGGTTTTCAGCTCACAGCTTAATCAATCTTAACCACTATGGTAAGCCATAGATTGACTGACTGACTGACTGACTGACTGACTGACGGATTGATTGATTGATTGATTGATTGATTGATTGAATTTGTCTCTTCTCTCAAAGGAGTCCAGGGTGGCAAACACCAAACAGTACAATTTAAAATAAAAAACATATTAAAAAATTTAAAAACAATTTAGAACTATCTAAAAACATTTAAACAATTAGAATATCTGAAAACCTTTAAAAGCAACTACATACCCTGGAACACTCACACAAACATGATCAACAAATAAAAAGAGAGGTTAGAAAGACATACCTATGAATTGCTATCTCTCTGGGCTTGGCCAAGAACAGCATACCTTTTCAGCCCCAGTGAATCAACAGTGCCCAGCAAGACAGGCAAAGAAGAAAGATTTCCTCTCTATCCCCAAGTCCTTGGGATCCCTTTTAACTCTACAATTCTATGATTCTATGAAATATAACATAATGTTTTAAGTCCAAGGCTCCCTTGACCAACTGCATTCTTTCGGCAGCTCAGGAGCCCAGTTATGTCACCCCTTGCCTGCAGAGCTGGCAGCCTCTCACCCCTTTTCAAACACCCTCCCTTGTGGAGAGTTCCCTCAGCCTCCTCTCCTCTTCCCTCTCCTTGGAAGTCCTCTGGGCAGCCTAGTCTCTGAGATGCCCCCCCCACTCCCACCCCAAAGAGAGGTGCCTCCTCACACTGCCTCATAGGGGCCTGGGACTTGTTTGTCCATTCCCATCAGCAAGGGATGGAAGACTGGCTGGCTGGGCTCCCTCGCCTGCTTGCTTGCTTGCTTGCTCCAGGTCTGCCTCAGCTCCTGGCAACCAGCAGCCCCTGGCCAGTCCCAGAGGCACCATTCTCCTGTGGAGCTTGTAACCAGGGCTGCTGCAACAGACAGCCACGCAAAACATGAGAGGGCATCAGAGGTGGGAGGGGAGGAAAGAGGGACAGCGGCCACAGGGCAGTGCTGCCCACAGCACCCCTGACTATCGTTCAACCCACCCCAGGGTGCCACGACACACTGGTTGAAAACCATTGGCCTAATGGAACAAAATACAAAATTTACTCTTTTTTAACCTCCAGAGGCTCTCAGTTTATATGTCACTTTATCTAGTGGTGCTGATTCCCATGCCTTTGTGTACCAGTGAGAAATATATGCTCTGGCTAGTTCTCTCCAAAACCAGGTTATGGTGGCTCTGGCTGCAGTTAGCATATGGATAATCAATTCCTAACAGTGTAATTCTTTATCATTCTCTTCAAAGAACCCATTTAGGTGAGATGGACCTAAATGGGGGTTTGTTCCATATTGCCCACCATTTATCTTCCTCCAGTTTCAAACTGAGTTCTTGCTCCCGCATCATTTTAAGGCCTCCTGTACCATTCACTTCCAGTAAAATTTAATTGCAGAAATTTTAATAGCTGATGCATTTTGAAGATGTTGTTCCTCAGGGCTGCCTGGGTGCACATCATGTTCATTTAGTTATACAGCCCTGTTGAAGACATAGTATGTGCACCCAAGTGCTCCTGAGGGAGAATATATTTGAAACTAACCAGGCTGGTAAATCTTTTGCAACTTTAAGACTCCATCTCTCCTTTGTTTTCCTCTGATGTGGGTGCCTTCCCTCCTTTTCCTTTTTTGAGTGCAGAGGAGTGAGGATTCCTCACGTAGGAGCTATGGAGCAGGGGCTTGGCTTAATTGAGTCACTAAATATAAGGTTGAAAAAGAAGCCATTTGTGCTCCGGGGCCACTGAGACATGTCATTGAATTGTACATGGAAACACATTACGCACTGACTGAATTGCATGACTTGTCACCACATCCCCTGCTGTATCAGAGATGAGGGGGAAGCCATTCCTGGGAGTTGCTCACAAGCTATAATGGATGCCAGATCAAATGGAGGTCAGCACAAGCTGTGTAATTAGACATCAAGGAAGAGACGCGTTCTGATCATAGAGGAGTCGATGACAGGTCTTCTGCATGAAAGCACAGTCTGCACAGAGACAGGACCAATGAATACTAAGGCTGCAGTTATATGCACATTTTCCTGGGAGTAAGTCCTACAGTGTGGCTTACTTTGCAGTAGACGTGCAGTTGTAAGGCTGCAGCTTGAATTATAGCGGCTTGCCCCCAGTATGACATTTCTTAGTGATTCACCCAGATTTAATTCATTTTCCCAATATGCTTCAGTCTTACTCTCCAAAGCTGCAGCCACAGAGGTATACAAATAATTCTCTTTGCCATGAACATCCATTGTGGAGCT
This sequence comes from Podarcis melisellensis, assembly GCF_964234715.1. Classification (NCBI taxonomy): domain Eukaryota; kingdom Metazoa; phylum Chordata; class Lepidosauria; order Squamata; family Lacertidae; genus Podarcis; species Podarcis melisellensis. The sequence goes on from NC_138529.1 coordinate 40,653,617, forward strand.
TGTTAGCGTCTTCCAGAAATTCTCAGCATTTTTCATTGATATGTTTTCTGACAAAGTGCTGTCATTTATAACAGCGTTTTGTCAACTAAATCTCCCTCTTGGTATTTTGTGAAGTGACTGATTCTCAGATTGTCTGAACAATTAACAGGATCTGGTGCTTAGTATGCTGTACTGTAGTTTTGTACAGTTTCATATTGCAATATGTTGCTACTACTTGTTCTCTTTTCAGCAGTCTGCTCCTCTTCCTGCTAAGCTTTGCTGAGCTGCATTTACACCATACAGCTGAATTCTCTGTGTAGGAGCTTCCTTTTTCGTTACGCTGCTCATCTACTCATTTGCTGTGGAGGAACATACAGAACAGACAGCACTAGTTTTGTCAGTCTCTTTCTTAAAAATGTCTAAAGTAGAGTCTAGGATTTCCCAGACTAATCCAGAATACTGGAGTCAGCAGCAGTGTTCAGGCGAAAATCAGTTAAAAAACAAAGTCCGGGAAAATCCAGGTGTATTGCAGCCATGTTAGCAGTGCCGTTTTAGCCGATCTTCCATAAAAAACCCTCAAAAATGGCATTTTGGGGGCGATTTTGCCAAAAAAAACTCAACAATTTGCCCCCAAAAATCTGAACAATGTTCCTGTCTGGATTTTTCTTGTTTGAAATACAGTGGTGCCCCGCTAGACGAATGCCTCGCAAGACGAAAAACCCGCAAGACGAAAGGGTTTTTCGGTTTTTGCGACGCTTCGCTAGACGATTTTCCCTATGGGCTTGCATCGCAAGACGAAAGCCCATAGGGAAATCTCGGGGACCTTTTTTTAAATGCTGGCGGTGGGGAGCAAAGCCTTCCCCCCCCTCCGGACTTCAGAAGAGGTCCAGGAAGGCCGGCGGGGGCGAAAGGCTTTGCTCCCCACCGCCAGCATTTTAAAAGCGGTCCGGGATAGCAGGGAAGCGCTTCCCGCTATCCCGGACGGCTTTTGAAGGCAGGCAGGGGGGGCAAAGACTTTTGCCCCCCCTGCCTGCCTAACCGGGGGCTTTTAAATCGCCCCGGGACTGTCCGGGGCGATTTAAAAGCCCCCGGACGGCTTTTGAAGCCTCCCCCCCGCCCGGCTTCGGGGCATCATCCCGATGCTGGGCGGTGGGGCAGGAACGCCTCGCCCAGCCGCCCGGCTTCGGGGCATCGTCCCGATGCCGGGCGGTGGGGCAGGAAAGCCTCCCCCAGCCGCCCGGCATCGGAACGATGTCCCGAAGCCGGGCGGCCGGGCGGGAAAGCCTCCCCCCCGCCCGGCTTCGGGGCATCATCCCGATGCCGGGCGGTGGGGCAGGAACGCCTCCCCCCCCCGCCCGGCTTCGGGGCATCGTCCCGATGCCGGGCGGTGGGGCAGGAACGCCTCCCCCAGCCGCCCGGCATCGGAACGATGTCCCGAAGCCGGGCGGCCGGGCGGGAAAGCCTCCCCCCCCCCGCCCGGCTTCGGGGCATCGTCCCGATGCCGGGCGGTGGGGCAGGAACGCCTCCCCCAGCCGCCCGGCATCGGAACGATGTCCCGAAGCCGGGCGGCCGGGCGGGAAAGCCTCCCCCCCCGCCCGGCTTCGGGGCATCATCCCGATGCCGGGCGGTGGGGCAGGAATGCCTCCCCCCCCCGCCCGGCTTCGGGGCATCGTCCCGATGCCGGGCGGTGGGGCAGGAACGCCTCCCCCAGCCGCCCGGCATCGGAACGATGTCCCGAAGCCGGGCGGCCGGGCGGGAAAGCCTTTGTCCCCCCTGCCTGCCTTCCCAGGGGCTTTTAAATCGCCCCGGACAGCGGAGAAGTCCTCCGCTGTCCCGGGCGATTTTAAAATGCCGCCCGCCAGAAGAGGTCGGGGGAAGGCTTTTTCCATAGGAACGCATTAATTGATTTTCAATGCATTCCTATGGAAAACCGTGCATCGCAAGACGAAAAACTCGCAAGATGAAGAGACTTGCGGAACGAATTAATTTCGTCTTGCGAGGCACCACTGTATGGCAACCCTAAAAGGAGTTGCCCTGCTTCTCCTCATCAGCAAACTGTCAACATCAATCACTACAATTTCATAATAAATATTCCTAGGTCAAATCAAGCTGGAAACACACAACCTTTCTTGGACTGTATTTCTATATGGTACTCCTAATCATATATATGTGCTAACAAGTTGCCAGGCTCACAGCATTCCTTACTAGCCAAAAGGAAATTCATGTCCCAGCATGCTGAGGGAGGAAGGAAGTCTGCCTTCCTTCCCCTCTCAGAATATTTATCCTATTAATTCAATTAGCTTTTAACGAGGGTGAACTGCTACACTGTTAGCAAACACAAATTTTAAAAGGTACAGCAAGAATGGTCAGGGAAGTTAGAGCCTGTCCTTTGCTACTGTGCAGGTGTGGCACTCAAGGAAATGGCTCTGAAGCTACTCATAAAAGATAAATGATTCTGGCACATCTATCTGGCTAGACTCTAGAGGGTCTACCATGGTAGCAAAACTACTAATGTTACATATTGTGGTTTGATTGCCACCATGACAGCAGGAGTGGGGACAATCAGCATAACTAAGGCTGAAAGCTAGTAGGTCTAGTAAAATACAAATTTATTTATCTTTCTTTTTCCCTGCCTTGATTCAGATAGGAGGGGCATCCTAAACATAGCAATATTTTTGGGTTGGGACTGGTTGAGTGCAGCAGAGAGCTGACTGGTCAGAGAACATGAGATGGACAGAAATATCTCTCTAAATTCAAATGGGAGGACATGAGTGTGCATGGAACAGGAAAGAGCGTGCCTTTGAGATTTGGGGGTAAAAAAAATAATTCAAAATTGCCTGCCATTTCACTTGCCTTGGTTTCCTGTAAAAGTCCAGCTTCCATTACAGCTTTACCAACTGCCCGAAGAGGTATAGTCAAAGAAAAGTTTAGCTGCTTTATTTTCACTTGATCCAAGTATTACTACTGGAATGTGTCTGCTAAACAGGTCATTTGAAAAATGAATAAGAAGAGCATGTTATGCCTGTATGCTCTGTAAGCTTGGCCCCATAAAAGTAATTGCCTTTTTGTTTTTATCTCCATCATGCTTTTGGACAAATGTAATTACTTCTGCATATCAAACCATATAGATCTGGCACATTCCTCAGTCTGTGTTTCTATTCAACTCTGTCATAAGGGACACGAGGAGGAATTTACTTGAATTCAGGTAGCATAATAGGTTGAACAACATTATGCAACTTGCTTCCTTTCCCAAGTCCCTGTCATCTTTATGGTGCTGAAACTGCTTAGAGGCTGTGATAGGAGGTTAATCTTTTAATGGGATTTTAAGTGTTATGTTGCTGATTTCAAGGAAATGAGTGAAAAACTCAAGATCATCCTGTATTAATAATATGTCAACGATGTCAAAAAAATGTAGATTGTAGTTGTTATGGAGAACTTAAAAAACTAGGAGCAAACACCAAGCAGATTTGGGTTAAAGGTGAACAGAGCAATGATCATCCCACTGATACTTCCTTTTCCCATCCTAGGCTCTCCTAATGCAATGAGATTAGTGTAAAGCTGGCCTCTATGCCATGGCATGACCTGCTTTGGGATGTATTAAAATGGAAATGCTTTGATGCGAGTATAATATGGGAGCTACTATTAATGCCTCCTAACTAATATATGTGTAAAATTATGAGCATGCATGTAAACAAGGGTACATTGCAGAAATAATGTTGCATTCTTAATTACAGGGCCTGCTGCTGTCAGCAGACACTGCCTGATGATATCAGATCACTATTTCAGAAGCAAAACTAATACGTCAATGTCAAGGAAAATGAGTTACTTACCAACAAGTGTATAAGAAGAGTTGGCCCACACCATTAATCACATCAGGCATTTGGTAGCTGATCATATAATATCAGTATAATAATTTGTTATTCCTTGTTGTACTATCAGATGAATATATTTGCTGAATAATTTGGCAAGCTCCAAATAGGCTGTAATTCCCTGGAGTGACATATATTTAGGATCTGTCTCTATTTCCTTCAATGCTCGCTGAAAGGACTGTAAAAATCCAGACACTGTGTTTGCTTTTTCTCTGGCTGTTGCTTTGAAAACATGGACTATACAGAGATATGTCCAGCTGATTCCAGCTGCTGTCTGAAATTTGAAAGCCTGCAGGAAAATGCAGCTCCCTTTCATCGCCACCTCCATAATTTGTCTCTCCATATGAGAGACTGTAACCCATTTGCATCCCCTGTTAGCTCTTTTATTAAGTCAGTCCTGAAACATCACCCACACATGCAGGACCTACACTTCAAGCAACCGATCCTCAATCTTTTTACTCAAGAAGCCCTCTCTGTTGTCAGTTGTCTCCTCTGCCCCAGAGGCCAATTCCCTTTCCCCTCCGAGGAAATAATCCTTGACACATCAGCTTGGCCTTTTTATGTACCTGAGTAAGAAATGAGGAAGGGCCCAGTTCAGTGGTAGATGACACTCTTTGCATGCAAATTGTCCCAGACCTCAGACTGTGGCATCATGAAGAAAGGCTGGGAATGACCCATGCCTGAAACCCTGGAGAGCCACCTCTAGTCAGTGTAGACAATACCAAGCTAGATGGATCAATGGTCTGACTTGGTATGAGGAAGCTCCCTATATTCTGAACTATGCTTTCAGTCCCCACTCTTCATCCTGCTAGCAAGCCATCACCCTCGCCCAGTGATGACTACCTTGACTGACTCACCTTGGAGGATGGAAGACTCCATACTGTGTCTATGGGCCTCTCATTGTCCCAAACAAATTCTACTTGAGCTCACTAATATAATTAACTGCATTTATATCCTGCTTCTCTTCAACAAAGGAGCTCAAGGTTACATACGTGGTTCTCCTCCCCATTTCCCCCCTCACAACAGTCCTGCAAGGTAGGTTAGCTGAGAGAAAGGGACCGACCCCAGAGAGCTTTGTGGCTAAGTGGTGATTTGAACCTGGGTCTTCCTAGTCTCAGTCCAACACTCTAACCACTACTCTACATTGACTCTTTTGTCAAACCTGACAACACCTTCTAAGCATGTCCCAGTCACCTGTTGTTGTTGTTTTTTTAAAAAAAACTCTAAATTCCAATAATTTGGGAAAACTAAGAATAACTCAGAGCACAAATACAAGGAGCAGCTGTTATTAATAGAGATTACAGTTGGGATGTTATTCACAGAAATAAAAAGTGCATAAAAAGAAGACAAGAAAGAATGGAGTCCTATTAGTCCAGGCACCACAAAAGAAAATGCATATTTCAAGTGGGGGCTGAACTGGCTAGAAGCTGGTGGCGGATAGCTATAGGGATGATCATTTGATGTTTCCTGAATATACTGGGATGATGGAATGTTTTCCTCGATTAACAATTTATCTGCCAAGTGGAGTTTGAGACCAGTGGAGATGATGTGGTGGGGTGGGGGGATAAGAATAGTAGCCATTTTTCAGCTTTGAGTTGGGAAACACTACGGCGGACAGACATTGAGCTGGGAGGCGTTAGCTGGGGTTGGCTAAAACCGCAGCATTATTGGTGTTTAGTTGCTCCCTTTGGAACTGATGCAGAATCTGTGGTTTTGTTGCCTGCTCTGAAACCCCATTTGCTTCCATGCATGCCCAGCTTGCGCACTTGTAGATAAAACAGAAATGATGCAGATCTTCAGTGTGCACTCTCTGATCTAAAAGGAAACTAAACTCTTTGGCACTTTCCCTGAACTTCTCACCTTTTAGGAAAGTGGGGCATATGGTACACTATTGTGTCTTTGGTCACCTGGCATTGCACCAGCAGCACAATCACTTAAGCTACTTCACTGAGCTAGTATCAGAGCTAAGGGTGGCTAATGTTACTACAGTGGTACCTCGGTTTAAGAACAGTCCTGTTTAAGAATGATTCAGTTTGCAAACTCCACAAAACTGGAAGTAGTATCCCAGTTTGAGAACTTTACCTCAGTCTAAGAATGGAATCTGAACGGTGGAAGGGCACTGGCGGTGGGAGGCCTCATTAGGGAAAGCATGCCTTGGTTTAAGAACAGTTTCAGTTTAAGAACGGACTTCTGGAACAGATTAAGTTCATAAACTGAGGTACCACTGTATATTGTCTATGCCTGGAGCCAAGGCCTGCCCTGTCTGCCAGTGGAAGTCTTCCCTGTGCGGGATACATACGACTTGTACAGTTAGGTGATTCAGAGTACTTTTGAGCAATTGCACCCAGAATCTGACAGATGACTAACAAGTAACCACTTGCTGTTCTATAAAATATTGTGGTGGATCTCAAATGGCTGTTTTTCTTTCCTTTTCTTTGTAACTCTAGTGATAGGTAAATCACAGCTACATTCTCTGGAATTTGCTCTAATATTCATGTATATAAAACCAGTGAATAATATACCACTCCCCTGAGCCCTTTCCTTCCCATATTTCTGGAGCTTATACCTGCAAACCTTGAGTCTTTTCGTGTTATCATTTTAACAACAGCCCCATGCTTCTCCACCTGCTAAAGCTGAAAGTGTGTGTGTGTTAGTTCAAGTACACACTGCTAACATTGCAGGGTGCCTCATTTGATTCCTCTCCTGCAACACACTTTTATATTTATTCTGCCAGAGCTAACCATAGGAACGTAGGTATGAAACTGCCTTATAGGAGATCATACCATTGATCCATCTAGACCGGTATTGTCTACTGATTGACAGTGTCTCTCCAGTGCCTTGGCGTCTTTTTCATCAGTTGCTACCTTACCTTGTTAACTAGAGATGCCAAGACTTGAACCTGTGATTTTCTGCACACAAATCCTGCATCCTCCCTGGGGTCCTTCACACCAAAGGAAAGGGTTTGCCCTGGCATAGTAAACACCAGCTCTTGCCATGAGTCACTGCATTCAAACAGCATTTTCATCACATGAAAAAGTAAGATCAAACACACACACACAATGCTCCTCCCTCCAACATGTAGTCATGTGCTCACAGCTCCTTTGCTTTCAGTGTGACCTAGGTACACCTAACTTTCTCTGAACAGTCCCTTTCAACTATACTTCATACATATAAATAACTGCTATTGTTTAAGTAGGAATGCATGGGGCTAATTAGGCGCATAAATTTTAGCAGAAGTGTAAGGAACTAATACAGCTCTACCATAAGTTGTATAGTTTGGGCAAGGGGTAATTGGTTTCATATTTCCTCTCTTTTGGGTGTCTACTGTTTGGAATATTTTGTTGTCTTTCTTTCCCTCTGCCAGAATACATGGGCCAGGATGCTGTTACCGGACAGATCACAATATCTTGTCCTTTGGTTATCTGGCCCTGTTCAATTATTTTTCCCTTCTGATTTCTGGTGGATGTTTGAATCAAGGGTTCTATGACATGTACAGGACAATATTTACAGCTGCCTCTGAGCAATTCCACATCTTAATGTTCTTTCTCTCCGTGTGTGTACTGTATTTGGTCTTCTCCAAATGCTAGAAGAAATTTAGCAGATAATATTTTTCAAGCTTGAAATATAAAGCTGGCTCAAGTCATTTTGCTACCTGAAACACAACAGGAAATGGTGCCCCTCCCTCAAGTCAAGGTGTGTGGTAGCCCAAATTATTTTGGTATAACAAAAAATCCACAAGCACCTCTTCTTGAGAATAAAAATGATACATAACTCTCCTTTCATGACACCCAAAATCAGCTGTCCCATTTTACCTAAAACTAGGGCTTGCCTTGCATGAAGATCCAGTGATTTGAAAACACCCACAAGCAGAATTTCTGCAGGTCACAGATCTGTTAAAGTACAGGAGTGCAGCCAGAAAAAAATATTACACCAGCACTAAAAAAGCTGTCAATCACCTTCCCTTTGGCCTGACCTACAGCTGCCTGAGCATGTGGGAACCAGAAAGAGTTGGTTTGGATTTCAGAGAGGACAAATCCTGCAGATGCAAACTGGAGGGCGATACAGAAAGCCATGGTGGGATTGTTGTCATGAGGGCTTTGTTATGTTGAAGAGAAATTGAGTAAGAATCTGAAACAACCCCAGTGTATTTGTTATATATATATATATATATATATATATATATATATATATATATATATATATGCAGGTTTTGGTGTCCTCGGGTGTCTTCCCGTGTAAAAGTTGGGGTGTCTAGGCGACGTTTCGACGAGGTCTCACTCGTCATCTTCAGGCTGGTGCTTTCGGCTTCTTGTTACTGGAACAGAGCAGGATCTCAGTGTTTGAGTTCCTATAAATACTGTTGAGGGGGTGTGGTGTATAGCCTCCAATGTTCTGGGCAGAGAGGAAGTTCCCAGGCTAGTGTGCCTTTTCTTCTTTTGTTCCTTAATTACTTGAGGGACCAACCAAAAAATAGCCAATATCCTCAGAAACCCCAAGGATAAAATCCAGTTGGAAAACCAAGGGGTCTATGAAATACCCTGCAAAGTCTGCCCAGCCACGTACATTGGACAAACAAACAGACGAATAAATGCACGTATCGCAGAACACAAGAATGCCGTCAAAAAAGAAGAAAAAACTTCCTCTCTTTTCCAACACATGAAAGAAACAGGACACGAAATTAATTTTGCAGATTCCAAATTGCTCTTTAACATGGAACATCACCACAAGAGAATAATCATGGAAGCCATCGAGATAGAGAAACACCCTCACAACATGAACAAGCGTGACGACACATCCCGCTTGCCAGACATCTGGAAATTAGCCCTCCCCACAAAAACTGACACCAGATCCAGAGGCACACAGAACGCCATCACCAATCAACCACACCAGACCCAAACCCAGACCCTCTCCACAGATAAATTACAGACACCATCCAGTAGCCAAACCATGGTGGCACCTCCGGATGCTGCACCCCCCTGCAATCCCTACACAGATCTGGCTGATACAGGCCACAAAACCACAGCTCGCCCCTATACACGAAGCCAAGCCAGAGCACAACTAAGTGCAGTACAGCCATCTTCTCAGAAAAACTCTTCACAAAGTTCAAGAGGTCAAGACACAAAGACTTTAGCAACTAATCCACACCTAATGACCCACCTAAGTGGTACTCAGGATATCACTCAAGAAATCACTCAAGATATCCCTCAAGTAATTAAGGAACAAAAGAAGAAAAGGCACACTAGCCTGGGAACTTCCTCTCTGCCCAGAACATTGGAGGCTATACACCACACCCCCTCAACAGTATTTATAGGAACTCAAACACTGAGATCCTGCTCTGTTCCAGTAACAAGAAGCCGAAAGCACCAGCCTGAAGATGACGAGTGAGACCTCGTCGAAACGTCGCCTAGACACCCCAACTTTTACACGGGAAGACACCCGAGGACACCAAAACCTGCATTCCTGTACCCGTGAAAATCTACGAAAGCATATATATATATATATATATATATATATATATATATATATATATATATATATATATAAAGATGAGGTGGAATTCTGCTTTCCAGGAGATTAGAGCTAGGGTTGTCAAAGTGCTAATTTTACTGAGGATTACGAACAAGGAATCTCTATTGATTGCTGGCTTGTTTTGTTTCCCCCCCCCCCTTTTTTCCCTTTTACAGAATTAATAGAAGCCTGCATTGCAGGGACTCACTAGCTGGTAGGGATGATAAGGCTCTCTGCAAACATTAACATGAAAGTTTCACTTGCATAAAATATTGATTTCTTACAGAATCACTTGATGGCAAGTGTGGAGAGATGTGGGGAGGGAGAAGGAGTGTGTGTGTGTGTGTGTGTGCGTGTGTGTGTGTGTGGAGGGGGGGAGACAGTATTGGATGATAGTTTTAAAAATCCTAGGAGGCTAAACCGGTATTATTAATAATAATGGCAACCATAGTTAATGCTTCAAGTTTTGTACAGTTGTATATATTAGGGCTGCACTAGATGTTATCCTTTTCCATTTCTGGGTCAAAGTAAGTACTGCTTCCATGGAGAACCAAGTCCCGTTCCACCCCCAAAAAATGTAATGAATGAGATTTTTAAAAAAATCATTTGTTGCTATTTGTTTTTCCTATTACTGCTTCTTCACCATTGCCCCCATACCAGGGCTTATTTCTCTTTTTTAAAGTGATCCTGTCTAATCAGGAATCACATACTGAATGTGTAGCCAATCAGATCAGGCTATATGTGATGGTTGTTGAGAGCAAACCCAACCAATTGAAGGTGTGTTGTGGGGCCCAGATCTGGGTTAGGTCAGTTCTGGGTCATCCTGGGTTGAGGTCAATTTGAACTCCCAGATCAGACCCTGGATGAGATAAGGAGGGGTACAGAGCCCTTGAGATGAGCCAGCTGAATGAGGCTTCTGTGCAACTGACTGGAGGAGTGAAGCATACTCCTGTCACAAAGCTTGAGCCTGGACACACACATAGAACTAGGGCCCTGCAGAACTAGAACAAAAATGTCCCCCTGAGCCAGCTAAGTTGACTGCCTCCTGAACTACTATGCCTGTCCAACAGCTCAGGGAGTGGCCACAAATAGGAGGAGGAGGAGGAGGAGGAGTCCCCATTTTCAGGCCATGGGATTGACCATTTAAGAATCTCCATTAGGGTGGAATTTAGGAGGACTTGGCTGAAAGCAGAGGCCCATAAGGAGCTTTTGCAATGCCTTCTTATGAGCTGTCCATAGTGCTGCAACCGCTGGCTAGCCTTGCCTGCCTCGTCCTCTTGATGCTGTGGATACTGGCAATACATGGATCATAATCAGATAGCTCTACTGTAGCATTTAACTCTGCACCTGACTCCGCTGCCTTTCCTTTCAGAAGAAGATATTTTGATTTATTTCAAATTTAAAAGAACCTAGGACGGTAGTTGTTACTTTTGACTCAATTTTCATTCTTCTTTATTTAGGCAAGATTTATACCCTTCTTAATTAACCAGAACCTCTAATAAAGCAACATAAAATAGTTGTGAAGCCATCAAACCAAAGGGTGCAAAAATCCTCAAAACACCAGAACCTTGCCCTGAAACCAAGTTTGGAGTTGGATCACAGGATCCCTTCTTGACTGAAATCCCTCCCACTCAAGCTACTATTACTTAAGAATTCCATGTAACAAACCTCTGTCCAGTACCTGCTTCTGGCCTCAACCCTGGGCTGGTGTATGTCACTGCTCATAATTCATTATTTTCCCCTCTAACCCATCAGAAGTTCATTTGGGATAAGACTTTCCTGATTCCTTCTGGCTCCCTTGCCTTTTTTCCTCCCTCTGCCCCCTGGCAACCTTTTCCACGCCAACTTTGCTTTATTTATCTCTTCTGCCTCTTTTATCTCTGTTCATCCCTTCCCGGCTCTGTGAGTTTCTCTCTGGAAATGCTCAGCTTCACTTAGACTTCCCTCTGATGGTGTCCCAAGTTCTCCTTCCTCTTGTCCTTAATCTCCCAAGGACCTTCTGCAGCTGCTGCTCTGCATGCTTTGCCTTTATCTAGCTGCCAGCCAGCCAGACTGCCTCTGCTTTTTCTGCACCATGGCACTGCCCTGCCCCCTCTGATTCCCAAACAATAGTCACTAAAAATACCAATCAAATCAAACACTAAGAACAAATTAACATAAAATTTGTCAAAATATAAGTGAAAGCAACCCTTTTAAAGCAAGTATGCATAATAAAATTATATGTTGAAATTGCATTACCCCACTCTTCCTCCAAGGAACTTGCTTATTAAAAATCTTTCTAATATGCCCTTCATTGCAAGCGATTCAGTCCATATTTTTGCACATATCCCTCAGACAGTTTGACACAGGTTGAATCCACTTCTGAAGGATTTTACCTAATTCATGCCTGCTTCACCTTCAGCACCTCGTCCTCTTTCTTAGACGGTGAATTGAGTTGTAACCTCTTCTTCTTGCTAAGAAAATTATTTCTCTAGGGCAATCCTAGGAAAATCTGTTTGAAGGCCCTCCCTGCTAATCCTGCATTTTGTTTGTTATCAAATTCTTTTAATGTTTCAATTAATTGGCTTTTGCCCATATAACAGCAGCTCCAGAGGCTGCAGCCATCCAATTTGTCTCATCATGTCAGCATCATATAGACTTCTCAGTAGAGCTGAAAAGGGTGGGACAAAAACAAAATTACTGCCATCCAGGGGACTTGGATGCAGCCTGTAAGGGGTCACTTGTGGAGGGGAAATGACTTGCAGTAAAATCCTATGCATCTTTCCTGGTGTGTTTAGGATTGCAGCCTTAATTTCCCCATCAGGAAATGATAGACATTGATTTACAGGAGATTTTTTGATGCAGTCCCCCTGCTAACTCACAAGGACATGGATCCTTAAAAAACAACAACCCAGCAACTCCTGATGAAGCCAGAAAAGAACTTATAAAACTCCAAATAATGATCCTGGGAGCTAAAGACAATCACAGCAGCACCCACAAAATATGAGTGAGAAATTTTCTTAAACGTATGTTTTAATCTTAGGCATTTCTAATCTAAATGAGACCCTTAGGATCTAAAGTACAGTGTAATATCTTCATAAAGGGATGGTGTTTTCCAAGGCAGTCAGCAGAGAAAGGTTCTCTGAAAGGCTTCTTAGTAAATACTCATGATGCAGTAACAGTAGTAATAAAAATAACAATAATTTTAGTTTAGTTTTTATTTTAGTTTTTTTCTTCCAAAGGAGCCCAGGATAGCAAACAAGATATTTAAAACATTTTTTAAAAAAACAATTCCAACACAGATGCATCCTTGGGGCAATCTCAACTAAAAAGGTTTGTTGGAAGATGAAGTTTTTTAGAACCCAACAAAAATACAACAGAGGCAGATCCTTTGTAATATTCAAGAGGCGGGAATTCCAAAGCATAGGTGCCACAACACTAAAGACCTAATTCCTCCACTGAGCTGAACAGACAGTGACTAATTGGGTATATAAGGGGTGAGGAAATCTTTCAGCTGTCCTAGTTCTAAGCATTAATAGTAATAATGATTTTATTTTTTTATCCTTCACATATGTCAACTCTGTAATTCACGCAACAACCTTGCAAGGTATGCCAGTATTTTTATCCCCATATTACAAATTAGGGCTGAGGCCAAGAGACAGTGCTTGTCTAAGGCCATGCAGTGAGTTCATGGCAGAAGTGACATTTGAACCAGGAACTTACTTGCATTATCATAGAATCATAGTATTTCCTCCCATGCATTGGCAAATGAATTAAAATATGCAAGCTCTTCACTCAGAAAGAATAGCCATTACAGGCATTTGATCTGTATAGAAACAGTGTGAATAAAATGCAGCAGCATTTCAGAGCTCTGCCCCCTATGTATGCATTTAAATATCTCAAGAAAGGCTATGTTTTGCAGGGTTCCCAGTCACGTGGATTGGTCGCCATGTAGGAGCATACAGGAATGTGTGTATAAACTCTCTTCTGCCATTCAAATAAATGCACGTAGTGGTGTGCTTATTTCTGAATAAGACAGACTTTTGCCCACCATGTGTGATAAATATCTGAAGACCTGTTTGCTTCCTGAAAAGATCTGCACTGTTCACTGTGAGCACAACAGGCAGCAGCATGAAAAGACCGGGTGGGTTACAGCTCCTGCCTCTCTTTTATGACGCCTGCAATGCAGAACAATTCCAATTATCCCTTGTTTTCCCTGAACATATTCTCATGTTTTCTTAAGGAAAAAATCAGAATAAATCTGAATCATAAACAGGGCTAGAAGTGTTTGGTGGCTTTAATATATGCATTGTAATGTCCTCTGCTTTGAGAACGTGGCTAAGCAGCAGCTTAAAAATCAAAGCAGTAAGTAAATAGTTAATCCCAGGCATCTGGTTGTCCAGGTGTTTTAAAAAACTGGGTTTAGGAATTTGATACATTTTCTAAATTCTGCCCAAGGCTGGCACCTAGTAGGTTAGTGTTAGCACCAAACATTTATTACATAAATCACGTGTGTTTTGGAAAGAACCTAAATAAAAGAGAGGTTATATTTCCCTATCATATTTCTGAAAAATCAATTTATTTTGAGTTGTGGTCGCAATGTGCAGAAAGTTCTAAATACTATAGTCCAGTGTTGGGCAGGCCAGGAATGTGGGATCTGCTTTGTTCTTTAGTAAAACCCTGAGGTCTATGTACCAAAGCCATGTGTAAGGCAATGACTATGGGGATGGGATGGTACAATCTTACAATTAAACTACAGGGTGACTCTAGAATTTGTTTTAGCAACAGAACTGAGCTTGTAGCCCCTTTGAACAAAAATACCCTCCTAGTTTTACCTCAAGCTAACTTAATTTCTGATGTTTTTTTATTTTTAAATAAGTATCTTAGCTGTTGCTGTTCTTAAATAGTCGAGAGTCAGAAACCTTTGCTGATCTAATGCAAATTATAAAGAAATCTACTAGTAGATTCTGACATATCTTTTGCTCCTTCTTACTACAGCCCTTTTCTAAGCAGGCAGAACAAATATCAAGGCAATAGAAATGCATTCATTTCAGCATTTGTAGGTTGTCATGCGCTGGCAAGCACAGACTGTCCAGAGTGAGCAATTAATTCTTTATCGTGAAAAGTACACTTACAAGTTAGGGAAATTCATGTCAGTTCTATGACTCTCAGCTACTCCTAGGTGTGCACCCGATGAGGCAATTGCCACAGCAGAGAAAACCCACCCCAACCTTGGCTTATGTATCTCCCCTATTCGAGCTGCGTACAAGCAGGCAAAGACTCCGCCTGCATGTAACCCTGTGCTCCTCCCTCTTCAGTCCTCCTCTGGTCCTGTGAGACAGTGGAGCAGGAGAGGTGGGGGCAGGAAGAGGTGTGGGAGCCCTTGACTCTACATCAACTGGTCTCCTGTTCTTCACTCTCCAGTACTGCCACTTCTGCTGCCTCTGCCTCTAATCTTCCAGCTGTTACAGCCCGCCCCCATTCACTGATCCCTTCTTTCAAGTCAGTCTCAAGTACCGCTTCTCCCAGTGCCCACTCCTCAGTGTACAGCCATTCCCTGACGTCTCTGCAGATGCTCTAATGTTTAAATCAATGTGTGCAGGTTGAGAGCAGAACCTGCCACGTACCCTACGTGTTACCTAAACAGAATATCTGAAAAAGACTCAAATACTGCTGTGTTTCTGCTGCTGTAATCTTGAAGCAGGGGAGGAGTAATGCAACTGTATAAGAAGTGTTAGATTACTCTATGGTACTGGATCCCAAATGTGTTTTTCCCTCCCACGGACCACTTGAATTTTGCTGGGGGTCTTGGAGGACCACTTAATTATTATTTTTCCTGCCTCGTGTATCGATTGGATTGCATGGTGCTAGATGCTGTGCAATTTTTAATTGTATTTTTATTGCTTCTTTTATTTCCTATAAATAAAATATAAAAAATAGAAGGAACAATTAATAATAATAATAATAATAATAATAATAATAATAATAATAATAATAATTTATTTATACCCCACCCATCTGGCTGGGTTTCCCCAGCCGCTCTGAGCAGCTCCCATCTGAATATTAAAAACACAATACAGCATTAAACATTAAAAACTTCCCTAAACAGCGCTGCCTTCAGACGTCTTTTAAAAGTAAGATAGTTGCTTATTGACATCTGCTGAGAGGGCACTTCACGGGGCAGGCACCACTACCGAGTAGGCCCTCTGCCTGGCTCCCTGTAACCTCACTTCTCACAGTGAGGGAACTGCCAGAAGGCCCCCAGTGCAGGATCTCACTGTCCAGGCTGAACGATGGGGGTGGAGACGCTCCTTCAGGACTGAGGCCGTTTAGGGCTTTAAAGGTCAGCACCAACACTTTGAATTAGAAATGATTATGAATATTTAATGCAATGGATACGCTATTTGTTGTCTTCATTCACAAATACAGTGGTACCTCGGGTTAAGAACTTAATTCGTTCTGGAGGTCCATTCTTAACCTGAAACTGTTCTTAACCTGAGGTACCACTTTAGCTAATGGGGCCTCCCGCTGCCGCCGCACGATTTCTGTTCTCATCCTAAAGCAAAGTTCTTAACCCAAGGTACTATTTCTGGGTTAGCGGAGTCTGTAACCTGAAGCATCTGTAACCTGAAGCGTCTGTAACCCGAGGTACCACTACACACAGACATGCTGTGGGCCACCTGAATGAAGTTTGAGGACCCCAGTTTGGGAACCCCTGCTATATGGCATTAAGTTGTTGTTGTTATTAATTTTTATTTTGTTGAGGTCGTACATAATTTGAAAACCAATCCACTCCAAACCCCCTTTTCACCAGTGGACCAGGTGGCTGGGATTGTATTAAGCGCAGCACTGACAGCCTCTGCTGACCTCCTGCTGGAAGCCACCCGCAGAGAGACACTGGAATCACCGGAGGCATCTATCATGAAGCAATTTACACATGCTGATCGCAACCCAATACAGAGTTAGATGTACTTTAAGCCCACTTTGAAATCATTTGGTCTTATTCTGCCTAACCTGTGCTAAAGTGTGGCCTCTGCTATTGTCCCACTGTTACTAGGCCCAAGCCACATCTATCCTTTTAGCCACTTATCTCTGCAAGCTGCAAAATCTAGAAATAAACAAAGTCAAGGAGAATAGGTGTGGAAAGTGGGTGAGACCGCAACAACCTGCATCAGTGCGGCTTTACTTGAAAGCCAGGCTTGGTAGGTCAGCTGCTTAGGCAGGCCTAGTATTTGCACTGAAGCTACAGCAGAATTTGAAAATGCTTTGAAGATAAAAAGCATTTCAAGGGCATTTTTCAAAAAAGGAATGAAAGGAGCTGTGATCTCCAAAGCCTCTCGCCACTCTAGCATCTCTCCAGACAAAGAAGAAATGCACAGACACGCGCGCACAAGCAACAGACCCCCTCAGTGTCATAATCTGCCGTCCAAAGCCTGCCATAAAGTAGAAAGTTCAAGATAAATGTCACAGATGGTTGACGTAGTTTAGCAGTGAGTGTGTCTGACTAGGACTGTGGCAATCCACATTCAAATCCCTACTTGGCCATGGATGAATTGGGACCAGTCACTACCTCCCAACCTAAACTCCCTCACGGTTGTGAGGTGGTTGTTGTTAAGAGGAAAAAAAGGGAAGCTACTTGGATAAAGGGGGACGGATTTGAAATGTAAAATAAATAAATGAAAAATGGACAGCAGTCAAAGAGAGATGACATTTGCTTCTTTCTAGTTACACTGCACACTTTCTTGCCTGTATTGCCCATATAACAGGCGATAAACTGTTTTCCTTTAACATACTGTTTATCAGCAGCCATCAATTCAACAGCTTTTCCTTTCCAAATAAATATGCAGCTCATCTTGTGAAGGAAAAACTTTTTGGAAAATTGATGGACCATTTAAAAGCTGTTATTAGCAGAATAGTACCAAGCAGATACCTGCTGGGACTTCAGGAATCTGAATCATTTATTCTGGGCATGTTTCTAATATGTGAACTATATTGTATGCAAATTTACATTGTATGTGGATTTCAAATCCCTGCCAAGATTGCAAGATGCAAACAGGAACACTGGTGCAGGAGTGGACATTACTGCTTTTGGGGAGAACATTGATCCCGCTTTATAACTGAAGAACACTGAGGCACAGCAGTATATGTTCAGCAGTCAGTGAATGCATGGCACACAATTCTTAGGCAGAAATAAGAATTTAGTTGCTTAATAAAGAGTGTGCATCCAGTGGCGTAGCGTGGGGGTGCAGGGGGGGCTGGCCGCACCAGGTGCAACATCTGGGGGTTAGAGTTAGTGGGCGCAAATCTACGGGTTAGGGGGTGCAAATCCACAGGTTAGGGGGCGCAAATCCACGGGTTAGGGGGCACAAATTACTTGCCTTGCCCTGGGTACTGACAACCCACGCTACGCCACTGCGTGCATCTCAGCATATGCAGAATGCTATCCTCTTACGGCTGAGCATTTGCAGCCTCCCCTTCTCCACACTGTTAGAACTGGGGCTTGTGCATGTGTGGAATATGTACCATGCAAATTAAAGTCTACATCTTCTTTCTTTAGAAATTATTAAGCACTGACCTTCATCCTCTCCATTACTAGAATGAGGTTCCATAGGGGGGGGGTGAGCATTCACAGCACACAATTTTGGGAAGCAAAAGAAATTAAGGATGAAAGAAGAGTGCACTGAAGTTATAAAAGAAGAAGAAAGCTGTACAGTATAGCCAATTCCCATACTAGGAGAAGTTGTAATTCTAGGTTCCTGGATTGCTTTAATAGGGGACAAGCCTTTATTCTCTATTAAGGGAAGGTGATTTAAATATATTATCAGAGGCTAAGCTGTTCCTTTGCATCACTTCTTTGTGTCTGTCCAATGGCATCTACATACAACTTTCAATCCTTTGCAGGCTCCTTGTTTGAAGCCTCTGTTGTTGTTTTCTGCATGGTGTACATATTCACACAATTCTAGCTCTCTTTGTATGTTTCGGATTCTGAAATGTTCCCATCCATCTTGTGACCTTTTATGTTCACAGCATCCTCTATCTGATGTGGTGATAGACATGCCATTTTGGGACTTTTTTTGCACAGCTACAAACTACCTTCCCTTTCCCTGTTTCCTACATTGTATACATCTTGCCTCAGAGAATGACATATGTTCCTGACAATCTCTCATACAGGGCAGTCAGGGAAAAGCTGTTTTTTTGTGAATGACAGTGAGGGTGAGGGTTGAATACGTGGTTCTCCAGAGTTCAACCCTTTCCCACCTCTGAACATTGTTGTTGTTGTTGTTGTTGTAGGCAGGTGTTGTAGGCAGGTGTAAACAGTCATTTTGAGATTACAAAAAAAGACATTGCAACATTACATCAGAGAATTAGAACAGGGTTTATCCACAGATAACAGTGAGCAGGATTGCATGCAGGTGATTGTAGAATGGGAAATCGAAAGAAAAAATATTTCTTCCAGGAAATAATATTTGTCTAAATCTCCTTTGATTAATAACCCCCAAAAGATCATAAGAAACAAAGGAAGTATTTCTGCTTGAAAAGCTGGCTTTGAAATTCTGCCATACAAAATCCCTTTCTGAAGTGACTTTCTGTTTAGACCCAATGGCATATACTTGACATTTTGAAATCAGAGGATCCATCCTGGTCAATTTCACAATTTTTCTCCTTACAAAATCTCATCCAAGGCTCATATTTCAGCAGCTAAAAATAAATCTGTAGCCCGAAACTGATTCTTCCTCTGCAAACAGTGAGTGAGAATATAGGCTACTCCTGTATTAAAAGTACAGATCCAGGTCATGGAGCTGACCTACTTAGGGGATATTTTAGGGCTTCCCAAAAGGTTTTATGCCCTCTAAATGTCAGTCTTATTGCTGTTTGTAGATCAGCAGATCTCTGCATACTATGAAAGAACTGGTTATTTAGAAGTCAGGGTTTGTTTTTAAAAAATAAAGTTTTCATTAGTACAGGATAAGAAGTTTAAATAGATCGAAACCTATTGCTCAGTGTAAGGACAGGGAAGTGAAGAGAAGATCAAGTCAGCAGAAACTCTGGATGTGCCGGGTCTCTTCATGCTCAGTGTGCAGGAAGTTACAAATTCTACGAAGAGACACCATTGGAATTTGATGCTCTTGTCTAAATCTATATTTGACTATTGGGGGAGGAGATAGGTTGAATGGAAGAGTTTAACTGGATTGCAGTACGTATACCAGTAACTAAATGCCATTTCAAGCTGTTTATTCCTCATAGGTCCAGTGTTAGCCCTGTTGTTTCCTAATCTAAAAATCCATATTATTACTATGTAAGATTTTCTAGAGGAGGACCTGTGTTAGTCTGCTGTCACAAAAGTAGAATCTTGGAGCATCTTAAAGATTTAACAAATGTATTGTGGCATTAGGTCCTTCCAGTCCTCCTCTGGCTGATGGATGGATCTAAACATATCTCCTCTTTGCTGTGGTCCTGCTCCTGACAGAGACCTTCCATTGGGTCTTGGGCCTCTGGCACTGTAGTCACCAGGCAACTCAGTGGCTGCCAAGAGGTGGGAGGTGAGGCTTGTAATCTTCACGTGTGATAGAGAATCTACCCTTCCATAAGCAGCATCTACACTGATCACTGGCCATTATCATGTTATGGGGAAACTCATTTTTATTTCAAATTTAGGTTTGTGTATACCAAAGTCGTTGGACAACTCCATCAGAAACAGGAGTGGAAACCCTGAACAGAATAGACTCCTCAAGACATAGCCCAAGCACTAAGTGCAATTTCACCCATTTTTCCAAATTGCACCAACACACTCCACCGTGGAGTTATAGTGTCCATTTGCAATGTAGCACTGCATTTAAAGAACAGAGACAAGTTAACGCATAACACTGAGACAAACCCTAGCTTAGCATGAGTGCATGAGTGTGCAGGTTCCTAGAGATGAGATCACAGTCACTTTGCTCATCCTCCAGTGCTCCTAATGCTGCATTGCTGTGAGCTAAACTATGGTTTGGACTAGTGTGCTGTGCAAATGCAGTCTTGTTGTTTGTCTTTTATGGACATGAGTGCTGGAAGAAAGACCTGCTCCCTGCTGCAAGACCCATTTCCACCTGGCCTAGGGAGTGGGGGCCAGACTCACCCGGAACAGCTAAAAGAGGCTCCTGGGAGGCCGGAGGGACATTGCTGGAACAACTCTTGGTTTGCGGCAACTAGCTAAAATGTTTTAAAATGTTTTGAATGGTTCTAATTTTGGTTCCTCTATTTTGTTTTTGTCGAGTTGGTGTAGGTTAAATGTTTAGTAGGAGTTGGTGGTTATTTTAATTTGGGTATAACTGTAAACTGTTTGTTGTTGTTGTTATCAACTTCTATTGATTTATTGGTTTGTTTGTTGCTTGTAGAAGATATTTTGTTTTTTAATGACTGATGTTTTGTTGTGTTTTTATATATGTTGTAAGCCACCCAGAGTGGCAGGGGAAACCCAGTCAGATGGGCAGGATATAAATTTTAAAAAAACAAAACAAATTACAAGTGGTTAGCTTAGAGCAAGACAACCCGCAAGCTGAGGTTCAGACAACATGCCAAACCATGGTTCTGTTCACAGTAGTGTAGCAGCAGAAGGACCTGAGATGGAAAGAAACAGCTGCAATCTCCTCCCTTGGAGCCTGTGCATTTGTGATAAACTGTGATTTGGCCTAACATTACATGCAAACCAGTCACAATGTGGGAGGTAGCCTTCCAACAGCGCTTCTTCTATCATGGCTGTGTTCAGAAACATAACCATTCCTCAGCTGCTAGTCTTAGATGCTACGTTAATAATATTTGGCAAAGCTATTTTCTTTTGAAGTGTTTAAGGGCACAGAGACCACAATAGAAATTTATATATAAATATAAAAAAGTCAAACCAATTTTTGACCATGCCCTTTTCAGTGGCAATAATGGAGTTGTTAAACCTGAACTGAAATCTTTATCTGAAGAGAGGAATGAATGTTTCTAGGGCAACACTCAATGTGTTAATAAAAGGTGATGGCAGATAAAAAGTGTGTCAAAAATACCAGCCACAGTTATATTGCTAGTTGGTACTGAGTCAAATCTCTGCTATACTCTCCTTGCGGTTTGAGTTACTTGCAGCAAGTTGGATCAAAAGGGCCACTAAAGAGTGTCTCCATCCTGATAGGTCACCCATTAAGCTTGCCTTACTCATTCCAGCTGAGTCACATCTTCAGACAGAATAATACTTTAATAAGCCCTTTGCTCGAATGGATTTTCTTTATATGTCAGAAATTAAAATCAAGACAAAGTTGGCGGGAAGCTATTTATCAGGGACTAGGAATTAGCAGAAACCTTTCTTGTTAGTCAAATTGGATTAATTTTTTTGTGTGCGCAATAATCAAGATCCATATGACATTTCATCCATTTTATTAACCAGGCACAATTTGCAGCATCTGTAGCAATTTTTTTGATTCTAAGATTCATTTCAACATAGGCACTACTGCATTAGGATAAAGTAGGTACATGCCAGCGCATTCCATTTGTATCACAGCATGAGGCAGCTATGTGCCAGCAACAATGCACTAAAGAAACTATTAATAGAAAAGAAGAAATAACAAAATAACTGCCTCAGTGGTGTCACCCCAATGAGACACCACTCTGAGGTGATTACAGGCAAAAAAAAAAAAAGCTTATGAAATTCAATGCAGCATAAAAAAGAAGATCAGGGGAATTATAGATACCACTCTGTTCTGACTTGGAGTACTGTGTCCAGTTCTAGGCTTCACAATTAAAGGATATATAGACAAGCTGGAACGTGTGCAGAGGAGGCCAACCAAGATGATCAAGGGTCTGGAAACCAAGCCTTATGAGAAACGGTTGAGGTATCTTTAGCCTGAATAAGAGGAGACTGAGAGGAGCTATGATAGCCATCTTCAAACTGCCACATGGGAGACGGAGCGACCTTGTTTTCTTCTGCTCCAGAGAGTGGGACCCAAACCAATGGCTTCAAGTTACAAGAAGGGAGATTCTGACTCAACATCAGGAGGAACTTTCTGGTGATAAGAGCTGTTTGACAGTGGAACAAACTCTACTGGAAGGTGGTGGACTCTCCTTACTTGGAGGTATTCAAGTAGAGGTTGGATGGTCATCTGTCATGGATAGTTTAGTTGAGATTCCTGAATTGCAGGGGGTTGAACTAGATGACCCTCAGGGTACCTTCCAACACTACAGTTCTATAATTCTATGATCCCAAAGATGATCCTTATTCTTGTATATGTCATTGGGATGTAAGTTGGGAGCCAGTCTTCTGGTCATTGCCCAGTTCCTACTACCACTACTATGTGGCTTTGATTCTCTTCTTATATGTCAAAGATGTCCGGAAACAAGAACAACGGAGCTTGCCCAACAGGTTACAGGGAGCTAGGCTAGATGAGGTATAGCATCAAGAGTGGCTAGGCATCTGCTAGGGACTTTATAGCTGCCCCATCCCTTTACTGACCATCAGCTTCACCTTCATCCAGAGTACACACTGGCTTCTTCTTCCCAAGTACGGCTGCTCAGGAAGGGAAAGAAGGCCTCACATGATCAAGTGAGCTTGGCACCTTCTGGTCTGTGCAGTTTCCTTCAGCTGTAAATGTTTCTAGTGCTTAAGATTAATTCCACCCCACAGTGGGTCCTGCCAGAGCACTGAGGTGATAGCAGCTGACCAAGGATGGCAGATGCTGATGCTAGCCCTGGCTACCTTAATTACTTCATTTATCAATAAGCATGCAGGAGAAATATCCCACCCTCGCCCATTTCCAAACCAAATTTTCTAGCAGTATTCAGCTGAAGCAAAAAAAAATACCCAAAGCAGAAGGTATCCTCACATTATTTTGAACAATGTGAATCAATGTTTAAATATCTGATGCTATGAAAAGACTTCTGCCTCTCTCACACACAAAAAGATTTCACTACCAGAATTTTCCTCACATGCAATGAAATCTTTTCTTCATGGTTTAATCCCATTGATTGCCAATGTGAAATAATGGTAATTCATTATAGGGGCATTTAGGGCATCTCTTAAAATAATACCAAGCTTTGTTTGAAAAGTTGCTATGTCCTGAGAATTTAAATAAATCGCTTAATTGGCCCGAAAGTTAAAATAAGTTTTAAAATGTGTTTGCCTGCTTCAGAGGTATTTTTGTCACAGTTTGTTACATTAAAAGTTTCCCTAAACAGGTCTGCCTTCAGATGTCTTCTAAAAGTTTGGTAGTTATTTTTCTCTTTGACATCTGGCGGGAGGACCGAATGAATGGGCATGCAGGCGGGAGGGCATTCCACAGGGCGGGTGCCACTACTGAGAAGGCCCTCTGCCTGGTTCCCTATAACTAGGCTTCTCGCAGTGAGGGAATTGCCAGAAGGCGCTCGGCGCTGGACCTCAGTGTCCGGGCAGAACGATGGAGGTGGAGACACTCCTTCAGGTATACTGGATCGAGGCCGTTTAGGGCTTTAAAGGTCAACACCAACACTAAAAAAGAAAAGTTCCAGGGTGGCAACAGAAAGCAAATTAAAAATGCTTTTGCAGTTCATCAGAACTATCCAGCAATATCAAGTTATAGGAAAACTGGTGCTATTAACAATAATCCTTCTAGTTGGTTAATTGATTTGACAACTTCCATGTACATGACGTCTGATGCTAATCCCCCACCTTACCCCGAGAGTTAAATGATAACTAATCAGAGGCAGCTACAGTTGCAAATGGCAGCAAAATATCTGTGAAAGGAAGAGGAGCAGGTTTGCAGGTAGAAATACTGTTTGTAATGAAGTGAGAGCAGTAGTTACTCAAATTAACAAATAAGAAAGTTTTGAGAATTTACATGCTAGATTAAAATTGATTAATTTATTGAGAATAGTGTTGTAAGAAAAACACTAGGGCCTAATTTGAATAGTAGAGTGCCTGGTATCTGGTGGCAAACCTGTGCCCACTTATCTTGGAGTAAACCTCACTGAACACAGTATGGCTTTCTTCTGAGTAACTGCTGTTAACACTCACTGCACTTTACTGCAGCATTGAGCCTTGAGTACTGTTGCAAGCCACAGGACACAACAACCATTTTGAAATTTCAGCCACATCTGGCCTTGTCAATCTGCTTCTTTACTCCTGTAAAAGAACATTGTGGTTTCAAGAATCCCTGAGGTGAATCCTGTAGGTATTTGTCTCTGTCTTAAGCAAACATGGTTATTTGGACACAAATTAGATATTTAAAGTGATAATGTTCAGAAACGAGGGCAAGCTGCAGCAGATCTTTAGAAATCACCAAACCCGGGGGGGGGGGGTCTTCAAAGAGACATTCCAATGTGAAGTTGCTGAGTAAGAATTCATTAGCAATTATGATGCTGTGAAACAGACAATGCAATCCTATGCATGTCACGTCAATTACTATTATGTGTAAAAGTGGATCTATAATTTATGTGCATTCTGAAGATACGTACTTCTTATTTAATTAAATCTTTTCTACTCAGAATAATGTTTAATCTCTGACCGGAAGGTATATAACTGGATACTGGTGTATAATCTAAATTGGGTGGCAGAGTAAAAAATGTATTTTGTGCAAGGGCCCACAACAAAGTACGGCTGTCATTGTGACATTATCTACTGCCATCTTTTCCATTGCTTGGCACTGTTATGGCTGTGATCTGTGCTTTGGAAATCGACTCATTTTCTCATTTTTCACTAAGCTATGGTTTGGCTTAGCATTACATGCAAATCAGGTCTAAATATATTAGTCTTTAAGGTGCTACTACACTGTTATCTTCAATGAAGTGTTTATAAAACTAAAATGGTACATGCAGAATGTGACAGAAAGATATCAAAAAAGCAAAAGCAGAGGCTTTGTATCACTCAGCAATTTAAGTGATCTACAAGGAATAAAAAGGAGGTAGGAATCAGCGAAATGAAAACAAGAGCGTATGAATAAAAGAAATACATCAGAAGCAGAGTCAGTCCACAAATGGTGCAGATCCCAAATGTAGAAACGTTAACAGTGTGCTTCGCTGTCAGCAGTGGGTAGGAAGTAACATGAGATGACCTAGAAGTTGCCCTCTTCCTCCAGCTCCTCAGCAAAATTGTAATAGATATGTGTTTTTGCAGAATTAGGGACTGCAGTCATATCTATCTGGTATTCATTAGGAATCTAATTAGCATCAATTAGTCAAAGAGATAATACTGAGTCGGATTAATTCTGCCCATCGTGTGTGTGTGTGTGTACATATGCATGCTTTTTTCCTCCTGTAATATTGCTGAAATATTTGGCTGTTCTGAAACACTTCAAAAGGAACAAGAAATGGAATAGGTATAGGTTCAGCATGTGCTGAAATAAATAAGAACATTGAAAGTGCTTAACTTTGGATGGATGATTATGACCAATGAAATCTTAATTGGGGATTTCTACAGAAAATAGCGGAGGAAGCTACTCTTAAGCTTTATTAGCTGGTTCTCATTTTGATTACTGATTCCTGTATGGGGCTGGGGCCTGAATTCTTAATCTGCATTGAGCAACATACGGCTGCTTCCACACTAGATATTTGCTGTGAAATAGTCATGGTTTGTACATTCACTTTTTGCCGGCACTGACATGAATTCAACATCCAGCCCTTGTCATCATATCCATCTTTCTTCAGACTGCAAGAAATCTGACCTTTTTTTTCTGGAAAACAGAGCAATAGCACTTTCTTTCCCACCTTGTGACTTTGAACCTCTTTGAGTTCTCATCAGCCCTAGTGACAGCATAACTTTGGTTCTACCTACACTCCATTAATTTTGTTGCATTTGCCAAGATTTATATACTGCTTGATTGTAATGAAACCTCTCAGGGATTTACACTTGTTTTTCTTCTTTACTGGTGATGTCTAGGGCAGTGCATTTTGGTCTCTTCCTATGCTTTAAAGAAAACTGAAAGCATGAATCGGTAAAGCCAATCCTCCATCTAATGACATACTCCAGAGGTTTGGCCACATGGAAATAGAAGCATTGATCTACGATCAAACTATCCCAGACCTTATTTGGGTAGCCCAGAGTATTCCCAGTGTTTCCTACTAGGTTGAAAGCTTGCTTAGAACGTGATGTTGGGGAGTTAAGAAATGTTGAGCAGCAAACTCAAGCAGAGTCATTCCAATAAAGGCCTCTGGTTTTAATTGCACTCCGTAGTGCTCTTTCCACTAAAGAAAACTCCAAGCTTATTGCTTACTTGCTCTCCCTTCTGAAATTTGTTTTCTTTTGCTAAAACAACCGCAAGAGGCAGGGGTGCAGTTTGTTGAAGAAACAACCTGGACTGAGTTAATAAGGAAATTGCTTTGATAGCAGTCCAATCGTTGGGCCTGGGTGGCTGTGTATGAATTGCACACCACTTAAAGAGCAGGGATTATTACACTCATACTTCAGCCCAAGACTGCAGTGATGTTCCTTAGACCAGCTGCCAAAGAGTTAGCTCTGCACATCTCCCTCAAGTGGCCTAAAGGTTTTTAGTACAATAAATGCACAATAAATGTCTACATATTTTGTTGAGGGGGATCCAAATGTCTTTCCTTAAAGTAGCACTTCTTATATGGAGGCTTCCATATATTTTTCCAGCGCTCATGCTACAGCATTTTGTCACTGGGAAACTGCAGCCTCTCCTGCATTTACCATGTCTGTGTGACAGTTGTGTCAAGTGTAATTGTGCCAGTGTCATGTACACCTGCTGAATAGTGTCTGCGATATCACTGAAGGGGAACAGCATAACTATACACACAGAGGCCAGCCCACATCGTTTTCTGACATTTCACATTAAAATAGTTACCATATTTTTCACCCTATAGGATGCACTTTTTCCCCTCCAAAAATGAAGGGGAAATCTGGGTGCGTCCTATGGGGCGAATGCAGGCTTTCGCTGAAGCTTGGAGAGCGAGAGGGGTCGGCGCGCACCAAGCCTTCTCGCTTTCCAGGTTTCAGGAAGACATCCGCAGCCTAGGCAGCCCTGTGGGAGTCCTCAGGTCCGTCTAGCCTGCGGATAGCAGCCTGCTTCCCGGAGCACCGAGCGCGCTGAAAGCAGAGCACCCGGCACTTCGGGAACACATCCGCAGCCTCGGCAGCCCTGCAGGAGTTCCCGCAGGGCTCCCCACGCAGCGGATAGCAGCCTGCCGCCTGGCACGAGGGGCGCCCTGAAGCAGAGCTTGGGGGACAGCAGGGAGGCGCAGTGCCGCCATCCCGCAGTTCCTTGACCTGGTTCGGTTTCCCCAACCTGGTTTTGGGGGGGAATAAAGGGGGGGAAATTCCTTTATTTCCCCCCCAAAAAACTAGGTGTGTCCTATGGGACGGAGCGTCCTATGGGACGAAAAGTACGGTACATATTTTTTATAAACTTGTAGAGCACTCTCCTAGTCTTTTAGCATGCACCCCTGTTAACAAATACCAGTAAGGTCAAGCCAAAGATGGACGAGTGGGTGGAGGTAATAAAATAGCTTAAGAGTGTTTCTAAGCTTTCCTCTCCCAACAGTGATGTGCAGAGATTTATGTACCCATCAGAGCACCCATCAGGTGCTCACAGGCTTGCCCCTGTTATCCTAATCCAAGTCCACAAAGGAGGATCCTGCCAGGCTATATTGTGGACTTTGAGTAAGTGAACTAGGAAAGCCTATACCTGACATAAATCAGTGGCTGTAGCTCCTCATTAGTGCCAGCTTCACTGCTTATCTAACTGCCACTTCAAGAGTTGCATTGATAACACACAGTGTGCAGCAGGTGACCGTGGTGTGAGCCAGTTCCACACTAGTGACTTTTCTGGGGTGGTTTAGTTCTAATCTGACATCTGCAGATAGAGCCTGGATTTAGCGTGTTGCAATTCCTACTGTCGCCAACTCACGCAAGGCCTGGCAACAGCTCTGATCTCTTGCAGGCAATTGGAGTAGTAAATGGCACCTTGTGCCTCCCTTTTTTGCCCAAATAAATGATGGTCACACAGAGCCAACAAGAGACACTGGGGCAATAAAACAGTTCACTTTAGCCTTCTTATCCTCTGGTTGTGAGCATCCTTACTGCCTTCTATGAGTAGTTTCTCTCTCTCTCTCTCTCTCTCTCTCTCTCTCACACACACACACACACACACACACACACCCCACATGTATTAGTGTATTAGTTGACGAACAAGTAGTATGACACAATCTAGCCAGAATGACACTAGGTCCAGGGTATTGTGGGGATGCAAAATGTTGGCCAAATTGCAGCAGCACCAGGGGTGCAAACTGGAATAAAATATTGGGTGGGGGCAGGTGAGCCCCGCCTGCATAATTGATCACATGACATGGCACACACCATTTGAATGGCAATGCCCACCAACTTGGGGGGGGGCTAGCCCCCTTAAATATTTTATTGGGGGACCCAAAGCCCCCTTGGCCCCTAGGAGTTGGCTCCTGTGAGCGTTAGCAACTACAACAAAAAACATTCAGAATAATAGAAAGAAGTAAGCCATGCTACTGTTATTGTTAATGTCGAGCCCCAGTCCAACAAAACTGTTGGATAATTTCTCCTCCCTCTGGAGAAATTCAGTGGAACAGTCAGCCCCTACACACATACGGCAGAGAGAGAGAGAGAGAGAGAGAGAGAGAGAGAGAGGAGAATTTCCAGAGACCATTTCTGCACAGGCCTGCCAGTCAGTCAGGTGAACATTTCCACTTTATGCCCATATTTCATTTGTTTACTTAAAAAAACACCAACCTGTGATTTTGCCCCTGTTGGAAGAGACAAAAACCCATGAGGATGCTATTGATGTTAGGCACTGCCCCCCCCCAACTGTGTATCATTTGTCCTAATGGACCAGCCTACAGTAGGAGCAGAACAGGAGACTAAGAATATTCCAGTTGCCTATTTGGACTGTAAAGCCAGGGATATCATTGACTTTACAGAGCAAGTGGTGTTGGGGTTCTCTCTGGGGTTTATTGCAATACATTGGTCATGTGCTACGGGCAAACTGATGGGCAAGATTACCCTTAAAGCACCTTCTGTCTTAGGCCTCTATGGTTCTGTAACACAAGCAGACTCCATCATTCACATCTTGTGGCTAAATGCTGCTTGCTTTTCCAAAGGGAGGGGGATTGGCATGAAGCTAGGAAAAAGTAGTTCATTCTTTACTGCAAGGTTCACACACACACTTCTGCTGCCTCCTTCATCTTGCTTCAAGTGCATCTATGCACTCAGCAGGGAGCTCAACAAACTTCAAAGTCCTCATCCCTACATTGCTTATCCACACAGCTTTTCTGCTTTTCTTGGCTCAAGCAGACCAAATGATTCCAAGCTGAATCTCCTGCTTCAGGCAGTTTTCTGATGTTCTCAAGCTTAAGCTGCATTCATCTTTGAGGGACCAAGGCCAACTTTAACCTGTTCAACAGAAGGTGCATACAGGAGGGTGGGGTTGTGCATCTACTCATGCCCACTGGGCCTGCCCCATGCACACATTGAGGTGAGGATGTGAAAAAGCCTATCTCTGCGCAAACCATACTGACTATTAAGGATCAGCAATTGCATGGGTGATGCCTTTATACTTACAGTTTGTGTGCACATTGTTTCTTCTGCGCAGTCACCTGAACTCAGATCAGGAGCTCTCCCCTCTGTAGCCACATTCAGCTGAATGTGTGAAAGGAGATCAGTTCAGTATTGCCAACAGAGAACAGTCCAGTTTTTATTTGAAGGGGCTGTCAGATTACAGTCTTCTGTTTGAAGACAGCCTCTGTTTGAAGGGCTGTGTAGTCAGAGTCTGGTTTAAAGCTAAGGAACCATAAAAATGGGGAGCCTTGAATATGCCCATCACCAGACAGAAGCCCCTGGTCAGCCGAATGAATGGGCATGCAGTCACCCACTAAAGTGAGATGTTTTTTATTTCTATTTCAATTATAGTCATTATTTTTAAATTTGCATCTATACACAAGTTGCCATGTGCAGATTTCATGCAAATCTGTGTCCTCTTTTGTTCACTTTTTGGTGTGATACATTTTCTGTTTTCTGTCAATGGCCACCCTACTTATATTCATAGTGATACTTGACTGCCTGTGGCCATCAGGTAGGACTTTACCTCCCCACCCTATACTCCTAACTGCCTCCTGTTGATAAGTTAATCACAGGCACAGTAACTCTAAGAACGGACCCTGGACTGGCTCAAGGCATTTTGGTGCCTGAGGCAAAAGTATGAAAGCCAACAGGATTAACAGTTGAATCTTATTTCAGTAATGTCAATGAGGCAATGTCCCCTAATTCTGAAGAGTGTAAACAGTACTGAGCCAAGTGGGCCAATGATCTGACTTGTGGGAGAAGTTGAGTGACCATTAACAGGGGTGAACCAGCCATTTCCATAAGGCAGTGTTGGGAAACCTGTGGTCGTCCAGATGTTATTGGACAATAGTTTCCATCATCCCTGACCACTGGTCATGCTGGCTGGTGCTGATGGGAGTTGAAGTCCAACTGCATCTGGAGAGCTGCAGTTTCCTCAACTCTGTCATAATTCATTTCCTGAATGAAATAACTGTAGCAGGCTGTGTCCATTATTCAGTCATGGTTAATTAAATATAAACTTGCTTGCTTCTTGCCTGCATTGCCTGAGCTTTATTGTTTTTATTTCCTGATGGATTATTTATTTATAATATTTAGAAATCATGCTCTTTCTTTGCAAATCTCATTTACATCAGCATAAAATCCAAAATGTGGATTGATTGAATGTGGAGGCACATACATGCACATGTACTCATTTTTATTCTGTATGGGGATCCTCAATAGGCAAAAGAGAGGCATGCCACCAAACTTCTACATACCTTACCTACAGAAGAGGAGTTTCTGCATGAGATAGAATCCCGATTAATGTTTTGTTTTGTTTGATGTTATTCCCATTCCAAACATTTCAGTACACCAAGAATCATGGTAACCCAAGGGCTTGTAGCAGGGACATACAAAGGGGGGGCGGGGGGCCGTCCCTGGTACCACTCTGGGGGGTGACAAGATGGCCCGCTGCCTACCCCCAGCTGTAGAGCGGCCGAGGGTGCACACACAGTCAGTATGGGCACTGCTTTCACGGCATCCATACGGGCTGCCGCTCACATGTGCCGTCCATATGGGCATCCGTATGGGCTGCCTCTCAGACAGTGAGCATATGGGATGCCACACATGCACAGTCCATATGAATGTTGTGCGCCACCAGGCAGTTTGCCCCACCCCTCGGCATCTCACCCCGGGTCCCGGAGAGGGTTCCTCTGCCACTGTTTTGTAGGAACAGAGATCTGCATTTTGTCACCCAGAGAAACCTGTTTGTGCAACCACTGACCCTGATGTGCAAATCTGCACTTGAGGTTTGGACTAGACTGTGTTTTTCTCCCTAATGGGAATTTTAACACTTTTCATGAGTGATTTAGACTATTTTACGGCTGCCTTTAATTTTACTTTACTCTGGCTGGTTTACAATAATGAAAAGGGCAACGTTGCCACACACACACACACGCACACACACACACACACACACACAGTGGCTGCCAGTTGTGCTTGTTTTTTATTTATTTTTTAACGTCTTTTGTTTGTTTAGATGCACATGAATACGCAGCACACAAACATTTACCAAGCAGGTGGAGATACTTAGTTGTAAGGTGTGGGGTGGACCTGATGTGAAAGCAATAGCTGAAGAGTAATGCCCCCTCTCTCCTATTCCTGTGAGTCCCACGTCTAGGCTGACATGGTGAGCAATAACAGCACAACTTTCTGGCCATGTGAGCAGCTTCGGACAACTGTGGCAGATGGTTGCCAGCTGAGGCACCGTGGCTATCATGCCCAGGGTCAGGGCAGCTGCAGTTTGCTGGCTGATGACAGCAGCAGAAGCTGTGAGAAGCTGCTGTAGACATGACTGAAGGCTGAGGCATGGGTACACCCAACAGCCTTGAAGGCAAGTCAGATCTCAAGCTACTGTAAACAGGAATGGATGTTTTATAAATCCTATATGCACAATCCCATGGACATCTATTGCATAACGTGTGCCTTAGCCTGCAGTCGGAGGCTAGACTCACTTTCTGGCAGGGGGCCTGGTTTCAGATGGCATTCCTTCCAGGGACATGATTAGTATGAAAAGCAGCAGGTCAACAATGTTGTGAGCAATCCATTAGGGGCAGCTGTAAAAGCGAACACCCCTGCGAACACCCACCAAGGCAAGTTGATCTCTGCTTGCAGGTTGCAATTAGCAGCGCAAACAAGGCCCTGCTGGCCTGGATCCTATGAGCTGCCGCCACCTGACACTTCTTTTGCCCCAGTGTCTTAGAAACTTACCCCAGGGTGGAAAGTGTGTGTAGAGGGATACTCCAGGCCTCAGCAGAGTGTCTCCCCCCCCCCCCCCCCGGTATTAGGGACTAGTATTCCTAGAATCTTCTGTGAAACTGCACACAACATTTCCACCTGGAATTCTGACGACAGGTTGATAGTCAAAGTCTTCAGTAGGAGAAGACTCTCTGCTGGGACCTGCAGAGTTTCCCCTATTCTTCTGCCTCCTCCTTCCCTACGGTAAATTTCCAGGTGTTGTGGGCAAGGGAAGGGAAGGTACTAGAGACAGGCACATCGACTGTGAGCTTTTGCAAGAGGCTGCATTGAATGCTAGCCAAGCCCTTGAACCTTTGTGCAGGCACAGACTTTTGTCTTTCAAATTTAGCAGCGCTCTGTGCGATTCCAAAATTCAGCACCCTTTTCCTCTTGTCTTCCAATCTGCTAGATTCACTACATCATAGTTGCAACTCCCCCTAGGCTTGGGGGGATCATTGGAACCAGTTACGCTGTCCTAAATCCACCACGGTTTCGTGAGGGTTCGCTTGGAATGCTCACAAGGGCTCAGTCTCTTTCACAATGAGCAGCAATATGCTTTTGTGTCCCTAGAATAAACAGGTTTTGCCCTGGTTTCTGCTCCACTTCTTGCCCCGGACCTACTTTAGAGCTACACCCAAGTATAAGAGTATTTTTATTTTGTGACCTGGCAACGCTACTAATTTGGGGCTAATATGTGTTAATCTGTTGGACGTCTGTGTCCCTCTTAGTCACTTTTACAATCTGTTTACACACTGTTTCACTTTAAGAATTGATAGCAGTATGTGCCAAAGTTCACTGTAAGAGAGAACACCCCCCTTCTTTTGCTTAGGATTACATGTTCTCAGCTACTGTCTGGAGAGCCCAAGTACTTGGCTTTCCTCTGCCTTGTCAGTTAACTGGAGCATGGTGACCTTTCCTTCAACAAACATAAAGTGCTATCTATCCTGTGACATCCTGCTCAAAGAGGAGAGGTGACTAAGTGGCATCACAGTGCATGAGCCACTTTTGGAGATGCTTTGGGCAGCAGGAAAGCAACCAAACAGCTTCAGACATAATGCTGGTCTATACAGTCTTCTTATTCTCCAGAGCAGAGAGTATATTCTGCTGCTGCTGCTGCTGCTGCTGCTGCTGCTGCTGCTGCTGCTTTGAAAAGGGGAAAGTCACAAGAATTTTACACCTGAATATAGAGATCCACGTGGGTGGCGCTGTGGTCTAAACCACTGAGCCTTGGGCTTGCCGATCAAAAGATCGGCAGTTCAAATCCCCACGATGGGGTGAGCTCCCATTGCTCATCCCAGCTCCTGCCAACCTAGCAGTTTGAAAGCACCCCAGAAAGTGCAAGTAGATTAATAGGTACTGCTGTGACGGGAAGGTAAATGGCGTTTCCGTGCACTGCTCTGGTTTCTATGTTCCTTTGCTCCAGAAGCGGCTTAGTCATGCTGGCCACATGACCCGAAAAAGCTGTCTGCGGAGCGGACAAACACCAGCTCCCTCGGCCTGTAAAGCGAGATGAGCAGCGCAATCCCAGAGTCATTCGAGGCTGGACTTAACTGTCAGGGGTCCCTTTACCTTTAAGTACCTATAGAGATCCTTTCCCATTAGTGTCTCAATCTAGAACTTGGTACTAAGTATCTCTTTCTCCTCCCCCATCTCCCTGCTTTTTTTATTATTATTATTATTATTATTATTATTATTATTATTATTATTATTATTATTATTATTTTCTTGCCTTTGGTCATGAACTGGTCACCTGAATGAGTTTGATCAGCCTTTTTTAAATTGTGGAAAATAACGTGGAAACAGAATGAAGGGAAAATATGGGCAAAAGAGATGTACAAGCGACCCAGACTGGAAAGAGGCCGATTCCTCAACCTTTATTTCCAGGTCAGATTCTATGGATTCCTCTTTCTCCATCATTGTTCAGCATCACATCAGCCTCTGTGCAATCTGCCAGGCTTGTCAATAACAGTCTCATGTCCTCTATTCCCTAAATTATTAATGGCTTTGTGCAGCTTTGTCCCATTTGCATTAAGCCCATTTGCAAAACCATTTTCCCGGGCACAGTGTTTTGACAACGGAGGCACTGATCACCATTTAACAGAAGGTATAATACTGCCTTGTACAATGGGCAGCACACCAGGCTCCTTATAAATAAATAATATGTGGCCTATTGATTTTGCCAAATAAAGTTTTTTGGCGTTAAACATTATCCCTATGTTCAAGATGATCTTACTTATCTTTACCCTCTTCTTCCATCCCACAGGAATAGTAAGGGTCAAGCTAGATGTGACGTACAAGATCCGTGACTCGACTTCTCAGTATTTTCTTGAAACTTAAAAGTAGCTGCAGGAATTTTATCAGAGCAGCAGCAACAGCACTGGGGAGTGGTGTTTGACCTTTCCCCTCTGCACCATTTTTCTGATCTGAGTTGTCTTCCAAACCTGATCTTAGCCCAACTGAGGGAAGGAGAGAGGAGGGGAGATGGGCATTGCCCCCTCCCCCCAAAGCAGAGCTAATAGCAGCATGGTAGGGAGGTGAGGGGAAACACACACAAAACAGGATAAATAACTTGAGTACACAGTGGCTAGTGCCACCGCTCTAATTGAAAGAATAACACTCCCCACCCAACACCTACTTTCAAGGGAGAAAGCAGTCAAGGGATCTGATCATGGATCTGAGGCATTACTTCTGTTTTGTCCCAAAAATGAATGCAAATGTGCAGTGCACAGAATTCCTCTGTTATGCCTTCCCCTTCTGCTTTGCTTCTGAGAATCCAATTCATGTTCTATATACTAATTCCATCTGTGGTCCAATTTAAAGTACATAGTAATAAAAAATACCAATTCATGCACTAAGAAAAGGAAGGGAGAAGATAGTATGAACTGGTCAGTTGCAGCCTGGTTAAGGAATGTTACCTGATCTCAAATGGAACACATGTAAGCTTCTTGGGCTTAGTCAACCTGTGTGGCCTATTGATAAGGGGCCCCTTAACCATAGCTACTGGGAAGGAGGGAGGAGTCTACAAATCCTAGTGGCCTCCTAAATCTCCAATGTGCCCCTTTGAAGTTTGCAACAGAACCTTTTGTCTGCAGTTGTGAATGTTTATTTACAATTGGGGGGAAAGCAGAGCGATGCCCTCTGTGACAAAATGGGTAGATGTGGCACTGGAGAATCCTCGTGATCAGTCACAGGTACACCGAGGTAGTCACATTCCTGATCCTTGGTTCCTAAACCTCCACTGCCTTGTGGGATATCTTCAGGAGAAGAAAAGCCTAAGGGGTAAACTCTACAGAAATCTGGAGTGCAGTCCCCAATACGGTTGGAAGGCACTTTGTACGCCACCTTCTGGCAACTCCTGCAACCAGGTTGATGCCAAACGTATTGCTCTGCATTCCTTTGGACCCCATCAGTGAGGCCAAGAGAGGGTCTTGTTGTCTGGGCAGCCCAGGACCTCCATACACACCGACATGGCTTGTGCCCTGGGGAGGTCACTTCAGTGCTGCTAACACAGCAGTTTGACTTTGACCCCAGAGCTCGTGACAGATGAATGCCAGCAACAACAATTAACCAATCCCAAGAGTCTTCCCAGGGACGCGGGTGGTGCTGTGGGTTAAACCACAGAGCCTAGGACTTGCCGATCAGAAGGTTGGCGGTTCGAATCCCCGCAATGGGGTGAGCTCCCGTTGCTTGGTCCCTGCTCCTGCCAACCTAGCACTTCGAAAGCACGTCAAAGTACAAGTAGATAAATAGGGACCACTCTGGCGGGAAGGCAAATGGCATTTCCATGTGCTGCTCTGGTTCACCAGAAGCGGCTTAGTCATGCTGGCCACATGCCCCAGAAGCTATACACCGGCTCCCTCGGCCAGTAAAGCGAAATGAGCGCCGCAACCCCAGAGTCGGCCACGACTGGACCTAATGGTCAGGGGTCCCTTTACCTTTACCTAAGAGTCCTCCCACCCCCAACAATCATCCTTAAGAGTTTTTCCTTTTCCCTAAGGCTGCCGTTCTAACCAGGTCTACTCAGAAGCAAGTGCTATTCAGTTATGTTGGGCTTATTCCCAGGTAAATGGGGTTAGGATTGCAGCCTAACTCTCCAAGGCAGGAAGGGCTGTGCTGCTGTAACTGTGAATAAAATATTTTCGTTTATTTATTTAAAAACATATTAACATACATAAATTTTCATATATTGTTACAAAATTGTATAATTTGCTTTAATATGTACATCACACTTGAACATATGCAGTGATAATTAAACATATAAATAATAGATCAGGACTTCTTATGTACTTTTCTTACAGCACAGAACACAAACGACCTGTTCTTGGATTAAATCTATTAATTCTGTCACAAAATCTGTAACTATGAGTGTATTGTTTTTCTTTCCCCTGCAGCTGATATATAATTACTAATTTTTAGTCCTCCTTCCATTCCATTAGAGATATACTCAGTGTTAAAACCCCTAGATAAAAGGATAAAAAGAGCCAGCAGTGAGATGGGGAAATCAATGATTTGGAAGAAGAATGCCTATGAAAAGAGAAAAGTCTTTGGGAGCTATCCTAAGCTTCCTGAGAGGGCAACTGAGGGGCTATGGGATGCTGTGAACTTCCTTCTGCACTCACAGGGGGACAGAGAGGTCTGAGGGCAGAGAAGGTTGACAGTCCCAATGGCAGTAAGAGAAGAAAATAGTGGATTGGGAAAAGGCCTTGGATTCAAAGCTCTCCCGTTCCTGCAAGACACTCCACATAAGGGAGGAAACCTACAGCAGTTCAGAAGGTGGCAAGGTCACCTTAGTGAAACCAACAGGAGAGGTTTTAGGAGGGGGAGCAAAATGTCCTGGCTAGTACAACCTTGGAAAGACCCAGGGTGTGGTGATACCTTCACCTCCCCACTGTAGAATTGGTCTATTTGTAAACTGGCAGAAGACCATCAGAGAGAGGGAATGTCATGGAGATCAACAATCTAGGGGCAACTACTTCCTGCTTCCCAGACCCTAAGGTAAATTTCTGGGTGCAGGGGGAGGTGTCAGTAGCTTCACAAATGTTCAGTGAGCAGACCAGCTCACAGGGGAAACACTTTATTGGTGCAATAAATTAACCAGAAGCTCATAAGTCTGTTGCCGACAGTTGTTCATCTTTCTACGATAAATCACTTGATTTGGTAACCTGCATGAAGCCCTGATTGTTCAAATTCAACATGTGATCTCAGCACTAATCATGGACAAAGTTCAGCATTTAACACATCTCAGATAAGGAAAGAAATGTATGGCCAGCTAGAAATGAATACGAGGACAAAGGATTTTTTTGTGTGCCTGTGGGCTTATTAGCAAGCGGGAAGGGGAAAGGTCTATGGTACATCCTTCACCTTTGATACAGACAACAGGCTTGTGGGGGAATTTGGTAACATTCCTTTGCTGAGTGTACAAGGAGTGCCCTGGGCAGCAGAACATCTGGACCAGACAGTGAATGCTGTGAGTTTGATTGCTGGCAGTCACCAACAGTCTGTGATGAAGGTGACCTGCACACTTGTCCCATTAAATGTTTCAAGTCCTTAGGGTGTTTTCATCATACAAAGGAATTAAAATAGGTTCTTGGTAGTTGACAGGCGGCTTCAGATGCATCAGAAAATTAAGCCCTGGCAATTGAATTAACTCTTTCTTTCTAAGCTTCGCTTCCCATCTCACAAAGTTAAAAAAGGATGCATTCGATAATGTGGGCACAGAAATTAATTTTTCAGAAAGGCAGAAAGGCAGCTAATATGTGTAAATAAATTATGGTGTATGGGTATATGTGGAGAGAGAAAGAGAAGCAGAGGCATCAGAGCAAAATTATCCTGGATGCATTTCAAAATTTATCGTTGGGTATCTTTAAAAACAATCACTGTTAAAATATTGCAAATGCAACACATCAGTGTGGTACTAGGTGCTGTACAAAGTATAGCACTGAAACAGCTCTTGATTAGATCTATTGTATCTACAATAAAATAGAGGACAGGCTCAGGACGGGCATCTGAGTCACAATGACTGACACCATGAGTCAGAGGAAAATCAGAGAGTAGTGCCATATCACTGCTTTTTTGCAACCAATATAGGACTTTTTTGGAGGGAGTTACCGGTATTTGTGATGCACTATGCTTTTAGGGCTTTAAAGGGGTGGAATGCATTATGACAGTGCCAGCCAGGTGGGAAAAGACAGTCGCAACTATGTACTAGAACTGTTGCAGACTTAATATCTTCTATAAATGTGCAAGGTTTTTCTGTTTTTATTGCTAAGCTCAAAGGGAAAGGGAATGTCACAAGGAAGCAGGTGGCAACAGGTAAAAGCAAGGTGAGTCCAGTTGTAAGGGTGCCTGGTGGTGAAGGCTGTTTGGCAATAAGGGTGAAGTGGGAGGTGAGGTTATTTGGTAGTCGCATATACGTACTGCTGTATGCCTAACTGAGATTTGAAATGGGTTCTGTAGAATTTCTAAATAAAACCAAGTGTTTTCAGTAATCTTATCCGTATGTGTGAAAATAGCATTGGGCTATATGAAGCTGATAAATTTGGCTAAGGTCATTTTGCAGAGTTCTGTTTCAATGACTCACCGAGAGAGTGTTTGCTGGAATGCATCAGTAAATATAAACTATCGTGCTGACAAATGTAGTACGGAGGAGAAGTTGTTATCAGTGCTTCTTGGCCAGTCTCCCCCCCAGTTTTCACATACCCATTCTGCACTGGGAAACAGATCCAGAGATTCTGAAGCAAATGCAGTCATTTAGTCGAAGTTAATTAATCCTTGCTGCTTTACATGGTGACATGCTGGAGCTATCAATTGGGCAATAAGGATAACCTGCAATTCTCCCACATGGGGGGAGGCCCCGAACTTCCCTTTGAGACAACCCTACTCCCAGTTCTTTGCTAAATACAGCTTTGACTGCCAAAACATTGTCTTTAATTAAATACATGGGGGCTCTCTGCACAGCTGGTGAAGGTGGAGAAAGCTGCTCTCCTTCAAGCTCCCACTAGAGCGCTTTCTACATCTTCCGTCCCTGGTGAAAGAGGGGCATGTAGTTGCTTGCTCCTCAAGCACAGCGCAAGCATGTAGATAAGCCATCTGCCACAGGAAAGCGGGGTGGGTGGAGAGAAGCAAGTGCAGCCAGTCAGCCAGCAGCCTCTGGCTTAAGCAGAGTATATTTGCCAAGATGTTGGGTTTTGTTTTGTTTCTTCTTTTTTGCAGGATCCTCAAGAGATACTGGAGGAGGCTCCCAATTACAGTCTATCCATGCTTATCTCTATTATGCACTTGCACATGTTTCAAGCATGATCCATTCCACTTGTTAATTCTTTGGGGTACGTCCATGAAGGAAAAGGGCAAAACCCATGACACTCACACAGCCTGCATTCACATGCAACACTAAGTCAAAACATGGTTTTGGCTTGTTCCTGTCTATAGACTGTGGCTAAGGAGGAGCTTAACCAGGATCCCGGGTTTGGCCAATATGCTGAGCCAAACCTTTGCCATGTCAAGCTAAGAGGAATGGAGGAGAGTCAAAGGGGGTGTAAGCTTTGCTCCAAGGGCCAGCACAGTCACACAGCCCCAGTAGACCATAGTTTGCTTTACCATAGTGGCCTTCATCCCTTCCCCAACCATTTACTTAAGATTTGCC
Source organism: Podarcis melisellensis (assembly GCF_964234715.1). Lineage (NCBI taxonomy): Eukaryota > Metazoa > Chordata > Lepidosauria > Squamata > Lacertidae > Podarcis > Podarcis melisellensis. The sequence continues at coordinate 40,693,896 of NC_138529.1, forward strand.
TGTTGAAGAGGAGCCAAGGAGCTCTGTTTTGCACACCCCTCTGTGCTGTGCTGGGTTCTCTTCTTTGCTTCTTTGTTTTACTTAGTGTATCTGTTGTAACGAAGAGGAACATGGGGTGCTGCAGGGAGGATCATTTGCTGTTAAGGTGCAAAACTGGGCATCCCTTGTAGAATAGATCGGCTAAATGGCACATGTGCACATTAATGTCGCATTTGCCCCTTTGCTCAAAGGGAACCAAAACAACCAAATTCACTGGTCCTAAGCAAGAAGTTTAAGATTGGAGTTGTCGTTTCAATCTTCCAGAGCAGGCAATATATTGGTGGCACCATGACATGTCATTTCAGAATGCTTTAAAAAAACAGTTTCCCTGCTGGAACTCTGGGCTAAAACATCTCTAAATAGAAATAGGCCTGGGCACAGGAACTAGGATGTCTATTTAGATCTCTAATACTTATGTTCTAGTGTTTAGGATGTGAGGGGGGGAGGTGTGGCTCAGAATAGAATTCAGAACAGTAGGATCCCTGCGTAGCGACAAAAGCCTGCAGCAGCTCCTGCTGCCTTCACTGCTGTCTGCCTACAACCCACCACCATGCTTTCCATTATTAATACACATTTCTAACAGAACCCCAAACATGGCAAAAGCAATAGGAGCTGGTCTAGAGGGAACAGGGGAAAACAGACAGCCTGGAAGCGCTGGATCTTTGTGAATAGGTTTGGATATGCACAGGACCAGCATCTCAAGGAGCCCTCTGGCAAAGTGCCATCCAGCACCATCGCATGAGCATCCCCACCAGCAAGCTTAGTTCCAGTGGCAGCATAGTGAACAGCAGGTGGGGTCAGAGAAGGCAGAGGTGTGATCTGTGGTGAACTCCTATGAGCTGCTTGCCATTTTGATGTTCTCACGTTGCGCTGGTGTAGCTTCACCCTGGGGGCGCTGTGGAAACATCAAAAAGGTGGTTTCCATCCTAAACATGGGCTGCTGCCATTCAAGTAACTTGAAAACAAGGACGGTGGACAAGACAGGACCCAGTTCAAATGCTGATGGGCCTTTAGCAGCTGGCAATGTATGCCAGAGGCTGCCCTGGATACACAAATCATCCCAAAACTGATGGAGTTTGATAAGGTTGCTTAGAATCTGCAGATTTTAGGAGTCCAGTAACTTAAGGATGATGAAATCTGCCAATTTCAGTTTATCTTTCCATCCCCCCACCCCCGGTCTTTAGTTCAGTTCTCCACATCAGTTTGATTTCTTTATTTTTTTTAAAGTCCACTTGAAAATTCACCAGCATTCTAGTGTGAATTTCTCCTAATTCACACGTAAAGGTAAAGGGACCCCTGACCATTAGGTCCAGTCGTGGCCGACTCTGGGGTTGCGGCACTCATCTCGCTTTATTGGCTGAGGGAGCCAGCGTAACGCTTCTGGGTCATTTGGCCAGCATGACAAAGCCGCTTCTGGTGAACCAGAGCAGCGCACAGAAACCCCATTTACCTTCCCGCCAGAGCGGTACCTATTTATCTACTTGCACTTTGACCTGCTTTCGAACTGCTAGGTTGGCAGGAGCAGGGACTGAGCAATGGGAGCTCACCCCGTGGTGGGGATTCAAACCGCCAACCTTCTGATCGGCAAGTCCTAGGCTCTTTGGATTAACCCACAGTGCCACCCACGTCCCTCAAATTCACACATATTTGTATGCAATTCTAATATTCACATTTTTGCCAAGCAATTCCCCCTAAAATAATGAATTTTTGTATATTTTTTTCATTAGTAATACATGCACTGTAATGGACACTTTACCCCAGCACATGCATTTTATAAAAATACATTACTAAGCTGGGGAAGTGCATTGCAAAATTCGGAGAAGTGTAAATTTCAAAGGATCACTTTGTGTTAGTCCCATACTGCTTTGGAAAGTGTGAATTAAGTAGCTTCTACTTTAAGTGGGAACTGAATCAGATTTCTCCCCTACTCCTGCTAAAAGTTTTTTGTTTTTTAAGAGAACAATCAATAATCCTTCCCTCTCCCCACCACTGTCACGGCACCAGCAAATCATAGACATATATAGGAAAAAGGGATGACAGCCATTCAACCATCACTGCCCATTGAGACTTCTTTGACTGCTGTTTCTGGTCAGGAGATATTACCACTGATATATTACCACCAGTTGCATGATTTCTTGCTTGAGGCAGAGAATACTGGGGGTTCACTCAGGGCTTTTTTTTCAGCCGGAACCCGCCGGAACTCAGTTCCAGCACCTCTCAGGAGGGTGCCATTGCTGTTACAGTGGACGCTCTAGATGTGAACGTGATCCATGCAGGAAGCACACTCGCAACCCGCAGCATCCACAACCCACAGCCCCGTGTCTGTGCATGCGCGGGTTATGATTCGGCGCTTCTGCGCACGCGCAAAGTGCGATTTAGTGCTTCTGTGCATGCACAAGCGCCGTTCCAGTACTTCCAGCTTTGGCGTGGTGCGCAACCCAAAATAGGACAACCCAAAGCATCTGTAACCCGAGCTATGACTATATAAGAGAACAAGGGAGCTGCTTGTGGTTAGTTCCAGCACCTCTTTTTCTAGAAGAATAGTACTGGGTGCACCTTATGCCTGGGAGGCTCTTGAAACATCCACAGCAGCCGCAGGAACCTCAGGGAAGCAGGACTTCCAATATATGCCTGCGATTTGATGGGGTGATGAGGGTTGAGGGACAACAGCACAGCATCCTCTGGTGTTGAGAAGAACAGCCTGTGGATTTGTCCATCTTCCAGGGGCCATTCTGTGCACAGAAAGACAGACAGGCTGCCCCTTTCCTCCTCCCTCGCTGCCCCCTTCCCCTCATCTCTCATTATCTTTTCATGTCTGTTTAACAGTATCTGCTTTAAAGCTTTCATTCCAGCTTGTTTAGTGCTGAAATGGATAAAGTGCCCTCTTTCCCCATGACCCCTGTTAGAGTCGCGAATAAAAACAAATTACAGTAAATTACAGAGATGTTGCTGGGTATTACCAGAGGAGTGATGAAAATATGATGGCAGTTAATAGAGCATATTTAAAAAGAAACCAGGCAATTGTTGTCTGCTCAGAGGCTTTGGGGGATGCGGCAGTAAACAGAGAGAAGAAGTGGCATTGCAGAGCTTTGGGGCCTTTTCATTAAAAACGTCCCGCTGGCGCAGCAGCCAGGGCTGTTAAACTCTTCAACGACAGGCATCAGCTGCACGGCGGTTACTCCCTTGGGGACTGTAGATGCCGCCAAACACCACACATGGGTGAGGAATGCCACTGCTAGGTTTACGTTTTAATTGGCCATTTATAGAATTCCATAGAAAATCTTACCAGTCGTTGCATTGTACTTGTAACACAGCAGACTAGCTTCCAAAGAGATGCTGTAAGGCTACATCTGGCTTGTAGCACTTCAGTCGGCGGCTGGGAGGATTCGCATGTTGCACCTATGTACAATAGAATTCCCTGCACACAGAAAACAAGCCTGTCAGGGAGATGCCTTCTCTCCATGGAGGAATTACTTTAATTTTTGCATGGCGGAGTAATCAGCCATGTGAGCCCCACCTGCAGTTTCATTGTGAAGTGCTACAGCCCAGAAACTGGTTCAATGTTTCCGTGAGAAACAGTGGAGGCTCTTCTGTTGGGCAAAGCGGGGCATTGCCCTCCTATGATTCTGAGCCCTAAGAAAACTCCACAGCCATAGTCCAGTATTTCTCCCTTTACCCACAGTCCTTATTAATACATTTTCCACTGGCCGAGAGGCTTTCTAGATGCTTCTGCTCATCTCCTCCGCTTAGACAATCAAAATAATCACTCCCAGATATCTTAACCCTCTTCTCCTATCGCTTTAGTCCATTTAATATCCCTCACATTCTGGAAAGTTGGGGTGCCATAGCAGGAGGGCTTGCTAACTGTTCTATGTGATATGTTTAAAACTACACAATTCAGACTCTAGTCCTACCTGGGAGCTCTCCCCAGTGCTGGATTTATGTATAGGCTAAGTAGGCTGAAGTATAGGATCTCTAGGGGGCCTCGCCATTCTCCAGCAGGCCCATTCTCCAGCAGGCAACCTCCCCTCTCCCAAAATTGCAAACCCAAGACTTCATGCAAGGGCAGGGCAACTTGGGCCTCTAAATCTAGGGGGCCTTACCAGCCTGCCTGCACCCCAGTGCAGCAGTCTCTCCTCTCCCAGAATTGCACTGTTGCCTGAACACCCCTGCTGTGCAGATAATGGAGAAAGTTCATAAATTGTATCCCTACTGGCGTCCTGGCCAACTATTACGCTGGTGTAAACCCTGGTTCACCAGAAGCCCAGAATAGCAGCAAATAAAATTCACTACATGTCAGCGACTGATAAGACTTGTCAACCAGTTCTTCCAAAGTATTCCTAAATGATAATGCTCCAAAATACAGGCCAAAAGAGAACAGGTCTGGGAAGAGTGAAGCATACAATCAGCACCACCAGTGAAAAGGCCCTATCTGTGTAGCTCCTGCCCTGTCATTTGCTAGGGTGCCCACTTGCCCTCCTTCTTAACATGAAATGCTCTCTATTGGAGTCTCCAGGTCCAGTACAAAGACCATAAGAAGGGAGAGCAGGGACATTGAAGTTCCCAACAGCTGTTAAGCAAGCAAACACACAGGTCACCTTTGTCACAGGATGCCTATGTCCTGGCCAGGCCTGCATCCAATCTTGTTTTTGTACAATCTTGTTTGTTCTCAGTAACCAAAATTATATTATCAAGATGTAGAAGCAGAAAAGTTATTTTCTTTCATTTGCAAGGAATCTTACAAAACAGAGTGACACTAATAAAGAAAAGTTCCTGGGTGGCAACAGAAAGCAAATTAAAAATGCTTTTGCAGTTCATCAGAACTATCCAGCAATATCATGTTATAGGAAAACTGGTGCTATTAACAATAATCCTTCTAGTTGGTTAATTGATTTGGCAACTTCCATGTACATGATGGCTGATGCTAATCCCCCCCCGAGTTTAATGATAACTAATCAGAGGCAGCTACAGTTGCAAATGGCAACAAAATATCTGTGAAATGAAGGGGAGCAGGTTTGCTTAAGTGCGTTGCAGGTAGAAATACTGTTTGTAATGAAGTGAAAACAATAGTTTACTTGCTCTAATTAACAAATAAGAAAGTTTGGAGAAATTAAATTCTAGATTAAAATTGATTACTTAATTGAGAAGAGGATTGTAACAAAAACACTGGGGCCTAATTTGAATAGTAGAGTGCCTGGTATCTGGTGGGCACACTGTGGCTGCAGACCAAATCACCTGTCAGGAGAGTTATGAGATTCAGGTGAAGGTCAGATGCCTTGTCAATCCCAGCAGGCCTTCGCCGTGGCCAGGCCAGTAGTTTCAAAAATCAATTACAAAAGAAGTGGCAAAATAAATGGTTTTAATTAGGCAGGTCCCTCTAGTTTCAGATTTCAAGGAATCTTTGTAAGGCACGGAAAAGACTAACACCAAAAAAAGAAGCAAAGAAGCAAAGTGCAGTAGGTAGACTCAATTCATTTCCCATTTGGGTATATCATCTTACAGTTGGACGGATCAGTGTGTTGAGCTCTTTTGGAGCAATTTATCAGTGGTCAGGCTACAGGGCGTGCAAGCTTATTTCCAGGAGACTGAACCTTGCACTGACCAGAGAGAGCTTCCAAGCTAACAGACCACGAAGGAACATTTCTGCTTTCAGTACAATAAGCCGAAGAGGCAATCACTGGGGTAATCCTTGAGGCCTTTGTCCCAAGGAATTACTTGTTGGGCCATTTTAAACAAGGCATTCACAATAACGTGGCCAAGATCTTTGTTGCTAGCTTTTCATGTGGCCTTCCAAAGAAAGCCATTCATGCAAAAGCCCCGAGCCCCAGTCTTTAAGATGGTACAAGCAGGAAATGCAAAAGCAGTGAATTCCACTGCATGGCAGTTTCATCCCAAATACTAAAGAGATGCTAGAAGAGCCCTTTCAGTCTCGGGAGTAGGTATTTAGGAAGAGATGTGGCATCTGTCCATAGGAGATTATTCCTGAATTGCTTGGCCATGGGACCTGCTTTCCATAAGACACTCAGAGGCAGTCCTCTCTTTGAAGGAGTCCACTGTTTGAACGGCTGTCTGGTCCAAGCTGTGAAAGATAAAGAATCCTATGAAAGGAGGGGAGCAGGGGTCTTGAAGCTGCCCATCAGCAATTCTCACCTGGGCAGGAGACTCAGTAGGCATGTGGGTCACCAGGTCATAGTTTTCCCTGCTATGGTGAGATGTATTTCTGTATAAATTATAGTAATTATTCTTAAATTTGCACCTATACATATAAATTGGCGTATGCTGATTTTATGCAGTCTGTGTCTTCCTTCATCCTCTTTCTTTCTTTCTTTCTTTCAATGCTTGCATGGCTGTCCTAATCCTTGGCAACATCTACATGTTTGGTCAGTTCACTGGCGTTATTATATGCTGAGTGACAATTGTTACAAACCATTCCGAAATGCGACCGTGTCATAGGTTTGCATGAAAAAAAGCAACTCCCTCTGCTCGCTCTGTGTTAATAGCATTGTTATAGTTGTGGTATCAGATTTAAAACAGTATCACAGTGACAAGTTATCTTCTTTTTTTCCCCAAAACAATTTAATGACTAGAGCAGGCATTTAGACCTTGTTGAGAAACCCCAATGAAATTTGAAATGCTGCCCCTGGTCAGGCCTGAGAAATGTATCCCATAAATAGGTGCCCACGTAAGGATGTTTGCAAGCAAATGAAGCTGACCTTGCAAGAGGAGCATGCTAAATTACCCACACACAAGCTTTGATGGCTGGAAAGAAGGTTGCCTTGGCTGTTGTACATCAAGTAGATTAAGGAAACTGACTGCTACCAAGAACTGCTGGCAGCAAAGCATGCTTGCTTCCACAAATGAGGTCAGCTATCCCCCACCAAGACAGGAATACAACAGCTGCTGCTGTGCCCTAAGCAAGGAGAAGGTGATGATGAGGTCTAGTATCAGGATTTACCATTGGCATGTCTGTCCAAGACTATTCCTTTAAACAAGTAAATCCTCTGCAGGACAATGTCACAAGCTAGGGACTTGGTGCGAACTATACTCTGTAAAAACATTCCAATTTATTTTGCATAGAATCATAAAATTGCAAACTTGGAAGGCACCCCAACGGTCCTCTAGTCCAAACCCACCCCCAATGTTTTCTTTTGTTTTCATTTCCTTTTGTTTTCATTTTGTTTACTGAACATTAAATTCCCCATATAATTTAGAGCTTAAAGCAAACAACAAAATGACAGCAAAGTAATATAGTATCACAAAAATTAAAATCCAACAATCATGGAAAAGAGTGGCACAGGTGGAAAAGATCCCACAACACAGAGTGGGTCATTTGTGAAGCCCAGCTAAAGCATAAAGCTTTCAACCTGTTTTTGGAAGCCCAGTAAAGAACTTCCCATAATTTTGGAGCTGCTGCAGAAAAGGTCTACATGGGATGAAATCTGGGGCAGGGTCTCACTCTGAGCTACTAGGAAAACACCATGGGAAAAGATGTTCCTTGAAATAGTCAGGCGATTTCAGGATTTCAAGGTTAAGAGCCAGCACTTTGAATTGGCCTGGTTGTATTTTGACTGCAGTGACCTCAGTCAACCATGGAAGCTAGAAACTTGAAATGTGAGATGCTTTTGCTTCCAGGGACAAAAAGAAGATATGTTTAAAAAGAAAAGGGGGGAAAGCAGCCCTGCTGATCCAAATCATTTGCAACAGGCACGGATAGGCAGGATACTTCTTGTTATGTGGTCATTTTGCAGTTCCAGGACAGCAATCCAACAGTTCCAAAAGCTGGGTCATCTCCACTGCCTGGCCCCATGAATGAATGCACAGTAGAATTTTTCTGACAGATTAGTGCTTCGGAGTTTGGTTTTGTCAAGGCTTGTAATTTAAAACCAATGTTTTCTGGCAGAAAGCTGGCTGTGTGCAAACAAGATAGTGATAGTTGATTGTATTCTGCTCAAGGAGCTGAATGGGAACTGGGATAGAGACTGTAACCACCATCCCTGGGTGCAGAAAGCTGATCGAGGGGAGACTGAAGCTTAACAGCTAGCTCTTGCTGACCGAATTTGACACAGGGGCGTAAGGTCTCCCTTGCATTTCTCGTTTTTTCATCTCAAATTATGATCTGTAACTATACAGTATAAAACATCGGGGGGGGGGGAATGTCATTAGCTTTTCTCACCTATGTAGACATGTAGTTTGCCCCATCCCAAAGGCTCGGGTATTATTGTGGACTGCAGTCCAATTATTGTGAATTAGGCCAACCACTGTGGTTTTGCCCTAAAGCAATACATGATCAGAGTGTGGGGGGAAATGCTAATATTTAATAATGGCCCTGAATAAAAATAATTTTAAAATGAAGGTAATGGTTCTGAATGATTGATATATGCTTCCTCAATAGGACTTAATGGCTTATAGAAAGTTGGAAATCTCTCTTGAGTGTTTGGGAAGGGTAGTTATCAGAGAGCTTGGAAGGTGACATCTCTCAACTTCAACTAAGTACATGTGCAATTCACCACTTCTAGCCATGACTGCTGAATGCCACTTGAGAATCACAAGTAGGGAGAGTGCTGGTGTACTTATGTTTCTTCTTGTGGACTGCCCATAGGTATCTGCTTGGTCACTGTGAGGACAGGTTGCTGGACTATTGGTCTTATCCAGAAGGCTTGTCTTTTCATATTATGTTCTTCAGGACTGCACTTGGGTAGACCCAAGCATTAATATCTGCTGATATCCTGCTCTTCCCCGCCATCTCCCCTTGCTCCATCCCTCTGTGCAATTAGTTCTCTTTTATATAGAGAATTATTTCCCAGGATTCGTTTTGCCAGCCACATGGCGCTGGCACTGTGTGGCTGTGTCATCATGGGCATCCTTCCTGTGAAGAGTAAATGGGGTGTTTGAGCATGTTTCTGAGGCAATGGCACAGTGACTGGTGCAAAGACAGAGCCCTGCAGGAATGTACCTAGCTCCATCTGTGATGGTAGAAAGTAAATATTTGTGACAGTTTCCTTCTTTCTTCGGGGAAAGAGATGAGGGACTGGAACCTGTGGAAATAAACACAGCACAGCAAGCTCTGGGGTGTGGGCGCCTGAGTGCAGATGGGCAGCTTGTTCTCTCGTCAGTTTGCTCTTGTGGAGCCATGTTTTATTCAGAAAGCATCTGCCAGGTGTTGTGGGCTCCTAATAGGAATGAGCCACTGGGACACAGATAAGTTGTTTCCCATCCAGACAGCACCATCTCTTGCGGTTTTCTAGCCGTTGTTCCCAAATCCTCTGAAACAAAAGAATGTTTAGCCACAAGCTTCCTTTGAAAAACATCCATTGCTCAATGTGAGGTCATTTGGGCAGCTGTCAGGCTGCCCAAGAGAAACAGTCCACCATCTTCCCCCCCGCTCTGTGCTTCAACAGTAAACGTAGCAAATCCTCGCTGCCATGCTGAACAGCAGCTGGAAGCAGGAGGATGTCTGGGTTTTATTGAGTATTTGTTCTGCTTTGTTTACAGGGCAGGTAATCATCCTGATTACTCGTGGGCTGTTTACACACCTTCTCATTCATCCCCTGTTCAGTTCATTTCCCCATCACTTTCCTAACTTCAGAAATCCATTTCCTCCCACCAGTGCTTTTTTTTCTGGGGGGACACATAAACATTTTGTGAATCTAAGTTTGGCCTCATCGAGGAGCAGTATTTCAATATGAGCAGGAAAATGAGAGTACCCCTAAACATTTTTTTAGACAAAAAGCACTGCACCCCACCCACAAGTGGATTTGATGCATTGGGGTGCTTTAATCCAGGTTAATTGTGCAAACTTAAGGTCTAGTATGTACCGTACTTGAATCCCTTCTGCAAAATACTGACAGCCTGGAGGCACCCTAAAAGGGAAATGCATTTGGCTGAATGCTGGGGGGGGCGGCACAATTTCAACTGGCCCAGTAGTACATGTCATTTTAGGGGGTGAAACTTAATTTTTGAAGATTTCTTCATTGAGGGGTTTAGAAATATGTTTCTGTGTGAGAGGATTTCAAATCTGCTATTAATTTTGTGACTGAAAATATGATAAAATTTGATATGGTCCCAAAAGAACAGGGACAGGGAGAAAGAGGGGGAAAGAGAAGGAAATATATCTTACTCAACATAATAAATGCTACTTTTCAGTGAAAAGGCTGTGGGAGGTGGGATGTTGAGAATCAAATCCTGCAGGTGGAAACTCAGCCTCCAGCTTGAGCATTTTGCTTGCCATGGGAACAGAAAAGAGTTTACTGTAACTCGCTACAAATTTTCTGCCAACTCCATTTTTCAAACAAAGGGAGGAATTCAGCGCTGTGCTATGTTGAACAGTCTGTCAGTGCATTTCTGCTTGCCAGGTGGAACAAGTCCCCAAATCCACACATCATGTGCTATTCTGGGGGTTCTTCTGACCCTGTGACGCTATTTACGGCAACTTCTGGAGCGGGGAGGAGGAGGGAAGTGAAATCCTTGTGTGGGCTTCTGCTGACGGGACTCGTTAGGTGAATCCTGCCCAGTTTGTTGAAATTGAATATATACGTATATAAAAGATAGGACCTTATGACTGAAAAGGCAAGTCAAACAACTTTTTGGAAGTGGGATGCCAAGGAAAGGCTAAACATACATAAAACAGGAGTCACTTAGCCATGGAAAGTAGATCCATTGTATATAATCTTCTCTTGAGGACCATGCTAAGAAGAAACAAGTTCTAGCACTTTGAAGCAGAGTAGGCCATGGAGAACACTGATTGGCTAGACACTGCTGACAACACAAAAACATCCACACACACATACATACATATATCGCCTCCAGATATATATTTACAATTGGGGGGGGGGGTTAAAAAAAATCAGTCAACAAATTATTGTTTAATAATTTATTCACAACCGGGTGGTGGTTCCATCATCATACAAGACCACTGGCTCCTATGGTTGAGATGACTCCCTTGTTTCTTTAAAGCACTGTGCTCTAAAGGAACAAGTGCTTTAAAGGGAGTAAGGAGGGATCAAATCATCTGAACCATAGGAGCCAGTGGTCTGTACAAGGTAGCTTCCTATGTTCCTATCCTCCCATCTCTAAAGCACATATTTATCTATTTTATAAAAAATTAATACACCGCTTGATTGTAGAAAAAACCTAAACACTGGGATATCCTGTGGCACATTCTCAAACTACATGGTTTACTTTCCATAGTCCTTCCCAATGCCTTGTTTTCCAGGAAGAAATCACTCTCGTCTGTTGATTTTCCTCAGGAACAATAGCAGAGCAAGATTTGTACAGTTGGTTGAAACGAAAACTTGAATCAGAAGTAATGGACAGTGACACACATTTTAAAAGTTGCAGTGGAGAAATATTGCTTCATTTGAAATGGGCACCATTTCAGCGTAGTGACTTTATGCTGCTAGACACCCATGCCAGTTTCTTTTTCTTTTTTCTTTTTAAAAATATTTTATTTAATTCTTACCATATCACAATAGTACAATGGTGTGAACAAAAATAGATAAACCTTCTTTCGACCCTTTAACAATACATTCAACATACATATATCCAAATACTTATTTTCCACCCTCTTTTCCCCCTGTGACTTCCCTCCACCCGTGTCTGGCATTATTAGCTTTGTTACGGTATCTTTAAAATTGTGTTTGAACACCCATGCCAGTTTCCGCATGCCAGCAGTGAAGGTTGTGTATGGCATAGGCAGCATGATCGACACTGAGTCATGAGTAATGAAACTGGTACAGACATGCCATGATTGCAATTCAACGTGGAATTGGACGTTACTCCAAAAAGGATTGTGTGAGCTTCTTTCGCTGTTCCTTTCCAAAGGCATCTGTGGAAAATTGCTTCATATGTGTTCTGACATATCTCCGTCCGAGATATGTTGATAAGCTCAAATTGGAAATCTCTAGTTTGCTGGAGTGTCCCATTGTCCTCAGATCTCCTTTGGGGTGTGACCAGGACCAAAAAAGAGAGAATTATCGCTAGCCTCACAATTGATCCTTCTTCAGGTTATTAAGTTGGGGCTGTGGACAGCAGTACTAAATCCCAAGGGTATGGACTAAAGGCTGAGTGACTTGAGCTGGAAGCAGTGCAGATCTGGAGCCTGAATAAGGGCCAGCCCTACCAGTAGATACAGTACAGCATCCCACTTTGGGTGGTATAAGAAATCATTCAAGCTTTGCCAGCTTCTGCCCTTGGAGACGCAGAAATGAGGGAGGTCAATAGACAGGAGAAAAGTAGATCAGCCCTTCCCAGCCTGATATCCCGCAAATCTTTTGGAGTGCAGCCTCCATCACCTCTAGTCCCATTGGCCAGGGCCGGTGGGACTTGGCATCCAAAACATCTGCAGAACACCAGGTTGAAGAGGGCTGTGATAGATCCTAGCCTCAGACCCTGTTGCTTGCTGTCCCTGGCAATGTTTGCATTTGAACACACTTTTTAAAAAAGAAGAAGAAGAAGAAGAAAGAGCAGTCAAGGGACATTTGTAGAGAGTTTCCCTGTTTACAGACAGCAGTTTGTCATGCTGGCAATCTTCAAAATAACTATCATTGGGTGAAACTGCTCTCCATGGCAGACACTGCATCAAGCAGCTCTGTGTTATTAGCAGGGCCCGAGGCATTCAGGGAGACAGAGCTCATGCTGCTTGGGGAGGTTTGTTTGCATTTAAACACAGGCCTCAATTCTAACTGGTAGACTGACTCCGTGCCTGAGAGAGACTGGCTCCCAATTATAGGGGGACATGTACTGCTAGCACTCTGTAAGCTACCATGGGCATTTTTGAAATAATAATAAGTTGGCTCGATGTACATTTGTGAAATAAACACAAAATAAATATTATTAAACACCCCACAAACACACAGACATACTTTCACTAAGACGTTACCAGCCCAGAGACTGCATAAATGGTAAAGACACTCTGTGGACTAAACTAGTTGTGATGCTAATTGTGTGAATGGTGCCAATAGACGTTTCTCTCCTAATGCAAATTGTAATTTGGGAGAGAGGGAGTTGGGACCACAGCAGCAGGGAGGGCTTGCTTGCTTGTTTGTTTATAAAATTATACCACCTTTTGGCCTTAACAGGGGTCAAAGCCTTCCCTCCCCACCTCCTGCTGTTTCCATGCTGCTAGCACAACTGTTTAGTTGAATATGGCCCTGTGAGTTATTAAAAAGGTAAACATTTAATAATGCATTTTAAAATGCACTGCTGTGCTGCTGTTTAATACCGAATAAATCCAAGAGCATGCCCTTGGGAAGGATATTCTGTCCCAAACCCGAACGATGGGTGTCAACTGGGTACAACTGGAAGGAGTGAGGGTGGGGCCCAGAGGTTTCAGTAAGCCCCTCCCAACCTTCACCCCTCCCCAATCATAAATCAAATCCTGAGGTTACAGTTTAAAGATACGGTTACAAACAACTTGAGTGAACCATTTTCACAGTCTCTAGTTTCTCATCCAGAAAAGAAAGCAGTCTGCTCAACAGATGACCACAGCTTCACAGTACAGTGGTACCTCGAGTTAAGTACTTAATTCATTCCGGAGGTCCATTTTTAACCTGAAACTGTTCTTAACCTGAAGCACCACTTTCACTAATGGGGCCTCCCGCTTCCGCCATGCAATTTCTGTTCTCATCCTGAAGCAAAGTTCTTAATCCAAGGTACTATTTCTGGGTTAGCAGAGTCTGTAACCTGAAGCGTCTGTAACCTGAAGCGTATGTAACCCGAGGTAGCACTGTACTGAAATGCTATCATCTCACAAATGTTTTGTAAGCATGAGCTGTATCTGCTAATTCTTCAATAAAAAAATAGCAGCTCATAACAACATATCCCCCCTCCAAAATCAGCACCTCTGTTTTCTTTTTCATAATTGCTGCATGGCAATGTCATTAAAAGGAGACTTGGGTGAGTGAGGAAATAGTTTTAGGTGGAAATCATAAAGAAACTTTTTAATGCATTACCTTCTCATTGTGGTGAGTGGCTGGGCAATTTGAATACAAAATAAAAAAACACATCTCCAGTGTCAGTCAAGGTAATTTATTTGGGCTGAAAAACCAAATAGCATTCAGCTATTTTGCCAGCATAGTACGTGTCCATCTAGTGAGAGTGTGCAGGAATCTTGCCCTGGGGAATGGTGACACAAGGTGCTCCAAACTGCCAGAATTTTGCAGGAGGGATTCAAATGCAGACTGGAACTTTAGGTTTGCACAACTGAAGAGCATTAAAGTGCTCTGTTGCCCTTGCACAACAAATCTACTTTTTGAAATAAACACACACACAAAATGTTTTTACAGGTTGGAAAGTGACAGGAAAATGCACTGAAAAGTGTAGGATGGACAACTGATTAAAGGGGTGATATGCAAACCCCTGCAGGCAAATGCAGGATGAATGCTCATTGTTGTATAACCACCTCATAAACAAGTCAGAATGAATGCTCAATAAAGACCAGGCTTTGTGGGGATAGGACATGTGAGAAGTTTGCGCTAGAGGCTAAAATTGACAATGGCTCCTAAAAAGGCCTCCTGGCATCCTTTTTGACACCTGGGTTCCAGTCTTTATAGGGGAAAGAGGCTAAAAAGGGCCATAAACAACTAGAGTCAGACATTACAGTCTTTCACAAAACTGCAGGTTATTGTTTTTCTATGAAGAGAAAATAGAAAGGCCATTTGAACCCAGCTTCCAACAAGTCTTCAGTTTCACATCTGGGAAGGACAATTGTATCACCATCACAATTTCTGAGGGTACCAGTCCCCCCCCCCATGTAAAAATAACTAATGCCAAGTGGTGAGTGCCTATAGCTTGAAATGATGTGGCAGTAAGACCCATTGACCTTGAGAAACATGGCAGTCCTTGACCACCTGGATAGCTGGTTTATTTGTCACAGGACAAGTGAGACTCACTCGTGCCCATTTGTGTAGTTGGTGTAACAGCCATTGAGAGAGAAAATTAGAGTCCTTCGACCCAAATGTTGTCAAGGGGGTAAGTCCTTTCACCAACCCAGACTTTTTTTTTCCTGTTCCTGCTCAGCTCAGACAGTTGTCCACTCTACTCCCTTGTATACAGGAAAAGGAAAAGGAAAAGACACGATGATGTTTAATGAGGGCTAATTGATCCTTTGTTTTGAAAATATGCCTCCCAAAGCCCAAGTAAACAAGTGGGCTGGAATAACTTTGGCATGTTTAATTAGGTTCTGTAGCAGATTTTGGCTTCAGTGATAATTGTATGTATAAATAATTAACAGGCTATTTTTGTCTTACCAGCCATGCTCCACAAGAAAGCAGGATTCCTGCCGCAGGCACCACAATTGCCCAAGGGGTTCAAAAGGGTGTGTGGCCAGAGAGGGTGCTAAAAGATAGATAGATGATAGATAGATAGATAGATAGATAGATAGATAGATAGATAGATGATAGATAGATAGATAGATAGATAGATAGATAGATAGATAGATAGATAGACAGACAGACAGATAGACAGACTGCTTTTTTCGGGGGAGGGTACGCAGGGGTATGCATACCCCTAAACATTTTGTGAAGCTAAGTTTGGCTTCATTGTGGGACAGTATTTCAATATGAGTAGGAAGATGAGAGTAGGAAGATGGATAGATAGTTGGTAGGTAGGTAGGTTGATAGGTAGATAGATAGATAGATGATAGATAGATAGATAGATATAGATAGATAGATAGATAGATAGATAGATAGATAGATAGATAGATAGATAGATAGATAGATAGATAGATAGATAGATAGATAGATAGATATAGATGATAGATAGATGATAGATAGATAGATAGATGATAGATAGATAGATAGATAGATAGATAGATAGATAGATAGATAGATAGATAGATAGATAGATAGATAGATAGATAGATAGATAGATAGATGATAGATAGATAGATAGATAGATAGATAGATAGATAGATGATAGATAGATAGATAGATAGATAGATAGATAGATAGATAGATAGATAGATGATAGATAGATAGATGGATAGAGATAGATAGATAGATATAGATAGATATAGATAGATAGATAGATAGATAGATAGATAGATAGATGATAGATAGATAGATAGATAGATAGATAGATAGATAGATAGATGATAGATAGATAGATAGATGATAGATAGAGATGATAGATAGATGATAGATAGATAGATAGATGATAGATAGATAGATGATAGATAGATAGATAGATATAGATGATAGATAGATAGATAGATGATAGATAGATAGATAGATAGATAGATAGATAGATAGATAGATAGATAGATAGATAGATAGATAGATAGATAGATAGATAGATAGATGATAGATAGATAGATAGATGATAGATAGATGATAGATAGATAGATAGATAGATAGATAGATAGATAGATAGATGGATGATAGGTAGATTTTACATATGGTCTGTGGAGAAGTTGTCAAAGGAGGGTGTGGCAGGTTTACCTCCCTCCCTGGGGCTCAAGCATTAGAGAAGGCAAAGCTGGCCCACCATGATTTTTTGTTGATGGTGGTTTGTTGTTCTTTTTAATTTTATTATGTATTTTGTGGGTTTTATACTGTGGTTTTATGTTGTAAACCATCCTGAGATCTACTGATGAAGGGTTGCATACAAATTTAACAACAATAACTTCCTGACAGCTGACAGGACCACACAGGCATTGACACACCAGCTAAAATGTCCCATCTTCTGCTTGGTCTTAGTGTGCTGCCTGTAAACACACTAGTATGCCCCAGTATGCCTGAGGGGAAATCATATAGGAAACAAGTTAAAATGCAAATGCTCATGACTGCAAACATCTAGGAAGCCAGTGTGCATGCATACAATGGTAGTGCTTTGGGTGTGTATTTTTAAAAAAACACACTCAACTAACAGCAAGTGCTATCATTGCTCTGTATTAGACAGAGGAAGCTTTTACCTTCAAAGACTGGGGCAGGAGAGGCACTGTGCACTGCAGTGTAAAGATGACCATGTCCTGTTGAAACAGTATTGGTAGTTGTCTTCATTTTGAATATGTTTCACCTATCATTTTAAATTCTGAGCTTTCACTAGCTACCTTGAGTGAAAGAAAAAATAGGAAGGGTGGGATCAAAATCTCTAACCTGCACGCATGTATTTATGGATAAATCCAATTCTCCATTTTTGGCTTATATTTGTTGGAGGGAAGGAACTTGCTATGAAGCGACATGACAGGGTAGAGATACCTTGAAGAAAGCAGCCAGAGCTTCTGGTTCTGGATGCAGGAAATCCACATTTTGGATACTGGTTAGCTGTAGCTCCAATCCAGAGATCAAAGAAGCAGGCAAAGACCATGGGGAGATGCTGGTAGCCCACTGTTCCACCCCCAGGGCCATGGCTACTGAGAACTTAGCCAAAGCTAGAAAGGATAGCAGCAGAGAACCAGGCACTGCAAAAGCTGGCATAAGGCCTCAAGCTCTTTCCGATGCAATCCTGGCTGACACAGCTAAGTTGGGGAGGTGGCTCAGGGCTTTGTTTAATTTAATTTAACCTTGTCACTGCGCCACAATAAATTATTCAGCAGAAGAATCTCCCCATTGTGAGAAACAATTCTCATTATTTAGATGCAATGCATTTTGTGGGCTGGTTGAGATATTAGGATGGGGCTACATATTCCGGCACTGAGGTGGCAGACTCAAGGTGGGCATATTTAATTGGTGTCTTTGGAGGCTCAGCAGAAGCAGGCCTGCACGGAAACGACAAAACCTTTCCTTAAAGAAGGGAAAGGATTTAGTGTTCCTATCTGAATTATATACTTAAGGGGATTTTAGAAACGTCTGCTGGGTAAAGACAAGGCAATTAGACTTAGTGTGGTTATGTGTATTCCTGCAACAGACTGAAGTCTGGTGTTTTTGCTGTGCATTTTATACCACATCACACATAAAGGCACAATTGTAAAGGGGCTGTTTCTGTGAGTGTGCATTCAGATAACAGAACCATGGCTGCTTCACAGGACCCAATAACACTTAGAAATAGTGGCATGGTTTTCAGGCTAGAGTGGCCAGGGCTCAGCACCCACTGACTAGGAATCCACAAGCACATCCTAAGGGACAAGAAAATGAACTGTCCTTCCTGGGTGTGCCAGAATCAGATTCTCTGCTATTCTCTCTAGCCTAAAGCTGGGATCGTAAGTCAAGAGAGACGTGTACCATTTCCTGGTCCTAGAGCATATGATGAATCCATTACTCTAGCATCATAGTT
The DNA here is from genome assembly GCF_964234715.1 of Podarcis melisellensis. NCBI lineage: Eukaryota > Metazoa > Chordata > Lepidosauria > Squamata > Lacertidae > Podarcis > Podarcis melisellensis. The sequence goes on from NC_138529.1 coordinate 40,712,145, forward strand.
GGGAGGATTTCATGGAGGTTACTCAGGTCATTCCTGGATAGGATTGCCAATATTTACAGCCTGCTGTGTTTTTGTAATCAGCCTGAACACAAGGGCATGATCTATTTGACATTTAATGCAATTGACATCTAAATGAACATATAGTATAAGCAAGCATTTTTTCCCTCAGGAGAGATGGTATTCCCTCCCCCTCCCAGGAGAAGTACTGGGAACCATCTGTGTCGGGGGAGTGTTATGACTTACCGTATTTTTTGCTCTATATGACTCACTTTTTCCCTCCTAAAAAGTAAGGGGAAATGTGTGTGCGTCTTATGGAGCAAATGCAGGCTGCGCAGCTATCCCAGAAGCCAGAACAGCAAGAGTGATTGCTGCTTTCACTGTGCAGCGATCCCTCTTGTTGTTCTGGCTTCTGAAATTCAGAATATATTTTTTTCTTGTTTTCCTCCTCCAAAAACTAGGTGCGTCTTGTGGTCTGGTGCGTCTTATAGAGCGAAAATACGGTAGCTTTAAAAAAGAAAAGAAAATGCAAGCAAAAGTAAGCTGGGGGTAGTGCCTTGATTTATATTATCCAAAGTCCTCCCCACCTAAACAAACAAACAAACAAACCCCTTCCTGCTCTCAGTCAAGCAACACACGTGGCAGCCCTGCAGAAACATCTTCCTCTTTCTGGAGAAAGCAAAGGAATCCATGCAGCAAAGGTGGCATTGGATATATAGGCCAGCAATTAAGGAGCTCACACTTCAGAGTGCTCCAGATTCCGCTTCTAATCAGATCCTATGCTTAAAAGCCAAACTCTACCAAGCACTGATTCATGTTCATTTTCCTAATGATATATCCCACAGAGAAAGAACATCACAAGGCAGCAAAGCTTAGGAAGGAGCCCGTGCTGCTGCATTGATCTGAGCTGGTTCTCTTGTGCCTTGAAGGCCAACGGAAGGAAGCCATAAAACTGGGAATGGTTTTTCTTAGGCAAGACTCAGAGCCTTTAAATGCCCAACTCGTTCCCTTTCTTCCATTCCACTGACAGGACCCAACATGAATCACAAAGGCCCAATCTAAGCACCATTAAGAAAAGCATAGCCACGTGCCATTCCATCCAGCTAATGCTTTGCTTAGGAGTTGACCTGATATTCCTCAGAAGACCTTTTTATCAGTTTGGGACATTGCAGAAAGTGCTAAATGGTGGTCAGGCTGCCAGCACAGTTGCTGATATTCCCACTGACAGTGACAGCAACAACAAGTGCAGCAAAAACCTTAGAGGGTAGGGGGAGAGAAAGAAGCTGTGCTGCTGCCACGGCGGCAAGTGGTGAACCCCACCCTGAGAAACTGTTGGAGAATTTCTGATTCCCCTGGAGAATTTCAGTGAAACGGTTTGTTTGCCCCTGGCTCAACTTCTCTACCCACAAATGGAGAGGGAGTGGGGGAGAGAAAATTGAGAGCCATTTGTGCACGGCTCTAGTCTGAACCAGGCTGCCCTGCATCTATGCATGCAACATTAGCATGCCAGGGATCCAGGGCAGGAAGAGGCCCACTACTCTGCATGTGCCGTGGCTGACTGCCAAGATAAATCTTGAAGCTGCAAGGTGTCAAGTTTAAATCAAGCCAAAGTCAGGGTCTGAGCTTGACCGAGCTTCTTGGAAGAGAAGGGCTGTGGGAGAGGCAGGAGAATTGCAGCATTCTGCAGCACGTCGCCGTACAGTAATCCTGCTGCTGATGCTAATGATTATCTCCTTGCATTGCTGCTGTGAAGCTGCCAAGTCTTCCCCAGCATCCTTGCATCCTCGGAGTCTTTGAAGGAGAACATGACAGGATGAAGGGAGGAAGAGGCAGGAGCCTGCACGACAGCATACTAAAATAATAATGCCCTAGGACCCAAGCTCAGGAGGGAGGAAGCTGAAAGAAGGAAAGCTATCCATTGCGGCGCAAAGCGGTTTGAAAAGGCACCTTTGCACCCCCTAGTGGCAATTCACTGGCTTTGCACCACTTACCGGAGTAAGTGGTTGGAGAAAACCAAAGATGTGCCTTTTTCCTTATCAGAGATCCATGTTTCCTACAGTGCCTTCCCTGCAGTTAAGGACAGGGTATGTTTCGAAGGGATGTACTGCTATAACAAAGTGCAAATGTATCTGGAAAGTCTTTTTAAAAAATGGATGTTGTCACAAACTGCTGCTGTCAGTTTGAAATCCATGCAGCATTTGGCCTCCTGCAATGATGACGATTGTTGCTGGGGGTGGGGGGTTAGCTTCAGTCTTAGGCAGGCTGGAAGAAGTGCTGCAAAAAGTGTCTCTGGTCACTTCCGCTATGAGCATGTTTGACTATATCATTTTCAGGCCCTGTGTGCCTCTGTTTATTACGGAGAGGAAATTGTTCAGGCCACTAAGTGACTCTGCAGGGGATGTCCCTGCAGCAGTGCAAAGTCAGAAATCGTGTCTTACATATTGCTCTGGGATCATGCTCCTTGGTGCATTGGCTCCTGACATCATCCAAGGCTCTGAAGACAAATTTGCATGCAGCACGTCTCAGAGCTCCCCGGCCATTGAGCCCAGGAGTGCTAAAGGAGTTCCAAATCAGTGCTTTCCACCTGGTGATGCTTCATAGAATGCCATGTGTCACAAGAACAGACTCCGGTTGATTCCTTATCCCATGTTGCAATGTCCTGTTCCTTTAAGGCTTTTTGTATGTATGTATGTTTTGTAGTTACATCCACCATACATTTCAAGCACTTGGCTTCCCGCAAAGAATCCCAGGAACTTTTGTTTGTACAGGGTGCTGGGAACTGTAGGGGTAAACTACAGTTCCCAGATTCCACTCCAATATTTCGCTCTTGTGAGACCAAAAAACGTGTGTCTTTTGATCCAGCACTCTGGCACGAGCCAGCTGACTCACGCCAAAGCACGGGACCAAAAATATGGGGCATTCCGATCAGAAGCCAGGATGGCTGCTGTAATTCCAGGATGTCCCATTTAAAACAGGGTGGTTGAGGGGTATGGGACTCATTGGGCGAAGTCATGACTCTTAAAGTGATATACATGTCAATTAAACATATGGTGCAAATGTGACTTCAGTTCAGGGGAATGAAGTTTACCATGGCTGAAGATGGGATGGGAAACCCTTTTTTCCTCCTGGTGAGGGCAGCATTCTAGAGACAGTATAGCATAGTGGTTTAAGTATTGGACTAGGTCCTGGCAGACCATGGTTTGAATCCCCACTCAGCCATTGTGTTCACTGGGTGACCTTGGGCCAATCACTGCCTCTCCGCCTAACCTACCTCACAGGATTGTTGTGGGACTTAAATGAGATGGGAAAGAATCATGTAGCTCCTTAGAGAGAGAGAAGGTGGGGTATTAATGCAATATATAAATAAACTCCCCCAGGAATAATCAGCCAGGAAGCACATGCCAGTGGTAAGTAGAGATGGAGCCAAGGGTGGGTGGGGCCAGAGCCAAAAGTAGGCAGGGTTTTCTTCCTCGCCACCCCAGCTTCCTCCATGCCTGGCAGCCGGAAGTGGAGGGATAGATCACTCTTGCCCACTCCTATGGATGCAGTCTGAAGGCTGCATAAATACACCCCTCCCTTGGCTCTCTCTCTCTCTCTCATCTTGAGTGTCCAAACGTGCATGCATACTAAGGAAGTCAAAGAGGGTGTGCCCTACCTGATGCCTAGTTTTGGAGGTCACAGCAGACAGGCACTTAAGGTCAATTAAATCCTTGTGAGCTTTGCTTGGGAAACCATATCCCCTTGGACTGAATGTGGGGGCTTCTCACAAGCTTACACAGGAGGTTCTGTCCTGGGAAGAAAGTTCATTCTACATCAGACTCTCAGTGAGCTGCTTGATATGGAGAAAGCAATGCCCATTGAACAAGCCAGTCTGCATTGTACTCCAAATTACCTTCCAGCATTGTCTTTCAGCTTTCAAAAGGCAAACAAGGGTGCTGCCGGTTATTGAATGACTCCGCTGAACGGATTACTTTGGTACTCTGAAGTTGGATCAGTCAATGGCAGCAGACACTGATCTGCAGGGGGCTTTATAAAGGAGGTAGCCCACCACTACCACAGAATAGGGAAGGAAGAGTGCTGCAAAGAATGGTCTAAGTCAGGGGTCAGCAACCTTTTTCGGCACTGTCCCTCACACCTTGTGGTAGGCCGGACTATATTTTGAAGGGGGGGAAATGAACGAATTCCTATGCCCCACAAATAACCCAGAGATGCATTTTAAATAAAAGCACACATTCTACTCATGTAAAAACACACTGATTCCCGGACCGTCCGCGGGTCAGATTGAGAAGGCGATTGGGCCGCATCTGGCCCATGGGCCTTAGGTTGCCTACCCCAGGTCTAAGTTTCTGCTGAATGTGCAGCCCATAACTACCTACTACCTTAAAGTACATAGATGCAGCTCCCGGCCATGATAATTTCCCAATCATTCCAGCCTAGAAGATCTCAAACTTAGTTGGGCGGCTTTGCCATGCCACAAACAACAAGCCTTACTTCCCCCCTTCCATGCCATCTTCTCCCCGCTTGTCCAGAGTTGGAGGGATTGGGTTGTGTAAGTAACAGTTTTTCCAGATAAGTATTTAAGTGGTTAGATCATTTCAGGAGACAGAAAAAGAAGAACCAGCTTTTAAACATTGGATCTGTTTCAGAAGCTTGTTGAGATTATGGGACCTGACCCTTCCATATCATGCACCAAATGACAGGGGCAGGATTTCTATGCAGGCTCAAACCTTCACATTATTTTAGTGCATTCATTGGACGCAGAGATCAACTGTGGCTTCCTCATAGGACAACAAAGTTTGGTGTGTCCATAAATTATATTGAGAGATTCTGACCCAACAGCCTAGGAAATTCAGCCAAAATGCTGTGCGAGCAAAGAGATTAATGTCTTGCGTGTTTTGGATGTGCTGATCTCATAACTGTTGGTATCGCTTAGTCATGTTGGCTGATCGTGTAGCTCAGAGCATTAGAGAACTGGCAGAACTGAAGACAATGCTTTCTCCACTCCCAGCTCCTTCTGTAGGTTATGAGGATAGATTGACAGCTCTTTACTGACCATAGAAATGATACAGCTATTCTTTTAAAAAGGAGGAGTTAATGCTCACATGTCAAATACACACTTTGGGGGATGAGAATGAGGGTAGCCTTACATATTTTTGAACTACATTCAGCTCTGTGGTTTTTCTTATGCATTTCATATCTGATCATAGTCACAGGCTCACCTGTAACGGGGATTGCTGCAACTGATTCTAGAGACATGGACACTTCACAAGCTCCTTTCATACTCCTTGCGGAGTATGCTCTCCCCAGGGAGGCTCGCCTGGTGCCTCCGTTACACATCTTTAGGTACCAGGCAAAACATTTCTCCCAGACCTTTGGCTAATCAAGCAAGCTATGACTTTTTAAACTGTGGCAAGGGGTATTGTTTCTGTTTGTTCCTATGGTGTGTATTTTTGTGTTTAATATTGTAAACCACCCTGTGATCCTCAGATGAAGGGTTGTGTGGATATTTAATGAATAAAATAATAATTATAAATAAATAAATGATGGGTAGAGTCAGCCTTGTGGTTCCTTACTACTCGGCTGTCACCCTCCTTCCAAACTAAACAATGATTGAGTAGGAAGGAACCATACAGTCTCTCCCTGTGTTTGTTTCCTGTATAGAAATGTTTGCTAGACAGGCATAGGGAAAGACCATAGGGAAATGGTTACTGGATTCCCTGGAAGTAAAACTGGAATATTGCTTCACTGATACAGTGTATGTCTACTCATACAATTAATAATGACCCCTTCCTATATGACTTGTATGCACGTAAGGAGGATAAAATTCCACATGGAAAATCACTGCCTTTGAGGTGGTAAGTGAACATGTGAATCCACCCTAAGATAAAGGCATATCAGCCACTCCCAACACTGCAGTGATTGCTAGGTTTGCAGCATGACCCAATTAAAATGAGACAGTCACAGTTCTCTTGTCAGAATTGCCCATAATGGGATGTTTGACAGATCAGTCCATCCCCAAAGACTGCTCAGAAGGGAGTCTTGGAATGGGGGAGCAGAAAGAAGAAGGATGATGTTTGCGGCATAGCATTTACGCAGCTCATTTGGCAAGGCCTTAAGTGGCAGGCATTGTGCACTTCAGTGAGCCTGGTTTGCAGAATGCTTTTGACAGCATTCAATTAATGTCGAAAACTCAAGGCAACAAGTGAGCCCCCTGAGGTTTGCTGCAAAGGTCAAGAAATTTCACCTTGGGTGACAAAAGTCCAAAGAGAAAGGTTTTGGCAGGCCTTTGGTCACAACCCCAAAGAGGTCTGTAGGATTAAAGAGGAAGAACAAAAACTTTGGCAGACGTCCAGGGAGTATCGATTCTTAGCACTGGTAGGCACTGTGCATGTGAAACAACACATACCCAAGTGCAGGTACAAATTCTTACTCACTTTGGAAGCACACCAAAGATAGTGGATAATGAGCAGTTAGAGAGGGGCTGCTAAAGCCAGGAAAGGCAGGCTTGAATGCTTCCTCCTCAACCACAAATTATGCTCACGGTCATATTTTCTGAGTGGAGAACATAGGAGGCAGAAGAATACAAATTCTACGCTCCTCAGCAGGAGGAGCATCAGTGTATTGGCCAGGAGGAGCATCAGTGTAACAATAGCGAACTTTCATTCGCTATTGTCATACAATGGGCGGGCTTGGGAGGGCGCAATGCTCTGCACCTCGGCCGGCCGCCACAGTGAAATGATTTGAAGTTCCTCAGGCGGCCCGGTGCCGATTGATCCACGGACCAGCACCGGTCCGCAGCCCGGGGGTTGGGGAACACTGCCTTAGGCCACCTTCCACAACCTAGTGCCCTTCAGATGTTTTGCACTAAAACTCCAACCATCCCAGACCACTGGCCAAGCTTGGAGAAGGTGGCCTTAGGTACTTCAGAAAGTATGGCACAAAACCACAGCCAAGAGAACTTCATTCCCATCTTGTTTCAGGAGAATGATGGGTATAGTCAGGCAGTCATTTCTCAGTGTCATGGAGAACTACAGGTGGATAGATGGATGTGCTAAATTAGGATCAACTTGAGCTAAGCAGATGGAGTGAGAAACTTAGTGACTTGATGGACATAGGATGAAGTCTTTTCCCTTGGTGCTGAACATAGAGAGGGACACAGCCACTACTGCAGTGGGTCAATAGATACAATCAGGATCAGATTTGGAAAGGCATTGTTTTTCCAATAATGTTTATACATATGGTTCAAGTGCATTTCACAGTCTATGACCAGGCTTTACAATATACTCCTGCACAGCACTGAAGTTTTCCCCTCGAGCCTAAAAAATAATAATAATACACAATCATTATATCTAAAGCTAACAGAGAACTGTGATGGCTCACAAACTTAAAGGTAGGGAGTTTCTGGTGCTTGACAAAGAAAGAAAGACACAGGGAGAACTCAGGCACCTCAGGGGGTGCCAGAAATCATTTAGAGAGCAACCCACAGCTATGATTTCCAGATCAAAAGTAGGGAATATTCAAAAACTGTGGTGCCACCCTGCTATGGAGCTGCACTGTTTTAAATAAGGGAAACCAATTGTATAGCTTTGTTGCCTTGAAATGAAGGCATGAAAAAATGTCAGCCCCAGCCACATGGGTGCAGCCAGTCATCTGGTTGTGTTATTGCCCTTTCAGATTGGCTTTCAGCTGCCTGGGAGGGTTGCTTCACTTTAAAAAAAAAAGGTGGCTTATTAGCATTTTAAATAAATAAAAATGAGAAATGGTGAAATGCAAAGAAAAAGCTACTGGTAACTTACGTACGTTATGGTAAAATCAGTAGGAACTCATGCCCTCCAAGTCTCCCGATTTCCCAGGGACAGTCCCAGAATTACGAAAGCAATTCCAGCTTCAGATTTGAGCCTGGAATGTCCTTCTTTCCCCTGTCAGTGCTGCTGCTGCCAAACTCAGGGGGGAGGATGAGCTGGCACTTGTCTCCCCCTCCCCCCCCAAAAAAATGCTTTTTGCATCCGTGTCTAATCTTGCCCCCTTTCTGATATTTAGATGTTTCTGATGTTCCTGTTTTCATCTGAGGAATATTGGAAGGTATGGTAACTAATTATGCACATGAAACATATGACATTCACCATAGATCATTTTCTGTTGTGTGAAGTGGCCTTGCAGGACAAGCCATTGTAACAATAAAATATCTGAAAATCTGCTCCTGCGTTGTATATCAGACAGGTCAAGAGCCAGCTACAGCTGGACACAATCAGACCCCTTTCCATTCAGACCCCTTTCCATTCCTTAAAATTGGAAGGAGTCTTCTTCTTCATCACCTCCTCGTCGTCGTCTTTTTCACTTGTTAAAAATGGGCCATACATCCACCTGCTGGCACAGCAAACTCAAAACGTTTGCCAGCTCCTGCAGAGCAATCGGTGATTAGTTTCCATTAGTTGAGATGCTCTCCAAGGAGAATTATCTCCATCGGCAACTGTTCTACAATGCTGTAGGGAGCAAAAGCCCTTGAAAGCCCGGTCGTTGGTAGAAAGTGAAGATTCTAACATGACGAGAGATGTTTTAAAGAGTAACTGAGAAAGGTAGAAAATGGCAAAGAATATAGCTAGGAATAGTCTCCATCATGTTGAAGTAAGTCCCAGTCAAACTAAACGTTCTTGTTTTGCAGTTTTAGCCATTTCTGCACTGAAGGTACCCTAGCAAGGCCATTCCAAGGAAAGCTCATGCTACCCTTTTGATATTTCTCAAGGAAGTGGAGTCTCATAGCTGGGTCTTGTAATTATTGATTATGTTTGTATCACTTGTCTTATAAGTCAGAGAATGCAGAGGGTTATGCACTTTAAAATCATTACATACTCATTTTTTTTACACAGATTCTCTGTCTCCCATGAGTGCAGGCAGATCATTCAAGGCTCAAAAATAAACCACACATTTCAAAAGTTTGCAAAGAGAATAGAGCTTACCCTGAAACTGACTTCCATTAGAGAAAATCTTCTGCCCATAACAAATATTGTCTGCAGCCCCACATTAGAACTGACCTTCAGTGGCACTATTGAGCATAAAAAGAGGGAAATGGGGGGGGGGAGAGACATTTTCTCAAGGAAAAAACATTGAAACATCTAATGAAAACCCAGCCTTTTCTGCACTTGAAGCAGTTGTGCTGAACATATGAGGGGGACAGCATTGAAATGTCTTAATTTTTTTTTAATGCACAGTGTCTGCATCACCACGCAAGCATGTGGTATACCAGAGAGGAGCTTGCAGCAGTTTTGCACCCCACCTCTCTGGGAGCCTCCAAGGTCAACACAGTCTGGCTAAGCCGAAGTCTAGCATACAGTGTGGTGTGGTGTTGTGTTGTGTTGTGTTGTGCAAACTAGCCCAGACCACTGCCTACCTACTGTTGTGGACTCATGTTAGCAGCCCATGTGACCGTAATAAAAAATAATGCTTTTTTTATACCTAAACTGCAAAAAGCCTGGCCAATTTTGCCCCAAATAAGCAGCAACCACAACACCATTCAGTGAAACTGCTTACGTTCTTCTCATATACCAAATATTGTTGCTCTGTAAAAGTAAAGGTAAAGGGATCCCTGACCATTAGGTCCAGTCGTGGCCGACTCTGGGGTTGCAGCACTCATCTCGCTTTACTGGCTGAGGGAGCCGGCGTACAGCTTCCGGGTCATGTGGCCAGCATGACTAAGCCGCTTCTGGCGAACCAGAGGAGCACACGGAAACGCTGTTTACCTTCCCGCCGGAGCAGTACCTATTTATCTACTTGCACTTTGACGTGCTTTTGAACTGCTAGGTTGGCAGGAGCAGGGACCAAGCAACGGGAGCTCACCCTGTCATGGGGATTCGAACCGCCAACCTTCTGATCGGCATGTCCTAGGCTCTGTGGTTTAACCCACAGTGCCACCCGCGTCCCATTGTTGCTCTGTAGGTTTTACTAAATAATTGTTGGGTATGAATACATCAGGTGCATCCCGTTGTTTCCCATATACAAAAACCTACTATTTAACATTACTTCCCTTTCTTCTTTGCTTCCTTTCACACTTCCTTCCCACTGTGTTGAGTTTTGTATCAGAAACCATTCATGCTGCCTTCCATGCAATGGCTGTAGCTGCAGTGTATGAGAACTTGGTGCTGTGTAAAACAGAATATCAAGAGAGAGAGAAAATGGCAAAGAACATCAGAGCCACTTATTTTGTGACTCCACCACCACCTTAAAACAGTATGCTTAAAGGATCTCTGATTGCTGTTTTTTGTTTTAATGTTTGGACAAGTTAGTTGTGAAGCTGCTACTCAATATTCTGGAGGAAAACACTGCAAAACCTCCCTAAACTGCTTAATGCACCACTAAATCACCATTGAAAAGAGGAACATAAATCTATTCAGCTGTAGTTTAAAGCTATTATTTCCTATCTTATCATTCTTGAATCTGCCTGCTCAGCCTCTTGCTGGGGTTCGTTTCCAACTTTTTCCCTGGCAGGTTTCCTCTTCCCTTAGGCAAAAACATGTACCTTGTGACACCTTCCCAATCGTTTCATTACCATGTGTTACTTCTATCTAGAGTTTTGCTTTCGAATAGTTTAACTGAATCTACCAAGGGGGGGGGGAGGAGTTACTTGAGGGAGCACCCATTGAGCAACTGTCTTTTCCCCACAAAACAGGCAGCAGCAGATACATAAGCCATTGCATTTTTTAGGGTTACCAACTGATCAAGAAAAGAATTACCTATTTGTATGCCCTCAGCTTAACATCTTGATCAGCGGAAACCACCAGTTAAGCCTTTCACAGCTCAGAAATAAACATCACTCCTTGCTAATGCCTGCAATCAAATCACTGTCATAATGGTATGTTTTAACAGTAGCCATAGGGGCTACTTTCTTTTCCATCAGATTCACCTTTGGACCTCTCCCTAAAGCAGTATTGCATCAGGAGCTGCCTGGCATATAATAAGCAGCCTCACGCCATTGCTTTGAAAGCAGCTGCAGAGCCACAGGTTGTGTGTGTGGATCTGCTCTAAGAGAGCTTCTGTTCTGAAACTGAACCTAGGATTGAAGCTTGACAGTGCAGTGCTGTGCATGTTTACTGAGAATTAGTAAGGGAACTACTCCCCAGGAAGTGTGCATAGGATTGCTGCCTTCCTTGCCCAAACCAATAAGGAAGAGGGATTCTGTTTCTTGGGCTGCTGTCGAGAAGAGGATGTCAGTAGGCAACGCTTTCCCTTCCGCTACAGCACCCACCCAATTCCGGCCTGTTATGCAGCCATCAGTGGCACTGCCGTCTTATTCTTTGCTGAACCTTGGTGGTCTAAGTTGGCGAGGATTTGTCAGTTGCCTGCACAGGGCACTAGGCATATTAAAAACTGTTAAGATGCCAAATGACCTGAAAGATTAGACCCAAGAAACTGCCTACTAGGTTTCAAAGGGTTATGATGACTCTTGCAAATTTTACTTCGCATCAGTTCCCTGTCTCACAAATGCAAATTGACGACACAGTGAGGCAGAAATCTTCATTATTCAGCACAACAGCCTCGTCCTGTGCAAGTAGATATAATGCAGCTTATATTTTATCTGGGGAATCAAAGATGAAAATTCAGGAATGCTGTTTACACAGAGTTACTTAAGCAGGGAAGGTTACAGTCAATTCACGTGTGTTGTTGGTATCCTGCTTCCCCAGGTTACAAGAAATATTGAGTTGCAGTCATTCCCTCTGGGCCACCCTTTCACTTCTGCTTCCTCACATTCATTCTTTTATTCCAGAATTTGAGGGGGTCATTGAGAAAGTGCCTTATGGTGGGCCTTACCCTATGTCAATAGGCCCCTCCAAAATGGATCTCATAGAATTGTAGAGTGGGAAAGGATCCCTGATTATCATCTAGTCCAACCCCCTGCAATGCAGAAATATGCAGCTTTCTCTTACGAGGATCGAACCTGCAACCTTGGTGTTGCCGTCACCACACTCTGAGCTATCCACTCCCACAGGGGATGAGCCCTGGCAAGTTTTATATGGTGGTAGCAGTAGCAATCTGATTACCACTGAATGACTGGGGACCACCATCTTTATTTCCCACAGTGCTCCTAATGTACTATCACTCCGAGACATTGTAGGAAATTAAAATAGTGGGGCCCAGGCCCAGGGAAGGTGTGAGTGCTGAGACTTCTGGCACCCTCACAGCTGCCTGGGGGCATTGTGTGCTCATGCAGCCCAGTTCGTTTGTTCAATCATTGTTTGTTCATCACACTTTTCCACAGATAGCTTGCAACACAGTGTGCAATAAATCTAGCAGTGCTATGCACATTTAACTGTTAAATTTGCTGTGTGCCAACTGGTCCCCAGTGGTCCCCATTGTCAAGGAAATCATAGGACAAATGCTGTGACTGGGGAAGGTTGATAGCTCATTGGCAGAACATCTGCTTCACATGCATAAGGTCCTAGGTTCAATCCTCAGCATCTCCAGGCAGGTCCAAAACACTAGAAGATTGCTGCCAGCCACTGTAGTCTGGAGTGGGGAACCTGTGGCCTTCCATATCTTGTTGAACTCCTGCTCCCTACCTAGTTTTGCTTGTCATCAGGTATGATGGAAACTGTATGTATGGAAGTCCAGCATAGGTTCTCCGCCTCTGGTGTAGACAACACTGAGCTAGTTGGGCCAATGGCCTGACTTAGTATAAGGCAGCATTCTACGTTTCTGTATTCCTGTTGGAGCATAACATACATTGCGTACCATTCTCTGGTAGTAGCATGAATCAATACAATGTAAATGCTAATGTGCACCTCCCTGGGTGCGTATGAACAGGAATTATTTGCATATGTATAAGCTCCCCGTCCCTCCTCCCCGTATTGTGCAGATATCCTGGATTCAATCCTCTCTCCTCTGTTCTTTCCCTCTCCCTTCTGAACCAGATGATAAATGATAATTGAACACAATCCAGTTGGGGGTGCTTGTGCATTGAGCAGCACTAGGTCCTCCTTTGCACTCATGTTTCTCCTGTTTGTGTAGTACAGAATGCTAAGTATGTGCAGTGCCGTGGCTGGCCAGGTTTTTTGGCCCCGGGTGCAATTGGGGCTCCTAGCCTGTGTGTGTGTACGTGGAGGGGGATGCCAAACTGGGTCTTTGATCCGGGTGAAATAAAGCCTAGTTTTGCCCCTGGCATGTGAGAACCCTCGTTTCATTTGAGAACATAAACCAGCCTTCACCAGCCTGCTGCCCTCCAGTTGTTTTGGACTACAGCTCCCATCAGCCCTGTGGCTTCTGCTTCTTCTGTGAAGACTGTTTTGGGTAGGGGGGGGTAGCTAGAAAGTGAGCGTAGGAGAACCAGGGGGAGAGAGTATCTCCAAAGAAGAGAAGAAAGTTAATTTTTGTCACCAAATGGATTTTATCTCCTTAGTGTTATTCTTTTCTTTCCCCCTAGTAATTAATTTCCTCTATGAACATGCCATGGAACCAGCTGAAAATAACATTTGTCCTTTGCAGACACATCATTCATCTGTGGCATATTTGACAACTGCAAATATTCCAGCTTTCCATTTTCGTTGGCTTTATTAGCAAAGACAAAGTACAAAATATGCAGCCTCTCCTCTGAAGAAACTGACACTTGCAATTTTTTATGTTATGGATCAAAATAAATCCATTTCATTCCAGTTTAGCTATCAACATGTAGGAAATCACTGGGGCTGAAAAAATACAAGCTCTAGAGGATGTGGAGATGCACAAGAGAATTTCAGAAGGAAAGCTGGAAAGTTACCTGGTGAGATGAGAAGGGTGTTTTCTAGGGAATATTATCCTTCCGTGGAAAGTAAAACGCTGGCCCATTGGGGGCTATTTAATGTTTTCTTCATCAATTACCAGGAGTCCACAACTTGGGAATGGGAGGCTCAGTGAGTGATTTATGTTGCAAATTAGAACTGTCAGTCTCAACCTTGAGGAAGAAGGGCTGCTTTCAAAGTTCAGATCAATACGTCAGCATCTGAAAAGATCTTCTTCTGTCAAGAGTGGGGATGAAAGGCTGCCAGGCAGCTTCAGATCCTGCAATGTTTGTCAAAAATGCTCTGATCTGAGCTGTTTAATTAAAGGTCTCATGCTGAAAGGTGCTGGAGGAGCCCCACGCTCACCATAGTCGTCAGAGATGCTTACACCTGCCTCTCCGACTGAAAAGAGTAGGGAAGGGTTCCCCAAACTTGGGACTCCAGATGTTTTTTGGACTACATTTCCCATCACCACTGACCACTGGTCTTGCCAGCTACGGATGATGGGAGTTGTAGTCCAAAATCAGCTGCAGACCCAAGTTTGGGAAACACTGGAGTAGGGCTTTGGTGGATCTCAGGGCTTAGACAAGTTGCTTCCATTAGAGTGGAAGCTGCTAAGGTGCTTGGGAGAGAAGACACCCAACACTCAAAAGGACTAGACCATGGTGAATGATGCCAGGCTGTGAGAAACTGTTTGGGAGGGATTGTCTCATTTTACCGTTCTTCTTCACTCCAGACACTGAGCCAGATTCAGCAAACCTGGTGTGCTAGCAAAAGCCAACACAAGGACTCCTACTACCACAATGGGGCTTCCCTCCTTTCCTCCCCCAACATGCCCCCCCCTTCCCGAGGGAACAATCAGAACAACACAGAGTAGAGGAGAGGGCGGTGGTTCTGTCAGACCAGCAGAAATGCTTGCGCTGATGAAAACATTCTCCTTAGTGCTACGTTGAATTCCTCCTTATCTTCATAAGTAACATGAGCTGCATACTGGTGAGGCAGGGAAGTGGGGAGAAGCAGCGGAAGGCAGACGTCCCCGAGGCAGTTCAGTAATCACGGGCGGAGGTGGTTAGCTGCAAAACATGCTAAGGCAAATGCAGCACTGGCTTTTAATCATCATTTGTTCAGCCCAGCCGCACCAGACAGCTCATGGGGATATGTCAGCAGCATGGGCACCCCAGCAACAATTTAAGTACCAACCAGGCATGTGCACAGATCCCTGCCCAAGAAGTGTGCAAAAGCACAGAGTCAGGCAACGCTAAATTCTCAAAACACAGTTTTTAATGTAGTTTGCTTGTACAGTTTTCTGGTTTTGTGTAAATCTTGATGGATCAAAGGAATATATATTTATGGCTCCATTCAGGAGAACGCTGGAAATAGCTATATGAGCGCAGCTGGAAAAGAAATGAAAGCATTTGAGAAGTAGTGGGCATGGAAAGAGGAGTGGCTGAAAGTGGCAGCAGATCCACCCACTCAAAAGCACAGGGGGTGTGGGGATCTATGACCCTGGGTAGAGTGGTTTAGAGCTCTGTTTACCCTATAATCCCCATACTGCCATGTAAACTCAAATTCACAGTGGAACAGCCTCAAGATTGGTGCTGTTGGAGGGCAATTAAATGGGAATGCAAACACACAGTAAATTCCATTTGTGGAAAAGTCCTTGGTATCCTGCCCACCTAGCAGTTCGAAAGCACTCCTAAGTGCAAGTAGATAAATAGGTACCGCTTTATAGCGGGAAGGTAAACGGCGTTTCCGTGTGCTGCGCTGGTGCCGGCTCGCCAGAGCAGCTTCGTCACGCTGGCCACGTGACCCGGAAGTGTCTCCGGACAGCGCTGGCCCCTGGCCTCTTAAGTGAGATGGGCGCACAACTCTAGAGTCGGACACGACTGGCCCGTACAGGCAGGGGTACCTTTACCTCGGTATCACAACCTGACACTGGACACTGGGTAGTGTGCCTGATTGTTTGGAGAAGCTGTTATTGCCAACTTTTAATAAAGAGCCAGCATCTGTGAACACGAGCAAAAAGCTATATGGAGCTAAAAAGGTAAAGGACCCCTGACAGTTAAGTCCAGTCGCAAATGACTCTGGGGTTACAGCGCTCATCTTGCTTTACTGGCCGAGGGAGCCGGCATTTGTCCGCAGACAGCTTCTGAGTCATGTGGCCAGCATGATTAAGCTGCTACAACGCACGGAAACACCGTTTACCTTCACTTTGACGTGCTTTCAAACTGTTAGGTTGGCAGGAGTGGGACCGAGCAACGGGAACTCACCCCGTCACAGGGATTTGAACCGCCGACCTTCCGATCTGCAATGCTCAGTGTTTTAGACCACAGCACCACCCGCGTCCCATATATGGAGCTACATTACACTAAATACTAGGGGTGTGCATGGGCCTTGGTTAAAGCTCTTAGAAAGCAACAGAGTGAGTTTGCCTGCCCAGCTTTGCCCTGGTGACTTGTGTAGGAGCGGAACTTGTGTGTCGCCAAACGTCTTGATGTTCTGGGTGGATCTGCAGCAGGCAGCTCATAAAGACTGCATCCCTCCCTCCCCTCCCTCTCTCTATCTCTTGATACTGTTTTTCAGTATCTTTTCCAGCTGCACCCAGAGGATTCTTATTGTTATCGTTGGAAAACCAAGAGCTCTATTAATCTTTTATTTCCTTAATGGAGCTTCCCAGTAGACAGATGTGAGCCCAGCACATCATCAGGACGGCTGCACAACAGCCTTGCCTTTCACTGGCTGACTTCAAGCCGGTGCACCTCCATTAGCAAAATTATCTCATTAAACCCGCAAAGAAGCAGAAGAATCTGCCCTCTCTCTCTCTCCAAATACTTTATTGCTATTAGCACTCTTTGCTATTAGTGCTCTTGAGCATTGCCTGCAAAAGTGCTGCAGAGGGGTCAGCTGTGCAACAAGAATGCAGAAAGCATGGGCAGCAGGAGAATAGCTGGAAGTCAGGCTAATTTAAGGGAAAGAAACTATTTAAGCAGCTGCAGTTTCATGAACTAAATTAGAGAGGGGTCACAGTGGATGGCCTTGAAGAGATCTCCTGAACTTGTAAATAACAGGAATCTTTTTTTCCTTTAAGCACCATGATAGGAATCTAATTTTGCTCATCATATTCATTCACTCATATATATATATATATATGAGAGTGTTTTAGACCACTATTGCTTTCAATATTAAAGGAATTCCCAGAGGAACTAAAGCCACTGCACAGCAAGCATGTGAGGTTCCGATGAGCTTCTGCAGATGGAACAAAATTGCTTATTTTATACCTTTTTTGCAGGAAATATAAGATGGCATACAAATGGCTCTCAGTTCCAAGCATCTTAGTTCCAAGCAGCAGCCAGACCCAGACTTGGCTTAGCTGCTTCAAGTTTGCTACGTTTTGTGCCTCCAGACCATGTTCTGCTGCAGCAGTGGCACTGTACTGGCATTGCAAGTAGACTGACTGCAAGTAGACACGGGATGTTGCCCTGAGCAGAGTAGCTGATTGGCATAATATGCCGGTCACAGCCAGCATCACCAAATGTGGCATTGCAGTGTTTTGCAAAGCATAGAAGCAGTCAGGGCTGGGTAGGACCTGCAGCAAATTCATTTTAAAAAACACTGACCACCACAGAGCCAGTGACAAGAGAACGGCATTCCACAATGAATACATGGAAGTACTCGTATACCAGGACATTGCAAAGGACAGGACAGCATAGCAGGAGGGGCTTGACTCATCCTAGGCTAGAAGCAGATTCCAGAAGGGCTGACTTTCATTTTTGCCTCCAGTTTCCATCTCTGAGTACCAACGAGCTCCAGCTGAGAACAGGAGGAGTTGTTGCTTTTCTTTGATGTGCCAAAATAACTAAAGCCATCACTGGCCCCACCTATCCAATGCAGTACAACTAGCTGCATCAGCACAAGGAAAACCTGTTACTTTTGTTCCTAAGAACTGTGAAATTGGGATGTGATTAATCAGAAATGCCAGGTGGTATTTTACTTAAGATGCATAAGAGTGTTTCTTCTTCCTATCCCTAGAACATTATCACTTTATAAAATATATTTATGACCTTTACTACAGATCAGACCCCACACTTCCAAATCCCAAGCCAAATCCCTCTGACAAACATCCTTTGCAGGGTCAGGCAAGTTATATGTGATACACCTGTCCTGGGAGCTTGTTACTCATGCTTTAAAAAACAAATATTAACTCATACTTCCTTTTCTGTTTCCAGTGAAAAAGCATGGACAGTGGGATATGTAGATCTGTAAACACTAGGTGTTATCACCATGGAGGAAATTGGGAGCCCCCCTTCTATTTCTGACAGAACATGAGAAGGACAAATTGTTCACCTCTCTCCTTCTCCCCCCCCCAAAAAAAAACCAGTTTCTTTGACGCTACCCCCCCCCCTAGTCAACTGATTTTTGTTTTTCACACATCCTGTGTTCAGTCACAACTTGAGAAACTGAAGTACTACAGGCAAATAAAAAAATCAGTTCATATCTAACTGGCACTGTAGTCAACAAGAAATTCTTAATCTTTAGGGAGTCTCATTTTATTTCTCTTTTAACAGGTGGTGGATGCACTTCAGTGGGGAAATAAGAATATTTGTGTGCATTATCTTAGCTTATCTTAACAGTGGAACCTTAGTAGTGAAGGTTTGCTTCTAACTATATGCTCTTTACCTTTTATCCATGACTTGATATATAAGTGTACATATATTTAGTCAGCATCTGCCTCCAAGATAGCATCTGAAATGTGCTAAGCTATCTGGCTCACCAGCATTAAAATACTTCCCTTGGGCAATTTAATTCTGTCTGGAACCAAGAAATCGGCATATTAAGAGTAGAGTATGAGACTCTGCAGTCAAATAAAGCAATCAGTGGCAGTGATCTGGCCCAAGTGAGGGCCCTCGCTTAGCCACAGCTTGTCTGCAAACTTATGCAGATACAGTATAAGATAAGGAGGAAGAGTAGCTGCCTTTCTCGTATTCTATCTTGTATTCTAGCAGGTAAGAAAGTTTGCATATAGTTTGTTTGAAATAATGCTATATGCAGTTCTTCCATATTGTGTTACATCAGGGTTTGCACTTACCAGTTAGTTAACCACAGGCTACTGTTACCTCATAACCAGCACTGAACACTACATTAGGAAAAAATTTCTGACAGAGCAGTTCAACAGTGGAAGGGACTACCTCAGCAGGTGGTGAACTCTCTTTCATTGGAGGTTTTTAGAGGTTCTCCAGCTGCAATGAATGGATGACCTTTGGGTTCCTTTCCAACTCTACATTTCTACCATTCTACCATTCTACCGGCCCAGGGAGCCAAGGAGATGGCATGTGGGAGAGAGATAATAATTTTCAACATCTGCAAGGGGTGGATTGTAATGCAGGAAGTGTTAGAATCTCCTTTCCATGACCACCACAAGCAGGATCTTCACAACTGCTTTAAGAATGAAATCATACCGGGACTTTCACCGGTCTCCCATGAAACATTTCGTTTGGTTCTCATGGTCTTGTGAAAATCCAGCACCCTTTGTCCTTCATTGTCAATGTAATGTCTGAGAGGTTTGTGGAATCAGGGAGGTGTGGTAGTCTCTTTGTGGGTGTCTTTTCCTGTGGTTGTTCTATATCTATATTGTGGTACTGTGCTGCCAGGAGCAGAGGCAGGTGCGGGCCTGGTGTCTTAAACTGTATTGTAAGGAAAGCAACCCATTGTCAGAGCTTAGGACAGGGGCTGACACTCAGCTGAACCCAGGAGTACTCCCAGAACAGGCCATCTTCACACTACCCAGATGCTTGCAGACATCTTTGTAACACTGAGTTGGTCTGCCAATGGACCTGGTACCTGAAGCTAGCTCCCTGTAGAGCACATCCTTGAAGGAATGCCACCCAAATGGCAGGTATAAGATTTAACTGGTAGCTTGGAGAAAATTACACAATCCTACCTGGTAAGCCACTGCCACTAACCACGTGCAGCTATATAATTTAAAACAGCTTCTCTGAGATGCTCGTAACATGTCCACCACAGGCACTTTGTCCCTAAAAAGAATGAGTTCTCGCAATCAAATCATAGGCTAAGGCTGCGTAGATGCACTGCCTTTAAAGCACAACTGAAGCACATTTTCCTCCTCAAATAATTCTGTAGTTTATCTCCCACAGGGTTAAAAACTCCCAGGAACCCTTAACAAACTTACAGTGCCCAGAATTCTTTGCAGGGAGGAATGTGCTTTAAAGATGTAGTGTGTGCTATACATCCCAGATCATGTAGGGCAGCTGCTCACACCTAGGTTTCCTCTTTAAAATGCCCATGGTCAATATGTGGACATCAGGGGTGGGACTAGTCCAGGCTTGTGTTGGGAAAAGTAAAGCCCTAATCCTTCTTACAATTAAGCAGCGTATCAATTTTATTAAATGAATGAATGAATGTGTTAATGGCCTACAGAGATATAATACGTGAATATGGCTTATGGATGTCTGCAGTGTGGGCATGTAGAAGCTGAAGACTGCTCAAAAGCAGAGGCTGCCTTCTGCTGAAATCTGTGTCATGGTTTGCTTATGCTTTGGGTGTGCTTCTTATTTTGCTGAATATCCCATTTGTGGCCTCAGCACAATGGGTGATGTTATTCATTAACTTGTTTCTCTTGCAACTGAAATTTTAAGAGAATAACATGAAAGACACTTCCGCTTTGTTAAGCATTTTCTTCTCCTTAATCGTGTAGAGATTTCCCATGAATAATGTGAGCTATAATTATTACCTGCAGGTTGGCAGAGCCTTGGCGAGCTGTTCCTAAAAAGGAATCTTATGTTTTTTCCATTGAATTTCAGATGACCAAGAGCAAAATTATAACCACCTGATATTAGGCACTACAAACCAGACACCTTCCAATGGTAAGATAATAAACAAGAGAAGATCAAAGTTACTGGTGCTGTAACTTTACTCTTTCTACTGGCATGGAAGTCAAACAAATATCAATAGAGTATTTCATGAGCTGGACGCTCACATGAAAAATATTTATTCTATTGATCATATTGTATTAGGGCCATATTGCTTAACAATGGTCCAGTCTCTCTTATGCAGAAAGGAGAGCATTGTGTTATGTTTCCTGATGTCTAGAAACACAAATGCCTCTCTTTCTTCCTCAGTTGCTGCTGTCAAAGATTGCTTTGATTTGTAGTGTCTTGGGCGTCAAAAGATGCACAGCAAGAGCAAAACCTGCTTGCCCAGATAGGAAAGAAATTTGCTTTGAAGCCATATAATCCACACATGCCAGTGCTCTGCTGATGTTTCAGCGCTCATCATCAATTGTGTTATTTCACTTTATTTACAGCTTTTACAACGTAATCAAAGACAATTTCAGTGCTGTCAGCCAGCTTCTTGGGACACAGAGCCTAAAGGTGGGCAGACAGCTTAGCTGCCTCTGCACAGTAGCCATGCTGTCACAAATACACATCAGTTGTGCATGTTGTTTCTTTTAACAAGGTCACCATCCCTTTTCTTTCCAATATTTGGCCGTGCATGCTTTCTGACTCCAGAATGCCAAGTCCTCCCAGTACTTCACTTCCAGGTAACAGCTGTGACCAGCAAACCCATATTCAGTAAGTTGCCATAGTAATTGTGTGGGTTAATTTTTTTTAAAAAAGCAAAAAGCAAATTGCATGTGTGGGACCTCCAATCTGGATGGGAGCCAGAGCAGGGTGCACAGCATTAAAGCCCCCTTACCCCGTGCCGGGGTCCCAATCTGTATTAGACCTCCTGTACTTCCATTTTCCTTCTAAAAGCAACACATGCTTTTGTTAATTGCACCAGGGTTGGCATGTCTAGTTTGGCCCTTAGTTGACTTCTTATATAAGGAGGGTCAAGAGATTATTTTTGTTTAATTCTGCTTTTCTAACATAAAGAGCTCAAATCTCTTGAGTCTTTGTATTTTCTTTCCTCTGATGTTTCCTATACAATGCAAGATTGCTTCTCTACCTTGGACCTCTTTCACCACCAGTTCATTTCATCCAGTCTTCAGCTGGTTGCCCACTGAGCTTTTGCAGCTTATTGCTCTTAGGTTTCCTGTGGTGTCTGTTTATAGAGATGGAATGGTGTTTTTGACTATTTCCAACAAATAAAGAATAAAATCATCCACAAAGTCAGAGCACATATCCCCAGACTTTTCTGCTGGCTCCCAGGCAATTTTGTTTTCCTTCACTTCAACAGCATATCAAGCACTCTCTGCCAAAATATTTTGGCCTCAGTGTGCCTGTTACCTGCACCTAGTAGTTCTCTCCCTTGATTATTTGGCGTGTCCCCCCCACCCCGTTCTTTTGCCACCTTTTCCTTGGTGCCACAAGAGTCACTTTTGCCTTTGCGTGATTTAGGTCTGCAAAAGCACTAATATGCAGTTGTCAATATTAGCTTTTCAGCTTTGTGCAAATACCGCATGAAGACATCTCTATATATTGTTTTCTAGGCATGGCGCCTCCAAGTTGTTCTTTCCCTAGGGCTGTCATTTATAAACTAGGTTTGCCGCTGCATCGTTCCTAGTGAAGAACTCTTGCATACATGAAAGCTGTGCTGCATTTTAAACTGGGGCCTCCATAGCACAATCACTTGCGAGAACAAACAGCCTTGAAAAGGTTACCTAGGCACTCTGCTAAATTATCTATTTTATTGCTCAGTGTTGGTAATTGTCATTCAACAACTAAAATAACAAGTCCTTCTCACTAACACACTAACCCCAATTTTTGTCCTTTCCATTAACCTGAACAAGAGAAGAAATGCCAGCCATAAAACTGTTACGTTATGTCTCTCAGCAAGGCCAAATATTTATGCTATATCAGAAGTAAATTTGGACAAGAGAAAAGCTAAGTTTAAGCATCCTTTTTCAAAAAAATGAAGTCAGGTTCAAAAAGACACCTTCCATTGTTGCACAAACACAGAACAGAGGAAATGTAATAAATAAGTGCAAGGATGGGTCAGACACAGAGAAGGTAGTTTTTGCAGCCGATAATCCACAGTGAGGAATAAAGGTTCTATTCAAAGTTGGGTGGCATGTTAATTATGGCACCTGCTCAATGGACAGCAGTGGCTCATGTGGCAGGAGAGAGGCAGAAGTTAGTGGCATCCCCACCACAGCAGTGAGCCAATCAGAAAAAGGATGAGATGGGGGAAGTAGCAGCAAGTCAGGAGAACTGTAGATTGCTGGCAGAGGTCTGTAGGTACACTCACACATCAGTGACACCCTCAAAGTCCCCTGATCTCACCACTCACCCCATCCTTGTCCTGATGAGTGTAGCACTACTGTCTCCAAGATGATGCTGTTGCCTACACACACACACACACACACACACACATGAGTCACTGCCAACATTGGACCATGCAGTGGACCAAGTTTAGACCACCTCAGATTCAAATTAGGTCTGGGTTTTTTCATGCTCATGCATCACTTTAAAACACAGCTTAAACAAAATTTGTCCAAATTCCTAGTCTTCCATTCATGTTTCAAATGTGAAATTTTATTCCAGAATTCAAAATACAACAGGCCATTTATAAAAGATTGTCAAATACTAAATGCCATTGCATGTCAAATGCCAAATACAGCCAAATATTATTACTATAATATGCCCAATAAAACAATGCCAAATTCTGAATATCAGTGCGTGCTAGCTGTAAAATATTTGTTAAATATCAACTGTTTTATATCAGACATTGAAATAAAATATAATCAGATTCAGGGTGACCTTGGCCCAGTCTCTATGTCTCAGCCTACTTCACAGGATTATGTAAGAATTAAGTGGGTGAAAGACCCAACCATGCTTCTTGCTACCTTGATTTCCTTGCAGAAAAGCTAGGATATACATTTTCAACAATTATTCAGATAGTTTTATGTAAACCACAGTTTTAAACAGAAATACAAAACATCTCAGTTTAGTGGGGAAGATACCAGGTGAGTTGTGTGCCTACTCAGTTTGCTGATCAGGCACTGGTTCAGTTTCAGGGCTACTGCTCTTCCTTTTTATGGTTCCTTGTCTAAACCTGAGTTGGACTGGACAGACCTTCAAATGGAGGACACCTTCAAATAAGAACACTGTCCTCTGGCACCCCTTTCAAAATAGAGGACTATCTTTGAAGGAGGTTCTGCATCCTTGACCCAAAGAGTATGGAGGCTGAGAACAGTGTCTAAAAGAAGACTGCAAGAGTGAGGCCAGGAAGCTCCCACCGAAGCAACCAATGACACCAGTATTCTGAAGTGTGACAGAACTGGTATCACAATGTACTTTTGCTGCATTGTGATGCATTTGCACTCAGGATTTAGAATCTTTGTTCAAACTATTTCCTTCTCATGAGCTAGTATTCTAGTGTTTTTGTCCATTCGTTCTAGTGATTCATCACAGCCTGTGGAATTTTTGTTTGCTTGCAAATAATGCATTCATTTGGATTACCCTTCCTACAGGCCATAGTTCATGATGAGATTTTTGTATTGATGAGTGTTTGCTGGAGGTGAGCAAGTGAGGCATCATCGTACAAACATATTGAATCTAGGTTGTCAGATTAAGATTTCAGGCATGTCCCCACAATCTGAGGATGGTGGGGCAACTGAGTCATATAGCGTGGGCTCAGGTAGTGATTGGTTCAACTAAGGCAGGTTTTTCCAGCACAACAACACCTATTAGTATGCAGGGAGCATTCTATCTGCTCAAGTAAAACCCTATTGCAAATATTCGCATGAGCTAAAACCGAAAGCAAAGTCAAACAGAAATGGGTTCTTTGGGGCCTTTCTGTGAATACCCTCCTCATACCTTGCTTGTCTCCACAACCACAAATCAGTCTCTGAATAAATTCATAGCAAGATCTAGAACACTTTAAATGGCCTCCCCAAAGGCATTAAGGAAACGCACAGTAGAATACCATGCCATTTCAGGAAAACCATTTGGAGCACAGCTTTGAATAGTTCACTAAGGTCCGATCCACATACTTTAATGGTCAAAGAAAATAATGTTAGAGACTATCCAGAAACAGACAATACAGAAAAATTATATTGGCCTCATCTAGAAATCAATGATTTCTTAATAAATTTTGTTGCTGTAGTTTATTACCCACCCTCCACCTTTAAATACATTAAAAGTTGTTTAAAGTAAGTTCCAATCACAAAAATAGGATTGCTGCTAAAAATATGCATGTCAAATTTAAAAAGCCACAATAAAGAGGTGTGTCTTCAGCATATGATGAAACTACATAATGGAGATACTAGATGCATATGCATCTGTATTATATGGGAAT
Source organism: Podarcis melisellensis (assembly GCF_964234715.1). Classification (NCBI taxonomy): domain Eukaryota; kingdom Metazoa; phylum Chordata; class Lepidosauria; order Squamata; family Lacertidae; genus Podarcis; species Podarcis melisellensis. Next base: position 40,737,146 of record NC_138529.1, read on the forward strand.
TTGATCAGAAGCTTGAAGAGCTTCTACAGAGGAGATAAATGGAAATCATGTTACCATAGCATCCCATCTTCCAGCTCAGCCATCAGTAGCCCCAACCTGAGGCTCTGGAACAGAATAATGTACACCAACCTAAATTATGACAGACTCCTGGAGTTAGGAGAAGAAGACAAAGAAGAAGAAGAAGAAGAAGAAGAAGAAGAAGAAGAAGAAGAAGAAGAAGAAGAAGAAGAAGAAGAAGAGGAGGAGGAGGAGGAGGAAGAAGAAGAAGAAGAAGAAGAATACGCTATCCATCTGGCTGGGTTTCCCCAGCCACTCTGGGCAGCTTCCAACACATATAACTTTGTAAATCTGTTAGAGCAGTGGTTCCCAATTAGGGTTCCGGGGACCCCTAGGGATTCGCGGAACACACCCCGGCGGTCCGTGGCACCATCCCCTGCCAGTGACCCACTTATCTTGTTAGGTGCACAGTGAAAGTCACAATGATGATACATGGATCACCCAGCCTCTGCTTGAGACCAGGGCCTGCTTGCTGGCAGGGGGAAAACTTATGAAAGAGTTGCTGGATGGCAAATGAGCTGGGATCAGGCTAAAACCTATGATACAGTTTATTGGGGTTCTTACGATTGGAAGCGGGGGGGGGGGAGAGAGAGAGAGAGAGAAAGAGAGAGAATGGCTTTCAAAATGGGGTGGATTTACGTGTTTTTAATTTTTTTAAATGTGAGGGATCCCTTCCCCTTGCTCTCTACTTTTTAACTGAAAAGAACTAATTGCTTTCAAGAAGTATCACATTTAGAGGACTTTCTCACTGCTTGTAGGTAGGGTTTTCAGTGAATCTTGCCTTAGGAGTTTGGGATTCATGTCTCATCTTGGAAGTCCAACAATTGCTTATTATTATTATTCAGTTGTAGTGGAGCAATGGAGACAAGTTTTTCCTACTGTCTGGGGATAAGCAATTTGTAGTAATATCACAAATTTTATGGTCTGTTTTTTAGTATACCACAAATCCTTTGCTTCTTAGGGGACCCCATATTTTCTTCAAAAAATTGCTTTGCACAGGTAACTACCATAGAGTTATCAGCATTTTCAAAAAATAGGGGGCCCATGGCTTGGCTTTTGAAAAATACGGGGTCCTCAGTAATTAGTTAATTGGGAACCAGTCTGTTAGAACATCATGGTCTCCCAGATTTTACAAATCCTCTGCTGTTTGGAAGGTTGCTTGAAAGACTTCTGCTTACGTACCTTCTTCACCTTTACTGCTGTATTCAATTGCTTAAGAAGATCTTCATACAGAAATGCAGTCTTACTAGGTTCAAAATGATGGAGAAGCCTATCTTTAGCCCTACAGTCTAACGTGAAGAAATTCCTAGCAGTAATCAGCAACCGTGTTCCAGAACTCTTGCACTGTTGAACATTATCCCACGGAAGGTGAAAGTGTGGACCAATCTTTCCACACTCCATGCAACAATACTGACTATAATTTGGGTATATTAGGTGAAGCTTTGCAGGGGTAATATACCACCTACTGAGAACTTTGCACTGTGCTTTCTTTATTTGTGTGTTTGATTGATAAGGTTGCAAAAGAGGTCCAGATACAATGCCAATCATCTCCTTCCAAAGAATCACTTAAGTCATTCTCTGTGTCTGCACATAAGATGGGTTGTCATCCCAAAATGGTTTGCTGAGCACTGGATTTTATGAGGACCAATATGGAAAAGTTTGTATTTAATTATGCTGCCCTTGATTTAAACGGGTTTTAACCAATTGCTCAAGCTGATTAATTAGTTAATGTTTGGTGAACTTCTATTATAATTTAGCCTAAAGAACAGTTTCCATTCAAAAAGGCAACGTGGTACACTTTGCCACAATGCTTTGCAAATAACTATGAGGCTACTCTGGATCCTGGCAGGATTTGTGTGTGCACACACAGGCATAAGAAGCCTTAACTGTACAAGCCTATATATACATGCTTATTTGGCAGCTCCCAGGTAAGTGAGCCAGTCTTAGCCTGGAAGCTAATTTCAGTGGTGGGGAACCTGTGGCCTTCCAGTTGTTGTTGGACTCCAACTTCCAGCAGCCAGTATGCCCAGTGGTCAGACATGATGGGAGTCATGGCCTAGCAGTGCCTGGATGGCCACAGGAGGGCCTGGTGCTAAAGGAAGTAGACCACATGCTCCCAGAGCATTTATGCTATGCCTGGAAATAGAAACAAGCAGTGATAATGTCTTTAGGCAGTATTCAGAATCCAACGCTTCAAGCAGGTCCTCCACCTTTTACATAGGACGAGAAAAGTCTGACTGCTGAGATTTGATTGCACTCAATTTTGTTTGAATGTCTGATGAGAGATGATTGTTAATTAACAAGGGATTCTATTTAATCTGTTCTATACAGCTGCTGTTACCCTAATTATAATTAGGTCATCCTGGTTTGATCCTGCCTGCCAAGGGGCGAGTGTTTGTGGAAGCAGGAGCAATCACCTGAGGCAGCGCACTTAGCTTCTGAGAGAGAAGCAGCAGCGGCACACTTTCAAAAGATGCGTGAGGCCAAAGGGGGCATGACAGCAGGCTTGTGACTGCAGACATAGTGGTGTTGTGTGCTTGAGTGAAAATTAACATTTAATTTAAGACAAAGAGTGCACAGCTGTTGAGAGCACAAATGATCTCCTAAGCATTTATCAGAGACAAATATCAAAGAAAACTGTCTACATTTGCTAGGAGGGGGTGTTTGAGTGAACAGATATGTGCATTGTTACTCCAATGAGAGTAACCGTAAGAAGCAAACATACTTTTTGCAGCCACTCCTTACACTGCCTTTTTCTGTGTTTCAACTTATGCCAACATAGTAGTGCGCCATGGATGTGTGGTGTGGCAGAGCCATGGTGTTCTCCTCCTGACACGAAGGCACTGGGGCAGACAGGGGAGGTTGTGAGATTGGGGCTGTGCAAATATCATTACCCCCACATCTTGCCACTTGCCCCAGCACCATTCAGGTACGTTTCAGTAGTGTCACTGTCAGGAGGACTGATCTGCAGCTCTGCCCCACCACACTAGCCGCTACTGCCAACGTTGGTTCAGTGTAATGTGCACACACATTGATTGGAATCCCATGTTCCCACCCTTTGCTCTTCACCTTACATGACTGCAAGGAGGATATCAGAACATATTTCCATAGTTTATCTTGAAACCAAAAGAGCCCCTCCCTCGGTATCAACCACCCTGGGCCTTATAATGGGCATAGGAGACCTTGTTGGGGGTGCCACCACTGGGAACTGTTTGGTTGGTGTTGACTTGTGACAAGGGCCTCCTCAGTAGTGGAACGTTCTCCCTGGCGAGGTGCATCTCTCTCCCTCATTGTTAACATTCAGACAGAATGCAAAAAAAAAATGCTGTTTACCAGGCATTTGATTGCTACATTATACTGTTCCTGGCAATGTTGAAATTCTTCAGTTGTGAGGATATTTGATTGTTCTAATTTATTTCTGTTTTGTAGCTTTCTACCCGAGGGATCCTTTGGGATAGAAGTTTAATTAATAAATAAATTAGTCAAAAGCCCTAAACTGTGCTTAATCTTAACTATGGCATAGGGCAACATGTCTATTTCAGACATTACAGTTTGAAATTAGTTTGCTTCCATAATAAGCTATAGTTAAGCCATTACTACAGTTTGTCTATGTTTGTGTTGATGCAAAATACAGGAGAATTTCTGGATGCCAAGATCCAAGTTTGGGGCAAAATACTCCTTGGTGAGAGGACCCCAGCAGATACTTAAAGTCAGAAAATATGCAGCAAAGTAAATCATAGAAGTATAGGCTGTTAGACCTTTAAAACATACCCTTCTTAGAGTTTCAAAAATGTCCCCTTTAAAAGTTTCTTTCCAAAGTTTCCTTCATGCCTCAGCATTTCATTTTCATTTCACTTTTAATTTGTATACCACCTTTCTATTTTCCTATATGCAAGGCAGTTTAGAAGCTGAAGAAACAACAAAATGTACACCTTTTAACAATCTAATCCAATGCAAAAGTCGTAATAAAAACATAACTTTATAATAAGCAACTTATATCAAATAAAGTAATATTCAACAATCCATTAGAATAATACAGAATAATATTAAATACCAGCAAATAAAAATTAAACAGAAATTCACTCTTTAATAATTACAATAATTTCTAAACTATAATCAATAATAACAACAGCCAGTCACAGTGCATAAAATAACACAATACAAATGGAGAAGCAAAGACGCACAACTTATAGAATTATTATTATTATTATTATTATTATTATTATTATTATTATTATTATTATTATATTATTAATATCCCTCAACTCCTCTCCCAACTGATTCTGGTGTTCCTAAAGTCATGGTCTGGAAAAGGCTCCTAGGCCTGGAGGGTGGGGCAAGGCAGGTGGGAAAAGCCATTGCCTGATGGACAGCAGGAAGTCCCTCCCCTCACAGTCCTTCCTTTACAGCTCCCTTATGAAGACTCCTAGGCCTGGAGGGTGGGGCAAGGCAGGTGGGAAAAGCCATTGCCAGATGGACAGCAGCTAGTCTCCCTCCCCTCACTGTTTCCAGCATTGGAAAAGACCACACAGGGTAAGTTGAAAAATGTTTGTCTTACAAACTCTCCAAAGGGCAGATTCACGTGCTTCAGGAAAGTTGCACAAGCAAGTAAAACTTGGCTTAGTTACAAAATGGTGAAAGTTATAGGAACTCAAGAGCAGTTGGTGAGAGCCACTAGCTCAGTCCTCTCCTCATGCTGAATTTCTCAGGTAGAGTGGAGGATACAATACCTTTGGTTACCTGTTGCCTCCCAAGGTAAAGGGAAGTGACACTTTGGACATAGCAATAAACTGGTTAGTTTTAAAATTCAAGTTTCCACTCTCTTCCTCACAGCCATACCAAGAGAAGGGGAAGGTTGTTGGGAGCTGATAAGTCCAGGCATGTTAAGGAAAAAGGCAGGGAACTGGCTTGCTTTGTTTTTTTCATATGGAAGAGTATCCAGACTTGTATCTCTCTTCCCCCCCCCCCCCCATGCATATGGTAATTGTTCCAGTGGAATAACTGTCTAACTGCAGTATTAGAAGTATTTCAATTTAGGTCCTTCCCAGAAGGTAAGAAAACGATTCCTCATTTCATAACATGCCCTGCAGCAATTTGTTACAAATGCGCCTGTTTTTGTTTAAGATGCCATTTGCTTAGAAATGCTTGAAAATCAGTATCATCAGAGGAAGTGTACAGTATATCTCATGCCTCTGCAAGCAGTTATGAAAGGAAATGACAAAATTGCATGATTCTAATTTACAGTGAATGAATAAAAGAAGCAGAGCATTTCCCCCTGAAACGTTCAGGTGGTACTGAAAAAGTCAAAAGGGAAAGAAATGCCTCACCAAACCCATGCAAATTTATATAGCAGTTTCTCTTTAGAGGTGTCTATAATACTTCAGTTGAGGGTGAAGCTGAACTCTCACATTAGAGACTTCTATCAAGTAATCCTGCCTGCATACTAAATTTGGCATTTCAATGCCTGCGAGGGTGAGGGAACCTGAAGTGTGATGAGTCATGTCACACATTTTTGTTTACTGGACATTATGGGAGAGAGCAAGGAGAAAGATGTGCTATTGGATTGGCCACCTTCCACTAAATTACATTTTTTGACATGGTAGAATCACCACCAAGTGATTCGTGCTGGGCATCATTTTCATGTGGTAAATAAATCCCATGGATTGGCTGTGCCTTCAGAATAAATGTTTGTTGAGGGCAAATGGCACTTCATCATGCAAATTTTAACACACTGTTAGGAATGAAAGATCTGGGCTGTAGAAGAACATGTGTTCCATTTGTTTCCTTTTTGTGTGTGTGCAAGGAGAGTAAAGGTAATGTTAAAGATTTATAGGTGCTAGAATTTAATTAAGGTTTATGGGTGTCAAAGCTAATTTCCTTGGAGGAACCAACCAGACTCAAGTGTCCATTTGGGCTAGTAAGGCGTGTGATAGACCCACTTATAAGCCTCTGTTATTAGCACATATAAAAGCTAATTAAATAGACACACTTCCTGGGTTGTGTATTGGACTTTGTAATCCTAGCCAAATCAACGAGTGTTGATGAAGTCAGGCAAACTTCTTTGTGAGGTGACCACCTGGGAGGATTAACCAATATGAGTTCAAAGCATCCAAGGAAATAGGTGTTAGAATGCAAATAAAAAAATTTAAAAAATTGAATCCTCCCTTCCTCTGTAGATAAAGGGGCTTAGGGCTTTTTAAAAGAAGGTTTTATTAAATATTCTTAGGTTACAAAAGTACATACATCATCTCTGTTTACAGATCGTAAAGTCCTTTCTACAGATCAGTTATATTTGATGTGAGACTTTAATGTTGTAGTCAGTAGAAGGTTGGGGGAGAAGAGAGGCAGGGAGGGAGAGCATGGGAAAGAGGGGGGGATTAGTAAACTTTCATTCTCTTACATAATGTCTGTGCAAGGTTTTTGTGTCAGGGTCACGTGGGTAGGTTCTCTTTCTATTCATTTATTAGTTTTCATTGGCAGTGAGAGAGATTGGGGGCCCAGGGCATGGTTCGTTGCCTTCAGTTGGCTGCAGTGAGTTTTGTTTGCATGTGTGAGGGGGAGGGGTTGTTGGGTCAAGTTATCCACATTGATTTGTGTGCTGTCAGTGGGTTCTCATTGATGTCTTGTTGAGCTGTGTGTAATAAAGGAAGGTGAGGGGAGTTATGTAACCAGAAAGCAGAGAGGAGCCCTGCAAATGTGCCCTGCAAAGCACAAGAGGCTGGGGAGAAAGGATGTTGATGCTGTTACTATGGAGTAAGCTAGCGCATTTTGGGGTGCTGTGCTGTCATCTTCCTCCATTGTAGGCTCCAGTTTGTATATAAAGCCATGTATCATAATGACACTATAGCCTCCATTGTACCTAATTTTCCAACTCCTGGGTGAGCGCCTGGAATTTTTCCAGTTTTGTGCACTGCTCGGCATAGATTGGGGTGGCGTGTAACAGTATATTGGGGAAAACTTCCCCAACATCTTGAAACCGTCTGAACTGGATCTCATCACTAACCACTTTTTCATATACAGTGGTACCTTGGTTGTCAAACTTAATCAGTTCCGGGAGTCTGTTCGACCTCCAAGGGAATCTGCTCACCAACTAGCTGTTCCATCATGAGTCCCTTTCATCTAACCTAGGGATGGGGAAGGTGTGGCCTTCCACATGCTGCTGGACTACAAATCCCAGCAACCCTCATTTTTGGCTGTGCTGATGGGAGTTGAAGTCCAACAACAGCTGGAAGGCTGCAGCTTTCCCATAGCACAGGCAGGTATAGGCAAACTCAGTCCTGCAGATGTTTTGTGACTACAACTCCCATCATCCCTGACCACTGGTCCTGTTAGCTAGGGGTGATAGGAGTTGTAGTCACAAAACATCTGAAGGGCTGAGTTTGCCTATTCCTGCCATAGCACCTCTAACCCTTAGCCAAGTTTCTGGGCTTGACAGGTCCAGTTCAAACCACTGGGGAATGCAACACTTCTCCCAACGTGCACATGACCAGAGATACAGGGGCAGGTCCTTTTTCTCCATTCTGCAAGGCTATAGCTTTGAACTGTAGAAGCAATGGTCTATTGCCCAGGTCAGTTGTTGCAAAGGGCAACCTCTGCTTGAACCAGCTGATTGGTGCTGGCTCCTCCTGAAGTGCATTGCCCTTCTGAGTTTGAATTACTGTGTGTCTTCCTTTTCTGTACTTTCAGTGCAACTAAGAGCTAAATACCACAGAAAGCAGCCTAGAAATGTCATGCACCTGGGAATCCTAGCCCAGTTAGGGGTCCCAGATGTGTGCGAATGGGTACGTGCCCAAACTAAGATGCACATTTGCTGTTTAAGTGTTTGCTGCAGGCAACATCAGTGTGCATTCAGCAGCTGGTTTTGCTGCATAAAACATAGAGCCTCTCTGAAAGGACAGAGAGTGCTTAGAATTGTGTTGCAGAGGACACCGGCTAATCTTCACTGTAGCAAATTGAACTCGGTTCATTTCAATTCCTACCAGAGCTTTAGAGCTGAATTTCCAGAGGGATTGTAATCCCTAGCCTGGTACGCCACCTGCAAACGCTTTTGCAGTAATGATGTGAGGCCTTGTGTGCTGTCCCTCTCCTGTTGTGTGAACATGAGGAGGAGTTCAGCATCACACTCTTCTGATTCTCCTGTTAGCGCAAGCTTTAAAAGAGAAAAAGGTTATGCCAAGAGGAAAATGTGACTCCTCCAGGCTGTAGCTCTGAAAGACTAGCTATGGCATCTGTCTCCAAGTCCTCTGCATTGGGTGTTGCGCCCAATTACATGAATGCAGAATAGTGGTTCATTGTATTCCTCCCCACTGTGTCTTTTAATGGGAATCCTCTTAGGGCTGGTGTGAATTATGCCAGGGTCTAAGAATACAGAATACAAGGGGAACAAGCTTTTCTCTATGAGAAAGAAATTCTTGTTTGGGCAACAAAGCTCCCTAAGCAGATTTGTGCAATTCAGTATCTCAGCCAGAAGTACCTCACAGGGTTGTTGTGAAGCTCTGAATGCCTTGAAAGAAGAAACTAAAATAAATATGGGGAAGGTAAAAAGGAGGAATAATGGAACTGTTCGTGGATGCCCTGATCCAAAGTAATCTTCGTATCCCACGAAATAAAGACTGTAAATAGTGAGTTTGGTATTGTAATGTAAAGACTTGCATTAAGGATTCCATCTCAACGTTTTGAATGGGTTGATTAAGGCATGCCTGTTTGTTTTGTGGACTTACACATGGCTCTTCAGGCAAATAAATGCCTCCTAAAGCAGTTTGCAAACTATTTAGCAACCAATACACAATTGAAATATAATATGGAAACCATTTATAATATCCATTTCCTTCAAAGTGCTATTAAAGTCCAGCATAAAGCATACAACAATAATAACCCAACGTGATATTTCAGAGTCAGGTCACAGTACCATTTCCTACAGTCATGCTCAACCACTAAAGGCCATGGCTTATTTTAATTTGTTTTTCAAATGGTATTATCTGTTTTAGTACTGTACTGAAAAGGAAAGTTCAATAATTATTTTAAATGAATTTAGCAATAAAAAATAAGTGCTATATAAATTATTCATATTAATCTCTGCTGTACCTGTAGGTTTTTCTTACATTATCAAACAACGCTGGTGGTGCTGTGTAATTAGAATTACATCAGCAATTTTCATTTGCATGTGTGTGTGTGTTTTAAGATAAGTGAGGGAAACCTCTTGCAAGTGTGCTGTTTGAATGTGAGGGATAGAAGGAACATAAATTAAAGGCAGCAAGAACGAATGTGGCTTATCCTGAAAAACAGGCATTTGAATACATCTTCAAGTGAGAAGAAAGCTCGCCGTTTACCCAGCAGCTTTATAATAGAATGCATGTACTGTCTCTTCCAACACAAAAACCTATCAAGGCACTGACCTTGACTCTCAGCTACATTATGCATATGGTAGCTTCCCAAGCCATTTCAGTTTCTTCTCTGATGCTGCTAAATATTGGAAATAGACTTCAAGGTAACCTCTCATTTGCAGCCCCCATCCATCCATGCTTCTGATTGACTACATGGCAAAACAGATGGCGAGAAGCTGTTCTGATTTCATGCATGCCTGTTAGATAAATGTGGGGTGCTTAATTTCACATGCTTCACGCTAAGGAGGCAATTAATAGCCTTGCTCACTCTTGAAATGCAAAATCTCTGCATTCAGCCAGGTATGCCCTGCGTCCCACAGAGCTCTACACACATTGCAAATCGCATGATGAGCTCTGATGGTGAACTTATTTGTCACAATCACCAGCACTTTAGCAGTAACAAGTGTTTGCTTCCACAGCCCCGCTTCATTAATGCATAACCTTGAAATTTTGGATGCCCTCCAAACCGATGCCAAAGTTTTGTGACCAAAAGCTCAGGGTTATACATTAATGAAGCTACAAATGAACACTGGCTTAAGATGGACCTCAAACCTCTTTGGCAAGAGCTTTGGCCCCAAACCTGGAATATGCTTGTATATTTCAGCCACTCTCAAGGTTTGCAAAAGTACACACTTGCACGCAAATTACTTAATCACTTAGCGCTTGATGGTGCACAGGGGAATGTGTGTGCTGACACCACCATAAAGCACTGTATAGGAGATGATAATGAACATTCTGTTTATTCTGGAGTAGTTGATCTTGCTTCCCTATCTATTTGCTGTGACTGGCCATCTAGCTATTGTTGTCACTAGCCCATTGGTACAGCCACTGCTGCTTCTACCCAACCAACCAATTTGCAAGGCATTGTTGGCACAGCTGTCTGGAGCGTGACTCTGCCACTGCTGCATTGCTGCAACCGTATGCTGGAGAAAGGAGGAGTAGGATGGTCCATCACCCACAGGCAGCACCATGTCTTGTACTGGCGCTGGTAGTGATCTGAACTGAATGTAGAAAGATTTGAACGTGGGGCCTTCTGCATACAGCTCCTAACCCTCTGTGATAGCTCATCTGCGCATGCAGATCATCCCTTGATACTACACTCATCAAATGGTGGCCATGCATCTTGCGGCTTGCCCCTTTTTCTTTTCAGATCTAAGGGATGTCCCCATCAATTGCAGCTCTTCTGGTTTCATATTTTGATTTAGAAGCCTCTAGCCGAATTTCTCTCTCCTCTTGCTGTCTCTGCTGTGCTTTTAAATGACAACATTGACATATAAGCTTGAAAGGAACTACTGTTTCGAATTATCAATAATCCCATTGCAGATCACTTATCTTTGTGAGATGTGACTGTAATTCCTTTCCGGTGCACTGGAGCAGAGACAATGTGCCCATGCTGATGAAGTCTCTGTTTACAGTGTAATTTTGAATCAATGGTTCCTGCTGCCTGGTAAGTAGAAGGTGTTGCCTAATCGTGGAGCCAGTCTATTAGATGCAGGCTGAAGTATTCAAAAGAGAAAATTGATCATGGGGAGAAAACATTTGCTATATCGAGGCTGGGCCAGCCATGCAGTAGGCTGAACCTATGTGCTTTAAGTAGCACCAGGAGAGGAGGAGTTGAGAATAGAAGAAGTCAGGAAAGGAGTCTGAAGCAAGACCTTTAAAAGACTTGGACCTAGTGGGGCAGAGGTATGTTTGTGCTCTGCTGCATTCACCGGAAGCCACCATTTTTTTATCCACTTCAGGCAGCAAAATGTACTGAGCAGGGAAATGGGGTTGCTATGTGATTTCTTCTGGGCACATGTACATTTCTCTGACCCTTTCTCCCTTCCAGAGAGCCAAGAGGGCAGGAAGACCTGGTCACCACAAGTTGGGTACTTGCTGTGTTTCTTGTACTGTACAACATTCTGGGTGGCCTTGATGTGCTCAGTTGTATTAAACTCAATTTTTCTGTTTGTGCCTGCAGAATGTAGTTGGGCAAGAAGGAGGAGCAGGAAAGGATTGGTTACTGGATCGTATGATGTGGCAGGCAGGGACTCTCAGAGCAAGTAGTCTGGCACACTGTTACTAATGGAACGTGCTGCAGAGATGAGCCAGGAGATCCGGCAAGCAAAACCAGTTCTACTCTGACATTGCTCAGGAGTGCTAAAGCTATTCGTGTGTGTGTGTGTGTGTGTGTGTGTGTGTGTGTGTAAAAAAACCTGCTGCCAATAGACAGGTGACATACTCATGATCAAGCAGAGAGAATGCCATGAAATTCTGAAACACATACACATGGGTTTCCATGACAAATTTTTAAACAGGACCGGAAATCTCTTGATGTTGGATCATAGTTTCGCAAGGAGGTGGCTTTAATTTGAAATGTATGTTTGTTTGGCTGCCTGCATGCATCTCTGAGCCTCTCACATGCTCCCTTTGTCCAAGGCACTTCATTAGTAGGTTCTTATCTGAGATCAGCCACTGGGATTTATACAGGGTAATGATACAATTGAACTGATATCACTCATCAAACCCAAAGAAATGCTCCATATGTTAGCAGCAGGTAGTGCCTGCGGGCAGTTTCTTCAAATTTGCTAGATTTTAAAAAACAAGAGAGTTGAGGCTGCTTAAATGGCAAGTATCATCCTTAACCCTTGATGGAATGAGTCAAGACTAAAAAATCTGCAGTGTGCCTGGTATCCTTGCCTAACTTCAGATTCTGCGTTTTAGCATTAGGATTCAGGATAGGAACTCTGCCCACGCCACATCCCCAGGGTATACATTTATGCCAATTCTATTTGCAAACATGTCTGAGCAGTGCCTGCAAGAATAAGTTTGGACGTCTTGCTGAAAATATTTGAAAATGTACTGTCAGCTGTTAGTTGAGGGCCAGTTCCCATTATCACTTGGCAAGCGGAGAAATATGGGTCCAGAAGTCACTGGATCCAGGCTGAGCTGAGCATGTGGCGAAGGAAGTAGACGATGTCTTTGCTGAATACTCCAATCACACACACCCCACGGTGGTTGTAGCATCCATCCACCCACTCTTGGCAACAACAAACATGGGTTAGATTCATGAGCTGCATGTGTAATAAAGCAGTCAGAGAATTGCTTAATCGGATTGTACGAGTGGCCCACCAGTTTCCAAGGGAAGCTCAACTACTCTCTTGTTGTGCCAATTTGGTTGTATGAATTATCCCTCAGAAACCCACAGTCAGACAGGGCTTCCAGGAGCGGTGCTGCAATTGGTACCAGCCTGAAGTCGCCCTCCATGTCCTTTTTTTTTGTTTCCCCGTCATCTGGGGATTTGCTCACAGTAGTTGCTGCCGCTATTTTTAATGTTCTTATCTCTGCCTATTTTAATACCTGAGCACCTGGGTGTGATATAGAAATGTTATAATTTGACAGGCCTTTCTCCTCTAGCTTGGGCTGATGAAAGACAATTTTAAACTCCGGCTTCAGTCATTTGATCTGATTTGCAGCAAAGGGATGTGATTTCAATACCAAACAAACTCTGCAGCCTGCCCAGATTAGGTGGCAGGGCCTATGGAGCTCCTCCCCAGTTCTGTGTTGTGCGGGCACCCTTGCATCAAAGGTTGCCTGACGCAAGATCACAAGGTCATTGTGGTGCAATGGTTAAAGTGTTGGTCTAAACTCGGGGGGGACGGGGACAAATGGCTATGAGTCACGATGGCTATGTGCTACACCCATTATGAGAGACATTATGTCTCTGAATCCTAGATGCTGAGGATCTGGAAGAGGAGAGTGCTATTGTGCTCATTTATTGATTGCAGGCTTCCCTTAGGTATCTGGCTGGCTATTGTGGGAACCAAGATTGCGAATTAGATGGGTCTTTAGCAGACTCCAGAGGGGCTCTTCTAATATCATTATGGAGAGACCCATGTTTAAATCCACACTTTAGCCATGAGCCTGGCTGGGTGACCTTGACCCAGTCACTACCTCAACCTGATCACTGAGGGAAGAATATGTACACTGCTGCGAGTTCATTGGGGAAAGAGTGGGATATAAATCAATGTGATAGATAGCTTTTCTTTCTCCCTGCACTCTCTGCTTCCATAAGATGTGAGATGATCGGCTCTAGATTTGTACTACACTGTGCAGTGATGGAGGGGGGCGGATGTTCTGTTAGTTGTCTGGATTAAGACACACACACACACACACACACACACACACACACACACACACACGCCTCAATATGAAGCAGCTGACCCAGCAATTCTGTGTTGAAATCTTGTGGGGATGAGCACTGTTAAGGTCTTGAAAGGGTTGCAGGAACATTTTGTCTTTTTCTCTTGTTCTTTCTATACAGTACTGTATTGGATGTGTGTTTGCAGTGAGCGAACCTTTTGCAGCTGGAATCCAACCACCAAAACCTCAGTCTCAGGTCCTCCTGTTGACAGCTTGTGCTTTTGATCAGCAACTCAGTAGCCCCTGTCCAAATCCTGTGAGCCAGAGGAGACTCGGGGCAGGATGTGTGGCAATGTAACTCAACAGGCACTCTTCAGTTACATCAGCACAAGCCACTGTAATTTTTTTCCTATCCAACCATATGATAGACAGCCATGTGGTGGTGAATTTGGTCACAGCATGACTCCAACTGCCTCACAGTTCATTTTGATCTCTCTGGATTCAGTGATTCTCAGTTGCAGTAGCCTTATACGGAGCCAGGCAATTGACTCACCTAGCCCAGTATGGTATCTATTCTTGGCTAGGTCTGAGAGAGAGGTCTTTCTCAGTGGACTTGGAGGTACTAGAGGTAGAATCTTGGACATTCCGCATGCAAAGCATGTGCTCTGCCACTGAGCTATGGCTGCCCCAGAAATTGCTGGTACAAAGCAACCATTGCTAAGCAGGTGTTCTCTTTGTATATATTGGAATCTTGGCATGGCTTCAGACGCACAAGATGCTGAGGCTAGAACTTGGAACCTTCAAACATGTAATCTGCTGCCACACCTGGGAGGCGCTCATCCTGTAGGCACAGAAAAGGAGACATGGTTGATGCAAAAGACCCAATCTGATGCTCTCCGGATAAGGAACTACAACTCCCATCAGCAGCCTCAGTCAGCATTGGCAATGGTAAAGGATGGTGGAATTTGTGGTTCAAAATACTTGGAGGGCACCAGTTTGGAGAAGGCTGCAAAATACTGTGGGTAGCTTTCTCAGAAGTGTGGGGTCATCCCCTAATCCCACCAGATGCTGCGTCTGCAGGCAAAGGCCATTCTCCAACACATATGGCCATGACTGCACTCTGTGTTGAAGTGTGGCCATGGTTTTTCTCCAAACCCAAGCAGAGCTGTAGTCATTCGTATTTAAAAATAACTCTGATGGTGAGATGACAAATTACAGGGCACGTTAATAGAAAAATTACACCACGTTTATATTGAAAGCACCTAAGGGCTCCCTTTGGATATAATCATGGTCATTATCCCTGTAATTAAGAGCAATAATATTTTAATAATGAATTTTCAAAAATGAGTAATGAAGGGCCATTTGTCTAACCAAGCATTAAAAATGAGGGAAGGCAGGTATCCCTGGTTCCAGTTCCCCAAATGGGGATACAGTGAGGCTAGGAGTTGGGAGAGGAAAAGTGAAGGGTAAAGGCTTTTTTGGGATAGGGGTAGAACCAGCAATCTCCACAAGAGGGTGATTGGCAACTGGAAGGAGGACCTTCAATATGCCCTTCAAACTGGTCTGCCAGTTTGCTAGAGTATATATGCTAGAGCAGTGTTCCCCAACCTTGGGTCTCCAGCTGTTTTCAGACTACAATTCCCATCATCCTTGACCACTGGTCTTGCTAGCGAGGGAAGATGGGAGTTGTAGTCCAAAAACAGCTGGAGACCCAAGGTTGGGGAACACTGTGCTAGAGTATATAAAAGAATTGGAATAAAAAGCTTCAGTTACGCATTATTGCTCTACCTTGAGTGTTTATTGCTGTAGTGTGAATTTTAAAATTTTCTGCAATCTGTTTGGTTTGCCTCTATGTTTCCAGTGGCACAGGCTCCAAGATGAGATGGAGGTGATCATTGGAAAGGAGCCCAGGAGAGTGGGTGTTGATGAAGGAAGATGGGATTTCTCTCTGCTCCAGTCAAGCAGTTAAAGAAACATACGGCTGAGCTGCACTAAGTGCCTTTTCCGTAGATTAAAGCGCAGGGGTTGTGAAACTGGTGCCCAGAAGTGCACAGATGCCAGCAAAACCTTTTTCCTCCACCCCACTGAAATTAGGCTTGAAAGGAGCATTCTGTTGTGGTCAGTAGAACGGGTTGTAGTATGTGCTTGGCGCATGTGTCGTTTTTCCGGTTTGCAAATGTACCCACAGGCCAAAAAGCGTTGGGCAAGATCAAGGCCCAGGCAAGAAGAAAGCAGAAAAGCAGCTGGCCCATGAGTTGGACTCAGCAGACAAATGCGTTTGTTCATATCTGTGTTTGCAATGGAGCCAACGGAATAGAGAAATGAGCAGCCCGTGGCTTGTTCACCTACATTTACAGTTACATAACGAGATGCCTGTCTTCTTAGCATCAGTTGGGTGAAGGAGCAAGCATTCTGTATCAGCACACTCTGCCTTCATTAATAATTGCAATGGACACTGAAGAAGCAAAGCCCTGGGTTCCTTGTTTGCAGCTTGGCTGGTGTCAGTTTGAATTACTTCTCAGTGCAAGACTGGGTGATGTGATGGGTGTGCCCGAACTTACTGCACGCCGAGCACTCTTTCGTTGTTCTTATGGCTCTGTTTCGATGGAAGTCTTCTTTCTCCCTGTGTTGCAGAAAAGCCACGGATGAACAGCATCCTCACCTCTGCCACTGAGCCCTATGATCTGTCCTTCTCCAGGTCTTTCCAGAACCTCTCCCACCTCCCACCATCCTACGAGTCTGCAATCAAGACTAACCCAAGTAAATATTCTTCCCTGAAGAGATTAAGTAGGTGTCTGCTCATTTCATTCTCTTGCTGCTCACTGTGCATGGTTAGGCTGAAAGCCACCCCCCCCCCAAGTCCTCCCCTCTTGCTGTGAGAATCTTTGGCCAGGTGATCCTTATTTCATTGTCCTTTCCTTCTGAAGTGAGCTTGCTCTTCCACACCAGGGTTGAGGATAATGTGCAAAGATATCACCTCAGCAGCCTCCTTTCTAGGCTGTTTCTTATTGACCAAGCATATGTTTAGTGTCCCTCCCTATTAAAGCCCACCCAGCTTTCCATTCATTTTTCTTTTAATTCAAGAATAAGAATAGTGCAGTTTAGCCCTTGACACGCCCCTTCCCCGAATAGATCCCTGCTATTTTTAGCTCTTCCTGTGTACTCTGGGGCAGGTCACTGCATCCAAAATTGTGAACTAGATACCCTGGTCCAAACAGTGGCAATTGATTTGTCTCACTGCATTAGGGACATTGGATTGGCATGAGGCCTAAGCCAAAGTATTGCCACTTAATTTTGGGCAGATATGGGGGGCAGGGTATGAAGTGTGGTATACCCTACTGCCCGAGCCCTCACAATGTATCCTTCATTTTCTTTTTTTCTTCTGTGACAATTCACAAACTTCTTGGTGGAAGTGAGGCTGCAGCACACCAAGAGCAGCTATAGGGAGAAGAGTTTAATTGCCAAGGCAGTTGAGTGGAGTAACTCAGCCTATCTTCTTACACTGTGCTCAGAGTCACTAGGAAGGTGGAGGCGGTGTGCTTCTATCACCGCCAGCTGCTGAACTCATATTGCTGCCAGAGATTCTGCATAGGCCACGGATGGGGGGGGGGATATGTGGCCCTCTAGGTCTGGAGGGCCACAGGTGCACCATAGTTGCAGCTCTCCATATTTTTCAGCTGTGTCTTGCAAGTTACTGCACAGGAAGTTGTGACGTTTGTCCAATTGCCCAGGCAATGTATGGGGCCTGCTATGGGCTGGGAAGCTGTAGCACAGCATGCAATCCCCACATTGTTTGGAAACACGAGGGTGCATTTCTGTCTCCCTTTTCCTGGCACAATGAATGAACTTTGCCCATTTTTTTAGTCCACTCTTTCCATCCACCCCAAATATCAGTATAGCAAGTTCAGCTATACAGCCTGTAAATGAGACTGCAAAGTTGGGGCTTACATTTCAGCTCAGCCCTGTTTCTCACTGAGGCCACCAAGTATCCCTCACAGCATCTTAGTCTGTTATTGATTAATGCTTTGACCTTATCACTGATAACACTGTTTATGCTCTCTTGGGTATTCAATCATTTATCCAATGTGAAGGCTTCAGAATAGGTGCCTCCTCCCACTGTTGCTTTTCCAGCCAGTACTCTTCTTGATCCATATGTTTTTGGAGCACAGCATTGTAACTCTTTGTTGTGTATACTGCTCAGCAGAAAACACTTTAAGCTTTAATAGCAAAAACAGACAAGTAGAAGTCCCACTGGATATATCCATTACTGGTCTATACCATTTCAGACTGCAGGTAGGGGATTAAATGTTTTATTCCATGCATAAAATACTTGCTGTATAACTAGCATGTCCAGGAGATTATTCTAGGCAAGCCTTTCCTCCAACGTGACAATTTTGCATTACTTTATGTTGACATCCCACCTGTGGTCTGATTGGTACAGCCCCTGCAAGAGATACATCACAGGAGGCTTCTGCTCATCCCTTTAACTCTAGCAGTCTGATGGTCACTGCAAGATCCCCTTGGACTAACTCTGCTTTCCAAAGTAAGTGAAACCTTGTAAAGGGCGGTACAGAGTGAGGTGCTGCAAGTGTGAGCTATAACTGGACTAGGTTAAAACAGAAATCTAAATTATGTATGTATGTCTATGTGTTTTTGAAGAAATTGTTGTCTTTAGCAGGGGTTGTTGTTTCCGTTTGTTACCATGTTATGTGTTTTTGTGTTTTTCTTTGTAAACCACCCTCGGATGAACTTTTAGCTGGGTTCTGCTTCAGAATGACTGTTGGATCTGATGGCCAGGGAACCATGCATTTAAAGCCACCACTTTAAACAATCATGGGTTCCTCTAAAGACTCATAGGAGCTGTAGTCTAAGGGTCCCCTAAAAGAACTACAGTTCCCTGTTGAGTGTTAAACCGCTCTGGAAATTATAGCTATGGGAAGGGACTGATCAGCACCCTTAACTGACTACAATTCCCAGAATTCTGGGAAAGCAAAAACTCTTTAAAGTGGTATTCATAGTGCTTTAAATGTATGGCGTGTATGTGGTCCCAGTAATTGATGCCTGAACTGACCTATGAAGGACGGTGTGTGCACATTACCATAAGCAAGCAAGCTATATGTTCAGAAATTAGGGGGATAGGGAAGCTGAATTTCACTCTGCTGGAATTGTAGGGGAAGTGGCTTAAGTTGATGGGTAGGGATTTTGTAGAATGATTCAGAGAAATTCATGTTAGCTGAATGTATATATAGGAATGATCATGAGTAGAGTCATTCTCAGAACTGGAAAATGAATGCATTTTGAAGATTTACTGATACAAGATGGGTGGCGGTGGAGGAGGTAAATGCATTTTGTTGGGGTGCTGACTGGGTGGGGGTGCTGTTTATTTCCCCCCCAACAAAAAAAAAACTTAGTTCTAGGACAGATTTGGGGGCACTTGTGAGTTTATGATTCCTCCACCACATCTCAAAACCCCCACCCACACTTAGCCCAGAAAAGAGAACAAAAAATGCAGTTTCTATTTTTGCATATGTTATTATTGAAAAGTAATGAGCATAACAGCATCACAGAAAAAATAGCTGTCTATTATAAAAATATGCATCAGATTCACATTAATATAATAGATTCACATTATGACGGAAGACAATGACTGCACTTTCTGTGTGTGTTTGCCTAAGTCACAGGGGCAAAAAGTGAGAGACAGGTTAAAAATAAAGCAGTGAATGTTAATGGTGGTTAATGCCAACATAGTCACAACAACAGTGAATCAATGAAACAGAAGTTAAAGTGAAAACACATTTCAGCAGCACCCAGTGAGCAGATCAAACGTGATGATTAAATAGTATTGGAACAAATATTGTCATATTTAAAAAAGAAAACAATGGTATCAGGGAAATCCAGAGAGTTGCTGCAAGCAAGACCGCTTTGCAAAGAGCTCAGACAAGTTGATAAAGGGCGAGTGTGATGTTTGGTCCACTTGTAGCAAATTCCATCACATCCTTCCTTCCATTTCTTCCATGGTTTTGTGCTGCAACGTGACCTGGGAGGGGACAGATTCTATAACCAATACAGTTGAAATTAAGCACCAGTGAGCACATGAAATATTTCACAGGGAATATATAACTGTCTTCTGCAGTTTTTTTGTCCTAGCAGTTTAAATAGTTTTTGTAATAGTGTATTATAAATCAGGGATGGGGAACATGTGCCCCTCCGGCCATCTCTCAATCACCTCCCTGGTCATTCCAACAGCAACTGGAAGGCGCCAGGTTCCTCATCCCTATTAGAAGTGGCAATTAATAAAGATGTGGGAAAGAGCTGCTGAGGAAGTGCTGGTCTCCACTCCACTCTAAGGGGGTTTTACTGCGATTTGTAAAAAAATCCTCCATATGCAAAATTGTATATTCCACAAGTGGAGTAGCCATTGATGTTCCACATGATGGCAGCACTCTAGATTACTTCCTGCATTGCACATTTACCATATTGACATACCTTTTTTAAAAAATGCCTTCCACCCTTGCTTGACACTTTTGCAAAGCCTTAACGTTATCTTTCCCATCTTCCTCCACACAGCTGACAAGGAAGCTGAGGAGTATTACTCCAGAAAGAGGCACCTCCCAGACTTGGCGGCCAGAGGGACCCTCCCTCTCAACGTCATCCAGCTCTCCCAGAAACAGACCACTCAGAGGGAGCGGCCGCGCCGTGTGATGCGGGCCATGTCCCAGGACCGAGTGCTGTCCCCAGAGAGGATCATGCCAGAGGAGTTCAGCATGTCTTACGAGCGGATCCTCTCTGACGAACAGCTGCTATCCACCGAGCGCCTCCACTCCCAAGACCCACTGCTGTCTCCAGAGCACTCGGGTTTCGGAGAGCAGTCCATGTCGCGGGCTTTGTCGCACTCAGACGTCTTTGTTTCGACGCCTGTCTTGGATCGCTATCGGATGACTAAGATGCACTCCCATCCCAGTGCCTCAAATAACTTGTACAACACCTTGAGTATGAACCAAACGTCTGCCAAGCGCCAGGCCTTTGCCTCCCGGCGGCACAACACAGTGGAGCAGCTACACTATATCCCAGGGCACCACCACCATTACCGCACAGCCAGCAAGACAGAGGTGACTGTTTGATCAGAGACACTGTGCATTGTAGATAATCCATCTATGGACCGGGGTGGCTTCAGTGCCCTACACTGCAGTGGCCTTATGGCCAAGATAACCTCTAACTCTATGTCTGAAAAGACAGACTCTTCCGACAGTCCTGTCTGTGTTGTTTTGGAAATTCATCTACATGTTATTGACATAAAGAGGAAAAAACAAAACCTGAACAGGGAGAGGTGATGCAGGTAAGGTGTCCTGACGTGCCCAGTTTCTGTCAAGGAAAGCCATTCAGATTATGGCTCCTTTCAAGGGCTTGCCTGCAGCTACTCTCTAGGGTTGCCAGGCTAGGACTTTAAGACAACAATCTCACACAAAATTGGCGTAATATGGCCAAATCGACAAACCTTCCAATCCGGCGTAATGGGATTCGGTTGTGATCTTAGTGCTTGACAGAGGTTTAGTTTTACCAGGGCTGTCAGCTGCAGTCATGACTGAGGCCGGTTCCAGCCAAGGTCCATTCTCTAAGACAGAAAGTAAAAACTCCAGTCCACCTAAGCATGGTTCTTCCAGATCATTGGGCAAATTCCAGTGGCAAGCACTGTTACCCAACTCCTAGACTGTGTGACAATGCCTGCCACGGTTGGAAAACCACATTGTTTTACAGGTAACTGTAGAACAGAACTATTCCAGTGCCTATAAGATTGCTAACCTCCAGGGTGGTAGAAGGAGTGAGGTGGATTTGTTTATAAGCACAATTCTGCTGATAAGTGTTTGCCAGCCCCCCCACTTCTTCCATCCATCCTCATGTATGTAAATTCCCAACATGTAAATATATTTTTTAAAAAAGAAATGGGACAGAATTGCTTCTCTCTGCAACAAGAGGCACCAACATTTCGCATCCATTTTTACATCCAGGATGTGGTCGAAGATAGACAAGTTGCAAGAGATGTGGAATAGCTGTAGCCTGATTGTCATGCCATGAAAAGTTGATCACAGCTCAATCTATACTTGGCTTCTTGCCAGCCTGCAGCTTTCAGCTACCCCTGGGAAATCTTCAGAAAGGCTAGTTATTTTACAGGATTTCTTGGAAAGATACAGTTTTCAAAAGCTTTTTTCCTTTTCATCCCTCCTGCCCAATAACATTTCTGGGCTGCCAGTCTTGCTGCATCCTAATCTCATCCTGCAGGTGCTTGTTCCTCTTGTATACTAATTGGGCACATTGTACAGCCACTGTACAGTGATAATTAGACACTGAGTGTCTGTAAACTCTTTCCAAGAAATATTTGTAGGTCCAACTTTAGTTGGAATTTGAATATTTGGAACAGATGTAAATTCTAATTGACATGTACACCCCATCTCCCTGCCTGGTCCTGACCTCTGTTCCAACAGCTACATGCAGTGGCTGAGCCTGTGTAAAAACCATGGACTATTGGCTCATTCCACTGTGTACTTGCATCTCCATGCTACAAGGTCTTGCTCCAGTTCTGCACTATGAGATGTAGAGCCCCTGCATTAAATAGGATCCCACAGAGCTAAACAGTCTAAATATGTGCATTGAACAATAGTTCCTGACATTAGTGGCCTTCACTGGGCAGCCTCAGGAATTTCCCTTCATGAGCTTTTATTTTCTCTCTGCATTTTTTCAGAGAGGCACGCATTGGAAAAGTGATATCCTGTCCCTTTTTACCAATCAAGTTTTGTGTACAGCACCAACCGAAAGCAACTGCAAAGCTGCTTTTCATTGGTGTGTTGTGTTCATAGGCCACAGATCAGAGCCATAAGAAACACTGTACTTTGCTTAACAGAAACTGGGCTGAAAAGGGAAGAAGGCAAAGGTCACGAGCCATCGTTGCTTATGTTCTATTCCTGAGCAACAGGCATACACTCTGAAGTGTTTGTCACTAGCTGCAATGCACACAGGTATGGTCACGAGGCAGTTTTCTCCATAATTTATGCTGAGCATAGTCATCTTCAAACATCTCTGGTGCCCAACCCTATGGACAATAAAAGCTGTTGACCTATGAGAGGGTCTGCTATAGAACCTCTCTGGAAACAAAAGTCTTGTGTGCCATCTTGAATATGGTGTGTCAAATATACAAGGTGTCATTCTGATTTGCCATGATGTAAACCAATGCACCATTGGTTACCTGGGTGAAGCAGGCATCGGAGAGGAGGAAGGATACAGACCCAAGCAATGAAATGCTACAGGTAGACAAGACAGGCCTAGTTACGAGAGCACAGGGGCACAATATAGTAGTACGGAGGCGGACTCTGTTTCCCAAAGGTCTCCACAAATCTGGCCATCTGTACATTTCCCAGTAGAATGGTGTTCTGTTGTCCAAAATTGTATGGCTCATTTTCAGGCCACTTATTGGCCTGTTCTACTGAAATAATAATCTGCAAAGCACTGTTGGTCTCCTTTCCTGCCTGTTGGGCCGCCTTTTTACAGGATGCAAGCACTGTGGTTGCTGCTGCAAAACTGCAGCTGTGTGACCACGAATCCACTCCGTTGCCGCAATGTTATGGGAATCGCATGGCCTCAAACGCTGCAGAAGTGCCCTGTTGTGTGTGGCGCAACCATGCTGCCTGCATACTATAGCAGGCCTTGGCCTCCCAACAGCTCATATACCCTACTGAGATCACCAGTACATCCTTCTGTACAAGTCCTCTGAAGACAATGCAGAGCCCTAGTGTTACCCTAATTGAGATCTCCATGGAGTCACAACTGCCTGCAATTTGGCTCGATGTGTTCAGAGAGGTGTTATAGGATAGGTGGACGAGGGAAGTGAGCGGTTCTGATTACTTTGTCTCAACTGTGCTCTGAAGTTAGATGTTTCAGCTGGCATCGTCTCAGAGCCACTTACATCTGGATGTAAGGCTGCCTAATATCAAGCCCATTAAAACTAGTGATTGCTCCCATGCTGCTTGAGACAGAGGGAGTTGATGCACTAACCTTGTGAGAAGTGTAGATAAGCCAAGTGTCCTTCAAGTTCTGAGAATACCAAATTTTCTACATATTGCCTAAGTAAAGCCCCCCCCCCCCCATTTATATCCCTGCCTTGCCTTTCCACTAAAAAGGGCAAAACCCACCGTCACACAAGCAGAAGTCAGCCTCTCCTTCCCCTGCACTCTCCCCAAAATCAGCTTCAGCTAAAGCCAGGAATCAAACTACACATGAAATCCTCTTCAGTTGACCTCAGAAGCAGTACTCTGGGCTCAGTCCATTGAGGGCTTTCAAGATAATAAGAACCACACTTTGAATTTAAGCAAGAAATGAGTCACTACTTACTGCCATTGAAGCAGGACCCACATGTTCATTTCAGCATTTTGCAGCCATTCAAGTTTTCCCAGGGAATCTCCAAGTAGCAGCAGGTGTTGCTGTAGGTTTAATACAAATATTATCAGTTACCTGAATTTTACATCCTAACCCTAAGAGAAGGTGTGCTATTTGAACTTTAAAAAAAAAATGGTTATGGAGTGGCCATCTTGCTCTTCCATATGTTTTCTTCCTCCTGAGATTGTGAAGGCTTAGTTCCTGCTTAGGTTTAACCTAAGCTCTACTCAGTGATTTCAGGGAGAAGGAAAGGAGCCCTGACTTAATCCAGTGCTGCAGCAAGACAACTAAGACTTGCAATGCAGGTGTGATATCTGAGCTTCTAGCTTGGTGGGAAATACAAAAATAAGCCACATGAACATGTTTCCTCTAAGCAGAGGTCTCCGTCATCAAATCTCACCTGTTCAATTTCTTCTGCCTAACACAGAGCCATCTCCTTAGCCTTCTCATTTCAGTAGTAATTCCCCTACTCTGATAAGAGCAACAAAGTCTTTGAGGACTTCTCAGGAAGGTGGTGTTGTTTTTTAACCTGCCAGTTTCCAGAAAACATTCAGATAAAGGGTTGCTTTATGGATGGTTGGTTCCAAAGGCCACAGACAGCAGGAAACCTGGACTGGAATCCCCCACAAAGCTACATACCCATATGACTGGATTGTGAACCTCTCACACGACGAGAAACAGTGGGCTGGAGTGGGATGTATCCCAGCTCCTTACCACCACTGTTGTTGCTGTCATGCTCCCTAAGTTGGAAGGATAGAGCTCACATAGGCTCCCCAATCAAGCTGAAACTAAATTGCGTGGGGCGCGTACATGAGTAGGACAGTTTACTGGTGGAGACATTTGCCTTCAACTTACGGAGGGCAATGAGAATGCGGATTAGTGATAAGAGAGACATTTGATTAAAGGTGAACCAACCTAATTCATACTTTCTGAAACAATATGTGAACCAAAACATAGCCAACCTTAGAAATTCAGTTCTCTGCATTTTGCAACGCAGTTGTCCAGCCAAGTAATGTATACAGAAATGCATATGTTGGAGGAGTGTACATTAAAGGCATGTATGGGTGAAACTGCTTTGCAAAAATGTGTACATTAAGGAAAATGGCACACAGACATATGCATATTAAAATGGGAAAGATCAGAAACACTTTCCCTTCCCACCAGCGACAGAGGACAAAACTAGAACATTCATCCCCATTATCTCTCTCATGCAAGTCTACTCATATGGGGAACTAGAATGAATATTTTTTTTATTTGTTTACTTGACAGAATTTTATATACTGCTTGATTATTAAAACAAAAACATCCAAGTGCTCTACACAAAAAAACAGGGCTCTCAGAAACGATGTATGCAGCCAGAGGTGGGGATCGGGAGAGATTTGTAGTTAAAGGCGAACCAATTTTAATTGAAATGTGAGCTTGCCTGTGTAGCTAAGTGAGCAGCTACAGTACAGATTTCAAAGGCACTTCTGGCTGCATGGACAGTTCATCCCTAAAAATCAGTCAAACAGCCTTTTTTCCCCTTTTAGTTGCTTCACCTGTGTTCAGCAACATGTGCACACATGACAGGGAAACAGAGCCAAATACAGCTCCCTGCGAAGTATCCCTGTATAACATATTTGCTGGGTCCAAATTTCACATTTTAAGGTGTGCCCTTCCATTTTTAGTTTTTATTTAGCCTTCGTTTTATCACATTGACCTTCCAACAAAATTTTCCAGAATGGCTAACATGAAATCAATATCTTATGTGTACACAAACAGCAAGCCCTGACACAGGGCCCATCCACACTTTCGTTTCTCCCATGAATTCAAGTCACGAGTCTGAAAGGTTTCTTTCCCGAGGAAAGCCTACTGCTTACTGCTGAATCGAAACAAACGCCAATCCGGAACTCGAACAAAATTTCTTCCAATTCAGCAGCAAACAGCAAGTTTTCTCAGGGAAAGGGGTAAGGCAAAAAGACAAAACAAAGCCCAACAGCAACACCTCTCAGACCTGTGACTTGCAAGTGTAGATTGTCCTACAGCTGCCTTGGTTGGTTCCTCCTGTGATTATAGCATCCCCTGTAGGTCAGTTCTTGCACAGGCCAAGCCGCATTACATTCTGCTGGGTTGGGTTCAAGTACATAGCAAGACTGGGAAGAATGAGAAAGAGTTCAAGATGAACTCATAAAATAGTGCAATCCTCAGAACAAACAGACAGAAGGAAGTCTGTGAAACAGAAAACAATCTTAATTGCATGCACAGGAAATGTCATTTCCTAAATGAAGCATTCTTGTGTTTCACTGAACAGGGCTAATATAGCTATACAGCTTCCCACCCCCTGTGTGTATGTTTTAGGGTTCCTTTCTTAAACTTCCCTGGTTTTCAAAAGTGTTGCAGGGTTAAAGGGGAAGAAGTCATTCTCCCCCTAATTAGGCTGAACTGCAAATGCTGCCTTTGCTTACCTGCACTTCTGGACAATGTGCACAATGCAGCCTGTGAGCCACCCAGCTGACAGCCTACATAGAGCAACTATCGAGCAGCCAAATCCTTCTTCTGGGTTTTGTTTGGAGGGCAAGAGAGTATGAAGGAAGGAGGTGTCCCAGGGCTGGGGGGTAAGAGGTGAAAGAACTCGCCCAGCGTCTTTACAGAATCTCTTGCCTTGAGATACAAGCCCCTTAACACACTTCAAATTCTCATTTCTTCCCATGGTCAAATGTTAAATCAAATGTTAATCACAGGCTGAAGTGAGCTGAAAGCAAAGGGAGAAAAGCCCTGGAATAATTAGCCCTCCGATTCTAGTTCATCTTGGAATAAGTGACAATCATCATCTTTGGCAATGCAGAGGTGGGTGCCATGAGAGTGGCCTTGAAGTTGTGAGCAAAAGAGTGTGGTTAAAAAACCCTGTGGCAGGGAAACCTTGGAGCCTTCAGGTGTTGCTGGGCTACAACTCCCATCATCCCTGACACTTATAGCTACACTGGCTGGGCCTGATGGAAGTTGATCCGTAAACACCTGGAGAGAAGAAGGACCCCAGCCCTGTCCTATGGTTTCCTATTCAGCAAACAATGATTCTTGATTCAGAACAACTAATGATTTCAGTCATCCTGGCCTACCCTGACTGTATGGAAGACACATTCCACACAATAAACCATCTCTTGGGTGCTGAGGAACATTAACAAAGATAACAGTTCTAACTCTGTGACTTGTTAGCCAGCTTGAGATTCCTTAGCAGACCTCCACTGGAACCATCTCAATTCCCTGTGTTAATTTTCAAAAACTTCAAAAACTCCCAGAAACATCTCAGCAATAACTCTGGATTGGCTCAGTTCTCAAATAATAGCTACCTGTATGTTGTATGTTTACTGCTAATCAACAGGATGGTCCAGCATCATCTCTGAGGTGTCTTCACTGAGTTGTAGAGGCAGCAGGTGGAATCATTTCCAAACATTATACTTCATCTGCCAAAGGCCTGTGAGAATGAAGGGAGACAGACATATTCTGTTCTTATTATATTTATGTAAATCTGGGGAGGGGGGGACTAAAAAGTCCATTATCTCATTAGTTAGCGAAAATGGCATTTGGTGTCTCTTTTGTGACCTTTCATGATTTGTGGAAGTTCTCACCAATGGTGTTGAACTGCGCCTTACTGTCGCTCTAACCACATGCTTTGCAGTCGCTTCTTCAAGCCTTCATTCCATAAGCTGACAAGGAATCCTTTAGCAAGAGTTTCTCTTCTCCAAGGAAGCCAAATCTTATTGTAACCAGCTTAATTTGGGGGATAGCTATTTCCTGAGGGGAAGGTTGAATGTCCAGCCCTCTTTGTGCTTTAGCCCAGTTTATGGAATCCATGTTTATTCTTCAGTAGTTCTGACAAGAAAGTACATTTGTTATCTGTATCTTTGCACAGACTCTTGGTTACGCATTAAGCTTCAAGGCAGCAGTATTTGACTGTTTTTCTCTGTATTATCCTTGTTGTTATACTTACCTGTAAAAGCACATTCTGTAGGTACTGTAAACAAAACTATTACCGGTTTAGTAAAAAAAAAAAAATTAGAGTCTTAAGGATTTTTTTCCACTTTTGTCAGTAACAAATATTTATGGATTCAAAAATAAAGCAATTTCAACAGAAAAAAAAGCTCTGTTCGCTTTTGGTACACCTAAGAGGTCATCTTTCTTGGCTGGCTTTGCAAACTTTGTAAGCAGAGAGGTAGGCTTGTGTTTGTGTGTGAGTGTATGCGTGTGTGTTTGTGGATGTGTGAAGAGCAACTATAAAATCTAGCGCTTCAAATTCTATAGTGTCCTTATTTTACTTCTTTGTTAACATGTACAAAAAAAGTTGTGCTGCCTACACAAAGAGGGCTATTGAACTGCAGGAAGGAGTTATCTCGGCATACTTGAGAAAGGAGGCACAACATTTCAGCCAGCATGGCATTCCGTAGCAGAAAAATCTCAAGACTGCAGAGGAAGGATCCACCTCTTTCCAGATCTGTACCATGATGTACAATAAAACACGATCCTTTCACTCCTGCTGAAAGGTTATTCAAGAAATCCAAGAGCCTAATGATGACTAGTATTGTTGGGGGAAGGCATGGTGCTAGACAGTGCTTTTTTCTAAAAAAAATAATGTTTAGGGGTACTCTCATTTTCCTACTCATATTGAAATACTGCCCCCCAATGAGGCCAAACTTAGATTCACACACAATGTTTAGGGGTATGCATACCCCCGCGTACCCCCATTAAAAAAAGCACTGGTGCTAGACAATCTTAAATCAGCAGACTGAGTGATATATCAGTATGTCGTCCAAAACCGGTTTGAAGTCCATATAATGATATGAGTTTCATAATTCTTACCTGGCAATATATCATGAATCATGAGGTGGGGGGGGGTTGCGCTGTGTAAAACCCACCATGTGAGAAAAACTGAAGAAGGTGCACAGCCTCTCTTGCTAGCTAATCAGCCCCAGGAGCCTCCCTCTTCCTCCTTCCAAATCCTCCCTGAGGCTCCAGGGAATGGCTATGCAGCGGAGGAGCAAGCCTAATGCTCAGTGACCCATGTAATTCAAACTCCACTACAGACAGCAATCTGCTGAGGCCAGAAAATGCTCTCAGAGAAACCCAGGTGAAAATAGGAGGGAAGCCACACCGTTTTGTGCTACTAAAGATGTGGTGGGTAGGTTCCTACGGGAAGAAGGCAGAAAATGAATGGGCACCCCCCCCCCGCCCCAATTCATGAATAGGCTCTTTGGCGGTGAAGAATGTGGGGCTGGAGGGACTCTAGCCCAAGGCAGCTGTTGCACAAGAGGATCCTCTGTAGGCAGACCCACCTTGCACACTCATAGCTGTTTTGCCAGTGGTCATTCATTACTTAAGCTTCTCTCCCAATGGGTTTGTGCATTTCACCACAGTTCATGGACCTGTAGCAGTTTGATGAGCAATGACAAGCCAGCAATGACATGCAGATTGTAGCCCCCTGAGTAGGCATGAGGATGGGGTGGGCAGGGACACGACTGACTAAACTTCCTTGTGTGTTATGTCACACAGCTTGAATAAAATATTGGGGGGCCCTGGGAAGCCCCACCCTGCACAATTGATCAGAACATGCTGGTCACACACACCTTTTGAATGGCAATGCCCATCAACTGGGGGGGGGAGCCCCATCCAAAAAAAAATTGGGGGGGTGAAGGGACCTCAGCACCTACAAATTGGCACCTATGTCACAGGCTAACGGTCTCCTCCCCTGCTGAACTCACTGGCTGGCCAGAGGCAACCCGAATGTTAGGACAGAGCAATGCACAGACCCACTGCTGTAGTTTTGGAGTGAGGCCACAGCCTAGGAAGACATCAGTGAGAGCCATTGTACACCCTTTCCTCAGCAATTATCCCACGTCTGCGCTGCAGTGCCTGAATTCAAGGCAGAGCGCCTCTCTCCTCCCGCAGCTGCTACACCTCCCTTGTTCAGTCTATTTCAGGCAAAGCAGCTGGCAGGTACCAATCAATGTAGTTCATCATCTCTTGAAAGCTTTGCCCCCATTGCCTTTCCTCATTGACCCAGCATCAAGAACCACAGGTATCAGAGTGCTGCTTCACACTAGGTCTGCTGGATTTAAAGCCCTTTTTGCAAGTCAGGCTCCTTTCGGATAATTGGATGGATCAAAGTGCAATAGAAGCACACCAAATGAAACCTTGGAAGTGTGATTCATTCCCCACCACCACTCCACCCCCATCTCTTTCCCATATTCAACATCGTGCTTCTTGAGCTGCTTCATAAAGTGAGGTGGAGGTTCAATGTTTTTCAATATGGAGAGATAGAATGTCTTGCTAGGCTAGCAGGCAGGAGGCCTCTATGACCCTAGACCATCAGTGGTGGTGAGCGCATAGCTCTAAATGTGCAGGGTCAGCACACCAATGATATGTACACACCAATGAAACAAAATGCAGTTTTCAGTAACTAACCAGCAACTAAGTGGCACCAAATAATGCAACCATGAAAGGAGTTGAACAGACTCTTCTTCAGAACTGGCTGTTTCTACTAGCTCTTCCCATTGCCCATGCTAGGACGCAACATTGCCATCACATATGGATGACTTTAGCAAAGCCTCACAAGGAGTCCAATACAAGTCCACATTTCATGATGAAACAGAAGCCGTAGCGCAGAGGCTAACCTGGCACCCTCCAGAGGTTGTTGGACTACAACTCCCATCAATCCCAGCAAGCACAGCTAATATTTAGGGATGATGGGAATTGTAGTTCATTTTTTATTTTTTACTTTATGAATTTATGTATCTCCGTCTACATTAGTCTCAAGGCATTTTACATATCGTTCCCAACTTCCGGACAGCCACATGGGTTCCCCATCCCTGCTTAAAGCATAAAATCAGCCATTTGGAATATGCAGGGAAAGGGAATGCGTTAGAAATGACAAAGGCTCATGGCATGAGGCTGGCATGCAAATAGCTTCAAACTTTTGAAAGGCTACTGTATTGATTTTGAGCAAGGGGCCATGCAGCCAATGACTAAGCTGCAAGAAAAACCAAGTGAACTTGAATCTCTCCAAAAGGGAGATTTTTAAAGCCTGTATCTTTGCTAACCCAAAGATTGCATGATCCCTTTTGTAAGTACTTTTCTTTCAAATACATTTGGAACCTTTTTTCTTATTTACTTTTACTGTACTGCCAAAAGATGGAGACTTGTTTGCTGTTACTTCTGAAACTATGTGAGTAGAACATTCACTTATTTGCAAAGCTAAATTTCTGTGATTTATTCTAGCCTAAACATTTTCATGGGGAACATTTGTTTAAAGGTGGATGTGGGTAGATGCAAATCTAACCAAGTTTTAATCTGCTTGGAGCAATCACCATTGTGCTAACTTTGTTACAAGACAGTAAAAATCTCTTTTCCAGACCTCTCTCTCAAACATTTCCGTGCCAACCCCCATGCACTGGGAGAGCAATCGCTGACACATCCTGCCTTGCTATTGGCCATCTTTGCCCCAGCAGGACACAAATTTCAGCTTGTGTTCTGAGCCATTTCCTGTTACAGCTCTCCAGCTCCTGCATGTGCTACACTCCTGAAGGACACCACATTGATTTTGTGTCTGGCACCCACCTGGACTCTCATTACAAACTGCTTGGCGGATGTTCTTTGGCATTGCTCACTCTCTTGGGCCAGGGCTTTATGACATGATGTGGACATTTTGTGCAGCATTTCCCCACAGTTGCTGGCAAAGGGAGGAAGAACAAGAGAAACGAATGAGGGATTTATCCTGACATTACCTCCACTGCAGCCTGGTGCCAACATCAGGCACAGAAAAGCCACATTCAGTCTTCTTGCAGGCCAACGAGGGACCATGCCATGGGGGTCCCTTTGAATCCACTGAACATTGGGGGGGGGGGGTATTGTGCATTGCTCAGAGCTGCATTCCTGCTTCAAGTTTAAGATAGAAATCACATCCTCAGCAGATCAACCCACATCTTCCTATGTCTGCCATAGGTTCAGTTTTCTTTGATAATCAAAGCTATTTAACATCCTAAATGCCCAGATCATTAGGTTTGCTGGTAAAAATGGGGTTCTGCTATCACAAAAGAGTGTTCCAAAACTGGGATAGACCTAACAGAGCCTGAAGTCCAAACTCAACATAAGAAGAGCATGCTGGATCAGGCCCATGGCCCACCTAGTTTACAGTATCCTGTTGTTACAGTGGCCGCCTTGTATGAGCCAAATGCTGCACTGCCATATTCCCTACACCTCCACTTGCTAAGGCTCTCTCTTGTGGTGTTGCCAACTTTTATTTCCGAGAGGATTTTGAGCTTTTAATGCTGAGCATGACTGGATGACATTCAGAGGATGAATCTCATCAACTTCCTGCTGAGTAAAAAATTCACTTACTTTCTCTCTGTCACGCAGCCCAAAAAGGAGTTGCCCTGGAAAGGGGTGGGGAGAGTTGGTAGTCCTATGTTCTGTGCACTACAGAACTCAAAACCATTGTGACTAAAGAGGCCGGTGACTCAGGCAAGCCTTGTGTGGCCTGTATTTCATCACCTCTGCCTTTCCCTAGTTAATTTCCCAGCAGGATTGCATGATATAAAGTGATGCAAGCTGGCTTCTGCCTTTTGGGGAGATGAGCAGAAAATTAAACAGCCCCCAGCTGGCAGAAATCAGCACTTCCAGAAACAGATTTCCTAGTCTTTTCCAGAAGAGCACGCCGAGCACGATTCTTTGAGAAACTTTCCCCCTGTGGATGCTCTTTTGTGATAAATGGGAGCTGTGTGGTTTTCCAGAGGATCATGTCCATTCTCATTGTGTTCTGGAACAGGCCGGCTGGTTTCACATAAAAAACCAAAAAGGATGTGAAGCTTTCCTGTGCAGAGACAGCTGGCACACTCAACCGTATCTGTCATTTTCATTGCAACCCTGCAGCTGTGCCTCTGCTCTAACACTGTTGTTATATTGTTATATTTATTTATACCCTTGCCGTCTTCCCTGACAGGGACTCGAGGTGCCTTGCAGATAAAATTAAGAACAGCTAAGAACCAATAATTAAAAAACAGTTGAACATTGATAGGATTAAAACTATATATACACACATAGTTGCATTATAAAAAGATCTCCATCAAGACAGAGGTGCAAAACACCCATCCAGGTAGTGTGGGTTGGCCTCCCCCTCTTAGCCCCTTCCTCCCAGAAGAAGAAGAAGAAGAGTTTGGATTTGATATCCCGCCTTTCACTCCCCTTCAGGAGTCTCAAAGCGGCTAACATTCTCCTTTCCCTTCCTCCCCCACAACAAACACTCTGTGAGGTGAGTGGGGCTGAGAGACTTTAAAGAAGTGTGACTGGCCCAAGGTCACCCAGCAGCTGCATGTGGAGGAGCGGAGACGCGAACCCGGTTCCCCAGATTACGAGACTACTGCTCTTAATGACTACACCACACTGGCTCTCATTATGCATTATGCACACAGCATCATTATGCAACTGTTTTAACCCTAAACACCTTATCTCTCTTGACACCTCATTATCGGGTAGCCAAAATGGTGCCCTCCAGATCTGGCTAGCATTGCCTTTCGTGTTTAGGAGAAATCTATATACTTAGACCCCTCGCACTACTACATCAATTATCCAAGTGGGATCCTTAGTAGCTTCAACAATCCTCTAGCCCTGGATGACCATTTCTTACCTATGCATGCTTTTGCTTGCTTAGTTTGTACTAGAAATACAAAATCATCTTCATCTAAAGGTGTTGGAGTGCGTGTTTGCAGCTATGGTTGGTTCTCTAGCTATGGCACCTTTTGGACAGAGGACTTGACCGCCATATTATGTGCACTGGTAGAATCCTAGAAGTACAGTGGTACCTCGGGTTAAGTACTTAATTCGTTTCAGAGGTCCGTTCTTAACCTGAAACAGTTCTTAACCTGAAGCACCACTTTAGCTAATGGGGCCTCCTGCTGCTGCCGCGCCACCGGAGCACGATTTCTGTTCTCATCCTGAAGCAAAGTTTTTAACCCGAGGTATTAGTGGAGTCTGTAACCTGAAGTGTATGTAACCTGAGGTACCACTGTATATAACTGCAGGGTTGGAAAGGACCCTGAGGGTCATCTAGTCCAACCCCCTGCAATGCAGGAATCACAACAAAACCATCCATGGCAGATGGGCATACAACCTCTGCTTAAAAACCTCCAATGAAGAAAAGTCTTCTAGCACCTCCCACCACCGGGAGAGGCTGATATCTAGGGCAGTGTTTTTTAACCACTGTTCCGCGGCACACTAGTGTGCCGCGAGATGTTGCCTGGTGTGCCGTGGGGAAAATTGAAAAATTCAAAAGATTTAAAAATAAAGTATTTTATAATTTTTCACATTTCTGTTTACTTACTATTTCATAATAAAGTAATTATAAAATACTTTCTTTGTGTTTATTTGATTCCTATTCGAGAATTACTTTATATATAGTCAATATAGGCACAGAGTTAAATTTTTTAACATTTTCTAATGGTGTTGTGTCTCGTGATTTTTTTCATGAAACAAGTGTGCCTTTGCCCAAAAAAGGTTGAAAAACACTGATCTAGGGCAACCCCTAAGTTGTGGAATTTCTGCTGTATGCTGAAGATACATCTCTTTACCCTCACCTTTATCCTGAACCTCTGGCCTACCTGGTCAGTATGCCGAGTCCAACATTCAGAGTCTGAGGGGGTCAATCCACACAAGCAGAGTCCAACGGTCAGGAAGCAATGTTTAGGGTCAATCCAAGTAGCCAAGTCTGAAGTCCAGCAGGCAAGATATAGTCCAGAGTCAAACCCAAAGCACAGTCCCGTAGAGGTCCAGGAGAATCCAAGCTGAGGTCCATCAGCATGAGGAGTTGAGCAGACACAGCACCTCAGCTCTGCTTCCCTTTGGTGCTTTGAATGCTGATTGCAGCACCTGGGTCTGATGAGGTATATGACCCTCACCTGTTCCAAGCCTCCTGCAGCTGAGAAATCACACACCTCCTCCCAGAGCTGGCTATCTTTTATCTGAATAGATGTGTTTTTGCTTGTGTTTGTTATAATTGGTTTTAGTGTTTACACTATTTTCTTGGGTTGCTTCAGGTCACTTTTGTGAGAGAAGGAGCTTAAAAAGTTAAATAAATAAAGCAAGCAATGGAACGCAAGGCATAGAATTTTCCAGGAACAGAATTGCTAATTTGAGCAACTATGTTTGGATCCTCCAAACACAGAAAGCTAAGCTCTGCTGTTGCGGGATGATGAGAGTTGTAGTCCAACAACACCTGGAGGCCACAGGTTCCCCAACCCTGCTCCTAAACAGCTGGAAAGATTCCAGTATAAGTCCTTAAGCACAAGCCCTGATCTAAGGCAGCAGTGCTCCAACTGTGTTAGGAGGAAAAAGCAAAATACCCTATTAGTATGAGCACAGAAGAAGCCGCTCTGGGAAATATCAGGAGAGAAGCATTGTAAGGCGGTATAAATTTTGAGTTTAGGAGTTGTCAAAGGTTGCAGTACTGGGGGAAGGTTTCTTGTGGCAGACTTTGGTCTCCTGTGGTGTTACTGTACAAAGTTTGCATCAGCAAAGTAACATGGGGTTCAAAAAGATACTGAAAATGAAATGGTGAAGCGAAAAATGGACCAGGACAGTTGTCAAATGAAAGACATGCTGCAGAGAACTGGAAAATGTGAGCTGTACTGCATTGTTAGGGGACCAGACTAGAAAGATGAAGAGACTCTAGCCAGCATGGTTTCTTTATGTGGCAAGTGGAGAAGCAAGAGAGGTATTTAATATTTTTCACTTCGATGACAATGCAGATAAAGCAATGGGGTGACACAAGTTTTGATTAATAAATCTGCAGCGTACTGTGCACCCAGCAGAAATGTTACATATGAAAGGCACACATTCTTCACTAGAGCTCAGAGTACAGAAAAAAGTAAAGACTCATATGTGACTAATTTAAAGCGGTTAGCAGGGAGTGGTGTCAATCATGTATTAAAGATCACACAGTTTGTGACATAAAGTCAGGCAGAATAAAAGTCAGATTACTGAGAGTGACTGGTTTAACTCTGGAGTGGTACACTTGCTAAAATACATAAAACCAGAGAACCAAAATCTCAAGAATCCAAGAGATATGACGAAAGCAATTCTAAAAGAACACTTTCAACTGGCTACTGTAGACAAAATAAGTTAGGAGAACTACTTAAATCAATACCCGTTATCAACCAGTAACAAAAGGTACTAGCTCTGTAAATTCCATTCACCTTTTGGCAAATACAGTTTAAGAACATAAGAACCACCCTGCTGGATCAGACCAAGGGCTACCCTTCATTCTGTTCCCACCCACAGTGGTTGACTAGATGCCTCTGGGAAGCCCACCAAGACAACATGGGCACCCTCTCCCACAATTGTTCCCCAGCAGCTGGCATTCAGAGGCATTACAAGAATGCCTTTGTACCCATGGCAGTTTCTCTTTTTGCACAGGCCCCAAAATGCTGGCAACGGAAGAGTCAAAATATGCTTTCTAGCATGAGAGTACTGTTTATTTTATTGAAATCAAAATTTATAACACACTTTCCCCCTCTAAGTTGCCTAAATTGGCTTACAAATTTGATCAACTATAGATGGTATTCTGAGATGGCAAAGGATTATCAACTGAGAAGGAGTCAATTCTTATGAAGCAAATATATTGCTGTCTTATTTGTCAGCTTCAGAAACAAAACTGAAGGATTTTCAAACAGCTACACAAATGATAGAGGTTTGCAATCTTAAAACATACAATTTAGCAGGGCTGACTAGAAGTAAGAATGAAAGTTCCCAAAGATAGCTATAGGTACTGAAATTAGAAAGAAGAATTCAAGGAACATGATCACTTTAAGAAAAAAGTGATAAAGTCATAGTAACACAAGTCCTATGAAAAGAAATTCTAAATACCATGCAACACAAAAATCATCATCAGAATTACATTATGAAAAAGAACTACTAAAGAAAGAAAGGATAGGGCAGACATATGTGCTCTAACTGATGATTTGGTATCACCATATGGATGGCATCAAACATCTGAAATAAAAAATTTTAAGCCTATGATATTTTCTCCCTGTGACATCCAGCAGAGCTTTTGCAGGTAGTACAGGGCCTTTTACAGGAGGCAGTAAAACTGCTGGTAACTCATTGTAATTTGTTTGCGAAGCATTTTTAGAATAGAATCTTGCATCTGCCAGGACCCTGCCCTGGCTGCCCTGCTATAGCAGATGAATCTCAAAAGGTATCCAGAACACTATCTAGTCCTGTTGTGTTTGATGAGTTTCAGTTTGCAAGGCTTGAGGATGTGGACAAGGTGCTTAATGCCTCCTTGCGATAGGGCTGTTCCCTGCTTGCTTAAAGGAGGCAGTGCAAAACCACTCCTTAAGAAGCCCTCCCTGAAAATTTACGTAACTACTGACCAGTCACCAGTTTCCCCTTCTTGGGCAATTCCCTCCCACAGAATTCCTCAGTAGACATTGTTGCTATGGAAAGACATTCTTTTAAGCCTGCTGAAATAGGGCAGTAAAAACAAAAATGTCCCATCATTTAATTTATCCTGAAACACAGGCAAGCTATTCCAGCTTCCTTATCTAGCTCTTCCACCATTACAGTTTGAAAGTAAAGTTATTCCACATCCCCCAGGTTGCACTTCTTTGCCATGGTGACAGTCACGGTCTCACCCAGGTGAGAAGAGCTGTAGTCGGGGCTGCTGCCAAAGCCCTCATTAATCAGCGACTCAATTATCTCTTCAAAGCCAGACAATCTGCAGAACATATTCAATAAGGTCCCACAAACAGCAATTTATCTCTAATTATCTAATCATCCTTCTCTAAATCTGCCACTTCTTACCAATAATCTTATTACTGTAATTAATTGCAGAGCTCATTAAGTACACAGAGCACAGAAAAAGTGTATACAACAACATCCAAATTCCACCCACATCTTAAACTGGGGAGCAGGATGCCTGGAAAAGATTTTTCTTTCTTCCAGAGAAACCCACAGCAGTATGATCTCTTCCATAATAATGAAAGGGAGGAATAAGAATAGAATGGCAAATCTCTCAGGTCTCCAGAAGGACTACCCAATATAATCTCCACCCTTAATGAAACCTACGTCAATAGTTAAAATTAGGGCCAGCCCAACCATAAGGTGACAAGGCGAGTTGCCTCAGGCGGCAAGCTTCCGTGAGTGGCAGTGCCATTGTGTACATGCTGCTTGCTGCCGCCAGGCACTCATCCCTGCCAGGTGCTTGCTGCTGCCTCCTGCTTCTCCGCCACAGCCACGCTGCCACCTGGAGACACTGGCACAATGGCAGTGGTGGGCAGGCCATAGCAACAAGGGTATCTGGCCACAGCTGAGGGGCAGGAGGGGGTGGCAGGGGGCAGCAGGGAGGCAGCAGCAGTGTGTCAAGAATAGTGGGCACACACTGCTGCTCCATCATTCTTAAAATCCACCAGTCTGCCAAGAAGGACAGACTAGAAGTAATGGCAGGAAGAGGCTCTGCCTTCCTCAGAGCCATGGCTGGGAGCAAGATGGGGAATGACCCCAAGTATTACAATTACTAAACAGGAAGACAAATAGTTATGTGGTCTGCCGAGACTCTCAACAATTTGCAAGTGGCCCAGGTGGGGGGGGGCTCTATATATCCTAGATGTCATGTCTACAGACAAAAAAACAAAAACCACAAACTGGTATAGGAGAAATGAAGTAATTTCTTAAGGATAAAAACTGGATAACAAACACCAGGTAGAAAATTTGCATAACATCTCACGTTAATTGCTTCCAGAACAGCCATTGGAGTCACTCTGTGGCTTCCCAACTGTGGTTCCTAAGGGTTAACACATTTATAGCAGCAAAAGCTTGCATTAATGCATTATTTCAACACATTATTCACTAGACAAGAACCACCGCATTATTGACTGTATAGACTCTGCTCAGATCTCCACAAAAGGCCTCACAC
Source organism: Podarcis melisellensis (assembly GCF_964234715.1). Lineage (NCBI taxonomy): Eukaryota > Metazoa > Chordata > Lepidosauria > Squamata > Lacertidae > Podarcis > Podarcis melisellensis. Next base: position 40,776,071 of record NC_138529.1, read on the forward strand.
ATTCAGGAAACATTTTAAATTAAGTGCATTTGTAAATGCATGTGCTGAGTTGTCTGGCCAATTACAGGCATTTAATAAACCACTCATAATAAATAAACTGCGTGAGCCTGAGAGCCAATTTCAGGATAAAGGCGCAGCAGTAACCCTTGCACAGTAGGGAACATGCCCGCAGTTGAGAGTTTTGTTGCCATAATCTATAAATTATGTATAGCATTTACCCATCAATGATCCTGCACTGGAAACACATCCACGTTTAGCGAAAGAGTGCCAAATAGAAAATGAAGAAATAAATCCTGTTTGTCCCTGAAGAACCCATCTCCAGCACTATGCAATTCCACAGCAGCGCTTCCTCTTGAGAAGCCATGGATAATTTGCATAGAATTTGCCAATATTTTTAATCAGCTTTGCTTCTGTGGGCCGGGGTGGGGTGTCAATCTCTTTTGCAGATTTGACTGTGGACTATTAACAGTATAGCCCAGCTTCCTGCAAGCTGCTGCCCTTCAGTCATCAATGGACTACACCTTCCATCAGTCCCAGTCAGCATGGCCAATGATCAGGGCAGTTGTAGTCACACAACATGCTTCAGGTTGTAGAAGTCTGGAACAATTCTATTAATGCCTCCTCGGTAGTCCCACCAAGTTTAGTTGTGCTTACTCCCTGCTAAGTGACTACATGCTTGCAGCTTAAATCACCTGTTGAGCAAGTGAGGCACATCCAGGAGTTTAAATGTAGCCACAGTTAACTATTGCAATAAGGAATAATGTTCCATATTTCTTGATGTGCATGGGTTGCAAGATGATTGTTCACCATGTTATTATGATGTTGTTAGGGCACGTTGCCAAAGATGAGAGAACAACAGTGCTGGACTGTAGGGAGCCCAGACTGACCCAAACTTTAGCCTCCAGCATTGCCAGCGAACACCATGAGCAGCTAGGCTGAGGTTCAAGGCAGGAAGAGGCAGCCCAAAGGAAAGCTATGTCAGTTGAGTTGAAGTTGGGATGTCTACCCAAGGGGAGTATAATGGAGCATGGTAAGGAAACAGGCCCAATAGCCGACTGACAGGATTCCAACCTACTGGCTGGCTGCTGTTTCATTGCTACATGCCTTGCAATGCAGTTTTTTTCCCACCACAACTTTTGAAAAGCTAGTCGATGCCTTTTTCATAATGGTTTTAACAGGTAGGGGAGGGAAAGTCTGAAGCAAAAATAAACTGTAGTGAAAGTGCACCAACAGCAAATATATGAGAGGGAGAAAACTGTTGAAACCTTGATTTGGGATTGCAGTAACACAACGCCCACTTTGTAATGGGGGTGGGCTTTGAAGATTTGTAATATAGTGTTATGTGAAAGCGCAGCAAAAGGATCGCTTCCTGCTGATGACAGAAGAGCAATACTTCTGCAGCGCCGAAAGAGTGGAATGTGCCGGGGACCTTTCCTAGCCTTCTATTGTGCTGATCAGTTTAATGCGTACCATGAGTGCATTCCAGAAGTTGACAGTTCAAAACTAATCAAAATCCACTGGAAGGGAGCTTGCTTTTAATATTCAAATCACATTAATTAAAATTCCAGGAAACTCTTAACACTACCATGCTATATATGAAGGATACTTAATGCTGACGGGGGGGGGGGGGCAATTTAATAAAGGCACCTTACTATTTCTATTTAACTGAAAGTGAATTTGTGGAAGGGGGAGTTTCAGACAATAAAGCTGTGTCACTGCGCCAGCTTAAGTCCTAAGTGAGTTTCATTATCAATGGCTATTAATTTTTCATCAAATCAGTGAATTATAACAATGAGCATCACATATCCGTTTGGTTTAATCAGTCATACTGTGCCCTTCCAGCCCTTTAGCCCTCAGTTCCCCCCAAATACTCCAACTTTTCCTTGCTGCATTAATAAGACTGGAGGGGGGAGCAAAAGGCTGGGGAGCGACAAGTCAGTATCTTGAGCAATGGGTTTTATAATGTTGGGCATATTTTGCTCCTCCCACCATGAGTTCTTTTTGTTATCTAATGGCTGGGATGGCTTATCACACAACATTAAAGCTAGTGTTTGCACTAGAGACGTTTTCCTCTCTGAAGATGTACAGTGGGGCATCACAGAATGGCCAGGTGCCAACACTACTTATGGCACAACTGCACATCATTAAACAATTCAAATTCCAATGAAGCAATTGTACGACCCACAATCTCACTGGCCAGAAATTGATGGATGTCCATCGACCACCCCATGGATTTACACAAGTGCCAAACACAGTCTAGGTGTCTTTGCCCATTGTTGCTTGAGTCCTAGCACCTGAGAGATCACCTTAGAGCTGCCAATATATTGTGGGTTTCAGTAAGTGCTAACCAGCTGGCAGTATATTATCTTAACTGGCAGGTTTTCCTGAGATCAGCTACCTCCAGTCAACCCTGTTAGCATTTGGAAAAAAGGCAATTACCAGACACAGATGAAATGTTATTACAAAACTTACACTGCTTGTAAATGTTAAGTTCACTTCCCTCACTACGGGTTTCATTCACATTGTTTAATAGCTTTTGTGAGAACTCACTTCCATCGCAGCGTTCCAAAAGTGCAATCTCCTGTAAAAATGAACCATCTGTAAAGTGTGTCAGGCTTTGCTCTTCTATGCCTCTAGATGTTGTATGATGTGGGGGCCAATCTTTAACTGGATTTGTCTGGCAAGATAATCATTTTTCAGGGATAGCTGAAGTAGAATTAATCCTTCCTCTGTGTGGGGACGATCCAGCGTGTCGCCCTACAGTGTACATGACCAATTCCGTGGAAGTAAAAGGAAGAAGCACTTTCATTTATACAATCAGGGATCATCACCTGTATCTATACTTTCCCTGCAAAAGTGTGCAGTGCCCTGCAGCCTCTTTAAACCAATCTTGCTACATCAGATGCACTATTCAATTTCAGGGCAATGCCTCCCAGGATGAATATATAACATATTTTTACAGGAAACAAAAGTCTGAAACTTTTTACTTGCATTCTCCCATGGTGGCATTTTTTCATTACGTGTGGCCCCAAGCTTGTAAGAACGACATTTTTTGAATCTTCCTTGAGACTGTGGTTAAATATGAAAGATGGTATAAAAATCTCCTTGAAGGCAGTTCACACATGCACGCATAATACTTGATTACTCATCACTTGATGAATTGCAGCTTCCCGCACAAGCTCGTTTCATGGGAAAAGTTCGTGGTAATGGTTAGAAGGGGTACAAAAGTTGTGTGCTATTTCCAGCCACAATTCAAAGTACCTTCATAACCTCATGGCTTATTGACCAGGTACATCCTGACTATTCCCTGAAGTCACTGGTGGGGGTGCTCTCTCACCAATTAAAGCACAGCAGGTGGCAGCTAAGAGAGACCTTCTCACTGATGATGCTCTGTCTGCATGGTTCTCCAAATGGATGCTCACCTGCTGCCTGTGTTGTCTCCCCTTCAGCACTGGGCAAAGACTTTTTATTTAGTTTCCTATTACTTTTAAAAACTTTTAAGGCTAAGCAGATTGGTGGGTTTTTTTGCTGTTTACCGACTGTCCAAAAAAAATTTCAGCTATCAATTTGTTCTTGTATTTTTATTGTACATAAATCACACAGTAAATTTGATTTGAAGGGCAGATTTAAAAATCGATTAAACTTGAGGTGTGATCTGAGATGACTCACATATACATATGTATGTCAACATATCACTCTTTGAACGATGAGCACTCACGTGTGAACCAGGATTGGGTATTCCTTCATGCTATTAAAAAAACATCCAACTAAGAAACAGTGGCTTTTCTGATGATTGTCTGCTAGGAGAAGAGCATGTGAATTAAGAGTCTAAATCTGCAGGAGCAGTGCCACCCCTGCTAAAACCCACTTGGATGGTTTCTCTTTAGTCTTCAGGTTAAAAGTCCAGACGTAGGTTGGACCCCGTTGGCGGGTTTTGTACACAGGACATGGGTACATGTTGCGGACATCTTGCTTGTCGACAGGGATGGCTTTAATGAAAATAATCGGCATTGATGGAGTCAGATCCTTTAGTCGGGCATCAGCAATCAACCCTGTCTGTGAAGGATAGCAAAGGAAAATGTGAGCTTATTTGACCAGCAGCACCTTTCTTGTATCATTAATGCTAGGCCCACATGTCTCTATCTCCAGCCATTCCTATAATCTACTATCACCCATTATCAATGGTTTGCTCCCTAACCTCCAAGAGAAAAGGCTACTGCAGAGAAGACTAGAAGTCCTCTGCTTGGAGCTTAACTGATTAATCCTCCTTGCCACTTGCCCTGCCATGGTCCAAGGGGGCGGGAAGAATGGTCAGGTTATAAAATAAATAGCCATCCTATTACACAGCCCCACTGTGCAGAAAAATGTGGCCGTGAAGCCACTGCAAGCAGATTGCCTATTGGCATCCTTTTCCCATGCACCTTGTTGGGAAGGAGGAAACAGGACTGAAGATGTTGTGCTGCCACTGCTCTCTAGGGTGGGGAAGGAGAAGGTAAGCTCCACTCAAGGAGGTGTCAGTCAACAAGCCGGTCTTGCCCCCTAGATAGCAGGAGGGACAATCCCAGGGGACTCTCCTTCCTTAGAGAACACAGAAAAGCTACAAGCACTTTGCACATTATCCTTACATCCTCACAGTAGTGCTGCATAGTGATGAGAATTTACAATCAAATGCAATCTTCTGATCAGTTTATTCACCTTGAGGAAGACCATTAGCATTCCAACAGGCATATACAAATGGTAAGCAATCCTGATCCTTTTGCAACACAAACAATATGTACACTTTTATATTAAGGTAATTCTGACAATAAATAGTGCCTGCAGAGCTTAGGATTTCCAAAGGAGCAAGTAAACATTAAATAATCCTTGCAACAGCAACACTTCTGGGAGCTGGTGTTGCAACATTTCAACTTGCAGTTACATTTAGTTTTTTAAAAAATATTTTTGTGCAGGCACTTGTCTGGATGAAAGAAACAAAGGGAAGAATTCCTCCCATGAAATATGCCCCCATCTATTTTTAGATTGATAAAGTTTTCAATCTCTCTTAGAGCATTCCACAGCATTAATTAATGTTTTTATTTGCATGCTTATCTCCCTGTTGATCAAAAGAAGCTTTGACTTGGATACAACCATTTTCACTGCTTAGGGATATAATTTGGTTTACAGATTGGTGGAGATGTACACCTGCACACACACCTTCTCTCTCTCTCTGCTGAGATAATCAGCATCAAAATAATTCTTGGGAAAAGCCTGGCACAGCTATGCTTATTCTATTTAAAGCATTTCAATGCTGCCTTTCATCAAAAAAGACTTTCTAAGCGGTCAACAAAAGAGATTATAAAACTGATCATTAAAACTTACACCAAAGCAATAAGGGGAAAAAAAATCTAAACAGCAATGCAAAGCAGCAAAGAAGAATAGAAAACAATAAAATTATGATAGGACAGGAATGCAATGCATCTTAAGAAATTACATCTCATATATATCCTGTTCCTTCTCCTAGAAGCTTAGGGAAGTATATGAGGAGTTTCCCCCCATTTTATCCTCACAACAACCTTGGAAGGTGGGTTGAGCTGAGAGACTGCGACTGCCCCAGTGCCACCCAGTGAGTTTTAACAATGGGTGAGGATTTGAACTTGAGCCTCCCTAGTCCAAGTCAAATGCTGGCTTGTGAAAACACAGGGGTTCATGATCTTAGAAACATCACCAGCTAGGTTTTTGCCTTTTCTGTGCACTGATCATAAAATATGTGTGGAAAGAAGCCCTCAAAAAAGTAAGTGCAATGTACTTTGAAAGAACGCTGCAGTGACAATTACAACTCAATTGCACATTACACACACACCTGTCCTAACATGGCCACACTTGGTAGAGAAAAGCAGCTTTGGGGTGGGATTAGGAATGGGAAATAAGTAAGTGGGAGAGGCAGAGATGTGCATAATCCTTCCCATACTTGTCACTGTTCGGATCATAATTGCAGAAAACCATGTCCAACTCCCCTCTGTGCTTATCTTTGCAAACACCACTTCTGCCTCCTGAGGTGGGATTTTCCCTATAAGAAACAGCCATCTGGATGACATGTATAATATGTAGTTCCACCATATGCTAAGGATGTGGCTTCTGAGAGTGTTGCATTCACTTGTTGAGCACATCTCTTCCTTTGGTGGGCTGGTGGCGAGGGGGCATCATATAAATGTTATCTTTAGAAGAACTCTGAGGATTAGCTTGACTCAACCTGCCTACTCCCATTCCTGTCTGCTTCTTAAAACCACAGCACACATCACATGCCAGCAAGCCTATGCTGTGATTGGATGTTTACTCAGCAGTGAGTCAGGCATATCTTAGCTTACAAGAGCACACAATACGTACTTTTGCAAACCCATGTTTGTTGCACACATACATTGAACACAGGCTTTAGGCAGGCAGGTTTCTAGTGTATGTAGCAAGACTGTTTAGGCTCTTCAACCCTTTGACTCAAGCAGCATCTGTGTGTATTATTTATGCCTTTGGCAAAGCTGGAAGTGGCCTTAACCACCAGGAAGATCTCTCCCATTAAAATGCCATTGCTACAACCCTCACTGTCTGGTAGGATGGCCATCTACACATTGCTAAAAAAGAGAGGAAATGCATCACCAAAAAGAGGTGTGCATATGATAATTTATATGTAGAGTTTTAAATTTAGAAATCATAATAATAATTTAAATAGAAACACTGGGTGGCATTCAACATCTCGCTATTACAAACGTTCTGCCTGTGCAAGCATATCAGCTTGCCAGATGGAACGATTCCTACTCCCTTCCCTCTGCATACTGTTCTATGGGTTCTGCCAACTGCCCCCACCAAAGCAGGGGGCACAGAAGAGGAGCAAAAACCCTGTTGTGCTAATGGGATTCTTTAGGTGAATCCTGCCCATTATTGGGGTGGGGGAATTTGACCAGTGGACCTGTGTGCTTGCTTGGTCCGTGCTTGCTTGTACTAGCTGGTGATAGGCAACTTTAAAAGCACAGCTCTCCCTCCTCTAAACTGGGCTTGGACAGGACAGCCTTTAAAATACAGAATTGTCCTCTGTAAAGTAGTGCGCATGGCCACCCTGGTGTCTGGGACTTTCCCTAAATTGCTTCCCTCAGAAATCTTGCTCTCTGAGAAACCAGCAGAACGTAAAGTGAAAAGGGGGAAGAGTCCCAAATGAAGCTGTCAAAGACACACACTGAATCCTTCCCAGCTGTCCCCTTGCTTAGCCTGGGAATAAGGCAGGTATGGGGAACCTGCGACTCTCCAGATGTTGCTGGCCTCCGCTCCCAGCATCCCTGGCCATGCTGGGAGGGGCTGATGGGAGCTGCAGTGCAGCAACATCTGGAGGGCCACAGAGTTCCCTACTCTGCCTACTCTAAGGCAGGCATGGGAAACCTGTGGCCTCTCAGATGTTGCTGGACTACAAATTCCATCACCCCTGACCATTTGCTGCATTGGCTGGGGCTGACAGGAGTCTTAACAGCAGCATCACTACAGGCTCCCAACCCTTGTTTCTAGAGTGCAAAGAGCTTATAATTTTGTTGAGATTGCTGTTTTGGAGAGCCAGTGTGGTGTAGTGGTTAAGAGCGATAGTCTCGTAATCTGGGGAACCGGGTTCGCGTCTCCGCTCCTCCACATGCAGCTGCTGGGTGACCTTGGGCTAGTCACACTTCTTTGAAGTCTCTCAGCCCCACTCACCTCACAGAGTGTTTGTTGTGAGGGAGGAAGGGAAAGGAGAATGTTAGCCGCTTTGAGACTCCTTAAAGGGAGTGAAAGGCGGGATATCAAATTCAAACTCTTCTTCTTCTTCTTCTTCTTCTTCTTCTTCTTCTTCTTCTTCTTCTTCTTCTTCTTCTTCTTCTCCTCCTGGAATGCAACCTTTTCTTCTGTAAGGGGCTAAATTTTCCATACATATAATTTATCTGCCTTTGGCGAAATGAATACTAGCAGGGAATTCAGGACCTTGTAAAACCTGTCTGGTTTTCTTTTGTTAAGTGGGAGGCTGATATAGATTGGTTCATAAATGTAAGCCACCCACATAATAATATGAATGCATACATAAATAAATAAATATAGGAGGTTCATCTCTGAACAGGGCAGATGGAGAACGGCTGCCTTTAGCTGCAGCCATCACCTTACAGGGAAATTTCTTTTCTAAATTGGAATAGCTCCCTAAAGCGATTACCCTGAACTTCAGAGCTTCATGGTTCTTACCAAAGGATTAATTTCTAGTGAATATGCAGCCCAGAAAGAGTGAATGCGCACAGCAGAGTTAATAATTCTTTACACTGTCACCTGCATTTGTCCCCACAAGAATACGCACATAGCTAAATGAGCTATTGAATGCAGAATCAATGGTTCCATTTCAACACAGAAATGTCCCTGCCTGCCTTCCCCAACCTCCTCCCTCCTCCAACCTCTATTTAAAAAGACATGTTCGGGCACAGAGACAGAATATCATTATTGCAGCAGAGAAAGGAATACTTCTAGAAAATGCATTAAGAAATAGCTATTGAAACTCTTATTTGAAATTCCAGTTAAGCCCCCATATCATGCTGCCATAACTGCTGCGCTGATGACCCCAAGTTAGCCATTCTGTGATTGCGGGGTGGGGGGGGAGGGGGTTGTACAGATATGAGAAAGTGATTTTTGATTTTCTGATCTGCTTGATTACATTTGATTAGAATGTTTCACACATTGCAACGCAGGTTTGTTAAGTTTCACTGTTTGCTATGATGAGGTGTTTTTTACTTTTTTAAAAAATGCAGAAATAAAGAATTCTGAAAAGTACTGTGCTGTTGCTGCTGTGGATATACTATGAGTAACTTGTACAAAATATACCTCAGTATATCCTCTCCAAGTTAGGGTTTCACTTCTGTTGTTTTATTTATTTAGCCTGAGAATCAGCAGTGTATTCAACAGATACCAACTTCAAGCAAACATAACTATGCCTTCTTAGGAAAAGGCTATGTGTGTGTGTGTGTGTGTGTGTGTGTATGTGTGTGAATGTATGTATTGGGGGGGAACCCTCAAAGTTGCTTACAAAGAGAATAAAACAACAACATTATTGATGAAAACAGTTAAGAACAACTACTTAAAGCATTAAAAAAAATAAAATGAGCAATGAACTAAAAACAGATTTAGCGTACAAAAAAGCAGAGAAATCTGCCAGAAATGGCCACCTCACCAAGAAAAGGATCAACACCACACACACAGCTAACAACAAGCAAGACAGTCTGAAGAAGCCATCCTGAGGGAGACTGGTCTTTGGCCTGACTTCTCCTATTCTACAAAGTCTATCAGTTTATGGTTACCTCCTGTTCATAGTAGAGCAGAAGAAGCACTAACAAAGGATCCACCTACCAGGTGGGTTCCTCCTGATGTTTTGACCTTTCAATAGAAAAACAGAGGTAGATGACAGCCACAACCAGTGCAAATCACTCCAGGTCTAGTTTGCACGCCCACACCCCTATGCTGATGCTTCCTTGAAAGCCCCACAGGTTCCCTGGCCCCTCAGCCTCAGCTCATACCCTGCAAGGGCTCAAGGAGGGTCTGTAAACATACCAGTGATAAGGCTCTGACCTCTGGTGCTTTCAAACAGCTAAGTCTAGGGAATCAAAGAAAGCCATTGATTTGGATGCATAAGTTATGGGACATGAGCCAATAAACCTTTTAGCTCCAAGGCTGACAGCACCAGCTGCTCCTTTTGGCAGGGTCTTTAAAAATAAGACTGTGTATGCTCTGTGCAGGGGAAAAAAAACAAAAAAGGTGGGTGGGAGAGGAATCCCGATTCTGCACAAGTTGTAGCACAAATCATGCACCACAGAAATGCAAATTCTGATATCAGCAAATTATGCAAACTAATTTTGCTTATTTTGCTTCAAAGTCCCTGGTTTTCAAAGAATTTAGAATAGGCAGGCAAAAATGGGGTGGAGTGAGGGGGGGACAAAAATAGTGAGAATGTATCAATTGGAGCCAAAGCCATCCTTTGAATTGCATGGTTGTTGGTGTCTTAAAGCACCTCCATTTTTCAGCATGCCATTTTAACTGCCTCCTCCAAATTTAGGTCCCTAGAGCCTTAATACCCAGCTTTCTCTGACTTTTGCACAGTTCTGTCTAATCTTACGCTAGCTGTCAAAATCAGAGAACGGTTTCAACATCCATGCCATTTGTTTATTTATACTTATTTACAGTGGTACCTCAGGTTACAGACACTTCAGGTTACAGACTCCACTAACCCAGAAATAGTACCTCGGGTTAAGAACTTTGCTTCAGGATGAGAACAGAAATTGCGTGGCAGTGCAGCAGCAGCGGGAGGCTCCATTAGCTAAAGTGGTACCTCAGGTTAAGAACAGTTTCAGCTTAAGAACGGACCTCCAGAACGAATTAAGTTCTTAACCCGAGGTACCACTATATTCATTACATTTATAATCCCACCTTTTTTATCTAAGGAGCTCAAGGTGGCATGTATGTGGTTCTCCCCCTCCTCTTTTAATCCCCACAACAACTCTGTGAGGTAGGTTCAGCTGAGAGGCAGTGACTGGCCCAAGGTCACCCAGTGAACTTCATGGCCAAGCAAGGATTTCAACCCAGGTCTCCTAGGTCCAAGTCCAACCCTCTATCCACTACATCACACCGGCTGGTTGACAAAAGGTTCTCCCTCAGCAAACATGAAAATAGGAGCATGAAAATAAAAATCCACCAAAGTTCTGCTCAGCCTGGCAGGCACTAAAGTCCATTCGCAACTACCCACCCATCCCATCACTTTCCTCCTTCTCCTCCTCCTCCTCCCACCACTAGAAATATTGACCAGTCCCTACTTCAAGCTTCAATAGAAAACATTCCACACATTTTAATTTAAAGTTATTTTTACATGATATCATACATGATTGTTAAAACGGTACATTCCCTTAGTGTAGCAACAAAATCCCAATGCTCATATTTACCTGCATATCCCAGCGTGCACCTTCCATAAATAAGCCATGAACATATGCACCTTCCCGTGGGGGGCTGCTGAACTCCTCACGGTTCCTCTTGGTCACATCACACTGCAGGGTCATTTTGTCTAGAGGCCACTCGTTCTTTCTGGCCATGGACTGCATGATGGCCGTCAGGAAAGACTGTGGGTTGAAGAATCCTGCCAACCACACCACAGATGGTAGCAGGAAGTCCCCAGTCCAGGTCTCCAGCTCCTTGATGCGGTTAAGAAGGTCAGCAAACCAGCTGCCTAGACCAGCCATGGAAGGATAAGCCCTCTTGGTCCATGATTCAGGTACTGTGTCTAAGAAGATGGCATTCTGTAAGTTCTCCATATCACTGGTCATGGTTAATTCACCCTTTTAAAAATGTATGAGAGAGGGGGAAAGGCATTAGTCTCATTCAGAAATGCAGCAAATATGTCAAAGCAACATGTTTATCTGTCCTGATGTCTTGTTTAGAATGGTTTTCAGGAGATCAAAAACTGTCATGTTCAACCTGCAAACAACGTTGGTGGAGACAGGACGACCAGCATTTTTGAAGAGTAAAATCTAGAAATGTATTCATATCTCTCTCTCTTTTCTTTTCAAGGAAAATAAAAATATGTGTTAAACTACTAGAAATGTTTTAACATTATTTCTTCCCTTGCTAATCCTGGTATGTACATATAATTTTAAGGTAAGGGGCAAGAAGCACATAAGAAAGAAGGCAGGCAGGAAGGAAGGAGAGGGCAGAATGGAAGAGGAACCTGAACGGAGGGCAGGTGGTAGAGGGTTGGAGACAGGGAACTGTGGCAAAGTGGGGCTCTGAAGGCACTTCAGGGTGCTCAGGAGATAATGTATGCTATAAGGTAAAGAGGAGTGCCGGGCAGGAGGGTGGTCAAGAGACAAAGTAGCTAAATGAGGCAAAAGTGGGGAGTGATTTGAAAAACAGGGACAGAAGAAACCAAGGTGTGCCCAATTTCCATCTTACTTTGCACACCTACCTAAGAGTCAAAGGGTGTGATAAACAAATGAATGAACAAACAGTGGAGTTGTGAAGCGGCCCCCATGGGCCCCTACTCTCGCGCAAACTACTACTGAAACCCTCCTTGCTATCAAAAGGATGTGAGATGCAGCATGGAAGATGGCGGCCAGCAGCATTCAAGTTCACAGAGCTGAAGAAAAGAGGGCCAAAACAACAGCAGGGCTGAAGTATAAGCTACACATCAGCCTACGGAGGAAGCGAAGGGAGACAATAGGGCCCTATGTGTGAGTTCCTAATATTTATATATTGCTTGGCACATCAATTCAACTATCATTACAACACTGAGGGCCAAAAAACAAGAGAGAGAGATTAATTTCACATATTACCCCATGGAAATCAGCAGCCAAATTACTAGCTGCTAACTTCTTGGAGTTTGTATTGTTTCTATTACACGCTACGTTTTATATTCTGAGCTTGTCCATCATTTAGTTCCACTGGCAGTACTTTATCATTTGGTATCTTTTTAACAATAGTGGGTGGTACCCAACTAAGTCATACCTCAGAGCAGACCTACTGAAATTAATGGACTTCGGTACTAACTTACGTATGACCAGCATCTGATATCACCCACTGATGTTACAACATATATGCCTACTTTTTGCGGTTTATGCATCCTTGTATACGAAGTTCCCTTTCAGGATGTAAAATTTAGTTACACAGGACACTCATCCCGGACTGGAGGGCTGCAACATATAACTGGGTCACTCGCCCATTTTCACACTCAATGTTACACAACGTAGAGCCTCTACCTTGAGCCCCAGGTCAAGTTCTCGCAGCGACCTCCTGATTTCACTAGTAAGGAGGTTCATGCGCTCACATTCCTGGAATGCAACAACAATGTATGGCGTCCTCTCTTCCACCTTGGCCATCAGCTCAGGAATGTTAAACTCATCAGTTAGCTTCTCCAGGATATCATCCAGCAGCGCCTTCACCTGCATACCAAAAGGAGGGTTACTGAAATTTTATTGCAGAAAGTGGTGGCTGGGGCCCATTGGGACAGGTAAAGTGAAAGGCAGGTGGACCAACAGCGGTTGACCCAGAGCCACTGGCAGCCAGAGCCAACTAATTCTAATTTTGTCTCCTCCTTGCTGAGTTCTGTAAGGGCAACACTGAGACTAAGGAAGAAGAAGGTGACGGGCAGTCCTATGCTCTGGACCGATGTAACTCGGGTTAAATGTGCTTCAGGTTGAGCATTTTCAGGTTACGCGTTACTTCCAGGTTTTGCCGCTCATGCATGTGCAGACGCTCAAAATGATATCACGCGCATGTGCAGTAGCGGCGAATCATGACCCGCGCATGCGCAGACACGCAATCGCGGGTTATGCTCTACTCAGAATGCAAACGGGATTCCAGAACAGATCCCATTCATATCCAGAGGTACCACTGTAATTAAGAAGGCAGGACAGTGGGGGATGGCTCAGGGCAGGCTGAGGTTGGCGAGGCAGTGTCCCATTCACCCTACTGAACCAGCCTCCACTGCTTGCAGAAGTCAGGGAAGATAATCAACTATTCATTGCTGCCTTGTGAAAGTTAACCTGCACCTGCTGAAGATAAAGCTGAGCCGACATGAACCTGGCTCCTCTAAATCAACCCATCCAAATGGGCTATTACATTCTAAATACCTACAAGCATTCAAAGTGGCTCTTTTTACAGAGATGATTTAGAAATGGCCACATATTATGCAGGAACTCTCTCCTCTCCTTTTCTTTCTTTCTCTCCCCCCCCCCCTTCTTCCCATTTTCCCGTGTGCCTCATTCTGAGGTTGGGCTGGTTCAGTGAGATGGATGAAGCTATAAAAGCAAAAATCAAACAGTGGCGCATACTGTATTGCACCATTTATGAGCAATTTTATTCATGTATTATTGACAAATGCAGGAGATTATTTTAAATGGAATTTTAAGGTGAACTATCTCAGCACATTGTAAACAAGACAAGAAAAGTCTGTCAGCTCCCAAGGTCTCCCTGCTCAGCAGCATGGTCACCAGAGTTTGGAACATCATCTCATGAGACGGCGGATATTAATACATTTAAGCCACTAAATCATTTAAAATGTATAGAATGACCTTCGGTCCTTTCTTCAAAGCATTGTATTGTATTCCCTCGTCTTCTCTGTCACCTGCCAATCAATCTGATCTATTGGCCACAAACCAGCAATTCTATCAGAAGCTTTACTCCTGCCAGATTCAAAGGGTGTCCATGTATACCAGAAAGAATAGTAGTTCCCTTTCTGCACCAAAATTAAAAGTAACTTGCTCTGCAGACATTTTCCCTGGTAGATTTCCATCCACAACTGGAGGTGGAGGGTTAAGATTCCTGGGCAGTAAGAGAGGAGAACTTAACATCAGAAAGATCTTGGTCAGCAGGTAAGTTGGCACACTCCAAGGATTCCCTTTGCTGTAGGCTAGCAAACAGAATTATCACCAGCATTTAAGCAAAATATGATGTAACAGTTGGGGTTCTTCCTTCAGCCATAAAAGGCAAAATCATTTAGAGGGAAGCCAAAGGAGTTTCTCTAAGCCTGGGAAAATTTCTTAGGAAGGCTGAGCACACCCCTAACTGCTACCACATTTTACTTAAAATGAATTTCAAATTTGGAATTGCAAATTTGGAATTCCAGCAGAGAAATTCCAAGGGAAGAAAAAGGTAATTGCAACAAGACCACTGGGCATTTATTGTGGAGGGTGGGGCTGCACCTCCCCAAGGGTGAAATTGTTTCCATGGGTTCAGGTCTCTCTGCTCCATGACGTTAAGTGTGCATCCAACTTGCAATAACCCATAAAATCACAGGCACAAAAATGAAGCCTGGATTGCAGGGAATCTGCCAGCCAATTCACATTCCTCCTTTTAATATGTCAGCACACTTGATCTTATTTCACTCGGAGTGAGGCATTCGCTTGAGTAGTTAACCAAAAAGCCCAGACCATGTGTCTGGTTCTGGCCGTGGTCCTAGAAAAAGAAGCCACGTGTACAGGAACTTGAAAGCCAAGAGGATGATCAGCCTTGGCAGCAACAAATGCAAAAATTAATTAACCCAAGATTGGGATTAACCATTTTAATCTTAGCCTCTGAGTGTACAGTGGAGGATATAATGGGCCTGATCCTCAACTGTCCATGAATTGCAGCCAGGAAAAAAAGGATTCATAAACCAACTTTTTAATATTGACCTTCCTGTACCTTAGAGGCACGTACTGGAGTTTTAATGAAGTAAACATTTCCCTTAAGAGAACATGAGGAAATAGGTATTTTTGTTTTTATTGTTACTGAGAAGTCTTCTACAGATTTCAACTATATAAAGAAGGCATCAGAGTTTATTGAAAAAAGGAGTAGTCAACTGCGCACCCCAAATCTCCCTTGTTGATCTTAATCTAGGATATTCCAGCTCTTGTATACCCATCATCTATTATTATTATTATTATTTGCATTTAAATCCCACCTTTTTCTCCACTGAGCACAAGGTGGCACAGTTGGTTCTCCCCCTCCTCCTTATTTAATCCCCACAACAACCCTGTAAGGTAGGTTTTTCCCCCAATAAATTTTATTCAAGTTTGAAAGAAAATATACAAAGGTTAATATCAAATATCTAAGAAACTAATCTAAATAAAAACTCAAACCAAAACGGGGGGGGGGGGAGGAAGGGGAAATGAAAGAAAAAAAGGGGGGAATGAAACTAGTAAAAAAAATGAAAACAACTTTCTGGTTCTTTGTCTGTATGCTATATATAGAAAGGAACATCCACACCAAAACAACACCCAACAATTCCACTTTCTATAAACGAATATTTTCTTCAGTCCTCAAACCCAGATATCATAAATTCACTCTCTGCCCTGTGAGGCTGAAGGTTAGGCTGAAAGGCAGTGACTGGCCCAAGATCACCTTGTGAGCTTCATGGCCAAGTGGGGATTTGAATCCATATCACCCAAAGAGAGTTTTGCAATCTGTATGGCAGCTGCCTGGTTTTTCCAAGACATCCTCCTGGGTTGCACACTGTGACTATGAACTAGAAAGGGGAGGCGCCACTGTCTGGATGGTCTCCCTCTTCAATCTCTAGGGGGAAGTCAAATCTAGGCATGTAATGGATTGTATTGGTCCCTCTGTATGAGAACCATGGTGTATTTCCACCATTATTAATTTTGAATGACAGCAGAGGTCATAAGCCATTTATTTTTACAATGCCCTCACATTGTGGATATTGTACTGGAACTGTACGGTTCCAGGACCTCCCTTGGAATCAATAATGGCACTTCCTACTGCCTAGCGAAAGCTAACTGGGCTGTATGAACTGCCCATAAACTGAACAAGATTCAGGCTGAAACTAAATCAAGCACTATCTATCTGCTCTTGACTCACCTTCTCTTCCCGGGTGGCCCCTGAACCTTCTCCAAGGCTGGTGTCCCGGGGCTGCAGCTCCAAAACAGTGCGGAAGAGCTTTCCTGAGGTTTGGGTCAAGAATCCAATTTCTGCATTGGGGTGGAGGCCATAAAGGTACGGAGACTCAGCAGGCAACGTACTGTCTATATACTGGGCAGCAAAATCACATCAGGATTATCAGCAGGGTTTCAGGCATCTCACACAATACTACTAACAGGACACATGCCTCTGATTCATTTGTAGTGCTAGTGGGCCATTAGGAAGCCAACATTAGAACTGCAGGTATGCTGCATTAAAAATCAGACCAGCCTCAGCCCAACCAAGTTTTGCAGCTGTTATACTCAAACCTTGCTACAAATTTCCAATAAAAAGCCAATTCTTAACTTGGTTAGGTGTGCCCTTTGGGTGCAACAGTTTTAGCTTGTAGCTAGAAAATGGATGGGACGCGGGTGGCGCTGTGGGTTAAACCACAGAGCCTAGGACTTGCCGATCAGAAGGTCGGCGGTTTGAATCCCCGCGATGGGGTGAGCTCCCGTTGCTCGGTTCCTGCTCCTGCCAACCTAGCAGTTCAAAAGCACGTCAAAGTGCAAGTAGATAAATAGGTACCGCTCCAGTGGGAAGGTAAATGGCGTTTACGTGCGCTGCTCTGGTTCGCCAGAAGCGGCTTAGTCATGCTGGCCACATGACCCGGAAGCTATACGCCGGCTCCCTCAGCCAATAAAGCGAGATAAGCGCTGCAACCCCAGAGTCAGTTACGACTGGACCTAATGGCCAGGGGTCCCTTTACCTTTACCTTTAGGAAATGGATAATGAACAGTGGCACTGAACTCTGGGGCAGAAAACAAGAGCCTCAAAATGCACCTGTCACTGCAACGACTTTTGCTTCCTTTTGAAAAAAGCAACTTTTTACACAGAGGTGCGTTTGAGTGCACTAGAGAGCAAACCAACCCCTTCATACCCCCTCTTAAGTGATGGGTGGAGAAGGACTGACTAGGCATTAGGTGTCACAGCTGGAATGGGTTGCTTTTTTCTTTCATTTGTTTTGAGGAGGGAAAGGAAGAAAAGGGTATCTCTTTCTTCCATTCCAGGTTGGTTGCGGAAGAGTAGGTGGGGAAATGAGCAATCAGGGCAGCACATGGAGAAGAGAAAGCAGGGTGGGCAGAGCAGTCAGAGGAACTCCTGGTGCATATCTTGCCCTGGGCTACCTCAAGTTTGGGAGCACCACTGTCAACAAGTGTTCACAAGTTCACTTATTTTCTTCTAAAATAAAACAAGACTTGCTCTTCATATCCTGTTGCTAGCACCTCCCCCTCCCTGCCCGACAGGAGATTAAACAGCTCTTGAAGATCCAGAGGTTTTCTCATAAAACCTTAAGATAAAAAGTGTCCCTGCTAATACTGAAGGAAGCACTATATAAACAAAAGTATTAATAATATAATGAACAGCACTGTCAAAGTGTGTGACGGTGCTATCCTCTACTTGTTCCCTCTGAAATAAGCTCCACTAAGTTCGGCAGGACTGATTCCCAAGTAAGTGTGTACAGGGTTAGGATTGCAGCCTCAGAAATGCTTTCGAGCAAAGAGGTGCAGCTTTCCATCAGGTCTGCTGTGGTTGGCAAAAGAATATTTTCTATTAATGCATGAACTGAAAGAGTGAAAGGTGCACTGTCACATTTATCATTAGAGTGGGATCTTTGGGGGAGATTGTGAACAACTGGCTGAAAAAGAACCACCCACCAGAAAAAATATAAATAAATAAATAAATAAATAAATAAATAAATATAAATAAAGTGTGTTCAGCAGGGATACCTGGTGATAGCTGTTGTAATCCATGTTCCCTGGGAGGGGAAATCCTGGGGCCAGCAAGAATTCTCCCTCCAACATTTCAGGCTTGATGTACTCTTCCAAGTAGGTCTTGCAGAGACGTCTGTCCCAGTCATCTGTGATGTGTCCTCCATACATGATCTCTCCAAAGAGGTATCGCAAATCGTCATAGGGAACCTAAACAACAATAGGCACCAGATTAGACCAAAGGCCAACCTAGTCCTGTTTTCCACAGGAAGGCAAATGCTGTTGTTCCCCAGCACCTGGTAATTAAAAGCACCATCCCAGAGGCAGCATGCAACCATTGTGACTAATCACAGGCTACAGGTTGCAGGAGGTGCTGCTTCCTAGGAGCACAGGCACCATGCACCCTTTTAAACCTTAAGTCTCAGGAAATACTTTCATGTCACTAGTTACATTTTTTCTAACAAATTTAATGTAACACAGCAGTTAAAACCACTCCATGCTGTACACAAGAGAGTCGCTCAGAGAAGCCCAGACTGCAGAACAGACTGTGTGTATATGTGTATATGTATGGTGAGGGGAAGGGAGAAAGGGTGGGAGGATTGCTACTTAAAACAAGGATTTTCCCGGTTCCCTAGACTGAACACATTTATCTTGGCAGCCAAACACTTCCAAATATTTTCTCAGAAATGCCATGGTGGAGACACACACAGGCCAGAAACAAAAGTTCATTACAATGGGGATTGTAAGATGAAAGATGTGCCCTTTGCTTGGAGCTACAGTAGTAGATTAGTCCCCAAAACCAAAAAAGGCATCTAATAATCTATTAAAGACCCATGAACAGGTTTCATGACTTAATGTATGAAAGATATGATGCCGCTCACCTTTGAACTAGCCTCCAAGTAATTGTACAGAACGTTGACTGAAATGGTCAAGTCCCCAGTATTAAAGGGGTAGGAACGATTCCAGCCCTGTGGCCCAAACTTGCGCCTTTCAGCTACCACAGCATGAAAGTAGCAGAGGGAAAAAAGGATGCTCTTAAATTCATTCTCACGGGCACACATCTCCAGGGTGTCCTGCAAGACAAAAACGGGGGGGGGGGGCAGAGAGAAATAGGTGTTTTCTTGGTAAGCACCACGTTAGGTCCTCAGCAAGGGTCTCATGAACTGCAGATTTACCAAACACAAATACACACTGCAGCATTGGCCTTGGGTTATCCAAGTACCCCCCCCCCAAATTATGTTAGATTTATTTGTGTGAGAGGTTATAAAAGGGTCAGAGTTGACTTCCTAGACTTACCAGAATTATACCTCTTCATTAATCCATTTTAATGAATTCCATTCTTTTAGGATATAGCCTATTTGTAATCCAATTAATTTTTCTACTTTGAGAGGGATACCGTATTGGCCTGAATATAAGCCTCACTTTTTTACCAAGTTCTAACCGTGAAAAGTTAAAGTGCGGCTTAAATTCATGACCTTACAAAAATTGGCTTTTACGATATCGCTGCTGAAACAGACATAAGGTAAAATGGAATGGGTGTGAGTGCTTGCAGAATTTTAAGGGAATGACTTATATTCAAGTATTGTCTCCCCCCCAAAAAAAAAAAAAATAATTAAAGGTGTGGCTTATATTCGGTTGCGGCTTATGTCCAGGCCAATACGGTTTTATTATCAGGCCAAGTAAATAACATTTAATTTTTTCAAACTGCTTTACATCTGATGAAAACCACAACTAAAAATACCCCAAACATAAATAAATCTTTAAGCTTGCTTCCAGAACTTATGTAGAATAAGCAAGCACAATCCCACTTGTCACATCTTTTCCTGTTTTATAAGCGTTTCTGATGTGGCAGATCTTGGCCATTTCTGTACTTTGCCTTATAGTGTGCTGCAGTCTGGATGACTGCAGAGGGCATATTCTTTTACTGTTTACTACATCTGGTCACCACACTTTCAATGGAATCAATCATCCAACAACAGAAAGGGCTCCTCTGTATTTGACCTTCAGCCCAACAATACTGCCATCTTCAAACTAACCCCATGAATTAAAGAGAAAGAATACGCCCGCAGCTTGGAGTTATGGCCAGTGCACCTGGGCTCATTATGACAAATTGCAGGACAATAGAGAGCAGGTGGGCCAGCCGGCGTCCATGGACTCTTGACACATGGGCTTAAAAGTGTAACTAAGTGAGAGAAGCAGGAATCGACTTCTTTCCCCAAATTTTCCAAGCTTCAGGATGCAAAAGGGAGGGAAAGGCAGCTCTAAGACAAATGCACTCTGTCCTTATTTGACTGCACATGTCTCTCTATCTGCAAACCCAAAACAGCAACATGATGCTGATGCAATACCAAACCACAGTCTTTATATAAAATTGATACAATAATAAGCTCTTTGTGAGACTCTGCTGCTTGCATTAGTTCTAACAGCAACTCAAAGCAGCCAAATGAGGTGTGAAGCCACTGCTCCCACGTACAGCAGGATTTGGAGGATAAGATATATTTTGTAATAATCCAGCCATTTCGAGAACATTAATTACTATCTGATTTGCAGAGGCAGGATGGGAATGAGGAAATATTGAAAGTTCCACCGCCTCCTCCCTGCTGAGCCTGGGATTATGAATGAAAGCAGTGGCGTAGCGTGGGGGGTGCAGGGGGGGCCGGCCGCACCGGGCGCAACATCTGGGGGTTAGGGTTAGGGGGCACAAATCCACAGGTAAGGGGGCGCAAATTACTTGCCTTGCCCCGGGTGCTGACAACCCACGCTATGCCACTGAATGAAAGTAGATAAAAACAAAATAAGCCAGAGTTTCAGCATTGGTCCTCACCCAACTGCACCTGCCCAGAGATTCCAGCTCTTACCCAGGAGAATACTGCAATGGAATGGCAAGGCCCATCATCAGAGTTCAGCAACACACATCTTTCCACCAAGGGAGTGAAGCCCCAGATCATGCATCATAGGTAGTGCTGGCTTACACCTATGGGCAAGGGGACCCACTCCCTCCCATGTCCTCCTTCTCAGTATGGCCAATCAAGGCATAGCAGCCTTGCACAGAGGGTTCTTGCTGGTCTCCCTGCAAATGGGAAACCATCACAGTAATGGTGTGACGAGCACAAAGTGACCATTTTAAGGGATGCAAGAAAATGCCTAAGTATGAACAGGAAAAGCTTTAAGGAGACTGCGAAAATACACTAGCAATTTCCCCAGTTCACACAGACGCCGGCTCCAATTAGCAACGCTCAAGGACACACACAGCAGCACAACACAGCGGTGGAAACATGGCACTTGGTTTTTATCTCAGTGAGTCTCTGTAAAGCCATTCCCAGTCCAGTGCACAGCTATGCAGGCCACACTGGGTGCACTGGCTAATTGCTAGGCTGATCTCCTTCCTGGCTGTTGTGGCAGAACACTGAGATTCTCCCTGAGATGGTGGGCCAATACCTGGTTGAAGTTGTCCAGAGCCTTGTGGAGGTTGGCATGCATTCCTGTTGGGGGCTCGTTGGTGATTTTGATGGAGTTCTCGAGGATGCCCTGTGGTATGATGTGGCCTTCAGGTGAAGCCGCAGGCTCTGCACTAATGAAGACACGAAATGCAGGGTGACTGCCTTCACTGTGCTGCTCTAGCTTCTTCTCCAAGGAACTCAGCCACTTGGCCACCAGGTGGATGTTCTAGCAGGAGAAAAGGGGGTTATTACTGCAGCTGGCTTGAACAGACATCACACAGACCCTTTCCAGGAGGTGAAATGTGCTCCATTCTCCCTCCCCACCAGCTTCACAAGAAAATACCTTGCCGAATAACCCTCAGCACTGTAATTCACTTCCACAGACATTAGCTGCACATAAAAGGATGTGGATTTTATACACTTTGAAATGCAAAATAATCAGGACAAATAACTAGCAATTAAGGAAACAGCTCAGTGTGTTTGTTTTCTTAGGGATGCTGTTATTCCATTTGTTAGAATAATGTACTGCTGGTGAAGTGACGCTATTTCTTCCAGACAAAACAAAGTTCCTGTATATACAACTGAAATGAAACTGCTTGATAATTTTCAATCAAATAACTCACCCTTGAAATCTGAGCCAGTTCCCAGAAAATCACATTTCACATTGTGCTCAACAACAGTGTAGGTGCCTTTGTTTTTTTTAAAAAAGAAACTGGTTAATTTCAGGCTAGTTGTGCCTCCCACTGCCAGCTGATGGTCACTCTCTTGTTAAAGATTTCATCAAAGGCCATATTGATGAATGAAGACATAAAAGCAAAGAGAAAGGTGGGGGCGTGTAGGAGGATAGGTAACCTGCTGTTATAAATTATCAAGCTGGCATATCTGCCATTCCGCAGATACTGTATACTTAAAAGTTTGATTTTTAAAAACAAAACAAAAAAACAACAACTGGATAGATTAGAGGATTGGGATGGAAGGGGTAGAAACTCTAGATGATAGCTGGGAAACAGTCCAATGTACAATGCAGCACATCTATCAGGAGACCCACTTGCTGAATTTCTGGTTCTAATACTTAAAGGCAGTGCTTTATTGACTGCTTCACTTATGTAAGCTGCATTGGAAGACTCCATGTTGGAGAGGGAGAACTGGGATCTAAGTTTTTGCATAAAGATAAGTTAGAGGTTAATCTGTTGTTTTCAAGTGAATTGTAATGTTGTGCACTTTGTGTGTTTTAATTGTTTTATTCTTGGTACTTTAATATTGTCATTGTATTGCAATATTGTCATTGTATTGCACCAGGGAGACAGAATAAATAAAAACAATGCAACTGTGCAGGAATGAATATGTGGACACACACACATATCACTTCTCCACCTCTCCCCCTGCTCAGTATGCATAAATGTGCAACACATGTATCCACAGAGCAAATGAAATAAATAACAACATGTTAATGGAAAGATGGACAGGAACAGAAAAAGACAACATTCCTGGCTCTTGTCTAGCAATAGAGGTACAAACACTCCAAAATTAGTTAGGGTGATCCCAGATCCTTCTAGAGGTTAGCAACCTTCTTACTGATTCACCATCTTGGGATTACACTGACACATGGGTAGAGTGTAAATGAGCGCGCTCTCTCTCGCTGTGTGTGTGTGTGTGCATAATACAACACCAGTATGTTCTTTGTAGGCCTGGATACCATTTTTTTCTATGCAAACTCCAAATGTTGCTTTGCCACCACGTAAGCATCCAATGCTGCTCAAATATGCTCAGCAGTGGCTCAGTAAAAATGTGGGTGTATGCTGCACACACAAATCAGTGCATATAGGAGCAGAGTTTTACAAAGTACTTCGCCATGTGCGCTGCTTGGATACACAGCCAGTTCACATGACTGAATCCTGGGCATGAACCCAGGACTGGGTGCACTGGATCAATTAAAGACAACTGGAGCAGGAAGAATAGCACAGAAAACATTTATGAAGCAAATGGAACACTGCTGTGAAATTTGACAGCACTGCAAGGTCTTCTTCACTTCAACTGAAGCTTCAAAACAGCTCCCGCAGAGCCCTGAAATGCAGGCACCTTATACTGCTCTCCATGCAGTAACTCAGACAGACATGAGAGATTCAAGTACAAGCAGGATAGTGTAAAAAGACCCCAAATTTCTATGGATAAAATTTGACAGGACAGAACAGGCACTCCCCACAGAGCGTGATGAAGATGGATTCTTTAGGAGATTGAACCTTTTGGCTGTTATGTAATAAGCAGTCTCAGGACTGCACCTTTTGCTGTAAGGATATGGCAACAGCTGTTGCTTTTTCTTCCCATTGCATTTAGGTGCTAATTTATTTATTTCTATTCAGTTACCTTGATGAGATGTGGCTGATTAATACTGTCTGGATAGCAAGACTACTCTTGCAGCTTGTCACTGCTCAAAATGCAATACATGCACAGACATCTCAAAACCCCACTACAGCCACTTTTACATTTACACCAATAATGGCACCAAGCCCATCAATTTGCAAAAATTCAACTTCCTGAACTTTCTTGTTCTGATTGGTAGAATAATGGCCTAAACCTGAATGGCTACAAGACCCATGGTGCTGCAAAGGACTTTACCAAGCTTTTTTAGTAGAACCACCTAAAATTAAACTGTTCTAGCTGGGTGCCTCTTTTATTTAGATCTTCCAATGATAAAAGTCTCACCAACTTTTGCCTTCGTAACTTGCCCATAAGCTTAGAATCCTGTACACACTTCCCTGGGAGTAAACCCCACTGAAGATAGCAGGACTTAGTTTGGGTAAAGTTGCATGGGATCACACTGTTTTAGCATTCTCTTTTCTTTAAGAGAAACGCTTTGTAATATGTAGCCTCTTACTTTCTGTCTTATCCCCCAACACAGTGTTGTGTCAGTAAAGTCAAGATGGTGATCCACAAGCACCAATGGTTCTTTTCCTGTCCTGTCCTGATAAACAGAGAGCTGTGTGCAAATGGCCTCTCAAAATTCTCCACTCTATTTGTAGCCAGAGAAACCGGGCAAGAGGACCATATCACTAAACTTCTCCAGGAGGAAGAGTAGTTCTCCCAACTGCTCCTTGGGGTGTAGCAGTGGGCAGGTGTACTTTCCCCCATGAAGGTCCTCCCCAATTGCTCCTGCAAGAGACAGCAGCAGCAGCAGCAGCAGCTGTGTTGGCAGCCTAACCAACATTCTGCATCCTTTGCAGTGCCCCAGACCTAGGGTTATCTCAAGGCCCTGCAGCACGGGTGGGGTAGTGTCAACAAAACTGGGGAGGGTATTTAATTCTGCAAAGCTGCCTTCTTTTATTGGATGAGGGGGGATTAAAATCTCAGATATGTTCTCAGAACTTTAGGCTGAAGGCAGTAGCCTATACCCCCTCCCTTCATCTTATTTCCGAATGCACAGTGGATTTCCTAATCCATCTAAGGCTTGAAATGTGCTGCATGCAATGGAAGGGTGGGCTTGGTAATGAAGCAACCCACAGGAGTTCCTTGCCATTTTTTTATGCAGGGCTGCTCCTTCTGGATTCCATGTTTATGTTAAGATTCATCAGAAGTACCTTGTGCTTTTTCAGTAAAGGTATTTTCATCACCCATTCTGGACCTTGGATTTTGAAAACTGCGACAAAATGTGCATATACACGCACCTTTCGAAAATTGAAACTGCCATTTGTGCAGCGCTAAGGGTGTGAGTAGGAGTGTGAGCATATGTGTGCATGCTCCTGTCAGGGAGACAGATTGTATATAGCAATCAAAGGAACGAGGATGCATATGTAACAGACTGGGAAAGAGTCCAAGGATGGATAACAACACACACACACACACACACACACACACACACCCCAACAATATGTGTAGGTGTTTGAATTTTCCTTTAAAAAAAAAAGAAGATTCCCAAACATCTTTAAGCTTGTACATCTTACAAGGTAAAACATGGATCATAAAGACGTAGGCGTTGCTATGGTAACTCCTGGAAATAGTACCGTACAAACCAGCAATTTAGTTCACCACAGATTCTCTCCCACACCAGTCAGCAGAGGTATACTGTAAAAGTACCAGGAGGTTCTCTTCCCCATTTTACAGACACTTTTCCAGGACCATCTTCCCAAGGTGTGTCACAAAGGTGGAAGGAACCCATTCTGCAAATCGGCAGGGTAACATCAAAGCGTAACTTTTGAGGCCTCCAATATCTGACTGGAAGGCCTTGCTGAAGACGCTGTGCAGTCAGCCGTGGCAGACAGATTGGTTCTTGCTGGCATCTCAAAAAGTATATTGCAGAGCTGGAAAAGGTGCAGAAAAAGGGCAACCAAAGCAATCGGGGGTCTGAATCAACTCCACTGTGAGATAAGGCTACAGCATTTGAGCTCTTTTTGTAGAGAGAAAAATGCAAGTAGGTAGAGATATTATAGAGGAGTATGAAATTAGGCTTGGTGCGGAGATAATACTGGAACCCGGGGTCATTCAATGAAGCTAAATTGGGAGCTGAAGTGGGAGGAAATAACTTCCTTACACTTAAACTATGGAAGTCAATAGAAATGATGGCCACCAGCTTAAATGACTCTAAAAGGAATTTAGACAAATATGATTCCCAGCAACTGGTATTTAGTGGCAGTAAATAGGTAAAACATAGGCATCATGGTTGATATCCATTTATAGGCTTAACCTCAACAAATAGGTCTAAATTCATTTTAAAGCAATCCAAGCTGGTGGTCATCATTACAACTTCTTGTACTTTTGCTATGTGCTTCTTAAAGTACAGGTAACTCGCATCTTATGTGAAGGTTCATATCTGGGGGTCCACATATAAATGCAAAAATGCATAAAGCTAGGAATCCCTAGAACTGCCCTTCCCCCTGCCACAAAGTGGTAGAGCTGCTTACCTGGCTTTGGGAAGCTGGTGCAAGGACTTTGGCAGGTTCCTACAGCCTTCCTGCTGCCTTCTCAAAGGCCAGTGCCTTGCATACCCAGCTTTTGGAAGGCATTGCAAGGGCTCTGGGATGCTGCCAGAGCCCTCACACCGCCTTCCCAAAGGAGGGTAAGCCCACAATCACAGCTGTAGGAGGGTGGAAATAAATAAACAAACAAAGATTGGGTTTTCTCTGCCCTCCATTTATTTATTTATTTATTTACTCATTCATTCCTTCACCACCCAAGCAAAGCTGTGGGTTGCCTGTACTTCCTTTTCTCTGTTCTGAATCTTCCAATATTCAATTTCACTTGATGACCCCAGGTTCTAGTGTAAGAAAGAGGAAGAAGTTTTTCCACTTTCCACTTTTTCCACTTTGTCTGCAATAAACATAATTTTATGCACCTTTTTGAGGTGTGGTGACTAGAGCTGAGCACAAGTGTTGCTTCTCTACAGATATGTGTTGTGATAATTGCAGCTTTATTTTCCATCCATTTGTTAAGGATCCCTAGCGTGGAATTTGTCTTTTTCCACAGCTGCTATACACTGGGTTCAGGGTTTTCACTGAGCTGCTTCCCCCGGCCTCCATTAAGCATTTGCATGATCCCCATCCACCCAAGATCTCTTTCTGAGTCAGTCATTGGCAGTTCAGACCCTATTAGCATATATGTGAAGTTTCAGAGGCTCAGATCAGTTTCCAAAGCATGGCTCGCTATCCTGCCCAGTAGTTGGCAGAAGCAGAATAAATTATGCAAAATAAGCACATACACATATGTGCAAATGCATTTAATCTGACTAATTTCCTACACATTAAGGAATTCTAATTTGGTTGGCAATGAACCCAAGGTTACCTTGAAGGTAATTGTTGTTGGTGGGTTTTTTTTAAAGCACATAGCACATGGTACACAACAGTTCTGCCTTGGCTTGTTTGCGTAAAAAAACTCCTTAGCCTCCACCCCAAGTGTTTGACATGTAATCCAATTATTTAACATGCAATAAGGAAATCTCTGCCAAGCTTTTGATCAGTGCATTGCTCTGGCTGAGCAGCTCATTGTTATTTAATTTAGTACATGAACCCAGCTCAGTGAAGCAACAATGTATGAAAATGAAAAGGCACTCAGGAATTCAATTAAGTCAATCAACTGAGTGAAGGTGGTGACATTCTGACTAATGGATAAAGACTGTGGTTAAATTAGGACGAGCTCACGTCTGGACTTTTCCTGGTAAAAAATGGGATACAAACCAAAGTATTTGCTTTACTTTGCAGAAGTTACGACATTGCTTTTTCTGGAGTCGGAGTTTAAAGGAGAAAAAGTTTAGGCCAAGAGCTAAGTGTGGCATCAGTGGTATCACATGTGCACCATCAGGCTTCATGTACCCCACCACACTAACAGCAAACAGCAATGGAAGCCTAGCTATGGCATCTCTCTCAAGGTACTCTACATGAAAGCAGAATGTTAATGGGGACAAATATTTCTTCTTCCTTATCAGACAGCAGCTGCAGGGCCTCAACCATATTAGGTAAGGTGGGGGCATGAAGAAGCTTAGAACTGTAAAGTTGGAAGGGACTCCAAGAGTCATCTACTCCAACCCCTGCAATGCTGGAATCCTGCCCACAGTCACAGCCATCCCTGGGTGGGCTTGAAGAATCAGAGTTACAGATTTTGGGTGGAATTCAACGTCACATTAATATAGTCAGTGCAAGCATTCCCCGCTCCCCTCTTCCTGTACTCTCTGCTGGGAGTTCTCCTGACCCTCCACAGAGCAGATTTGGGGAGAGGTGCAGATGGGCTATGGTGGGGAGGAGAGGGGAAACTCCCTCTATGCTAGAGGAAGTCCCTGCACTGGCTTCTGCTGGCACACTGGGCTAGTTGAAACCAGCTTTCCTGTTCAACTATGGACGTTTGTTGTGTTTTCTTACTGCTTTCCCTTCTTCTGTGAAGGAACTGACTGTTTTCAATATTGATTGTTATTTTCATTGTTTATCATACTTTATTAAAATTTACAGTGGGAACTCTTTTTGTGTAAAAGTTGACATAAGAGCATAAGATGAGCCTCCACTTCTTTTGAATTCTCTAAAAGAGGAAATGTATTTAACTAATCTTAAAAAAAACTATGTTGACAAGTAAGTGTCCAATCTCCAGCACCAGCTGCAACATGGGAGTTAGGACCCTACTGTGTGTTTGTGAGCAGCATATACACATTCATCTGGTTTGCACATAACTCTAAGCCATTGCTTGTTTAACAAACCATGAGTAAACACAAGCGTTCCCACAGACGAACAAACAATCCGTGCTCGTTTCTCCAAAGTTTGCTTCATTTTACAGCTGCTATTGCCTCATGCCTTTGTAGTTTAGCGAGCATCTGGAGTGTGGTGGCCAAACAAACCATGGTTAAGGAAGGGTGCTAGGTTCACACATAAGAAAAGCCCTGCTAGGTGAGGCCAAAGGCCCATCTAGTCCAGCATGCTGTTCTCACAGTGGCCAGCTAGATGATCATAAGCAGAACATGAGTTCAACAGAATTCTCTGTAATACGAAGCCATAGTTAAAAGAATCCAAGGTTCACAAGCCAGCAACAAATCAATGACTTCAGATTGCTGGGTTTTTTTTACTGCCAACAGACCACATAGTTAAATTGCTTTGCACATAATGATTTAATTAATGGTGGTTTAACATTATGTTTAACACTTCCCAGCAGAAGCTGAAGAACCAAGGAAATATGAAGAGAAACTGCTGCCATATAACAGATACTTTAAGAGAGAACACAAACCTTGAAGAAAGAAAAATAGCTGCCTTGCTGCCACCTGTGTTCAAGGGATCACAATTCCTTGGGCAACTCGAGCCCCTCATAGTTTGGGAAGTCAAATATTAATAGGAAGCAATCTCTCGGCAAATAAAAAAAAACTTTGAATGGTCACATTTACAGGATTCCATTCCTCCTCTCTTCTCAACACCAAGTCAAGCCCAGAACAAACTTTGAAGTAAAACCACAAATCCCTGGCTCAGTGTAATCCAGGTTTAAATCTATCAGTAATCACAACACTGACAGCATATACAGCACCTTTCCATCTCATTTACCATCTCTGCTGAGCCTGCTGGGCTGGAAGAGAAATGCAGTCTGGAAAGTGCACCAGTGATCAAATCATCCACACTTTGCAAACAGGGGAAACAAGGCACTGAGGCGATGCCTGAGTTCCTCAAACCTGGGCAAACAGCTAGAGAAAGGGAGTAGAATTTGCATACTGTTTATCTGGTTACAATTGAACTTACGAAACAATCTTGTTTGAAGGGGGTCCTTTGTCCAGGAAGAGTATCCTGCTGCAAGTATCTTGCCTAAAACACCTTTCAAACATTGTCAAAATACTGTTAATTGGCAAGCTGTCCTTGCAGTTGTTGGGCAAAAATGACTCATTTTGCCTTTGGCTTTTACTTTAAAAATCTGAGACATTCAAATGAATTGGCACCTTCAAGTGAGCAGCGGAAAGCTCAGGAAAAGGTGGCAACTCGTTTTGGAGTAGCGCAAGTGTAGAAATTGGTACTTGTAAGAGAATTCGACATCCTGAGCAAGTGTCTACCCTCTAGAGCTCTGGAAATAAGTGGCATCGCCTGACTAAACACCAAGAGCTGGAGAGGCTGCAGAGCAGGGTTTCCAGTTGCCAGAGGATGGGGCTTCAGTGCTACACACCTTATTGCTGCTCCCCATGCCCAGCAAGAACAGCAGCTATGAAAAATAAGTATAGATATGCAAATGAGCTCAATTTGCATACTGATATTGCAGACTCCGTATTTCCTTGGTGTGCAATTTAAGGCCATGCTGGCACAGGTGGGTGTGGGTGTTCATATACACTCTTACACAGTGCACACAGCAGTGGCCATTAGGACTTGCAACCCTTGAACTGACAACAGGCACATCTGTCTATAACAAAACTGAACTCTGCAGTAAGCATTTAGGGCAAGCCTGAGGAACCTACAGCCCCTCCAGAGGTTGTTGGATTCCAGCTCACTTTAGCCCCAAGACAGCACGGCCTATGATGGGGAATGATGTACGCTGCAGTTCAACAACATCTGGAGGACCACAAGGACCAGGTTCCCAGAACATGAAACAAACACACACCTTGGTACTGTGCTCAAAGGGTCAGCTGTGCACCCATGAGAGATGTCACCAGACATGGTCTTGCTGCCATTTCAGTGAAAACCCACACAAAATCTGCAAGCTGCAACAGTGACTAAGCTCAATGTAATTGGCCTTACTGAAAAGCAGCTGACTTCTCATACTGCCAGCCTGTTCCCTACTTCAAAACCAATCATCAGTTGCTGCTGATTTAACCTGTTTCTGCAGCAGTTGACTCAGAAGCAAGGAGTGGTTTTCCTCAAAAGAAAGAGAGATTATACCTGCAAGATAACCCAATGTCCCTCTGCTGCAGCAAGGTCCAAGGCTTTCTCAGCCACTACCTCCTGGCCTTGTCCAAGCGACACATTGTGGAAATTCCTGTTGTTAAAGGTGTAGCCAAGTTTCTTCCCTGAAAGAGGAAAGTAAGTATTTTCAGCACAATGAAGCACACAGCATCACAGCTTGATCTCAGGGTGCTTCTTGATGGACGTTTATGGTAGAAACAGTGCTACACATGTGCACAAGTTTCTTGCACCATCTACATGACATCATCATCACATTATCAGCCCTTCCTTTTCTTAAGTTTAACCTAGGATTTCATGTTACCATGGAAAATCCAGTAAGTAAAAATAACCCAATGAGCATCCACAGTCACCATTGGTGTAGAAGCTAGTCCATATTTTTTTTCCTTTAGAAGTTTGTGGTGTGTGCGGTCATGTTTCTGTGGGTTTCCTTTATTGCCACACCCCAACTTCCACATGCTCCTCATCTGAGCACTGTGCACATGCCTATTTCCACTGATTGCCAAAGGCATGCTGTTATTTCAACAACCCAGTTTGGAGAAGCTATGCGTACATGTGGGGCACTACTTTGTGGACCAAGAACATAACAGTTGTTGGGACTTTACATTTTTAATAGTGAGGTATTATGCAAAACCTCTCATCTTTATCATAATTTCAGCACAGCTAAATATAAGCCTTGCACAATACCTTGGTATAAAAACATATATTTTTTTAACAAAACCAAAGGGATGTGGATGTTACTCCACTCCCAAATACACACAAACATCCACAGGAAGGATGGGTGGGGGGAATTAAAAGTGTGTGGGCATTACAGAAATGTCCATGTGAATGTCCAGAACAGGAAAATGTAATCAAGGATGTAACAGGAAATGTAATCAAGAGCCAGAACACACAGTGTGGAAACATTCTATCAATGGCTGCCCATTGATGTGGATGGAAAACAATGGTTATAGCTATGGAACTGCACATGTGGACTCTTGTGTGCCAGTTGCACACACAGAAAAATCAGGTCTGAATGACCTATTTGCAACATATCAACCCTTGTCTGGAAGCACCCTCAAACCTGAAAGCCATAGTACCTACGAAAACACACACACTAGCCCAGGGTCCCATGCAGGGTACATAGGGAGCTAGGGCTGCTAAAAGCACCCAAATCACTTTCTGTTATCTTCAGCTTAACTTAAGAATCTTACTGAAGGTGATCTGGTGGAATGAAAGAATCCTGTTAACATTAAAGGTAGGGAAGGTAGCTGAAACAGCACTGCTCTGTAAACATATGCTGTAGCCAGCCACATATTTAAGGTTTGCTCTTCAAGCTATCATCAAGAGGGGCAGGAAAGAGCAGCACCCA
Organism: Podarcis melisellensis; assembly: GCF_964234715.1. Classification (NCBI taxonomy): domain Eukaryota; kingdom Metazoa; phylum Chordata; class Lepidosauria; order Squamata; family Lacertidae; genus Podarcis; species Podarcis melisellensis. Next base: position 40,808,364 of record NC_138529.1, read on the forward strand.
CACATACCCATGATATATATAGTCTGTGGCAACCCAATCAACGTGCATTAGGATCCTGAGATTGAAATGACAAACAGCTAAATTTCTCTTTTGTAGTTGAATAATAAACGCTCCCATCAAAATCAAACTCTTAAGTGTGGATCTACACTGTACCTGGGAAATAATGGGAATGTGCCACAGGGCATTTTCACACATAAAACAGACAACTGCAAGGATTTGTAATGCAAACCTATTTGTATGCTGAGCATTCTGATTTGCATATGCAAACACCTAAGGCAGAATTCTGGCACCACTGCTTGGCACAGAAACTGTGCTTTTCCTCTCTCAAAGGCACTGAAGTTGCAAGTTGAATAAACAACAGAGATAAAAGGAAGGATTACAATACTCATGGTTATGAATATGGCACCGAAATGCTGTGTGTTTTGCACACTCACAGGCTGTTATATCCAAGGTCTGTTGATAGAATCCCTTCCCTCAAGTCTCCAAACTGGGCCTTTAGGACTGGATAAAATCCTTCTCTCCAGTTCACTGCATAAAAATAATCATGCTTCATGCACTTCATAGGGATGGGCAAGAATCTGAAGCAAGGGTGCCAGTCATGTGAAGACCCCTTCTTGAACTGAATCTGAGATGGGCACACAGTCTTACTCCTGCTTCAGTTCTGCTTGCAATCTGCAGCCCTTTAAATCAGCTTATGCTATAAATTGACATCTGGATCCATTTGTATATGGGGCGATTTGAAGGACAATTTCAACACAAGCTTGTCCAAGTGGCTACTAGAGCAGCTGGGATACATGGAAGCTGGAAGGAACAACTTGGAAGGGATGCAGTTCAGTGACAGAGCACATGCTTTTCATGCAGAAGGAACAATTCCCAGCATCTCCAGGTAAGGCTGGGAGAGACACCTGCCTGAAATCCTGGAGAGCCACTGTCAATCATTGTAGGCAAAAGTGAGCTAGATGGACCAAAGGTCTGACTCAGCATAAGGCAGCTTCCAAAGTGTAGTAGATGCTAGCAAGTTGAGAAGATCTGGTAGAGGTAAACTAGCCCAACAATAGGCATTCCCTGGTTGACTGGGTCATAACTAAGAAGAGCAGAAAGTAAGAAAGACCTTAAGGAAAGGAGGGGGGAGAGGAAATAAAGAGGAAATGAAAGTGTGAGCTTTATGTTTCTACAGGAGTGCTGCTAAAACTTTACTTCTTCTATGCAAGCTAAACAAGCAGACCCTGCCTGCTGCCAAGGGGAGATGGTTTCCCAAGAGTAAAGACTGCCCCACCAGAGAAGGCTTCCTTCTTTCCCTGCTGTAGCATGGGTTTGGTTTAACTGATGCAATTTCACAGAAACAAATTATTTACCAAGCTTCTCTACATCCTTCAGGGGGTCAACTCCAGGTGAGAGGATAAAGAACATCGGGGTTGCAGGTCCAGACTCCTCAAATGATGTTGCAAAATCCAGAGATCTTCCTGCCACGTATTTATTCCCAAGCTTTTCTTCCACAAAATCTCTGTTGGAAGAAATTTCTGAACCAATTAATATTCAGGAAATACAATGCATTTATAAAATAGTGTGCTCTTTGACTTAATCAGAATTCATGTATATGGCCTGGGGATTTATTATCTTAGACTAAGTCTCAGAATGGAAAGAGAGAGACAGAGAATACATGGAGTAATAATGATGGCTCAGGAGCAACCCCAGACTTCAAGCATTCAGGGGGATAGTCTCTTCTGAAGGAGAGAATTTGTATACTGCCCTTGATCCAATGATCACAGGGCAGTTCACAACATGAAAACACAAAATACATAATGAAACTAAACCAAAACAAACCAATAATGCCCCCCTCCCCACAGACACATTTAAAAAGCCATAGAACGTTAATCAGCCAAACAGCTGGTTGAAGAGAAACATTTTTGCCTGGCACCTAAAGTTATGTAATGATGGTGCCAGGCGAGCCTCCCTGCAGAGAGCATTTCACAAATGAAGAGCCATCACAGAAAAGGCCCGTTCCTATGTTGCCACCCTCCAGACCTCTCGTGGGAGAGGCACCCAAAGAAGGGCCTCAGATGATAATTGCAGGGTTTGGGTCAGTTTCTATGGGGAGAGGTGGCCCTTGAGGTATTGCGGTCGTATGCCATTAAGGCTTTAACAGGTCAAAACCAGCACTTTGAATTGGGCCCAGAAATGAATTAGCAGCCAGTGAAGTTGGGTCAGGATTGGTGTAACACGCTCAAACCCACTTGTCCTGGTGAGCAATCTGGCCACCGAATTCTGCACCAACTGGAGTTTCTGAACCATCTACAGCTCATGGTTAGTGAGAAGAGTCCCAGTTTGAATGACATGAGCCCCAGTTTGGATGACATGTTAAGTCAAACGATGGCTTAGCTCAGCACAGTAGCAAGAAAGATTGGGGAGGAGCAAAGAGGATGCACATTCCTCTCCAGGAGCCTGCATGTTCAAATATTTTCACTAAACCATACTTTATCTTAATGTGTTGTGCAAACCAGTCCACTCTTTTGTTTAGTATGCTTAGCTCGTCTATGCATCTCTCCTCCCTTTCACTGTGCAATAAAAAACTCCACAGGATGTTTTAAAGAAAACATGGCCAACTTGGATCTTTAGGTGTTTGATACTTTCTCCTAGAACAAAAGTTTAGACTTGATTTTCCAACTTCCAAACTTAGTGATTCCATGATACATGAGTGCAAATTTAATTTTTTGTTCTTTGCTGGGATCATGTAGCTGCTGAAAGTCAAATCAGAACCTTCAAGCCCATGGACATTATCAAATGTCACTCAGTGGAAGACTCAGATGTTGAGCAACAAACAAGTCCTGATGGAGCAAAAGACCTTTTGCTTTATTTGAAGTACTTGTACTACTTTTACATGCCTGCCTGAAGTTTACATCTCCTCAGTCTGCTTCACTAAATAACTTATAAAGACATTAACAACCAGTCGCATCAGCTAAACTTTATTTATTTATTTATTTAAGAGAAATAGCAGGCACAATTTACTAATTGAAATAGCAATGAATTATGGAGTTTGTTTCTGCTAGAATGGTTATTCTTAAAACTTGAGAGACAGGGGGCAGGTGTCTTGCACTAGGATGTGTTAAAATGCATGAGGCTGATATTAATGAAGTCACCAAGAGCTGTTGTTCTTCTCCTTGGATAGGCAGCATTTGTCTCTCTCTTTATGACAAAATTGATTGCACACAACAGTGTTTTCTAATGAAGAAATATAAAGCAAAGCCTTAAGAGAATGGCAGAAGTTAAAGTGTTTTGTAGCAGGCAAGGAGTTGGAAATAAATGATAAAAGCAGCAATTTATTATAAATGTTAAAAGATTGTCTCCCCTTTGCTCTTTTGCCCAAAGGATGGTTCGCATTGTATTAAGCATCCCACAAAGAGTTTTAAAGCATTATAAAGCATAATGAAACCCAATGATAAAAGGCAAAACAACTGATTAATTAAACGCAACAATAAAAGGCAAAATAATAAATTACAACATAAAAGTAGTTGCGGTTGTGGTTTAATAAAGTGATTGATGGGGATTCGTGTTAACACAAGCTTAGATTTGATTGGGGACGGGGAGCAATGGGAGCAGGGGTTTTGGAACTTTGTGATCATTACTATCAAATTATCTCATGCTGTTCCTGTATAAGATTGCCTGGCTTCCCACTTTTAGGAAGTCAAGATTTGATGCAAAATAGCCTATAAATCAAACACAGTCTATGCTATTCTACCATTACTATTGGCTAGTAAGCCAACTTAAAAAACAAACAAACAGGAAAGTCTAAGTTAATGGAAAATTTGCTTGCTTGTTTTCTGTCATGTTGCAAGGAAGAGCAATAGGGCTGCAAGTGTGGCAAAAAGTGTGGCAAAAAACTACCCTGGTTTGTTTGAAAGCTGTTAGCCAGCAGTGAGGAACCTCCAGTCTGGAACTCAAATTAGGCCTGGTAGAGATCTGAACTAGGCTTGTGAGGACATCTTCCTCAAATCACACCCACCTGACATCAAGTGTGGGACAGGTAAAGATGTTGCTTTGATTGGCTGAACTAGGGAACCCATAATTAGGATTCGCGTTAACAGATTTCAAAAGGACTGCCTCATGGCACCCAGCAGCTTATTGGCACTGGGCCTTTCAATGAGTTTTCAGAACCCATCACTTGAGATTATCTCCTTTGAAGGTGATTTATCAGCTAATGAAGAAATACACAGGAAGGTGATGGACAAAAGATGATGGTCTCTGTATGAGAGGCAGGGCAGAAAAGATCCCTCAGGGTGGGAGGCTGAGGGAAGAGGGGGAAGCTCCCAGGTGAGAGCTGGGAGGGCTCATTCTTTCATGTTAAGGTGTAACTGATAAAAGGCTTGGTATTATTATCCTCTTTTTTCCTTTCTTCTTTTCTCTTTCTTTTCTCACTTTTTTGGTTTCTTCCCTAGATTTCTCATATTAGTTTGGCTTTTATTGTTTTTATGCTGAAATTTTTCAATAAAAATTATTATAAAAAAGATGATTTATCAGCTGATTGGCACTGACAATTCACCTTCAAATTCACTCTCTACACCAGTTACCACAGACAAGGAGCTTCTTTGAAGATGTCACTTGATGTCATAATCCCATCAGGTGATTGATAGGTGCCCCCCCTGTCATATTTGGTTCACCCCTCCTGTTAACCATCATTTCCTGGTCTGGATGAAATGGGATAATCTAGGTAATGGAGGACTTCCTGGTTTGTTTGCTCCCAAAGGGTGGAGGTGTGTATGTCCCAAATGTTTGTTTCTGTCTCTGTTTATTAAGTCAAGATACAATCTTCGAACTCACTCATAAGCAGCTTTCAGGGAGTACAGAACTCTCTTTTAAACAGAAACAATGCAGAACAAAAACAATGCAGTTACCAAATACGACTACAATAAAACTAGGGTGACAGAAACATCAGGACAAATCAGGTTCTAATTGTGCCAAGCACTGATCAAGAACTTAGAGTGGCTAACAATGTTTGATTTCGGTTTCTTATCCTGAGCAAACTTTTTATTACCAAGGATAATTTTAGCAGATTGCACACACTTACCTATCTCCCATACAACTCAGTCATTCACAATGAATCATTTTGAGCCCCCATTGTGAAGTTATATCTTGTTTTATACTTGAAAATGAAATTATTTAATCTTACATTCAAATATCAATCTTTATTTTGTGTCATGTAAGGTAATTTGAGTATTAAAAAAACTTTAATTCAGACTGGCTTTTCCAATTTATTTATTTGAAAGTTTTAGGATGTTTTGAGGCCCCTTTAATTTGCAATACAAAGAGGTTATGCGTGTATCCAGGTTTGGATGTGCTGAGTTCCAATTTATGGACAGATGCCCAAAAGGTAAAGCCTGAAAGATGGGCAGAAATTTTATCTGAAGTGGGTGAAAGGAGACAGGCTGAAACACCAGGATAGATTGTGCAACACCAGCATTCTGTAGATGGCAATCAATGTTGAAAGTGGTTGAGGTTAAATGGACATCACTGATTGATTCTGTTCTGATTAAGTGGAGAGTAGAAAGAACGGGAAGAAACTGCACTGTAGAATTTAGCAAGCTGCACTCTAAGCCAGGAATATAGATATACATGAAAACATTGAAGCACTTGTTCTGTGACATGTCTGGTGCTTCTTGGACACACTGTTGAAAGGTTTAGTTTTTCACATTACTTGACAATGCTTGACTCAGTCACCATGTGTACAGCACTTACCTGACAGCATATGTCATGCGGTCAGGACGTATGGCTCTCATCATACACAGCTGCTGCAAAGCAGACTTATTCTTCCATTCCTGAGGAAACTTTTCCTTCTCAGGGCATTCAGACTCCACGAACTTTTTCCAGCGTTTGGCAGAACCCTCAATTTCCCGGTCCAAGTTGCGGAATTGTTCCATGGATGACAGTGCCTGGAAGAAGAATGGAAAGCCCCACATGGATGGTACTTCCTGGAGCTGCTTCCTTGTGATTCAAGTGCCAGGAGCCCTTCCGAGGCTGGCACAATCTTTATTTTTCATTAACAGATTTATTGAAACCTATTCATAGATATATAAAAATGTATACCCATTACCCAGTTATCTAAAAAAGAACAAAGTAGAAAGAAAGAAAGAAAGAAAGAAAGAAAGAAAGAAAGAAAGAAAGAAAGAAAGAAAGAAAGAAAGAAAGAGGGAGCCCTCCCCCCCAAAAAAGAAAGGAAAAAAACTAAAGAAAAATAGAAAAGAGTAAAAGGACTTTCAGCTCTCTGCCTGCAGCTACATATAATACTCATTCCTTAAAATCCAACTATTCTTTCTTCCATAAACCAGTATTTTTTTCAGCCTTCAAATCCCCATATCACAAGTTCATTTTCGCAAAAGGTCCATAAGAAATTTCCAGTCCTGAACAAATGTCAGTAATGATTTTTCTCTAATTAAACATGTTACTTTTGCCATCTCAGCCAGATTCAACCAAGGTCAGCACTATCATTCAGTACCCGATTTATATTTTTTTTTAAGTACCGGTAAGCATCTTACTGCACTTCTTTCTTTCAGGGGAAAAGAAAGTGACTGTGGGTCTCTGACATTTTTTTTAATGCTGCAGAATTTTATGGGATCTCTTTGCAAACTTCCTGTTTCTGTGTTGTTCTCCATAACACCCAGGCTTCCTTGCACTGCTCCTCTGGTACATGGCTTTGGTATTGTGTATCTTTTTGCACAGGGACACTCAGAAATAACACCAAGGCTTGAAGCTTTAAAACAACCAACACACTGCTGATTTCTGCCCCCCCCCCCCCATCTCTAGGATCCATAGAACCAAAGCATTTCTTGCTTGCTTCTTCTTCCCAAAATACCCTCTTAATTTATCACTCTACCAGACGATGTGAAATGCATTAAACTACAATCAGGCTAAGCCAAAGGAATGAATCCTTCAAAAATATGACAGACATGTGGATCCAAGCCAAGACTATATGAAATTGGAGTGTTTGGTAATAATGGTGGTGTTTTAAAAGAGTATTTATTAAAACAATTCTATACCATCTTCCACTCAAAATTCCAAGGAGGGCTTAGGATAACTAATAAATATAACAGTAAAGAGCATCACTAAAAACAAATGCAGCAGGAAAAAAATATATCAGATGTAAAAGTGTGGGGAAATTTAAAGAGTTTTGGCTACCACCTGAGCAAATGAGACAGGTGAGCCTCCCTGGGAAGAGAGTTCTACAAGAATGGTGTCATAGCTATTTGCCTAATTTCAGATGGGGGTGTGTCAAGAAAAAAAGAGATTACAGCAGAAAAGTATATATATATCACTTCCTCTGTTTTGGAGTAAAAGTAAACCCTTCTTCAATGACCCCACTTCCCCCACCCCCCGCCAACCCCACTCTCAGGTGACTGGGCATGAAAAACAGTATCTCAGGCACTGTGGATTTTTGAGGGAATATTTACGGAAAGCATTCACCGCAGGCACCGTAAGAAATATAGGAGGATGCAGCATTGGTGAACCCCCCATATATATATACCAGTTAGCAATTGATTGCCTTCTAGAATTTGAAGATTTGCTGCCCTACAAAGAACCTTGTAAATAAACACCTATCCACAACTTTTTAAATCAGCAGTGGAAGATCAGAACAGCTACATGGTCTTGTTTATGTTAGTTTTGGATCACTGTATTCTGCATAAAATGTGATCAGGATAGACAACCAGTACTTCTCAGGTGTTCATACATTGCAATCTGCCTCTGTGCTTATAACTTAAGAATATAGCATGGAAGGATCAGGATGAAGAATCTAACCCCACCCCTCTCCAGTATCCTTGCAGCGCTTCAAAGCTGACAGCTAGGAAAGAATACTGACATGGAGTGCTAAGGCAACATCATCAAGCTAGAATGTAATGGGGCTCATACTGATGGAAAACTATTCCATTTGGGAAGCAAGCTGTTAACTCAAAGGATTGGTATAAACAATGAATTATTTGCTTTCCTCCAGACTACATTTTGTTTTATATAATTCGTTTGCTGGAGTTGGCTCTTTGTTTGGCTGCATTAACTGAATTATTCAACTCATGAGCACAAGTCTAATGAAAGTAAAAATAAAGCCATGATGGGTATGTAAAACTTCAATCAGCATGTCACGCAAGAGCTACATTTTAATCACCCTTATTACTGTTATAACGTCTGACAAGCTCACTAAGTCTGCCCACGCCAATCATTTCTTGGATTATCTTCCTACTATGCAATTTCTTTTACAGAAATCTAGAGCATAATTAATTTATATGATACTTTGAAGACATGCCCATGCCCCCATTCTAGACTATCAGCCCCGTCAATGAGCCACTGGTGAGTCTTAAAAGCTATGGCTGTAACTCTGCAGCAGGAATTCAATGAGACTTTTACTGAATTCCTGAGAGGAATATAAGTGATCTGATCTCAATAAAACCAGTCATCTCTAAAGGATTTCACTTGTCCATGATTGGTAGGCAGCCTTAAGGGGGGAGGGATGGTTAGGCAAATACATTCCCTCTCTTACTGAAGCTAGTTGATCCACTTCCAGGTAATCAAGGGATGGTTGTGCTCCTGACTGAAATACCTCTTCCCATCTGACCCGTTTTTACCTGCTACCAATAAGTACGGTATGTGCCTTGTTACGTACCTAGGACCAAGCCACAAACACTGATGACCTGTAGTTGTAAAGCTAAACCAAAAAAACAACAACACTCAGGATACAGTTCACATCTTTTCATATAATTTCACTTAAATTTAGGTTCCTCCATTAAATAGTTACACTAAGTATCGGCTCTTAATGTTGCTCAGGGCAACACAAAGATGTTGTGAAACAGGAAGATAGATCAGGATCTACTGGTAGATCACCAAGTGATTTGCAGTAGATCTGCAACAGATTATTACTCCAACCTGTTTAAAAATAGTGTCAAGAAAAGGCTTCCCGCACTTCTAAATTAGGCTGAAATGAAGGAAGTTGGGTAGGTGGGACTAGGAGCAGATTTTCTATGACAGGATTGAGAGTTCAGTTTGGATTCTGAAAATTTGTACTGGTGTACTCAGAGGCACCCTGTCCCTTAACTACAAGTGGTGTTCCCTCTACCATCTTGTAACACAGTGGAGTTACTACTACTACTACTATTACTACTAGAATTTGCAAACTGCCCTTCATCTATAGATCTCAGGGCAGAGTTGCTTTTTTGGTGTATTTCACAGATATTTCACCCCTAGCTTTCGCATCAGAACACCTTTAATTTGTTTCTGCTTTGTACATTGACAGGGTGGGGATGTCTTTATCCTATGCTAACTTGTTCACATCTTGGCTGCAGGCAGATTAAGAATGACTTAAGGACTCCAATCAGTGTGAAGCTGGTTTGAGAAACGACACATCAAACAGTAGTATCTTATAACAAAGCACAGAAGGATGCATATGCATTTTGGATAATGTCGGCTGAACACAGATAAGAAATCCAGCTCAGGAAACACAGTGAGTGCACAGCAAACACAAGCGTGAACAAAGCCTAAGAGTACAACTATTTCACCTGGCCCTAGTTGGGGGACCTTTGAATTCTAGTAAAATATATGGAACAGATCCTGCAAACCTACCACTGCCCACCGCTGTTCTAAAAAGGATTTTCAAAATGGCAGCGATTCAGTTATGATGCTGATACCACACTAATATTTTAAACATGGGTACTCAAGGAAACTGTAGGCCAGTCTTATCAGACCATCTTGATCAAAAGATTGTGACAGCATTAGCAAAAAATATCATTGTGCATTGAATATATTCAGCAGATTGTGTCAAAATCAATCGTCAACAAGAATAGAAACTTAACAGAACTACAAAGTACACAGGGCGGGAGAAAGAAGGGCCTTTGTCAAGGAAATACTGGTTTTTCTTCAATGCGAAATACATGAATTGCTATTTTATCTTTTAGCCACACACACAATCTTATCATCTGCATTCTGCAAAATTATAAATACAACATTAATATGCATCTTTGTCTCTGCAGCCGTTCTCCTCTTGAAAGCTGAATCCACTATTTAGAGCTCATTATTCAACACCACGTTTATTAAACAATGCCTTTTCAGTTGCTTTTTCATATCTACATAATGAATATTCTTCCTCTTCAGAAATAGAAGATGAAAATGATTGGGCTTGGGGAGGAGGCTAGGGTGGAAAGATTAATCCAAGCTAGCCAGGTGTATCCTCAACTCATAACAAGCAGCTTCTCTCTTCTTGGCTGAGCCATTTACATTCAGAAAAGAAAGCATAACAGAAATGAAGAAAAGGCCATAGCTCAGTGGCAGAGCACATGCTTTTCATGCAAAGGGTATTTAGTTCTTTAAGTCTTTAGCTAGGGAAGGGTTCATGCCTGAAATCCTGAAAAGCTGCTGCAAGTCAGTGTAGTAGACAATATTGAGTTAGGTGGACCATTCATCTGAGTTTATATAAGGACAGCCCACTACATGGGAAAACTCAAGAGTTGGGAACTGGGTCTTTCTGTCAAAGAATTCAGGTGTTTGGAGGCAACACTGATAAGGGAGTCATAATAAGATGTGGGGGATAAGGATTAAGATACATTGGGGCCCTGGCAGGGTCACAAATGGAAACCATGGGTGCCTTACCTGTGGCAGGAAGAATAAAGAAAAGAAGCTACACATGGCAAACATGTTTGATGTTAACTTGTCAGTTCTTTGTTTGGGGAGGGAAAAGGGAGGGCAATGCTTTCAAAAGCTGTGTCAGACCAGATATAACAAACAGACTTGCCACTCACTGTCTACTTGTTGCATAACCTTAAACTCTTAAGAAAAGATGATTTCTCATTATATCCTCCACTGTAGAATAAATTGGAATCTGAAGAAGGTAGCAATCGCAGGTATTCGTACACTCTCAGTACTACATTTATTACTGTGTAGAAAAATGGCAGCATTGGTGGTTGAAGGCTCCAAAGAGCTCTCCACCATGAAGCTGGTTTAGCTTTTTGCCTTTTCAGTTCATCAACAACCACCCTAGGTGAAACACCACTTCTCTCTCTCTCTCTCTCTCTCTCTCTCTCTCTCTCTCTCTCTCTCTCTAGTGGGAAAAGGACTTGAGAGATTTCTGCTGAGAAATATGTATTTAAAGCTTCCAGTCATACACTGCAAACATCAATGTGATTTTTTTAAAAAAGAAAAGAAAGCCAGCTACATTATTTTATTTATTTTTTACTGGCCCTTAATTGAAGTCCCAGGGTGGGTTACAACATGATAAAAAGAATATAGTAAACAGTAAACAAAGCAACTAATAAAATCCTATGCAGAAAGTGAGCAATCACTGCATGTTCCCCAACATGTGGATAAATCAGAGATTCCCTTCATGGTCCAGACTATGACCATGGTCCAGAAATACAACTGCAGTTCTGAAATCTGCAGCAACAACAAAATCCCTACCCTAAAAAACTAAGCAGGGCAGGAACCCATCATAGCTTGGGGCTGCTGTGGAAGGCATGAGAGAAAGGAACGTCCTTCAAGCACGGAATAAGATTATCAGAGCCACACCTCATAGAAGACACTCTGGTAATAAGCCGTTGCAGAGTGTTATTGACCTCATCACCTGAGATACAACTTTACTTCCCACATTTTTGCTGGCTATAACATAAAATACAGAAATGTGTGTGAATGAGATATGAAAATACAGTGTGTGTGAGAATGAGAAGCTCTATGTACAGTACTCCAGCCAATAAAAATTTATAAAACCAATAAAAATTTAAATATAAAAACCCAAAGCTGGCTTCTACTGCATAACTAAAACATATTTTAAAGTTGTCTATACAAGGCTAAAAATGATAGACTGGCCTTTCTAAATTTCTGCTCAACCAAAGATTAATGGACTAGGTGTGTTTGTTCTCCCAAACAACTTTGTGGGGAAATATGAGTGAGGCTATTTTAGTCTCGGAGTTTTAGCAACTTTCTTCGAACAGGGCAGCCCTAAGCAGAGAGAGCTAGACAGCCTAAACGCATCCAACCTGAATCACAGTGACAACTTGGCAGGAGCTCAAATCCCCCACAGAATGCAGCAGGGTGTGTAAACCACCTCCTCCTTCACATGTGATTTCTTAAAAAATACTTTATAAACTGCTAGGGAATGATATGTGAGTAAGAAGAAAAGAAGGAAAACCCCAAGATTAGTCGTCAAGGAGTGGCAAAAAGTAAGGGGAAAGGTAGGTGTTATTTCCCCCCCGGAAGATGTCCAGATCTTGTAGTTTAGATATTTTGCCTTATGTAATATCTTATATTGTTTTGATTGATGGCATTTTCTTATACTTGGTTGCTTTAAGATGCTGTTCACTGCTTTGGGCTGAAAAGTGATGTATATATATAAATGAACAGTAGCAATAATTGTGTTACTGTGGCTGACATCACAGCATTATGGCAATCCTGCAGTTCCTCTCTGCCCTTTTAAGATGCAACCGTCTCTCTTCATTGCTTTATGATTAGAAACCATTTAATCTGAAGCAGATTTCTTACTGAAGGTTTCACAGGTGTCCCTGTTTTAGGGACACTAGAGCAGGAAATTCTCTCTGGGGCTGCTGAGAAATTTCTATTGAGATTATCCTTAAGAAGAGACAGCACTAGCAAAAACAAAACAGAAAACCCACGTTGTGTACACGCATGTGTGTACAGACACACAACTCCCACATTTCCTTCCCTGAAGAGAGAAGCAAACAATTGGACCATGATAACCCAATTATTTAAATATCCCACAATCACCAGGGAAATTATACTTTCCTTTTAAAAGGGTAGTAGGCACTCTCTAGCTCCAAACCTTCTCAAAGCCTCACCCTGAGGACAATCCAAGGGAGAGGAGAAAATCACATCCAAACAGGCCTAATATCTTTGTTACTTGATATGGTCTTACAGAGCATTCCCCTGCAGGGCTCTGATAACTTTTGCTAAGTTCCCCAAAGGCAATGCATGCACACCTAAAGCCATGTTCAGCTTTAATTGCTTTGCAGCAGAATCTTGCTTGGCTTGGGGATTTTGGCCTTGTTTTCATTTTCTCATTCCAGGCTTGACCCTGTAATTCAGAAGTCTTCAAAGAGCTGCAAAGTTATTCCTATTCTCTCTCGACTGCGTAACAGTAGGACTAGGTCACCTGCAAAGAATACATTCATGTTGCAAGTCATTTAGACACAGCCCTAGATTTTATGACTATTCCAATGGGGTCAAAACATCACTGATGTAGTTTGAAGCGACTCTGTCTGAGGGTGCTTCCCTGCTTTACACCTCTCTCTTGTTTGATTGCCTTTGTTTCCGATCCATATCCTGAATTTGATGGATTGGAACACAGATATGATGAGACTGTATATATTTTTGCCAATTCCATTTTGTAACAATTTAAGGCTCAGCTCCAAGTTGTCAGATAGAGTCAAACACTTTTCTGAAGTTGATGAAGCGGGAAAATATCTCCCCCTTTAGGAAAGAAAGAAAGAAAGAAAGAAAGAAAGAAAGAAAGAAAGAAAGAAAGAAAGAAAGAAAGAAAGAAAGAAAGAAAGCATGTTGAAAGTCTTATTGTAAAGATGTGATCAGTTGCTCTTTTTCCAGGGAGGAAACCAATTTGGCGTTCATGGATCGTTTTTGTGCTTCGTTAGGCTCTACACATTATCCTTTTGTAGAGGACTGTGCAAAACAGTTTGCTGATAGTGCTGTTAAAATGCATAATTCTGCAGGTCCTTGGCAGTCCAGTTCAGCTTTCTTGTTATCGTTTAAAAGGTTGATATAACCAAGTTTCTGCAAAATGGTGCACTTGGAAGGTGACAGGAGACTGTATATTTAAAAAGAACCCTTCAAGAATAATCTCAATACTGTATTTCAACATTGTACTTGTAACTGCTTAAGGACTTTTTTTTGGATTTCAGTGTTCCATATTATCAGAGAGTTGGAGGCAACTATGTACATGAGCTCACCGCCCCTCTAGGTCACTGCTTCCGTTGTTCTGCTGTTGATCTGCTCTTATCATTATGACGTTTCCCCTAATAGGAACATAAGCAGAGCCTGCTGGCCTATCTAGTCCAGTATCCTGTTCTCAAAATGGCCAACCAGATGTGATGGGAAGCCATCAATCAGGACCTGAGTGCAGCAGCACTCTCTCCACTTGTGATTCTCAGAAACTCACATTACATACAGTGGGCGTATCCACCACACATTCAACCAGTGAAGGCTGGTCCATTAGGGCAAATGGAGCACTGCCCCATCAACCTTGGTCTGCCTTCAGACAGCTTACACTTGCTTCCCTTATTTTGTATGGTAGCATTTCAGGAAATCGGGGAAAGGCAAAAGAACCCAAAGAGAGAACAGTTCTCAAAAAACGAAAAACCCTAAGAGTTTTATTCTGCAGTACTTTTTACTAACTTCACTCTTTGTGGCTAAGCAATGCCATCATCCCCTACTTCACTTGAACGATTTGGTCCTGCTGGGTTCAGGGAAGGGCCAACATAACTGAAAAAACTTCTTTTACATGGAAGATTAGGCTACATTTAATAGTAGATACTATCCATTGCTTATACATATAAAAAGACTTTATGAGTTAAAAACAGCTACCTTGATGCCACCCCACGACTGACTTGACAAAAAGTCTACTGGACTGGTGACTCCTGGCTGGGCTGGATATCTTAGCAGGAAGTCAAGTTCTGTAGCGTTAATTTCTTTATTCATCAGAAGTATCTGCAACGACAAACCCACATAGCACTGCAGAAAAGTTGCAAGGATTTCCTGAAGAAGAGGCTTTTGTTTGCAGGACACACACACGCACAATCCAGCGGGATTCTACCCAAAGGCATGAATGTTAGGACTGGTGCTAGAATTGCAGATATTTTGTACTTAATTCTTTCCTTTTGAACTTACATTTAAAGATGGACCTGAAATAACTAAAGCAAGTAATAACCTTTACAAATAAAAGCACCAGTATAACCTATGGGTGGGGAGGAATCCAGTTCGCTCCACGTTTGGGAACAAACCTACCCACCTTGCCTCCTTAGGACCAATGTGCAGATTAGAACATATTCCAGATAATCAGCAAACCAATCTGTGCATTGGTCCATACTGTACTTGCAAGGTTGCCCAAGGGCTACTTTTCTCTTTCTTTAACATTTTACAGCTGCTTAGAGCAGCTCACATCTCCTTCGTGGCCATGCAGCCAAAAATATATCTTTTTAAAATGCTCCCTGGAGCATTTTACTTCATACTGTGTACAGGGGAATCCCCACTTAAGCAGGGGTTCAGTTCCTGGCCGCTGTGTGCATCAGCAGGACAAACACAAGTCCCTTCCAGTCCAGTCCACCCTGCCCCAGCCCATTCCATCTCCGTTCCACCCCACCCTCTTTCAGAGCCGAAAATGGCACACGTGTCTGTGGTCATGCACAACTCAAATGTGTGGAAGTGGGGAGTTGCCTGTACAGTGATACCTCAGGTTACATACGCTTCAGGTTACATACGCTTCAGGTTACAGACTCCGCTAACCCAGAAATAGTGCTTCAGCTTAAGAACTTTGCTTCAGGATGAGAACAGAAATTGTGTTCTGGTGGCGCGGCACCAGCAGGAGGCCCCATTAGCTAAAGTGGTGCTTCAGGTTAAGAACAGTTTCAGGTTAAGAATGGACCTCCAGAACAAATTAAGTACTTAACCTGAGGTACCACTGTAGTCACTTTCTGGAGAACTGTATGAAGAAAATGATGGCTGCCCCCATGTACCTATGAGGGAACTATTTTCTTTTTCCATACAAAAATATCCTGGTGGCCACAGAGGAGAGGATATCAGGTACTTTAAACACACATACACCGGGAGGGGGGAGAAGAGGGCAACATGGAGCTGGTTTTGTGAACACATGAAACATGTACAGGACAGAAATAGATTGATCTGTCCATCCCTAGTGGCACACATAACTTGTATGTGGATTTGAGGGTCTAACTGTCCATTGGACAAGTCACAGACATTTCTACTCTGTAGGTCAGTGGGTCCCAAACTTCTTCCCCATGGAGTGCTTGATAATTATTGGAAGTCTTGGAGGACCACTTAAGGATTTTTCTGCTTGCTGTAGCAACTGTAATGTGCTGTGCTAGATGCTGTATGATGCTAAGTTGTATTTTTACAGACACAGTTTGGGAATCCCTAATACAAGTGATGAGCAGAACACCGCCACAGAGTGGGTGTGGCTCACCAATCATTACTGCAAAGGGTGCTACGAGGGAATAATCAATTTACCTGGAAAGTGACTTGGGCCGTGTAAATCAGTTTGTCACATTCAAACAGCCCCCGAGTTGTGTACTGGAACACAGAGCTGGTGATGCTATCAATAAGGTTGGCTACTCGCTCTTTTAGGTTTTCATCTGGCGAGGCTCTTGCAACAGCTTTCTGAAAGACAACACTGAATGCCTAGATGTGGAAAGAAAGAGAGAGGCAGGGAGAAATGAATTACATGAGACACTACAATAATACCTCAAAACATTCCTGGCTTCAATAATACAATGCTCAGTCCATCCAACCTTGGAAAGTATGGGCAAAACATTATCCATCAATGGGATTGAAAAAGTTGGCAGATAGCACGAGGAATCTCCCTCTTCATTGTCAATCTCTTTCAAAAGAAAAAGTTCCCCTTGCTTCCCTCCAGCTGGACATGTGCAGGATATAAACTGAGATTATGTGGGTGCAACTAGACAGGGTATGAGTGATATGCAATTTCTGTCTCACGATGCCTTGGTCAGAAACTGAGCAACCCAATTTTCAGTTTTTAAAAAAAGTATTAGAGGTTTAATGTTGTGTCACACACTGCAGTCTGGAAGCAAGGAATGTAAGGCAATATTAAAGAGGGCCAGTCCGATTTCTTCTTGCTGTGCCTGCAACCTTTAGCTGTGCTTTTAAAAAAAAACGGAACTGCCACCACAGTGGGAGGAAGCAAGGCAGAGCAACTCTCATACTATGGAAACCAGCCTGGAGTGACATTCCCACTCAAACCATATGGCAGATTCAGCTTGTGTCTTCAAAAAAATAGTTCCGGGTTGAAAGTTTAGAACGGATCTTTTTCCCTAAAATTGGGGTGGGGGTAGCAGCAAGTTTTTGCAAGTAACTGATGTTCTCATAATGCTGCAGCAATGGGATAATTACTGGTTTGTTTGTTTTTTCTCTTTCTGTGCCATTCTTAAAGCCACATGCCTGTTCGTTCTCTTCTTGCCAATAGATCACCATCCCTGCTGTCACTGGAACTCATCTTCAGTTCTGCCCTAGCTCAGTTTTCTCCTTGGTCCCTCCCTCCTTGCCATCACCCCACATTGTTGCACCATCCTGACCCATCACCAGGCTCCCTATCCAATGAACACACTGCCTCTTTCCTAACTTCATACAGCCTCTCCTGTCCTTTGGTTCTGTCACAGCACTCTTTCCCATCAATTTTGTATCTCTTGTTATTTTAGTCTTATAGCTGAAAATTTGAGGCAGGGGAGGCTAGCATTTTTTGGTCCAAGGGCCACAAGGTCAACTGAGGCTGGGTGTTATTGTTCCCTCTCCATCCACCAAATGATCAGCCCAATGACTGCAGATGGGGTGATTTGCATCCTCATCAGGGTACTGTTCTTTGCCCACCCCATCACAGTGTTTAATTTATGTTTGTCCCCATTGCCAAAATTGGTGGGATCTTGCTTGGTGTGTGTGCAGAAAATCTGCAGATCCAGTCTCCAAACAGGAGCATGTCAGCTCTGATTTAAGGGGTGATTCAAGTTATATCTGAATGTTGTAACTTCATAATCTTTATATTGTAGACCAATTGAAACAAAATTTGTCAAATGTAAGCTTGTCTGTTTCTGGAAAATAATATGAGCATTTCATTAATGATTTCCGATTAAGACACACATTCTGTTTTTCCCATGTCTTTTTAAAAGATATGCCACAGAACAGAATGCCTAGCCCAGACCAGATAAAGAAAGTAAATGAAGATATAAATATCTATAACACAAGGTTTTCAAAGACAGACAAAATATTCATTTTCCCTAGGCAACAGAAATGACACTTCTCTGAAAATGATTATCTGAAGGACACTGGCCTCCCCGGGGAAAATGCTCCTCTCATTATATCCTCTCTAGAGGAAACTCAGAAGATAAAGTCAAGTAAAAATCTGAAATAAAAAAAATATTTCCTGCAGCCAAACCAATGGACACATGCTGTCCCAGGCCATAGGAACTGAATGTTTCAAAAAGGCTAGAGTTGGGATTATTAGGAGGGAAAAACAAAAGAGAAAGAAACACTTGTAAGTCTTCATCACTTGAATAAGGGAAAAATACTTTAGGAAAAATCACTGAATGTGCTTTCAGATGGTAAATACTGGTCCTTAAGTTAAATTACAGCTGGAAAATAGTTGTTTCTTAGGATTTGAAGAGCCTCAGCAAGTAAAATACTACTAGTTTATAGCAACACAACGTCTAGACATGCAATATCACTATATTACTCACAGGAAATTTTTTTCCTTCATTGTTCTTAAAAGCTTTCTCTGAGTTATTGCAAAGGCCTACTTAATTCTCGTGGGGGGGGGGTTGATATGATAAATTTTGAAACCAATGTTTCAGCAATCTACTGAATCAATTGATTCAAAGAGACTTCTTAACTAACCTATCACGTCCTGGAGGCTGTAAAAGGTTTCCTCTTGGTATGATTTGCAGCTCAAAAAGGCACACAATCTGGGGCCATGTTACTCCCCTCTCCAGTGCTACTTACATGGCAGGAAAAGATGCGTGAGAACCTTCTTCAGTCCAAAGACCACATTCCCTGATGAGGAACCTTCTGGAGGCCAGGTGCTAGTAGCAAACAGGCCCAGAAGCAAAATATTTGACCCTGACATTCCAGGCATGTTAAAGTTAAAGGTTCTGCATGCATATCCAGCCTCATCCAGCCAAACAAGGGGTATTCCAAGAACACCTTCCACTCAAGGAGGACACAGAACAGGGCTGGGACAGGTGTGGCCAAGGGAGAGGAGAGGAGATGCAGCCTAGTGAGAGCTCAACAGGCCAGAAGGAGGGGCCTCAAAGTCTGCATCCAAACCCTGAAGTGAGATACCTCACCCTCTTTTTAATTTTTATTTTTTTAGAAGACTGCAGGAACACACAAGCCACAGAACAGTCTGGAAAGCACTTTTGAAAACAAAAAGCGAAATGCACAACATTTGAATATGCAAAAGATTGCACAGGCATGGGAAGGTTGCACATCTTGCCATCAACAGGCACCACCCTAGGATGTGTCAGTGTCGTTCGTATAACCATCTTACACAGAAAACTCTCAGTGGTAAATGAGGTTCTTCTAGCTCAAGGGGAGAATCACATTTCATTAGCAATATGTAACTGCAGCTTGATAGCAAGCTCTCTGCAACCTGAAGGGAAGACTGTGGATCTTTTGTAACCAAAGTGTCACACAGCACACACATTTCTTTCTTATTTTAAGTCCGTACAAGCTCTAGGACACAATGATCTGTAAAAAGATTCTGTGTGGGATGTTGGCTATATTAAATGGGTGTATCAATAACTAGAAGATTCTAAAATTGGTCTGTTACGGACACAGGCACATTGAATGAAGTCATTGTATGGGCATGGCTTTTCTCAGTAAGTCTGTTCTCAGAAAGCACACACAACCTGTCTTTACTTTACGGAATGTTGCTTCTGAAACAGAGATTTCTTTTGTAAGGCTGAATTATTTTTAAAATATTTTCATCCTGCCTTTCTACACCTAGGTATACGTGAGGCAGTCTTCAAAGCGAAAATGGCACAGCATAATGAGCTAAAATACAAGGTTAAAATATGGAGGTTAAAATAGGGTTATAGGGAGCATACAACGCCCTTGTTACAACAGCTCCACTCGATATTGGCCTGTTTCCAGAAGCAATTCAAATGCTGGTTTTGACCTATAAAGCCCAATACAGCTTAGGTCCAGGCTATCTGAAAGACCATATTCCCTCATATGAACCTGTTCAGGCTTTGATACCATCAGGGGAGGTTCTTCTCTCAGTTCCACCACCCTCACAGGAACGCTTGGTAGGGATATGAGAGAAGACCTTCTCGGTGGCTGCTCCCAGACTTTGGAACTCCCTCTCTAGAGAAGCTAGACTGGCTCCTTCCTTGTTGTCCTTCCACCATCAGGTGAAGAACTTATTCTAACAGTGTTTGGGGAAATGACTGCTTTTAATGAAAGAGCTGGTGCCGTGATGTTTTTATTGAAATTATCTGTATGTTTTTAATAGATTATAGATAGATATGTTTGTTTTTAAATGAATTAAAACAAACGTTTTTAGCTCTTATTTTATCTGTAAGCTGCCTTAAGTCCCTATTAGGGAAAATGGATGATGCTGATGGTGATGCTGAACAACAACAACAACCAGAAAATGGACCAGAAAACAGCAGGACTTTTAAAAAAACACACCTGAAGGTCATAATATAAAGAGTTTTAGAGAAAACATTAAAAACAGGTAAAGGATTCACATGCTACCAAACTTTAGGTGCTGCAACCCAAATGCTTCTCCCTCTTGTTCAGAAGCAAAAAGCGAAGAAAGATATTGAGTGGGTTCATAGGGGAGGAAGCAATTCCTGAGATCTGTTGGTCCCTGGCTGCTTAGAGCTTGAAAGGTCAAAACCAGCAATCCTGTAGTACAAATGGTTAGCGGTTAAAGTACAGAGAAAGCAAAGAGCCACTGAAATCCAGCTGTCACTATATTTGAAAAGCAATGGGGTACTCCTACAATTTGACTCCTAAGATTTAGCACAATTTAAACTGCCTGGGAAGTTGGAGGAAGTCCCCAAACACATAAATGCTGTACCTTCAGGGAAAACTGGTACATGGGATGGATGGTATTGAGGTCATTCATGATAAAGTACAGCAAGGAGGCACGAGCTGCTGCAGGACGGTAATGCTCCCTTGCCTCATTAATCTTTGTTTCTGTCACCTTCGACTCCTGGACCTAAAGGAAAGGAAAGGCAACTCCAACCATAAAGATGTAAGACAACCACATTCGTTCGTGTAAACTTTGTTTCCATAGAGATGACATAAGCTCAGCTGATTGGTTTAGACATAACAACATGCCACGTGTATCAGGAGTGCCTCCTCTCTCCTCACCTGCCTGCTTCTTCTGGCACTGAAAAGCTCCAGTAATGTAAAATCCAAGGAATGAAGAGGAAAGGTGTTCAAATGTCATCTTGCTTGCAACTTGGTCATCAAGAAACGTCAGGTGGTATCTGGCTGCACAACAAAACTCCCCCTCCCTCACCACTCTCCCCTCTCAGGGTTTCCCCCTGTTAGAAGTGTTAGGATGCAACTCACCTTTCACTGGAGGATGATTTGTCTATATGAAAAAGAAGAGAGAGAGAGTGGGGGGAACTCTGAAGTTTCTTAGACTGTCCTTTCTGACCTAACCTGTACTGACCTTCCCACAGATGCTAGGCTGATATTTAGGGTTGCTCACTTCATTTCCTACGCCTTTCTTTATCCTCACCTTGGGAGAGTAGACATATTTTGTGTCTCTCCTGCTGAGACGCAAGAGCATGCCTGCTATCAAGCTATCAAAAAAGTATTTCCTGTAGAATCTTTACTGTCAAGCAAGTATTTCCTGTAAACATAGTTTTCTTATTTTCCTAGACTGTGATCATATCCAAGATAACTTCCAGAGCAGGTTTGGGGAGAGAGGAGAGGGTCAGAAAGTTTTGCTGTGCGGCCAGAAGTCCTTGTAGTAATGGAATTCCTTTGCTGGATACTATCCTGATTTCCAACAGATTTCTTCATTCATTTGCAAGTTCCTCAGAAACCAATGTCTGAAATGTTTTCTTGTGAAATGTTTAAGATTTTTTTTAAAAAAAACCACCTTTGATACATTGAATCTGAATTCTGTAGCTGATCTCCTTTGTAAT
The DNA here is from genome assembly GCF_964234715.1 of Podarcis melisellensis. NCBI lineage: Eukaryota > Metazoa > Chordata > Lepidosauria > Squamata > Lacertidae > Podarcis > Podarcis melisellensis. The sequence continues at coordinate 40,830,263 of NC_138529.1, forward strand.
GTTTTACTTTGAAACCTTTAAGATAATATTTAAGTTTGGTACAGCATGAGATTCTTCATTTCAAGGTCATGGGTTCAAGCCCCATGTTGGGCTAAAGATTCCTGCATTGCAGAGGGTTAGACTAGATGATCCTCGTGGTCCCTTCCAAATCTATGATTCTATGTTGCTTTGAATGTATACTTTATATTTGACTTTCTTCAGTGATGTTTTATCCTAGATTATTGTATTTGAGGTTTTAATGTAGGTTGTAAACCACTTTGAGATTTTTTTCTTTAAAATATAAAGCAGTATAGAAATGAATAGTAATAATATTTTCCCACATCTTATAGTACAGAAGTGTACAAGGCCTTCTTACAAAATTACTTGGCAAGGAATTCCAAAAGAAGATTGATGATGCACTAGCCTCTACAAATATACATCATGTATGTGTTTAAGAACCACCCATACAAACAGCATGGGAACTTCTGTAGTCTGTACATAGATACAGCTTGGAATTATATGCTCCTATGGCTGCAGAAAGCTACTTGTATGTGAAAGATGCAACTGAAATTTGCAAAGCAAATTATGTGTGTCAAACAACTATCAAAGAGGATGGTTTTAAAAGACAGATTTTTACCCAGGGGAGCCACATCAGTGCCAAACTGCTGGAATTCCTGCCAATTTAATCTGGACCACATAAACTTCAGTGGATCCTGTCATGCCGCCTCTGCTAAAATCCAAGTTTAATTGAGTTAATGTAATGCATGTTGAATTAACTGAAGTTAAATAAAAAGCCTTGGTATTAAACTGGAATGGTTTAAGGCATCTTATTATAGTGCTAAAGTTTTATGGTCTTTACATTGGATACTGCTATTTGTACTTCACTTTGAATTGCCCATTTAATGCCCATCTATTCTGAAGCAGGAAGATTCCTAGACTTGACCAGAACCAAAGTGTCTGTGGCCTCCTAATGATTTCTAGTCTCCAAGCAGAACAAGATGACCTAAGATACATTTTTAAAGTTTTAATGAACTTCCTAGCTCTTAAGACAAAATGCATACGCAGGGGTCGTTCCCTGCATATCCCCCCAGACCCAGTTTGCATTTTTACCTTTTCTTCTATTTCTGCAGCTGTCTGTTTGGTGACTTCTAGATTTTCCACTAGAGCTGTATCCCCTAGGAAGTTCCCTGAGGCAGAAGAGAGGCGGGACAGCAAGTTGTCTTCCAAAGTTTTCAAAGTTATTTTGAATCCATTCTGCTGCTTTGTGAGATCAGACTGTAAAGAGTTGAGGTACAGACCCCCCACAAAACACAAAGTACATTAATGCCTTGATTTCCACAGCAAGCATTTTCCTAACACCAGCAGCAGGGTATTTTTTCTGTAGACGTTTCCGTAAAACCACCCACTCTCTATCTTTCTCTCTCTCTGTTTCTCTTGTGCCCACCCACCCACATAGAGGGGGGGCGCAACACTGAATAATAACAACAACACACTTGTCTGGACAGAGAGATTCATGTGTAGAAACCTCCAACTTTCATGCAGCAGGAATATAGCATCCTGTACAAAGGTAAGAAGCACACTCATTCCTCTGCACACTTTTGCCACTGGCAGGTTGTACATGAGGCAGCACAGTCCTCGGGCCAAAAAAGTCCCAAACCAAATCATAATATCGTATACTGGCCCAGCTTTTTACTGTGATTCATATTTTAAATTTACAAGCTGCCTTGTCAAGATTATAACAATTTTATATCCTTGATAGATTTTCAGTGGACAAGCCATGAAGATGCCACCATAAAATTTATAAGAAGTCTGAATATTAAACAACAAATAAGGTCACATTTTCCAACAGGAAACGTTTTTTTTTCCTATTCAAGGAAGCATTTGACTCTTTGGCTATTTGTCGGATTTTTTTAAAGGCCTTTGTTCAGAGAAGTCTAAGATGGATGCTTTCATATCAGTACGCTATACTCTAAGCAACTTGATAACCAACCCCCTCAATATGTTCTGCTACTATTTTTACCTAGCAGTTAATTAAGTGTGTGATCCATAACTATTTAGATATATGATTCACAGATCTTAAAACCAATGGGAATTTGTTTACAACTGGCCTACATATTATGGCCACCACAGGGAGGCTACCCAAAATACCTGCTCAACACCATTGGGTTGAAACATATACTGATTGCCACTATTATTTGCATAATTTTCATGCCATCTCCAGACATTTTAAGGGGACATGCCTGTGGCATGGAAACTCTCCCAGCAAAGGGAGCAATCTGTGCAGCAAATTTATTTATTATGTTCATTTAGGTATTTTTATACTGCCCTTCACCCTACAGTCACCAGCTGCTGTACAACATATTAAAACACATTGACACATATTTCTGAAACCAATTTAAACACCAATACAATGTAAACAGCACATAACAAAAGAGCTCTCAGTTTGCATCTCCCCTCACCTCCAAAAGCTTGATGTAAAAGGTATGCCTTCACGTTCTTTCTAAAAGCATTTAAATTTCCTCAGTGGGCAGAACATTCAGAGTTTTGGCTCTGCCACTGAAAGAAAACCTTACTGCGAGTGTTGTTACTGGGTAGCCCAGGAGAAGTCTGAGCCCCAGATCTGCGGAACCCTGAATATTTTTTTTGTGGGCTGCAGTGCTGGCCATGCCTAGCAAGAGTGCTGTTCTCCAGTTGGAAGTACAATAGCAGATATTATTCAGTGTGTAATCTAGGGGTAACTTCTGTTGTCAGTAAGTCAACTAACCAAGGGTTGTGGTGGGAGTGGGGAGGTGCTGCACAGCAACCAAGAGAGCTGCCATTATCTTCATTGAGATTACTGCAGCATGCACTGTCTGCCTAGCTGCATGGCAGCTTTCTTCTGGATGTTTAGTTGCATGCTGCCATGCAAGGCCTTGCAAAAAGACAAAAGCTTCCTGATGAAGCTATATTCTGTTTCATTCAGTTAACTTTTGCCAGGCTTTTCTCTCTGGACTCTGTCTACTTTATTCAAGTGCCTTGTATGTAAGCCACCCTGGGAGACTTTTTTGGCTGAGCAGCAGGGAACAAATGCTCTAAATAAATATATGAAGTGCCTCTGCAAACAGTGCCCTCCCACCAGCTGTCTGGCTGCTGTTGGGGTTGAGGGAGGAAAGGGCACAACTGCCACCAACACACCAAACACTGTGTAATGGAATGAGGAGCACCAACAGACAGAGGGCACTGAGATTGACTAGTGGCCTTTTTCAATGAGTGAATGTGGGACCGTTCAGATTTTGCAGCCAGCACAGATGCTGTTTGCAATGGAGACATGGGGCAGCTGCTGGGAGGGGGAAAGAAGCCAGAGGCAGGTCAAGGAAGGCCTCTGCAGTGCTTCAATGCTGCTTGAGGGGAGAGGTGAAATGAGGCCAGGTTGTGAAAGGCCTCTGCAGTGCTGTCACTTCACATGGGAGCAGGACAGGGAGAAGAGGCCAAGAAAAAATGGCAATGCCCTCAGAATGTGGTCTGGGCCAAAACAGGCACACTGTTACTGCTTGCTGCCTGGTCACTGAAGAAAACCCACAGGAAAATAGTCTCTCACCTCCTACGATGTTGCTCCCTCAAGTTGGGGGGTTTTTTCCACCCAGAAGAGAGTCTGTACTTCCTCACATCAGAAAGAAAACTATATGCATAGCCACCAGCCAGCTCAATGCCTAACTCCTCCTTCTTTCTCACCCGTTCTCTTCCTGGTTTCCTACTGTTCACTGCCGCCTCCCTCCATCTCCAGGCATATTTCTCTTCTTGATCCTTCTGCCAACCCCCACTTTCTCTTCTGGCCAACTACAAGGGAAGCACATGCATGCATGCATGCCACTGCATGTGAGTGGGGAGCAAGAAGAGAACGTATATGTGCTGGCCTGTGGAATACATGTTTATTTTGTCTTTGGCTTCTAATTGGGTGTCATGAACACTGGGAAGTACATTTTAACTGTACAAAATTCATTTTGTAGAGGAAGGCTCAGTGGGAAAAGGTTTCATTTTAGGCTTGCAGCCAGCTTGCAACTTACCTTTAGTTCTTCCAGGTCAGGCCTCTCCATACTGACAACTGCTGCCAGCAACTGGTCTTCCAGGCCATCCCGAGTCACGGTGAAGTTGATGAGGGTGCACTGTGCCTGCATTTCCGGCTGGTAATGGGGGTTTGCAAGCTTGGTGTGAAGAATCAGTCGGAAATTGGGGTTGAACTCACACTCTTTATCTCCAATTTTAATGCACCTGAAAGGAAAACAAGAGTCCTCATCTATCTTCAAGGTCTCTCCCACAAGTTGCATATATATATATATATATATATATATATATATATATATATACGTATAAGGTTGTGGGAATGGGTTTTTCCTAAGTCATCATGTGACAATGCTATTCTTGACCTTTAGGCGAAATAAACAGAAGTGCCAAATTGAAGTTGAACGACTATTTTAAAGCAACGCTATATCACTATGAAATGAAAGGTATTCAGTAATATGAAGATAAGAATGCACTGCACCTCTCAGAATTAAAAAGCATGACTTTTTCAATAAGGGAGTGTGCAGGACACCTCAAGGACGTCTGTCACACAGGCCACTTCATACATGGTGGCCGTGGCGGAGTTGTCACTATAAATGGCTTTATGATCAGGACTACACAAGAATATACTTTAATGGTTAGGCACATAGACTGGTGTCATGGCTTGTAACATTTCCACTTCAGTGACAGAGGAATGTTGTGGAAGGACCAGAGGAAATAAACCAAGAACAGAAAAGACAGGAGTGTAGCAAAAGAAAAAGGAGGAATGACAGCTGAATATCAGAATGAAGAAGCTTGTCAAATAAGAGCATTTTTCATTACTTTAATATAAAAGGATTTGTTTGCTTTTTTATTCTTCTATCAAGTCCGTGAGGCTTTGCTTTATTTGACTTGCCTCTTCTAATTAAGAGTACAGCAAACCACATCTGAGTCTTCTATGTGTGACTGCTGTTATTTTTATTATTCTATGGTGATCACTTTCCCAATGCTCACTGGACCTAATAATAAAACAATAATTTAAAATAGAACCCCATGATATAAAAGTAATGGCCTGCTGGATTATTATTTTCTTATCACTCGGGACACCATTTTTCAAAAGCTGCTGCAACAAAAGTGTTTTAAAAGATGCCTCCAACTTGACTATGAGACACCATCTCCCGGGGGAGGGGGCACACCCCATCACTGTTGTATCATTTTTGAGAAGGTCCACCTAATTCAACCATTACAATATTTTGGTTCCTGAAATTTGGACTTGGAGAATAATTTCCCCTGGTGGCCTCTAAGAAAGTTCACCAGAACTTGCACACATATTGCCCACAGAATCGACAGCAGCTCCTTTCAGACAACACACATGCTTTCCAATCATCCAGAACTTGACAACCGCAGATGAGGAGCCTTCTGATTCACCACCATCTTACCTTCCTTTTTTTATTGTCTCACGGCCAAGCAATGGACCTAGAACTGGGTCAACAGATTCTTCCAAGTTCTCAATCAAAACAACTTCACCAGCAGCAAGAGCCTGCTCTATCATATCCAGATACCTAGGAAAGATGGTACCAGGGTGACATATGCAGCAATAACCCACACAGACCTTTAAAGCAAGGAACATTTGCCTTCATAAGGGAAAGAGTGGGAGAAGCAGAGTAAACTCGGGGGTTTAAATATGTTAATACTGGTTATATGGCGGGGGGCGGGGGCAGCATTGAGAGTAAAAGAAAGCGAACCAAGTGTCTGCACTATGTATGCATGATTATGCTGGTCCAGCAGCATGGGGTAGCATTTCACTTGCTAAAAGGAAAGCATGTTAGAGGCACAAAGTTTAATTAAATTCATAGGATCCACAGAGTGATCAGCACCTGCAAGCAAAACGTTTGGGGATACAGTCATGCCCCAGATTCTCTATGCGCAATGTGTTTTTCTGGGACACTTTATTTTATTATGTACAATCCCTTCTGCAACCAGATTCAGATCTCTCTCTATTTTCCCAGGGTTCTTGCTGGCCAAAGTATGTTAGATGAGAAAAGTAAAAGAGAAACCTTTTGAATTAAACAATAATGGCCAAAACTGGAGTGCTACTTGGGAGGAGTGCAGTGTACTGATAATTTAAAGATAAATGACTGCTCTAACAGAGGGAATCTTGACTTTTGCCTTATTCAGGTATGACCATTAAAAAAGTCCCTGAAGATGGGACTTACAAAAAACAAAAACTTGCAAGCACTGGGCAGCTTTTTGTAATCTGCTGAATTTATTTGTTCTTGAATTTATGGGATGAAGTTGTGGGATAAATCAGTCTTGTTTAAGCCTATAAATCAGTCATGCTTAAATCTAATGAATGCATAAATGGGTTTAATGGGTTTTTATGTTGTATTTTTATGTTGTGAACTGCCCTGAGACCTATGGATAAATGATGGTATACAGATTAAATAAATAAATAAGAAAGGCTTCCTGCCAGGCTTAGCTAGGCCACTCCCCCTTACCTTTGTAGGAAGGGTTACCAAACTCTTTGTTCTCTCACTTCCACCATGTGAACCCTACCATTAAGGAGGTCTAAGCTGAATGCTCCAAGCTTAGACCACATGACTTCAGCAAGTCATTTTTGCGCATCTATACAAATAATTTAGAAACATTTACCATTTTGGAACCTAAGTCATACTGCCTGTCTTTTCTTGCTGCTGTATGGGAAAGCATATTAATATAACTTTTGAAGAGTTTGTAAGTAAACCATTTTTAACTTACCAAACGTGTGGTCTCTTTCTATGCTAAGGAAAGTGAGGAACTTTGGTAGCAACTCAGAAGGGATATTTTAAAGGTCTATCAGTCTATATTTCCATGATTAACTTTGCTGCATGCTTTGGGATTTTAAATCTCTGCTGGGGCTCTCTCACCAAAGATTACTTACTGCAAACCTGGATCTAGGCACCCATGGAATTCTCCTTTTATTATTATACCATATCTATTTTTCCTTTTACCAAATTAACCAACAGAAATTGTTTACTTGGATGCATTTTATCAAACACACACATTAACAGAACATGCAGACATGGTGATTTCCTTGTGAAATTGCTGCTTCATTATCATAACCTGCGAGAGTGCTGCTAAACTGACCCTCTTCATTGACAAGACAACATGCACAGGCAACAAAAAACGGCTTCTCATGTGTGCCTTGCCTGTCTCTGAATTGTTTCCTAAGTCTTTCGAAAGATCTGTGAAAGACAATTCCTCAAGAATCCTCAGAGCAGGGGACCATAACAGTTCTATTTTATCGCCCCACCCCTGGACCTCTTCCTTTTGAGAACTTGCAACAGTGCAGCCTGGAAGACCGCTGTCCATGAGGCCGTAGTCTTAAAGGCCAAATATCAGAGGTGAAGCAACAGAAGAAGAGACTAAATCCTCAGCGCTGAAGAACTGCAGTGTGACGCACAGCCAGCTGGTACCCAGAGTCAGCCAAACCTCCTTCATTCTCCTCCTCCTCAATACATTCACAGTTTCAGTGACGTTTCTATGGCAACCATGCCAAGTTCTGCACAGCTCCTCCCCATTTAATCAGAAATCTCTATAATCTTGGTAATGAAAAAGGCAGGTTAATACACAAAAGTTCTACATAGCTGCAAAATTGGAGTGCTTTCCTTCCAAACGTAATTGCCTCCTACGATCTTTAGTCTGAAGCAGAATATACATCAAATCTGACACTGCAATTGAACACATCAGGTTTTGCTTTTTCCCAGCTGCAGCTTTGAATGGGCCTTTCCTGCTCACCCTTTCTGCCCAATCCGGGTCACTCGGAGAGCTTCACCATACTTGGTTTTGATCCACTTGATGCCCTGGAGCTGGGGGTCAACCATGAGCGGCCAGCGCTCGCAGTTGCTGAGGATTGTGGCATTTTCAGTGGACATGCGGTCAGCCGGTAGCCCTTCATTCTGCCAGGCTGCTATGTCAGCATCATCAGTCAGCATCATCAGAGGATCCAAAGATGGAGTCAACGGGATTGCAACCTAGGACAGCAAAAGGCACACAACTTGCAGATGAACAGTAAACACCTATGTACGCCAAGTACCAGCAAGCTGAATTAATACTGCTTTTTCTATTATTTAACAGCAAGTCTCTACTATCGCCTGCAATTTCTTAAGATTGTATAAAACCTTTAGGTGAAAGACTGAGAGGCACAAGAGGGACTTCAAATTTCCTGCTGCATCACTGAAACTGGAATAAGGGGAATAAGGTATTTTCTGCCTCCTAACCATCAATGGAAAAAAAACCCAGCTTGGGCAAAGGAGTACTGCACATAGATACCAAACTCACCATTGTGTGCACCATCAAAACCAAACAACCACCACCTGGAACCCCTTACAGCAGTGGTTTTCAACCAGTGTGTCATGTCACCCTGGGGTGCCTTGAATGATGGTTGGGGTGCCACAGGCAACACTGGCCTCTGTCCCTCTTTCTTTCCCTCCTCTGATACCCTGTCACGACTCTGTCTCCCAAAGGCTTGCACAGCTGTTTATTGAAGCAGACCTGGCTACAAGCTCCCCAGATGAATGGTGCCTCCAAGAGGCATTTGTCTTTGGGGGTGGGTGGGGGGACAGCTCAGAGACCAGGGATGGCAGCTGCCCAGAGGACTAATAAGGAGAGGGGAGAGGAGAGGAGGCTGGGGGCACACTCCACAAGAAAGGGTGTTTGAAAAAGGGTGAGAGGCTGCCAGCACTGCAGGCAAGGGGTGACATAACTGGGCTCCTGAGCCCCACAGGGGTGCCACAGAAAGAATGTAGTTGGTTAAGGGAGCCGTGGCCTCAATAAGGTTGAAAACCTCTGCCTTGCAGTATCAGTTTCAGGGTGTAATTACCCCTTGGGATCATTGTTCTCAAGCTTTTCAAGCCACACCCATTTGATCTTCAGAATGCTGCTAGCATTCACGTGCATGTATTATTCAACAATGCATTGAATGTATATGTATATGTCTTCATACAAGTGTATATTTATTTTAAAGTGAAAAATTTGTGTAACAGCCCCAAGGTTCAAGAAGGTATTTTCCAAATTTAAAACTAATTAAATGCAGGATAAACCTTGCCCCATTGACATATGCCTTGCCCTCCAACATGTGAATCAGCCCACACAGCTGAAATGGAAACAAGGGTCCTTTCTTCATTTCCTAGGAACTGAATGGTTGGTCAAAGCTAGATATATTTTCTACATTCAACATTCCACTATCCTGGCTACAGGATAGTCACCCAAAGGGAACACAACTTTGAAGGGATTACCATCTGGTGATAAATACAATATTCAAAGCTTTCTGCAGAGGATTAAATATTTTTGTGCCATGGATTCTGCCCTCATGTCCCATCTTTTGAGAGTAATATGGAATGCTTCTCTTAACTGGATGCATAAGGGTCCCCAGCTAGCCAAGTTACAGAGTTTCTAGATATTGCCACCATCAAATTTATTTAAGAAAAATGTACTTCTAAGCTGAAACCATAAGATTTAAACACAACTGGTTTGTGTAGTGGTTTCTGTTTTGCCCTTCTTGTATCTGAGCCAATGGGGAAAGAACGTGCTGCATTTACACTTTTCAAACTTTAGTCTTAGAATATAGGGGAAGAGAACATCAGTAGAAATACAGCTAAGTTAAGTTTTCACAATTTTATCAAAGAATCATGGACTAAATCAGGGATCAGGAACTTGTGCCCCTCAAGGTAACATTGGACTGCAGATTTGGGAGCATCAACATTTGAAACATCTAGGAGTCCAACAACATCTGTAGCCACATGTTCCCCATCCCTGGGCTAAGATAAATTAGCTCATTGGCAACCCCTCCCTCTTCTACTTCAATACATCCTTTTGTGTACAAAAACAACAAGCAATGACACAAAAACCTCAAAGAATGAGGCCTGGGGCAGGTTAAACTGACAGCTTGATAGAACAGGATCAGATTGCACCTTGTACTTTTGCAGAATGTAATTAACACATTCACAAGTCTGCTGTGATGCTGCAAGGCAGCATTCACAGTTCCAGAAAGACTTGTATACACCAGGCGACCCTAGAGCAAGCTTTGCTTACCCAGAAGGCTTGGAACTAGAATCCCTAAGGGTACATCATATATCTTAAACACTGGAGCAATATAATAATAAATTATATAGAAATGCTTTTTAAAGGATTGTTTGGCATTTTAGAGAGAATAGTAGACAGAAGCAAACAAAAATGGAAGATCCAAAAGCTCTCTCTCTGTGTGTATTGTGGACATTCACAACCTATTAATTCAAAGCCATCTGGGTAAATAATAACAAACGTTTCCCAAATGTCATAGTCAGCAACAGGGTGCAACACTTTCAAAAGTCCATTCTAAACCTGGTTCCAACACAATTATAGACTGCCTTTGATTTCAAGCTCATGACAGAACAAAAGCACAGATTGGAAAGCAGAGATGCATCTGAAAATTTGACAGTTATCTTGTGCTCACTTTTAGCTGGCGCAAGTATGGTTTCCATACGCTGTCCATTAGGTCCTGCCTGTATTTCTTGCTGAAGTAACCCAAGTAAGAGACGAATGCAGTTATCAATAAGACATCTCCACACAGTGCACTCTCTTGCTGCTTGAAGTCTTTCACTGATTCAGCCCACCTCACATTTTCAGAGGCTAGGCCCCCAACCTAGAATGAGTAGTGGAAAACAAACCACACAATTAAAGCTCATTGAATAAATTCTGGCTTCAGAGATTTTTCATTCTTAGGAGTGCAGGCCTCTTACAAGGTACTGGTTGGGAGTAAGAAAGATGTCTATACTGGCAACCTAAGAAGTCCTGTTTCACAAAACTGCTGTTGGTGAAGAGTGATGCAGTAAGGAGCTTATAGCCATTTTACATCTTTGTGCCCTTCTTTTTGGAATTTTTTGTTTAGATTATGCATAGGTCAGGAAAGTAAAGTTTGAGGAACAATTCTCCCAACCGACCCTGGCCTCAGAAATTGACCAATGGTCTGGGCCTAATTGAACTAGCATGCTTCTCACACTGGGACCCAGCCCTGATGGGATTTTAAGTCAGAGAAAATAATGTTTCCTATTGCTGCTTTACCCAGAGGTAAATATGAGTAATATGCTATTACTCTACCATATAAGTTTATAGTCAGACTGAAAATGCCTGGTTAAAACCTTTAAAGCTTTTTCTAATTGAATAGACAAAGTAGTCTTTCCAGAGAATGGTATCTGTTACAGGAAACGACAGGGGAAGCACATTTGGCTTTGCGACTTGAGGCAAAATGGGAAGTGCCATCCTGCCCTGCCACATCTGCTGCCAGTATCAGCACCAATTTTGGGTGAAATCATGCTGAAATCGTGAGAGATCTCATGCACTCTGCAAGATGTCATGTGATTTCAGAGATCTCTGGAGACTTCTGCCACCTGAGGTGCAGGCTTCACTCTGCCTAATGGCTACACAGGCCATGGGAAACCATCTATTTAGTATTTTTATAATAATAATATTTATCTCTCAGAGCTTTCTACAAAGTAATCAAATTGGATGTTGGAAAACATGATTAACTCACTTTTTTGCATATTCATTTTACTGCAATAACTGAAATATGTCTGTCTAAAAAAATATTCTGAGTTCTCTTAATCGAAACAGCCATTTTACCGAACACTTCGAGTCGCTTCAAGCTTTTTCAATAGTGCCGTTCTTTGTACAGTGATGCCTCGCAAGACGAAATTAATCCGTTCCGTGAGGCTCTTCGTATAGCGGTTTTTTCGTCTTGCGAAGCAAGCCCATTGACAGCTTGGCAGATTAGCGCTATTAGCGGTTTAGCGGCTTTTAGCGATCAGCTGTTAAGCGGCTTATCAGCGGATCAGCTGATAAGTGGCTTAGCGGCTTAGGAAAAGGGGGGGAAGGGGAAAAAACCTGCAGGAACTCGCAAGACATTTTCGTCTTGCGAAGCAAGCCCATAGGGAAATTCGTTTTGCGAAGCGCCTCCAAAACGGAAAACCCTTTCGTCTAGCAGGTTTTCCGTCTTGTGAGGCGTTCGTTTTGCAGGGCACCACTGTATTTGATTAACATGGTAAAATTATGTAAATCTTGGTTCACATTACACACAAAAATGCCTGGAATTGTTGAGAAACAATTGAAGTTGTTGAAACCAGGTTCTCCCCAACTTCACCATTACTTTCTTCAGAAGTATTACATCCAAATAGTGTGGTACATAAATCCATTTGTTCTTAGAGATCAATAAATTGAGGCCTCATTATATGCACTGCTAATGTTCAGTTAATGTCTTTTTCTGTGGCATCTATCACTTAGAGAACATCATCTTCAAGGCAGGCAATTCTAAAACCTTTTTTATTTTCTCAAACCTTTTATAATCTTAGCTGATGCTGTTGGGTTGTGGGTCAGTTGTTGGGTTGTGGGTCAATTGTTTCAAAACAATTTTATTTTGTTGTTTTTAAAAACATGACCACTGCTATCGGGCACTTTTTAGTGGAAAAGAAATTAAGGAAGGAGAAGCTGCAGAACTGATAGGTCAGAGTATCAGAATAAATACTAAATGAAAGAGTAATCCTAAACAGCAACAAAAAGATTTATTTGGAGAAAACAGAACAGAATGTGAGATCAGGCATATAAGACAATAAATACAAAAATAGCATGCTAATTTTGTTACAATTGTGAGAGATGTATTTTGAAGGTGGAAAGTGCTGGCAGGAGAAGATACTCAGCATTACAAGATTTCCTAAATTACTGCACCATTGGCAGGTTGTCTGTTTGTTTTAAATCAAAAGAACAAAACAAATGTTAATTGAAATGAGTACCTCTAATTTTACTATTCCAAGCAAGGTAAACACATAAAGAAAAGAGGAATATTCCCAAATAGATAATCATTTCCTGAGACAGGTGCACCAATAAAAAATCATGAGTCATCTTGAAGATTGTGGGGGACTGGCATTTTGGTAATGGTGATGTCAAGTGGATGCTGCTCAAAAATTGCATCTGTGAGCAGCACCAAGTCCACAATAAACTGTCCCACGGAAGTTCCCTTGCTTTAAAGCATCAGGGAGTATGTGTCTTTTGGTCTAACAGTATTTCAAAATTAATACATAAAATAATATCCCAGGTATATGGAAGGCAGGATAGAGTAACATAATGTTGAAAATACACACTCATCACACACCAATAATTCTTACCTTTCAAGATCGAACCATGACACTGAAAAGCACAGGTGCTAACTTAACTTTGTTAAATATAAACTGGATGAATTATGTATGCAAGTTTACAACAACAAACTGGAATGCCTTGTGGCAAGAAGTGTTGAAATGCACGTTTTTCATCTGCTTCCAGAAATACAAAAATAATGCCATAGGTATTTGGTTGGCCACTGTGAGAAGAGGAAAAGTGATTTCCATCTCCGATATTCCACTTCCGCTTACCATGGGAAGCTCAGACTGGCCTCCCCTCCACATGTTTGCAAGGGAAATTACTGTAAGTCATCTGAGTTTCTGCTGTGCTTGGGGTGCAAGTACCCTCATTTTTACCAAATTAGTCCAAAAGTGCATAAATCATACACAGATGCCAGGCAGGACAAGAGGTCAACTTAAAAATAGAAAGTCTAAGATTGAAAAACATCCCACATCTGTGCTATAAAGCAAAATATTTCATTTTACCAGTTTCCATCTTAATTAAGAGATCACCCTCCATGCTAATTAGTTGTTATTGTTCTTTTCCTTTTTTCACTTTTTAATTGGCTTCTCTAAGAGTGACTTCTTTGGTAACAGCCTCAAAGCTAAACTCTCAATGCTCTGTAAATAAACACAAGTAGGAATGTGGAAATGACTAGCTCCACTTGCTGGTGAAAATGCAGAATGGTTTGATACTTGTGTTGGAAAAGCATGACGGGAAAAGTGTCTCCTATTAGCCGCTTGCTGCTTGCCTTAATTATTCTCGGATGCAGCGTTTATCTGTATGAAATTTTATGTTAAACTTTTTAATTAAACTAGACTTTGAATGAATGTGCTCGGTTTAAATTAGCCATGACATCATTTATGGCAGTACAGAAAAGCATTCTAAGCTTTAGTGGCAGATATGTTCCAGTGCATTAACAAATTTGTTGATGTATTTTAATAATAGTAGTAGTAGTAATGTAGGAAATAAACTAGTTTGTAGGGTGGCCTTAAATCATATATAATGAATTTCATGAACTACTTAAGGCTTAACCCATTGTACTTGCCAACAGCACTGGCTTGGATATATTAAAATACAACTGTCCATTTGTAGCATCTAAAGCATTTGTAGACTATATCACTTTTCTAATACACATAGCTATAAGCTGCAATATCTCTTACTCTAGCTGAACGCTACTGAAGTCAGAGGAAAACTTCAGTGTCAGTGAGTACAGGACTGCTGCTCTAGTAATTCTATATGATTATGTCCCTAACTAGTTCAACTGACTGCTTTTTTTTTTTTTAGCAACCAGCAGGCCCTTACTTTTTGCTTCTTGTTAAACAAGCAAGGCAGGCCTTTTGCACAACACAATACTATTACAACTACACACATGAATAGACACTTATTGCAAAGATAAAGGGCAACAGTGCTCATTAAAAACCCATATGCTCATTAAAATCACAAATTAAAGGTTTCATTTCACAGCAGCTGGAGCTAGTGAATGGCTGCTATGCCAACAGCCATGTATCATTCACAAAACCAGACAATACAGACATATACTGCTATGAATGATTAAAAGTGGAAAAAAGGCACGGGGGCCGGATTGTTGTCCCAAAGTTTGAAGGCTTTACATGCAATGGTCGCATTGTGCATTTGTGGCTAGTTCATTAGTCCAATCAGATATGGCAGTCAAGGAGTTTTATGCTCACAGTAACTAATGACTGCTGAATCTACGCTTGCACAGAACCACTAAAGCATTCACTACAATGCTCTTCTGATCTATTCACATGCTACTATTCCTTGGAGAGATCAAGAATCCTAGCTGTCACTTGATTTTTCTCCCTGAAGCAGCACTCCACACCGGGAAACACTTCCCCTGGAAAAACAAGACTAATAAATAAGAAAGGGGCACATGCTATACATATCCTGGCTGAATAATTGCTCCCTTCTGTAAGTCTGGTGTCATACCAGTATGCTATTTGCTTTCATTCTGAGCTGGACAAACTTTCAGATTCAGAAGCACAGCTAGTTGTCCGTATAGCACTACACAAAGTTCTTCCTGTGCCCACCCACAAGTTGGCCTTCACATGGTGGCCCAAACCTCATCAAGTCATTCTCACCAGGCGATTTGCAAGGGAGATGGTCTTCGCTGTGGCTTCGGCTTCCTGTTGACATTTTAGCTTCTCTGCTGTGGCCTTCTCAAATTTGGCTGTAAGCCTAGCCAGGTTCTCGTTAAGGTGCTGTAGTGTGAAAAGAAGAAAACCATAGGAGAAACTAAAGATCATGACGTGATGCAATTTGAATTTATGTATTCACAAACACCCCTCATCAGAAGGAAGTGGGCTTTCTTCTGTTACTCAAGAAGACACACCTAACAGAGGTTATTTATTTCATCGCTGCTGGAAATACAGTGGTGCCCCGCAAGACGAATGCCTCGCAAGACGAAAAACCCGCAAGACGAAAGGGTTTTTCGGTTTTTGCGTCGCTTCGCTAGACGATTTTCCCTATGGGCTTGCTTCGCAAGAAGAAAGCCCATAGGGAAATCTCCGGGGACCTCCTTTAAATGCTGGCGGTGGGGAGCAAAGCCTTTCCCCCCCCTCCGGCCTTCAGAAGAGGTCCAGGAAGGCTGGCGGGGGCCAAAAGGCTTTGCTCCCCACCGCCAGCATTTTAAAAGCGGTCCGGGATAGCAGGGAAGCGCTTCCCGCTATCCCGGACGGCTTTTGAAGGCAGGCGGGGCGGAGCAAAGACTTTCGCCCCCCGCCGGCCTTCAGAAGAGGTCCTGGACCTCTTCTGAAGGCTGGCGGGGGGCGAAAGTCTTTGCTCCCCCCTGCCTGCCTTCTCGGGAGAGCGGAAAAACGCGCTGCGATTCTCCGGGAGAGCGGGAGAGCGGGAAGGCAGCGATTCTCCCGGGAGAGCGGGAAGGCAGTGCTGCGTTTTCCGCTCTCCCGGGAAGGCAGGCGGGGGGGAAGCAAAGACTCTCGCCCCCCGCCGGCCTTCAGAAGAGGTCGGGGGACAGACTGTCCCCGGACCTGGTCTGAAGGCGGTTTCCATAGGAACGCATTAATTGATTTTTAATGCATTCCTATGGGAAACCGTGCTTCGCAAGACGAAAAACTCGCAAGACGAAAAGACTTGCGGAACGAATTAATTTCGTCTTGCGGGGCACCACTGTAGAAGAACCAGTCTGACCTTTTAAATTCACAAACCCACAGAATCCCCTTGAAGCATCAACTATGGTGCCAACTCTGTGGGAAAAACAACATGGTTAAAACCCTCTCCTCCCATGGGGAATCGGGGGGGGGGGGCAAAAAAGTCAGGCCTCTTTGCAGCAAGCTGATCTAGGCTTGACCTGGGGTTTCTAAGGGAATTCTCCATCACTCTAACAGCTGGCCTCTTCCACAGTTAATAAAACCTACCTCACATTACCAGTGGCGTAGCATGGGTGTGCAGGGGGGGCCGGCCGCACCGGGCGCAACATCTGGGGGTTAGGGTTAGGGGGCGCAAATCCACGGGTTAGGGGGTGCAAATCCACGGGTTAGGGGGCGCAAATTACTTGCCTTGCCCCAGGTGCTGACAACCCACGCTACGCCACTGCTTATTACACACCCCTTTTTTTAAACTCACCACATTATTTGTGCCTAAACATACATTATAATAATCTTAACCCCTTGGACATAGCTGCTAAGGAGATAGCTGCATCCTGTACCTTTGACAGTTAACATGGAAAAGTGAATGTTGGTAGGCTCAGCTTGCTATGCAGGGGTGACAAAAGCTTCACCTGCCCAACTTCCTTCTTCCCCTATGCAACTATGCATCTTGCCCCCCCCCCTGTGCAAAAAGCACAGAGCAGAAAAGGAAATTGCCTCCTTGCCAGTTAAGGCTTACTGCCCTTGAGATTGTTGTCTCCAGGCTTAATACTTATTTATCAACATTATTTACCAGCCTAAATGTGGAGGGCTGTTTGTGTGGAAGCTACAGAAAGGGGTGTGACCAAGGACCCAAGCAAAAATGCCCTATTTAGCTATGCTTCAGTGGTCTGGCAATGGACTTTGAAAGCGCCATCCAATCACTGCCCACATATGATGACATTCTCTTCCTGCTGCTCTGTAAAGCAAAATCAGACTGTTCTCAAAGTTATTGAAACGTTTCGCTTCTGTGACAAAAGAACTGAAGTTAACAATTGATTTTTATCTGCACCCAGCACAAACAGCTTAAACCTAAGTGCCTCTAAATCATTTTAACACTGCTTGAACAATACACTAGAAATAAACCCAAATATGAAAAGGGGGCTTCTTCTTCTTTTAGTAGCATCTGGAGTTACTTGATCAAATAGCTGCACAGAATACAAAACGCAGCCTTTTCAAACGTTGTTTATCATTAAATCCCAGAGCTGTAACATTTAAAATGACTTCTGCACATTAAAGTTTCCACCATTTCTGAAAGCGTGTGCATGCATTTTCATTTATTTATTATACACTGGATCCCAGTTTACACGCAGCTGGGTTTCATTCATGCAACATTCTGAGAGGAGAGGCAGAGGAGGTTCCTCATTAGGATAAAGTGAGGCAGTGCCCTGCCTGCTTAGGGTACCCCCTAGGAGGGTGGGATGGGGCAAATCACACTAGTCCCACTGTTGTCTTCTCTTCCCCCTGATCTCTGCCACCCATCCTTCCCTTCATGCCAACTCAGCACACTTCTCCTTCCTGCTATCCACTCTTTCCTTCCTTCCTTCCTTCCTTCCTTCAGGTGAATGTTTCCTCTGATGGCTGTTTTGTAACTGTTATTGTGGTCTCATTGGATTTTATGCTAATATTTCAATTAATGATTTGGCGAACTATGGATTTCTAAAAAAAAAATTTTGTTACTATTTTACTCACTGAGCCTTGGAATTCTTCTTAAAATAGGCAGGATATAAGTTTTTAATTATTTATTTATTAAGAATATTGACATCCCACTTTTCCAACAGAATATTGCTCAAGGTAACTAACAATAAAAGGAAAATTCATCAAGCTAAAGACTTCCCTTGGTTATGAATGGTTTGTATCATCACCCAAAAACTCTAAGAAAAACACTGAAGAATAAATTAGTTGGATTTGAAGTAGCTTGGTTCATTACTGCTCACACTACAAATGATTTAGGCAGCAGCTATTAAGTTTGAAGATTTTCAAACATGGGTAACTCTGAAGAACGTATATAGAAATTATTTTGTAAGCTGTCCAATGTTACCATATTTCAAAGTCATTTTACGTTGGATTTTAACCACCCTAGAAAGTTTTCTTGTGATTTGTAAAGAAATTATGCTGTGACACAGATTGGTACGTTTTCCTAATTAAAGACCACATTTTAATTGACAGTTCTAAGCAGTTTTCAATTCCGTACCACACTGTGTTGTGAAGCTGGAATGATTTTTATAATATAATATATTCAGTGTTTATGAGATTGATTTGGTATAAGATGGTGATGACCCATGAATGTTTTTGTTGCTGTTGCCAACAATAGTGTGCAATACCTAAAAAATGGATTTCCCCCCGATTTAAAGCTAGTTTAAAGGTTCGCAACTTCAATTGACAAAGGGATTCATTATCCCTTAGTAAAAGTCACATAATGTACTGTTCCAAAGAATTAGCTTGGATCCAGGAAATCTTTAATGCAAACGTTCATGGGCGTAGCCAGGATTTTTGTTGGGGGGCAGGCCTTTTGTTTGGGGGGCGGAACCTCAGTTAGCTATGGATTGGGGTGGGGCAGCTGCCACTCCCTGCCCTCCCTTGGCTACACCCATGCAAACTTTAGTACTCATTCCTTACAAGTGCATGGATCTCTAACTTCTGCCCAAACCCATACTGTAAATGCTCCTAATAGTCAAGAATGGCTATTCCAGGCTCCCAGCTGCAGGAATGCTCCAATTATATATACATATGTGGAACTATGCTCACAGAACAAAGGTAGCAATCCCAACTACCCTTACATTGAACTCGAGGGGATTTATTTCCGATTAAATATTACAAGTCACTGTTCATGGGAATGACTAGAGAAACATTCAAAATCTCAGGACAATCAATTGTCTGGACAAATGAGTTATGTAGACATTCCAAAGTGTTGTTCTGCCAAGCAGCCTTGTAAGAAAGTCTACAAAAATAAACTAGACCTGCCCCCTGCTGAATTTACTCGCCTGCCTATACAAATCTGTCAGTCTTCCATGGTCTATGGATAGTCTGAAAGAAACAAAAGCAACAGCTCCTTGTACCTGTAGGTGATTCTCTCACAGCAACCAGCCAGAAGGGCAGCTATTAATAAGCTTGATGTATAGTATACACTGTGGATTACAATACTAGATTTTTTTACTTTTTATTTTTGCACAGCCAAATGATGTATAATGCAAATGCCATCATCTCATAAAATTTTTAAGATGTGCATCTGCTATGGGGTAAAACTAAAATTCTGGTTACTGCCAACAGCGGAGGAAGCTCCTCAGGCACCTGGGGCGACGTGCCCAGGGGCGGGGCGAGCCGACCGTAAGGGTGGGGCCAGGGCAAGGCACACCACGGGGTCTCCAGAGTCTGCCTGCCTCCTCCCACTCGGCTGCCCTACAGCTGGGAGGGAGGCAGTGGGCAGACCATTTGGGCAGCGCGGAGCCTGCACGCACCCAAGCCACCACATCTCTCCCAGGAGAGACATGTGGCTCGGGCACACTGCAGGCCCTGCTTATAGTGCCACCCGGCATTTTGTCACCCCTCTCAGTGGTGACACCCGCACCCACCACACACCCCTTCCTCCGCCCCTGGTTACTGCAGCATGGGAATAATAGGTAGTGCAACAAAGCAGGAGACACAGAACCTGCCTCATCCCTCACTTCTTCAAAGCTTTGAGATGTTGCTGAACTCTTTTAACCCCATCAGCCCCAGCCAGCATGGCCAAGGGTCAAGGATTATGGGAACTGTGGTCCAACAGACAGGGAGGTTCCCACCCCTGTCTTAAAGGAATATAGGAAGGCTCTCTGAATTGACACCTCACAAACCTAGAAAGAAATGTTAGTGGGTTTCTGAAGAAGCATTCATTCAGCTGCAAGCAACCATCTGCCAAGCTGTTTCAGAAAGACATGTCAAGGGCCAAAGGTTCACAGCTATATTCCTGCATGTCATGTAAATCCTGGGGTAGTTTGAAAGACAGGTTTCACCACTGGCTAATGTGGCAACGTCTCAAAGCCATGAGTAAATTTAGATCCTTGTAATAGCTTAACTGGGACTTAAGAGAATTAAATTAGAATTTTTGCAATTGATGTGAACAACTCAACTTTATCAGTCACATAGCCCCTGTAATCTCACAATATAGACAAAAATCAGATTGGTTTGCATCAGGTAGTAGCAGCAAAAAAGACATGACATAATATGATGACAAAGATAAACCTAGCTCAATTCTTTAGAGTGTGGTGCTGGTAATTCCAAGGTTGAAGGTTTAACAGCTGCATATTCCTGCATTGCATAGGGTCGGACTAGATGCTACAATTCTATGATTCCATTATTATATGATTCATACTGTTAATGGGTAGTTTGTGCAATGCAGATGCCTACAAAAGCAAATTGCTGAACTTTGATGAACTTCGTATACCAAATAACCGTGAGTGGCACACAGCACAATGGCCCATCTACTGGCAAGAGACAGGCAAAGGAACATTGCTCAGCAGATTCCAGGTTCGCTACTGGGCTAGATGGCAAAACAGCCTGTCCTCGTATAAGACAACTTTGTATACTCTACCCAGTGCATCACAGAACAATGCTAAGAGAAATGGAAACCTGTTTTACAGGCTGCCTTGGACTTACTGCAATTTTGGCCTTGATGCTAGCCAGCTTTTCCTGGGCAGCAGCAAGCTCGGCATTAGCTTTGTTGAGAGCCTGCCTCTTGGGCTCCACATCGCAGTACACTTTATGGAAGTGCACTATGTTGATGACCCAGGAGCAGAGGCCAGCAGCTGCATAGGACTTAGACGTCACCAGCTCAGGCTCGAACTCCGGGTCCTGCAGATATGGCTGAAGGGCTCGGAGGCAGTTCTCATGTATATTCTCTTTGTTGAAGTGGATCAAGGAATCCAGGAAGCTGTCCACTTTTGCCATGGCCACTTTGGCTGCTTTCCAGGTCCTGTCCTTGGGCACCTTCCCGCCGGGAGCCATGAGCACCATCACGGCAGCAGTGACATTGCTGACAGCGGAAGGCGGCGATCCAAACGACTTCAGTTCTGTCAGATTGTTCTGAAAAGGAGCAGGGAGGAGAAACCAAAGTTGTTAGACGAAAATGAATGGGTTTTCTTTTTACTTTGCTGGTAATGGAGTCAAGCTCCAGAGCTATCAATCTGAGAGAGGAGCTTTGAAGCCAGGAGCAGCACTGTGAATTTTAAATATTATGACTCATCGGACGTAAAGCAATGAATCCCTCTAGTGGCACAGGGGCCTCTGCCGGCTTGTTAGATAAGAGCCAGTCATGTTCCTTCAGCATTTCAGCCCAACTCACAGGCCATTAAAAATGCACAATTATATTACAGATTTAACCAGTATGAAAAACAACAATGACAAAAAAAAAATCAGAATGCCCTGAAATCAACAAGGCATGTCTGAAGCTGCAAAAGGGCTTTAAAATGTGTCTCTTAATTGAGAGTTCTCATAAAGGTGACTGCTTTATAAATCTTTGTGCACTTTAATGCAAGGTGGATTCAGGCCAATACAGCGCCACAGAATGGTCTCTGAAAATCCTGCTGTGTTGTGGCTACATCCACAGGGAGAGACAATTGCGAATAACATTAGGCCACATGCTGCCACTGATCCTGCAATGTCCTCACACAACCCCCACCCCTCCTGCCCATGTTTATTTGGTAGCAAGGCCAGCACAAGATTACGTACGCAGTGCGGTCAGTCACTACACACAAGAAAGTTTGCATGTGACCATATCCAAGATAAGGAAATAATGCCATCTGGTGCTGGGCCATCTAAATCCACCCTTGCAATACCATTTTATTTAAGTAGGATGTTTGAAGCCTGGATAAAATGTGGGGCTATGCTCTCTGAACATAACCCCAGAAAAAGTTAAGCCTTTTAAAGTTCCATAGACTCCAGTGGGGGATGTTTAAGCCTGTTGGGCTAACTCTTCCGCTGAATCAATGGAATTTAAAATGTGTTTAATATGAGGAAGTATGCTTGAATGTCCCTTTCACTAAAAAAAAGAATTTTAGTTTTTTGCCTTCCTTCATAGAATAACATTTCCGCTGTGCTACACACATATACACATCCCTGTGTATTTTGTGTTGCTTTGAACCCTTCTTCTGCCATTGGCTGGTTATAATATTCTAACAAGAAAGCAACAAACTAAAGTGCTTGGTTTCATTTCTACACTGGGATATTTTAAATACAAATAATAATAATAATAACCACATTAATCTAGCTAAGCTATGAAAGGAGTGCCATTTCAAGATCACCACATGACACCTGTTTCTCATTAATTGGCCCATAAATTTCCTCAAAGCCATTTTTAAACTCCTCTGAGCCGGAAATAGCCAGAGTTAAGACTCCTCTTGTCATGCACAGGTTAATTCTGAAGCAGAATTCCACCTACCCATCATGGAACTGATAGCACAGGATGCTAAGCAGGTAACCTCCAAAGAACAGAGATGGTTGCAACTGATATAAGCACACAGACAACACTGGCTATATTCCAAAGGAGCGATCCTGCCAAAGATCTGTCACATCAAACTGAGAAGAAATGTGTGCATCATGCCGACATCCAGCAAATGTGAAAGCCCTAGCAGAGCAAGCCATACTCCACACTGGGGATTCCTGCCCCAATAACCTCTCGGTACATTTGTTCTTCATATATCATCACCCCAATGACACTGAAGTCTACAGAAGGAAATTACTCTATCCCTGAGGGGCAGGGCATGCTGAAGCATACCTGTAGCATGGGATGGTCACTTGAAAATCCTTAGGACCTCTCTGGATTATTGTGTCCGGTGCCAGATGACTATGTTGATTACTTGGTATGTATGTAAAGATAAAGGGACCCCTGATCATTAGGTCCAGTCGTGACCGACTCTGGGGTTGCGGGGCTCATCTCGCTTTATTGGCCAAGGTAGCTGGCGTACAGCTTCCGGGTCATGTGGCCAGCATGACTAAGCCGCTTCTGGCGAACCAGAGCAGCGCACGGAAATGCTGTTTACCTTCCCTCCAGAGTGGTACCTATTTATCTACTTGCACTCTGACGTGCTTTCGAACTGCTAGGTTGGCAGGAGCAGGGACTGAGCAATGGAAGCACACCTCATCGTGGGGATTCGAACCACCGACCTTCTGATCAGCAAGTCGTAGGCTCTGTGGTTTAACCCACAGTGCCACCCATGTCCCTACTTGGTATGTATAGACTTACACAATTTGAGCAGCAGAACCAATTTGGTCACGAAGATAACCTTGATTCCACGACTGAGCTTGGGGAAAAAACCAATGCTACCAATTAACACTAGAAGTTCACCATGGGCAGCATCAAATGGCTAGTGCCAAAGGTATCCTAGATCTTCCTGGCTACGGTCATGATGACTCTATAATGCTACCTCTGGAATCAGAGGCAGTATGCCCCAATTGTCAGTTGCTGTGGACAGTAGTGGGCTGTTGCCCTTGTGTCCTGCTTATGAAATTCCCAGCAGCATCTGGTCGGACTCTATGGGAACTCAATAAGCAGAGACAGGATTATAGCAGGATCCAGCAGGGTTCTTCTTATGTTCAGAACCTGGGGGAATATCAGCAAATCTACATGAAACGAAGCAAGGTGTGTAAGCCATTTCCAGATCCCAACATGCTCACCACTAGAATTTGTTTCAACTAGCTCTGAGAAACAATGCCTCTGTCACTACTAGTGAACGAGGAAAGTCCCACAGAGAAAGCAGCTTGAGTTGCATTGTTAAGCTGAAGTCCTATACCTGAAACCCTGTCATGGGGCGGGGGGAGGCGTTTCAGCTGCAAACTGTCGACATGCTCCCCACTCAGCTAAAACCCTTCCGGCAATGCCACTCCTGAACTAAGGTTTGAATTATTTGCCTGACAGCAGAGTCTACCTGGAGCCGAAGCGCTTTCATTTATTTGCTTGTTAGGAACAATGACATCTGTTTTAAGGCCACACAGACAGCAGTCTGCTGTGCCATGGGCTTTGAATTATTCTGCTAACAGATTAACAGTATGAATGGGCTGGGTGCAAGCAGCAGCCACCTACAGTACTGGCTGCAGAACTCAATAGCTCCATCTCAAGGCCAAGACAGACTTTCCTTCCACTGCAAGGCTAGCTTCCACATCTGGGCTTTTACATTTTAAATTCCCAGGGTGGGAGTGAGGGCAATCTGGCATTAACAGGGCTTACCTGCCTAAAGTTAATTGCAGCATGGGAACAATTTTTATCCAACTTGCAGCTTGGCGTGGGAAAGTAAACCTTCCCTCCCTGTATTGTGTTATCCCAATGAAAAACCTCTCCTGAGAATGCTGAATAAATCCTAAAAACAAACCAACCAACCCTAAAGTGTACACCAGCCATGCAATTGAAATAACACCTGTTTTGGCCCTCAGCAAAGTCCTTTGGGTGAGCAAGAGAGGATGTCGATGTCTACCAGTCTGGCATTCAGTATCCCCTCTTTCTGGAGAGGGGAGAGAAAGTTCTACGGGTCTGTTCCCACAACCCTTGGTACACAGCAGCCCCGAGACCTAGTGAATGCAAACTGCAGCTGAATGGGTGGCAAATCAGTCACTTCCTTGCTTCATCAGGCACTCCAATCAGCACACAATGAAGCACCAACTGAGTGCTGAGGCATCCAGCCGCAACGTGTGTCACTCAACCTTCATACTGATTAGGCACAGTTATCTGAGCTGGCCATACATTTTTTCCCTTCTTCCTGAAATATCCCCACTCCCCAGATGGATTTATTGTTCAAATCATCCTTAGGGTAGATTACACCATCTTGTGATGTCCAGGAATGAGTGCCAATCCTTAATATATCCAAAAGGGGACATATCGGCAGGCACAAGGAAACCCCATTTGAAGTACAAAAAGAAAGGGAAAGGGAACAAGGAATTTTGGAAGAAAGCATGGCTGATTGACTCAAATACTGAACAGAAGCACTCCACACTGCAACTTTTTTTGCAGATCTCACTTCTATTTTTGAATACCAGGTACAGATAACACAGCATGGCCATTGCCTTCTTGGTCTGCTTGTGAGCTTCCAAGCACATCTGCCTTGAAAACAAATACAAGACCAGGTGGAGCTTAGGGTGATCCAGCAAGCAATTCTCATGGTCTTAAGAGCTTTGTACCAATGTTTGCCATTCATTTTCACCCAAGAAACTGTGCAACTGGTAGAGGGCACCCATTCCCATAAAAGCAGCAGAGCAACACTGGCCAATTACCAGAGAGCACCAAAGGCATATTCATCCTCACAAAGCCCAACCATCTTGAAGGCCAGATGAAGAATATGGGGTAGCAGAGATTTCTCTTTTTTAAAGTAAAAAATAAATCCCCATTATCAGACTAATACCAGTGTATGAAGGAGAAAATATGGGTGGCATTTTTCTAATTGAACTATGTATGCCTAAAATTGATCAGACAGCAACACAACTGAAATGCAAAGCTCAGATAATCTATTTGGACACCCACCAATCTTCCTTGTTCCAACCTCCCTCCCCCAGCAATCTATATTTCCCACTGCTTTCTACTAAAGAGCAATGCATATTCATTTTGCTCCGTATGAAAGCACAATGTAAACATATCTGCACTAATGGCTGAAACTTCTTAATAAACACACAAATAGAGCCAATTATTCATGTCAACGGATGGGCTAAACTCTCTGACGCAGGTGAGGAGGAGGATGTGATTTCTGGTGCTCTGTAAACGCTGCTGCCTTGGTCTCCAGGGAAGCTCCAGGCTTCCCATTAATCTTGCCTTAATGAGATGTTATACAGTTTCAGCATGAAACCCAAATTGACAGGATCCAAACATTTTCCTGCTGCATTAGGATTTTGTTTCTAGACACACGGATCCTGTCAACAGAATCGCCATGGCTGCCCTAAAAAACAGAACCCAACAGAAAGCTGCTACCTGCTTTTCTTTGTTTTTAATTGCTTGATCTTTGGGCATTTTTCTTGGTTTAGCCTAACCATAATGGAAGACAGGGAACAATTCAGTCTGTGCATATGCTAAGATGCATTAGCAAATAAGCTTTGACATAGGGATCCTCTCTCCTGCTTTTGGGTATGTTGCAGTCACCCTACAACCCGTTTATTCCAAACCCCATTTTTTTGCTCAAATAGGTTCAGTTATTTGAAATGATTCCATTGCCTAGTTCATAAAGCACAGTTAAAAATAAACTGTGCTTTAAGGTGAATGAGCAGTGTGCAGGTTCATTGCCCAAAAGCCCCTCCTTCACTCCTCTTCTGCTGCTGCCACACTTGGCAAGAAGCAAACCAGAAGCTAGCTCTGCATTATGTGTGAACCAGTAAACATGTGAACCAATTTGGGCAGAAACAAGCCATTACTTTGTACATAATGAGCCAGCCAGCCTCTGGTTTGTTTTCTCCCTGGTATGGCTACAGCAGTTACGAGGAAGGGTGAAGTGGAGACTTTTAAGCAGCATGCACTAGCGCTAACATGCTGCTCATTCACAACAAACCAGACTTCATGTTGAACTATAGTCTAATGTGACATCCAAACCAGGCCCAGGAGTGCAAACACAATGGGACCAATTTTCTACAAAATATTTCCCAGGTTGGTTTCCTGAGCAGCATCTTATATCTTGTGTCACCTTTCTTCTTCACTGGTTTGGTTCTGCAATAGGTATATGGATGCATAACCAATTCCTACAATGGGACCTCAACAACTAAAGGATGGCTCTTTCTCATGTGTACCTACCTAACCCATCTTTTGACAGACTGCTCCACTTGCCTCC
The DNA here is from genome assembly GCF_964234715.1 of Podarcis melisellensis. NCBI lineage: Eukaryota > Metazoa > Chordata > Lepidosauria > Squamata > Lacertidae > Podarcis > Podarcis melisellensis. Next base: position 40,857,360 of record NC_138529.1, read on the forward strand.
TCATTCTGAAGTGTGGAGGGCAGCTACAAGGGAGAAGATCTTCTCATTAGTGGTTCTTCCCCAGCTGTAGAGCGCTCTCCCTAGAGAGGCTCACCTGGCACCCATATTAACATCCTTTTGGTGCCAGGCAAATACCTTTTTATTGTCCCAGACTTTCTAATGTAGCTTTAACTTAGTTCACCGCTACTATTTGAGTCTCTGCTGTTATAGAGATTTGGTACATTTTGCACTGTGAGTTTTAACTCCCCGTGTTGTGGTTTTGATAGATTTAGATTGTTCTCAGCAAAGTGCCACAATTGTCACATTTGACTGATTTGTTTTCATTTGTTTAAACTGCATGTCACCCAGACAACATGGATTAAGAGGTGACTCAGAAGTACAAGAAGCTAAATGCATAAAGGTTTCATGTTTACTTTTTCACAGGACTCCCCCCCTCTCTCCCACACACACCACCATGAGCACAAAGCATTATATTGTGTGAAAGAAAAGGAAACAAGCATTTCCTGAGCTAAGGTAAGTTATTGCTATGAGTTCACAACTGAGTGATAAATGAGAGGGAATCCAATGGGTGCCCAGCACATGCGACATGGTGTCATGAAGTCACATTGTGACATGACGTCATGATGTCACACACTCCACAGCCTTGGACAGCATTTCTGAGGTCTCGCAAGGCCTCAGACATGACTTCCATTGCTTTGTGAGGCACCAGATGTTGCATTGGAGGCCCTGTGGTATTGGTGCTGAGCACCCACAACAAAAATTTTGTGGGTGCTCAGGCCCCAGGACCCCCTCGTAGGATCCCCACAGGCATCTGATTGGTCACTTTAAGAACAGGATGCTGGACTAGATGGGCCATTGGCCTGATTCATCAAGCTCTTCTTATGGTCTTACCCTATTGAGTGTGTTGAGGGCTTCCTGAGCAGCTGCAAGGGCTGGTTCAGCTTTTGCCAAGTCCTCCTCACAGTCCCTCTGCTTCTGCTGGACCTCCTGCGTGATCAGGGCTACCTTCTGCTCCTCATCATCAGCAATAGCCTTCTCCTTGCTGACTTTCTCTGTCTCGACGCCCACCACCTGGATCAGTTTGTCTGCATCTTCATTCTTTTGCTTCAGCTCCACCTCCTGAGCTGCCAACTTTGCCTTTAAATCATCTACCTGGAGTAAAGACGATGCAAACCCAGTCAGAGGACATGGAATTAGTATCATGGGCACTTAGATAAAAAGAATGTTTGAAAAGTGTGAGAGGGCAGTGGGGGAGAAGACGAAAGATCTCAACAGATGTCAAGCCAATGGATTCATTTCTATACAGATGGAGAGGGGGAAACTGGAACCAGTGTTTGGTTCTGGATTTTTAATGGCTCCATTCTGGGAACCGAACTTGATAAACTGGAAAATGAACATCTGCTATGTCACCTGTATTTTGATCTGACATCTGTCCGATTGCTGCATGTAGCATCATATATTTAGGGGGTTCTGTACCTCTTGACCCACACATGAACCAGAAAGTTGCCCCATCATACCTTTTCTATATTCAACCTCTCAACACCTGGCCTTCATTTAATCCTCCTACTATTTCCCCGCATAAGGACAACCCTGCTTCAGCTTCACCCTAATCCTATTCCTTGAGCGTCTCCTGTCTCCTCTGTACTGGGACAGAAGCTGCTGTATGGGTTGGGCACCAGTGTATCCTCATCAGTGATCATCTGCTGAAAGTACTGGCAGCTTAATTCTGCAGAACAAAAAGGTCATCAGCATGTGCAGATAAACACCTTCCAGATGCTTTATGAGAGCCTTGGCCAACTTAAGTTGTGAGTGCATTTCACTCCATTTCTGGGAGGAAGGCTGTCTGCTCTTTCCATCTCAAAACCCAGCTTGATCTCCCCAAAAGCAATCCAGACGGAAACTGGGATATTTAACTGTACTCCGAGATGGCTTTTTCCTTGCCCCATACCGAAACCATCCTCATCTCAGCTGACTTCAAAACAACAATGTTATCATAGATCAAGATGGTTTCTAACTCCAAGCTGCTATGCAATTTGGGACCCATTCCTAATAACAACAAACACTCTTCCTTCTTCAGACTTGTGCATTCATGTCACATGCAGCTCTTCCTTGAGCCCTCTTCGTGTGCGGCTGGTGATGCACTTTCTGTCGTTGGAGAAAAGATGGGATGTGGCACAATGGCCGAAGAAGACACACAAAGCAATCTCTTTGGAGATGTGTTTTTTCAAGGATGTAGAACTAGTTTCCACATGCTGTGACAACCATACTGCTTTCAATGAAGAACTCTTTGCAGGCCCTGTGACAGCACCAGCTTCAATTCCTTTATAAGAATACTACAGCGCTATACAGAACCAATGTTCTTTTTATTTAACCTGCAAGGGTAAGCTCTGGAGCTCCAGGGTAAACCTTTGCCTGTGGGGAAAGGCAGACATATAATTGGTCTGGGATTCCATGCCATTTCCAGCACTGGTTTTAAACACCCTGTAATCGCCCTAAAGTAAGTGGCAGGCATTTTGTGTAAGCTCTGAATAGAGCCCTGTCCTTTGTATATGCCTTTGCAGAACAGCTAATCCATTTTCATCTCCCGTTGTTCTGCTGGAGGAAGCAAAATTACCCTTAGCTTACTTGGGGGTGCATAAGCACTTTGGTCAGCAAAACTCAGTGGCAAGTTTGGCTCATTTAAAATTCTCTGGAGATGTGGGGAAATTGAAGGAAGAGAGATTTGGGGGTTTTGTGGGGGGGGCTGCTTTTAGATATGGCTTAGAGCCTTCAGCCTATGATAAGTAATTGCATGCTGGATACATGTATGAATAGAAAGTTTATCGGGTTTTAAGTGCTCCGATGAGGCAACCAAGGGATTGACTTGTCAGCTCTACACAACCCTTATAATAGCTATATAAAGGGAGAGGATAGAAATGCAATCCACTGGCTCTCATTGTAAGAAGCAATGGCATTTCCAGACAAAGCCTTCTTTAAAAAAAATGCAGAGTATACAACAGTAATTGAAGGTTAAAGATTTGACATATTTTTGAAAGGAACTAAAAAAAAAGCCCAAGAAAGGCTCCAAAGTATTAAGAAACAGGGTTGTATTTGAAAGCCAGGAAAATGCAACAAAGCAGAATAATTGTCCCTGTGTACAGATCCTCTGACAAAGGAAGGGAAACTGTTTTTAAAGCAGAATTAGCTTCATCACTCATGAAAAGCAAACACTGAAACCTTAATACTTAACCCTAAACTAAGCATTCCATGCAAAAAATGTCTGGTGATGATGTTATTCCAGTGGGCAACGTTTGTGTGTGGAGACACAGCAGTGGAAGGGGCATGTACACTTTCACACCCATCATGTCTTTGTTCCATATTGCTTCCTTCAATGTCATTTCCCCCATGGGGCTTCCAATGCATTTTTGTCCTTGCAAACAGACATTTGGTGGGGGGGGTGGGGGGGAGAGGGAGATATGAAACAGTGAAATAATGGGTGGGAATGTACAAATGCCCCCACTTCACTCCCAAATACTGCCAACACAAAGCAGCTTTTCTTGTTTTAAGAGCACCATCAAGCAAATACTTGTAATGTGAAGTTTGGGCATCTGAAGCATGTCACTAATACCAAACCAATCTGAGGTGGGGAAAGTGTAAGTTGAGATGCTAAAATCTGCACTGGCAGCCATAATATTGGGCTAGGATTTGAGCTGGAAACAATAAAGTATTAGATCTTGATTTTGAAGATGAATGTGAAAACAAACCCGACATGTTCTGGTCTTAATACTCTTCCATGAAGTCATATACATATTGGTTTGTTTAGTTCTTGTTTTTATTATGTATTTTGTGTTTTTATCTTGTGAACCACCCTGAGACCTACAAATGAAGGGGTATACAAATTTAATTAATAAATAAATAATAAAATAACAATGGCTGACAAATCACAAGATGGCTAACAGGGGGCATAAACTGAGGGAAGGTATGGGAAATCTTAGTTTCTTTTATGTGAATAGGATTATCTTTTCAACCTGGTCATCAATGGTTGCAAGAATGTTTTAAAAAAGAAAGCAGTTTTTTTGTTTTCTTCTGGGCTTATACGATTCCACATAAGCCGGTCAGTAAAAACCCTTCCAGAGACATTGTGGAGGATATGGCTAACAAGCAAAGCTATATATGGCAATATAGTAGAGGGTAATCATGACCAGACAAGTGGTACAACTTTGGTATGCTTCTTACCCTCTGTGTTGGCCCACAGGGTTGAGCTAACAAAGCTCAGAGCAACCCAACTTGCCTCCACACAGCTCTTCAACCCTGAAAATTAAGGCCTGACCAATCCACGTGCTTTGTTTTCCCCTCAACTGAGAAGGGGGAAGATGTGTTTTCTCTGAGGGAACCTTAGATGGATTTGTGGATATTGACGGAAAGGAGAACAAAGCAAGCCAGATACAAGCAAGGCCAGCGCTACATAATTCCCAGGGGGACAGAAGGTAAAAATCCTGCACAAAAAGTAGGAGCATTAAGAACCGAGAGGCTTCCCAGTAGGCTCCCAGCAGGCTCTTTTAATCCGATTACCTGTGCCAGGGGTTTCAGGACTACTACATTCACTGCATCAGAAAGGTCAGCAATTAATTGCTACAACATGAGAGACTCAAGTCTGGAATTCAATGAAACCTTTTTTTAAAAACAAAAGAAATGCTAACAGGTTGCCTCAGGGCAGGCATAGGAAGCTAAGTGGAATGCAATTCCCTTCTCAGAGGGAGAAGAGTTCTGAAAATAAAATGGTTGCCCGAAAGCTTCTCATTCCCTGCATGTACTGGCAATACTGTACCGTGAAGATCAGGGAAGCCAGGGCTTTTTTTCAGGGGGAGCTCACAGGAACTTAGTCCCAGCACTTCTCAAGTGGGCACCATTGCCATTCTAAGAAAAGACACTAACTGTTGTGGAAATATGGAGAACTAAATTTAAGCTTGGGGAAAATGAGAAACAGAGAGAAACCAAAATTAACAGTTTCCTAATTTTTTGTGGACTGGAGTCCACTTCATGAGATACATGATAAAACAACGCAGCTCTAAAAGATTCACAAAGTGGGGGTGGAATAACTACTGAGAATAGATTTCTGGGTGCACATAGGACTTACAGGGCTCACAGCTGCTTGAGATATTTTCTCTGGCAGCCTGCCCCCAGCCCTTGGCATTTTCAGTATGCCAGCAGATGTTTGTCATTTTGCACGAGTGAACAAGTGTGCGGGTACAAAAAGTAACATGTGAACCTGGGCTTGCAGTTCATGCCCCACAAAAAAAATACAACTGGTAAGCCAAGAACAAACCTTGGTTGTAGAAAAAGTAACTGATCATGTCAAATTAGAGGGATAAATATTAAGAAGTCCTTCTTTGTCAATGGTGTTTCCATGCGCTGCTCTGGTTCGCCAGAAGTGACTTAGTCATGCTGGCCACATGACCTGGAAGCTGTACGCCGGCTCCCTCGGCCAATAAAGCGAGATGAGCGCCGCAACCCCAGAGTCGGCCATGACTGGACCTAATGGCCAGGGGTCCCCTTTACCTTTACCTTTTACCTTTTTACTAAATTTGTAACTCATTGAGGTGGCTCTCTCTCCTTCCCCCATCTTGCCAGATTCACATTGTCCTCTGTGGTCTGATATGATACTCAAGAATTTCTAGTCCCTTGCTCAATTTCATATACATTGGTTTATGTAGGTTTTATCCAAATGTAATGTTCGCAGTACAGTACTCGCCTCTACTTTGCAATGTGTCTCACTTGTACCAATGTTTTCTTTTTATAATGTTATGGTTTATATGTCATGGAATACAATATTCTATTGGGGGATAAACTTTCAATAAATGTCTATTGCAAAAGGAAAAAGAACCAACTTTGAACTCGATAGTTTGTCTGAAGTGAGGCAAACCGCATGCAACTCTAAGGTAAACCACAGCTTAGCTTCCAGCAGTACCAGAAGAGGACCGAAACATCCACAATTTATTGCTTTGCGTACACACATGCTTAACTTGTTCATGCTTAGCCATGGTTTAGCTTAGTGCTAGATGCAAACTGGGTCTTAATATCTTCCTTCTTCAAGGAGCATAGCAGTTGCTTCAGTAAAAAGAACAAGACGATGTAGAGCAGGAATTGAATTCACCCTACATTCTGGCACAGCTCCAGTTTTTTAATCAGCCCACAAGCCCATCCACCTCATTATCTGATCTGTGAAAGCAGCAGGGTGCAGTGCTTCTGGGAGGAAAGCACTCGGCTTGACAATGGCAGGGGTGAGGCAAACTGCCCTGTTAATGTATCACACACACACCCCAAATTCATTACAGATAGCAAACAACAATTTATATAAATCCAATTTATAAATGTAAGGCTGAAGGTAGTCCTCTTTGCACACACATACAGGCAAACAGCAGTCTAAGATACACAGTAATAGTAATACAGAAAAGACCCACACAACTGACCCCGCACATATATTTTTCGCTCCATAAGACGCACCTGACCATAAGACGCACCTATTTTTCAGAGGGGGAATGCAAGAAAAAAAAATTCTTTAAAGAGAGCACTGAGCAGAGCCTGTATGCATCCCAGGCTCTGCTCAGCGCTCCCTTTCACGAGCCGCGTGGAACATGTGTGTGGCGCTTGCAGGCTTTTCCCTGAGGAGGGAGGAGGGCAGCCCATCACTGATGGGCTGCCCTTCTCCCTCCTCAGGGAAAAGCCCCCAAGAGCCACACACACATTCCGTGCGGCTCTTTAAAGGGAGCGCGGCTCTTGGGGGCTTTTCCGGGAGGTGGGGGAAGGGACTGAGGGACTAAGCCAGAAGCTAAAACAGCAAGAGGGAGCACTACGCAGCGATCCCTCTTGCTGTTCTGGCTTCTGGGATAGCAGCACAGCCTCCATTCGCTCCATAAGATGCACACACATTTCCCCTTACTTTGTAGGAAGGGAAAAGTGCGTCTTATAGAGCAAAAAATACGGTAATTGTTTGTTTCATATGTGCTTCTAAAGGGTACAGGATGCCATAATGGAGAAGAAAGTCGTGTGTGTGTGTGTGTGTGTGTGTAGATAGATAGATAGATAGATAGATATTCTTTTCACCTCCGACCTTTACAATATTGCATTACTTTGCATCCTACTTAGGCCTCCTCACCTGTGCCGATGTGCTGCTAAGCTTCTGCAGGCCGTTCTCTAGCCGCTCCATTTTTGCTGTCAGTTCTTTCTCCTTTTTATGCAGCAAATTCTGATAGAGCTTAATCTGTTCCAAGAATGACTTGGGGGTGGTGTAGTTATAACGGCGTTCATTACTCAGGTAGGAACGGGACATTTCATTAACGCTGGTGTGCACATAAGCCATGAACTTGCTTATGGATTCCTTCACTGAAGCCTAAAAATAAAATGGAAGAGGAAATATTTTGAGCCAGATGGCTAAATGCCCCATGAACATGCCTGAAATAATATGGCAGCTTAGTTACCAAGCCTCACAACTACAGCAATGACATTCCAGAAGTTGGGCTTTGCGTGTGTTATCTTCTCAAGGACCTCCTTGGGTTTTGAATCTCAGTAAAGGAAAGAAGTTATGTGGGAAGCAGTCCTCAAATAATTGCTTACCTCAATAGTTTCTGTCCCTTGTAAGAAGCGCAGGCTGACTGACTCCAGAGCTTCTTGGGGCCACTCATGGAACCAATCTATTGCTGTACAGTTAACAATGGCTGGGAATTTCCGACTACGAACTCTCAGCTTGTTCCCCACTGGGGAAAAGCAAAGAGCAACCTGAAGGAACAGAAAACAGATGCTGAGAAACTGAGAAAGCAAGATTTGAAGGAGTAGGACTTGCAGCCATTTTGTGTTCAGTATTTGGTTGTAAAATGGTGACATTTGCTTTAGACCAGCCATGTCCAAAGTGTGTTTTGGGGGCCTAATCCTTTGGTGGCCCTTTGGTCGGCCCTCACAGCCTTCACTTCATCAAATCTGGCCCTCTTTGAAAAAAGTTTGGACACCACTGCTTTAGACATTCCCTTGCACTGGGAGATCAAAAGCTCGGAGGAAGGTTAAAAACACAAGAGGAAGTTTTTGCTCAGGATGTTGTGCACAGGAAATTCAAAAGTTCAGTCTAGAGACAAGGTAGTTACATGGAGAAAGAAATTTAATCAGGAAAACCTTTTAACTGATTGTACATAACTAATTGCACAAATTTTGTACAGATGACAATCTAGAAAATGTAGAAACAAAAATGTGAAGAGCTGCAAGAGAGAGAAAGGGCCGAAATGCTTTAAGAGAGCCCAAGCTGTTAGAAGAAAGCAGGAGAAACAAAGACCACAAACATACAGAATCTGTCCTGGTGGATGAAAATGGTTAAATATTAGTTTGATAAGGGGCACAAGTCTATAACAGATACAGCTGGATGTGTTGATCTCTGTTTACTTTTTATTTGCTCTCTTGGGTATCTACTCAAGCTGTAAAATTTTATTTCCCCAACCAAAAAGCCTTTTAAAACTTGTTGCCTTACTAGAACCATAAGTAAAATCATTGTTTGGGGGGGGGGGGTTAACTAAGAGTTAATTGCCATACGACTCTACCCAGTATAGGAGGTAGGTAACAAAAGGTTAAAGGACTATTTAGCAGAGGCAAACTGAGGGAAAGGTGTCAACCGGGTGGCAGCAATACACTTCTCAAGTAGGGAAGGATTTGTTTGACTGGTTTGATTGCCTCCCTTCTCTCACACAGTGCAGGCTACAGTCCATGCCAGTGCAAGTAGATAAATAGGTACCGCTGAAGTGGGAAGGTAAGCAGAGTTTCCATGCACTCTGGCACTCGGCACGGTCCTCCGTGTGTGAGAAGCAGTTTAGTCATGCTGGCCACATGACCCAGAAAGCTGTCTGTGGACAAATGCCGGCTTCTTTGGCCTGAAAAGAAAGATGAGCACCACACCCCATAGTCAGTGGCGTAGCGTGGGGGGTGCAGGGGGGCCCGGCCGCACTGGGCACAACATCTGGGGGTTAGGGGGCGCAAATCCATGGGTTAGGGGGCGCAAATCCACGGGTTAGGGGGCACAAATTACTTGCCTTGCCCCGGGTGCTGACAACCCACGCTACGCCACTGCCCATAGTCGCCTTTGACTGGATTTAACCATCCAGGGGTCCTTCACCTTTTTTACCTTTACCATACACCACACAAAAACGTTCCAGTGGTACGGCTTGTCCTTACAGCTTTCAAGCCATGCCATAAGCTGACTTACAGCAAGTTCCAAGAAATGCATGGCACAGATCCACAGTTCAGAAACAGAAGGTACACTTATCTAAGGGCTTTGCCACACAGTCATTCCCCTCCCCATCCCCCAAATACATGTATGGTTCTTACTCGTGTTTTAGGTAGGATCCAGACAATTTCCCTTGATTTAATGTTTCTGTTGCAGGGATTTCACATTTTCTTAGCACTCAAATGTGAATACATTCGGGAGGAAATTGCTTAGTAAATTTATTGCAAAAAGCCAGCCAACAGAAATAGCTGTCGGAAGCGCAAGATCCTTTATTTTTCAAAGCATAACTGAAAAGCATCAGCAGATGACTGGTCCTTGGGGACCACACAGTCCTACCTTGAGCTGCCGTCTAACTCTATCAATAAAGAATTTCCAACAGGCCTCCCTGGTGTCCATCAATCCTTGGGCTTTTACTTCATTTCTCATATTACCAATGATATTTTCAACTTCATCATCAGGAAAAAGATCAGGAATTTCTCCTGGAAACAAAGAAGTAATTTTACCCATTGTGATCTTTGCATCATTGGTAACATGAATTCTGCACAGAGCAGAACATCTTCACACAGCAGTTGAGTGGGAAGGAGTCCAAAGCAAACAGTTATAACCATACTAATAAGCCCACTTGATTCTGTCTCAATGGGCCTCTAGGTAAGCCCACAGGGACTAACCTTGCAGCTGAATTATTTCTACAGTAGGTATTTGATAAAATAGAAAGAGTACACCAAGAAGCACCTTGGGGCTGTTAGCACATCTCCCAAGATAAAGAAATAAAGCAAAGGAACAGAAGAAACAGTGAGGTGCAAACTGAAAATCAGCATTACAGAAAGAGCCATTTGTCATCATTCCACATCCCGGATGTAAATCGTTTCTTGCAGCCAAGGCGGAAACATCCAAAGTTACCACTACACCTATAGGCACCAAAGAGGCTATGTTTGTATTCTGACATTATGGAAAAGAGCACTTTGGGCTCATGAGCTCTCTGGTGTGGCCACATGGTAAAGAGTGGGGCCCTTTGCTTCCATTACCAGCTAACCCAATCACTCATTTCACCTGAATCAAGAACTTTTGTGCATGACGGAATCAAGCCGGGATCATAAATCACAGTCTGAGGTTGGCCATTTTGCCAAACTAACCACTCTTTGTCTGGATTCAGACATAATGAATGATCTTCCTCATGGCTGTGCCAGAGAGGACACATATTTTAGCATCATGTGAGAACCAGGCCTGTATATCTTTTTATCTTTCTAAAACATTCATAGTCCTATTAAACATCAGAAAGAGCTTTCTGATAGTAAGAGCTATTTGACAGTGCAATGGATTCCATTGGGAGGTTGTAGACTCTCCTTCACTGGGGGTGGGGGTGGGGGTTAAGCAGACGTTGGATGGCCATCTGTCATGGATGCTTTAGTTGAGATTCCTGCATTGCAGGGGCTGGACAAGATGACCCTCTGGGTACCTTCCAATTCTCCAGTTCTAGGATTCTACATCAGGCAACTTACAACAATTAAAATCACAACAAAACAAACATATCACAACAGCAATATCACAAGCCAACCAACAGTTGGATCTGATTTATGTGTGTTCTCTGGAAAACATTTCACAATTTTTGAGAAGCTCTTGGTTTGTCTGCCTAGATATTCAAATTGCCAAGATCCATACCTGAAGCAAGCAAGTCATTTACCAAAACTAAAAACCTCTCATCGGCCACTTGAGCGTCCGTCATGAGGAAGACGGTACCAACATTCTTTAGACCTGCTGTTATGTACTGTGCTGCCAGGTCTGCCTGCAGATACAAGAAAGGAAAAGGCATGTATATCGAAGCACCAAAAATTCGGCTATCTGCTATGAGGTGAAATTCCAACCATGCTGATGACTAAATTCAGAATTCAACCAAATATGCTGCTATGCCTGCAGAATAAATTGCATACATTTTTAACCACATTGCAGATCCTACTGAGTATTGTTGTACACACATGAAACTGTAGGAAGGAAATATATAACCTCACATTCTATCCCAAGATGCATAATATCAAAGCTCAGCATTATTGTCTGAGTCACAATAGTCATTAAAGTCTCCTTGCAAAGCTTTATTAGAAGATCAATAACTGGACAACACCACTACTCTGAATATTCACGTCTTCCTTAAACACTCCTCTTCAACACTGGTATTTAAAGAAAAAAAAAATGTATAATTAAAATTCTTTTGTCATTCCATCTGCCAGTCTATGACGAACTTTCCTTAATGACTGATCTTTCTTAAAACAGATTCAAATGTTCAGCAAGGATTTGTAGTTCTGCCAATGAGATTATACCACCACAGAAAGTAAGTATGGGGTGAATGCTTATTTAAATGTACACTGAAATTAAAAGCTCTCTACAAATGGAAGGTTTCCAGCCTAGGGACCTGATTAGGTTAGGAATAGGCCGGGAGAACTCAATTTAGGAACACTTTCAAACTAAAACTCCTCACATGCATTCTGAGGCAGCGCTGTTGTATGGACCTTTATGTAACTTTGGATCAACTCATTGTCTTGAAACTACTGAAGTTATATCACTGGGTGGGATTCAACTAATGAGTCCCATCAGCCAAAGCCCTGTGCAAGAACATCTCTTTGTGAAACAGGGCTTTCAGCATAAGTGTTTCTTTTGCACAGAGCAATTTAAAACATATTAAATTCTAAACAGAGTCTTATTCTAAGCTAACAGATAAACTTAAGTTTATTTTCACCCCCACTTTTATGAGCTGCTCACCTTCAGGTCAGGAATCCCATAGCCTTTCCTCAAGGTGATTTGGAAGACCTCCAGTGAGCTAATGAAAGCTGCCAATCTCGTCAGGCTCTGCTTGCCACTTCCTCCCACACCAACCAGTAACGCATTACCTCTGGGAGATTCCAGGATACGATTGATACGGCAGCTAAATAGGATGGTACACAACCACTTTGTATTATAGCGTTTTTCCTCTGTGGTACATTTCAGTATATGGCATTAGGGGTATCTCCTGTTATACTCAGAACTAGGTTCAAAAATTCAACCCATTATGACACCTGAATAGAAACACCAGTAAATCTATACCCAATTAGTAGCATTCTGAGTCCTCTTTCATCACTTTTTCTGCCTCTTAAATGGGATTTATATGCCTTTGCACCTCTCCAGCATGGACTGAACCTAACTATAACAATCTATGTAATCTTGTATGCTAATAAGCAGTTCAATTGCCAGTGCCTTTGATTTACATATCTTGTGGAATCTGAAACTTAATGAAACCAGTGTTCTTGCTTAATGAACTTATCATGGTTCTGGAACCAGCAGGAAGGCAGCGCAGAAGAGATACTTCCTGAGAGGTAGGAACTACCCACCAATCTCAAGCAGGTACTAACCCATCTAGGAGTTTTCTCCTAGGCGCAAGAGGAGAACGTATTAGCTCTATCCCCTTGCAAGCAAATCATTGCCATTCAGGCAAATGTCTCTGGACTATAATAGTTTAGGGTTTGAACACCATAATAATCCATGATTAACTGAAAATAGAAGCAAAGCTTTCCATTTGCACCTCCTCTTAGCCACACTGGAGGAGGAGAGGGGAGTATATGAGACCAGGCTTGTGCATGCAACCCAAATCACTGGGTGACAGAATAAGGAGCTACATTTGTTCATAGGCATGGAGGTATGTTGCTGTATTGGTACATTCTAAGTATGATGTGATGTGGCCCATGAAGTACAATCTGACCTTGAAGTGTTCTCTACACTGTCCTTGCATTTTGCTGCCTTATAGTCACTACAACTCCTTGGTACATAGTAAACGTACCAGTAAATATCACAAAGAAATCATCACTTTCATTCATTTGGATTACACCGTCATTCTTGTAGTGCATGGCACCGATGATGTCTGGCTGCCTGCATACAAAGCCATTTGTTTTGCCTGGAGATGTGAACAAACCTTGACAAAGCCCAGCAATTATTAAAGTTATGAGCTTGCAAAGGAAGGGCTCAAAACCCTTTAGTGGTTAGTGAAGATGGATTTCAGCTTCTGAGCTACTGATTCAGCTATTAAAACCTAACTTCGCCTCTTGTATGTCTACCGTTCAATTCATACCTGCTAAGGGTAAAGGAGGTGTTTATTTATAACCCAGCTATCTGCCAAGGCACTCAAGGCTGCATTTATATGAGAGCTGATATGCAAAAACAAAAGCAACAAATGCAAGCAATAAAGCCAAATATCATAAAATAGATTGTGCTCTCTACAGAAAAGGAAATAAAATCAAATACAGTAAGAACAAGAAGGTGTTGGAGATTTAAAGAAAGGCATTCATATTAAAAGCCTATTTTCAAAGCGGCTAACAATGATCTTTATTTCTCTTGAAAACTTTTGCAGGAATGGATTTTGACGGGTCTCCTTAGACAAGGAATGTCAGAGGCCTGGAGCAGCCATCAAAAAGGACCATCATTGGGTCCCCACAGACCAGTCTAAATAAATGAATAACCTCTCATGATGAGGGAGCCATAATATAACAAGGGTCTGATCTGCAAATCTTTTGTGGGCAAGTTTACAGAAGACTTTTCCAGCTGTCCAGGACCTGGAATAAGAAGCAGGGGCCAAATCACTTAGCCGATTTTGTGGTCACCTTCTTCAATCCAAGCAACATTTCATCTGTTAGGAAGCTGGTCATGTGGCCTATGCCTTCTGCCATTCAATGCAAAAAGAAGCAGCTAATACATGAGATGGCAAATTCATCATTTTATATGGTTCATTTGTGCAAGTACCAGTAGCTTTTGCTACCTTTTTTTTTGTTGCCAAGGCTAAAAGATAATAATAATAATAATTTATTATTTGTACCCCGCCCATCTGGGTGGGTTTCCCCAGCCACTCTAGGCAGATTCCCGTGAAAGGGGTCACGTGACTCTGACCTCAGTCACAACTTTCTGCTCTTCAAGGAAGAACAAGAACCCTTCACTGTCATTCTAAGGCCAGGCTACAACCGGGGTGGGGGGTGGGGGACAGGACGGGTCTGGCACCTGTCTGTAACATGCAGGGAGGCTCTGTGAGCGAACGAGGCAGCTTTCCTTTTACAAGCATGACACACAACATCACTGCGGGTGCCTGCCTTTGTGCACTGAACACCAGGTCCTAGTACAGCCTGGTCGGCACGAAACTACTCAAGATAAAATGCTCTCTAGTAACCAAATGGAATAAAAGCACTGTGGCATGCAGAGCCACTACGATTGTATTAAACATCAAGGCCCTCTGGTGCGGGAAATAAAAGGAGGCTACACTCCCCAGCACACAAAGGAGGCGAGCAGCAAGTTTTGTATGCATTGTTCGCTTTTGTGACAGTGATTGAATTTGTTGCCTGGAGTTGCAGAAACAGTTAGACTGCCCCTCCCGCCCCTTTCTAATGAAAGAAATATCATTTTGTAACAGCTGGGAGAGATGGGGTTTGTGTGTGATCTGGCGTTCTGAAGAACATGCATTTGGGGCAGTCTCAGCATCCTTGCTTCTCGAACAACTAAAATCAAAGCCCATAGGCAACTGGAAAACCACTCACTGCATGTATCAAACCATCCTCAACAAATATATTTATAAGTGTCTTTTTCTTATCCTGCTGTTTATATAATGTGGCCTTCCTGAAGCCCCAGATTGACAAGCAATAACATTTTAGTATCCATTGTCCAAACAAAGAACTTGAATATTGTTTTTCGAAAGCCTTTGTCCACCCGTCTCCCCACCACTTTGAGGTGGGTTTGCAGACACACCACCATGCCCATCCCCAAGCGAGAGAAAGCTCAGAAGCACTCCAAAAAAAAATCCCCCTTACACATGGCACATGGCATCTTCAAAGAGCACCAGGTTCATAGTAGAGTTGACCTCGTTGTGATTCTCTAAGGCTTCCACCAGAATCTGATTCAGTGATTCCCAGCTCTGAACAGGCATGTACTTGGGCTCTCCAATGCCTTTTACAAAATGGCAAAACATGTTCATCTTCCTAGCCTGTTCCAAGGTGTCCTCTATTTCCTAATGAGAAAGAACAAAGAAACACAATGTTCGGTTTCAGAAAAGATGAAACTCATCCAAATCCAGCAAAACAAAACAAAAAACCAAGCAAACAGAAATGCACGATCTGTTGCCTGTTGAGGGGGGGGGGGATAAAAAAATAAAAATAATATGCTTACGACCAGGCTCTCACCCCAACCCCTGCTTTCAGACACAGCACAGTTCACCTCCCTTTTACATTTCGGTGTAATTGTCCATTCTGTGTGACGGTTACTTGGATACAGAGACACTCAAATAACATGATGCTTATCCAGGTCAAAGATTCTGTTCCCACGATGGAGGAGAAAACAGGCATACCACCCTCTTCATCACTCTACGTTTGACTTTTGCTTCAGGTAAGCGACTGAAATGGGCCTGCATCACTTACATCGTAGAACTTCTTCACCGTCTCTGTCTGCAGTTTATCAAAGAGGACAAAGTCCTTTTCATCAACCATCTTATCCCGGTAAACACGACTGGATTCATGCAAGTACAGCTTTACTAAGTCATGGGGAGCCTTCAAACACTCAGGAGTTGAAAACAGAATACCCTGGAAGCAAAGAGATGCATATGACACACAGATCATTTTTGGCACGGATGCAGAGCTGCAGGTCTAGGTGTGAAAGCAAAGTGAGAGATTCAAATGGCAGCTTGTGCAATTGCCGTGTTTGGGAAAGTGTCAGTCCCACTTTATTCCATGCAATGAGGTTCTTGTTTTGCGTGACACAGGCTACCTCGCAACCCCTTCCTATCATTTCAGGCTGAGTTCTGTGGATGCTAGCCTACTCACAACTAAAATCACAAAGCAACATATGCACAAGATCTGTGTGCTAAAAGGAACAAACACTTCCCCACGCCACTGCCATCTTTCTTGATCAATTAGACTTGCTGTTCTACAGACAGTGAAAGAATGAGGGGGCATGACTCTGAATGCTGCGAGACAACCTGTTTACTGAGCCTTCATCCCGATTTGTTTGCAGTGAAGTTATATAATGTTGATTCAAGCAATTGTTATCCCGCACTTTCTAGTGTGTTTACCCATCACTTTCCTTACCGCAAAACCTCCAGGGAGGTGGTAAGTTTGTTGGGCAATTGCACCAAATCCACTTTTATTATGCAACCTGAATTTGCTCATTGTAACCTGCTAAATAGCAACAATCTGAAAGCAACCCCAATCATTTGACCCTTCTTATCACAAAAACAAAATGCATTTTAACTTAAGTGTGCTAAGGGGTAATAAGCCCACATGAAGTGATCTTGTGTGCATACTCTAGCTCAAGTTGCCCCTGAGGAGCAACTTGTAATGAGAACAAAATAAAAAGAGAGAGAGAATGTTGTTCCCTCAAGAATAGCCCATTTCAAAACCTTAAGCTTTCCAGAAGAGAAGATTGACCGTATTCTATTAGATCCACCCCAAACCTAGTCCTATCCTGAATTATGCACAGATACGACCTCTGATTTTAGTGGGATTCATGCCCACTAACCTGGTACATCAATTAGGATTATAACAAAAGTATAAAGTTGCAATTAATTGTGTTCATTGTTCCGGAACCTCCCAGTGCTGTCCTGATTTAACTTGTAGCAGACAACAAAAATGCAGGCCACACACACTACCTCATACGCAACCATTTCCTGCAGACAATGCCATTCACATTTCTGCAGGACAAAAGCAGCCTGGGAATAAAACTGGATGGTTTTTTAAAAACTGACTTTAATCAGGCAGATATTGCCTCAAGAAAACATTAATTTCTGCTAGGTAATTGTGGCATGTTTATGACACCTTCTAAAAATGCATATGGAAGTGTCTCTTTCAAATAGAAATCCTTTTTAACAAAGTCCATTAGCAATATCTATGGGTCTGGTGACATTAAATTTAAAAGAAAACCTCTACTGAGTTATTCAGAAATTCTAAGATGCACTTAAAAGTAATTGAAAACGCCTTGCTTCTTCCAGCTAATCCACATTTTGAAGTTTAAGCACAAATGGACATGCATTCCTTCAACTAAAATGGGGTTAAAAACAACAGCCTAGCAGCCTTACACACACACACACACACACACACACACACTCACACTCTCTCTCTCTCTCTCTCTCTATATATATATATATACCGTATTTTTCGTCCCATAGGACGCACCTAGTTTTTTGGGGGGGGAAATAAAGGAAAAAAAATTTTCCTTTATTTCCCCCCCAAAAGCAGGTCGGGGAAACCAAACCAGGTCGAGGAAGGGCGCTGCACCTCCCTGAGCTTGTGGGGCTGGCCGATGTATGCCTCAGGCGGCAGGCTGCTATCCGCAGCGTGGGGAGCCCTGCGGGGAACTCCTGCAGGGTTCCCCACGCTGCGGATGTCTGTCTGGCGCGCGGGGCGCTCTGCTTCAGGGTGCTCCGCCCGCCCGGCGGCAGGCTGCTATCCGCAGCGTGGGGAGCCCTGCAGGGAACCCCTGCAGGGCTCCCCACGCTGCGGATGTCTGCCCGGCGCACGGGGCGCTCTGCTTCAGGGTGCTCCGCCCGCCCGGCGGCAGGCTGCTATCCGCAGCGTGGAGAGCCCTGCGGAGAACTCCCACAGGGCTGCCCAGGCTGCGGATGCGCTCCCGAAGCACTGGGCGCTCTACTTTCAGGGCGCCCGATGCTCCGGGAAGCAGGCTGCTCTCCGCAGCCTAGACAGCCCTGCTGGACCTCCTGCAGGGCTGCCCAGGCTGCGGATGTGCTCCCGAAACGCCGGGCGCTCTGCTTTCAGGGCGCCCGACGCTCCAGGAAGCAGGCTGCTATCCGCAGCCTAGACATCCCTGCCGGACCTCCTGCAGGGCTGCCCGGGCTGCGGATGTCTTCCTGAAGCCTGAAGAGCGAGAGGGGTCGGAGCGCACCCACCCCTCTCGCTCTCCAAGCTTCAGCGAAAGCCTGCATTTGGCCCATAGGACGCACCCAGATTTCCCCTTCATTTTTGGAGGGGAAAAAGTGCGTCTTATGGGGCGAAAAATACGGTATATATATATATATATATATATATATATATATATGAATGTCATAGCAACAACAATCCTTGAAAATAACAAGGATGATTAGATTTCCTTGAGGACAGACCACATCCTTTTTTAGTCTGTAACAAACCAATTTAATGTCCATAGTGTGCCACACACTCAACACAGATATGAATGGCAAGAATAAGAATATCTAGTGAAGAACAGATAACATTTTCTTAACAAATCTACAACTATAGCCAGTATTCTATTTCTTAAAAGAGGTGCCACAAAACTGCTCCCTCTGACCTGAAACATTTGCCCTAATCCAAATTATTTTGGGATCAGCTGTAAGGGAAAGACACTCTCAGTATGTTCAGTGGCACTCTGTTCTTTAAGAACGCTTTGGAGCTAAGCCCTGCAAAGCTTTGTTTCACTACATCCTGAACACAATACAAATTCCCAAAGAAACCAATAACAAATTCTACACTCCGTGCCTTCTACTCCTTTCCAGAGATATTTTTATTGCAAACCAAATCCTATCAACCAAGATAAACCTTTACTGCTCTCAACAAAATCCCTTTAAAAAACCCTGCCTGATACATATTTTAGAATAGGTCATTCCAATCTATGCTACATGCAGGGAGTAACCAGTCCTACCCGGGTATTATTATTCTTTAGAAACCAAACAAATATTGTGAATTTTAAATGGACGGTGCAATTTGTAGGTTTAGACTGGAAGTAGGTTTAGACTGGAGAGCCAGTGTGGTGTAGTGGTTAGGAACGTTAGTCCTGTAATCTGGGGAACCGGGTTCACGTCTCCGCTCCTCCACATGCAGCTGCTGGGTGACCTTGGGCTAGTCACACTTCTTTGAAGTCTCTCAGCCCCACTCACCTCACAGAGTGTTTATTGTGGGGGAGAAAGGGAAAGGAGAATGTTAGCCGCTTTGAAACTCCTTAAAGGGAGTGAAAGGGACGCAGGTGGCGCTGTGGGTTAAAGCCTCAGCGCCTAGGACTTGCCGATCGAAACGTTGGCGGTTCGAATCCCTGCGGCGGGGTGCGCTCCCGCTGCTCGTTCCCAGCGCCTGCCAACCTAGCAGTTCGAAAGCACCTCCGGGTGCAAGTAGATAAATAGGGACCGCGTACCAGCGGGAAGGTAAACGGCGTTTCCGTGTGCGGCTCTGGCTCGCCAGAGCAGCGATGTCACGCTGGCCACGTGACCCGGAAGTGTCTCCGGACAGCGCTGGCCCCTGGCCTCTTAAGTGAGATGGGCGCACAACCCCAGAGTCTGTCAAGACTGGCCCGTACGGGCAGGGGTACCTTTACCTTTACCTTTAAAGGGAGTGAAAGGTGGGATATCAAATCCAAACTCTTCTTCTTCTTCTTCTAGACCCATCACACCAAAAACCAGGTGAAGTTACCACCATCTTGATTCAGGTGCGCTAGTGAAAGTTATTGTGCTTGCTTCCACTTGTAGGACTGGTGATCTGAATATAGCATGATATGGCCAAGCTGCCATTGTACTATTCAATGGTTTTGTTCCTTTCACAGACTTTTTCAGCCTGGCCAAAGAAAAGTTGTCCAGAGTCGCAATCTCACTTAAGTGAGCTTCCAGGGCATTAACATTCCACTGCACATCCTCTCCAGGCGTGAACTAGAGAAACTGATTAAGAGATACAGCTGGGATAAGGCTTCACCAGAGAGTAAACTTCAGCAATAGCTTAGCGAGTGGTATAATAACAATTAGTCCGGGGAGCAATACAATTTGAGCAGTGAAGCTGGGTAATATGGTAATTATGTACAGTAAGAAATAATTTTTGCACTTCCACCATGCTTTGGAGCAACATCAAAGAGCAAAGATAGTGCTGAAGTTTTTTACTTCTGCAGAGCAGAGATGCCTCAATATGGATCCCACGTTTTTAAACAAAAGAGAACCACATAGCGTGGATTTGGGCTGTCAAATCTGCTGGAAGCAAAAGCTTCCGCCTTCACCCCATTGATGTTAAGACCTTTAAAAACTTTTTCCAAATCTTCAGCTGGTGCAGAATACAGTAGCCAAGTTTTTGTGTTTTTTTAAGAGGTCATCATAAGAAAGGGAAAAACATGGCAGATTAAACAGCTTTAAAATATCACATAGCTGTTAACCATAGGGCACTCCCTCACAGCAGCAATGACCTTTACAGCTCCATATGGTCTGTATTCCTCAAGCAACACCTTCTCCTGTATGAACCTCCCACAACTGCTAAGACACCCACATGAGCTTCTGTGCTCACGGAACAGGGATTTCTCTGTTGCAGCATGTCAGGTGCTGATGCGGTTGCTCGGGAGCAAACAGGCAAGACTCCAACCTGGCTTTTCTAGGCTTTATTAGCCGTACAAACTATTTACAGTGCAGAGCGTCACAAGTCCATGTCTGCTCAGTTGCTAGCAGAATCTGGGAGTGGGCAGTCCTTATACCTTCCCCAGAATAACAGCCGTGTGACCCCAACTTTCTCCTCCCCTCTCTGCGCCGAAGACTACTGCTCAGAACGGGCACTGGCAAAGGGGGACTTGCCTCCCCTCTGCTTTGCTCAGGCTTGGTGTTGAGGCTCTCCCTAGCATCTTCTGATCCTTGCACCCCCTCCCCACTGGAAGTGTGGCTTCCCTCCTCGCCAGAGGAAGAACTACTTCGTAAGATCTTCGGAGGCTCCCTGTGACACAACTGCCCTTTCACCTCTCGCCTCTGAGCTGATGGCAGCTCCCTGACACAGCATCACAATGATACACTGTGCTTCTAAGGCCAAGTGCCCTGCTTTGTCTTTTTTTACTCTGAGATATCTAAAGACAACCTTCCAGTATCCTCAAACTGTTTAATGACTGGTGCAAACTGTGGTCTATATTGTTATTTCTTATGCTTATGCTCAGTTGTTGTTGCTGCTGCTGCTTGGCCTTTACACTGCCATTGTCACACATCGTTTTCTTTTTTTAAAAAACAGGAAATGGTATAGAAGTTACATAAATATACCTGTGCTACTACATCATTCGAGAGAAGAAAAGGGGGGGAAGGGATTGTTTTACAGCAACAACGTGCTTACAAGCACTGATTTCCATTGTATCATCCAAGTGAGCAATCTGGACAGATGCATAATACAGTGTGCATATGACAAAGGTCTCAATTCAGCACAGTCTTCTATTTCAGATAAGCTGAGATATCAGACCACACACCTGTATCATGGATTTCACCATACGAAGTTTCTTTCATCTTAGATGTCATAGGCAAAGCAGGAGCAGTTTTATAGTAAAATTTAAAAACAATCGTATCAAGTACACAAGAGTCACAGAAAGCAAGAGCATCCATATATTTCACTCTCACTTTATAAATTACCCAAGGACTGTTATTTTATAGGTGTCAAAAATCTGCCAGGAGCAGATTATATATGGGGAAGTCTCACTGATTTCAACAGGGCCAAGAGGACATGAGAATGGCAGCAGCCAAGTTCTATAATAAACTTTCTCAATTCTTTGCTTTTACAAAGAAACATTAATTTTCTCTCTCCTTTTCTCTCTCTCACACATATATACTGCTGACAATCAGGTGTGCAAAATGCAACACCCATCTGGAAGGTTTCCTTTATACTCTCAGTGATTTCTGTTCCTGTTAATTTGAAACTTGTCAACTATAGTAACTAAGTCTGGCTATTTTATCAGATTGGGGATGGTTTCAAGGAGAAGGAGGAACCTTATGCAACCAACTTTGCTCACACACAAACCAGCTTTCAGCTCTTGCCGATAGTAATAAATACACAGTGGCCCTTTGATTACTTCACACAAAACGTGCCTGGGACTTTTTGCAATAAAATCCAGCAAACCCTTTTCATACAGGAAATAAGCATAACTTGGAGGTAATTATTGTTTAAATTCTGATCTGCCTTAATCGGTTTGTAGCCATCCACAGAGCTAGTGCTGTATGAGAGATATATGGATGTAGCAATTAATTGATACAGAAATATGAGAAAATAATGAACAAATGTATTTCTGGGATAGAGCACAAAAGGAAGTCAGTTTACTCATGGACTAATGTACTATGAAGCAACAGATATGCAAAAAAATGCCACAGGGTGCTTGAACTGAGCAGGCTGCTGACTATCAGTGCTTGGATTTGCATGCATTTTGTGTAAGATGCACTTGAATTGTGAACATCTCAAGTAACCTGAAAAACAGCTGTTGTAAGAGCAACCCTCAAGTGTCCTCAATACTGAAAGCCATTAAACACTGAACCACTTGATTTCTTTCCTAAGATAAAGGAGATGTTAAAGGGCCACTACATTTTTGCATTTGCATCAACATTAGCAGTTAAAAGGGAGTTTCTGGTGTCTAACGCCAAGCAAATTGCAAAACAGGAAGCGATAGCCTCAAACCAATTTTAGCATTATGTTCTTTCCAGAATGAAAATGAAAGCCACTTAATGCAACTAGGTAGAAAGACAATCAGCTTCTTATGACACAAGCACATTTATTGTTGATTTTTTTTAAAAAAAAAAGCCTTCTAGTTTACAGTCTCTGCAACATGACAACAACACAGAAAGCAAAGTGCAGTTTCCAGTTGTATAAGGCAACTGCAGGACTGAAAAGTTGGAATAAAGCATAACTGTGTGGCATATAACCAAAACAGTCTGTCTGTGTTTATGTGAGCAAAATCCACTTGACAGTCTCCAGTGAGTGAAGTGTCACCTTGGGCCTCTAAACAAGACCCCTTTGACCACTGTGTATCCCATTTAATCCTAGGAAAGACAAACAATATCTCATGGCCACTGCATCGGGCATACATTACATATTACCATGCTATGGCATGTCATGGTTCTATACAGCATCAGCATCACTCCTTTTCATTTCTAATTTCAAAGTTTAATTTAGCTAAGGGAGCACACAGCTCCCAACTGGAAGAACTACTTACTTGGAAGACATTGGACAAATCTCTCAGGTTGAAGTTGTAATGAAATTTGATAGCTGTTGGCAGGAATGTTGCCGCCACTTTCACGTGCAGGGCAAGAGCCAGACTTATTAACTGCTGTGATGATTTCTGTAAAGCCGCAGAGAAGTTCCCCCGCTTCAGGTGCTGAGTTAGGATGGTGCTGTAAATCGTGGACAGAGCATCTGACCCAGGGAATGAGAGAGCAAACACACTGAAGTGGCGCTGCATAAAGGAAAACACAATACAGGCTAGTAGGTATTGCATGTAACAGAAATAGGATGGGTTTGGGCAGAATCACTTTCACTGGCGCAACTTTTCCCTTGACCTGATAATAGCAAATGCCTGAGAGTTTTCATACACCTGTCTCCAAAGGGAAGAATCATCAATCACGCCCAGTGGGCCACAGACAACTACTCAAGTGAAATAAATAAAACATGGATAGAGATGGTGATGCTGGATCATAGGCCCAAGGCCACATGTAGAGCAGTGCTTGACCTATATTGCACACCTCATTCTTCCTAACTCCCAGATGTTGGACACTGAGAAATCTGCCTACCTGCCTAATGGCATCACTAGATAATTCTAAGCTAACTTCCTGCTACAAGACTACTACTACTACTACTACAACTACTACGAAGGACATGG
Source organism: Podarcis melisellensis (assembly GCF_964234715.1). NCBI lineage: Eukaryota > Metazoa > Chordata > Lepidosauria > Squamata > Lacertidae > Podarcis > Podarcis melisellensis. The sequence goes on from NC_138529.1 coordinate 40,881,178, forward strand.
GTGGTGCTGTGGTCTACACCACTGAGCCGCTTGGGCTTGCTGATCGGAAGGTCGGCAGTTCGAATCCATGTGACAGGATGAGCTCCTGTTGCTCTGTCCCAGCTTCTGCCAACGTAGCAGTTCAAAAGAACACCAGTGCACATAGATAAATAGGTACCGCTGCAGCAGGAAGGTAAATGGCGTTTCTGTGCACTCTGGCTTCCATCACAGTGTCCCGTTGCACCAGAAGCAGTTTAGTCATGCTGGCCACATGACCTGGAAAGCTGTCTGTGGACAAATGCCGGCTCCCTCAGCCTGAAAAGCGAGATGAGCACCGCACCCCATAGTCGCCTTTGACTGGACTTAACCATCCAGGGGTCCTTTACTACAAGAGGGCAAAGCATTTGACGTGACACTTAAAACAGTAGCAGCACTTGTACTAATAAATAAAGTACTGCTTTAAGAATGTTGAAATCTGCCCCTATCCATTATTACAGAAATCCAAACAACTCTGCAAGATATCTAAGTATGTTCCTCCTGCGTTGCTACTTAAGAATAGGGAAGGCTGTGGTTGCAATACAGTGGCTTTTGCCATAGACCAACTTGGTCTTTGAACAAGGAATTTTCCAGCTAATACAAGAGGCACTGAACTATGCCAGTTTTCAGGTGCCTTATCCCTCTCCTTAAAATAAAAAAAAATCAAAGTCACACTTTTAAATTACCAAAGTAACAAACAGGTTAGAAAGGTCCTGTGATTCTTCTTGTAAAGGATATTTGCCAAGCAATTAGCATATAATCCCACTACAACAGGACACCCACTGCAACCTATCACTTGGCTTCCTAGTGTTTACATGGCTAAACACCAATTTCATCTGTGAATTCAACAAGAATCTTCATACCCAAAAAGTTCCAGCCCTTTCGATATGGGCTTTTTAATCAGGGATATGGGCTGGATGAAAATGCTTGCTGAAGTATATGTTAGAAAGTAGAAAAAGAAATTAGAAGCCAGTGAAAAAGAAACAATGGTGTTCACTGTCCTTGGTCCTGAAATATAATTATATTGGAACTGTATTATGAAATCAGATTCCAACACAGGAGATGCAATCTAAGATTTTCTGATGTTTAAAAACAGCAAAGCACTGACAGGGGTATGAATGGGCTCTACACAGGGAAGTTGGTACTAATAATAAAATAAAGCTGATCAGAAGGTCAGCAGTTTGAGTCCCCGCGACGGGGTGAGCTCCCGTTGCTCGGTCCCTGCTCCTGCCAACCTAGCAGTTCAAAAGCACGTCAAAGTGCAAGTAGATAAAGAGGTACCGTTCCGGCGGGAAGGTAAACGGCGTTTCCATGTGCTGCTCTGGTTTGCCAGAAGTGGCTTAGTCATGCTGGCCACATGACCCGGAAGCTATACGCAGGCTCCTTCGGCCAATAAAGCAAGATGAGCACCGTAACCCCAGAGTTGTCCGCGACTGGACTTAACGGTCAGGGGTCCCTTTACCTTTTAAGTTCAGTACATCTTACACCCCACTTTCTTCTCATATCCAGAAAACATTGCTAAGTTTTACTTCAAAGTTTTCTTTTCTTAAAGTTTGTCTTCAAATGGAGACCATCTAGGATAGCTTGCAAACAAATGAGAGTGTTAATCCTTCCAAAGACTGAGTGAACCCAACAGCGGCTTTCTCCTTGCCAGGTGAACAAGCAATACCTGCAAGCGTGGGTTGATAGTGAAGCTGCCTGCTGTGGGATTCATGCACGACACGTACTGCACATTCATGATCTCCTTCAGGGACAGCTTGTTTCTGTCATACCTTTGCCAGAAGAAGAAAAAAGAAAAGAATGCATCACCCTAATCACATCCTATTAGTGACAAACAAACAGCAGTGTGCCTGCCGGACTTTGCCAAGTCTCAAGCAGCATGTCAGATGTGCACTGGGCACCTGCTGTATCCCAGCTGCTTTCAATTAATATTCCAACAGAGGTTGCACAATATTGGGGAATCAGGCTAGGATTCGCATATGTCTGCATAACATCTAGCACAGCAGGGACTCTATATCAGGGAGAGTATCACACTTCCATAACTGTATTTACAGGCAATGCTCTAGGACAGGGGTCGGCAACCTGCGGCCCATGGGCCACAAGTGGCCCATGGGGGCAGTTTAACCAGCCCACAAGCTGGCCCCAAACTGAGCCACCCACTTGGCGAATCCCTGTGTGTTGCACTAAGCTGACGCAGTGTGGGACTTGCTTCTGCGGTGCCGGAAATCGCGTCTGCACATGCACAGATGCCAGAAATTGCATCTGCGCATGCCCAGACGACAGAAATCGTGCTCACACGTGCACACAATCCAGCCCACAGAAAGATCTCCGCAGGACTTGACCGGCCCAGGCAGGTAAAACCTTGCTGACCCCTGTTCTAGAGCATGATGAGTGGGATAAAAATTCAGCAAATAAACACTAATAAATTAGCCCAAAGGCAAACTTGAGAGAAAATACACATATAACATATGTCTTTTAAGAGGGTCTGAAAGTGATAGGGAAACAGAACAGAATTATGGCTAAACACATGCCGAAGTGACAAGGACTATAAATAGACAGATCTATCCCTATTTTACCAGTGCCCATAGTCCAGATGTTGCCGAATCAGTGTATGAGGCTGGACTGTTCCATAAGTGTCTACTTCAGGCATATTCATGTCATCGATGAAGTAGATAAGCTTCTTGGTGCCAGGAGGGCCGTAATTCCTTCCTGCCTTTTTATCCAGCGGCTTCTCAAGAACAGCTGTGAAGAAACAAAGGCTCGGAGTTTTCAAAAGTGTTCTTTCCAACACTGTGATACTAATCCAGAATATGAACTGTAAGGCAGCTAGAAAGTGGTGACTCCCTTTGAGGAGGAACCATACCCCTGGTGCCTGTACAGGTATGTGGTGAAAGTGGTGTGCCGCCTTACAATTATTTACAGAAACAAGAGAATGAAGAAAGGCTGGTGAAAGGATTGCAATGGCTGAGGTTTAGCAGACTGCAAAGGCAATAAGAGAAAAAATGTTAGGCAGAACCTAAAACAGGAATAAGAAACCTACAGCCTTCCAGATATTGTTAGATTCCATCTCCCAACACCTGAACCTTGGCCAATGTTCAGCAGTTGTAGACCACCAACATCTGGAGTTTAAGTACATCCTTGGTTTAAGTTAGGAGTGACTGAATATGGGAAAAGAAAGAAGAATAAAATGTCTCATCCAGAGTTGTATCCAAGCTAACGCTGAATAACACAACCTACCAGCGTAAGGATTTCTACTTGTGCACTGGGACCTCCACCTTCTCCTCCCCCTGAATGGACCCCTAAACCAGTTCTATGAGTTTTCCCCAACCCTCTGGAACAGATTTGGGTAGGGTGCAGAACACACACTTGGGAGAGGAGGAGAGGAAGTTATGTGGTGCTAGTGGAATTTTTTGCACTGATTGGAATATGTATGGTTTTGTGTTGTTTTTTAATACCACCCTCAAACTGCAATCCTTAGGAGATGAAGCAAAAGGGACATTATCATGGTAGAGAGAAAATAAAGAGGGAAGACACACAAGTCACTTCTGCTGACAGTTTAAGATGCCACATCTCTAATGGAATGCAGGGATGTGGGACATATTTAAACAATACTGTACTTGGACTGGAAGAGGGAATTTGCAGTACTGGCATATACTGAAATATACAATGCAATGATTTCATATCATACATTTTCCTTACTGGGTGCTAAGGAAAGAAGAGAAGGGGAACTCTATGCAGAGCTGCTGTTTTTTGACAGAGGCTCCACAATCAGCATCATATTTAGACCCAATATTGGGCAGCAGTCTTAGATGCAACCAGTTTTGGCTCCCAGGAGAGTGTGGCATGCATGTTTCTCAGGGGGGGAAATGATTTTTGTTTGCATCTGCAAAAAAAAGTGAAACAGCCTGTAGCATTGGATAAAGACCAAAGGGTAGGATAAAGACTGAAAAACTGAGATGAAAAGCCCACTAAAATTAGTCAATAAAACACTTTTGGCAGCACAGTTGTATTTTTCAATGTGTAATGGTTCTACGGTGCAGATCATAATTCATCCAAGATATTGATCTATTTCTCCTTGACCCCTGAACCATATTTTGGCTTATCAGAAGCAATGAGGAGTCACTCACAAGAAGAAAGCCATTGTGTGTTGTGGCAAACCATTTATAGGGGCCCTAGAAGATATCGATCAGAACTGTCAAGCAGCTTTCTCTCAAAGGCGTGGAATGCAACCCTATTTTTTCGGTAAGAAGATGACCAAGTTACACACTTTGGTATTTGGACACCTATATGCATGCTTATTACCCAGACGGTCAACAACCTGTTGTCTGAAGCCGTGCAATGAATATTTGAATTCAAAGCTAGTCAGCTGAATACATGAGAGATTAACCTGTGCAAATATTGCACAAAACCAAATGATCAAGACTGCTAAGCTAGAACGAAGGGCTAGTTTGGCCTGAGAAACATTCATCAAACTGAAGCCTTTGTCGCAGAAAGGTAACACTTTGTCCAAAGTGAAATTGGAAATTGTACAATACAAGCTTCTTACTAGTCATCGCTCAAACATGCTGAATCTTACACATGGACAATAGGAACAGAAAACAGCTTGATGTCAAGGTAAGGCGCCATGGGCAAATTAGAGGTTTATGTAGATGGACAGAGGAAAATCATCCAAATGAATGCCACAATTTCTTTTGCACAGTGCAACAAGGCATAAACAAGTCCTTTCTTCAAATCACTGAACTTATAGCATTCAACAGTAAGCAACAGTCATGATTCCTCTTGCATTGTGATTATGGTCTGAAATACAGTCTTGGGCTAAGGGGGACAATACTGGCTAAGGTGCTCATATTGTGTGAATAATCCCTGGCTAGGAAGACCAGGACAAATTGTTAAGAAAAGAAAGAGTAGGGTTAAAAGGAAGTGGTGCTCACTAAAATAGGATTTGCTTTTGGGAGGACTATGCAAGAAGGCAGTGTCCCAGATGGTAATAATAAGTTCTTGGCTCCTTTTATTTGCCCCCTCCTGCCCTGCATTTGGTACACAACAGAAATGTCTGGATGTGTACTCTTTTTTAAAAAAAATCATCAATGTTTTATGACAACAAACTGATGTTTTAAAAAGTGCCAAGGTTTGCTTCTCCCACATTTTCATCTCTCTAGGCAAATTGCTTTGCCAAAAGCATCACTATCATGGCAACTTCACATATTCGTTCTTTGACATAGTAATCGCTGTGCCACCAAAAGCATGTGCATTTTAATGTATGTGCAACAGCACAAGTATTTACCCTGAGTGCAAATATCAAGAAGCAGCTGCATGTATCAACATATCTGTGTTGAACAAGATATTTGCACTGGCTTATATACACTACAAGGTACAAACTGCTAATTTTCTATTGCCTTATTTTAAAAAAATTAACTGGCAGTTCTTAGTAGCCTTTCATCATAGTAGCAAAGCCTGCAATAATGTTTTCAAAGATCAGCATCTTGCAATTGACAATGAACTTCTCAACAATCACCAAGCTATTAAGGGCGTGCTATCATTTGCTTTTCACTAAACTGATCACATCTTTGCAGGTTATTAAAAATGCTTTTTGTTTTGTATTTAGCATCCACTGCTAAGAATCCATCTCATCTTGACAGTTTGTGGCACAGAAAGATCCTGAAATGATGGGTGCAAGATAACACCTCTGTCAGCGAGGAATCTTCCTCTTTAAACAACACCCCCCCAAAAAAATATTAAATTTCTGGAAGTGAGAGAATGTCTTTCAAATATGCATTTAATTAGAGCCTAATTAACATAGAAAACATCCCTTTTAGGGATTTAACAAGTATGCAAAAGATATATCAAATTGAAATGCAATTACTGAGAGATCAAATGACATGTTCGTAAAAGCAGCATTTTAATCTGAGAATGTCTCTCACAATAATATCAAAAGCCACATGTCTCTTGCACAGATACTCAAACCCCAATTATACTGGAATAAACAATCACTGTGTTTTAGGGTTATTAAGCATCTGCTGTGCTTTCCCAGAGGCTGATGGGCTGAGAGACATCTATTTCTGTGGAATTCTCTGGGGGCAGGTTTGCCACATGAAGAAACCTTGCGCAAGGCTCCATAGCTTGAAATGGGATTTAGATGGCTCAGTGGCCTTTTTCAGAATCTTTCCAGGATTAAACGCATTATGTTCTACAGTTAATTGCATCTGGAAATCTGCTAAGCACCATGGCGGTGCAGGGGAATGCAAACATTTTGCAGAAACACAAAGCTCTTTGATGCCACATGAAGCATCCCATCATGTTACCTTTCCCAGGGTGGAATTATTTGCACCTAATCACTAAACATTTGTTTGGACACACAAATCTCTTGCATGTGTGGGGTGTCCTATTCTGATCTGCCTGCATTTGCCCTTGCAAGGGTAGATCAGGTACTTTCCACCACAACGCATGGGAATCTCTTGCCAGCAGCAATACTCTATATGTGTGTTAGAGGTGTTATACTCATTAGAGATTTTATGCCCATAAACAATCAATCAATAGTGGGGCCTTCCATCTCTATTTGCAGCATGCATCGGAACATGACAGTGTTTTACCAATTCAAGAGCAGTCACGTGGTGCTAAACACATTCTGTAATCATGTAACGCAGAATCTAGTGGCATGTGTAAAACCACAAATAATTTCAGTTTTATTTGAAGGGGCTAACTACATGTCACATATATAGACCTACACTAATAGAGGCCCCAAACTCTGTTTTCCTCCGGGGGTGGGGGGAACAGCTTCAGAAAAAAGCCATTTTCAACAAGTGGTAGTAAAGAGGAGAGGGGTCAAAGTTCAGTGATACAGCACTTGCATTGCATACAAAAGGTTTCTGGTGCAAATCCTGGGATCGTCTGTAAAAATGAAAAAATCAAGTAGCAGGTGGTGGAAGAGACCTCTGCCAGAAAAGGTGCAGAGTCACTGTGACTCACTGTAGACAATACTAAGCTAAATGGACCAGTAGTCTGAGCTGATATAAAGTAGCTTTCCAGGTTCCTACGTGATGAAGGCCTTTCCTCACCAGCCATTTCTACACTCCAAACACCATTTCCAGCTGCTGCTCCTTCCAGAAGAAGAATTCCAGATATGTGCTGGCAAGGGCAAATATGCGCCTTAAACCCCATTGAAAATGGAATTTGAGAAGTTACAGGAAGCAAGATTATTAAATATATGCACCCCAAGATGGTTCTCCACTCCAAATCCCAACCTCAAAACTGCTTTTCTATTAATGCATGTAGCATGTAAAGGGTTTTCAGATCCAACGATCAGAGAGACAATCCTGAAAATATGCTAGCAGTATAAAAGGCTGTGAGAAGTCTTGTGGATTATTTTGCACCTTCTCAAAACGCCACAAATTCCCCTATAATGTTTGCAACCAAGAAAGCTAAGTTGGAGCTGCAAGGAAAGAAGGCAAGGCTGCAGGCGGATAGTGCCTGTAAAAACTGTGCCATTTTTCCTCACAGACTTGCTACTTCCTATGAACTCCTGCAAGGGAGTCTCCCAGTCTTCATTACATGGTCCAGCAGCCTTTCACGTCCATGCCAATACACAGATCCTTGGAGCAAATGGTGACTAAATCAGTCACTCTAGTGATGAGGAGGTCAGTTCTCCCTGATACGACTGTGAACAGATAGATATGATCTGTGGGTCACAGATCTCCTTAGGTCAGTAATGCAGCACTATAGGAAAGTATTGGTGTTGGCAGGCATTGTGTAGTTGCTTCCTTCTCCTGAAACTGATGTTGGGCAAACAAACGGTGTCTCTGAAGCTCTCTGGAATGTCATTTATTATTCTGGCTGACTGTTAAGTTTTAAAAAGAGTGAAACAAACACCCGTTAGAAATAGCCGCCAAATGATAAACTGCAAAACAGAACCAAGTAAATCTAAACACTGAGCAGCATAAACCAAGATGCAAGGGGTATAAATCATGTTCAGCACACACCAGCAACCATGTCTGAGGCACATTCTTACACTAACCCACCCTGTGGATAACTTATTCGGATTCTGTGCCCCAGCCTCTGGCCATAACTCTCAGTCCAAGTAAATATGGGAAAAAATGTTGCTGCCATTTATCTGTATACATCTCAACAGCAAGAAAAAGCTTTTCCCTTTGGCACTAAAATGTGTGTGTTGGGAATCACTTGTGCACGAAGGTTTTATAATCTTGTGATGTTTTTATTATTTTATTGTACACCCTGCTGATAGTCTTATCTTAAGCGGCAGTTTATAAATTTTCCTACAAATAAAGATATACAGAAACACCACTGTTGTTTGGCTCATTATGAACTCTCACAAACTCCAACCTCTTTCAAGCAGAATCTGGAAAATGAAATGAAGAATGTGTTTGTACTTTAATGACTGTCATCACCTTTCCTCTGTTTGAAATGTGGATCAGTTTTTTTCTCAAAAGAAGTGTTTGCTGCTGAAACTTCCAGAGATGCATGACATTTGTTCCCCGAGCCACATTCATTTAGGTAACAGCAAATCACCACCATAGGGACACTCAAATGTTAACAGTGGGCAGGGGCAGACTTTGGTCTTTCAAAGGCTATCCCAGGGGTCAGCAACCTAAGGCCCATGGGCCACAAGCGGCCCGCGGGGGTCGTTTAACCAGCCCATGAGCTGCTCCTGAACTGAGCAGCCCACTTGACAAGTCCCCGCGCACTGCGGGGACTCCTTCTATGGCACTGGAAAATCGCGTTTGCGCAGATGCAGACGTCGGAAATCACGGGCGTATGTGTGTGATCTGGCTCACAGAGGGATCTCTGCTGGAGTGAACCAGCCCAGACGAGGTAAACCTTGCCAACCCCTGGGCTAATCTCTCGCCTTCCGTTCTGCTCAATTCACTATGTGATACTTGCAACACCCTGCGGTGCTCCCTAGGCTCAGCAGCCAGTAGGGCGGAAGCAGTTGCGCTGCCCCAAATCCACCTTTGCAGTGAGCCTGTTCAGATTATACATACTCAAACTCTAGAGTTATGCTGAAATCAGGTGCAGGTCTCAGGGACATGCATATTTTCTCCACCTCCTCCATACACCTTAACTGAGAGACACCAAGTTTATTTAATTTAAGATCTCCCTGATCTGGATCCCATCCAGATCACAATATATCTATAGTTTTCAAAAGGTGAGCATAGTCTGGACATCACCTGTTGTCGTCGTCCCCCCCCCCCCCCCGACTTTAAGGTATATTTATCCCAAACATGTCTGAATGCATTGGTGCCCCTAAAGGCAGGTAGATCCCTATAAATGATTCAATATACACAATAGACCACTCTAATACGGACACTGGAAGAATGAACCCATGAATAGGCCCCCTCAGGGCATTTTCCATATGCATGCGCTACCTGAAGCTGCATTGTTTACACAGCATTTATTAAACTATGACCAGGTTTCCAGCTGGGATTATTAAAAGACAGAGGAAGCTGTGAGCAGTGACAAATCACCTGCAGCATTCTCCATGCCTAAATATTTCTAGCTAGAACTACTTATTCTGTTGCTGCAAAATGTATGAATTAGTGGCATTCCTGTTTTCACATATGGTGCCTTTTATACTAAAATATTTAACTTGCATATTCAATTAGAGCCAAACAAATGTGCTGTAAAAAAAAAAACCCCAACCCTCACTATCTGACTCCCCAATTCGAAACAATGCACTAACACTGGGTTCCCGCCAATGAAAAAGCCATTTGAGTGAAGTGGCATATGCACACTTCCTTCAGGCCCATTTTAATCTCAACAGCACTGAAGTGTAGAACAAACAGAACAAAAACAAAAAGGAAATTGTCTCTTATTTAGGGCACTGTTGCAGGGATATGGATCAGGCTTACACCATTTATCACAGAGCGGTTCCACAACATAAAAACACAAAATGAGAATACAAAATACATAATAAAACAAAAACTCTCACAAATGCATTTAAAGGGCCATAGAATGTTAATCAGCCAAAGGGCTGGTTATAGAGAAATGTTTTTGCTGGGTGCCTAAAGATACATAATGAAGGTGCCAGGCAAGCCTCCCTGAGGAGAGCATTCCACAAACAAGGAGCCACCACAGAAAAGGCCTGCTCTTGTGTTGTCACCTTCTGGACCTCTCATAAAGGAGGCACATGAAGAAGAGCCTCAGATGATGAACGCAGTGTCCGGGATGGTTTTTTTATGGGGAGAGGCAGTCCTTGAGGTATGGTGGTCTTGAGCCATGTAAGGCTTTATAGGTCAGAACCAGCACTTTGAATTGGGCTGGGAAACTCATTGGCAGCCAGTGCAGTCAGATCAAGATTGGTGCAATGTGCTCAAACAGTCTTGCCCCAGTGAGCAGACTGGCTGCTGAATTCTGTACCAGCTGAAGTTTCCAAACCATCTTAGCCCTATGTATAACACATTGCAGTAATCTAACCTAGAGGCTACCAGAGCATAGACAAGAGAAATTAGGCTATCCCTGTCCACATAAGGATGCAGCTGGGCCATCAGCTAAAACTGATGGAAGGCACTTGACACTACTGAGGCCACCTGAGCCTCAAAAGTGATAGCAAAGGATCCAGAAGTACTCCTAAGCTACATACTTGCTCTTTCAGAGGGAGTGTGACCCCATTAAGAGCAGGCAACCTCCCATCCATCTGGTCTAGAGGACTACCCACTAAAGCCTCCTTCTTTAAGACTCACCACTTTAAATTTAATCTGACTTATAAATTGACAAATTTGATGGAATTTACCCTCTCCTTTTAGGGACGCGGGTGGTGCTGTGGTCTAAACCACTGAGCCTCTTGGGCTTGCCGATTGGAAGGTTAGCGGTTCAAATCCCCGTGACGAGGTGAGCTCCCATTGCTTGGTCCCAGCTCCTGCCAACCTAGCAGTTCGAAAGCACACCAAAAGTGCTAGTAGATAAATAGGTACCACTCCGGCAGGAAGGTAAATGGAGTTTCCATGCGGCTGCTCTGGTTTCGGTCTTCCATTGCATCAGAGGTGGCTTAGTCATGCTGGCCACATGACCTGGGAAAACTTTCTGTGGACAAACGCCGGCTCCCTTGGCCTGTAAAGCGAGATGAGTGCCGCAACCCCAGATTCATCTGCAACTGGACATACGGTAACTGTCAGGGGTCCTTTACCTTTTTTTTTTACCCTTTCCTTTTATGTATGAATTACTCTTCAACATGACAAAGGATTCTGTTTACTCTCTGAGTTGTGATTGTTATACTTCCAGTTATTAGTTTCTGTGAAACTATTTTAAAATGCAAAAGCAACTCAGAACAACAGCTTCAACACTTCAGTTCAGCCACACAACAATTTCTTCTTAACCCCCTTTGATTTGGAGCATGCATTTATTCTGAGTGTCTCATAGCACAATTTATTCTACCTTAGTAGCTTACCTTTTTAATTTACCCTTTTCATTTCACCTACTTATTTACCTTGCAGCATGGCAGACGTGGTGTAGTAATTAAAAGGAACGTTCTTCACCAGGTACTCCTCGGAATCCAGCAGAGACAGTTTATCTCCTACAATCACAGACTTCCCTGTGCCTGCATTTCCCACCAGCATGACTGGTCTGCGTTTCTCCAAGAGCTGATCCATGAAGTATCGCACCCGGATGGTCTCAGTGGTGTGTACCAGGCAGGCCTGATGGGAGAATGACAGGCATCTGTCATGAGCCCCACAGCACCCTACATATCAAAGCAGGGCAAGTCAGAAACATGGAACTGGTAGTTGGCACTGCGTGGCATCAGCTGAAGTGTGGCCCCTTCCCCCAGCCCTCCACTGATAACAATACCACTTATAACGATAACTATAAGTGCTGTTGCGCTTAGGGCTGTTTCCAATGTAGCATATGCTTCAAAACACAAGGAAGCACACAGAAAATATTTGCAGACACATAGAGAGACGTGTGTCTTTTAAATGTGGAAAGAAACAGACCCAACCACTGAATACAAGCAGCTTGTTGAGAAGGTGTATATTTGGAAACACAAACAGCAACTCGTAGATTGGACTGGTTCATTAATGCCTTCCAGGTTAATTTCTAAGTAGGCCTGGTTGGCTTGAAAGTCCTCTCCCAGGTGTTCAGTGTCAGGAAAGGCCAACTTACAGATCTCACACAACTACTTCCACCCATTACACTTCTTCCTAGCCTTGCTGACTCACACCAGCAACATTTGCTTCCTTTCATTGCGGACAACACTGACTTGGATCAACTGTAGGGGCTTAGGCAAAAGCACAACAGCTCAAAAACCACAGCCCGCCTTCCAAAGAAAAGTAACTTGCTATGCAGAGTGCAGGTCATCTGCACACACTCTTTACCTAGCATTTTGGGGAGCCTGGGGAATAAGAATATCACAAAGGCAAGCGGTGACCCCATTTTGAGACTTTAATAATCCCACAGCCTTAGACAGCAATATAGCCATGTGATGTGCACCAGATAATATCAAACCAAATGAATGCTTATATTGCCAGTATCCCTTGTGAACATCCTGACACACAAAAATAAGAACTGTATTTTCTAAGTGTGTTGCAGAATGCCAAAATGTGGCTGGAAGAAAGGGAAATGAGCAGAGGAGAAAAACAGCAAGGACATATACTTCATCAGTGTATGAAGTTTTTGAGTAACACTGCTTGCCACAGTTAGATGCCTGCTCTCTGCAAACAAAATATTGTATGTGTGTGCATATATGTGTGTGTGTGTGTATTTCCTTAAGGAGTGATGAATAAGCCAAATGCTGTTTTCTTATTAAACTCAGTTATAATTTCATTTGGCTATTTCCAACTACGTAGATGGAATCAGAACCTGTCATTGCAAGCATCTTTGCACAACAGTAGTCAGAGGCCAATACTTTGAAACAATAATCCCACTGAAACAAGAGCAGAGAGATTCAGTTAAGAGCCTGGGATCACAGGCTGTTCTCTGTGTAGAGACCTTTTTTCAGGCAAACTCTGCCCCCCTACGGCCTGCAGGCCATGGTACAGATATCCAACTTTCTATCAAAATGACAACTTCAATACTAGCCTATAATAAATATAAATGAAAGAGGATAAATCAGACCTGCCTCTCATAAGTGCTCAAAAACTAGGAACTATGCATCACAAAATGCAAAGATTGGCTTCGAAACAGAACCAGTAAATAAAATGAATTCATCAGGGGGCTTCTTGCCTATCTGAATCCTTGATTATCTGTGAATGCCCTCCAACAAACACACAGTTCCATTCACTGCAGTGTATCTGATGCTCTGATCAGAAAGCTGCTAAAGGTGCTCCACAGCCTCAGTATGTCAGCTGTTTCTCTGGGCATAAAGGCTGTTCACTTAGTGTGAAATGGTTATCCACAAATATCTGCAATCTCAATATTTGGTCAGAGACAACCATTCATCCTCCGGGCAAGAAGGGACACTTCAGCACACTCCTTTACATGAACTTCTTTTCAATGAACACTGCCCAATTCATTGAAAAAGCACTGTCCAATCATTATAACCACCCAAAAACAAGGGAAAGCACAGCCAGGAGCAGCAAAAGAAGCAGCATGGAAATGGCAGAAGAGAAGGGGATCAGAACTGAACAGCAACACCATGAATGACTGGAGCATAGGTAAGGCTACCACTCCTGCAATAGGTGATTGTATGGCCATTCTAGTAGGCATAGCATCAATTCTCTACTTATAAAGCAGCATTCATTACCAATGTGCAAAAATTAACAGAGATAATATGCTTACACATTCTTATCCAACCTCTTTGTTTAACATTGTCTCACAAACATACACATAAGGATAATTACCTACCTGTAGTGGCATTTCTGGATCAAAGTCAAATTTGGGGATGAGCTTGGACCAGTGCTCAAATTTCTTTGTTTCTGGGTCAATGTAGAAGTCAAAGACTGTCCCATGGGAAGGAAACTTGATGGTCTTGAACTCCGTCACCCACCATTTACTAAATTCGACCCTGTAGTCTACAAGCTGCCAAGAAAAAGGTGGAAGAGGATTTAATGCACAGATAAATCACTTTTTTATTAGCGTCATCACCATTATTATATTATCAACATTATTACAGTTTGTTTATCACCTTTTGGCCCAAGGGCACCCAAAGTGGAGAACAGCATATTAAAAACAAAATATACAGCAAAGTAAGAAAAAATGCCATAAAATCAATGAAGACAATAGAACACATAAAAACCACAACACAGGAGGATCAGAAGAAAGCCTTCCCAAGCTAGAGGATTAAAGAATGCTGTCACCAACCTTGCATTATATATGCTGAAGGGCTAAAAAACTGAACAATGAGAAATACTTCTTGCAGGAGGAAAGCTAGCCTCAAGTTGAATAACTAAGAGTGGTCTCACCAGCACCCTAGCTATTCAAGGGTTCAGGGTGAATGAATAATTGGTGCCAACAGGTGCCATTTTAAAAATAAAATAAGATTGGGAACCCTTGCAATATTAATGGTTGTCACAAAGAGAAACTGTTCAAAACTTTACCTCATGCTTTCTTGGCAGGTGCAATCCTCCGCAAAGGTTAGGATAAAACGTATGTGGCCCTCACCCCTAACCCAAGTCAACAGAATGTCCCTAAGGACCTTGCATTAGCAAACCACACTGATGGGGCGGATCTACTATGAAACTAATGAAGCTCAAGTTTCAGGGGCCCTAATCCCAGAGGGGCCCCAGAAGGGACTTTATTCATGCATACATTTCCCTAATATGAATCCTCCCCACATAACCTGAAAACTATAAGGCATAGTTCACACCAGTGACTTTGACATGTGAGATAATCCAGTACAGATGTTTTAAACAGTCTGGGATGTAGCAGTTCATTTAAAAAAATAAATAAATCTGGTGATCTGTCATGAACAACCCCACTGAAGAAGATAGCAGTACAGTGGTACCTCAGGTTAAGTACTTAATTCGTTCCGGAGGTCCGTACTTAACCTGATACTGTTCTTAACCTGAAGCACCACTTTATCTAATGGGGCCTCCTGCTGCCGCCGAAACACGATTTTGTTCTCATCCTGAAGGAAAGTTCTTAACCTGAAGCACTATTTCTGGGTTAGCGGAGTCTGTAACCTGAAGCGTATGTAACCTGAGGTACCACTGTAGTTACCCAGACCTCATTGCTGGTTGCAAAGGGGCACTCATAACAGTTCAAGCTTCAGGGCCCCCAAAATGTAGGTCTGCCACTGCATCCTGATGCCTGCTGGTGTCTTCACACAGCAACCACACATGCTGCTTGGTCTTCACGTGTGATAGAAATGGAAACCTGCAAGCTACACCTTGGCAGCTTGGCAAGTTTTTAAGTTTCATACTTTTCCAACTTTCTTCTCTTCTGGGAAAAAAATCCTTCCAGAACAGTGCTTTCCTGTCATTAGAGTTTTTCTTTCCATTTTTAAGGGAAAAAATATCCGTACTCTTATGTCACTAAACAAATAATTATCTATGATGGGGCCTGATGCAAGATCTATCAGAGTTAATTAAGCTTGTGTAAACAACTAGGCAATCAAATTGATCAGCCAAAGAAAGCAGAAGGCTCACATCAAGCTGTTCATAGCAAAATCTTTGTCCATCAATCACCACTAGCTTGCAATTTACTTTGTCAAAGTCCTTGCCCCAGAACAGAAAACAGATGCCTGAACACAACCAGTGCGCATTTCTTTCATGACACAGTGACAGTGTACGCCTACCTTAATTATAAATCTTACAGCTGCAAGATTTGTAAATATCATGATTCGTTGAAAAAGCCAATTGCGCAGGGCAAAGTACAGTTCACCAATAATCAGCCTGCCTTCCAGAGAAGGGCATCACTTTTATGTGTGTCCTTCACAGCAAAGCATCAGAGATGTATTCACAAGGGCACCAGATGACTGTCGTGTGAAGCTAAAAGTGTTAATTATCTGCTACTCAGTATCATGTGAAAGTGTTATTGGTGGCCCTATTACTATCCAAGGTGGTGCAGATATGCCATGATCTGTTCAGTTGCAAGTTTGCTAGTGCCATACACTCCCCCCCCAACACATGCACACAAACAAACACACACAAACACACAGAGGGGGGGAGGGTGCTTTGCTGCCTAGTCCTAGATCCTTTTCATTCACCAAGTGCAATATCAATACTAAATGCAACCAAACAAAACATCAAGACCGAAGTCTTCAAGGGCTGGATCACACTTGCATGTTATGTCACTTGTTTCTGTGCTCAACATTTGATAACTCACAACCTATGTAATCCAATGCAACTGAAAAACCTTGTGATTTTGGAGTGATATGCGTTACCATGAAATTAATAATCTACAATGGTTCGTTCACATATGCTCACTAATGCTGAAGTCATAAAATTTGTTTAGAAAATGTTACAGGTAGGTAGCCGTGTTGGTCTGCCGTAGCCGAAACAAAATAAAAAAAATCCTTCCAGTAGCAGCTTAGAGACCAACTAAGTTTGTTATTGGTATGAGCTTTCTTGTGCATGCACACTTCTTCAGATACACTGAAATAGAAGTCACCAGACCCTTATAGACAGAGGGTGGGGAGGGGTATTACTCAGAAGGGTGGTGGGAATGGGTGATTGGCTGATAGGTGTGGTAAACCATTAAAATCATATAGAGACCCGGTCTGAATAGAGACATTGGATTCTTATCTCATTATGCATGATAAAGCTATTTTTAGCCATTCAAATGCCAAAAGTGCCCTTCAGCTCTCTATATTGGACAAACAGGCCAAACCCTACGCCAAAGGATAAGTGGACATAAATCTGACATCAGGAATCACAAGACAGAGAAACCAGTAGGAGGCTGCTTCAGTCTCTCAGGACATTCTATACAAGATCTCAAAGTAGCTGTCTTATTACAAAAGAATTTCAGAAATAGACTGGAAAGGGAAGTTGCTGAATTGCAACTTATTACCAAACTTAAAACCATAGAGAGACCTGATCTGAATAGAGACATTGGATTCTTCTCTCATTATACATCATAAAGCTATTTTTAGCCATCTCACCCATTGCTTTTTCCTGTAAAACCAATTGCAGTCGTTAACAGGTTTACCACACCTATCAACCAATCACCCATTCCCACCACCCTTCTGAGTAAAACCCCTCCCCACCCTCTCACTATATATAAGGGTCTGGTGACTTCTGTTTCAGTGTATCTGAAGAAGTGTGCATGCACACAAAAGCTCATACCAATAACAAACTTAGTTGGTCTCTAAGGTGCTACTGAAAGGATTTTTTTTTTATTTTGTTTAGAAAATGTGTATGAGTGTGGGTCCTTAAAATTTATTTCTATTGTATGCTGTAACTTTTTGTATGCTTTAACTTATCGTTGTACATTTTTAAGTGACAATCTTATTGCTTTATCTTTTTTCTAAACTGCTTTGAAGTTTTCTCTACAATCAAGCAGCATGTAAATTTTATTAAATAAGTAATAAAACGATCAACATTCAGGTCTTTTAGTTACTCAGTGCAGGCAACAACTTTGCTTCCACTAGTCCACACCAAACTTCCCAGAAGTGCTTCAAAGAGATTTCTCCACCTACCCTGAAGGTAGCGCACAAAGAATGGTGAATGAAACACATTGAACCAGACATTGCTGCCTATCCAACCTCCAACTCTCAATGAATTCTTTATGGATTATATTCCCCAGGTTTATCAGCTTCAAATGCTTTTCCAATTCAGCAAATCAGCTGAGGCCATGAGTCAATTTCACTGAGGTTAACCAACTTCCACTAGGGAGCAATATACACTCCCCCCCCCCCTCCCAAACATGAGCCATCAAAGCTTCAGACTTCCTCACAGATAATCTAGAGGGGCTGTGTTCTCACCTCACATATTATTCAAAGCCTCCACAGATTTGTTCTTCCTTAACATAATGCTCATTCCATGTAAAGGGGCCAGTACTTTTTTTCTTATTAGTTGCAAAGGGAGTGTTTGCTGCATAAATAAGGCCTCTCCTTTAAAATAAAATAAAAAATGCCACCATATAACTTCTGGTGCTCCTCCAGCTCCTTCCTCAACCCACCTCACCAACTGCCTCCTCCTCTCCCTTTTTACCATTACAGTGGTACCTCAGGTTAAGTACTTAATTCGTTCTGGAGGACCGTTTTTAACCTGAAACTGTTCTTAACCTGAAGCGCCACTTTAGCTAATGGGGCCTCCTGCTGCCGCCGCGCCACCACAGCACAATTTCTGTTCTCATCCTGAAGCAAAGTTCTTAACTCGAGGTACTATTTCTGGGTTAGCGGAGTCTGTAACCTGTAACCTGTAACCCGAGGTACCACTGTACTATTAAGAGTTTTATTGATTTTAATTTTTAAGAAGCAACCAACAGATGTTACCCACATGATCTACCAGCTGCCCTTCCTCACTTTAGACCATGTAAAAGAGGGCAAGGAAAAAGCAAATAAGAAAGAAGGGAAGGCTGAGAGAAGCTGGTTCTCTTTTTACACTAAAATAACATTAAACTGAAGGAACTCAAGTAACCCTCACTGCCAGAGGAGTGATAAATTTCAGCTGCTCACGTAATGGAAGCTTGCTGATCTTAATGCTTTTACCTCCATCCCTGCTTTTTAGAGAGGGACCTTCCTGCCCACCTCCCAAGCCTGCAATAGTGGGAAGGCATTCATATTGTTTATTCTGACATTTCAGCAGCAAAAGGTCAGAACTAAGGGCAATTTCTATGGCGAGCAATAAACAGATTTTATATTGGATCATTTTTCACCGGATCTTTGCTTGTTCTTATTCAGACTACAGCACTCCGGATCCTTAGCTCTGACATTTACAGAGAAGCAGAGAAAGAAACATGGAGTTCACCATTAAGAGCAACGTTGGGGGTGGGGAGAGTCTGTCTGATCAGAACTCCAAATGCACATTGCAGAATAGTCCTGCAGCAAGCATAGATGCTTTCAGAGGATTTGGCACACTCTGCTAGGGCAGAGAGAGCAGAAACCCACATGGCGACTTGGGAAATTTCAGAGAAAATCATGAATTCAACCCAAGTCCTGCATGAAAATGGCTCTCATTCAAGCAATAAGAATTCATTATGTTTATGGGTGAAGGAGAGTTTGATGCAGCAGCAAAAGCTCAAGGATATCAGCCTCATAGGTATCAACGAGGTCAACTAAACTAACTGTAATGGCTGTGATCCTGGTTATGGCAGAGGTGTATCTTTGTAATTGGTACAAGCTCTTGCAGCAGCCTATTCCTTCATTCTGGGAAACCCAATTCCTTCCCCCTTAGTGGAGAATCAGCCTCTGTTAATGTGTTTAGCGGAAAGGATTGGCTGTTTGAAGGCCAAGAAGAATGGGGTGATAGATTCAGAAAAGTTATTTTTTATAGTTATTTTAAAAAGCAAAAACAAGCATGTGTCAAAATATGCATGATTTGCATGTGCAATTAATCAGAAAAAACACAAACAAACAAACAATAGGCCTGTATACTACACACCACACACACATGAAACAAGAAGATAGACAAGGGAACTCCTATACAGTGGTACCTCGGGTTAAGTACTTAATTCATTCCGGAGGTCCTTTCTTAACCTGAAACTGTTCTTAACCTGAAGCACCACTTTAGCTAATGGGGCCTCCTGCTG